>NC_072476.1:32551556-34951556 GCF_027574615.1 Eptesicus fuscus
CTCAGGACCTTTTGTTAAACAACACACGTCCTCAAGGAACAGCTGCCGTGAGTTACTTGTACCTGAATGCATCTCTCCTGACACAGCCACACAGGCTTCTCCGAGGGAGCAGAGCCTCAGCCTTCAGGCCTTTGGGTTGCGGCTCTCTGTCAGCTGCTTGATCTGACTCCCATCTGGGGTCTGGCTGCCTGGCTCTGCCGTCGGTCGTTGGCCACCAGACCCCAGCCTCTGGCCTGGCTGGCCCAGCTCCATGTCCTCTGACCCCTGCAGGCTCCTCTGACCTTGGTGCATTCCCCGGGGGTGCTGGGCTGTCCTGACAACTTGCCTAAATTGTGACCCTCTCCTTCTCCAGGCCACTACCTCTCAAGGCCGCTGACCCAGGTCAACAAAACTCCTAGTGGCCCTTCCCCTGTAGGCCAGTGGTCGGCAAACGCATTAGTCAACAGAGCCACATATCAACAGTACAACGATTGAAATTTCTTTTGAGAGCCAAATTTTTTAAACTTAAACTTCTTCTAACGCCACTTCTTCAAAATAGACTCGCCCAGGCCGTGGTATTTTTGTGGAAGAGCCACACTCAAGGGGCCAAAGAGCCGCATGTGGCTCGCGCGCCGCAGTTTGCCGACCATGGCTCTAGGAGATGCTTGAGCCTGGAGCAGGCGGGCGGGCAGCTAGAAGGTGAGCTGGGACAGGAGTCTCCCAGCCCCCACCTGGGACTTCAGAAGGAGGGGGGCTGCTGAGCTGGGCTCCCCGTAAGGAAATAGGTGCAGCCACCTCTTTGCACATCCCAGACGCAAGCTACCTCCCCTCACTACCCGCCACCCAAGAACCACCTGAGCTCCCCACTAGATACCTGCCTCAGAATGTCCCACTGAGGAGCAGGGAAGTGACTCCTTCAACTTCTATTTCATGGGACAGCAGGATGAGGCCCGGAGTGAAGAAGGGATGTGCCAGGCAGGGCTATTGCTAGGACAGGAACCCTAGCCCTGGTTCCTCCAGCACATCCTGCTGTGTCCCCCCCACCCCACCCCCAAAGTCTGCTGCGGGGTCACGATGCTCAGGCCAGAGAGCAAGCCTGGCCACCAGCCCGCCGCCTGAGGCTTTGCTGCTGGGGCGGAGATGGAGGGAGGTGTCGGGACTGGGCGGACGTGGGAAGGAATTGCTCATGGCAGGAGGGCATGGGTGAGGGCCAGGTGGGTGGGGACAGCTGGCACGGTGCCAGTCCTCCCCCGGAGCTGTGACTTTTAACACCCCGAGGTGCTGGGCGGGGGCCAGGCAGGCTGCGGACGATGCTCTGCCAAACCACGCGGAGGCTTCAGGTGCCTGGAAAATGTCCGTCAGGCAGCTGGCCCAGGGACCCTGCCTTTCCTAAAACCTTGGGTGCCAGAAGGACACCCCATTATCTTCCCCAGCACTGTGACCCCTCCGGGGATTCCCCATCCCCGTGTAGCTTGGCCCACGTGGCTGCATCCTCTCTGTGAAGCCTCCATCCCCAGCGCCCAAAAGCCACTGACCCCCAGGAGGGCACCGGTCCCCACCCAGGCCTGGGACCGGGAGCCTGGCAGCCGGAGGAGCCTCCCTCCCACAGAAGGGGTGGGGGACAAAGAGGCCTTCAGCCCGGGGGCTTTCGTGTCCTGTGCTCTGCACGAATGTCTCCCGTGCACCCGTGTCTTCACCTGTACGGTGGGAACAGAGGCGTGGGGTCGATGATAACACGGACCCTCACACCTGTCTGGCATCCAACCATTTCCAAAGCCGGGTCCCACCACCTAATCGCCCGAGGCCCCGCAGCCCCGGGAAGCTGGGGCTTGAATCCATTCTGCAGACGAGGAGGCGGGAGCTTGCTGAAGTCACCTCGCTGATGGGTGGTCCCACGTATGTCTGACCCAAGTGACAGTCACCTGCAGCCCCCACCAGACTAGGCAGGTGCCCTCACAGTCAAGCTTTCCAGGCAGGGGCAGGGCCAAAGGCAATGTGGGGTTGGCAAGGGCTGTGTGTATGTGTATGTGTGTCTGTCTGTGTGCCTGTATGTGGTATCTGTATGTTGTGTCTGTGTATGTGTCCGTGTGTTCATGTGTACCTTTATGTGTCTGTGTATGTGTCCATGTGTATGTGTCTCTGCGTGAGGGCCAGGTGGGCGGGAACAGCTGGCACTGCTCGCAGGGCTCTTGCCCACCTCAGTGCTCTGGCCTCGCTCTGGCCTCCCTGGTAGCTGGCCATCACCACACACCTCCTACGTAAGGCCTCTCTCCGGCCGAACCACCGCCCCAGCTGGGGCTCTGCCTCAGGCTCAGGTAAAGCCAGCCTCCCAGTGCCGGCTCTGCCCTGGGGCCAGGCGATCCCTCCCCCTGCAGTTCTGCTGCCCCAAGGGGTCTGTCCTCCCCTAGGCCCAGCCCCTCTAGTCAGTCACCGGCGCCTGCCCGCAGACCTCTGGGGTACTACAGAGAACGGCCTCGCGGGGCATAGCCCGTGGCCTCCACTGCTTTGCCTTCTCCCTGCCTGTACCTGCCAAGGGCTTTCTCTGGCCATGAGTGAGCTGGGGGGCAGGCCAGAGTGACAGGGAACACCACCCCACAGACGCCTCGCCCAGGGAGGGACGGGAGCATCCTGGCCCCTAGAGGCCTGCTCTACAGCAAGCGCTGCACCGCCTCCCAGGGGCCCTCCCGGGTACCTGCCCGCCACACACCTGCACCGGCACATTCTTCCCTCCCCGGGCTGACTTCCTCTCTCCTCCAGTGCCACCTGGGCCCATTCTCAAATAAACACTTGTCCTCCATCAAGTCCTTCTGCCTCTGAGGCGACCTTCTCCTTCCCCTGATGTAGACGGGCCGAGGGCTGGCTAATGCTGGGAAGCTCTTCCTCCATCAGCTAGCTCCTCTGTGCCCAGCCTCATGCCAGACAGCAGGAGGAGGGGCCAGAGTTAGGGGTAGCAGCCCTTGGGGCGGGGTTGGCAGGACAACCACTCCTTCCTTTGAGGGGTCCACTTCTGGGCATCCAGTCCCTCAGCCCCCGAGGCCTGTACCCAGACCAGCCTGCCGCCTGGGACCTTCAGATTTCTTGCCCTTTCCACTCCCTTCCCCCCACCTCAGGAGGTGGCCCAGCCTACAGAAGGCCACCCACAGCTGCCTAGGCCCTGGTAGCGCCCAATCCCTGGGACCAGGCTGCTCAGGCCTGCTGGGCTCCCTGAGGCTGGGGTCCCCCAGCCACACTCTGCAGGTGCCTGATGCATCCTCCCCACAGCCAGCTCTCCAGGACCAGGCTCCCCAGTCTGTCTGACCTTGGCCTCCAGCGTGATCAGTCGCTCACTCATGTCGCTGAGCCGGGTACAGTTCATGCATTCTGCAAGAGAAGAGGAGCCCAGGTGAAGGTGGGGTGTAGGTGCTGGGAAGAGAGCAACCCAGCCTCCAGGACAGCCTCTGGATAAGGAAGCAGGCAACTCTCTGATTGTATGCCCGGAAAACTCCCACCCATCCCTCAGGGCATCATCCTGAGCCTCCCCTCCTCCGTGCAGCCTTCCTGACCTCGGAGCCTCCTTTCTGGGCGCCCACAGCACACAGTGCTCTCCGTTTCCTCAGCGAGTGTCTGAGCCAGCGCTGAGCCAGCCTGTGAGCTTCCTGAGGGCCGGGGTCTTTGTTTACTTTGTTTGCTCATGAATCTCAGCACCTGGCACCAAGCAGGGGCTCAAAAATATCTGAGAGCTGATGAACGGGCAGCAAATGACATGTGCTCCCTGACTTAGAACTGCCGTGTCAAAGGCACAACTGGTAAGGTCTATGCTAGAGCTGTCAAAACAGAACATGCAAGAGAGCATCCTGGGGTCGCCAAAGCCAGTCTGGGGTGGGGGTTGGGGGTCGGGGAGGGCATCCTGCAGTCAGTGGCATAAAAAGTGAGGCCCGAGGGATATACAGTGATTGGCCAGGTGAGGAAGAGGGAGAGGCCAGGTCCAGGAGGGGAAGAACAGGCGCTGAGGCCTGGAGGGGAACAGAATAGGGGTCTGCCAGCAGCCTGGCCGGAGCACAGCACCCCTCGGGGCCACCAATGCTGGAGCAGGGGCCTTACCACAGAGGTTCTGGCAGGAAGAACTCCCGAGGCCAATGGGCAGCCACTGGAGGAGGTGAAAATCAAGGTCAGTTTGCATGTCTACAAGTCCACTCTGGCAGCGAAGGGTACAGTGGGAGGATGGGAGGGCCTGGAGCCGGAAGGCCAATTAGGAGACCAGTGATGGTTAACCCTCAGGCACCGGCTCCCTGGGCTGAAATTACCTTCCTATGTCTGTCTGCCCAGAAAACCAGAGCTCTTTAACGAGGAAATAGATGGCCCAAAGCTGTTCCAAAGAGCTTTTATTGCTCCGAGTGTCAGGGGACACCTGAATTCTTCACTCAGTTCAAAGCCTGACCCGACAGGAACCCGTTCTGGTTAAACAGACACAGACGCACCAGCGGCGCTGGGTGACTCAACAGGCCCCGTGGGTGCGTGGAGGCCCCCTGGCTGCAGTGAGGCCTGCACGTGCACCCGCAGGGTCCACGGGTCCCACACCGGCCTGTCCTTGGAAAGGCCCCGTCACTGTCACTGAATGCAGGTCACCGTGCGAACGTCCCTGTTCTCAAGTGGTGATTGCTCTGTGAGGGGAGGGGGCGGTGATGGCCAGGGGAACCTTGGGCCATGGGAATAGGTGGTCCAGGCTGTGTCCTGGCCAGGAGTGCCCGGCCTCGGGGCCTGGGGGGCTGACACCCACTGCTTTCTGCTCACCAGCGCCGCCCGGGTTCAGAAGGCCTACTGCGTGGGCGGCAGAGGCCCGCGCACCCTCATCGCCCTCCCTGCTCCCCTGGGCTGGGCCCAGCCAGTGGTTTATAGGCTTGTTTTAGGAACAGAACTTTTCCCCCCAATAAACCTTGTCAGTAACCTCAATACATAAAACAGATTAAAGACTGAGGTATAAACACGGAAACTTTAAAACAACTAGGAGAATGGGTCGGGCAGGACTTCACAAAGACCAGCGAGAGAGGGGGTGGTTTGGGGTTGAATGGGGGAGGGTGGGGGAGGGGGAGGTTGTGCACATCGATTCCCTCTAGTTTCTCCGGGGAAGGGACGGTAAAGAAAGGGAAAGGAACAGGGGAGGGCAGTATTCCCTGGGCACGGGGACCCACCTGAGGAGAAAGGCCCACAGGCACTGACATCGGGGAGCCCCCCTATGAAAGAGCTGGGTCCCAAAGCGCCCGCCCCCGTCAATAAGGCCAAACCACAAGGAAGGAGCCTGCGGATCTTTAGTGCCTCCTTCTTAAACACAGACAGCCCAGCATGTCAGATCCTGGGCCTTTGAAAGGAGCCTTTAATGGGAAAAATGGAGATCAAAACAAACAGGGTCCCATGTATCCATCCACCCACCCTACTCCCCATCCATCCGCCCTCCACACACAACCATCCCCTCGTCCACCTGGAGGCACGGGGGGGGGGGGGGGGGGGGAGGGGGGGCGGTGCCCAGGAGCCCCTTGCTGACTGTGCTAAGACTGGCAGGGTGAGCGGCAGGGCAGTAGGGAGGAGGGGCCTGCCCTCACAGCCAAGGCCCAGGAGCTGTCCTGAGCAGCCATATCTCGTGGGGAACAGGCTGACTCCCGAGGGCAGGATGCGTGAGCCCCAGCTCCCCTCCCCTCCGCACGGGGAGGGCACCCCCACGCTGGGGCAGCAGGAAGAGCAGGAGGAGGATGGACACGGGTAAGTTGTAAATTAGAGCCCCAGCCCCACCCATGGAACATTCTACAGCGGTTCTGGACCTTGAACAAAGTGTTTCCAGGATCTGAGGCAACAAATAGGACTCCCTGCAGGGGGGAAGGTCAGCAGAGGGAGGGGAGCCGCGGGCTCTCGCAGGAACCTATTTCTGGAAAGTGTGCTGGGCTCGGGCCCAGTTTGCTCTGGCACCGGGCGCCCTGTTTGGCAAGTGAGGAGCTGCTTGGCTGTTGGTGGGCACAGGGGGTCCAGTTCTCCCGCCGCAGAGAGGCCCCGGAGACCCAGCCAACGGGCCGGGGCGAGTCCGTCAGCGCGGCCTCCCCGTGCCACCTGCCCTGGCAGGCGCTCTGAGACCGGGCGGGGTTTATGGTTCCCCTGGCATTCTGTCATCGACAGGCAATTAAATTATGTTTATTTAGCTTTCTCCAGTTATTCATGGAGAGGTGGAAACGGCGCTGATGGGATGACTGGCTCTGTGACTGGTTGAGGCCCTGCCTGCCCAGCTCTGGGCCTCGGTTTCCCCTCTTAACGTGAAGACTTTAACTTGCTGAGATTCTGTGATTCCCATGTTCCCACCCCCTGCAGGCCCACGAGCGCCCGGCCACCACACAGGTCCCTCGTGTCTAGGACACAGGTAGCGGGAAATCTTTGCCAATATGTGTATATTGGAAGTGTGGATGTGCCAGACAAACGGGTGTGTGTGTGTGTGTGTGTGTGTGAGAGAGAGAGAGAGAGAGAGAGAGAGAGAGAGAGAGAGAGAGAGAGAGAGGCTAACTCCTTGGTGTGGTCAGAGGAAAGGGAACTCTGTAGAGACCACTAACTCACTGTGTGGCTTGAGAGGCCTGCACTTCACCTCTCTGCGCCTCAGTGTTCCCATTTGTGAAGGAGTTGACATTGGATCAGCTCCAAGGGCCTCAGGGTCCTGGACTCGATTCTCCTGGCACCTGTACCCTCGCCCTTGGGCTCTCACTGCGGGGCTCTGTCCACCTACAGCAAGATGGCAGTTCCAATCCCCCTGCCATTTGCCCTTGGCCAGCACTTCAACTGGTGATAGCCCTGCACCCAACATTCTGGACCTTCCTCCTGAATGAGGCTGGATTCCCAAGACCTGACCCTTGAGAGAGGTTTCATCCATGGGGTAGGGGTTGGCTACCCCAGAGGAATCTAAAGAGGCCGAGTGAGTCCACTGTGAGGCTTGGGCCATGAGACTCCAACAGGAAGAAGAGGGGTCCTATCCCCAAAGACCCACCCCTCAGAGCCACTACCACACTGAGGGCAGCTCCCTGCTCCTGTGAGACTGCGGCCTCTGTTCCCCTCTGCATGAACTCACCTCTGGTTTCACGTGTTAGCGGGCACACAGTAGGGTCTTAATAAATATTCATGGATTGAATGAAACAAGCATCCCTTGAGGGTCATTTGTTCATAGTTCTTAGTCTTCTGAAGAGAGCAGGAAAAGACCTTGAAAATCATTTACAGGTAGGAAACCATGGCCCAGAGAGGAAAGGAAGTTGGCCAAGTTCGTGGCCTTATGGCAGGAGCCAGCCCCTCCCTCTCTCTAGGGCCCCACCATTGAGCACAGGCAGTGAGGCCCGTCGCAGGTCACTGGGGATGGCCTACATTGTAAGGAGACACTTGCATGCGTCCTGAAGGTGAAGAAGAATCTAAAGATCTGGTTCCACTGCCAAGCCAACTCCTTTGCAACGTCATTGACCGTCAAGTCTTGGTCTCCTCTCAGTAAAATGGGCCTGATACTCTCTCCCTGACCCGCCCCTGAGAAATGTGACAGGTGTCAGGAGAGATCAATGTGAAGACACACCACAAAGTGCGTGAGGGGAATGGCTCTGAAGCTCACATGTCTGGTCTGGGGTGAGAGGAACCGGCTTCCCCCCATATCTGTGGCCCCTTAGGATTAGCAGCCTTGACACTCCGTGGCTGAAGGGAGGCCGGAGGCCTGAGAAGGTTCATATTATGTGTCAACCTAGCTAGGCTCTGGTGCTGTTGTTGGTCAAACACCGGTCTAGGTGTTGCTGTGAAGTTATTTTGCAGATGTGGTTAACATCTACAACCAGGTGACTCTAAGTAAAGGAGGTTACCCCAAGTAATGTGGGTAGACCTCATCTAACCAGTTGAAGATTTCAAGAGCAAAAACTGAGGTTTCCCAGAGAAGTAGGAATTCTGCCTCAAGATTGCATCAGCAGGTCCTGCCTGAGTTTCCAGCTGCTGGTTGCCCTAAGGCTTTTAGATTTGCCAGCTCCTATAATTGCATAAGCCAATTCCTTAACATATATCTATAGAGATAGGTAAGTAGATATACTTATACACACACACACACACACACACACACACACACACACAACCCTTCTTGGTTCTATTTCTCTGGGGAAACTGACTGCTATAAGGCCCTACCCACAGATAGGTCCTCACTAGACTCATCAACCAGGGCAATGTCTCCCGAACTCAGGAGGGTTCTGTGATTCAGCTCCAGCTGCCTTAGAGATAGCACTACCAGATTGAGGAAATAAAAACACAAAATTTTGGCAACCCTACTTAGCACTTTGTCCCTTCTGTAGCCTTATCTGTGACAAGGACCCAGGGATAGGTGGCCTCACCTTCAAGGGCCTCTGGACATATAAGTGGCCATGCTGAGGGGCAGTGCCCTCTGTGTGCCTCTCCTATGCGGGACGGGGCCCACCACTCCTCGCCTTTGTGGGATTCTGTCTGACCTTGCGCTGGAAACTTGCCCAAACAGACCTCACTAAGTCCCCTACTTAAGCTTCTGTAACAGGTGGGAATCCAATTAGCCATAAGGCTTAGAGATGCTTGGGGGGAAGCTAGCCAGCTGCAGGCTAGATTTCCAGAGGCCTCAGGGCTCTCCAGGCGCCGGGGGCAACGAGGGCATGATAAATTCTAGATTTCTCCAGTCCCAGTATCTCCAGTTCAGCCTGCAGCTCTAAGGTAGTAGAGAGGTTGACAGTCAGAGAGGTTCAGCAACATACTCAAGGCCACACCGACTGTCAATTAAATGGCAGAATCAGAATCCAGTCTCTCTTCCCATGAGGCCATGGTGGACTGAGCTAGGTGCCCTGGTTGGGGCAGCCTGGGAAGCCACCTGTCCAGTTAACTTGCAGAGAACTGCTTATCCAGGTAATGGCAAACAGACTGGATTTCTCTAAGCCACACATCCCAAAAGGAAGGATAAAGAGAGCAAGGTCAGGCCGACGGTAGGGGCCCTGCCCTGTGCCTCCCCTATGCTCCTCAACACATACCAGAGCAATGAACCCCATCAGGGACCGGGGAGCCTGCTGGTCGGATAGAGATGTGGCTGCCCGCCAGGCCCAGCCTTAGGGCTGGTGGACAGGACAGAATAATTAAATTCCGTCCTTTTCTATATCAGGGATCACAGAGAAGGCAAGATTATTCAGGAACTTCTGCCAAGACTTTTATTGAAGAGTAACTTGAGTTCCTTCTGGGAGAGGGGCAGCCTTGCATGGTGTCTTCAGTATGTTGCTGAACACAAGTCCCAAAGGACTGACTGAGAAGCACTGAAGCTTCTCAGAATACAATGGGAGTTGGCTACCTCCACCCCATGTCTGGCACCCTCGTCAGCAGCCCCTGGACTGTGGAACTTTCTGGCAAAGTTCAGAAACACTCCATGGGGAAAAGGGATAACACTAGTGAGCGAAATCAATTCACCAAATGTTTATCAGGTACTTAGTGGATGAGAGACAGGATTACCCATCCTTCCTGGTGGGTGAGGAGGCTCAGCAATGTACTCAAACTCACACAGATGGCAGATTAAAGGGCGGAATCAGAACCCAGGTTTCCCTAACCACGAGGGCATGGTAGGCTGAGCTCCTGGCCAGGGCAGCAACTGTCCATGGGAGGTGAAGACAAGTGCCTGTACCATGGCTGGACACTGGCAAAGTCTGAGACTTCTGTACCCCAGCTTAGCCCTAGGGGCTCTGCTGGCCTGGCTAGCTGAATCTATCTTCCTCCCTCTCTACCTCCATATCCAGCCCACAGTCCAAAGTCAGTGGGTCTTGCACCCTGGCTGGCCACACCCCAAAGCAGCTTCCCCCCACCCCCAACAAAATCTAACGGGGAATTATTAAATTAATTTAGCACCATCACTGGAATATAGAAACAGCTCACAAAAAAACAACCACATTCCTATATACTAGTGACAAACAAATAGAAAATGAAATCTAAAATACCATTCACAAAGGCACCATTGTCTAAGAATAAATCTACTGAAAACCATAAATTATCACTGAAATTAAAGAAGATCTAAATAAATGGGAAGATATACTGTGTTCATGGTTTGGAAGACCCAATATTGTAAAGATGTTAATTTAGTTGATCGATAGAGTGAATACAATTCCATTCAAAATCTCAGAAGGCTGTGTGCATGTGTGTGTGTGTTTGTGTGTGTGTGCGTGCGTGTGCGAGCGTGTTGGCAAGTTGATTCTAAAATGTATATGAAAATGCAAAGGTCTAAGAATAGCCAAGGCCATCTGGAACAAGTAGAAAACAATATAGAAGACTTATATTATCAGAACTGAGGCGCATTATAAAAGTGTAGTAATTAAGACACTCTATTTTTGGTTCAAAGAAAGACCCGCACTTATACAGCCACACAATATAAAGTACACAAACACAGTACTGTAGGGAAATGGTGCTGGGTCAACTGAATATTGAAATGGAAAAGTAAAAAGAAAACATTGGACCCTAACCCACACCACCCATGAGAGTCAATCGAAATGGGTCATAGATCTCAATATGAAAGATAAAACAATACAGCTTTTAGAAGAAAACATAGGTGACTACCTTCATGACTTCAGAATAAAGATTCCTCAAGTAGGACACAAAAAGCACTAACATTAAAGAAAACTTTGGGAAAAAAGTGTCTGCATTAGAATTAAGATTTTCTTTTCATCAGAAGACACCATTCAGAGAGCGAATAGGCCTATCACCAAGTAGAAGAGGCTTCTTGGAATACTTAAATCACAAAATAAGATATCCAATGGCCGATAGTCCTGTGTACAGGGGCTCAACTGGGCCATATAAAGAAATGCTAATTAAATCACAATGAGATACTCCCACACACCCACCAGAATGGCTACAATTAAAAAGACGAACAACACCGAGTACTAAAGAGAACGGAAGCCGCTGGAACTCTTCTCAGACAGTGTTAATGGAGTGGCTGCGGTAACCACTTAGAAATCGTTTGGCAGGTTCTGATAAGGCTGCTTAGAAGGCCACTCTGTGACCCAGCAATTCTATCCCCGGAGGAGGGAATCGATGAGGTGGCATCTCTTTGGTCACTGGGGCTTTCCGAAGAAATGGGAGCAGAGTTTTAAGAACTAAAGACACAGTCACCGGCCCAAGCCCAGGAGGTAGGACTGGATGGAGAAGCAGAGGAGGGGTCCCAGGAAAAGAGGACGGAGGCCTGGGGAGCAGCTCTGCACCTTTCTCTGCATGTACCTGGGCAGGTCCCTTCTTTTCTTGGGGTCCCCACTCCTCCACAGGCAAGGGGAAGGTCCAAGAGAAGCTGCTCTGACTGCAGGGGGTGGGAACCCAGAGACCCCAATAAGCACCTCCTACTCCCTGGGCTCAAGGTGGGCAAGAGGTGGGCAGGTCTCAGTGCCCCCAACTCGGTTCTCAGACACCCAAGGGAGCAGCATGTGCAGAGGCCGGTCCCACATCTCTCGGGGAGTCATGCCCACACGGAAGCTACCTGCTTTGTGACAGTGGGCTCAGCTCCCCGAGGCAGCGTCTGGCGCTTACACACTTCTGGGTCTGGCCTGCCCCCTCCCTGCACACCCTCCTCTCAGCTGCCGCCTCATCCCTCCTCGCCGGAGTAGGTCTGGCTGGAGCCCAGCCTAGCTGGTCACCTGTTGAGATACCATGGGAGGAGGCCAGGGAGGAGAACTGGGCAGGTGAGGAGACCCCTGACGCAGGTTCAGATCTGGACCTCACCTTTCCCAGCAGGAGGAGGTTGCCATGCAAACCGAAGGGTGACTTCATGGGCCCGTCCTCTCTACAGGCGCAGACCCGCACCGAGGATGCTCTTTCTGCTAACTGCCTTATTCCCAGCCTGGAGGATCACCTGGACACAATCTGATTCTTTCTTAGAGACACTTCTCCCCACCCCAGCCCCACCCCTGGGATAGCTGAAGACACATTTGGACAATCCGTAGGCTAGGCGCTTGCACAGGATGTACAGTGGTTGTCTAATAGCTTATGGCTTAGTCACCTCTCTGTCCTCCTCCCTCTCCCCTCCCCCCCCCCCAACCTGTGTGACCTTGGGGAAGTTACTTAACTCTGAACTTCAGTTTCTTTCCCCGAAAGACAGGGATAATCAAGGACACCTCCTCGGGCCCTGACCTGGTTAGAGAGAGCAGGTTTAGCACGGAGTGCATGTCTGAGGAAGGCAGCTGTTCTTTGTACTCTACGTTAGCAAGCAAATCTCCCCACCACCGTGAAGACCAGAAGGCTCTAGGAGCTGTCTCATCCGGCCCTTTCTTTTCACAGATTAGGAAACAGTTCTGGGGTGGTAAGTGCCACAGCCACACATTCGAGGAGGGAGCTGAACCAGAGCTAAAACCCAGTTCTGCGTATGCATCCGCACCGTTTCACCCTCCTGGGGTAGGCACAGCCTTACTGCCACTCAGTCATTTACACCATAGTGAGAATGAGTCCATACAACACCGCTGGGGGCACAGCCTTTACAAAACAGTCTCCCACCCCCCTCAAGAACCTAAGAAGAGAACATTATCCCCACAATTAAGGAAGGGCGAGAGATAATCCAGCCCGGAAAGGTGAAAGGTGGCCCAGGATCCAGAAATGCCAGTCCTCCTCTTTGGTCAGCAGCTCCCTCCGTGTGCTGGTTTGAGCAGAGGGACAGGGCGCCCTTTGCTCAGGCACAGAGCGTGCTTGCTGGGTGAGGGCTCCTGGGGGCCACATTTTCCCGCGCCCAGACGCTGGTCTGGAGCAGCGGGAGCAGCTTCTGCTCCAGGAACTGGGCTGGCACCCCGTGTCCCTTCCCAGGCTTCTGAGAACCTAGAGAGACTCACCGAGTGGCAGGAGGGAGGAGGCTGAGGCCAGAAGCTGAGCCCTTGCAGGAGAGGTGAAAGGGCAGCCAAAGGCGGGCCTCAGCGTCTGACGCCTGCTCCCTGCTCCTAGCTGGGCTGAGCTTGTGAGAAGTGGACAGCCCCAATCTCCTCCCTTCAGCCTCTCTGAGTTTTAGGAATACGATGGGGTGGGCTTGGGGTGCAGATTCTCCCGGGAGAGAGATCTATCCAAGTGTAAGGAAGGGACAGTCTGATCCAGCTCCCCCCTCCCCGCCCCCATTGCCTTCTCCCTCTCTCCTGCCCCCCAGCTCTGCAGACCAGACCCAGGCACTGCAGCCAGAGGCTCCTGTGGCTGCCTGGGAGGAGGGCCCTGACAGGAGCACATTCCAAGGAAGCAGTCTCAGACCCAAGGGCCCGGAGTGGGCACTGGTAGGCTGGGAGGACTGGGGGGGACCAAACACTACCGCTTCGGGACTGCTCACCGTCCCCACAGAGCCAAGGGGGACACCAGGAGGCAGGAAGGAGCCTCCCTAATGGGAGGGGCATCCAGTTCCCAGCTTCTTCCAAAACACTTCCCCAACCCTGGCAAGGAGGAGCCCCAGAGCCCTGAAAGGCAGCCATTCAAAACTGCAAAGGTCTGTCAATCTGGAGGGTGTGAAATGCTTCTCTTTGTGGTTTGAATTAGCATTTTCCACATTGTAATGAGGCTGAACATCTTTTTATAGGTTTTTGAGCCATTTCTCACGGCCCTTCCATCTACCCTGTCGAATGCCCGTTAGTGTTCTTTTTTAAAATATTTTATTTTAGAAAGAGAGAGGAAGGTGTGTGTGTGTGTGTGTGTGTGTGTGTGTGTGTGTGTGGAGAGAGAGAGAGAGAGAGAGAGAGAGAGAGAGAGAGAGAGAGAGAGAGAGAGAGACATCTATTTGCATAAGTTGGTTGCTTCTTGTATGTGCCCTGCCTGGAGATGGAACTCACAGCCTTGGCGTATCAGGACGTCGCTCTAACCAACTGAGATTCCCAGCCCTCGCTCTGTTCGTGTTCTTGACCAATTTTCCTGTTACATTGTTCTTTTTCATATTGATTTACAGGAGTTCTTTCTGTACTTCTGGGACCAGCCCTTTGTCGATCTTAGGCATTATAAATACGTCCTCCCAGTCTGTGGCTTGTGTTTTTGTCTTGGTAACACTGCCTTTTGTCGTTACAGAAGCTTTCCAATCTGTTACCTTTTATTTCTTTAACTCAAGGTATTTTGTGAAGTGGTGATAGGTACCTCTGAAATCCACTAATGACTTAAAGGGACACAGGTCGGAGCAGTGTTGGCTGTGGGATTCGTAGCTGGTATCTACGTGGCCAGAGCTTCCTTTCTCTGCCGGGTTTGCAGTTTTCATCATGAATCTTATCTTTTAAACTGTAAATGAGCTGAATTACATGAATAGACTTTTCTAAACTCTGTATGTCTTCCTTGGAAAAGCGTCTCTTTATGTCCTCTGCCCATTTTTAATTGGATTATTTGTTTTGTTGTTGTTCTCTACATAGCATACATATAGACTTATACATATATGTATAAAGGTATACACATATTCACAAAATATGGTGTGTGTGTGTGTGTGTGTGTGTGTGTGTGTGTGTGTGAATGTCCCCAAGGACCTTTCCAGCTCTGACACCCAAGCTCTATATGCACATGAGGACTCTGATGCTGGGATCACACACACACACATGCATGCACTCACAGCATATGTGCATAACATACGCAACATGGAGGTCTCTTAAGCCTTCCCTATAGGTCATTCCAAGCTGAAACGACTCAAAAGCCAAGCGGTGAGACACCCCTCTCTCAGCGCCCGAGGCCTGTGGAAAGTGAGGGCCTGTGAGTGCCGGGCAGGAGCAGCGGCAGCCGCTGGAGGCAGGCGTGAGGCTGTGTGTGAAGGAAAGGACAGACTTTCAGCGTCAGCTCCTGGAGTATTTCCCCAGTTGGAAATAACCCTGGAAAGTTCTGGAACACAGAATTCTTTCTAAGGAAAGTAAGGCACTTCCCACTGCACAACATTTGCAGCAATGGATAGTAAATGACCTCACAGATATTCATTTGACAAACACTGTCCAACACCCTGGCCAGGAAGTCCTGGGCACTGGGGAGCAGGACATGAGAACAGACCCAGCCCTCAACAGCTCCCTGTCCACAGAGAGACAGCCCTCAAGACCCACTGTAACAGCATGCCAAGGGCTTCCTGGGCGGGGTGGGGCGGGGGGGGGGGGCACATCCTATATAATAAAAGCCTAATATGCAAATTGTCCCCTCGGGCAGTAGTTCAACCAGGAGTTCCACTGCTCGCTATGACGCGCACTGACCACCAGGGGGTGGCACAAAACATGGGGGTGTCAGCGACACAGCGCTGGCAGTGGGACAGTGGAGGTGCTGTGGGCCCCAGTGGGCCCCAATGAGAGTGGGACCACGGCGAGATGGTGGAGCAGGTGAGGGGGCAGCACCAGGCCAAGGTGGGGTGCCAGGCGGGGCTGCAGGACTGGGGGCACGAGCTGGGGCACGATCTCCGCAGGCCACCCCTAAGGGACCCCACCCGTGCACGAATTCGTGCACCGGGCCTCTAGTCAGAATATAAAAAATCAAGTCAGAAACCCTGGAAAGGGAACGTGGTAATTAGATAGCTTCCAAACCTAATTTAGTCGGTAATTCCCCAGACTGATGCTGTGAGTCAGAGGCTCCAGCTCGGGTCTGCCCAGGGCCCTGCCAGGTGTCTGATGGCCCAGAGCAGCAAGATCTGTCCCCAACCATAAGCCCCTTTCTCAACACCTGGAGCTCATCTGACAGGCCCAGCACTCCCTACGGCCACAGGTGACCACTTAGCGGACATGGCCAAACCAGAGAGGGTAAGGATCTGCCTGAGAACACCCACCAGCCATAGAGGCAAAGCTGAGCCAGAGCCCGGAGCCCACAGGCCTCTGCCAGTTCCCATCCTGCAGCCGTCTCAGCCCAGTCAGGGTTCCCCCGGCTGTTACCAGCTGTTAAAAGCCTCCAATGCTCCGGACAACAGGCTCCCGTCACCTGCAGGGTAAAGTGCAAACTCCTCAGTTTGCCGCTCACAGCCCTCATTGTGGCCTCTGTGCCTCCCAGCCCTCTCCACCCCTCCCCCTCCCCATATTCCCTGGCTCTGGCCTCGGCGAACCAACCCCTCCTTGAGCAGAAGCTGCCAGAAGCCTCAACAGGGAGGAGGCAGAAGCCTATGGTATGTGTGCCTATGTGTGAGCCTGTTGGCGTGTGTATGCTTGTGCATGTGTGTGTAAATGTGACGCATTCCTGTTGGCCTGCACATGCCCCTGTGCACGTATTCACAATGGCTGTGTTTGTGTGAGCCTGTACATGCGTTTTTTTAATCAAAGGGAACTTTCTTTGTTTAAAAAAAAAAGTTTCTATTGATTTTAGAGAGAGAGAGGAGGGAGGGGAAAAAGAGAGAGAAACATCAATGTGAGAGAGAAACATTCATCGGCTGCCTCTTGCACACCCCCTACTGGGGATCGAGCCTGCAACCTGGGCATGTGCCCTGACTGGGAATCAAACCAGCGACCTCTCCGTGCCTGGGACAATGATCAACCAACTGAGCCACATTAGCCAGGACAGCCTGAGTGTGTTTGGTCTGGATCTGTCTTGTATGCAGGCGTGTGGGTTGTCGTGTGAACCTGTGTGTGAGTGTGTGAGGGGAAAGGTCTGTGTGCCATCCTCCCACACACCTCATTCATGGCCGAGCAACAGACATGAAAGGACGGGGGTCCATGTCAGGAGGTCGGGGCCCCAGAGGGCTCCAAGAGCCACCGCCCTTGATACTCCAGGCAGGGCTGGCTTGGCCCATGTTTAGCATCCCTTGTTCCTGAGCACCCTGTAGCCCCACCCTTGGGACAAGACAAGGGGGCTGTGGGCTTGATCAAAGGCTGCAGAACTCCAGCCAGGTGCAAATTCGAGGAGGGACCTAGGCATTCTTCGTTTTCTATGTGAAAAAGAAGGGGGAGCTGTTTACCTCAATTGAAGATTTAAAAAAACAGCCACTCAGGAGATGAGAGTTAGCCAAGATTACCCAACATAGGCTCCCACTTGAACTTGGTCTGCCTGACTCCTAGTCCAGTGCTCCTTCCTCCACCCACACTGCCTCCCCAGGCCCGGGCTTGGGCTGGGGTTCTCAGGTGAAAAGTGCACACTGCCATCAGTGCAGGGTACAATCCTCACAAGCCTGCGGGGGGTGGCACCTCCAACCTTCGGACCTGATGATGGGAGAAGGTTTGGGAAACATCTCCAGGTGAGAGGCTTTCATCTCCAGCATCTGCCCTGGAAGGACTGCCCCCAGCTCCAGGAGTTGTTCTTTTTTAAAAAAATCCTCACCCGAGGGTATTTTTCCATTCATTTTTAGAGAGAGTTGAAGGGATGGGGAGAGACAGAGAGAGAGAAACATCGATGTGAGAGAGACACATAGATTGGTTGCTTCCCGCACATGCCCTGGAGCAGGGCAAGGGATGAATCCTGCACCCAGGGTATGTGCCCTTAACTGGAATCGATCCCGGGACCCTTCAGTCTGCAGGCTGATGCTCTATCCACTGAGCCAAACCAGCTAAGGCCAGTTCCATGAGTTCTTGAAGGCCCAGCAGCCTGAGCCCAGCCAGGACTCCAGGCAGCTCGAAGAGATTCACAAGCTCAGTGGCGGCAGCCCGTGGGGGCCTACACGGGGAGGGGGCGTCAGTCTGGTCCATCCTGGGAGGTACACAAGGCCAGGCAGCAGGCCAGCGTCATGGCCTCCATGATCATGAACCTGGAGCATCTGGGGCTACTGGGGAGGAGGGAATGGCTAGTCCACATCCCACACCTCTCCCGCTAGCTGGAGGCCCAGGGTGCTGGGGCACTAAAGCTGTTAAGGGCTGAGGAGGAAAGTGTCACACACTGAGGCCAGGAATGGAGGAGTGCTCAGGGGACAACTCCCCCCAAATGTGTCCCAACCACACCCACCAGGTGCAGAGATGCCAAGCCCAATAGGTCTGACTCAGGTGGGGCTTGGCAACTGTGTTAAGGCCAGTGGAGGGTTCGAGGCAGGACAGGGGCAGCTCAGATGCTTCTCCCACCTTTTCCATGGTCATCCTTCCATCAGCCATTCATTCGGCAGATGCTTACCGTGCCCTGCTGTGGGCCGGGGCTACGGCACATAGTGGCCGGTGGGTCCAACACGCTTCCTTACCCTCAGGGAGCTTCCCGTCCGCTCTAAGAGACATGGGGACACCAGACAGCTGCTGCAGTGTCCCATGTGCTGTGGTGGTGGTAGCGATGGGCTATTTGGGGAACAAGAAGAGGAGCCCCAAATCCAGACATGATTTGTCGGTGGAGGCCCCCAGAGTGGGAGCGAGCAGTGAAGTGGCAGGAAAGCGGGCCAAGGGGAGGCGCAGCACGTGTAAAGGCCCCGAGTGCAGAATGAGCTCGGCACGTTCCAGGCTGGGGTCACTAGAACATGAGCGCCGGCCTCCCCGTGCCCGGCCCCGCGAGCCAGCTAAGGGGCCTGGTGTTTATCCTCAGAGAGACAGAAGCTGCTGGACAACTTTATAGAGAATAAGGAGCAGAGGGGGCTGGACTATGAAGCTTGCCCTCCTGGAAACTTCACTTGCAAGGGCTCCTTCAAGGCCCCACGAGAAACTCGGGCAGTGTGTTCATGTGCTCACATGTTTTCGTAAAATTCGACAAACAGGAGTCTCCTGTGCAGCCTTTTTACTTAAATACCCCTCAGATCGTTCAAGTGTCAGGACCCACGAACGCGGATCTGCCTCCCGGTGATGAGCTCAGACCTGGTTGTCAGAGGTGCCCCAAGCACAGGAGGCACAACCCCACGAAGAAGCCCTGTGTAAGCCGTGGGGGATTCTGCTGTGTCAATGCAGGCTCGTCAGCTGTAACCAACCCGCCACTCTGTGGTGGGGAAGCTGGTAATGGGTAAGGGGCAGAGAAATCTTATTCCTTCTGCTCAATTTTACTGTGAACCTACAACTGCTCTAAAAAAAAAAAAATAGTCTTTAAAATGAATTGCAGTTGGAAGGTGCTCCAGGGCTGAGTGAGGGAGATGGATGGGGCCCACGTTCAGAGAGGAGGGTCTTGCCCATTTCTTCAGACATCCAGTAGGTTCTTGGCCCGCACTGGGCGCTCTGGAAAAGCCTGCTGATGGAGGGAGAGCGGCCCTTTGAGAAAAGCTTTCCCAGCCTCGCACTGAGGTGGATCCTGGATGCCGAGGGCACTTCCTACAGAGAAGAAAGGTCCCAGCATTCCCAGCCTCAGCTCAGCTCTTGGCTGATGCCCGTGCCATCTCCCAGGCCCACACCTGACCCCGAGGGACGGGGCAGCTGCAGGGAGCTGGTGACAGAGCCCAGCCTGGGAAGACCAATAGCATCTAATATTCAGTCTGACATCATCTGGCTGCAGTTCCCAGAGACTAAAATTAGGCAGAGAAAATTTAGGATGTTGCTTCAGAGTTCCAAAAAAAACAGGGGCGAGGGCCAGAAAATGGATCATAAAAGAATTTCTGTGACTCAGTCCCAGCTAGGGAAAACAGGCATGAGCCCCACTCCTGAGAGGAGGCCGGAGCCTTTCATCCCCTCGCTATAAAGGGCGACCCGGGCTCCCTGGGCAACACGCTCCCACGGGGGTTTCCCGGTTCAGCCCGTTTCTCGGCCGAACCAGAGAGATGCCGGG
This sequence comes from Eptesicus fuscus, assembly GCF_027574615.1. Taxonomy (NCBI): domain Eukaryota; kingdom Metazoa; phylum Chordata; class Mammalia; order Chiroptera; family Vespertilionidae; genus Eptesicus; species Eptesicus fuscus. Next base: position 32,571,078 of record NC_072476.1, read on the forward strand.
GCTGTCCACCGTCAGCTGGAAGGGGGCTGGGCGCTGTCTGGGGCCCACCTCCCCAGTACACTGCTCTGCTCCCCAAGAACAATTGGTTTCTTCTCACTTACGAAGGATAAGAGGGTCCCAAATTCTGCTCCATCAGAATTAAGTGTGTTTCCCCCCAAGAATCAGCTGAAAAAGGCCTGGGCCACGCTGATGGGCCGGCAAGTGCCTGAGATTTTAAAAAGTGACTCTCCCCCCATGTGAAATGGGGCTCAGCAAGGATTCAGGGCCTCTCCTTGTTCTACCCCGGGAGCTGAGAGCCCTTAGGTGCCGGCTTTTTAATGAGAGATCAGGCGACCCCCAGGTGCTCAGCCTCTGAACCCTCGGAAACGATAAGCAAGGGTGTCTGTGCCTGGGCATGTTTTACAAGAAACTGTCCAAAGCTCGGTCCACTTCTCAGAGTGGGGGATCCACGACCTCCTACACATTAAAGCCATTGCCCTCGCTGCCGAGTTCAATCCCTCATTTTCCAGATGAAAAACTGAGGGAGGAATGGTTAGGGATGCTGACGCATGCGCGCAGGGCAACAGGCCAAGAACGGTGGAAATTATTGAATGTCAACTGTAATCGAAAAGTAAGATTAAAAAAATAAAACTATATATTAAAAAAAAAGATGGAGGGTAAAACAGCAGGGCAGAAAAGTCAGATGAAGCCAGAGGTAAGTGAGGGTATAAAAAGTGGAACTAGGAGAACGGCCACAATTGTCAGTCATCAGATACAAATGGGGTTCTGGAAGGTGAAGCAAAGAATCACATGTCTAGGACAGAAACCATCAGTTGCTGGAGAAAGCTGAACTTGCACTTCTGGCAAAGGTCTGAGAAATTCCTACTGGGGCCTCCACTAAAGGAGGGTAAATGGGAGGGTAGTGATGTCCCCAAAGCTGCCCGGCGGAGATCCAATCAGCACTTAAGGAAACTCCCCCAGGGTTTCCCAGGGCCTCCCACGGGGAAGGTAGCACCCTTACCGGTCCTGTGGGCCATTCTATCGCCCTCACATGGCTATGGTGAGAATTACAGGAGCGAGCGGACAGGAATCCCAGTCCCACCCTCACAGGGAGTCCCGCCCTGAGTTAGCAGGTGCTCTATACAGATGTGAGCTCAGGTGCTCTATACAGATGTGAGTTTTCTTCCTTAAAAGAAAGGAACAGAACAGATGACTATCAAGCGCTGTTGAGAATGATGGAGGTGCAGGGTGGGCATTGGTTAGGCCTCACATTCTCTGACACCTTCTGGACAGCAGTATTCACAGCACCTCCCCCCCCCCCCCCCCCCGCCCCCCACGTCCCAACAAATCTGTAATCCTGGCAACACAGCAGAGACTTGGGTCTGATTTAGGGATTTCATTTCCAACTTCTTTGGGCAAATTCTGTCAAGAGTTGCAGAATAAATAAACAGAGAGGTGAATGGGAAGACTAGCATGGCCCCCAGAACAGGAGGCTAAAAGTCCAACTCCAATGCGAAATCTGCGGGAGAATGAGCTGCCAGTGACCCTGAGGATTTTCAGTAGCTAACCAGAGGGAACTGTGCTCTCTGCAGAAGCCAGCGGGATCAACTAGAAGTGAGAGCAAGGAAGGGGCAATCCCCACGCCACAGCAGCACAGCCAGCTCAGACCTGGCCCACCCAAGACATTCACAACTCAGAACACAGAGCCTCTGAGGCTGCCACCAAGGGCTTCCTTTCACAAACAAGGAAATGGAGGCTCGGAGAGAGCAAGGTCCTCCCCACAGCGCACACTGAGAAGTGGCAGAGCCAGGGGAAGAACCAGGCTTTCAAAATAAGCCAGAACCATGTCTCTGTGGCTGACTGATTTTCAACAAGGGTGTCACAAGCACTCCATGGGGAAAGAGAAATCCCTTCAACAAATGGTTCTGGGAACACTGGATACCCACCTGGGAAAGAATGACATTAGACTCCTACCTCACATTATGTACAATAATTAATTTGAAATGGATCAATAACCTACATTTAAGAGCTGAAACTATACATCTCTTAGAAGAAAACACAGGGTAAGTCTTCCATGATCTTGGATTTGGCAATGATTTCTTAGATATGACACCAAGCAACAAAATGAAAAATAGCTACATTGGACTGCATCAAAATTTAAAACTCTAGACCAGCTGGTGTGGCTCTGCGGTTGAGCATCGACCTATGAACCAGGAGGTCACGGTTCAATTCCTGGTCAAGGCACACGCCCAGTTGCAGGCTCATTCCCCAGTGTGGGGTGTGCAGGAGGCAGCCGATTCTCTCTCATCATTAATGTTTCTATCTCTCTCTCACTCTCCCTTCCTCCCTGAAATCAATAAAAAAAATATATTTTTTAAATTTAAAGCTCTTGTGCCATAGAGGACATTATCAAGAAAGTGAAAAGACAATCTAAAGAATGGGAGAAATTATCTGAAAATCATACAGAGGTGGGCAAAAGTAGACTTACAGTTGTGATACAAATAAATAATACAATAATTAATAAATAATAATAAAAGAATAATCTGTTTCATGTACTCACAACTGTAAACCTACTTTTGCCCATTTGAAAAGCATCTAGTGTCCAGAATATATAAACAACCCAACAACAAAAAGACAATCCAATTTAAAAAGGAACAAAGGACCTATATAAACAGTTCTAAGATGATACACAAATGTCCAAAAAGCACATGAAAAGATGCTCAACATCACAGTTATTAAAGGAATATAAATAAAAACCTACAATGAGCTACCACTTCACACCCACTAGGAGAGTTAATAATTTAAAAAAAAATTTTAATAGAACATTACAAGTGTTGGTGAGGATATGGAGAACTTGCGACCTTTATATATTGCTGGTAGGAATGAAAAATGGCTCAGTTGCAACGGAAAACCATTTGATGGTTATTTAAAAAGGTAAACATAGAATTACCATATGACCTAGTCATTCTACATTTAGATATATATCCACAAGAATTGAAAACAGGTATTCATGCACATGCTCATTGTCCACAATAGCCAAAAGGCCACAGCCCAAATGCCCATCAACAGATGAATGGATAAACAAACTGTGGAATATTATTCAGCCATAAAAAGGAGCCAGGTATTGATACATGCTACATACACCATGGATGACCTTTAAAACACTGCACTAAGTAAAAGAAGCCAGACACAAAAGGTCACATATTGTGTGATTCTATATATATGACATCTCAGAATAGGTAAGTCCATAGAAACAGGTGTAGATGGGTGGTTGCCAGAGGCTGAGGGGAGGAGAGAATGGGGAGAAACTGCTTAATTGGTTATGAGGGTTTACTTTAAAGTGATGGGAATAGTTTGGAATCAGAGAGAGGTGGTAGTTGCTCAACATTGTGAATGTACTAGGTGCCATTGAATTGTTCACTTAAAAACGGTTAATTTTATGTAGCATGAATTTTACCTCAGTAAATTATCTAAGAAATAAATAACCAGAAAATGTACTATAAACCACAGGATAGGTAGGCTTCCTGAGGCTGGATGGGCCCCCATTCCTTCTCGGGGTCCTGAACCAATTTCAGTCTGCTTCAGCTGCCCCATGGACAGCTCACACCAGCCATTCCTGGAGCTGAGCCTTAGAAGGACATGTCCACCCTGACATCTTGGCCTTTGCTCTGCTGCACGGACCCCGCCTCAGGAAGGAGAGACAAAGCTATGTCCCAATTACAAAGGGTCTGGGTCCGAAATTTCCAGTTTGAAATCCCTCAGTCCCAGGTTTCTGTCTCCTTCTAAAAAGGTAGGTGCCAATCTCAGTAGAGATTTCCTGCCCCACAGACACTGCTTCTCTTTGGAGCCGATTTACACAGCCTTTCTCACCAGCTGCCGGCAAGCCCCAGGCAGATGTAACAGCACGAAGAATGTGATGCTCAATGCTCATTTCACTTCCTGCCTCCCAGGGTACAATCTTACTGCTCCCAGAGAACAGCCAAGATGCCAAGACAAAGGCTCAGAGGGCAAAGTCCTAGGTCCCACGGTCCCACTGCACTGGCGCTTTCCCTTTTTCTGCCCCTGGGTCTCCAGCCCCCAGCACACACCAGTCCTCACACTTCACGACAAAAGCCAGCAGCTCTCACACCGGCATGCTTCCCCACCTCTTCCCTTTAGGGGTCAGACTCCACCCCGCAGTCAGACCAGGCTCTAATCCTAGACCCACCTGTGCGGACCTAGGGCTCTTGAGCAAGTTCCTTAGCCCCCAGGGCCTCAGTCTGTAAAATGGGACTATAAGTAGGGCTGATGTTGGTCTTGTGAGAAGACACAAAGGAACTCACTATAGAGGTCAATTAATGTTAGTTGTCATTATTCACTTTTCCCCTTTAGCTCCCTTTTGTAAAAGGGCTTACCTACTAAATAAATGACGTTTACTGAGGAATGTTTATTTTACCATTTTGCACTGAGATCCCTTATATAATGGCTACTTGCTTAAGATCAGTATTAAAAAGCAAAATGCTCAAAATGAGTGGAGGTGATTTTCATGACAAGCTTTTGAAAGTTCCTACCCTGAGGCCAGCATTAGGCAGAGGCCTGAAAATTCAGACCCAAATAGCACCTCATTCCTGCTGGCAAGAAGTTCGCAGTACAGGGACATCCAAGCTCTTGTTAGACCTGAGCCGGAGGACTGCCCAGAAACTAGGGGAGCCTAGAGGAGGAGGGAAGTAGATCTGCCTGGCCCTGCTCAGGTAAGGCTTTCTGAGCCTTGAGGTCTGATGAGAAGTTGGCCAAGCAGAGAAGAGGCAGACCGGGGTGGCAGAGATTTCTCAGCAGAAAGAATGAATGCAAAAAGACAGAGGTGAGAGAAAACAACAACAATAATAAAACATTAAATATAGTATTTGCAATATGTCAAGCCCTATTTTAACATTTTGGAAATATTAACTCATTTAAACCTCACAACAACCCAATGAAAAAGTTCTTGCTATTATCCCCATTTTGCAGATGAAGAAACTTATTGAACTTGAAGGTTCAGGAACTTTATAGCAGGTATGTACTATAAAGAGTGAGGATTCTAGCCCTGGACGGTTTGGCTCAGTAGATGGAGCGTAGGCCTGGGGACTGAGGGGTCCCAGGTTCGATTCCTGTCTAGGGCCTGTGCCTTGGTTGTGGGCACATCCCCAGTAGGAGGTGTGCAGGAGGCGGCTGATCGATGTTTCTCTCTCATCGATGTTTCTAGCTCTCTTTCCCTCTCCCTTCCTCTCTGTAAAGAGTGAGGATTCTGTCTGCCATGTCTACACTCTTAACCACCATCAAACAGCTCGTATCATTGGTGGGTAAGATGTGAGCAGCTAAAAGGGTCCTCCATGACATCGGGGTCCTTAGGATCTCACTTGCCAAGAAATGTTTGGATTCAGAACACTGTGCATGCACAACCCTAGGGGGCGCCATCACTGCACAGGCATCATTGATTTGTATGTTTATTACAATTGTTTTCCAGCAGATGGCAGTCAAGCGCCTTGAGGAAGGAGCACTTTCTCCTAATCTGCACAGACTCGGTACACCTGAGTGGTGGTGCTGTTTGGTTTATATCCAGAAGGGTCTCAAACAAGGAAGGAGTAGGAGTATGTTTCATTTCCATCCTGGACTGGAAGTGCCTGGCGCGGTCCAGGTAATAGGTGGTCAGGGGCCAGAGAAGAGGGATGGGTTAAAGGGTTAGGTACACGGACGGAAGAATCCACTAGGACTTGAGGATTCCTGGAACTGGGGCAGCAAGGAGAGGAAAGAGATGGGGCTTTGAGGTTTCTGGATTCAACAGCCAATAGATGGAATGATGCTCATCACTGAGCAAGGAGAATCAGAAATGGTTCTAGGGAGTGGTGATGAGTTGGCTTTTAGACATGTTGGGGGTGAGAGGACCATGGGAATCTAAGAGGGACGTCCAAAGGGTGGTTGGAAGTAAAGGAATGAATCTCACTCAGCTCATGAGCTATTGATTCGAAATGCTAAGCACTCTGATGGGAACCCCACAGTGGTCCAAACCGTCTTGCAGAGTCGTTGTAAGAAACCTGGGCAGGAGCAGTATCTTCCTGTGTCCTCAGAGCAAGTGGAGGTGAAGCCAGGATGCGCTTCCATCTCACCACAGTGGGACCCTGAGCGACTGTCCCCCTCCTACGCCTTGGGGAGCTGCAGTTCTGACTTACTAGAGAGAAGGAGTTTGTGTTTCTGAGAACACATGGTGTTCTGAGGCCCCAGGAGCACTGCAGCTGGGCAAAGGGGAGAAAAAGATCCAGGGTCCCACAGGCTGGAGGCAGTGGGCCCAGGCTGGCACTGAGGATCCCCTCCAGTTTCTAGACCGTCCATTCGGCCCACCCATGCTCGAGGGGCCCCTTCTCGGCTCCCTGGAGCTGGAGCTGCTGTCCGAGGGGCCAGGCAGGCAGGTCTGGCCGGGGACTGTTTTGGTTTCTGCTAAGAGGCCCCCACCAGCTCTTTGATTAGCAGCCAAGACATGCTTCTTTCCAAGTCAAAAATAAAATAAAATAAAGCATGTTACAAAGTGATTCCCTCTCCTCCAGCTCATTTTAATGTGGTTTTCAGCATTGGTTTATTGTGAACAGCCCCGCGCACAGAAAACATGTGCTTGCAATATGCCTGTCACAACCGGGATTCCAGGAGGCCGCCTGGCTTCGGCAATCAAGACGAGCAGGAAGGAAGTTAAAGGCATGTCTTTGAGGAGCAGGTAATTGGTGACTCAAATATTTGTCCTATAGACTCTGAATGGGTCTGCCTTTACCATGTTCTTGCCCTCTGTAAAGCCAAGGCTTTCTCCAGCCTGGCAGAGGGAAGGGGGAGGGCCAGGTGGGAGAATTCGAAGGCTGTGGCTGGTGGGGGACCAGTGCTTGGGGGACAGCCCGGGGTATGGTTCCTCCTGTCTCAGGGTCATCAGAAGTAGAACCAAGTAGGGAGGGAAGAACTCTCCCACAGAGGACGGAGGGTCTAGCCTAGCCTGTAACAACATTCTGTGTTACCTTCCAAGTGCCTGTGTGTCCCTGGGCTACTGGGCCTCGGCTTCCCCGTCTATAAGAGATGGTGTTTGGCCTAGATGTCAAAGGTGACTTCCGTCTCTGACATTCTCTGGTTTCTCTGTGTGGGGACAGTGGAGCAGGGCTGGTGGAGTGGCCCGAGCCCCGACTGGGCTCCTTGCAAATACAGAGTCAGAGGGTGCCTTCAACATGACAAGTTCACCCCAATGTGGACTCTTTAGTTTCAACACCCCCACCAACAAGCAGGCCACTGCCTCCCTGAGACTCTGCCTCTGGATCAGATTCTTGGTCCCTTGGTCCCAGGTGCTGGGCCTCCCTAAGAGACCCTGGTCCCCTTTCCCACCCATCAGAGCTCTTTAGATGTCTGGGGAGCATGGACGAATCTTCCCTGGATCCCTGTCCTTGACCCAATATCCCCACTCTGCAGCCTCTACCGGCAGGTCCTGGCGTCCAGGCCTGGCCAGCGTGGGCAGGCTGGTGTGGACAAGAGCCAATTCTGCAAACCACCGCCCCAATGGGGTTGAAAGAGGGGGAAAGGCAGAGGGAAAACATTTCTTGAGCACCTGTGATGTGCCAGTCACACTTCTCTCCTATATCCTGTCTTCCTCTCCTCGTGGGTACCCCTGTTTATAGTTGGCTAACTTGTCCAAAGTCGAACAACTTGCACATAACACTCCGAAGAATCAAGAGGCAGTGTGCCCAGTGGTTAGGACCTCAGTCCAAGTCCAGCCTCATCTCTATTCAGCTGTGTGACCTCAGGCAAGTTAACATCTCCAAACCTCAGTTTCTTCATATGCAAAATCGGGGTACTAATAGCACCCACTTCCTTGGGCTGTGGTGGGATCTAGTTCACATAGAGCACCTGTCAGGTGCTGGGGCACCATGTGACCTGGCTCCACTGGACTCTCCCAGAGTGCTGGGAACCAGCAGCCATCACACAAAGGACCTCTTTCAGGAGGGAGGCTGAAGGTCACATTCGCTTCTTTGAGAGAGCTGAACCCTGTGCCTCTAGAAGACCTTCACCCAGGACTCCCTGCTCCCTGCGCTGTCAGCCTGGCTGCACACAACCCATGGGAGAGGCTCAGGCCTGCGGGGTGAGCTCCAGTCACAGACCCTGCTCTTCCTTTCTGTCCACCTTCCTTTTGTTCTATGGGATGCCCTGCCCCAGCTTACCAGAACTTCCTGGGGCCTGGTTCCCAGGGAGTTCCACTTGATATAGATGCCAAAAAAGCTTCAGGGTGGGACACAAATAAAATGAAAAGCAAATATGACAGTGTGTGGTTTCCTACAATCATCCCAGTCTCAGGGCCATTTCTGAATGGCAGGGGAAAGACAAGTACACACACACACACACACACACACACACACACACACACACACACACACACACTGCGGGCAAGGCTGACAGTGGACCAAGTCCCGCTGGAGTCAGAGAATCTGGACAATCAAGAACCCAGGCTCTGGTGCTTGGTGGCTGGGGACTGTGGAAAAGTGACTTAACTCCTCTGAACTCGGGAGCATCGTGTGGGTATAGTAATGAGTAAGTAAAAAAGTCATAAAAACCCTCTCTGTCCTGCTGGCCTCTGGGCTCTGGAGAAGGACCAACGAGGCAGCAGAGGGCAGATGTCTGTGACTCAGACCCCGGCACGCGTGCCAGTTCTCAGCAGCAGCAGCAGTGGAGCTGCCCCTACAGACTGGGCGTGAAGGGGAGTGCCGTGGAAATCCCCGAATCAGAAATAGCTCGGACGGGGGAGGGCACAGAGCCTGGATCCCTAAATCCCCAAGTGTGAGGAGGGTCAGCTTGAGGCAGAGGGGGTGGTGGCTCACATGGGGACAGTGAGCCCAGGGGAGCAGAGAAGTTGGGGTCCGCAGGACACAGACACAGGGGTTCCATATCCACAGCAGAGAGAAAGCGTCAGCTGGTGTCTTACACACATTCCCCTTCCAGGAAATCACTGTAAATATTGAGCAAATCACTGAAATATTGCTCCTCCAAGTAGGGTCCACAGACCAGCAGCCTCAAAATCCCCGGGAAGCTTGTTAGAAATGCAGACTTTCCGGCCTGGCCCCACACCCACCCAATCCCGATCTGCATGTTCACAGACCCCAGGTGATTCGTGTGCACACCCAGCCAGTGTGCATTCACCACACAGGGCCTACCCCCTGGGAGGAGCACTCCCTGCGAGGTCTTGGGCTGACCTGGGAGGGGGAGTGCCCTCCCTAGAAGTACTCAAGAAGAGGGATGGACAGCAACTTGGAGGGTCCCCCAAGAATATATGAGCTGAGGTCCCCAAGGGCCGAGCCGCCCACCCACATTAGACCAGGGAGAGGGGCTCCCTGTCAAGCTGCCCCCCAGGCTGTAGCTGTAAGGTCCTATTCCTGGGTCCCTGAGGATTTGGGGGCTCCAGCTCAACTCCCACCCAAGCCCTATCTCCTCCCTGGCAGCCACCAGTCCCTTAGAAGGCCCAGTTTCCAGCTTTGAAGGAGTTTGAGTGGGGGCCAGTTGGTGCGGAATGCCCAATCCCCTCTCTGAAACTCAGTTTGTCCACTTGTACAAAAAGGGGGTTGGGCCAATGACCTCAAAGGCTTTGGCAGAGGTGATATATCCTCTGTGTATTTTTCTAGAGAGCTGCTTTGAACTAAGATTGCAGAACCATGTACACACAGCCCATATACACATATAGCCCATCATGTACACACAGCCCATGTTCACACACACCAAGCACACACATACTATGTACATACACAGCCCATGCCTGCACATATAGTTTTTCCTTGCACAGTTCATACTCACACACATCCCAAGCCCAATCACACTGTATACACAGCCCATGCTTACACACAAGGCACATGTACACACCTGACCCATGCACACACTGACACACACACACATGCACACACTGCATGAACATACAACACCAAGAGTCTGAGCACTACTGTGGACAAGGCCCTGTTCTGGGCACTGTGGGATGAACCAGTGACCACCATGCCCACATGGAGCATGCGGCTGAGCAGGAGATCCAAGCATGGGGCAGAGACAACAAGCAGAGCGAGACAAGGGCCAAATGCATGGCAGCTCCTAGAGAGCCTGGCTTCCTTCTAGACAAATCCAGGGAGGCATCCTGGAAGAGGTGCCCAGTGAATCTGGAAGAAAGGGTGAAGATTTTTGGACCTGAAGAGATGGGCCACCTCCAACAGGCGTCACCTTTGAGCTCACAGCCCCCCTGTCCTCACCCCACCTCCACCCTAGAGGCAGTGAGCCCCGGCAGATCCCAGGGCGGCAGTGGGAGCTGGAGCAGGGCAGGCGTGGGGAGGTGTGCGGGTTTCTGCCAATAGCTCTCGTGGCCACCAACCCATTTCCTCCCTAATCCCGCAGGCTTATTTCAGTTGGCAGATACCTAAGTGATATTTAATGGCCCCGTTTAGATAATCAGGGCAATTTTCTTTTTAATAAGAATAAAAATAAAACACCTCCGGATATGAGGCTTAATTCCTGAGCCCTGCAGTGAGAATCTGGTTCTAATGAAGCTGTTGGCCCCGCCCCAGAGGCTTGGCTCCATCCTGTAGCCGATGCTCCTGGACCAATGTGTGTAGGTGGTCAGCTTACATGAGGGATGTTAAAGACAAGGGTGACTTAGAGAGGGACCAAAGACTAACACCCACAAGGAACACCTTGGGAGTCTATGATCATGGGGTTTGCTGTCAGAAGACCCCCTTCCTCCCCAGATCACAGATTTTTTGCATAAGGCCAGGTGCAACAGGCTCCGTGGGCCTCCTCAGGACCTGGAAGAGATGCCGCCAGGCCATCAGGCCCATTTTCATGCCCACTTGGCCACATTTCTATGTGGTTCCTGGGCCCCTGCTAGCCAAGCTCTGGGCATGTCACCAGTGGAGAGGGACACCCCAACTGGGCATTCTCACACACCCTGCCTCAAACATGCCAATACCCTATGGAGCCCTGAGTTCCACAGGGACTCAGGAGGGAAAGGAATGGTTTGCAAGAATAATCCCGCTACTTCTAGCAAGGTACCGATCAGCAGTTCAGGCTGTGCTAGGGTCTGGAGGCTGCCCACAGGCAGGAACGCTTCCTACAAAATGAACTTTGGAAAGAGGTACATCTTTGTTCTCACCCTCCCACTAGGATCATGGCAGAAAATACTGGAGCATAAAACAAGTGTCTGATTACAACTGTCCACTTGCTATCTCTGTAGCCTTTGGTAAATTACTCAATGTCTCTGAGCATCAGTTTTGTCATCTGTAAATGGGGACAACAATAGTAATAATATTATGTAACTAGAGGCCCGGTGCACGAATTCGTGCACCAGTGGGGTCCCTCAGCCTGGCCTGTGGGATTGGACCAAAACCAGCTCTCCAACATCCCCCGAGGGGTTCTGGATTGTGAGAGGGTGCAGGCCAGGCCAAGGGACCCCACCGGTGCATGACTGGGGCTGGGGAGGGACGCGGGAGGTTGGCCAGCCGGAGCAGAACCGTGGGAGGGCTCCAGGGCATGTCCGGCCCATCTCGCTCAGTCCCGATTGGCCAGACCCCAGCAACAAGCTAACCTACCGGTTGGAGCATCTGCCCCCTGGTAGTCAGTGCACATCATAGCTAGCGGTTGAGCGGCCTTAGCATATCATGAGCATATTATGCTTTGATTGGTTGAACAGATGACCGGATGAGCAGACACTTAGCATATTAGGCTTTTATTATATAGGATAGTATACTAGTATATTATTATGTTATGTATTTCATTACTTATTATAGTAATATGAAAATATCATATCATATCATATCATAATAATAATAAGGTCTAATTCAAGGCGTTGGGAGGACTCCGTGAGAGGACACTTAGAGTGCCTTGCACAGTGCGTGGCAGAGAGAAAGTGTTCAATAATTGTGGTTTGTTTCCATTATGAATAAGATGTTCAATGGGAAGTTTCTACCGAAGCTCCAAACTGTCAAATGCCAAAGTGAATTTAGAAACAAACCATCATGCAGAAAGTTCAAAGCAAGTGACCAAGAACATGTTAGACAACTCACCCTCATCAAAATATAAAAGAGTTAAGTGGGTTTTAGAAGCTTCATTTGGAGAGGATGGGGTGTGATATATAACTCAGAGGTAGGTACCTACTTCTCACCTCAAGTTTGGTTTCTATGGGGTAGCTGGTCAGGCCACTCATAGAACTTAACAGGAGTTCCCTGCAATCACAGGACACTGAATCTTGTCAGGTGACCCTTGTTCTGGAAATCTAGAAGGTAAGAGGTTGGCTGCTGGCTACTTTGGTAGCTGGGCCAACAACAATTGCAGAGTGAGCTTGCACAGTGAGCTGGCCAGGGCATCATATCAGCTCCCCTCATCTCAATGAACAAGACTCAGCAGAAGAAGTTGGAGGTGGCCTTGGAATTCCTGGACATTGGGAAAGGCATTAGCTGTGAGAAAGAAGAGCAGTTGTCCAGTTGATTGGGATGGGGAGGTGTCCCTCCAAAGAGAAAGGCAACTCTAAGCATGGCAACCCTGAGAGGAGAAGTCATTAATGAGTGTTGGATAAGTAGCAACTCTCCTACTCTTCTGGCCTCACCTTGCACCAACCCTGGAGAGATGGGGTGGGGAGGGCTGGGTAGAGTGGCAATGAGATAAAGAAGATGAGAATGCCCACCTCATTCCAAGCAGCCAGCCCACAGCAGCTCCAGTTGGGGAAGGGGACTGATTTTATTTCAAATCAAATTCAGAGTTTTGATTATGACATGAAATCAGACTTTTCTGGTTAATGAATTCAGACTGAGTTTGTGACTTACACTGACTGTGAAATGTTCTATTACCTATTAAGGGACCAAAAAAGTCACGGGGAACCCAGTTCCTACTCAAGAACGGTGGTAGACATCCTCCCTGGAATAAATTTTACAGAAAGCATGGGAGACAATAATAAAGGTGTTTCCTGACTACACCCACAAGTCCCACTTCTCACATACCAGTTGGCATCTGCCCTTGGGAAGGGCACGTTCATTGCTTCCTTTTCAGTCCCCTTCCCCCATCTTCAAGTAACAACCCCCTCATCAGGGATAGTCCTTCATCTTCCTGACTCTGGAAGTGTGAGTTGCCATCTTCTTAAACACCCCTGCCCCTCTGGCTCAGCAAAGAGGCCATGTGGGCACAAGACCCAGATGGACCAATCAGAATCCTTCCCTGGGAGTTTTTCCTTCTCCAGATCAGAAAGAGCCCCCTTTCCTCTCAGTCTCAAGCAGTAAGGCTGTGAGTGTACATCACTTGTGCCCATGCCTCCTGCTGGTGGGAGAGACTCCTCTGAGGGAAGGGAAAGATCCAAAGACCAGAGGCAGAGAAAGAGATCTGGGAGGAGGGTGTGAGGTGGGGGCAGGAGGAGAGGCTCCCTGGTTCTCTTCCATCCTGAGGCCAGCTCCAAGCCACCCCTGTGCAGTTTGGTCATGCAACACCCCTAGTGTGTTAGGCTCCTCCTGTCTCTTACAGCTGGAGACACACAGACGAACCCAACCATCCCCAGAAAAGCAAGGAGGGGCCTCCCTTCCACAGGGACCTGACTGTCTGCAGAACCCTCCCTGCCAGCGGGAGCCATGATCACCTCCCCATCATGACAATCACACTGGTGCCCACAACCCTCATCAAAATTCCATTTGGAATAGGGTTCATCAGCATACACAGCTGTTTCATACATAAGATGGCACTTGGTCCTTCCAACAACCTTGTGAGCAAAGCATGATTATCTCCATTTTAAAAATGAGAGGTGACGTGATTTGCCCACATTTTTTCGCTGAGAATTGCCATCTCTCTGCCTGAATCCATGGCTTCCCCCTCCCCGCAGAGCTGCCTCTGTGGGTACCCTTCCCCCAGTCCTGGCGTCATGTCAGGGGCTATAATGAAGGGGCTAAAACTCAGTGATCTCTATGGTCCCCCACGTGCCAATCCCTTTGGAGTCAGAGCTTCCTTAATCTCTGAATTTCAGTTTCACCATCTTTGGGCCTTGCCTCTTCCCAGGCCAAGGGGAGCACATGCAGGCACATGGAGAGCTGTGGAGCCTGGCCTCCGTCCCTGCAACTCCGAGGGCAGGAGGATAGAGACACACAAAGCCCAGGTGTTGTCTCCAGCGAAGAACACACTTCACACAAAACTGGCCCAAGCTGACATGTGAAACAAGCTTCCTTGAATCTGGGTGGGGCTCCCTTGCTGGCCTTTCCACTTCCCCCTCTACCAACCCCTCAGCCATATGTGGCAGAAGGTCACCTTTCAGGACGCCTATTGCGCTCATTCATTCATCCATTCATTCATTCCTCAAGTATTTTTGCAGCCACAGGATACAGCAGGAAACATAGTAGACAAAGCCCCAGAGGGATCTGCATTCCAGTGGAGAAGATAATTAGCATAATATTAAGTCAATTATGTAGTACTGGAATGTAGGGGGTGATAAGTGCCACGGGGAGAAAGAAAGCAGAATAAAGGAATAGGTTGAGTGAGGGGGGCGTGCATGATGGGAGAGGGTCCAGCTGAAGGAAACGGTAAGTGCACAGGCCCTAAGTTGCCCCATTTGGGGCAGAAGCCAAGTTGGAGAAAGGCCCACACACCTAAAAACAGATCACAGAAGCTCCAGAAGGCAGACATTCATTCCCCAGTCCATTTCTGGAACAAGGAAGAAGGGGCCTGGAGAGGGGTCAGGAGCCTCAGTCTACCCCCACTCGGTCTGTGACTCAGACCCCAGCAAGTCCTGGCACCACCATTGCTCAGCTCTCAAGTGAGCGTCCTGATGCCCACCTCCCAGGATGGCTGGGATGGCGCGGAGATCAGAGCTGTGGCCATGAGGCCCCAGGGTCAACCAGTGGCCCTGTGTCCACACAGAGAGCTGGGGGGCTCCCACCATGTGGTACCTCCCGCGGCGCCCCCCTCCACAGCCCGACCTTCCCGGGAAGGAGCATACCTCTGCTCCCCCAATCTGGAAAGCATTGAGGCCGAATGGCTCCATTTCAAGCGCAATTATTACAAACCCTTCAGGGAATGTGAGTTCCAAAATGAAATCTCTCTGTCAAAACTTTCATTAATGTGCCGTTGCTGTGTGGGGATCGGCTTACACCCGTGCCTGTGAGCACTCAATGGAGACCAGATTCTCGGGGGTGCCGCGCACACTGAGCCAGCCCGGCCTCTCTGCCTCCCCCCAAGTTTGCAAACCCCAAAGAATCCGACTCCAGTCTGTGTCTCCAAAAGACAATAGCCTTTGTCTTGGGAACACGTCCACCTGATTTCACCAATGCTGGTGACCAGCACATCAAGGAAAACACACTATTACACGCTTCTTTCCAAGAACCCTCTCTGAACTCATACCAGCATCACGAAATAACTCACTGGCGTGCAGCATCACAAGCACGCCACGTGTGTTCCAGATAAGGAAACGGGGCTTAGAAGAACGAGATGCAAGACTCATCCAGCTGCTCAGAGCCAAGGAGAACCCAGGGCTCCCAACCCCTCACCTAGTGCTCATGCCACAACCCCAGGCTGCTGTTCCCACACCTGGATCTCCGCTCTCCATCACTCTGATGCAACTCGGACAGTCCCCCAATGTCCAGAGAAGCACCAAGGTTTAGTTTTTCTCTAAGACAAACTAAGGGCCTTGGTGGTGGTGGCGGGGCGGGGGGACGGAGGAGGGTTCCCAGACCAGAAGCCCAGGTGTCCGCTCCCACCATCCACATGGCTCTTCTCAAATGGACTGAGGGATGAGAGAGGGAAACAGCACACAGTGACCCCCACTGTCCCTGCATCCCTGCTCCTCTCTGGAATCCTCCTCCTGGAATACCAGGGGGGTGTCTTTCTGAAATAAGGGCCTGAGCTCTGCTCCCTTCCCTGTTCACTAACCTTATATGGCTCCCCATTGCCAACAGCACTAAGTTCCCGTCGGCCTGGGCAGGCAGCATCACCCTGCCCAGCCACCCTCTATCCCAAGCGCCTGTGCTCCAGGGCATACAGAGAGCCACGAGCTTCTCCCTGAACCAGCCTCCATGCCTTTGCACTTGCTGTTCTCCACACCCAGAGGACCTTCCCAACTCATTCTATTTGGCCAATTCCTCTCACCTTTCCAGGCCCACCTCCTCTGAGAAGCCCTCCAAGGCCCCCGGGGGAGCTGGCCACGCCCACCCATGTTCTCTTCTATTACAACACGTATTGGCCATGTCCGGTTTATCTGTCTCTGTGTCTGTCCCCTCGCCGAGCTCCTCAGAGATAAAGACTGGGCCTTACTGCCCTTAGGATCGCCAGCATTTAGCACAGGATCTGACGAAGAGATTTCGGCTACACAGCTGGGTGGTTCAGGGCACAGACCGTTACAGGTTATAGGTCAAGTCCCAGCACTGGCACTTACAAGCTGGGTGAGCTCAGGCAAACTAGTCAACTTCTCTCGGCCCTCAAGATGAGTTTCCTCAGCTATGAAATGATCCCAGTCTTTCATCACTGTTGCAGGGATTCAATGAGAAAGGGTTACATGCCTGTAACGGGCTCAGCCCAGTGCCTGGCATGTGAGGAGGTCAGCCCAGGGAAGCCAAAATAAGATGAACACAAAATAGGAAGACCCTCCCGCTCCCCGAGCTGTAGGTCATGGCTCCAAACACCGAGAGCACAGAGCCTGTGCCACCAGCAATACACTGGCCACCCCCTTACGTGGCTTCCCAAAGGCTGCAGACCCAGTTTAGTAACAAACTAGATGCAGAGGAAGCAAGAAACGAAGGCTCACAATGATGCAAGGTTTCCCACCTGCTAGGAGCGCATGCCTGGGAGCCACAAACACCCACCCCGTTGGGGCAGGAGCACCAAGGGGGCCCTTTCCCCAGGTCTCGCTCTGATAAGGCCATGGGGCCTCTGGCCCTAGGCAGATGCCTGTTTCTCCGGGCCCATGTCACTCTTGGTTCCTGAGCCCTGGTGACTCCTGCGGGGTGTGACCTGCCATTAGCCCTATGGCCCTGGCCACAGCCCACTGGTCCGGGTGTCAGCTGGCTTGAGATCGTGCCAGGGGGAGTGCTCCATTGCAGACAGTGGCAAATGGTCTTGGGAAGTGTAATGTCAAGTGTGTCAGAAAGATGGAGCTCTTAGGAGCCAGACCACACAGCGTAACCCTTTTCTGTTGTGTGGAAGGCCCACCGTGCCTGGGTGTGGTGGCACAGCACTCCAGGCTGCCCCGGGTGCCTGCCGGTGACCTGGCACCAAATGCCACGGTCAGAGGTCCCCTGGAAACTCGGGGCGCTAGATGACGTCCCTTGGGAAGAAAGGGAAATTGCAGCCACGTGCTTTGCAAAGCCCCAACGGCCGGAGCCCCCAGTGCCAGTTCTGACCGACATCAGGCTGTGCCGGGCAGATACCGTGACAGCGCTGCGTGCCGGTGACAGCTGGGCTGACGGGGCTCTTCCCGGGCCGGGCGGCTCCCTGATAGCCTGACATTCTCAGCAGATAGTGTAATGCCTCTTGAAGACAACACTCGGTATCTTTTTTTCTCCAGGCCAGAATAGTATCGGGTCAATTAATTTCTAAAACCGCAGCAGCTCCTTCAGGCTGCGTTTGCCAGGAGGAAGGTTTGGAAGCCGTGGGGAAGCCTGGGCGTGACGCGCACAGACCCTCTCCCGGAGAGATGAGATGAACCACAGCCAGTGTGGGCAGCACGTGACAAGCACTGACTCAGAGAGGGAGTCTCAACCTGCAGTGCTCCAGCAGCAGCTGCTCTCTCTCACCTAGCCGGGCCACGGCTAGCCACATTCACACCATTCAAGCAGAGCAGCTGGAGGACCAGCGCCTGGGGAGGGCGGAGGCCTGACCCCCTGCCCTGCCTTCCTTCGCTTACCTCACTCATTCACCACAAACTGGCTGCTTGCTCTAGTCAGCTTGTCTGCATTGGCCCAAACCAGGCATGACTTCAAAGTACGGGAAATGCAGGCAGAGCCCAACGCTGGCCAGCAAGGAACCCGACTCTGAAGCAGAGGTTGTTAGCCAGGGCCCGCGGACAGGAATGAGGAGTTTGTGAGCTGTGATGGGAAATAGAATGATGTCTTCATTCTCACCATCCTCTAACGGACACTGTGCATTTCTTTTCACTGGGAACGACTAGCGACAGCATCCACAACGATGCCGCAGTAGCAGTAGCAGTATCTTTGTTCCCGGTAGAATTCACGGGGTTCAGTTACTGCCTCTATCTCCAAATATCATTTACGTTCATCACTACCTTGAACTCCTGGGAGTCATCGAGCCCCCTGTTAGATCTTGTTATTTGTGTTAGTAAAGAAGCACATGCATTATCCTATATATAGTTTGGCTTTTAATTTAATAACTGCATTTTGTGGTCATTTGTAATCCTGACAGTTCATGTCATGCGTGCTGAAACATTGTGCTAAGAAAGGATCTGCAGGCTTTCACAGGTAGTCCAAGGGGCTCGTGGCACTGGAAGTGAAGAAACGCTGTGGAGGCACAGACGTTGTCACACAGTGGGCGAGGAATCTGGCCTACAGGGCAAAGCCACCACTGAGGAGTCAGGGGAGGGGGGAGGGGGGGCGGGGGCTTCACAGAGGAGGTGACTGAGCTGGGCCTTTGTAGACAAGTAGAGCCTGCTGGGCAAATGGAGGGGGAGGAGGTGGGGGGGAGCACTTCGCCCTAAGCTTGGAAGATGGGAAGGAGAGTGGCCCGTTTGGGGGAGGGGGGAATAGGAATAGACTTCCGTCTTGGGATGCTCTGGGGGCAGCATGGTCTGCCCTGGCTTCTCACTCCCTAGCGCAGTAAAGGACATGCTCTGGGCTCAGACACATCCTGTTCCACCCCAGCTCTGGCCTTTACCCACTGGATGCCCCTGTGCGAAGCGACCACTCCTCCCCGAGTCTCATCTTCTCCCCCATGAGAGTGGGACACCAACACCTGCCTTTGAGGATTAAATGCAACAAAGGCTGCAGTTAGCTTACCACACATGGTACCTGGAGGCTGCCCAAGAACGGTGACCAATCATCATCATCATCGTTACCCATCCTATTTGTACCCTGAGTTGGCCTAG
This sequence comes from Eptesicus fuscus, assembly GCF_027574615.1. Classification (NCBI taxonomy): domain Eukaryota; kingdom Metazoa; phylum Chordata; class Mammalia; order Chiroptera; family Vespertilionidae; genus Eptesicus; species Eptesicus fuscus. The sequence goes on from NC_072476.1 coordinate 32,590,117, forward strand.
AACAGCATGAGGGTTAGGGCTGACCGCCTCACAGTCAAAAACCCCAGACAGCATTTGACTCTCCAAAAACCTAACTATGTTCAGCCCTCTGAACCCACGAATTCAACCAATCATGGTTCAAAAATAGCATTTTGATCTGTGGTTGGAAAACCGCGGTTGGGAATGCAAGAGTATGGTGTGTTTTTTTTTTATCTGAGGTTGGTTCAATCTGTGTATGTAAAGCCCATGAATTTGCAATAAATACAGGTGCCGGCTGTATTTACTGACAAAAATCCCCACATATACAGCCATGCACCATTAAATGATTGGATACATTCCGAGAAATGAATCATTAGCCGATTTCATGGCTGTGTGAACATAATCGAGTGCACTTATACACACCTCGATGGTGTAGCTACTACACACCTACCCTGTATGTTTTAGCCTACAAGCTATGTTGTATAGGCTACAAGCTTGTACAGCATGTTACCGTACAAAATAACATGAGATTATATCAAGCCCAAGAGAAAACGAAGCCATCGGGACAAGGTAAATGAGATATATCAAGTATTTTGTACTGTACATAATTGTATGTGTACACGTTTATACACTGGCAACACAGTATGTGCTATACTTTTACACAGCTGGTTTGTTTACACCAGCATCTCCACAAACATGTGAGTGACGCATTGTGCTACCACTGTATGGAGGCCAGGGTGCCACGAGGCAATGGGAATTTTTCAGCTCCATTATAATCGTAAGGGCCCACCGCCACCTATGTGGCCCAGTGTTGACTGAACGGTCGTTATGCAGCACATCACTGTAAGTGGACCCCCACGGTTCAAATCCGTGTTGTTCAAGGATCAACTGTACTTCTATCTACTGTTTGTTTGTTTGTTTTGTTGTTTTTTTTTTTCTTGAGAAAAAAACAAAGGAGGCTTTTCCCAGAAGATCCTACTGCCTGGGCAAGAGGAAAGAGGAGGAAATGTTACTTGCACAAGAGTTGAATGATTACCCTCTTAAATCCAGTATCTGTGCTGAAACTAAAACATAGTCCTGACACCTCAGAGGGAACAAGCATCCCCAGTGCCACACACCAGCACCTGCTACCCATTTGCACAACCACCACCGGTGTGATGGCCAGTGGTTAACAACCGGCTCTCCGTGGGGACAATCCCTCGTTTGCAGTGCTTGCTGATTTCTCTGGCATAAATACTAGTATTCTCACCGTGGCCAATATCCAGCTACTAACTTAACGTCACCGAACTCACCATCTGCACAAAACGGGGCTTTCGTGAGCAAGTAGAAGGCGGCTTCGGGGCAGAGCGGACTGCACCCTGCAGGGGAGAGCGTGACTGTCCCCATTTTACAAGTGCGGAAAATGAGACTCACATGGCCTACGTCCATGTACCTAGAGACTCTGAATCTACGTCTCTGCTTTCCCACGAGGCCTCCCATAAGAGCGTACTGTTTTCAGAATGGCCCTGGGGAGCTGGCAGACGGACAAATGGACAGAGAGATGTGGGGGATGCTATGATGGCTGGGAACCAGCTGCAAGGGGAACCCCGCCATCCACAGACCCCTGGAAGGGGCCCACCCCCGTGTAGCCTTGGGCCCAAGGTGACCTGCCTGCTCAGAGACAGCTGCGGAAGGAAACTGAGCCTGCAGTTCCCCCAGTGACAGATGCATTTTTCCAACCAAATGCACAGCCACCCAGCAGGCGGTATTTACATTTCCCCTGCAAATGCTTTTTATTGTTTTGGTTTTTTTCTTTAACAACTGCCTTTCTTCTGAACCAAACAAAAGCTCATTGTCTGAGTAGTTCCAGGCACCCAGGAATGTTTGTTCCACTGGGGACCACATGGTTCCCTCTGCCTCTTGACCGCCCCCCTCCGCCCCCACCTCATGTCAGTAGGAGGTCAGGGACCCTTTGCTGCTGCCCACCTAGCCGCAGTGTGACCTTGGGCTGGCCATTTGACCTTCCTGAGGCTCTATAGGTTCATCTCTGAATGGAAGGCAGTGCTCACACCCACACCCACGCCTCACAGGGATGTCCAAGGGCCAACCGGAGAGGACCGACTAGATGAGTCAGTGGGCACACCGGAAGTGCCTGTTGGTCCAACCTTGGCTTCGGGGCCTCAGCAGTACCATGAGGGAGTTGGCGAGACAGTCTCAGGGCCTTCCAGCTCTGGCCGGCTGACCACGTAATTGCTGTCATCTGCTCCCAGGGTGACAAAGGAGGGAATATATCTGGCACCTCTCTCCCCAGCTGGGCTCTAACAGCTGAAGAGACCCCAGGCCTTGCCCTTCCACAGCTGGGCAAAGGCTCAGACCTCAGCCCCCACTCAAACTCAGGCTGCCTGGGGCCTCTGTCATCTGTCAGATATAAACACCCACAGGTTTCTGTGAGGCATGAGGATGGACTGTGAGGGGTGCACGGGGCACCCCCAGCCCCAAGTCCACACATTCTGGCCCCGTGTGAAAATGTGACTTTGCCTGAGGACTTTCAGGGGTTAAACCGCAGCCCCCGCAACTCCACAGACTTAAATATTGTTGTTAAAAGACCAATTCTAACCAAAAGAAAACCATGGCTCTCATACAAATATCAAATAAACATGTGTCAAAGATTTTATTTAATACCCTAGTTAAAGAGGGAACAAAACAGTGAGACGCTACAAGCAGCTCAGCAGACAACTCAGAACCACAAGAACATGTAGCAAATGAGGAACGCTGCAGGGAACTCACAAGTGAATGCCCATCCGAGGGCCGTCACCAACCGCATGCCCCTGGACTCCACTCATGTACACAATGTGGGCAAGGATCACTTGCATTATCCGTAGTTTTGTGCCATTTACAGAGTCGTACTAGCAAAACACTCAGGGACCATGAAGGTGGAGATGGCCCTTACTGTGAACAAGATACACAGTAACCCTCCCCCGCCCCCATTTAAAGTCTGCAAGTAAATTAGGATGACGAAAAAGATCTGGAGATGGATGGTGATAATGGCTGCACAACAACGTGGATGTACTTAATACCACCGTATTGCGTGCTTAAACTAGTTCAAGTGGTGCGTTTTATCTTATGTATGCTTTACCACAATTTTTGTAAAAGTCTGCAATGTGTAAGATATTGCAATAGCACCATATTGCCATAGTGACACTGGGGGTTCGTTTTGTGGTCTCAAAGATCAGTGTTGTTACAGGGACCCAGGAAGTGGCCTTTACCGCCTAGAACCCCTCCAGACCCAGCTTCAGGGATGGATTCCCTCACACAGAGGGTGGCCAACCAAACGGCTCAAGGGCAGACCTGCGGCCTTGAGGACAGAGTGGTGGCGAAGTGACTGAAGGCCTCCTGTCTGCACTTGAGCATGCCATCTCGGAGGAGGGAGGGGAGGCCTGGGCTCCGTCCTCCTCACAGCCCTCCCTCCCTCCCTCCCTCCCACCCCGCCCCCCAGTGTGGCTGGTCCTGAGCTCTCCCTCCAGAGAAGGTGCCCAGGCCGGTGGGAAGAAAGCCCTGAACACATCCTAAGGGGAAAGGTTGAGGGAACCCCCCAGGGACGAAGTCAGCGCCCAGCTCCCAAGGCCTGGCAGCAGGCAGAAGGCACAGGATGGCTGGGGAGCCCTTCGGGGGTTCAGGCTGTGGCCCAGGCTGTCTGGTGAGAAAGGGGCTGCCTCACCGGGGAGGAGGGTGCTTCGAGCAGGACGGCAGTAGGTGGCCGCAGCCTGATGGGACATAAGCAGCGTGGAAGCCACCCAGAAGCTCAAGCCTCCTCTTCAGTCTTCCCAGTATCGACTGCCCTGGGGGCAGGAGGCCCCCTGAGATCTGTCGAGGCAATGCACCCGCGGGCTCAGAGCCTGAGGTGTGTGTGCCAGGTCTGTGGTCCAAGGCACAGGGCACAAAAGAGACCCTAGTGTCTCCCCCACCCTCAGGGTCTGATTGAAGTGACTCCCAGGGACCCAGCTCCCAGAGGCCCGGCTGCCTTTCTCTAATTCACACAAAGGCACCCCGTGGGCTGGCCACGGCCCTGCTCACCTGCTCAACAAACAGGTGCAAGGGACCCGCCCTGGCTGGGGGCCCGCTAGGCCGTGCATTGAACACCATTCTGCCCTCAGGAACAAAATCTGCAGATTTCTCCAGAACTTGCACACGTCCACAACACGTCAGCTATCTCTCTCAGCTCGGTGATGGCTCTGGGGAGAGAATACCAGCCTTGGTGAGGGGCAGTGGCCCTCCCGGGCCAGCAGTGAGCCTCGGGTCCAGGCCCGGTGGCTCCGTCCCCTCTGGATGCCCAGAGTCCAGACTCTCTCCTCCAGGAGCTCGACAACCATGGTCCAGTGTCTGGGACCAGCCCCGCAGGTTTGTTCACCGCTGGGCTGTCGGAACACCTGTGCCCTTCCCCCCAGCCCTGCATCCTCTCAGATTCCTTTGTCTGCAGCCCCTACCCAGGCTCCAGAACCCCCCACCCCCTTCCCACCCCTGATCGGAATGCCCTTAATTGGGAGCTGTGGCTTGGGCTCCCTTCCCCCCCTCTGGCCCCGGACTGTGCTTGGGCTCCTGGTGCCTGTCTGATGACCACGGGGCAAACGTAGGGCTCCAGCCTCCCTGGAGATTGCCCAAAGGCTTCAGAATTAATAGCACAGAGTCTGATTCCAAAATAGCATAAATTACATCCTGGAATCCATTACGTTCTGATCTGTTAGGCAGGAGGAAACGTGGTCTGTAGCAAAATAAAAGACATCCTGGAACCCATTATGGACTCGATAGAAGACAAAGGCAGCAAAAAAGGACATTATGGGATCGACGTGCCTAATAAACGACGTGTTGGCATCCCCCTTCCACCGGGCCGAGGATTAACAACAGATGTACTACACTAATGTCGATTTGTATGCTAATCTAAAACAACTGCGTGGCCTTTGCAGACAGGAATTCTACCAATGCAGCCCGGTCCTGTTCCCTGCAGCTGCCAGGGGCAGGGGCAGCGGCCGGCCGGTGGGGGCTATCTCTAGCCAGCCCCCGCAGAGCGGCCTGTGGGTCCCTGGGCCTGGCCTGCAGACCCCAAGACTCAGCTGGAAGAGTCCTCATGGGGTCAGACACAGAGAGCCTTAGGCTCTGGAAGGGGACGTGGCCCCAAGAATTCCTCTGTTTTCTCCCTGACCATCCATTTCCCAAGGTTCAGCCATGCCCAAAGGTAAAGACAGAGCCTAGAATCCCAGAGCATCTCAGACCCGCTGATGCCTTTGTTCCCCCAAACCACCATCTGGGAGGAGAGCTGGAGGCTGAGGGAGAGGAGATAGCCATCCCAAAGTCACACGGACGCTGCAGCCAGGCCTGGCCCCACTACAAGCCTCCTCAGTCCACCCCTCCACAGCCCACACACCTCCGGGTGTGTATCAACCTGCTTCCAGGGATGCCGGCGTCGTTCTGTCCACCAAAGAACCTTTCCTGAGGCCTCTTCAGGGCCAGGCCCTGTCCGGACACTGCGGACACAGAGATGAATCAGGTGAAGACCTCTGCATTTTGCCCAAAGCAGCCATCTAAACAAAGGCAGCCATGGGTTAGGGATCAGAGGTCGGGGCAAGTTCCAGAGCAGCACAGAGAAGGAAGTGACCATGGGGACCCTGAGCTCTCGAAGTGTATGGCTCAGGGGAGCCTCGGTGGCCCCTGCAGCACAACAGCCTATGGCGCAAAGGATCCGAACTCACACTATCGCATGGCATGGGTCCCAATATGGATGTGTCTCCAACTACCTATGTGTCTGCCATGGCAGGGCTCTAAGGCTGTGGGGTAACGCCTCACACAGGTGAGCTGGAAGGCTGATTGGGCACCCCCACTCCTGGGCTCCATGGAGAAACAGCATCGCCTCTTGGCACCAACACATCCAGAGCTGACCTCTGGATACCTCTCACCTCCCTGCATTTCTGCTTGTTCCTCTCTCTCTCTGGCTCTTTCTCTCCCTCAGTAGAAATAACATGACATGGAGTCCGAAGGTAGAAGCCAAATTCTGGCTCTGTCACTAATTAGTTGTGTCATCTTGCATGAGTTCCTTCAGCTCTCTGAGCTTCAGTTTCCTCATATGCAAAGCAACCTTGCAGCGCTGCTGAGTGCTGAGCGAGGATGCACAGTGCTCAACACTTAGGTGTTGAAAAAGTTCACTTCTTGTTATTCTGCCTGTGGCAGAGACAGATGGAGTCACTCAAAATACCACGTCCTTCCCTATATTTCCTTGACCCCTTAGAGTTGACGAGGACGACATGACTAGTTTGGGCCAATAAGTTATGCGGTCGAGGCATGACAAGTCCAAGTGCAACATTCCAGTCTCCCACCTGTTTCAGAGAGTACGGCTGCAAGACGGTGGCACTTCCGTTAACCCAGAGCCCTAAGGAGCTCTGTGGTGCTGGGCCCTCCACTGACCTGTACTGGCCATGTAACTTTTGTTGGGTTAACCCCCTGAAATCTTGGGCTGTTTGTTACCAAAGTGTAACCTGGTCCATCCTGACTGTCACAACATCCTACATCATGGGGTTAGTATAGGGATGATATGATATCTTAATATTAATATAACTAGAATAACGTGTGAACACTGCTTTTAGTTTCATTGCCTTCTCCGCACCTCCTCACCAGGATAGATTTGGCATAGAGATCACAACTTGCAACGAAAGAAAATTAGCTATTTTATTTTCAAAGGCCTCCATCTAGGCCACACAAAAATACAGTCACGTGCTGCATAGCAACGGTTCAGTCAACAATGGAACGCATAAGAGATGGTCATCCCACGAGATCCTAATGGAGCTGAAAAATTCCTGTCCCCTAGTGAAGTTGTAGCCATCATAACATCCTAGTGAAACACATTACTCACATGTTTGTGGGGATGCTAGTGTAAACAAGCCTACTGTGCTGTCAGTCATATACAAGTATAGCACATACAATTATATAGAGTACACAATACTTGATAATGATAATAAATGACTATGTTACTGGTTTATGTATTTACCATACTATACTTTTTATCATCATTTTAGAGTGTACTCTTTCTACTTATCAAAAATAAAAGTTTTCTGTAAAATACTATGCCATGTTACACTGGCAGCAGACTCATATATCTCATATTTACCTGGTCTCGATTGCTTCATTTTCTCTGGTGCTTGAATTAATCTCGTGCTGTAACATGCTGTAGAGGCTTGTAGGAGCAATAGGTTATACCCGTGGTCGGCAAACTGCGGCTCGCGAGCCACATGCGGCTCTTTGGCCCCTTGAGTGTGGCTCTTCCACAAAATACCGCGGCCTGGGCGAGTCTATTTTGAAGAAGGGGCGTTAGAAGAAGTTTAAGTTTAAAAAATTTGGCTCTCAAAAGAAATTTCAATCGTAGTGTTGATATTTGGCTCTGTTGACTAATGAGTTTGCCGACCACTGGGCTATACCGTATAGTCTAGGTGTGTAGTAGGCTATGCCATCTAGGTTTGTGTAAGTGTACTCTATGATGTTCATACGAGGACCAGATTGCCTAATGACAGTTTTCAGAATGTCTCCCCATCATTAAGCAGTGCATGACTGCATCAATAAAGAAAAACACACATATGATATCAATGTAATTATAATCATTATTGTTAGCATTTATCAAGCACCTACCATGTGGCTAGATTGTTTACATAAATCCTTACTAATCCTGATAACACTACAGAAGGCAACATTATTCCCACTTTATTTTTTTAAATATATTTTTATTTATTTCAGAGAGAGGGAGAGGGAGAGAGAGATAGAAACATCTATGATGAGAGAAATCATTGATCAGCTGCCTCCTGCATGCCCTCTAGTGGGGATCTAGCCCGCAACCCAGGTATGTGCCCTTGATGGGAATCAAACCCAGGACCCTCCAGTCCCCAGGCTGATGCTCTATCTACCAAGCCAAATTGGCTTGGGCCATTATTCCCATTTTATAAATGAAGAAATTAATTTGATCAAGGAAGTTAAGTACAGATGTCTGGTTCTAACAAAGAGGTGTATAAGAAAATCAGGAAAATATCTTGCTACTTAGAAATGCTGGATAAAATATAATAAAAATGAGATTAAATGCATAGCTGAGTTCCCAAGAAAGAAATGAGGTGCTTACCGGAATAAGGAGGAGACTAAAAATAGAGTTGCTGCTATATGAGCCGATGCTGTAACTGACCTTGGTTTGGGGCGGGAATTTTCACACCCGTTTGCTTCGAGGGTCCAAAAATGAAGAAGGGCAGCAGCCTCCATGGAAGGTTTGCTGTCGGACTGTCTGCTGGTCATAAGGAGGGGGTGATGAAACTTCTCCCTTTTCCCTGAGTTTAAACAGAAAATCTCCCTGGATACATCCAAACCTCAGGCCTGTGCCTTGTGTGGATCTGGGGTTTGAATTAATCACAGGAATTTATCCAGAAACCCACAAACCAAGAAATTAACATAAAAATCTATTCCTGCCTGGCAATACCCTGAATGTCTTGTAAAACGTTGTTGAAGAATGGTTCCACAATCCAGGCTACAAGGAAATCTCAGAGGAAAACAAGCTGTGACAATGATGAGCACACCATAAAAAAAATTACGAAACAAATAAAGAAACAAGCTACCAAAACTGAGATATGATGAGCAAACAAGACAATCCAAAGATAAAATCCCAACAACATGAGAAAATATAATTCCAATATGAAAGAAAATAGGAACTATCTCTATATATAAAAGCCTAAGTGACTGAATGACCGGTCAACCAGTCGCTATGACGTGCACTGACCATCAGGGGACAGACACTCAACACACAGGATCAGGGTCCCTCCTGTCTGGATCAGGCCTGTGGGGATTGGGCCAAAACTGGCTATCTGACATCCCCCGAAGGGTCCCGGATTGTGAGAGGGCACAGACCAGGCCAAGGGACCCCACCAGTGCACGAATCCATGCACTGGGCCTCTAGTATATAATAAGAATGTTTTAAAATATTAGAGAGCTAAAAGAAAGAGTTGAAAATAGGACAGAAATTTAAAAGAACTAAATTTAACTTGTAAAAAATAAAAATTACATGGATAGGTAAAAAGAAATATTGAACAGGCTGATGATAAGATTAATAAAAGTGAAAGATATGAGCAAATTACCCAATATACAAAGGTGAAACAAAAAAATAGAAAGAATGAGTGGTTAAGAGACATAGAGGATAGAATGAGGATTCTAGCTGTCTAAAGGAGTTCCAGAAGCAAAGAAAAAAGAAAATGGTAAAGAGGCAAAATTTGAATAGATAGTGGATTGGAGTTTTCTGAAATTGATTTAAAAATATATGGATCCCCACAAATCAAGAATTCAAGGATTGCAATGAGTCCCAAACAAATAAGTAAACTGATTCATAGCTAGACAAATCACGGTGAATGTACAGAACACCAAAGAGAGATAAAATCTTACAATCAACCAAAGAAAAAAGTTGAATTATCTCAAAAGGCAACTTCAGTAGACCTCTCAATAGCAACAAAAGAGGCCAAAAGATAAGGGTGTATCTCTAAAGCTCAGAGGAAAAATAATTGTCAACTGAGAATTTTATGCCTAACTAAAGTGTCTTTCAAGGGTAATGGCTGACTACAATAATTTTTGGATAAACAAAAACTGAAAGCTGAAACTCAGATGTATTAGGAGAATGCAAATCTTTAAAATCATGTATAACTTCTCATTCATCAGAGTTCAAATAAATCATGTCTGGTAACAAATATTGGCTAAGATATGGAGTGATGGGGAACTTTCAAACACTGCTGGTAGCGTAGACATTGGAACAATTAGTTTGGAGAGCAATTTGACACTATCCAGAAGAGTTAAAGATAAACATTTCCGTCTGAGCAAGTCTTTGCTCGTATGCACAAGGATCTAAGGGTATAGTATTATCTGTAGTACTGTTTGCATCTAATTTTGCAGTTAAAATAGGTGAACTAGAAGATAAAACGTCAATATGAATAGATCTCACAAATATCTTAAGTGAAAAAGCAAACTGCAAAAGGATGAAATCAGCAAAAGATCATCTATGAAAATTTTAAAACATATAAGTCATATATTATTTATAGATATAAATATCTATAATAATAAAAGGGTAATATGCTAATTAGACCAGGCATCCTTCCGGACAACCTTCCTGATGAAGCCGGGGCTACGAGGGAAGCCCAGGTCCTGGGTGCCAGAGGGACGCCGGTGCTGACAGCCAGGGGAAGGAAGGCCTACTCTTGCACTAATTTCATGCATCAGGCCTCTAGTATATAATAATGGTACAGAAATTTACCTGAGGATGACATACACGATGACATATGACATAGTGCTATAAGGGGGAAAGGAAAAGAGAAAAGGGATGGAGGGTGGGGCTTTAGCTGCACCTGACCTTAGCCATATCTGTAACATTTTATGTCTTTAGAATACACTGTTCTGAATTATTTTAAGATAAAAAGTTAAAAAGAAAAAACTGTTGTGCTGCAAATATGACATAATGCTAATGACTGTTTATTCTCAGTGGTAGATACATAAATATCTTACAGGGTGTTTTATGTTTTAGTTAGTTTGAAATATTTCATATGTAAATTTTAATTTTACCATTAAGATGGCAAGAGGTACTGTGGGGTCCTGAGCCATATTGCCCTATGCTGTGACCTACCTCCACAAAGAGACATGCCATGTTACCTGGCTCACTGTTTCGACACAGATGACAGATACACATTCACCTGGGCCCATAGCACACTCTTCTGAAACCACCCCCTACCCCGGGAACTAAAGTGACAAAAAGAGCTGTTTTTTAAAAAAGATATAAATGGCCCTGGCCAGTGTGGCTCCGTTGGTTTAGCATCGTCCTGTGCACCAGAAGGTCACCAGTTTGATTCCTGGTCACAAAACATACCTAGGTTTCAGGTTCGATCTCTGGTCAGGTGAGTACGAGAGGCAACGGATTAATGTTTCTCTCACATTGATGTTCCTCTCTCTCTCTCTCTCTCTCATCAATAAAAACATTTTTTAAAAGATATAAATGGACAAGGATAAAGAAAATAGGAGAGAGTCAACAGCAGCAGAAATGTGGAAACTGCCAAACAAATGGGCAAATGGCGGCTGACCCTGCTGACCCAAGAATATTTAGTCCCAAGTCAGCAGCGGGGAGAGCTGAGCAAAGCTCGTTGACATTCTAGAACACCCCTCCCCAAAATGACAATGTATCGGGTACTTAGAAGAGTGAAGGTATACGGAGGTGCTGAAAGCAGGACAGGTTCAAGTTCCATAAGAAGAAGGAAGTCTGTAGTTCCTCCTCCCAACTCAGGCAGAAAACTGGAGACTTATTTTCCGTAGAGAAAAAAAAAGGATCTCGCGATTGAAGGATACCAGGAAGGACTGAGCATGAGAGGCAGCCTGAAGACCAGTGGGCTAAGTGAAAGCTAATGTACTGAATGCCGAGACACGCTCGGCCAGCCCACCTCCCAAGCACCCTCCAGGTACGAAATTAGACACATTTCTCAGGGGACTCTAACCAGTCCAAGAGAACATCATTGCGGGCTTACTACACACTCATTACACATCTGCACACGCTACACACATATAAACCTCACACACTGCTCACTAATGCACACACATGAACAAACATTACACACATAATTCACTCACTACACACATAGCACACGTATACCATATACCGTACTGGCACACAATTCCTTACAAACCACACACTAACATACACCTCCCTCCATGCTCACACACATACACACACCAGGCATAGCCAGTACACCCATCCCTCACACATGCATGCACTCACACTAACGTTAGGCATACATAGAAAATATGCATGGTCACCCCACACTCTACACACTAAGTGCAGGCACACATCCTAAACACAACATGAATGCTCGCAATGCATACGGTACATGAAAACACACCCCTGTTCCATGGGTCCACCCTGTGACTGAGAGACCCTGACACCCACATGCCCTTGATCTCTGAATGAGGCCTCTGAAGACTCAGTCTGTTCCAAACCAACCAACCGACCATGTGTTTCTCTTCACCAAGCCCAGGCCTTGTCCCACAGCCCCAAGTCCCGGTGCAGGAACAGCACAACCCCATATTTTTTCATCGTGTGTTCACTTACTTCCTCCTTCGTGAGTGCAGTGCAAAGGCGAGGCCTGGCTTCAGGCCCAGGATCAGTCATTTACTATCCATGCAGCCTTCATCTGATCACTTAACCACTTCACCCCACCCTTTTCACCTGTAAAAGGAGAACACGGTGGCCCCCTGCCTGCTCCGTGGCATCGCTAGGAAGGTAAAGGGAAGTGATGCTGAAGAGTCGGTGCCACGTGCCAGCCCCTGGGCCCATTCCTCCCACGTGCCAGCCCCTGGGCCCATTCCTCCCACGTGCCAGCCCCTGGGCCCATTCCTCCCACGTGCCAGCCCCTGGGCCCATTCCTCCCACGTGCCAGCCCCTGGGCCCATTCCTCCCACATGCCAGCCCCTGGGCCCATTCCTCGAGGGCTCGCCAGGTGCTGGCCACTGAGCGGGGCACTTTGCAGAAGCCTGTAGAATTCCTAGCACCCCTGCAGGGGAAGCCTTCATTTTCCCATTTAATTGACGGGCAAAGTGAGGCTCAGGGAAATCCTTTGCTTGTCCAAAATTTCATAGCTAGGAGGTGGTGGGGCCAGATTTGACTCTAAAGTCTTGAGGCCCCAAATCCCTTTTTTTCCTCCTCCGGGGGCGGGGGGAGGGTCCCCACAGACCAAAAAGCCTCAGAGAAAGATCCAACCCCCTGGCAGCCCTCGGACTAGTTAGGAAGATAAACACGTAGGCAATTGAGAGAAAAAGAAAACCAAGCATGTGAGAGAAGCCCTGAATGAGAGGCCCAGGCAATAAATAACTGTTCAAAGGAGGGTGAGGCATGGGGATTCTGGAACATTCCAACCCCCCCCCCTCCTGAGGGAAACTCCAAGCAACGTTTGGCCTCAAAGAACATTTAGGAGGTTCTTGTGGGAACTGGGGACCCAGGGCCAAATGCACTTCCTTCACAGAGCCCGAGGGCCCTGGGTCCCTACAACACCTCAGCTGGCAGAAGTGAGGGTTTGCACCACAGACCCCGGTGTTTATGGATTTCTAAGAGCATGTGGGCATTTCATAAATGTGATTTGAAACCGTTGGCTGAGATCAGGGCTGTCCTCATCCCAGCTGCTCTGCAGTCTCCTTGGGGGCGTTTTCCTGTGCTGGGCTCCCCTCGACCCAGGTCCACATGCACTAGGATCGCAGAGGTCGATGTCCTCAGCACCAATGCCATCAGGATTGAAGGGTCCACCTACACAGCATAGGCATGGACATCACGCAGCACCAGCCACCCTGCTGACATGCTCTGCTGTCCTCAGCCATGTGTGCGACTGGAGCAGAGCCCTCGTGCTGTGAGGCATATAATGTCTGGGAACAGGCCCCTGTGTTGTGTATGCCCCATGGCTGCTGGCAACATGGACTGCCATTGCCAGACGCCAAGGCCTCAAACCTAAGGCCCCAAGGAGGGAGTCTTCAGCATACTCAGCAGCAATCTCAGCTCCTAAAACCTTTAGAATCTCCTAAATCAGTGGTCGGCAAACTGCAGCTCGCGAGTCACCTGCGGCTCTTTGGCCCCTTGAGTGTGACTCTTCCACAAAATACCACGTGCGGGCGCGCACGTACAGTGCGATTGAAACTTCGTGGCCCATGCGCAGAAGTCGGTTTTTGACTCTCAAAAGAAATTTTAATCATTGTACTGTTGATATTTGGCTCGGTTGACTAATGAGTTTGCCGACCACTGTCCTAAATGATAAGAGCATCTTTTATTATTCATAGCAAGTCCCTTTCCAAAGTACCTGAGTTTATGCTAATGAGGTGACTCTAGGTGGACCCCTAGGTAGCTTCAGGTGGGGGCTAGGCACCAGAGGAACCAAATGAGTGATTAGAGGGTTCAGCCTCACCCCGCAACCTCCACCTCCTAGTGGCGGGAAGAGGAATTGAATTTGAGCTCAATCACCAATGGCCAAATGACTTAATCAATAATGCCTACTTAATGGAACCCCATATAAAAACCCTAAACAATGGGACTCGAGAGCTTCCAGGTTGGTGGATACAGCACCGGCTGCGAGGTGGTGTTGTGTCTGGAGGGCACAGGAGCTCTGCCCTCCCACCCCACACCTTGCCCTCTGCGTCTGTCCCATTTGGCTGCTTCTGAGTTGTATCCTTTGTAATAAAACTCTAATCATAAGTTCAGTTGTGCACTGCATATTGACGTTGTGGTCAATGATGAACCACATATATGACAGTGGTCCCATGATATTACCGTATAATGGAACTGAAAAATCCTATCACCAAGTGACATCATAGCCATCATAACATCGTAGTGCAAGGCATATACTGTGTTGCTAGTCATATAAAAGTATAGCACAATGTATTATGTATAGTACATAATATTTGATAATAACAATAAATTACTATCTATATATATATATAAAAGCCTAAGCGATCATTGCAACCAAATGACTGGAACGACCGGTCAACCAGTCGCTATGATGCACACTGACCACTAGGGAGCTGCCCCCTGGTGGTCAGTGCACTCCCACAGCCAACCTCTCACATCCCCTCCCCCTGGCTGGCCAGCCCCCCGACTGGCCAGCCAACTTCCCAGGGTCCCTCCCCTCCCCCAGCTGGCCCCCTGATAGGCCTCAATTGCCGGCCAGGCCGAGGAACCCCACAAGTGCATGAATTCATGCACTGGGCCTCTAGTGTTATATATTTACCACACTATGCTTTTTATCACTATTTTAGAGTGTATTCTTTCTACTTATGAAAAAAAGTTTGCTGTAAAGCAGTATGCCTTGTGCAGGCAGAGCCTCATACATCTGTGTTTACCTCGTCTCTTGACTGCATCATTTTCTCTTGTGCTTGATTTAACCTTTTGTTGTCTGCACAGTAACATTATGCACAGGCTTGTAGGAGCAATAGGCTATACCATAGAGGTGTGTAGTAGGCTATACCATCTAGATGGGTGTAAGTGCTCTCCATGGTGTTCGCATAATGACAAAATCGCCTAACAGCACATTTCTCAGAACATATCCCCTGAGTTCTGGGAGAAATTCTGAAGAACTATCGAACTTGAAGGGACTGTTGTGGGAACCCATGAATTTGTAGCCAGCAGGGTGACAGAAGTACAGTTGCCTGGAGGGCTCATTTGCAGCTGGTGTCTAAAGTGGGGGAGGGGGCAGTCTTGTGGGACTGAGCCCTTAATTTGTGAAGTCTGCATTAACTCTGGGTAGTTAGTGTCAGAAATGAACTGAAGTGTTGAAGACTCACTTGGTGTCTAAGAATTTGAGAATTGATGTTGGAGCGACAAATTTGGTGTCAGGAAAAAAACAACACCCACACAGCAGTGTCCATCTTTCCCACAAAGATATCCCCTAAATGGCTACCAGCATAGTTTTCGGCCCCTTTCAGAGGAGACCCCAGATTTCCAGGACAGGCCCCCTCATGTCTGCGCGGCACTTTACAGCCTACAGAGTCATTCCTCTGCCTTGCCAAATTTCTCATCACCACAGCCCCAGGAGGTAGGTCTTAAACTCAGAGAGGCATTCCTTCTGCTCAACATGCGTGTCTACTGACTCTCTCTGCCAGGTCACAGAGGATCAGGCGATGGAAACATTCGTGCCGGGAGAGTCTTTCCCCCGCCCCCATTTTATAGATAAGGAAACTGAGGCCCCGCAAGGCTGTGACTTGCCGGACATCCACCCAGCGCAGCAGGGCTGACCTCCAGCAACCAGATCGACAGAAAACAGAGCTGAGCACTTCCTGCTTGGGAGGAAGCCACCATCTGGGACCAGAGGCTCCGCAGAGTCCTCGGGCCTGGCCTCACCGGCGGGCCTGCGCCTACAGATGGCCAGAGAGGAAGTGAAAAGGGAAGTGCCCCTCTCCTCCTCCCTCCCAGAACAGCCTTCCCCAGCACATGTTCAAGTCACAGAACGCTCTCTCGTTAAAGTTTTACAGTTTAACCACTGAACATGTTACTTTGTCTCCATAATTTATACCTGACCTGGGTGTCTAGACATGACATCATGGTAAGGTATGCCTCCCTCTGCGTTCTGCGGGAAGTTTACAATAACCAGAGCTCAGCGTCATAGTTACAAGGGCCTTGCTCTGTGGCAGCGGGAGCCCCACCGAGGGGAGCACCGAGCCATAGAGTCCAGGCTTGCAGACCTCAAAGGTACCCCCTCCCCAGCATAATGGCTTCTAGGAATTCATTTCCAGAGAAGGAACTGGCAGCAGGTGACTGACAAAGGTCAGGTGGCCAGAAACATTCATGACTTCTGGCCTCGAGCCCCAAGCTCTGTCCACACCACCCGCTGCCTTCCAAGTTCCCTTCACAGCATCTGCTGCTTTGAGGACAATTTGGTTGGACCCCAGACCCTAACAGCACCTCTGCAGGTGAGGCCACTCACCTGCCACTCAGCCCAGGGCTCCCAGCAGGGGCAGCAGGACCAGGGCCTCCTAATACCTCCACCTGCTTAGCGTCACTGGTGCCCAGGGAATCTGTGGGCCTAAAGTCATGCTGTACTCAGACCTGGTCATGTTACAAAAAGCAAAGACTGAAACTCTCTCTCTCTCTCTCTCTCTCTCTCTCTCTCTCTCTCTCTCACACACGCACACACACACACACACACACACACTCACAGAGACAGACATAACAAAGATGTTCAGATCCATTTCAGTTCTAAGCACCTGTATTCTGAAGGGGAAGATACCAAAATGTATTTCGAATGCCATTGTGCCTAGTACTGGGCAAATTGAGAGAATAATAATAGTAAAAGAAGCATGTATTATGGGCCTACTATACGCCACAGTCGGTGCCACATCACCTCATTTGATATACAATAGAATGAACAATTCTGCGAGACAGGCATCATTGTGCCCACTTTACAGATGAGGAAACTGAGGTTCCGAGAGAGGAAGTAACTAGCCCACTGAGCGAGTGTGTGGAGCCAGCACTTCAGCCCTTGTTCTGGGTTGAAGCCAGGGTCTTTCCACTCTCCAGGTGGGTAAGGGACACGGAATCCCTCAGCAGGAACAGACTGTGCCGGGAGTGTAAGGGATACACCAGCCAAGCGCAGATCCCCATGGGAAACGCAGCCACCAGGAGCAAAGCAGTCAGCCAGTCCCATGACAATAGGCCTGAGGAGGTAGTCAGCCCTTTCTTTGCTCTGAGCTCGGGGGCAGCCGCTATCCCCGTGGCGCTGCAAGGCCCTCTGGCCCTGAGCCCACTGGCCTGGGGCATTCTCCTGCTCCACGTGGTCATGTGTGGGCCCTCGGGACTGTTTGTGCTGTTTATAAACCCTCACACTCTGCCCATGGTTTCTGGTTACATAGGGAGGGTTGATGCCTTATACACCCCAGGATGCCCTGCACAGGGGTGTACGAGGGTCAATGCTGGCCCAACAGAAAGCTGGAACGTCCCCCCAGCCAGGGCCCAGGGGCCATGACGCTGTTAAAGTGGTGCAGAGAGAATGTTCTGGGCTCCCATGGACCTCAAGCTGGCCTTAGCCAGTCCTGTGTCATTGGGGAAAAATGTTTACATGGAGTTGGAAAGGCACAGTTCATCCACCACGCACCTCAGAGGCGGGAGAACCGGGCAGAGCGACAAGGATGGAGGCCGTGGTGGTCTGTCTGGTCTGAGAAAGGATTGGGGAAACTGAGTCCACTCAGCAAGAGAGAGGCAGAGCACTATGTGATGGGGGAAAACACGTACAAAGCAGGGCCCAGATGCAGACACGAGGCCAGGCTGTGGGACACAGATGAGACACAAAAGAAGCAGCCTCTCTCCAGGTAAGAACCCCGGGACCACGGCAGACTCCCCAGGCCATCCAGCCCCTGCCTAAATCCCACTGTCAGCTTTGTGACGTCACCTTGGCAGTCGTAGTCTGGGGGCAGGAACTCAGCTATCCCTCCGCCACCTGCCCGGGAGATTGGGGCTGGAAAAGCAGCAGAATTCATGGACAAGAGGTTCCTTGGGCTGAACCCCCTCTGAAACACCGCCCCACCTCAGAATAGGCACTGCGTTCAATCTGCAGGCTCGGCTCTCTGCGGGTAGAAACACCCGCGCCGAGAGACGCTCCCAGTGCAAGAGGAGAGGAGGATCTGGGAGCACCTGCTCTGGCGCGCTCTGTTGCAATCACCTCTGGTCCACAGGAGTCTCCGAGCCCCTTTGCCCTCCCAGCCCAGGTGCAGGCCTCCTTCCAGACCACTAGGTCCTGACCTTCCATCCCAGCTGCTGCCAGCCCAGCTTCCAAATTTCCAAGTGGGAGGCAGACAGGCCAGCAGGTGGGCAGTGCTACAGGAGGTGGCGGGAACATGAAGTCTATTCTCTCATAACTCGTGGGGAAGGGAGCCCGGGGCGGGATGGGGGGTGGGGGGGAGGGGGGAGGGGAACAGCTCTCAGACTTTTCCAAGAGGCCCTTCCTGACTTTTTTGCTATTTCACTTTGAATTGCAAGAATAAACTGTCTCTGTGCTTTAGCTGAAACTCTCCTTCTCATGTCCTGATCCTTCTCTTCCCCTTGGCACGCTGGGTGGCAATGGGGAGGGTGCTGCGTCTGTCTTCACCGCACCCTGTGAAGTAGCAGGGTGTGGCCTGCTTTATAGTGTGAAAGCTAAAGGTCAAGGTTGTAGGCTGACAGGTCGTCTTGCTCAGCCCCTTCAGGAGTTGCCTCACCAGAAGACAGATGTCCACATCCAATCACCGATCAACCTGAGAGTATAAAGGCCCAACCACTTGGACCCCCAGCTCAGGGCAGTTCTCAAGGGCCCTTCCAAGTCAGAGCTCCCCTAGGGCAGGCTGCGGCTGCTCCGTCCATCCTGCTTCCCTTCCCATAACAGAGCACCCTCCAATAAATTTCCTGCCCAATCTCCTTCCCAGAGTCTGTGTCTCTGGGACCCCTGCCTGTGACAGCTCTCTGCCCCCCCCCCCCCCCACACACACACACACTTTCTTGATTCACGTGTCTTTGGTCCCATGGGCTGCCGTGGCCTTCTTGGGCCACAGTGAGTAGGAGTGGAGGCCCTTCCTCAGAGGCTGTGATGGTTAATTTCACACGTCAGCGTGGCTGGGCTAAGGGATGCCCAGAGAGCTGGTAAGACATTACTTCCGGGGGTGTCTGAGAGGGTGTTTCTGGAAGATTTGGATTGGTGGACTGAGTAAGGGTCACCTTCCCAATGCAGGCGAGCACCACCCAATCCTTTGAGGGCCTGAATGGAACAAGAAAGGGGAGGAAGGTTGAATTTGCTCCCTGATGGACTGAAACATCCATCTTCTCCTGCCCTCAGGTACCAATGTTCCCTCCTGGTTCTTGGATGTTCCGGTTTGGATGGAACTACCCCACTGGCTTCCTGGCCTCCAGCTGCATACACAGATGGTGGGACTTCTCAGCCTCCAAAATTGTGTGAGCCCCAAACTCAGTAAATCTCTTTCTCTATCTCTACGTATCGTATTGATTCTGCTCCTCTGGAGAACACTGACTAATACATGACAGAAAGGAGGGTGGCTTTTTTTTCTCTTTGAATTAAGACAGCAAAATGCCTGAGGGCCTTCTCTTCAGAGCTAATATCAGGGGCCCCAGAGAGGCCAGCTTGGCCCACAGGGCTGGGCTAAGGTAGCGTTTCTCAGACCCATGACTGGGTCCCACATCACTGACCTGGACCACCCACACAAGAGACCTTACCTGCGGGGGCTGTTAAACACACAGAGACCTAGATCCATCCCAGAGGTTCTTATTCCAGAGGTCTAGAAGGGCCTGGAGGTGTCCGGGTTTAACCTGCTCCCCAGGAAGGCCTGCAAGCCAGGGACCATGAGGCGCCTTCCAGCCTAATCAGCAGCTAAGCCTCCAACCCCACAGTGAGAAGATGGAAATCAGTATTCTCCAAGCTTTCGGTGGCCACTGCCACCTCCTTTCCTGAAAACAAGTGTCTGGTAAAGTCCAAATGGTCTCAAATGACAAAAACATTACAAATTGATTTCAACTGCCCATTACAACTTGATTAACAGCATTTAATTAAACCCCACTATTAAAAGACTCTATGCCATGTATTTCTTTTCATAAGAATTGGAGTCACGGATAACAGTAAATAACATTTGCCTCCAGTTTTACTCTACAGAGCTTTTCCTCATATAGAACTTCATAAACTCTTCCAAATAATCCCAAAAGGTGAGGTAGGTCAAGGACTACCTGTGATTTTTGGGGTGAGGAAACAAGTATGAATTTGATCCTATAATTATTAACCCAAATGAACCCCAGTCCTTCCACCACACCTCAGCGCTGCCTGGAACATAAAAGCCATGTGCCAATGGACCTTTGACTCTCGCTGGTGCTTTTCTCACTGGGGAGAAAACTGAAGCGCCTTTTCCTGCCCCCACCTCCAGCCCCTACATTTGCAGTAAATGTGCTGTTGGCCAGACCTAAGTTATCAAGGGCCACCCTAGCTAAGGACAGCCAGAGGCTGACTCAAGGATATGCAATGATTCTCCCCTCTCTTCAGGCCATTTTTCCTCCCTGGGGCGAACCCAGGAGCCTGAGCCCAGGAGGGCAGGACTCTCCCGAGGGCTCTCGTCACAGCCCGGACAGCTCAGCTCTTTCACTCTCCTTAGCTCTTTAACTCCCAGCAATGTGAGGATGGCCGTGGGGTGTATACATCCTCTCAGGTGCAGACCAAGCCAGGCACAAAAGTGATTCCCTCTAGGGAAGAAAAGCTAACAGCTCTGATTCTGGACTTAATTTGGGCAGTGCAGGGTGTGTCTGGAAATCTCCAAATCAAAGGGGCAGGGAAGACGCATGGAGGAGTGTATTTCCCAATCAGATGTGTTGTGAGTGGGTAAATTATTTGCAGGAAGAAGCAGAGAGGCAGTGTGGTAGAGTGGAGGGCCCAGGATTTAGGGTTCCGTGAGTGAGTGTGGTCACAGCTGTCACCCCCCTCCCAGCAGGGTCACTTTATCCTCATTCATCTCACACCCTCTGTTAGAGTACTGGCTGGATGGAGAGGACTCAGGGATGAAAAAGTTGGCCTATGTCTTCCTCACAGGGTGGTCCTGAGGCTAAATGGCTCATGTCCATGAAAGCCCGGGACCCCCAGCATTGAATACCTGCTGGATACAAATGTGTGTAAGAGTCCTAGGAAGAGGTGGGCTGATGTCAGCAGTTTACTTTGAAATGCACCAAAAATAAGATGGAGAAAGGGATTGAGAGATTGATAGATAGCTCACAAAACAAATATAGTAAAATGGTAAATGGTAAAATCTAGACAGTGGCTGTGGGGTGGGGTGCTCACTGTGTATCGTTCTTTTAACTTCTCTGCACGTTTGAAATTTTTCACTAAAAAGACTGAGGAGAGGGGAAGGACAATTTTTTTCAACAAATGATGTTGTGAAAACTGGATATCCACATGCAAAAGAAGGAAGTTGAACCCTTACCTAACATCGTATACAAAAGGCAACTCAAAATGGATTAAGGACCTAAACGTAAGAACTAAAACTTTAAAACTCTTAGAATAAAACACAGGAAAAAACTTCATGACATTGAGTCTGGCTATGATTTTTTTGGACATGACACCAAAAGCACAAAAGAAAAAATAGACAAGTGGGATTACATCAAGCTTAAAAGCGTCTGTGAATCAAAGGACACAATCAACAGAGTAGTAAAAAGGCAACCAAGGGAATGGGAAAAAAATATTCACAAATTATATATCTGATAAGGGGTTAATACCCAGAATATATAAAGAACTCCTATAACTCAACAATAAAAAATAAACAACCTGATTCAAGAATAAACAAAGAACTTGAATAGACATTCCTGTTTTTGTTTGTTTTGTTAATCCTCACTTGAGGATATTTTTCCATTGATTTTTTAAGGAGTTTGGAAGGGACAGAGTGGGGAGGGGAGAGAAAGAGAGAGAAACATCAATGTGAGAGACACATTGATTGGTTACTTCCTGCATGCGCCCCGACCAACGCTGGGGGGCAGGGCGGGGGGGGGGGGGGGGGGGAGTGTGCTGGAGATTGAACCTGCAACCCTTCAGTGCACGAGCCGACACTCTAACAATTAAGCAACACAGGCCCGAGCAAACAGACATTTCTTTAAAGATGATATGGCCAATGAGCATATGAAAAGATGCTCAATATCACTAATCATTAGGGAATGCAAATCAAAACCACAATGAGATATCACTTCACACCCATTAGGACGGCTGGTATCAAGAAAGAGAATAGCAAGTGTTGGCGAAGATGTGGAGAAATTGGAATCCTTGTGCACTGTTGGTGGAAATGTAAATTGGTGCAGCTGCTGTGGAAAACAGTGTGGCGGTACCTCAAAAATGTAAAAATAGAACTACCACATGAGCCAGCAACCCCACTTCTAAGTATATATTCAAAATAACTGAAAGCAGAATCTTGAAGAAATATTTGAACACCCACGTTCATAATAGCACTATTCACAATAGTCAAGAGAGGAAATGAACCCAAATGTCCACAGACAGATGGATAAAGAAACTGTGGTATATACATACCCTGGAATATTATTCAGTCTTAAAAAGGAAGGAAGTTCTCTCGTATGGTAAAACATAGATGAACTTGAATGCTAAGTGAAATAAGCCAGTCACAGGAAGACAAAAATTACATGATCCCACTTACGTGAGTTCTCTAATGTAGTCAAATTCATTGAAACAGAAAGTAAAATGGCAGGAGTGGGAAATGGAGAAATGCTGTCTATTAGGTATAGCATTTCAGTTTTTCAAGATAAAAAAAAGGTTGCACAACAGAGTGAGCATACTTAACACTACTGCCCTGTACACTTAAAATGGTTAAGATGGTAAATTTTATGGGCTTGTGTGTTGCTTTTTTTACCACAATTTTTTTTTAAGTTGGGAGAAAGAAAAGGTCCAGGCTCAGTGTCAGCTGTTTGGTCCAGGATAGTTCTGGCCCAAAATCCCACCCCCTGGAGAAGTCCTGAGCCAAGGCCCCTTAGACCAGGCTGAGTCTCACCTGCCCCCATTTTACAGACCAGGGCACGGAGCAAGGGCCTGGCTCAGTGTCAGCTGTGGATGCCTGCACAGCTGTGTTAGAACAGAATCCTCAGAGCCCAGGCCCGGTGTTCTGAGCAGGAGCTCTCTCCCTGCACAGAACCCCAAAAGCCAAACTTTAGTGATTTAATGAACATTTATTGAGCACCTGCTACGTGCTGGGTCCTCTGCCGGGCACAAGGACCCAGGGGAGTCAGATTCATGGCCTGTCATCCGGGAGCTCACAAGTTAGTGGCGAGGAGAGGGGCCTAACAAGGAGTTCAATGACTCATCATCCAATGTGCTACCTGCCGTGAGTGCATGCTCAGTGTACAGAAGCAGCACAGAGGATGCTCACACCTCTCTCAATAGTGACAGGATGGGGAAGGCTAACAGAAGGAAGAGGCAGCCACACAAGGGTTTAAGGGATGGCAGAGAAGTTCCACAGTAAGGCAACATGGGGAAGAGCACTGGTGACCCGGGAACAGCGTGTGCAAAGGCACAGACGCGGGAAGCAGACCGATGTGTTTGTTTAGATTATTAGAAGCTGCTCGGCTTTGCTGGAGCTTGAAGCGTGAGAGGAGGAGATGTAGAGCTGAAGCCAGACAGAGACACAGGCCCAAGGGACTGGATGTCTTCCTGTGGAGGAAGGGGTGTGATGGAGGGTTTTCAGCAGGGTAGCAGCAAGGTCCAATCTGCCCCTTACAATGTCCCCCTGATGGTTATGTGGAGGGTAGGTTTGAGTTTGAGGTGTGCGGCAGGATCGCAGGGGGCTGCTGAAACCCAGATTCTCACCAGAGTGATTGCTTCAGGGGTCCTCAAACTTTTAAACAGCGGGCCAGTTCACTGTCCCTCAGACCGTTGGAGGGCCAGACTATAGTTTTAAAAGAACTATGAACAAATTCCTATGCACACTGCACATATCTTATTTTGAAGTAAAAAAACAAAACGGCAAAAACACCCGCATGGGGCCCACGGGCCGTAGTTTGAGGACGCCTGGCTTAGACCATGGGAGTCCGAGGGGGCTCAGGGTGGCAGACAGTGGCTGCAACCAGAGGCCAGGCCCCAGTAAACCTGGGTGGGCAGAGGCTTCAGACTGGAGCGGAGGGCGATTGGCCTGGAACAGGAGGTTCCCTTGGTAGAACTTGGAACACCAAGGACAGGTCACATGGGCAAAGGGGATGCCAACTAGCCAAGAGTCCCCCTCCCATCCCCAGCTGTTCAAGATTCAGGGGGAAAGAGGAGCTATGGACTGAATGGTGTGCATTTCTCCAAAATTCATGAGGAAGCCCTAACCCCCTGGTATTTGGAGATGGAGTCTTGGGGGCCAATTAGGTTTAGATGCGGCCACGAGGGGGACCCCATGCTGGAATAAGTGTCCTTATAAGAAGAGACACCAGAGAGTGCTCTCCCCGCTCCCACCCACACCATGTGAGGACACAGTGAGAAGGTAATCGGGAAGAGAGCGTTCCCCAAAACTGAATCTGCCCGTATCTTGATCTTCAACTTGGCAGCTTCCAGAACTGTGAAAAGTAAATGTCTGGGGGTTTTAAAGCCACTCCGTCTATGGTATTCTGTTATAACAGCCAAAGCTAAGACAAGTGGATTGGAAGAGAGCCTGTCACTGAGGACATGTGAATACAAACTGTGCTGTCATCGCATAAAAATAAATTGGGTCAAGCTTTCCCAGGGGCCACTAGGGCAGCCCAGAGGTTGGCTCTCCATTCTTCCTTAAGGGAGGACGGCTCCTCCACCCCGCACAAAACAGAACCTGGTGGGGCTGCGTTGTGCCTCCTCGGAGCCCATAGACACAGCCTGCAGAGGTGGGAGAGTGAGCTTGGTGACCCCCCTGCAGGGTTCCAGCATCCCCACCACCTCCTGCTGTGAGGCACTGCGCAAACTGCCCTCCTGTTCCAGGCCAATCGCCCTCCGCTCCAGGCCGACATCCCTCAGCTCCAGTCTACACTGGAGCCCAGATTCACCCAGCTCTGGCACACAGCGCTTTGCAAGGGCAGCTGGTTCTGCAGTTCCAGGAGATGTCAGCTCCGCCACCCCTCTTCTCGCCTGCTTTCCACTGCAAGTTCTCAAGCCCAAGTCCTGAGAGCTGGGCCCTCTCTGCCTGACACTGGGATTAATTGTGAAAAGACAGCTTTGGGGAAGGCTGGACCCCCAGCCACCTCCTCCCCTTTTCTGGAAAAGACTGAGTTTAGGGTCAGGATAGCAGCAGTCTTTAACAGAGAAAAACTATCTAGTAAGCCCACTTCCGCTTGTCAATTTTGACCTATCCTTGCACTCAAAGAGGCGGGAAGCCTGGCCAGTGTGGCTTAGTGGCTGAGCATCAACCCATGAGTATAGGGAGCTGTTGGTGATGCTGCTGTTGGGGCCCCAGGAGGAAAAGCAAAAATAGCTAGAAGATGGAGTTGTCAAGTTACACGTGCTTCCTGGGTGGCACCCACCCATTGCCACCCACCATAATAGGCCAAGCGTTCTGCTAAGCACAGGCAGGCCCCAAACAGTCAACTCCACAGACCCCAAGGATGGGGCTGCAGTGGAGTGCCGGCAATGGGTCTGCCCAAACTGGGGCAGCATAGACAGATGAGCTTATGGCTTATGAGTCTATGGTCAAGGCCCTTCCTCTTTTCTGGCCACAAGGTGGGTGAGATGTGCTCACTGCCTAGGACCCCAGACTCAGGGGCCAGGGTTCTGGAAACGCTTCCCTGCAGTAGTGCGGTGGGTTGAGCATTCAAAGCCAAAGAGGTTGACCTTGAGCCACAGGGTGTGGCCTTGGCCCCAGAGAGGATCAAAATGGGAAGGAGAAGGAAGAGGAAGAAAACCAACTCCCTGATCTGCTGAACAGTATAACTACCTCTTTCTTTATATTTTCTCCTATATTCCTAATGTAACCCCCTACTTCTCCACTCAACATCCAGGCCATGTTCTAAAGTCCTCTACTCGCCCTCCCGAGTGTTCTGAAGAGAAGCCTACTGGAATTTAACTGGCCACTGGAGAACAAACATGTTATCCCCAGAGCATCAGAAGCTAAATCGAGGGACCCCAGCCACTCAGACAGGTGGAATGCACATTTGCTGCCCTTTGCCTGGCCCTTCCTTCTTTCGCATCCATAGCCCCCACCCTACCCCACTCCCACACACACCTTACCTCCCCTCCACAGCAATTGCAACATTCCAGGGTTCATGTGGTCTAGCTCCCTGTCTCCAGACTAGCTTCCACTCACCTCTCAAAGAAGTGGTTGACTAGAGCAAGAGAGACTGACTTCCCCAGGATCTGCCTGCCTTTTCCTACATCTCATCTCCCTCCCTGTGTTCAGCTTGTTGGAGTGAGTGACAGGAGAACCTTGAGACCCTGGAGAGGCAGGGTCCCTGTGGCCAACGGGGAAATGACCAGGTTTCCCCTGGGTGTTCTTATCCCGACCCAGAAGAGTCTCAGAAAATTCATGAGCTTAGCAATCATGTCCCGTGGCATCACTCTGGCCCCTGTCGCCCCCTGTAAAATGCCTGTGGGAGAAGAAGCCACCGTGGGGAGTGCTGAGAGCCCTCTGGATGTGCAGACAGCCCAGCAGCCAAGCTGTGTGCCTGCGACAGGGACCGGCCCCCATGGAAGCTCTTACCAGAAAAAGAAAAGGCAGGTGACATCTGTGGATGTTTACAGCCCCACAGCATGATGGGAGGTGCTGAAAGATGCTTGTCTGACAGCAAAACCCATTCCAACAGCTGGAACCACTCCAGGCTGGGATGAAGTATCAAAGGGCCCACAATCTCATCGGCAAGGCCATGCTGTCTGTTGAAGCTGAGAACAAGAGCAGATGCCAAATGGAAAGGCCCTCAGCTCGTCCTCCCCACCAGTCCAGGGCCCAAAGTTTACCACAGATGCCAGGAAGGAGGCAGATGTTTAAAATGACCGAGTGGTCAGGCCCTATGAAGTGTCCTCTTCAGCTCAGCCAGACAGACAGCAGTAGCAACAATGGCATCTTCCTCGTCCTGTCGCTTGGCCTCCCCCTCCCCCATGGACTCTGCAGGGCCTCGCATAGTAATATTAATATTTATCTAAGCCTCAGTTACTCATCTATAAAATGAAGATACTCATAAATCCACCAGCTGAACCTCATAAAATCACTCATTCATTTCAGAAGCACGCCACATTCCAGCTCTTTGCCAGTGGCTGAGGAAACAGAAATACACATGACAAGGATATAACCTGCACGGAGGTCAGCCAGTGAGAAGACTCTGCATGGTAAATGGGGCAGAGGTCCAGCCTCACAGGTTGGAGAAGACCAGGGAAGTAAGGAAGTTGAGTCGGGGATGGTATGCAGTTCTTTCAAGAAACTTGTCTGAGAAAAGAAACCCAAGTTAGGGCCATGGCGTAAAGGCAACACAAAATCAATAACATTGTCTTCTTAAAAATGAGTGATGCTTGATGTGTATGTGCTGATGGAAAGGAACCAGTGGGTTAGAAATATGAAAACTATAGAAGAGAGGGGATGCCCGGTGGAGTGGAGTCCTGAGAAAATGAGCTAAGCTGGATCCAGAGGCCAGGCATTGATGAAGGAAGACACCCCACCCCCACCCCCACCCGCCGCCAAGTCCCTACCTCTGTGGGTCCTACAGCACCTCAAACATACCTTTAGCAACACACTTATTTCATAGTATTAGAATTATTTACTCACTCCTCTGCCCCTACACACACACACACACACACACACACACACACACACACACACACCCCAGCTGGGAGCTCCTAGGGTCTCCTTTTCATCAATGTGACCCAAGCATCTAGCACAGTGACTGGAATCTCCCAGGCACTCAGTTACTTTGAATAAATGGCACTACTTGCTTTAATGATAGCCATAGTAGGCAAGACTCAGAAATATCGTGAGATTCACTGAGAATCATTTCCCTAAAATGCTGAGCTCTGCAGATTAGCCAGAAGGCTGCAGCCTCCTCCCAGGAGAACTCCTTCTGTCTTTGAACCCTCAGCCATTCAAAACACAAACACACTCATACACAGAGCTCGAGCCAGAGGTGAAATGTTAACATCATCTTGGACTGAAATCAATCAACTCAAGGCTTGGATGCACTAGTTAAGCCACCTCGCCCTGGACATGCCCTTGCCTATATGGGGGCCCAGAGGGTTCATTTCCTGTCTTGGCCAGGACTCCAATTGAAGAAAGAAAAGAAAGAAAGAAAGAAAGAAAGAAAGAAAGAAAGAAAGAAAGAAAGAAAGAAAGAAAGAAAGAAAGAAAGAAAGAAGGAAGGAAGGAAGGAAGGAAGGAAGGAAGGAAGGAAGGAAGGAAGGAAGGAAGGAAAGAAAGAAAGAAAGAAAGAAAGAAAGAAAGAAAGAAAGAAAGAAAGAAAGAAAGAAAGAAAGGAGGGAAGGAGGGAGGGAGGGAGGGAAGGAGGGAGGGAGGGAGGAAGGAAGGAAGGAAGGAAGGAAGGAAGGAAGGAAGGAAGGAAGGAAGGAAGGAAGGAAGGGAGGGAGGGAGGGAGGGAGGGAGGGAGGGAGGAAGGAAGGAAGGAAGGAAGGAAGGAAGGAAGGAAGGAAGGAAGGAAGGAATCCCCTACTTAAACTTTTCAGCTCCTGCTGACTCTGTGGCAGATCTCCTCCACAACACCAAGGCAACATGAGGTCTGGCCTCTAACACACTATGGAGTAGACCACCTTAGGTACTGCAGGAAGGGGCCAGCCCGGAGTCCAGTTGACCTATCCCTTGTGCTAGAACAACTTGGATCAGATTTCTCAAGATCTCAAAGGTCCCAGGTGGCTTAGAGTAAAAAGCATTCAATCAGGAGCAAAGACTTGGGTTCTAATTCTGCATAGACCACTTCTCAGCTGGTTGGCCTTGGCCAAGTTCCTAGTTCATAGGCATCTGTCTTCTTCATGTGTCCTCTCATGGCAGAAGAGGGGAGGGAGCTCTCTTTTATGAAGGCACTAATCCCATTTATAAAGTCTCCACCCTCATGAACTACTCCTCCCAAAGGTTTCTCCTCTTAACATCATCACTTTGCGGGGAACAGGTTTCAACATATGAATGACAGGGGTGAACACACATTCATCCTATAACACCATCTATACCATGGTAATGTAGAACTATGGGACAGAAAGCCCTTTCTAAAGTACCATTTCAAAGGTAAGAAATAATGGCATGATGATATGATGTTGATGAAGATGATGATGTAACCTCTGCTGCCAGTCAACTGAACTACCTGGAGGGATATCTACTGGTAGAATGTGGCTTAAGGAACTACTTTTTAAATTAAATCTAGTGGTGAAGTAATAGTACTGTATACCATGCTTAATGCTGATTCCTTTGATCGGCACTGGTGGAAATCATGTTCCATAAACAGAGTGAGTCAACAGCCTTGAACTGTAACTAGGAACTCAGAACCCTAACTAAGAGCCACACACTCTTTGGGGCACCACACGGGAAACAGATGATGACAACACTTTCTGCCCTCCAGAACCTCCCAGTCTGTCCATACCAGCAACCTTTCTAAGGACTAAACTGGCAATATGATTCAAAAGCTTTAACTCAATAATTCTGCAGGGATTTATCCTAAGGAAATTATTAAAGGTGTGGGGAGAGATTTTAGTAAAAAGATGTTCACAACATTCCAGTTCCAATAATGATGGAGTAGCTTGTATCACACGAACTCTACTTTAGATAAAAATTATAAACTCTAGATTAAAATTTTAAACAACCATTCACAAAGTCCCAGTTCCAGTAATGATGGAGTAGCTTCTTTAGATAAGAATTCTAAACTCTAGATTAAAATTTTAAACAACGATTTGAAGATACTAGAAACCAACAAAAAAACAGCATAAACTGAAAGGAAGTCAATACTTGCAAAAAGGGAATAGCACTGAGTGAATTCTACATTATATGGCTTTTCCCCTGAGGGTACACCTCAGGTCAGACAGTGCAGAGTGGTCAGAACTCACGTCAAAAGCTGCAGTTGTTTAGATTTAAGGCTGCCAGAGGACTTGGAAACTGAGGGAAGAAATCTAATAAGGGAGTAGGCACACAGAGCAGAGAGCCCCAAACTCTGTATACAAACTCCCCTGAAATCATGGGCTGACTCCAGAAATGTACATGTGTAAGTGAGATCCCAATGACCTCAGTAGAAAACAATAGTGGGAAGGCTACAAAAGCTGAGCAAAGATATAAGCTGCTACCCAACAGAAGGAAGATGCTTTAGAGCTTGAGTCTCTCCAAGTTAGCAGGTATAGTTAGCACCTAGGGCCTGACTTTGAAACCACAGACAGTCTATGCCTTAGAATAAAAACTATATCCCAGGTCTAAGGGGTTTACATACACATCCCAATAAAGTATAAAAAACAAGCCTTAATAAATTTACAGTACATTAACTGCTTGCTAAAACAAAAATTTATGCTCTTCAAGAAAACCAAAACCTCTACAACATACAAAATTGTTCAGTATATAACCAAAAGTTATTAACAAGGGAAGGAAGGAAGGAAGGAAGGAAGGAAGGAAGGAAAGAAGGAAAGAAGGAAAGAAGGAAAGAAGGAAGGAAGAAAAGAAAAGAAGTAATTGTGACCCAAGTCAAGAGAAAAGTGTCAATACATAGAAATCCTAAGATGACTCAAATGTTGGAGATAGAAGATAAGGACTTAAAAGCTGCTATTATATATAAGCTCTAGGATATTAAATAAATCATGGTCATAATGGTTTAACAGGTGGGAAAGTCTTATCATGGAAACATAAACAAAAAATAAAATGGAAATTTTAGAACTGAAAAGTACAATATCTGAAATGAAAATTTCACTCGATGGGCTTGACAGAAGATCACAGGTGTCAGAAGAAAGTCAATGAACTTTGAAGACAGATCAATAGAAATTATCCAATCTGAACAACAGAGGTGTAATAAAATAGAACCTCAATGACAATATCAATCAGTCTAATATGTGGGCAAATGGAATCTTGAAGAAGAGAATAGGACAGAAAACGATATGAAAAAACAATGAACAAAAATTTTCTAATTTGGTAAAAACAAATACCAAAAAAATATTGACTATTGGGTCCAACTGCTCAAAGGATCCCAAGCAAGATTATGAAAATCCCACCTGGTAACATCACAGTCCAACTGGTGAAAGACAAGGATTTAAAAAACAAAACAACAAAACAACTTGAAAATAACTAGAGTGGGTGAAGAAACACATTCATAGAGGGGAAACAACAATGAGTACAGCAGACTTTTCACCAGAAACAATAAATGCCAAATGACAATGGATCAACCAATTTGTTTCAAGTACTGAAAGAAAAAAATTATCAATCCAGAATTATGAACTCAATGAAAATATTATTCAAAACTTAGTGGAAAATAAAGTTTTGGAGATGATGACTGGAGAAAAATGGAACTCTTATACACTGTAAAATGGTATAGCCACTATGAAAACAGTTTTACAGTTCCTCAGCAAGTTAAACATAGAATTATCATATGATGCAGAAACCCCAATCCTAAGTATATATCAAAAAGAATCAAAAACAGGTGTTCAAACAAAAACTTGTATATGAATGTTTATAACAGCACTATTCACAATAGCTAAAATATGGGGAGGAAAACCCAAGTGTCCATCAATGGGTAAATGAAAAAAACAAAGCGTGGTATATCCATATAATGGAATTTTATTCATTATTCAGATATATGCCACAACTTGGATGAAGCTTTAAAACATTATGCTAAGTAAAAGAAGCCAGACACAAAAGGCCACATAGTGTATGGTTCTATTTATATGAAATATCCAGAATAGGCAAATCAATAGAGACAGAAGGCAGATTTGTGGTTGCCAAGGGCTAAGGGAAGGGAGAATGAGGAATGACTGCTTAATGGGTATAGAGTTTCCCTTTGAAGTGATAAAAATAAGTTCTGAAACTAGATAGTGGTGATGGTTGCACAACATTTTGAATACCACTGAATTATACACTTTAAAATGGTTAAAATGGTCAATTTTATGTCTGTGTTTTACCACAATTTAATTCATTAACTGATTAAAATTAAGGCAAAGTGAATACTAAAAAAAAAAGTTTTAGTTGAGAAAATTTACTGCATGCAGATCTGCACTATAAAAAATGCTGTACTAGCCCTAGCTCGAGCCCGAGCCCTGGCTCAGTGGATGCAGTGTCGGCCTGCGGACTGAAAGGTCCCGGGTTCAATTCCGGTCAAGGGCAGAGTGGCTCGATCCTTAGTAGGAGGTGTGCAGGAGGCAGCCGGTCAATGATTCTCTCTCATCATTGATGTTGCTATCTCTCCCTCTCCCTTCCTCTCTGAAATCAATAAAAATAAAAATATATATATTTTTAAAAAAAATGCTGAAATAACTTATTGGGGTTGAGGAGAAAGGATACCAGATGGAAGCTCAGAGCTTTAAAGAGAAATTAAAGATCACTGAAAATGATGACTATCAGATAAATAAAAAACTATTTTTTTCTCCTTTTACTTTTTAAAATATATTTTATTGATTTTTTACAGAGAGGAAGGGAGAGAGATAGAGAGTTAGAAACATCGATGAGAAAGAAACATTGATCAGCTGCCTCCTGCACACCCCCTACTGGGGATGTGCCCACAACCTAGGTACATGCCCTTGATCGGAATCGAACCTGGGACCCTTCAGTCTGCAGGCCGACACTCTATCCACTGAGCCAAACTGGTTAGGGCCTCCTTTCACTTTTTAAAAAGATTATCTGTCTGATGAATGCACAAATTATAACATTGAATTATGAATTTTATAACGTTTAGATTTCAAACATATGACAACAATAGCACAAAGAATGTTGGGTGGATAAATGGAATTGTATTATTAATGGTTTCTTCTAATTTACATGGAATAGCTCCATAGTTACTCTATTTTTCTATGATAAGTTAAGGAAACAGACTATGATCCTTAGAAGAATAACTAAGAAGTAATACAGAAAAGTATAACTAAAAATCCAATAAAGGAAAATATTCAATTTCTGTTTCCAATCACACTAACGCATGCTTTACTTGCCCTCTCACCATAATCAATTCAAAAACGGGACAAAATTTACGGAACAAATGTTCACAGACATTGAACACTGTGAAACAATGATTCCTGAGAGAAGAAGAACCAACAAGGTGATTCCTGGCGGCACCTCCGGACCAGAGTGCATGCAGCGGGGACTAAGGAGAACACAGCAGTCTCCCTGAACGGAAGAGAAAGCAGCATTCAGGGAGGCTGAGGCACAGGTGGTGGACAGAATATGAGCGAGAACAGAATTATGTAGAAAAATATTCATGGGGCCAAAACTTGCTGAACTGTATACTACTGCTGTAAGTAAATTCAATGTATAAAATAAGTTATATGTAAATTTCACCTCAACAAAGTTGACTTTAAAATGCACAAATAATTATTAAAATGAAATATAGAAAACACGTATTGACCTATATTTGTGAAATCTGTTATCAAAGTCATTTGATAACAAATTGGTTATCAAAAACTTTCCCACAAAGAAAACTATAGGTCCAGGTGAAAAGGACACCTCTTTGCAGTCACAGAAGCTTTAATCATAAAGCCAAAAACTAGGGTTAGGGTTTAGGGTTAGGGCTAGGGTTATCCCCAGGAGAATGAATAAAATTGTGGTTATTTATACAATGGAACAATACCCAGTAACAAAAACGAATAACCTGATACACATGTAACAACATGAACACATCTCAAAAAGTATGGTAAGTGAAAGAAACCATACATAAAAGGGAATCATAGCATATGATTTCACTTAAATGAAGTTTAAGAATAGGTAAACCTGATCTATGATGATAGAAATTAGAACAGTGGTTGCTTAGAGGCAGAAACTTTCCGGGAAGTGATAGAATGTTTATGTATTTATCAAAACTCATCAAACTGTACACCTAGGACTGGTGCATTTCAGTATATGTAAATTTTACTTGATTAAAAATATGTTTACAGCAATGTTATTAATAATTTAAAATTAAAAGCTACTTAAATACTTTATACTAGAGTTTAATAAAGAGTGTACCCAAATACCACAGCCACTAAAAAATGATACTATAGAAAACTATCTATTGACAAGGAGAGATGTTCATGAGAATTTTTATGAAAAAGAAAGTTATCAAACAACATATTCATTACAAGTGACCTGTCAGCACAAAAATGGGCTGGAGACATTCACCTAAGTGAGACTTGAAGTTAACTTAAAAGGGTGTTTTTACTCTTTCTACATGAACATGTACTTGCTTTTGTAATAAGAATAAATCTTTCTAGATAGATAAATATAGTTATAGATTCATACATACAGTTGGTCTTGTAATTCATGGTAATTACTAGTATCCTATATAATAAAGAGGTAATATGCAAATTGACCATCACTCCAACACACAAGATGGCCACCCCATGTGGTCAAATATGGCTGCCCCCATGTGGACACAAGATGGCCAGCAGGGGAGAGCGGTTGTGGGCAATCAGGCCAGAAGGGGAGGGCAGTTGGGAGGGACCAGGCCTGCAAGGGAGGGCAGATGGGGGCGACCAGGCCAGCAAGGGAGGGCAGTTGGGGAGGGACCAGGCCTGCAGGAGAGGGCAGTTGGGGGTGATCAGGCCTACAGGGGAGGGCAGTTAGGGGCAACCAGGCTGGCAGGGGAGGACAGTTGGGGGCAATTGGGCCAGCAGGGGAACAGTTAGGCATCGATCAGGCTGGCAGGGGAGTGGTTAGGGGGTGATCAGGCTGGTAGGCAGAAGCAGTTAGGGGCAATCAGGCAGGCAGGCAGGCAAGCGGTTGGGAGCCAGCAGTCCTGGGATTGTGAGAGGGATGTCCCAGATTAGAGAGGGTGCAGTCTGGGCTGAGGGACACACACACACACACACACACACACACACACTGTACACAAATTTCATGCACCGGGTCTCTAGTTTCCTATAAAGGCACCAGGAACTCTGATTAGCAAATGCTGAACCATTGTTCCTAGAGGAAATACAGGGTTAGGTTCCTACGAAAACCACGTATTCGTCAGCTGACCAATATGTAACCTTGTGTTATGTGTACTTCTACTTAAACACCCCTTATTGAATATACACTGTTGACTAATTAACATTGATCTCACAGCCAACAGTAAATAACCAATGCCTGAACAAAGCTTATTTATCACATGCATTTTCTCCCTAAGGTGCATCATAGCCTTTTGCACTTAAGAACACTAGGCAGCAATATGCTTGGAAAATTTTTAAACAACAGGATCTCCCCCAAAAAAGCATAAAAATGTGAAAAACATGGCATTAAACAGACCGTGAAAAGGACACCTGTGTGCAGTATGAGAGATGAAACAAGAAGGCAGAATTTCACCTTCTTCAACCTCAGCTGGGAGCATGCAAGTTGAGCAACTCAAAATTTTTGCCTCTCTGTGCATATCCGCAAATAACCACAAAAATGCTGCTAGTGTTGATTTGGGGGTTGCAAATAAACTTTAGCCTGTAGTCCAGTTCACAAATGCAGAATTTGCAAATAATAGGGATTGACCGTATATAAGCATATCTATGAAGGAAGGTATCTCCAAGCCTTTGGCCTGCACTCCTGGAGCAGCCAGAGAGGAAGGGGAGGAGGCTGATAGGAAGGACCTGGAGAGACAAAGAAGGGAGGAAGCAGGACCACAGAGAGGCCACCTGGGAGGCTGGAGCCGCCTACCTCTATGCAGTCACAACTCCAGAGTCATAAGACAGACCTGAGTGCTTGGAAGGAAGACCAGACACAGCGAGAGAAAAGCACACTTCTCCTGGGGAACCGCATCTGAACCAAAGCAAAACCCACTGAGGAGAGCACCTCTGAGCTGCAGGCTCCCCAGAGAGGCAGCAATGGGAACGAATGGAAATAATTGCCCCAGGACCCTTCACAGCCATCTCAGGACTGTGCTCAAAATCACAGACACCACCTCCATTTCACCTTCTGTCGTAGTTGTTTCATTTTCGGGGATATAAAATCTTTCCAAAGGCTTTCAGGAGCCAGTCCCCAATTCAGCCCAGGCCCTCGCACCCCCAGGAATCCTCAGCCGCACAGGTCAGCTGGGAAGGTGGCCCCTGGATCCCGAGGCTCTCTGAAAAAGGCACGCCTCATCCCACCTCCTCTGTGCTTTGTCCACTCAGTCTGCAAGGATTACCCTTTACCGAGACATAACCTTACCTAAAGAGGTCTGGTTTTGCACTTGGCCCTTGGGAGGTTATCTCTAAGCCCTGGGAATTACCTGTTTAATCAGAGTGTCCTTGTTTACCTGAGTGTGCTGTCTGGCCCCATTGGGCTCCAGAGCCAGGCTGAGCCCACCTGGGGAAGGAAGGCCAGGTTCCGGACCCCATCCTCCGTCCTCCCTCTGGGCACCAGCCAGGCAGAAGGGCAGGGGCGGCGGGCAAGGCCCTCCTTTTGCTGCCACCCACCAGGTCCACCTGCCATCATCTAGAGCAGACCTGGCTTCAAGGCTGTGGGCCCTCACCTGCATTTGCTCAGAGTCCAAACTTCCAGCTCTGCCTGCCCTGGTTTCTGGGTGAGTCAGAGCCAGAATGAAAGAAACAGGCTGTGAGTTGAATCCCCTCCCCTGGGTCTCATCCATTCCCCTCCCCCCA
Source organism: Eptesicus fuscus (assembly GCF_027574615.1). Classification (NCBI taxonomy): domain Eukaryota; kingdom Metazoa; phylum Chordata; class Mammalia; order Chiroptera; family Vespertilionidae; genus Eptesicus; species Eptesicus fuscus. The sequence continues at coordinate 32,626,758 of NC_072476.1, forward strand.
ACCACCACCACCACCCCCACCAACATGGGCAGGGGGGCAGCCTCAGAGCATTTGGTTCTAAGGCGTTGGGAAAAGGAAGGGAAAAATGTGAAGGGACAGAGATCTGCTCAGAGGAGGAGGGCAGTGGGAGAAGCATACAGGACTGGGAGCCCAGCCCGGCCAGTGCCCGGGCCCTGCCCCGGGGTCCCAGCACACTCACCTTCGTCACAGTTGCTCCCAGTAAAGCCAGGGCAGCACTTCCACTCCAGCGCTGTCACTGTTCGGTAGGACACTCTGTATGTGGGTCTGATCAGGGTCCTGTAACTAACACAAGGGCAGCGTCAGGACAGGGTGAGCACCCACTGCCTACCCCCAGACCCAGCTCCTGCAGAGCCAGCCCAGCCCAGGACTCTGGGAGCTGCCCAGACAGCGGATCCTGTGGCCCCAGCTCTGTGCTACTAGCTGTGTGACGGTGGGGAAGTGACGATCCCTCTCTGTGCCAAGTGTGTTTCAGTTCTGCCTTCCTGAAAGTCTCCAGGTGCGGCCACCTACAGTGGCAAACTGTCCTGCACACTGACTGCTGTGGACTGGGGACAACATGTGTCCCCAGAATTCACATGTTGAAGCCCTAACCCCCCACACACACACTGAGAAAAGGCCATGTGGGGACACAGAAGACAGCTGCCTGAGAAAACAGAGGTCTGCTGTGTAAGCCGCCCAGCCTGCGATACTTTGTTCTGGCAGTTCGAGGTAAGAAAATGACCAAAATAATGAATAAGGAAAAGAAAAATATCTTTAGAACCTGTGCAGCTTCCCACCACCCGCAAGTCACTGAACTCCAACCTTTTCCCCCAATCATTATTTCCTTTTGTTGATTCATCAAATGAATGCGTTTTTAGTGCCAACTACATGCTATACTGTGGTCACAGATGGATAAAACGGAGACCCCACCTTCGAGAAAAGCACAGCCTAGGGGATGAGGGGCACTTCAATGAAAACTTGCAATCCAGGAGTGGGACTCCCGCAGCAATAAAATGCTCCACAAATTGCTGTGGCCTCCATAATAAAATTTCAAAGTCCTATCGTTTCAATTTCTTTCTTACAAGTAAGTTTGATACTTATTTTGTATCAAATTTATTTTGGGAATTTTGTGAAACTCCAAGAAGAGTGACTATAACATATCTGGCCAAATTTCACAAGGCGGGGGATCAATTCAGCCTTGTTATTCACTCTACATGCATCGCTATAACGGTGCTGCTCCATCAAGATGGCACACCGCCCTCTTGAAGGCATAACTCCATGACTTCACAAAATTTGAATTTGCTGACACCGAGCAACTTAATCGGTGAATGGGGAAATTATGAATTAATTGGTAGCAGCAGGCGTGACATTTCAAGATGCAATGACAGGAAAACACACGCGTCACGTCTCGAATTTCAGAAATACTGCACCAAATCCGAAAAATCCTGTTACACTAATTTCTCTCTCTCTTTTTTTTTTAAATCTTCACTCATGTTTCATAAACATTCCAGCAAACCAGCTCCCCCCTGGAGAGCTAAGGAGGGTGTGGCTGTGTGCAGCCAGGGGCAGGAGCCTTGGGTGAGGAGCCAGAATTCTGTACAGAGAGGTGCCCACCTCTGGGACCTGGAGAGTAAACCCAGGCCTTTAGACTCTAGATTCCCCCCTGCCACCCCCAATCCCAGGAAGCAACTGGAATAGGCCAGTGGGGATAGGGAGTGGCAGAGAAACAATGTCACCACTTTTTTTAAAAATATATTTTACTGACTTTTTACAGAGAGGAAGGGAGAAGAATAGAGAGTTAGAAACATCGATGAGAGAGAAATATCGATCAGCTGCCTCCTGCACACCCCCTACCGGGGATGTGCCCGCAACCAAGGTACATGCCCTTGACCAGAATAGAACCTGAGACCCTTGAGTCCACAGGCCGACGCTCTATCCACTGAGCCAAACTGGTTAGGGCCAGTGTCACCACTTCTTAAAGCAGGTGGCCTGGTGGGACATAGGTGGGTTAATGAGCCTGGGTCTAAGGAGTATAAATACAATGTCCATATTATAAACACATTTTCACACTTATAGACCCATTCACTTACACGCTCACTCACATACTTACACATTCAGTCACATGCATACACTCTCACATGCACACACACACACACACACACACATACACACACACACACGCACGCGCGCTTTCACACACCTAACCCTCACAGGCTCACACTCTCACACCCCTTCCTGCTGCAGACCTCCCAGCCTGAAGCAGGCCCAGCTGGGAGAGGCGAGACGCTTTCATTTAGGTAAAAGATGCCAGTTTTATTGTGGTAATCATTTCATAATATATGTTCATCCAACTATCAGGCTGTACACCTTAAATTTATACAGTGATGACATCAATTATTTCTCTGTAAAACGGTCGGGGGAAAAGGGTACAAAATGAATTATGTGGCAAAAAAAAAAAATTAAGATGCCAGCTTTTCAATTAATTCCTGGAATAACATTATTGCTTTGGCTGAGAGGGATCAGAAAAGCTTCAGAATCCACTTGGGGCAGACAGATAGGGCGGGAAAGGGTCACGTCGCTTATTGCTTATGTCCTGCCCAACGCATCTGGTCCCACGAAAGGGTCCCTCCCAGACCCTCAGCACCGTGGGACAGATGGAGTGCCGGGCTTCGGGCTCTGCTCCTTGTGTACAACGTGGACTTGCACAAGTTCCTCAACCTCCCTGAGCCCGTTTCCTGGTCTGCACGATGAGGGTCCCATGGAAACCAGAATGTGGTATATAGGGGTCCCTGGGAGGGCATATGTGTGAGGCACTGAGAGCAGAAAGGGGTACACAGATGCTGGGTTTGCAAAACACAGATCTGACCTCATCGCTCCCAGCCCACACCCTTCGGCAGCCCCCACTGTGGTCAGGAGAGTCTGACCTGCTTAGCCACGTGTGCAGGCCCTTCTCCAGCTCACACAGCTTCCCTACGGCCCCTGTGACGCAGACTGCCCCTCGGCCTCCAGCCCGTGAGCCCTCCAAAATGCACCAGGCATTCTTCAGCCCATACCTTGAAAGATGATGATGATAATAAAAGTACTAATATTTGTAGATATAGCAAGAGCTTTGCATATAACAATACAGTACCAGGTATTGTTCATAACAACCCTAAAAGATGGATTCTATTACTTTTCCTACTTTACAGATGAGGAAACTGAGGCAGAGAAGTTAAATAACTTTCTCCAGGTGGTGGAACTAGGACCCAAATGCAGGCAGAACTGCCAGAGCCTAGTAATACTAGTCTGTGTCTGTTCCTTCCTACATCTGCACAAGGTACTGATCTTGGGCCCCCGAACCAAAGGGAGAGCTCATCTTTCTGTCCCTCATTTTGAGGCCATGCTCTGGCCTGTCCCTCTATGGGACCAAAAGGAACCAGATGGCCTGCGAAGTCCAGGAGCAGGGCTCACCAGTAGGTGGCGCTGCTTCACCAGCCCAGAGGGCCGGGGCTCAGCATGGCTGACCCCTCCAGTCTTACCTGAAGGCTCAAGGCGGGCTCAGTGCTGAGGGCCGCTCCGTAGGTCTGCGCAAGAAGCTGAGGAGCTTCATCCTTGCACATCCATGAGGAACTCCCAGCCCTTCCGCTGGGGTCCAGTCTGCAAACCCAGATCTTTCTAAAAATGCAGATCAAGTTTTGGGACTGCCCTCCCTTCAAATGGCTCCCATAGACTAAAGAACAAACTCTTTAGGTCGGTCAATAAGGTTCTGCCTACCTTTCTACCATCCCTCCTCCTATCACCCCCAGCCCAGGCGCTGACCACCAGCACACGACAAGCTGCACTTTCTGCCCGCGCGCCTTTGCATGTGAGTGCCCTTCCGCCTTTACTCTGCCTGAGAAAAACCCCAAGAGCTTTCGGGGAGTGGCTCAAATGTCCCCTCCTCCTCTGTGAAGCACCCCCTCCCTGGCCAGAGTTGACGGGCTCCCTCCTCAGCCCCCCTGCAACACCGTGTACAGAGCTTGGTTTTAACCCAGTACTCATCTGTGCACTCCCCGGTACAGACCACGAGCCTGCTGTGTGCCAGGCACAGGGCGTACAAGGATGAAGAAGGCAGGCACGGGCTTCGCTGTCGGGGCTTGGGGCCCACGCGAGTCTATGACCACGCACTGTGGTAAGTGCTATGAAGGAAAGCACCGAGTTCACTCCTCACATTATAATGGAATTTTTCCTTGTGTTATTAAAACATCATTTACATACAGCAAAATAGATAAATCTAGTCTTTAGCTGAATGAACTTTTAACATATGGGCACACATATATTATAACTCAAAAGTTCCCTTATACCCCTTCATGTTGATGACCCAGCCTCCAGACATAACCACTCTTCTGACTTCTCTCACTAAATTCATGCACGGGGGAGGGGGTGTCCCTCAGCCCAGACTGCACCCTCTCCAATCTGGGACCCCTCAAGGGATGTCCGACTGCCCATTTAGGTCCGATCCCTCTCACAATCCAGGACTGCTGGCTTCCAACCACTCGCCTGCCTACCTGGCTGATTGCCCCTAACCGCTTCTGCCTGCCAGCCTGATCACCCCCTAAGCACTCCCCTGCCATCCTGATCGATGCCTAACTGCTCCCTTGCCAGCCCGATTGCCCCTAACTGCCCTCCCCTGCTGGCCCAGTAACCCCAAACTGCCCTCCCTTGCAAACCTGGTTGCCCCCAACTGCTCTCCCCTGCCAGCCTGGTCCCCCCCAACGGCCCTCCCCTGCAGGCCTGGTTGCCCCCAACTGCCCTCCCCTATAGGCCTGGTTGCCCCCAACTGCCCTCTCCCGCAGGCCTGATCGCCCCCAACTGCCCTCCCTTGCAGGCCTGGTCCCTCCCAACTGCCCTCCCCTGCTGGCCTGATCACCCACAACTGCCCTCCCCTGCTGGTCATCTTGTGGTGGCCATATTGTGTCCACATGGGGCAGCCATCTTTGACCACATGGGGGTGGCCATCTTGTGTGTTGGAGTGATAGTCAATTTGCATATTAGTCTTTTATTAGATAGGATGTGGGTCTGTTTCTGGGCCCTCTATTCTGTTCTATTGATCTGTTTTTCTATCTTTGCACCAAAACCATGCTGTCTTAATAAATGTAGCTTTATAGTAAGTCTCAAATTCTAGTAATGTAATCTTCTAATTTTGTTATCTTTCAAAATTGACTTAGATATGTAGGTCCTTTGCATTCCCATACATTTTTTTTAATTTGCTTATTAAAAAAATATCAATTTCTGCCCCAAAAAATCCCAGTATGATTTTGATAAAGATTACATGGACTCTATAGATCAATTTCTAGAGAACTGACATGTTAATAATATTTGAGTCTTCCTATCTATGGCAGAACTTTCCATTTATTTATATCTTCTTTAATTTTTCTCAGCAGGGTACACATCTTTCATTAAATTTATTCCTAGGTATTTGTCTTAGTCTGCTCAGGCTGCCATTACAAAATATCCTAAACTGAATGGCTTAAACAACAGAAATTTATTTTCTCAATGTTCTGGAAGCTGGGAAGTCCAAGATCAAGATTCCAGCTAATTCAGCTTTTAGTGAGGACTCCTGGCTAGCAGACAGACACTTTCCTACTGTGTGCTTACATGGCCTTTCCTCAGCATGTGTGTGTTGGGGGGATGGGAGGGCGGTAAATTCAGACATTTCTTCTTATAAGGGCACTAATCATATTGGATCAGGGCCCCACCCTTAATTGTCTCATTTAACCTTAATTACTTCCTTAGGGACCCCATTTCCAAATACATTCACATTGGGGACTTCAACATATGAATTTGGGAGGATACAAACATTCACCCCATAACATTATTCAATGCTTTTTTATTTTACTGTGCATGAGGTTTTTTACATTTCACTTTCCACTTGCTTCTGCTAGTATATAGTTATTCATTTATTTGTATTAGCCTTGTATCTTAGTCCATTCCAGGTGCTATAACAGAATGCTATAGCCTGGGTGGCTCATAGATAACACAAATTTATTTCTCTTAGTTCTGGAAGCTGAAGCCCAAGATCGAAGTGCTGGCAGATTCCATGTCTAGTGAGGGCTCACACGCTGGTTCATAACAACTATATTCTCACTGTGTCCTCACAGGTAAGGAGGGGCAAGGGAACTCTATGGAGTCTCCTTATAAGAACACTAATTCCTTTCATGAGGGCTCCACCCGCATGACCTAATCACCTCTCAAAGGCCCCACCTCCAAATATCATTATGTTGGGGTTAAGATTTCAGCATATGAATTTGGAGGGGGGGGGGAACACTTGTATTCAGTGACCTTAATAAGGTCATTTATTAGTTCTAGTACTATATTTGCCTATTCTTTTGGATTTTCTATGTACACAGTGATATAATCTGTGAAGAAAGAGTTCTTTATATTCTCTTTGTTTCTGATCTGTTTTCCTTTTATATCTTCTCCTTTGTGTTATTGCCTGCAGTGTAATGTTGGATAGAAGTGATAACAGTTATCCTTTGCTTGTTCCCACACTCAAGGGGAATGTGTACAATATTTCAGCAATTAAGTATGACATTAGCTGTTTTGTTATCTTTATTAGCTTGAGAACATTCCCTTCTATACCTAGTTTGCTGAGAGAATATTATTTTTTGTCATGAATGGGTGCTGAATTTTATCAAATGATTTTTCTATATCTATTGAGGTGATCATATCATTCTTATACTTTATTCTGTTATTTTGATGAATCACATTGATTAATGTTCAAATGTTAAACCAACAAAGCATTCCTGGGATAATTCCCATTTGGTCATGATGGATTATGCTTTTTATATCTCACTGAATTCTATTTCCTAATATCTCGTTTTGAATTTTTACATCTATATTTATAAGGGATATAGTTGGAATTCTTTATCTCTTGAAAAATACTCAAGAAACTGATAAGGGGGATCACCTCGAGGGTGGGCGGAGGCCTTAGTTCTTACTCTATAATGCTTATGGTTTTGAATTTTGTGCCTTTTAAATCATTCGAAAAGGAATGAAATGTAAATGCTAAATAAAAAACAGATGATACTGTATGGACTGGATGTTTGTGGCTCCCCACCACCACCACCACCCCAAATTCATATGTTGAAACCCTAACCCTCAAAGTGTTAGTATTTAGAGGTGGGGCCTTTGGGAGGTATTAGGTTTAGATGAGGTCATGAGGGTGGGGCCCCTGTGATGGGATTAATGTTCTTATAACAAGAAGAGAGATCAGAGCTCCTTCTCTCTCCTCCGTGAGCAGACACAGAAGGCAGCTGTCTATAAGCCAGAAAGAGGGCCTTCACCAGGAACTGAACCTGCCAGCACCTTGATCTTGGACTTCCCTGACTCAAGAACTGAAAAATAAGTGTCTGTTGCTTAAGTCACCCAGTTTATAGCATTTTGTTACAGCAGCCCAAGGAAACTAATACATATTTCCATTAAGTGATTAACACCATTCCTAGGCAATGCAAATGCTAATAAATGTTACCTATTGTGATGGTTATGTTTTTTTTCTACTATTTTAAATTTATTGATTTGTTCCAACCATCCATAAATTCATTGGTCAACTCGTGCATGTGCCCGTACTGGGGATCAAACCCAAAACCCTGGTACATCAGGACAACACTCCAACCAACTGAGCCATCCCGCCAGGGCTGTGACGGTTTTATGTGTCAACTTGACTGAGTGAAGGGATGCCAAGATAACTGGTAAAACATCACTCTGTGTCTGTGAGGGTCTTTCCAAAAGAGATCAACATTTGAATTGGAGGACTGAGTAAAGAACACTGCTGGTGAAATTGTAAATTGGAGCGGCCACCATGGAAAATAGCATGGAGGGTTCCTTAAAAAGTTAAAAATGTAATTATTACATGATCCAGCAATCCCACTCTAGGTATGCATCCAAAGGAAACCAAATCAGTGTTCCTTGCAATATTAGTCATAGGAGTCAAGACATGGAAACAACCTAAATGTCCATCAACAGATGAATGGATAAAGAAAACGTGACCCTAATAAATTTAAATTTTAAAATTTCATTTAAAATGGAAAAAATGTGATTTATCTACACATATACACAAAGGAATATTATTCAGCCATAAAGAGAAGGAAATCCTGCCATTTGTGACAACGTGGATAAATCTGGAGGACTGTATATGAAGTGAAATAAACCAGACACAGAAAGACAAATATTTCATTATCTCATATATGGAACACACACAAAAAAGCAGAGCTCATTGTAACAAAGAGTATAATGGTGGTTACTAGAGGCTAGGAGTTGGGAGAATGGGGGGGAGGGGGAATTGATCAAACTTTCAGTTAAAGGAGTACAATCTGAAAACTTAATGCACAGCATGGACACTGTGATTAATAGTGTATCATCTATACTAATAAAAGGGTAATATGCTAATTAGACCAGATAGACCAGACATCTTCTGGAGGTCCTTCTGGACAAAGCCACGGTGGTGGGGGCCAAGGCAGAGGCGGTTGGGGAGAGCTGTTAGGGGAAATCAGGCTGGTAGGCAGAGGGGATTGGGGGTGATCAGGGTGCCAGGGGAGAGCAGTTAGGGGTGATCAGGCTGGCAGGCAGAGGGGTTAGGGGCATCAGGCAGGCAGGCAGGTGAACGGATATGAGCCAGCGGTCCCAGATTGTGGGGTCGGGCCTAAACCAGCAGTTGGACATCCCCCAAGGGGTCCCGGATTGGAGAGGGTGCAGAGCGGGCTAAGGGACCCCCCCCCCGCCCCCATGCACGAATTTCGTGCAGTTGGCCTCTAGTATACTTGAAATTTGCTAAGACAGCAGATGCCAAGTGGTCTCACCACACACAAAAAATGGTAACTGTGGGAGGTGATAGATATGTTAATTAGCTTGATTTGCTAACCATTTCACAATGTGTATACTGTATATAAAAACATCACATTGTACACCTTAAATATGCACAATTTTTATTTGTCAAAAATAAATAAATAAATAAATAAATAAAAGTACACACACACACAGTCTTGAAGGCCTAGGTGAGATAGGAGATCAGGGCTGATTCAAGGGGCAGAGTGATCTCCTGCCCCACTCCCACCCCTCATCACAGGGAGCATCCCTCTCAGGTCAGACCAGCCCCCCAGACCACCTCCACAATAGACAAACAGCCATAATCCCAGGGTCTACAGACTTCATTTAACCTGTGATGGCCTCGATCCCATTCTCAGCTGAGCACACTGAGAAGAACCCAGCTTGTCCGCAGAGAGGCCGCACCCTGCACAGGGCTTCAGCCCACCAGCGATGTGGTGGTGTCAGCCTCGCTCCTTGGCAGCAACATTGAGGGCCAAGGACCAGGTCCTGGGTGGGGGCCGCACGGAACCAAAAGTGTCCCCCCACCACCCAGAATTTAATGAGCTCCGGGTATTGGAGAGAGGAGCAAGATTGCCCCGAGGCTTGAATTCTCCCCAAAGTGGAGATGCCCCACCATCCCGTTCCTCCTGATTTCGTGGTGCTATGTGTCCATGCGGGGTGGCGAGCAAATGCCACACTGTGGCCCACGAGCTCTGGCCAGGCACTCACCAGACCTCCCAGTGCCCCGTGTGCCCCTTGCTCAGATTCTCCAGCTATCCATAAGGAGCTGTGCATCTCCCTCTTGATATCTCTCTCTCAATCTCTCTCCCTCTCTTTCTCCCAGTTAAGGCCCAGTCACCTCCACCCTCACCTCAAAGGTCCTCTCCTCCAGGAAGCCCTCCTGACGGCTCCAACCAGCTCGACGTTTCCATCTGGCTCCCTGTGCCCTGCTTTCCTAGCATTTACTTCCGTTTGCAAACTGTATTCCCACGTGTGACTATTAATTGATGCCCGTATCTCTGCCACACAGTAGTTGGGCAACATTATGTATCCAATGACTGACCAGGGTCTGACTCCTGTGACAGAGCAGTTCTCCTGGAGCCATCTGGCCAACAGGCATCCAAGGCCACACAACTGTGGAAACAGGCTGAAGGAGGGGCAGCCCCTCGCGGGTCCACAAAATGTGCCATATATGCCCACTTTACAAATGACAAAGTCAGCTCAGAAAAGCAAGGGGAATGTAAGGTAGTTACAGAATACTGTGAGAGTATTCCTGTCCCACTTACAGACAAGGACACTGAGCCCTTACCTAAGCTATGCAGCCGGTGAGCAGCCAAGCCCCAACTCAGTCTACACCATCAGGAAGTAGAGGAGCCAACCATGACCCACTCCTCACCATCGACTGCACATGCCCAGACCCCTGTCTTTCCATCCGCTGCTCCCTGGACATGTCTGAGAGGTCCGATGAGGCTTCTCTGGTTTCTTTGGCCCAGTTGAGATGGGGACACAGAGAGGGAGATACCGGGGTGTGTAATCATATATATTGTGAAATGATTACCACAATCAAGCTGATTAACAAAGGCCAGCTCGGGGCTCCAGAGGAGCAATGCAGGCAGGCGGACAAACACAGGGCTTTCCCGCGGCTTTCTTTCTAGTTGATTCCAGTGCGTCTCTGCCCATCTGTGAATGAATCCCCTTCTCTGAGCCCCTGTGAAGTCTGAGCTGGGATGCAACAACCTGAGAGTCTCCAATACAATTTGGAATCTCCATCCGGTGTCTCCCACCTCCCCAGCCGTTTTTTTTTCCCCCCAAGACAGCCCAATTCTAGGGACTTGTGACTTCTCTGGATTTGCTTCCTCTGCTTGGCGGATCCTGGGGCTTCCTCACTGTCATTTGGCGAATTCAAGGGCATATATTCTCCTGAGGGTTGTTATTCATTCAACAAATAGCCACAGAAATCTTGACCCTACCACACTCTCCACTCCCATCACTGAGCCCAGGGAGACCTTCCTCCACGATGATCCCACCAGCCCACTGCTCTCCTCCCACCGGCCCGGTCCAGCCTCCACCATCTCCTTCCTAGACCATGGCAATGGCCCCTAACTGATGCCCAGCGTCCACTCCCACCTCCAGACTCCACAGAGATGCTCCAGTGGTGTTTCCAAAGCACACATTGCCTCCACTGCCCTGCCTACTTTATCTTCAATCTTAGGACAAACCAAATTCTGTAGCATGACCACGTGGGTCTAAGATCTGGCCACTGGCCACCTTGGCTGCTTCCCCATTCACCCCTCTCCAACCCCACTTAGAACCCCAACAGAGCTCCTTCCCGTATCAGGGCTTGTCATCTGCTGTTCACTCTGCCTGAGACACCCATTAGCTCCAATGCAGCCCCTAGGGCCACCTTCTCAGAGAGGCCCTCCTTGACCAGCCCTCTCAGTTCCACCCACCCCTGCAGGCTGGATCCCCTCAATTTACACTGTCATAGAAACCTGACTTCTCCTCCAAACACTCATCACCCTCTTAATTATAGACTCATCAGGCAATCATTTGTCTGATGTCTATCTCCTCCACTAAGCTGCTGGCTGCACCCCAGGCCTAGCTCAGGGTGGGGCACATCATATGCACTCAATAAAGATTGGTGGAATGAGTGAAAAAAAATCAATAAATAGTGTGTGCCAGATGGAGTCCCAGGCTGGGAACCGCAATGCTAACCAAGACATGCTGGCTCCCTGGAGGAACTCAGGGTGTCTAGCTGGGGAGCATCCATGGAAATTAATGGCTGCAGGAATGGGGGGGGCAGGGCATGGTCACTCCTACCAGGAGGGGCCAGGAAAAGCTTCCCACCTCAGGGATACACGCAGGGAACCTCGAGGCGAGGAGGCAGACAGCACCAGGAGAGCCAGGACATTGTTTGGGGTGAAATTTGGTGCATTTGGGGGCAGAGTGCTTGGACAGCCAGGGCACAGACAAGGCAGCTCACGAAGGCGAGACTGTGAGGACCTCGAATGCAGGCAAAGCTATGGACTAGGTCTGTGAACACCGTGCTGGCCAATGCTCCCCACGCTTTCAGAGCATGCTCCAGGTCAGTAAACTATTTTTGAGCCCACAATACATGCATATTAACGTATATATGTGTATGTACATGTATTGCTTACTGTCTTTGCATATACAAAAAAACAGTACAGCTTAATTTTGCTCTTATTTGATGTAGGTTAATAAAGAAGACTGTCCACCCTGCAACAGAGAGCCTTGTGGGCCCACTGTGATACCGCACCTCCCGCCATGGTGAGGCCAATGAGGGACCATGGCCCAGAGGAGTGCCGTGAGCAGGTCTGCTTTCAAGAAACACCTCACCTGTGGCTACCTTGCAGCCCGAGGGGAAGGGAGAAGGAATTTCTCCCTTCCCATCAGGCTGGGAAATTCTCTCCTCATCACCCATACCTGGCTGGCGGGGGGGCCGTCTGGCGGAGGGGATTGAGGGAGGTGAGTCAGGCAGCTGCTGGTTGAGAAAGGGGGGCAGGGCAGGGATGAATGGCCTCACTCTGCAGGGGGAAACTGAGGCCAAGGAGGAGCTCGGGGTCAGATCCAGGTTACAAGGAGGCAGAGGTTTGATGGCACCAGGCCTCTTTATGGGGCTGGCATGTTCACACCTGCTCAACAATGCTCAGAAGCTGACCCCCCAACCCTGAGTGGTTGGAGGAGGGCTTTGCCCTCTGCAGGCCCCCGAGACCCTCTGGGGAGCAAGGGGGGCTGAGGTCATGAGGTCTCACAAGGGGCCCAGCTCAAGTCCTACAGCTGCTCAGTGACTGTTCCAGAAAAGGCGCAGATGTTCCTGTGTGTCCCCAAAGGCGCCCCTGGGCTCACCGAGACATGAGAGGACATCTGAAGAAAAGGATCCCAGGAGGGGTGAGATGCCCATCCCTGGCATCTGTAAGCAGAGGTCCCAAAGCAGCCGGAGGCGCTTCGGTGGGCAGTGGGCGCCAGGACAGGGAACGGCTCTGCCAGCCCAGAGACCTCCCCTGGGGGAGCAGGTGCCCCCTCCCTGCCTGGGCACTGCGACTCGCAGGCCTCTGCTCCTGCCCTGGCCCCACTTCCTCACCAGGGACCACCGCTAGGAGGACCAGACTGGGAGGTACCGAGACAGGCTGGAGACTCAACAGGAAATGGGAGTGGGGGTTTCTGAGAGGGAGGCAGTAGATTATTAATCTCTTGATTAATAGCAGAGGGCCAGCGGGAGGGGAAGGGGCTGTCCCACCGCAGTTCTGAGCAGGAGGCGGAGGGGGGTCTCCAGCCTCTGGCCTCCTCAGGATCCACGCTAGGCATTCCTAGAGCCAGGTGGAAATCGCAGCAGCCCCGTGAGGAGGGTGTTCTGCTCAAGCCCACCCCCCACACACACACACTCAGGACCAGGACAGGGACCACTTGAGGGGCCAGGGCCGAGAGGTGGCCACAGCGCAGGCAAGCTTTCGCTGCCGGGTGGGTAGCCTCGGGAGCTTCTGGACCCACACACAGGCCGGCCAAGGGGGAGAGGCGGGGAAGAAGGCCATGTTTTTGCAAAGTCCAAAGTCCAGGACTTCACGTGGCCTTGCAGGCGGCAGGCAACCCCACCAGAGGAGGGAGGCTGGCTGGCGGGGGGCCGTCTGGCGGAGGGGATTGAAGGAGGCAGATGAAGCCCCGGAGAGTTCCGGCAAAGCCCTCCGCTCAGCACATCTGGAAAAGGTTGGCTCTGTCGCCATCAAAGAGCTCCGAGGGGCCTGGAGACAGACGGGCAGGGAAGCGGGTGAGGAAAACTTAACCCCGGAGGCCCTGGCGCTGGTCCTTCCCAACCCGTCGTCGGGCCCTGCGACCTGGCCCACCCCCTCCCACAGCAGAACCGGCTCGGGGGGCACGTCAGTATCCCTGACATCCCGCTGCAGCGAGCGAGCAACAGAGCAAGGCAGGCGTTTATCCCCGTTTCCCAGAAAGGGAAACTAAGGCACGGAGAGGGGAGCATGCTTGTCCTCGCCGCCCTCCTTTGGCCCCAGTTGGGGCTGAGGGCCCCGCACAGGGAACTCTCCAGGCCCAGGCTCACTCTGCTGGTGACATTCCTCATCACTCAGACCTCTGCTCTGATGTCCCCCAGGGAACCGGGCCTTGGTCTCACAGGGCCATCTCCCCCCCATGTCTGTGAGTCCTTGATTGACATTTCCCCCTCCACAGGCTCTGGAGGAGGGCCGTGTTCCTTTTGCACACTAGTGCTTTGGGCACTTGGGTGCTCACTAAGGACTGAAAAAACAACGGAACAGACCAAGCGTATGAGCTGAGAAACCTGAGGCCAGGCCAGAGCCGCCGGAGGCCACAGGCCCCGCAGAGCCCCTCACCCTCTCTCCACACCACCTGCTGACTGACACCGTCTCTCTCTCTCTCTCTCTCTCTCTCTCTCTCTCTCTCTCTCTCTCTCTCACTCTCACACACACACACACACACACACACACACACACACACACTACAAAAATCCAATATAAATAAAATCACAGAATGGGAAAATCCACACGGGATACAGTTGCATTATGGCTCAGTGATTAGAGCATCGGCCCTCTCTCTGAAAGGTCTCAGGTTCTATTCCCAGTCAAGGGCACGTACCTAGGTTGCAGCTCAATCCCCAGCCCCGGTGGCTGGGGCACATGTGGGAGGCAACCAATTGATGTCTCTCTCTCTCTCTCTCTCTCTCTCTCTCTCTCTCTCCCTCCCTCCCTCCCTCCCAACCCCCTCCCCACCTCCCTTCCACTCTTTCTGAAAATCAATGGAAAAAATATCCTCGGGTGAGGATTAACAAAAAACAACAAAATCAAACCATCTCAGTGTCACGTGGATGGACCCATGGGGGTGATGGATGGCCCCATCTCAGCCTTCCCTCCCACTGCTGCTCTGACAAGGCCCCCTTCGCCTCCCACTCCCACCGCCCCCCGCCCCAGCCCAGGCTTCTTCTCCGAACTTCACTTCTACACCAGTCCCCATCCAGCTACGCCAACTCTTCTCCCAGATCATTCCTGGCAGTTTACAAACATGCTCCGGTATCTCCCATCTTAAAAACAACCAGCCAAACAAAAACCTCCACTGGCCTCATGCTGAGCCCCGTTTCATTTCATGCTTCCTTCCCAGCAAACTTCTTTAAAGAGTTTTCTAGTCTCCCAGGCTCTATTTCCTCACCTTTCACTTTTCTCCTCCACCATGCCATCTCAGCCTCCATCCCCTCCACTCCCCAAAACTGCACTTGCCAGGGTGCCCAGGACCTCACATTCCCAAATCAAATGGTCACTCCTTGGCCTTCATCCCACCAGACTCCCAGAAGCATTAGGAGACTCCCCCTCCCCCTTCCTCCCTCCCAAAATTCATCCCCCAGGAAACTCACCTCCTCCTGCTCTGGCTGCTCCTTCCCACCCCCTTAGCTGGACTCTCCTCCTTAACCCACCTCTAAGATTAGGGTACCAGGGCTGTTTCAGGATCAGATGGTTACATTTAACATCTCTGACATTGGGATTCATATTACAGTTGATAACGTGCTATAGTTTAATTAGCAGCATTCTTAGTAATTATAAGATAATGCACTTCTTCCTACCAATGGCATCTTAGAATCCACGAAATACACTATGGCCCTGGCCCCAGAGCTTCCTGGTACTCTTTTACTCAGCCTCCTACCTGCACTCCTCCCCCTGTGCCATGAATGAATGATACCAAAACACTGAAAACATAAAACGCACAATACATGCATATTAATGTGTGTGTGTGTGTGTGTGTGTGTGTATTCTGCATAAGACTCTCAAAAGGATGAAAAGGCAAGCCACAGAGTGAGAGAAAATATTTGCTAACCAATAATTAACAATGAGCTAATATTAGAATACATAAAGAAATCTCAAAATTCAACAGTAAAATCACAAATAATCCAATTAAATGCACAATAGATGGCCCATTTAATGGGTAAAAGACATGAAGAGACATTTTGTCAAAGAAGATACACAGTTGGCAAATAAACACATGAAAAGATGTTCAACATTATTAGCCATTAGGGAAACACAAATTAAAACCACAAGGAAACAGACTGCGCAGAATGGCTAAAGTAAAATACAATGACAACACCAAATGATGGCAGGGATACAGAGAAACTGGATCACTCAGATTTTGCTGGTGGGAATGTAAAAGGGTACAGCCACTCTGGAAACAGTTTGGCGGTTTCTTAATAAACTAAACATGCAACTACCATATGACCCAACAATTGCACTCCTGGGCATTTACCCAGAGAAATGAAAACATGTTTACACAAAACCCTGCATGTTTATAGCAGCTTTATTCACAAGAGCCCCAAACTGGAAACAACCCAGGTGTCTTTCAACAGGTGAATGATTGAACTAATTGTGGCACATCCATACTGTGGAATACTACTCAGCAATAAAAAGGAATAACCTTTTTTTAAATGCAGGAACAGACTTTTTTTTTTTAAAGAGATTTCTTTAAACCCTCACCTGAGAATATGTTGTTGTTGTTTATTGATTTTAGAAAGAGAGGAAGGGAAAGAGAAAGAGAGAGAAACACGAATGTGAGAGAGAAACATTAATCTGTTGCGTCCCGCATGTGCCCAGACCAGAGATCAAACCCACAACCTAGGTATGTGCCCTGACCAGGAATCAAAGCCTAACCCTCCCGGCCTGGGCAGGAATAACTATTGATACACCCATCAGCTTGGGTGAGTCTTCAGAAAATTATGATGAGTGAACCAGTGAATTCCAAAGGTTATATACTGTCTGATTCCATTCTTGAAATGGCAAAATTATAGAAGTGGAGAGCAGATTAGTGGCTGTCAGAAGTTAAGGAGGGGGGAGGTCAGAGGGATGTAGGTGAGGCTATAAAGGGGCAACATGAGGGGTCCTTGTGGGGAAGGAAATGCTTTGAATCTTGACTGCATCAGTGTCGATCCTGGTTACGACGCTGTACTATAGTTTGCAAGATGTTGCCATTGAGAGGAACAGGGTAAAAAGGACATGGGATCTCTCTGTGTTATTTCCTACAACAGTGATGGGCAACCTTTTGAGCTTGGTGTGTCAAACTTCGCCAAAAAACTGAGCATAACTAGGGTAGTGTGTCACTTTGAGGAAAAAAACATTATTTCGCAAATGTTTCATCCTCAGGAGCAGCAAATGTTTCATCCTCGGCATGTGGCTGCCTCAGCGGCCGCGTGTCATCAGAAATGGCTACGCGTGTCAGTACTGACACGCGTGTCATAGGTTCGCCATCACTGTCCTACAACTACATGTGAATTTACCATTATCTCAAATGTTTAATTTAAAAACAAACACACAAATCAGGTCATTCCTCATCTCTACTTAAAACCCTCAATGGCTTCCCAATACGCTTTCAATAAAATTCAAACTCAAGCTCTGCCTATACTCTCCTCCTCTCCTGTTCTGCTTCTGGACACTGACCTTCTCTCTGTTCCAGGGCCTTTGCACTATCTTCACCCAGTCTTCACACGGGGGTTCTTTCTCATCACTCATTGCTCAGCATCAGTGTCATCTCTTCAAAGAGTCTCTCTCCTGCCTCCTCTAAAGCAGCCCCCAATTCATGCTCAGTCACATCACCTTGCTTTAATTTCCTGTACTCGTTAGGAGGAGGTATTTCTTCTTGTTTTCATATTTGGGTGAATATAAATTCCATGAGAAACTTTGGTCTAATGCTCTATCCTATTCACCCCGTCCCCAGCACACAGTATACTCTCAATAAATATTTGTGGAAGTGTTGAGCGAATGAATAAAGCAAGGAAAGCAGGGGGAGCAGGTGAGGGCACAGGGAGGGGTCTGGGGCACATGCCAGCCCCCACGTGCATTCCAAATAGGCTTCACTGTGCCCAGATTCTGTTACACTCACGTTTTCACAACCACACCCTCCCTTCGCCCACCTGCACACTTTGTCATAAAAATGTCATCAGAATGTAATGAGATGACTTCATAGCCCTCTGCAAAGAGAGGCCCCACCAAGGATTTTGGCCACTCTGACCCCCAAATCTAACTGTGCAGAAATGCAGAAACTCCTTCCTGCCCTCACCCAGACCTTGCACTGAGTGGGGGCGGGCAGCAGGAGGTCACTGAGGCCGGTGCCCCAAGCGCTCAGCTGGCAAATAGCTCTGGCGTTCGCTCACCAGCCACTGCTTCTCACTTGATAGTTGAATCTCTTCTCAGAGAGTCATAGCCAACTTGCAGGGCTTATCACAAGCCAGACACTGGCCTAGAAACGCC
This sequence comes from Eptesicus fuscus, assembly GCF_027574615.1. Lineage (NCBI taxonomy): Eukaryota > Metazoa > Chordata > Mammalia > Chiroptera > Vespertilionidae > Eptesicus > Eptesicus fuscus. The sequence continues at coordinate 32,644,850 of NC_072476.1, forward strand.
GTAGCACAGGCATTGACCTGCCCCAGTAGCTTCAGGAGATGGGTCCAATAATCATTTTTACAATCAAAACAAGTGAGATCCCAACCCCCACTCCTACTCAACACACACACTGTGAGTGGAGCCAGCCCTCATGTCCCAGCTCCATCCACTCACCCCACTCTTGCAAATAGCCACCCCTCACCTGCCCCTTGGGGCTCGGGGTGTACCCACCATAGGCACAGTCCCTAGATTCAGGGGAGAGGCCAGTGCAGGCCTGGAAGCCACTCAGGGCTGTTCAGCCAGGTACCCAGGTCTCAAAGAGGGCCACAGGGTCCAGATGGACACATCCCCCTGGCCTCATGGACTCCTTGCCCCGTGAGGATGGGCATGGCTGGAGGAGGGCCAAAATGGCCTCCCTAAAGGGCAGGGCCCAGAACAGGGGTTCCCCTTTGCTGGGTGGAAGGCCATATGCCCTAAGAACTCGGCTCTGTGGACCCGGCGTCGGGGGGAGACAGGCAGGCTCCTGGTTATACCCAAGTACATTCCATCTTTCACGGCTCCACAGATGGCCAAGTGTAGCAATCCTGCTCCTCTCAGAAAATCCCGAGCCCTAAGCAAGCAGGATCTTTCCAGGCACACGTAAGATGGGTGGTGGAGCCCTCACACCGCCTCCCCTTCCTTTGTGCCTCCTACGCACTGCTTTGGGCCCTCCCTGCCCAAGGTGCTCCCACCATGGGGAGAAGGGAGACAGCCAGCGGGAGGGGTGGAGAGATAGATCATTCTACTGAACTGGAGGCTCTCGGTCTAGGCACTGCAGAACCCAAAGGAAGACCGGCCAAGCCCCAACTCCCCATCTGAGTGCAGCGGGCCTGTGTGATAGGCACAGGGCCCTCCCGATTCACATATCCCCACCATCCATCATCACCCAACCCCACGCAGGGGCCTGGAGCCCCGGAGCCTCTCTCTCCGTGGCCACCTCTGTCCTGGATCTCCAGCTGTTCCCTCCCTTTACTGTGAGGCCCTGCCTCAGCTCAGATGTCACCTCCTCACAACAGCCTTCCCCGAGCGGCCGGCCGGCCGTCAGGATGAAGTGACCCTCCCACAGCAGACTGGCTTACCCGAGGCCCCAGCCAACATTGTTTTCGTTTTGTTGTTGTTAATCCTCACCCGAGGATATTTGTTCCATTGGTTTCTTTAGAGAGAGTGGAAGGGAGGGGGAGAGACAGAGAGAGAGAAACAAGGATGTGAGATTGGTTGCCTCCTGCATGTGCCCTGATTGGGGGCCGGGGATTGAGCCTGCAACCAAGGTACGTGCCCTTGACCTGAATCAAACTGAGACCCTTCAGTCCGAGGGCCGGTGTTCTATCCACTAAGCCAAACCGGCTAGGGCTCCAGCCACCATTTAGAAGTCATCCTTTACTTGCCCCTAAAGTGCCATCGCCTCAAGGACAGACAGACAGACAGACAGACAGACAGTGCTGCACCCTCATTAAGCCAGGACCTGTCATGCAGCCAAGCCTCCAAGGAAACATGAATGAATGAATGAATGAATGAATGAACGAACAAATGAATGGTGAGAGACTGAACAAACAAACAAGAAATTCCAGACACCCTGGGAGGGGTCTCTGGGGATGGGGGTTTTCCTAGGCAAAGCTAAACTCCTTTCTAGGAGGAAGAGGTGTGACACAGCTGTCACCCATTCTGAATGGTGGGACGTGGCGCAGCCCTGTGCCCCAGGAGGAAGTCCTGACATCCCCACCACTCCACGGAGGGGACCCCTGAGTCCAGGTGATCGGGTCAGACCATTAACCATTTATTAAGCTCGACTCCATGCCAGGCCACTTCCTTGGAGCAGTTTTGGTGAGTGAGCGAGTGGACTTGGGGAGAGGGATGGGTTCGAGTCTGGCCCAGACTCAGGCACCCAAACTGGGGAGAAGGCAGGAGGGCAGCAAACAGCCAGGGATGAGGGCAGCCCTCCTGCCTTGGCCACAGACCCAGGCAGGCCCAGGGCTCCAGATAACACAGGCACATGGGTCAGAGAGCAGCCCTGCCCCATGCAGCATCCAATCACACGTCACCCAGAGCCCCTCCACTCTCACTTCCTATCCCCACCCACTGACTAGCCCTTCTCCACCCGCACAGCCAGGTTAAACCAGGACAAGCCAGAGGACACCTCCGTCCAAGGGCTGTCTCCACAGGCTCACACCCAAAGGCTTCCCCACCCTGGGGTCAGGGCCACTATCATGCCCACTCTGATTTGGCCATTTTTCTTCATCCCTGAAACTTCCAGCCCTTCTCCATCCAGGCTCTGCCACTGCTTTCTGACAACGAGGCTGTGGCCCCATGTCCTCCCTCTGGCCACCTTGTCGCGGCCACAGGAGGGAATGGGATGGAGCTCTGAAGCTCTATTTCCAAACATGGCCAGAAGAAGAAAGACAGAAATGCCCCTTACATCCTTTTTTTAAAAAAGACATTCTTTGAATGCAGATAACATAACACAGTGATTGATGTTAATTCTAAACAATGCTTTTAATTTTTAGTCCAGTAGTCATAATAGCTGCTTTCTTGTAATTTTTGCTAACAGTTGTGTGTGCTTGTGGGGCGAGGGGGAGGCCACAAGATTGCTTAGGCCTAGATTTTGCGCTGTTTTAACATCCCAAAGTTTGAGACACAGGTGTGCAAGGCAGTTCCTCTGGCACGGCAGCTCCGGTTCCATTTTAAAGTGGCTCCACTTATTGGGGTGTTTTTACAACTCCAAAGCCCACTTTACTACACCCCCCAGCCCCTATTGCAGGCTAGAAAAACAGTAAGGACAGCAAGGAGATGTGACATGCATAGAGCAAATATGAACAAAATACCACAGAAAGAGAGGGCAGGTGAACTGTTCCCAGGCCCAAGAGAACTCCTTCCTCAATAGTCAGAAAGGAAAGAGGGACCAGGAGAGCATACAGGGAGCAAGGAGGAGCTAGAGCTTCTTTATTATGTGATGATGAGAACTGCCTTTTCCTTTCCCAGTGAGATGCTGACTAATATCCATCCAAACACAATCATATCTTCACCTCAGACGATGCATTTGGTGGACGCTTGTGCACAAGCTAAACTAAAACCTATCACAGGGATCCTGACGAATCTGCACCAGCCCTCATGAAAACGAGCCATCCTTCCTCTTTCTCTTTCTTATGTTGTCATGACAAGAAATCTAGATAATTAAGTGGCAAAGGTGTTAGCTAACGCTACTGTAGCCATCAGATTGCAGTATATAAATGTACTGAACCAACTGGTTGTACACCTCAAACTTATACAATGTTGTATGTCCATTAGATTTCTATCTTAAACAAGAAAAGCAATCTAGGATATACCCATGACCTAGAGACTGCAGTGAGGGTTAAAGTAGAGCAAGAGCCCGGCTGGTGTGGCTCAGTGGTTGAGCGTCAACCTATGAACCAGGAGGTCACAGTTTGATTCCCAGTCAAGGCACATGCCTGGATTGCAGGCTTGATCCCCAATAGGGGGTGTGCAAGAGGCAGCCAATCAGTGATTCTCTCTCATCATTGATGTTTCTATCTCTCTCTCTCTCTTCCTTCCTCTCTGAAATCAATAGAATATATTTTTTAAAAAACACAGTGGTTAAAAAAATAAATAAATAAATCTCTCCCTGTGAATGCTGAGAGCCACTGAAAGCTACAGTCCAGAGTGGGGCTCGTGAGAAGGCAGAGCTATGAGAGAGAAGGGCGGGAGGCAGGCTGGACTTCCAAGGGCATCACAGACCCACATTCTAGTCTGGAGCCCCACAGCAGCTGGTTCTGTCTTCAGCCTCCCCTGGCCCTCTCCCGCCCTCCCATCCCCTCCCCCTACTCACTGACCATTGGGAATTTCTGCTAATCAAACACCCACTGGATTGTGAGGTTATGCCAGGGTGGGGAGCAAATCCCTTTCATCTTTGCACACACATGCCCTCCCACCTCCCCACACAGAAGTTGATGCATAAATGCACGCTTGACTCTTGTTTCTGAGTGTCAAACCGCCTCCCTCACAGCTGTGCTGGGGCTGGATTCATCCAAGGGAACAGAAGAGAAGGGCAGAGCCAGCCAGCCAGCCCTGCGGCCTTTACCTCACAAGGTTGGCACAGGGCCCGGGCCACCGGCAGCTCTGGTACACGCGCTGGACCACTGTCTCCGAGCCGTTCTGCACCTGGCAGGACACCGTCCGTGTTACCGTGTGATGGCACCAGTGCCTGTGGGGAGAACAACAGTCACGTCAGCACTGACTGTTCCTGAGGTGCCAACTGCTGGTCACAAGTCCCCTCCACAAGCCTGGGGGCTCATCCTCTGGGGTAAGAGGCACCCTGAGACCCTCTGTTCGGGTCTAAGAGGAAGGAAGAACACCACCCCATTTGGCTACCAAACCCTGGCATCATCAGAGTCATCAAACGCTCCATGTGGAATCAGTGAAAAAAGCTGTACCCTGCCTGCCCGCCCGGGAAACAGATGAGATGATGACAACCTACAGGAACACGGGTCATAGGTACAACCACATCATGAGACAGGGAGCTCCGGGAACAAAGCAGGGCACCCAGCCCAAGTTTAAGAAACCTGAGCTCTGAAAGATAAGAGTCAGCTGACCAAACACGTGGGGACAATGAGAGAGTGGCATTAGTAGAGGAGGGAGCAGTGTGAGCAGAGGCACCAGGTGCGATAGACCATGATATGCAGCTGGCTCACAAGGGCCTGCGTGCAATTAGACATGGCCCAGAGGCTGTAGGGAGGGGAGGAGTCGAGAGAAAGGAAGAGGCATGGCACCCACCGGAACAGACGTGGGTCTTAGCATGAAGTCAGTGAGAAGCCACTGAAGGGCTCTGTGCAGGGAAATGACCCCCAGGGGCCTGAGGTCATTGTCAGAGGACCCCAGTGGAAGGAGCCAGACAGATAGGACCCAGATCCCCATCCCTGCTGGTATCAAGAATCAGGTATGGGACTCACCTGTTTGAGACAGGTGTGGTCAGAATGCCTAAAAAGCTGATGAGCTCCTGGAGAAACTGGGACCCTCTCAATGAATTCTTGCACACTCTCTACCCTTCACTTATGCCACCAACCCTCCAAAAGGCAATGTTGCAGGAAACAAAGAAACAGAGACAACTAATGGAAAACCCCACATACCAAGAATTTCAAATTATTTGAGAAAAAAGGCTAACACCATGAAAAAAAGGCACCAACTCAACATAGAGTAAATCACACCTCAGGAAAAACAACAATTAATAAAGCAAATAAATGGAAACAATTTTTAAAGTACAATTAATGTCCTCAAAGAGACAAGAGAATTTCTCACTCATAAAAAAAATATATTAATGAAATAAAAAAATAGACATCTTGGAAATGAAATGTATGACTATGAACATAAAAGGCTCAGCAATTTGTCTGAGAAACAGAATGGATACAGGTAAAGCTGATGAGCTGGAAATTTAAGCCATGAACTTTACAAGGATGCACGGCAGAGGGAAAAAAAAGATAGAAAATGTGGGGGCAAAGGTGAGGGGCCTAGAAGGCAGCTCTAGAAGGGGAGATCAAAGGGAAGGATAAAGCTGAAGAAATAATAAAGAAAATTTCTGAGAAATAAATAGAGACTGTGGTCTTAATTTGAAAGGGCCCACTGAATGCTAAGCAAGATGAACAAAAACAAACAGATTGTGGTGGAATTTCAGAACACTCAGGATGAAGAGAAACTACAAAATGCTATAAAAAGAAAAACAGATTACCTACAATCAATTGGAATTAGATTTCTTATCAGCAACATCAGAATCAAGAATATAGTGACACAAATACTTCAAAGCTCCTAGAGGAAATACTTAAAACCAGAATTCTATACCCAGGCAAACTCTCCTGCAAAGGCAACAGTGAGATAAAGACATTGTTAGGTGCACAAGCAATCAGAAAGTTACCAGTCACCTTTTCTGAAAGAATTACTAAAGGAAGTATTACAGCAAAATAAAATAAAGGACATAAGATGAACATATGAAATGTAAGAAGCAGTTATGAACGAAGAAACAATAATAAGACTTAATAACAGCCTAGGTCTAAAATCCAAGATGATTGCAATATGGAAAACGGCAAAGAGGGGGCAGAAGGAACCAAAAGTTGCTGAGATTTTTGTCTCAGGAAAGGATATAGAAGCTGTGCAACTTTCAGTGTAGTAGAAAGGTATACAATTAAACATATTCTTGAATTTGAAGGTAAATATTAGCAAGGCAAGAAAAAGGACACAAAACTGACCAACCACACAAAAAAAGTAAAACAGAAAATTCTATTAACTCTACAAAATGCTAAGAAAGCAAGAAAGTAGCTACAGAAAATAAAGCAATTAGAAGGCAGTGTGTGTAGAAAGGAAAAAAAAGGTACTAAGAAAGGTGCAAGCAGAAATTAATGAAATAGATTACTTTAAAAAGTGAATCAACAAAACCAAAAACAGGTTTTTAAAAAATTCAAATAGGCAATTCTTAATGAGAAACAAAGGGCATAGACATTAAGAACAAGAAAAATAATTTTCGAAAAAGAGATTAGAAATTATAAGTAAACTAGAGGCCTGATGCACGAAATTCATGCAAGAGTAGGCCTTCCTTCCCCTGGCTGCTGGCACCCGGATCCAGGATTCCCTCACAGAGGGAGGACCCTCCCACCCGCCGCAGCCTGCTGGTCAGTGGCCTGAGCCTCCCTCTGCGGGGCAATCATGGGTCGATGGCTGGGCCCCCGACCAATCGCATCGCACCCTCCTTGGCTGGCCTGGCGCCAGTGGGTGTCATAGTGTGGTCCCGGATGGTCGTCCGGATGATCGTCCGTATGGTCGTTCCACTGTTCAGCCGTCAGGTGGTCATAATAATCTGGCCACTCAGTGTATATTACCAATATTGGCACAGTCGAAAATACCAGAGAAGAAAATGAGAAAGTAGACAAAAGTCGACCCCTCTCCCCAATGGCACCAGGAGACTTCATTCAAAACCTGGTTCCACCACCAACCTTCTGTGTGACTTGAGCCAAGTTGATATGCCCTCGCTGAGCCTCCGTTCAATGAAAAATGCTGCCTTTCAAGGTGTTGTGAGTTCTCAACAAGCACATCCAGGTTAGTGGTATGTAAACCGGCCTCACTACAAACCGAAAGGTATTGATTAGCTGGCTCCTGAAACCCACCATGTTTATAAGAGCCTAAGGCTTGTCTTTCCTATTTTGCAGCTGGGAAAAGAAGTACTGGAAGGTTAAACCTCATTGCCCATAGCTGAAACCGGAGCCTGGGCTGGGAAGGGGGCCCAGCCTACCTGCCCAGGGGACCAGCACCTACAAACCTAGACTCCTGCCTCTGCCTGTTGCTCAGGGAAACTGGGTCTGGAACATGTATGAGACATCACAGGCCGGAGCCCTTCCTTCATTTCTTCCAGGGAACAGCAGCCCCATCTCAGTGTGAGTCTCTTCAGGAGGAACCACGGTCCAATCCAAGGACAGCACTCCACCCCGAGATCTGCCCCCAGCGGTCTGGAACAGACAGACTGTCCAGCCATCTCTGAATCACACTGGGTCAGGGCTTTGTATAGAGAAATGAGCTGTGAATTCTAAAACATTTTCAAATGCCACGATTCATCATCTCCAGACATTTGATCTTTTAATGGGCTGTAAATGGCTTCCCAGCTCAAAACCTGGCCAAAAACAACCAAGAAGGCAGGCAGAGACAAGGAAAGAAGGCTCTGGGGCTTTCGGATGGAATTCAAAACCCTGTTCATCTGCAGACACCTGAGGTTCTGGGGAATCTGGCTGCCTCTTAGGACCCCCGTATCCTGAGCATTGTGTGTACGTCTTCTGTTTGGTGGGTGACAACGTGCCACCGTCCATCCCCACCCCACACCCGTCAGTGGTGGGTGAACAGGGTTGTACGGGCTACAGTTCACTCCACCCAGAGGCTAGCTTGGCAGGAGCTGTCCACCCCTCTTATGACCCTCCTGGAAGGATGGTCCGGGAGCACAGAATTGGGGAGAGAGAGAGAGCTGGTCCTTGGCTGCCTAGGCCGTGAGGGTGCCCTCCTCAGCAGCCTCATCTTCGGGCATCATTTCAGCAACGTCTCTTTGTCATCTCCCCTCACCTTCTCCAGCTGAGTTCTCATGGAGGGTCCAGGATGGGAAACCCACTCCCAGCCTTGGAGACAGATCTGCTCCCCTCCGGGTCCCTGCCTTCGGAGAGGAGGCCCACTCCCAGATGGGGAGGAGCGATTGACTTGGCCCTGCTCTCCAAGCTCACGGGCTCCCACAGCAGCTTTCACTAAGTGTTTGGCTCCGTGGCTTGGCTGAGCCGTGAAATCCTTAATTTAGGGTCCTTTGAGAAAACAAGTGCTAAGTGGCTTCAGGAAATTATGTCACAATGGAATGGAGGGGCTTTCAGGAGGACATCCCTGGCCCATGCCCACCTCTGAACATAACTCCCCAACCTGTTTCCGATGCTGCCTGCCACCCAGGGAGATGCCCCTGCAGCAGCCCCCCTCCCCAGAGGCATGGCTCCCCACACAGGCCCTGAGCCCGTTTTCCTAGCTGAGCTTTGCTTTGGGACCTGATCTCGCGCTTCCCTTCCAGGACCCTGCGCTCTGAGCCTGAACCAGGCCCCAGGGTTTGACAGTGCCCTCCCGCTCCATGAGGACCACCCAGTCTGCCCCATTCCCTGTCCCACCCTTTACTCCACCCCCTCTCCCCCGCTCCCCGGGAGTCACCTCAATGCTTCCTCTCATATGTGCTCCACTTGCTGAACAGGGGTCACACTTCATCATAACCCATGGGACACCTCAAGGTACACCATTTCAGTCTGGTCAATACTGAACCCATCACTATTCAACCCTCCTTCGCTCCATCTTGGTGACCAGCACCATTAAGCCCCAGGTCCCCTTACCCAGAATTCCACCTTTTTCCTCCCTCACTCCCCATGGCCAGCCAATTAGCCCCCATGTCAGACAAATCTACCCTCTGCACCCTTCCCTGCCCTCTTCCCATGGTCCTGAGTCAGTCATGCTCATCTTTCACCCTCAGCCTCAGCCCCTGGTGGTCTCCCTATAGTCTCTACGTGCCACCAGAGGGCGCTCCCTCAAACACAACTCTGGCCCTGTCACCTCCCTTCTTGAAACTTTCTTAGCTCCCAATCCCCCATGGTTCCCACCCACCTCCCAGGTTCCACCTCCCACCACACTCCACCTTGTCATTTACACTGTCACACTGTCCTCCCCGGCATGCCATCCCACCTTCTTTCATTCAGCCAATTCTTATCCTACCAGCCTCCATTCAGGTTCCAACCCCTCCTAAAAGCCCTCCCTGACCCCCTGGCCAGGAAAGTACTCTCACCTCGTGCTCCACAGGGCCTTGTGCATACTTCTGTCCTAGCCCTTATCATACCAGAAGACTACAGACAGGTTCCTGAGGACAGCAGGCCCAGGGCAGACCTTCTAAAGGTGTGTTGCTCTGACCCCAAGCCCTATGTCCCAGAAGGACCTTGTCTTGTCCACACTCACTCACCAAAAAACTGCTTTTTGGGTTCTGCTGTGCAGGCCTGGGGTCCTAGCATATTCTGCACCCATGGCTGCAGCCACATACCTCAATGTTGGAGGTGTCCAGTTTCAGGCCCCTCTCCACCTGGCCCTTATTCTAATTACCTGGCCATCTCCTACCTGACCCCTGAGAGGTCGGTTCCAGGGAATTTGCCTGCTAGCTAAGCTGAAGAATCTCTGGGAGAACCTATGTTTGTAATGAATGACTAAACTGATGAACGATAACTCGGGCCTCATATGACAGAGCTCACACCCAGGAAGCAGATCCCGTGGGTCCTTGGCTGGTCCCCAGAGACAGAGGCAGATGACCCAGCTAACAGCCCCTTCCAAGGAGAGAGTACAGCTTTGGCACAAAAGCCAGCCCGGCTCCTGTTCATACAGAGACCCTTTCCTTCAGGTAGTTGGCCAGATCCAGCACCCCAAGACCTGTTTTATGGTTGGCAAAGCAGTTTCACATACTGTTATTGTATACCCCCAACGCCATATGTTAAAGCCCTAACCTCAACTACTTTAGAATGTATTTGGAGTTAGGGTATTATCTCCAAGTCAGACCTTCATTCATCTTCACACAACCCTGGGCAGTAAGGATTGTCACTATTCCACTTTTACAGATAAGGAAACTGAGGCACAGGACAAGGGTTTGTGACATGTCCAAGGCGGACCCAGAAGTCAACAGGCCCTTAGCCACTTGGCCACATTGCCATGTTGACTTGAAGTCTGCCCCAGAGTGCTTGGGTCTCCACTCGCAGCCTTGCCACCAGGAGGGGCCCGAGCAGCAGACCATGATGGAGGCTGCCTTACTGAAGGAAACTGCAGAAGACCAGGAGCTGGAGACACAGGGGCCTGGGTCTTGAGAGAGAGTCAGGATCCAAGCTAGATCTCCCCAGCCCTGAGCAAGGCGCCAAATCTAACAAGATGAAACATGACCAGGCCAATGTGGAGTCCAGCACTGCATCCCCAAAACCCAGCGGACAAGCCCCAAAACACAAAGGCAATCTAGGCTGTCTTTTAATAGAATAATGTCGAGAAAACCCCTGTTCCCCTCCCTCCCCACTGGCCAGCCATGTGTGGTGGACACTGGGTTGTGTCACCCAGACCCCCTTCAATGAAGGGCCTTTAGCCCCAGCTGCCAGAAGCACTGTCAGCAAGCATCTCTCAGCAGCCTCCCCTGCCAGTGCTGCCTCAGCTACCCAGAGCTGCCTCGGCCACGGCCCAGCTCTTCCCAGGGCAGTCCCCATCCAGTGCCTGCTTGTCAGGACTATTCCAGCTGCAGAGCTCCACGGAGGTCATTGGTAGCTGTCACTGGGCCTGCATCACACCTCAACCGCTCCTTCTACCCCCCTCTCTCTGTCCCCTCCCTTCCCCAGGCATCACCCCTAAGAGCTGTCCCAATTGCACAACTCCCATGTTGAAGCCATCTCAGAACCTGCTTCCTGGAGACTCAACCTCATGTCTGCCATGAGCCCCAACAGGAAAAAAGACAAGCTAACATCCAGTGCCCTGGAACAAGAAGGCTGTGGCCGCTGTCCTGTGAGCAGATGACAGGGGAAGGGCTGACCTGCAGAGCGGTGAGTATCCCTGGGCCTCCCCACTGGGGGAAGGCTGGAAAGAACCCTCATGGCCCTGGCCATGTGGCTCAGTTGGTTGAATGTCATCTTGTGCACCAAAAGGTTGCAAGTTGAATTCCCAGTCAGGGCACATACCTAGGTTCCAGGTCCTATCCCCAGTCAGGGTGCATACAGGAGGCAACCAAATGATGTTTCTCTCTCATATCAATGTTTTCTCTCTCTCCCTCTCTCTCTCTTTCCCTCTCCCCTCCTCTCTCTCAAAATCAATGAGAAACATATCCTCAAGTAAGGATTACAAAGAAAAAAAAGAAGAACTCTGCATGGAACATCAGCCATTTACAGACTGAATTTCCCATTCGCATGGGGGCAGCTAAGGGAGTATATGATTTGGACAAACAGGCGGTGTGGTTTTGAGCATTTTGATCCACAGCTACTTCCATTAATAGGTGTGCCGGAGTCGACAAGCTGTGAGAGGATGGTGCCAAATGCCTTCCATCGGATCAGCATTCCCACACACAACTGGGGAGACCAGGTGCTGAGAAACTCTGGCTCCACAGAACCCAGTACCAGAACTGGAACCAACCAGCACTTTTGCCTAATAAGGAGGCTCACAGTTGTTCTGGACCTGATAACAGTCTACAGTGTCCACCATGGACCATGATGCATTTGGCCAGAGACTGACCTCTGTAGAAACCAGAGCTTTCTGAGTGTCCAAGATCAGGATAGGACCTGGCAGGTGTGTCCTCCACGGTCCTTCTCAAATAGACCATCTCTCGAAACCAACACTGCCACGGATCCTGTGGGAACAGGCCCAGGGTTATGCCCATATCACAGGCTCCCGGGTGATGCTGAAGCAGGAAAGTGACCCTATCCCCCTGATGGAAGTCAGAAACTAAAGCAGAAATAAGAGTAACTAATGTTTACTGAACACTTACGATGTGCCAAGCACTGTGACAAGCCTCTGACACAGCTCCCTCCTATAATCCTTATAAAAACCTGTAAGTAAGAACGATCACCATGCCTGTTACAGAAGAAGCCAGACAGGCTAAGTAACTTCCCCCAAAAGGAAAAATGTGTACTTAGTGATGAGGTTGGTTAACACGCTGGTGAGTTTCTTATTTCCTTGCAGACCACACTTTGAGTGACCTCATTCTCTCCCAGTTCCATTTCCTGAAACACAGAGAGACTGATTGGCCCAGCTCCTCCTTCCACCCCAGGCCCCAGCAGGCCTCGTTCCTTTGGGTCACATATTCATCCCTAGTCAAACAGGGCACCAAACAGGGCCTAGGACGCCCTGCGGTAGGCACTCTATGTCCTTTAGAACAGACTGTGAGAGAAGCAGGGACAAACTTAACTCTGGTATATGACACATGTCCCCAAGTTACCTCTTCTTCCTCCTTCCTGGCTAACAGAACCCTAGTTTTCAGACACGGGGCATCAGTAAATGCAAGAAAAGTGAGCAAAACCATTCTCATTGATCAAGCTTTTGGCATGTTCACTCAGTTCTAAGAGAGAGTCAGCTGAGAGGCTTCCGGGAAACATTATCCCCTATGGGGGAGGGGAATTTGCGAGAAAAGCAGCTCATTCCTGTTTCTGTGCACAGTTGGGTGAGGGTGCGATGCCTGGAGCTGCGGCAGCCATGTTAGAGCCATGAGAAGACAGCCTGGAGAAGGCAGAGCAAAAAGCAGGGTCTTCGAGCATCCGGTGCTGTCAATTTAGCTAACCCTGGAGCCGCCTGTTTCTTAATATGAGTACTATTAAAAGTGCCATTTCAGCCTGTTTAAGCCCACGTCAGTATGGTTTTACAACTCACACCTGAAAGTGTTCTAATCAAAAGAACCTGCTGCAAACAGTACCATCAAGGTGTAGAATGTGAAGCCAGGAGGCCTAGTTTGGGTCCTACTTGTACCACTTACCGCCTGCGCAGCTTTGGACAAGTCTCAACTTCAGAGCCTCCGTTTCCTCATCTACAAACTAACAGCCCAACTTCCAAGGGCTGCCAGAAGTCTCAAGAGCAATAACAACTACACGAATGTAATCTGTGGACTGCAAAGCTCTGGACTGATAGTGGGGGCGACTATTAAACTTATAAACGATTGTACTTCGTAAGGGAAATATAGCCACAACCCTGAACTAGCTCAATCTCTTCTCTTTAAAGCAAACGGAGACTGTGCTCTTTGCCCACAAGGTGTCTGCAGTGTTTTCTCCACTAGATCATCTTCACGGGCAGTCTCGTCGCCTGTATCTGGGTCAGGGAGGGGCAAACTGCCCCGGCTTGACCAGCCGCTTAGTTTGGGGTTTTAGGCTACTCGGGATGTAGATGTTTCACTTCCATAAGCTTCATCATAGCACGCGCCTTGGGACTCCCGGTGCTGCCTGCCAGCCGAGGTGCTGGCCCTGGCTGATGGGGGCCACGGTAGCGTCAGCCATCATTTCTACAAATGGTCGAAGAGCCCCTGCCTCGTGCGAGGACTAACTGGGTGGCCCCTGTGTGAGGCACAGAACATGGGCGGGCAAGAGAGCCAGCCTCCAGGCCCAGGTTTGCTCTGCCTAACCAAGTGGGCTTTACCACGCCTGAGCCTCGGATGCCTCATCTATAAAATGGGAATAATAACATACAAACTGGGAAGAATAATAACATTTATTTGTGCTGATCTCACAACGAATGGGTAAGCCGTCTGTCACTGGTGAAAGAGCACCAGTGGTCGTTACTGTCACGGTTATTATTACAATTAGGTATGGCAAAGGCGACACAGTGGGCTGCTGGGCAGAGAGGCGCAAACTCACTGAGGGCTCAGCACCTCGGAGCTCAGAATGCCAGGCTCTAAGAGTCTCAGCTGCAGCATTTCAGGGGGTGGAACACTTCCCCTGGGGAGGGGGACACAGGAAAAGGCCGGCACTCCTGAGCGGCCGCCACTCCTGAGCTGCCGCGGTGTGCCGGAAGAGCCGCCCACTCTGTGAAACACACAGAATGCTGTTTAAGTATATTCTCTAGACAGCATCACACTGTGGACTTGGATGGAGAATTATGAAAGCTTTGAGCTGCGAGGAGCCTTTCCAAGAGCATCCTGCCCCCACCCCCTCTTTACAGGTGAGAACACAAGGCCCCGAGAAGGGAAGGACCCAAGGTGGCACAACGAGCAGGTGACAGCCGAGCCGGTGGCAGCGTCGGGAGGAAAGCCAAGCCTCCTCTGTTTCTAATTTCCTCCCATCCTCCTGCGATCAGCGGGATGACTGGTTCCCAGTGTTCACTTGAGGGGAAAACTGATAAGAATCTGAGGAATGTGACTGCTGAAAGGGACTGGCTGTGGAATCTGGCATTCGATACCCGCCAGAGGATCACGCACAATTGTATCCTGGCCAGTCTCTGTGAGCAGGACACCTTCTGGACCTGCATCCATTTCCAGAAGAATGGTGGTGGCACCCCTGGAGCCACAGCTGTCTGCTTCTCTGAGGAATTCCTCCGTTCCCCTCAGAAGGGCAGGCAGCGAAGCAACTCTGATTCGGGGAATGAACACTTTATTCCGAATTCAATCCTGCTGTTTGCAAAGCCTTTTCTTTGGGAGCACCACCCCTCCTCCCCTTTCCTTCCTGCCTCTTAGGGGCACCTGGCTGCCAGGACTAATGGTTGGCAGCTCATTAAGCCCCTAGCAGGTGGAGAAAAGGGTCAGACACCATGGAACCTGCATTTTCCCTGCGATAAACCCGTGGTCCCAGGGCTCTTCCTAACAAGAGCTCCCAGAGCCCTGGTGGGAAGTCCCACGGTGGGAATGGCTCTGTGACCTCCCACCAGGCCCATCCTCTCTGGGCCTCCGCCTCCCCCGCAGCAGATGGAGCCTGTGCCTCCTCCTGGGCCACATCCTGGGCCTCCGCCTCCCCTGCAGCAGACGGAGCCTCTGCCTCCTCCTGGGCCACATCCTGGGCCTCCGCCTCCCCTGCAGCAGACGGAGCCTCTGCCTCCTCCTGGGCCACATCCTGGGCCTCCGCCTCCTCCTGGGCCACATCCTGGGCCTCCGCCTCCCCTGCAGCAGACGGAGCCTCTGCCTCCTCCTGGGCCACATCCTGGGCCTCCGCCTCCCCCGCAGCAGACGGAGCAGGAGCACAGGATGGGCAGCAACACAGCAGGAGGGCCAGAGCGGTGCTGCCTCTCGCCCAGAAGTCAGGCAGTTGGGAAACCAGACTGGCTGAGGGAATGGCCTCCTCATGTCATGGTCAGGGCTAGGTTTCTACGGCCCACAGGGCTGGAGGGGTCGGGAGAGCCTTAGCCCTACAACCTCTCCAGGCACGCTCTGCAAGGTCATCTCCAAGCCAGGGCTCAGTGAGAATGCCCAGCAAAGCCGAGCCGCCTCTGCGGGGAGCGTCCTGTGCAGATGTGCGCTGCTGTCCACCCGCCCGGTCTAACTGCTGCTTAGAACTATGGCTGCAGGCAGACACACTGAGCTCCTGTCTCCCTGGCCTTGGCCCGAATGTCGCGCAGGGTGAATATGTGTTGAATGAACAAATGAATGAAGAAAGAAGGTGCAGAGATGGTGTGGAATGAGGTCTGGAAGGTACAAAGTCCACTCCCAGCTGCCATCCCGAGGGGCTCCATAATTGAGCCCTGTTGGCCATTCGGTGACCCCTCTCTGATCTCCCCCTAGAACGTGGGCTCTGCCATCCCCCACCCAGGCTGAGCTGTGCTCCTCCCCCATCTGGGCCTCTAGGCCCAGCAGTCTCTTCCAGGAATGCCCCTTCCCGCTCTCCCCACCTGGCCCCTCCTCTCTCAAACCTTTGCTGTCCCTTTAGACAAGGTTGACCCTCTCCTTTTGGTTCCCGAAACTCTGCCCACCCAACTATAGGCACAGTACCCCCCACTCCAGGGCATTTGTGGGCTCATACCACCGTCTCTATCTCCCTGGTCTCTGACAGCAGAAACCCACTTGGCTTGTATCTCTGCAGCAGTGCCTGGCATCAAGTGGGTGATAAGCGAAATGTCTGCAAATGAGGGAGTTCAGTGGGAGAACTGAATGTACATAAACTGTGTATTGGAAGAAGCAAGTTTAGGATGCTTACATTCAAATTCTAATGTATTTTACTACTGGCTCTACCTGTGACTCTGCATAGGAAAGCATCTTGAAGATTAGAATGAAAGTCCATCATAAATAGGATTCTTTATACAACTACTTGCCCGCACTTAGAGATTATATCTAACATATGAGAGAAGAAATGCTGCACAGTGCAATACACAGGTGTGTTTGAGGAAGAACTATGGCTGTGACTGGCCAGGCACAAAGGGAGGGCCCGTCCAGCTCCTGGCTGTGTGTGACCATGCGTCACCCCAAGGGCACCCTCAGTCGCCAGGTTACAGTGAACAAGAGTGGGACAAGGACCAGAGGTCCCTCCCTCTCCCTCCTCGCTCCACTTGCCTCACCTGTAAAGCAGATATGACCTGAGGCACCTTGGACAGGTGACTTAACCTCTCTATGCCTCACTCCCCAAATACAAAATTAGGATAACAAGACCAAAAGGGTTGTAGTGAAAATTAGATGATTAAACCCTGTGGGTGCTAGAACAGTGGGCAATGGCAGCTAGTTTTATGCGCACTCATTCACTCATTCATCCCCCTCCCAGGATTGTAATTCGGCATTGGGTGGATGACTCAACTGAATGTCCACTGTGTTCTGTTAGCTCCACACACACATTGTCACCTCTAATCTAGAAGATTCTGACCTCCACTGAGCATATTGGGCCCTGCCCACACCCAGGGGCACGCTCCACCCCTGCAAGAGCAGCCCTTGCTCACCTTCCCCAGGACTAACCGCCCCTCCTCTCACATCCGCCCCAGCCAGACAACAGGTCATCAGCCAATGATGATCTGATGATGAAGGACCTCACATCAGCAACGTCCACACCCCTTCCCCTGCAGAGTCCCTTGTCCACACCCCTTCCCCTGCAGAGTCCCTTGTCCACACCCCTTCCCCTGCAGAGTCCCTTGGAGGACTCTACCCCTGCTTTGGGGAGTGACGACAATTAGGGAGGAAATTGGGAACCCACTTCCCTGGCACCGTGGAAAGGAAGCGGGAATAAGAAGATAAATAATGCAGGTAAGTCCCTGCACTGGGTCTGGCTCACAGTGACGGCAGGAAGAAAGGCAGCTGCTATCGCTGATGATTGCTGTCATTGTTGGTCAGGAGGTGAGAACTCGGACACCGTGGAGACTGCCCAGGCCTCTGTGACTGACTTTCCCAGGGCCCTCAATGGTCAAGCGTCAGGCTCTGAGTGGATTTGGCTGCCCTGAACCCAGTAAGAGGCACCCGCTGGGTTTGGTTGCTGAGGAAGCTCTGGAATCTGTACTTCTGTCCTCGTGGGGCGAAAATCACTGGCCTATGAGTCAGGAAATGGGGGTCTCACACTGTCTCTATCTGTGACTCTGAGGTAACCTGAGGTGACCCTTAATCTCTGAGCCTCAATCTCATTTGAAAATGGCGGGTTCAGACTGAAGTTCTCCAGCTCTTATTCACCAATAGACTGTAAACTGGATACCAAGAAACAACCCAAATGTCCATCAGAAGGAGAATGAATAAGTAAAGTATTGAATTCACACAGTAGAAAAGAACAGACTTGACCCCTGCAACCACATAAGTGAATCTCACAGACATAATGTTGATAAAAGAAGACAAAGCAGTCTATTCTGAATGAGTCTGTTTACAAGAGCAGGCAGAGCTATTCTGCGGGGGAGAAATCAGAATAGTGGTCACCTGCGAGTGTACCGTCTGGGCTCTCTCTAGATTGAATGGTGGTTACGTGAGAGTGCACATACAGAGGAACTCGTCAAGCTGTCTGGTTAAGTTTGTGCCTTTTACTGTATTTAAGTGATGCTTTGCGGTGGGGAAGGGGGGAGTAAAAACACACACACCTGGATGGGGCAATGCTAAGCCATTTGGTCAATTAACATTTATTAAGCCCTTTCTAGACAGCGGATCCTGACATGGTCACTGGCTGACAATGCGGAAAAGGAGACCTGCAATCTGGGGGGAGGACACAGATGGCACAAAAACCCCCCAAAATGAGGCAGGTGACCAAGACTAGACCCCTGGTCCACATCACAGCTTCACGCCGTCTCCTTAGCACCCACCTGGCCATTGCCTACCCCTCTCACCCCTGCCATGTTGGTCCAGGCCTCACAGGCCCCTCTCAGCATATATGAAACCTGCTTCCTCCAGGCCCCCACGCTGGCTGAGGGCAGGGAGGGGAAGGACCTGGTCCTGCTCAACGCTGTGCACCCCCACAACCAGCATCAGCCTGACTCCAAGTCGGGGCTGAGGGACGTTCATGAGGAGAATGGGCCTTCGCAGACGCCTGGAAGCTCTGGACCTGCCAGAGGAGCAGCTCCTTGGGGCTGGAGGGGATTGAAGGCAGGCGTCCGTCCCTCTAGCTGGGCAGCCCTCACCTTTCCCCTCTCCTCTGGCCACAAGGAAGGCACAGAATCACGGAAGAGGAATTACAACTCTCCCTTGGCATCCAGTGGAGAGACCCACTTCAGGTTCTCGGCTCGTTTCTGTAGAGCCTTTCCCTCCAGCCTTGCTGACGAAGGAGCATTCCTCCCAGTAACCCCTGCAGACAGGCGATTCCGAATCCTGAGGGCAGAGGGCATCTCAGAGGACAGGCTTCCCGAACCCTGAGTGGCCCCAAGGGGCACTGCTGCCAGGGAGGGGGCCCAGCCAATGGGCTTCTATTTGCTTATGGTTTCGCCGTGGGATCAAAACAGAAAATTAAATCCATCGCAGGCTGCAGAATGCTCTGAACCAGGCCACCCAATTGTCACACATGAAAAAGCTGAAAAGTAATGACTTGCAGTTTTCCTGCTCGGAAGGTTTCTTTTAATCAGTCCTGTGGTGGGATGGCTGCTTTTGGTTAGCATTCCTCGGGATAAGGTTCTCTCCCCTCCAGAAGAGACCTCACAACGGGCCACTTGGAACCATATGACAGTGAGGCCTGGAGACCTGCTTTTCCCCCCTGAGCCACTTTATGGAGGGATGTTTGACATGCAAAGAGCTGCACGTATGTAATGGACACAACGTGGTGAGCTTGGAGATAAGTCTACGTTTGTGACACCATCACCACAACCTGTGCTGCCAACATGTACACCACTTCCAAAAGTCGCCTCCTGCGCTCTCTTTGTTGTTCTTAATTTTTGTGATAAGAACACTAAACGTAAGGTCTCTTAGCAAATGTTTAAGTATCCAATCTTAGCCACAGGTTCTTGCTGTACAGTAGATCTCTAGGACTTACCCGTCTTGCCTAACTAAAACTCTGCACCCTTTGACTAGCACCTCCCGGTTCCCTGGCCCCCGGCTCCCGACAGCCACCACTCCACTCTCTGCTCCAGGAGTCGGGCTATTTTAGATTCCTCATCTCAGTGGAATCAGATAGTGTTTGTCCTTCTCTGTCTGGCTAGTTTTCCCTGGTGTTCTGTCCTCCGGCTTCATCCATGTTGTCGCAGATGGCAGGATGCCCTTTTTCAAGGCTGAGTAATATTCCTTGAATAGCATTCCCTGCATGTAAATACCACATTTTCTTTATCCAGTCATCTGCTGATGGGCAGAAACCTGCTTTACTGTGGCAGAAAGTCCCAGCAACAGCTATTGCTGCTGTAATTCCAACTTCGTGGTGTGAAATGACAGGGATTTATTATCTTACAGTGCTGGAGGTTAGAAGTCCAAAACCAGTCTCGCTGGGCCAAAGTCACGGTGTTGGCAGGACCAGTTTCCTCCGAAGGCTCTAGGGGAGATCCTGTTCCTTGTCTTTTCCAGCTTCTCGAAGGGGCGGCCTGCATTCCTTGGCTGGAGGCCCCTTCCTCGCATCACTCCAACCTCTTGCTTCCATCGTCTCATCTATTTGTTCTGACCCTCCTGCCTTCCTCTTCTAAAGGCCTTTTATTTAATAACATCTGCAAAGTGATATAAGGTAACAGAGACGCAGGCTCGGGGATTAGGACGTGGGTATCTTTGGGGTCCCACCCAGCCAGGAGGTGGCCACAGTGGGCCTGGGGAGGGCAGCGCAGTTCAGACAAATGGGATCTGGGTCAAAAACCTTCATCCCCCTTTCAGAGCTCCCCGGTCACCACAGCCTGCTCTTTGGAAACATGGCCCCTAGTTAATACAAAAGGCATGGGGTTCACAACAACTGATGCAAAAAGGAACTGTGCAAAGCGGCAGCTAGGGGTGGGACACAGGAAATGGGTGCACATGGCTAAAAAGGGCCAGACCCACTGCCCGCCCACAGGGCACCTCTGCTCCTGCTGTTCCCACCAACCTGGAGAACCCCTCCTGTCTCTGCCCCCACCACCTCCGTCTCAGCTCGGCCTCTCACTCCGCTGCCTAGAATGACTTCCTTCCCCAGCTGCTTATATCCTCCTGCCTCTCAGACCCGCTCTCCTCCCTTACCCCCTCCACCTGCCTCTGTGCTCCCACACTGCTCAGCTTTACTCCTAGAATGCACCCCCACAACCCAGTAAGGGTGCAGACATGGGTGCGCTCCCCCACCTGCACGAGCCACGTCATCCTCATCTGTGTGTCCTTTATCACTCAACCTCCACTCCCAAGCACCAAGAGGTAGGGTAGCACAATGGTTAAGGGCACAGATGTGGACAGCCTGGGTTCAAATCCTGGCTCCGCGCCTATTAGCTGTGTGACCGGGGACAAACTGTTTAACCCCCCTGTGCCTCAGCTTCCATATAAATTTGGGATAATATAGCTCCTCACCCATGGGTTCATTTGTGAGGAATAAATGAGTTAATAGTGTACCTGACATACGTAGTTCACCGCGTGGCACATGGTAACCACTAATTTAAGTGTTTGCCATTGCAGTTAGGCATCTAGGCTATTCCATGCACGGGAGTGAGCATGACAAAGCTGCTCAGAAAGCTCATAGTCCAACAGAGAACACAGATATTAAACAAATAATTAGTTAAATAATTAACTGCATAGCGATAACATGTGCCCCTGCCTCACAGTGGCTCCTCCAAACCCAAAAGCTGCATCTGCGCTTGCTTCTAAGCTGGCAACACCCAGAGATGGGCACACACAGGACCCTGTGTCTTAGCTATGTTTCTAGTTTCTATAAACCTGACGCTCTAACACCTGCCCTGTGTGTACACGCCAGACACGCCTTGTTCTGGACAACCTGCGTCACCTTGCCTTGGCCTCCTGCTCCCTCATTGGGTCCCCCTCTCTAGTCCTGTCCCCAGGGCACGCTCTTCAAATACAAACCAATCAATCCAGCCAGAGTCCACACCCCAACCGCCTCCTTATGGAGCTCTCCCACCTAGAACTACCCCCTGCCCTCATGAAGGACCAGGCACCAGACACCTGGGGGCAGCCTCCCAACCCCAGAGCCCACTGAAACGATTCCAAACCTGCTTCCCCTCCCTCACCTGTACCTTCCTCCAAAAGCCACAACAAAAGCTATTTTTCCACCCCCCACTTCAACTCCCCACTAAACCTGGTACTTCCCTGGTGGTCCTGTGCGACTCGGCATGCGCCCTCCTCTCGGGAACTGACAGTAATAAATATACGTATATGCCTCACATTTCCTATCAATGCACTATATTCTATTACACCCTGCCACTCCATCAATCCAAATACAGACCTTAAGCTGAATGATGCAGGTGACACAGGATATGAAGCCAGAAAACCAGATTCCAGTCCTGGCTCAGCTACACCCCAGCTACATCACCTCCCCCAAGGCCCTTTTGGTCTCCCAGCCTTTTTCCTGTGTGTGTGTGTTGGGGGGGGGGAGGGGGGAAGGGGACCAAAACCTGCCCCTAAAATAAGGAACAAACCCAAGCACACGTGGTCAGCCTAAAACTCCAAAGGTTAGTGTTTAGCCCCAACCTGGAACCTGCAGAATGTGAAATGCTCTAAAATTGGGTCCAAATGCAGAGATCCCTCCTTCCACAGAGAATCATGGAGACCTACAAGGACTGACAAGGAAGATGAAGAACCTCCTTTCCTCCTGAAATCTCCTGGGTCCAACCATCTCCGGCACCCCATCACTGCCCAGGACCCTTCACTGACACACCCAGCATATGCAGGGCATGGGGTGGGTCACAGCGTGGCCCTGGTTGAATTCACAACCCCAAGTCAGGCCCTTGGGAAGGAAAACAATAACCAGAACCCCATTCAGGCCTCAGCACTTCCAGCAGAAAGGGGGTTATCCACACCCCCACACACTCCATATGTGCTTGTGTGTAAGCAAACTCCAGAGACCAAAGAAACTTCCATCCTGTACTAGAACTGGACCCCCAGAGAGACAAACAAGCCCGTGTTTT
Source organism: Eptesicus fuscus (assembly GCF_027574615.1). Classification (NCBI taxonomy): domain Eukaryota; kingdom Metazoa; phylum Chordata; class Mammalia; order Chiroptera; family Vespertilionidae; genus Eptesicus; species Eptesicus fuscus. Next base: position 32,667,269 of record NC_072476.1, read on the forward strand.
TCTTCGCCATCTGCTCCTGCTCTGAGGGCTGGGGCCCTGCCCCTCCCCCTCCCCCTCCCCATCCTCCTCCCCCTTCCCTCCTTCCTTCCTCTGCCCAGTCCCCCATGAGGCCTCTGTTACCACAGCCAGGCTGCGTGACCTCCCCACAGAAGGCTTTCATTAATAGATCAGTCCTGAGAGGCAGGGTGGGGGCAAAGGGCACAGGCCAAAGAGGAGACCTGAGGAGGGGGAGTGCTCTCCTGCCAGAGCCCTGAAGCCACATGGGGAGGAGAGGGGGGACACAGAGCTCAGGGTCCGTGGGAGGCCCACCAGCAAGGCCCCTCCCCACATAGCCTGGCGGCAGCACAGCCCCCCGCAGCGCGCCCTCCGCTCCCCAGCCCCAGAGAAGTGCTTCCCGGTCCTAGGCCTTACCAGATATTTACATTGAGGCTGTCTCAAGGAATTTTCTGGAAAACGTCCTTTTCTCCACCCACTCCCACTTCAAAGCAAGCAGCAAAGACCCCTGAAGCTGGTGGCCTCCGTGGCTTCTTTAAAGTGGCTTCTGGAAAGCTGATCTGGTGGAACAAACCACAGATGAGGACCTCACTCCAGGACCCCTGGACATTACAGACCTGCTGTGGGGGGAAGGTGAGCGCCCGGCTTCCTAGAGAAGAGTGGGTCAAGCACTCCCTCTTGCATTGGCTTATTTGTCCCTTGCTTTTGTCCTCGGTTGTTTGCACCTGTGACTGTGCATCACATCTGGTGGCCCATGTCCCTCCCCTCCTTCCAGGCCTCCAGAGGCTCCTTGTGGTCTCCAGGATGAACCGCAGCTTCTCCACCTGGCAGGTCAGGCCTTCTATCAAGTGGCTCACACCCCCATCCTTGCTGCCCGCCTCTGGTTTCAGCACCCTGGTCCAAGCCATACAGGACTCTCTCCCACCTCCTTGTTGAGCCTTTGCACACTCCCTGTTGTCAGCCTTCCCTTCCTCTGTCTCTTCTTCAAGTGCCACCTCAAATATCACCCCCCTTTGGGGAAGCCTCCCCAGCTTTCCTGGGTACTGCACTGCTCCTGCCTCTGTTCCATATCCCTTTACCAGATATTTGTGGCTCCTCCTGTGCTAATTGTTCAGTGACCCTCTCTGAATCATTTCTGCACACTCAACAACTGACAGTCCTCCAGGCGGGCATCTGGAATATCTATAGAATGAATGAAGACCACTTCATTGGGGTTTCTGGGAAAATGTGTTAAAAGAAAAGGCAGGACTCAGAAACTAAATATACTGACCTTCCTCCTTAATAAATCCCGTGTGATCTCAACTCTGAAAAATTATAGATAGATAGGTAAGCACAGCACAAAGACCAAAAGGAAATATGACTCTCAAAAAATGGAATTACAGGAAAAGAATATTCTTTTCAACTAATGGTGTTGAAAAAATTGGATACCCACATGTCAAAGAATAAAACTGAACCCTTACCTTACACCATATGCAAAAATTAACTCTAAATGGGTCACAGACCTACACATATATGTTCTAAAAGAATAAAACTCTTAGGGCAAAACATGGAAGAAAACATAGGGCAAATGCTTCCTGCCCTGGCCAGGTAGCTCAGTTAGTTAGAGCATTGTCCCAATGCACCAAGGTTGTAGGTTCCATCTCCAGTCAGGGCACATATAAGAATCAACCAATGAATGCATGAATAAGTGGAACAATAAATCTCTCTCTCTCTCTCTCTCTCTCTCTCTCTCTCTCTCTGTCTCTCTGTCTCTCTCACTCTCTCCCCTTTCCTCTCTCCCTAAAGTCATTTTTTTTAAAGCTTCATGATATTGGATTCAGTAATGATTTCTTGGATATGACACCAAAAGTACAGGCAACCAAAGAAAATATAGATAAACTGGACTGCATCAAAACTTAAAGTTTTGTGCATCAAAAGACACAACCAACAAAGTGAAAAAACAACACACACAATGGGAGAAAATATTTGCAAATCATCCTACCTAATAAAAGAGTAATATGCTAATTGACCATACCTTCGCTATGCCCACAGCCAATCAGGGCGCTATGCAAATTAACCCAGCAAAGATGGCGGCCCCACACGCTGCCCCACCCCCAATTGCGCGAGTCCCGTTGCCTGCGCCTCCCGCCGCCCCATCGGCCGCCGCTGAGGGGGGACGAAGGAGGTGCGGCAGCGGGACCCGGGGCGGCTGATCGGGCCGGCAGGAGGCGCGGGCGGCGGGACTCCCCGCGCCTCCCACCACTCCGATCAGCGGGTGGCCAGAGCCAAGGCCTGGGTCCCCGGTGCCGGAGGAAAACTGGTGCCGGCAGCCAGGTGAAGGAAGGTCTATTGCACGAATCTTCGTGCAATGGGCCTCTAGTATATTTAATGAAGGGTTAAAATCTAGACTATGTAATGGACACCTACAGCTCAATAACAACAACCTCTAGCCAGTTTGGCTCAGTAGATAGAGCGTTGGCCTGTGGACTGAAGGGTCCCAGGTTCAATTCCAGTTAAGGGCACGTATCTGGGTTGCAGGCTCAATGCCCTGTGGAGAGCATGCAGGAGGCAGCCAATCAATGATTCTCACTCATCATTGATGTTTCTATCTCTTTCTCCCTCTCCCTTCCTCTCTGAAATAAAAATATATTTTTAAAAAATAACAACAACAAAATCTGATTTTAAAATGGGCAAAGGAGCCCTGGCTGTTGTGGTTCAGTTGTTTGGACATTGTCCCATGCACCTAAAGGTGGCCAGTTCGATTCCCGGTCAGGGAACATGCCCAGCTTTCTGGCTTGGTTGGGGGGGGGGGGGGGAGAGAAGGTGCAGGAGGTAGCAGATCAATGTTTTGCTCACATGGATGTTTCTCTCTCTCCCTTTCCCTTCCTCTCTCTCTAAAAATCAATTGTTTAAAAATGGGCAAAGGACTTGAATAGACATTTCTCCAAAGATGATATACAAATTGCCAATAAACACATGAAAAAAATGCTTAACATTAAGAATTATTGGAAAAACACAAATCAAAACCACAATGAGATACTACTTCACACCCATTAAGATGGCTACTATCCAAGAAAAATCAGAAAATAAGTGTTGGCAAAGATGTAGAGAAACCGGGATGCTTTTGTACTGTCCATGGGAATGTAAAATGGTGCAGCCGCTATGAAAAACAGTATGGTGGTACCTCAAAAAATTAAAAATAGAATTACCCAATGATCTAGCAATTCTATTTCTGGGTATATATACCCAAAAGAATTGAAAGCAGGGACTCAAAGAGATAATTGTACATCCATGTTCATAGCCAGCATTATTCATAACTAGTAGCCCGTTTGCACGAAGATTCGTGCAATAGACCTTCATTCACCTGGCTGCCTGCACCAGTTTTCTGCCGGCACTGGGGACCCAGGCCTTGGCTGTGGCCACCACCTTCTACCATCTTTCAGGGTCCCGGCTTGGCCCTGGGCGGTGGCCTTGGGCTCGGCTGCACCCAGCGTCCCTGCTACCCAATCTCAGGAGCGAGCCGACCCCCCAGGTCGGCTCGCTCCTACAATCAGAGCAGGCACCCTGCTGGCGCCCAAGGCCCGGAAAGCCCCGGGCGGCTTTCCGGGCCTTGGGCTTCGCCACACCCCAGCTTCCCTGCAACGGTTTCCTGGTGGGCGTGGTTGATGGGCGTGGCTTGGTTGATGGGCGTGGCTTGGGCATAGTGAAGGTGCGGTCAATTTGCATATTTGTCTATTATAAGGTAAGATAGCCAGAAGGTACAAGAATGAATGGATAAACAAAATGTGGTCTACCCATACAATGGAATATTATTCAGCCTTAACAACTGAAGAAAAATATTATATGATTCCACTTATATGAAATACCTAGAGTAATCAAATTTCGAGAGACATAGAGTAGAATGTGGTTGCCAGGGGGTGGGGAGGGGAATGGGGTGTTAGTTCTAATGGGTATAAAGTTTTCTGTTTTGAAAGATGAAAAGAGTCTGGAGATGGATGGTGGTGATGGTTGCACAACAATGTGAATGTATTTAATACACTGAACTCTGTACACTTAAAAGTGGTTAAGATGGTAAATTTTACATTATGTGTACTTTAACACAATAAAAAGAATAAAAAATTTAAAACTTATAAAATGAAATTATAAATGATTCTTTCTTTTAACTTTTCCATATGTCCCAAATGATCTATAATTAAATAAATTTTTTAAAAGAAACCTTTTTTGTTTTAAGAAAATGTGTCAGGCTCTTTCACCTAAACATCTGGACTGGCCATTGGAGCCTGAGCCTCCACTGCTCCCAGGCCTGCTGGGCACGGGCTCCCATCAGCTTTCTCTACCTGACACCAACATTTGGTTTCCATTCCCAACTCTTGGAGATCAGCTCCTGCTGATTTCAGGCCCAACGGAAAGAAAGCAGCTCTTGGGCGGGTCGACTTGCATCCTAAGGGGGTGAATTTGGCTCCATCAGTGGTGAGCTGCCTTGCCCAGGCACCCCCAGGCCCTGGAGCCATCCATCCTGCAGGCTACCCACCCACTGTCAGCAGGGCAGGCGAACTTCCTGGTGCAGTAACCCAAGCCCCTCTCTGCTCCCCATGGGCTCTGTCATTAATCTCAGGGCAGATCCTATGTCCGAAGCTGAGACAGCTGTCCCCACTTGCAGCTGCTCCAGGCCAACAAGCAGACGACTTCCAGCATTACCACCTCCCTGCCAATGACCAGGCAGAAAACTGGGCTTTCCTGCCAAACCCCTTGCTCATGCAATTGCCTGGGCCCTCACACCACCACATCAGGGTCCACTGGGCTCCCTGTTCACTCCCTAGTTTGTTCAGGTTCAAATGCATCTCCAGGCTCATGAGCTCCTGAGCGACTTGGACTTCTCAGGCTGGAAAGGAGACACAGTAGTGTCCCAGTTGGTCCTGTTGTAATGGAATCAACCATCAGGGAGTGTTTTAGCCCACAATCTATGTTTGGCCCTGGCATACCTGCCGTGGCAGACAAAGCCATCTAGAATGGGGCATGCAGCCTAGCTGCAGAACAAGAGCATGAAACAAGAATAAAGCAAGCCAGGACAGGACCAAGGGGAAGCGGCAGACACTCGGCCAGGTGCCGCACAATTCAGAATGCAGCACCACCAAATCCAGGGGCCACTGTTCACACTGAATTCCAAGTGCAACACACAGCATTGATTCAAACGGCTCACTAATGCTCCTACAGGAACTTGCTTTGATTAGTCCCATCTTACAGATGTGTAAACAGATGCATGTTAACAGTAACTTGCCCACAGCTAGAGGGGGAGCCAAGTTTCTGATGTAAATTTGCCTGACTCCAATGTTCTGTGTATGAGATCTGTGCTATCAGGCCCACCCACCACACCCTAACTTGGCTGAGCCTTTATAAACTTACCCACCCACCTATGCACAGCTGGCAGATGCCCACCCAGCATGAATCTAATTCTGGTTCTATATTGGCAGATAGAGATGATCAAATAGGACAATCCATGACTCCCAGAAGCTTCCCTGCCAGTGTGTCCCAAGATTCCACGCACTCGTGATTTTGTCCTTCTATATTCTCTAGAACACAACTGTGACTCCATCCTAGCTGTCCCTGTGATTCCTCCACATGCACACCAACAGGCACAGAAGGACCAGAGTCAGCCCACATGGTCAGCCCCCCATGGACAGCTAACACCTGGACTAAAATCCAGCTAGCCTCGGTCTATAGAAGCACATCATGCCGGTCTGAAACACTGTTCTCATTCTCAGGAGTGCTTTGGGCCATCTGTGGTTTGGTTGGGGACACTACCTACCTGAGACACCTGTGTGGAGGGACACAGGTTCATGTGTTTGGCTCTGCTAGTCAAGATGTGTTTGGCTCTGCTAGTCATTTCAACTGCATTTCCCAGCCTAGGACAAGCTGAGTGAGAGAGGAAGGAGCACACACTCCCTACCCTTAGCTCAGCATTCAGACCCCCAGAACAGATGCTGGCGAGAAAGAGAAAGCCCAAACAGAAACTGACAGCTCATGGTCTAGTCCAGAGCTGTTTTCAGGAAAAATAAGTTATTGCTGATGGTGGGAGGAGAAAGGGGCACATGGGTGATAGTGGCACAAATAATTTAGCCTCAGATCACAATAACTGGCCTTACAAAGAGTCTAGAAACCATAGTCCATTATTAGGCTCTTAATTTAATAACTGGGAGGGGGGGGTAGAGGAGATAGAGGTGAATTTAAGGTCATCTAATGCCAAAAAATGTCTTATCTATAAACCAAGAAGTGAGGCAAAGATATCATCTTTAACCATGTCCTGGACCCACCCAACATCTGCCCCTTTTCAGAGTGGACACACAGGAAGAGAAGAGGAGAAAAGATGAATACGAATGGGACCAAACCACCATCCACTTTCTAGAGTCCCTGGAACCTGTGAATATGTTTTCTTACACGAGAAAAGGGATTTTGCAGCTGTGATTAAATAATGAGTTTTTTTTTAAGTTCAAATAAATAAGGATCTTGAAATGAGGAAATGATCCTGGATTATCTGCCTGGGCCCAACCTAATCACAAAGGTCCTTACAAAATGGTGGGCAGAAGGATCAGAGTCAGAGAGAAAGGAAATGTTGGAAAGAGAAGCTCGAGGATGCCTTTTGAAGATGAAGGAAGGAGCTATACATCAAGGAATGCTAGCAGCTTCTAAAAGCTGGAAAAGGCAAGGAAACGGATTCTCCCCTGGAACCTCCAGAAGGATCAGTCCTTTGAATACCTTTCGGCCCAGTGAGACCCATTTTGGACTTGTGACCTGGAACTAAAAGATAATCAGTTTGTGTTGTTTTAAGTCACAAAGTGTATGGTCATTTGTTACAGCAGCAATACGAAACTAATACAGCTTACAAAGGGGTTATTCCTTCCCAGGTACTCTCTGGAAACCAGGCACTCTGCAATAGCCTCGAGATACAGCGCCAAATAACATAGATGAGCTCCCTGCCCCCAGAGAACTTACAGCCTTGGGGTAGATAACTAATTATTAATCAATTAATTATAGGATTGACTTGCAGTTATCATGAGCTTCTAAGTCAGAGAGCAAGCTCTGAGGGCATTGAACAAGGAGGCTTAACCTTACCTTAGGGGACAGCAAAAGTTTCCCCAAAGGGGTGATGTTTAAGCTGATATCTGAGCTTTGAGCAGAAGTTAGCTAGCTAGCCCAGGAGAAAACAGAACTGGTCAAGGCAGGAAGCAGCTTGAGGTTAAAAGACAACCTTGGTGGTGAGCAGAGAACCCAGAGAGACAAGGAGATAGAGCTCCCTCCAGCCCCTGATGTAGGAGTCTCTCTCACCTGCTCAGCTTCATGTTCAGAGCCCTTGCATGAAGAGTTTCAGGGACTGAGCTAATTATTACCATCAGCTGTGGGACAAAAGAGAGGAAAAGCCTGGCAAACCCTTTAGAGGCCCAGAATTTCATCACCCTAGAAATGGGGGGGCCAGGGGAGGCGGGGAGCCGGGGCAGGCTGAGACCTCTGAGAGCCAGAGAATCCGCGTTGAATCAGCCGTGTGGCCAAATCAATCACAAAGAGGCAGGAAGAGGGAAGTGCCGATTTCCTAGATAAGCCTTCCAGGGGAGCAGGAATGACAAAAATGTCAGATGCCAGAGGCAACTGGCCAACTGGCCGGGCACAGACAGCGGGAGCCAAATCAGAGAGAAACTGCCACCTTCTCTCAAAGGCTTTCCAAGTGCGACTGGGTGTGTGGCAGGCCCTGGCGCCTCCAAGGGCCAGCAGGGTGGCAGCATGGCAGCGGCAGGCCCTGGGACTCCAGAGGCTACCCCCTGGGGAAGAGGGAAGCCTGAGCCTTTCACAATGGCTCCAAGCAAGGAGGACCCACTGCTGGGAAGTAGGGGGCTTCTCAGCAAATACCCCACAGTCCCTGCCCTTCCAGAACAAGGAAAGGCCGGGACCAGACAAAGACATCAAATGTTTGGGCTGTAAACCGAAGCTAGTTACTAGCAGTGGGTGCAAACAACTTACACACACACACACACACACACACACACCCTTCCACAAAGGTTTGGCACCCCCCTCCCCATCTTGTTCAGAAAGGTAAAAGTGGGGTGAGGGAGCTACAAAGCAGGGCCCTCATCCAGTGAGCAGGAACCGCTGAGTAATAATTAGTCTGCATATTTAACCCATTTCCTCATTTAATCTCAGCCCAATCCTATTAGTTTCGTGTTACTTGTGAGGCACCGAGTCAATGGAGGGAAGTCCGGCTTGACAGGCTGGCTGCAGGAGGCACGCCAGAAGAAGTACTGGGGGTTCCCTTGGCTGTCATACCCCCTGGGACAGGAAACCCCTCAGAACTCCTCAGCCCCTGACCTCACTATGGGCATCTCAGAGCCTCCAGACCCTCTAACCTGCTCCCCAGTCAAATTCTGGGGCGACCCTTGGAGCTCCCCCCCCAATGGCTGTGGTTCCACTGGAAGATGGACTGCCCCACCCTTCACTCGAAGCCTTGAAAACCTGCGCAGGGATTCAGAAAAATCAACAGAAACCCGGATTCTGTATTTCTCTGGCTCCCCCAAAGCACCAGGTGGGCAACTACAGGGCGGGGTTGGGAATGACCCGGGTGAGAGAGCGAGAGCTTCGGACCAGCTCCTGCAGGGCAAAGGCCCTACGGTTGCTGAGGTGTTTAACCTTGACCCACTAGGCCGGAGCTTCCCAGAGCGCGTCGTCTAGACCAGTGGTCGGCAAACGCATTAGTCAACAGAGCCAAATATCAACAGTACAACGATTGACATTTCTTTTGAGAGCCAAATTTTTTAAACTTAAACTTCTTCTAACGCCACTTCTTCAAAATAGACTCGCCCAGGCCGTGGTGTTTTTGTGGAAGAGCCACACTCAAGGGGCCAAAGAGCCGCATGTGGCTCGCGAGCCGCAGTTTGCCGACCACGGGTCTAGAACACCACCTTCATGAAACACTCCTTGAAAAGGATCTGGTGGCCTCAGATGGCTGTGAAACCCCATTTCCCAAGCTTTGCAAGGCCCGTCAGCACACTGCCCGTTCTGGGAAAGCTCTTATCATTTTATGCGGCTGCATAGCGTTTACTATATATTGTTCTAAGCACTTCATTAATAGTAACTCTTTTAAGCCCCAGAATGACCTGATGAAGTAAATGCCCCATTGATCACCCCATTTTATAGATGGGGACACTGAGGCACTGAGAGGTCAGGTGACTCGGTCAGGGCCACCAGAGCAGGGACCCAGACCCAGGAAGCCTGGCTGCAGAGCTGCTCTTCACACCCTCCCTCTTTATGAAGGAAACTCTTGAACTTGGTTCACAAGCTTCTTCTCACAAGTCCCATTAACACCTGACGGAACAAGCTCCGGATGTGGTCCGGGGAAGCGGGAGCTGGCAAAGGTCAGCAGGCAGCCTGGCCAGCTCTGACCTTTGCAGGTCACCCTGGAGGCAGCGGGGGGGTGGGGCAGACAGCGAGGCGCGGGTGGTGGGAGCCCACACCTCTCTCTCTGAGTGTTACAGAATTAACCTGGATGGGGGCCAGCTCCTTTCAAGGTGGTCTTGTTCAGGCCACCAAAGAGAAACATCTAGACCCTGGCTGCTGGGAGGCAAGAAGAGGAAGACCAGACAAGGAAGGCTGGGACCCCGGGCTCCTCGGAGAGAACAGTGTGCCGAGCATCTACTTCCATAGGATCGGCTGCAGGATCCCCGAAAATCCTCTAACAGTTAGTTATTGTTACTCTATTCCCCTGCCCCAGGCAGAGTTGGTCGGGATCCAGCTCACACACTCTCGAAGCGGCAATGAAGTGTCGGACCAGTGCAAGCCAAGAGAAGCCTGGAGTGGTGTTCTTATTGCCACAGGGATTGTTTCTCTGGGAATGGATTTTAAAATAACAGACAAGCTGGGGTGGGGGAGAGGAGAGAGAGAGATGGAGGGAGAGGAGATTCAGAACACCGTGGGGCCTTATGAAAAGGCCAGTCAGTGTGATTTTTAGGAAAAACCCCCTTTTTCCTCCTTCAAAGGAAAAAAACAGAAACCCCTAGTGCTGGTGGCCTCCCTGGCTCCTCTTAACGTGGCTTCCAGAGCTGTCCTGGTGGGGACAAAGCACAGACAAGGACCTCTCTCCAGGACCCCTCAGAGCAACAGGCCGGAATGGGGGCAGAGGCCATGACCTCAGTTTCCCAGAGGAGAGAGAGCAAGGCATTTGTTCATTCCTTCATTCATTCAATACGCAGCGGCAGAATACCTGATATGTGCAAGCCAGGGGCCAGATATTAAAATGAGGCTACAAAACCCCATGAAGGAAAAACACAAGCATTTTACAAAAGCACAGGGTGCGTGAACGCCGTGCTGTTCTGCCTTTTCAAAGCTGAGAAACACTGCAGAGTCTTACAGTGTTCCAAGGAGCAAAGCAGCTGGCCCCCGGCACCGCCCCCCCCCACCCCCCCCAGCACTGGGAAGGGACAGAAGCTCCAGTCTGCAACCTGGCCCTGCCCATCCCGGTCCACAGGGGCCAGGTGCTGCCAGCTGCACAGACAGAGCACTCCCCTCCCCGCTGCTCCGCCCCCACTGCCTCTGCCCCACTTCAGGTCTCCCACACTGTTAGCTCCCTTCCCCCCTCTGGCTCTTCTTCTTTGCCCATCTTCCCCCGCCACCCCCCCCACACACACACACACACCAGCAAAGCTGGCCCCGTCCCACTATAATCCTGACTCAATATAAAGCCCAAGCTCCTTAGGGTGGCAGAAAGGGGCTTTGCCTGCAGGCTCCAAAGGTCTAGTCTGCCCTGCCCCCACCCTGTCTGCCTGCAGCCCATGGTCCAGTCATTCTTTTTATTTTTTTTATTTTTTTGAGAAACATCGATTTGTTGTTCCACTTATTTATGCATTCATTAGTTGATTCTTGTAGTGCCCTGACAGGAGATGGAACCCGCAACCTTGGCACATCAGGACAAGGCTCTAACTACTGAGCTACCTGGCCAGGGCCCATGGTCCAGTCATTCTGAACTCAACTGCACTAACCACAGGGCAGGCACCGTCGTACCTCCCAGCCCTTACATGGTATTCTGTCTGTCCAAAATGCACTCCCCAGTCACTGCTGAGAACACCCTGCTCATCCTACAAGACCTACTTAAAACATGCCTCCTGCGGGAGTCCCTGGCATATAGCCCGATCCACTAGGCCAGCGTTTCCCAAAGTATGGAGTCTGGAACACCATCCGTGACTTCCCATGTTGTGAAACCTCCTATCTTCCCAATCTTTGCAAAGCACATTAGCACTCTACATATCACTAGCCCTAACAGTGTTGACTACATGTTTTCCTAAGCACTCTGTTAACTCATTTAAGCCCTAGGACAGTGGTCGGCAAACCGCGGCTCTCGAGCCACAAGCGGCTCTTTGGCCCCTTGAGTGTGGCTCTTCCACAAAATACCACGTGTGGGCGCGCACATACAGTGCGATTGAAGGAGTACCCTAATTAAGTTAATAACAATGTACTTACCTGTATAGTTTAAGTTTAAAAAATTTGGCTCTCAAAAGAAATGTCAATCGTTGTACTGTTGATATTTGGCTCTGTTGACTAGGACAACTTTATGAAGTCAATACTATGATCATCCCCACTTTACAGAGTAGAAAACTGAGGTACAAAGACATCCAAACTCACACATACCCTAACTGTCCTGGACAAATAATTGCTTACCTGCCCCTTGCCTGCCCACCCCACTTCATACACGTCCGTGTCAAATCAAATTCCACACTTGTTCACGCGTCTGCCTTCCCCAACCAGCCTCTGAGCTAATCAAGGGCAGAGGCTGGGTCTGAATTATCAGTCCTCTCTCTACCCCCAGTGCCACGTACACAGCAGGCCGCAGAGCAGTGGCCCTGCCCTCCCGACGGAGTGCCCAGCTCCGGCCTGTCTACTGTGGGTCGGGTGAAGGGTGGGTGGTTGGTTAAATGCCTGGCCTGGATAAGCGCACATTCCCAAGAGGCCGGCGTGGGTGGTGGGCAGCGGAGGCTCATGCATTCATGTCCCAGGTGGGCTGGTCAGGGCCATGCTGGGCATAAACAGGTCGGAGAAATGGTTCCACCCGCGGGGGAGGGAAGCGGGAAGTGAGTTCTCAGTGCCCACACCACAAACAACCACAGGCACAAGAGGCACAGGGAGCTGCTCAGAGGTGGGCTGAGCAGGGCTCCAACGACTTCCTGAAAGAAGGCTGCACAGGCGAGGGTGGAGCCAGGTATGGGAGAGGCATCTGGGGTGAGGAAGGGACCCACCCAGCACCTTAGCTCCACTGAAACCACAAGAAAGAAGAGGCTGCAGAGTCAGCCAGAGTCTGGAGGGCCCAGCGAGGGAACTCTGAAGAGACCCCTGCGCTCCCCCAGGGAGTGGGGTCTCCCACTGCAGGTCTTAACCCCGAAGGGCTGTGGAATCAATTTTCTGAGTCTTGGCAAGCACTTTTTTATGAACTAGATAGAATACAATAAAGAAGGGAGTATCGCATATGGTAACAGTAAGCATTATTTTGTGAAACTTGTTTCAGATGTGGACGTATGCTTGCGCGGGCAGGCGTGCTCAGTCACCATATAAAAGGTCTTCCTTATGATGGGTCACGATGAAAGAATCTCAAGCTGCTCCGTTCTCCAGGCAGTGCTTCCTGAACCTGGCTGCACCGAAAGGCACCTAGGAGGCCATTAAAACACATCTCTGGGCCCTAGACTTCCTGAGTCGCGGATAGGCCTGGACAGCCCATTCTTTCATCTCCCCAGGGATCCTGATGAGTCCATCAGCGCTCTGCTGTTTAGGGGGTGCTGCTCCTAAAGCCGGGGAGCAAGACCGGCTAAGAAATTTGTGGAGCACAAATGCAGGCCTCTCGTTTGAAAAGCTGGGGAAACGTGCCATTAAAAGTACTAAACCAGCCCTGGCTGGTTTGGCTCAGTGCATAGAGCACTGGCCTGCGGACTGAAGGGTCCCGGGTTTGATTCCGGTCAGGGGCACATGCCCAGGTTGTGGGCTCCATCCCCAGTGTGGGGGTGCGGGAGGCAGCCGATCATCGTTGATGTTTCTCTCTAACTCTCCCTTCCTCTCTGAAATCAATAAAATACATATTTTTTTTAAATGTACTAACCTACATAGCTTTTTCCCTTGTTTCTCACGCCTCTCTCTCTTGACCTGTCATTTGTGTACTGCTTCACGTGTGCTCCCTCGGGCACAGGGTTACTAGTAAAGCAAGTGCAGACCCTCACAGGCACCTTGCACCCCTCCCTGCAACTCCAAGGTGTGCGAGTGGGCACGCACTCACATGCGCAACCCTTCCCACCAGCCACGCAGGGGACTGAAGCCTTTATGACTGAGGACATCAGGGAAAAGCTCATCCGACTTCGGAGGATTTGAGGTGCACATGTCCTCACTCCATCCTGTGACCCACTCCACATCTCCCTAGAGGTGACATTTACACAGAACTGCCTTAAACCTGGGCAAGAGGAGCCCCACTCTCTGTGCTGTGCTTTCAAGGACCCCACTCTGGCCCCCCTCCAGCCACACCCCTCCCCATATGGCACAGAGACTGTGGGGCCAAGGGGACATAACCCCCCAGAGCCCACAGCCCCCTGGGAGACCAAGTGTAGGTCCCCAGGGGCCTGGAATTCCCTCCCCAAACAGCTGAGCGCAGGGTAAGGCCACGTGACAGCTGCTAGGGTTAGGGGAGGAACCTGAACCGGGGCTAGCGGGTCCACGATGTGTGTGAACCAGGGGCCAGGGGGGACAAGAAGGAAAGTGAAGGGTGACTCTCCCTGAGTCACTGAGTCCGCACAAACTTCAAGGAAGCCAGGAGTTCCAAACGTGAGACTGGGTCCTGGGTCATCAGGAGGGTGTGTTTGACAAGGTCAATGACAGAATCTATTTTACAGTTTATAAGCTTGATTTATGACTTTTAAATATTTAGGAATACAGTATGTGGTCCTTCATCTGTACCCTAGCCCCAGGCTCTGCAAATGTCAGGAGTGGCCCCGGCTTGCAGATGGCACAGGCGATGATCATCCCTGCAAGGCCGTTTTGACCCAGCACCATTCAATGGCTTCTTCACAATGCAGCTCCTAGGAAACCCGGCTGATGGGGATGTAAACGGATAGAACTCCTCCAGGGGGTGATTGGACACTAACCGAATTATGGACGCATTTACCTTTCCACCCACTTTTTAAAAAATGTATCCTAAAGATGCATTTGAAAAAAATATGAAATGAATAGCGCACGATAGCATACAATGTGGCATTACATGTGACACAAAAGGCTAAAACAACACACTGTCTCTCAGTAGGGGGCGAGCTGAATAAACTGTAGTCATTCACAGCCCACAGAACGACGGAGCTGGCAAATGAATGCTGGAGACGTGAAAAGTTGTGGAGTGGATGGTGCTGATGGTTACACAAAACTATGAATGTGTTTAATACCACTTAACTGTACACTTAAAGATGAGTAAGATGGTAAATTTTGTTAAGTGTATTTTAACCATAGTATTTTAAATTGTGGGGGAAAATATGGATGCAGAAGGTATGTATGCCCTGATATAGAGCAATCTCCATAGCACATTGTAAAGCAAAAAACAGAGCCAAGGGCAGGACAGTATAACTAATGCGCCACCTCTGTATAGGAAGGGAGGAGGCACATACACCCTCACACATCTATGCACGCACACCCTGACATATGCAAAAAGAAACAATGAAAAGATAAACCAAAAACTAATTCAAAACATGCCTACCTACAAATAGTAGATAATCCTAAAATTATTTATACAAGTATTCCAGCAACTAAATGAAAAAGAAATGTCAGAATTAAAATAGGACCATTTTGCAACCCTTAATGAAATAACGATGTAGGCAAAGATCATCAACACATGGCAAGAGGGTGCAATGACCAGACATTGTGGGATTCCTGATTGAATAATACTACACAACCAAAGAGGTAATTTTGACAAAATAGTAATAATAACAATAATAATCATAGAGGAAGATGAGAAGGAAGAGGAAGAGCAGGGGAAGAGACCAAAATCCAATCAAGCTTCTTGATCCAACTTCTCGTTTTCTGTAAATACTGAGAACAGGTTAACAGGCACCATGAGGATATAATCAACAAACTCCTAAACAAGGAAAACTCCATCAGGCGTAGTTCCTTCAAGCAATAAATTGCAAGGAAAAGAGAGAGATGGAGAAGGAAACCTAGACAGCAGTGCTCTGGTGAATATTTAACACACAGCTCTCCAGACAAAGACATCATGTCCTGCGGTATTAGTCACCTCGGGCTGCCATAACAAAATACGGTAGACTGGGTGGCTTAAGCAGAGACATTTATTTCTCAGATCTGGAGGCTGGGAAGTTCAAGGTCAAGGTCCTGGTAGATTCTGTTCCTAGTGAGGGCTCTCTTCCTGGCTTGGAGACAACTGCCTTCTTTCTGTGTCTGCACAGGGCAAAGAGAAAAAAAGAGAGGGGGTGGGGCCCTCTGGTCTTTCTTCCTCTTCATATGTAGACACTAATTCCATCATGGGGGCCCATCCTCATGACCTCATCTAAACCTAATCTCCTTCCAAAGCCCCCACCACCAAATGCCATTACATTGGGGGTTAGGCTTCAATACATGAAATCTGGGGGAGCACAACATTCAGTTCATAACACATTTTGAAATGTATAATAAATTGTACCCTCTATGAAGCATTCTTGCTCCCCCCACCCCCCAAAAAAGAGATATTAAATCTAATCAAACCTTTACATCTAATCTGCAATATAAAAGAGATACAGGAAGTAGAATATCAAATTAATTACACCACTTGGGAGCAATCAGACAAATCTAGAACATGGGCATTCTATAGTACAACTGGCCTCTTCAACAAGTCAATGTTATGGGGGAAAGGCATTCTTTTTAACGAGTGAGGACACTGCTACATTAAAAGAGATACAACAACAAGTAAGTGGACTTTATTTAGATCCTCATCTGAACAAACTAACAATAAAGAAACGTTTTTTGGACAATTGAAGAAATATGAATGTGCACTGGATTTTAGAGCCAATAATAAGGAATAAAAAGGAATAGTAGGAATGGTAGTAGTAGTAAGGTATGGCTATGAGTTTGTTAGATGTGGTAATGACATGGTGATAAGGGATCAGGTGTATATGAATATTACCAGTGAAATGAACATAAGTCTGGAATGTGATTTAAAATACTACACACACACACACACACACACAGGCAACGAGTATTTGGGATGGGGTAAAATAAGTGGCAAAATGTAATGGTTGGCAAATCCCAGTGAGGGTCCATGAGGATTTATTTTATTTTAATATATTTTTATTGATTTCAGAGGAAGAGAGAGATGGAAAGACCAATGATGAGGGAGAATCATTAACCGGCTGCTTCCTGCACGCCCCCCACTGGGGATCGAGCCGGCAACCCAGGCATATGTCCCTGATCAGAATCGAACCCGGGACCCGTCAATCCACAGGCCGAGGCTCTATCCACCAAGCCAAACCAGCTAGGGCAGTGGTCGGCAAACTCATTAGTCAACAGAGCCAAATATCAACAGTACAACGATTGAAATTTCTTTTGAGAGCCGAAAACCGACTTCTGCGCATGGGCCACAAAGTTTCAATCGCACTGTACGTGCGTACCCGCACGTGGTATTTTGTGGAAGAGCCACTCTCAAGGGGCCAAAGAGCCGCATGTGAGTCGGGTTTGCTGACCACTGGGCTAGGGCGAGGGTTTATTTTCCTCTCTACTTGTGTGTAAGTTTGAAAATATCCATTGAAAACAATTTAAATACAATATATTTAAGAGTCCCCAAATCAAAATGTTTGACTTCAGAGAGAACAATGTTTCTTAACGGGGTGTGATTTTGTCCTTCAGGGGACCCCTGACAGTGTCTGGAGACATTTTGGTTGTCACAGCTGGGAGGTGGGGGTGAGCTACAGCATTTAGCTACTGCTGAACATTTTGCAATGCACAGGACGACCCCACAACAAAGGACTATCCAGTCCAGCGGTCTCCAACCGGTGGTCTGTGTGGTCCGAAAGGTTAGCGACTCAGTTTAAGGAAACCTTTGGAGCAGCGGTCCGTGAGGTCCGAAAGGTTGACGAACGCTGATCCAGTCCATGTGTCTAGGTCACTAAGCTTGAGAAATCTTGAGACAGAGGTAAGCAGAGTGTTCTCGGTGCTCATGGAGAGCATCTAACTCATCAGGGAAAGGCATTCTAAGTAAATGGATCAGCATATGCAAAGAAATGGAGGCATGAGAAAAAGAACTAATACAGTGTAGCTGGGGTAGAGAGACAGAAGATGGGCTTTTGAAAGACAGCCTTTACACATACTGAAGAGGGTGGATTTTATCATGAAGGGGTTGCAAATATATCACACTTGCCTCCACTTTCCTGTCCCATTAACACAATGATACCACGTGATTACCCTGGCACTTTTTCCCACTAAGCCCAGACTCTACCTCAGAATCTTTCTTAACACACTGGCCTGGGCGGCTCCTATCAATCAGGGAGAGTGACCGAGGAGTTAAAATATGTCTGCCAAGCTGATGTAGGAGATGGTGGGCCACCAAAGGGTTTTAACCAGGGGAGAGGCCTGAGAAAGGTCTGTTCATCAGGCAGCAGTGTGGAGAAGGAAGACAGATCTTTATAGAACTCAAACAGGTCCCATCAGACAGAGGCTAAGTTGGCACTGCTGGTGATCAATGGCTTTGCTAAAACAGACTGAGAGTTCTCCTGCCCCTCCGCAGAAAGCTGGAGGGCCCTCTGCCGGCGGGGGGGAGGGGAGGAGAGCCTCTCTAGGCAGCTGGGAGAAAGGGTCAAGAGGACAGGAAGTTGAGGGTGTCAGCAAGATCCAGGCTGGACTGGAAAGGCCATGAAGATAGGACAGGCTGACAGACCAAAGAAGAAGGAATGAGCAAAGATGAGGGTTAGCCATGTGAGTGAGGGAGGGAGAGATGAGGATGAAAAGGCATGAGTTCAGAGTTTAAGATATTGAGGTATGAGGTTCCTGCAGGGGAGCAAGAGCAAGTGGAGGCCAAGGAAAGTGGCTGAGGTGGAGGGAAGGAGGGAGAGAGGTCTAGAAGCATGTCACCGGGCATTGGTGAGCCACACACCTGAACTTCTGGGTGTCCACAATAATGGCGGAATGGGGAGTGGTAGAGAAGGAGTAGGCAGCCTTGAAGGGTGAGGTGAGAATGACAGGTTCATGCAGATAAAGGACAGGATGAAACCAACCCTCGCCTGGTGAGGGTTCAAGAGAAATTGCTACTTATTCATTAGTATCAGCATCATGGAAGGTGTGACTTGGAGCGAGAGCACACCTGGATGACCTGCAGCGAGCCAGGCTGGAGGGGGAGGGGTGGCCTGCAGCAAAGGAGGCCAAAGGGTGGCTGTGTGCGCTGGAGAAGGGCTTGCACTTGTGGCTAAACAGCTTGGACTCTTCTAATCACAGTGAGGAAGGATGAAGGGTGAGGGCCAAAAGGAATGAGGCCAGATCTGTGTTGTGCAAACCCAGCATCTGTGTACCCCTTTCTGCTCTCCACACCTTGTGCACAAGCCCTCCCAGCAAGCCTCATACCCCGAACCCTGGTCTCCATGGAGTACTCATCAGACAGACTAGGGCTCAAGGAGGTTAAGGAATGCGTGCAAGTTCACATTACTAATTAGGGGCAGAGCCGGAAGCCCCCGCCCCACTGCGGTAAGAGAAGCAGTGGCCCTTAGACCCACAGCGAGGCTCTGCCCGGGTCCTACACTTGGAGGACCCTGCTCTTGCCTCCTCTCGCTGTGCTCCTCCTGTGAAATGATGAGTCCGTGGGGCCAAGAGGAAGCAACTACCCAATCCCCTGCCTCCTTCTAGACCCAGCTCTGGGGGCTCAGGTTCCCTGCCCAAGTGGCCCAAACCCAAAGCCAGGGCCATTTTCCCCAGGCCATCCTTCAAGGGCAGACCCCCACAGACAGTATGCCCACTTGTAGTCTAAGGGGTGTGGACTGAAGTTGGACATGCAGGTTAAGGAGTCTGTACGCCTGTGCATAACCCTCACCGTGTGAGAGGAATCCAGGGCTGAAGGTGGGCCAGGGCAGCCCTCCCCTGCAGACACCTTCCAGAGCAGAATTCTAAGGCAGTAAGAATTCCTCATTTGCCTCTGCCTTCCAGGTCATTGTGAAGGTATATTCTGGAGGACGGAACTTACTTAACCTACTTATTTAACCATCATCATAGCCTATGTAGCCCTACAGTATGTAACTTCCATTTGTCCTCGGGCCTCAGGCCCTGTATAGGAGTAAGTGGTTTGTGGAATGAGTGCCATTTTTCAGGGCCAAGAGGAAGCAACCATCCAAACCCCTGCCTCTTTCTAGACCCAGCTCTAGAAAGCAAAAGGAAACACTGTCCTTTGTCCCCTGGCCCACAAACCGGCTCTCTGGACATTGTCATTCCCTCCTCTGCTGAAATCCGGCAGGTCCCACAGCTCTTCTGACTTCTCTTAGTCAGAAGAACACTCTCTAAGAAGTAATATTAAACCTTTCTCTTTTATCCGAATTAAAGCTTCTCCCTCCTCCAGTTGGGAGATGTGCACCACGAAAGGGAGACAGGCTTTTCTTTGGTCTTACTCCTTGTGTCCTGAGCCCTGATCGCCTGCTGCTGTTTTGGCCCCTTTCAGGTTAGATATAGAGACGAGGAGACAACAGACAAGACCCTTAATAAACATCTGTAGGAGCGGGGGAGGGGAGGAGTGAGGTTTGAATACTTCAAATAGTGTCACAAATGTATTGTCTTTTCTAGGGTAGAATGGAAGAACTGGGGCAGGGAGTTGGGGGGGACTCAGTCCTTAGTGCAGGCCTCCAGGCAAATTAATGTTGCATTTCCCTTCAGCTTTTATTTGGCATCTGAACAGCTCTGCAAGATTATTATTATTATTATTATTGCATTTTAGAGAGAGAGAAAGAGAAACATTGATGTGAGTGGAATATCGATGGGCTGCCTCCTGCACACACACCCCCACAGAGGATAGAGCCCAACCTGGGAATCAAACTGGCAACCTTCTGGTGCACAGGACGCTACTCAACCCACTGAGCCACACCAGCCAGGGCCAGCTCTGCAAGATTCTACTGGAAACAGCCCTCTGAGGAACTGGGGTCCTCTTTGCCAAAAGAGCTAAAACAAAGAGCTTCTGATGGAGACGAACAGAGCAAAGGCAAGATGCCCCCAACACATTTCAGACCCAGGCGCCTGGCCAGGAGGGCAGACACATTCAGAGAGAGAGAAAGGACGTACAAAAATCAGATACCAACAGGAACAATATCAATAAAAGGAAGGCTATCTGTCAAAAACAGCTCGGTTGCTTTGCCTGTCAACTGAGACCAAGCCACTATAAACACACGTACAAAGCCAGAGCCGCGAAGGGCACCATGCCAACACTGTCCCCAAGCCGTCTACTTCTGGGGCTCTTGAATTTCAAGGGCATGGACCACCTGTGTCCGATAGCTCAGGCCTGCGATGCCCACTGGGCTTTGTGTGGAAGGGCACAGTTACGCTCTGGAGCATCAGTCTCAAGCATCTGGAACTGCCCCAAGCCTCCTTAACACCTCCTACTATCCTATGTTCTACAAATTCATCCAGATCCTCCCTGAACCTAATTATACTTTCTCCCTGCTCCCAATCTGATGGAAAGAGTTCTGGAAGACTGCCACATTTGTTTGCGTCTCTCTCTGTCTCTCTCTCTATCTCTCTCTCTCTCTCTCTCGTTCTTTTTTTTTTTATTTAATTCTCACCCGAGGATATTTTCCATTGATTTTTAGAGAGAGTGGAAGGGAAGGGGAGAGACAGAGAAAGAGAGAAAAATACCGATGTGCCCTTGACTGGAATCGAACCCATGACTCTTTATTCCTTGGGCTGATGCTCACTGCACTGAGCCAAACCGGCTAGGGCCTTTGGGGTCTCTTTTTATTTATGCTAAAGCAATCCCTCCCACGTTTCTGCAAAGGTCCCCAAGTCCCAGCCCACCAAACACCAGAATCCCATCTTCAGTCATTCACTGCCTTCATGGACATCACTTCAGCTCCTTTCAGAGTGCATATTCCACGCTGCAGGGGCTGGGGTTTTCCTTCCCAGATTTTTTAATTACAAAAGTAATGCATGAATATCTGCTCCTTGCAACACATGCAAACAAGACACAGGCAGAGGGGAGGGGGGGAATGGAAGTTCTCTTTTACTCTCTCCCCTCCCACTCCCAGTTCCAGGTCTCTCCATATAGGTAACCATGGAAAATGGTTTCTTACAAACCTATTTTGTCCAGGCACTTACATACCTAGACAGAAATCAGAGTGTTTTGGGGTTTGTGTTTTTTGTTTGTTTTTTTTTCGTAAATGAGATCATGCTATACATATCATTCTGCAACTTGAAAAGCTTATTTTTCAGACTCTTCTCATATGGAATTGTGCGGAGGCCACACTACTGAGGGTGTTTGGAGACCAGAAGCTTTGGGTAAGTATTTCCAAACAGAACGGGGGAAATAAAATTTCGTGCAAAGTTTTCCAGAAGCACTTTTATAAGCTTTGCTGAGTCTCGCCTTATCCAGCCATTAAGTGTATGTTCTTCCCAGCACAAAATATCCCTGTCTCCTTCCTATAAGGCATTGCCAGAATTCAACTTGGTCGCCCTCCCAGGTTTGGTAAATACAAGGAGAAAAGACTTGGGGTCTGTCTCTTGCCTTCCTCCATAGCAACAAAGCAGGACGGTGCCAGAAAGCATGGGTTTGGAGAAAGCATACAGGAGGTCAGTCCTGAGTCGCCAATGGATTGGGACCTCTCTCTTGGCCTCAATTTCCTCCGTTAAAGGAAAGGTAATGATCTAACAGTTAAAACGCTGGAGTGGTTTTAGGTTCCAAAGAGATGGATGGTGCGAATGCAGGTTGTGTGTTCTAGAGAACTACGGCCGTGTGAATCGTAATGATGCTTACATGGGGGAGAGCTAATTTCGAGTGACTTGTGCAAACGAGGCGTTTTGGCAGCCTTTCCTTGCGTGCTGCCGCGTGTTCTAGGGGAATTCAACCGCGGCGGGAGGAGACGCTGCCCCAGCCGTCGCTGGAGTGGCCAGGGCGCCACCTGCCGGCGGAGGAGGAGGCCGCCGCGGTCCGGGCGCCGCGGGCTCTGGGACCGGCTCCGCAGACCCGCCGCGGATCCATCCCATCCCAGCAGGTTACCGGTCTCCAGGTGGCTGAGGAGCCGCGGCCGAGGTTCCTCCACGGACCCGGCCCAAATACCCCTCCGGCGTCCCCGGGCAGCCGGCAGGAGAGGCGGGGACCCGGACGCACGGCCTTGGCAACCCGGGAACCTGTTGCCCGACACAAAGCCGCGGCCGTGCAGGTGAGCGCGGCGGCGCCACGTGAGCCGACGGACGTCCGGGGACAGAGCCACCCAACCACCGCCGGCCGCGGTCGCCTCCTTGCGCCGCCGCAGGTCTCAGCCACCTCCACTCGCAGCCGGCAGCCAAAGGCGAGAAGGTTGGGAGGGCAAGGGAGGGGGTGGGCCCCGCGCCTCCAGCCCCCGCTGTCCTCATCCCCAGGCACTGACCACCCCACGTCCTCAGCCCCCAGGTACCGCCGCCCCGCGCCCCCAGGCCCCACTGTCCTTGTCCCCAGCTCCCGACACCCCGAAGTCCCCAGCCCCCAGTGCTCGACCGCCCCGAACCCCCAGCCTCCTACGGCCCGTGCCCCCAGGCCCCGCCGGCCTCGCCACTCACCGGCGGCCCCCGTAGCCGCTGCCGGGGGAGCCGGCGCCCGGCTCGGGGTAGCCGTGCTGCTGCAGGGCTGCGGCCGGGAAGGGGTAGAGGAAGCCGGTGGCCAGCGCCGACCCGCAGAGGCAGCAGCACGCCCAGGGCAGAAGGAGAGCCAGCTTCATCTTGCGCGGCTGCCTGCGGGGACCCGGAGCCCCCGGCGCGGGAACGGCGGGGAGCGCACCGGCGGCGGGACCAGACCTGCTGCCCCCGCCCGGAGAAGAGCGAGCGAGCCGGCGAGCCCGGGTCCGAGCTGAAAGTGTCTGGGGGGCGCCCACGCCTCTCCAGGGCCGCCTTTTCAAATTCAGCGAGGTGGGCTCTACGCCGTCAAAGGGGGCGTGGGGCTTTCTCGTTAACTCTCGGCGTTCCGGGGCCGAGGCGGCGGCTGTGGCCGCAGAGCTCAAGTTCTAACTCCGTTGCGGGTCCCAGAAGCCGTGAGTCCTGAAAACCAGACCTTGCGCCTAGGTCCCGGCACACACACACACACACACACACACACACACACACACACACACTTTAGAACCTTCCCAACCAAACCCTCTTCGGATCCGCAAACATTTGTGAAGCGCCCACTCCTTGCCTGGCAATTTCACTTGGCAAAGTTGTTTAAATCCCCACAACATTGCTCTCCTATTAGGTTCTCTCCATTTTTCAGAGGTGAAAACTGAGGCTCAAAAACTAAGCCAGAAAAATACACGTTCCTTGTGCAGGGCTCTTTGGACCAAACAATTGCACACCCACTCCCCCCTTCCCCCCTTTCACCTCCAGCCCTTACCTCCACGTATCTCTGCAAGGTAAGAAGTAGCTGGGAAAGAGAAGCTCTCGGTTTGGGTGAGAATTTGTCCCAGGATCACAGATGCATGAGGCATCGATTTGGAAAGGATCTGGGAAGGTGTAATACTATCTCACCTTTTACAGATGAAAAGGCTGAGTCCCAGTTCATACATGAGCCGTGAGCCCCAAGTTGTTTTTTTTTTTTCTGGGCTACAGGATCCCCATAGCACTTGACCTTGCCCAAGAGACAGGTACAACCTGAAATCCATCCTATGCCTCGTTCCCCAAGTTGGGGAGTCTTTTTCTAATTCTCCCAAAAGCATCTTAGGACCTGAGAGAGGCCCTGCCCCTGCTAACAGTGGAGCACCTGGTCCGTAAAATACCTGTAGGGCTGGGAAAAGCCATCAAGTACGAAGTGCTTAATGGACTGCAACACTCCTGTGGCTTTTGCTCTCTTGTTTGCATGTCCCAATATGTACCCATATGTACATGTCCCATATGCATCCCTGGAGCACATATCTCAGCATATCATAGGCAGGCCACTTCACCCTCTCCCCAGACTACCCAATCTTATCCACTCAGCCCCCTCAAATCCTACTGGGGCCTTTGAAATTGAACTTCCACACTTCCGAAGTCCAAAGTCTCCAACTAGGAATCAGGATGGGTAAAGTTCATCGCAGAGTGGACGACCCCCTAATGAGGAACATAACTTGGACTTGGGACCATTTCCTTCTTCTTGCTCTCCATGACTCTCTCAAGGCCTAAAAGATTTGGAGAATTTGGGTTATCAGGGGATTTTCAGTGCCTCCCCCAAAAGGAATCTGAACTGTGTTCCTTGGGCAGTTGGCCAACACACAATAAATGATGAGGTCATCCCCCTACCCCAGGAATTTGTAAGCATTCTGTCTCCCTCCTTCCCCTCCTTTACTTGCATAATGAGATCTTAAAGACCAGAAAATTCCATGTTGCTGTGAATTGGCTCCATGCTGTGAGCATTACAGTAAGGGAACAAGAATTTCGTTTTTATCTTAAACTCATTTTTCCAGTGCCAGGGGCTGCACCCAAGCTAGAGGGGCCACGGAGAAGAAGGGAGAGCACTACTCCACACATCACAGGATTCTTTTAGGACAAAAAGCTCTAGGAGAAGAATGAACATCCCAGAAACTTCAGGACTGAGGTCATTGTCCGAGTTTGGGCCTCCTCTTCATACAAAGACCCTAAGTTCATTTCCATGAACTTGTACCAGGAAATTTCTGTGTATCCAGCATTGTGCCGGGTGCAGTGAAGGCTGTTAAAGAAGCAAATAACATGGTTCTCAACTTCAAGGTGCTTGTACTATTCTTCAGGGGGCATTAAAATGGCCTTTTCTCCTTCGAAAGACTGCAGGCAGTATGGGCAAATGGTCTGCAAACTAGAGGAGGTTTCATTTAGATGGTGAGAGAGAAAAGCACAAAGATGCATAAAATCAAGAAATGTGATATCACCCAAGAAGCCCCAGTCAGCTCCTGGCTCCCCCACTAACTTGCGGAGTGACCTGGAGTAAACAATGAAGAATGGATTGGCTTGTCTCCGAAGACCTTTCCAGTTAAGGCCTCCTGCAATTCACTTTTCCCTTCATCCTGCTCTCCTGTCTCCAGGGCAACAGTGGATATACCCAACCTTATTAAGCGGTCACTCTTGTAGGCAAGATTTTCAGCTGCAGCACCCCCAGTGGGGCCATGGGAGCCAAGAAAAATGGAGATCTTGTGACATCACACTGTAAACTCCCCCCGACCCCAGAACACCAGTTAGTAGAGTCCAACTCTAACAAGTACCAGCTGTGTGACCTTGGACACGTTATTTAACCTCTCAGAACATCCTCATCTGTAAAATCATGATAATAATAACAGCACCTGATGTATAGATTTGCTAAAAGAATTCAATGAGTTCTTCACATAAAGTACTTGGAATGTACTTTAATTATTAGTATTTGGTGAGGGTTAAAATTAAAGAGCACACCCTTCTCAAACCCCCAAGGTGGGGCCAGCCAGTAGGTTCCTACCTGGAAGTGCTCAGAGCTTTCTCAGAAGACCTGGAGCCCTGGGATAACCTGATGCATCTTACTCCATGGTTAAGAATTTTAAACAAAACCTTATCTTAAACTGAATGGTGTACTGAAATGTAATTGAGTAGAATGTGCAATTTACCTTATTTTTCAATATAAGACACACTTGTGGTGGGTGGCAGGAGTGGGAAAGTTTGAGCAACCCTGAAAATCCAGCACAGCGTGCCCTGGGAAGGTCTGTCCCATTTTCAAATATTGCTCTCCCTGGTGGGCCTCTGATCAGCACTCTACACAAGTATTTGTCTCTATATTTCAAACTGTGCCCCCAGCACGCCCTAAAATCTTAGTAGAGGCAGAAGCCATTGTTCCCAAGAGCCCGAGAAAGAATTAAAGTCTTGGAGTTGGGAACCCTGTTGTAGAGCTGGTGCCTTCTTTTCCAATTCCTTGGTGACCTTTGGTGATCACATAACCCCCAGAATCTGGATAAAATGAAAACTGGACAAATAAGTGTCGGGTGTGTTTCACTGGACCCTTACTTCAAGCAGGTGTTCTCATCATCCGGATTTTTTAGACAAGGAGATGAGAGGAAACGTGATTTTTCTGGGATCCTGTGCTCTGCCTTCTGTAAGTTCAAAAGCATCTTAAAACTAGAGTTGTTTATACAAAGAGGGATCAGATTTCTTAGTGGGAGAAGACAAACCTACCCCCAACCACCACCAGAGAAGTGGGCTCCTCTGCAGCTACACATCCAGGCTTTTCCAATAAGAAAATATCAGTCAGCATCCTCTTCAGCAGACAAAAAGCAGAACTTCGCTTCTGCTGAAGTCAGCAGAGAGAGCCACTGAACAAAGAAGTAAATACTCATCAAGCTGGAGCCAAGGTAAATATTGACCTTCTGGCATGATAAATCTTCCTGTTAATCTAAAACAGAAATCTGCCTCTCCGGATTGCCCTGTCGGACATGGATTCTGAAGTTCTCCCAGAAGTTCAGGGAGGGCAGTGTAGGAATGGCGTGGTTTTCATACTGATTTCTCTAGCAGCCCATGCTCCCAGCTGCTCCGATCCCAGGACTGCACAGAAATGGGCTGGAATTGACTCAAGGTAGCAGGACGGTCACAACAGACGGGCTTCTTTGTTTTGCTCCGAACTCTGTGCTTGGCCAGTGCAATATATGAGCAGAACATGGATATTTTGGAGATGCTGACCCTGACTTTTCTTCTTTACCGGGACACCCCCAAAATTCCACCCAGGCCCTATAAAAGGGAACACTTCTTTGCTCAGCATCCCGACAAGTGTAAGCCAACCTTTTTGCCCAAACATTGGCAGTGAAATCAGCATTCAGAAGACAGCAATCCAGATGGCTACCATGTTGTTGTATTAAAGTATTGAAAGCAAAACCTAAAAAAAAAATATGGAGTGTGCCCAATTGCCAATGCTGAAAGCCCACCTAAAATGTGGTGATAAGAGGTTTGACTGCTGGCTAATGGAGCCACAGCTAAACAAATGCCTCCCTAGGAGCTTAATGAGAGTACTTGGTGATAAATGACGAAAAGGTATACCTTAGTCTATTCAGGCTGCAATGACAGAATACCATAGATTGGGGAATAACAAACAACAGAAGTTTATTCCTCACAGTTCTGGAGACTGGAAGTCCGAGATCAAGGCACCAGCAGATTATCAGGTGACAGCCTGCTTTCCAGTTCATGGGCAGCAACTGTGTTTTCATTGTGTCCTCACATGGTGGAAGGGGTGAGGGAGCTCTGTTGACTAATGCGTTTGCCCACCTTTATAAGGGCACTAATCACATTTATGAGGACTCCACCCTCATGACCTAATTACTTCCCAAAGGCCTGACCTCTTTTTTTTTTTCTTTTTTTTTTATTATTTTTTTATTAAGGTATTATATGTGTACATATCTTACCATGGCCTGACCTCTTAATGCCATTACTTTAGGGGTTAGGATCTCTATGCATTTGGGGTGGGGGATACACCAATATTCAGTCCATTGCAGGGGACCAAACCTTTAGAGCAAAAAAGGGGCAACACCCCGGGGAATGCTGACCTTACAAGCTTTACCCTGGCAAAGGCATGAAGGCAGTAGAGTTCAAACAATGAATCCATATCATGACATCCCACCCAAAAGTGTCCCAAGCTAAGGGTTTTTGGTGGGGGATCTGCCCAAGGGTCCCCCCCACCCAGCCCTTCACACCCTCTCTACTGCCCAGTTCTGCAATTCAGTACTTGGAGCTCCTACCTTTAGAGGTGATGGTAAAATAAACCAACAGTGAGTGAAGAGGAGAGCTGCCAGGGCAGGCACGGTACAAGAGAGATGTTGAACTTAGAGAAGAAAAGATTAGGGGGAAGTGATCCACATTTTCCAAGCCATGCAGGAAAGAAGAATTAAGAATTAAGCCCAAGGATGAATTGGGGGTCAATGGATGAAAGGTGTCAACGGAACATAAGGAAGAACTTTGTAATAGTCAGGTTGGACTTAGCTGCATGGTGGGGTGGCAGCCAGGGTCGAGTTCCCCATCACTACAGGGGTAAGAACTGGTAAAACCATTGTAATTAAGCAGAAAGCACTACTGGTGGCCTGAGACTGCGATTCTAGACCCTAGAGGCAAGAGAGGGGTCTAAGCAACGTAGAATGTCCCCCAATAGGCATGAATAAGTGTTGGAGACTCTGCTGGTGCCGACCAACATCTGAATCTCCTGTCCACTCTGGGCACAGAGAAGCCCTTCCTCAGAAGCCTCCCTTGCTCCTGGGCAGAGCCATGGGACTAGCTCTGGCCAATGGACTATGAGCAGAAAGAACCTGTGCCACTTCTGAGCCAACGAGAAAAGAGGGAGTGTGGTTCTCCAACCCCCTTTTGTTCCTGTCACAGCAAACCTTCCCTAGGTTGGACCCTTGTCAGCTTGGCTACTTGAGTACAGAAGACAGCTCCCCCACCCACTCCACCCTCTCACTAGCAGTGGACGTCCTTTGTTTTGAGATGTCAAGTTGTCATTGAAGCATCCATTAGTCTTTTCTAATATACTAGGAACATATGCGTGGTTTGGTGGCTTGGTGTGAAGTGGCCCTTTGCCCTGCAGAAGCTGTTAGAAAATGACTTCATGAGGGCAAGGTCGACTTTTTGATGCTTATCCATCTGCATTTTTGCATGACCTCGGTCAGTTGCCCAGCCATGTGCTTCATTTTCACTGAGCAACCCTCATCGATGACAAACCCAACTGCACAGGTGAGGCTCTATGCTAGGCCCTGGGGGCGCCTAGTCAGGTTAGACATCATTTTCACTCTCAGTTGGACTTACAGGATCCTTTGGCAGGGTGCATCCCTAGCCGGTTTGTCTCAGTGGATAGACCGTGAGCCTGCGACTGAAGGGTCCCCGGTTCGATTCTGGTCAAGGGCATGTACAGGCCCTGGTCTGGGCGTGTGCACAAGGCAATGAATTAATGTGTTTCTCTCACATCGATATTTCTCTCTGTCTTTCCCTCTCTTCCACTCTCTCTAAAAATCAATGGAAAAATATCCTCGGGAGAGAAATAAATAAATAGGCATTGTCCCTGATGATCCAAAGTTAACACCTCAGAGGAGCAAGTGGAGGCTGAAAGTCTGGTGGTACTTTGAATAGGAGCATGGCAAAGGGGCAAAGGCAGGATGCTGTGCTGTGTTGAAAGGGCTGGGAAGCAGAATGGCTGGGATGGCACCTGCAGGCACAAAGGAGAGCTTGAGAGAGGCCATCTCCCAAAAGAGCTGTCCAGGTGAGGGAGGGCTCTGCCATGTGATGCAGTCTGTTCCCTGGCACCTTCTTTCTCCCTCCAACCCTGACTCTAGAATTTCATCCCCACCTCCAGCTCTATCTGGAAGGCCCGGGTTCATGCAAAATCCCATGGAGTGGGGGGCAGGCTCAGGCTAGAGGTGGCATCAGGGAGTCATGGTCCAAAGTCAGAGAGCTGAGTAGGATGAGGGTTACAGACTCAGGGACCAAAATCAAAGGTGTGTGTAAAAGCCGGGCATGACAGGGCCAGCCCTGGACCCGAGCGATCACCATCAGGGTAGTGCTGCTGCTGCTGGGTCCCATCACCCTGAATGCCCCCTCCTCTAATGCCCTAGGCCAGTGGTCGGCAAACTCATTAGTCAACAGAGCCAAATATCAACAGTACAACGATTGAAATTTCTTTTGAGAGCCAAATTTTTTAAACTTAAACTTCTTCTAACGCCACTTCTTCAAAATAGACTCGCCCAGGCCGTGGTGTTTTGTGGAAGAGCCACACTCAAGGGGCCAAAGAGCAGCATGTGGCTCGCGAGCCGCAGTTTGCCGACCACGGCCCTAGGCTGCTGCCATGGACCACCCCTCAGACATCTACGTCTTCATCTTCCGGAGGCCTTCAAACTGCTGAATTCCATCCTAGGGTCACTGCCTGCCTACACCTGTGCAAATTAGGGAAAGGTGCCCCTATTTTTTTGGGGTGGACACAGAGCCCAGGCTGGATATCAGCACCCTCTTGCCCCTCTGCAGAGATGCGCAGGACATCTACAGCCCTGTGGGCCAACCCCCACCCCACCTGGGTTTCTCCACCATGCACCCACCACCCAGAATGAAATCCAGCCTGAAGGGCTCTAAAGTCTGGTCTATTCTAGAATACTCTTAGATCCTTTCCCTGCACACTTCCACCCCTGCCAGCTCTCACACTGCTGCCAAGGTGCCTGTTCCCGGCCTTCGTCAGGTCCTCCATGGGCTTTTAGATTAACTCCCCAAGAGGTGCCCTGGCCTCCTGGTCCCCTCCCTCTGCCCTTTCTTCTGTGTGGCTGCCAGAAAGTTTCTCCCAAACACAGTGTGATCCCTTCACTCTTGAAAACAGACTTCTGTCGGCTCCCCACCCTCACCTCCTTGACTGGGCACTTAAGTCCTCTGCCTGTCTCCCCTGCCTATAACCGCCCCCCCAAACACAAATGCCTCTGTCAACCTCCCCCTTTCCTACATCCCTCCCCATGCTCTAGCCACAGTGCAACATTTGGAATCCCTCAATCGGCCGAGACCTTTCTCATTGCCATGACCGCACAGACTGCTCCCTCTGTATAGAATGCCCTTTGCTAGAGACTGAATGTTTCTGTTCCCTCCCACTCCAAAATTCATCTGTTGAAATCCTAATCCCTAATGTGATGACATTAGGGGGTATGGCCTTTAGGAGGTGCTTAGGTCATGAAGGTGGAGCCTCATGAATGGGATCAGTGCCCTTATATAAAAGAGACTCCACAGCCCAGCCAGCATAACTCAGTGTTTGAGAGTTGACCTATGAACCAGGACGTCACAGTTCAATTCTTGGTCAGGGCACATGCCCGGGTTGTGGCTCAATCCCCAGTAGGGCGAGTGTAGGAGGCAGCCAGTAAATGTTTCTCATTGATCTTCTCTCTCTCTCCCTCTTCCTCTCTGAAATCAATAAAACTATATTTTTTAAAAAATAAAAGAGACTCTACACCAGGCGTCCTCAAACTACGGCCCGCGGGCCACATGCGTTTGTTTTTGCCGTTTTGTTTTTTTACTTCAAAATAAGATATGTGCAGCGTGCATAGGAATTTGTTCATAGTTTTTTTTTAAACTATAGTCCGGCCCTCCAACGGTCTGAGGGACAGTGAACTGGCCCCTCTTTAAAAAGTTTGAGGACCCCTGGTCTACACTCTTCCACCCTCGTTCTGGGTCCTCCTGGTGAGCCTTCGACAAGATCCAGCTCTCCACCAGCCCCACCCACAGGACAGATGCCCACACTATACTCCCGGAGATCTGTGTGGACCCACTTCCCCTGGCCATGCTTAACACGTGTGCCATCTCCCCCACAACACATTGCACACACCAAGACCACAGGTAATTTCCTACTCATCTCTGTCTCCCCGGACATAAAGATCACCTCAATTGAAGCTTAATAAATATTAGCTGGAAATCTGAGTAAATCAGTGAATAATTCGGTTCATTCTCCCAAGCTCCAGGGAAGAGGAGAGCCAGACCCAAACTGCCCTCCAAGAGATGGCATCTGGAAGACATCCATTAAAGTTTTGGACCCTGAGCAACACATTGTGGTTTGTATTTCTTGGTATGTGATGAAGAAAAAAAGAGAACAGCAAATGAAAATGTCAGGTGAGCCCTGTACATGACCAGTCCAAAAAAGGAACCTACCATTCATTCCAACAGGGACTGGTGCCTGCCCTGCTCACATCTCTATCCATAATTATTGAACTTTAGCACTTAAGATAGAATTGTCAGGTGTGATCTTCAAACCAGAAATCTCCAGATAGTCTTGTAAATATCAGCCCACCATCCTATATAATAAAAGCCTAATATGCAAATTGACCGAACAGGGAAGGACCAATCGCTATGATGCACACTGACCACCAGGGGGCAGACGCTCAACGCAAGAGCTGCCCCCTGGTGGTCAGTGCACTCCCATAGGGGGAGCGCCACTCAACCAGAAGCGGGGGGGGGGGGGGGGGTGTAATGGCTGGTGAGTGCAGCGGGGGTGGCAGGTAACGGCTGGCGAGTGTAGCTGGGGTGGCACTAAGGAGCAGCCAGCAGAGTAGTAAGGAGCAGTGAGCAAGCAAGCAGTAAGGACCGAGGCCCCCCGCACTGCGAGAGGGCACAGGCAGGGATGAGGGACCCCACCCCCCACCCCCACCCCCGCACGAATTTCGGGCATTGGGCCTCTAGTTGTCTTATAAGGACTTACCATGGAGGTCTTTGTTGTACATAATCTAAATCGCCTTCCCTGTGCTCCTCAGAGGCATGTTTTGCTGAAAACCAGACAGGAAAGCAGGCCATATTCCCTGAGGGGTGGCTTTGATACTAACGCCCAAAAGAAAGAGAATGAAAGGTTGTTCCACTTGATAAGACCTTATTGCAATTTACTATTATGAAGTGTCTGTTTGAAGTTGAAACAAGTTCTAGATAAGCCCTTCATTGAGAAACCAGCAAAAAAAGAGAGAGGGGGGAGATAAATAGTCAGAGTGGAACTCTGATTAGAGAGTTATTAATTAAGACCATGAAAGTCCTGTGGAGTTTCCTTTGATTGGAAAAATAGAGGACTACAGAATTAAAGGCTTTGGGGGGAGCGTTTTTATGCTAAAGGAGCCAAAAATTATTTCAAGGATTTTTAAATCAAGGTATTATTATAGCTGAGGCATTGGTTGTAACCAGAAGACCCTGTCAATTTAATTAAAATCTTATGGGGATGAGGGGGACAAAGTAAGTAACCCATTTTGTTTCAAAGCCCGTGCCGCTGTCTGATGCCACTCAAAGGCACTTTCAGGCTGGTGTGCGCGCTCTCACAGGGCCACCCAGAGGGACCTGGCCCTGGGGACGCAGCCTTAGAGTCCAGCGGGCAACTCTGCTGTGGATGTCCTGCTCAGGGTGCGGCACCGGCTTGGTCCTGCCCAAGGCTCTCCCTGGTTTTCCTCTGCAGCCTCCCGGCTCTGCAGCAAGCACTCAGGTCCAACAGGACCCCAGCTTAGACGCTTACTATAGGGTGCTCCGGGCAATTTTCTGAACCTCAGCTAAGAAGCCTTCCGTTTCCTTCTCTCTCTCCCTACATCCACTCCTACATTTAAAGTGAGAAAAGGGCCTGGCCTATAGAAGCTCAAGGTGTGTTAGGTCTCTTCCTCACTTCCTCTCTCCCAACCCATCCCTAAGTAGCTTTCAGGAAAGATGGTTCTAGAATGCTGAGCTTGCCATTCCCCTTTAGGCCTTGGCAGAGGGTGCCAAGGATTTGGATTTAACCTCACGTTGAGCCTGACACTCAGGCCAAAATGCTCTCTTGTCCTCACCCCTTGTCCCAGCTCCAACAGGACCCCAGCTTAGACACTAACATGGCTCCCTGCTGTCTACAGAATATGTCTGAACTCTCCTTGGCCCAACAACCAAAGCCCTTCACCACCTGGCCCCAAACTACCTTTCTAAAACTATCTCTCACCGCTTCCTTTCAAATACATAAATCCCAGAGCAAGCCAGACTTGCAGGTTGGGATGAGAGGAGATTGTACCCAGCTCGGTGCCCAGGACCCAGAGGCAAGAGGCACAGTTCCTGTCCTAAGGAGTTGGGAAGATAGACAAGTGAACCCACAGAAATAAGCAGTGCCTCACCTGCTGAAACAGAAATACGCGGGAGGTGTTTAGGAAGTGGCAGGAGGGGAAGTAACTGCTAGATCAGCCTCTGGGAGTTACAGGTGTCTCAGGAGATACATACCTATGTAACCGAAGTCCTAGGGGTGAGTAGGAGTTCACCGGTGAGAAAATTAGGAGAGTGTCAGAAGGGGGAAGAGCCCGAGTAGGGAATGTCACAGAAGGCGGCGGAGCAGACGGGATCTGGGGGAGAATAAGAAATGAGGCTAGCCGAAACCGGTTTGGCTCAGTGGATAGAGCATCGGCCTGCAGACTCAAGGGTCCCAGGTTCGATTCCGGTCAAGGGCATGTACCTTGGTTGTGGGCACATCCCCAGTAGGGGGTGTGCAAGAGGCAGCTGATCGATGTTTCTCTCTCATCGATGTTTCTAACTCTCTATCCCTCTCTCTTCCTCTCTGTAAAAAATCAATAAAAAAAAAAATAAAAAGAATAAGAAATGAGGCTATATGGCTGGACTGGCAGGGACACATCATTAGCGCTTAATAGGCCAAAGGTGACCCATTCACAGGGGGAGGAGCACCCCTGAAGAGGTTTTAACAGGGCAAGAAATGATCAGGTTTGCATTTGGGGAACATTTCTCTGGGCACAAAAGGGAAGCAAACAGGAGCAGAAGGTCAATTCATAACTGAGAAAACCAGTTCAGAGGCTCTTGCGGTGAAGTGTTCAGAGCAAAACTTAAAGATGAATAGACATGGTGATGAGGGAGCAGGTTAGAGAGAAGCCACAAAACTTGCTGACCATTTAGACCTGCACCATCCCATACGGTAGCCACCACCAGCACTCGGGGCCATCGAGCTCTTGAGGTGCAGCTGGTCCAAAGTGAAATGTGCTACATCGGTGTAGCACACACACCAGGTTTTGAAGAGGTAGTTCCAAATTTCAAAAAAATATATCTAAGCCCGGTCAGTGTGGCTCAGTGGTTGAGCCTCGACCTATGAACCAGGAGGTCACAGTTCGATTCCCTGTCAGGGCACATGCCCAGGTTTCGGGCTCGATCCCCAGTAGGGGTCATGCAGGAAGCAGCCGATCAATGTTGCTCTCTCATCATTGATGTTTCTCTCTCTCTCTCTCCCTCCCCTTTCCTCTCTGAAGTCAATAAAAATATTTTTTTAAAAAAGAAAAACAATATCTCATGAATAATGTGTATATTGGTTCTATGTTGAAACAATTATATTTTTATATATTGGGCTAAATAAAATTGTTAACATTAATTTTCCTTAATTCTCTTAGATGTTTTTAATGTGGCTATTAGAAAATTCAAAATCTCATCTAAAGCTTACATTATATTTCTGCTAGGAAGTGCTGGATTAGTGGGACCAAGAAGTGGGGAGTGGGTATCTGGGTCCCCACCCTGGAGACAGAATAATGATAATGGTGATAATGGGTGGCACACACAGCCCCAACTTACTGGATGCAGGTACTGTCCCAAGCACCTTAACTATATACTCTGTTATTCTTCCCAACTATCTAATGAGGTGGGTGCCACTATTATCTCCACTTTACAGATGGGAAAACTAAGGCACAGAGAGGTCATGGCAGAGCTGAGATTTGGATCCAGGCAGTCTGACTGCAGAGTCCAGGATCTTAGTCACTACAAACACTGCCCACTTCTACAAGTGCCAGGAACTGAGTGTGGGGAGGGGGAAGCAGCTCAACACTCAACCACTGAGCCATGCAGGCCGGGCTAATCTACTGGTTTTGTTAGGGCTTTTCTTTCAAATGATTCTACTGTTGCAATAAAAAAAAATTCTTACAGTTAAGTGCCTGGCATGTCCTAGCACTTAATACATATTTGTCAAATGAATCGATACATTGATGATCCTATATATTCTGCGGGTGGGGCATCAGAGAGTGAGGGAGATGGGAAGGCTGAGTGGGGAGTAGTCTGGCTGGGCTCCCTCCTGAGCCCCTCATGATCTGCTCCATGACTTCAGAGTCTCCACCTCCAGCATGGATTTGTCCCTGAGCTCCAGGTTTATCCCTTTGGTGATGTCCCCCCAAAATCTCCTTGGATGTCCTAGAGGCCTCACCTTTAATGCATCTCCAAATGAATTCCTTTCCTGCTCTCTCCTGGTTTAGGACCCATGTCCTTCCATGGCTCCAGCTCCTGCCAGAGGCCCCTTACATGCTCCAGCTCTCAGTGGGCCCCAACAGCATTAGCCCCAGTGTTTCTCCATCCCTTATTTGCTCCCTTAACCCTGCCCACCCTCTATAAGAGCTCCTTCATAGAAGCCTCTTCATTTGAACCAGGTGGGGGTCCATTCTATTTCCTGCCAGGGCGCTGACTGGTACAGCCAGTTCATAAAAGATAAAACTGGGGAGCCACAGGGTGCCCTGTAATGGCCCAGGGCAGCCACAGATGTTGTGTAGGTTGTAGACAGACAACCGCAGGGGCTGCCCTTCACTTTGCAATCTATGGGAGTAATTCACCCTGGATTTATGCAGCACACATTCTGCGTCGCTGATCCCGAAGGCCCTGAATTTGCCCAACATCAGCCAATTCCTGGATCTCGTGGCAGAGTCCTGACCCGTGTCCCATGGCTGTTGTATCACCCCAAGCTGGCTCTCCACTCCGCCATGCCTTTCAGGAGATGAGCTGGGCGAAGCTGCAAAGTCCATTTCACCTCCCTCATTCCAGGCACAGCTCAACCCCCAGCAGTGTCTCTCTGAAGAACAGGACAAGGTACCCCAACTAGGTTCCTGTTTTGCAAACTTATCACTGATAATGATGAGAACCTTTGAGTCTGTGTATTTTAAGGATAGAATAACTAGCATCCATACTTTGCCATGAGTGAGAGTTGATTAGTAAACATCTTCAAGAGACATCTAAAAAAAAAAAAAAAAAATGCTGTCCCCCTTCGCCAGTTTCCTCAGTGGTGGGAGCGTTGGCCTGCAGATCGAATGATCCCAGGTTCAATTCCGGTCAAAGGCACATTCCTCTGTTTCAGACTTGATCCCCTGCCCCAGTCGGGCACATGCAGGAGGCAATCAATCAAGGTGTCTCTTTCACATTGATGTTTCTCTCTGTCTCTCCCCCTCCCTTCCACTCTGCCTAAAAATCAATGGAAAAATATCCTCGGGTGAGGATTAACAACAACAACCAAAATCTATCTATTGCAAAAAGAATATTAACCCAAAGAGAAAAAAAATTTTGGGTTTTGAAAAAAGAGCAATCATGGATAGAACAAATATATAACGTGAGGTCAAAAAGATCCTCCAAAAATCACTGCAGGTGAGACCTCCAGACATGATGCGCCTGAGAGTGTGATGTAATGGGACCATTCGTGAAGAATTCGTGTCTAAAAAAGAAATGGAACCTCAGTCCAGTGAAGCCTCTACAGCTAACCGTGAATGCATAGGAAATACAGGAGAGCGAGACAAGTTCAACAACACCAGAAGGAAGCAATCAGCCAAGTCCAAGTGCAGGACATTCTCCAGCCAGTTGACCTGGTTTCTCCAAACATCAATGGCGTGAAGGGGAAAAAAAGAAGGTGAACTGTTATAAATTAAAAGAGACTTACCAAATGCATTGGATTGGATCCTGGAATAGAAAAAGGACATTGGTGGAAAAACTGATGAAATACAAATAAACTCTAAAATTTAGTTAATAGTAGTGTACCAATTTAATCCTTACTTTTGACAAATGCACCATTGTTGTGTAAGATGTTAACATTAGGGAACACTGGATGAAGGGTATATGGGAGCTCTATATTAGCTTTGTAACTTTTCTATAAATCCAAAATTGTTACAAAATTAAAATATAATTTTAAAAAGTGAGAGAGATTTTAAAAGTATAACAGCCAGATAAAATGGATAGCCTTTGTTTGGATCCTGTTTTTAAACAAATCAATTGTAAAAACATCTTAAAGACAATCAGGGAAATTTGAATATGGGCTGGATATTGGATGATATTAAGGAATTGTTGTTCATTTTATTAGGTGTAATAATGACATGGTGGTTATGCTTTTTAAAAAGCGCCTATCTGTTAAACATATGTATGTACTGGTGAAATGACATGATGTCTGGGACTTGTTTTAAAATACTCCAAAATAAAAAAGTGATGATGGTGATAAAACGAGACTGAAAATGGGTGATAATTATTGAAACACATTATGGGAATATATTTTAAATTGTCTGTATTAAGAAGAAGAAAGGACCCTGGCCAGGTGGCTCGGTTGGTTGAGGTGTCATTCTGTATACCAAAAAGATTGCAGGTTGGATTCCTGGTCAGAGCACACACTTAGGATGCATGTACAGGAGGCAACCAGTCTATATTTCTCTCTCTCTCTCTCTCTCTCTCTCTCTCTCTCTCTCTCTCTCTCTCTCTCTCATTAGTAAAAACATATCTAAGGAGAAGGAAGAGGAGGAGGAGGAAGCGGGGAGGAAAAGGAAGGAAAGGAAGGAAGAGAAGGAAGTCTGTGTGCACCTTTCCCCATTAAGGGGTTTAGAGGCTTCTCTCTGAGCTGATCACCAGCTTGCTTTGTTTCTCTGACTGAAACTCACTGCCAGGCCACCAAGTGACATAATGATGATGGCACCACTAAGTAGTAGTCCAGAGCAGTGCCAGGGATTTGGGTCCTGGCATCACACCTGGCAATCTTCATTCAAATCCTGGATGGCCTCAAACAGGTTAGTCTCTGTGTCTTGGTTCTACCTTCTGTCTTTTACAGACGGTAATAATAGCGCCTGAGAATTCTAAATGAGTTAATATGTGCGAAGTGCTTCAAGTTGGATGTAGCACCAAGTAAGGACTCAACAAATGTTAGCTGATTTCATCACCATGAATACACATGGTTCTCCCCACTCTCCTGTAATGCCTCACGTTCTCCATCCACTACAGCTTAGTGGCCAAAACATTCCTGTCTCCAGCTTTCCAGCCTCTCCTTGACTTCATAACATATCCCATATGAATGCTAAGAATCGCCTCAAGTCATCTGGCCAGAACTGTGCCTTTTAGTTTTCACATGCTCCTAATTTTCAAATTAAATTCTCTTCTTTTCATGGTCTTTGTCACAAGTAATTTGACTAATTCCCTTCACCATTTTGAGAGACTTCAGTTGGGTCAAAGAGATCTCTTTTCAGAAAGAACTTGCCAAACCTCTTCAGCCTTTCCTTACAACTGGCTGACGACTGATGACAGAATGGATGTGATGTTGATCCTCGATGTCCCATCTCCCAAGGGGCCTCACGCCTATCGATTGTGTGGGGCTGGGTAGGTTCTCCTGCCATCAAAGTAAAAGAAAGCACGCCTTTGGTTTATAAGGGGCTCTGCCATTCTGCAGCCCAGTGTCCTGTCCAGCCTTTGCACTAGAGCGGGGCCATGGACCAAACGCTTGTGAGGGGCATATAAAGGAATCTTCTCCTGACATGCTAACCCTATACGAGCACACTTGCAGGGCAGGTATTTAGCTAGGCGGTTTTACCTTCAATGGCACTATACAACACAATCAAGCCACTTCCCGGCTTCTAATTTGTAGTGTCTGCAATGCCTGCCTTTGCAACTTTTCATGCCTATGTAGAATGACAGGTCTATGAAACAGAACTACGCTGGAGTTGGGCCAGGTTTGCACAGTTAGAAAATCTGACAGGGATGGAGCCCTGCCCAGGTGTTAGGAACTGAGCTGAGTTCCGTGGATGAGCTAGCACATTTATTCTTACGACAGTACTACAAAGCTGGTGCTATTATTATGGCCACTTTACAGGCAAGATAACTGAGGCACAAAGCAGTTAAGTAGCTAGCTCAAGGTCACCCATCTGGGAAGTTGTGCAGCCAAGCTTTGAACGCAGATTGTCTAGCTGCAGAGCCTAAACTCCTTGCACTCCCATCACTGCCTTGCACAGCTCCCACCCAATGACAGCCACGGACAGCAACACTCCATTCTGATTTGTTGTGATGTTTTCAGATGCCACTGAACTGATTGGATCAAACCATTTTTTAAAATATGTTTTTATTGAGTTTAGAGAGGAAGGGAGAGGGAGAGATAGAAACATCAATGATGAGAATCATTGATCGGCTGCCTCCTGCACGCTCCCTACTGGGGATCGAGCCTGCAACTTGGGCATGTGCCCTGACATGGAATCCAACCATGACCTCCTATTTCATGGGTCAACACTCAATCACAGAGCCATGAAATTTTGTTGTTATTGATTTGTTGTTATTGGTGGTAATGAAGACGATAATGATGTTTGGTGCATCTGTTTGGTTGGTCAGTCTGTTGGCTGGCTGGTTGGTTGGTTTTACCTGAACAAATTAATGGGTGGCTATAATGTGTCAAGCATCTTCATGTCCATTTTCTCATTTTATCTTCCCAGTAATCCCATTGCATACAGCTTACTATTCCTATTTTACAGAGGCTCAAACAAGATTTACACTTACCCAAAGGCACGTTGCTAGTATTTAGACAGAGTTCAAAAAGCCTGAGTTGCCAACGGCTATGGACGAGGGCTTTCAGCTCTTAGACTACCAGTCACAGATGCCCACCACAATATCCAGAGAGAAGGTGGGGGCCACACGAGAGCAGGGCCCTCCCACAGGCAGCCAGGAGGAAAGCCACAGGAAATCCGCCTTCTGCTCTTTGTCACATTGCCTTGTGCTGTCCTGACTTGCAGACACCGTGACAGGAGGAAAACCCTCTTCCTTTCCACAACCTGCTATAAGATTGATTAGATAATGGTAGCAGCGTGTTTTGAAGGGAAGTGATGGAGGAAACACCCTGTGTTTGTTTTGGGGTGGATTCCCAGGAGACTTCAGACAAGATTAAAGCCAATGAATGGTCTGCTCACATCACTGGGCTGCTTTGTGTGAGGAAGGAATTGTTTCCCAAAACAAGTCTCCTACAAGGGCTGCCAAGATCACCCAGCTCTGCGCCACACCCAAACATGTCTCCCTTCGGCTTGGCTGTCACACAAGGGAAAGGAAACTTACATAGTCACAGACTGGTCCATGAAATGTTGACAGATACTTGGACATCAAAGTGTGCCTTTAGTGAAAAACAATTGCCAAATGTTTCAGAACATGACTCTGAAGTGTAAGTTTTATCAGGAGGGAAGAAGAAACTGAGATTAATAGATGAGACATATTATCAAACCAGACAATCAGGGTGGGAGGAACATCCTAGGACGTTTAGTCCTACGCCATCTTTGATCAAGTCTATTTCTCCCCTCCCAGGATACTTTCCTGCTGCGGCCAAGTGGTCACCAGTCTGTGTCTGCATACCTGTACTCACTGGGCTGGTTGTCTCTTACCAGATGGTAAGTAAGAGGAGAAACGCATTATAGAAGGTAGCTGGTGTTTTTAACATAAATATCCCTGTCCTAAGCCATAAGTATCATTAGTTTGGAAACTTTGGAAGTTAGTTTTGTACTACAGTCTGTTGATGACACTGTAGGGAAGCAGGGACTGTCATCCTTTGCTTGTGGAAGTACAAAATGACATCATAGCCTCGATAGAGGGCAACTTAGTTCTATTTATTCAAATCAAAAGTGCATATACCCTTTAACCCAGCAACCCCATTTCTGGGAATTCATGTTACCTATACACCAGCACACACCAGAAATGAGATATGTATAGTCTTAATTGCAACATGGTCTGAAACAGTATCATGCTGGAAACCACCAAACACACATCAAAATGGACCTTAATAAGTATGGTACATCCACATTGTGGAATACTATGCAGCAGTAAGAAAAAGAGATGAAAGCTCTCCATGTATGAATATGGAAAGATCTCCAGGATATATAGACTATAGTGCCTTTTGTGCAATAACGAGATAAATAACATCATATATTAATATTTGCTTATATGAGGAAACAATGCAAGACATAAGAAACTAATAAAGTGGTCATCTATCTGGGGAGGTGGTAGGGAATGTGGTGGATGGAAACAGAGTGAGAGAAAGACTTCTTCCAGATTAATCTTTTTCTAACATTCTTATTTTGAACCATTTGAATCTGTTATCTGTTTTAAAACACACACAAGCGTGCCTATATGGTGTGGCTCAGTGGTTGAGCATCAACCTATAAACCAGGAGGTTGCAATTCAATTCCCGGTCAGGGCACATGCCTGGGCTGCAGGCTCGATCCCCAGTGTGGGGCGTGCAGGAGGCAGCCAATTAATGATTCTCTCTCATCATTGATGTTTCTATCTCTCTCTTCCTTCCTCTCTGAAATCAAGAAAAATATATTTTAAAAATAAAAAAGCCCTAGCTGGATTGGCTCAGTGAATAGAGCGTCGGGCCTGTAGACTGAAGAGTCCCAGGTTCGATTCTGGTCCAGGGCACATGACCTGGGTTGCGGGCTCGGTCCGCAGTAAGGGGCATGTAGAAGGAAGCCCATCAGTGATTCTCTCTCATCATTGATGTTTCTCCCTCCCTCTCCCTTCCTTTCTGACATCAATAAAAAATACATTTTAAAAAATAAATAAAAAAATAAAAAACACAAATGCAAACAAAGCAAAATTTAGTCTTGAGTTTTATGGAATAAAGGTAATGAGCAGCTATCAGAGTATCTTACTTGTCCTAAGGTCTTCTGGGTTTTCTCTCCTCCATTCCCCTCCATCATCCAGCATTCCAGGGATCCAGTGATCCACCCCTGCCATGGAATCTTCCATCCCTCCCCACAGGGAGAGGAGACCTTGCCCTTTTCTCCCCTCTTGGGTGTTGCAGTCACCAGAGCCTTAGACTTTGTCCACAGGCTACTGAGGCCCTGACTAGCCTGAGGGGAAAGCTGAGGAGGGCTAAGGGGGGTTCTCAGGGTTGCAGCTGATTCCCTCCCTGAGTATTCACAAGCAAGCACATGTCTCTAAGTCAAATAATAATTATTTCAGGCCCTAGCTGGTTTGGCTCAGTGGAT
Source organism: Eptesicus fuscus (assembly GCF_027574615.1). Taxonomy (NCBI): domain Eukaryota; kingdom Metazoa; phylum Chordata; class Mammalia; order Chiroptera; family Vespertilionidae; genus Eptesicus; species Eptesicus fuscus. The sequence continues at coordinate 32,709,862 of NC_072476.1, forward strand.
AGAGTGTTGGCCTGCAGACTCAAGGGTCCCAGGTTCGATTCCAGTCAAGGGCACGTGCCCGGCTTGATCCCCAGTGGAGGGCATGCAGGAGGCAGCCAATCAATGATTCTCTCTCATCAATGATATTTCTATCTCTCCCTCTCCCTTTCTCTCTGAACTCAATAAAAATATATTTTTAAAAATAAATCAATCAATAAATAATTATTTCTGGACACAATGCAATCTGGTGTCATAGGAGGAAAAAATGTCCCTCCTGTCTTGGGGAGGCAGTGACCCCAGCGTTATTCTGCCAGGGCATTTTTATGCTTTCTGAGCCTGGCCTGGAGCAGAGGCGCCACCACCAGGAAACAGCTGTGCATAGCGCCTCTTCCCCGTGCAGGGTGCCAGGCAGTGCAGGGTTTTCTGAGTTTCCTGCACTTGGTTGCACAATAATTATGCCTCCAAGTACAGTTTATTGGCAAAAGGTTTAAATACATGGCATTAAAACAACAACACAACCTGCAATCCATAATAATAATAATAATAATAATAATCCAAAATAAAGTCTATAAAAATAATCACATTTCTTGAAAGTCAAAAGGTATATGTTCTAATATGTTAACTAATATCAAGTGATGGGCTTTTATATTAACCGTGTTTCTGCTGCTTTGATATCTGGGGTCCTGCTAACTCTGGAGAGACTGCCCTTCCAAGGATTGTTCTAAGAGACAATAAACTCATAGCCTGCTGTGCACACCATTCATATGCAAATAAACGGGTCTTCAATCCCAATCCCAATCATCTCCTTCATCTGTCTCAAACTCTGGACCACTATCCCCTTGTCTTAATCACTCCAGGACCTGAACCCACTGAAATTACTCAAACTAGCCAATCCTAACCCTGCTTACTCTCCCTTTCCCATTTCTTCAGGAAACCACAGTAAATCTCTTGCCCACATTTTTCCATGGATCCCTCTGCCTTGTGACCAACTCTGGTGCTTCCCCATGTGCTCCCCTCACCCCCAACCCCGCCGCCCCCACCTCAGGGGGTGATGTGCACCTCCTCCTGGGAACTGTGAGTAGCAAACTATCTTTTCAATGACAGTCCTCTCCTGATCTGTTGGATTTACCATAGCTGAAAATACCATAAAGCCTACACTTTAAAACAGCTTTACATGAGGGTGGCATTTATTCAGAAAAAAAAAGGCTCTAGAATCATCTTGGTTAAATTTCACATTAAAGCCTGGCCCAAGAAGAGATAATGCACCAAATTGGAAATCGAATTAGAAAAGTAACTCTTTTTCATGGATGTATAAAGACACACTCCATAATGCAGACTCCATAATGTAGAAGTTCCAAGAAATCCACAAGTATATCACAGTCAGTTCTAGGTGTTGTCAGCTACAGTTTCACATGCCCACATGATCTAATTCGCTCTTGAACATAAGCATAGTGTGGAAGGTGTGTAAAAGAAGATTTCTTAATGAGTACACTTGGAACTTGCAGCTGTCCGTTTAATATAAATACACAGAATACACAGAATTTGGAGCAAACTAAGTTGAAAGAGCAGTAAATTAGCTAACTTTAGCAAGAGTAAAATAGGTATATATAAGATTTTTTTAAGCAGAAATACATCATGTGTTAGTCAGAGGCATTAATTTATTTATGATAGATTAAACATATAACATATAAGTGCTTCTTTCAAAAGAAAGGGGAGGGGGGAGGAGAGAGGAAGGAAGGAAAAAAGGAAGGGAGGGATTAAGGAAGGGAGAGAAGAAAGGGGGGAGAGAGAGAGAGAGAAAGAGAGAGAGAGAGAGGCGCAAAGGAAGACAATGAAGTTTAATTCACAAAAAGTACAATCAGTGTGATAAGAAAACTCTTGTGATTGGGCTGCAGAAAGAGTAAGTCAGAAGCATCACACAAGCATTATGAAGGCCTGAGAATGTTATAAGTGATGCTAGCTACCAGATATCAACCACCTAACCTCTTTGCCGGAAATTGGGCTAAATTGCCTTAATGTCTCATCTCATTCAGTCCTCCTAACAACCCTGTAGGATTGTTTAGAAGCCCCATTTCAGTAGGTGGGAAACTAAGGCTTTGTGTTAATTATCTATTGCTACATACCAAATTTCCCTAAGACTTAGCAACTTACAGCAACAATAAACATTTATTATCTCTTACAGTTTCTATGGGTCAGGAATTTGGAGTAGCTTAGTTGGGTGGTTCTGGCTCAGGATCTCTCTTGAGGTTGTAGTCAAGTTGTTGGCTGGGGCTGCATTCATCTGAATGCTTGACTGGAGCTGGAGGATGGTCCCAGGATGGCTCACTCACATGTCTCCCAGGTTGATGCCGGTTGGTAAGCAGGAGGCCTCAGTTTCTCACCACATGGAGCTCTCTACAGGGCTGCTGGAGTGCTCAAGACATGGCAGCTGTCTTGCCCCAGAGTAACCGATCAAAGACAGTGGAGGGCGGAAGCGAAATGTCTTTTTATGACCCAGCCTCCGAAGTCACACATCCCTCAAATTTCTATTGGTTACACAGGTCAGCCCTACTCAGTGTGAGAGGGAACTACACAAAAGCATCCAGACCAAGAGGTAAAAATCATTGGGGCCATCTTGGATGCTGGCTTCCACTGAGCAGAAGAGTTTAAGTAGCTTTTTAAAGATCACTCAGCTAATTTTAAATTCTGCCTTACTCCAAAATCATCAGTACTCCTTCTGCTGCACAACAGTCTCCCCAAAGCCTGCATGCAGGACACTGCCAAATGAAGACAAAAGGTCCTGGTTAGCCACATCCCTGTTTCATTGTTTTTTGCCAAAAGTTTATCTTCAATCCACTGGGAAATATTTTGTTATATTGAAAGCATAGCTCAGGCTTTCTAATGGAAATTGATGAAAAATAATTTTACTTTATTGATTTTGCCCTAAACCAAACTTGCTGACTTCATCCCTGGCTAAAGCTTTTTTCTTTCTTTCTTTCTTTCTTTAAATGAAGGATGTACTAATAGAGGACAAAATATTTCCAGGTTGCAAATCATTTTGTGATCATTCCTCTTTTTGAGAGTTGAACTAAATATGTTCAAATGTCTGCGTTGTATGAGGAGGTGATTGAAGGGCATTTTTATTCCCTTGAATAACAGGAAGTCCATCATTGATTCTTTAGTAATAAAAACTGCATGTGGAAGAATTGAAACCATGGAAGGTCAACTCAAATTAAAGATTTCATGACTGGCGGTTATATTAAATCTTTTCAACAATTTATAGGAAGGATTTGAACTATGTCAAACATATTTCTTTAAGTTTTTTTAAGCGAGAGATTTTATTGCCTGGAGTCACACAATCAGGAGAAAAATTACTCTTAGGTCATCCAGTCCTGGCCCCTGCCAATGTCATATTGCTCCCCTCAGGACCAAAGGCTGGGTACTAAGCTGTCTGAAGTCAACCTCTTCTAATTAAAATTAAAGTCATAAAGCAAAGTATTTCAATAATCTACAATAATAATAACTCCAAATTTATATCGGGGTTTTTTTATCCAAGAAACGTAAATCAGTTCACATTTTTTTATTTCTCTCACCTGGAAACAAAAACGAAAGGCCCACGGCAAGTCTAAGGGAACATTCATTAACTTAAATATTTACAGAGTAAATGAACATGCATGTGTGTCTGTGTGTGTGTGTGTGTGTGTGTGTGCTGGGGGAAAGGGAGAAGGAACTGACACTTATTGAGCACCTATCCTACACCAGGCTTTGAACTAAGTCCAGTGGACACAAACATGAATCAGACCCTTCAAGAAGTCACGGGTTGTTAAGGATGTAGCACCTCCCATTGCAATGAAGAACACACGGGGCCTGGGGAAGCCCGGGCTCTGGATGCCACATCTGGGGCAAAGCCATTCCTGGGCACAGAGATGTGGCATCGTTTCACAAAGAAAGAACTGAAGCTGTTTGTAAAGCCCCTGGTTCCTGCCTCCTCCTGACATCAGTTTAGAGCTTGTACACATCGCTTGCCTTTCAGTAATAGCTCCCATTGTAAATTAAAATAAGATTCTTTATGGGAAGGCACTTGACAAGGTGAAAAGCACTATATGGGTTGGTCTTCCATCTAGAGGGGGAGCTCTCCGGGTGCAGGGACTGTGCAGGTCCATCTCGGAACCCAGGGTCCACCCAAGAACCCACACTAGTTCTCCCAAAGGCCCAGCCAGAAATCTAAGTAGATGCTTCATGTCAAAAAGAGGGTGGAGGCAAAATTCCCTCAAATTTTTCCAGATGTGAAAAGGAACAACTTTTTTGAGGTTCCTTGGACTTTTGAAACTTTTAATTTTTTTAAATACATACAAAGGAATGTGTATAATATTTGATGGTTATGAAGTAATATTAATAAAATAACCACCTGGGAACATTTAATGGTGCTAAAGAAAGAAAGAGCTCACAGAAGGACAGGGAGATTTCAAAAAGACACAAAAACCAACTTAAAAGTTTCTCCCCATGGCCAAATCAAGGATAATTTAAGCATCAAAATAAACAACAGATTACAGTTGACCTTTAAACAATTCAGGGGTTAGGGGTGCCCACCCCTACTTGGTCAAAAATCTACGTACAACTTTTGATTTTCCTGAAACCTATCTACCCTTGGCATCCGTAGGGGATTGGTTCTAGGACCCCCTGCCAATGCTAAAATCATGGATGTTCAGGTCCCCTACATCCAAAGGGCCAAGAAGAATGGGAGAACAGCCTGAGAAACAGCATAGAAGCCCAGAGAGATGAGGAGAAGATGGGGGAGAATCCACAGTAGATATGGATGGGAAATAGACTGGATAGATAAGCAGTAGCCAATTTACACAGAGCTTTCAAGTATTATCAATGCATACAGTACTGCTGATTTTGGAGCCCTCCACATCCTCAAACTCCCAACTGCTGATTGAAAATAGCACATGTATTTATTGGGGGTGGGGTGGAACGCATATAAGTGGACCCAATTCAAACCCATGTTGCTCAAGGGTCAACTGTATAACCAAGTGAATAAAAATAGGAAACGAGGAACCAGGAGAGAGAGAAATAATATGGCCCCACAATGTCATTCCTAAGTATCTACTTACCCAACAGAAATGAACACGTATGTCCACACAAAGCTTTATTTCTAGCAGCTGTGTTTATAACAGCCCCAAACTAGAAATAGCCCCACCCAAATTGCCATCAAATCAACAAGAGAATGGATCAACAAATGATGGTATATTTATATGTGGAATACTACTCAGCAATAAAAAGGAATGGACTATTGATACACATAACATGGATAAATATCAAAAATATTATCCTGAGTGAAAGAAGCCAGATACAAAAAAAGTATGTATTGTGTGATTCCACTTACATGAAATTCTAGATTAGGCAAAACTAACCTATAGTGACAAAATGTCTAAGACATTTCCTAGGGACGGGGTTAGGAGGGAGTTGACTGTAAAGAAACATGAGAGAACTTATTGGGTCATGGAAATATTCCGTATCTTGAGTAAAATAGTAATTATACGAGTCTATACATTTTTCAAAATTCAAAGAACAATTAAAATAGGTATGCTATGATATATGTTTATGTTTAAATTTAGTCATTCATAACTTACTAATGTTGATTTTTTTTTTAAAGGACAGACTCAACGAGCAAAGTGTTTGTTCTTCCCCCTTTTTCTTCCCTTAATTGCAGGCATAATGTCTGGAGGCACAGCAACTACCTTTTGTTTAAGAGGTAACAAGCATGAGAATAAATATTAAAGCTAATGATAGCAGAGAATAAAAGATGGAAAGAGCCATTTTCCACTCCCAGCTGCCTGAGGCTATTTTTGAACTGCCACACCATCCCTAGACTATCAAGCTCCAGACCTTGTTGCCACAGTTACAGGGTTTTGTTAGTTTAGTCAAATTAATTCCCAACCTTGCCCTGAAAAGGTCTCAGGCTCGATTCAGGTCAAGGGCGTACCTGGGTCACACCCTGGTCCCAGTCAAGGCGCCTGCGGGGAAGCAGGCCTAAGCAGTCAGTAGCACACCCTTAGCACTGCCACCACTGCGCTTGTGGCTGAGCAGCGCTGCCCCTGTGGGAGTGCACTGACCATCAGGGGGCGGCTCCTGTGTTAAGCGTCTGCCCCCTGGTGGTCAGTGCGTGTCATAGCGACCGACCGGTCATTCTACAGTTTGGTTGATTTGCATATTACCCTTTAATTATATAAGATGTCCTGTCTACTGTAGTAATCAAAACTCTGTGTTTTATTTAAAGTTAAAGCTACCACCACCCTCTACCCCATCTCTACCCTCAGCCCCAGGCAATCTTCAGGCTGGTGGGACTGAAGGAGAAAGGCACATGGCCATCCTCTTTCCTCTTTGCTAGTCTTGTCTACTCCTGCTCCCCCAAGTCTCCATCCAGGCTACTTCAGGCTATTCCACAGTTGAGATTGGGGTGAGGTAGGAGGAGAGAGAGTAGGTTTTATTTAACAGCTGCAGATATAATCCAGCACTGGTGCCCTCTGGCAATAGCAGATGCTCCGTGCTGATTTGTATATCATTGGGGAAATTTTAAGGGTTCCCGGAACCTACACGACCTAGGCTCTGACTACTGCTTCCTTATAATGCACTGGCCCCGATAAGGGCTTGCAATGTCCTCCCTAAGCTTTGGTATCCAGTAATCCACCTTCTCTGGGAAGTTCACCTCCTCCAGGGGGTCCTCACAGGCAAAATCCAAAATGGCTCAAAGTCCACCCCCTCCCACCTCAGGTCTCTAGGAAAATCGTGTGTGTCCTTAGTGACTCCCAGTGCACCCTCTTTCTTTCCCTACCCTCTTGCTTTAGACCAGATCTCCCTACAGCTTCTCAAGCTGATCCTCATGCTGCCCAAATTCCAGGGGCCAAAGGTTCTCTGAAGCCTCATCTCTCACTTGACCCAAGGTGAGCAAGTTGCATACTCTCCAAAGAAATTCTCCCTCTCCCTCTTCAACTTCAGGACGCTTTGATAAGTTCCAGGTGATGTGCTAAGTTCTATAGAAATGGACTAGAATCTGGAAGACACTTACCATGTTTTGTGAGCCTTTAAAGCCTCAGCCAAAACCAGAAGAGTCACGTTTTGGCAACTGTTAGAGATCTGTTTGTATATAGAGCTATGTAGACTGGGGATCTATATGAGGTATGAAGAAAAAAATATTACACAGACGATAGAGTGGTGAAGTCCTGGGGTGGGGGAGGAGGGGTGGGCAGGGGCAGGCTGGAAGGGGTCAATGGGAGGAAAAAGGGGACATGTGTAATACTTTCAACAATAAATATTTTTTTAAAAAAGAAAAATATTGAAGGATGCATCCAAGATTGTTAGCATGGACTCCCTGTTGGCAGTTTACTCATTATCTGTCTCTTCACTGGAACCAAAACTTCAAGTTATAAGAAGGGAAGGGGAGAGGTCATGGATGAAGTAAAGAAGCCAAATGAAAAAGAAAAAAAGGAAAAAGATTGCACCAAAAGAAAGCAGGTACATGATCATATTTAGCCATAATTATAAAACTACATCAATGTGTGGACATATGTTTAAAGATATTAAGTGGAAACTTTTTAAAAAGTGATCAATAATGTCCATCTAACCCCAATCAATGGTTGACTCTCAGTTGTCACTTTACTTGACCTCACTGGATGTCTTAGAAGTGTTTGACAAGAGGGATCACTCCTCTCTTGTGACACAGTCCTCAGTTGACTTGCATGATGCCATTGTGCCTACTTTTCCCCTCACTTCTCTGGGTGTTCTGTTTCGGTCTTCTGGGCTGGATTCTCCTCTAAAATAGCAGTGTCCCATAAGCAAAAGCAGTCAGGGCACCCTCTGTCTACACTTATTTTCTCTGCTAACACTTACTCCCTACTTGTTTCTACCTAGTCCATGGCCTTCATGGCACTCGGTATGCTGACTGATGTCTCTTCCAGATTTATATCTGTCGTCTTGACCTCTCCCATAAGACACAGAATCTCATGCTCCATTTGTCCCTCAACAACTAATAGGCATTTCAAAACTGATATAATAAACACAGAACTCTTAATCTCCTGCCCCCTCCGCGTGCCCCTGGGTCCGGGTGAGGCTGGATCCCAGGACCGGGTGAGGCCACGCGCCCCTGGGTCCGGGTGAGGCCACGCGCCCCGGGGCCAGGGTGATGCTGGGTCCCAGGTCGGGTGAGGCCGCAAGCCCCTGAGCCAGGGTGAAGCCGCGCCCCTGGGTCCGGGCGAGACCAAACCAGAGGGAGTCGGACCTGCATTACCACCATTTGTCCACCATCCAGAGCTGAAAAGTCAGTGCCGACATGTACACATAAGGAACTGGTGGACATTGAAATTGGGTCTCAAAAGAAGTGTTGGTCCAGAAAGAAACTCACTACAGACTGATTCATTTGCCTGTCAGCATAACTATTATTGCTCGTCTCACATTCGGTTCTTATAAGTATATTTCTAGTAACACATGATCTCACTCATCTAGGGGAAATGATGAACAACATAGACTGGTGAACAAGAACAGACCCAGAAACAAGGAGGCATCGATCGGACTGTCGGGCCTCAGAGGGAGGGTAGGGGAGGGTGGGGGTAGGGGGTAGAGATCAACCAAAGGACTTGTGTGCATGCATACGAGCCTAACCAATGGTTAAGGACAACAGGGGGGTGGGGGCATCCGTGGGGAGGGGTGTGGGATGGGAATGGGGGATGAGGACAAATATGTGACACCTTAATCAATAAAAAAATAAAAAAATAAATCTCCTGCCCCCTAACACTGCTCCTCCCCTAGGCTTCCCACGTCTGGTAATGGTAAGCAATGGCATACTCTCATTCACACAACCATGTAAGTCAATGTTCTGGATGTCATTCTTAACTTCTCTTTCCTTTACACCTAACATCGAATCCATCAGCAACCCCTGCTGGCTCCACCTTCAATCTATGTCCCCAGTCCGGCCTCCACTGTTGCCACCATCATCCCTCTCTTAAGCTACATGAATACCCTCCTAACTGGTACCTATACTAGTATGTCCACTGTTGCTCCCTTTGCTCCGCACAGCAGCCTATGATCACTTTTTTTTAAATAATAAAATTGCGTTATTCCTAATGTTTAGTTCCCATACAGTTTACAAATACACTTTTACTCTGATAATATAGCTTTGCAACTAGCAAAGCAGTTGAACTAACACCAATAAGTACAGGTGGGGAGACAATAACATCCACTAATGTTTCTCTACATAAACTATTCTTTTAATGTCACTTTTTTAAAACAACTGCAAATAGGTTACATAATGTCCGTGGGCAAAAAGGCAATGAAGTGAATCTCTTGAAACACTAAATGTATAACAGTGTATATTATCAACATTTACATGATTCACATCAAAATGACAACATCCTAAAAAGTATTCCTTTTAAGGGATAGATTTATCAATAAAATGCTACATATATTTTAATACTTTGGTACTGCAGGAAATACTCATATACTGCAGGAAAATTAAATGTATGTCTAGGCATTAGATTAACAAAGGATCCTTTTCCATTAGCTTTTATTAATAAAAGAATCACAATTAGTTAATAAATAAAACAGGAAAATTATTAATTATGTGATTTGAGGTTTAGGTTTGAAAGCATGTAAGAATTAGTTTGATATACAGCAAACTTGTACACCACACTAAAACCAACTGTTTAATATTTTTGGCTTGTGTGAACTGCCCATAGTGAGAAAAAGAGCAAACGCTTTAATGATGGAAGATATTTAAAACATAAATCAGATCATGTCAATTCCCTGCTCAGAAAGCCTCCATAATGATTTTTTGGCTAGCCATTTTCCTAGCCAATGTCAGCTTTCCCCTCACCACCTCTGCCCTCATTGTTAAGAAAAGCAGTGTGCTTCCCCACCTCACCCTCCCACCCCCTAGATTCCCTTGCACTTAGGGAAGCCATGTGATCTAGTGCTAACCAATGAGACATAAGGTGAAATCTCCGGATGGGGATTCTAAGCTACTGTTTTGCTGAGAAAAGGGGAGACTCTAGTGCCACACATCCTTTGACATTTGTTCTTGCCTGAAAAACAAACAAGCAAACCAACAAGCAAAGGCAGAGCATCTATGCCAAAGGTGTCAGGACAGGAAGGGAGAGGGGAACTTGTTCCTTGCGCAGCGGCATCAGTTCTTGTATGCCCATCCTTTGGTTCCTTGTTAGTTGAGAAAAAAGCAAATCCATCACTTGGTTAAAGCACTGTGTTGAAGTTTCTGTTACACACAGCCAAATACAATCCTGGCACACGCTTCCCAGCACCTTAGAATAAGTCCCCAACGTCTTACATGATCTCTCCAACAGCATCCCCTACTGCACTCTCCCTTATTCTTCCTGCACCCACCTCTTGGGCCCTCTGAGCTGACCTTGCAACATGCCAAGTCCATTTCCACCTCAGTATTTTTGCCTTCGCTGTTCTGCTTGAAAAGCTATTCCTTCAGACCTCTCACATCATTTGTCTGAGCCCTCTCTTAATTCAGCTTTCTGCTTTAATGTCATCTCTGCACCAAGATCTTGCCTTAACCATTCCATCCAAAATTGGCTTTCACAATCTAACTCTTTAGTGGTTTATTTTTATTCATAACACCTACCACTATCTAAAATTGTCTCTACCTGAGAGAATGTTATTAATTTACATAATATCCATCTACTCTACTGGAATGGTAGGTTCAAGAGGTACAGAAACACTCCTAGTACCTGGAAGAGTACCTGCTGTAAAGTAGGCATTCAGAAGTCATATATTTAACTAATCAATTCGTTCATGGCATCTTTTTTTAAAAAAATACATTTTATTGATTTTTTACAGAGAGGAAGAGAGAGGGATAGAGAGCTAGAAACATCGATCAGCTGCCTCTTGCACACCCCCTACTGGAGATGTGCCCGCAACCAAGGTACATGCCCTTGACCGGAATCGAACCCGGGAACCTTGAGTCCGCAGGCCGACGCTCCATCCACTGAGCCAAACCGGTTTCGGCCGTTCATGGCATCTTGATACTGAAGCACACTTCCTTACAGTCCACTCAGCAGTTCTTTGTAATGCAGAAGACTATATAACTAGCCAACCAAAAGTAAAGATTGGGTTCATTTTAGTTTTGTGTTTTTATCACGTCAGCACTTTTTTGGACTAGCGTATCTCCTATCGGCACTCTTGGCACATAGATGCTTAATTTCATGGCCTCACCGGAAATTCTGGACGGGGTCTGTGATTTAAGACGGCCCTAATGACTAGATTTAGGAGCAATGCGCCCAGACACCTGCACTGACGATGAACACGCCAGGACATTATCCTTCTGGTTTCCTCCAGATCACCCCAATGAGGGTGCGTGATGAGTCCCTTTACAGAAACCAGAAACTCTTTTCCTTGACCTCTTCCAGACTGTGCCAGGGGTCTCATAAATCCGTGCTCAGCGTAGCCAGCTACGTGCCAGAGTGATGAAGGCGTCAGAGGGCTGGCTCCTACCCAGCTCCGCCCTGTTTGAGCGGTCCGAGTTAGAGCGAGAAATACAAGATCGAGGATCCGCAAAGCGCACCCTCCCTACAAAGACAGAGGCCAGACTCGTGAGCTCTGCGTTCTCCCCGCTCGAAAGGGAGTCTGAATCCGGGTTCTTGTTTCCCTCCTTCCCTCTCCCTGGGCCTCGTACAGCGACTTTCAGCCAGAAGCCCACGCCCAGCTGGACACCGCGTCCAACCGGGAGTTTTCTAGCGCCCAGACCCCGGCGCCCGGAACCCGCCCACTCCCGTCGGCCCCCGCGGGCCGCTCCCCGTCTCCATGGAAACGAAGACAGCCAATCAGCGCGGCGACTTCCGCTCCGTGCTGACCACAGTGCAGTCTCAGACATCGCTGGAGTGGGCTCGGGTGGGCCTGCTGTCGGCGGGCCGGGATGCTGAAGGCCAAGATCCTTTTCGTGGGGCCCTGCGAGGTGAGGCCGGGGCCGGGGGCAGCTTCGGGGGCGGCGAGCGGAGGCGGGGGTGCGCCGGGAGCGGCCCCCCAAGAAGTGGGAACCCGGTCCCACCGCGCCCACCCTGGTGTGCGCCGCTGGCCTCGCCAGGAACGCTGCGTCTCCAGACACTGACCCTGTTTCACTGAGGCCTGAAGGCCCAAGCTAGTGAGTGGCGTTATGGAACCAGAACCTAGATCTCACTTTGCATTCGAGGTTGTCCCTCTTGGATACGACTGTGGGGCGAGAAAACTAGGAGGAGGAAAGATTGGACTATTACCTGGTCTTGGAACAATTAGCTATTAATATATGTATGGTGGTGATAGTGGGGACTAAATCTGTGTGTGTGCTTCACACTATACACAAAAAATAAAATTCAGATGGACTAAAGCTAAACGTGTAAAAAAAACACTGTGGGAGTAGTAAATGAATGGGAATTTGCATTTTATTGATGCTGTTGGCCCAGGGACACACTTGGAAAACACTGTAGTAGATGAATAGATACGTTTTAAATCTTCAGATAGGGAATGTCTTCTTAAGTACAACACAAAAATGAAGAAGCCTTAAAAGAAATGATAGAGAAGTTAAAGGTTAGGGAAAGTATTTGCAAAATAAATCCAAAGAAAGAATTAATAGGTAGTTCACAAGGAAAGTTTAAATATCAGTAAAGAAAAGAGAACTCAATAGAAAACTGAGCAAAAGTTCTGCACACAAGAAATACAACTAAGCTGAAACCGGTTTGGCTCAGTGGATAGAGCGTCGGTCTGCGGACTCAAGGGTCCCAGGTTCGATTCCGGTCAAGGCATGTACCTTGGTTGCGGGCACATCCCCAGTAGGGGGTGTGCAAGAGGCAGCTGATCGATGTTTCTCTCTCAATGTTTCTAACTCTCTATCCCTCTCTCTTCCTCTCTGTAAAAAATCAATAAAATATATTTTTTTAAAAAAAGAAATACAACTAATAAGTGTGAGAAGATGCCCAACTTCACAGTCACAGGAACACAATTTAAAACAAAAAGATGACATTCATTTACCCGTCAGATTGGATGAGAAAAGTTTAGAAGATTGATAACACCCAGGGTTCGGATGCTTGCAGGGATATGAGTGCTCTAGGATTCTGTTGATGGAGCTATAAATTGATAACAGCTTTTTTGACGATAAAATTATTAAAATTTAAAATGTGCCTTTTAGAGCTGCATTTACATTTCTCAGAATCTACAGTAGCTGAATACTTGTCCATGTTCCCCATGGGTCATGTTCAGTATTGAAAAGCTGGAAATATCCTAGGTGCCATCAGTAAGAGAATGTCTAAATAAACTAAGGCACATTCTTACTCTGGAAGTCTGCAGCAGTTAAACAAAACAAGGCAAGTCTGTGTGTCCTGGCATGGAGAACTCTCCAGGACATAAATTATTAAGTGAAATAGACAAGTAACAACGATATGCAGAGATTTATGAAAAGCAAAACACGCACAGATATATTTTTAATGGAAATTCTCAAATATATACAAGGGAGAAAGAACTATGAACTCCTAGTACCCATCACCCAGCTTCAACAACAGAATATATTTCTGCATATACATTTCTCTTTCCCTCACTACTCTTCAAACATCGATATGAGAGAGAAACATCAACTGATTGCCTCCCGAATGCACCCTGAACAGAGATCAAACCACAATCTCGGTTTGTGCCCTAACCAGGAATCAAACCTACCACCTTCTGGCGTTCAGAACAACACTTAAACCAACTGAGCCACACTTGCCAGGGCTCATCTTTTTCTAATTTATTCAACAGCTCCTGATACAAGGTAGACACTTAACAACACCTTATGGGCCTAACAGGCAATTTCTTCATTTTCCCATAAGAACCCACCCCCGTAAGAAATTGGTTTAGCCAACTATAAACTTTATATATAAACTTTAAGGGCATAGATGAAATATACAAATATACTTTTATGATGTTTTATGTATCAATGTAGCTATATACATATTTAAAGGTACATTAAGCTATATGTTAATTTAGAAATACTGTTTTATTCCATTCTTGCATTTCCTGACAGTTTTCTTCAAGCCCCTTACCTGCTTCTTTGACACCCAAGTCGTCTTTATGACTAGAGCCACTTTTTGGATCACCTAACAAAGCACACCACCTAAGTAGTTTAGGACATAGCACTTTTTGAATCTGTATGAACCTGTTCCTGGAAATGTATTCCAGCTCGAAGAACTGTTCCTATAACATCATGCCATTTGCTTTATTCATTCATCCTGTAGATCAGTGGTTCCCAACATGGGGCACACGCCCCACAGGGAGGGCATTTTGATTTTTAAGGGGGGCAGTTTGAGAATGAGTTATTAACAGTGAATTTTTTGCATTTCTTATGGTTCTAGGGGCCTCATATACAGTATATAAATATAGTGATATATTTATTGCATTTCAGTTCTCTATTATATGTTTTGAAACTTTATTTGCTATTTTTTCATATCCCTTCATAATATTTTTTTTAACAATTTCTTAGTGATTTCAGGACAGACTTCAACTGTCCTTTCTTTTATTTTTTATCTTTCATGGATGCCATGTTCTTTGGAAGCTTGTATAGACCAAGTTAATGGCCTTTTAGGCTTCCTCCATGTGAATAGGAGTTCACTTTTTGAATAATAAGAATTATATGTCACCGGGCGGGGGGAGCGGGCATCAGGATTTTAGAGATGCTTAGGTGGGGCATGGCCAAAAAAGGTTGGGAACCACTGCTGTAGAAAAATATTCATGATATCCACTTATTGTGTTATTGTTAACTGATAATTTGTGAGGCTATATCCTCAGGGAAAATTACTAAAGCAATGTTAAGCTTCTCCCCTCCTTTTTATTTATTTTTCCCCCTGATTTTATCCAGTGACGTCTGCTAGCCTCCCAAACTGACAGTGATTGAGACCATTCTACTCAAGCAGTTGGTGTTCAAAATAAAGTAATTGAAGTGCAGAGCATAATTTGAGAGATTTTTATAAGGACTCAAATATAAGAGATTCCCCTTCTTCTAAGGAATAGTTTGGGTAGAGAAAAAAATTGTTTTATATTCGGGAATATACAGTGTTTGTTAAATGAATGATGTAAATGTATAGAAAAGATCTGAAAAACATCATCGTTATGAAGGTATGGGATGGATAGACAAGACAGATGCTTTGGGAGGAGGGACTAGGAGGGCTGTTCGTACTTTTTTTTTTTTTTAAATAATAATGTATTATCTAGAACTAGAAACAGTCGTACATGGGAGGGTGGCATCGCCAGCCAGGCCCAGCTCTGACTTGGAACTTCTCAGTGACCTGGAGGAACTCGCTTCCCCTTTCTTGGCCTTTGTGGCTCCATAATGAGCGCTGACAGACTGTGGTTTTTCTTGAAGATGTGGGGAGGAGCAAGTGAGGAAACGTTCACATTAATGATTTTGTTTCTGTGTTTAAATAAGTTCACTGAGAACCAGCTGGGGGAATCCATGTGGGTAAAGTCACCCAGTGGCACAGCCAGTACTGGAATCCCCTGCTCCCTGGGCCCCAGAGCACCGTGCCCACCTTATTTGAATAATAAGAATTACATGTCACGGGGTGGGGGGGGCATCAGGATTTTAGAGATGCTTAGGTGGGGCATGGTCAAAAAAAGGTTGGGAACCACTGCTGTAGAAAAATATTCATGATATCCGTTTACTAGAGGGTCCCCTACACGCTTTCGCTTTCGATCACGGGGGAGCTGGGTGCCTGTCCAATGGTGCACCAGGCGCCGGAGGCTTCTGAAAGGCCTGGTGCCTGAGCGGAAAGGCATCCAGCTCCCACGCTTTCGCTTTCGATCGCTGGTGCACCAGGCCTTTCAGAAGCCTCTGGCGTGGCGGAGGCTTCTGAAAGGCCTGGTGCCTGAGTGGACAGGCACCCAGCTCCCACGCTTTTGCTTTTGATCGCGGGGAGCTGGTTGCCTGTCCGCTCAGGCAGCAGGCACTCAGCTCCCCCGCTTTTGATGGTCCGTGCGGCGGGTCGTCAGCTCGTCAGCTCGCTGCCCCAGAGGCCCCTTCTGTGCCGCAGCACAGCCATGGCGCAGACGCTGAGCTCATGCCGTTGCTGGCAACGCAGCTCAGTGTCCCACTGGCCCAATCAGCTACCCTGGCCACCCCGAGTCCTGCCCCCCCCCCCCGCGCCTCCTGGCCAATCATGGGCATAGTGAAGGTACAGTCAATTTGCATATTTGTCTATTATTAGGTAGGATTGTGTTATTGTTAACTGATAATTTGTGAGGCCATATCCTCAGGGAACTTGCACAGCAAGTTAGCAAGAGCCCTCTACCCTGGCGATTCTAGAGTGGCTGTGGCCTACACTCCATTTCACCTGGTTCCACGCCCACTAATGGAGGGCTCATTTATAGTTTGCTTTCCTGATCTTCAGAAAAGATTTTTTTGTTATCTTCATTTTCACAGAGTGGAAAAACCGTTTTGGCCAACTTCCTGACAGAATCTTCTGACATCACTGAATACAACCCAACTCAAGGAGTGAGGTGAGCCCTGAAGCATCTGTGTCCCAGAGAGACCCTTTCCATCACCCACCCTCTACTTGGGGTGCTGGTGGCATTCCGAAAGTATAATATTTCCAAAGTAGAGATGCTGCTGCTGTTTCTGCTTCTAGGATCCTGGAGTTTGAGAATCCGCACGTTACCAGCAACAACAAAGGCACAGCGTGTGAATTTGAGCTATGGGATTGTGGCGGCGACCCAAAGTATGTCTCCTTTAAGAGGGTTTGCTTCATCAAATGATTCAAAAATCATCTGCCAGCCAGGCACCTTGGCCTAGCACACTTCCTAGCATGTATTAGGGGCTTGGTCAATTGTTTGGTGACATGCATTGCTCTTAAAACTTTAGTGATTGGGTTTTAATACAATGAGAAGTCATCTATCAATTACCAATAGTAAGGAAGTCATTCATCAATTATCAATAGTAAGATATTGTTTTAAAAATCCATTCTTGCCGAAACCGGTTTGGCTCAGTGGATAGAGCGTCGGCCTGCAGACTCAAGGGTCCCAGGTTCGATTCCGGTCAAGGGCATGTACCTTGGTTGCAGGCACATCCCCAGTAGGGGGTGTGCAAGAGGCAGCTGATTGATGTTTCTCTCTCATCGATGTTTCTAACCCTCTATCCCTCTCTCTTCCTCTCTGTAAAAAAATCAATAAAATATATATTTTTTTTAAAATCCATTCTTAGGAACCAGAACTACCTAACATTCACTGTAATCCTTTGCTGCCTTGCAGGTTCGAGTCTTGCTGGCCAGCCCTGATGAAGGACTCCCATGGAGTGGTGATCATCTTCAATGCTGACATCCCAAGCCACCTGAAGGAAATCGAGATGTGGTATTCCTGTTTTGTTCAGCAGCAGTTCTTACAGGATACTCAGTGTCTGTTAATTGCACATCACAAACCAGGTTCTGGAAGTGATAAAGGAAACCTGTCTTTATGTAAGAAGACTGCAATTCTCCTTTCTGCTTTTGTCTTCAGTGTATTGGGCATTTGTATATCGCTCTGTGTGTTTGAAAGCAGCAGCTGTGTGCTGTTAGTGAGCACCTAGAGCGGCCTAGGCCAGCGGTCGCCAACCCTGGTGGTCCGTGAAGTCCGAAAGGTTGGCGACCGCTGTCCTAGGCATTTGTTTCTCTCACCATGTAAATCAGAATTACCAGATTGGAAGATCTGCCCTACCAACCAGGCCAGGATATAGACACTTTAAAAGCAGGTAGAGCCCGGCTGGCATAGCTCAGTGGTTGAGCATCAGCCTATGAACCAGGAGGTCACGGTTCAATTCCCGGTCAGGGCACATGCCAGGGTTTCAGGCTCGATCCCCAGTGTGGGGCGTGCAGGAGGCAGCCGATCAATGATTCTACCTCATCATTGATGTTTTTCAATCTCTCTTTCTCCCTCTACCTTCCTCTCTGAAATCAATAAAAATACATTTTTTTTAAATAAATAAAAGCAGGTAGATAACAAGAGGGGAAACACCTGGCTTTAGCCACTCACCTGTCACTTTTTCCTGGCTGGCCTTTTCTCAAGAAAAACTCCCATTTGCATGTTACACATACCATTACAGAAGTGACAGTGTGATCATAGAAAATGACTGACAATATTCAGCAGTGTCTTCCTTTCTGGTATAAGAACAAAGAGGACCTGCCAGTGGCTTGTAGAGTTGTCCTATTGTCAGGTGGCAGTGTGGTGAAACCTTCTTGTGTTAAATTATGTCAAGCAAGACACTTTATTTTTGGACTTTAGAAAGTTAAACAAGTTGGCTTCTGTAAGACTCAGGTCATTTGGAACAAGAAATGGCCCTCAGCAAAAGTTCATGCCTAATTACCTTATTTTCTTTTTAAGCACCACCCTTGAACAAGCTGAAGCTGGTGCACTCGAATCTTGAGGATGACCCTGAAGAGATCCGGATGGAATTCATAAAGTATTTAAAAAGCATAATCAACTCAGTGTCTGAGAGCAGAGACCGGGAGGAGATGTCAATTATTACCTAACTAGCCTTCCTTTGGACTCTTCCACATCCCGAGTGAGGTCAACTTCTTTCCCCATGCAGATCTGAAATCTTACCTGGCCACTGATACTTTCTTCTCCCTGTGGCGCTATAAGAAATATTCCTCACCTGCCCGAAGGTACCAGTCACCCAAGGAGTTGAATCATTCCATCTATTCTCTGTCTTAACCTAACCCTGTATTCCCCCAGGAGCAATGCTTTGGTATTTACTATTCCAGTGTTCGTGGTGACTTTATAGAATATAATAAGAATCCACTGTATCTCCATCTCTTGCGATTTAAAGGTTTTCAGGTTAGTTCAGTCTCTAATAAATATTTAATTTATTCAAGATTATTACAATCCACTTCCTCTACGTTCTCCCTAATGTGGTATTAGAGTGTCTGGACAGTGTTTGTGCCCTTGTTGGGGTGGGGCAGCTGTTCTAAGGGCAGGTCCTTGGGTTCCCTCCCTGATCTCTGTCAAGCTGTGAGTGCGCACCCTACTGGCCATCTCCCGCCAAGTGCAAGACTTGGTAAGGCTTGTAGCATGGGACCCCTGGAACCAGTAGTCCCCAGGCTGAGCTGGCCTCATTCCCGCTGGGGCTGGCCGTGCACATTTCTGAGAGCCGTCTGTGTCCTCCACCCATCCCAGCTTTCTTTGTATATGTATGGCAGAGTCACTTTATCTCTTGGCATTGCTGACCTGTGTAATTCATTCCCCACGCTCAGCTTACTGTAAATACAAGCTCAGAAAGAAAAATAAATTATTTTTATCTGATCTTTAATGATTATCCCAGAGCTCAATAGAAAAATTAACCCAACAGCTTTCATTGCTGTTAATGGCCAGAGTACAACCCTTGTATATCTTTGAATTGAGAAAAATGTTTTTGTTTTATTTTATTATTTTTTAGAATGTTTTTTATTGATTTTTAGAGAGGAAGGGAGAGAGAAAAACATCAATATAAGAGAGAAACATCATCCACCCAGCGTGGCTCAGCGTGGCATCATCCACCCAGCGTGGCTCAGCGTGGCATCATCCACCCAGCGTGGCTCAGCGTGGCATCATCCACCCAGCGTGGCTCAGTGGTTGAACATCAGCCTATGAACCAGGAGGTCACGGTTCCATTCCCGGTCAGGGCACATGCCCAGGTTGCAGGCTCAATCCCCAGTGTGGGGTGTGCAGGAGGCAACTGATCCATGATTCTCTCTCATCATTGGTGTTTCTATCTCTCCCTCCCTTTCCCTTCCTCTCTGAAGCCAATAAAAAATTCTTTTTAAAAAGAGAGAAACATCAACATTAATCAGTTGCCTCTGGCACATACCCAACAGGTAATGGAACCCATAACCTGGGCACCTGACCGGGAATTGAACCAGTGGCCTTTTGGTGCACGGGATGACGCTCAACCAACTGAGCCATATTGCCTAAGGCTGTTTTTTACTTTTTTGTTGTTAATCCTCACCCTTTTATATATTTTTTATTGATTTTTGTGTTTTTTTTTAGAGAGTGGAAGAGCAGGTAAGAGAGAGAGAGAGATAAAAACAATGTGAGAAAGACACATTGATTGGTTGCCTCCCGCACGTTCCCCGATCCAGACTGCAACCAAGGTATATGCCTTGACCAGAATGGAAACTGTGACCCTTCAGTTTCAGGGTGGACGCTCTAACCACTGAACAAACTGGCTAGGGCTGTTTTCTATTTTAATAGGGCACACATGCACAAGTTATAAAATGACATTCAAAGAAGAAGTCTCCCTGTCTTCCCTGTCCCTCAGCTCTGTTCCCCCTCTCTGGAAGCCCCCACCCTTACCTTCCATATTCTGTCAGAGGCAGTCTGTGTGCTTACAAAAAACTGTGTTTTCTTAATGGACACAGTGGCAAATTATAATTTTTCTATAACTTTTTTAACTTTTTTATTGTGGGAATTTGCATAATTCACATAACCATTTATATTGGCATGTTATATTAGATATTTTAAATAACCACTTAGGTTGAAATATATTTTTATTGGTGGACATTTTTAATGGTATTTGGAATATACATATGTTTAAATGTGGAATTTTAGGGAGGTGGTTTCAACCATCAGTCCTTCAAGGAAAGGATAAAATAAGGTTACTGGCCTTAGCATGCTAGTTTTGATTTATGATTTCACAGAATTATTTTTTTATGATATATTTTTTATTGATTTCAGAGAGGAAAGGAGGAGAGAGAGAGAGAGAAAGAAAGAGAGAGAGAGAGAGAGAGAAACAATAATGAGAGAGAATCATTTATCAGCTGCCTCCTTCATGCCCCACTACTGGGGATTGAGCTCACAAGCCTGTCATGTATCCTGAATGGGAATCGAACCATGACCTCCTGGTTCATAGGTAGATGCTCAACCACTGAGCCACACTGGCCGGGCTTACAGAACTATAATGATTTTTGCCATGCATGTGTTAGCATATGGTTGAGATAAGGTTTCTTTCTTTGTATTACATATGTGACAATGCATATGAAAACCACAGATGCATACATAGCCTAGTTATGTAGGAAATTCAGTTTAACATGACTCAAGTGAATGTGTGGAACAGTGAGATTATGTGTGGGGGGTTAGTGAGAGCGTGGGTGAGGGAAATGGAGGTGAGTGGGTATGAGTGTGCAGGGGAGGGGAGTGTCAGGAGAAGTCAGGGAGGAGATGTTGGAGGGCCTCTCAGGAGTCCGGGTTTCATCTTACAGGCATTAAGATGCCATTGAGCCTGGCCAGTGTGGCTCAGTTGGTTGGACGTCGTCCTGTGCACCGGAAGGTTGCTGGTTATATCCCAGGTCAAGGGCACATGCCTGGTTCAGGCTCAATCCCCGGTAGGGGGTGTGCAGGAGGCAGCTGATCAATGTTGTGCTTTCACATTGATATTTCTCTTCCTCTTCCTTCCTCTCTAAAAATCAATAAACTATTCTTTCTTTTATAAGGATGCCATGGAAAGATTTTCACTACAGATCCATGTGGTCAGATCTGTTTTAGAAACCCCCACCCCCACCCCCCTGATGGCAGCATGTGGGCTGGACTGAAAGGAGGACAAGTATAGAGGTGGCTGCTGTCACTCCTTGGTTTGTGGCAGCATCACCACAATCTTCCAGGCCAGAATCTTCTAATCTCTGCTCCCTCCTCACATTGCCTTCTCTGTGTATCTGACTCAAATCTATCTCCCTCTTTCACTCCCTTATAAGCACATTTGTAATTGCAGTTAGGGTCCACTCAGATAACCCAGGATAATTTCTCGATCTAAAGATCCTTCATCACATCTGTAAAGATGCCTTTTCCAAGAAAAGGAACATTTACAGGTTCAGGGATTAGGACCAGATGTCTTTGGGGGCCATTATTCAGCCTTCCACAGATGCCATTCACTGAGGCACTGGTGGAAAAGCAGCAGCGGGTTAGGGGGAAGAACGTGACAACAAGATGATCCAGTGAATTAGGGACAGGACGGGACCCCTGTTCTTTCCACCATCTGCACAGAGTCCACAAGCGGATATGGCTGAGTGTCACCCTCTGAGACTAAACCTAGTAAAGCAACACAGCCATAGCAACAACAGCAAGGCTAATAACCCATTTTTTAAGGTGAAAGTGGTTTGCCAAGTATATTGCCAATAGAATGAGCATCATATTTCTTGGAACCAATCAAATGACCAAGTAGTATTCTGGAATTCTATCTGTAGTTAAGTCAAGCATGACTTATTCACTTACATTGCAACTTGAATGCTCATTTCTCAAAATTGTTCAGGAAAGCTCCTAGAGATCGTTATACTTTCTGGGGAACACCAGAAGACGGTATGTCAGTAGGGTAGGTTATGTCAGTAGGATATCTTACGTCAGTAGGGTACGCTAAATTGTTATAACAAAGAGGAGAGCTTTGTAGTAACTGAGGACACATATACGAGTTAATACAAAAACAGTATTCCTGATACCTGTTGAGAAGGTAATTGCGTTTGTACCTTAAGAAAATTATTCTGGCCCTAGCCGGTTTGGCTCAGTGGATAGAGCATTGGCCTGTGGACTGAAGGGTCCCAGGTTTGACTCCAGTCAAGGGCACATGCCCAGGTTGCTGGCTCAGTCCCCAGTTGGGCGGGCGGGGCGCGTGCAGGAGGCAGCCTATCAATGAGTCTCTCTCATCATTGATGTTTCTATCTCTCCCTCTCTGAAATAAAAATAAATAAAAAAAATAAAATATTCAGCAGAATAATTTAAAAATTATTTAAAAAGAAAATTACTCTGCACTGTGGCTCTCCTCAATCTTGACTTCAGCCTCCCTTACTTGATTAATGAGAATTACATATTCTGGCCTTGGCTGATGCTTTCTCAACAAATGTACTCTCTCCTTGAGCAAGAAATGAATGATTTCACATTTTAAACACCAAAACCAAAGAAATGAAATAAATGAAGAGGGAGGAAATTCTGCTTTTGAATGTTAAGAATAGATAACATATTTTTGATATGACTTCGTAACTGCTTTATCATTTAAATTTTCTACATTTATGATACCGGCCATTCTTCCTACCTAAGTTAAAAGCCAATGGAAAGTGTGTGTCTTCCAAGTATTCCCACTTCAAAGGGGAAGTTTTTAATGCTTTGATGTGCGCACACCTCATCTATCTTTCTGCTCTCCACAGTTCATTCCTATCTAGGCTTTTTGATAGCCTTTAAAAGTATGCCCCCCTCCTGTTCATGGCCACAGTGTTGGAGTCCCCAGAACACGCAGAATCTCCTCAGGCCTCAAGCAGCATGACCACCTTTGACGTGGCTCGGGAAAGCCACAAGGAAGCAGCCTGACGGCCAGTCTGACAAAGCCAGTGCTGGGCCCCCATCCTGAGTGGCTGCCACCAGCCACCAGACTTCCAGAGGCTCTAGGCTCCTTTAAGCTCCTCTCACCACCCTCTTCCTCTGTCCTAACCCCACCCCATAGACAAGGCAGGCTGCAGCAAGCAGAAGCAATTGGGTTCTTTAGTAGCAAAACACCAAAAAGGAAGTTGAGAGAGCCCTGCTCTTTACTATCCAAGCCACATGTGAGCCTTCCTAACACCCTGTAAACGTGTGCCTTGCACCAAGGGAAAATAAACGACAAGCAGCCAGCAAAAAAAAAAAAAAGAAGAAGAAGGAGAAGAATGTCTCCCTTCTCTAAAGCTTCAGTATGATTCAACAATTACTGCTCTTTGTATCATAATTATAGATCTTAGACATTTCAAATATTGTGTTAAAAATCACTCATCTATTTTACATTTATAGTCTTACTGGAGTTTTGTAATAAGTACTTTATCCAATAACTATCATTTTTAATCTTTTGTGTGACTTTACAAGGCCTAGAAAACACCTAGGTGTGAGTTAACCTTATCATGTAATAAAATATGTTCTTCAGAGGAATGAAGTTCTAATTTTATCAGAGTATGAGGAACTTGGTCTCTACTTATAGAAACCTATTTTGAATACTTTTAGAGAATACTTTGCAAATCTAACTACATTTGGAATTTATCACCCTCTTTTGGGTGGAACTGTTAAAAGCAGATATTTGTGCCCCGAATTTTTAAAAAATAATGACAATAGCTTTAAAGCATCAATCACATGAGATGAAGAACCATCTAGAGCAGCGATTTTCTTTTTTTTAATTATTGTTTAAAGTATTACATATAGTAGTACACATATCTCCTTTTTTTCCCCATTGACCTCCCCCCAGGATCCCCTACCCCTGTCGCATGCCCTCATCCCACCCCACCCCCAGTGTCTTGTGCCCATTGGTTGTGCTTACATGCATACATACAAGTCCTTTGGTTGATCTCTTCCCCCTCCCCCCCCCCCCCCCCAATACTCTCCAGCCTTCTCGCTGTAATTTGACAGTCTGTTTGGTGCTTTACTTCCTCTGTATCTATCTTTTTGTTCATCAGGTTATAATGTTCTTTATTTTCCATAAATGAGTGAGATCATGTGGTATTTTTCTTTCATTGCCTGGCTTATTTCACTTAACATAATGCTTTCCAGGTCCATCCATGCTGTAGAGCAGCAATTTTCAACCTTTTTCATCTCATGAGAACATAAATTACTAAAATTATGCAGCACACCAAAATATACTTTTTGCTGATCTGACAAAAAAAAGTAGTTATAGTTTTAATTCATTCACAGTGGATGGCTATTGGTGTATTGGCTGTTGTATTCTTTTTTTACAATCTAAGGAAAAGAGGTCAATGCTTCTGACTAGTCAGGTATTGCATGTTTTAAAAATTCTTGCAGCACACCATTTGAAAAATCGCTGACCTAAAGGATGGTTCTTATGTATAAGAAGACTAACAGGAGACAGTAGGCCATCCAAGGATTGTGAACTTGATTATTTTAGCCAATGAAGAGCCTTAAGCCGAGCAGTGACAATTACTTTGGTGGCAGTGAGGAGAACAAACTTAAGGGAACAAGACTGAGAACAGGTTGATCAGGAAATGCAGTGTCTGAAATACAGCACGGGGTGTTGGCATGAAGAGAAAGGCACGGATTCCGTAAATGTTAGGGAGGTAAAACTTGTTTGGGTGGACAAGACGAAAGGGTTTTATCCCCTTTGCTCAGCAAACCTGGCTTATCGCAGGTGCATTTTCCTGTTACTACCTTGGCAAAAGGTGCTAGTAATATCCTGGTAAAGAGGTTACCCCCGTGATTAATACAGACCTGCACATTATACTGACGGTGCTAATGAAAGAATTTCACCTGTATCGTAGCGGTGACTCTGCACTGCCGCTCAGGACAGAATGCGGGCCTGGTGCAAAGCCATAGTCAGACGTGTCAGTTATCTGAAAATACTCAGGCCTAAGTGAGCAGAATGGATTTAGTTTGGATATTGTGAAAACCACAAGGATTTCTTTTCTAAAGGGAAATAGAAATAAAATTGTGGTATTTTAAAGGAGAATTCCGCAATATATTTCAACGGTCAGCTATAAGTCTATATTATGGTATTACATTGTAGTGACAGTTAATCAGTGACTACATTTCCCACAGTCCTTAAGGCAACGTCGCCTGCATTACCCAGAGGGCTGTGCGATGTTCGTGCGAACCGTGAGCGTCCGTGGAAAGAAAAAAGGTAAACAGAAGGGGTTGTGTTCTTTAACGTTGCTTTACAACCAAATTTCCCATTCTCCTCCCCTACTTCATTCCTCTTCTCTGTCTTCACCCCTCTGTTCAAGGGTTTCAGAAGCCCAAATACCCGGGGATTTGTCTCTGTGGCAATTCCAAGTTGTTTGGTTGTTGTTTTTTTGCCGCACGACCGGAAGTGTGCTGTGTCCGGAGTCTCCTGGGAAATGTAGTCCGGAGCTCCCGCCCAGCCGAGTGTTTCCGCCTCCTCTGGCCCCAGCACCAAGGGCTGGGTGACCGAGGCGCCTTGGTGGGGGGATTGAGAGGGGGTGCTTTCTGCGCACGGTCACCTGCTGGCCCAGGACACAGAAAGGTCGTAGAGCCTCGAGCCCGTGGCTAACGGCCCTCCGCAGGGGACTCCGAGGATAGCAGTTGGGCGGGGTCGGGCCCGCGCCCCGGAGGTCCGAGCCGCTACCGGTACCGCTCGCCTCCGCGGTCAGAGCAGACCGCAGCCCACTCGCCCTGCGGGTGGTGAGGATTGTCCGGCGTTTGGGGCAGGCTCCTCTGGCGTTCCCTGGGCCTCCGAGCACCTGGGCAGGCGGACGGCCTCCTGGGAAGGCGGAGTGTCGTTCCGTGCGCCGGCCCCGCTCGGATGGGTCGTGGCGAGAGTTCCAGGGACTGTGCTCGGCCGGCGTAGATCCTACCGTGGATCACAGTGATGAGGGGGGTCCTGTGAGTCACAGAGGAGCCTTGAGTAGAGAACACCCAGCCCCATCCACTTCTGTTACAGGGCGGCACCAGGCCCAGAGGGAACGGAGGGATTGCCCAGATGGAGAGTCGGGCCCTGGCCGTCCGCTCACGCCTGTATTCCCAGCACAAAGCACAGGGCGGATCACAGAACAGGCGCTCAAGCATTTGTCTTTTCGTTCTAAGAACAAACAGCTGAAATACTTCAAGACAAAAATAATTTAAGGAGAAGTGGACCTGTAGACTGAGAGACTTACCCAAATGCAATGTGTAGACCTTATTTGGATCATGATTCTAACAACCATAAAATTGTGAATTTTTTAAAAAATCACAAAAATGTGAACATTGATAATATTAAGGATTTGTTTTAAATATTTTGTTGGGATAATGCTATTGGGGTTGCGCTTTAAAAAGGAATATAGTTTTAGGAACACATACTGTAGACTATATGGGTGAAATGATGTCTGAGATTTGCTTGAAAAATACCCAGTGGAGGGAGGAGGGAGCAGATGTAAGGAAATTAGCCAGGTGTCAATAATTATTGGGAGTGGAAATAGGTACGGGGAGATCACTAAACTATTCTCTCTACTATCATATATATTTTTTAAAAAGTTCAAGTGTACCTCTGGCCGGTTTGACTCAGTGGATAGAGCATCAGTCTTCTGACTAAAGGGTCCCAGGTTCTATTCTGGTCAAGGGCACTACCTCCCTTGCAGCCTTGATCCCTGGCCTTTGGTCAGGGCACGCGCAGGAGACAACCAATAGATGTTTCTCTCTCTCTCCCTTCCACTCTTTCTAAAGAAATCAATGGAAAAATATCCTCTGGTGAGAATTAACCAAAAAAAATCTTTTTTTCAAGTGCAATTTTCTTAACTCCTAGAACTACATACTGAGTTATCTATCAGAAAAAAGATATACTGTGTATACTGTGTGGGATTTGCTTTAAAGTACTACACACACACATAGGAAGTGTGATGGGACGTGGAAGAAACAAGAATGGCAGAAAATAAGGGATCTTGAGCTATGGAAGCTGTGTGATGGATATATGAGAGTTCATTGTATTATTGTATTCTCTTTAATGGGACTGAAATTTTCTATAATCGGGTTTTTAATTTTTTAATGGATTTTATGGTTTTCAGAAAGTGCCTAAATATAAAGAAGCTCATGAGAAGTTTACCTGAAACTTAATCTTTCCCTGCACAAGTGAGCCTCGTTGGGGACTTCTCCAGTTAAGAATGATCAAGCATTAAGGGGGAGAGGGAGCTGTGTCCTTGGTCACCCAGACCCCTCAAAAATAGGACAGAATTCTGACGATGAAGGTAGAGGCAGAGGACCACTTGAGGGGGGTAGGGAAGAGACCTTGCTACAAGGAATCTTCCAGCACGAGCTGGCCTGTCCACACTTCAGACAGTTCTAAGACCAGGAGGTTTGGATCCCTTGAGGTTCTGCCATGTCCCCAGAAACTCTGCTGCCGGTGGCTGAGGCCTGAGATGCACTCGAAGGAACTGAAGCTGAAGCTGCTGGTGCTGGAGAAGCTCTGGCCATTCTGCCCTGGGAGCTGCAGTGCTGGGACTGGGACAAGCACCTGGGCACTGGAGAGGAGATGGAGCGCATGCTGGAGAGAGAGAACTTAATGAACCAGTCCAGCAGTTAGGAGAAGAGAGAACAGATGTATGAGAATAGGGAGGCGTCTGTCCTCCTACAGAGAAAGACCAAATCTATGTTGACCCAGCACTGTGTCTCTCTTCATCTTAGCTCTTGCCTTTTTACCTGTGGGACATAAATTAGGTCTTGGATGACTTCCTAGAGGTTTTTGGGTTTTTGGGTTTTTTTTTCCTGTGACATTCTCATTCTTACCTGGGTATGCTTCCTTTAAAGCATTATTTAAACACTCAATTTTTAAATCATTCTCTACAGAAACTAAAATACACGTTCTTCCACAATACAGCATCAAATCCGGGTTCACAGTGCCGGCTGCACTGTCCACTCCTGGGCTTCTTACCCACCCTCTTCTTGAAACTGAAAAGTAAGGGCTTTGGCTCTGTACCCTCTGTTTACCTTCTTACTGAAAGACTAACCGTGGGACCGAGGTGGGTGATCTTTCCACATTATGTTCTTAGCAAACTTGTTATCTCTGGAGACACAAACCCAGAGTTTGAACAAACTCCCCGTCTCAGCAGACATCTTGGCCTTGTCCTCATAAAGGACCTGAGCTAGAACCACCCAGCTCAGCTGCTCCCGATTTCCCACCCTCAGACAGAATATTCATGTGCGGTACGGTCAATTAGCATTTTTCTCTTTTATTAGTGTAGATTATTTTTTGCAATGAACACATGTTGCTTATTCAACTTTAAGTTGCTAAGTTTTAGAGTAATTTGTTACTCAGCAAAGAAAACTAATATAAGTGTACTAACAAAGGATTTGGGTACTGTTTCCAGGTTTCAGAAGCCAACTGGGAGAGGTAGGTTGGATTTTTAAAAATTGGAATTTCTGGGCTGTTCTGATAACTGTTGAGAACAACTAGACAGAATATTTGAAACTAGAACATTTAGGAAAAATTCAGGAAATATGATCATATCAATAAATCCAAATTATATTTACTTTAATATAAATCAAACTTATTTAATTTTCAAAAATAACTATTTTACCAAGATGAATCAAAATTTAATTTGAAATAATCAACCTGTACACCTTAAATATACATAACTTAATTCCATATCTCAATAAAGCTGGAAAGAAAATTTTAATAAAATTAATTTTAAAAAATTTACATTATCGCCCTAACTGGTTTGGCTCAGTGGATAGAGCATCGGCCTGCAGACTAAAGGGTCCCGGGTTCTGTTCCGGTCAAGGGCATGTACCTTGGTTGCGGGCACATCCCCAGTGGGGGGTATGCGGGAGGCAGCTGATTGATGTTTCTAACCCTCTATCCCTCTCCCTTCCTCTCTGTAAAAATAATAAAAAATATATTTTTTTAAAATTTACATTATCTTGGGAAGTAGGATTATAAAGAACTTTATCTTTAAAGATTTTTTATTAAATATGTAACAACTAAAGGCCCGTTGCAGGAAGATTCCTGCAAGAACAGGGCTTCCAGCGGGCTTCCCTCCCGCCACTGCCACTTCTCCTGCCCCCTGCACTTTCCCTGCCGCCTCTGTCCCCCACCCCCCACCCCACGATTTTCCTCCCACCGTCTCAGTCATTCACAGGTGTGTCCTTCATTCCTGCAGAGTTACACAGGGTTGTTTTGAATTCTGGTGTGATTGCTTTTTAGCCAAATCACACTCAATGGTGTAGCTCACGGAGAACTTTATTGACAATAACTTTATCTTTTCTTCTTCCCTACTTGTAGCCTGTATTCAATTTGAAGGGGACCTAGGAGATCAAGCCACCCAGTGTGGTGTATGGAGGGGGCTCTGCTTCAGGGAAAGCAAGGGTGTTGGGAATCAAGAGAATAGCCCTGATGAGGCATCCACCTCACCCTAGGGGAGCAGGCAGGGTGGAGGCGCTTCGCACACTCCTGTGCCCTCCTTCAGAGAGGAGTCAGTACCTCACTGTTTCTGTTTGCTGTAAGTTCTCAGAACTTAGCACTCCTTTGTAGCAGGACAGTACACGCTCATTGCAAAGCCAAGAAACACCACTAGGAGGCTGCTGCTTTAGATCAGTAGTGTCCACTGATCTTGGCATAAGCACAAGAAACCAAGAGTTGACTTCACAAATTTGTAGGTGCCCATGGACTCCTACATCAGGGAGAACATCAGTTTCGTCCTGTTCTGTGTCCTTATTTCAGCTCCCCCACTGAAATAAGCGACACTTTGGACAGCGTCTGGAGTCTCTTGTCTCCTGTCTCTGTTGGGATCTCTGGGACACAAAACTAGGGGAGGCCAGAGGCAGGGATGACACCTACCTGGTGCCCAGATAACAACGGATGGATGGGTTGTTAAAGTATTGAAATGCTTCTGGACTAGCTATTAATCAGGTTTCTGCTGTGTCCCTTAATGGCCACCTTGGCCACTCCCCTCCTCCTACCCGCCCCCTCCTCCAACCCTCAGCACCTCTCTAAGGTCCAGCATCTAATGCGTATCACTGGGTCCTATAAGAGGACTCCAGGCCCCTGCCTCTGGATCTGCAGATGAAACCAGCATCTGTTCTAATCAGTCAGTGTTCGATGTAATATCCCCCTTGGCCTCACGCCTTTATTCACCTTCACTGTCCATGCTCATGAAGGAAAGCTGAGGATCATAGCTCAGCAAAATGAACACTGGAACCAACTGGATTCAGGTCCTGGCTCCACTGTATACTGTGTGATCTTGGGCAAGTCCTTTAACTTCTCTGAACCTCTGTTTCCTCATCTGCAAGCATCAAATAAAATAATAGAGGAGAAAGTAAATGAGAAATGTGAACTACAAAGTGCTTACATATGAAATTATTTTTAAGTTATTGTTTAAGATGTGTATGGGTTCTTTATCCAACACAGGACCACACCTTCGAATCCTGCTGTCTTCCCTCTGCCTGGGCCCCTTCCTCCACCCTCCAAAGGATACCCCAGGACTTCACTCTTTGGAGGTCACTAACCTTGGCCTCTTGGAGCAACTTTTTTGGCTACCTTCCTTAGCAACACCCTCTTCCTGTGTGGCCAGGAGAGCTCAACTTACTCTTCCAGACTTCTCAGATTTCCCCTCCTTGTCACCCCACTACCATTTTGGTCCCCTGCTTTTTCCTCTTCCACTCTCCAAGTTTGTAAAATAATAATTTGAGACATTTTCTTATAAAAGTAATACATGTTCATTATAGGAAATACAAATATGGCTAAAAAGAAAATGAAAGTAGCCCAGCCAGTGTGGCTCAGTGAACCAGGAGGTCATGGTTCAATTCCTGGTCAGGGCATATGCCTGGCTTTTGGGCTCGATCCACAGGGCATGCAGGAGGCAGCCAATCAATGATTCTCTCTCATCATTGATGTTTCTATCTCTCTCCCCCCTCCCTTTCTCTTTGAAATCAATAAAAATATATTTTCTAAAAAAGAAAATGAAAGCAACTTATAATCTTACTATATGGATAGTATTTATAACTCTTTTTAAAAATGTAGGATTATTTATTATTTTACAACCTCATTTTTATTGCTATATCACATGCCATTATTTATGTAATCGATCCCCTGTGATGGGCATGGATTTTATTTCAATAGCTTTTTACTTTGCTCTATGTATCATTTCAGTTGGTGACCTCAGGACTGAGGGCAAGGAGTTCAGCTCAGATCAGGAACTTGCTGGAAGAAGACCCCACCAGTAGCTCTTGCAGACTCAGTGAAACATTGCAGGCACCAGTGCTGGAATACAGCTCAGAATGTTCCAGTACCTTAGACCAGCATCAGGGAACCTTCCAGAGGGGAGGTCAGGCAGCTTCCCACCCATGAGAAGAGTTTGAAGAGTTTCAAGCAGGAGAAACAAAATCTGTGCAGGCCAGGTGAGCCTCTTGTTCAAAACCAGAAAAGTTGTCCAGGCAAAGACCCCAAAGATGCAGCACCTGTGGCAGACCCGGCCCTGGTTCAGCACCAGAGCCACACAGGATAGAACCCTCAAGTGTAGACTAGACTTCCAGCTCCCCCAGAACCGGCTGTCGGGCCCACCGGTGTGACTAGGTCAGGAAGGTGTTACTTTTATGAGTGAAAGTAAACACATGAGAGAAAGGGACCACCAAGACCATGGGCAGGAGAGGCTGGGGTATGTGTGGGCTAAGGGGAACGAAGGACATGGCTAGAGAGAGTGGGTAAGGCATCCTTCAGGAAGTCTGGTCCCCCAAAACAGACCCTCTCTTTGTGGCTTTGTAACCAACCAGGTTTGTAACGTGATACATTTTCTCTCTCTTTTTTTTAACAAAAGTAATCTATGTCCATAACAGAAACTTTAAAAATATGGATGAAAAAAATGTAATTACCTATTCCAGAATCACTGGTAACATTGAGTGTCTTCCTAGCATGTGTGTGTGTGTGTGTGTGTGTGTGTGTGTGTGTATTTATTTTCAGGTTTCTAAAAAAAAAAAAAAAAAAAAGAGGTGGGAACCCCCTGGTCCCACAGCTACATGCAGCCCCAACTTCCTTCCTTACCTGACTTCCTCAAGGTTCCTGCAGGCGCGTTTGTGAACACAATAGCAATACCTCTTTCAGCCACAAGAGGGGGATATTTGCTCATGCACATCTATCCCAAAATTTCTGGGGAACCATGAAGTCTCCTTCAGCTCACATTGAGGCCACCTATAGTAATTCTGTTCACTGCATCTCTTGGGAACCTTGGTTCATGAGGAAAAAAAGACAGAATCACATTCTCACTCTATAACCACATCTGCACCAATTTAACGGATCCTTGAACAGCTCTCTCCTCACTGTTGCAGCCTTGGGCTTCTGAATGAGGGGATAAACTACAAACCTGATCAGGTAATCTCCCAAACCCAACATTTTTCACGGTCCTCATTGTTCTTAGGGCCCAGTCTAAGGGCCCTTGTTGACTGGGTCCCTCTTCTCCCTCCACCCTGTATTCTGTGCTCCTCACAAACACGGCACTGGCCGTCCTCCAGCCCCTTTCACTCTGCTCCGTCACTAGCACACCTCCTAGCGTGTTTCTCTCTGGAAGGTGCTTCTCAGCACACACCAGGCTGGAACTTATTCTTCCAGGTCTTAGCTGACATCTTCCTCCCAGAAGTCACTCTCAGCCCTGTGAATCTGGGGTATGTGATTCTCCTCTGTGCTTAGCATGTGGAATAGACTTCAGCTCTCCCAGTGCCTAACAGTCAGGCCCACCTGTATGACCAGGTCAGCAGGCTATTACTGTGATGAAAAAGATGAGCACATGAGAGAAAGGCAGAAGGGCAGGGACTGCCAAGGCCATGGGCAGGAGAGGCTGCCCATAGCATAGCATGCTGGACGGCTGCCTCCTAGAACGGAAGTTCCATGAGGGCAGGGACCATGTCAGGCTTATTCACTCACATTGCCAGCGCCGGAGCACAGTGCCTGGCACTCCACAGGGCTCAACAAAGATTTAGGAAATGGATTGAGGAATGAATGAGTGTTCCTTTCCTAATTCCTTGAAGTACAGTCTTCAAAAGCCAGCCCAGCCCTAGCTAGTTTGGCTCAGTGGATAGAGCATCGGTCTGTGGACCAAAGGGTCCTGGGTTCAATTCCGGTCAAGGGCACGTACCATGGTTGCAGGCTCCTCCCAGGCCTGGGCCCTGGTTGAGCACGTGCAGGAGGCAACCAATCAATGTGTTTCTCTGACATTGATATCTCTCTGTGTCTTTCCCTCTCTCTTCCACTCTCTCTAAAAATCGATGGAAAAACATCCTCGGGTAAGGATTAAAATAAATAAGACATTTTTTTAAAAAGCCAGCTCGCTTCTCTCTTTCCAAACCCTCACCCTCCCAGTTCACCACGTGCCTCTTGTTGGCCCCGGAGTCTCCGGAAACATTCCCAGAGAACAGTGGTGTGAAGGACCAGTTCTCGCCCTTGTGATTGTTGGGAGACAGTGGGGTTTGGAGTGAACAGCTCTAGCTTCAAGGAAAGCGCTGCCACTTACTGGCTGTGCATGTTCCTTACCTTCCTTATTTACAAAGGGAGGTTATGGGTGCCAGGCTTGCAGGATTGCTCTGAGAAATCATATTCGGGCCTGACACATGGCAGACAGTCAG
The DNA here is from genome assembly GCF_027574615.1 of Eptesicus fuscus. Classification (NCBI taxonomy): domain Eukaryota; kingdom Metazoa; phylum Chordata; class Mammalia; order Chiroptera; family Vespertilionidae; genus Eptesicus; species Eptesicus fuscus. The sequence continues at coordinate 32,743,822 of NC_072476.1, forward strand.
ATCAGAGTTCCTTCTCCTTCCCTCCCCAATGCTCTCTCCTAAGCCCCCTCCAACCTGAAACCTTGGGACACAGACACGCCTACAGAATCAAAGGTGCTACTGTTTTCCTGATTCCCCTCTCTTTTCCCTGAAGTTGCCATGCCATTTGCTGCTGAGACCTCCTTCCCTGTCCTTGTTCTTTGGCATAGATAACAGTGCCAGGTAGAAATCAGAGCAGGTACTTAAAAGGTCAGTGGTCAAAATGTAAGGGAAGTCACCAGCCTGCTGCTGGGCAAGTGGTCTCCGGCCCACCTGACACCACCAGTAAGAGATTACGCACATGTGAAGACACAAGGCCAAGACTCTGCTGAAGAAAGAAGAAGAAAGAGAGGCATTGTAGCCCCATGGAAAGGAAATTGCCAGGAGTTACGGAGCCCAGATTCTTCTCTCATGCACAGAGTAGTACCCCCGCATGTGGAACCCAAGGGTTATATGTGCACTGCTGTGTCATCTGAACAAGCTCTCTCCCTCAGGATGTCTGCTTTCCCTATAGCCAAAGTCTGTCTGTCATGTCTGGTGCTAAAAGTACAAGTTCCAATAAAGTCACGTTCTAGATTTGCCCTTTCATCGTGTTTCCTCTTATGAGGCCCCTCTAACAGTCGCCTCTGGGCCCTGCGTGGTCTCCTGTGTTTCATGAGCTCCATCATTCATAACCCTCTCTCCAGTCAGAATCTTCCGGTGATGAATAAGGGCTGATTTCTCCTCAGATGATCACCACCCCCAATTCATTCCATTTGAAAGATTTAGCTCCAGAAGGGCTCCTGTGCTGTTGGGTGAGGTTCGTGCTTCCTCAGTGCGTCACTCCGCTCATGGAGGAGTTTTCTCCTGTCTGAGACGCTAAAGGGTGAGCTCTGACGTGGGTTCTGCTCCATCTGTCCTACAGCCCGGCCCAGTGATTCACTCTCTGACAGCTGCTCGCTCCCTCTGAGGATTTTCCTGCTCCGCTGCTATTCATAGGGTATCTCTCTAGTGTGAATTAGGAGATGAATGGAAATTTTCTCTATTCATAATATTCAAAGATTTTCTCCGCTCTATGAGTTCTTTGATATTCTGCCAGAATTCTGTCCAAATGTTTGGCCACGTGCATTGTGCCAGCAGAGCCAGGTTTGGGCTTAAAGTCTGGTTTCCCAAGATGATGTCTTTATCAGCATTAAGTCCCCAGATCCCGGCCTCTGAATAGAAGCAGTCCTCCCAGGATGACCCCGCAGTTCTACTCTGGCAGGAAGGCTGAGGTTTGCGTTGACAGCACATCCTTGATCCTGGCTTCACACTGTGATGACACCATAGGAAATGAGAGTGTCACAACCCCCCCCACACACACACACCCCACACCCCGCCATCTCCGAGAAACTTCTGTGCTGTCTCCTTGCACAATGGCTCGTTGCCTCCCATGCGTGCCACAACTGGGGGCAGAGAATGAACCCGCAACCCTGGTACATGCCCTTGACCGAGAATGGAACCCTCGACCCTTCAGTGCATTGGCCACTGAGAAACACCAGCCAGGGCTCTTCTGCCTTTCTTTAACAGCTAGCAAGTTAGGGTGTTCTTGGTGGGATGTCAGAGCTGCTTCCCAGTGCTGGCACTGCCTGTGAAAACTGCATCTCCTAGGGACCCAAGGCTGCTGCTAGGCAGCTGGACTGGGAACCCGGTGAAGCTGTGAGCCCCTCATTGAGCATTAAGAAGAGAACGGAAGGGAGCGTCCTTGCCAGCTGCCTCTGCATCTGCTTACCAAGGCTTACAAGTTCATGGACAGGAGGACAGCTCTTCAGTGGGTTTTGTGCTCTGGTCTTGGAAGTTTTTAATTGAAATGTCATTTGCAGGGAGTCTCCAGGATACTCTCTCAAATCACTCTTCTAATGTCTATGCCAAGACCAGATTGACTAAGAAATTATGGAAACAGGCACAGGAGATTGAAGTGGATAATGAAGTGAAGGCTATTGAAGGAGGAAGGGACTGGAGGAACAGGTGACTGTAAGCTCCGCACTCAGAGAATTGGCCAAGGCGGTTCCAAAGGCTTCTAGGAAACTGCTTAAGAAGCCAGATCTACCCCCTACTCCCCGCCACGAAGGACACCGGGAGACCTCCCCGTCCAGAACAGCCAGGGCAGCCTCTTCTGATGTTCAGTGACAAGCAGACTGTTCTTGCTGGGGCTCTGACCCCACTCACTGAGTGTAGAAGACACAATTACAGTGACTAACACACCTTTATTGCCAGCTGTGCCAAGTGCTTCACATGCAGTATCTCATTTGTTTATCTTTTAAATTTTATTTATTGATTTGGAGAGAGAGAGAGAGAGACACAATGATTTGTTGTTTCACTTATTGATGCATTCATTGGTTGATTCTTGTATGTGCCCTCACCGGGGATCGAACCTGCAACCTTGATGTATAGGGATGATGCTCTAACCAACTGAGCTACCTGGTCAGGGCCTACAGTATCTCATCCTATGAAATAGGATGTTTCTATCCTCATGTTACAGATAAAGAACATAAGACTTAGGGGAGTTAAATAACTTAACTTTCATACAGCTAATACGTAGAAAAACAAGGATTCAAATCCCGGTCTGCCCATTACCTATGCTCTTGAAAGTTCTACTTTTCCCATTGCAGAATTTTTAAAATATATTTTATTGATTTTTTACAGAGAGGAAGGGAGAGGATAGAGAGCTAGAAACATTGATCAGAGAGAAACAGCTGCCTCCTGCACACTCCCCACTGGGGATGTGCCTGCAACCAAGGTACATGCCCTTGACTGGAATCGAACCTGGGACCCTTCAGTCCACAGGCCGACGCTCTATCCACTGAGCCAAACCGGCCAGGGCCCATTGCAGAGTTTTAAGTCCCATTTGCTGGAATAGCCAGTCCACTTCCCGCCTCTGTTACATGGCCATACTGAAATAGCCCTGCCTCCACAATCCCTTCTTCAGCATGTCAGAGCCACAAATGGCTCATAAGAGATAGAATCCAGTAGGTACTGGCCACTTCCAACCCCTGTTAAAGCCACATTCCTGAGAGATACCCAGTTTTCTCCAAGGAGTCACTGGAATGTCTGCTGTGGGAATTCGGGGAGATTCTTGAGTCATGGCAGATTCAAGAACCTGATTATTGCTGTCAATCCTGTAAGCAGGAACAGTTTATTTCTGCCCCCCCCCGCCGCCCCCCCATGACTGGGTCTCAACTGGAGTGACCAGATGGCTGCATTTGACTGTGATGGTTGGACTGTGGCCATAGGTCAGGTTCTGTCTGCCAGCCAGATTCCTCCACTTTTCTCCATGTGCCATCTACTGAAATGTCCAAATGGCCTTTTCACTCATGTGTTTCATACCCTCTTTAGTCTTCTCCCATGTGGTCTCTCTCTTGCTAGAGTGCCCTAAACTTATATTGTTGCTCCACTCCACTATATCTGTCCTACCTCACAACCCCTTTTGTGGGGAGCTGCCTCATTCAGCCCTCACTGCCAGGTGGCTGTGTTAGATCACATGACCCTGCCTCTTTCCCCTTCCTGCACATACATTCAAGGTCACCGGACCAGGATCCATGATAGACTGGCCAAGGACTTTTGAAGTCACCTGGCTCAAAAATATAAAGAAACCTAGTTAGACCAATCAGATTCTCCTTTTGGGAAATTTGAACCAAAAATAAATAAATAAATAAGACAGTATAGGCAGTGTGTGACAAGATGTTGAGGGCAAGTAGGGCCTGGATGGAGCAATGTGCTAGCCAGAACTAAATTGAAGAAAAATCTTGGAGATTGAAGGGGAAAAAAAGCTATGACCCAGTGAAAATGCATTTATTGCAGAAGGAACAATGAGCCTGCTTTGGGCAAGAGGAAAAGGAATGACCAAAGCAGAGCTGGACTCTGTGAAAGCAGAGAGGAGCCAGCCCCAGCGGCACCCTGGCACCCCATGGCTCACCAGGCCCCTGTGTGTCATAAGCTGGTTACTTATTTCTTTTGCTGTCAGTTGGCTTGGAAATGGGCATGTGACGTTCTGCCTAAACCTATTTGGAAATGGCTGGGGGATGTTCTGGGAAGAATTTTGCTTTTTGATTCAAAGAGAGATAGTGACGGGGCCTGTCCCTTCTTTCTGCTGTGAATATGGATGTTTGGCACGTAGAGCGACAGCAGCCATCTTGAGACCATGAGGCAACAAGAACATGGCAAAAAGCCAACACACCGAGGCTGGCCTAGCAGACAGAAAAAAAGAACCTGGGTCCTTGATGGTATTGTTGAGCCACTATACCTTGTGTGGACAAAAGGGGCCACATGCTGACCTGACAAGCTCAGGGAAGGCCTGCATGGCGGTCTTGCAAACTCAGAGACCTAAAGTAACCACAAAAGATTATCTGAAATTACACTTTAACTAAAAGCAGTTATGGTGGGCAGTTACATCCTAGGCCAGTATCTTCACTGGCAAGGTCAGCCTTTACCTTAACTGAGCCTATCTGTCTTTTTTGCATCTATGATAACATACCCTTGAAATGTCTGGGTAACTTGTAACTTCCCTTTTTCTGGAGCCCCTGGGACAGATACCACAAATTCCTTCATTATCATGTTAATTGTTCCTGCATCCACCTAAGTATGTGTCCATCATTTAACTTTTTATCCAATCCCAGGGGTTTTCCCAGCTTTGCTTTATCCCACCTCCTTAATCTTATCTAATAATGAATTTCATGTGACCCACCTATGTCCCTCCTTTGATGGCAATGTATAAATACAAATGTAACTCGCCATTCTCCGGAGCATTATCTGAATTCGTTGAGGTTCTGCTTCCTGCCATATGTCCACAGTTTGGCTCAAATAAACTCATAAAAATTCTTTACAGGTTTCAATGGTGTTTTGTTTTGTTTACATTAACACTATCCTGGAACCACCTAATTCCAGTCTTATTGCTATATTAGTTAAATGTCTTTATTTTCTATGCAGATTTCTGCTATTTGAAGCCTTAGGCATTTTTAACCAATATAGCACTCCCCTGAATCTCTCCATCTTCAAATCCTTAGAGCCTTATGGCTCTTGATATAGCTCCAAATGGAAAATGAACCCAAGCTTAGACACTGGAAATCTTACATATATGGCAGGAAATAAAGTCAAGATTTCTCACAGTCTACAGAGCAGTTTCAGCACTTAATCCCAATTCCCAGGGCCTATAGACCACAGACAAGGGAAAAACATAGATTCAGAAAAGTTCTAGATGCATAAGCATGCGTCTTCTAAAATGGGCTCAATGTTGAATTTTAGGAAGACCAAGTTCAGCGGGAAGAGGGCAGGTGTGGGGATGGTGTTAATGCCTGAGATGCAGAACCTAAGCATGGGCCAGAGAGCCATGGAAAGCACCCAGAGGAGCAGTAAGCTGATGTGGGCAAATGGTGGGTGGATTGGATAACTTCTGGAGAAGGAGGCTAGTGTCCACAGCAGGATTTTATGAGGTCCAAGTAGTTTACAGCAGCTGGAACTAAACTGGTGGAATACTAGGCCTTTTAGTTACTCTCCAGCCACCCTTAATGACATTTTAGATCCTCGTAGGAATAAGGTGCCCTGAATGGTAACCATCCTGTGTATGGGTACTCCCCACATTCTTTATTCCTTGTTTGTTCTCCTCCTCCTCCTCCTCCTCCTCCTCCTCCTCCTCCTCCTCCTCCTCCTCCTCCTTTCTCTCTCTCTCTTCTTTCTCTCTCTCTCTGTCTGTCTTTTGGAAACCTTAAAATCCTAGTCTGACATAAGGAGTTAGGGTGGGAGGAGAGAAAGCAGTCAGTTGATAAGAAATTAAAGTCAAAATCCTATGAGATCTTCAGAGAAAGGAATGAAAGCCTTGGTTGGGGTGGAGGAAGCAAAAAGTTTAAATCTCTACTTACTGCAATTAATGCTTTCATGTGATACTTAATAAACCCTGAATTTCCCCCAAGTTTCCCCATATATCACTAAAGTTTCTCTGAAAATCAGTAAAGGAAAGCACTAAAGGCTTTTCCTCATTCTCCATAATCAAGCTTTTTCTCCAGAATGAATTAGCCTGATTACTGACTAAACACCCTCCCACAGTCTTTATGAGTGTGTGTTTCCTGTGAATTCTCCAAAGATGAGAAAGGGCTATGTTGTCCCCAAATGATTTTCCACATTGATTATGCTCACAGACTTCTCTCGAGGATGAGTGATGCATTCCACGCCTCCCCTAGACAGTATTCCATATTCATCACATACAACTGCTTTAAGTCCAAAGTGAATTAGCTGACATTGTCTAAGGATGGAACTCTGATTGAAGGTTCTTCCTTATCCATTATGCTCCCAGGGCTCCTCTCTGCCATGAAATCCCAGATGTCTTATTAGCGCTGAGCACTGTCTAAAAGTATTTTTACTTCCATTATGTGCATACGGTTTTTCTCCAGTGTGAATTCTCTGACATTCAATGAGCTTTACTTTCATGAAAGCGTTCACATTTATTGCGTTCGAGGAGTGTCTATTACATGTGAATTAGCTGATGGCATGTGGTGCTGTTGCTAACAGATGCCTCCCACAAACAGGGATTCTCTCCAAGATGAATGTTAAGATGGGAGCCCCAAGGAAAGTTGCCTGTATTCATAACAAAGATGTTCTCTCCAATATGACTACTGTAATACAGAATAAATTTTGAATTCTAAGATTTGGTTACACTATGATGTCAGGTTCCTTAACATCAATAGCATTATAACAATATCTTTATTTTAAACAGTCATCCCATTTCTCTACAATGTATTTCTGGAACCATTTTGTAAAAAATTTTTTTCCTCTTATCCATAAATACAACATCAAACAAATTAATAAACACGTCATAAAAGCAAAAACAAAATTTCTGGTGATCTTTATATAGTCATAGAAAAGGTTAACATTATGTTTCAAGTCCTATTGCACTGATATACGTGTACTCAAGATGAGTATTTTATAGGCATCTTTGTACTGTGAAGTCTATACAAAGCACAAACCATTCTGCATTTCTGTCTAGTCTGAAAATAGCCCTGTCTATGACGAGAGACAAATATATCATTACCAGTTGTGCTTCCCTTTTGGAATTTAGGAGAGTCATGAGGAAATATGTGTAAGAGCCAAGTCTCTTTTTAAAATATGCTTTTCAAAGAAAACTGAAATGATTCTATTTTTTTCTGAGAAATTTTCTTGAAACAAGAGTATTTCCCTTGATATTGTTGCTATGTCTGATTCTAGGTTTTTCCTAAAAATAACTATTTTGGTATTTAGATCTTATTAGGACATTAGTTTTGAGTGCATGAAAGTATTATGAGAACTAGCCTCTCAATCATGTCTTTTGTTCATCTTTTCTTTGCTGTGTAGATGCTTTGTGTTGGCATAATGAGCGTTAAAATGAAATGTTTGCAAAAATATGAACCCAGTAATAATTAATGCCTCCCATATGTCAAAATTTGTAAAAGGAAAGCAAGATCTGATGTGTTAAAAAAGATACATTGACTGTGCATAGTAACTTCCAAAGACTGTAGTATAGAATGGGGGGGGGGGGGGGATTGAGGGAGAAGAGGGACTTTATAATGGAGAAGCCTGAAAAACACTGCCTCAGCCAGGTGATCAAGGTCAACATCAATAACCATAAGTCATGTTGATAGTATGTACCCTTGATATGATATGATGACAGTGGCACTTTACCTCTGTGGTCTTTGTCCCCAAAACCTGTAACTCCAGTCTAATCATGAGGAAAACATCAGACAAATACCAACTGAGAGAAATTCTACAAAATACTTCTTAAAACTGTCAGGGTCATCAAAAACAAGGACAATCTGAGAACCTGTCACATCCAAGAAGAGCCTGAGAAGATTTGACAACAACGAGAGAGAGAGAGAGAGAGAGAGAGAGAGAGAGAGAGAGACTTGTTGTTCCACTTATTTATGCCTTCATTGGTTGATTTTTTTAAAAATTTAATTTGTTCCATCACCTTTTATCCTCTCTATGCCCTCTTCCACCTCCACCCATTCCCCTCCACCTCTGCAATCACCACACTCTTGTCCATGTCATTGGTTGATTCTTGTATGTACACTGACCAGGAATCGAACCTACCACCTTTTGGTGCATGATATGATGTGCCAATCAACTAAGCCAGCCAGCCAGGGCTTAAATTTATAGATTAAAAAATAACAACTTCCTGGCCAGGTAGCTCAATTGGTTAGAGCCGTGGTCGGCAAACTGCGGCTCACAAGCCACATGCGGCTCTTTGGCCCCTTGAGTGTGGCTCTTCCACAAAATACCATGACCTGGGCGAGTCTATTTTGAAGAAGTGGCATTAGAAGAAGTTTAAGTTTAAAAAATTTGGCTCTCAAAAGAAATTTCAATCATACTGTTGATATTTGGCTCTGTTGACTAATGAGTTTGCTGACCACTGGTGTCCTGAAACACCAAGGTTGTAGGTTTGATCCCTGGTCAGGGCACATCCAAGAATCAACCAATGAAAGCATAAATAGCCGAAACCGGTTTGGCTCAGTGGATAGAGCGTCGGCCTGTGGACTGAAAGGTCCCAGGTTTGATTCCGGTCAAGGGCATGTACCTTGGTTGCAGGCACATTCCCAGTGGGGGGTGTGCAGGAGGCAGCTGATCGATGTTTCTCTCTCATTGATGTTTCTAACTCTCCCTTCCTCTCTGTAAAAAATCAATAAAATATATTTTTTTAAAAAAGAAAGCATAAATAAGTGGGAAAACAAATTGATGTTTCTCTCTCGCTCTCTCGCTCTCTCGCTCTCAAATCAATACGTAAAAAAATAAAAATTAAAAATGTCCTGTTTCAGTGGCCCCACAAGTAATTTGGTGATTCACTGGAAGGACTCATAGGACTCCACATAAAGTTATACTCAAGATTTATTACATCAAGCATACAATGCAGGAAGAGCAGGAAAAGGATATTCATGGGCAAAGGTAGGAAGGGTCAAATGTACATTTTCTTATCTCTCTTCAGGGAGAGCACAGACACATCTTCTCAACATGCAAACTGCAGGGACATATGTGAGATGTCCTTTCCAGGAAATCCTACTTGAGTCCTGGAGTCCAAAGTTTTTAAAGAGAGCTGACTACATACCAGCTGGTGACCAAGCCTGGCCCCTAACCAGGCACCAGGTGCACATCATGAATCTTTGTTTACTTTAAACATGCTGACAACCTGGTTTATCTTGACCCACTGCTTTGGGCATAGAAAATAACATCTTACCTGTTGCTATGTGAATATTCCAAAAGTTTAGTTCTCAGAGTTTGACCAAGGGTCATCGCCATGGATACAGAGATAAATGAGAAATAAGTGAAACAGACCTGCTTTGTCCACTCTTACTTCACACTCTTTAAAAAAAATCTCTAAACCAAGATAGTTTCACTAGAGAATTCTACTCATATTTAAAGAAATATTAATACCAATTATACACAATCTTCAGAAAATAGAAGAAGGAGCACTTCCTACCATATATTTTGAGGCCAGTATTACCACGATACCAAAATCAGACAAAGACTAGAGACCAATATTCCTCATAAACACAGATGCAAAATCTTCAGCAAAATAGTAGCAAATTGAATCCAGCTACATAAAAACAATTTTGCACTCTAACCAAGTAGGGTTAATTCCAAAAATTTAAGGGTCGTTCCATATTAAGAAAATCAAACAATGTAATCCACTATATTAACAGGCTGAAGAAGAAAATCCACATGATCTTATCATCCGACATAGAAAAGCATTTGCCAGAATTCAACACACATTCATGATAAAAACTCTCAGCAAACTTGGCATACAAGGGAACTTCTTCAACCCAATAAAGAGCATCTACAAAATATCTACAGCTAGCATTTCACTTACTGGTGAAAGGCAGAGTGCTTTCCTCTTACGACTGAGCACAAGGCAAAGATTTCTGCTCTCACTCTATTCATTATAGTACTGGAAGTCCTAACCAGTGCAACAAGGAAAGAAAAGGAAATAGAAAGCAAACAGATTGGAAGAAATAAAAACATTCCTCTTTTCAGATGACATGATTGTCTACAAAAAGACCCTAAAAAATCAACAATTAAATAAAAAAACTAAAACTAATAAATGAGTTCAACAAGTTCTCATGATACAAGATCAACATATAAAAATTATATTTCAAAAAAATTATATTTCAACATACTAACAATGAACATTTGGAAACTGAAATTTAAAACATAACATTTACAAGCATTCAAAACATTAAATATGTAGGTATAAAATATAAATCCAACAGGATTTGTGTACTGAAAACTATAAAATGCTAATAAAAAAAGATCTAAATAAATGGAGAGATACATCATACTCATGTACTGAAAGACTTAATGCAGTAAAGATGTCAACTTTTCCCAAATCTATAGATTTGATGTAGTTTCTATCAAAATCTTAGCAAGATATTTTGTTGATATTGGCAAGCTTATTCTATAATATACATATACTAGGGGCCTGGTGCACGGATTCATGCACCAGTGTGGTCCCTTGGCCTGGCCTGCGGGGATGGGGCCGAAACTGGCTCTCGGACATCCCCCGACGGATCCCAGATTGCAAGAGGGCACAGACCAGGCCGAGGGACCCCACCAGTACACGATTGGGCTGGGAAGGGACCGTGGGAGGGCTCCAGGGCATGTCCAGCCCATCTCGCCCAGTCCCGATCAATTGGCCCCAGCAGCAAGCTAACCTACTGGTTGGAGCATCTGCCCCTTAGTGGTCAGTGCACGTCATAGCAACTGGTCAAACGGTCAAACAAATGGTTGGACACTTAGCATATTAGGCTTTTATTATATAGGATGGAAAGGCAAATGAACTAGAATAGCCAAAACAACTTTGAAAAGATTAAAGTGGGAGGTATAACTCTACCTGATTTTAAGACTTACTGTATAGCTACAGTAATCAAGAATGTGGACATCATAATGGACAAAATAAACTGTTGAACAAAATAGTTCCAAAGACATAGAAGCATGGAACAGACTGTCAAATCTCACAGGGAAGGCGCGGGTGGGTGGGAAGAGATCAACCAAAGAACTTGTATGCATATATGCATAACCCATGGACACAGACATTAGGGTGGTAAAGGCCCAGGGGGAGGGGGAGCGGGGGCGAGCTAAAAGGGGTCAATGGGGTAGGGGGGTGTAAGGGGATATATGTAATACTTTCCACAATAAATATTTTTTTAAAAAGAATGTGGTATCAGCAGAGGGAGACACATAGTTAACACCTGATCTTGGCCAAAAGGCTGACAAGCAGTATATAGTTCAATAGAACAGAATAGAGAACCAAAAAATAGACCTATACAAATAAATATAACCAACTGATTTTTGACAAGAGGATAAAAGCAATTTGATAGAAGAAAGATAGTCTCTTCACCAAATGGTGAAGCAATTTGACATCCATGCGGGGAGGGCAGGGAAAAAAACCTCAACCTAAACCTCATACCTTATACAAAAATTAATTCATAGACTTTGTGTAAAATTTAAACTTTTTAGGAGAAAACAGGAGAAAATCTTCAAGACCTAGGGCTAGGCTAGTGGTTCTCAACCAAAGGTGATTTTGCCCCACAGAGGACATGTGTAAATGTCTGGAGACAGTTTTTATTTTCATGATTGGGAGAGGGTGTGCTACTGGCATCTAGTGGATACAAGGTCAGGGATGATAATAAACATCCCATAATACACAGGACAGCCCCCCAAAGCAAAGAATTATCCATCCAAAAGGCCAGTAGTGCCAAGGTTGAGAACTCTGGTCTAGGCAAAAAGTTCTTAGATGTGACATCAAAAGCATGATTCATAAAAGAAAAAAGTGATAAATTTAACTTTATCAAAATTAAAACTTTTACTCTGAAAAAGACCTTGTTAAGAGGATAGCAAGACTAGCTATAGCTCAGCTGGTGTTGCTTAGTGGTTGAGCATCGACCCATCCTGTGACCAGGAGGTCACAGTTGATTCCCAGTCAGGGCACATGCCTGGGTGCAGGTTCATTCTCCAATTGGGGACGTGCAGGGCGCAGCTGATTGATGATTTTCTCTCATCATGGATGTTCCTCTCTCTCTCCCCCTCTCCCTTCCTCTCTGAAATGAATAAAAAATTATGTATTTTTTTCTTTAAAAGACTAGCTATAGATTGGGCCAAAATATTTATAAACCACATACCTGTATCTAGAATATATAAAAAAGTCAGTAGTAAAAAACAAACAAAACGCCAAAAAACCAATTAGAATATGGGCAAAATATATCAACAGCCATTTTATATATAGGATATAAAATGTTCAACATCATTAGTCTTTAGGGAAATGCAAATTAAAGAGATAACACTAAACATCTCTTAGGATGGTTAAAATGGAAAATGCTGATAAAAGCAAGTACTGGCAGAGTGCAGAGAAATTGGATCTCTCACACATTTCCAATGGGACATTTGCTTTTGCCACATGTCTGGACCACCATCAATACCAGAACCACTTCATTTAACTTTGAGTTTTTTTGTACCTCCTCTGAAATGCAAATTTAGTCTACCATTCCTCAGAAAGCCTGGGTTTGTTTTACTACCTCACAGGAATCTTTTCTCTTGCACCAAGGTTTACACCTGGTCAACCCGAACCTTCTGTGTGTGTTGTGGATGGTGGGTGGTGGGGATTTGGCTTTTTCTGACCTCTGGCTTAGGTATTTATTCCCTTGGTGTCACTCCTGTCTCTCTCAAGCCTTGAGGCAAGTGAGCAAAACTGCAACTCAGTTTCATAACAGTTTCCTGCTGAATTGGTAAATACCTTCAAGGCAAAAGCACTTTTAAGAGTTCATCTACCTCTGGCCACGTGACTCAATTGATTGGAGTGTTGTCCCATAGACAGAAAGGTCATGGGTTCCATTCTGGCAGGACGCATACCTAGGTTTCAGGTTCAATCCTTGATCAGGGCACATATAGGAGACAGCTGATGGATGTTTCTCTCTCACATCACTCTCTCTCTCTCTCTCTCTCTCTCTCTCTCTCTCTCTCTCTCAAATCAATTTTTTTTTAAAAATAATTTGTTTACACACTAAAAACAAAGGCAACAAAAGCACAAACAAGTAGGACTAGTCAAACCAAAAAGCTTCTGTACTGCAAAGGACACCATAAATAAAATGAAAAGGTACCTATAAAATGAGAGAAAATATTTGCAAATCATATATCTGATAAGGAGTTAATATTGAAAATACATAAAGAGCCTAGCCAGCATTGCTCAGTGTTTGAGCATCGACCTATGAACGAGGAGGTCACAGTTCGATTCCCGGTTAGGGCATATGCTTGGGTTGTGGGCTCAATCACCAGTAGGGGGCGTGTAGGAGGCAGCCGGTCAGTGATTCTCTCTCATTAGTATTGGTGTTTCTATCTCTCCCTCTCTCTTCTTCTCTGAAATCAGTAAAAATTATATTTTAAAATATCTTTTAAAAAAAGAAAATGCATAAAGAACTCATACAACTCAATAGAGAAAAAAAAAAACCCAAGTACTATAATTAAAATATACAAATGGCCAACAGGTACATGAAAAGGTACTCAATATCACTAATCATTGGTGAAATGCAAATCAAACCACAATGAGATACTTATTACCTCACATCTATTAGAATGGCTATCATCAAAAAGATAAGAGATAAGTGTTGGGGAGGATGTGCAGGAAAGGCAATCATTGTGCATTGGTGGTGGGATTCTAAATTGGTGTAGCCACTATGTAAAACAGTATGGAGGGTCTTCAAAATATTAAAAATAGAACTACCATATGATTCAGTAATCCCACTTCTGGGTATTTATTTGACAGAAACAAAAACACTAACTCAAAAATATACCTGTACTCCCATGTGTATTGCAGCATTATTGGCAATAGCCAACAAATGGAAACAACCTAAGTGTACATCAAAGAATGAATGGATAAAGAAAATATGGTCTATATATACTACATACAATGGAATATTATTCAGCCACAAAAAGGAGGAATTCCTACTATTTGTGACATTGGTGGACTTTGAGGGAACTATGGACTTTGAGGAAACTATGCTAAGTGAAATAAGTCAGACAAAAAAAGACACATACTGTATGATCTCACCTATATGTGGAATCTAAAAAAAAAAAAAAGGCATTTAATCATATCCTTGGCTATATCTTCTTTGACAAAAGTCAATCTTTACCTTAACTGAGCCTGTCTATTGTCTTTTTGCATCTATAACAGTGATGGCGAACCTATGACACGCGTGTCAGCACTGACACGCATAGCCATTTCTGATGACATGCGGCCGCGGAGGCGGCCGCATGCCGAGGATAAAACATTTGCGAAATAATGTTTTTTTCCTCAAAGTGACACACTACCCGAGTTATGCTCAGTTTTTTGGTGAAGTTTGACACACCAAGCTCAAAAGATTGCCCATCACTGATCTATAATAACATTACTCTGGAATGTCAGAGTAATCTCCTTTTCCAGACCTTTCTGGGTATAATCTCCCAGAGCCTGGTTGGAGCATCATCCTGTACACCAAAAGGCTGCAAGTTTAGTTCCTGGTTAGGGCATATACCTTGGTTGAGGGTTCGATCCCTGTTCAGCGCGTGTACTCAAAAAATAAAGTCCATAACGAATGTTTCTGTAGAATTATAAAAAGAAGTGTTTCTACTGAAAAATGACTTCTGCCTATTGTATTAGTCAGTTAGGGCTCCATAACAAAGTTCCACAGACCAGGCGGCATAAACAACAGAATTTATTTCCTCGCATTCTGGAGGCTAGAAGTTCAAGATCAAGGTGTCAGTAGGGTCATTTTCTTCTGAGGCCTCTCTCCTTAGCATGTAGATAGCTGTCTTCTCCCTGTGTCATCACATGGTCTTCCCTCTGTGTGTGTCTGTGTCCTTATTTCCTCTACTTATAAGAACACCCATTAAGCCGAAACCGGTTTGGCTCAGTGGATAGAGCGTCGGCCTACGGACTGGAAGGTCCCAGGTTCGATTCCGGTCAAGGGCATGTACCTTGGTTGCAGGCACATCCCCAGTATGGGGTGTGCAGGAGGCAGCTGATCAATGTTTCTCTCTCATCGATGTTTCTAACTCTCTATCCCTCTTCCTTCCTCTCTGTAAAAAATCAATAAAATATATTAAAAAAAAAAAAAAAGAACACCAGTTATATTGGATTATGGCCCATCCTCATGACCTCATTTTAACTTCTTTAAAGACCTTATCTCCAAATATAGTCAATCTGAGAAACTGGAGGTTAGGATCTCAACATATGAATTGGGGATGGGGGCACAATTCACCCCATAACACATGCAAAACTCAGGCAATTCAACATTGAACAAAAACTTCCCAAACACGAAAAATGTATCTAAACTACAAATTTCTTCAGGTTTTTCCATGCTTCCATCCTATATCAGCTGTTAAATCAATAAACATATTAACATTTTAAAAATACCTTAACAATTTTGACATTTAGGAAGGTTCAATGCCTTAGCTAGTGCGTAGGCTAGCCCAGCTTGATATGACCTCATTTTTCAGAGGAAGCAGCTTCTATTCAGCTCTTAGTCACAGCTGGACTTCTGGAACATCTAGCATCTGAATACCTCCACGTGTGGAAGGGGATTTTTTTAGAACTGGAACAAATCAGTAATCTAGTTCACACAGACATTCTTCATGAATGACTGAGCTACCTGACTTTTTACCAGAATCAGGTGATTTTGTATCAGAATTACTTTTTTTCAAGAGTTAATCTACCACATATCAAGAGAGACAATAGTGCTATAGACTGAGAACCAAAAGATCTAGGAACTTTGAGAAAATTACTTCACCTCTTTAATCCTGTTGGTTTTTGTTTGTTAGTTTGTTTGTTTGTTTCACTTGAAGCTGAATTAAAGGTCTTCCTACTATAAAATTAAAATTCCTTCCTGCTATAAAATTCTAAGAGTTTAATATAAAACAAACGCTGCTTTCATCACACTAGCATCCTCCTAATTCACCCTAAAAAGTGATTATTACATTGAATTCTGACCTTAAGCCTAGTTACCCAACTATTACCCATCTCAAATACTCCTTAGTAATGAAGACATGCAGACCATGGGCATGACCAAGGTTCATAGATCGCAATTGTTACCAAACTCAAGGAGTTGGCTGCTTGGGGCGCTCTATCAAAAAACGAGATGTGGTTGTCGCAAGGTAGTTTTATTTATTTGCAACAAGTAAAGGAGACAGGGGATTCTATCTATAGCTCTGTTGATTTCTTCTTTGCAGTTGGCTACACTTATCAGGTTGGGTTCCTGTCAAACTTGTCCTATTTACAGCTGGTCTGTGCTACATTTTAACATTTAGTAAGAATAGCATTTAGTAAGCATGGTCCAGACCTTGAGACCCTTGTCCTATCTAACACAACCATGCTGTGTTGGTATTAATGTACTGCCACTAGGCCTACCATCTCATTCAAAACAGTTTCTTCTGACTTGACCCTCATGCTCCCTCAATGTCTGTGGATACCTCCCCATCATGACTTACAAAAGTCCTTGCTTTCCTATATTTATTACTTTAAGGAATTGATGAAAGCTATGGACCCCATCTTCTCCCCAAAATACAGGGTGTCCCAAAAAATGTCACCCTTTGAATAATGATTAATTCCAATGGGTTAAATCTGAAAAGAAAGAAACATCCATTGAGCTATCAGCTGTTCAGTGTCTCTACAGTTTCTTTTGGTGTTTTTTTTTATTGATTTTTTACAGAGAGGAAGGGAGAGAGATAGAGAGTTAGAAACATCGATGAGAGAGATACATCGATCAGCTGCCTCCTGCACAGCCCCCACTGGGGATGTGCCCGCAACCAAGGTACATGCCCTTGACCGGAATCGAACCCGGGACCCCTCAGTCTGCAGGCCGATGCTCTATCCACTGAGCCAAACCGGTTTCGGCTCTCTACAGTTTTTTGGGACACCCTATATATATGCACATGTGTGTATACATTTTCTTCTGCATTCAATTTTCTGGAGCTCGTGAACTGTTTCGAGCCCATCCATGAACACTGTCACCCCTACCCCCAGGTCAAGCACCCCAAAGGTCTGCTGGACTATTGGGGAGAAAAGAGGATGGCGTGTTCAGTGCCCAACCTCGCTTTACTAAAAAAAAACACAAAAAACAGAGCTCAGTTAAAAACAGATAATTTTTCCCCCCAGTTTTAAAGCACTCACTGTTTATTAACTGTTTATTAACAGATTACAAAAAATCACCATGGTACAGACCTTAGTTCATTCTCCTAATAAACCTGTGGATCTGGTCTTCCCTATTACCGGCATCTCCACCTTCTGCAAGATGGGTGGTCTTTTTCTTCATTGCTCCTTGTGGAGAAGATAACTTGAAGGGTCACAGTAAGTTGTTACTTCTTTGAACAGTACTTTGAAGTGTTGCTTCCCACAGTAGGGATCTCATGAAATCAGATCCTCCATGCAGGTGATGCCATATTTACCGAGAGATCCAGCAATCAATGTGTTATCTGTCAGGGCAATTCGTTTTTTGTTGATTTTGCCATACCCACACTTATAGATCAATTCATGTACTGACATTATTTTATATATTCCCTATGTTCGTTCTTTCCTCAACCCTTTCTTTAAAAAAAAAAAGAAAGAAAGAGAGAGAGAAATCTACCACTTTTTTTTTTTTTTTTTTTTAAATATATATTTTATTGATTTTCCACAGAGAGGAAGGGAGAGGGATAGAGAACTAGAAACATCGATGAGAGAGAAACATCGACCAGCTGCCTCCCACACCCCCCACCGGGGATGTGCCTGCAACCAATGTACATGCCCTTGACCGGAATCGAACCTGGGACCTTTCAGTCCACAGACCAACGCTCTATCCACTGAGCCAAACCGGTTTCGGAGAAATCTACCACTTTTAGCACAAGACCTACCATAAAGGCATAATACTAATTTTGTTCTGATTCAAAATTACTCTCCTCACACACTAATTAGACTGAATTAGTGTGTGAAATTAAAATTTAGTAACCAGGAAAGAAATCAATGTAAATGAGAAGTTGGAATAATAATCTAGAATAATAAAATAATCTGAGATATTTTTAATATCATGCTAGTATTGCTTAGAAGAGTATGAAATTATATATATGTATATCTACACTAACAAAAGAGAAAGATGCAAATTGGCTGTACCTTCGCAACACCCACCAGCCAATCAGGAGTGAGCATGCAAATTAACCCAACAAAGATGGCAGGTTAATTTGTATATGCAGGCGCAGAGCGGCTGAGGGCAGGACGCTTGTGTCATTGCCATGGCAACAATGCAGGCCTTCTGCACCACCCCAGCCACTCCTGGCCTCTGGGCAGTGTGGGAAGCCAGGAAGGCAGAAAGGCGGCTCAGGGCTGAGTGAAGGCAGTGCCAGCAGCCAGGGGAAGGAAGGACCATTCTTGCACAAATCTTTGTGCATTGGGCCTCTATAGATATAGAGATAGAGATAGAGATAGAGATAGAGATAGAGATAGATAGATATAGATATAGATATGTAGATATGTAGGTATGTAGGTATGTAGATATAAGATATACATATTGGTCTCTGCTCCCATTTTCTGACATAGAGCTCCTGAAAACCTTGTGATTTCCCTAATAATAAGAGCATTGGGAGCATCTCTAGTTCTACTGCAACTCTGGGTGGGGACTGGTCACCAGAAAGACCAAGCTGTGACTAGAAGTTTAGAATTTTTAGCCCCACCCCCATTCTCCAGAGACTGGAGAGGGACTGGGAATGGAGTTAATGGTTGATCATACCTGTGGGATGAAGATTCCATAAAATCCCAATAGTATGGTATTCAGAGAGCTTTTGGGGCAATGAACACAGTCACATCAGGAAAGTGACACATCTCAACTCCACAGGGATAGAATCTCCTGAGCTCAGGACCCTTCTGGACCTCTGCCTATGAATCTCTTCATCTGGCGGTTCATCTGTATCCTTTATCATGCCCTTTATTATTATAATAAACTTGAAAACATAAGTGATTCCCTGAGTTCTGTGAGCTGTTCTAGCAAATAATCAAAGGAAGAGTGGGGGAGTGGGAAGAGTGTGCAAACATTTAATTTGCAGCCGAGTCGAACAGAAGTTGTGGATAACCGGGGGGTCTATATTACTTGCAATTGGCATCTGAGTGGGGGCAGTCTTGTAGGATTGAGCCCTTAACCTGTGGGGTTTGTGCTAACTTCTGTTATGGTCAGAATTGCATGGTATTTTAGGACACCCAACTGGTGTCACAGAGAATTGCTTGGTGTGGGGAAAAACCCCGACACATCCAATGTCTTAAGTATTATGAGAGAATAAAAGAAAACATGGGAGGAAAGCGAGTTTTACACAGGGCTGAGGCTGGGATTGGGAGTAGAGAAGAAATATCTGCTGTAACATAATAGGGAGCTACATCTCTTTGGTATGTGGAGAGTGATTCCAAAGTTCACTGAAAATATTATTTTTCAACTACTTTTATGAACGTATTATTATTTTAAGATAAATTTCATGCTAATCAGATAGGTCTTCTGAAAATTGACTTGATTTCTTTGAAGAGAAGTGCCCTGTGTCCAGATTGCGGTTCCCAGTCTTTTGAGAGATGGAGTTCCTTGTAGTTTCTTTATAACCCTGTAAGCCCAGTGGCATGTTGCTGGTCAAGTTCAAGAGAACAGAGATAGGGGTTTAGTGATTAAAATATTTAATGATAAATATTTTAAATGTTTCCAGTCCCTTAGTGTGCCTCAACCTGTGGCACTCCCTGCTGTTCAGGTACTCCTGGCAAACTGCTATAGAGAAAGAGGTGCTTCCGCGGCACTGAGCTTGGAAGTAGACCAAGTAAATAAAGCCTTAGGATGATGACCATGAAGAGTACTGTTGAGAATGTGTGGACAGGGTGTCTTACAAGGTATTTCACATAGTGTGAATTACCTCCATGCCAACATTCTGCAAAAATAGGAAGGACTTGCTGGCTGGCATTGCTCATTGGTTAGAGTGTTGGCCTGCACACCAGAGGGTCTTGGTTTCGATTCCTGGTCAAGGGCACGTACCTGGGTTGCAGGCCCAATCCCTGCCCCTGGTCAGGGCGAGTGTGGGAGGCAACCATTCAATGTGTCTCTACCACATTGATGTTTCTCTTATTTCTCTCTCCCTCTCCCCACTCCTTTCCACTGTCTCTAAAAATCAATGGAAAAAAAATATCCTCCTTGGTGAGGATTAAAAAAATAGAAAGGACTTATTTGCAGGGGACATAAAAGTTCAGCAATTATCATAATTACCTGCTTTAAATTGGCACTCTGGAGTAACAGTCTTCTTCAAATTATATTAGTACTAGAGGCCCGGTGCATGAAATTTGTGCATGGGTACGGTCCCTAGGCCTGGCCGGTGATTGAAGCGTGAGTGTCTGGCATGGAAGGCAGGTCCCAGCTGACCTCTGGGCCCTGGGCAGCACCTGGGCTCCAGACCCCCACGCATCTCCTCCACCTGAGTCATGGCGCCCATGTTCCCATGTGGAGATGTGGTGAGCGCGGCCAGACACTGTGGGCCAGGGCTCAGCATGGGGCCTCTGGGCTGCCCAATGGTGCCCTTGTGGTCCCGATGGCTGTGGCTGGGGGGCGGGGGGGACATAAGGGGGCTTCCCCAGCTCACGAGCACTGGTGTCCTGGTGTCGTCCCGGGGGAGGGTAGCAGGGGGAATGAGAGCAAGCTCAGCAGACATCCTACATTCTCACCACACCTCCATCCCCATCACCCCCAGTTCCCCATCCCAGCCCAGGGCTGGCTCCAATTGGGTGATCAGGGCCTGTTGGCTGCTGGTCGCCATCTGTGGGGCTATTGGTGGGGCATTCGGGCCCCTGCTTGCACCCACCTTGGCCTGGCACTGCCCACTCACCTGCTCCATCATCCCACCACAGTTCCACTCTCATTGGGACCCATCAGGACCTGCAGCGCCTCTACTACCACTCACTGCCAGCGCCGTGTCACCAACACGCGCCATGCTCCGCACCGCCCCCCTGATAGTCAGCACACATCATAGTGAGCAGTCAAACTCCTGGTCAAACAATTTGCATATTAGGCTTTTATTATATTGATATATTGGTAGGGTTCAATAAAAATGTGGGCCCTAGCCAGTTTGGCTAAGTGGATAGAGCATCAGCCTGCGGACTGAAGGGTCCTGGGTTTGATCCTGGTCAGGGCACATTCCCAGTTTGTAGGCTTGGTCCCCAGTAGGGGGCATGCAGAAGGCAGCTGATCAATGATTCTCATCATTGATGTTTCTATCTCCCTCTCTCTTCCTCTCTGAAGTGAATAAAAAGAATGTGGGCCAAAACCGGTTTGGCTCAGTGGATAGAGCGTCGGCCTGCGGACTCAAGGGTCCCGGGTTCAATTCCGGTCAAGGGCATGTACCTTGGTTGCGGGCACATCCCCAGTGGGGGGTGTGCAGGGAGGCAGCTGATCGATGTTTCTCTCTCATCGATGTTTCTGACTCTCTATCCCTCTCTCTTCCTCTCTGTAAAAAATTAATAAAAATATATATATAAAGAATGTGGAACAACCCTGAGTCCCATGAAGATGCCCTAGAATCGTGAAAACCAAAGACTGGTCCGAGATGCATCAGCATCATTTGAAACTTGTTTAGAAAGACAGATTCTTGGTCCCTGCCCCAGACCTATTGATTCAGGAATTCTGGGCGGGGGGGAGGGGGGGGAAGTGGGGGTGTTCCAGCTCTCTATGTTCTAATAAGCTCTTCATGTGATTCTGGTGCATCTAAAGTTTGAAAACCACTGCTCTAGAAATCAAGTAAAGACCTGAGGCTCAGTGTCAGCTAAAACCAAATCTAAATAGGGAAGCAAACAGTAACATCTGGGTGAAATTGTGATGTAGGGATTAGAATAGGGGTGATGATGAAAAGAACCCTTTCCGACTTGTATGACTAAGATGACCAGATATTTGGTTTGCCAGGGAAGTCCCAGTTTACTCCTGTTGTGCTTATATGTATAACTATTGATATCACCACTGTTTCACTTTCAAAAAATGTCCCTATTTGGATAATAAATTATATGGCCACCAACACAAAGCTTTATTTTATTAGACATGGTAGGAAGAGGAACATCACTGAGAACATCATTTCTATCCCTTGCATGCATGAAATCTGGATTTAATTTTACGTGTGATAGACAAGCATGGAAAGGTTTTGAGCTACAGAGTGAAATGATCCATTGTGAAAGGATCCCTCTGGCTGCTGCTAGAGAAAAGGCTGTAGGGACAAGAGTGAACACTGGAAGCCAGTTAGGAGACTGCTGTGGTGCCCAGGCAAGAGACAGGGGTGACCTGGTCTACAGCAGTAGTGGTGGAGGTGAGGAGATTTAGGCTGTGTGGTCAGAAGCACAGTTGGCAGGATTTGCTGGCGGGTTGGAGGTGTGAGAGGACAGTCAGACAACAGAGAGGTTTTGCCCTCCTCCACTTGAGTTCTCAGCTCTAAAACTCTTCCTTAGGGAAGACCTTCTCTGTCATCCAGACGAGGGAGGTCTCCTGTAGAGAGGGAGAAAGATACCTGTCCCACATTTTCAGAATATAAAACTGGAACCAGCATGTTCCTGTCTTTGTTAGTGGTTTTTGTGAGCCACATGAGAATTGGCTTGGTACAGTAATAAAATCTGCCAGGAGTCAGAGTCTCTATTCTGTTCTCATCTATTTTTTCCTACATTAAGGTACGCTGAGAACATGTGGCCAAAAATCACACCAAGAAAATACATAATGAATAACAAAGCAGACTTCAAAAAAAGGGTCTGTTGCAGAAGTTGTTTATCGAATTGTGATAGTGCTACAAATGAATTGCATAAACCACATACTCAGATGTTTTAAAAAGTAGTTTTCCTCATATTTCAGAGAATTAGGAAATAACATGTTTGGCCTCTATACTGAGGGTTTCTTCTGCCCATCTGCCACTGTCTAATCCAGCCACCACCAAATAGGCTTCTTATTTAAAACTAGAGGCCCGATGCACAAAGATTTGTGCAAGAATGGGCCTTCCTGCCCCTGGCTGCCAGCACCACCTTTGCTCCAGCCAGAGCTGCCTTTCCACCTTCCCACGCTGCCCAGAGGCTCAGAGCGGCTGGGGCGGGGCAGATGCAATGGCGTCTGCATATGCAAATTAACCCAACATCTTTGTTGGGTTAATTTGCATACTCACTCCTGATTGGCTGGTGGGCATCACAGAGTTACGGTCAATTTGCCTCTCACTCTTTTATTAGTGTAGATATATAGCCCAGCCAGGCGTAACTCAGTGGTTGAACATTAAACCTCTGAACCAGGAGGTCACAGTTGGATTCCCAGTCAGGGCACATGCCTGGGTGTGGGCTCAATCCCCAGCAGGGGGCATGCAGGAGGCAGCTGATCAATGATTCTCTCTCATCATTGATGTTTCTATCTTTCTCTCCCTCTCCCTTCCTCTCTAAAATCAACAAAATATATTAAATAAATATATAACTGCTTAAATTTTTATATTAAATTGCTATCATAATGGATAAACATACAGAGATAGAATAAGCATCACCTTACAGTAAACTAGTTATAATGAGCATGAATAAAGCCAATTCACAAAAAGCAAAGGTCAAATCCTGGAATCCAACAGGCCAATCTGACCTTAGACTTGTTTTGTTGGTCTACCACAATGTTCTCTTACTGAATTCAAAAGCATTCTTCTGAACCCCACAAGCTTCCTGATCCTCACTCATTACCCCCAACCCTATGAAGTTATCAACTATTACCAATGGACTCTCAAAGCATTGGTGTTTGTGATTTTTTATCAATTTACATAATTAAGTGTCAATAAATCAATCTTTCTTAATTTACCAACTATTTAAGTAATTAAACATGAAATATAATTACATATTAAATGAAACCCATTCAAAGTAATTCTAGGTCAATTTGCTTAAAATTAACTGTCTATAGATAATCCACTTAAAGCCATTTATAGCTAATGGTTTAAGTGATCTATAAAGTTTAGTGTGTAGTACATGCTGATTTAATACATGTATACATGTGAAATAATTACCACAATAAGGTTACTGATACATCACCTCACATAATTACTTTTTTAAATGTGATGAGACCATTTCAGATTTACTCTTAGCACCTGCAAGTATATAATACACTAGAGGCCCGGTGCACGAAATTCGTGCATGGAGGGGGGTTGTCCCTCAGCCCAGCCTGTACCCTCTCCAATCTGAGACCCCTCAAGGGATGTCCCACTGCCCGTTTAGGCCCGATCGGATCGGGCCTAAACAGGCAGTCGGACATACCTCTCACAATCCAGGACTGCTGGCTCCCAACTACTTGCCTGCCTGCCTTCCTGATTGCCCCTAACCGCTTCTGCCTGCCAGCCTGATCACCCCCTAACCACTCTGCTGCCAGCCTGTTTGCCCCCAACTTCCCTCCTCTGCCGGCCTGCTTACCCCTAACTGCCCTCTCCTGCAGGGTTGATCACCTCCAACTGCCCTCCCTTGCAGGCTAGGTCCCTCTCAACTGCCCTCCCTTGCAGGCCAGGTGCCTCCCAACTGCCCTCCCTTGTAGGCCAGGTGCCTCCCAACTGCCCTCTCCTGCTGGCCATCTTGTGGTGGCCATCTTGTGTCCACATGGGGGCAGGATCTTTGACCACATGGGGGCAGCTATATTGTGTGTTGCAGTGATGATCAATCTGCATAGTACTCTTTTATTAGATAGGATAGAGGCCTGGTACAGGGGTGGGGGCCAGCTGGTTTGCCCTGAAGGGTGTCCCGGATCAGGGTGGGGTACCCTTGGGGTGTGGGGCGGCCTGAGCGAGGGGCCTGTGGTGGTTTGCAGGCCGGCCACGCCCTCTGGCGACCCAAGCGGAGGCCCTGGTATCTGGAATTTATTTTCCTTCTACAATTGAAACTTTGTAGCCTGGAGCAGAGCCAAGCCTGGGGCTCCCTCCGAGGCCCGCAGCCATTCATTTGTGTTGGGGTTATAATTGAAACTTTGTTGCCTTAAGCGGGTGGGCCTGGCCAGGGTGTGTGGAAAGCTTTGCTTCTCCTGTTGCCGGCAGCAACCCTGGCCTGCTCTCTCAAGCTCCATTCTGTCGCCATTTGTTTGAATTTGTTTACCTTCTATAATTGAAACTTTGTAGCTTGAGTGGAGGCTTAGGCCTGCAACGGCTGGCAGAAAGCTTGGCTTCCTCTGTTACCTAGGAAACCTTGCTCTCTGTGGCTGTAGCCATCTTGGTTTGGGTTAATTTGCATGCTCGCTCTGATTGGATGGTGGGCGTGGCTTGTGGGCATGGCTTGTGGGTGTGTCGGAGGTATGGTCAATTTGCATATTTGTCTATTATTACATAGGATTATTGCTAACTATAGTCACCATGCTATGCATTAGATCTCCAGAATTTATTCATCTTATAACTGGAAATTTGAACCTTTTGACCAACCTCTCCCCATTTCCTCTATTCCTCAGACCCCAGTAACTACCATTCTACTCTCTGTTTCTATGAGTTTGACTTTTTCAGATTTCACATATACTAGGTGTACTGGTTAATAATGTAGATTTTTTTCAATAGATGGAGTTACACATATGTTGATATATATGCGATTTGATAGGTATGCTATTTTGTTGTATTGCTCCTTCAGATTACCACTTGTTCTGATCAATGGCACATGCACTTTCTGAGCAGCACTTCAAAGCATACGAAGTGGAAAACTGGGTCTCTGAATGGTTTGTCTCAAAACAAGAAAAGTTCTATTGGACGATATCCACAAATTACCTAAAGATGGGGAAAATGTGTAGCTAGCGATGGACATTACTTTGAATAAAGCACTTTTGATGTTTCTCTTGAAATTATCGTGTTTTCTTTGGATCACTAAATCCCCGTTATTACCCGGTTAATAGTTAACCCGTATTATTAACCGGTTAATAATTAATCCCCATTTCTACCTGGTTAATAGCTAATCTGCATTATTAATCAGTTAATAGTTAATCTGCACTATTAACTGGTTAATAATTAATCTGCATTATTAACTGGTTAATAGCTGGTTAATATTAACCATAATAATGCGGATTTTGTAATCAAAGAAAATACGATAATTTCAAGAGAAACATCAAAAGTGCTTTATTCAAAGTAATGTCCATTGCTAGCTACACATTTCTCGCATCTTTCAGGTAATTTGAGGATACCGTCCCAAAAGAACTTTTCTTGTTTTGAGGCAAACCATTCAGAGACCCAATTTTTCACTTCTTCATACGTTTTGAAGTGCTGCTCAGAAAGTGCGTGTGCCATTGATCAGAACAAGTGGTAATCTGAAGGAATAATACAACAAAATAGCATACATATCAAATCGCATATATATTAACATATGTGTAACTCCATCTATTGAAAAAATCCATATTATTAACTGGTACACCTAGTAAGTGAGATAATACACTATTTATCTTTCTCTGTCTGACTTATTTCACTTAGCATAGTGCCCTCAGGTCCATCCATGTTGTTGCCAATGGCAGGGTTTCCTTTTTATGGCTGAATAATATTCAGTTTTGTGTGTGTGTGTGTGTGTGTGTGTGTGTGTGTGTGTGTGTGTGTATCTCTTTTTTATTCATTCATCAATCAGTGGACATTTACATTGTTTCCATGTCTTGGCTATTGTGAATAATGCTGAGATAAACATGCAATAGTGGTTATGATTATAGCTAATTTAAAAAAAAATACTTTTATTGATTTCAGAGAGGAAGGGAGAGGGAGAGAGAGATAAAAACATCAATGATGAGAGAGAATCATTGATTGGCTGCCTCCTGCACGTCCCCCCACCCACACTGAGGATCAAGCCTGCAACCTGGGAATGTGCCCTGACTGGGCATCCATTTGTGACCTGCTGGTTCATAGGTCAATGCTCAACCACTGAGCCAGAAGGGCTGGGCTATAGCTAATTT
The DNA here is from genome assembly GCF_027574615.1 of Eptesicus fuscus. NCBI lineage: Eukaryota > Metazoa > Chordata > Mammalia > Chiroptera > Vespertilionidae > Eptesicus > Eptesicus fuscus. The sequence goes on from NC_072476.1 coordinate 32,770,758, forward strand.
TTATAGAATGCTTATTGTGTGTGCCAAGTACTTTTCATGTATAGCTCACATTTCCTCCTCATAATAGGTTCACTAGGAAGGCATTAGTATTTTTATCTGATTTTTCAGCTGAAGAAACTAGATCTTAGCCAAATGAGCCACAAATCTGTGGAGGGATGAGGTTCAATTTGACCTTCCCCCTGTCCAGAGGTTTTCACACTCTAGCATGCATCAGAATCACCTACAGGGCTCCTAAAACCACCCGCTGCTGGGCCCCAGTCCCAGACTTACGGATCAGTGGGTGTGAAGTAGGGCCCAACATTTGCATTTCTCTCAATCCCCAGGTGAGTGCATTTTGAGAACCAGTTTCATACCTTTGCTCCTCAAGGTGTGTCGGAGAATCCTGAGCATTGAATCCAGAACCCTGGGAGCTTGTTATAAACGCAGGCTCACCCTATACCTACCGAATCAGACTCTGCATTTTTAACAAGGTCCCAGGCGACTCCTGTGCAGGTTGTCTGCGTGCACTCATCACACACTTTTGGACGAGATCGAGTCTAAAGGAGGCAACAGGTAAATTTCAGTTTACAGAGAACGTCTCTGGGGCAAGGGTTAGCTTGGAGGACTTCGGTCGCCACTGGGCCACAGGGGCAGAATGGGGAAGAGCGGGGCCAGAGCTAAGGTTCGGGACTTCCAAGCCTCGGTCCCGCCCCCTCCACCTCCCAGTAGCCTCACTCCCCGCCCCTCCTGCGGAGCCGTGCCCGTTAATTGGCCAGCGGAGCCCCCGCGCCCGCCCCGCGGAGGGTGTCTACTGCGCAGACGCCGACACCTAGCTCTCCCCACGCGTCTCTGCGGGTCCTCCGGACCACCGAGCCCGTCTCCTAGAGCAACGCCCTTCCTCAGGGCCAACCGAGCTGCCACCCGGAAGTGCAAACGTCTCCGAGGTTCTGAATGTCCGTTTTAGAACCTGTGGTTGCTCTTTCATCAACTCCAGAAACGGTTCTCGGGGGCCTGCCCTTTGGCAGACGGAGGAGCGAGGCACGGTCCCAGGCCCCGGAGAGGATGGTAGGCTTGGGGGATGATGCAGTGCCTCCCCGGAGCTGGAGGCGCGGGGCCCGGTGGGAGAACGCTGTCCGGGAGGGGTCGCGGCCCTGAGCCTGGCGGTTGCCTGCCACGCAGACACTCAGGTGTCTGGAGGATGGAGATCCCCGAGTGGAGAACATTCGGGTGCAAGAAGAGTGGCATGAAAACGTCTCCGTGTGCAGGGCGCGTGGGTGCCTGGAGGTGAAGGTGGAGAGGTAAGCAGGGGCGATCCTGAAGGGCTTCGTGTGCATAAGAAATGTAAGCAATGTCCTGAGTAGCCTGGACGGTATTTGAATCAGGAAATATGAACTCAGATTTGCACTTTAAAAATACAGCTGGCCTTCAGGATGGGTTGGACCAAGAAAATATCTGAAGGCTGTTGGAGACAGAATGGAGGCGGGGTGGCCTGACACATGATTATTCCTTAGCAGCCTGTGTCTTCTCCTAAGCTCTAACGTCCATGGGAAGGACTATGTCTGTTTAGTTTATGTATCTTAACCAGCACTTAGAAGAGTACCTGGCACCCAGTAGGCCCTGAACAAATGTTTGTTGGATGAATAAATCAATTTGCCCTTGATAAGACTTCCTCACTGAGTGGAGAGCGGATGAAAGTGGAAAGTAGAGGAGACTGATCGCTGAAGATTGGAAGAACACGAAGAGTGAAACACTATTCAGTGGGTATTTGCTGAGCACGTCTCCTGAGCCAACCACCACCAAGATGCTGTGGGGAAGAAGTCCAGAACAGACTCCAACTTCTGCTGTAGTTAAGGGAGTACAAGTACCAGTTCTAGGCTTTAGTCCCCCAACAAAGACATCAGTTTCCTTTCTGCCCTTTCTGCCCTTACATGATCAAATTTGAGAAGTACATGCTTCCTTTTGTTTTGTTTTGAATCATCATCCACATGCATAGAATCCATATGACTAGTTGCTTACCTTCACGGAGAATGCAGAAATGAATAGGCCTTTCTTTTTCTTTTTTTGGTTAATCGTCACCCCAGAATATTTTTTCCATTGCTTTTCAGAGAGAGTGGGAGGGATGGAGCGGGAGAGAAAGAGAGAGAAATATTGATGTGGGAGGGAAACATCGATTGATTGCCTCCTGCAGGCCAGGCTCCCCAACCTGGCCGGATGTCGAACCTGCAACCCAGGTGGGTGCCCTTAACTGGGAATCTAACCTGAGACCCTTTGGTGCGTGGGCCGAAGCTCTAACCACTGAACAACACTGCCGGGGCTCCTTTTTTTCTTTTGTTGAATATTTTCCAACAACAGAGTCTAGTCAAATAATATTACATCTTATAGGTCTTATTATATATTGTTTCATTGCTTTCCAAAATGTTTATCATGATAACAGCACCATCCATTTATGCAACAATTACAAAGTGAGTATCTACTGGTGTTAGGCACTGAACTGGGCTCTTCGGGCATAATAGACACAGATCCTGCCCTTATGTAGCTTCCAGTCTAGTACAGGAGGGCAGCATTAATCAGATCATCACACAGGTATTTAATTACAAGCTGACAAGTAGTGTAAATTAAAAATACTGGCTTGCCCGGCCAGCGTGGCTCAGTGGTTGAACATCGACCTATGAACTAAGACATCACAGTTCCATTCCCGGTCAGGGCACATGCCTGGGTTGTGGTGTTCGATCCTCAGTGTGGGGTGTGCAGGAGGCAGCCAATCAATGGCTCTCTCTTTCATCATTGATGTATCTCTCTCTCTCCTTCTTCCTTCCTCTCTGAAATCAATAAAAATATATTTAAAAAAAAATACTGCCTGCTAGCCAAGAGGCAGAGACCAGTTTTACAACAATTTCAGCAGCACTGGTGGTGGTTGTGGGAGCTTTCATTTAAAATTTTACTTCTGTGTTAGCTTTAAAAAACAGCTTTTCAGGATTCCTTTGCCTGTTTTGGTTTTGAATAAACCTGAGTTGTTCCTTCCTAGTTCACCTGCTGCTTAAGGAAAGTCCTCTGTTGTAAACCAACAAAAAAATTACAACTTTTTGCCTACACTTTAAAGAAATGAATAACTAGAATGAACTTTTCCTGCTCTTTTCTCCTATTTATCCTTTAACTGACTCCTCTACTCTGAGCACACAGCTCTGTCTCATAACTGAAGCAGGATCTGGATTTAAATCCCAGCTCTTCCACCTCTAGCTCTGTGACCTTGGGCAGCTTACTTCACCTTTTTGAGCCTCAGTTTCCTTATGGGTCAAATGGAGCTAATAATAGCACCTTCCTGGTGTGATTCTTGGCCACATGTTCTCAGAGAACATTCTTTTATGTAGGAAAAAATAGAATAGAGACTCGGACTCCTGGCAGATTTTATTACTGTACCCAAGGCAATTCTCGTGTGGCTCACAAAAACCTCTGCTAACAAAGACAGGAACATGCTGGTTCCAGTTTTATATTCTGAAAATATGGGACAGGTATCTTTCTCCCTCTCTACAGGAGACCTCACCTAGTCTGGATGACAGAGAAGGTCTTTCTTCCCTAAGGAAGAGTCTTAGAGCTGAGAACTCAGGTGGAGGAGGGCAAAACCTCTCTGTTGTCTGACTGTCCTCTCACACCTCCAACCCGCCAGCAAATCCTGCCAACTGTGCTTCTGACCACACAGCCTAAATCTCACCTCCACCGCTACTGCTGTAGACCAGGTCACCCCTGTCTCTTGCCTGGGCACCACAGCAGTCTCCTAACTGGCTTCCTGTGTTCACTCTTGTCCCTACAGCCTTTTCTCTAGCAGCAGCCAGAGGGATCCTTTCACAATGGATCATTTCACTCTGTAGCTCAAAACCTTTCCATGCTTGTCTATCACACGTAAAATTAGATCCAGATTCCCTACCAAAGTCTACAAGACCCTATCTGATCTTCCCCGGGCTACCTGTCTGCCCTCGTTTTCTATCACTCCTTCCTTGGCCTGCCCACCCCTCTCCAGTCACATTGGCTTCCTGGCTGGACTCAAACAGCCTTTGTAGGTTCCCTCCACAACCTGTTTCACTTGCTGCTTTGTCTGCCTGGAATGTTCTTCCTCACTGACCTGCATGGCTCATTTGTTCACTTCAGTGCTCTGCCCAGGTGTCAGCTCTCCAGAGGGGGCTTCTTCGGGCCCTCCTCTTCTCTCACAGTTCCTTTGCCGTGCTTTGTTTTTATAGCACTTTCAACTTCTGACATTATTGTATTTAGTTATTTACTTGTTCAATTATTTTTTGTTTCCCCCATTAAAAAGCAAGCTCCTTGAGAACAGGAAATTAATTTTATTTAGTACCAGTGCCTGGCACATAGGAGGTGCTCAATAAGTATTTGCTGAATGAATTAAATCATGAATGATGAATGAGCCGAATAAGAAAAGGGGGAGGGGATAGATGTTCCAGATAGGGGGACTGTCTGTGCAGAAGGCCTGCGGCCAGTAGGGGTTTTCAGAACTGAAAGAGGCCTGTGGGATTGGAGTACAGACAGGGAGAGATAGTGTTAAAGAGAAAACCACAGGCCCAAAATGGTGTCACTTGTGCTAAGGCCAATGATAACAAACTTAGATTTTTAAAATATATATTTTTTTTACTTCAGAGAGGAAGGGAGAAGGAGAGAGAGAGAGAAACATCAATGATGAGAGAGAATCATTTATCAGCTGCCTCTTGCATGCCCCCTACTGGGGATCCAGCCCACAACCCATGCATGTGCCCTGACTGGGAATCGAACCAGGACCTCCTGGTTCATATGTTGATGCTCAACCACAGAGCCACACTGGCTGGGCCACACTTAGACTTAATACCTGTCGTAATTGTAGTTTCAACTTCTCAAAAAATGTAATCTTGCCCTGGCTGGTTTGGCTCAGTGGATAGAGTGTTGACCTGCAGACTGAAGGGTCCCAGGTTTGATTCCAGTCAAGGGCACATGCCCAGGTTGCAGGCTTGATCCCCCATGGGAGTGGTGGAGGGGGTGGCTGATCAATAATTCTCTCATCATTGATGTTTCTCTATCTCCTTCTCCCTTCCTCTCTGAAATCAATAAAAATACATTTTTCTAAAAAATGTAATCTTACTGTGGAGAACAGTATGGAGTTTCCTCAAAAAACTAAAAATGGAGCTCCCATTTGACTCAGTGATCCCACTTCTAGGAATATATCCCAAGAAACTGGAAACACCAATCAGAAAGGATATATGCACTCCTGTGTTCATAGCAGCACAATTCACCATAGCTAAGATTTGGAAACAGCCTAAATGACCATCAGCAGATGAGTGGATTAGAAAACTGTGGTACATCTACACAATGGAATCCTATGCTGCTGTAAAAAAGAAGGAACTCCTACCATTTGCAACAGCATGGCTGGACCTGGAGAGCATTATGCTAAGTGAAGTAAGTCAGAGAAAGATAAATATTACATGATCTCACTCATTTGCGGATTATTATGAACAACATAAACTGATGAACAAAAACAGATTCAGAGACAGAGAAGCATCGATCAGAGATGCTCAAACCTCAGAGGGAAGGTAGGCGAGGGTGGGGGTAAGGGGGAGAGATCACTCAAAAGACTTGTATGCATGCATATAAGCATAACCAATGGACAGAGACAGCAGGGGGGTGAGGGCATGTATGGGAGTGGGGTGGGGGGGCAATGGGGGATATGGACACATGTAATACCTTAATCAATAAAAAAAATTAAAAATGTAATCTTAATCAGTCTAGAATTTTCTGATCAAGCACCATTAAGGTAATATGTTACTTGCACTCCCTCCATCCTCCATAGAAAGAAGAAGAAGCAACCTGCATGATAAAAATCCTTGCCATTTCCTCCCTCAATCCCCAAAAGATGTCCTAGTCTTAAAATAATCTTTACTTTTGTTAATGGCTCCCTTGTCTACCCTTCTTCCTATAAAAAAAGCCTTTCATTTTATACAACACCACTTGGAGTTGCTAGATGGGATGCTATCCAATTCATGAATTAAATAATAAAGTCAATTAGATCTTCAAATTTACTCATTTGAATTTTTTTGTTTGTTTAAAATATATTTTTATTAATTTCAGAGAGGAAGGGAGAGGGACATAGAGATAGAAACATCAATGAAGAGAGAGAATCATTGATTGACTGCCTCATACATGCCCCACGCTGGGAATCAAGGCCGCAACCCAGGCATTTGCCCTGACCGGAATCAAATCATTCATAGGTCGATGCTCAGCCATGGAGCCACGCCGGCTGGGCTGTTTTTTAACTGTAATAATGAAGAAATGAGGCAGAGAGTTAAGCATGGAACAGACTATAGAAGACCTTGTAATGCTATGTTACAAGATTTAGGCCTTTGTTCTAATGACAGATCAGCCACTAAAAGGTTTCAGGTGAATTGAGAACTATGTTTTTATACTAGTACAATCCCTCTAACTACTAGGTGGTAAATTGATGGTAATGGGGCAAGAATGGTTGCATGGGACCAGTAAGGTGACTGTTGAAGTCATCTAGGCAGAAATGACAGTGGTTTGCATTTGGATTCTGGTTGAAGAAGATAGACAAACATAATTTGGATGTAAAATTAACAGTCACTATATCCTATCCCTATAATCCAAGGTGGCAAGCTATGCTAACTAGACCCCAAAAGACACAAGCTCAAACTTAGGACCTCTTCATTGGCACAGAATTGAGCCAACTAAAGCATTCTTTTTTCCTCACATACATATATTCAAAAAACTCGATGGAGCTTTTGCCATGCACTAGGCCTGTGCCAAGAGCTGCAGCAGATACAAAGATGATTAAGGTGCAGTATGCCATTCCACAGAAGTAACATTCTAATAAAAATAATATCCTTTGGTCTTACTATATTCCCTGCATTGCCAGTACTTACTCTGTCTTTGGTCCTAGTCTGCTTCATATTATGTACATCTTTTTATCCCCTCTGCTTACCCCAAGGCCCAGCCAGAACTAGGTGCTCGATGCAACTTTGAATGAACATGAAGTTTTCTTCTTGAAAAGTTTTATGCTAGCAGTCATAAAAGAGCCAGTTCTCCAAACTGAAGTTTTTGTCAAAGTTTACTGAGCTCATATCAAAATAATTTCAATTGCCCAAGCCAAATAAAGAATAGCACACATATATAACTCACAAGTCTATTATGACAATAAAATAAATTTAAGGGGATTTGCAAACATGAAAGGTGCTTTGTATGATAATCTCTGCATTTGCACTGCCCTCTTGACAATCATGTGCTGCAACGCATATATGAAGGTGGTCCCATTAGATTATAATGAAGCTGAAAATTTTCTATCGCCTAGTGATGTCATAATGTCATAGTATAACACATTACACAAATACCATTGTGTTACAGTTGCCTACAGTATTCAGTACAGTAACATGCCATACAGATTTGTAGCATGTACTGTAGGGAAATAGAATTTGTGTCCCCAAAATATGTGTATTTGGCATGAGGATTATTTTAGGCCAGTTAATTTTAACAAATAGCTGACATGGGAGAAACTCTGAAAATCAAGTAGAAGTTACCCTTTGTAAAAAAAATTTTACTACATTGTAAGGGAAATCTACACTTGTAAGGGTGTCTGCCTTGCTATACCAGGAGTTATCTATAGAAACTCTTACCATGCTAAAGGCAAAGACTTAAATCTGCATAACAACCTTACTCTTTTTACTGTGTTTTTCCTGATAACCTCCTATAACTCACTCCTCCCACCCTCAACATCTTTTCAGCTGAAGATGGTATTTAAGGTGGTGGCTTCAACCATTTTGGTGAATTACTCAACTGTTTTGAGTCTCTCCCAAGTATACTGGAGGTATACATGTTATTAAACTTTTGTTTGTTTTTATACTACTGATCTGTCTTTTATTACAGGGACTAGAAATTCGTGCACCGAGTGGTGGGGGGGGCGGTGGGGGAGAGGATGGTCCCCTCAGCCCAGCCCAGCCTGCACCCTCTCCAATCTGGGACCCCTCGGGGGATGTCCGACTGCCGATTTAAACCGGCAGTCAGACATTCCTCTCACAATCCGGGACCACTGGCTCCTAACTGCTCACCTGCCTGCCTGCCTGATCGCCCCCTAACTGCCCCCCCTGCTGCTGTCCTGGTCACCGCCAACTGCGCCCCCCCCGCACTCCCCGCTGGCCTGGTCGCCCCACACAGCCTGCTATTCTGTCGTTTGGTTGCCCCTCACTGCCCCCTCCCCTCTGAGTGTTGTATGAAATGGAGCTATTAACAAGAGAAGAAAATGATGTTTTTTAGACAAGGACTTCTTTTAGGGATAGGGGAATGGCAAGGGTTTTTATCATGCAGATTGCCTTTTCATTCTTGGGTAGGGGGGGGAGACATGATAGATTTACCTTATTTGTGCTTGACCAGAAAATTCCAGACCTGATTAAGATTACATTTCTGCGCGAGGTTGAAATTGCAATTAAATTGGGTATTAAATCTAGGTTTGATATGGCTTTTACACTGAGTGATACTATTTTGGGGCCGTGGTTTTCTCTTTAAAAAGGTAAAACGAATATTGAAAGTCATTACCTACCCAGTCCCATCACTGCGTAGAATAGATGCTGGAGGAGCCAGCAGCATTTCATCTTTCTTTGCTTTTTTGCTCCTTCCTGCCAAGCTCCTCATTGCCCTTCACCCCACACAGCAGTCCTTTCCCCTCTGGGGAATATTACATAAGTAATATTTAAAAGATTGGACCCTTTCTGCAAGTCATGGCAACAGCTTTTCTTATAGTCTCTGGGTGTATGGATAACAGATCCAGTTTATACCCTCTTGTATTGTAAGAGTAGTAGAGATCCTGGTAATTCTTTTATATCTATTTTTTTATTGACTTCAGAGAGGAAGGGAGAGGGAGAGAGAGAAACATCAAGGATGAGAGAGAACCATTAATCAGCTGCCTTCTGCACGCCTCCTACTGGGATTAAGCCCACAACCCAGGCATGTGCCCTTGACTGGAATCGAAGCCGGGACCCTTCAGTCCTCAGGCGGACACTCTATCCACTGAGCCAAACCAGCTAGGGCTGGTAATTCAGTTTTTCTTCCAGGCACTGAAAAGTCACATAGCTTCCAGGGTCCCAGGTTTCTGGGAGGGTCCTATAGCTCATCTTAGGGTGGAGGGTGAGACGGGTAGGGTTAGACTGGTCCCCAAAATTACATGACCCATGCCCGGTTCTCCACCTTCCTCTTTGTGCTATTTGGAGGAAGGCACATGCAGGGCACCCAGGAAGGCCATGAGTGGCATTGTAAGCAGCCCGCTGGGTGTGGGGTTGACTGTGGGACCCCTCCGAGGGGAAGAATTACTGACGCCATCGGCACGCCCACTGTGCGGGGAGGAAGGGGCGGGGCTCCACTCAGTCGGCGTGGGGCGGGCTTGGCGTCGCTAAGTGAAACGATTGGCTCTGCGTAGGGGAGGAGGCCCTTTTCCGCTGAACGCCGGAAGTGGTTCTCCCCTCCTGCCAGTGGGCCATGGAGTTGGTGGCACAGTAACGCCTGAGGTGTGAGGATTGCGGGGCCGGCGGCCATGGAGGCCGTGCTAAACGAGCTGGTGTCTGTGGACGACCTGCTGGTGAGGCCTGGCCCAGAGGGAGGGAGAGGAAAGGTTCGGGCGGGCGGGTCCTGAGAAGAATCGGATAGGGGCCAAACCCTTTTCTCATCATCAGCTTTCCCTAGTCACGGTGAACTACTACTCCCGGCAGCCTTTGCAGCGTCCGTCTCCTGCCGAGATGTTCCACTTTGCCCCAGAGACTAATGGGAGTTGTAGTTTCCTACGCCACCACGCCTCAGACTCAAGGCCTGGAGTCAGGCTTGGAAAGACTGATGGGTTCTGGGTGCGTGCAACAGTTAGGAGGTCAGAGTCCTAACCTGTTTTAGAGTACTCCCTCAGTGGCGACCCCCATAAAGTTTCATATATTTCATTGTATCCGGCACGGTGCTAAGTACATCGCAGGCGATATCTCAATCTTTGAGTTGTTAGAGGTAGGCAGCATCTTGTTCCCGTTTTGCAGATAAGAAAAGGTCCGGACTCGGCGAGGTGGGACGGGATGGGGGAAGCAGTCTCCGACAAGGGACTGTGTGGGCAGTTGAGCAGTTCTGACTGTTGTTGAACAGCATGTTTACTGTTTAGCCACTCGGGGTCAGTTGCTCCGGGAGCGGTGCCTGGAACCGCCACCAGGTGGCATCTCCACTCAGTACCAGTAGGGGGAGGGAACAGGGATGGGGGTAGGGTGGGGTAGATGGCGGGGTGGGAGACTGTCCAGAGACATGCCGCCCACAAGAAACTGAAAGCCTGGGGTCCCAGAAGTGGAGCTAGAACTTGTGGAGCCAGGTATGAAGACCCGTAAGGGAAATATGGCAGAGACTGGGAAAGATGGAGTGTACCTGGGAAATGGACACAGGGTCCTGATAGAGAAGTGGTTTGCCCTCTTCATTTCTAAATGACTCCTCTCCTCCTCTCCTATGGCAGAAGTTTGAAAAGAAATTTCAGTCTGAGAAGGCAGCAGGCTCGGTGTCCAAGAGCACGCAGTTTGAGTATGCCTGGTGCTTGGTGCGAAGCAAGTACAACGATGACATCCGTAAAGGCATTGCACTGCTGGAGGGTGAGGTGCCAGGCTACCCTGCTCCCCTTCCCAACTGCAATCAGGGTCTGCCCTTCTCTCCTGCCATTGGTCATTCCCTCCCTCCATCTCCAGTGGTGGGATTCTTTTTCAACATGGGACCTGGTATTACAGACACCTAACAGTTATTTTACAGTAAACTCACTGTAACAAAGGACTATACACATTAGCCTGGCTTCCAGTGTACTTTGGGCTAATTACCACCTCATTGTTTTGCCAAACAGACCATATCAGTTTTCACAGGACTTTGGTGATCTGGTAGTCTAACCATAAAGAAAGTGACTTGTCTGAAATCCTACAGCTATTAATGGCTTAGTTAGAACTAGAGTCTCCTGTCTCCTGTGTCTCAGTCCTGTGCTCTTTGCCCCCCACCATGTCACTTACTCAGCAGCTGTTGTTGAAACCTTTTGTGAGGGTGGCATGGAAGAGGTGCAGAAGACAGTCCCAAAAACCTGTGAGCAAATGATGCTTTTTTGATTGGACTCCTACTTTCCATTGTTTTGGGATGGGTCACCATTTGTCAGAGGCCACAGTATGTGACCTTTACATTTCTTTGAACCCCCTCTGTCTTGGTCAAGTAATCCTATATGATAAAAGCCTAGGTGGTGTCGAGCGACTTTGTCACAGATGGCCGCCACAAGATGGTTACCACAAGATGTCCGGCAAGGGGAGGGCAGTTGTCGGTGACCAGGGCCTGCAGGGAAGGGCAGCTGGGGGCAGGCAGGCTGGCAGGTGAATGGTTAGGAGCCAGTAGTCCTGGATTGTGAGGGGGGTGTCCGATTGCCAGTTTAGGCCCGATCCTGGCATTTGGACATCCCCCAAGGGGTCCCAGATTGGAGAGGGTGCAGGCTGGGCTGAGGGACACCCCCCCCCCCCAGCACGAATTTCATGCACCGGGCCTCTAGTTGTAAATAACAAAACAATCAGTGTACTAGCAAAGAATGCCTGTTGTAAATTACTAAAATTCTTAGTGCAAATAATTTCACCTTACGTTTGTCTGATTTGCCAGTTCAGATTATTTTAAGGTTTCCTCTACAACAGAACACAGCTGTAGAAGACGTGGTCTCTTAAGGGTTGCCAGTCTAGTTGAGGAGATAGTACAGACACTTGGGAAGATTTATCAACACCCACAAAACTACTTAGCAACAAATTCTAGTGCTTAAGAGTACAGTGGAACACATAAGCCTCTGGGAAGTCCCTGAATTAAGAGTCAGGTGGTGGTCTTCAGAAAAGGCTAATTGAAGGAGAGTTTTCAGCTGATTTTCTAAAAGGGGTTGGGAGTACAAACTTATTTTTAACACTTGTTTGGGCAATTAGAAACTGTAGTTGAAACACAACAGATGTCAGAACTGAGTAGAGATGCCTCTTGGCTTTCCCAGTGCCTTGATTTCCTTTCAGTTTACTTGGGTGAACCAGGGTTGACTGTAGTGTTGGTACCAGAGAGTTGATCACTAGGGTGTTTGGGCAGCCTGGGTTCATCTGTCCATAGGTCTGACTAGAAACCAAATGTGACTTGAGCTGAAGCAGAGGCTCAGGACTTCTTCCCAGGATTATATAGGAATTCAGAGAGTAGAAAGGGTCTCAGACACAAGTACTAGGAAAAGAGAGAAGTGGTTTTCATCCTTTCCTCTTTCCTCCTCCCCAGAGCTGTTGCTCAAAGGGAGCAAAGAGGAGCAGCGGGATTATGTCTTCTACCTGGCTGTGGGGAACTACCGGCTCAAGGTAAGGCAGAGAGCTCCCTTCCCACTCCATCCTACTCGGATGGGCCATAGCACCCTCTCCTTTTTCTCCAAGGTAGAGCCTAAAGAGGGCAGTAGGCAGGGGGTCGTATGGTGTACAGAGGTGCCAGGTGACAGCAGGTCAGGATGCTGAGGGAAGGTGAGAGACAGAGGATCAGGGTGCCGAGGGTGTGGGGAAAAGGTGACGTCAGGATTGGGGTGCAGCCCCGGGCCTTGGATTGTTATCTCCCCTAGCTTATCATCCCCACACAGTTGGGGTTGTTTGTGGACTCTACTCCATTGGGTGGGGCTGTTGTGAGGGAAGGGGGTGGAGGTAGAGGGAGGAGCCCCCAGGGCAAGTGAAGGGAAGGCCCCTCTGATGGGCAGGAATGCTGAGGGGGTTGTGTGTGTTTTCCGAGTGTAGGAATATGAAAAGGCCCTAAAGTATGTGCGAGGGCTGCTGCAGACAGAACCCCAGAACAACCAGGCCAAAGAACTGGAACGGCTCATTGACAAGGCCATGAAGAAAGGTGAACGCCTTCCCCTCTGTCTTTCTCCACTCCCCACTCTCCTGTCTCCCTGGCCCCCATCATCCCTAGGTCCTTCTTAGCTATTAGTGTAGTCCTCTTTCTCTCTCCCCACCCCATGCCTGGGCCCTCTGATCTCTCTTTAAATGACTCCCCCTCCCAGCATTCCCTCCTCAAAACCTCAGAAGCCTTCTTTGTTCGACCCTTGGAGTCCCTCACCCCAGGCATCCAGGTGGAGAGGCACAACTGTTGAGGAGCAGCGGGCAGGAAGAAGACAGTAGCCAGGGTCCTAGTGGGCTGGGGCTCAACTCCTGACCATTTCCCTTTTCTTCTCCCCAGATGGACTGGTGGGCATGGCCATTGTTGGAGGCATGGCCCTGGGTGTGGCGGGACTGGCTGGACTCATCGGATTTGCTGTCTCCAAGTCCAAATCCTGAATGAGACTGCACCTCTGCCTCTGCCCAGGGATACATGGGAGCCCATGGAGAACACTCAGAGAGGGGCCCACCCATTCTCGCTGTGGCCCTTTCTTCTCCTGCACCCTGTCACTGTCCTCTATGGCCCCAACCTCCTCTCCCCTGAGATCTGTCCTCTAGCCCCAGATCGTGTGCTTTAGGATGAGTGTAAATAAAATTGGGCTTTGACTTGCGAACCTCTGTGTCTGTGTTGAGGAAGGGGCAGGTTCCCTTGGGCCCAGAAGTCAGGGTAACACATGCTCCTTTCCTACTCTGTGTTCTTCTATTACCTCCATGCTGGTATGGGGTTCTCCTTTGTTTGCAGAGCTGCCCAGATCCCACGCCCTTCCTCCCTCAACCCCACCAAAAGCCACGTGGCCTCCGCACAGGCCCAGGATCCTGAGAGAAAGTGACAGGAGGTGGGACAGGTTTGGATTTATGTCTCCTGTCTCCTCTGACCCACTCAGCTGCCTTTTAGCACGTGGAGTTTTCCACACCAGGGGGCCCCCCCACTCAGTTTCCTCCAAAACCTCCGCCCTTCCCCTCCCTTTGTCTTCCTGCTTCCTCCCCTTCCTCCTACCCTAGCCTCCTTAGGAGAGGGGGTGATGTTGGGGGCAGGGAGGGAGGTGGTGGGGAGGAAACAGGCATTTGGCATGGAGTTGGCAGGAGTTTTAAAAGAGGTTAGGAACCCAGGACACCCCAGTTGTAGCCTCCGAGTGGAAGGTGGAGACCCAGTCCCCACCCAGCCTGCTTTGCCCCACACCCACCTTGTGCCAGGCTCAGCTTGGGCCTGTCTTGCTTCACTGCATACCTCTCATTCCACAGCCAAGCCAACCCAGCTGGGGGATCGATTGGGTAGGAGGCTCCTGTGGGGAGCACGGAGGAGCCTGACACGGGAAGGAGGGGAATGGGAGTTTACACTTCGTTCAGCGATGTGCTGTGTGAGTGCCTGGGTGTAGGATCAGCCCCTTGGAGACTAAGCACACTTGCCAGAAGAGAACCAGGGCTGTCCTGCTGTGGCCTTGAAGCAGGAAATGAGACCGGCTACACCAGGACAGGTGCTCAGCTTGGGGTGGGAACCCAGAGTTTCTAATCCATCATAATTAACAGAGCTGGTGACAGTTCTGATAACAATGAACTGCTTAGATTAGCCATGGCATCACCTAAGCCTGAGATTCATCCCCCCTCTGGGACCCTTGGCAGCAAGGTCAAGCTTGTTGCTGAGGGTCAAAGACCAACCCACCAAATGGGGGAAAGCAACCCCTGATGGCTTCACCCTGGGTCTGCAGCACCGAAACCCAGGACAGCCAAGTATCGAGTAATTCATACGTGTGGGGAGCTTTGATCTGGTCACAATTCTTACTACAACCTATGAGATGAGGAGGAGCTTTAGTTCACAGAAGCAGAAATGAACTCATGGGGCTCCAGCTTTATTCTGTGTCACTGGTAAATGAAGGGATCTGGTTTGAATCTAGGTTGGTTGGACTCCAGAGCCATTGGTTTCCCCCACAGACCCCGTTCCCTTCTTCAACCTTAACCTTCCTGGAAGACTCAATGCCCCAACCCTTAGGTCTATCAGTTTCCTGAATTGTTCTCACCAACACCAAGAGGTAGTGCCTCTGCTCCCTGTTCCTTCCCTATTGAAGGCTGCCGTGCCTGTCCGTGTTCATACTCTGTCTCTGTCTCTTCTTGTCCCTCTTATTCCATTCTCTGGCCCCTGATGAAAGCTGAGTCAGAGACACGCTTCCCCTTGGCTCCCAATGCCTCCCATGGGGGCCCCTCCTTGGCTGCATCCGTTAGTCACTCCCCGGTAAGTCCCCCCCCACACCCTGTGGGGCGGGGAACCCAGGGCAGCCAGAGGCAGTGGACTTTTGGCCCGTTTCGTTTATTCCTTACATCTCATCAACATCTGCCACGGGCTCTTGGCTCATTCCTCTGACTGCTGACCTGCAGGGAAGCAGAAACCCAGAAAGAGAAGGAAGGCAGACACCTGGAGACAGACCTGAGGCCGAGGCTGCCGCTGGTCTTCCGCCCTTCCCCACTCTCTTCCCACCCTGCCCTAACACCTCTCCCTAGCCAACGCCCCTCAAAGTCTCCTGGGGCTCAGCCCTTCTCCCTCTGGGGCCGCAGGTGCCCCTCAGGGCCTGCGTCCCACCATGTCAGTGGCTGTGGAGACCTTTGGCTTCTTCATGGCAGCTGTGGGGCTGCTGATGCTGGGTGTGACTTTGCCAAACGGCTACTGGAGAGTGTCCACCGTGCATGGGAATGTCATCACCACCAACACCGTCTTCGAGAACCTCTGGTACAGCTGCGCAACCGACTCCTTGGGAGTCCACAACTGCTGGGAGTTCCCGTCCATGCTGGCCCTCTCCGGTACAAGGTGGAGGGTGAAGGGGGCAGAGGGAGGGTGGGAGGTTGGAGAGAGCTCCGGGAGTTTGGGTGCTGCCTGGGTCTGGACTTGGGTGCCATACAGATGAGAGAGGCCTGACCAAGTTCAGAGAACGGCTCCTGCAGAAGGGAGTGCTGGGGGTAGTCTCCTGTCTAGAACTGCAGCGGTGACCCGGTCACACGTGGCCCCCTGCCCTCATGTGCCGCTCTGTCTCAGTGGTTACAAGTGCAGGCACCAGGGTTAGACTGCCAGGCCGGCGCCAGCTGTGTCGTAGCTCTGCCTTGCGCAGGTGGTAAAATGAGCTTTATTTGACCCATCTGTAAAATCAGGATCATAATAGTCATGGGGACTTTATGAAATAAAAGGTGAAAAATGTTAACATGATGTCAGCATCTATATGTACTCAAACAATTTTAGCATTGTAGTGTTGGGGTTTGTGGGGTGAAGAGGAGGCCCCATCTTGGATTGTTGGGAGTTGAGACAATCTCAGTAGCCTCACCAGGCTTCCACTGAGACACCAATGCCGTGGCGAATTCTAAAGGACTGTTTTAGAGAGTCTTGAGTGTCTAATGTCAGCAGGTGAGAGGGTGTGCAAGTGTGTTCAGGGTTCCTGGGGGCGTATTTTTTCAGTTCTTGGTGAGCGGAAGCCTACAGCTCTTTTGGCTGAGAAAGATTCTCCCTGGTAGCTGTAGCATCTTCCTGCTTCCTGCTTATCCTATGAGTAGCCCCCCATTATTCCCTAGGGGAGTCTCCCTTCAGTTGGCCCCATACCAAAAACCAAGAGGGGGCTGCCACTCCCGCAGCCTCACTGGGTTCTCCCGGAGCCTTCTCACTCTTGTAGGTCCCCTTCTGCAGGTGCCGGAGGGAGGGGAAGGAACAGAGGCCAACACTGGGCTAGAGCAGGGCTACACGAAATCCCCCAGGAATGTCAAAGTAGCTCTGAGCAGTTAGGGGGTCCAGGTGGGTCTCTTGTGTCCCCACTATTCCCAGAATCTCCCAGAGCAGTTGCAGAGGCTTCATCTTTTCATCACTTTCTCTAGGACTTAACAAGGCAAGCGCTCCCCCCCCCCCCCCGAAAAAAAAAAACAAAAAACAAAAACAACTATGAAAGCTAGTATGAACTGGGCTAGAAGCCCAGAATGCTGAGTGGCCAGAAGGGACACGGAGGCAGCCAGCTCAGCAGCCCTGGTCATCCCACCTCACATAGCTCCCAGCCACACCGTGAGGAAGGGCCTTTGCTGTGAGCCTGCCCTTGAACTGCTGCTCTTGACCTGAGGGGGAGCATGAGTGCGCATGAAAGATGAAGAGGCAAGAGTGGGCTTGGGGGAAGGGCAGAGTGCAGCTGCCCAGTGCTGAGGGGCATCTTGGTTCCGGGTGTGGTGCTGGGTACTTCACATGCACCATTTTAGGGCTGTTTTCAATAGTTCTGCTATTGGGGTGTTAGTGACCTATTTTTAGAGAACCGGGGAAACTGCAGGGATAAGCATTAACGCACCCCGAGTCACACAGGTTGGAATCCTGACTTGTGTTTGAGTTCAGAGCTGGCTGACTTCCAAGGCTGGTTCTAGTCCTGAGAGGGGTCCTGTCATTTAGTCACCCCCAAACTGTGCACCCCTAGCCTCCAGCCTTCCGGCCCATGCTCTCACAGGCCCTTTAATAATCTACCCTTTGTCTACCAGAGCTGGTCTGCCCAGGTGGAGGTGGGTAGATGGATGGGTGGGAGGGAATAGGATATGGGGTAGGTGAAGAGGGCGGGAACTCCAGAGGGAATGCTGGGAGTGAGAAAATGCTCCCAGAGAACTTTGTCCCTCCTCCCTACCCCCCAGCTCCACACCACTAAACATCCTCTTGGCAGGGACCCAGCCTTTCCCCTTCAGCACTGATGGCACTGCCCCACCTGGGAAAGGAGTGCAAGGTCCTTGGGTGCTTGGCAACTATCAAAGTCAGGGGAGGGGGAAGGGGAGCCAGGAAGGAAGCCAGCCATTTCCTTCAGCTTTGAGAAAGGGGAAACTGAGGCACTGAAAGCACATGTGCAAAACTGACTTGGATTGGTCCTGGGCCCAGGAATCCCACCTCCCAGATTAGAAACTGCCCTGGACCCAAGCGACCCATAGGCCACTGCTGCCCCCTACTGGTCACTCAGGGAAGAAGCTCAGGTCAGGATGTCTGGCACAGTGCTAGGTACTAGGTGGGACCTGGAGAGAGTCAGGTGTGGGGAAGGGGCTGGGGTTATCCAGGTGTGGTTTCTACTATGCACAGCAGAGATTGGTGGTGATGTAGCAGAACAGTGGTTCTCAACTAGGCGATTTTGCCCCCCAGGGGTCATTTGACAATCTACAAATTTCATTGTCCCCCTTGAGGAGACTGCTGACATCTAGTGGTGGACGCCAAGGATGCTGCTAAACATCCTATAATGCGCAGGATGGCCCCCAGAACAAAGCATTATCCAGCCAAGTCAGTAGTGCCGAGGAGAAGCCCTATGCGGAGGTATAGGTGCAGGTTGGGGGGAAGTGCACTGGGGCAGGTGGCAGGGCAGGAGCGGCTGAGACTCCTTGGGACTGAGGTGAGCTCCTGGGAAGGAGGGGTGTGTGACCCCTCAGCCTATAGGCTGGATGGGCCCAAAGGGGAAGAAGAGGATTTGAGGACTTCTAGGGACTGAGGCCTGAGCATGGGCTGTAAGGGGCTGGCTGTCACTGAGGGGAGAGGAGATGGAGGGGCAAGCGGCTGGCTCTTGTGTCCCCACTATTCCCAGAATCTCCCAGAGCAGTTGCAGGGGCTCCATCCTTTCATCACTTTCTCTAGGACTTAACCCATGCTGTAACCCACCTCCCCAGGGTACATCCAGGCCTGCCGGGCACTCATGATCACCGCCATCCTCCTGGGCTTCCTGGGCCTCTTCTTGGGCATGGTGGGACTGCGCTGCACAAACATTGGGAGCTTGGTGCTCTCCAGGAAAGCCAAGCTGGCGGCCACTGCCGGGGCCCTATACATACTGGCTGGTAACCGAGGGAAGGTGACGGGTGGGCCCTGCGCTGTGGTGGGGGGTTGGGAGTAGCCCTTGGCAACAGACCCCAGGGGTCTCTGTCTTCTCCAGCTCCCACTCCTTCCCCTTTGCATTGATACCTGCCCTCCCAGGCTAAGCTCTTCCCTCTCTCCTTGCTCACCTCAGCTTCACCTGCACTCACCAAATCGCTTGGCTACAAATCAGTCCATTAGCAATGTTTCTTGAGCCCCCACAGCTAACTGAGGGGAGGGGAAGTGAAGAGAGAAGCCAGAGATGATTGAGGTTGTCAGTCTGTGACTGAGAAGTTGACGATAATAGGAATGAAAGGAACTGTGGCTTTGGGAGAAAGGAATGAATTTGCCCCGCCTGTGAAACAGGGGCTGCATGTACTTCTGAAGCTCCGGAGAGCGGGCTGTTAGAATGTAGATGTGAGCATCTCTACATCCTAGGAGGGAGCACAGGTGAGCAGATGGGATGAAAAGGAAACGGGAAAAGGCTGAGGTCAGGCCCCCGCCCTACCCCTCCAGGTGTGGTGTGGGAGAGATTCCAAAGGGGAAAGTGAGGGTCTGCCCTCCCAAGCTTTCAGCCTGGCTGGGAGATCAGAGTCAGGGTATGTGTGTGTACACACACACACACACACACACACACACACACACACACACACACACACGGCACAGAAACAATACCGCATGACTGGCTATCCCTTTTCAGTTTGTAAAGCATACCTACACACATCACTTCATAAGCCTGTGAGGTAAGGAGGGTCTCGTCTGTCCTCCAGATGTGGAAATGGGCTCAGAAAGGTCAGGGGACTTACTGGAAGACAAGCCCCTAGCGAGTGGCAAGGCTGGTCCTGTAGTCCAGGGATCTCACTGGCTTCAGGCTTTCACTGAGTGGCAAAGGCACGTCACAGGCTGAGGGCTTTGGGAGGCCAAAGGACACAGGTGTCAGGACAGACAGGGCTAGCTGGATAATATTGCTTACAGCAGCTGGGCTTGCCACACCAGCCAGGGCAAGAGTGTGGCACTCTTATAATTACTGATCAGAGTCATCAGGGAGGAGTTCGGGAAGACCCAGCTCTAGGAAACTGATCAGCCTGAGATAAGTCACTCGTTTACTCTCAACCTTTCTTCACAGCTGTACAGGATAGCACCATGTGAGGACACTAAATGACCAAGGTGCTAGAGGGTGGGGATGAACAAAGCTGGCCAGGGATGAAGAGGGGACAAGGGCTGGCTGAGGAGAAGAGTATAGGTTGGGTCTTGGGTTCTGGCTAGATGGAGAAGTTCACAATTGGCCCTAGAATGGTCATGAACTGGGGAGAGGGAAGGGAGGGAATGAAATTTGCTCTTGGACTTGATAACCCCACAGACTACTCTCTAGGCTGCTCCTGCCTGGCCCTCCCCCTAGTTCCCTAGGGGCCTAGGGCTCCAGTGCAGTTCTCTCCCTGCCCTAGGTTGCTGCGGGATGGTGGCCATCACCTGGTACGCCTCCAACATCACCCGGGACTTCTTTGACCCCTTGTATCCAGGAACCAAGTGAGTGTGGGAGCCCCACCCTCAGGGGTGGAATAGGCATGTCCCTGACCTAGCACTGCCCTACATTGTTTTGTCCCCAGGTATGAGCTGGGCCCCGCGCTCTACCTGGGCTGGAGCGCCTCCCTGCTGACCATCCTGGGCGGTGTTTGCCTCTGCTCCAACTGCTGCTGTGCTCCCGAAGAGGACCACGCCACCAGGTAAGGGAGGGTGAGCTGCTCCGATGGGGGTAGGGGGGAACAGCGAGGGTTGCACCTCCTTCTGACCCAGCCCCTCCCTTGCCAGCAACCGGCTGCCCTACAAGGCCTCCACAGTGCAGTCCGCTGGCCCCGCTGCCCACGTGCGCCCTGCAGCAGCCTCGTATGAAGACGACATCAGCTTCGGCAAATACGGGAAAAACGCTTATGTGTAGGAGGCCTGGCCTGTGGATCCTATTCACTGCCCACAGTGGAAAGGGGTCCCTGGAGCCCCGGACAGCAGGCGCAGGCCCCTGCTTGGTATTACCACCTCAGAGGCAAGCCATGCCCCAGGGCCAAGCCACTCCCAGGACTCCACCTCGGGCCTGGAAGCCACACCTAGCTCAGGCTCCTCTCTTTAGTCGGAGCTCTGCCCTGGCTACGCTTCCCTCCTCTGGCCAAGAAGCTGCCTCCTGAGGACTCACTTCGGACTCCTGAGACTGCACCTGACCCCTCTCTATCCTGAGTGGGGGGTCTGAGAGATTAGGCCGATGGGGATGCCCCCGAGTGCTTGCATTCTGTATAAATACATGCTTAAATAAATTTGTATTGTGAACTGTTTAGGGGCTAAGGGTGTCATGAAGCAACTGGCCAAGCAAGAGTTGACTGGGGCAGCACCCAGAGTCATCTCAGTTCTCAGACACCAGACTGTCACCTGTCCCCTCTCCATCACCTTTGGACTATCTAATCCAGCAAAATGGAGGCAGGGTTGCAAGTGATTTCAAAAGTGTGGCACTCTTCTATTTTTTTGGTTAATTGGTTAATCCTCACTCAAGGATATTTTTTCCATTGATTTTTTTTCTCTTTCTTTTTCAAGAGAGTGCAAGAGAGGGGGAGAGAAACATCGATGTGAGAGAGACACATCAATTGGTTGTCTCCCGCATGCACACTGACTGGGGTTGGGGATCAAGTCTGCAACTCAGGTGCAGGCCCTTGACAGGAATCGAACCAGAGACCCTTCAGTCCGTAGGCCGACGCTCTAACCCCTTGCCACACCAGCCAGGGCAAGAGTGTGGCACTCTTATAATTACTGATCCGAGTCATCAGGGAGCAGATCGGGGAGATCCAGCTCTAGGAAACTGATCAGCCTGAGATAACAAGTCACTCATTTACTCTCAACCTTTCTTCACAGCTGTACAGGATACAGATGGTCTAGAGCAGTTTCTTTACCCGGGCCTGAGAGTGGATATCAGAAACTGACTAGCCCTTTGAAATTGTGTCAAATCAAGGGTCTGGTGCAGGTACATCTTTGTGGGAACGTTCAATAACTTCCAGAAAAGGCTCTGAGCATCTGTTCATAGTCTTGCATATCAATGGCATGTGTATGACTCCATGGTGTCCGGTTCAGACAGCAATGGGTCATGGGCAGGCTTGGCACAGGGTACTGAACAGCCTTGGTACCCACTTAAGACTGGAAAATGAGGCGATGAGAAAGAAGCCAGGCATCTAGTGAAAGATGATAGGGCCTTAACCTGGTGCCTTCCCTTGTAGCACTGACTACAGTGACCAGTCACTGGGGACGTGGCCTGACCGCAGGCTTTTCCCGTTTCCTTTTCATCCCATCTGCTCACCTGTGCTCTCTCCTAGGATGTAGAGATGTTCACATCTACATTCTAACAGCCCGCTCTCCGGAGCTTCAGAAGTACATGCAGCCCCCGTTTCACAGGCGGGGCAAATTCATTCCTTTCTCCCAAAGCCACAGTTCCTTTCATTCCTATTATCGTCAACTTCTCAGTCACAGACTGACAACCTCAATCATCTCTGGCTTCTCCCTTCACTTCCCCTCCCCTCAGTTAGCTGCCAAATCCCATCAGTTTTCCCTCCAATGTCTTTACATCCACCTACTTCTCTCCCTTCACTGCCTGGTCCTGGTCAGGCCCTCATTCTCCCTTGCCCAGACTGGTCATAGGGTTCCCCTAATTGAGGTTTTTTTTTTTTAATGTTTTTATTGATTTTAGAGAGAGAAAGGGAGAGTGAGATAGAAACATCGATGAGAGAGGATCATTGATTGGCTGCCTCCTGCGGGGAATCTCACTCACAACCTGACCAGGAATCAAACCAGTGACTTTCTGGTGCATGGGTCGATGCTCAACCACTGAACCAGCCGGGCCTGGAACATCATTTATTGTCCTGCCCTGGAAGTTCCCTGATGGCTCAGAAAAATGAAAAAGGACAGTTAAGACCTGGACACACTGCCTGGCCCTAGCCCATCTTTTTATCCCCACTTCTTATCCCTCTGTACAACTATGCTCTTCCAGCAAGCTGGACTGTTCCACTGGCTGTGGACACACATTTGCATCAAGGCTTCCCACTGGGCTTCACCCAGAAACACTGGTGTTTTTTGAGTCCACAAAATCAGACTCTGCTTTTGGACAGTCCCCTGGCTAAGTCCAAAGCCCGTAAGGGACTGCAAAGTGCAGACACCGGGAAGTGTGTTTTGTAGGAGCCTTTACTGGAACGATCTACCATGGCAAGTACCAGTTCACCTGACTTGCTTTGTTAGCAAACCAATTGTAGTTTCTCTCTCTGGATGAGACACACATCTTTAAAAGGGTCTTACAATTCTGAAAGGCCATGAAAATCCACAGGGATGCCTGTATACCCACAGTGAAGGACAGAAGCCAATTGCAACTCCCGATGCTGCCACCAAGCACCTCCAACCCAAATTCTCCTTCTACCATACTCCACAGCTTCTACCTCCTTTCCCACACTCCATCCTGCCTCTTCTCTCCTCCCCATTACAGGAAAACTAGCCTTAGCTAGGTCTCACATTTGAGCATTTAAATAAGTGCCTTAACATGATCACCAGTTAAGGTTTTAATTTGTCAATCAGTCATGGTCCCACGGCTGTAAAGGGCTATCGACATGTTCTTCTTTCCTAGAAGTCAGAGCACCAAGACATGACCCCTGCCCTAAAAAAACGCACAAGATAGGAGCAAAGAGAAATGTAAACAGCTAGTTACCATATAATGGACAAGATGTCAGGGTTACTCCAAAGAATCTTCAGTTTTTTAAGGAACTGGCTATGAAAATGCTCCACAACAAACTGCTTTAGGTCTTGGGCAATAAGGTCAATAGCTTCATTTTCCCAGTCAATGAAAGAAAAATACCACATGATCTCACTCATTTATGGATAGTAAAGGACATTATAAACTGATGAACAAAAAGATAGATACAGAGGCAGTAAAGCATCGAACAGACTGTCAAATTACAGGGGGAAAGTTAGGGAGAGGTGGGGGAGATAAGAAATCAAACGAAGGACTTGTATGCATGCATATAAGCATAAACAATGGACGCAAAACTCTGGGGGGTGAGGGCATGTATGGGTGTGTGGGGGGGTAATGGTAAGATATGTACACATATAATACCTCAATAAAAAAAAGTCAAAATAAATAAATAAATAAATAAATTAAATAAAAAATAGCTTCATTTTCTGAGTACTTTCTAGATGCCAGACGCTGGGCTAGGTGCACTGCCTCACTTAATCCTCACGATATCTGGGAGGTGGCTATGCAGTCAGAAAGGTAAAGTGACCTATCCAAGCTACACAATCAGTAAGTAGTAGGACCAAGATTTGTCCAAGACTGAAGACACACCTGGCCTGCTTCCCAGAATTCCTGGCTCTCCA
The DNA here is from genome assembly GCF_027574615.1 of Eptesicus fuscus. Classification (NCBI taxonomy): domain Eukaryota; kingdom Metazoa; phylum Chordata; class Mammalia; order Chiroptera; family Vespertilionidae; genus Eptesicus; species Eptesicus fuscus. Next base: position 32,794,887 of record NC_072476.1, read on the forward strand.
AACTAATTCACATCAATCAGAGTCAGTACTCACTGAGGTCTTTAGCCTTGAGCCCCCCAAGCCTCTAGCCTTCCAGATCATAGCATTAACCTCTTCTGCTCCTGTGTGCCCAGGCAGGGGCTGTGGGGCCCATCAAACCCTGGCTTTAGCCACCAGAAGCTTTTGGCATAGTGTAGATTTCCCAAAGGTCTGGGTGCCTCCTAAGGTGGGGACCAAGTTTCCACTAATACACAAGACGCTGGTAAAAGTTGGTCAAGGCTTTTCTTGAGGAGCTACGATTTTAAATGGCTCTCCCTTCCTCGAGAATGTCAGTGGATGACTTGTAGAAACAATCCATGTCAGAGCAAGGGAGGGCCTTGGGGTCTGGCTCTGTCCTATCAAGGTCAGTTGGGTTAGGCTGAGTGTCAGTGAGCAGACAAATCTCACACCAAGCAGAACCTGTGTGATTGTTTTTAGAACAACAAAATATGAAATAAGGTCAGCGAACTTAGGAAATAAGCCAAAGAGATTGTGCTGACTCAGTGGAAATCTGACAGGAATTCCAAGGCAGGTGGAACACAGCGAAGCACAGGTGGTGATTCACTGCAAGGAAAGTCTTTTCTTCTGGTTTCTTTCTTGAGTGTACTTCTTGGTGGAGAGGGAAAAAAAAAAGATTAGGACACAGGAAAGTTTCTCTTCCTGGGAGAGACAAGAAACCTAGGCCAGGAGTTAGCAGTCAGCAAGCTGGATTCGTGATGTCCCAATTACTATTGTATTGCATAACAAACCATCCCAAGACTCAGTGGCATAAACTTGTTACACACACGGATTCTGAGGTCAGGAATTTGGACAGGGTCCAGCAGAGATGGCTAGAGCTTGTTCCATGATGTTGAGGACAAAGCTAGGAAGACTCAAATGGCTGAGGCTGCCGTGGTGCCTTGGCTGAAGTCACCAGGAAGCATCTTCACTCCTATGATGGAAGCCTGGGCTGGGATGGCTTGAAGGCCTGTCAACTGGACCTGGCACCGGGAGCACCTGCAGGTGCCTCTCCCTGTAGCCTGGGCTTCCTCAGAGCATGGTGGCTTCAGAACAGTTGGATTTCTTACATGGTGACTGAGGGTTCCAAAAGCAAATGTCCTAGAGCTATGTGATCTATTAACCAATGTCACCTCAATAAATTTAATTTTTAAAAAAACCAAGTGTCCTAGGAACAAGGCAGAAGGTGCACTGCCTTTTACACCTAGCCTTGCACGTCACATGGTTTCACTTCTGCCACTCTCTCCTAGGTGAAGCAGTCATAAGCCTACCCAGATCCCAGAGGAAGGGGACAAAGACCCCACCTTCAATGGGAGAATAGTCAAAAAATTTACAGCCATCAATGACGTAAAAATACCACATTTAGGACTGACTGACTGTAAACCCTGTTTTCACCACCATTCAACACAAAGCTGTCACCAACACCACTTGCCCAACTGCAAGTGTCCAGAGAAAGGGCAAGCAGTTCCTCAGGAAGACACCAGGAACATCGGAGCCGGCCCCAAGAAAGTCCTCCGAAATGGGGAGAAGACCCTAAAAAGGTGCTTAACTCTGACTTTGCTGGATATGATTAATATTCTATTGAGGTCATACGTTCAACAAATACTTTTTTAAAAAAATATATTTTATTGATTTTTTACAGAGAGGAAGGGAGAAGGATAGAGAGCTAGAAACATCGATGAGAGAGAAACATCGATCAGCTGCCTCTTGCACACCCCCTACTGGGGATGTGCCTGCAACCAAGGTACATGCCCTTGACTGGAATCGAACCTGGGACCTTTCAGTCCGCAGACCGACGCTCTATCCACTGAGCCAAACCGGTTTTGGCAACAAATACTTTTTAAGCACCTGCTTGGTTATGTTCCAACAGAGTCCTGGGCAACTAGGAGAGCAACTCCTAGAAAGTAGCTCTTCCATTGTAGATGGCTGGTTCTCCCAGTGATGCCAATCAAAGCTCAACTACAATAAGACTGTACACACAGCCCACTCAGGGGCACACCTAGAATGCCCAGCTCCGATGACTGGGAAGGCTGAGCCTCTGGGCCCTATACCTATCACACAAGGCCACTCTACCAATTCCAAGAAACATAACAGCTCCACCTAATATAGGGAAGCAGCCTAAATGTGGAGATAAAGACACATGTTACAAAGGAAAGAAATGGAAGCAAGCAAGCTATTGGATACAGAGTTCATGACAATGGTTATAAGATTACTCAAGGATCTTAATGAGAGCTTCAAGGGACTTAATGAGAGTTTCAAGGAACTTAGTGGGACTTTCAAGGATCTTAGTGAGAATGTCAAAGACATTAAAAAAGATCCAAGCTGCTTTTGCTCAGTGGATAGTGTCAACCTGCGGACTGAAGGGTCCCAGGTTCAATTCTGGTCAAGGGCATGTACCTCGGTTGCAGGCTCCCGGCCCTAGTTGGGGGCATGCGGGAGGCAATCAATCAATGTGTCTCTCTCACATCAGTGTATCTCTCTGACTCTCTCTCTCCCTTCCACTCTCTTAAAAAAAAAGAAAAAATCAATGGAAAAAATACACTCAGGTGAGGATAAAAAAAAAAAGTCAGAAACTAAGCATACACTAACTGAAATAAAGAATCATTTACAGGGATTCAACATAAAGTAGAGGATTCGGAATACGAGGAAGCAAAAAAAAAACAACAAAAAAAAACACAAAAAACCCAATCAGAAGAGCAAAAAGAATCCCAAAATATAAAGATAGTGTAAAGAGCCTCTGGGACAACTGCAAGCATACCAACATTCACATTATGGAAGAGCAAGGTATTGAAAACCTATTTGAAGAAATAATGACAGAAAACTTCCCCTACCTGGTGAAAGAAACAGACTTACAAGTCCAGGAAACACAGAGAATCCCAAACAAAAGGAATCCAAAGAGGCCCACACCTCTTACGTAAAAACACCACATGTCATTAATTATAATTAAAATGCCAAGAGTTAAAGACAAAGAGAAAATCTTAAAAGCAGCAAGAGAAAAGCAGTTAGTTACTTACAAGGGAGTGCCCATATGACTATTAATTGATTTCTCAACAGAAACATTGCAGGCCAAAAGGAAGTGGCAAGAAATATACAAAGTGATGAATAGCAAGGACCTACAACCAAGATTACTCTACCCAGCAAAGCTATCATTTAGAATTGAAGGTCAGATAAAGAGCTTTACAGATAAGAAAAAGCTAAAGGAGTTCATCACCACCAAATCAGTAATACACAAAATGTTAAAGGCTATTCTTTAAGAAGAGGAAGAAGAAGAGAAAAAGGTAAAAAAATATGAACCATAAAATGGCAATAAATACATATTTATCAACATTTGAATCTAAAAATCAAAATAAACGAACAAGAAATCTAATGAACAAAATAAACTGATGAATAAAATAGAATCAGAGGCATGGAAACATGGAGCAGAGTGATGACTCTCAGAGGGAAGTGAAGTGGGGGTGGGAAGAGATTAACCAAAGATCTTATATGCATACGAGAGGCCCGGTGCATGAAATTCGTGAACAGGATGGGAGGGTCCCTCAGCCCGGCCTGCACCCTCTCGCAATCCAGGACCCCTTGGGGGATGTCCGACTGCTGGTTTAGGCCCGATCCCACAGAGATCCCTGCGGTGATCGGGCCTAAACCAACAGTCAGACATCTCTCTCGCAATCCAGGACCGCTAGCTCCTAACCACTCTGCCTGCCTGCCTGATTGTCCCTAACTGCTCACCTGCCTGCCTGATTGCCCCTAACCACCTCTGCCTCAGCCCCCAGAAGGTCTTTCGGCTGTCCAGTCTAATTAGCATATTACGCTTTTATTATTATAGATATGCATTACCCATGAACACAGACAACAGGGTGGTAGGAGGCCTGGAGCAGGACAGGAACCGGTTGAAGGGGGTAATAGGGGGAAAAAAGAGGGACATCTGTAATATTCTCAATAAAAATGATTTTAAAAATATAAAAAGATTATTTCCTTTAAAAAAAAGAACGCACTTAGAAGAGGTGTGGATGGAAGTAGCTCTAGTACCACCCAAGAGTTATAACATCCAGGGACCCCAAGAACAGGAGCCTCTACACCATGAATTCCTCTATGCCTCCCAGAAACTTCTGGGTTTTCTCTGCTAATACGTTCACATACCACAGCCCCTGATAATAAGAGCTTCCTGCCTGATAATAACTGTTTCCTCAGACTGGCCATTCCTGGGGCCTTGCTGTATTCAAAAATCATTCAGAAGAACTAGAAAAACAAAAAGCAAAAACAAATTAACTAAATCAATAACCAAAAATGTGACATAAAGAAGCAGCCAAGAAATGCAGAGACATGGAGAATGGGACAAAAATCTTTCATGGTCAGGGACCTAGAGGGGTAGAGAGTAGGAGCAGTAATTGACAGGTAGGAAAAAAAAAGACAGAGTAGTGAGTAGGTGAAACAGATGACCCATCACCCTCACCCCCGAAACACCATGTGACCAAAAGGCAGGTGCCTCCTCACATAAGACCTTTTATTATGACAGTACCCTGGGGGGTGGCCCACTTCCCTGCCACATCCCTGGGAGTAAGACTGATCTGCTCTGGAGGATAGGACACAAGGTTTGTTGGGTGAGTGAACAGTTCCTCTCTTGGTCCAGGGGAGCACCTTTCATTCCCTTGATGTCCTTTCTGAGGACAGGTTGATGCACAGAGGGCCTTCCTTTCCAGGGACACCCAGGCTCACACCGTCCACTTCAGGCATCTACAGGCAGAGAAGCCCAGGATGAGGAGAGGGCCTGGGAGGCTGTGGGGTGTAGGAGGAAAAGGGTGTGGATCTGGGGCATGTTCTAAGCTAACCTGGTTTCCTGGTGGGTGCCCAGACAGCGCACAGTGCAGTACCGGGCGCCACAGCTGACGCAGGTGTATGGAGAGGGGAAGCCACATACAGCACAGAAGGGGCGCTGGGGCCGGGATGGGGGTCCCGCACAAGCTGTCAGGTAGTTGGGGCCCTCGGCCACACTCAGGTTCTGCAGATACAAGGGGGAAGACTACACAACTCCTCCACCCTCACAGCAAACACCCACCAGGGACAAGCATCTCTGTGGGCTCGGCCCTTCTCTGTGGGTTCCTCCCTGCCAGCTCCTCTCTCACCTGCTCCTCTAGTAAGGCCTGAAAGTTTTTCCGGAAGCGAAGTTTAAAATGATCACCTCGAGTTTTCTTCTTTTTCTTTCCTAGAGGTCAAGAGAAATGAGTTACTTGGCACGTTCCAAGAAATACACCACCTTTCCCTGCCCCATCATTCCCAGTGCCCTCGTGTCCATTCCCTACTCACATACCCCCCTGGGCTCTCAGTAGGCCTCTGTCTACCATCTTTTTCCCTTTCCCCAGCTTCTCCAATCCCAGCCGTTCTTCATCTCTATACTCCCTAAACCTAAGACTTTATATTGGAACTGGAAGGGAGTTCAGAACTCACCTACTCCATTGTCTTTATTCTACATACACAAGAGGAAACGAAGGCACAGAATGGGGAGAGTGACTTGATCAAAGTCACAGGAGCCAGTTCCTGGCAGAGCCAGAGGAGCTCCTGGATCTGCCCCCCAGCCCAATGTACTTCCACAACCCTAATCTAGGCAGACTCTTTCCCCTTCCTTCAGCCATGTGTCCCCAGTCCCACCCGCCTCACCAGTGTCTGCATCATCGTCAAATTGAGGCAGTCTCTTGCCAAGCTGTGGGAGTCCTGCGTGGGGGTCATCCTGGAAGTTGTCATTCTCCAAGGCCTCAAGCTGCCTGTTGATACGGCGCTGCCGGGCAGCCCTGTCCAGCACCCGCCGCTGTCCAGGGTCCTGGGAGCGAACTACATGGGGCAAAACCAGAAGAGTTATAGGGGGTGGGGCACACAGAGAAGAGAGAAGCTGGGGTAACCCAGGCTCTGGGCAGTGTGTGGATGATATCCATGGGGTGTGGAGTCACAGTTCTCTGATCTCATCCTAGTCACTGAGCCCTCGGCCCCTATATCTTCTACCAATACCGTAGTTCCCCCTTATCTGAGATTTCATTTTCTGCAGTTTTAGTTACCTGTGGTCAACCGTGATCTGAAAATGTTAAAGCTCTACTACCACATAAGAGTTACAGCATCCAGGGCCACCAAAAACAGGAGCCTGTGATGAAATCTCATGCCAACCACTCCTTTCTGTGAATCATCTCTTTTCCAAGTATCCAGGCTGTATACACTACCTGCCCGTTAACCACTAAGTAGTCATGTCAGTTATCAGATCAATTGTTGTGGTATCAAAATGCTTGTGTTTAAGTAACCCTTATTTTACTTAATAATGGCCCAAAAACACAAGAGTAGTGATGTCAAAGATATGCCAAAGAGAAGCTGTAAAATATATATACGTATAGGAAAAAACATATGTATAGGATTCAATACTGTCCACAATTTCAAGCTCCACTGGGGGTCTTGGAACCCCCCTGTGGATAAGGGGGGAATGTATACCAGCCCCTCTGGTTTGCTTCCTTCCCAGCTAGTTAAGTCTCCCATATCAGTCACTCGTGCCTGTTTTCTATGTCTTTGGCCGAAGCCTTTCCTCCCAATCCCAGAGGATCCAATCAAAGAAATGCTGGCAGAAATCACACAACCGTATTAACGACACCACCGTAAATTCAGGGCTTCCAGGCTCTGTTGGTACCTTCAGGCACTTGGCCTTCATGCAATTTCATTTCCTACCTCAAAGGAAATGGACCACTGACACGCAGGGACACTCATCTTTCAGCCCACCCTCAGTCATAATTGCTTGGGCGCCCCCCACCAAGTCTCACTGCTAAACCCAGCTGTTCCCCTGCAGCTGAGTCCCCCCCTCCCTCTGGTATCTTCCACCTCTCCTCCTCACCTGGTACTTTCCCTTCACGGAAAAACCTACTAAACTCTCTCATGTCTACCCAACTTCACAGCTACTTTTCTTTGACAGAGTGGTCCATGTGATGCCCCATTTCTTCATCTCCCAGCCAGCCCTCAACCCCAGCAACCGGCTGGATTTTTATGAAAACCACTCACACTCAGGACACTGGTGACCTCCTCGGCCCAAGCCCAGGGTGCATTTTACCTGAGTTCTCTACACTCTGAGACTGTGTTTTCCATCTCCCTTGCATTGAGAGAGTCCCTTCGGAGGCTTCTTTAACATGACTCCAGGTTTTCCTTCCATATCTGGCTACGCTTCCGTTTCCAACCTTGCCTTCTCTCTCTGCCTCTAAGGAGATGGCTGTCCCTGTTATCTTTCTCAGTTTATAAACTCTTCCTGAGATTTTTAATCCAAACACAAGGCTCTCTCGCCTACAAGCAAATGGCTCCAAAAGTGATTTTCTCAATCCAAAACCTTCTCTTGAGCTCCAAAACTGACTATTCAACTGTCTGCAGGAGATTACCTGCTGACTCCATTGATAATGCAACGCAAATTCAAAAATCTCCCCACCCAAGTCTGCTTCTCCTCCTGTAAACTTTAAGTGAATGAAACCATCTACATAGACATCCAAACCAAAAATCTAGGATTATTTTAAAGCTCTCTCTTCATTATCATATCAGCTGTTCACCACAAAATATCTCTTTATTCATTAAACAAATATTTATTGAGGGCCTATAACCATAATAATAGCATCAGTGTCAGTGACTAACACTGGGCATGAACAATGAGCCACGCACTATATTAAGCTCTATATAAATGGGATCCTTTAACCCTTACAACAATCAAGTATCATTACCATCCCCATGTTACTGAACTTTGCATAGCTGGTAAGTGGCTGGGTCAGAATTCAAATGCCAAACTGCCCAGCATCAGAAAACATGCTCTTGATCACTGCACTAGTCTGCCTCCCTTCCAAGTGCCATAGGTTGGAATACAACCAGGGCCTATAGTCTAGTGGGGAATACAAATGATAAAACAAGAATGGTAAAGTATAGTATATGCTAGCATAGGGAAGTACCAAGTGCTACAGAGCACATGACAGAGCCTGGCCTTGGAGTAGTCAGGAAGATTTTCCAGAGGAAATACGCCCAGGTTGAGGCCTGATTGATGAATAGAATTTAACTTGGTTGGGAGAGAAGGGAGGGTGTCTCAGGCCTTGGAACCAGCATGAGAGAAGGCTTGGATGGGAGACTGTGGTGCCTTCAATAAATTAAAAGTTCTCTATGGCTGGCATAAAAGTGTGTGTGGGAGGGAGGGAAGGTATGAAGTCATGCAGACCATTAAGAATCTTTTAAGTATCTATAAAAGTTTGGATTTGAGGATTCTATGGTGAGGGTGGTAGAAATACAGTGAGGAGTTTTAAGGAAGGAATGACGCTGGGCTGGGGTGGCTCAGTAGTTGAGTGTCAACTATGAACCAAGAGGTCGCTGGTTGGATTCCCAGTCAGGGCACATGCTCAGATTGCCAGCTGACGCCCAGTAGGGGGCGTGCAGGAAGCAGCCGATCGATGATGTTTCTTTCTCAAGGATGTTTCTATCTCTCTATTCCCACTCCCCGCTCCCCTAAAAAACAAACAACAAAAAAACCAAAACATTTTTTTTTAAAGAAAGGAGTGACATGACTGGATTTATTACGAGTCAATCTGGAGGTATTCTGACCCTCATCGCTTTTTATCTGGACCACTTAATGGCTTCCTAACTGGCCTTCCAGCCTCTAGACCTGTGCTATACAATCAAGTAACCACTAATCACATGTGGTTATTTAAAGTGAGATGTAGATTAAGATGAAATAAAAATTTAAATTCAGTTCCTCGATTGTACTAACCACATTTCAAGTGCTCAACAGCCACATGTAGCTAATGGCTGCCAAGATGAACAGTGCTGATTAAAAACATTCCTGCCCTGACCAGTTTGGCTCAGTGGATAAAGCGTCGGCCTGCGGACTGAAGGGCCCCAGGTTCAATTCCGGTCAAAGGCATGTACCTCGGTTGCGGGCACATCCCCAGTAGAGGGTGTGCAGGAGGTGGCTGATTGATGTTTCTCTCTCATCGATGTTTCTAGCTCTCTATCCCTCTCCCTTCCTCTCTGTAAAAAATCAATAAAATATATTTTTAAAAATAAAATAAAATAATTCCCATCATCCCCCAAAATTCTACTGGACAGTGCTGCTCTAGTCTCTCCGATCCATCCTCTGCACTGAAGCCAGAACTGCCTTTCTAAAAGATAAATTAGTTTCCGTCACTCCCCTAGTTTAAATGCCTTGGATGGTTCTCTACTGCTCTGAGTTAAAATTCATCGGCAGCGTATATAATGTCTTTCAAGTGTGCCTTTCCCTAGCCCTTCAGCCTCTTTTACCATGCCTCTGCAAACCCCGAACTGTGAACTTGGCTTCCTAAGCAACTTGATTTTCTTGCTTCCTTGCCTTTGCAAGTGTGGTTCCTGCAGCCGGGAATGAGCCCACACGCACCTGCACGGAGCGAAATCTAACGAGGCTTTCAAGCGTTCTCGTCCCCTCCAATTCTTCACAGCCCCCTCCTTCCCAGAAGCTGGATTGGGTGCCACTCCTTCATGCGCCCAGGCGCTGCACATCCCTCTGCCATAGCACGTACAAAGTGCAACGGTAGGTCTGCATGTCTGTCCTCCTCCCAAAAAGCCAGTTCTAGGAAAATAGGACCTTTTTTCCTTTCTCCATCCCCAGAGTCCCACTGGGAACAGGCATCAATAAAACGTGAATGGATGATGTGGGGGAGCCCCGATGCCAGGACCCGAGGACCGGGGAAAGGATTTGAGACTAATAATTAGGTGAGAAAAAATCTTAGGCCAGGTTCGGATTTGAGAGAAGGAAGGAAGCAAACCCGCGGGGGCTCACATACCCGAAGTTTTCTTCTCCACCATTTCCACAACACAGCTGACGGAAGAGCCTGTTACGCACGCGTGCTAAACCAGCCGCTTTACTAAGGGCACATCACTTCCGGCGACGTGCGCTTCCACGCGTGCGCAATATTACGCCTTGACTAATTACGTGATGTTCCCTTGGAGATGAGCACGCTTTCTGCCATATTTTATCGGGGCAAAAGTACTTCCGGCCTCAGTGTAGCTTTGTATTTTGTGGGAACCCTGAAACGGGTCATTTTAAAGATGTGGTGCCGGTGGTCTTTCGAGAAACATCATTTTCCTTTGGTCCTTCTTTACATGCCATCGTCACAAAGGCAGCCACTGGAGCTGCTCCCGGGGCGTAAAGATGACTGACGGGACTCCCAAAGACTATGAGCAGGCTTGAGTGGGCGACCGAGAGGTCCCTGATGACCCTCCACAGACACTTCAACAACTAGCTCCTCTGGGGCTTCAGTCTCCTCGGCCCCCCTCTGCCTTCCGCCCGCTCCTCCACCCGCGCCCGCTCCGCGCGTCCCCCCAGCCTCGCTCTCCAGTCTTCCGCCCGCCGCCGGGGCAGGGCAATGGCAAAGACCCGCCTCTCGTCGGACCGCGAGGGGTCACTTCCCCTCTCCGGGTTTCAGTTTTCTCCAGGGTCTGGCGAGCAGTGGTTGGGCCGCCTCGGACCAAAGTCCTCAGCTTGTGACCGGGGGCCCGAGCCCCCGCCCCTCTTTCGCCTCGCGGCCCAGCGGCCCCTCCGCTCGCTCCGCGCAGCGCGCCCGCGCCCGGGGACAATCCTCTCCTTGTCTGGGGCGCCGGCATCTAGAGTTTTCTGTAACCTCCGGCTACGCCTTTTTTCCAGGGCGGAGCCGCAGCCCCGCTCTTCCTCGTAGTGAGCCGCTCAGCAGCCCGGGTCGCCTTCCCAGAGCCCCCCGCTCCGTGGTTTGGATCCCGGCGCGCCGCGGGAACCAGGTGCGGGCCTGTGAGCGGTCTCGGCCCGCTCCCCGCCATGGCCTCCTGGGGCCCCGGACTCCCGCTCCTGCTGCTCCTGCTGCTGCTGCTGCTGCTGCTACTGCTGTCGCCGCCTCCTGTGGCCTCGGCTTCCGATCGTCCCCGGGGTGGAAACCCTGTCAACCCAGGTGAACCCCCAGGGAGAGCCGAGCGAGCTCGGGGCTGCAGCGTCTGCCCACCGGGGCTGGGGGCAGCGGGGCGGGGGGGGGGGGGGGCGGGCAGCGTGGGGGTTGGGGCTCTCCCTCGCCCCGTGAAATGTGGTTAGTACAATCGAGGAACTGAATTTAAATGTTTATTTCATCTTACTCTACATCTCACTTTAAATAACCACATGTGAACCGCTCACTCCCGACCCTAAACTACGGGTCAGCCCCGTGCTGGCTGACCCCGTATTCCTGGGTGTCACTGCTCTCACTGGGGTCGAAGTTTCCTTGGGGGAAGATTTCAGAGGGGATGGGGAAACAAAAGGTAAGGGACATTAGCAGAGTTTGAAGGAGGGGAAGAAGACCTGAGATGAGTGGAGCATGTGGGGCCATGAGCTGGGTGAGTGTCCCGAGTGCTGATTCCCCACTGGTAACAGAGAAGTTGCTGGTGATCACCGTGGCCACAGCCGAGACAGAGGGATACCGGCGTTTCCTGCGATCAGCTGAGTTCTTCAACTATACAGTGCGGGTGAGGAGAGGAATGCCCTCCCGGCGCTAGGAGGTGGGGGCGGGGGGCGGGGTGGTGGGGAAATTCCAGCTGGAGGAGTGCGCTGCGGACTGGATGCCTGGGGTCCCACGGTGAGCCTGGCCCGCTGAATGCCTGCCTGGCATGGCGGATCTCCCCCACAGACGCTGGGCCTGGGAGAGAAGTGGCGAGGGGGTGATGTGGCCAGGACAGTTGGTGGAGGACAGAAGGTCAGGTGGCTAAAGAAGGAAATGGAGAAATATGCAGACCGGGAGGATATGGTCATCATGTTTGTGGACAGGTAAAGGGGCTGGGGTAGGGAGAAAGGGGTGGGGCAAACAAGAGGAAGAGGGTGAGGGTACTAAGGTCCCCGTGGCTGTCCTGTTCATCCTCCCCTTCCTTGCCAGCTACGATGTGATTTTGGCTGGCAGCCCCTCCGAACTGCTGAAGAAGTTCGTCCAGAGTGGCAGCCGCCTGCTGTTCTCTGCAGAGAGCTTCTGCTGGCCTGAGTGGGGGCTGGCAGAGCAGTACCCTGAGGTGGGCACGGGGAAGCGCTTCCTCAACTCTGGTGGTGAGTGGCAGAGTGCCTGAGGCGGAGGGGCCCAGAGTGAGGGGGTATGGAGTGTTCCAGGCGCCCGGAGCCCAGAGAGGGAGTGGAGACAGGTTCATGGGACCCGGGGAGTCTGGGAGTCAGCTCCTCTCCTCCCCCCCACAGGATTCATTGGCTTTGCCCCCACCGTCCACCAAATTGTCCGCCAGTGGAAGTACAAGGATGACGATGATGATCAGCTGTTCTACACTCGACTCTATCTGGACCCAGGACTGAGGGTAGAGACGGGCAGAGAAGGGGTGACCACTGCAGCTCTATGGGATGGCAGGCCTTAGCTGAATGGGAGAGAAGGGGTGAAGAGGCTTTGGGAAAGATGTAAAGAGAAAAGAGTGAGAAATGATGTCCTACCCCTTCTTGAATTAACTGCTCCATCTTATCCCATCCAGGAGAAATTCAGCCTTAATCTGGATCATAAATCCCGGATCTTTCAGAACCTCAACGGGGCTTTAGGTGAGGAGAAAGGCGATCAGAAGGGGAGATGAGAGAGGCTGCTGGGGGTCCTGAATTAGGAAGGGGCTCCTGCTGGAATTGGGGTTGTCTTCAATTCATGTTTATGTTAACTTCATCAAGTGTCTGAATGGCTGATAAAGGTGCTAACAGTGGTAAAAGCAGTGGCTGTCATACCTAACATCTGTGAGACATACTATGTGCCAAGGCCCTGGGTCAAGGGCTTTACTTCTGTAATTTCTTTAACACAACAATGCTACAAAGGAGGACTGGGGTCTGTGGTTATCTACATGTTACAGATGAGGAAACTGCCTCTCTGAGGGGCTGGTGACTTGTCCTGGTCACACTGAAGGAGATCCGCAGGGTGGCATCAGAGTAGCTGGATTCCCCCATATTTAGAAGCACCTGCTGCATGGCAGCTTCAAGAGAAAGCAAGTCTAAATCCTGGCATTTCTTCCCCAGATGAGGTGGTTTTAAAATTTGATCAAAATCGTGTGCGTATACGGAATGTGGCCTACGACACGCTTCCTGTTGTGGTGCATGGGAACGGTCCCACTAAGGTGCCCCAATGGCTCATACCCTCAGCCCCCAGCCTCTGCCCCATTCAGGCCTGGCCCCAGCTCCTGCCCCATACCTAGTCCCAGCCCCAGCCCCTTACCCCTGTCCCAGACTTGGCCCCACAACCTCTGTCCCTGCCCCCAAACCTAATCCCAGCCCCTGAGTACCTCCAGCCCTTCTGAGCAGTTGGTCCTTCCCAGCCCCAGCAGCAGAGATACGAGGAGAGGTTCTCGGTGCCCACTGCTCCCTTCCTTGTTCCTGTCTGTCTACCCGACTTCCCTCATCTCTGGCGATGGACTCCTCTGCCTAGCCTCTCTCCCTGTCTCTTTCAACAGCTCCAGCTGAATTACCTGGGAAACTATGTCCCCAATGGCTGGACTCCTGGGGGAGGCTGTGGATTCTGTGACCAGGACCGGAGGACACTCCCGGGGGGGCAGGTGAGGAGGGGTAGGGCAGAAGAGCACACTGAAGCAGGGTGGCAGAGCTCCTGGAACCCCCAAACCTGGCCAGGTTGTAGAGGACAGACCAAGTGGGAGTACCAGGCTTTCCTCTGAGCCCTGGCATGTATCTTCCAGCCTCCCCCCCGGGTGCTTCTGGCCGTGTTTGTGGAGCAACCTACCCCGTTCCTGCCCCGCTTCCTGCAAAGGCTGATGCTCCTGGACTATCCCCCCGACAGGATCACCCTCTTCTTGCATAACAACGTGAGACACCCTGACAGTCTCTCCATGTGGGCCCTTCCAAGGGACCTGCCCTGATCAGAACTCCCCCCTGCCCCCCGATTGCTTCCTACACTCTGTTCACTCACCACCTTTTCCTATCCTATCCCTCAGGTGCCATCTTTTCTGGGTTTTTTTACCCTCTGTTTATTGTTGGAAGTATTACAAATGTGCCCCTTTTTTCTCTCCATGACCCCCTCCACCCGATCCTTGCCTCCCAAGTGCCATCTTTTCTGCCCTCTCAGCACCCTCCCCATTTCCTCCCATCCAGGAGGTGTACCATGAACCCCACATTGCCGACTCCTGGCCCCAGCTCCAGGACCACTTCTCAGCTGTGAAGCTGGTGGGGCCAGAGGAGGCCCTGACCCCAGGCGAGGCCAGGGACATGGCCATGTGAGTGAGACCGGGGCAGGGAGGCTCAGTGGGGCAAAGGAGGTGGGAGGTGATGAGGCTGCCACCCACTGCACCACCCTTCCTTCTCCATCCACCATCCAGCTTCTCCATGGCCTCCACAGTGCTGCCTTCCTGGCCGCCATATGTACTGTCCCTCCCTTGCCCCTCTCTCACAGAGGTCCCAGAGTGAGGGGGAGTTTCACCCCCTCTGCAGTACCCTCCTCCCCCACCTGCTTCAGTTTCAGCTCCTCTGTCTGTTGGTCTGTCACAGGGACAAGTGTCGGCAGGACCCCGAGTGTGAATTCTACTTCAGTCTGGATGCTGACGCCGTCATCACCAACCAGCAGGTCCTGCGCATCCTCATTGAAGAAAACAGGTTGCTTGCCTGGCTCAGCCTGAGGGCCCCCAAGTAGTCCCCCGGGGACCCCAGCTCCTCCCCTGGGCATGGGGCTCGCCTTTGCCCAGTCCTCACATCCACCTGTTCACAGGAAGGTCATAGCACCCATGCTTTCCCGCCATGGGAAGCTGTGGTCAAACTTCTGGGGAGCCCTGAGTCCCGATGAGTACTACGCACGCTCCGAGGACTACGTGGAGTTGGTGCAGCGGAAGCGAGTGTGAGTCCTGCCAGGGCTGCAGCCCCTCTCCTCCTCCCGCCTGGGCCTGAACAGATGCCCCCATCCTCTCCCAAAGCCTCCGTCTCAGGGATCTTCTGGTGCAGCTGTGGGTAGAAACTGACTGTGAAGGGGGACACTGGTGGGTTGTGACCAGGAGTGCTTGACAGAGGAAGTGAGATGGCCTCTCAGCTCTGAGAGTGGGGTGTCCCTGATGGAAGGGGCTCCCAGGCTGAATTGGGCTGAATTTGGGGGGCTACCCACCTAGCTGACCCTAGTGTCGGTACCTCCAGGGGCGTGTGGAATGTGCCCTACATTTCCCAGGCGTATGTGATCCGGGGGGACACCTTACGGACAGAGCTGCCTCAGAGGGAGGTGTTCTCCGGCAGTGACACTGACCCAGACATGGCCTTCTGTAAGAGCCTGAGGGACAAGGTGAGCATGGCAGCAGGACCCAGTGCTGGGTGCTGGGAGGCAGCCAGCTCCTGGCTCCTTCTCACACCCTCTCCCCACTCCAGGGCATCTTCCTCCATCTCAGCAATCAGCAGGAATTTGGCCGCCTCCTGGCCACTTCCCGGTATGACACAGACCACCTACACCCCGACCTCTGGCAGATCTTTGACAACCCCCTGGTGAGTGGGGGGCCCTGGCTCAAAGAGTGTGAATGCCCTTCACTGTAGGAGGGTGCACCTGGGCATGACACCCTTGCAGGACCTGCTACTGCCCAGGGAGGGGTTTCCTGGGTGGGACCAGATGAAGTAAAGAGGACACACATCAAGGTGTGCTCCCTGCTTCCTCCCCAGGACTGGAAGGAGCAGTATATTCACGAGAACTACAGCCGGGCTCTTGAAGGGGAGGGACTCGTGGAACAGGTGAGCCTCACTCAGCATCCCTCACTGCCTGATGGCCGTCATCCCTTGGGCCCACTGTCTGGAGCAGTGGTTTCCAAACTGACTTCCCTCAGGTGCCTTAGGGCTTTCTGCTCAGGCAAGATGAAGGCAAAGGCTGATCAGATAGGCGCTCAGCTCCCCACCCCAGCATTACTCAGTGAACCTCTCTTGTCTACAAAATGACATTTTTGTAGGGAAGTTTGAAAAGCGCTGGCCCAGAATCTGGGCCTCCGGGACTCTCCTGCCATTTGTGCTGTGTTCTCCGTGCTGTTCCCATTGCCTCTGGCCCAGCCTCTCCTGGCCGAGCCCTTGCTGTGGCCCATCCCCTCACTCAGATCCCCATTCTCCTAGCTTCTCTCATCTCCTGGCTTCCCTTCTCCTCCTGCTTTTTCTCTCTTTCGTTGGCTGCCTCCCCTCGTCCCACCCCCCTCCCCGGGTCACCCAGCCCTGTGACTGAACAAGCTGTTCTTCCCCTGCCCTGTCCTTAGCCATGCCCAGATGTGTACTGGTTCCCTCTGCTCTCAGACCAAATGTGTGATGAGCTGGTGGAGGAAATGGAGCACTATGGTCAGTGGTCAGGAGGCCGGCATGAGGTGAGAGGGGCTGGGGAAGGGGAGAAGGGAGGGCCCCTTCCAGGAGGAGGGAGTTGTTGGGTCCGATGGAGGGAAAATAGAATCAGGAGAGTGGGAACAGAGAGTGGTCCCCAAGGGGATGGGCCCACAAGGGTCACAGCTGCATTCATTCATGTATTCATTCAAGAAATCCTTACTGGGCAGGTCCTCAGTGCCAGCCCCTGAGGTGCACTGTTGAGTTGTACAGGCCAAATTCTGCCTTCTCACCTGTGCTATCAGCAGCAGCACTCCAGGTGCTGTGGGAGCCACAGGCGGGGCCCTTGGCCCAGACTTGGGGGACCAAGGGACCTCACAGAAGAAGTGCCATTTTAGCTGAGACTTAAAGAGACAATAAGAGTGAGTTGAGACTGTTCCAGACGAGGGAACACGGGCTTTAAGACCTGGGAGCAAGAGGAGAGGGGAGGCTGGCACTGCTCAGTCAGGGGCTCAGTGCCCACTGTCCACAGGACTCAAGACTAGCTGGAGGCTATGAGAATGTGCCCACC
Organism: Eptesicus fuscus; assembly: GCF_027574615.1. Taxonomy (NCBI): domain Eukaryota; kingdom Metazoa; phylum Chordata; class Mammalia; order Chiroptera; family Vespertilionidae; genus Eptesicus; species Eptesicus fuscus. The sequence goes on from NC_072476.1 coordinate 32,811,722, forward strand.
GTAGACATCCACATGAAGCAGGTGGGCTATGAAGACCAGTGGCTGCAGCTGCTGAGGACGTACGTGGGGCCCATGACCGAGAGCCTGTTCCCAGGCTACCACACCAAGGTGGGCGCTGCTCCTGCCACCCTGGCTCCCTCAACCTCCCCACACCCCAGTCCCAGACCCCGGCAGCCACTCCCACTCCTTGGACAGGAGCTATCACTTCCTCAGAAGCGCCCCGGGACCTGAGGGTCATCCCTCCGCCTCTTTTCTCCTGTCCCCACAGACCCGGGCAGTGATGAACTTTGTGGTCCGCTACCGGCCGGATGAACAGCCTTCTCTGCGGCCACATCATGATTCATCCACCTTTACTCTCAACGTTGCTCTCAACCACAAGGACCTGGATTATGAGGTGAGCCCCTAGCGTCTTCCCACTTCAGGGCACCACCAGGGCCCCTGCATGTGTGTGCGCGCGCACACACACACGCACACGCATACCCTCCTACTGGAACCCTGTGTCCTCTCCCTTACTCCCCTGCACACAGCCCTCAGGTGCCTTCCCTGCCCACAGCCTGCCCCCTGCACATTTCCCAGTTATGTTGCTATCCTCTCCTGGGTCGCTTCCAGGCTGGCTCCTGCCCCCTTCCTCCCGTGTCTCCCCATCTGCTGACACCCCAAACCCCCTGAAAGCCCCCTCCCTTATATCTTTGGTCTGCCTCTTGTGTCCTTGTGTCTGTCTGGCCCCAGCACCATGTCTACTCACTCTCCCCTCTGTCCCCTTCCCAGGGAGGTGGCTGCCGCTTCTTACGCTATGACTGTGTGATCTCAGCCCCACGGAAGGGCTGGGGGCTTCTGCACCCTGGCCGTCTCACCCACTACCATGAGGGGCTGCCTACCACGAGGGGCACTCGCTACATCATGGTGTCCTTTGTCGACCCCTGACACTCAACCACTCTGCCAAACCTCTCCTGCCATTGTGCCTTCTTATGCCCCACTCCTTGGAGAGGGTCTGTCTGGCTCTTCATCTACTGAGCGTATGTTCGGTGTGCCTGGGACTGGATGTCTCACCTCGCTCCCCAATCCCCAACACACAGCCCTCTCAAGAAGCTCCTGGAGCCCCCTAGTCCCTCCCCTCAGCCCCCAAGAGTTCATGGGAGAGAGCTTCTGGGGGTTCCCCATGTGATAACTTATTGTTTCTTAGCCTCACTCCCAATAAAGGAGGATTTGTAATTTTGAGTCCATTTATTATCTTTCATCTACCCATTGATCTTGCACCCCTCCTGCCACCCAGAGCAGAGAGAGACCAGAGTTACTCCAAAGAAAGAGAACAGAGAAGAGGAAAAGGCAGAGGCAGAATGTGTGGGAACCTGGAAGCTTCCCTGGGTCCCAGTTCTCACTGCCCTTTATTGCCTGGGCTTGGGAAGTGCCGTAGAAGGGCCAAACCAAAGGACTTCACTGTCAGGTTCTGTTGAAAGCTACCCCCACCCAACCACCCCGCACTTCTCCCTGATAGCATCATTCATCACTTGATGGCATCTTTACATGAAAGGCGGGTGGCATATCCCTGAGCTGGGCTTCAGGGACGGTGCTCAGAGGAGGAAGGCTCCCTGGAGGCATGTGTCCTATGAGGGAAGGCAGGCAGGGGCCTTACTGCTGCTGCTGGGACCTAAGCTTTTAGTGGGAGTGGGGGTGGGGGGAGGGACGGGGAGGGTAATCAGGAAAGGGAAAAGCCTGGTGGGTCATTCCAAGGAAAGCCTCCTGGAAGAGGATAGGAAGCAGCCTTGGAAAAGAGACCTCCTGAGGGCAGGTCTTGCTTCCAGCCTCCAGGGGGCCATCAAGCCCTGGCCAAGACCCCTTCACCCAGGGACCCGGAGGCCAGCCAGCCACGCCCCTTCAGCTTGGTCTTTCCCAGCCTTGCATCAGCCTATCTTCCCTGAATTTATCTTCAATTGTTCTCTTGCAGAAGAAGCCTTTTAAAAACCAAACAGGCCTGTTCACCTGTCCCAGGAAATTCCTGCCTCCTACACCTCACTTGCTGTCCACTTTATTCCTGCCTCCTGCCCTGACTCCCGGGAAAACTTCCCTATGAAGCCTTCCTTCCTGGGGGGTAGGACAGGTCACCTGAGTGGGTGGATCACCTTGACTGAGCATTTCTCTGGCTGGACTTTTAAGTTCTCTCACCCTGGTGGTGGAAGTGTGCTGAGCAGGGACAGCAGAAAATGCCTCCTGGTAAGGTCCCTGGACCTGGAAGCCTGCACAAGAACGGGACAGAAAGGGTGTGCCAGCCTGGGCATCGGAAGCTGTCTCCTGCAGTGGGTCCATCCATTTACAAAGCATCTCCCAGGGCTGCAGTGAGGAGGACATTACCTGCCTCTTGTTGCTTACAGTGTAGGGGAGACCTTAATCTGAAAATTACCATAATGGAGGGAAAACGTTTTCTGCTAGGAAAGCATGTGACAGAGGCACTTGATGGGATGGGTGTCAGACTTTCCTGAAGAAGTGACATTCCCTATGCCAGTGCATTCTGTCCTTAACAAGGCCTGACCTCAAGAGAAGCCACTTTACCAAGCCTAACATATTGGAGTTTTATCAGACCTTATCAAACCTGGAGAAAGAGAAATGTACAGTCGGCCCCCTCTAGTTGCCCTGCCGCACCTAGAGGAGACTGAGAAGCATGCGTGGAGCTCACAGTTCGGGGATACAGGCTCACTAACAGACTGAGGCCTTGGTCACAGGACTGTAGACGCTTCCCCTTCCCCACACCTTACCACCACACCACCAAAGGCCTACTTACTATATAGTTCCTTTTATCTAGTATATCATATCAATTTTTTCAACAAAAAATTACAAGATATACTAAAAAAGCAAAAAGCATAGTTTGAAGAGACAGAACAAGCATCATAACCAGACTCAGATATAGTAGTGATGTTGGCATTAGCACACCTGGGATAAAAAAAATAAAAGAAGTGACATTCCCTGACCTGGAGAAGGTGCCAGCTCCCACAGGCCTCTGGTCACGGTTGGGTAGGGTCATGGTGACAGTGAGGACTGGCCCCAACCTACTTGGAGGGGTGCCCACTGCTCAGTGGGCCCTCTCTTGAGGGGCTCCCCAATCCTTAATTTTCCCCACAAAGCCCTGCCCTCTGTAGTGTCTCTGCACAGAGTCCTAGGCTGCCTAGAGGTTTTCAGGCTGTTCTCACTCATGTTGGGAGCCCTGCCATTCGTGGCACACACCACTCTGGCAAACCCCCACTTTCCCAGACCTCTGTTAGCTCTTCACAGAGGTGGGAGGTCCTGACAAACACAAAGTTCAAACACCTTCCTCCCCCCCCCCCCCCGCCCCCCGACACCCCCTCCCCCTGCTCATTTCCATGAGCTCAAGTAGTGGTTAACCCTTCCTTGCCTGAGCTCATCAGAGCCTAGTGTGCACGTCAGCAAAAGAAATGAAAATGGGGTGGAACCAGGGCCAGGGGTCAGGGCCAATGGGTTGGGCCAAAAAGGGGTGTGCTTAAGAGCTCAGGGTGACCCCTGTGCGACTCCCCTCTACAGAATGCCGGCCTCTTCCAGCCGCTTCTGCCGGAGTCTCCAGGTGTTTGCTGTCCTACAATGGCTCTTCCTCTTCTTGGGGCTGTGTGAGTCCCTGAATCCCTGGACCTAACCTCCTCACACACGCCTGAGGCTCTGCTGCCCCATTACAAGGGGAGAGGTGGGGCAGGGATCTTCTGGGTCCTTCAAGGACTGAGAAGGAATTAGTTGGGACAGGGAAGGGAGTGGGCCAGGGGGAGACCTGGAACTTAAATGGCCGGGTCCTGAGACTCCCTTCCCCATCCTCCAGCCCAGCTGTGCCTGGCTGTGCTGATCCTTGCACTCCTAAGCCGGGCCTGGATACTAGGGGTCCTCTACCTGGTCTGGCTCTATGGAGACAGGAACACCCCTCAGACAGGAGGTCGCAGATCTGCCTGGGTCCGCAACTGGGCCATCTGGAGACACTTCCGGGACTACTTCCCCATCTCGGTGAGGACCCCCAGGAGCCCCCTGCTGGGGTGGGGACAGATACAAAACAGACCCTTCCAATCATCTTCCCCACATGTCCAATCTCACCCCCAGGGTGGGGTGTGCATCCTCTGCCCCGCAGCTGGTTAAAACCGCAGAGTTGGATCCCTCCCACAACTACCTCTTCGGCTTCCACCCTCATGGCGTCCTGGTCATCGGGGCCTTCAGCAACTTTTGCACAGAGGCCACCGGCTTCTCCCGCCTCTTCCCTGGCCTCTGCCCACACCTGCTCATGCTGCCCTGTTGGTTTCACCTTCCTGTCTTCCGGGACTACAGCATGCTTAGTGGTGAGGAGTGGGGAGCCCGACCTCAGGAGCCACGTCCCTGCTGTCACCTCTGACCTGCCCTCCCGCCTGGGGGCTCCTGGTCCCAGCTCTACTTTCCCCGGTGCCCTCCCGTCTCTTCTAGAGGACCCAGGCGCCAGGGCCACTCCTCTCCCCAGCCTTTGCCTTCCCCCCAGGTTTGGTGTCCTCAGCCAAGGCCAGCGCCGCCTATCTGTTGTCCCGGCCTGGGGGCGGCCAGGTGGCCGTCCTGGCCGTGGGAGGGCCGCTGGAGGCGCTGGAGGCAAAGCCCGGAGCGCTGAGCTTGCGGATCCGGAATCAGAAGGGATTTGTCAAGCTGGCGCTGGAACACGGGTGAGGAAGCTGGGGTGGCGGCAGGAGCATGCCGCTGCTCCGTGCAGGAGGAGCGCTGCGCCCGGCCGGGAACCAGGCATGCCTCTCTCCCCCAGGGCCTCTCTGGTACCTGTCTTCTCTTTTGGGGAGAACGAACTCTTCCAGCAGTTCCCGAACCCCCCGGGCTCGTGGGTGCGGATGGCTCAGGAAGCGCTGCAGCCGCTGCTGAGCGTGTCCCTGCCGCTGTTCCACGGCCGCCTGGGCCTCCTGCCCTTCCGCAGGCCCATCTACACCGTAGGTGAGCCCGGGCCGCCCACCCCTCGGAGCGCAGTCCCCCGCGCGCTCCCCGGGCCGGACGGGCCGGTCCCTGGTTGGGGGTCTAAGATCCTGACCAGCCGCTCCGACCTCATCCTCAAGCTGCCCTTTGACAACTGTCAGGGCCATGACCTCTGTTCCAGGGGATCGCAGGGGGCGGGAGGGAAAGAGACAGGGAGTCCCAGCGATCTCTCTCTCTCTCTCTCTCTCTCTTTTCTCTCTCTCTCTCTCTCTCTCTCTTGTTCCGCATTCCGCCCACAGTGGGGGCCCCGATCCCAGTGCGGCGGAGCCCCCGGCCCGGCCGGGCGCAGGTGGACGCGCTGCACGCGCTCTACGTGGAGCGGCTCACGCGGCTGTTCGAAGAGCACAAGGCGCGCTACGGGGTCCCGGCCGACCGGCACCTCGTCCTCACCTAGGCGCGCCGGCGCCTCCCATCCCTCCCGGCCCCCTAGGACTGTGGATGGGCGCGGGGGGGGGGGGGGGGGGGGAGGGCACATTAAAGGCGGGAACAGACTAGCGGTGTTTGTGTGTTTTTGCCCAGAGGGGAGGTGCGCGCTCGACTCAGCCCTGCCCCACCCTCGCCTCCTCCCTGCTTGGCCCCACTCCAGATCAGACAGTCTCAGTTGGGCTTCGGGGACCCCTGTTGCTGGGGCCCAGCCCTCCGGCTCTCCAGCGTCTTCAGAATCTCCTCGCCAGGTAGTTGCCCCACCTCCCTCCCACAGCCCCTCGCTCCTCCCAGACCCGCCCTGCAGCCAGCCCAGACCGACTGACTCAGGAAGCTCAAAGATCAATCTGAGAACAGCCTGGACACATCCGAATCCAACCATCTCCCGTCTACAACCCCCTCCCCTCCACACACACACACACACACACACACACACACACACACAGACACACACACACACACACACACACACACCACCCCACACGGCCCCTTGGACAAGAAAGCCTTCCCAGACACCTTTTCTCCTGGGGTCCCGGAGCCCTGCTGGCCCAGGGCAGCTCCTGGGATAGGAGTCCCCACCTTCCCGCCGCCCTCGCCTGCACCATGAAGACCCTGAAGAAGCAGTGGCTGGAAGCAGTGGGTGCCTACCAATTCGTGCTCACTTTCCTTTTCATGGGTGAGAAGAGGCCTGGGTGCTTGGGGTCCGCAGGGGGAGAAGGGACTGGGGGAGAAACGCTGGAGCGCCACTTATCTGGGTGCCCAAGGGCAAAGAGAGAGGGAGAGGGCCGATGTGGGGCTGGGAGGTAGCGGGAGGGTATGATCCCTGAGAGTGGAGGAGAGGAGCAGCTGGATGACATGACTGTGTGTCAAAGGCTAATTCATTTTGACTTTCTCATCTTTCACACAGGCCTTTCTTCATTCCTTCTTGTCTTCTCCCTCCTCTTCACATCCCTCTGGTCCTTCTCTCTTCTCTACTTGGCATGGCTCTTCCTGGACTGGGACACACCCAACCGGGGTGAGTGCTGGAAGGGGACCTTGTATTTCGAGATGGCAGCTGGGTGCCTCCAGGGCTTCCTCCACCCATCTCTCTCCCCTAAGGTGGAAGGCGGTCTAAGTGGATGAGGAACTGGACCGTTTGGAAACACCTAAGGGATTATTATCCTATCAAGGTGACTGGTTACCCTCCAGAAAGACTCTCTGCCTCCTTCCTTTCCCCTGCCTCCCGCACCGATCCACCCCTAATATTGCAGAAGCCTGAGCCCCAGCTGCCTAAGCTAAGGCAATGGGGCAGGGGGTGGAGTGATGTTCAAGAGTAGCCCCTCTGTGCCCTTGACCCATCCTTGATCTCTGAAATCAGTTGGGGTGAGGGGAGGCAACACTTTTTACCTGGTGTCCTGACTTCTATGCCTTCTTCCCCTCATCCTGCCCAACACCCCAAAGCTGGTGAAAACGGTAGAGCTGCCCCCTGACCGGAACTATGTGTTTGGCTCTCATCCACATGGGATCATGTGCACCGGAACCTTCTGTAATTTCTCCACCGAGAGCACGGGCTTCTCTCAGAAGTTCCCTGGGCTTCGGTCCTCACTGGTCGCGCTGGACGGACTCTTCCACCTTCCAATCTATCGAGACTACCTCATGTCCTCTGGTGAGCCTCCATGTGAGTGGGAGGAGGTGCTCTCTGGCTGGGATGACCTCCACCCACCTAGCTCAGGGACCTGGTCTGAACACTGGCCAGGGTCACAGTGGACATCAGTGAATAGCTTTGGAGCAAGTGTCCTATGGTGTCCTTGCTGAAACAGACACTATAGGGCACAGTGACATGGGCATGGTGGGTAAGAGGGGTTGGGAGGAATGGGTAGGCTGGGGAGCTAGGGAGCCAAGGAGGGGGTGGTGACTGCTCCCACTTTCTCATGCCTGCAGGAATGTGTTCTGTGAGCCGCCATAGCCTGGACTTTATTCTGTCACAGCGCCGGCGTGGGCAGGCCGTGGTCATCATGATTGGGGGTGCCCATGAATCCCTGTATGCACTCTCAGGGGAGCATCGTGTCATTCTCCAGAATCGCAAAGGCTTTGTACGCCTGGCGCTGAGGCATGGGTGAGAGGGGTGCTGGTGCCCAGTCCAAGGCTGCTTTTAATGGTCAGAACTTCACAGAGCACCTTTGGGTGCACGCTCTCCATCCCCACACCCGGGACCCTATAGGTTGTTCTGCATCCACACTGGGCCCTATACCCGGAAGGTGCTCATGTCAGTGCTTACTCTGTGCCAAGCGCTATGTCCACTTTGCAAGCTTCCTCCCACTCCAAGAGAGCCAGGGTCATAGTACAAATAGCAGGGCACGAAGCCTTCTCTGACACTATCCCAAAGGCAAGACCTTAGGCGTGTTTCTTTACCTGTGAGAGAGTTAATACCTGCCTTGCAATGGTTTGGTTGTAAAAACTAGATGAGGATGTATATATGAAGGTTCAGTACACAATCTTTTCTCAGGAAATGTGAGTCCCTTCTTCCAGATTTTTCATTGTAGCCATTGTCATTTGCTTTAAAGGGAAGTGGAATTATGAGGTGTGGGGAGGGTTATGCTGTTCTCTGAGGCTCCCATCCTTGGGATACTCTAAGAGCTGCTGGCCTGACCACCCCTCTTCTCTATTGGCCTTCCTTCCCAGGGCCTCCCTGGTGCCTGTGTACTCCTTTGGGGAGAATGATATCTACAGAATTAAGGTTTTTGCCAAAGACTCTTGGCAGTATCTGTGCCAGTCCATCATCAAGAAGTACCTGGGCTTTGCTCCTTGCATCTTCTGGGGCCGCAGTCTCTTCTCAGCCAACTCCTGGGGCCTGCTGCCCTTCCCGGCGCCCATCACTACTGTGGGTGAGTCCTCATCTCCAGGGAAGGAAGCTGTCATCAGCTGTGTGGGCACTTCTCACCTCCTCTGTCTCCCCTCTCCCTGCAGTGGGCCGCCCCATCCTAGTGCCCCAGAGCCTCAACCCCACTGATGAGGAAGTTGACCACTACCACACGCTCTACATGAAGGCTCTGGAGCAACTGTTTGAGGAGCACAAGGAAAGCTATGGTGTCCCTGCTTCTACTCACCTCATCATCATGTAGCCCTGGCCTTGCCCCAGCTCCTGAGCTTCTAATCCCAATGCACTGAAACACACACTCCCTCCACTCCCCCCGCCCCCCCCCACACACACACCTACTGCTGGGTCTAGTCCTCCAATAAAAGCTAGTTCTCACCCAGCCAGTGTGCTCAGTGGTCAACCTATGAACCAGAAGGTTACATTTCCATTCCCGGTCAAGGCACATGCCCCGGTTGCAGACATGTAGGAGGCAGCCGATCAATGATTCTCTTTCATCATTGATGCTTCTCTCCCTCTCCCTTCCCCTCTGAAATCAATAAAAACATTTAAAAAAATAAATAAAATTTAAAAAGCAAAAGCTAGTTCTCTTCCATCACTACTTCATAGAATCGGATGCCTGCAGAGCTGATGCTCTCGATCTGGGAGTTAGCATGCCCTGGCATAATCAGCCCCCATTCTAACAAGAAATAAAAAAAATATCCTCGAGCCGAAACCAGTTTGGCTCAGTGGATAGAGTGTCAGCCTGCAGACTGAAAGGTCCCAGGTTCGATTCTGGTCAAGGACACGTACATTGGTTGCGGGCACATCCCCAGTGGGAGGTGTGCAGGAGGCAGCTGATCGATGTTTCTCTCTCATCGATGTTTCTAGCTCTCTATCTCTCTCCCTTCCTCTCTGTAAAAAATCAATAAAAAGATATTTTAAAAAATATCCTTGAGTGAGAATTTTTAAAATAAATAAATAATAAAAGTCCTCTCTCAGAGAGGGGGGCGGGGCAGACTGGATGAAAGTAGGTGAAGGGATTAGCCAAAGAACATATATACACAACCCATAGACATAGACAACAGTGTGTTGATGGCCAGAGGGAAGGTGGGCTGAGTAGAGGGGATAAAGAGGGGGAAGTGGAAACATCTGTAATAGCATCAACAATCAAAATAAAGAAAAAATATCATAAAGATTTTAAAATAAAATAAAATAAAAGTTCCCCAAACCCCCTCTCCATCTTCAACTGAATATATATATATATATTGTTGATTCCAGAGAGGAAGGGAGAGGGAGAGAGAGATAGAAACATCAATGATGAGAGAGAATCATTGATTGGCTGTCTCCTGCATGCCCCCCACTGGGGATTGAGCCCTTGACTGGAATCAAACCCAGGACCCTTCAGTCTGAAGGCTGATGCTCTCTCCACTGAGCCAAACCAGCCAGGGCACCAAACTGATTCTTGTCCCAGGAAAGGGGCTCAAGAGTTACTTCTCAACCATTTGCTTGAAAAAATGTGGCACGTAGTCTGATCTGACCCTTTTGGAATGGAGGACCTATTTATTGTATCTTCGTGCCTCAGCCCAAACTTCAGTGTCAGCATCATGTGTGCTTTTCTCTGGGTTCTTCCCCTGAGGGCAAAAGCACCAACTGGCCACCAAGAGCTGGAGGTGTGAGGATTAGATCACTCTGGGCCTTCCACCAAGAAGACCTCTGTTCTGATTTCCATGTGGGCAGTGGCTGTCCCTTTCTAGAGTGGTGGGCTTGGGCTGGGTGGTAGGTAAGGAATGGGACCTTTGTGTGGGTTTGGGGCAGGGAAAAGGGGAGTTCATTCTTCATAAGGCCCCCGTCTGAAATCCAAGACCAATGAAATCAGGTCAGGGGAGTAGATTGGCCTGAGGCTGGAGAAGAATAGGAGCAGCCAAGAAGCCTAGTTAAGAAATGTGGTTTGCCCAAGAACCAGAGATATGATAAAAAGGACAAAGTGCTTTCAGTACCTGAGAAGCCAGTAGGGCAAGGTTCTCAGGAAAGGTGCCAGGTCTGATCGTAGAGAGAGGAAGAGTTGGGTGGGGACATTATCCTCCATGTGTAAACATCTGGGTTGGGGGAAAGAGCACAATATGAACCAGAAATGTACAGGAGGATCAAGATCAGGTTTCTGTCTCTGGGAGAGAGACTTGGCATGAATATGTGAGTGTTGGGAATAGACTACGGCAAGTAGAATGTGTTGCTACTGCTCAGTGTCGTGAAAAGACTTTCAGGGTAAGAGATGGAAATGGCAACACCGGACAATGACAGGTGTGCCCCTCCATTAATATCCCTCCAGAATCTATTGGGTGAGATCAGTGCCATTTCCCTGTTCATCATGCCAGCTTGGCATTCTGATCACTGTGACAGGCCACAGGCACCACCATCCACCTCTGAGTGTGCTGTCCTCCCCAGGAAGCCAGCCCAGATAAGGAAGCCCTAGGATTCAGAAGTCCCTGCTATGACACCCAGCCTTTCCCGAGCTTCCCCAGGTGACCTTTGCTTTCATGCTCAGATCCTAGCCTCACTAAGGCAAAGGTCCTCTGGTCCCCATTTCCCCAGTCATCTGGTTTTCTAGCCTTCCCTTATCAAGCATCCATCTTGGGTGGGACTAGGTCTAAGAGGCTGGAGCTTCATATGGAGAAGAGTCGAGAGTTCAGTGCCATGTCCATGTCATACAACTCCCACCAATATGTGCAGACCCCAGACCACAATGTCCAGACAATGGATACAGCTTGCTAGACCAAGATACCAAGTGAAACACTCAGAAGGGCATTTTGCATATCAATCAACTATTTCCCAGTGACTGCTGTCATATGGGTTCCAACTAAATGTCACATTTGTAGGTGCTCTTGTTCCAGCATTAAGAAGGGTTCAGCAATCTGGAGAAAGGTTGTACGTAGATTAAGTAAGAGTCCAGAGATGAAAGATAATTTTGAAAGGCATTGGGGGTCAGAGGTGCCTAGCTGAAGGAGCTAAGTTCTCCATGTCTCAGGACCCTTTGCTTTTTATTAACACAAATTGTCCTAAGGCAAGGTGGATATATACACTTCAAAAAGTAGGGTTTCATACAGAAGCATTGTCAGATTGGGGAATAGCCTATGGCTGTTCGGGTGTTTGGCCAGTAGAAGGCAATAACATGTAGATTAAGATGCCCTGAGCTGTCTGGCAGCAAATAATCAATTTAATGCATCCCTTTCAGGTTTGGGGAAATCCCAACAGGTGATAACATATGTGACTCAGCCCTTGTTGAGTCCCCAAGTTCCATCAACCTTTTTAAAATATATTTTTTTTTTATTGCTTTTTTATAGAGAGGAAGGGAGAGGGAGAGAGAGTTAGAAACATCGATGAGAGAGAAACATCAATCAGCTGCCTCCTGCACACCCTCTACTGGGAATATGCCCACAACCAAGGTACATGCCCTTGACCGGAATCGAACCTGGGACCCTTGAGTCCGCAGCCCGACGCTCTATCCACTGAGCCAAACCAGTTAGGGCTCCATCAGCCTTTTGATGAAACTCTTGCAATTATGACATGCTGGAACTGGCTTCCAGCACATATTGAAACTAAATCCCCCAAACAACTGTTAATTTGGCCTTTGGGCTGAGCCTGGCTGATGGGGGGCAGGTTCAGACCCTGGCCAATGCTGGAGCTCCCTAGTAGTAATCAAGTCTCAAAACAGGATGAGCTCAAGCCCAGGCCCCAAGAGCAGGGGGCCTGTCCCTTCAGTTCCTGCCTCCAGGTCCTACTTCTCGAGTGAGAAATGTGCCCCAGGGCTGCCCTGGTGCTGTGATAATGGTCATTTATTGGAAACAGAAATAGGACAGAGTTGGAAGGTACATATATCAAGGGCAGCTTGACAAAAACCTAGGTGCCATCTTAGCATATTAGGGGAGCAGCAGGGAGAAGGGTCCACTGAGTGGTCTGATGGGGAAGGGTACCCATCTTTGAGTCCCACAGACCTGGCTTTGAATCTCAGCTACTGACCCTCACCTTGGCCAAGTCATTTAATCTTTTCAAGCTTTAGTTCCCCCTGGTAACATGAAGCTACCTACTTCTGAATTGTGTTGTTGTTGTTTTTACTTTTTATTGATATACAACACAGACAAGTGCACAAATCATATGACAGAGCTTGAGGTGTTTTTTTAAATATATATATTTTTTATTGATTTTAGAGAGAGGAAGGGAGAGGGAGAGAGATATATAAACATCAATGATGAGAGATAATCATTGATTGGCTGCCTCCTGCATGCCCCACACTGGGGATTGAGCCTGCTACCCAAGCACGTGCCCCGACTGGGAATAGAACTGTGACCTCCTGGTTCATAGGTCGATGCTCAACCACTGAGCCATGTCGGCCAGGCGAGTTTTGTTTTTAAATTTATTTCAGAAAGGAAGAAAGAGGGAGGGAGAGATAGAAACATCCATGATGAGAGCGAATTATGGATCAGCTGCCTCCTGCAAGTACCCCACTGGGGATCGAGCCCACAACCCGGGCATTTGCCCTTGACCTGAATCAAACCTGGGACCTTTCAGTTCGCAGGCCGACGCTCTATCCACTGAGCCAAACCAGGTAGGACCACAGCTTGAGTTTTTACACACACAGGGTTATTTTGGGAAGTGAATATGATGCATACAAGCTCATGGGACAGCTGCACAAAGGTCTTTGTGTTAAGGTTAAGGAAAAGGGCCATCCACTGGCTTCCCACCACTCTGTACTCTGAATTTCTCTGCTGGCTGGGTGCCCACTCACCCACAATGCAGCTGGGAGAAAATATTTGAAAGCCTTTTTGGAGAAAGAGAAGAAAGGCCAGCTCTTCAGAGGGCTGAGGTAGGGAGGAGCCCTCAGAATGAATAAAGGAGTCGACCCAGCAGGCCAGAAGAAATTAGGACAGGTTAGATATCACTGCAACTGTTTCGGAAGCTCCAGACCAGACCATGAGAATCCTGCTAGAGTTGGACTTGAGCCCTGTACCATCTCTATTCACTGGCCACCTATGCAGACCCTAATGTGTTTTGGGACTCCAGCCATAACTTCTCAGAAGTGGGCTCCTCTCCAGTCCTTCTGCTGGTCCTTCCTCCCAAGCCTCACCCCTGTGGGTCCTTTCCACCTGCTCATCCCTCTGGCTCTGAAAAATCATCTTATCTCATCTATATATCCAATGAGCTCTGTATCCTGAACTGTCTGCTGCCACCAGAGGTTTTCATTGCCCGGTTACACACTGGAGACGCTAGAATCACCTTTGCCTCCTTCCTCTCTCCCCTCCTTCCAGAATCCCATTCAGATTTCCTGGTTTCTTCTGTTTTCCTTCTAAGCAATTTCTAGCTTCCTCCTTCCCAACCCTCTCATGGATTCCCTCTGGGACCATTCATCAGAGATCAGAGGTCTTGCCTCTCATCTTCTATCTAACGCCTTCTCATGCTGTCAAGATGCTCTTCCTTAAAAGTTTTCATCATGTCATTCTTCCTAGTCACTGTCACTGGATCATCATTATTAGAAAGTGAATCTCCTCAGCACAGCATTTGAGGTATCCCACAAACAGAGCCCAGCCCAGCTTCCCATCCGTCCTTAACTTGACTCTCCTTCTCAACTGGAGTGCTGCCCACCATCCTTGGAACGCCTGCCATCAAGTCACAGCTCGACTCCAATATTTAGAACTTAATAGGTATAGGCCTTGTTAGACTTACTTGACTTCTCTAAGCTTCAAATGAGATGAGTGTGTAAAATACTTAGCACAGGGCCTGGGCAGGGTGCTCAATAAAAGTTAGCTACTTTCACTATTATCTCACCCATCTCTTCCACAAAATCTTTTCCAAACCATGACCACATCATAAGAACTACATTAGGTAGTCACATTATATGAACCATCACATTACACAAACCATTGTTTTGCTACACCAACATATGGCTTGTTTAGTATCTTCTATCTCACATTATTAAATGCCAATATTAAGGTCAGGAAGTGTGTCTTGTTCATTTTTGCATTTTGACTGTGCCTTGGTGATCATGATGCCTGGTGCGTAGTGAGTGCTGAACAAATGAAGTGAGTCCAATAGACCTAGTGTACAGGGAATCAGCCACATAGTTTGCAGGTTGGGCCCTGCATCAAGTACCCAGCTGGGGGTGGGGGTTTTCTTCACAGAGCTGGAAGTGGGGTTGCACCCAGCATGGGAAGAAAGGGTGCTAAATTAGTTTTCTAGGGCTGCCATTAAAAAGTAGCACTCACTTGGAGACTTAAAACCACAAAAATTTATTATCTCACAGTTCTGGAGGTCAAAATCGAGGTGTTAGCAGAGCCATGCTCCCTATGAAATCTTTTTTTTTTTTTTAATCCTCTTCTGAGGATATTTTTCCATTGATTTTCAGAGAGTGGAATAGAAAGGAAAAGACAGAGAGAAATATCAATGTGAGAGAAACACATTGATTGGTTGTCTTGCCCGTGCCCTGACCAGGCCCAGGCCTGGCGGGGAGCCTGCAACCAAGGTACATGCTCTTGCCTGGAATTGAAACCAGGACCCTTCAGTCCTCAGGCCGGCGCTCTATCCATTGAGCCAAATCGGCTAGGGCCGTGGTCGGCAAACTGCGGCTCGCGAGCCACATGCGGCTCTTTGGCTCCTTGAGTGTGGCTCTTTCACAAAATACCACGGCCTGGGTAAGTCTATTTTGAAGAAGTGGCGTTAGAAGAAGTTAAGTTTAAAAAATTTGGCTCTCAAAAGAAATTTTAATCATTGTACTGTTGATATTTGGCTCTGTTGACTAATGAGTTTGCCGACCACTGGGCTAGGGCATTTTAGAAGAAATCTTTCTTTTCCTCTTCTAGCTCCTGGGCCGTCAATTCTTGGCTTACAGCTGTATCACTACAATTTCTGCCTCTGTTGTCACATGACATTCTCCCTCTGTGTCTGTGGCCAAATTTTCCTCTTCTTATAGGATACCAGTCATAATTGATTAGGGCCCACTCTTATTCAGTATGACTTCATTTCAACTGGTTTATATCTGCAAAGAACCTATTTGAAATAAGATCATTTTTCACAGGTGCTAGGGGTTAGGACTTCAATATATCTTTTTGGGGAACACAATTCAACCTCCAAGTGACTTTTTCCCCTAGAGTTGACATTCAATATTATTTTATATTAGTTTCAGGTGTGCAGCACAGTGGTCAGACAATTACGTAGTTTCCAAGCAATCCCCTGATAATTCTAGGACTCACCTGGTACTACACATAATTATTACAGTACTATTTTTTTAAATATATTTTATTGATTTTTTACAGAGAGGAAGAGAGAGGGATAGAGAGTTAGAAACATCGATGAGAGAGAAACATCAATCAGCTGCCTCCTGTACATGCCCTTGACCGGAATCGAACCTGGGACCTTTCAGTCCCCAGGCCGACGCTCTATCCACTGAGCCAAACCGGTTTCGGCTATTACAGTACTATTGACTATATTTCTTACGCTGTACTTTACATCCCTGTGACTATTTTGCAACTACTAATTTGTACTTCTTAATTCCTTCACCTTTTATTTATTTTTTTACATATATTTTTATTGATTTCAGAGAAAAAGGGAAAGGGAGAGAGAGATGGAAACATCAGTGATGAGAGACAGTAATTGATCAGCTACCTCCTGCACGCCCCCCATTGGGGACCAAGCCCGCAACCCAGCCCTGTGCCCTGATTGGGAATTGAGCCATGACCTCCTGGTTCATAAGTCGATGCTTAACCACTCAGCCACACCAGCCGGGCTCCCTTCACCTTTAAAAAAAAGTCTAATTTGCCGAAACCGGTTTGGCTCAGTGGGTAGAGCGTTGGCCTGCGGACTCAAGGGTCCCAGGTTCGATTCCGGTCAAGGGCATGTACCTTGGTTGTGGGCACATCCCCAGCAGGGGGTGTGCAAGAGGCAGCTGATCGATGTTTCTCTCTCATCGATGTTTCTAACTCTCTATCCCTCTCTCTTCCTCTCTGTAAAAAATCAATAAAATATATTAAAAAAATAAATTCTAATTTATTAATTTTGGAGAGAGAGAGAGAGAGAGAGAGAGAGAGAGAGAGAGATTGATTTGTTGTTCTACTGATTTAAGCCTTCATTGTTTGATTCCTGTATGTGCCCTGACCACCAGGGATTGAACCCAAAACCTTGATGTATCTGGACAATGCTCTAACCAACTGAGCTACCTGGCCAGGACTTCCCAGTCCCCTAATCCCCCTCCCATCTGACAATCCTCAGTTTGTTCTTTGTATCTATGAGTTTGCTTCTGTTTTGTTTGTTCATTTTGTTCTTTAGATTTCACATATCAGTGGAATTATGTATTTGTTTTTCTCTATCTGACTTATTTCATTTAGCATAATATCCTCTCTATCCATCCATATTGTAACAGATGATAAGATATCATTCTTTTTTATGACTAATACTAGAGGCCCGGTGCATGAAATTCATGCACGGGAGGAGGGAGGTCCCTCCGCTCAGCCTGCCCCTCTCACAGACTGGGAGCCCTCAGGGTATGTCCTACTGATGGCTTAGGCCCACTTCCCATGGAAAAACATTTTTTTCCTCCAGGAGTGTGACGGAAAAACCTTAGATCACCTTCTTGCATTCTTTTTTCTTTTTTCTTTTTTTATTTTATTGATTTTTTACAGAGAGGAAGGAAGAAGGATAGAGAGTTAGAAACATTGATGAGAGAGAAACATCAATCAGCTGCCTCCTGCACACCCCCTACTGGGGATGTGCCCGCAACCAAGGTACATGTCCTTGACTAGAATCGAACCTGGGACCTTTCAGTCTGTAGGCCAATGCTCTATCCACTGAGCCAAACCAGTTGGGCATTCTTCTTGGATTCTTATTATCCAAGTTACCAAGAGCACTGCGAGTGGTGGTGTACAGGGAGCTTGGCCAATGAGCAGTCAGAAAAAATGTTTCCTCTGCAGCTCATGTGCAGAGGCCCCCCTGCTTTGTGTCCACGGGGGTGGGGGCATGCTCTGAGAAACGTGGTGGCAGCTCTGAGCATGCCTCCAGCCCTGTGTTGTGTCCCTGCCTGCCCAGACGCCCTTCCTCCCTCTGCGGCTGGGGTGTGGGACTCTATGGGCGCTGCCATATTTGTGACGGAGTGACCGTTAATTTGCATATTACCCTTTTATTAGATTAGATTATATTCCATTGAATATATGTACTACATCTTCTTTATTTCATCTATTGATAAAATTTAGCTTGCTTTCTTATCTTGGCTATTGTAAGTAATGTTGCAATAAACATAGGGATGTATATGTCTTTTTGAATTTCTTCAGATATGTATCCAGAAGTGGAATTGCGAGGTCATAAGGTAGTTCAATTTTAATTTTTTGAGGAATCTCCAAACTGTTTTCTATAGTAACTACACAAATTGGCAGTCCCATCAACAATGCAAAAGGATTCCCTTTTTTTCCACATCCTCACCAATGCTTGTTTATTGATTTATTGATGATAGGTATGAGGTAATATCTCATTGTGGTCTTAATTTGCATTTCTCAGATGATTAGTGACCTTAAGCATCTTTTCATATGTTTATTGGCCATCTGTATGTCTTCTGTGGAGAAATGTCTATTCAGGTCCTCTGATCATTTTATAATTGAACTAGTGACCCGGTGCACGAAATTGGTGCATGGGGGGGGGGTGTCCCTCAGCCCGGCCTGCACCCTCTCCAATCTGGGACCCCTTAGGGGCAGTCGGACATCCCTCTCGCAATCCAGGACCACTGGCTCCTAACCACTCACCTGCTTGCCAGCCTGCTCACCCCCAACTGCCTCCCACCAGCCTTCTCACCCCCAACTGCCTCCCCTTGCTGGCCTGATTGCCCCCAACTGTTCCCCCCCCCCGCCAGCCTGATTGCCCCCAACTGCCCTCCCCTCCTCGCCTGATTTCCCCTAACCACTTTGCCTTGGCTCTGTAACCATGGCTTTGTCCGGAAGGACGTCTGGAAGGTCTCCCAGTCTAATTAGCATATTACCCTTTTATTAATATAGATTATTTGTTTTGTTTTCAGGATTGAGTTGTATGAGTTCTTTATAAATTTTGAATATTAAGCCCTTATTGAATGTATCATTGGTGAATATCTTCTTCAGTAGGTTGACTTCATTTTGTTGATGGTTTCCTTCGCTATGTAGTCCCATTTGTTTATTTTTTAAAATATATTTTATTGATTTTTTTACAGAGAAGAAGGGAGAGGGATAGAGAGTTAGAAACATCGATGAGAGAGAAACATTGATCAGCTGCCTTCTGCACACTCCCCACTGGGGATGTGCCTGCAACCAAGGTACATGCCCTTGACCAGAATCAAACCTGGGACCCTTGAGTCCGCAGGCCAACGCTCTATCCACTGAGCCAAACCAGTTAGGGCCCATTTGTTTATTTTTATTTTTGTTTCTCTTGCCCAAGAAAATATATCAGAAAAAAATATTACTAGGAGCAATGGCAGAGATTTTAGTGTCTATGTTTTTTTTTTTTTCTAGGAATTTTATGGTTTGGGGTCTTACATTTTAAAAAATATATATATTGTTGATTTTTTACAGAGAGGAAGGGAGAGGGATAGAGAGTTAGGAACATCGATGAGAGAGAAACATCGATCAGCTGCCTCCTGCACACCCCCTGTTGGGGATGTGCCCACAACCAAGGTACATGCCCTTGACCGGAATCGAACCTGGGACCCTTGACTCCGCAGGCCAACACTCTATCCACTGAGCCAAACCGGTTAGGGCTGAGGTCTTACTTTTTAAGTCTTAATACATTTTGGGTTTACTCTTGTATATGGTGTAAGAAGGTGGTCTAATTTTATTTCTTTCTGCATGTATTTGTTCAACAGCATTTTTTTACTAGACTGTCTTTACCCTTTGTATATTCTTGCCTCCTTTGTCATAGATTAATTGACCATATTGGCATGGTTTTATTTCTGGGCTCTGTATTCTGTTCCATTGATTTATGTGTCTGTTTTTATGCCAGTACCATGCTGTTTTCATTACTATAGCCTTCTAGCATAGTATGATATCAGTTTCTCCTTGTAGGTCTCTGGCACACACATTTCCCACCCTGGCTTGTACTGTCTCTCTCCTGGAGCCCAGGGTGAGTGCCTGCAAATGAGATTTTGTGTGCAGGCTCTTTAAGGAAACACCTGAGTTTCCAACAGGCTTCTTTCACCTAGATGGATGAAATTCCCACTGATTTTTGCAGCCAGATATTATGTGGGCTCCTCTTCTTGCATTGGTGTTCCAGGCTCAGGAACCTAATGTGGGACTGATCAGAGAGAACCTCTGAAGCTGAGATATTCCTCTGGATTCTTTTTTTTCTTTAATATTTTATTGATGTTTTTACAGAGAGGAAGGGAGAGGAATAGAGAGAAACATCGATCAGCTGCCTCCTGCACACCCCCTGTTGGGGATGTGCCTGCAACCAAGGTACATGCCCTTGACCGGAATCAAACCTGGTACCCTTCAGTTCACAGGCCGACCGACGCTCTATCCACTGAGCCAAACCAGTTAGGGCTCCTTGGATTCTTAACTGCCACATGTGGGTGTGGGGACAGCCTATTTTGCATCTCCACACTTTCTACCAGTCTCAATGTGGCTTTTTCTTTATATCTTTAGTTATAGGACTTCTGCTAGTCTTCAGATGGTTATCCAGGTTGGTTGTTCTATAATTTAGTTGTAATTTTGGCTTGGTCATGGAAGGAGGTAGTACAGTGTAGTATAGCGTCCTACTCCGCCATCTTGATCTAAACCCTGTTAGCCCCAATTGAGTGACCTTTGATAATCAGTCTGGCCTCACTCTCCCCAAATGCAGAAATAGATTGAAATAATTCACTCATTCATTTGTAACATACTTATTAAGAATCTATATGTTCCAAGACCTGAACTAAGTGCCAAATAACTTAGTTCAATATATAGATAACTGTGATGTCAACCATGTTCTAAAAAAGTTTATGGTCAAGCTCAGTGGTTTTCCAGCTTTCTGTTCCCTGATTCATGAAGTTCCTAACATTTTGACAGTCCTGAGAGAATAATAAACAATAGAGTCTTCAGTTATGTCTGAATTCCATGGTACAAACTGTAATACACCACATTTGAGAATTGCTTATCCAGTTGGCTAGATCATAATATCTACCATTAATTGAATTTCTATGCTATGCCAAGCATTTTAGAAACATTATCTTATTCAATCTTTACTGGAAGTTAGGTACTATGTCCTCTTTACAGCTGAGGAAACCATGAGTCACCAGTGAGTGTGTGGCATCTGTAATAGCGGATGATTCTTCAGTGCTATAATTCTGCATAAGGCTCTTCGGCACTCTGGCTCTGTGACTGTGGGCCAATAACTTAATCCTTGATCTTTGGTCTCCTTCCTACATGCAAAAGGAGCTTGGCATGACAGAGTATAAGAGATATCCAGCTCAGTTTCTGTAAAGCACTTTTATGACTTTTATTTCACTGCTCTCATCCAAGTGCAGATGGTCCATACACAGCTGCAGATATCCTGGAAAGTTAAGACTTGACTTGTAGATTGGGGAATTGCCCAGAGAGAGAAGGGGTAGTCACTGTATCAGGAGGAGGGAAGGGGACTAAGCATTAGGAGCAGGGGGGTCAGAAAGAACAGTCAAAACTCACAAATCTAGAGGAGGAATTCCTAGTCTCTAGAATCCCGAGAGGCAGCAGTGTTCAGAAGACCTGGGAAGAAGATCCAAGGTGGTCCATTGTGGGGAAATAGTGGGAAAGAAAAGGGAGAGTGGGGAGGGCCCTGCAGTAGAAAATGGGCCCAACTGAAATGACACAGATCAAAAGTAGCACCCTGCTGACAGTAGGATACACCTGGCCCAGAGGGACGACAAACAATAAGCTCTCCCAAATGAAAGTCCAAATAAACAAGCCCAGCATGAGGGTCAAAGCCAATACTCAGGAGCCCAAGGTCCAAGACAGTGTTTACAAAGTTCAGAGTGACTGATGGAAATCTCCAGCATTTCTAGTACTGACATTGTTTTGTGCTTTATAGTTTGTAAAGTGATTTCATGCTTTCACAGGGTACACTTGACCTCTGAGGGGTGAGTGGTCAGTAGGGTCTGAGACCTGATAGTGTCCCTTGCCAGCTATGGGACCTAGCCCAAGTCATGGAACCCACGTTCTTCATTTATAAAGTGAATAAACAATGCCACCCATCCTATGGTGTTATGAGGATTAGACCACAGTGCTTTGCAAATATGCAAAGTGGTTCTATGGCTCACACATATTAGAACCAGTAGTGGGTACAGGCCTGAGAAGCCTTTCAACGAGCTGATCACTCTTCCATCCCCCACTGGCCTTGACCTTAGAAGATTTCAAAGCATGTAGCACAGGGTGATGGCCCTCCTCCCGGCATCCTCAGAGCACTTAAGGATGCTGAATGCCTCTGGTTCTTTTGCTGGGAAGGGCAGCCAGGAGATTAATCAGTCATCTTTCAATTTATCACTACTGCCCCCTATCCTCCAGGACGGCCAGGATGGAGGAGCCTGAATTGGTGATTTTAGGACCAGACGGCTTTGGACAGGCCAGTGAGCAGTGACATGTTGCTCTGAATAACTTGGATATTGGGAATTGGAACTTTGGAAAACTTTCAAGCCTGATTGAGGGAACTGGAAGTACATGAACGTCCAAGAGTTTCTGATGGCAGAATCTGAAGCTTCTGGTAAAAGGGGAGGGATGAGGATGTTATTGCATCTCTCTTCTTCCACTAGGACTACTTCCTTCAATACCTTTAACTTTTTTGAGGTGCTTTCCCACGATTGAGCATATCCACCTTGACTGCAGCTTTGGGAGATGCCTACTGTGTTAGCAGTTTCAAAAATCAGAAATGGGGAAGGGGAGTTCTATTTAAAAAAAAAAAGTTGTGTTTTTTGTTACTTTATTGGCTGACCTGGAGCTAGAATTCAAGAGATGAGGCTTATCGCTTTAACCACGTGGTGGGTGAGAGTCAAGGAACACCATCCTCCATTTCATCACCTTCAGCCAATGGGCTGTTTACCAGGTTATGGAGTCCTCATCTTGGAAAGTATGAAAATGGAATGAGATGGGCGAGGGATCAACTTTGGTGGGAAGCGGGGAGCATGGGGGCTGGGCAGGTCCTGGAAAGAGGACGAGGGCGGGAGTCCCATCCTCCGCTGATTGTAATTCTCTCTACAGAGATTTCGTGGGCAGGCGGCGATAACTCAGCCAGCATCACCCTCTCCTCCAAAACCCAACACCCCTTCCCACCCTCAGGGCCGCTCCCCCGCCAGGACCAGGGGTGTAATCCCAACTGCAGGGCTAGGCCACCCAGCTGCGCCCGCCGCCCGGACCGCAGCGCCGGGGCTACTGCTCCCCTGCACCCCACCCTGCCCCGCCCCGCCCGGGCCAGCGCCCGCGGGTCGCGAGTCCGCTCCCGATCCGGGCCGGGTTTCCCCCGCCTCGCTGGGGTCTCCGCCCCTCCGAGTCGCCAGCCCGGGCCCCACCGAGCGTCGCCGCGGGAGCCACGCGCACCGCCCGAACCCTAACCGCTGGGCGCCGGCGCCCGCGAGCCGCACTTTTGCATTCGAACTCCCCGAGTCTGGACCCTCGCGGTTCCTGCGCGTCACCCGAATTTGAGCCTCGGGGCTCCGAAGTGACCCCTTCACGGCACCGTTCGCTGTCTGCGCGGCCATCCCGCTCCGCTTCTCAGCTTCCTGGTCCCGGCTCCGGAGAGGTAGGGGGGCCGCGAGCCTTGAGGGGGCTGGCCTCCTCCACGGAATGGGGGCCGCCGTCCCCCATGGGAGAAAGCCGCGGCGCCCCCAGGGCCAGGCCCCGCCCACTCCCTGACCAGATAACCGAGACCGCCCCGCACTCCGGTGCTCAGACGCGCCATCCCATCAGCCCTCCTCCGCCCCGTCGCCATATCTGTCCCACCTGTCCCCAGAGTCTGCTGCCTCGGGGGACGGACCCCTGCCAGGTTAGACAGCTTCCTTGTGATCTCTCTCCAGTCTGCTTTCCCCACCCCATCTCCTCAAAGGGGCCGAGGGACACGTCTCCCACGGTTGAGGCCCCGGAGGCACCCCCTTCCTCATCCGCTGCCTCTGCCCCACTTCATCCTCCCTCCCCCGCCTCTTCTCCAGGTTTCTGTTCTCTTCCAGCCTCTTTTCTGGCTTTTTCCTTTCTTGGCCCCTCCCCCCACCACACCACCGGGAGAAGGGGGTGTGTCACGATGCTTTCTATTTATAGGCTTCCTGGGTAGGGGGTGCTGTGCTAGAACTTTTTTGGCGTCAGCGGAGCCCTGAGTCATGAGGTGGCATGTCTGTGATTCGGTATCCATGCCTCCTTCCGCTCCCCTCTCTCATCCTCTCTCCGCCGAATCTCCTGTCTGCCTTTTGTCTCCTTTCTGCCCCCGTTCTAGTCCTTTTTGCGCTCCTCGCATCTTGGGGCGCTTTGTGTAGCTGCGCTCTCTTTGTCTCCGCCTCTCTGCTCCCTTTCCTGCCTCTTCCAGTTCCCAAAAGCTGGGACTAATAGGGCATCAGTATTTTTTTGGGGAGGGGGGGGCGAATGGGATGGGGGCGCTCCCAGTTTGCCCGGTGATTACTTCAATCATCTCCTTCTCCCCAGATTGACCATTCATATTTATGAGATTGAAAGAACAGATGCAAGAATGTGGGGATATGGATGGCAAGGGAAATGCTACCCCAAGAGATGCCTGAACTACATTTCCCACAGTGCCCTGGAGGCACAGGGCTTCCTCTGCCTAGACCCTTTCTGGGAATTAAAGTTCAAGGAGTGGGTTTGAGGGTATCATACTGGAGGGTGGGAAGTGATCAGAAAGTGGAGCAAGGATTATAGAGCTGGCTGGCAGCTTTGGCTTGGCCTGGAACCCCTAACCTATTTTTTTTCCCGGCACCCACCTCCTTCAAGGTTTAAGGACCTTGGAATCTTTGTGTCTCCAAAAAGGGGAATAAGAATAGAGGAGTGCCCTGAAAGAAAAGATGGGTGATGAATTGGCAAGCCTTTCTTTCTTCCTTGTGACCCTGGGAACTACCCCACCCCTTCCCTTTACAAACAACCTAGTCGGAGATGTAGAGACACCATTGGAAATAGTCTCATCTTGAAAGCAAGGGAGGGAAAGAAAAGCCTAAAGTCTTAGATCTATTGGATGTGTTCCAGTTTACAAGTTGCTCACATTGTGGCCCCCTTAGGAGCAGGGCCGGGGTGGGGGGGGGGGGAAATTGCTGATGTTACTCCTCACCTACCAGCTTGCATTTTCCAGGGACCCATGGACAGCTGGCGAGGTTGCCTGGAGATGCAGGATAACCTGCTCAAGTTAACCATCATCCTCAGAGCCTGATGCAAGGAGTCTGATGCTTGTTGTTGGCCGAGAAATTGCTGACAGTGGGAGGGAAAGCAGTGGGGTTCCTCCTACAATCCCATCTCTGATTCTGAGTCAGCTCAGCCCTTAGCATTTGGGACCTCTGATTCCAGTCAAGGACCCAGTGATTTCTATCTTTGCTCTTCAGACTAGGTTTGGAGACACACACACACACACACACACACACACACACACACACATACACACACACATTAAAAGGTTATGTGTTTTTTTTCCTGCCTCCCTCACTGGCCTGGAAGCCAGAAAAACTTACAGTCTTGGGCCTCGATTTCCTCAATGTGAAAGGAATGGTTTGAACTTGGTGGTCTCTAATGACCCTAGTTGGGGCTCTAAGAGCCTCTGAGCCTGTGCCTCTGATCCTCTGAGCCTGTGCCTCTGAACTCTCTTACCTGGAAGAGCCTTAGGCATCAGCATCAGACTGAAAAGAAAGAGGGAGATGGTGGTCATGTTTTGAATCTTGTTTGTGTAGCAAGCGCTCTGTGTTCACATAAGTTTTATTTATGGTATGGAAGCTAAAATCACCCCTAACCCACCCTTGGTGCCTCTCCCAAGCCTTGGTAATGTTCTTGTTTGTGTTTTTGTTTTAATATATTTTATTGATTTTTTACAGAGAGGAAGGGAGAGGGATAGAGTTAGAAACATCAATGAGAGAGAAACATCGATCAGCTGCCTCCTGCACACCCCCTACTGGGGATGTGCCCGCAACCAAGGTACATGCCCTTGACCGGAATCGAACCTGGGACCTTTCAGTCTGCAGACCGACGCTCTATCCACTGAGCCACACCGGTTAGGGCTTGTTTTTGTTTTTAAATCCAACAAAGCCAATATCACTCTCCACAAAGTAGTTGTCCCCTAGGATGTTGGTTAATGAGATGCAGGTTGTGTGAGGCGGGGAGTATTAAAATTGGCTGGAAAGAGAGAGGAGGGGGATTTGATCAGTCTGGAGGAAGGAGATCTGGAAATAGTCCTCATGACTTGGGGAGGGCCTCTCTTTTTGGCCCTGTCTCTAGGCTGGGAAAAGAGAAAAGCCAGAGGCCAAACAGGTGCCAGATCCACAGGGAACTGACCCAAAAAGGAGCCTTTGATGAATGGCAAGGGCAGGGAAAGTCCTGTGTTGGAGATGGGGCAAAGATTACAGGAACGAATTTTAAAAGGAGGAAAAGGGAGGAGAGAGAAGAGAAGGGATTCTATCTTTGGAGGGAAGGAAAATGGGGAAGGGACATGGGTGATCTTGGTGGACATTTGGTTTGCTGGAGCCACAACAGAACCCTTTTCAAGATGATCACCTCATACTGGAGTGGAGCCAAGTCTCCCTAAGGAGGGAGTATACGCAAGGAGGAAGGAAAAGGTGGTTTTGCTGAGCCTGGAAGGAATGGCTTGAAATTTTCTAATGGAGCTCTCCATGTGTCCACTCCCTTGGTTTATGTTTGAATGTGGGTGTCGGGTGTGGAGGAACTGGGGCAGCATATATGTGTGTGTGTGTGTGTGTGTGTGTGTATGTGTATCTGGGGTCTACATCTCCCTCCCTTTGCCCTGGAATGATAAGTGACAATGGTAAAAAGATGGTGGGAGTTGAATCCTCCACTTTCCCTGGAAACTGTCCTGGAGAGGGAGTGGAGATTATGGGATTTTTTTTTTTCCTCATGTTGCTCTTATAGAGAGGTGGTAGGGCACTTGAGGAGTATCCCTCCATTATTTATACCCTCCTTCTTTCCTTTGAGTCCTGGGCCTGACAGGGGATGGAGGAGGCCAGGGGCTAGTCTCTGGGGAGCTCACAGGGCCCTGAGTTTGTGAGTGTTAAGACACATCCTGGTTGGGTAGAGCAGGATAGGATTAAGACTTCTTGGAGCTGGTGTGAGGGGGAACTGGAGGCCCTCTATTCCCGGGAAGGTCTGTGTGGAGAGAGGAGGAGAAGCAGTGTTTGTGTAGCAAGGGGCTGTGGGGACTATTTGTATAGAGGAGGCCAGATGTGGAAACAGCGGACTCTGACCCCAATGCCGGGTTCTTTCTTTCTGCAGGTTAATGAAGCTGGAAGCTGGCTGCCGTGTAGCCACCTCAGAGGTCCCTAAGCCTGAAAATGAGGCTGAGCCAGATGTGAAGCTACTTTCAGAACACCTGCCACAGGAGGCCAGGACTAAGTCCAAGTCTGGGTTAGGGATGGAGGCTGAGAAGGAACCTCTGGGGGCCAAGTTCCTGGGGCCAAGCCCAGGCCAGGATCTGGGCCCGAGACTGAGACTGAGCCGTTGGACCTCGTGGTGGCCACATAACCGGAGTTTGAGGAAGTGCTGGCCATCTCGGGGGGCATCTATGGTGGCCTTGGCTATCTTCCCAGCTGCTCCCACATCTGGCTCCAGGACCCCAACCTCACGGTGGTGCTGGCCAAGCACACCAGGGAAGTGGTGAGAACCGAGCAGTGCCTCGGTGAAAAGGGGTGAAGCCATGTTTGGGTGTCCGAATCTTAGGAAGGAGAGGAAGCAGCCTCTCTCCCTCAGCCCTTGTCAGATTGCTGAGGGTATCGAGTAGGCTTTGCAATCAAAGAGTAGGGTATTCAGATCCCTAGCCAGTGAGGGTGGGGTAGGGGACACGTAGAACTCAAGAATAGTGGAGGAGCCCAGCTGGCTCAGTGGTTGAGCATTGACCTACGAACCAGGAGGTCACGGTTCGATTCCATGGTCAGGGCACATGCCCAGGTTGCAGGCTCAATCCCCAATGTGGGGCATGCAGGAGATGGCCGATCAATGATTCTGTCATCATTGATGATTCCATCTCTCTCCCTCTCCTTCTCTCTGAAATCAATAAAATATATTTTTTTAAAAAAAGAATAATAGAGGGACTGGTGAGAGCTTTTGTATTTGAGGATTTGTTTGAGGAGTTTCTGGGGACAAGAGCACAAAAAGAGGGCAGCTAGTGGGGTGGAGGTAGGCTGGGAATGGGAGCAGGTAGAGTGGGGCCAGGAGCCCTAAGTAGGTTGACCTCTCACACAAAGAAGCCTGGTTACGTGAGTGAGCAGAACCAGTTCTGAGATGGGCTCCGGGAGAAGCCAATAGGAAAGGGGCGTGGTAGGTAACCGGGGCGTGGCAATCTCCTGGGGGCGTAGAGCCAGCGATAGGGGGCGTGGCGAGTGGTCTGGGACCCGTTTGCACCCGGAGCTGCCGCGTCTCTAGAGGTGGAAGCGGCCCGCCCAGTCAGCAGTGAGCGTTACTGCCAGGTCTGGAATCAGACCCAAGTACTGAGGAGAGCTCCCTGGACAGGTACCAGGTCTGGCCCGGCGCCCAGAGTAATGATGAAGGAGCGCTCAGCGTGTGGGAAGAGGCGAGCCCTGTGAGCCCAAGTGGCAGAGGCAGGGAAGGGGCCCCCTAACGGCCTGGGGAGTCGGTGCACTTGATCGATGCGAAGAAGACAGCGCTGGTGGAGGGGCTGCGCCTGGAGCCCCGGGAGCGCGGTCAGGGCGTGGCCTGCCTGCTGCAGCGCTTCTGCTCGCAGCTGGGCAGGCGGCAGCGCTCAGGGGTCCAGGTGGCACAGCCTTCCAGGGACGAC
Organism: Eptesicus fuscus; assembly: GCF_027574615.1. Classification (NCBI taxonomy): domain Eukaryota; kingdom Metazoa; phylum Chordata; class Mammalia; order Chiroptera; family Vespertilionidae; genus Eptesicus; species Eptesicus fuscus. The sequence goes on from NC_072476.1 coordinate 32,839,905, forward strand.
CAGCGGGACCCCCAGGAGCTGAAGAAATACCTCCTAAACACCAAGCAGGTGAGAAGGACAAAGGGGCTGGGCGTCTTCCCCCAGGCTCAGCCAGTCACCCGTTTTCTTTCTCTGCCGGTTCTACCGAGTGGGAGCCCTGCCCTGGGACTCCCAGTCTTTACCCAGACCCTTTGGCCAAGGGGAAGTCAAACAGCTCCCGGCTCCCAGCTGCCAACCGTCGGTCCTTACTTCTGGAGACCGAAGAGCTCAGGAGCCTAGACTTTGGTGACCCTGCCTCCCATGCATCCATCCTGTCTCCCTTCAGGAACCCAAACATCTGAGCCTTTATCTCTCCCCCCCCCCCCCCCCCCCCCGCTTCCCCCATCCTACCAGCTGATCTGCTGCCTCACTTCCACCTCTCTCAGAGACTCCAGGGCCCACACCCCCAGTTCCCTGGACACTGCACACCGACCTCACCTCTCCTATTCACAGGTTTTGCCCCTGGTTCGTCTTCGCTATCCCCGGGGGACCCAGGCTTTCACATATTCCGCTTCACCCTGCACCGCACGATGTGTGCCCCTGTGGGGCTCAAGCGGGAGCCCGTGGGTGTGAATGTGGGAGTGAAGATGCCGAGAAGCCGAGGCCCCACCGGCTGGCCAGTTCTCCCACCGCCAGCCCCGTGCTCACTTGTGTCCCCCGCAGGGCATCCTTTTGGTCCGATCAGCACATCCGTGCTTCTGGCAGGCGGCGCTACGGGCCTCTGGCACTCTCAAAAGCAGGTGGCGACATGGCAAGCATCTCAGGCGTCAACGGCATGTGCCAGCTCTTCCTGGCGCCCCAATTGTGGTCACAGCTGGCTTATATCTGCCAGGTCGGCTTGGGGCTCCAGCTGGTCCAAGGTTACACGGAGCAGTATTTGCTGGAGGCCACTGGTGAAGTCCCTACTATCTGGAGAAGATGCCGCCCCCTTTCCCAGACCCCCAAAAAGCCCTGCCCTCATTTGCAAGCTCTGTCCCCTCCCGTGCCCCCATCCTTTCCTACTGCTGGTCCCTCTTTCCTTCCCCCTTACCTCTCTGCTGCCCACTGCCAGATCAGAACCACCCAGTTTGGTGGAGCCCCTTGCACTGCTATTGTCCACCTTTTCCCCTTCCTGGGCAAAGACTCTGTTCCATCATAGGCTTCAGAGCTTTTTCCTGTCCTCGTCTGGGAGTGAACGCTTTCCTTCCTGGCTTCTCCCTTCTGACAGTACCTCTCCAGCAGCACAGCTGCCTCAAGCCCTCAGAGCTTGCCCGTTCTCCCCTCACTGCCCTGTGCCTCTAGATCAGTGTCCTCTCCCTTTTCTCTGTACCCCCACCTTCCTCCTCCCTGGACCTCCCAGACACTTACCTCCTTTTCCCATTATCTCTTTATCACCCACCCTGTGTGCAATACGGAAAGAGACCCAGTAAGTGAAGTAGATTTATAATGCTCCCCCTGCTTTGGACCCCTATTTACCCTCTGGGGATGCACCTTTTTGAGCTTGCACCCTCTAACTGGGGTTTCCTCCAATTTTGCACCATGTTGATATTTCACAGGCCCCCTCCTAATGCCGGCAACCAGCGGCAGAACCAGGGGGTTCAGGCTGGAGAATTTGGTGTAGTGGAGGGCAAGTCCCCCAGCCAGTGTGAGGCTGCCTCCTAGTGAGACTGGAACCCACCTCCAGGTATTTCTGGACACTCCTCCCTTTCTCTAGTTCCTTTACACCTTTTGGACTTTGACAGTCTTCTACTTAAATGCAAGGAGTGCCCTGGCTGGTTTGGCTCAGTGGATAGAGCGTCAGCCTGTGGACTGAAGGGTCCCGGGTTCGATTCCGGTCAAGGGCACATGCCTGGGTTGTGGGCTCGATCCCCAGTGGGGGGCGTGCAGGAGGCAGCCAATCAATGATTCTCTCTCATCATTGATGTTTCTCTCTCTCTCCCTCTCCCTTCCTCTCTGAAACCAATAAAAAAATATATTTAAAATAAATAAATAAATGCAAGTAGTAACAGCTGTATTTGCACAGCACTGTCTTCTACCCTGCATCCTCACGTCTGCTGCAGAGGGCGGAAACAGAGACCCAGGAAGATCAAAGTGACTTCCCAGTCCCTCGCAGTAGCCGGGAGCCTCCTCGCAGGGACGAGAAGCCAGGTGTCCCAGGCCCAAAGCCTTCTTTGACGGTGATAGCTTGAAACTACTTGTTGGGACAATGAGCCGCTGCCAAGGACACATTGACAGTGAGCACAGGGTTCACTGGGATGGGATCCAAGACATGGGCGCCAGGAGGTGGGCGGTGGGCAGAGGAGCACCGCTGCTTCACACCGTCCCACTTCCGGCTTTGCCGCTGCCCTCCTCTGCCTCCTGTGCCTGACCTGCTGCTACTCTCCCTGTCGCTTCAACCAAGGCTGTGTTGCAATAAAAACGGATTCTTAGTCCACCCTGTGTTTGTTTTACTTCTCAGTGGGGGGGGGGGGGGGAGGGGGAGGCGCGTCATGACACCCATTACCTTCCCCCTTCCCCTGTGTTAGGACCTTAGCCCTGTGGCAATGGGCTAATGACTTCCCCGAGGGGAGCTAGCCCTTGCCTGCCCCCACTCCAACCAAGAAGCAGAAAGGTGAGCAGTGGCGTGGGGCCCTGCCTAGACCGGGCCCCTGCACCTGGCTGTAGGCTGCTGTCCAAATTCTATGGGCTCTTCCTCCAAGTTCCCCTTGGCATCCAGGACCAGCCTCCCTCAGCCTTACGATCCAGGCTCCAGGCGTCTAACTCCCAGCTCTCGACTCTTTCGCTTGCTTTCTCCATTCCTGGGTGGGCACCAAGCAGAAGGTGGAGCCGCCGCTTCCCGCGGAGCCGACCTCGGGGTGGTGATGACTGCAATCCCAAAAAGTAACACGCGGGGGCGCCAGGACGTGTGCGGACGCGGGCGAGGCAGCGCAAGGTGGTTTCCGTCCGTGTGAGTGTGTCCATGGGCGTCTTTGTGTGTCTGCGTTTCTGTACATGTGTGTACGAGTAAGAGGGTGTCTGGGTGAGATGTGTTCGGGACATCGTGGCTGGTGTACCCCAGAATCAGGTACTCCAAGTGTCTTTGATGAGGACGATGCATGATATGTTGCTATGTGCTGTGGATGGGGAGGCAGGGAACTGTGTGTGTGTGTGTGTGTGCAAGGCGTAGCCTCCCAGTCCCTGATCCGTATCTTGGGTTTTTGAAGTCACATACCTTCAGAGTTTTTACCCCCTTCCACCATCCCATGTGAGAAGAATGAAGGCTCTCAACGCGAATCTCCATTACCCTGTCACTTCTTCAGCATGGGTCTTCTAGGCTAGGTGTGACATTGTGTTTGTGTAAATGGGTGTGTCTCAGAATGTCAATGTAACTCTGAATGATAGTGGGGTGTGTGTGTGTGTGTGTGTGTGTGTGTGTGTGTGACAGGTGGGTGTTGGAGGAGGCTGACTCAGGATTATGGAAGCAAACAATTTCCTTTTTCTTGTTAGTTTGTGGGTATCATCTTTCTTCATGGCGTGTGTGTTTTTCTTTCTCGGTCTCTCCAGTAGTTGTCTCTCTTTGTGTCTCTCCTCATCTCTGTCTCTTTCTCTCCCTTTCTTGGTGACTCATCTCTGCGGCTTTGCCCTCCCCCACCCCCCACCCCCGGCTTCCTGGGTCTCCCTTCCCCCACTCAGGAGTGGGTGGGAGTATGAGGGAATGGGACCAGGGGACTGAAAATTAGGGTGAGCAACCTCTTCCTATTACTTATAATTCCCAGACCTGTCAGTGGCCCCCAGCCCTCGCCCAGTCCCCTTCCCAGGACTCCCCACCCTACTCAACTGGGGTGGCAGAGGATAGGGCAATAATGCATTCTAATGGGGCCATTTTCAGGGGGGGGGGGTGCCTCAGCAGCTTCTTTCCCTCCAAAGTGGAGACCCCTGCCCTTCTCATAAAGTTCCCCCGCCCTGCCTTCCCCCCCCCCCCCCCCGCCCCCATGGCTGACGCAATGAAAGCCTGCAGAGGTGAGTCACCGGTTGGGGGAAAGGAAGAGAAGGAGGAGGAACCTGGAGGTATGGGGGGGAGGGGCATAGGAGGAAAGGGGAAGGGGACCAGCCCTTGCTCTTTTTCTCTCCCAAACTTTCTCAGGGGAAAGACCCAATGCTCCCCTCTCCTGGTTTTCCAAAGCTTTAACTTGAATCATTACTCTGCTGGACCCCATCTTCTCTTACCCTACTGGAGAGTGAGCGATTCAGAAACAAAGACAAAGAGAGATGTATTTGTACAAACAACTCAGAGCAAACACCAGGCATCCCCTCCAGATCCCCATCTCAGCTTTGCCTTTCCCAGCTCTCCCTCCATTTCTCTTTCTTTCTTGTCATCTCCCTCTTTCCCGGATCCCAGGAACCTGTCTCCAATCCAGCTTCTTCCTCAGAAACCCCTAAAGGCAGCAAGGTATGAAGAACACAGTACATCTTCGAGAGGTAGAGTGTGCATGAATAAACTGCCCAGGTAGGGAACTGGAAAGGAGAGAGGCAGAAACAGACCCAGATAAGAGGGATCAAAAACCAGATTTCGGAATCACCAAGCCTAAATTGGTGCCTGGGGCTCCCACCCTCTTGCCATCTCTCTCACCCCAAGATGGCTGAGACTCTTGGGATGCTAATTTCTGAGATGTTCTTCTGGGCTAGAGTGGAGAAAAGGAGGCGTGGGGAGTTGGGGAAGAATGGAGGAACACTCTGCAAACTGGGGCAAGGACCCGAACTTGAGGGCTGCAGACATGAGTGGCTCGGATTCTGAGGCTTTATGGCATAGAAATCTAGAGAAAAGGTGAATGTGGGGAAGGGGCAGGAAAGAGCACATAGAAGTCCACATAACCTCTAATATATACCAACAGACATGGAAGGATCCAGAGAACTGCAAAAGACATACGTGTACACACACACACACACACACACACACACACACACACACACACACATTATTGACGCACCAACCCAGGCACACGTTCCAGACCCAGCAGATACCCAGACTCAAGACTCTTAACTACACAGGTATACTGGCAGAAGGAACCCACACCCATTCACACACAGATACCTGGAAACAGGCAAAAACACAACCACACACACTGGAAAAGACTACATATTTAAATCGGAACACGACCACTCTTGGCTCCCCCAACCCTCTTTCTTTTTCTTTCCTCCCATATATTTCACTAATCTCTGTACACATATACACACATGTACATACACACGTAGGTGCATGTCCACATACATGAGCCCACAGTAACACAGTTTCTCTAGGTGCCTATCTCCCCTCACACTTAGTCGCTTAGCCCCATCAACCTCACAGTCTCCTCCGTGGCTCCCCCGCTTTGCCTGGCTCTTGGATGGCTTCCCCTCCCCCTCTCCAGATGTCTGAGCCATCTCTCTCTGATTCATCCTCCTCGGGAAGGTAATGTGACCCCCTCCCCATTCCAATGCTCTCAGTAACCACACGGGGAAAAGAGGGAGATGGGGAGGGAAAGGAAGAATGAGGGGGGCACAAGGGCAGCAGGAGATCCTAGATTTGTTGTGTGGGGGTGAGGTACTGCTGTGGGGTCTGTTACCCCCTCCTCTCCCTTCTTTCCTTGGCATCTCCGCAGTCACCTTGGCTTTCAGTATTTTTTCTTCCTTTTGCCTGTTCCTTCTACCTTTTCCAGATTCCCTCCTTCCTTCTTCCCTCTCCTGCTGTCTTCTCTCTTTCCTCTCTCTCCTCCTCCCCACCTCTTTCCTCGCAGAGCTGATGGGCTTTCTTCTGGGAAAGTGGAGCCACTGATGGAACCGAGAAGCCACTGTTGGCTATAGAGGGAAAACACGTGAGTGATTGTGTGTGTGTGTGTGTGTGTGTGTGTGTGTGTGTGTGAGAGAGAGAGAGAGAGAGAGAGAGAGAGAGAGAGAGAGAGAGAGAAAGAGAGAGAAGAAGGAGGAGGAAGAGAAGGAGGAGGAAGAGGAGGAGGAGGAGGAGGAGGAGGAGGGTTAGTGCTAGGAAGAGATGAGGAGGGGGTTGAGGACTGGCTCTGACAATCTGAGCCCTGTGTGTGCCCATGGTAGCCCTGTGCCTGCAGCTCTTGTGTGTCTGGTGTGTGTCATTGTAACTCCCCCCTTTCACTGCCCACGCCTCCGCACAGCTCTCTGCCTGCACCGAAGCCCCCCTCCCTCCCCTTCATTCCTGCACTGGCGGCTCCCCTTGGCTCCCTCCTCTCTCCCCTGCCCCCTCCTCATTTCCGTCCCCCCTCCACCCCCGCCCACGGCTGGTCTCCCTTCACTGGACCCGGCTTGCTGGTAGATTCTCTTTGCGCAGTCTGTGCGTCATCGCCCCCAACCCCCCGGAACCTCTAGCGGTCCATGCCCCCAGCCCCAGCCCTTCTGGCCGGAGATACGGTCGAGGGGTCGGGTTGCAGTAAGGGGCGTTCTCTGACGTTGCATGCCCACCCCCACCTCCCGCTACGTGTGTTTCAACCTTCCCTTCAAGCAATGGAGAGAGCTGGAGTTGAGCCACCGCCCCCCACCTGCGCACCCCCCTCCCCACCTGGTTTGCTCTTGCCCTCCAAACGTCCTTTGGTGGGGGGCGGGGGGAGAAGGAGGAAAAGAAACTGAAGGGGGATGGGGAGTGGTGGGCTGAAAGGTGGCACAGCAGAGGCGCCAACATACGCTACAGAGTCAACTGGACAGACACACCTTTTTCTTCAGACACGCACCGACAGAGTACAGACACGACAGAGCCACACACATCCTCAATCTTTTCCTTCTCTTCCAACTTGGACCCTTTTCGGTAGGATTACCAAAACCGCAAGATCCACCCATCTGCCCCGGCCCAGGGCCGGCACCCCGCACCGCGGATCCGCATACAGCGCCCGCACATCTCCTTTCTCAGGTTCACGCCGTCCTTGGGCGTGTTCCCTATGGACCCTGAGATCGGAGGATGGGGAGACTGCCCCTACCTGCCCCGCTTTGGATTCCTTATCCTCCCCCTCCCCAGCATGGATTTCTTACTGGTGCCCTGTCAGACCTGGGAGTGCCCCATCCGTTTCGCGATGCGGGCTCCCGCCGCTGCAAATTGTTAGGTAAAACCCACCCTCCTGTCTTACAGTGTCTCTGCATCCACCTTTCCATTCATTCATTCATCCTTTTCGCCTTGTCCCTCCTTCATTCATTCATAGCCCCCAACCCCGCCCGCCTCGACATTTCATTCATTCATTCATTCATTCATTCTTTTCCCCGGTGCTCCACTAGCGCACGCCCCTCCAGCCGAGGACCCCAGTACGCAGTCGCAGGCCGGGAGAACACCGCTTCCTCCAATCGTTGGGCATCCTCCCGCCTCTAGGCGCCCGCCCGCTTCCCCATGAATGAACATTGACGTCAATGGGGCGGGACAATCCCACGTGACACTGCGCGCTCCCGTTTATAAGGCGGCAGCGGCGCGGGCGCTGTCCAGCGTGCTGAAGCCGGAGCGAGCGAGCCGCCCGGACCCAGCTGAACCCAGCCCACTGGACGCCAGACCTGGACCATCGATCCTATCCTAGCCACCTCTCGGAGCCGAGGCGGAAGCGTTCCGATCTTCCCCTGTCCCCACCCCGCCTCGACCCTCCTCTCCACCTCCTGCGTCGTGACACCAGCTGGTAAATACTCCACTGTCTGTCCCTCCAACCCTGGCAGCGATGGGTGTGAGGGAGGGTTCTCTCCCCTCCCAGATGGGGGTGTTGAAAACACATCGGGGAGCCCCCCGCAAGGGTCTCTGGTAAGTGGGGAGTCGCCGCTTTTTTCTTGCTGCTGAAGTCGCCCACGCACCATCCAGAGAGTCCTGTGGGGAGGGAGCGGAGATTTCCTCCTTATCCTCACTGCTTAGTACGTGGGCGCGGGCAATGAGATGGCTCAGAGAAGGGGGCGAGGAGGCACAGTGGGTGCGAGGGTTGTGGGCATTTTCCCATTTACACGACTCCAGAGATCGGCACATCTTCCTTCTTTGCGCCTAAAGGTCCCTCTTCTGGGTAAGGTTAGGGGAAACCCTGATTTCCTGATTAAAGGTGGGGGAAAGGAATGTAGAATCAGAGAGCAGAAAATTCTTAAAGAAATCCTTTCTTTCTTTCCTTCCCTCCTATTTTTCAGTCTCCGGCAGTCCCCTGGTCATGAAATCGCTCAGGTTGCCAGTTTCCGCCCTCTTCTGCTTCCTTGTACTGATTAAGGGGCTGGGAGGAGCGCCCCCCGGGCGCCTTGAGGTACAGTCACCTCCCCTCAGCTCTGAGCATAAAGAATCCGTAGCTGGGAACGCAGTGCCCGGGCTGAAGGATGGTCGCACCCCAGAGGTCCGAGCCGCTCGAAATTCAGAGCCGCAGGACGAGGGAGAGCTTTTCCAGGGTGTGGATCCCCGGGCGCTGGCCGCAGTGCTGTTACAGGCACTTGACCACCCGGCCTCGCCCCCGGCGCCAAGCGGCTCCCAACTGAAGCCAGCGGAAGAAGCAGCAGAAGCTCTGTTAACCGAGACTGTGAAAAGCCAGACCCACAGCCTCCCAGCACCAGAGACTCATGCGCCCGCGGCCCCGCCTCGCCCTCAGATTCAGGAGAATGGTCCCGAGGCGAGCGACCCCTCTGAGGAGCTTGAGGCGCTGGCTGCTCTGCTCCAGGAACTGAGAGATTTCAGTCCGAGCAGCGCCAAGCGCCAGCAGGAGACCGCAGCAGCAGAGACGGAAACTCGCACGCACACACTGACCCGAGTCAACCTGGAGAGCCCCGGGCCCGAGCGCGTGTGGCGCGCTTCCTGGGGAGAGTTCCAGGCGCGCGTCCCGGAGCGCGCGCCCCTGTCACCCCCGGCTCCCCAGCAATTCCAGGTTCATATGCCCGAGAGCCGCCCCCTTCCCGAAGCCCACCAGTTCGGGGAAAAAGTGCCTTCCCCCAAAACACACCTAGGCGAGGCATTGGCACCCCTGTCCAAGGCGTACCAAAGCCTGGGCACTCCCTTCCCCAAGGCGCGCCGGCCGGAGAGCTCACTCCTGAGCGGCTCCGAGGCGGGGGAGCGCCTTCTACAGCAAGGGCTGGCTCAGGTAGAGGCAGGCAGGCGGCAGGCGGAGGCCACCCGACAGGCCGCGGCGCAAGAAGAGCGGCTGGCGGACCTGGCTTCGGACCTGCTACTCCAGTATTTGCTACAGGGTGGGGCCCGGCAACGCAGCCTGGGGGGTCGGGGGCTGCAGCCGGAGAAGGAGCGACTGAGCGAGAGGGAGGAGGAGGAGGTGGAGCAGGAGAGACGCGGCGGTGAGGAGAGGGTGGGGGAAGAGGACGAGGAGGCGGCAGAGGCGGAGGCGGAGGCGGAGGAGGCGGAGAGGGCGCGGCAGAACGCGTTGCTGTTCGCCGAGGAGGAGGAGGAGGACGGGGAAGCCGCCGCTGAGGACAAGCGCTCCCAGGAGGAGATGCCCGGCCACCATCGGCAGGACGCCGAGGGGGCAGAGGAGGGCGGAGAGGACGACGACGACGACGAAGAGATGGACCCACAGACCATCGATAGCCTCATTGAGCTGTCCACCAAACTCCACCTGCCAGCGGATGACGTGGTCAGCATCATCGAGGAGGTTGAGGAGAAGCGGAAGCGGAAGAAGAACGCCCCTCCCGAGCCTGTGCCTCCCCCACGGGCTGCCCCCGTGCCCACCCACGTCCGCTCCCCGCAGCCCCCGCCCCTCGCCCCCGCCCCCGCTGGAGACCAGCTGCGGGATTGGAACGAGGTGCTCCCGCCTTGGGATCGGGAGGGGGACGAGGTATTTCCCCCGGGGCCCTACCACCCTTTTCCCAACTACATCCGGCCGCGGACGCTGCAGCCTCCTGCTGCCTCGCGCCGCCGTCACTACCACCATGCCCTGCCGCCTTCGCGCCACTATCCCGGCGGGGAGGCCCAGGCACGGCGCGCGCAGGCGGAGGCAGAGGCGGAGGAGCGCCGGCTGCAGGAGCAGGAGGAGCTGGAGAATTACATCGAGCACGTGCTGCTCCAACGCCCGTAACCGGTCTCACCCCGAGCGCCACCGCAGCGCGTGGTCACCCCCCTCCGTGTCGCTCCTGTCCCTCTGGGTATTTGCATGCGTCCCGGCCCCGCCCTCGCCCCGCCTCGCCCGCGGACTGCGCGGAGGGCCAGGCATACCTCTTCCTGGGTCCAAAGCCCGAACTCCCCAAACTCACTCATGGCCGTCCCAGGGCCAGCGCAGGCGAGCGGATGGTTTGTGCGAGCTCCCTCCCGCTGTCCCCACCTAGTTCCCCAGTTCCATTTGTGTCTATTTCCTGCCCTTTGGGCCTCCCACAGCCTCTCCACTCTCTCCAAATCGCTGTGAATTTACCTTCTTTCCCTTCTCTCTTGTAAATACCCCTCACGGAGGAAATAGTTTTGCTAAGAAATAAAAGTGACTATTTTATTAGGACTTTGTTCTCGGTTATTCACCCGTCCCCTTGGGTCTGTGCGTCCTTCCCAAGGGGCGGTGAGGGAAACGCCAGCCACAACACCCATCTCCTCCAGCTTAAAAGGGAGGGTTGAGTGGCGCCAATCCTTTTTAAAACTGTATTTGGGGGTAGAATTGGCTCACATCCATTTGGAAACCCTAAATGGTGGTTAAAGTCATGGGTTCTCAGGGCCTGGCAGAGAGATGCAAAGTAGATAAGGAGCCACAGCTCTGGGCTACCTAGGAGGCTCTTCTCTCTCTCTCTTTTTTTAATTTAATATATTTTATTGATTTTTTTTTTAGAGAGGGAGAGGGATAGAGTTAGAAACATTGATCAGCTGCCTCCTGCACACCTCCTACTGAGGATGTGCCTGCAACCAAGGTACATGCCCTTGACCGGAATTGAACCTGGGACCCTTCAGTCCGCAGGCCGATGCTCTATCCACTGAGCCAAACCGGTTAGGGCTCTTCTCTTGACTCTGAAGGGCCACACAGGCAGTACTGGTTGCTCCCCACAGACCCTGTTCCAACTCACTGACACACCTCTCTTAACTGCTCCCTAAATTCCCTGGTCCTACACACTTCACAATAAATATGGGGGGACAGGGGACGTTTGGCAGCCACAGAAACATCTTGGTTTTAGCCACTTCTCAACCCTTTCCTAAGCATAGGAGGTAGAATATATCCTTGAACTAGGGAGTCTCCTTCCCAAACAAAACTAAACCAGGCAAATGAAATATCCCACAAAGAAACCTTAGAGGAGTGAAACCTTAGAGGAAGTTTCTCTTCCCTGGCTGAAGACAGCTCAGGGAGCTAGCTGATTGCAGAGGCATTGAGTCAGCAAATATATTTTTGGTAGGGGGTGTCAGATAAAATACAGGACACTCGATTACATTTGCATTTCAGATAAGCAATGGATATATTTGCATAGGATACACTTAACCTTAAAAATTATTCGTTGTCCTGGCCAGTGTTACTCAGTGGTTGGACCATCAGTTGTGCACCAAAGGGTCTCAGGTTCAATCCTGAGTTGGGGAGGCAACCAATCAATGTGAGACACATCAATGATTCTCTCTTTCTCCCCTCCCTCTCTCTCATTCTCTTTAAAAATCAATGGAAAGATATTCTCTGGTGAGGATTAACAACAACAAAAATGATTCATTATCATACAAATTGAACTGTGTATCTTTTATTTCTGGCTCTAATCTGGCAACCCCTTTCTGGGAAAGTCAAATGCAGTGTTCCCTTCCCCTCCCAACTGATCCCAGCAGCCCCATCTTCTTTCACAGAGCCTCAGGCAGGCCAAGTCCAGAAATGCTTTTCTTTTATTTCAGAGGAAAGGAAATTAAGTCAGACACCTGCCCACCCCACCAACCCCTTAGTTTCTGCCTCACCCCAAATATGGAGTGAAGGGCCCAGTCTCCTATGAAGCCTGCCCTTCCCCCAACCCTCCCTCCCTCAAAGTGGCAAGGTTAGAAAAAAATTAACTATGTTGTTCCTCCCCCAGCACTGGACAGAGGCCCTATTGCAGCCAAGAAGGAAGGGAGGGTGCAGATGAGGGGAAAGGATGACCTAGTCACTACACAGATGCCCCCTTCCCAGGCAGAGAAGCTGCCCTGGCTGGCTGCAGGAGGTGGGAGGGGTGGAGGTAGGATATGGGGCAGGGAGACGAGAAGAGCCCTGAAAACCTTTTCCCTTTAACCTGACATATTTATATATTTACAATTATAAGGGGAGGGAAGGAAATTTGGAGTAATAGTTCTTCAAAGGCAGGGAATGAAAGCCAAATAGCACCCCCATCTTGGGTCTTGGTCCTATTTTCCTGCCTCCCAGCTCCAAAAACCTTCAGTAAGAAAAGGGGAAACAGGAGGTAGGGGGTGGAGGAAGGGACTGTTTGAGGGTCCTGAGCCTATACAGCTCACTCCAAAAGAAGGTGAGACAGCAGAGGAGGGACAGCTGAGTCCCACCAAGAAAAGGGCCACTTGTGCCCTGCGTCTCCACCAGCTCCCCACATCTCCATGTGGCCTGCGCAGGGGCTATGCCAGACCCATCTCCTCCAACACACTGCGTGGCGACTCATCCTCCTAAGGCAGAGACAAACAGAGGGTGACGCAGAGACAGCAGGAAAGGCAGACAGGGAATGAGGGAGGTGGGTGGGCAAGACAACAGCATCACAAGGATGGAGGAAGCACACAGAGAAACGGGGAAGGGAGAGAGAGAGAAGCCAACGTGAGCTCAAGGCAGAACAGCTGGGGACCCTTCAGGGGAGTTTCCCAGCCCCCCTAGGACTACCTCCCAGAGCCCACTGTGGAAAGGAGGGGGTCCAGGTTGAGTCCACCACCCCCCCCAGAGAACCACGGACCAAGTTGGTGAGCAGGGGGCCCAGCTTGGTATCTGAGGTGAAAGAGAGTGGAGCTGTGACTCGAGGATGGGAAACACTTTCTGAGGGCTGTGGGGGTGGCAAATGGTTAGGTCCTTTAGTTCAGCGTTGTGGGCACGTAAGAGGTTGGCATCAGGTCTCTGAGGTAAGGTGAACTAGACCGCAGACAGATGAGTCATTGGGGTCTGAGCAGAGCACTAGTGATAGGGGTGTATGTGCCAGGGGATGTGTGTGCTAATGTGTGTGTGTGTGTGTGTGAGAGAGAGAAAGGGAATCTGTACCAGTAATGTGGCAAGTTCAATTCTGCTCTTTCTCCTATTGCACCCCTTTCTCACCCCTTCCTCAGAGCCAGCTCATGCCAGCTTGTTTGTCACTGCAGATTCCGGTGACTCATCTTCCTGCACCAAGTCTCAGCAGTGGCACAGCAGAGAGGGGGCAAGCAGTAATGGGGTGAGGGCAGGAACACCAGATAGCGGGGTGAAACAGCTAGCTGACCTGTTCACCAACCCCCAAATCCCTACAGCTTTTTGCTTCTGAAAATCAGAGGCTCATTTTGAGTGTGTGTATGTAAAAAAAGGGGATGAGGGGGAGACACCAGGGAAGAAAAGCATTATCCACCATTTGTTTCTTCTCCAATTCTCTGAGCAACCCTTATATGCCAAGAGAAGCAAGGGAGATTTGCCTGCGGTGAGACACCCTGGGTCTTTCCGGAAGGAGAGAATTGGCACAGGTGGCTGTCTGCCACCCCCACCTCCCACCCCAAACAGGTGAGGGGGCCAGACACCATAGGGAGGGGGGCCCTTCGGTGGTGGTGGGAAGGGGGCAGATGTGGCAGGCAGGCAGGGTGTCCAGGGGAGGGAGGGCACCTTCTACCATGATACCCTTCCTCCTCCTCACTGTCCCAGGCCCATACCTCCTGCAGCAGGTCAGCCTGCTCAATAGCCTTTAGCACACTCTTCTTGGAGGTGTCCTGGACATCACCCCCCATCAAGAACTCATCCAAGATGAAGTAAGCCTTCTCAAAATTGAAGATGATGTCCAGCTCGCACACCTGAGAAGAGGGTGAAAAGGCCGAGTAATGAAGTGCATTCCCACCCCACATGCGCCACCTCGTTTCTCAATATGTCTCCTCATCTTCTTCATGACTATCCTCCAACCTTAGTTCCTGCCCCAGGTCTATGTCCTCCTGACCCCTAGGCCTTAGTACTTGGACCAGGTTTCCTTCTCCTTCTCTTGCCTCTTTGTCCCCGACTGTGGCTTTTGTTGCCTTGTCCCCCAGGATCTGTGACATTGTTCCCACCAGCACTGGGCTAGCCTCCTTCCCTAAATTCTGCGGGGCAGGGAAGGAGTCGTCAAGATCAGGAACTGCTGATGAAATCTGAATGACTTTTGTCCTTTTGTGAGAAGTCTGAGTTGAGTTCTAGATGGATTGATTAAGAGGCAGATTTTGGTCTCTACCCCCTCCCCCAGACTGATTAAGGGGCATGGCTAAAGAGGGAGATTATTTACTATTCTCACTGCTCCAGCTTCACTTCTCCCAAGTATCCCAGGGCAGAGATTCCAAGGACCCCAGAGTTCAGAGGGAAGAGGGGATTGCTGAGTATGGAAACAGGGGAGGGTGACTTACGCTGCCAAAGTATTTGTCCAGGAGCTCCACATATCGGTGGATCAGTTCCAGGGTAATGAGCTCATTGTCTTGGCCCTCGATGGCGCAGCAGAAGTAGAGGCTGGCATATCTGAGGAGAGGGGCACATGAGAGATAGCTGAAAGGGCTATTGGCCTGCTCCAGGACCCACACTCAGGGCTCAAACCTCTCATTTCTCCTTAGCCCATGGTCTGTGTGGCTTCAAGACAAAGGTGGGGTGGCCCCAGGATATACAAATAGTAACTCGCTCAGCCTCTTAGTGCCTTTCACAAACAGGCAACAACCAAACTCTTTTCTCCTCTTGCTCTCTGACCTGCTCAGTTTGACTCAGCAAAAACCTGAGCCAACTAATTTCACCTCCTCAGAGAAGGAACTAGAAATGGTAGTGTGTGTGTGTGTGTGTGTATGTGTGTGTTGGGAAAGTGGCACAGGATTTATCATTTATGACTGAGACAGCAAGGGGCATGTGTAATGGACAAGATATGGCCCTTGGGACAGAAGTATGTGTGTGAAGTAGGTGTGAGACTAGAGCAAAATTAAGGGGGGAACAGGAATTTCTTTAAGGTGAATGTAGAAAGGAAAGAAGGCTGGAGTTCAGCACTGCCCTCGAGATGTCCTTAGCCCCAGTTCTCCCTGACCTAGGGACTGCTTATTACTCAGCCATTTAAACCCATTGCCAAGCCCCAATCAAGCAGGATCCAGGCAAGTCTGAAAGTAGGTGGGGAGTCACCTCTTATAGACAACTTTGAGGTCTCTCCACTCCAGGAAACTGCACATTTTGGGCTTGCGAGCCAGAACAACCTGCATGAGCTCCCGAACCATCTTCTTTCTCTCCTTGTCTGATGTGGCCAGGTACCATTTTTGCAGTCTCAGTTTTCCCTGCCGGCTGAACAGCAGCATGAATCGCATCTGGGGAAAAGGCAGGGGGTAGGGGTGGGGGAATGAGAGGCAGAGCTGAGGGTCAGAGATTTGGTTCTCTGAGTTTCTTTCCTCCACAAACATACCGCCCCAAACGCATCTAACTCTTCTCCACTCACAGCTTCTATTTTCTTCAAATAATCAGCCCTTGCTCTCAACTCTGGGTATTCCCACCAGCTGGTGCCTTTCCTTCTGGGGGGTGTCAGAGCTTCTGAGTCTGTCTGTCATTTGGATTCAAATCCCTGCTTTACTAGTTGAGTAAGTTGCTTCGGGCAATTACTTTATGTTTCCTGGTCTGTAAAATAGATAATAAAAGTACTTATCTTACAAAGTTATTAGGAGGGATTAAATGAGTTGATATATGCAACAGTGCCTGGCACAAGGTAAACACTGTAACACATTAGGTATAACTATTATTTTTCTCTGACCTCCTGTTTCCAAACCATTTCCTAAAGGTAAGTAAAATACCTAGCACAGTGACAATCAGCCCATAGCTGATGTCAGAGGCTCTGTCTGCTTTCTTCCATGCTCCTATTCACCACCACACTGACTGAAATCAGGTATTTTGTTCCTGGAGAAGCTACCTCAATTCTCCACCCCATCCTAGCCACTCACCCTTGAAGATGTCCCTAACACACTGCTTTCCCGTGCCAGTCCTATGCCCAGAGGTATCCTTCCTGTTAGCACATGGTATTGAGCCTCCTCCCCCTCCAAATTCCAGCCTCCTCTCTCCTCAGCCATTCAGGCATTTGGCCATTGATATTTCTCTCTCTTTTTTTCCCTCTCTCTCTTTTCAATCCTCATCCTAGGATTATATATATTTAAATTGGTTTTAGAGAGAAATATCGATGTGAGAGAGAAATATGGACCGGTTGCCTCCCATATGTGCCCTGACCTGGAGTCGAACTGGCAACCTCTCGGTGTACCGGGACGACGCTCCAACCCACTGAGCCACCGGGCCAGGGCTCCTCACTTCTTCCTTTCATGATGCCTCCCGTTACATGCCCACTCCTTCCCAGATATCAGGTGACCAATTTCCCTTTCCATTTTTCAGTTAGAACACTGCCATCCAGGTGGGCCAGGGCTCAAGCTGGGTAGAGTGGGGAGGAGTGCAGAGCCCTCCTGGTGCACACGCGGTGTGCCCCAGCTACCCGGTTCCAAGGGGTCAGTCCACAGCCTGGAGTTCTCGCCTTCTCCCTGCAGCTCTCCTCTCCACGGACATTCCCAGGGCTGGAATCCCTGGGTGTGTGGCACAGTACTAGCTGAATACTGTTCAGTAAGCTGAAGATCACAAAGGGGTTTTTTGGTGTGAGGAAGGGGAAGCGCCGTTAGCGAGGTGGGAAGGCAACGGAGGAGCGCCAGGGAGCCCTACCCGTCTAAGACGGGGTGGAGGAGGGGAGCAGGAAGACGGAAGGCCTGGGTTCCGGAAGGAGAACGGGGTGGGGGGCGGAGAGCAAAGAGCTGCGGAGCCGGGTTCCAAGGCCCGGGTCCCCCCGAGCAAGACCTCGAGCCCACTTGCTTTCCCCACCGCACTCAGCCTCTAGGCGAGCCGGTGGTCGACCGCAGCAGGACGTCCTCTCCTGGGACCCGGAAACTATCCCCTCCCGCACAGCTCTAACCCCGCGGGCCGCTCCTCTCGGGGCTGCACCCGGGCGGAGTGTGACCCGTGCCCCCGCCGCCTCCCTCCGCCCACAAGCCCTCGCGCCCCTATTCCTCGGGCGACTTCCCTGCGACCCCTTGGATCGCGACCCGCGCGCTCCCCCTGGCTCGGGACAGTCCCGCCGCCCCCTACATCAGCCCTCCCTCGCCGCCCCACTATTGCGCCCTCTCCCCGCCCCTTCTACCTAAAGCCATGTCCAGGTGCTCTTCCTCCCGAGGCCGGCTCGCCCCCCGTCCAGGAAACTGAGGTCCTCTGAGGACCGGAGGAAGAAAGAGTGGCTCTCACAGAGGGCGGCCCCCAAGGACCCCCGCAGGTACAGCCCACGGCCCTCGGTCCCCCTCCCCTCCCTCTTCGCACAACCTACCATCCTGCAGTCTCCGTCTTGGCGAGTCCCTCTCCGGCCGCCGTAGGTGCCAGCTCCACTCCCTTTCTTCTCCTTTCTCTTCTTCCTCCCCCTCCCGCTGAAGCCCGGCCCCGCCCCGCCCCTTCACGTTTTGTATCGCGCAGGCGCCGAAGCTGCGGGGCGCGCGGGCGGGGAGGGAGGAGGAGAAGCGGAAGCCATGGCAACCAGGTCCTTTGACTTCAGCTTTGAGCAGCTACGTTGTCATGGTAACAAGGCTGTCCTGTGGGCTGCTTGGAGGATGGGGGAGAAAGACAATGAGGTCCTCGAGCTTTGTAACCTTGGGGGAAAAAGGGCGGGAAAAGGGGTGCGAGGTGACCGGGAGGATCATTGGAGTTTGTGAGGAATTAGGGAGGGGTGTGGGCAATTGAGGAGGAGCACGGTAGGAATTGGATGTAGGGCAGGATGAATGAGGAGGAAGACTGGAAGACAAAGGGTGGTGGGGGCAGACATGAGGAAGAAGTATAGAGCTCAAAATAGATATATACTGAGAACCTGCTAGATCTAACACTTTTTAAAAACTTTTAAAATTGAATTTATTGGGGTGACATTGGTTAATAAAATCATATAGGTTTCAGGTGTACAATTTTATAATACATCACCTGTATACTGTATTCTGTAGTTACCCCTCCAAGTCAAGTCTCTCTCCAACAGCATTTATCCCCCCTATACCCTCTTCCACCTCCACCCACCCCCTTTTCCTCTGGTAATAACCATATGTTGTCTGTGACTATGAGTTGGTGTTTTTGATTTTGTTTGGTTTTTTTTGCTTAATCCCTTCACCTTTTTCACCCTGCCCCGCACTCCCCTCCATCCTTCTCTGACAGCTGTTAGTCTATTTGCTATTTAATAGTCTGTTTCTATTTTGTTCATTAGATTCCACATAAAAGTGAAATTATATGGTACTTGTCTTTCTCTGACTGGCTTATTTCACTGAACATAATGTTCTCCAGGTCCATCCATGTTGTCTTAAAGGGTAATATTTCCTTTTTTATGGGTGAATAGTATTCCATTAGGTAAATGTACCACAGCTTTTTAATCCACTCATCTATTGATGGACACTTGACTATTATAAATAACATAGGGGTGCATATATTCTTTCAAATTAATGTTTCTGGTTTCTTCATTTAGGGTGTCCCAAAAATGTATACACACAATTTGAATACCTATAAAGTGTTTATTAAAATACATTTTATTTTCAAAATTGAGCCATTAGCTGTTAAAGTGTGTATACATTTTGGGGGATACCTTGTATATTCTCAGAAGTGAAATCACTGGGTCATAAAGTAGTTCCATTTTTAATTTTTTGAGGTAACTCCATACTACTTTCCACAGTGGCTGCACCAATCTGCATTCCCACCAACAGTGCACAAGGGTTCCCTTTTCTCCACATCCTCTCCAACACTTGTTGATTGTTTGATTCTGACAGGTATGAGGTGATATCTCATTCTGGTTTTAATTTTAATTTTTCTGATGATTAGTGACAGGGAGCATCTTTTCATATGTCTATTGGTCATCTCTATATCCTCTTTGGAGAATTGTCTATTCAGATCCTTTGCCCAGTTTTTAATTGGATTGTTTGTTTTTTTGGTGTTGAGTTTTATAAATTATAAATTTTGGATATCAACCCCTTATCAGATATATTATTGGCGATCATGTTCTCCCATTTAGTGGATTGTCTTTTCATTTTGTTGATGGTTTCCTTTGCTGTGCAAAAACTTTTTAGTTTGATATAGTCTCGTTTTTTATTTTTCTTTGGTTTTCCTTGCCCAAGGAGATATATCAGAAAAAAATATTGTGATGGGAAATATCTGAAATTTTATTGCCTGTTTCTTCTAGGATTTTCATGGTTTCAAGTCTAACATTTAAGTCTTTAATCCATATTCTTGTGTATAGTGTAAGAAGTGTATAGTGTAAGAAGGTTTGTTTTGTTTTGTTTTTAAAATATATTTCTATTGATTTAAGAAAGAAAGGAAGAGTGATAGAGAGCTAAAAACATCAATAATGAAAGAGACTCATTGATCAACTGCCTCCTGCACATCCCCCACTGGGAATGGAGCCCATAGCCTGGGCATATACCCTGACCGGGAATCAAACCGTGACCTCCTGGTTCATAGGTTGACACTCAACCACTGAACCACGCAGGCCGTGCTCTTTCTTTCTTTTTTTTCCTGTAAATTTCTGTCCAATTTTTTCAACACCATTTATTGAATAGACTGTCTTCGTCAAATATTAATTGACCATGCAGTATGTGTATTCATGTGGTAAAGGGGTTTGCATATAAGAGAAAAATTTTAAGTTTTGTCATGCTAAAAACTTAATGGCTGTCTCTAAATAATTTTTGGTGACTAATGGTGCTATTATTTTTTAGTAGCACTTGAAGCAATTGTTGATAAGGTCTTGTCTGTCTCCACTATATGTGCTTCTTTTCTTACTCTCTGTTAAGGAGATAATATTCTTTAGTTGCAAGAGGATGGGCTTAATTCACCCTGGGATGCAGTCTTGTCTCTGACCCTTACTAGCCTCAGGTAATTTAACTCCCCGTTTCCTCATTTTAAACATGAGGCTAGGAGATTGCAAGTTGTTCTGAGGATGTATAGAAAGTATCTGGCATACC
This sequence comes from Eptesicus fuscus, assembly GCF_027574615.1. NCBI lineage: Eukaryota > Metazoa > Chordata > Mammalia > Chiroptera > Vespertilionidae > Eptesicus > Eptesicus fuscus. The sequence goes on from NC_072476.1 coordinate 32,859,949, forward strand.
CTAAACACTTGATAATAACAGAAATTATCATTACTTCTCTTTCCCAAATTCTTTCTTCTACTACTTTTTCTTCCTTTCTTTTTCATTTCCCTTTCTCCTCTGCTCATACCTTAGGCTTGCCAACGGCATAGACACTGGCTGAACTATCTTGGTGTTTTTTAGGTCAAGAATAATATAAATAAAGCGAGTTATTAGATTTAGAAAGAGTAAATCATTATGCAGTGAAAAGAAGGAATGGAAGTGTGTAAGAAGGGCAGAAAGCAAAACAAAAAGAGATGTAACCTCTCTCATGGGAGAAAGGAGAAGGTTGTATACAAGAGAGTAATGAGAAGTTAGATAAGGATGTAAAAGCAGACAGTGAGGCAGCCTGCGAAAGTTTGGAAGCTCTAGAGATGGAAACTCCTGCATTCCTGGGAAAGCTGACATTGCCTAGAATTCCTTGTCTCAATGAGGTATTCCTATCGAAACAATAAGATTCTTGAGATAATTGTTAGAAATATGGATTTTGCTCACGTAGAACCATAGAGTTCAAGTAGTTTTAACCAAATTAGAAAACATTGGACTGGATTTCTTCATTGTTAGCGAACAATGAATGTAAAGACCCTATGAGTTAGTGAGTCCAATACAGCTTGTGTCTGCAGATGAGTTCAGGTTTGATGCAGTGTGCAGTGGGAAGTTGGGAGTTGTTAGGATTTTCTGAGCAAGTGAATAACTTGGTGAGCTTTGGCTGGTGTGGCTCAGTTGATTGAGCGTCATCCCCATGCACCTAGAGATCTCAGGTCCCATTATCGATCTAGGCATATACCCAGGTTGCAGGTTCTGTCCCCAGTTGGGGCATGTGTGAGAGGCAACCGATCGATGTTTCTCTCTCCCTTCCCCTTCCTCTCTCTAAAATAAATAAAAACATATAAAAAAGAATAACTTGGTGAAAACAGTTTTAAGAAAATTAATCTTAAACTAATGTGGGGACAATTTGCAAAGAGTGATGGAAGACTGGAAGGTCATCTGGGATGCAGTTTGAGGAATCCAGACACAAGGATGAAATGGAGAGAGACAAATTGGAGAGATACCTGTAATGGGCCAATAACTGAAGTTGATAACTCATCTAAGTAGAGAAGAAAAAAGGAGAACCAAAGTAGTTGTATGTGTGAGTTGGCCTCATCTCTGCAGTGGATTATAATCTCCTTGTTGGATGGTGTCTTATTCATCTTTGTTTCTTTGCAGCAACCTGCACAGTGCTTGTCAATTGGCTTAAGATATGATTGTATACCTGGTTGTCAAATCTAGATATTTAAATCTTACTTCTCTGTACTATACAGATCACGAATCATAGAAATGTACACTTGAAACCTATATAATCTTATTAACCAGTGTCATCCCAATAAATTTAATCTATATATATAAAAGCCTAAGCAACTGAACGACTGGTCAACCAGTCACTATGATGCTCACTGACCATTAGGGGGCAGACGCTCAATGCAGAAGCTGCCTGTTGGTGGTCAGTGTGCTCCCACAGCCAACCTCCTGCGGCTAGCCAACCTCCCACAGGCCAGGCCGAGGGACCCCATCTGTGCACAAATTCGTGCACCGGGCTTCTAGTTAATAAATAAAATTTAAAAATCTTACTTCTCACCCAAAAAATGCTAAAATCTATTTTTGTATAAATGGAAAAATGGGAGAGGTGAGATTCTCCTCCATAGGTACAGATGGTGTTTGTGTTGTCACTCTACAAACCGTGCTGACACCATCCTATTCCTTCCCTCATCTGGTTATAGAGGTGGTTCCTGCAGTGGTTGGAAGAGTGGCTCGGATATCCTCTGAAGCCTTTCATCTCTGTAAGTCTATGATCTGAGTTTCTCTCTTGTGATGCTCTCTGCACCTATTTTTTGTGCATTCTTTAAGTAGTTCATAGTTCCCTGATGATGTCATTTGCAGTCATCTCTGGCTTTTTGATACATTTTTAAACAAAAACTGAGCAAATGGGATCTTATCATATGATGTTCCTAGCAGTCCTGGCAATTAAAATACTCTCTGTGGTAGATATTTGCCATTCTTTTTCACCTCCAAGCTCTAAACCTCCTTCCTAGGAATCTCCACCTTATGAATCTATGGGAGCTAGAACAACCTTCCAGTGTAGCATTTAAAATGCCCAGATATTGGCTTTCACAGCTTTCTTTGTACCCACAGCATGTCTACTGGATTGGCCAATCTGTGCACCCACCAGGACTTTGGTCCAGGAGGGAATGAGGTGGGGATGGGGCGGTGGAAGGTAGTTAAGACTCTAGCAGAGGGTCGTAGGATCAGATTCTAGGATAGCAGTGGGTTGGTCCCAAATCACACCAGTGCTCCCACTCCACCCTCACTGGACATGACCGTGCCATTAGTGTCACTCATGCTATGTTGTCCATTGGCTGAATGTGTGAACCAGCCTCATGTCTCCAGTTGGATGGTAAGTTCCTCATTGGGCAGTGTCTTTTTTTCTTTTTCTTTTTCATTGTTGTTTATGGGCGGTATCTTATTCATCTTTTGCTTCTTCATAGTACCCTGAACAATGCACTTCAATTACGATCATTGTCAAACCTATATATTTAAATCTTACTTCTCATCCAAAATGTGCTAAATTCTAATTTCATATTTAACAGTACATATTTAAATCTATTCTTTCTGCTAGATGATAAACTATATTCTTTTGCTGTTTCTACTGTGCCTGTCACAGTGCCCGACACACAGCAAGGCACCTGATACTTGTGAATAAATGTGCATAGGATCATCCATTTGAAAATTCCATTGTCCTCTCAGACTTCACTTCCCCCCAAAATTACTTCCTCCTGCCTTTCCCCGAAACCATCCCATCTCTATGTTTCCCATGTGGTCAATGTCACTGCTTTTTCCTAGGCTTGCAGACTATAAGTCTGGGACGTGACAGGTAACATAAAAGTATGGCTATTCAAGGGACGTCAATTAGACATGCCTGACTAGACTAGGAGGGATTATCTGGAAGAGAGGGAGACAGCTGGCTGGGTTATCAGAGGGACAAGGCAGCAGTCTGAAAACCAACCTGGTGACGGGATTTCATCCTCAGGTGTATTCCTTAAACCTGCCTTGCTGTTATTGTTACTTTGTGATTTTGTTTACACTGTTTTCTGGAATGCCCTGCCATTCCCTTCCCCACAGACCTAAATTCATTTTATTCATACTTTGAGTTTCAATCAAGCCTTTACCCTCTAGTCTGGCCTACAGTGGTCATTTCTACCCTGTTCCTTTCAATCATTTTTGCAGTGACTTGCACAGTGTTTCAGCTTGTTTGTGTCTATTCTCCTTAGGTACTTTATAGTCAGAAATATCACTTACAATTTTTAAAAAGTGCTTCACAGCACCCAATATAAAGTTAAGCTTTACTTTTTTTCCTTTTGTTATGCATTCATTCATTCGTTTATTTGTTTATTTATTTTTTTCTTTCTCTCTCTCTCTTTTTAAAGTTAAGCTTTTAAAATAAATACTTACTAAATTGAATGAAGTTCAAACTTGGCAAGATTTTGGTGGAAGCCACAACTACTTTGCTTCAAAGAAGAGCTTTCCACTGGAGTCAAAGCAACATCTGGTGGCTAGGGGATCAAAGGCTACATCAGGACGCTGGTGTTCAGGTTGGTAAGGCAAAGGTGTAAATGCAGGACATGCTGATGACTGGCATGAGGGCAGCACCTTTGCTCCTGACTTCAACTGAGTTTTGCTCTGTGTTCACAGAGACCGGTGTTCACTGATGCCATGAAGAAGGCATACCGATAAGGTGCAGTGGCAAGGAGCACAGACATGTCCCATTGCCTGGGCCTAAGTAACAATAACAGCAGCAAGTTATTCAACCTCTGCCTGTCTTAGTTTCCTTATCTTTATACCAGAGGCCCAGTGCATGAAATTCGTGCATGCATGAGTGAGGTCCTTAGGCCTGGCCAGTGATCAGGGCCGATTGGGGCCTTTCGGCTGCTGGCTGGGGCCTGCTGGAAGGGGCCAGGGGAGGTTGGCCAGCCATGGGAGGTTGGCTGTGGGAGCGTACTGACCACCAGGGGCAGCTCCTGCATTGAGCGTCTTCCTTCTGGTGGTCAGTGCATGTCATAGCGACCAGTCGTTCTGGTTGTTCCAGTTGTTCTGGCGTTCTGGTCGCTTAGGCTTTTATATATATAGAGAGAATAAGTGTTTGCTACTATTAATACTGTAACTGGACAACCAAAGGGTCTGGGCTGCCTGATACTACTTGAACCAATTAAGCAGAGATGGGGTTGAATCATATATGAGCATTTACTCCAATAATACTGGCAGTAGGGGAGAGCAGGAGGTCATCCACAGAAATCTGCTCTCCTCTCCCCATAAATCAGCTGCTTATATTGGGTAGAAGGACAAAGATTATGTGGGAAAGTAGGAATTACAGGCATGGAAAATAGGCATGGGATAATCATTACAGGTTACAAGTCATGCAGGCTAGAGGGGTTTACAGAGGCAGGTGCCTCCAGGCGCCCAGGGACCAGATTGCAGGAAATGGGGTTGGGGGTTGTAAAGAGCAGGTGCCTCCACTAGGTTGTTTCAGCCCCCAGGCTGTGAATCTTCCCATAATGATAGGCAGTTCTCAGGACAGGAGGATGGACTGCATTCCAATGTTAGGTCCCATGTCCCAGGGCATACAGCTCTCAGCCAGGTTAGAATGCTTTCTCTAATCAGAACAGAATCATCACGGTTAACAGAGCATGATTAATATTATAATTGTAGCTGGTCCCAATACTCTATTTCTGTCTCTAACAGTACAACAAACGTACTTGAGGAAACCATCTTTTAAAAATGATTTGGAAATATATGGTGTCTCCTTGACAAGTTTCACTTTGATAGAATATTTTCTGCCATTGAGGGATGTACAAATTTCATACTCATTGCCAATACTTGGGCAGGCAGATAAATAATTCCACTATGTGAGATTTACAAGAGATCGGCAGTAATGATGCTGGGAGCAGATCTTTGTTTTTTTCTTTTCTTTCTTTCTTTCTTTCTTTCTTTCTTTCTTTCTTTCTTTCTTTCTCTCTTTCTTTCTTTCTTTCTCTCTTTCTCTCTTTCTCTCTTTCTCTCTTTCTCTCTTTCTCTCTTTCTTTCTTTCTTTCTTTTTTGTCTTTTTTTAATCTCTAAAGAAACAGAGACAGGAAGAGGGACTTGGGATGGCCAAGGAGAGGGCCCAGACAAAGCCAAGCAGGGCTGGGCAGGCTTTGCACTGTGAGGCTGCATCATTACCTTTGTCTTCAGAACATCTGAGAAAAGCAGAGGTCACTGTTAAATGGGACACTTTCTGGAGCAAATACCCTTTGCTGTCATGAGGCCTTCTGAAGAACTCTTTTTTTCTGAGCCTTCTTAGTATGTGAGGACAGTTTTTGAACTGTATGTATACTGCAGAATTAAAGCAAATTTATTACAGATGTGTAACTCCTCAACAGCTAGCCCAGTGCCAGTATAATTGGTCATATTTTCAGGGTGTAAGGAGGATGAAAGATATATATGGGTCTTTGTGTCCTGAATTCTTGGACTGTTGCCTTCATGACCCAGCTACCCCTATAAGCTTAAAGGGAGATCTGTACAAGAGGAAGGAATTATTCCTGCAGGAAGAGGAATATATATATATTATGTATCCTATATACATATATATCCTATATAATAAAAGACTAATATGCAAATCAACCAACCAGTGAAATGACTGGTCGCTATGACACGCACTGACCACCAGATGGCAGATGCCCAATGCAGGAGCCACCCCATGGTGATCAGTGTGCCGGAAGCCAGGGAGCAGGCCTAAGTCGTCAGTTGGACATCCCCCAAGGGCTCCCGGACTGCAAGAGGGTGCAGGCCGGGCTGAGGACCGCCCCCCCTAGTGCATGAATTTCGTGCACTGGGCCTCTAGTGTGTGTGTGTATATGTGTGTGTGTGTGTGTGTGTGTGTGTGTGTGTACACACACACACACACACACACACAATTGATTTCAGAGAGGAAGGGAGAGGGAGAAAGAGAAGCATCAATGATGAGAGAGCATCATTGATCGGCTGCCTCCAGCACGCCCCCCACTGAGGATGGAGCCCACAACCCAGGCATGTGCCCTGACAGGGATTTGAACCCGTGACCTCTGGTTCATAGGTTGACCTTCAACCACAGAGCCACGTTGGCCAGGCAAGAGGAATACTTTAGTACCAGCTGAAGTTCTGGCCACAAGTCTCAGTGTAGAAGTATCTTGAGAACTGGATCAGACCACATGTAGTTTTTGCATCTATGGTCTAAGACAGAAGTAGCCCAAATGGCCTCTTTAGCCTGTTTTCTCTACTTCTACAACCATATCTTTGTCCTACAAAGCTTGTCAGTTACACAGGAAAGGAAAGATGAAAAACTCACTGAGGTTAAAACAGCATCTCTCTCTAAATCTGAGAGTAGCTTTAGTGAGCCACCCATTTGGGTCTCCTTTCCTCTGGGTCTTGTCCTGGTTCCCACTGGTTTTCTTTTTAATTTTTATTGATTTCAGAGAGGAAGGGAGAGGGAGACAGAGACGGAAACATCAATGATGAGAGAGAATCATTGATTGGCTGCCTCTTGCACACCCCCTCCTGGGGATCAAGCCCACAAACCAGGCATGTGCCCTGACTGGGAATCAAGCCATAACCTCCTGGTTCATAGTTCCATGCTCAAGCACTGACCCACACTGGCTGGGCACCACTGGTTTTCTAAGGAGAGAGAGAAACCTTCCTTTAAGGCTTGAATGGGCTTTGGGTCCATTCTGACTCTGTCTGCTCTTGGCAAAGAGAAAACTTGAAGAAATCAAACCAGAAGGGAGGAATCTATTAGGAGGAGGTGTCAAATAAGCACACCTTTGAATATTTTAGTGCAGTGATTTTCAACCTTTTTCATCTCATGGCACATGTAAACTAATTACGAAAATTCTGTGGCACACCCAAAAAATATCTCTTTTGCTGACCTGACCAAAACATTAGGTATAATTTTGATTCTTTCACACCAGGTGACCACTGTGTTGGCTGCTGTAATTTTTTTTATTTGTCAGTGAAAAGAGGTCAGTGCCCCTGACTAAATAGATATTGCATGTTTTAAAAACTCTTGTGGCACACCAGTTGAAAATCACTGTCTTAGTGTATCATGATGAGGCACCCAAGAATGCCCCTGATGAACCTTGAGAGGAAAACAGGAATGGGAGACGGCCTTTAGTTCTGTTGAATGATTGGGGAGTGAGTGAATGAGTGAATACCCTTTCAGGATTGGCATCTTGATAAAAGTCAGGATTCTACAAATGATCACAGTTGATTGTTTTATACCATTTGAAAATGCTTGTTTTACCAGAATCACAGATTGGAGGTTCTTAAAAGATACCTAGTCCCATCACTAGGAAGAGTTTCTATGGATATACAAACACTTGTGTATAGGGATAAATGTGCAAGGCTGTTCATCTCAGCATTGTTGGTAACAACAATGACAATCTTAAAAAGCCATGAAACAACCAAAATGTTGATCTGCAGTAGTTAAGGAATTGTCGTATAGGATGTATCATTAGGTAAATAAAGCAAGCTGCAGAACACTTGCTTTATATATATCCTATATAATAAATCCTATATAATAAAAGCCTAACATGCAAATCAACTCAACGGCAGAATGACTGGTGGAAAGACCAGTCACTCTGATGCGCACTAACCACCAGGGGGCAGATGCTCAACACAGGAGCTGCCCCCAGCCCACAGGCCCCAGGCCAGCCAAGGTGGGTGCCAGCAGGGCCTGCCCTTCCCCTCCCCCCCCCCCACATCGCCCTGCCAGTCACCCCACAGATTGGCCCTGATCACTAGCCAGGCCTAGGGACCCTACCCATGCATGAATTTCGTGCATCAGGCCTCTAGTATATATATATATGGTATGATCTTACTTGTGAGAAAGTAACAAATATTTTAAATATTCTTATAAATGCTTACCAAAGTTCTGAGAGAGCACCCAAGAAACTGGGGCTTACTAAGTTCCCACTTTTAATCTGTTGAACTGTTTGAATGTCTTACAATAAGCATGTGTTCTTTTAAAAAATATATATTTTTTATTGATTTCAGAGAGGAAAGAAGAGGGAGAGATAGAAACATCAATGATGAGAGAATCATTGATCGGCTGCTTCTGGCACGCTCTCTACTGAGGATCAAGCCTGTATCCCAGGCATGTGCTCTTGACCAGAATCAAAACAGGGACCCTTCAGTCCGCAGGCTCTATCCACTGAGCCAAACCACTAGGGCAAGCATGTGTTCCTTATCACTTAAAAAAAGTCACCTCATCTTATACCCTGACTCCTGAAGCATCCTTACCAAGTGGTCATCCTGGCTTTCTTAGAACACTTCCAGTGACGGAGAACTCCTTACCTCTTAACTATCAGGCAGTGTTTTGACCAGTACCTTTCAGATGATAATTACTTCCTATTATGATATGATCTAGGATTCTAGGGCCTGGTTCTATCAATCTTGTCTTGAGGGTCCTGGAGCTGGATGGCGCACAATTTTGACAGATAGTTCTTGGTATTTTTTTAGCTTAAAAATTATTTTTGAATATATGATCAGAAACTAATGTCTTCTGGTGATCTCACTCATATGTGGAATCTAAGTAACAAAATAAACTGATGAACGGAGTGGATCCAGAGACATGGAAGCTTGGAACAGAATGCAGAATCTCAGAGGGAAGGCGGGGAGGGCTGTGGTGGGAGGTAATCAATCAAAGACCTTGTATGCATATATGCATAACCCATGGACGCAGACAATAGAATGGTGAAGGCGGGGGAGGGGGGTGGGCGGGGCGGGCAAGGGGGGACTGGAGGGGGCCATTGGGAGCAGGGAAGGGGACATATGTAATACTTTCAACAATAAAGGTTTTAAAAAAGAAAAAAAAAGAAACTGTCTTCTGGGAAGAGTCTTCAAGATGCTAGAGGGAGAGAACAAAATACTTTTTAGGATGCCATTTTAAAGAGGATATGAAGAATGTATATAACAAAAGAGCTTTGGTTTTCAAGGAACCTGATATGTAAATGGGGGTGGGGTTAGTGTGCACACCTGAGCATACATGGATAAAAAGCACTGCTATATTCCAGGAAAAGGAGAATATCAGTAAATGCCAAGAGGAGTGTGAGGATGTTGACTGAATCCATGGAAATGCTGGCTGGAGCAAATGGACTTAGTCTGGATTTTGATAAATGGGAAGGGGGAAAGTGCAGGGGATAGGAGCATTTGGTGGTAGAAAGAAATGGTGTGAATAGAGATGGAAACCCAGGGGGACAGTGGGTGTGTGCAGGCCTGTCTGAGTGGTAGAAGGTGTTTGGGGGAACCCTCTTTCCTTTTTGAGGATGATGCCCAGGGGGAGAATCATGCCCACACAGAATGTCCCTGGAGCCTTCTTGCTGAGCCCCCGAGGCCAGTCCTGTGGACTTGCCACAGCCCATGTGTGTGTGTATGCCTGGCCCATGTGTATGTTTCCTAAAGATCCCTTTCGCCCGAGATGGCTGTGAACTGACAGAATTTTGATTTTGTACTGTGTAAGACGTGGAAAATAAAGGCGGGGACTGTTTTTGGAATATTCTTTTTATTTATTTATTTTTTTGTTTTAAAAAAATTTTTGTTTTTTACATATCATAAGTGAAAAAGCATATAATTCAACACAATTTCAAAAACATTGGACCCTACATTTGGGTGTCCTTGTGAGTATAGTTGTGGCTATCACTGTCCAGTGCATAATGAGAAAAGAAAACAACAACAAAGGGCCAAGATTTTTTCGCTGAAGAACACATTGGGATGATTAGGATTCTATTAGGATGCATTCATTTGACATGTATGTGCAATTCTTCAATAAATTGGTCTTCATGCCATACCCCTTAGCTAGCTGGTTTTCAGGGAAATTACCTAACTAGGGTAGTTGAGCCTGAATTCATGGTCTCTCTTCCATTCCCTCTCATTTTCTCTCTCTCTTTCTCACGTGTCCACCGCTCACACACAGCAGCCGGAAATGACACACTGAAGTGAGTCACCCATGCAGCTGTGAGTCACCCTGTAATTGGGGAAAGTTCTATCCTGCTAGGTCGTGCATCCCTTTGCACTCCTGCTCTTAAATAGATTGGAAAATTTTAAAATCTCTCTGTCCTCACTCCGGTCTCTCTCACCCACCACATCCTTTTGGTCCCTAAAGAGGGAAGTTGGGTAATCTTGGCAGGGGTCCTAATCCATCAAGTGGAAAGGAAAGAAGAGTGACGGGATTCAGGCAGCCACAAGGTGGCAGTGTGGGCCCCTCACGCTTGCCGCCCAGCGGGGTATGGCAGCTAAGTGACCAGACTCCTGAGATGCAATCACACAGCTCACAAAGGAACACTCTAAGCAAGTTTAAATAATATGCTTTTTTTTTAATAGTCCTCTTTCTCTCTAACAAGCACACAAGAAAGTGATAAATATTCAAGCACACTTCTGTCATCCTACCCTCCCCACTAGGAGATTGGAGCCAAGAGCCAGGCACACCTTCTTCTATTCCTGCAAAATCAAGTTTGTGGGAAGCAGAAACCTGCTTCTATAAGTAAACAAGTCACCTACACTCCGGAATAATAGATGCTCACTGTTTCTGGGGAGGGAGACAGCCAGGCCAGGGCGAAACTCTGCAACTGGTGGGCAGTTGCTCTGCCGTTCCACAGCACCTCTGCGCTGGAGAAGGATGGATCTTGCAATGAAAAGGTGTTTCTTCCATTGGTCTCTGGCCCGACGCTAGCCTCCTCAGCAGTGGCAGACAGTGCAAGAGTGAGGGCGACGTGACTGGAACACAGTTTCTCCTGTGAGCCTTGGGTGCCATCCTGCCAGGGCCTCAGGCGATCCAGATCTGAAGACCCAAAAAGGCAGAGTGATGGGCAGAAGCAGCTGCACGCATGGCTCTGAGAGTTTTACAGTCGGATTTGGAGAACTTCAGGGAGCAATGCTTCCGAGGTCCCTGCCAGGGTCTCCACTGGGGAGTTTTATTGAAAGGTCCCCTTTCTCTCCCTTGGAGAGGCTGAGGTCTAAAAGGCAGATTTACCATTAAAAAACACACACAAAAAAGCGAGTATCTTCTCTCTCTCCAGAAAGATTAATTAAAAGTTCTTTTCTTCGCAGTTTCTTCTTCTCTGATACATCTCCAGTTCTGTCCCAGTTGAGAACTCCTTTTTTCATGGTCAGGGTTCCATCACTTGGCCCATGAAAAGGACTGTTCCTGTGGATGGAAGAATCGTGGGAAATGAGAATTGGAAGGAATGGCAGAGCTCACCAAGCGTGAAGTTATGGGTGAACTAAGATGAGTGAGATGTCTGGAGTCACAGCTGCGTTAGTGACTAAGCTAGGACTGGGGTCCTGGCACAGCACTCCATCTATGAGAGAGCACTGCCTTTGAGGAGGGGAGAGGAACAGAGTTATGGATTCTTTGCCTAGAGTTCCCGGGTAAGAGGGTGTCTACACTTGTCTGGACCAGTGCCTGGAATGGTGGAGCATTGTGGCCCCGGGCTCACCTGTGGGGTTGTGCCGCACCACAAAGAGGAAGGGTCTGTCCATGATGATCTCCTCAGGGGCCATTCGGGCTGAGATGGTAATGGCTGGAAGAGAAAGGGACAATGTCTTAGAACAGAGAGAAGTAGGCACTGGTTCCTGGACCTGGACCTTAAAAGTTTAGGGAAGTCTCCTGAGGCCTGGTTTCTTTCAGGAGCTTGGTAGAGAACCATCAACTGCTCTCCTTCAAACAGACATTTATCTAAACCCTTTTAGGGCATATTGAGAACCAAGTTCCTTAAGTTGACTAGCCACTGTGAGCACAACCCAGACTTTCCTTTGGGAGGTTTTTCACATTCAGAGGCCCTCAGGAGCCGCTGGAGTCCGGGAATGGGGTTCCAGGGAAAGCAGGCCCATTTTCTTGGCTGAGAAACACCAAGGAGGAAAGGGCAATACTCCCCGCACAGGAAGTGCTGCTCTGTGAGGCCTGGTGAAGCGGGGCAGAGGGAGTTCATTCCAGGTGTAGGTGCCATAGGGACCCCTCCTGTAAGCCTTGGGCCAAGACTTGCCAGGCCTCACCTGAGCCTGACTCACCTGTAGAGGAGGATGCCTCCGTGCCTCTTTCATTCACCTTGATCTTCACTTTTTGCAGTGCCTGTGATACGTAAAGAGGCTCTTGATCTGAAACAGGAGTGGATACAAGAGTAGATCAGATCGGTTTTCCGGGAACAGCTCCTTTATCTTCTAAGGGGCCACACAGCCCCCCAAGATAAGAAATGAAAGGAAAATCTCTTACCTGAAAAAGTCGAGAAGTCCGCCTGACTTGGACTAAAGATGTTGGTCATCCCCAAGTTCTCCAAGGGCCTCCTGAGGTCAACTTCACTCTCCAGGGAGAACCTATAGACAGGAGCAGAAAACAGCTCAAGCTCAGGCTATCTCCAGCCACCTCTCCCAGTCCCTACCAGGTATCACCCTGGCAGCCTGATAGGATTGGGACTGATGTGAAAGTAGAAGAGGGAGGCTTGTTATTTCAAGGTCTCTGCTTGCTAGAGGTCTAATATTAATGAACATTCTTATAACTAATTACTTTTCTCAAATAAGACAGTAGTTGATTCTGTCTTAGGGAAAATTCTGGTCTGTAGATTGTGTTTCTGAGAGCTAACCTGAAGAAGACTCAAGCAGCAAGGCTTTGGGCTGTTCTCTGCTCCCCATCAGGGCACAACTAATTACTTCCATTCTTGGGTGGGAAGGAGGGAGGGAGGGAAGGAGAGAGAGAGAGAGAGAGGGAGAGAGAGAGAGAGAGAGGGAGAGAGAGAGAGAGAGAGAGAGAGAGAGAGAGAGAGAGAGAGAGAGAGAGAACTAACCAACTAAATTGGGGTAAGCATGGTAGGAGGCTTTCCTACAATTCTGGAATTATCCAGCCCCAGCCTTTTCCACTCTGCTTCTTCAGAAGGATTTTTAAAAAATCTGTTAGACACTATAATTCCAGTTGCTCCATCTGCAGAAGTGACTCCTTTTGTTCCCATTTTTGGATGTTGACTTGAGAAGATGGGGTGGGAGTGAGGGGCATTCATAAAAAGGTGAAGGCAGATTTAGCCTCCCACCTCTAGTATTTCTCTGGCTCTTCCTTTGGCTGGCTTTAGTTGGATATTCTGAGGGAGGCATATGCGGGGCATAGTCTAGAAAACCCCACCTTGCCCTCTAGCAGAAATGGGAGGAGGGATAATGAGAGGAATCTTAATCAAACCCAGGCAGTTTCCCATCAGCCTCCCACACATGTCCCTGCCCTGCAAACATCACATTTGGGAAACTCCACAAGGGGAGAGGAGAGGCAGGAGATGAGGGGGTTAGGGCAATGGCAGATGTGGCTAGAGCAAGGGGTGGCTTACTTGGGCAGAATCAGGAGGCGGGGCAGACGGGTCATATTTCCTTTCCACTGGCTGATGAGCTGGGCATCCAGAATGCTGGTGAGGGCTGAGAGAGGCACCTCTTTTTCATAGGGAGCAGCAATGAACATGCTGAGAGTGTCCCCATGGTAGGGCAATTCCAAGATGTCGTAGTAATGGCCATCAGGGGTGGAAAACTCAGCTGTGAAGACACCAAGATGGCGCATTGAAAATGATTCCAGCTCTTGTTGATTCTAACCCAGCACTAGATTTTCAACTAGTTCTCCTGTCCTCTCCATTCTTTTGGAAGCCAACTTTCCCTTCTGGCTTTTGAGGCTCCCACACCCACAGCTCCCCTATTCAATGTTTTCATTTCCATTTCCCTTATTTCCTGCCAATTCAGTTTCTTCTGGTTTTCTCTGTCTCTTTCTGACGTTCTTTATATTCACTTCTGCTTCCCCATATCCAGCTACTAATTCATTCCAGTCCTCTTCTCCTGAATCTCAACTTCTATGTAGCCCTTCCCACAGCAGGATTTGTGGACCATATGAGGATGTGAGATGGGGTCAAGTGGCCAAATGTGGGCCTGAGGGAACTGCTGGATTTCAGCTTCATCTTGCATAAGATAAAACTACTTTCTGCTACTCCGATTATCCTAGTGTCTCCTATTTGGGAAGTGTTTGTTAAAGCTGAGGTATTTTCTAGGGTTTCTCCTCCCTAAGAGGGGAACCCCCAGGGATGGGGTTCAGTAGGTATAGGGTTTGGGGAAGGGAGTCTTGCACTTACTGTAGTTGAACTTGCTGTTCTGAGTCATCATGGGCACCGAGACAGTGCTGCCATCAGACTTATGGAAGAGGCGGTGGTGGGTGCCCAACTCTGGGAAGGGTGCCTTCCAGTGGCCATTGAAGTACAGGGCATTCACTAGTACCAGGCGTGTCAGGCTGTCCACGGTCCCTTCACCAAGTAAGTCACTAATCATGCCTATGGGAAAATCAGGTGATCAGGAGCTAGATATTTTCTTAATCTTCTTAGATAAGTTCTCTTCAACTCACAGGCTTCAAATGGATGTGTGTCTATTGAAGTGATCCAGTCGGAAGATAGTCTGAGGGGTTAGATAAACCAATCTAGCTGTTTTCAACCTGTTTCATCTTCCTAAGGATCTCAGAAATCCTTTGCACACTTTCTTTAGCCTGGGATCCTGTCTAAGATCAGACCTGGAAACTTAAGTCTTCCCTTATTTTGCTCCCTTGAAGGAGTGTATGTGCTCCCTATCATGGTTATTACCATTCTAATTAAGTTGTACAGCACTTTTTAGGGCTGCCTTTTGAGTTGGTCCGTGAGAAGACCTAATTATGAAAACTATGACACTGATTCTTAAATCACTTGACCTTCTGCCTACAAAGAAAAGAATGCTGAAAGGGAAAGGTTGGTATATTTGGGATTTGTTTCCAAAACCCCTTTCTTGGCAGGCCCTTGGGCCCGGCTTCCTTTCCTTGCCAGCTCACCTTTTGTGTGTCTCTTCACCCAGTCATTGATGATGAACCTGGCTCGCTCAATCTCTGAAAAGTCCACCTGCTTGACTGTGGTGCGGAACAGCCTGAAGAAGTGAGGCATGAAACCTTGAACCAGCTTCAGATCCCGCTGAACGAAGATGGCATCGGCGATGCTGATCTCATCCTTGTTCCATGGCCCCATGAGTTCCTTGTACAGTTGACGAAGGGCAGGGGCCATGCCCTTCTCTGTGCCGGAGGAAGGAAAGACACATCAGGCTCACGTTCAACCAAGGGGTCCCAGCTGGGCCAACCCTCCCTCATGGATGGGGCTCTTCTGCTCCCCTAGGTTTCTCTAGAGGGAGATTTCATTCCAAATCTTAATCTCTTTTGCATCTCCCTCTTTTTCTCAAAAATCTCAGGTCTCAATCCTTTGTTTGGGCTAGAATATGTTTCTGTCTTTAAGTTATGAACCCTACATTTTTTCTCATAATAATAATAGCTATGCAAAGCATTCCATATAGACAATTCTGTTAAATCCTTACAGCAGCCCTCTGGGCTAGGTACTTTTATTATCTCCATTTTGTTCATGAGCAAACTGAGGCTCAGAGGGGTTAAGATTATGCAGCTAATAAGTGGTGATGCAACGTTATTTTACACCAAATCCACTGGCCTGTACACCTTGCAACTAGTCAAGGGTCAAGTGACACAGGGTATGGTGGTCCCTATGACATGGCAGTACAGGTGTTGGCTCAGCTAAGCTGGAGTCAGCCTTTCCTCTGCTTTTGGTTGGTTACATCCTAGTTCTGTGAAGGCTGCATGAGTGCCTGCCTCCTACTTTGCCCATCTCTCACCTTCAATATCGAATTGCATTGCTGCTTGGATCTGCTGCCTGGTTTCTCCTCTGGTTGTTAGCTGCAGCATGGCGAGGACTGAGGCCACCCCATAGGGTGAGAAAATCACATTACGGTCCTTGGAGGCCTGGGCCACCTGCTGAAACACCTTCACTCCAAAATCTGTGACCATTTGGGCCGCCTCAAGCTGGCGATGGTCTGAGGCAGATCCTTCACCAAGGATGAAGGCCAGGCCCAGAGCTAGGCAGGAAAAGACTGGAGACACTTTCATCCTAGAGCAAGTGGGAAAGAATCTGATGAGAGCATAGTTCTAGAAGAATGGGGAATGGGGAGGGGAGATGACATCCCAGCCATGGGCCGTGCTTCCCATGTTTGTTGCTGACAGGTGCTAAATGAACACAAGGACAAGATTCATTAAGAAACCATGATGTGGCCCTGGCCAGTGAGGCTCCGTTATCCCGTATACCAAAAGGTGGTGGATTCAATTTCCCATCAGGGCACATACGCAGGTTGCGGGTTCAATTTCTGGTGTGGGTGATTGCAAGAGGCAACTAATCGATGTTCCTTTCTCACATCGATGTTTCTCTTTCTTTCTCTCTCTCCCGTTCTTCCTCGCTCTAAGATCAATTTTTAAAATGGTTAATAATAATTTTTAAAAAAGAAAGAAACCATTATGGGTTCAGATTCTGCAATCACTGCTATGGAGAGGGCAACTTAGGGCTGCAGGTCTTGGGGAGGGGATGAACAGAGGCAAAGTGGGGATCTTGGATGGGGAAATTCTGTGCAGGGACATTCTCTACCTTAACCCAAGGGAAAAGATGGAGAGAGTTTGATTTTCTCTTACCTGAAGTTCTCAAAGTGCTTTGTGAATGGTGGTTTGTCCAGCTGCTGCTGCAGATTATGGTGATTCTGTTGCTGCTGGAGAGTGGTGTGTCTCTCTTGACAGTGCCCTTAGCCCTGCAGCCAAACACAGCTGTGCTGTTAGGGAGGCAGCTGCCTGCCTTTATACCAGAAATGGACAGGAAATAGATTAACTCATGGCTCAGCCCCACCTACTTTCTGGCTTTGGAAGTCTGACTCCCTGAGGCATGTGTGTGCGTGCTGCTGCTGCTGTGTGTGTGTGTGTGTACGTGTGAAAGGGCTGAGGAATGATTGAGCAACCCTCCACAGCCTTGACCTAGGGGCCTCCCCTGATTTTGCTGCCTTCCACCTGTGTCCCTCTCTCTTTGGCTGTTATGTCAGCCTGAACCCTGGCGGTGCCAGACAGCCTGAAATACCCAGTGTTTGAGATTACCTCCCCCAGTGCTCAGCTTGGGGGAAAACATTTTACATTTCCTCTTTTTCCTTTGGGGAAATGGGTCACCAGAGATTTATCAAAGGAGCTAAGGATCCTGTGGACTTCTGTCTGCCAGCATCGTCTACACCACGTGCACGGTAGCTGAGGAAGAATGCCCCTCCCTCCTCTTGGCCACATCCCAGTGGCCACAGGGCACGGAGCGTGCCATGTGATTGTCTGGGTTTTGACTGTCTAAGACATGAACCTGGCAGAGGACTCCCTCCAGTCTTTCCCTCTTCCCTTTAGAGTGGATGATGCATGGCTGACTCTCCCACGTGTCCAGACTCTTGAGTTGCCTCTGAGGGCTCTCTTTTGTGTCAACAGCCCTGTCTGGCAGGGATTTGAGGTGTACTGGGTGGGGTGGTGGAAGGACCAGGGGTTACTCAGGTAAAGTCTTGCCAAGGAATTAGTAGCCCAACATGTAAGTTTTGTTTCTCTGAGCTGCCCGCTGTAACTGGGGAGAATTAAGTCTTATTCTTTTCCTCCAGATGTAGACATTGGAGGTCTGGAGCAGCGCAAGTAGGGATAGAAAAGAGGGCTTCAATTCCTGGCTGGTTTGTGGGGTGTGCTCTTAGGACATTGAGTTCGAAGTGGAAGAGTGGCCCAAGAGTTTTACAGAGGGTGGAAATTGGCTGGAGGCAAGCGATTGGATCTGGACTAGTATATTTGGGGGCCTGGCAGGGTCAGGTACCCTTGGCCATGTTGCCTGGATGTTGTGGACAGGGGGCTAAGTGCCAAGGGGTCCTGAGGGATGGAGAGAGATGGTGCACTTGACCTGGGGTCCACACACTGTCATGATTTGTGTAGGTGGTAGGGTTCAAGTGGGAGTATCCATGGAGACAGCCAATAACAGATTCACAGGAAGTTTAAGTGGGTGGAAGTGTCAGAATATTTGTTTTGGATTTTTTCGGTAAACAGATACTAAGGGCAACCACAGCTGGATAGCTTTCCCAAGTTTACTCTGATTCTGCCTTTGTTTTCTCCTGTTTCCCTTGGGAATCAGGTGGGGATGGGAGGGGAAAAGGGACAACCCCTGTTGGAAAGTTAGGATCACTGACCCGTTACAGGACTGTTCCCATGTAGTTACTTTTTTATTTTTTTTGTAGTTGCTTCTTGTTTATTCCTTTTCCTTTTCTTAGTTGTGGTTTGGAGTTCCTGTGAGAGTGGTTAACCATGAAGAAGAAGCAGTCACCAGACCTCTCTCGGGTGGAGAGGACAGAAGTCCAGCCGCACCCCCACCCCCATCTATTATCCCCAGAAATGCCCCCAGTGCCTTGCCATACACCCTTGGGGCTCAGAGAGAGATAGGGACTTGGGAATCTGGGTTGCATTTGCCAGAGCCGTGGGCTGAGACTCAGTCAGAAACTGCTCTCTCCTGGCACCTCACTGCCTGGCCTCTCCAGCCACTTCCGCTGAGCTCCTTCGCTTGCTCCACCGGCTATTCCAGTAGCCCTTGTCCATTGCCTTGCCGGGCCTCAGCCGTAAAGGCCCCTGCTATTTTCGGTGGATGGCCTGGACCCTGTCAGTGCTGTGACCAATTCTATCCCCACTCCTGACCTGATGGATGATCCTGATGTCATTCCAGAAAAGACACTCTGTTCTCAGGCTCAGGAGCCTGGAAGCAGCTCTGTGTCCTATTAAAGGAAGAGGGGCCACTATACATTGGAAACAGAAAGGACTGACTTACTTAGGGGTCGTTTCCTAAACCAGAAGGGACTTGTAGGCATCTGGTGGATGTGTATTAGAAAACCAAGTTCCATGCCCTAGTTTCTGATGAGCTAGGGCCACTAGATGATCTAAAACCAGACTGGACTGTGGTCTCTCCTGCTCCTCCCTGTGAAATGGCCTTGCTTCGACCTTGTCTGTCCTCTGGAGACCTTCCACATATCATGGTGCTGCCTGACCACCCTCTGCCCCCACAGAAGACCTCCCTGCAATGCCTTTCTCAGAATCTGACCTGACTCAAGGGGTTGTCACTTTCTCTCCTTTCCCTGAACCCCAACTAACCGCCTTGACCCAATCACCTCTTTCAAGCCTTGGCTCTTTTGTAAGGGGTCAAATGGACAGAAAGAGAAAAGTCCCTGCTGTTGAAATAACTGGGTCTCTGATTCCGGGAGAGTCAGAGATAAGAGGATGAGTTGCAGGGCTGTGGATTTTGGGGGAAGTTTCAGTTCCAGCCAACTGGAAAGATGTTTCCATCTGTCCTTCTGCAGGTGGTTCGTGACTAGACCAGACTCAGACTCACATTTTCCGTTACTGACCATCCCCCCCCCCCCCGCCCCCGCCCCTCCGACACACACACCCATGCCCCAGGAGCCCTGCTTCAGTTTGGGCCTCAGGGCCACTGATGTCAACCTCCAACCCTTCACCTCCTGCCCTCCAGCTGCACTCTGGCCTGCGCTTGGCTCTTCCCCTTTGCTTCTCCGTTGCTCTCCCAATACCAACCATCTGCCCTCTTTTTCACCTTCCTTTTCTTGATCTCTTCTGTTCAACCATCCATCTATGGGCTTATCCCCGTTCCTTCCCCGGGTCCCCTCAAGTCTCAGCCTCCTGAGCTCACTCCCATTTCTCCACTCTTTCTTTTCTACTCTCTATGACTCAATCCCTCTTTCCCTCTCCTTTTCCAGAATCCCTTTTACAGTCAAATGCTCTGTTCCAAGGCTTCCTGTGAGGAGGAGAGGGCTGCCTCCTCTCAGTTACACAGGCTCCCTGGAATGTTGGAGCAGGCCTCCTGATTCTTGGTGATTTCACTGGGAGAGCTGGGGGTGGAAGGACAGGGTCCTACTAATTCACAGCACTATTTCTGGCCTGGTTTCTCTCCAAACAACACGATGACAAAAATAGCCTGTGTTTGGGCTGGGCCAGCTCTGCCTGTCTTGTAGGAGTGAGCGAGGTGAGGGCTGTGTGTCTCAGCCTCTTGAGATCATGGCCTTGGGACAGCCTGACAGAAACAGGGCCTCCTGGCCTTTCCAGGGTTCCTCCTCACACTGATGCCACGCCTAACTGCCCCCTCCTCTGCCTCCATAGCCTTTCTCCTTTCTGTCTTCTTCAGCCCCCACCTGCCATGTCTCCTAAAACTCCCATAACAGTAAAACCTGTGTCCCTCGCGCCCCCCGCCCCCCCCCCCCCCGCCCCTGCCAATGTAGCCCTTGCTTTCTGTAGTTGCTTTTTTCTCCATGTATGTCTAGAGTTTCAGGGGTAGGGAGGCCTCTAAGAACCACTTAATCCAGTCCTTTGAATTTGCAGGTGAGGGCTCAGGTCCAGAGAGGCTGAGCAATGTAATGTGTTTGAGAGCACAGAGTAACATACCACAAATGAGAGAACAGTGCTCATTGGAGCAGACAGAGCCAGCCAGCCTGGTCAGGGATCTGTAGGCAAAACATGTGTGAGCCTTAGTTTGCTTATTTGTGGACAGATATGTAAATTGGGATTTATAGATAGGTAGATAATGACTTCCATCCTTCAGGGCTGTTGTGAGCAGTAAGTGAAATATTGTCTGTCAATGTCCAGCATAGTCTAGGCTCTCACTAAGGGGTGGCCACTCTTGGTTGGGGCAGAGCCAGGACAGGACCCAACAGCGTGAGCTGTTAGTTTGGCTCCAATGCCAGCTCCTTGTTCTAGGCATTCTTTTTCAGTTCCCTCCGCAATTAGCGAAGTAGGTTAAGTGCCTGGGACATGGTTACCTGAGAGAATGGCTGCCAGCCCCTCTTGTCCATTTCAGGCCAGCTCTTCCTGCTTCCACTCTGGTACCGACCTGCTCCCGCGGGCCACCTTCGCAGGTTTTAGATTCTCCTCTCACTGTGGGGTCACAGGGGAACCCCCACGGACATGTGACACATGTCCTGATCTCCTCAGGGTGTCAGAAAGTTGGGTGGCGGGGGCTTGTTCTATCATCAGGTCAAAATAGAACTGAGCTTGGCCTACTCTTCTAGTCTCAGCCCTCTTGACCCATTCTCTGCCACCCATGTCTGCTGTCTCTCGTTGATCCCTCTATAGCACCCATTATCCTTTAACCACTTTTACGCATATCCCCTTGTCTTACAGTCATTTCTTTACTTATCCTTAAACTTACTGTGGCCATTGCCATGTCTCATTTATCTTTATTTCCAAGGGGGAGGTAATGGGTCAGTATCCTCTTGAGGGGCCACTCATAATGTCAGTGTGCAATGAGCACCAGAGGCCCTCTCAGCCTCCCACTCTCCTCCCCCTCCCCCGGCAAGAATGAGCCTCCTCTCTTGGGGAAAAGAGACAGAGGGAACAAATGGGACCCTGTATGGCCAGAAAGGGAAGTTTGCGGCAGGGAAGGGTGGAGTGTGTGATTTCTGGGGTAGATATGACCTCAGAGCCTGGTGGTATCCGTCAGAATGACTCAATGCAGGCCCCAGGGTCCTCTGGGCCCCCTGGTCAGATTCTGTCTCTTATTCCATTTCTTTTTACCTATGTGTCTGATTCTAACTCTGATTCACTTCTTTCATCTTTACCAGAACTTGTTCCTCATTCTCTACATTCCTGAATCTCCCTTTAGAACTCTCTCTGGACACATTCTGTTTTATTTTACTCTGGCTGTTGTGTAAATCTTGGCTTCCCCAAAATGGCCAAATATTTATTAACAAACAGCGCTTCATGGTGTGATTCAGAGAAATATAAACTTCTCCCTTTCTTGAACACATACTCTTAGTGGGACAGAAGATTACATACATGCAGTCATTAGATTAAGATGTAAAGTTGTCTGTGTGCTATGCTGTGAGACTTAGGCTGTCAGGGTGCAAGTTGAGGGAGGGCTTCCCAGAGGAAGAGGGATTGATGCTGGATTAGGAGGTGGAGGCAGAGTGGCCTCAGCAGAGAAGCAGAGGGCAACATGGAGGGAGTGGGTAGGGGACGCACGGAGCCCAGGAGCGGAAGGGAAGAAAATGCTCCCATCCTTGCTCCACCTGTTTTCATCTCTAGGGAACAGTCTTTTCATTTCTGCCTGAGGCAACCCCTCTTTGTTTTGCGCTCTGTGTGGACTTTCATATCACAAGTCTGCTCTTTCTGTGTCCTCCTCCCATTTCCTTGAAATAGATGTTCTTATTCTAGTCTGGATCCTGGCTCTGGACACAACCAGTGTATGGAACTGGGCAAACGCCCAGAGAGATGATGACCCCTTGGTCAGGGGGGAACCTGTGGGTGGTGGAGGTCCCAGGGATGAAGCAGCCTCGTGATGCAGCCCAGATGGAATTTGCCACTGGAAAGCCAGGGACGTCCCTGACCATTCCTTCTCTCTTACTTCCTCACCATATGCAAGCAGGCCCTTTCTGCATGTCTCTTCATCTGAGTCACCCTGAGCTACTTCAGCTGGTTTGGCTAGCAGCAGCACAGTTGGGCTGCTGGCTTGCTTGGATCAACGGGGGCCCTCGTGGGTTCGTGCTGTAAGGGCTGCGGAAAGCGGGTGCACGGTGAGAAGGAAAGGGAACAGGAGGACTTTTGCCTGCTCAGGAGGCCGTGGAGACAGCTGCCTTCCCTTTGTCCTCCAGCACAGCTGTGCCTGCAGCAGCTTCTTTGGATCTCTTCTGGGCTGGATTTGATGTGACAGTCAGAGATGTGAAGGAGGGGCGTGTCCTATCTTCAAGGATCTTACACTGTCCTAAGCAGACCCTGTACCCCAGGCAGCCTGGAGGCCACATGAAAGGACGTTCCTGACTCTTCCCATTCCTACTTTCTCATCTCCTGTCTCTGTGCCCACTCCCTTCTCTGGAGCACCCAGATCCTCCTTGCCACTGCCCCCCACCCCGTATGTCCCCACTGCTGCCTCCTTCTCCTGACCATATAGAGTCTACCCTGGTGAGGAAAGGCAGCCCAGGAGACCCACCACCACAGAAGATTGCCCTCCCTTCCTGCCAGGTATTCATTCATTCAGACCTGCTTTCTAAGTCAGATGGGTTTGCCCTCAACATAGGATTCTCTGATGGTCATCCCTGTGACCAGACAGTCCTGGCTCCAGTTACCAGGATGATTGTGAGAAAATCATTGTACCTTCCTAGAGCCCCATCTCCTTAGACAGACACCATGGGCCTGAATAAGAGGTTTTTCTGAGGAAAGAAGCAGATGTGGCCCGAGGACTAGGAGGAAACTCTGGGCGACTTCCTTTTCACCCCTGAACTTCAGCTTTCCTTTTTGCAAAGTGAGGAGAATGACGCCATGTCCATAACAGTGATGGGATTGTAAAGGATGGCATGAATGAAAGGATCAAGGGTGTGTATCCATGGAAAGAAAGTGATGAGCAAGTTTCAGTTGATTTTAAAAATTGTGAGGTTTTTTCGTTTGTTTGTTTGTTTGTTTGTTTGTTTTTTAGCCTTGGCCAGTGTGGCTCAGTTGATTGGAGCATTATCCCATACACCAAAGGCAATAGGTTCGATTCCTGGTCAGGGCACATACCCAGGTTGCATGTTCAATCTTTGGTTGGGAGCAACTGACCAATCAATGTTTCTCGCTCACATCAATGTTTCTCTTTCTCTTTCTCTCTCTCTCTCAAAAAAAAATTGTGGGATTTTTTTTTTTCTTGTGTCTTCTCTCGATCCCCTTAGTTTCCTGAGGGAAGAGACAGGGCCTCCTGTGTTAGAGAAGGGTTAACTAATCAGGTCCTTGGTGAGGGATGCCAGACGTCTATCAGATGGGGCTAATAGGACCCACACTGGGGCAAGGAAGGCCACCAAGGGCTCTGGCCCATGTCTGGTGGGACAGAGGAGGACCAGGTCTTGCGGATGCCTGACAAAGCATTATTACCTTGTTAAAACTTCGATCTAAAGCAGACGCTCAAGGCTGGCAGTGCCTGCTGCTCTTCCTATTCCCAGGCCCAGAATTATAACATTCCTCCTGAGTCCATTGCTTTCTTGGGAGCAGGGGGACTTGCTGTGCACCATGTCTGTGTCAGGAACTCGCAGGACTGTATGGGTAAAGGCTGATGCAGGCAGAACGAGTGATATTCATGTCGCAGCTCTGCCTTGGGGGGCAACTGAGGGAGGGGCTGGGCTGTTGGGGTGAGTAGAACTGAGGTGGCAGATATGAGGCAGTTCAGACCTGACCAAGGGCTCCAGGGCTGGCAAGGCAGGCTGACCTGGGGTGCACCTAACACTCCAGAAATCAGACTTGGGCTCTTTCCTAGAGCTGGTATGTGGGCTTGGGTTGAGGATAGGAGCAGGCAGGCATGAGCCACCCCCTTCCACACCTGCCTCTTCTCTCTACCTTGTTCAACCCTACAGGAAGTGCCATGGGCAGGGAAGTTGGCACAGATTGAGCAGTCCTGTCTCACCCTGTGATCACATTGGCCTCAATATTGGCCTGTTTGGGCTTCTTGCCTTTCTTAGTAACAGGAAGGTCTTGCACCAAATCTAGGGGACAACTGGTTGGGGACTCTGAAGTCCAAGGTTGTAGGATGTGTCCCCATCCAAGTGGAACCTCCTCACATGTCTACCCTGCGCTGGCTCTCTGGGCGTATGCTGCCCCACTGCACACACTGCAGGCCCCACAAAAGAGGCCCGAGACTCTGACCAAGGAGGAACAATAGCTCCCACTTCCTGCTTCCACCCTTTGCTGTCTTCAGCCCATCTCTCCACAAATCGTAGAGGTCCTGGCTGGTAGCCAGCACTGTCTGGACAGGAGGAAACCGGGATATGAGGAATGGCTGAGGCGGGAGTAACACAGAACACTGAGTCCTCAAGAGCAGAAATTCCACCGGAAAGAAAACAATATGCAGGGGACAGAGTCACCGTCCAGGGAGTAAGGGGGCAAGGAGACAGACATGGCTTTCCTGCCCCAAGCAGATAAACAACCTTGGCCTGGGGAAGCCCCACCATGATCTGTCTTCCAGGTATGGACGCTGCAATGTGGCAACATGGGGGTCTGGCTCCCACTGGAACTGGGAGAAATGGTCCCCTGCAGCCTTTCTGGCCTTCGAAGGTAGATGAGCTCCTAGGAAGGAAAGACAAGGTCCTCTGTCAAGGGCAGGAGGATCACAGGGAGGGTAGGGGCAGAACTGAAAGAGCATCCGGCAAAGAAACCTAGCTCTGCTGAGGCTGTGATGGCCAAAGCCTCCAAATGGCCAGTTGGCTGCTGGAAACCCAGTAAGAAAATTCTAGGTTCTATGGCAGGACTTTCAGAAACTGGAACCTGCAGAAGTTCCATTAGGGATGGAGGTCGGGCCAAGTCAGAGTGGAGGGGCCCAGGGCTTCCCACTGTGCCTGGTACCAGAGGGGGACATTTCTTCCCCTTTCAGGGCCCAGAAGAAATCTACAACTGGAAGGGATGGAAAGAAACCCCTCATCGGGTTGCAGTACCCCTAGGGTCCCTTTCTGCCTTCCATGCTGCTAAGGCTGGTGGAAGGATGGATGCTGAGCATCTGAAAACTTGTGCCAGGCAGGCTGGATTTGTGGCTGCCCCTGTTCATTTAATCTATTTAGGTGGGTGCTGGTCTGCAAATCCATTTATTTCTAAGGTGTTGTCATCTGCACGCCTTTTCTTTAGAGTTTTAGGTAAAGCCCCCACTCCCACATTGCAGCAGTAACGAGGGCTGAGATGTGCCGAGCAGCTGCTGTCTGCCGGGCCCTGTGTGATAATACACTCATGATCTTAGTTCATTCTCACCCGGCTCAGAAACAGCGAGTGGCACTGTCCCCCTTCTACAGATGAGGAAACAGACACACAGGTGAGTTGGGGTCTCTTGCTCAGGGTCACTCAGCTAACGAGAGGAGCTGGCTCCAGCACCCCCATCTCTTAACCAGCCTCCACTCTGTTTTCAGTGCCTCAGCTGCCCCTCTAGCTGCCCCCTTGCATGCCTGTCCCCTTCACCCCCCAACCCAGGAAGAGTCCAGGTCCCTCCTTCACTGTGTCCCACTGTGGGAGGGCTGGGCTGTTGGGGTGAGGGGAACTGAGGTGGCAGATCTGAGGCAGTCAGACCTGACCGTGGTTGATGGAAACATCCTGCTTTGGTTGTATCAAGTGTTTGTCTCCCCAGACTCCCCCTTCCCATCCTGACTCCTTCCTTCAGAACTCTTCTCATCAAAATGTTGCCCCCTCTCTTCCCCCAAATCTGCTGCTAAGCAAGACATGGATTCCAACTCAGGCCTTAATGATTTATTGTTTTAAACTGTCCCAAGTCACACTCACTTTAGAATTGTGACCTTCTGTGCCTTGGTCCCGTGGTTCTCAGCCCAAGGGCACACTGGACTCCCCCAGGAGCTTTTGAAAAGTCCCAAGACCAGCTCCACCTCTGATGATTTAAACCTTGAATTAGAATTCTGGGAAACTGGTTTTGTTTTGTTTTTCCTAGTCGCGTCTCTCCAGGGTTGAGACCACTTGAACAGTGATGTGGACTTCCAGGCATCTGCTGCCCTGGGGCGCCTATTGGAGGCCGGGGATCTCTTACCCCATTAGGAGTCTACCTGACTGGCGAGGCAGGTCAGTCTTCCCTGAGGCCTTCACCCTGGGTCTCCGCCTGTGGAGGCGGAAAGGGGAGGAGGACTTGCCTGGCTGCCCTTTGACTCATTTGCTCAGTGAGCAGTTTTTGTTCATGTCTATGGATGGTTTTCTGCTAACCTTGGACTTCAGGCTTGACTCGGAGGCGGTGGGGAAGGCATGGAGGAACAGTCTTCACCTTCAAGCCGGAGGAGACAGAACAGGCCTTGAATGCCTCAGGAGAGCTGCACGTGCAGTGCTCAGGGAGCTGACCTGTGACAGGGGCCTGGCAGGGTGACGGTCACTATGGAGAGCACCATCTGCCAGCGTTCCTGGAGAGCTGCTTCGCTGTGCTTTCTGCCCGGGGGGCATGTAAAGCTGCTGGGCTGGGCACAATGGCTCCAGCCCTGGAGGGGCTTAGGGCCCTGTTCCAGAGGAAAACAGAGGTTTATGACCATAAAGAGTTCCAAGAAGGACTGTGCTAGATTCCTCTTGGGTGACACCTGAGATCAGACATCCAGCCAAGGGCGGGGTGGGGAAGACATGTCAGCCTGGAGAAGCAGTCCTACAGGGAAAAGTCGTGTGGGGAGAAGAGCCTGGAAATGCGGGACACCAGAGAGCAGGCCTGGGGATTGGCTCTGTGTGTGGGAGCCTGGGGGAGCCTCCCTGCTCATCGCCCGCTCGCCCGGAACCACTCTTAGTCAGTCCCTGTGCCGGCTGCTCCTGCCCCTGCAGCTCCGGGGTGGTGATGAGGCCCCCGTTATTCACAGCCTAGATCGACAGCTGGCTCCCTCAGGCCCACTCCCTCTTTCCCAGGGTGCAGACTGGCCTGCCAGCTCATCACTGCTGTGGAGTTGGCCCCAGACCCAGACAGCCTCCTCAGTGCCAGGGTCGGCAGGAGCTCGGGGTCCCTGCAGGCAGAGACCTCTCCCTCCTTTTCTGTCTTGCCCCACACTGGCCAGCTCTCTCAAAGGATTGGGCGGGCTCAGGAAGCAGAGAGGCAGTTGTCTTATTTCCAAGATCTAGCTCCTGCAGAGGCAACAGCAGTGGCTTTGGAGCAAAGGAAATTTGGGGATCCCCTTCTCATTCTGAGCTCCTACTGTAGACTAGGGTTGATGGAAACATCCTGCTTTGGTTGTATCAAGTGTTTGGTCCCTGAACTAAACTCCCAGGATGGGCTCCAGGGAACCTGATCCTCAAGTGGTCATTCAGGAACCGGCATGGCCAACTTCATTTTGTGCGTGTTTGCTGCTGGTGGCAGCTTCCTCAGGGAAATGGGGGCGGAGGTGGGAGGCAGCAGCTGAGCCCGGATGGAAAGCCCCTGACTCGGGAACTCCCTGTTGTTATCACTTCTGAGACGCGAGGGGCTCAGAGGTGAGGGGAAGAGGTTGTGTTGTGTCTGGCGCACTTGGCTGGTTTCCGGGCTGAATCAGGCACATGGTCAGCGCAGCAGGTGGAAGGCGCAGGGCTGTCCCTCCGGGTTCGGGCAGAGGCTCCCTGTCCTTCCTCTCTGAAAGGTCAGCTCTGCTGCTGGACAGGAGTGTGTGCTTGTGTGTTGTGTGGGGGAGGGATGCTCAGGGCTCCCTGAGTTTCTTGGCAAGCCCAGTGCATATATGGGAATACCAACAGGAGCAGTGTGGGTGAACTGGGAAGGAGCTCATACAGGGCTGCTTGGGGTCTTGATCTGCCACATCTATCCCTTCTCCATCTATACCATCTGATTTCCATCTTCCCACCATCTCTGGCCCCTGGAATGTGCCACCTCCCCTGCTTTCCTTATGTAAGTCAGCTGTCCATGAGCCTCCCTAGGCGGCTTACATTCCACCTTCCCCGCAAAGCCTCCCAGACTCCCCCAGGCCCCCCTAAATGGTCTGTCCTTTGAAGTTGAACACTCTCAGCATCAGACCCACATGGTCAGGCACACCCTTTAGCACTGGATTGTATCACACGTGTTCATTTTGTTTTCCTTACGGGTTGTACACTATTTAGGGGTAAGAGCTGTTTGGCTCTACAGTTTCCCCCTGTCCCTCAATACTGCCCCACGTGGGAAGGACTCGGGGTCTGATAGCTATGGACATTGAAGTTAACATCGCCTTCTGAGAATTCAATTAGGAAGAAACCCAGTTTAGGAGAGGACATGAGCCCTCTGTAGACATTACCTAGGAGACTGGCTGTCTGTGAATATCCCAAATCTAATTAAGGAGACCTGGGTGAAACCTCGAAGGACAGATAAGATTGTGATTGCATTTTAGCAACATAACCGCATTGTCTGTTCCTTCTCATTGTAAGGGGGACCCAGGGAGACCCAACTTGGTGCTGTGCAAAGGAGTTGGCGCCCTGTCCTGCAGACATCAGGGGCCGGGCCTCAGAACAGGTGAGTCCCGAGGTGGCACAGGCACCTCAGGCCATCCGGCCATTAGATCATCCAATGCCCTTGGCCTTGTTCTGATTCTATGCTCAATACTTATATTCTGAGGTCCCCAGAAGAGTTGTGCCCTCTGTAAATTACTAAGCCGCATTCCGGTTTGCTGTTGTTTGTGTCCAGTTCCTGTTAGTCAGTCCTGAGATCGGTGTGTCCGTGATGTGCACACAGTTAGAACCAGGTGCTGGGCTGTAGCGAGCACCACCGTAAAGCCACCTGTCTGCGGGACCAGCCCCCTTCCCCAGCTGGCTGAGTCTTTCCCTGACATTTTTACACTTGCTGTTTGCATTGGTTACTTCAAGGCAGGGCTCAATAAATACGTTCTGTGTGGCAGGCTGGTTGGTTGGTGCTTGGGGTGGAAGGAAACAGCCCAGCCCAGGTGTTTGGTCTCTAGAAGGCATGAGGAGAAGGCCCATGGTCCTAGGGGTGAGGGGAGAAGGCATGAATGGATGTTGACTGAACACCCCTATGAGCCAAGCACTGGCTGAGTGTGTTTACATTCTTTATCTCATTTATTCGCCCTGGAAGCCCTGTGGTGTATTTCACTGCATCGGTTTCACAGATAAGGAATGGAGGTTCAGAGAGGTTAAGTGACCTGTGCAGAGGTCACCTGGTGAGTGAGTGGTAGGGCTGGGATTAAATGCAGCTCTCTTCAGCCTGAATCCCTTTCTGGGGGTGAGGGGTGGGGAGAAGACCCCAGAGGGCAGGTTCATGTACCTTCTGTGTTAGAAGAGGGCCTTCGGGGCGGAGAGGTAGACAGGGCCTGGAGGCCCTCCTGGAGGTCTCTGCTCCTTGCCCACGCCCAGCATTTGCCCTTCAGGCACAGACTTGGCAGCTGTGTTCCTTGATTGAGGATTAAATGGTAGGAAATGAGCTTCAGGGAAATTCCAGTCTTGATTCTTCGATGAGGTGAAGGCTGGCATGATGCCCTGCCTGGGAACACCCTGACAGCATGTCCCCCACCTCCATTGGCTTGCAGATCACAGAGCTACTCCTCCTTCCCGCATCTAAACACCAGCACAGATGCCCAGCCCCAGCCACGGGCAGAAACCCTGTGAGTGATGCGTGGCGCTGCTTCTCCAACATTGGGACACAGTCTCCCTGACACACCCCAATCCAGCTTCCGCCTGCCCTGGTGACCCACCTGTAGTTGCTGCTCAGACATCTCAGTTTCATCTCCTTCCTCTCTCACTGCCTCCCCAAGCTCTTGGATGGAGGCAATGTGGCGCTCTATGTCCTGAGCATGGATGTGTGTGTGGGCCTCCGGTCCCTGCGGCCTTCTCCCTGCCCCTGGTGTTCTTGGGTCTCCATTCTTTTCTCCAGGGATCACTAGGAGCAAGTGGCTGGACAGAGGTCAATGCCAGCTCTTGCTGGCCTGCGCTACCTCTTCGCTACTCCTTGGCAAGTAGTACATGAGGCTTTCTGGGGAAGCCACACCCACATCATCTTTGTGGGTGAATACTTTTCTTTATCTTTCTACCACCTTCGCATATGACCTCATTCCACACCCCCAAAAGATATCTCTGCTCCAAAGTGCAGCTTCTTTTTAGCTGGAAAGACTTCCTGGCAGGAGAACCATGAGGCTCAGAGGCAGAGAAGGGGACCGGGAGCCTGGCCTGGCTCTCTCGGCTCTGGCCCTGCAGAGCCAGCCTGGGGGGGAGACAGTGTCTGGGAGCTCTGGTGCCTTGGGGTGGGCAGGACCTCCCTATGTTCTAGCTCAGCTCCAGGTAGCGGGAAACCCACAGAAAAGAGTTCAGCCTTCCCCAGCAGGGGCTTGGCAGCCCCCCAAGCTGTCTGTGGAGGTCGTAGGGAGGGGGTGGTAGGGAGTGGGCTGCAGGATCAGCACAGCCCCACCCCAGCTCTGCAGAGCTCAGGCAGGGAGAGCCAGGCCCAGGGTCTCCAGTCCCCTTTTCTGTCCCCAGGCCTCCAAGGTTCTCCCACCAGGAAAAGTCTTGCCAGCTGAGGAAAAGCTGCGCTTCGGGGCAAAGGTATTTTCTGGAGGTATAATGGGCTCACGTGGGAGGTTGGTGGGGAGAGCTATAAAGAAAAACATCAATCAGCGAAGATTATGTGGGTGTGACTTTCCTGGAAGGCCTCCTGGGCAGCTCCTCGCCAGGGAGTGGTGAAGAGTTGGCCCTGGCTGGCAACAGTTGGTGCCGGCCTCTATCCAGCTACTTGCCCAGCTCCTGGTGATCTTGTTCGTGTTGCATAACCTCTCTCACCTCACCTTCCTCACCTTTAAACCAGGGATGAGAGTAGTATCTGCCTCTTAGAACTTCTGAGGGGACTAATTGAGTTAATACATGTAAAGGGCACAGCAGGTAGAGGGGCCTGGCTCAGAGTAGATGCTCAATAGATACCATTCACTCACTCACTCACTCACTCACTCACTCACTCACTCACTCACTCATCTCAGAAACTATTCTAAGGGCCTATCAGTGTACAAAACAGGTCAAATGTCCTGTCCATCGGGGCTTGCAGTCTCCCCAGGGTGGATATTGGGGGAGGAGACAAACGATAAACAAGAAGCAGGATAAATAATGAAATGGAATGGTACGTTAGGAGGTTAGAGTGCTATGGGGGGAAAAAGTACAACAGGGAGATTATTACCTTTTTTCCCAGAATTTGGGTAACTGAACTCTTATTCATGTCTCCCTTCTAAGGAAAAGAATAAACCCGCTTTGCCTCAGGCCATGCCTGATGACAGCTGCCGTCTCCTCCCAATGTATCTGACACCCATGCCGGTGACGAGGTTTTAGCAGATTCACTCATGTGTTCCTTCAACCAGCAGATATTTATGGAACACCTGATTATGGAATGCTCAACGTGACTCATAAGTTCTCGTCCTGAAGGGTCTTGCAGTTGAGGAAATTGCTGCATGTTGATTAGGCTTTGGAGAAGGGCAGGCAGGTGTGGTGGAGAGCAGGGGGCAGTGTGTGCCCTGCACGGTGTGCACCAGCCCATGGTGCCAGCCCCTCCCTGGACTCAGGGCTGTTTCACCGCAGCTTTCTTTGGCTGTTTTCTTCTGGTAAGTTGATGGATTTCCCAAATTTAGTATTGAAGGGAGGGGAAAATATGCATTGTTATTTCTGAGGGGGAAGAGATATTTTCTAGGTTGGCCTTTGAGCAAAATCAGGCCTGGGATCCCCATCTCACCCCACCCCCTCAGAGCGGGAAGGGATGCTGTGACCATCTATCCAGTTGTGTGCCCAGCCTGTGATGTTTATAGGCCTCCACACCCCTATAGTGTGGCTTCTGCTGCCCTTATTTAAAGGCCGGCCTGATCCTGGAAGAGCAGTGAAGGGGAGAGAGGCCCCTTGCTGCAGATCCCACGGCTGTGGGAAAAGGAGGTGGTCCTGATGCCTCCGGGGCTGTGACTTCTTGAATGCAGAGGAGAGACCCAAGTCTGAGGGAGGAGGCTTGGCCACATGGCTAGGAAACCCAGGCCGTGTGTGTCTGACCACAGAAGCAGACGCGCCGCCTTGGGGTTTGGAGCTGGGA
The DNA here is from genome assembly GCF_027574615.1 of Eptesicus fuscus. Classification (NCBI taxonomy): domain Eukaryota; kingdom Metazoa; phylum Chordata; class Mammalia; order Chiroptera; family Vespertilionidae; genus Eptesicus; species Eptesicus fuscus. Next base: position 32,892,399 of record NC_072476.1, read on the forward strand.
ACAGACCGTTCTCTCCACAGTCACCGCTCACATGGACCATGGTGATCTCGCCTGCACCCGGCCCCCTCAGCTGCTGAGTCATGCTCCCTGGGGTTCACAGAGGCGCAGCTCCAAAGCAGGCTGAGTCATTAGATGATGAATTGTGAAATTCTTATTCAGGCTGTCACCACGGCAGCAGTGGGCCCTGATCCACACCTCCTGTTCCCCCACCAAGCCTCTCAAAACATTCTCCCCTCACTTGTCATTCCATCTTCATCTTGGGGGGCCCTGACAGTGAGCACAAGACAGCAGTGGGATGCGTAGGGGTATCCCTGAGCTTCCCTTCTTGTGTCTGGATTCTGGACCTATTATAGCGACAGGGGTCTGGTCTGTTAGCTCAGGAAAGAACCTCAGTTCTCATTTTGTTCAACTCATCTGTGAACAAGGAAACAGGAGACATGCTCAGGATTTAGAGCTGTTTGGAAGGTCAGCTTTGGAGTCAGAATCTAAATCTACTTCGCCTGAGCAAGCCTCGCCAGGCTTCCGTGTCCTTGTCTGTCAAATAATGTTAATGTTCCTACTTTGTAGGGGTTGTGGCTGCTGGAAGTCACGAGCGAAAAGCACAGGGAGGTGGGTGCTCAATAGCTGTTATTTGATCTGTGTTAGATGGGAGCCTGAGGCTGTGTGAGTTAGAAATAAGGACCTGAGGTCTTTCTTCTTCTGGCTCAGGACACTCAGAGGGGAGGGGCAGGAGAAGGGGGCGGGGAGGCGGCTTTGGAGACCGATCAGAGGAGGTAGGGTGGGTTGGGCCAGCAGGCAGATATTCCTGCAGCCTGATTCCTCCCAGCCCTGCAGGGGCCACTGTGAGCTTGCAAATGCAGCATGCTAGAATGTATTCCCCATGTTCATTTGGTTCCCCCAAAACAGAAAGCCAGCAGAGACCAGTAGTGGGCACAGCTACCCTGACCTGGGCTCCTCACCCAGTCATACCTCACCTGAGCGTTCATGCGTGCAGTCCCGCTGGGCCAGATCACCTGCTGGCTCCCACCAAGCATTAGCCTGGAAGGTACACAGTGCTGCCCGGAGGGCCCCTCTGCTACAAGCAGGAGTGGCCCAGGACAAGGGTGGGACCACAGATGGTGACTATGCCTCCCAAGTACTGGGTTGGCATCTTTGGAGCTACGACAGGGGTGGCCATGATCTATTTTCCCTTTGCCATCTGGGCCTGGTTGTTAATAGTCCCCCATACCCATGAACAACCTGAGAAAAGGTTCAAATTTTTATAAAGAATTTATTCAGCAACAGAATAAAGATAGAAACACAACTGAAGGAATGAGAGTTTACAACAAAATTTTCAGCCCATTTCAGCTAAAAGAAATTTACTGGGCTGACACCATAGATAACGAAGCCCCAATTACAATTTCAACCCTCTCTCTCTTGGCTGAAACGCCAACCAGTTCAAATGTTCTCCTGAGACAAGTCAGGCTGCCTTCTAAAAACCTCCCCAAGGCTACTTCCTGATTGCCTCTTTATACACAGGCCCTTCTCTATTTGGTCCCAAAGATTCCTCACCTGGGGCTTCAGGTGAGGTCCACCCTGACCCTGCTGCACCTTACCCACTCCTGCAACCAAAAGCACATGTGGTCCCTCAAAGATCCTTTTTTGCTTTTGTCCTGATCCATTTAACTAAACCATACTCACTAACCAGTTGGGTAGGATGGCTCTGCTACCTCTGGTCAAGTTACCAATCTTCCTAAGCCTGCATCGGAACTTGGTCTTCTTCTTGCAAGGAACATTTTTGCGTGCTCTCTCTGGTAGCTCTCTGCCCCAGCTAGTCCAAGACTGCATTCTCCCCAAAACAGAACTCTGAACCCTTGTCCAGTCTCCCATTTAATTCATGGGATAACTCTAGCTCCCAGCTGACCCGCCAAGGAGAGATGGTCAAGTCCATTGATCTTGACACCCACCTACCCAGCTCAAGTCACTGACCTCACCGATTTTCTTGGAAGATCTCTGACTTCTCTCTTGGACTTCTGCCCCTGTGGAATTTTATCTCTGTAGATTTATTATATAGCATGGCTTTAGAGACACAGTAATAATAAGACTACAATGAAAGGAGAGCTATTCCCTCCCAAATTATATTTTCTCTAAATTATCAAGAGATTTGGCCACTCTCGCCATTTTGAACCTCTAAGAATCTATGGTTATCAGTCCTTCATTAGTACAGTCTGATTCTCAGTTGGCTTTTACGAATAGCATTGCATCTTAGCAAGCTGGCCATTGGTCCCTCCTGCTCCTATAGTCACGGTTGTGTTATAGTATATGGCATCTTCCAATAACTGCTGGAATGCAAAATAAAATCTTCTCCAAAGGAAAAAAAGGTAACTGCTCTACCCAGATGTTGAGCTTTTACCTGCAATATGTGCACATAACATCCCATTCAAGCTTACACTGACGTAAGAGTATTAGGTTAGTACAAGTGAGTTGATCTTTTTTTCTAACCAATACCTCGGATTTGAGCTTTATGGCATACAAAATAATTCTCTCTACTTCTCACCCAGTCCTCACAACCCTGTGAGGTGGGCATGGTGGATAGTATTATCCCCACTTAACTGATGTAGAAAAAACTGAGGTTCAGAGAGGTTAGGGAGCTAGACCAAGGTAACAGTTAAGTGGAAGAGCCAGCACTCAACCCAGGTCTCTGCTTCCTCGTTCACTTTTTTAGGTGCAAAGTACTAGTATATGAAAGAGGTTTTCTTACTCCCTTTCTCCCTACCTGAACGAATGGCATTCTCCTTTCACCAGTACATGCACAAGCTGGAGAGTTCCAAACAGGAAAAGGAATGATTGACCAAGTTAATTGTCCTGGTCCAATGGGGGCGGGGGCATATCTTTCACAATGTCCCTGATTGCTTAAGATCTGTAGTTTAACCAAGAACTCTTTCCCTCGCTGCTGAGTGGTGCTTTCTATGGGTTTCGTTAAGATTCCCAGGTCACAGGTAGGATGCTGGGGATTTGACCTCTAAGTTGGCTCAATGCTATACTCCCCATCTATTTCATTTTGCCAGTGTTCTGTGCCTTCCCACCCCCACCCCTTAATGAGAAAAATTTAGAATTTCTGTCAATCTTCCAATGCCTGGCTTTCCGGGAGGCTTACAGCTTCCTGAAAAGTCACGTGTCTCCTGTATGTCTGGAGCAACGGGATTTTCTTCTTGTAGTCAGGTGGCAATTCCTCTCTAAAGGTCTCTATTCCTGGTTTGCCTCCTGGGTGAGCCGCTTGGCTGGAGCCAATTCACCAGCCAGGTCCTCGGCATTGTGGTTCCTATACAGCTCTGTAGAGCTGCTGCTCCAACCTGAGGATGTATGATCCCCAGGTCCCCCTCCACACACATAAGCAGGACACCCCAATCTCAACTCTTTTGTGACTGGGAGCTGAGCCACGCCACCCCACTGTCCCCTCCCCAAGCATATGGTGGACAGTGTCCACAGTGTCCCCCTGCTGGAGATTTCCCATAAGCCAAGGTTTTGGACAACTTGGTTGGATAGGGCTATGTCATTTAAGGTGGCAAATCTCTGGTATCTTACCACTGTCCCACCCCTTTTCACAGATATTAATTCACTTCACACATGTGTGACTGAGCACCAACTATGAGCCAACATTTTGTTAACTCTGCAGATAGAGCTGCAAAGACGGACCCTCCCCACCAATGCAATTCATCCTATACTAGTTGGTTCCTTAGAACCCCACGTGGTTTCCAGTTGGTCTGAATTAGTTGGCAAACTCAACAAGACCTACTGCCTTCTGAGCACTCCATAATGATCTCCCTTAGGGGATCACTGACCTCGGTAACCCTTCCCAGGGGGTTCCTTGTCAGTCACCAGACAGACCCCTGCTCTGATGGCCTTTCTCCCTGCCACGCCCAGCCAGCTGGTACTCTCCCCCGACTCCTGCCCCTCTTCTATCAGAACAGTCTCATTTGTGCTAAGAGACATATCCATTCGCAAATCCAGTAGCTATTCTTGAATATCATTTATAGAGGTGTATTTTTGAAGTAAATATCCAAGCATATATGTTACTTAATGGACAAAAATAACTAAGTAGCAATGTGCATATATGAGTAACAACAGCACAAAATAACTCATAAAGAACCCAATCTCCCAAATCACTGACTATTTACATATTTTGAACCTATTCCCACACGGTAATGATTCAGACATACTTTCACCTTGTTGCTATCATCATGTGATCATAATCCAAATTCTTTTTTTCCTTATGATTACATCACATAACATATTCTTGTAAATAGTTTTCATAGTTATCATATATGAAGGCAGTAGCTCATTGTCCTAACAGACCACAATCTACTTAGCTGTCCCCCACAGCTGAGCAGTTTCCAGTCAAGACTGTAATTTATAGTGTGGCCACAAATATCTCTGTGCAAATACTTTTTTTCTTTTGAATTATTTTCCCAGAACGTATTCCCCAAAGTGAGATAACTGAGTCTTATAGTCTTTTTTTTTTGTACTCTTGTCAAGTATTGCTAAAATTCTCTCCAGGAAGCACCCTTTTATAGTGCCAGGAGTCTGTTTCTCCACGACATATTTTTAAAATGTATTTCTGATACATGAAAGCGACTGACCTTTAAAAATCGTTTTGCTTAGTAGTCTTGGCCTATGCGCGTTTCCTCCTGGGCACACAGCCTATTTGGTCCTCTGACCAAGTAAGATATGTTGGTCACTGCACATATGCAGGCTCAGCTCTTACTCAGATCAATTCTACAGATGCAGTTTTCTCATCTGACTGGTTTTTAAAATCTTCATTCTTTGCTGTACACATTTCAATTTTTATATAATTGAATTTGTTCACCCGGCCTTGAAGATTTCCCCCATCAAGTCAATAAACAAGCAATAACCTCCCCTTCCCCATGCTCTGCGCTTTCGATTTGGACTTGTCCTAATTCCCCTGGTTCCCTCGAACACTCCATTGTCCATGATCCTAACGTTACGATTCCCTTAGGTCATCGCTCGACAGCCCCTGGCTAAACACGTCCACCTCAGTCCCACCACTGCCATGACGTATGCAAAGAACCAGTGGTTGTGGTTCACCTCCAACTAGGTCCTTCCCTCCGGTTTCCACTCCTCCACCATCCCAGCCCCACTACCACCTTCTGAGGGTTTCCAGCCGTTGTCTCCCCAGTCCCACAGCAGGCCTCCAGGGTTGGGGTGTTGGCCCCAGCAGCAGTGGCCTACCGAAGGACACATTCCCTCACCCCTTAGTTCAGCCAATGAAAGCCAACATTTCTCCAAAGGAATTTTGCTGGAAAACTAAGAGGAAACTAAAAATAGACTCCAGGAAATGTAAAGATATAAACACAGAAGAGATTTTACATCCTACGTAAGTCTTGGCTCAGAGGTGGCGGGGGCACCTGGGGTCCCCTTCTCTCACACTCAGAACCCCGAGTCGCAGACTCGGACCCTGCCAGGTTGTCTCCTAGCAGCGTTCTCTTGTGGACTTTGAGGTAAACGCCTCTTAGTCTGGGCTGGCGCCTGCACTTGGTAGCCCAGAAGCCCACCCCATACTGCACTGGGGGACGCCATTATCAGAGAAGCCTGCACTCCTGGCCACGGCTGTGGGAGATGCCATTAACTGCCGTTTCAAAATCCCGGGCCTCTTCCGACCTGGTGTGTCCCTGTGCCAATCCGGGGAGAGGCAGTTCTCGGTCCTTCCAAAGGCATGTGCCTGACACACCCTGAGACCCCCTGGGCTTCTGCCCACCTCCCCAAGACTCCCGCTGGGCTCCTCCACCAGGAATCTTTTTTCCCCCCCGAAGAATGCTAATTAGGACAAGCTTACAAATCTCAGAGACTTAAACTATAACAACAGTAGCAGAGGGGGTGGTGGTGATGGTGGGGGCAGTCACCCACAAAAAGCAAGAGGAGGTTAACTCCCAGCACCCTGCCAGTCCCTCCTCCTCTGCTTCTGAGGGCTTTGGTCATGCCCCAAGCCTTGGTCCCTATCTCTGCACACCCAAAAAGGGGTTGGCAGTGTGGCATGTTACATGGAAAGGTTGCCAACACCTGCCCCCTGGGAAAATGCCCTCGTCCACCACCTCCCATGAGAACCCTGCCTCCCTCCTCCTGCCCCACTCCCTCCCCACTCCCACCCAGTTCCACCCCAGTCCCAGCCTTTTAACTGTCAGGAGAGCGGACCCGAAAGATGTGGATGGTCCCATTACTGAGGGACACGACCAAGTACCTGCCGTCCACCATGGTGGTCACCCGGGGCTTTTCCAGGCCATGATAGGCTGTCAGGAAGTCGCCTAGCAATGACCCCTTCGGGTCCAGGATCACCACCTTGTTGACCTCTCGGAGAGTCAAAAAAATATAACCCTTCTTATCCACAGACACGGAGCCTGGCTGGCAGCCATGCAAGCCCGGCCCTCCGTACTCCCCAATCACCTGACCCAGCCCGTCACAGACCACCACGCTGTTCTGCTGCCAATCTGAGCCCACGAAATTGCCCTGGGGGCTGGTGGTCAGAAACACCAGTGCCCGAAGGCCTCGGTTGGCCTTGCCCCCAGGGATGAAGCGGGTGGCCAGGCTGCCTTCCATGTTGTACACCTCCACGTGGCCCGACACACTGACAGCCACCCGGTCCCCACTCGGCATTGCAGCCACCGCATGGCTGGCCTGGGACAGGCTCAGTGCCCGGCGCCACTGCACCTCGCCGTCAGGGCTTATGAGGTACAGCCGAGCCCCGGCTGAGAAGGCCACCGCACCCTGCAAGGCGGCCACGCTGCACGGGGAGCAGCCCTCAGGGACAGGTATCGCGCCTTTGTAGTCGCCATTAAGGGAGAAGCGCTTCAGAGCCCTGTTCTGCTCATCAGCCACCAGGATCTCCCGGGGGCCAAAGGGACAGAGCCCAGTGATCCGGGGAGACCGCTTGTCTCCAGGCATCCGAGTGGGAAAGCTGCAGGAAAAGATGGGCCTGGGGAGGAGGCCAGAGCCCTCCAGGTTGGGCCCGGGCGCAGGGCTGGGCTCCCGGGAAATGGACTTGAGCCTGCCTTTGAATTTCCTCTTCTTGTTGGATCTGCCGCCCCCTGCAGTCTGGACTTCTCCATCTTCTTGAGGCATCTGGGACCTGCCTTCTCTCGGGGTCTGGGCTCTGTCTGTCTTTGGGGTCTGGGCTCCATTTTCCTGGGGCATCTGGGCTCTGTCCTCTTTTGGGGGCTGGGCTCCATCCCTACTCGGGGGCTGGGCGGCACCTTGTCTCTCCATCTTGGCTCCATCCTCTCTGGGGCTCTGGGCTTCCTCCCCTCCCTGGCTCCCAGCTCCATCTTTCCCACTGTCCTTCTGGGACTGCTGGTTCTCAAAGGAGAGCCACAGCAGGTGGCTGTTCTTGTCCAGGAGCCCAGGATGAAGCTCCAGCTGGGGCAGCAGACAGGGGGCTGGTCCAGGCGCCCAGGGACAACCCTGCAGCTGCCGGAGCCTCTGGGCAATCGCCCCCTCCAGCGAGAGTATCTCGGCCTCACGACCGAGGCCGAGCACCCGACGGGCAAAGGCAGCCGCAGCCCTGGCCACCTGCTCCCGGCTCTCCAGCTCTCCCAGCCTTTCCCGAGCAGCCTCCTCAGCGGCCTCCACGTGGGCCCGTAGCTGCCCCAGCACCTCCTTCTTCTGGGTCAGGAGGGCCCGGAGAAGCCCCTCAGCAGCCTCCTCCACCTGTGTCCCCACCCTGGCCGCTTGCTCCCGCAGGCGGGCTAAGGCTTCCTTTTCCACCATCCGGGCAGCCTCCAGCTCGGCCAGGTTCTTGTCCACGCCTGCTAGTAACTCCTCAAGGCCTGGCCTTCGGGCACGCACAGCTTCAGCCAGGGGCAGGCAGGGGTGGTCCAGGTGGGGATCCAGGCGACACTCACGGCACAGTAGCTGGGAACAGGGCTGGCACAGGAAGCGCAGGGCCTCTCCTGGGTGCTGGGGGCACTGGGCTGCCTGGCGCTCCCGGGCCTCCTCGTCATACCACCCTGCCCTGTAGCCCACCAGGTCCACCACTCGGTGGGTGTGAGTCTGCCGGGTGCAGCGGTGCCCATCGGCACAGGCCTGGCACAGGTCATCAGCACAGTCTAGGCACCGGGCTGTGGCTGGCCCCCCGGCACTGGCACCCCCCATCAGGGGGCACAGTGCACAGGCTGGCTTTCCTGCATGCAGGTCTCCCCCGGCCCGCGCCCTCACCAAATCCAGGAGCCCATTGACAAAGAAGTTGGTCTTGAAGGCGGCCACGCCTGCTGGTGGGACTGGCACGGTCTCGCGGCACTCAGGGCATCGGAGGTGGCCGCCCTCGGCCAGCTGAGCGAGGCAGTCCTGGCAATAGGTGTGCAAGCAGGGCAAGGTTTTGGGTGCCCGCAGCTGCTCCAGGCAGATTTTACAGGCCAGGAAGTCGCTGCTCAGGGCCTCCAGAAGGGAGGGCGAGGATCCCTGGGACACCATGCTGCAAGCAAAGGGTCAGGATGAGAGAGCAGAACGCACCCCCGGCCTGCCCTCCTGCCTCTCCCCCTATGCTCAAGCCCCACCAGGACTGGAGAATCACCTGAGTGGCCAGGAATTTTCTTCTGGTCTTCTGAGTTCTCTGGCCATTTGCTCTTGAGCCAGGGAGCTGCCCTCCTCCTTGCATATATTCAGCAAATATGAAAAAAGTCAGTGCTGCTTGCATGTGGTAAGAGATATAAGAAATGACAAGACGGAGAAGAGAAACCCCTGGCCTCAGAGAGTTAACAGAGTAATGACAGGCCTTGTGGTAAGTGTGACCCAAGCCCCCTGTGAACAGGTCCCGGGGATCCTGCTGGGGTCGAGGTGCTAGGGTGGGGGGACACAGCGGAAGGTCCAGGTGGGCGGAGCTGTCTTGACTCCTGGCGTTTGGGGCAGTGTAACCCCAATTTCCCTGGCGCATACACCTGTCTTCTAGACCCTGGGAGTGGCTTCGTGGGAAGTGGGGTCCTGAAATGGGTTCTGGAGCAGCCAGCAGGGAGGCCGAGGGGAAGGGGCTGCCCTGCCCTCTCCTTCCAGCCGCTGGGCCTGGGGGTCACAGCAGCCTCTGCCTCAACTCCTAGAGTCCTCTTCCTTCAGTCTTTCCTGCTGCAAGAGGCCCTCTGCTCGCCTAGAAACCTCTGAAGGGTCTGAGATGCGTGAGGCTCATCTGGGAATCCTCCCAGCTCCCAGTGGCAGGGAAATAGTGAAGGGACTTGGGGAATTTCCCCCAAACTTCCGGAAGGTGGGGGCTGGGGGCAGAGCTCAGAGAGTGGGAAGGGGTCTTTCCCAGGGAAGCCTCAGACCTCTGGTCCCGTGGGGTGAAGTGGGGGGGTGCTCCCGCCCAGCCTCCCCTCTCCTCCTGACTTCCGGGTCCCTCTCTCCGCCTCCCCCCTCCCTTCCTCTGCCTCCCGCGCTCTCTCTCCCTTCCCCCAACTCCCTACAGTTTAGCTCTTCCTTCAGCGCCCCTTCCCCTGCCTCTCCTTACCTGGCCTGGGCTGACCTTGGGCTCCAGCACCAGGAGTGGGGGGCCGGGGCCTGGGCACGGCTGCGGCAGGGTGCCTGGAAGAGAAACAAAACTGAAACTAACTGTACTTGTGCAACTTCCGTCCCAGCTCCGGGACACCGACCAGCACAGCCTCAGGCCCCGCCTTCTTCCCCACCCCGCCAGGACCTCTGCCTGGGGGGGCCCCACCCCCATCAGAGCTCGGCCCCCTCCGGGAGGCTCCGGGGTCTGCGGGTCCGTTGTAGCCTCAGGACTTGCTCCGCGAGCGAAGCATGTTTGCTCCTCTGAGGGAAGAAAATTAGAGATCTTCTGTGATTCAGACCCCAGTTCTCAGGCCGTTTCCAGTGCTGCAGCTTATCTGCACATCCAGTCCCGGGTGAGGCCCTGGGTGCCTTCCCCTTCTGCTGAGCTATGGGAGAGCCTGTGGGAACCAGATAAGGGGCCTCCATCTGAGGGGTTCAGCAAAGGCTTCCTGGGAGAGGCGTCCCTTGAGATGAGTGTGAAGAGTGACCAGGGGTTTGGGGGTCGCTGGAGAGGAATACAGGGAAGAGTGTTCTGGGAAGAAGGAACAGCAAGTACGTGGACTCAGAGGAACGAAATGGCACAACTCTCCTGGGTGGCTCTGAGTGACCTAGGATGGGTGGTGGGACGGGGGCATGTGAGTGGTGGCCCATGGGGTTGTAGAAGGAGGCAGCATGGCCAGATCATAAAGGGCCTTATGAATTGCATGGAGTCTTGAGTTTCACCCAACAATCTAAAAGAAATCACTGAAAGATATTTCCCCCAACATCTTATGAAAAACTTGAAGCACAAGGAAGTTGAAAGAATTGCAACAAACACTCCTATACGCACTACCTGGATTCTGCAGTTAACATTTTTCCTATAGTTGGTTGATTCATCATATATCTATTCAGGTACGCACCCCTTTATCCACAATGACAGGATTTCAGCTCCAACTGATGGGAGCGCGCTCTCAGCAGCTGAGAGAATAGAGGAGAGCCTGACTACAGGGCCCAGGTGAAAAGTGTGCGTGTGGCGGGGGTGCGGGGACACGGGGGGGGGGGGGGGGTCTGAACTGACCCTGTGGCAATAGGGACAGAGAGGGGATGGAAGCCCCACATGTAAATTACTGTGGAAGGCAAAAGAAGCCCTGGGGCTTGTGACCAGCCCGGGAGTGAGGTGAAGGACGGAGGGCAGGATGCCCATCAGGTTTTGTAGGTCTAGAGGTCAGGAGGGAGGGCTAGGCGGGTGACTTTCTCATACACCTCTAAACCTTTGGTTTAGAGGAGGTCACTCAACAGTGTCCAAAGGGAGAAGAACAGGGCTGAGATGGCACTATGGGGAGCACAGACATTTAAGGGCAAGTGGGGGAGGGGTTGGGGCTTGAAGGAGTCAGAAGTAGTTGCCAGGTGGAAATCCAAGAGAAAGATCACAGAAGTCATAGCTGGAGAAGGACCAGTGATGTGGAATGCTACAGACCAGAATGTCAGCCAAGATGAGGACAGAAAAATGTATTGGCATAGGTGTGCCCCGAGTGCACGCATACACCTGCACATGCGCATGGCCTCTGAGTGTGCTTGTTGTGCACATTCAAGAATGATTTGTTGAAAGCCTACTGTGGACAGACAGTGTGCCATGCACGGTGGAATTTACAAAGATAAACAAGATATGCTCCCTGCACACAGAGAGTTTGCAATCTAATAGGGGAGGTGAAATATGTACATGGTGCAATATGAGACAGTAAGACAAATGTCATATTAAGATGTCAAAATAATCACCACAACGGCTTCCTTCTATTGGGTATTTAGCATGAGCTTGGCATGGGGTGTTGTAAACATACCCTGATTTAATCCTCACAGTAACCTGGTGAGATAAGTATCATTATTGCCTTCATTTTACAGGTGAGGAAACTGAGTTAGAGAGAGAAAAAGTGATTCACTTGAGGAAGCCACATAAAGTGCTATGATGATCCGAACGAAGGAGAATTTGTTTGCTCCTGGAATGGTGGTGGTGGTATAGAAATCAGGAAGGCTTCCTGAAAGAGGAGACAGTACAGTTACTGCCCTACCCTGCCTCCCTTAATGTTGAACAAAGCTTAAAGAGTCTACTGGCCCCAGGATTATAGTTTCTCTACTCTGAGAAAAGGCTCCTAAACCAAGTGATAACTCAAATACAGTTAATTGATAAGCATTACTGAAATTGGACAATCAATGGCTCTGGGCTGCCGGTCATTACTTGAGCCGATTAAGCAGAGACAGCATTGAATCATATATGAGCGTTTTATTCCAATAATGCAAGCAGGTAATGGGAGAGCAGCAGGTCATCCACAAAATCTGCTCTCTCCCCCTTCGCCCCCTTCGCCCCCATAAGCCAGCTGCTTATATTGGGTAGAAGGACAAAAATTACATGGGGAAGTAGGCAAAAGAGATAAGAATGGGTATGCAAGATGGGCAGTTTACAGGCAATGTGAGCTGGGGGTTGCCAAAGCCTTGGGGTATGCAAGGGGCTGGTGCCTCTGGTTTCTGCAATGAGGTTGTTCATCTTTCCATGATAACTGGCAGCTCCCGGATGTAGAGAATGGGCTGAATTTCCAGGTGAGCTCCCAGGTCCGCTCTCCCCCGCCCCCCCAACCCCCCTGCCCCCCGCAACTCCCAACCAGGTTTGGAATGTGCATTCTTTAATCAGAACAAAACAATCATGGTTAACATAGCATGATTAATATTTCTTATAATTATAGCTAGTCCCCAATATTCAATTTTTGCCTCTAACATTACCATGGAGACATGTGCAGAGGAGAAGGAATTGGGGGTAGGGTGGAAATAGTTGCTGGAGGCTGAGGGCACCTCAAGATGACTCTGGGGGAAGGTGGTTGGTCTGGTTGGAATGCGGTTGGGTGGAGCGTAGGTCAGGAAATGGCAGTTGAACAGGCAGAACAAACTAAAATTTCCTGTTTAGAATCCTATAAGGCCTTAAGGTCATGGGGAGGCATTATAGGATTTGGAAAGCTTGGACTTTGTTCTGAAGGTACTTGGGGGTGTTGGAAGTGTTAGCAAAGATTTTTAATCTTAATTTACATAAATAATGATAATTTAACATACATTTTAAATACATGTCATCATTATAACAAAATTTTTTTCTGTGTATATTTCCTTTGTTCACTATCCATATGAAATATATTTTACATAATTGTATTTATAGTATATGTTAGGTCTGATCAAATAATTGAATCCACACCCCCTCCCTTGGGAACTGACCTTTAGACCACTTCACAACTGACATTCCCTTTAGCTTAGACCACATTCCGATTGCTAAGACCATTATCTTTCCCCTCTGGACCCGCCCAGAGAATTCTTCACCCAGAAAAAGCCCATTCCTTTAAAATCTCTGAGTCCCCATGCCTGCGTGCTGGTGCCATTTTGGAGCTCAACCCGTCTGGTTACCCAGATGACGAAATACATTTATAATTCTTTACCCCTTTTGGCCTCGTGCGTTTCTTCTTCGGGGATCCTAATATTTGGTGACGAAACCAAATTGATGAATTGCTTTTTATTTTACAGCCTATTTTTACTGTGTGGAATCACTATCATCTCTCTGATATATGAACGATAGTATTATGTGTGTGGTTTTAGTTTTCTTTGCCTTGTATAGTTTCTGTTACCTCCAAGTTGCTTTTCCTCTCTCCCTTTCTCCCTTTTTAGATGGCTGTACTTATTATTTCACTTTTTTTTTTTGTTAATCCTCACCAGTGTGTGTGTGTGTGTGTGTGTGTGTGTGTGTGTGTGTATGATATAGTTTTATGGATCTCAGAGAGGCAGGGAGAGGTAGAAACATCAATGATGAGAGAGAATCATTGATCGGCTGCCTCCTGCACACCCCACACTGGGGATTGAGCCCACAACCCAGGCATATGCCCTGATGGGGAATCGAACTGTGACCTCCTAGTTCATAGGTCAATGCTCAACCAGTGAGCCACACCAGCCAGGTGAGGATATACACTGAGTGGCCAGATTATTATGACCGGCCAGATTATTATGACCACCCCATCAGTACTTCATTGACACTTCCAAAAATACTGAATATTGAAAACTTCCTAAGCAAATACTCTCAAGGTTTTATTATTATTATTTGCATAACTAATTCACTTCATTGTACTGATGGGGTGGTCATAATAATCTGGCCAGTCATAATAATCTGGCCACTCAGTGTATATCCTATATAGTAAAAGGCTAATATGCAAATTGTCCCCTAGACCAGGAGTTCGACCAGCAGGCAGGCCGGCCAACCGCCCATGTCCTCTCCCCCTGGCCAGGCTGGCTGGACCCCACCCATGCACAATTTCATGCACTGGGGCTCTAATATATATATATAATCTGAGTGGCCAGATTATTATGTGTTCAGAGATCATGATAATCTGGCCACTCAGTGTATATGTGTGTATGTGTATATACTGTATACACACACACACACACACACACACACACACACACACACACACACATATATATATATATATATGTAATTTTTGTTTTTGTTGTTAATCCTTACCCGGGGATATTTTTCCATTGATTTTTAGGGAGAGTGGAAGAGAGAGGGAAAGACAGAGAGAAACATTGATGTGAGAGAGACCAGTGGACTGGTTGCCTCCAGCACACACTCCCACAGTGTGTGTGTGCGGTGTGCAAACCCACAACACAGGTATATGCCCTTGACCTGGAATCGAACCCTCAGCCCTTCGGTTGCCTGGGCTGATGCTCTAACTAGAGTCACACCAGCCAGGGTTAGTTAACATTTTAAAATTAGCTTTCTGAAGTATAATTTAAATATAATAAAAATCACTAATTTAAGCCTATAGTTGAATGAGTTTTGAGAAATGTATATAGTCATGTAATTAACAACACAATCATATATAGTACAATATAAAAACAAGGAGATTGACTTTGGAACAATACTGTTAACTAGACTACAGATTTTATTCATATTTCACCAGTGTTTGCATGCACCCAGCGTGTGTGTTCTATAATATACAGTATATAGTTCTATGCAATTTTATCACAAGTGTAGATGTATGTAATCACCACTATAATCAAGATACCAAGTTGTCCCATCAACACAAAGAAACTTCTTCCATCCCTAACCTCTCACAGCCACCGATCTGTATTCCATCTCCATAATTTTGTCATTTCAGGAATGTTATATAAATGGAATCATAAAGAATTACACATTTGGAGACTGTTACTTACTGTTCTTAAGATTCATGGAAATTGTTGCATATATATCAATAGCCCATTTCTTTTTATTGCCGAGTCATATTCCATTAAGTGTACCACACTTTATCCATTCTCCCATTGGAAGACATTCAGATTGGGGTTATTATAAATACAGTTACTATGAACATTTATGTAGTTTTTTGTGTGAACATAAGTTTTCATGTCTCTGGGATAAATGCTCAGAAGCATGATTGCTTAGTTGTATGGTTAGTGTATATTTAGTTTTACAAACAACTGCCAAAACATTTTTCAGAGTGGCTGTACCATTTTACCTTCCCACCAGGGATGTATGAGATCCATTTTCTCCACATCATCAGCGTCATTTGGCACTGTCAGATTTTTTTTAATTATTTTATTTTATTATTAATGACTAGAGGCCCAGTGCATGAAATTCATGCACTCAAGGGGTGGGGTCCCTCAGCCAGGCCTGCACCCTCTCCCAGTCCAGGAGCCCTTGGGGGATGTCCAACTGATGGCTTAGGCCCTCTCCCTGCCACAGAGGTGGGAGAGGCTCCTGTCACTGCTGCTTTACTCACCAGCCATGAGTCCAGCTCAGGGCTTTTGGCTGAGCTGTGCTCCCCCTGTAGGAGCACACTGACCACTAGGGAGCAGCTCCTGCATTGAGTGTCTGCCCCCTGGTGGTCAGTGCGCATCATAGTGACTTGCCATTCTGCTGTTCGATCGATTTGCATATTAGCCTTTTATTATATACTAGATGCCCAGTGCACGAAATTCGTGCACGGGTGTGTGTGTGTATGTGTGTGTGTGTGTGTGTGTGTGTGTGTGTGTGTGTGTGTCTCAGCCCAACCTTCACCCTCTCCAATCTGGGACCCCTTGGGGGATGTCCCTTTCACAATCTAGGACTGCTGGCTCCCAACTACTCACCTGCCTGCCTTCCTGATTGCCCCTAACCGCTCTGCCTGCCAGCCTGATCACCCCCTAACCACTTCCCTGCCAGCCCCTGATACCCCGGTCACCCCCAAATGCCCTCCCTTGCATATTCCCTCTTTATTAGATAGGGTTTTTTCTTTAGCATATTGGACAGTCCTAACTGTTTTGGCTCAGTGGATGGATGGAGCATTGGCCTGCAGAATCAAGGGTCCCAGGTTCAATTCTGGTCAAGGGCATGTACCTTGGTTGGGGGCACATACCCAGTGGGGAGTTTGCAGGAGGCAGCTGATCGATGTTTCTCTCTCATAGATGTTTCTAGCTCTCTATCCCTTTCCCTTCCTCTCTGTAAAAAATCAATAAAATATATATTATAAAAAAAGAAACATTTAAGATTCCTCCATATCTGCCTGGCTGGTGTGACTCAATGGTTGAGACCCCAGGCTGCCACTGCTGGCAGGGGATGGGGCTCTGGCCAGGCTGAGACCCCAGCCCAGGCTGCCACCTCAGCCCAGCCAAGCTGAGACCCCTGTCCAGGCTGCCATCTCAGCCTGGCTGTGGATAGCCTGGTGGGGGTGTGTGGCTCCAGCCCAGGCTGCCTTCGCTGGCCTGAAGATAGCTTGGTGGGGGTGCACCGCCCTGCTGCTTCAGGCTGCTGCTGCTGGTTGGGTGATCATGCAGTGGGGGTGCCCAGCCCTGCAGGTCTGAGACCCCAGCCCAAGCTGTCCTCACTGCCAGGGAATCCTGCGGCTCGGGGGCGTGGCCCTGGCGGCCTGAGACCCCCCAGCCCAAGCCTGTGCGGCTTGCCAGGGATCACTCGCACGGCTTGGGGGCGTGGCCCTGGTGGCCTGCTTTTGAGCCATCGCGCGGCTTGGGGGCGAGGACTGGCAGCCTGAGACCCCCAGCCCAAGCCGGCGCAGCTTGCCAGGGATCACTCGCAAGTCCCCGCTCCCAGATCCTCCTGCCAGCGCGATTGGCCACCCGGAGTCTCACCCCCACGCCTCCTGCTGGCCCAATCGTGGGCGTAGCAGAGTGATGGTTAATTTGCATATTACCCTTTTATTATATAGGATGATTTCAGAGAGGAAGGAAGAGGGAAAGAGAAATAGAAATATCAATGATGAGAGAGAATCATTGATTGGCTGCCTCCTGCATGCCCCACACTTGTAATCGAGCCTGCATGTGCCCTGACTGGGAAGTAAACCTCAACCTCCTGGTTCATAGGTTGACACTTAACCACTGAACCATGCTGGTTGGCCATATTGTCAGATTTTTAAATTTCCTAATAGGTGTGATACCTCATCACTGTTTTAGTTGGCATTTTCCTGATGGCTAATGATGTTGAACATATTTTCACATGCTTATCTCCCCTCCATATATCTGGTAAAGTGTCTGTTCTTTTGCCAGTTTTTTATATTTGATTTTTAAAATTACTGTTGGGTTTTAAGAGTTCTTTATATATTCTGTATAAGTCACTTGTCAGATTTGTGATTTGCAAACACCTCTCCCAATCTGTACCTTATTAAGAATGCTTATGGTGAGGCAAACATTTTTAACTTTGATAAATCCAATTTATCAATTTATTCTTTTACTAGAGGCCTGATGCACGAAATTTGTGCAAGAGTAGGCCTTCCTTCCCCCCCGCTGCCAGCACCAGCTTCCCTCTGGCACCCGGACCCGGGCTTCCCCCAGGTTTGTCCGGAAGGTCGTCCGGTCTAGTTAGTACATTATGCTTTTATTATTATAGATGGTTTTATTTTGGTGTCATGTCTAAGAAATCTTAGCCCAACTAAAGGTCACAGTGATTTTCTTCTAGAAGTTTTATAACGTTAACACTGATATTTAGGTCTGCGATCCATTTTGAGTTAATTTTTGTACATATTTTGAAGTAATATGTATTTGTTTGCATATGGGTGTCTCATTGTTCTAGCCACTATTTTTTAAAAACAACAACACATCTTTTTTTAAAAAAATATGTACTTTATTTATTCCAGAGAGGAAGAGAGAGGGAGAGATAGAAACATTAATGATGAGAGAGAATCATTGATTGGCTGCCTCCTGCATGCCTCCTACTGGAGATTGAGTCTGCAACCGAGGTAGGTGCCCTTGACCGAAATCGAACCTGGGACCCTTCAGTCTGCAGGCTGACACTCTATCCACTGAGCCAAACCAGCTAGGGCAACACATCTTTTTCTCCTTGAATTATTTTAGCATCTTTGTCAAAAAACAATTGGCCACAAATGTGTTTATTTCTGGATTTCTTATTCTATTCCATTATTCTACATGTCTATCCTTACGTCAATGCCACTCTGTCATGATTACTGTAACTTCACAGAAAACTGTGAAATCAGGTAGAGTTCTCAATTTTTGTTTATTCAAAACTATTTTGGCTATTCTAGATCCTCTGCATTTCCAAATAAAGTTTAGAATCAGTAGGTCAATTATTTAAAAAGCTGTCTGAGATTTTCACAGAAATTTCATTGAATCTATTGATCAATGTAGAAATAATTACCATCTTAATAGTATTGAATCTTTTAATTTATGAACATAGTATACTTCTCTTCATTTACAAGGTGGAGCAAAAGTAGATTTATAGCTGTGAGTACATGAAACAGAGTTTATTCTAATATTGTTTATTAATTGTATTATTTTACATATGAATAACTGTAAACCTACTTTTGCCCCACCCTGCATTTGTCTCTTCTTTAAATCTCTCAGCGATGTTTTTCAGTTTTCAGTGTATAGGTCTTGGACGTCTTTCACTAAATTTGTCCCTAAATATTTTATTTTTGGGATGCTTTTTTGAATAAAAATTTTTAATCTCAATTTTTATTGTTTATTGCTAGTTTTAGAAATAGAACTGGTTTTTATATGTTTTGGTCTAATAGCCTATGGCCTTGCTAAACTCAGCTAGGACTTTTACATTCAAGGCCATGTCACTCATGAATAAAGACAGTTTTATTTCTTCCCATCAGAATGCCTTTCACTTTTTTCTTGCCTTTTTGTACCAGCTAGAATCTTCAGTAAAACGTTGAGTGAAAGTGCTGAGAGCAGACGTTCTTGTCTTGTTCTTGGCCATGGGGGAAAGCAGCCAATCGGTATCATTAGGTGTGATGTCAGCTCTAGGTTTTTTGTAGCTGTCCTTTATCAGATTGAGAAAATTTCCTCTATTCCTGATTTATTGAGAGTTTTTATTTTTAATCATGAATGGGTATTGGATTTTGTAAAAATTTCCGCATTAATTGAGATGATGTGTTTTTTTCTTTATTCTATTAATGTGGTATACATTAATTTATTTTTAGAGTTAAATCAATGGTACATTTCTAGAAAAAAACATTTAGCTATAGTGTACAATCCTGTTTATATGTTGCTGGATACAATTTGCAAATATTTTAAGAATTTTTTTGGGGAGGGAGTTGGGATGGGAATGGGGGGACGAGGACAAATATGTGATACCTTAATCAATAAAGAAATTAAAAAAAAAAAAGAATTTTTGTGTTTACCCTAGCTGGTCTGGATAGAGGGTTGGCCTGCAAACTGAAGGGGCCCAGGTTTGATTCCCGTCAAGGACACATGTCCGGGTAGCAAGCTCGATCCCCAGTAGGAGATATGCAAGAGGCAGCCGCTCAATGCTTTTCTCTTGTCATTGATGTTTCTATCTCTCACTCTCCCTTCCTCTCTGAAATAAATAAAAATATAATTAAAGTTTCACTTTTAGAGGACATTAAGGAAAGAAAAAAATATAGATCAATCAGTTGTATTTACCCACATATTTACCATTTCTGGTATTCTTTATTCCTTTCTGTGACTTAGAGCTACATCTGATGCCCTTCATTTTCAATATGAAGGACTTCTTTCTGTATTTTTTGTAGGATAAGTCAATTATCAACAAATTCTTTCAATTTATACTTGTGAATGTTTTAATTTTTGCTTTAATTCTTTACAAAATTTAAATAAGTCTGGCAAGTGTGGCTCAGTGGTTGTGTTGACTCATGCACTGGGAGGTTACCGGTTCAATTCCTGGCAAGGGCACAAGCCAGGTTGCAAGCTCTATCCCTAGGAGGGGGCTTGTGGGAGGCAGTCAATCAATGTTTCTCTCTCACCCATGTTTCTATCTCTCTCTACCTCTCCCTTCCTCTCTAAAAATCAATAAAAACATATAAAATTTTAAATAAGAAATGTATTTATAATATACTTGACTTGACGAGAAAAGTGTCCAAGATCCATCTCCTTAAAATAAGTTATCATTATGCTCAGCCAGGGTGGCTCAGTAGTTGAGTGTCGATCTATAAACCTGGAGGTCATGGTTCCTTTCCCAGTCAGGGCACATGCCTGGGTTGCAGGCTCGATCCCCAGTGTGGTATGTGCAGGAGGCAGCTTATCAATGATACTCTCTCATTATTGATGTTTCTATCTCTCTCTCCCTCCCTCACCCTTCCTTTCTGAAATCAATAAAAATATTTTTAAGATTTTATAATTACTTAAAGACATTGTTGCTATACATGTGACAGCTACATACAAATAAAGTTATAAAATGGTCCTGGATTTTACAATGACAAATGAAAAGCATTGCAAGTCTCTTAAACAAGATATGTAGAAAATTTTATTGTTTTTTTAAAATACATTTTATTGATTTTTTACAGAGAGGAAGGGAGAGGGAGAGAGAGCTAGAAGCATTGATGAGAGAGAAACATCAATCAGCTGCCTCCTGCACACCCCTCACTGGGATGTGCCCCTAACCAAGGCACATGCCCTTGACTGGAATCGAACCTGGGACCCTTGAGTCCACAGGCCGATGCTCTATCCACTGAGCCAAACTGGTTAGGGCTTATAGTTGTTTTTAAAAAAATATATTTTATTGATTTTTTACAGAGAGAAAGGGAGAGAGTTAAAAACATCAATGAGAGAGAAACATCGATCAGCTGCCTCCTACACACTCCCTACTGGGTATGTGCCTGCAACCAAGGTACATGCCCTTGACCGGAATCAAACCTGTGACCCTTCAGTCTGCAGGCTGACACTCTATCTACTGAGCAAAACCTGTTAGGGCCTTATTGTTGTTTTTTGTTAAACAGCATGAGCTAATAACTTATTCTATCTAATAAAGAGGAAATATGCTAATTGACCCTCATGCCGTCACAAAGATGGCAGCGCCCACAGCCAATAAGGAGGAAATATGCTAATTGACTGTCCCACCCTCAAAGATGGTGGCGCCCAGTCCCCTCAGCCCCGCTGAGGTGGCAGGTGGGCCTGGAGTCCCCCAGTCACCTCAGCCCCCCAACTGCCCAGGGCTGGCCAGAGGCACAGGCAAGCCTCGAATGGTGGCTGCCCAGCCACCCAGGGCCGCCTAAGGTTCAGGTAACCAGGGCCAGCTGAGGCTTGCGCTGCCAGCAGTGGCAGCAGCAGAGGTGTGATGGGGTGTCACCTTCCCCTGATTGCCGGGTTGCCTCCTGCCCCTGAGGGCTCCCAGACTGTGAGAGAGGGCAGGCTGGGCTGAGGGACCCGGACTCCAGTGCATGAATTTTCATGCGCCTGGCCTCTAGTTGGAATACATAGATGGGAGTTAGATGAGCAAGTTTCTGATGGAGAAAGGGGATATTTTCATAGATGTTCATGAAACAATCATTGGCCATTTAGTTGTTTGTTTTTTTTTAAAGCAAGATTCTTGTGGACATATTCCAGTCACTTCATGAACAATAAAAGAATGGGGAGGGAGAAATAAAAGAATTAAGAAAACTATTCAGGATGTGGTGGAGCCAAATTGAAGTTTTCTAATTGAGAATGTGTTCTTGGTCTAAAGAAACAGAATTTTGGGTGAAAGTAGCTAATTCTCTTTTTAGTAGGTACTTCTTATGCACTATAGGAATATGTCAATTCTGTCTTTTTGCTTTTTTGTTGTTGTTAATCTCACCTGAGGATATTTTTTCCATTGACTTTTTTTTTTAAGAGAAAGTGGAAGGGCAGGGGGAAAGAGAGAGAGAGAGGGAGAGAGAGAGAGGAGACATCGATGAGATACATATCGATTGATTGCCTTCCACATACACCCCGACCACGCTAGGATCAAACCTGCAACCCAGGTATGTGCCCTTGACCAGGAAGCAAACCTGAGACTCTTCAGAGATGCTCTAACTACCAAGTCACATCAACCAGGATGTCAATTGTATCTTTGCCATTTATTTCCAACCATGTGGGCGAATCTATTTCTCTGATTGGCTGCCTATCAGATTGAAATCTGATCTGCCTCATTGACAAACCTTATCATTCACAATAGGCTTTCATTAGTTTCCTAATGAAACTAATCTTACACTGCATCACAGAACCGTCCTGCCCCACACCTTCACATCACCTCACCACTGTCTTGGTCTGGACTCCTTTCGTGGGTCTTTCATCACAGCGAGTACTGGATCCACAAAAGATACCAGACCCCCATCAAATAGGCACAAGAACAGGTTGACAGTTAAAGAAAGAAAAATATATCATTTAAACATGAGAGAACTGGAGTGGTTGCATTAATATGTTACTATATACTAATATTTAAAAAATAGAGACAAAGAGGGACATACCATAATGATAAGAGGAAGATGTAGAAATTATAGGCATTTAACAACAGAAGGAGACAAAAACTACAAGGAGAGGTAAACTCCATAGTGTCCACACAGCAGTTGTTGTTCCAGGATGTTTATGGCTCAGCCTTGAGCTGGGTTTAGCAATAGGCTAGCAACTTAATAGCAGCTCTGAGAACTGAGCACAAACCTGCGTAGAACCCCCACCCCCAATGGCCTCCCTTCTCTGTTTTTTACGTGACTCTCTTAGCAATGCCTATTCCATTTTATTTCTCCTTTATAAGTAGCTATGCAACCAAGTGTATTAAAATGAAGTTATTGTATACTATTCACATAAATAAAAAATTGTAGTGCTAGACCTAGCCTGTAGTCCTGGCATTGGTGCTTCTGTCGTCCAGAACAGCCAACGTGTGGGTCTGATGTCCGCTTAGGTCTGGGTATATCCTAAACACGTCAGGCTGGAGGTGTTCACTCTCACTGAGAAGCATGACTGATGCTTGTCTCATGCTCCAAAGAAATCATTTCTGCCTCCAGCTGTCCAGGTGAGACTGGCACAGTGTCCAACCTCCTGCTCACCTCATGGACAGCAGCTGTCACACTCAGTCCCCATATTCCTGTTGACACGAAGCTGGAATTCAGTCACTCTTGTAGCAACCAAAATTGCTTTGAGTCACTTCAAAAGTCATCTGGTCCCTGACCAGCCAGCCGTCATAGCCCAGGACCAGAAGCTCCAGGATCGGATTTCTAGTGACAGCAAACCTTGCGTCAGGTTGACAGTAGTCCCTTTTTCCTTTTACCCTCCTTGACCTCTCTGACATTTTACGTATTTGCTTTTTTAAGGTCCCAGCCTCTCAGTGCTAAGGAAGTTTATTTTCTGGTAGTTGGAACCTCATAACTTCTATATGGAAATTTTCTAAAGGAATCTTGGCTTGGACTTAAAAGCCTCTATTATTTGCTCTTCCATCCTGAGACTAGAACCAAGAAACTCCTTCCACAAAATTTCATCTGCAATGCCTGTTAGTTGGGGTGAAGTCCTATCTCATAGGTAGTATTCCCATTTTATAAGGTTGAAAAATACTTGAAGAGGTTTACAGGTGTTCGTTTACACCTTTTGCTGCACTTATGTAAATTAATAAGGCCTATGCAAATTAATGAGGCCTCTCCGACGTGTGAAAGTGTTGATCACTCCCTTCTCAAAACTGGCTCCTCTCTAGGCCTCTGCCCCTCCTCCCTCTCTGAATGCTCCTTTCTGCGCGTAGCCCACCCAGCAGCGCAATCCACTCTGAGCTGTCTTTGCCACCCCGGCCCACCAGAGGGAGCTCTTATCCTGCAGAAGCTACAGGAAAAGGACAACAACCCAGCCAAACCACCTCTCCTTGTTTCTGGGTTCTGGGAGGTGCCTGTCAGCCTGAGAACTGCTCTTGCCAATCATCAGAGGCCCTATGCCCCCTCTATTCTGATACACCGCCAGATCCCCCTTCATCTCCCTCTTTTTTAAAAAATATGTTTTTCATTGGTTTTTAGAGAGAGAGGGAGGGAGAGGGATAGAGAGAAGCATCGATAAGAGAGAGACACATGGATCCATCTGCTGCCTCTTGCATGGCCCCCACTGGTTCATGGATCCACGCTTAACCACTGAGCCATACCTCCCTCTTATACTAGTAAATCTCCCACAAAGATTTCCCTCCGCAGGACATCAGGTGCAAATTATAAAGGGGCACCAAGAAAACTCGTTAATCAACCTAAGTAATACTTTAATACAATATATATTTTTAAAATCCACAATGAACTAAACATCAAAATTGCAAAGACAGGATCAATGTGACCAAATTTCCCTTTTGCTCAGGCCTCAATTCAGCTCTGCTCGGCATTGCTGGGTTCAACCTCCTGTCTCTAACTCAAGGACCTCTTTTCTGTATTTGCTTCTCTTCGACATCACCGTTCATCCCTCCCCTGACTCCTTCGTTAGCATATTTGCCATCTTAAAACTGTGCACACAAAAAAGGGCCATATATTAAACCTCACAAGCTCAGGGGAGGCCTGCATGGCAAGGCTTACAAACTCAGAGACCTAAAGTAACCATATAGGACGGTCTGACATTAAAACTTTTTAACTAAAAGTGAGTCTTAGTGGGTAGTCATGTCCTAGTCTAGCATCATCCTTGACAAAGGTCAGTCTTTACCTTAACTGAGTCTATTGTCTTTTTGCCTCTATGATAACACCTTTGGAACGTCAGAGTACAGTAATCCTCTTTTTTCCAGAACCCTCAGGGCACAGTCTCCTACCAGAGCACTAGATCACAGAACCCCTCGCTGTCATCTTGTTCCCCCGCACACCATCTCTATGTGCTGTACATTTCCCCACCAGAGCACTGAGGCCACAGAATTCCATTGTTACCTTGTTCCCCACATACCATCTCTATGTGTAAAATCTAATTGTTAACTGCCCTATACCCACCAACGAAAAGGAAATAGTTCTCTTCATTTTACTCTTTATTCAATCTCAGAGACTGAAAATAAAACAATTTCTATTCATTGATAACATGATTGTCCATGTTGAAAATTTCAAAGGAAAGAAAAAAAGAATTGGATGCTTGTTCAACTTACAAATGGAAATGTTTCTCCCACCTCCTTAATCTACCACCGGTGGATTTCATGAACCCACCTTGCATCTCCTCCTTTGATTGTAATGTATAAAATAAGCTGCAAAACTGCCCTTCTCCGAAGCGTTTTCTCAATTCGTCAAGATTTTGCTTCCTGGCAATTGTCAATTTGGCTCAAGTAAACTCATAAAAATTCTCTACAGGTTTGGACATTTTTTATTTCGACATAACAGAATACCAGTCCCCTGCTTGACCTTACATGCTGAGGCTATCATTGCCTTTCTATTCTTCATTTTCTCTAAAACCGACTACAATTAGGCTTTTGTTCTTGACACTCCCGAGAAACGGTTCCAGCCAACCTCACTGACAACCTCCACCTTGTCTGTCCTCCTTTCCCTTGGCCATGGCCTCTGACAGAAGCGATCACCCTCCCCTTGAAGCTCTTCCCTTTTGGCATCTTGGTCTCCCAGCTTCTCCTGGTTCTCGTCCTACCTCCCGGCGCACACCTTCTCTGGGTTCTCCTATCTTCCTGACCCCAAACAGTGCATTTAGACCTCCTTTCTGTCTACACTCCCTCCTCGGGTGACCTCATCCAGTCCCATGGCTCCACATGATGTTATATCCTTGAGAGGATGGCAGTTCTCAAACCTTCACCTTCAGGCCAGGCCTTTCCCCTGACTTCCAGGCTCATGTCCAATTTCCCTACTGAACATTTCCATTTGTAAGTAGAACAAGCATCCCATTCTTCTTCTTTTCTTTGAAATTTTTGACATAGACAATCATGTTATCAATGAATAGAGATTGCTTTATTTATTTTTTTCTTTTCGATCTGTATATCTTTTATTTCTTTTTCCTGCTTTGTTGCACTGGCCAGGACTATGAATACAATATTTATTAGGAATGATAAAAAAACATTCTTATCTTGTTCCAATCTCAGGTGGAAAGCATTCAGATTTTTAACATTATACATCTTTCTATATGCCCTTAGCAGGTTAAGAAAGTTTCCTTCTATTCCTCGTTTGAGGTTGTTGTTGTTTTTGTGTGTGTGTGTGTGATTTTAAAAAATGAATAGATATTCAATTTTGTCAAATGTTTTTCTGCATCTATTCAGATGTTCATGCAATGTTTAATCTTTAGTCTATTAACATGATTAATTTCATTGATTGCTTTTTTAAAAAAAATACATTTTTTATTGATTTTACAAAGAGGAAGGGAGAGGGATAGAGAGTTAGAAACATTGATCAGCTGCCTCCTGCATGCCCCCTACTGGGGATCAAGCCAGGAACCAAGGTACATGCCCTTGACCAGAATCAAACTTGGGACCCTTCAGCCTACAGACTGATGCTCTATTCACTGAGCCAAACCTGTTAGGGCTCATTGATTGCTCCTTACATGTTGAATAAACCTTGTATTCCTAGGACAAAACCTACTTGTTCTAAACACTAGCTCCCACATCCCAACCTGCCCTCTCATCCCCAGCCTCAGGCATCTCCATCTCTTAAACAACTTCATATTCCAGTTGCTGAGGCCAAGTGCTTTGCAATCATCTTTGATTCCGCTTTTTCTGTTGTATTGTGTAAACCCTCATCTCTCCCTTCAAAATGTACTCAGAATCCGACCTCTTCTCCCTACCTCTTGCCTGAACTACTGCTATAATTTGCTCACTGGCCTAACATGTTCATTCTATGGTATTTACAAAGATGAGTTTTATGAAGTAACACACCATAGGTTTTATATAGGACTCATGTGTGTTTGAGAAAAATGTATGTTCTTTAAATTTCTGGAACCAAATTTTAATATATATTTATCAGATAAAGTTTATAGTTCAAGGCTTATTCAACCCCTCTGTAGTCTTTAAAAAAATATTTTTACTGATTTCAGAGAGGAAGGGAAAGAGAGATAGAAACATCAATGATGAGAGGGAATCATTGATTGGCTGCCTCTTGCATGGCCCCTACTGGGGATCGAGCCCGCAACCTGGGCATGTGCTCTTGACCGGAATCAAATCTGGGACCCTTCAGTTTGCAGGCTGACACTCTATCCACTGAGCCAAACCAGGTAGGGCAACTCCTCTGTATTCTTAACATCATTTTTTTCCTGCCTAAGATATAAATCACCAGTATGTGCTTTTGTAAATATCTCATGAAGGCTATGAATTTATCCATTTCTTCTTGTAATTCTGCCATTTGTGATTTATATATTTTAAGTTATACTAAATCTATACACATTTAGAATTTTTATATTTTTCCAATAGGTTGAACATTTTTACCATTATGCTAATATCATATGTTAGCAATTGAGTCTTTATATTATTACTAGAGGCCGATGCACGAAATTAGTGCACGGGGCTCAGCCCTTGCACCCCCAGCTGCCTCAGCAAGCCCTCGCAGCCCCAGCTTCATCCAGAAGGTCACCGGACAGTCGTTCTGCTGTTCGGTCTAAATAGCATATTAGCTCTTTTTTACATAGGATAATGCTTTTTGCCTTAAAGTCCTTTTGGCCTTCAAGACCTCAATTTCCCTTCCATATCTTTTCTCTAAGGAAATATTTACCTTCAGCCTAATCTGGAAATGGAATATTTGAATAAACTATTAATGAACATGCACTAACAACAATTAGTTATGCATATTTATTTACGTGAGAGTATATTTATGCTCAAGAACAGAGGGTACCCATACTTTAAGAGCACACATGAGCCATTCACAGACACTGACGATGTACTAAGTTACAAAGGCACCTTAGTAAATTCCAAAGTTTCCACATGATCGAGACTCTGGTCTCTGACAGTCGTAAATAACATTGAAAGTCAACAGCAGCCCAACTAGTGTGGCTCAGTGGTTGAGTGTCAACCTATGAACCAGGAGATCACGGCTCAACTCCCGGGCTCAACCCCTAGCAGGAGGCAGCCAATCAATGATTCTCTCTCATCATTGATGATTCTACCTCTCTCTCCCTCTCCCTTTCTCTCTGAAATAAAAAATATATATATTTTTTAAAGTCAACAACAAAAGGCTAACAAACACATCTCATTTGTCTGGGATTTATTTAGAAACCACTACATTTTGAATCATAGGTTGAAATCATGAGGGCAATTCTCTTTCCCTTTTCTATCTGTCCACCTGGCCTTCCAGGTTCTCCTTGTCTTTCTTGAACTTTCTCCTGAGCTGGTCACTCTTTCATCCTCTATTTTGCTTCAACTCTGCCACAGCTCCTGTTCTGAGAACTCGACTTACCTCCTTTTTTACAAAAATATATTTTATTGATTTTTTTTTTTACAGAGAGGAAGGGAGAGGGATAGAGAGTTAGAAACATCAATGAGAGAGAAACATCGATCAGCTGCCTCCTGCACACCCGCCACTGGGGATGTGCCTGCAACCAAGGTACATGCCCTTGACCGGAATCGAACCTGGGACCCTTGAGTCCGAAGGCCGACGCTCTATCCACTGAGCCAAACCGGTCAGGGCTCGACTTACCTTCTTATCTTAGACTGATTTACGTGTTTACTTGTTGGTTTATTTATATAGTTTGTTTTTCACGTTTAACTCCTTTTTTTTTTAAATATATTTTATTGATTTTTTACAGAGAGGAAGGGAGAGGGATAGAGAGCTAGAAACATCGATGAGAGAGAAACATCGATCAGCTGCCTCCTGCACACCTCCCACTGGGGATGTGCCTGTAACCAATGTACATGCCCTTGACCAGACTCGAACCTGGGACCCTTCAGTCCGCAGGCTGAGGCTCTATCCACTGAGCCAAACCGGTTTCGGCTCATTTTAATTGAAGAAGTAATGAATTAATGAGGTAACATCTTGTCAACTGGAACAAAGGAGCCTATGAAATGTCAGTTCCTCTCTCTGGGTCCTCACCTCACAGCAACCACCACAGATTCTTGGTTTCTTTGTTTTATTTATTTTAATTGATGAAGCATAACACATGTAAATGGAGTAAGTATGCCAATATTAAATGCTCTTGTGGCTGAATTGTGTGTTCCCCCCCCCCCCCCCAAATTCATATGTTGAAGCTTTAACCCCTAGTATCTCAGAATGTAACCATATTTGGAGATGAGGCCTTTAACAAGATGATTAAGTTAAAATGGAGTTCTTAGGGTGGGCTCTAATGTAATCTGACTGGTGTCCTTATAAGAAGAGGGAATATGGACACCCAGAGAGACACCAGGGGTGCCCCACATATGAAGACACAGTGAGAAAGCCAAGGAGAGAGGCCACAGGAGAAACCAGCCTTGCTGATGCCTTAATCTCAGACTTCTACCCTCCAGAAATGTGAGGAATAGCTTTCTATTGTTTAAGCCACCCAGTGTGGGGTATCTTGTTATGGCAGCACTAGCAGACAAATTTAAGTGCATAGCTGGAGAAAGTTTTACATGTGTACATATGTGTAAGCACCACTCACATCA
This sequence comes from Eptesicus fuscus, assembly GCF_027574615.1. NCBI lineage: Eukaryota > Metazoa > Chordata > Mammalia > Chiroptera > Vespertilionidae > Eptesicus > Eptesicus fuscus. The sequence continues at coordinate 32,921,635 of NC_072476.1, forward strand.
AGATATAGGCCATTTCTATCACCCAGCTCACTCCCAACCAACCCCTATTTCCCAAAGGCCACAAGGACTTTGACTTCCATCATTATAAAGTGTTTTTGCCTGATTTTGAAACTTGCGTAAGTGGAAAAGACCCCAAAAGGCATGTACAAAATGTTTATAGCATCTTCATTTATAATAGCCAATACTGGAAACAATTCAATAGTCCATTAAGAGGCGAATGAATACACAAATTATGGGATTCCATTGCATGGAATATGACATAACAACAAAGGAGAGCAAATTACCGATACCTGAAACACTATGGAAGAATCTCAGACGTTCTGTTGTGTGAAAGAAGGCAGACACAAGAGAATGCATATTGTATGATTTCATTTACATGACTTTCTGGAACAGACAAAGTAATTTATAGTGACAGAAAGCAGACCAGTGGTTGCCTGAGGCTGAGATGGAATATGGCTGCAAAGGGGCATAAGGAAACTCTTAAAGGGATGGAGGAAATATTTTATATCTTCATTGTGGTGGTGATTACACAGATATGTGCATTTTAAAAATGTATTCATTGAATTGTGCACTTAAAATGAGAGTATGTAAAAAGTGCTTATGTAAATTACACCTCCATATAGTGGTTTTTGTCTAAAGAAAAAACAAAAGCCAACTGTGCAACTTGGAAAAACCGTTGCATGCCAGCAAGACAAAAACCTACACAATCCCTACTTGCTTAATCTTAAGACCTAAAGATATTCAAAAGCCAGTCCTGGTTAATTTCCCAAGTTCAGAATTAACTGAAAGAATGCGGGAGCCCCGTGATATCCACTTGATCTCTGATAAAGATTTTCTTGGAGGATGTGGCTAAGAATCGTGACAAAATGGGTTTGTTAACATTCTCTGTCCTCTTTCCCCAGATCCAGCCTTGGGACAGCCCATCTGGGAAAGGGTAACATACTAGAGGCACTTACTCTTGACTGGTGCCTCGTCCTGCTCAGGAAAGAGGGAGAAGAGAAAGAGACTTGAATTTCAGTGTGTAAAGTCTTTTAAGAATTGGCACAATCATTGAAGAGATTTATACAAAAGGCTGTCACTTACCATTGCAAGTAAAGGAAGTAGGCAAGATCCAGAAATAACACCGAGTGGAAGTCTTGCCATTGGGGAACACAAGGGTTGGGGAATGAGTGTTTCTTTCAATTAATCCATGTGACCCCTGTGACATTGTGATTTATCCTTATATATATATGTGTGTGTGTGTGTTTGGTCTTCATCTGGCTTCTGTCACAGAGCTCCTAAAACCTTTGGAATTTCTTAAGTGAGGCGAGCCCTAAAGGTGTCGTTTGTTAGGTTAATGAGGTGGGGGCTGGTTGCCAAGAGAACCGACCAAGTGATTAGAGGGTTGGAACTTTCAGTATCACGCCCCTCCCCACCTCCCCACCCCCACCCCCACTTGACCTCCCAGTAGGACCAGATAATGAATCAATCCCCAGTGGCCACTGATGTAATCAATCATGCCTATGCAATAAAGCCTCCAGGCAAACCCAAAAGGACAGGATTCTGAGAGCTTCCAGGTCAGTGAACCAGAACGCTTACCTGTGCCACTGTTCCAGCCCCAAACTCCCCAGGGACAGAAGTTCTTTTGTTCGGGACCTTGCCCTAGGTACCTCTTCATTGGACTGTTTATTCATATTGTTACCGGAAAGGGGAACTGGCTCTGAGCGGGTCTGCCTAGCGCTGGCTGGTAGTGTCTGGGTTCTTGACTTCGTGCAGGGAAGATTTCACAACATGGATCCAGGCAATTTTGAGGGTTTGTTTATTAAAGCCGGGACAGTGAAACAAGGAAGGCTTAGCATAGAAGAAGCAACAGGAGAGAGCCTAGGTGAGGCTGCTTTAGCTCACTGGGAGGTCAGAGAAAAGGGGGCCTTGGAGACAGGTTCAGGAGTTAGCCGGGCTGAGCTGCCACTGCCCATTGCTCTCCTGGTTGCAAATCTCCTGGGGTCCCTTTGAGTTTATGAGATGAGCACCTGTGGGGGAGGGAGAAGAGGAAGGGAAAGGTGTAGGCATGCTTTTGCTCACACTGGTCCTTTGTCTCGAGGGCTTTATTGCTCTCTTGCAGGAACCTTAGGGAAGGTTTCCACAGAACATTCTTCGGTTTGTTAAGTATGCCCTTTCAGGGTCGTGGTCTCCACTGATTGGTCAGTGCCAGGGCAGAGTGTCATTAGTCACTGCAACTGGTCCTGGCCTCGCCCACCTTGTTTTGCTGCTTTTCTGGGCCTGGAGATGAAATACTACTGAGACCTAGATATTATCTCTATGGAGGTGATCTTCTGTGTCTGGCTATAAATTGCTTGACCAGTTTGTTCAGCTATCTGTCTCATTTTCCCCATTCTACTTGCTAAGCAATTTTCCTAGCTTCTTACTATCCTGCCTCAGTGGGAGTGGAGATGGGCACAGACATTCTGGAGAGCTATCTGGCAAAGCAGCAAAACTAAGTTATGTGGAAACCCCATGTCCCAGCAATACAACTCCTAGAGAAACTCTCACGTGAAAGGTCTTAAAATCCTAAAAGAGCCCTAGCTGGTTCTGCTCAGTAGTTAGAGCATCAGCCCTAGGACGGTGGGGTCTCGGGTTTGATTCTGGTCAAGGGCACATACTTCAGTTGCAGGCTCGATCCCTGGCCCCAGTCAGGGCGTGTGCGGGAGGCAACCAATTGATGTATTTCTCTCACATCAATATTTCTCTCTCCCCCTCCCTTCCACTCTCTCTAAAAATCAATGGAAAAAATATCCTCGGGTGAGGATTAACACACAAAAACACCCTTAAACGAATAGAAACAGAAAAAGATGAGATCCACAGAACACATTCATATACTTACAGAGATAAAACAGGACAATATAACTTTCAAGGCTACATTAATATATTAAGGTATAATGAACATCTACTTAGCATATTGGAGTGGGCACGGGTGGAGGAGGGATGAGCCTTGGCTCAACTATTGACCGTAGGGTGTTCTGAAATGTGTAACCAACTCAGGCCACTGCGCCTGACATCCAATTAAAAGTCCTCCAGGAGAGCAGTGCCCACACTTTGGCGTATCAGCATCACTTAGGTCCCAGCCTGTGTCAAAGAGCTTGAGCATCTAAGTTCTTTTTGTTGTTGTTAATCCTCACCCGAGGATATTTTCCCATTGATTTTTTTTTTATTTATTTTTTTATGGAGAGTGGAAGAGAGAGAGAAAGAGAGAGAGAAACATCAACGTGAGAGAAACACATTGATTGGTTGCCTCCTGCAAGAGCCCTGACCAGGACCCAGGTCGGGGAGGAACCTGCATCCAAGGTATGTGCCCTTGACCGGAATTGAACCTGGGACCCTTTGGTCCACAGGCGGACGCTCTATCCACTGAGAAAAACTGGCTAGGGCGAGCCTCTGGGTTCTTTGATGGTATTCTGATCCTCTCCCAAGTAAGAGAACCACTGTTCTAGGAGAAGAGCTGTGTTATGGGTTAAATTGTGATCCCGCCCTCCAATTCACATGTTGAAGTCCTAACCTCAGTACCCCCGCATGTAACCTTATTTGGAAATTCTGTAGGGTTGTTGTAGATGCAATTAGTTGAGATGACAATATACTGGAGTTACAGTGGGCCCCTAATCCAGTATGACTGGTGTCCTTACAAAAAGGGGAAATTTGGACATTGACATGCACACAGGGAGGACATCACGTGAAGATTAAGGGAGACCAGGGGTGACGTGTCTACAACCTCAGAACACCAAAGATTGCCCACAAACCACCGGAAGGCAGGGGAGAGACGTGGAACAGATGCTTCCTCATGGCCCTCAGAGGGAACCAACCCTCCTGACACCTTGATCTTGGACTTCTGGCCTCCAGAACTGTTAGGGGATAAATGTCTGTTCTTTAAGCCACTTTGTTTAGGGTGACTTATTACAGCAGTCCTAGGAAACAATTATAGGGGTTAGCCCCTCCTTGGCGTGTGTGGGAGGTCTTGATCCGCTGCCTGGTGAGTGAGTTTTGAGGGCGCAGCCACGCCTGTATGGCTATTCCTGAGAAGAGCTCACCATCAGAGTTTCCAGGCCAGCCTGCCCTCCAGGTTTAAGAGTGAAGCCACAGCAAACCCTCAGCTACTCTAGCGGTGTCTCTGACTCCTTGCACCAGATCGCAGGCCTGAATATTCTCAATATGGGTCTCTGCAGTGCAGACAGCTCCATTCTGGTAAGGGAGGAAGATAAAAGGAAACAGCTTCGTGCTTGATGCACTAAGGTTTTGCTCAGCCCTGAATAGGGAAGTGCTCAGGAGCAGCTTCCCTTTGGTTTCCATCTGGTCTACCCTGTGGCATAGCAAAAGGACCTCTCCTCCTGCTGAAAGAGGCCCCCACCCGACCCAGGCAGACAACCTCTATCCTTGTTGGATGTGTTGGGTGAGAGCTAGCGATGATGAACTGTTGATGTTGGACCTGGTGTTGGGGAGAGAGCAGCCTGCTTTCCTTAAAGCTTGTTCACATAGTGGGCTTTCAAACTAAGCATGCCCAGTGCAAACCTACCCCTCCCTCGCTGGGTGACCACAGGTAAGCCACTTGGCCCTTCAACTCCTCAGTTTCCTCATCTGCAAAAAAGGAACTAATGGTACTTCCTCCCAGAGTGTGGTGAGAATTCAACAAAATAGAGGTGTGTTTTCAATCCTTTTTCATCGGGCGCCTGTGAAAATGATTGCATTGGTCAGGCTGGAGGCCATGTTTCCTGTGGCAGGGTGGGAGTGGGGCACCAGCCTCTGGCAAGTCCTGCCAGTGGTTGAAGGGCTGGGGGCTCCCTCTCTTCACTGACTGTAACCTTTCAGGGCACGATGGATTGAAGTGCCCAGGTTGGGAAGCTATGAATTGATGCATGTGCATGCTTGGCACCAGGGCTGGCATTTACCAAGGGCTCACAAATGGTTGAACTGTGACTGTAATCCGGACAATTTGGAAGTCTGGAGATGCCACCTGGCAGGGGCCCATCAATGGCCTGTAACAATTGCGAAGAACAAAACCACTCAGTCCTCACCAGGCATAATGGGCCCTCTTTTCCCAAAGATTCAAAATGTTAGTCCTATGGAAATGGGGGTGGGGACAGCAGAAATAGCAGTTCTGTCCCACAAGCCAGAGCTCCAGGGGTTCCTGCAGTTGCTCTACAAGAACCCTGTGACTTATCACCAAGATCAACACCAGTGAGCTCTGCTCATGCCTGGCACACACAGAAGAGGCTGAGTCTGAGAGTCCTGAGACGGGGCTGCTGATGGCTGATCTTGAGTTTTTAACCTGGCCAGCACCTGCCCTTAGCCAGCACCCAGTGAGGAGGAGCTATAGGCACCCCAGATCTGTCTGCCATCTTCCTCCTCACTCCTGGCTTCTCCATCACCCATGCCTGTCCTCCGCCCCCCCCCCCCCACGCCGCCCCGCCCTGCCAACTGCAGACTTTAATCTGTTTGCTCTGACCTACCCTGCCTCCCACGCTATGAGACTTGTTTTTTTCTGAGTCTGCTGCTCTATTCACTTCTTGGTGCCCCAATTGTTCTTGACCTTAGCCAATCCCAGCCCCTGAAGCTCCACCTTGATGCCGGCTGACCTGTCCTCCCACCCCCACCCCACACTGCCTCCTGACCTTGGCTCTCTCTAGGAGGCACTGAGCTAATCAGGCTGATTATCGCCCAGGTCCAAATCCATTTTCCTTGGTTACAACACACAGTAAATTTCCTTCGCCGCCTGGCTCCCTGTGAGCCCTGCCTCTTGTCAGGCAGCCTGCCTTAGGAAGTCAGCATCCTGCATCCTCCCCTCCCCTCCCCCGCCTGATGTATCATCACGGATGAATCAGGCCTGCCTGACCCCAGGGGTGTCATCTAAACACCATCTCCAAAGTCACTTCACCCTCAGCAACAAAACACAATTGTCACATCTTCCCAGATCTAATAAATCCTCTGGGGTTCTGATTGCCAAGGTCCTTACTGTTTTCCAAAAGAATATGCTCTAATCTGTGTGCGAGAGGGCTGAGTTTTAGAGGATGCTTTGGAAATAATTTCCCTCTTCTCTACACAGTCTGAGGATGAATTAGCAGCCTTGGTCTTCGTTCACCATCAGGGGATGGCCCTTGAACTTCCAGCCTCATTTCATACTTGTCCCACCCCCAGGGTCTTTGGGTGACTGAAAGCCACAAGAAAAGACCCAGAGAAGAAAAAGAAGGAAGACCAGGATGCTGTATTTATTCGCAAACCCAGGCCCCCTGGGATGGAGAAAAAAGCTATGCTGACCATTTCTTCTGTCTTGATCCCTTCTAGAGAGAGTGAGGTTTGGCTGTGGGAGGAAGGGAGAAAAGAGGAAACCAGAATGTATATGTGCCCTGGGCATGCACGGCTTGTGCTAGATTCTATTGCCCGGAACCCAGTGCTTTCCAGAGGATCGGAGACAAGCATGTGTGAAACAATTAGAGAATAAGTAAGAATGCAATTATGTTATGTTGACACAAGCCACAAAGGCCACAGAAGGGTTGGATGAATGTGACAGGAGATGCTTTAAAAAACATTGTGGAGATGAATCTTGATTCAATTAAATGTAACAACCATCAATATGCACAAGGCACTGTGTTAGGTGCTATGGGGGTACAGAGGGGAACAAAGCCCCACGTGTACCGTGTGGGGATAGTTATGTAGGGAATATTATCAATGTGATATAAAAAGATACATAACAGTGTTAAGAAGTACTCTGGCCTGAATGTCTGTGTCCCCACCCCCAAAGCCCTAATCCCCAACGTGACGGCATTTGAAGAGGGGGCCTTTGGGAGTTAGATAAGATCATGAAGGTGGGGCCCTGGTATGATGGAATTAGTTCCTTCATAAAAATAGACACCAGCCCTAGCTGGTTTGGCTCAGTGGATGGAGCATCAGCCTGCGGACTGAAGGGTCCCAGGTTCGATTCCGGTCAAGGGCATGTACCTTGGTTTTGGGCACATCCCCAGTGGGGGGTGTGCAGGAGGCAGCTGATCAATGTTTCTCTCTCATTGATGTTTCTAACTCTCTATCCATCTCCCTTCCTCTCTGTAAAAAAATCAATAAAATATATTTTTTTAAAAATAAAATAAAAATAGACACCAAAGAGCTTGTTCCTCCCCACCCCCCACTAAAAAGCAGTCATGTGATCACAAGGTGAGAATGTGGCCGTCTGCAGAAGAAAGCCTTTACCGGAACACAGGCTTGCTGGCAGCCTAATCTTGGACTTCCAGCCTCCAAAACGGCAAGAAAATTAATAATTGTTGTTTAAACCACCCAGGATGTGATATTTTGTTATGGCAGCCTGAGCTAAGACAGGGAGACATAGATGAGACAGATTAATTGTGAGGAGTTGTATCAGAGAGGCTTTCCTGGAGGAAGTGGAATTATAGCTGCAGGATGAATCAGGTTCTAGAGAGGAAGGTGTGGGAAGGGCATTTCAGGCTGAAGAAGCGGCTGAGGGGAGAGGGTGGCATTTCAGCAGAGCATGCGGTGGAGAGATGAAGCCATAAGGGAAGGGGGGCCCCAATCCCAGGGACCTTGAAAACCACTCTGAGGAGTGTAGATCTTGCTTTAAAAAGAGCAGGTGAGCCCTGGCCTGTGCGACTCAGTTGGCTGAGTGTCACCCCATGCACAGAAAGGTTGCTGGTTTGATTCTTGGTCAGGGCACATACCCAGGTTGGGGGGTTGATCCTGGGTCAAGGTGTAATTTTTCTCTTTTCTCTCTCTCTCTCCTCCCCCCGCCCCCATCAATAAAAACTTTTTTTTTTAAAGAGCAGGTGAACAGCATAATTGGGAAAGAGCCAGTGGCTTCAGCAGGAAGGAGTGATGGTCAGGAGGGCAGGCCACAGGGAGAGTCACCAGGAGCAGACAAGGCTACTGCTGGGCCAGCGGTGATGGCCCTAAACAGGCCATGGTCCAGGCAGGAGCAATACCAAAGGGGGAGCCATGGCACCTGGAACTGTGTGACTGGGGCGATGTAGGAGCCAGAGGTGGTTTTGCTTTTAAGCCCCCGCCAGGTCCTCCTCTCCGTGTCTGAGTGTGTCCACTTCTAACCTTCTTTTGTGCATCTCTGTGCATTTAGATTTCCCTGATTCTACAAAGTGGTGGGGCCTTCCTTTCGTCTTGCCCCCAGTCAAACCCATCACTCTTTTAAGGTTGGAAGAGGAGAGAGGAAGGAGAGACTTAACAGAGAAAGGCTATGGAAAGAGAGAATTGTGAGGGGAAAAGTTGACGTAACGATAACTGTTTTCTTTCTTTCTAGAACTTTCTGTGAGCCAGGTGTTGTTCCAAAGACTTTACAGGTACTAACCCAGTGAATCCCAAGAGCAGCCCCACAAGGAGGGCACATAACTGATGGTCAGGAACACAGACACGACTGGTTTATTATCTCAGCTTTACAATCCACTGGCTGCAGGATCCTGGGCAAGTTACTGGATGTCTCTTTGCCTCAGTTCCCTCGCCTGGGTGATGGGGATGATGGAAGTTCCCACTCCGCAGGGTTGTAGGGGATATGTGAGTTAAAATATACAACACTTAGAATGGTGCTTGGCACAAGGTGAGTGGTCACTCAGTTTTTCCATCTGAGAGAACTGAGGTCCAGAGAGAAGTTACTTTCCCAAGCTCACCCAGGTGGCTGGATAGCTCACCCAATGTTGGACCTGGGCCAGCTATGATTTTAGTCACTCTAGTCTTCCTCACCATGGAGCAGATGTGAGGAGAGAGCTGGATGGGGCTGAGCCAGGTAATATGGTTTCAGACTGGATGTAGAGTGTGTAGACCCTTTAAGTACCCCCTCGCATGGCCACTGATACCTGGGCCTGTGGGAGGTGGTTCTGACGGTAAAGACACCTGATTCAGTCCATGCTACAGACTAAATGTGTGTTTCCACCACAAAATCATATGTTGAAACCTAATTCCCAGTGTGATGGTGTTAGGAGGTGGGGCCTTTTGGGAGGTGATTAGGTCAATCTGGAATGGGATTAGTGCCCTTCTAGAAAATGCCCATGAGAGCTCGCTCGTCCTCTCCACCACGTGTGTTTACAGAAAAGGACAGGGGTCTGCGAACCAAGAAGCAGGTGCTCACCAGACGCCAGATCTGTTCATACTATGACCTTAGACTTTTCAGCTTTCAGAACTGTGAGAAACAAATGTCTGCTGTGTATAAGCCAGCTGTCGATGGTATTCTATAACATAAGACTGAACCGACTAAGACAACCCAGTTTTAGGAGCTGGGGGATTTTATGGCAAATATGGGAATGAACCAAGCGAAGCCTGAAGATCTAATGAGGGAGGTCGGGAAGGAATGGCAGGGAGCTGCTGAACGGTACCTGCAGATGCTCTAAGCGTCCATGAGGGGGCAGCAGAGCCTAGGCTCTTTCTTAGGTTAAGGTTAAGTGGTCTGTGGAAGAGACCTTCCAGCACAAAATGAATCCTGGGCTGCATGGCAGGAATAGTACTAAAGCATTCTAAAAATGTTAAAAATCGCAATGATGAGGGGGACTTTAACAACAACCTAGTTCTTATTTAGCACAAGGCAAGACTAAGTCCAACTGGTCAAATCCGATTTCCCCAAATTTAACCAAGGGAGTTAATGAGAAAGCAGGAAATAGAACCCAAGACTCCATCTCTTCAGATCTATGGGAAGAGCCCATTTCCAGAAGAACTTGGTTCTCTCAGTAGGAAGTGAGTCCCTATGTCATGTGAGTGTGCATGGGATCTTCTTGGCATCCTCGATGGTCAACCAGTGATGCCAGGGAAGGTCAGAGATGGCACTCTTCTTGGCTGCAAATTTCCCTTTTGTCATCTTGAGATCAAACTCATCAGAACCTACATCCTGGAGGAGAGAAGGGGAGGAGGAGAGAGCCTGGCAGGTGAGAAACAGGAGCTTGTATAGGTGTTGACTGGAAATGGTATGAGAACCACGAAACATTTCATAAAATTGCTTGTATTGTTTTTAGTTATTAAAAATACTAGAGGCCCGGTGCACGAAATTCGTGCACGGGGGGGGAGGGGGGTGTCCCTCAGCTCAGCCTGCACACTCTCCAATCTGGGATCCCTGTCACAATCCAGGACTGCTGGCTCCCAACTGCTCGCCTGCCTGCCTGCCATATTGCCCCTAACCACTTCTGCCTGCCAGCCTGATCACCCCCTAACCATTCCCCTGCCAGCCTGATCGACATGTAACTGCTCCCTTGCCGGCCTGGTCACCCCTAACTTCCCTCCCTTGCCAACCTGATCACCCCTAACTTCCCTCCCTTGCCAACCTGGTCGCCCCCAACTGTCCTCCCCTACAGTACTGGTTACCCCTAACTGCCCTCCCCTGCCAGCCTGGTCGCCCCTAACTGCCCTCCCCTGCTGGCCTGGTTGCCTCCAACTGCTCTCCCTTGCAGGCCTGGTCGCCCCTAACTGCCCTCCCCTACTGGCCTGGTCACCCCTAACTGCCCTCCCCTGCAGGCCCAGTCCCCCCACAACTGCCCTCCTCTGCAGGCCTGGTCCCCTTCAACTGCCCTCCCCTGCAGGCCTGGTTGCCCCCAACTGCCTTCCCCTGCTGGCCATCTTGTGGTGGCCATCTTGTGCCCACATGGGGGCAGCCATATTTGACCACATGGGGGCTGTCACCTTGTGTGTTAGCGTGATGGTAAATTTGCATATTACCTCTTTATTAGATAGGACTAGAAGACCGATGCATTAAAATTAGTGCAGGAATGGGCCTTCCTTTCCCTGGCTGCTGGCACCGCCTTTCCACTCCGGCCCCACCTTCCCACACTGCCCAGAGGCCCTGAGTGGCTGGGGCGGTCTGGAATGCCTGAGTCATCACCATGGCGATGATGCAAGCATTTTGCCCCCTCCCTCCCCGCCACTTGGCACCTGCGTATGCAAATTAACCCACCATCTTTGTTGGGTTAATTTGAATACACACTCCTGATTGGCTGGTGGGTGTCGCGAAAGTATGGTCAATTTGCATCTTTCTCTTTTATTAGTGTAGATATGATAATATTGACTAACAAAAAAAACCCAGGCTCTGTAGATAAAAAGAACTTTAAAAATACTCAATCTTATATACTAAAAATGCTATACATTAAAAAAACATATTTTTCATGAAGAGGTGATTCAATAAAGTTTACAAGATGATTTTATATAACGGAGAGTGCAAACCAGGGTTTGAAGGATCACCACTGTAAACCAGTTGATGAGAATGCTGTCCTTGGTGCTGAAGCTGGACATAGAGGAGGAAGAACCTCCCCAGAAAGAGCAGAAGGAACTCGCTTGAGGTCATAACAAGTCCATTGGGGGTTCCATGGTGTTTATATTTGATTCTCAGAAATGTAGTCACTCTTCTCTTCTTCTTAATTTATTTTCTTTTGTAAAAATATATTTTTATTTATTTCAAAGAGGAAGGGAGAGATAGAAACATCAATGATGAGAGAGAATCACTGGTCAGCTGCCTCCTGCACGTCCCCAACTGGAGATGGAGCCCGCAACCTGGGCATGTGCCTTGACTGGGAATCAAACCATGATCTCCTGGTTCATAGGTCAACATTCAACCACTGAGCCATGCTGATTGAGCCTTCCTTATCTCTTATCATGTTCTTGTGGGATGCTCTCAATGGAGAAATGTTCCATGAAACTTAGCTGAATGGAGATCTCTTCATTTCCAGACCCCACAGCTCCATGTGAAATTTCTTTTGCCTTAGAATGATGTCATCATCACCTCAGGCCTCTTAATTTGTATCTGTAAAGAGAGTGAGAACCAGGTGAAGGTTGGGCCCATGAGAAACCTGGAATTTGGGAGCATGAGAGTCTTGGGAAAAGGGAAGCATTCAATTTAGAACTTATTCTATTAAATGGAGTCTAGCACAAACCAACAGTTTCCCTCCACTCTTCCCTACCCCCAAATTAGGTGAGTTTAAAAGTGTCCTAGCTAAGGAGTTCACCTCTGCAACAAGGTTGTCTCTAGGGAAGAGAACCAGTGCCTGAAGCCAATCACATCCCTGAAGTGAGAATATTTTGAGGGTATTTCTTCTGCCCTCAAATATCCACCCAGTCAAAATGAAAGTGGCAATCAAGGAGTTGTCACCCCTTACCTAAGTGACCTATCTTGGCTTCAATTATAGTGAGACAACCTGACATTATGTACCTCTTGAGGTGATGCAATACCATTATCTATGATGTATGCTTAACAAAAATGGTTAAGGTGAGTGTAATCAAGCCTGTTGGCCAAATTGCCAGTTTATAGGAAATACAAAGGATTGAGGGACATGTTAAATTACATCATAAGGAAATAATTAGACAAATCCAGAATGTGGAGCATTCCTTAAGACAACCATCTTGGACTCTTACAAAAACCAATACAGGGGTTGACAAAAGTAGGTTTACATTTGTGAGTATGCAAAATACAGAGTTTATTCTTACATTATTATTTATTAATAATTGTATTATTTTCCATACAAACAACTATAAACCTAGTTTTGCCCACCTCATATATTTAAAAAAGGTAGGAGCCAGTAGTTGGTTAAAAGACCAAAGAGACACAACAGAAGTCAGTTAGTGAAATTTGTGGTATTCACATTTGGAAAAAAACGGGTTATAAGAGATGTTCTTGGGATAATTGGAAAAATGGATATTGGATGATATTCTAGAACATTATCCAATAGTACCCAAGAGTGTGTACTAATGTGTCATAATGTTTGCAACTGACTTCCAAATGGTTCAGCAAAAATTGATGTGAATATATATGGCAACCTGTTAAACATTATAGATTTAGATGAGTACATAGGTATTTACCACACTATTATTTTGACTTTCATGGTGTTTGAAAATTAAAATAACTAAGTAATTTGGTCATCAAGGGCATAAAAGTGCAGAAGGAAACCTCTGAGCCTGAAGCCTCAGGGTCTTAAAAGGACAGACCCCACCTTGCTGCTTAGCTATCTTCCCCCACCTGCTGCCATCCCAAGTTATGTCCCTTTTCCAGCAGGGCAGGCCTGGATGATGACCTGGACTAACAAATTATAAACATGACTTTGCTTTCTCAAAGATCCTACCATGTTGTGGGGGGGGGGGGGGGGGGGAGGGGAGGATGGGATCTCAGAGCAGGGGAAGGTGAGCCTCTCATGCAGACCCTTCTTACCTTCTTTTTAGAATCTATGTGGTCCAGGGAGGGCTGGAAGTTACTATAGATGGAATCCAGGTTGAGGGAGTTCTGTGGTTCTAGACAGGGAGAAAGCCTCACGTAAGCACATGGTTGGGAAGACAAGCTCTCATCTCTCCCTTTAATCCCACCCACTCCCTTTAATCCCACCCACTGCCGGATGAGGGGCATGTCCTCACTTCACAGGAACCTGAAAAGTATTTGCAAACATGAGAAGCTACATTGATTTTCAAAAAATGTAAAAAATCTGCCGAAACCGGTTTGGCTCAGTGGATAGAGCTTCGGCCTGCGGACTGAAGGGTCCCAGGTTCAATCCCGGTCAAGGGCATGTACCTTGGTTGAGGGCACGTCCCCGGTAGGGGGTGTGCAGGAGGCAGCTGATCGATGCTTCTCTCTCATCGATGTTTCTAACTCTCTATCCCTCTTCCTTCCTCTCTGTAAAAAATCAATAAAATATATTCTAAAAAATGTAAAAAATCACATTTAAAAATCCAACAACGAAAAGCCATAAGTGCTTTGCAAGCAGCTTCTCAAGTTCATGTAGTCCAACAAGATTTGGCCTGGCTTGGGGTGCCGTTTGATAGCTTTAGGATATTGACTGCCCCAATTCATGAACAGCGGCTTTTTAAAAAATAGGTTTTCTACCATGTTTCAAAATCAAGTTTTATCATTTTCCTTGGTCTTAAACATCCTTTGTTAAGTTCTAGGTGCTGTATTTTTAAATTACACTAGAGGCCCAGAGCACGATTAAATTGTGAGCGTGTAGGGTCCCCTAGGCCTAGCCTGCCATGAGGGCCATGTCTGCTGCCCTGCGATGCCTCCCACGCTCTGTGGACGCTGCTGGCGCCCTATGACACTCTGCGGATGCTGCTGGCACCCCGGGGTGGCGGTTGGGGTAGAGGAGGGTAGGACCCCAGACCCCGCTGCTGGCACCTCGGGCCTCACAAGCTCATTTGTACCTGGCTGGTCCCCATTCCTCTCTCCGCAGTGTTGCGTGTCTGATCCCTTGGCTGCTCCAAACCCTTTGGCTCTTTCCTTAGTAACAGCTTTTACTTTCTGCCTCAATTCCTCTCCCAGCTCGGGCCCTTCCCCCACACGCGCCTCACCCTCACCGCTGGCTGCGTGCACCCCTGCCCCACCCACCGCGGCGGGAGCACCTCCGCTTGTCACCTGGGGTCCGGTGCTGCGCTCCCTCCCCGCCTGCCTGGCGCCCATCCCCCCCTGCCCTCTAAGCCACACGGCCCCGCCCACCCACCGCCCGGCCCATCAATGCACCTCCTGGTGACCAGTCTTTGGTCGTTATGGCCTTAGGGCCATTGTGTTTTTATTATATAGATTATCTGTTTGTTGCTGATGCATAGAAATGCAATTCACTTTATAAAAATTGATCTTATATCTGGCAACTTAGCTAAATTCTGTTAATTTTAGTGATTTAACATTCTTTTGGGTTTTACATAAGACAATCACATCAGCAAATGACAGATTTATATTTTTCTTTCCAACCTTTAAATAGTTTAATTTTTTTTTTTTTTTTTAGTATTCTGTTCAGGACACCCAGGACAATAATTAATAGAATTGGTGATAGAAGACATCTATGACTTGCTCCTGGTTCAGTATAGAAGTTGACAAACTACCACATGTGAGCCAAATCCAGCTTGCTACTTATTTTTATATGCCCCACAGCTAAGAATTTTTTTTAAATTTAAGTGATGAAAAAATTTTTTAATAGAACAAAACCACACCCATTCACTTATATATTGTTACATCCACAGAGTTGAGTAGCTGTGACAGAGATCGTATAGCCCACAGGCCCCAAATATACCCTTTATAAAAATGTTTGCTGTCCTGGTTGGTTTGCTAACTGGTTAGAGCGTCAGCCTGTGGACCCAAGGGTTGATGCTTTTATTTCCGGTCAAGGGGAGTGCCTCCATTGCAGGCTGGACCCCTAGCCCCAGTGGGGGTGCATGTGGGAAGCAATGAATCAATGTGTGTGTGTGTCTCTCTCTTCCCTCCTCCCTCTTCTCCACTATCTCTAAAAAAAAAATCAATGGAAAAAATATCCTTGGGTGAGGACTAAAAAAAAAAAAAAGTTTGCCAACCCCTAGATAAATTGAATGACTTTTAATGTTTTATCATTGAGAATAATTTTTGTGTGTTTGTGTGGATGCCTTTACCAGAAAGTGGAAATTCTGTTTCTAATTGGATGACTTTTTCTGATGAGCAGACATGTATTAAATTCTTTATTTTGCATCCATTGAGGTGATGATAGGTTTCTTTTTATTCTGGTAATGTAGTGAATTTATAAGTAGGTTTTCTAATCTTCAGTTTTCTAGAATAAACTCAAGTAGTTTTGTTTTCATACCTGATGGATTTGGTGTGCTAATTTTTTGTTTGGCATCTTTGTATCTATGTGCACAGTGAGTTTGGTCTTTACATTTTGGCCTATTAATTATTTAGAAACTTTAAGGACATTTCCAAAGATATAGGATTTGTGTTTTTGTTTTCCAGAAATATTTTTTGTTATTGATTTCTAATTCACTTGCATTGTAGTCATATACTACAGTCTGATTTAAATAACTTTAAAACAATTATTGAGCCCTAGCCGGTTTGGCTCACTGGCTAGAGCGTTGGCCTTCGGACTGAAGTGTCCTGGGTTCGATTCCAGTCAAGGGCATATGCCCCGGTGGTGGGCTCAATCCCCAGTAAGGGGTGTGCAGAAAGCAGTCCGTCAATGATTCTCTCTCATCATTGATGTTGATCTCTCTCTCTCTCTCTCTCTCTCTCTCTCTCTCTCTCTCTCTCTCTTTCTCTTCCCCCCCCCTCTCCCTTCCTCTTTGAAATCAATGAAAGTATATTTTTTTTAAAAAAAAAAAAAGGAAAGGAAAGGAAAAAAATTATTGAGAATTTTTTCTGGCTTTGTGTGTGGTGATTCTTACAAGTTTTCCATATACTCATGTAATAAATGTATACTCTCCAGTTGTTGAATGTAGTCTGTCTATAAAAATTATAATAAGGCTGTTATTTATTTTGTATGAAACTTACATATTCTTGATTGATATTTTTGCCTGCTTGATCAATCAATTACTAAGAGAAAAATTTTGAAAAATCTCACCGTGTTGGTGAATTAATCAATTTTTACTTGTAGTTTTGTCAATTTTTGCTTTATATATTTTAAAGCTGTATTAATAGGACTCACAATTTAGACTTGTCATATTTTCTTAAAAAAACTAAACAATTTCCCAGTAGATATTGATCATTTTTTATCCCTAGTAATTCTTTTTGCCTTAGAGTTTATTTGCCCACAGTGAAATAGCTTTATATAGAACAACAGCTATTTTGGTATTAGTCTCTTTTGTCTTTCTCCATACTCCTGTTTTCATCCTGACTCTGTGCTTGTATTTTACATGTGCCTTTCACCCACAGTGAATAGATTTTTAAGAATCTACTCTTTTAATTGGTGTGTTTAACCAATTTATACTTATTATAGTTATTGATATGGTTGGATTATTTTCTATCTTATTTGTGCTATTTGTCAGACTCTTTCCCTTTTTTTGTTTCACCTTTCTTGTCTTTTTGTGGAGAGACTAAAATGTTTTCCTCATTCCAATTTTCCCCTTCTTTAGAATTTAAAGGCAATTTTTAGAAATATTCTCATTCCATTTTTCCTTTAAAGACTCAATTTCTAGACATTTAAACATGTACATTTAACCTAACAAAACCTATCATTAATCACTTTACTGAGCTATAAGCCACCTATTCGTGAGGTTACCCACTCCTAGGTGCTTATCTGTGTTCACCTATGCACAGTTTTGTGTTCTAGAGAAATCTATGACCATCAAATAACCTGAGACACCCCTCCCCATGGTTTAATGATGCTGTGCCCATACTTGTGCCCCATCCAGGGCCTTGCAGGAGCCAGTGGTAGAAATAGGGTTGCAGATGTGGAACCAACTGTTTTGGAGATGAAAATGCTTTTCCCTATTGCTCCTTCAAGCCCCTCCCACATGCCTCAGTTGTGTGTCTCCAAACTTTGAGATATTTTTAGCGCACTGAGAATTTCAAATACCTTCATAGATGTCAAAGCCAATGTTTTGGAAGGTCCCAGGGGCTGGTCCACCATCCTCCTCATGCCAGTTATACAACTGAGTCACTTTGGACTTTTGTCTGTTGATGGAAACACCAGAGAGATCCCATTTTGAGTAGAGAATGGGGAGGACTGGTTCTGTTCAC
The DNA here is from genome assembly GCF_027574615.1 of Eptesicus fuscus. Taxonomy (NCBI): domain Eukaryota; kingdom Metazoa; phylum Chordata; class Mammalia; order Chiroptera; family Vespertilionidae; genus Eptesicus; species Eptesicus fuscus. The sequence continues at coordinate 32,939,033 of NC_072476.1, forward strand.
CTCAAGGGTAAAATGATTAAAGGCAGAGGAATCAGAAAAGGAGGAGGAGCTGCAGGCAAAGAGAAGAGGCAGCGGCAGCGGCTTACTTTTTCACTTCTCTCTTGGAGCGGAACATGAACACCAGGAGGATGACGAGGACCACCAGCACCACTGCGCCCACTGCCCCCAGGAGCCCGTACACCAGGTTCTTCTTGGTGCTAAACTCACAGGTTTCCCCACTGTACCAAGCAGTGTCTGTGTTCAGGCAGCTGAGATGGAGAAAAGGTGCAGGTGGGAAGAGGGAGTCATTCAGAGTCAGGGCCAACCAATGCCTGCAGTCCCCCAGTCTCAGAACTGGCCCTGACCCCGTGGGTGCTTAATGAGAAGGTGAAGAAGAGATTTTTGGGGTGCAGGGCAAGGCGCCCTGAGGGGATGAACCGAGGCAAAGTCCAGCTTCTATGGGTGGGCCTTAAATAGGCCTAATACCCAGCTCTAGGCCTTCAGGTTTTGCAACCCAAGACCTAAAACAGTTGGCCCAACTCAGGCTTCCCTGGGCTATACCCAGGAACTTGAGGACCCAACAGAAACTCTTTCATCAACACATTAATCAGCTTCGTTTTCGGCCTCCCTCTCTATGGGGAAGAACAATCCCCAGGCCAGACCCAGAACACCTCTGAAGCAACTCCTCTTCCCTGGAGATGCCCTTTCTAAGCCCTGTTCCTTTCCTCCCTGCGACAACCTGTAAACTCCTCTGCCAGGAAGCCTTCCCAGAATAACTACTCAGGCCTTTGCATATGTGTGACTCCTTCAGCCATACCTGGTGCTCCAGCTGCTCTCCTTTGGGTTAGTTTCAGTAGGCAATGTTTTTCTTTGCGTTCCTCCTCCCTTAGCATTTACAGGCTTTCCACCCTTCCCATGTAGGTGTGACTTCTATATCCATGTCACCAGCAGGGGATGTTGAACTCTCCCTGGAAGCCAGGCCCTGTCCTCCCATCTGACTGGGAGCTTCTCAAGGTTGGGGCCTTCCTTCTGCTTCCTCAGAGCTTGACACTGTCCTCAGCCTCACTAGACACATACCCAGGGAACTGAACCACTCCCAGCTCATTCTGGACCTGGCCTTGGGGCTCCCCATGAATGTCCTTTGTGGTTGGCTGGATTTAGGAAAGTCCAGGACTCACTCCATAACCTTTGTCTCCAGGTCAAATTGAGGAGTGAGGTGGGTGTTGGGGGATGGGGGGAAGAGAAGCAGGCCTGAGGTGAGGTAGTGGGACACTCACTAGCATTTCGGGCCACTGCGCTCCAACTTGCACGTCCCAGCGTTGCAGTTCAAGGAGGCATTGAAACCAGGCACGCAGCGGCTGATGCACTTTGGTTGCTGGTCCTTGTACTCCACAAAGAAGTATTCAGCCAAGTCTTCCCCAGCCCTTTTCCGGCAGTCCTCTGAGGGGGCATGGAGGGGACATGATCAAGAGTCTGGGAGTGCTGCCCGTCTTCCCCCCCTTCCCCCTCCTTCCCCAAAGCCCCTGGGTCACCTACCTTCAGGGCTGTATTGTATGGAAATGTTTTTCACCTCTGTGGCAGTTTTATTGAAGCAGAGAGTGGCTGTGAAGGAGACACAAAGTCCCTGATGAGCTTGTTTAGAGGTGGCTCAGGTGTGTGTGGGGGAGGGCATGGGGCTGTGATGGGGGAGGTGGAAATCAGTTCTGCAAAGAGGGAATACTAGCCTCACATCCAACTCTCCAGAACCATGACTTTCCAAGTGTCTTTCTTCTCCCATTCCATCCTTGGCCAAGATTCCAAAAATGCTCATTGCATTGAGAAACATCAACATTGGGTAATAAGCTAGGCTCATCCTCATTTCCCTGCAGACTCGGGATGTAGCACACCTGCCTTTGCAGGTCTCCCTTCAGAGCCTCCCTTGGCATCTGCCAGTCCAAGTGACAAGCTTTGGGACTGATTCCTGTTCTCTCAGTGTCCTCTTGCTCCCCTCATCTGCCTCTTTCCCCTCCCCAACCCAGGCATCTCAAAACTTAAAGATTCTTTGAAGGCCTCCTCATGCCCCTCCCCAGAAGCCTAGGAATTTACTTTCGCAGGAATTATTCCTCATTATTTGCTGTTGAGTTACATTCACAATTGTTTTCTCTATCTCTTCGGTGAACTTCTTAAACTCTTCCTTGTATTCTGAGTTGAACTTGGCCTGCAAAATGACATCATGCTGCACCACCACACTGCCAGAACTGAGGAGAGAGAGAAAGATATCCTTGGTCATCCCCCTGGGTGCTTATGGGTGCTCATCTCTCCAATCCCTTCCCCAGGCGAGCTTTGCCCTCTCTGCCTCCATGGGGAGGCAGAGCTGGGAGAGGATGGTTGAAAATGAAGACCCAATGTCTACTGGGTGAAGGCTCCATTCCAGGCACTGTGCTAGGCATGTCACTATAGGACCCATATCACCTGTGCCTAAGAGGACTGTCCACAAAGGTGGAAGACTCAGGGAGGGCTCAAGGATGAAGATGAACAGAGGGATGGCACCATGGAAAAGATCATCCTTAAGGTGTTACTTAAGCAGGAGACTGGCAGCTTAAGCAGGAGACTGGCAGCTGCTGGCAAGGCATCCCTAAGGGGGTCATCGGCCACAGAGGAGAAGGTTACACCAAAGATTCCTACGGGATTTATTAATTTCTAGGTGGTAGGCTGACTGCAGGAGGTCTGTGAGCCTCTTAAGACTGTATGCAAAAATTTCAAAGCGCATATGTCCATTTTTCTACTCCCACAAATATTTGTCAATTCTAAAAGGAGTCCCTGATACCTACAAGGTTAAAGTCCTAGTCAAAAGTCTCTTCCTACTTCCTGTTCAAGATTTAGAAGAAGCCAGGATCCCAGACATGCTCATAGCTTCCCTTTGGTTCCTTTCCTTTTCCATCGCTCCCAGTGCCCCACTCTCTGAGCAAGAATCACTTTCCTGTTGTATGCTTCCACCTGGCCCTCATAGCCTTCCTCTGTCTAAGGAGGTGGGATACATGAAAACCTGTGATGCCTTTAGGCAGGACCATAAAGGCACTGGCTCAGTGCCTGGTCCACAGAGCCCATCCTCCCTTTCTTGCCTGAGAGACTGAGGAACAGATGAAGTACATGGATGACGATTGGCACTACAGAGCCCCCATCATCACCCCCATCCCAGGAGCAAAAGCGAGAGCTCTACAGGATCAACACATGCCAGTCATGGAGAGTTTTAGGGGCAGAAGGAAAAAAGTGCTATTATCTTCCAGGGTAACTGAGCTGCTGAAGAGCAGACATGCCCTACCCTGAGGTTGACCCAGGTACCTGCTGTACATGCAGCCTGGAAGGGGGCTTGGGAACCCCACCTCATCCTACCTGGGATGGCCTCTCGTATATGAGAGAGAAGATTTCATGTCAGACAGAATTGAGGGAGGAAGAAAAACGAAGGCTGGTAAACACAGTATTTTTCTGTACTTTATGTACAATTTTTTTCTTTTGGTTATAAGTTCCCTTTGAAAATTATCAATGGTGACTCTGTAAACCATGAGAAAGAATATTTCCCTTGTGTTCCAAAGGATTTCATAAAGTTGGGGTCAATAACAGGGTAATAATTCTGTGTGTGTGTGTGTGTGTGTGTGTGTGTGTGTGTGTGTGTGTGAAATCCTATCCTAGGTGAGTGGAAGGGAATACAGGACAACTGTAGACTTGGACACCTTTTTTCCTGGGTGTTTCCCTTTACAAGCTAAGTTATTTGGCTTCATCAATGAAGACTAATGAGGTGTTCATCACACAAGTTGTAGCCTCAGGTATTCTGGTGTGTTGGTGTCTTGGCACTACCAGTCTATAAATGATCCCTCAAGCAGCTCACTGCATCGCTCAAAGCCTCAGTTTCTCATCTGCACAATGGGAACAGCCTAACTGACCTCATTCACAGGGTGGTTATGAGCTTTCAATTGGAAAATGTATGTGAAACTATAATTATTGAAGAGTTTTATGGGCTGAATTGTGTTTCCCCCAAATCCATATGTTGAAGCCCTAATACCCTAGTACCTCACAATGTGTCTGTATTTGGGGATAGAGCCTTTACAGAAATGATTAAGTTAAAATAAGGTTGTTAGAGTAGGCCCTAATACAATATGACCAGTGTCCTTAAAGGAGGGGTAATTTCCCCTTGTCAGTGTGGCTCAGTTGGTTGAGCATTGTCCATGCACCAAGAGGCTGTAGGTTTGATTTCCGGGTCAGGGCACATGCCCAGGTTGCAGACTTGATCCCCAATAGGGGGCATGTAGGAGGAGGCATCCAATCGATGTTTGTTTTTCTCTCGACATTGCCTTTCCCCCCTCTCTCTCTAAAATAAATAAAAATATTTTTTAAAAAAGAGGAAATTTGGTTACAGGAAGAGACACCAGGGACCCACATGAACAGGGGAGAGGTCTTGTGAGGATACAGCAAGAAGGCAACTGTCTGCAACACAATGAGAGAGGCCTCAGAAGAAACCAAGCCTGCTGACACCTTGATCTTGGACTTCCAGCCTCCAGAACCATAACAATTAAATATCTGTTGTTTAAGCCACCCAGTGTGGGATATTGTGTTACAACAGCCCTAGCAGACTAATATTGGGGGCATAGTTACAAACCTATCTAATAAAAGGGTAATATGCAAATTAACCATCACTCCATCACAAATATAGCAGCACCGATAGCCACAAGATGGTGGTGCCCAGTCCTCTCAGCTCTGCCGGAGTCCCCCAGTCCCAGGGGGGGCAGCCACTGAGAGCAGGCAGTGTGAGCAGCCTGGCAGAATGCTTGCTTTGTCGCCAAGGCGACGAGGCAAGCGTTTCGTGCCTGGCTGAGGATAGTCCTCTAGGCAGCAGGCACAGAGTGGCCGGGGGCAGGGTGAGGGAAGGGGAACACTTGCATTATTGCCCAGGTGATGAAGCAAGTGTTCCATGCCCAGCCGTGGATGAGCCTCTGGGCAGCGGGTGTGGAGCAGCCAGGCCCTGCAGAGAGCTACTGGCGCACAGATTCATGGGCAGGGCTACTAGTTGTCTTTATAATTATGACTATAGCTTCCAGCCCATAGACTTTCTTCCTAGGAACTCCAGATACTTACCTCAATCCTGTGATGTTAACTCCTGCATATGCAGGGATTTCGGAATAAACTATGTCCATCTGAAAGAGAAGGAGGCCACTGTGTTATCCCAGAGGCCCTCCCTGGGGGCCTTCTAAATCTTTCTGAAGAATCTCAGGAGGGCAGAGGGAAGACATGCAGCATCTCCCATTCCCCATCCCCAGCTGACAGAGGCACACTGCCCAGACAAAGTGGTCTCTTGCCAGAGACCAGCCCCACCCCTGGGCTCCTGGTGGAATCTTGCTTCTTTCTCCTCCCTCCCTGGCAAGCCCTGAGGAAATGGTGAGCTGAGAAACTCACACACCTCTAGCATGGCCTTCATCTACTTTTTTAACACTTAGAGATTCCTCCCTGGGGAGATCTGAGTGGCAATGGGGACTTGCTCTCCCAGGCCTACCTCTTTGGAGAATGTCTCATTGAACTTTTGGAACTCTTCAGAAGACCGGTTTTGTAGCTCTTTGGTGAATTCCTTATTGGTCACTGTCACACTCAGTTCCACCTGGGCAGAGACAGTCTCTGGAGGCTCTGAGGGGGTCAGACAACAGCATCACTTACTGAGGGCAGCACCCACTGAATTCTCTACCAAGGAGACCCATACCTCAAAGGTGAAAGAGTAACTTGGGTTCCCACCCTCAAACCCCATTCATTTATCACCAGAGTACCCCTGGGGAGAGGGGGTTCACTGTAATCCTCATGGCTTTTGAATGAAGACCAGGAGACCTTGAGTCTTATATTCTACTAGATGCCCGATGCATGAAATTTGTGCAAGGGGCTTGGCACTTGCAGACCCTCACAGTCCCGGCTTCATCCAGAAGGTCATCCAGATGGTCGTTCTGCTGTTCGGTCTAATTAGCATATTAGTTCTTTATTATATAGGACTAGAGGCCCAGTGCATGAAATTTGTGCACAGGTAGAGTCCTTAGACCTGGCCAGAGATCAGGGCCGATCGGGGCCTTCCTTTCCCCGGTGGCCCACTGCTGGCCAGAGCCTTCCTTCATTCTATTCTGCCCTCTGGTGGTCAGCACATGTCATAGTGAGCAGTCGAACTCCCTGTAGGTCGAACTCCCGAGGGGAAAATTTGCATAATAGCCTTTTATTATATAGGATTAGAGATTTCTATATACTTCTTGTATTCTGCTCCATCATATACTCACTTATTTTAAGTATATTCTTTGGTAAAATTCTGTACCAGATTTTTATTTTGTTCCAAAAGATACCTTTTTATCTATTTATTTATTAAATATTTTTACTTTCTTACCACTGGATAAAATGGTTGCCCCAGAGAGAGGCCATATTTCTAGCCAAGGAGAAACAAAAATGGGTGCCCAGCATGGAGGTAGGGCCCAGGGTTTAGGAAGAAAGGGCCCCGCAGTTTTACTCACTTATCTCAATGCTCGTGACCACATCCTCACACCTCGGCCCCTGATAGAGGCTGGTGCACACACACTTGGCCCCATCCCAGGAGCCTTTATTCTCGCAGACTGGGACCTTGTGCTGGCACTGATCTCCTCCAAAGCCAGGGGGGCATTCACAGACCTCTCCGTTCCATTTCCCTCCGTTGTCGCATGTGACTGAAAGGAACAAGGCCCACCTTAACCACACATATTTGCTTAGTACTTTATAGCTTTCAACATATTTTCACAGACATGATCTAATCTGATATTTTCATGAACCCCTGGATGGACAGGACAGTAGCATCTCCATTTTACAGATGGAGAAGTGAGGTGGAGAGAGGCTAAGGTTCCACCTGGAAGCAGAGTTGACCTGGCTGTGGAGTCCTATTTCCAGCAGACTTTACTTTAGTCCCAAAAATCAAGGAATGAATAACCTGGTATTGCAAGAAATGGGGGCAACACAGTCAAGACTGAGGATGAGAAAAAGGGACACAGAGACGGGAAGAACCTAGGGGGACTTGACCAATCTGGAATCCACCAAGCTTGGGAATAAGCATGTCGTTGTCCCTTCAATGCCTGCTTCAGAAGAGCTTGTCCTGGAAATTTTTGCCATTGTGAGTGTTTATGACTCATTTTTATTTGCTTGGACATGGAGTTTGAGGAAGGAGTGTAGACTTAGCTTAAATACATAGGAAGTGGTTATAGACAATGCTCACATATCTATACCAACCAACCTGGAATATCTAAAAGCTCGGTTCTCTTTGGCTTTTCTTGAAAAGATCTGTGCCTATGAAGACCAGTATTTGAGATATGGTTACTCTGGGGAGGCATGCACATACTCTACAAAGGACTGCCCTACCTTTGCCTCCTGATCTACCCCCACCAGAGTCAGAGAGCAGGAGCCACACCCATGACAGTCATATCACACAGTTTCTGTTTACAGCCTTTCGTCTAAGACAGTGTCTCTCTCTCTCTCTCTCTCTCTCTCTCTCGCTCTCTCTCTCTCTCTCTCTCTCTCTCTCTCTTTCTCTCGCTCTCGCTCTCTCTCTCTCTCTCTCTCTCTCTCTCTCTCTCTCTCTCTCTCTCGCTCTCTCTCATTACTGAAGAATGTTCAGACCTGATCTAAGTGCTTAAACTTAGGCTTGTGCATAACAGCAAAAGCAGTTGCTGGGGTGTGTTCACCTAATGCCCAATAGTCTAAAAAGAAAGCCAACCTCCAGGAGACAGGAGGAAGACAGAAGGAGACCATCTGCCATCAGGGAGATGACCAAAATTAGCTTTGGGCTCAGCAGTCATGCATTCACCTGGCATTCGCTGTGAAACACCTGTGGGGCTTCCTGGGACCACAAGGTCCAGATCGCCTTTCTGAAGATGCTCAGCCCATCCCCTGAGAACCAGAGTGAACTCACTAAGACAAAGACACATTGGAGAGAAACCAGAGAACAAAGCCATATAATAGGAAGGTCAGGCAAAGCAGAACACAACAGAGGAAGAATTTACAAAGCCCTGAGAAAATGCAGTAGCCAAAAGCTGAAAAAACCACCTTTCATTTCTATCAATTCAAGACAGACTGGCAGTACCCTGGACAGACATAGGTCATATGTCTGTGATCATATCTATAGTTAATTTAAATCAGTAAAGCTTTCAAGTATTTTAACTGGTACACAGTAAGTCCTCACTTAACATCTTTAATAGGTTCTGCGAAGTGAAATAATGTATAATGAAACCAATTTTACCATAAGTTGATTGATATAAACAAGAGTTAATTACTATGGCATCTCATTATAGTAAAACAACATTGAATGAGACAACATTATTCGAGGGCCTGCTGTACTTTCTTTAATGCATGCCAAATATTCTTCTTCAATCTGATAATAATACTGACAGGTATAATGGTTTATCGTATTATAACAGTAGGTATGGCGTGTCTCATTCTAACCAGAGTGAAGAGAGCTGAATGAAATCTTGAGAGTCAGAGAGAAGAGAAGAAGGCATAAGGATGAACATTCAATGACATGGAGGTAGAATTCAGAGCTGGTAAAAGTGAACCTTCTTTTGCTTCTATGGTGGATGCTCAGAGGATAAGATAAAACAAAATAAAAGTGAATGGTGGCAGAGAGACAGTGGCCAAAGCCACATGTGAATATTATTGACAACATCCTCCTGCAAAAAACAAAACTTTGCACTTAAGCATGTGCAAAAGCAATGAGAAAAACCTCTCTGAAATATGTAAAGGTGCAAATGAAAGATACAAAGTTAAGGAAATTATAATATATAAAATGCAATGGGACAGGGACTTGCAGAGTATAAAAGGGAGGAAACAGGATGTGTGCACACCTTACTGGGGATTGAAGGTATCCAGGCAGAGAGATAAACCGTGTTGTACAGAAGAGTGGCCTAGTGAAAGAAGCATCAAGACATAGAGAAACAAATGGGACAGTGATAGGACTCAGAGGTTTGTATTTAATGGAAAACAAGTAAGAGCATAAGAAGTGAATGAAAAAAAGTTTAAGAAGAAAACCACGAGGAGGGTAGACTGAAAAGAAACTAAAGTTTTTAAAAAGTGAATTCAGAAATTACTTACTTGCTATTGTTGGTATAACACTAGAGACAGTGGGGACTGTGGTGGATGTAGCACTCTGAGTGCTAGGTTTTATTCCAGCTGTTGAGGTTGACAGAGTCGTGGTGGTGACGTCAGAGGTTACAGAAGTGGAGGAGGCAGAGGTTGTTGCAGGGCTAGAGTGGCCAGGAGTAGACACAGGTGAGGTGGTGCCAGAAACAACTGTTGAAAATGTGCTGGCTTCTGAGGTACTGGTCATAAGAGAGGTGGTGGCAAAGGTAGATGTGGTAGGTGTATTGGACTGAGTAGGAGTTGAAGTAGAAGTGGCAGGTGTGCTGGTTGTGGGAGTGTTAGCAATAGTTGTTGCAGTTGTGCTGACCTCTGTAGGAGTTGAAACAGATTTGGTGGCACCACTTATAGTTGTGGGTGCATTTGATTCAGTGGAAATTGTCATAGATGTAGAGCCAGCACCGGTTGTTGAGGGAATGTCAGAAGTAGTAGTAATGGACGTAAGAGTGGTGGTGTCAGAAATAGTTGTTACAGAACTATGTCCTTCTGTAGAAATCGAGACAGATAGAGTGGTGTCTCCTAAAGTGGTAAGAGAAGAACTCTCATCAGTAGTGGTGGTCAAAACTGTGCTGGAGGCAACTGGGCTTGTTGACGATGAAGTAGACTCTGTATGGATTGTCACAGAAGAGGAGCTATCAGTGGGAGTAGTTGAAGATACAACAGTCCCTGTAGAAGTTATCACAGTAGTTCTGGTGTCACTAGGAGTTGTTGAAGACGAAGTGGGTGTGTTTGTATAAGTGGGAGTTGTTGAAGATGCCTGAGTAGACACTGTCACAAGAGTGGCACTGGAACTAGGAGATGTTAAAGATTCACCAGCTTCTGTGGATACCGTCACAAGAGAGGTACTGTCCGTAAAAGATGTTGTGGATACCGTAGTCTTTGTGGAGGTTGTCAGAAAGGTGGATCCACCAGAAATCATTGTAGAGGATGCAGTAGCCTTTGTAGTGGATATCCCAGGACTGTTGCTCTCACTAGTAATTGTTGAAGATGTGCTACCTTCTGTTGAAGTTGTATAAGGAGAGGTGCTGCTAGCCATAGTTGTTGAAGATGAACTAGCCTCTGTAGGTGTTGTCCCAGGAGTGACGCTATAAGTAGGAGTTGCTGAAGGTACCCCAATTTCGGTTGTGGTTGTCATCTGGGTAGGGGTGCCTGTAGGAGTTATAGTAGATGCAGAAGTCTCTGTAGGAGTTGTCATGGGAATGGCACTGTCAGTCGAAGTTGTTGAAGGTGCACCAGCCTCTGTAGACACTGTCACAGTGGTGGCACTGTCTATAGAAGATGTTGACGATACAGTGGTCTCTGTAGAGGCTGTCAGAGCAGTGGTGCCACCAGAAGGCATTGTTGATGGTGCAGTAGCCTCTGCAGTAGATGTTACAGGGCTACTGGTGTCACTAGACATTGTTGAAGATGTGCTACCTTCTGTTGAAGTTGTATAAGGAGAGGTGCTGCCAGCCATAGTTGTTGAAGATGAACTAGCCTCTGTAGGTGTTGTCCCAGGAGTGACGCTGTAAGTAGGAGTTGCTGAAGATACCCCAGTTTCGGTTGTGGTTGTCATCTGGGTGGGGGTGCCTGTAGGAGTTATAGTAGATGCAGAAGTCTCTGTAGGAGTTGTCATGGAAATGGCACTGTCAGTCGAAGTTGTTGAAGGTGCACCAGCCTCTGTAGACACTGTCACAGTGGTGGCACTGTCTATAGAAGATGTTGACGATACAGTGGTCTCTGTAGAGGCTGTCAGAGCAGTGGTGCCACCAGAAGGCATTGTTGATGATGCAGTAGCCTCTGCAGTAGATGTTACAGGGCTACTGGTGTCACTAGACATTGTTGAAGATGTGCTACCTTCTGTTGAAGTTGTATAAGGAGAGGTGCTGCCAGCCATAGTTGTTGAAGATGAACTAGCCTCTGTAGGTGTTGTCCCAGGAGTGACGCTGTAAGTAGGAGTTGCTGAAGATACCCCAGTTTCGGTTGTGGTTGTCATCTGGGTGGGGGTGCCTGTAGGAGTTATAGTAGATGCAGAAGTCTCTGTAGGAGTTGTCATGGGAATGGTACTGTCAGTCGAAGTTGTTGAAGGTGCACCAGCCTCTGTAGACATTGTCACAGTGGTGGCACTGTCTATAGAAGATGTTGACGATACAGTGGTCTCTGTAGAGGCTGTCAGAGCAGTGGTGCCACCAGAAGGCATTGTTGATGATGCAGTAGCCTCTGCAGTAGATGTTACAGGGCTACTGGTGTCACTAGACATTGTTGAAGATGTGCTACCTTCTGTTGAAGTTGTATAAGGAGAGGTGCTGCTAGCCATAGTTGTTGAAGATGAACTAGCCTCTGTAGGTGTTGTCCCAGGAGTGACGCTGTAAGTAGGAGTTGCTGAAGATACCCCAGTTTCGGTTGTGGTTGTCATCTGGGTGGGGGTGTCAGTGGGAGTTGTAGTAGATGCAGAAGTCTCTGTAGGAGTTGTCATGGGAATGGCACTGTCAGTCGAAGTTGTGGAAGATGCACCAGCCTCTGTAGACACTGTCACAGTGGTGGCACTGTCTATAGAAGATGTTGACGATACAGTGGTCTCTGTAGAGGCTGTCAGAGCAGTGGTGCCACCAGAAGGCATTGTTGATGATGCAGTAGCCTCTGCAGTAGATGTTACAGGGCTACTGGTGTCACTAGACATTGTTGAAGATGTGCTACCTTCTGTTGAAGTTGTATAAGGAGAGGTGCTGCCAGCCATAGTTGTTGAAGATGAACTAGCCTCTGTAGGTGTTGTCCCAGGAGTGACGCTGTAAGTAGGAGTTGCTGAAGATACCCCAGTTTCGGTTGTGGTTGTCATCTGGGTGGGGGTGCCTGTAGGAGTTATAGTAGATGCAGAAGTCTCTGTAGGAGTTGTCATGGGAATGGCACTGTCAGTCGAAGTTGTTGAAGGTGCACCAGCCTCTGTAGACACTGTCACAGTGGTGGCACTGTCTATAGAAGATGTTGACGATACAGTGGTCTCTGTAGAGGCTGTCAGAGCAGTGGTGCCACCAGAAGGCATTGTTGATGGTGCAGTAGCCTCTGCAGTAGATGTTACAGGGCTACTGGTGTCACTAGACATTGTTGAAGATGTGCTACCTTCTGTTGAAGTTGTATAAGGAGAGGTGCTGCCAGCCATAGTTGTTGAAGATGAACTAGCCTCTGTAGGTGTTGTCCCAGGAGTGACGCTGTAAGTAGGAGTTGCTGAAGATACCCCAGTTTCGGTTGTGGTTGTCATCTGGGTAGGGGTGCCTGTAGGAGTTATAGTAGATGCAGAAGTCTCTGTAGGAGTTGTCATGGGAATGGCACTGTCAGTCGAAGTTGTTGAAGGTGCACCAGCCTCTGTAGACACTGTCACAGTGGTGGCACTGTCTATAGAAGATGTTGACGATACAGTGGTCTCTGTAGAGGCTGTCAGAGCAGTGGAGCCACCAGAAGGCATTGTTGATGGTGCAGTAGCCTCTGCAGTAGATGTTACAGGGCTACTGGTGTCACTAGACATTGTTGAAGATGTGCTACCTTCTGTTGAAGTTGTATAAGGAGAGGTGCTGCTAGCCAGAGTTGTTGAAGATGAACTAGCCTCTGTAGGTGTTGTCCCAGGAGTGACGCTGTAAGTAGGAGTTGCTGAAGATACCCCAGTTTCGGTTGTAGTTGTCATCTGGGTGGGGGTGTCAGTGGGAGTTGTAGTAGATGCAGAAGTCTCTGTAGGAGTTGTCATGGGAATGGTACTGTCAGTCGAAGTTGTTGAAGGTGCACCAGCCTCTGTAGACACTGTCACAGTGGTGGCACTGTCTATAGAAGATGTTGACGATACAGTGGTCTCTGTAGAGGCTGTCAGAGCAGTGGTGCCACCAGAAGGCATTGTTGATGGTGCAGTAGCCTCTGCTGTAGATGTTACAGGGCTACTGGTGTCACTAGACATTGTTGAAGATGTGCTACCTTCTGTTGAAGTTGTATAAGGAGAGGTGCTGCCAGCCATAGTTGTTGAAGATGAACTAGCCTCTGTAGGTATTGTCCCAGGAGTGACGCTGTAAGTAGGAGTTGCTGAAGGTACCCCACTTTCGGTTGTAGTTGTCATCAGGGTGGGGGTGTCAGTGGGAGTTGTAGTAGATGCAGAAGTCTCTGTAGGAGTTGTCATGGGAATGGTACTGTCAGTCGTAGTTGTGGAAGATGCACCAGCCTCTGTAGACACTGTCACAGTGGTGGCACTGTCTATAGAAGATGTTGACGATACAGTGGTCTCTGTAGAGGCTGTCAGAGCAGTGGTGCCACCAGAAGGCATTGTTGGTGATGCAGTAGCCTCTGCAGTAGATGTTACAGGGCTACTGGTGTCACTAGACATTGTTGAAGACGTGATACCTTCTGTTGAAGTTGTATCAAGAGAGGTGCTGCCAGCCATAGTTGTTGAAGATGAACTAGCCTCTGTAGGTGTTGTCCCAGGAGTGACGCTGTAAGTAGGAGTTGCTGAAGGTACCCCAGTTTCTATTGTTGTCATCTGAGTGGGGGTGCCTGTAGGAGTTATAGTAGATGCAGAAGTCTCTGTAGGAGTTGTCATGGGAATGGCACTGTCAGTCGAAGTTGTGGAAGATGCACCAGCCTCTGTAGACACTGTCACAGTGGTGGCACTGTCTATAGAAGATGTTGACGATACAGTGGTCTCTGTAGAGGCTGTCAGAGGAGTGGTGCCACCAGAAGGCATTGTTGATGATGCAGTAGCCTCTGCAGTAGATGTTACAGGGCTACTGGTGTCACTAGACATTGTTGAAGATGTGCCACCTTCTGTTGAAGTTGTATCAGGAGAGATGCTGCCAGCCAGAGTTGTTGAAGATGAACTAGCCTCTGTAGGTGTTGTCCCAGGAGTGACGCTGTAAGTAGGAGTTGCTGAAGGTACCCCAGTTTCGGTTGTGGTTGTCATCTGGGTGGGGGTGTCAGTGGGAGTTGTAGTAGATGCAGAAGTCTCTGTAGGAGTTGTCATGGGAATGGTACTGTCAGTAGAACTTGTTGAAGGTGCACCAGCCTCTGTAGACATTGTCACAGTGGTGGCACTGTCTATAGAAGATGTTGACGATACAGTGGTCTCTGTAGAGGCTGTCAGAGCAGTGGTGCCACCAGAAGGCATTGTTGGTGATGCAGTAGCCTCTGCAGTAGATGTTTCAGGGCTACTGGTGTCACTAGACATTGTTGAAGATGTGCTACCTTCTGTTGAAGTTGTATAAGGAGAGGTGCTGCCAGCCATAGTTGTTGAAGATGAACTAGCCTCTGTAGGTATTGTCCCAGGAGTGACGCTGTAAGTAGGAGTTGCTGAAGGTACCCCAGTTTCTGTTGTGGTTGTCATCTGGGTGGGGGTTTCAGTAGGAGTTATAGTAGATGCAAAAGTCTCTGTAGGAGTTGTCATGGGAATGGCACTGTCAGTCGAAGTTGTGGAAGATGCACCCGCCTCTGTAGACACTGTCACAGTGGTGGCACTGTCTATAGAAGATGTTGACGATACAGTGGTCTCTGTAGAGGCTGTCAGAGCAGTGGTGCCACCAGAAGGCATTGTTGGTGATGCAGTAGCCTCTGCAGTAGATGATACAGGTTTACTGGTGTCACTAGACATTGTTGAAGATGTGCTACCTTCTGTTGAAGTTGAATCAGGAAAGATGCTGCCAGCCATAGTTGTTGAAGATGAACTAGCCTCTGTAGGTGTTGTCCCAGGAGTGACGCTGTAAGTAGGAGTTGCTGAAGATACCCCAGTTTCGGTTGTGGTTGTCATCTGGGTTGGGGTGTCAGTGGGAATTGTAGTAGATGCAGAAGTCTCTGTAGGAGTTGTCATGGGAATGGTACTGTCAGTAGAACTTGTTGAAGGTGCACCAGCCTCTGTAGACATTGTCACAGTGGTGGCACTGTCTATAGAAGATGTTGACGATACAGTGGTCTCTGTAGAGGCTGTCAGAGCAGTGGTGCCACCAGAAGGCATTGTTGGTGATGCAGTAGCCTCTGCAGTAGATGATACAGGGCTACTGGTGTCACTAGACATTGTTGAAGATGTGCTACCTTCTGTTGAAGTTGTATCAGGAAAGATGCTGCCAGCCAGAGTTGTTGAAGATGAACTAGCCTCTGTAGGTGTTGTCCCAGGAGTGACGCTGTAAGTAGGAGTTGCTGAAGGTACTCCGGTTTCTGTTGTGGTTGTCATCTGGGTGCTGATGTCATTGGTGTCAGTGGGAGTTGTAGTAGATGCAGAAGTCTCTGTAGGAGTTGTCTTGGGAATGGCACTGTCAGTAGAAGCTGTTGAAGATGCACCCGCCTCTGTAGACACTGTCACAGTGGTGGCACTGTCTATAGAAGATGTTGACGATACACTGGTCTCTGTAGAGGCTGTCAGAGGAGTTGTGCCACCAGAAGGCATTGTTGGTGATGCAGTAGCATTTTCAGTAGATGTTACAGGGCTATTGGTGTCACTAGACATTGTTGAAGATGTGCTACCTTCTGTTGAAGTTGTATCAGGAAAGATGCTGCCAGCCAGAGTTGTTGAAGATGAACTAGCCTCTGTAGGTGTTGTCCCAGGAGTGACGCTGTAAGTAGGAGTTGCTGAAGGTACTCCGGTTTCTGTTGTGGTTGTTATCTGGGTGTTGATGTCATTGGTGTCAGTAAGAGTTGTAGGAGATGTAGAATGCTCTGTAGGAGTTGTCATGGGAATGGCACTGTCAGTAGAAGCTATTGAAGATGCACCATCCTCTGTAGACACTGTCTCAGTGGTGGCACTGTCTATAGAAGATGTTGACGATACAGTGGTCTCTGTAGAGGCTGTCAGAGGAGTGGTGCTACCAGAAGGCATTGTTGGGGATGCAGTAGCCTCTGTAGTAGATGTTTCAGGGCTGTTGTTGTCACTAGACATTGTTGAAGATGTGCTATCTTCTGTTGTATCAGGAGAGATGCTGCCAGCCATATTTGTTGAAGATGAACTATCCTCTTTAGGTGTTGTCTCAGGAGTGACGCTGTAAGTAGGAGTTGCTGAAGCCACCCCAGTTTCAGTTTTAGTTGTCATCTGGGTACTGGTGTCATCGGGAGTTGTAGGAGATGCAGAAGTCTCTGTAGGAGTTGTCATGGGAATGGCACTGTCAGTAGAATCTGTTGAAGATGTACCATCCTCTGCAAACACTGTCTCAGTGATGGCACTGTCTGTAGAAAATGTTGAAGATACAATGGTCTCTGTTGTGGCTATCAGAGGAATGATGCCACCAGGAGACATTGTTGGTGATGCACCAGCATCTTCAGTAGATGTTATAGGGCTTTTTTTGTCACTATATATTGTTGAAGATGTGCTATCTTCTGCTGAATTTGTATTAGGAGAGTTTTTGAAGCTAGGGTTGCCAGTCTGATTTGTTGAAGATGAAGCAGCATTTGTGGTGTTGCCTATAAAAGATATTTTTCAGAGAAATTTAGGTGTCAAAATTTATTTTCTGCAATGAACTGGACTTAGTTGTTGTGGGCCAATTTGGGTTGTTTACCCTCTCTTCTAAGCTGTTTTGAGTCTCGTTGAGCCTGAACTCTCTTCCACAGACCCCAGCTTATTCCCTCCACCCTTGAAGAGTCTCTGTAAGGCCTCCAAAACTAAGCAGTCAGGGGCTGTAAAATCTTTCCCTTTCCCAGCATGCTCAGGGTTGTTCCAATATTTCTGGATGATGAGGCCCCCTTTGCTGTGCCTCCAGGGCTGCAGTGCTTCACCTGCTCTATTGCTCTGCTAGCACTTGTGGCCCTGGAGGTCCTTCTGAGGTACACACTGTCCTCTGTTCCAAACAGCCCTGCCCTCACTGAATTCTGAGAGAAAGGGAAGTTAGTCTCCCAGAGTTATAACACTTCTTCCCTATCTGGGTATCCTTCATTCTTTCAAAGCTCTGTGAGTGCTCTCACCATCTTTTGGAAAGGGTCCAGGTGGCTGATTGCCTTGCTTGTTTCACAGTCTAGAAGTCAAGCATCATGACCTAGTCCAGATACAAGTGAAGCAAGGAAATAACATTTTATGAACTTGACCCCCAAAGGCAAGGGAAGTAAAGGCAAAAATAAATTAATGGGACTATATCAAATTAAAAAGCTTCTGCACAGCAAAAGAAACTGACAACAAAACAAAGAGGCAGCCAACCATATGGGAGATGATATTTGAAAAAGTAGCTCTGACAAAGGCTTAATTTCCAAAATATATAAAGAACTCATAAAACTCAACACCAAGCAGACAAACAACCTAATCAAAAAGTGGGCAGACAGGCCACGCGCCCCCGGGTCCAGGTGAGGCTATGTGTCCCTGGATCCGGGTGAGGCTGGGTCCCGGGTCCGGGTGAGGCCTCGCGTACCTAGGTCTGGGTGAGGCCACACGCCCCTGGGTCTGGAAGAGGCCATGCGCCCCTGGGTCCGGGTGAGGCTGTGTGCCCCTGGATCCAGGTGAGGCCACACGCCCCTGGGTCCGGGTGAGGCCACGTGCCTCTGGGTTCGGGTGAAGCCAGATCCCGGGTCCGGGTGAGGCCGTGTGCCCCTGGATCCGGGTGAGGCTGGGTCCCGGGCCCGGGAGAGGCCACGCGCACCTAGGTCCGGGTGAAGCCATGCGCCCCTGGGTCTGGGAGAGGCCACACGCCCCTGGGTCCGGGTGAGGCCACGTGCCCCTGGGTCCGGGTGAGGCCGTGTGCCCCTGGATCTGGGTGAGGCTGGGTCCAGGGTCCGGGTGAGGCCGTGTGCCCCTGGATCCGGGTGAGGCCTCACGCACCTAGGTCCGGGTGAGGCCACGCGCCCCTGGGTCCGGGGGAGGCCACGGGTCCCTGGGTCCGGGTGAAACTGAATCCCAGGTCCGGGTGTGGCTGTGTGCCCCTGGATCCGGGTGAAGCTGGGTCCCAGGCCTGGGTGAGGCCACGTGCCCCTGGGTCTGGGTGAGGCCGTATGCCCCTGGATCCAGGTGAGGCCACATGCCCCTGGGTCCGGGTGAGGCCACGCGCCTCTGGTTCCGGGTGAAGCCGGATCCCGGGTCCGGGTGAGGCTGTGTGCCCCTGGATCCGGGTGAGGCTGGGTCCCGGGTCCGGGTGAGGCCGCGCGCACCTAGGTCCAGGTGAGGCCACACGCCCCTGGGTCTGGGAGAGGCCACGCGCCCCTTGGTTCGGGTGAGGCCACGCGCCCCTGGGTCCGGGTGAAGCTGGATTCCGGGTCCGGGTGAGGCCATGTGCCCCTGGATCCGGGTGAGGCTGGGTCCCAGGCCCGGGTGAGGCCACGTGCCCCTGGGTCCCGTTGAGGCCGTGTGTCCCTGGATCCGGGTGAGGCCACACGCCCCTGGGTCCGGGTGAGGCCACGTGCCTCTGGGTCCAGGTGAAGCCGGATCCCGGGTCCCGGTGAGGCCGTGTGCCCTTGGATCCGGGTGAGGCTGGGTCCCAGGCCCGGGTGAGGCCACGCGCCCCTGGGTCCGGGTGAGGCCATGTGCCCCTGGATCCGGGTGAGGCCACACGCCCCTGGGTTCAGGTGAGGCCACGCTCCTCTGGGTCCGGGTGAAGCCGGATCATGGGCCCCGGTGAGGCCGTGCACCCCTGGGTCTAGGAGAGGCCACGCGCCCCTTGGTCCGGGTGAGGCCATGCGCCCATGGGTCCGGGTGAAGCTGAATCCTGGGTCCGGGCGAGGCTATGTGCCCCTGGATTCGGGTGAGGCTGGGTCCCAGGTCCAGGTGAGGCCGTGCGCCCCTGGGTCTGGGAGAGGCCACTCGCCCCTTGGTTCGGGTGAGGCCATGTGCCCCTGGGTCCGGGTGAAGCTGAATCCTGGGTCCGGGTGAGGCCCTGTGCCCCTGCATTCAGGTGAGGCTGGGTCCCAGGTCCGGGTGAGGCCGCGCGCACCTAGGTCCGGGTGAGGCCACGTGCCCCTGGATCTGGGAGAGGCCATGCGCCCCTGGGTCCGGGTGAAGCCGTGCCCCTGGGCCCGGCCGAGACCAAACCAGAGGGAGTCGGACCTCCGTTACCACCATTTGTCCACCATCCAGAGCTGAGGGGTCAGTGCTGACATGTACACATAAGGAACTGGTGGACATTGAAATTGGGTCTCAAAAGAACTGTTGGTCCAGAAAGAAACTCACTACAGACTGATTCATTTGCCTGTCAGCATAACTATTATTGCTCGTCTCACATTCAGTTCTTATAAGTATATCTCTAGTGACACATGATCTCGCTCATCTAGGGGAAATGATGAACAACATAGACTGATGAATAAGAACAGAACCAGAAACAAGGAGGCATCGATCGGACTATCGGGCCTCAGAGGGAGGATAGGGGAGGGTGGGAGGAGGGGGGAGAGATCAACCAAAGGACTTGTGTGCATGCATATGAGCCTAACCAATGGTTAAGTTCAACAGGGGGTTGGGGCATCCGTGGGGAGGGGTGTGGGATGGGAATGGGGGGATGAGGACAAATATGTGACACCTTAATCAATAAAGAAATTTAAAAAAAAAAGCTGTGGTACCTCTACATAATGGAATACTATGCAGCTGTAAAAAAAAAAAAAAGGTCTCTTACCCTTTGAGATAGCATGGATGGACCTAGATATTATTATGCTAAGTGAATAAGCCAGTCAGATAAAGACAAATATCACATGATCTCACTTATTTGAACAAATAATGAGCAAAATAAATGAACCAACAAAATAAGTCAAGAGGCATGGAACAGACTGACATAACTCAGGGGAGAGGGAATAATGAGAAAAGATAAACTAAAGAACTTTTATACTTATATGCATAGCCCATGGACTCAGAAAAGAGTGTGGTGAAGGCCTGGGGCTGGTGGGGACTGGGCAGAGGAGGGCATAAGGGGGAGGGGAAATGGAGGACATCTGTAATACTGTCAATAATAAAATATATATATTTTTAAAAAAAAAAAGTGGGCAGACAAACAACCTAATCAAAAAGAGGACCTGAAAATTCACTTCTCCCAAGAAGACATACAAATAGGCAATAGATATATGGAAAGATGTTCAACCTCACTGGCCATTATGAAAATGCAAATCAAAACTACAAGAGGTACCACCTCATACCTATTAGAGTGGCCATTATTAACAAGACAAGCAGTAACAAGGGTTGGAGAGGTTGTGGAAAAAGGGGAACCCTCATGCACTGCTGGTGCGAATGTAGACTGGTACAACCACTATGGAAAGCAGTCTGCCGATTCCTCAAAAAATTGAGACTAGAGTCAGCAATTCCTCTCCTGGGTATATGCCCTCAAATCTCAAAATCATGTATTCACCAAGATATATGCACTGCTATGTTCATTGTAGCATTATTCACGGTGGCCAAGACATGGAAACAACCAAAGTGTTCTGCGATAGAGAACTGGATAAAGAAGATGTGGTACATATATACAATGGAATACTACTCAGCCATAAGAAAGGATGGAATAGTGCCATTTGCAACAACATGGATGGACCTTAAGAACATTATGCTAAGTGAAATAAGTCAGTCAGAAAAAGCTAAGAACCATATGATTTCATTCATACGTGGGATATAAACTGAAACTCATGAACACAAGCAGCAGTGTGGTGACTGCCAGAGGGAAGGGGGTGAGGGGAGAAGGGGGTCCTCATATATGGTGACAGGGGAAGATTTGACTTTGGGTGGTGAACACATGGTCCAATATATATAGAAACCCATACCTGAAACCTATATGATCATGTTGACCAATGTCACCCCAATACATCTAATTAAAAAAGAAGCCAGACACAAAAGGCCACATATTGTATTATTTCATTTAAATAAAATATCCAGAATAGGCAAATATGTTGAGACAAAAAGTAGATTAATCATTGACTGGACCTTGGGGAGGAGGAGAATGTAGTGTGATGGCTAGAAGAATGGGGAATGATGGCTGACGGGCATGGGGTTTCTTTTTGCGGTGATGCAAATGTTCGGGAATTAGTGGTGATTGTTGCACAACCTTGTGACTATGCCAAAAATCACTGGTGAATTTTATTGCATGTGAAATTATATCGCAGTAAAAATATTCTTCGGTCTTAAAAATATAAAATGAGGTCTTTAAATAGAAATTTTAATGTGTTACTTTAAGAAATGCAACTTCAAATTTTTAAAGGAACTTAATTAGCCAAGTATGTAAAATACATTACATACTAATAAAGATCCTCATCGAAGCTATTGGACTTCACTTCAGGCCAAGATGGAGTAATGGGGGTTGGCTTAACCCTCCTACCAAAACAACACCTAGCCCCTAAACAGCCATTTAAACATACAAAGGGTATGAGACAATGATTTGCAATACACTAGATGCCCGGCAACAAAGGGCAGTGGTTCCTGAGAAACGGGAAACAAATGGGGTGAACCCTGCAATCACCCTCGTTTACTGACTTAGGAACAAATTCCAGGTCGCAGTGCAGGGAGAGAGAATGCAGGGAGAGCCTAGAAGGCTCCCTTAGTTAAGGAGATAGAGATGAGTGTCTTAGGAGAGCAGGCAGCTTGAGTTCACAGGGAAGAATTACTGGAGAGGAAAGAGCTGCACAGAGCGGTCCCTGAAAATCCACAGTGTCCTTTGACCACTAATCCCTGTCCTGATGAGAGCTTGCTTATGAAGAAACTACCCCAAATCAAGGAAATATCACTGGGAAAGAGTAGAAGGAACAGGACCTGGGTGTCACGTAGGGATGGAAACAGTGCTGTTCCCACTAGCCAGACTGGAAAAACTCGTACTTCACAGGGCGTTACAGGGTATTCAGGAAGATCATTCAGTAAAGGGAAATAAAGCCCTCGCCTGAGATGTTTTTAGGAACTACCTAGGAAATTATTTGCAAAACAAGAGAAGGAGAAGGAGACAAAGAGGAGGAGGAGGAAGAAGAGGAAGGAAAGGGATTTGATTTTTGAATAATTAATAACTTGCTATGTAATTTATTTCATCAATTTCCTAGAGATGGATATTTTGGGGCTGTGAAGTAGGCAAAATTTTGGACCCCGTGATCTGCAACCCTGATGTTATTTCAGAGAATATGTTACATGGTAAAAGGAACTTTGTAGGTATAATTCGAGTTAATAACCAATTAAAATAGAAGATTATCCTGAATTGTCAGACAAGCCCAATGTTATCGCACGAGCCCTTAAAAGCAGGAGGCAGGAGCAGAAGAGAAATCTGAAGCATGAGGACACGCCATTGCTGGCTTTGCAGATGAAGGGGACCTTATGGCACACTTGATCCTGCCAACAACTCCAATGAGTTTGGAGGAGGACTCCTCCACAAAGCCCCCAGTGAAATGGAGTGAGATCATTAGGGTGGGCCCAAATCCAGTATGACTGCTGTCCTTAGAAAAACGAGAAATTTGGACACAGAGAGTGAAGACAGTATGAAGATACACAGAGCAGAGAAGACAGCCATGTGACTGAAGGGATTACTCTGCAAGCCACAGAACCTCAAGAATGTCCGGGCCCTAGCTGGTTTGGCTTAGTGGATAGAGCGTCCGCCCAAGAACTGAAGGGTCCCGGGTTCAATTCCATTCAAGGGCACATATCTTAGTTGCAGATTCCCTGGCCCTGTTGGGGTGTGTGCAGGAGGCAACCAATTGATGTGTCTCTCTCACATCGATGTTTCTCTCTGTCTCTCCCTCTCCCACTCTCTCTAAAAATCAATGGAAAAATATCCTTGGGTGAGGATTAACAAAAAACCCACAGACACAAACAAAAAGAATGATAGGCAAACACCAGGAAGTAGAAGCAAGGATCCAACTATCAGGTGGGACGGGGCACTGCTGACACCTTGATTTCAGACTCCTGGTCTCAAGAACTGTGGGACAATAAAGTTCTGTTCTTTTAAGTCACACGGTTTGTGGTACTTTGCTACAGCAGCCCTAGGAAACTAATGGGTTCCAGTCATGTAATGGGTTAAGGATAGTAGTGTGGATTTTTATCTCTTGCCTACACCCTCTCCTTCTTGAAAGAAGACCATCTTCACTTGGCTTCTGGGTTACTGCACTCTCTCAGTTTTCCTCCCATCCCTTGGCATTCCTTCTAGACTTCCTTTTGGGAGATTTGGGCATGTCCTAGGCTCTACCCTAAGCTCTCTGCCTACTCTCCGTCCCAGGGGGAGCTCACAGCTTTACAAGCCATCCACATCCTAATGATTCCCATGTGTGTCCCTTGCTCCAGCCTCCTTTTTTTCTTTTCTTCTTGGAACTTGTTTACTTTTTAAAATATATTTTTGTTGAATTCAGAGAGGAAGGAAGTGGGAGATAGATAGAAACATTACCGATGAGAGAGACTCATCTGTTGGCTGCCTCCTATACATCCTCGACTGGGAATTGAGACTCCAACCCAGGCACGTACTTTGACCAGTAATCGGACCTTGACCTCCTGATTCATAGGTCAATGAGCCATGCTGGCAGGGCCCAGCCTCTCTCCTTTTTTATTTTTTAAATCTTTATAGTTGAAAGTATTACATATATCCATCCCCTTTTAAATTTTATTGACCCCTTAACCTCTTGTCCCAGGCCTCCATCACCCTATTGTCTGTGTCCATATGTTATGCATATATGTATACAAGTTCTTTGGTTGATGTCTTTTCACCCACCCAACCACCCCCACCTTTCCTCTGAGATTCGACAGTCTGTTCCATGCTTCTGTCTCTGGATCAATTTTGTTCAACAGCTTCTTTTGTTCATTAGATTCCACATATGAGTGAGGTCATGTGATACTTGTCTTTCCCTGATTGGCTTATTTCACTTAGCATAATACCCTCCAGGTCCTTCTATAGTCCAGTGGTTCTCAACCTTTCTAATGCCACGACCCTTTAATACAGTTCCTCATGTTGTGGTGAACCCCAACCATAAAATTATTTTTGTTGCTACTTCATAACTGTAATTTTGCTACTGTTATGAATCGTAATGTAAATATCTGTGTTTTCCGATGGTCTTAGGCAACCCTGCTAGCAGTTCTCAACCTGTGGGTCGCAATGCACAGGTTGAGAACTGCTGCTGTAGAGCCCAAAACCATTGGAAAACAGATATTTACATTACGATTCATTAACAGTAGCAAAATTACAGTTATGAAGTAGCAACTAAAATAATTTTATGGTTGGGGGTCACCACAACATGAGGAACTGTATTAAAGGGTCACAGCCTTAGAAAGGTTGAGAACTACTGCTCTATACTGTCTCAAAGGGTAAGAGATCCTTCTTTTTCATTGCTGCATAGTATTCCATGGTATAAATGTAGCACAGCTTTTTTTATCCACTCATCTATTGATGGGCACTTGGGCTGTTTCCAGATCTTAGCTATTGTAAATAACGCTGCTATGAACATAGGGGTGCATATATTCTTTCTGATTGGTGTTTCAGGCTTCTTAGGATATATTTCTAGAAATGGGATCACTGGGTGAAATGAAAGTTCCATATTAAATTTTTTGAGGAAATTCCATACTGTTTTCCATAATGGCTGTACCAGTCTGCATTCCCACCAGCAGTGTACTAGGGTTCCTCTTTCTCCACATCCTCGCCAGCATTTGTCATTTCTTGATTTACTGATGGTAACCATTCTTACAGGTGTGAGGTGATACCTCATTTTCATTTTAATTTGCACCTCTCTGATGATCGGTGACTTAGAGCATTTTTTCATATGTCTCTTTGCCATCTGTATGTCCACTTTGGAGAAATGTCTATTTAGATCCTTTGCCCATTTTTGTTTGTTTGTTTTTTGTTGTTAATCCTCACCTGAGGATATTTTTCCATTTTGTTGATGGTTTCTTTTGCTGTGCAGAAGCTTTTTTATTTTGATGTAGTCCCATTTGTTTATTTTCTCCTTACTTTCCTTTTGCCCTAGGGCCTAGGAGATGTACCTGTAAACATATTGCTATGAGAGATGTCTGAGTTTTTGTTGCCTATGATTTCTTCTAGGATTTTTATGGTTTCACACCTTACATTTAAGTCTTTCATCCATTTTGAGTTTATTTTTGTGTATGGCATAAGTTGGTGGTCTATTTCCTTCCTTCCTTCCTTTCTTCCTTCCTTCCTTCCTTCCTTCCTTCCTTCCTTCCTTCCTTCCTTCCTTTCTCTCTCTCTCTCTCTCTCTCTCTCTCTCTCTCTCTCTCTCTCTCTCTCTTTCTTTCTGCATATATCTGCCCAGTTTTCCCAACACCATTTATTGAAGAGACTGTCTTGACACCATTTATTTAAGAGACTTCTCCTGCCTCCTTTATCAAATATTAATTAAGCATAATGGCTTGGGTCGATTTCTAGGGTCTCTGTTCTGTTTCATTGATCTACATGCTTATTCTTATGCCAGTACCAGGCTATTTTGATTACAGTAGTTTTGTAGTATAACTTGATATCTGGTATTGTGATTCTTTCAACCTTTTTCTTTTTCTTCTTTCTCAAGATTATTGTGGCTATTCAGGGTCTTTTTTGTTTCCAAATAAATTTTTGGAGTATTTGTTCTATGTGAAATATGCTGTTGATAATTTAATAGGGATTGCATTGAATCTATAGATTGCTTTGGGTATAGGGACATTTTAATGATGTTAATTCTACCAATCCATGAACACAGTATATTCTTCCACTTGTTTATATCTTCCTCTATCTCTTTTTTCAACATCCTGTATATCTGAATATAAGTCTTTTACCTCCTTAGTTAACTTTATTCCTAGGTATCTTAATTTTTTTGTTGCTATGGTAAATGGAATTGTTGGTTTAATTTATCTTTTTGAGAATTCATTATTGGCATATAAAAATGCCATTGATTTCTGGATGTTAATTTTGTATCCTGCTACATTGTCAAATTCCTTCATTAAATCTAATAGTTTTTTGGTGGAGTCTTTAGGGTTTTCTATGTATAATATCATGTCATCTGCGAATAATGAGAATTTTACTTCCTCCTTTCCAATTTGGATGCCTTTTATTTCTTCTTGTCTGATTGCTGTGGCTAGGACTTCCAGTATTGTGTTGAATAAGAGTGTTGAAAGGGACAGCCCTAGCTTGTTCCTGTTCTTAGGGGACATGGTTTTAGTTTTTGCCCATTGAGTATTATATTCACTCTAGGTTTGTCATATATGGCCTTTATTATGTGGAGGCATGTTCCCTCTATTCCCACTTTGCTGAACGTTTTAATAAAAAATGGATGTTGGATTTTGTCGAATGCTTTTTCTGCATTGATTGATATAATCATGTGATTTTTGTCTTTCAATTTGTTTATGTGATGTATCACATTTATTGATTTGTGAATATTGTACCAAGCTTGCATCCCTGGAATAAATTCCACTTGGTCATTGTGTATGATCTTTTTAATATATTCCTGGATGCAATTTGCTAAGATTTTGTTGAGGATTTTAGCATCTATATTCCTCAGGGATATTGGCCTGTAATTCTCTTCCTTTGCAGAATTTATTTGGTTTTGGAATTAGCAAATTCTGGCATCATAAAAAGAGTGAGGAACTGTTCCCTACTCTTGGATTTTTTTGAATAGTTTCAGGAGTATATGTGTTAGTTCTTCTTTGAATGTTTGGTAAAACTCCCCTGTGAAGTTGTCCAGATGTGGGTTTTTGTATACTTGGAAATTTTTTATTACTGTGTCAGTTTCCTCAGTTGTTATTAACATATTCAGGTTTTCTGATTCTTCTTTTTTTAAAATATATTTTTATTGATTTCAGAGAGGAAAGGAGAGAGAGAAAGATATAGAAACATCAATGATGAGAGAGAATCTTTGATCAGCTGCCTCCTGCAGACCCACATTGGGGATTGAGCCCACAACATAGGCATGTGCCCTTGACTGGAATTGAACCCTAGATCCTTCAGTCCACAGGCCAACACTCTATCCATTGATCCAAACGAGCAAGGACCTTTATGATTCTTCTTGATTCAGTTTTTGGAGATTGTATTTTTCTAGGAATTTGTCCATTTCATCCACATTGACCAGCCTGTTGGCATAGAGTTACTCAGAGTATCTTCTTATAACCCTTTGTATTTCTGTGATATCAGTTGTTACTTCACCACTTTTATTTCTGATTTTAATTATTTGGGTCCTCTCTCTTTGTGTCTTGATGAGTCTGGCTGAAGATACATCAATCTTGTTTATCTTTTCAAATAACCAGCTCTTGGTTTCATTGATCTTTTTTTTTTTATTTTTTTTAGTCTCTGTCATCTATTTCTGCTCTAATCTTTATTATTTCCTTCCTTCTACTCACTCTAGGCTTTTATTGTTGTTCTCTTCCTAATTCTTTAAATTGTAGGGTTAAATAGTTTATTATTAATATTTCTTGTTTTTTGAGGTAGGCCTCTCAGGACTGCTTTTGATGTGTCCCAGAGATTTTGGGTTGTTGTGTGTTCATTGTCATTTGTTTGCAGAAAGATTTTGATTTCTTTCTTGATCTCATAAGTAACCCATTCATTATTCAATAAAATGCTATTTAGTTTCCATGTGTTTGAATGTTTTTGAGTGTTTTTACTGTAGTTGATTTCTAATTCCATTCCCTTATGATCTGAGAATATGCTTGGTATGATTTCAATATTCTTGAATTTGTAGAGACTTGTTTAGTGTCCTAACATGTGCTTTATCTTTTTTTTTTTTTTTTTTTTTGGATCTAAGATATCCTTTAATCATTAAAATGTTTTCTGAAATATGTTTAAAATTAACTCATTTAAGTGTAGGACTTAGATTTCAACATTTTGTTTTGAATATAACTCACCTTTTGCAAGCTAGGAAACAAAATCAAACTAAGGCAGTCTAGTCCCCTAGGAATCCAGGCCAAATCTTGCAATCTTCAGAAGGACATCATAATACAAGGTGCTAACAATGGGGTTATAAACTCTAACTAACAACCACTTATCTACATTTTTTCTTAGAAAACTGACAAAAGTCTAGTCCTTAAAGGCATGACATACAGAACATCTTAATCTATAAAGGATAGAATTACCCAAATTATATGGTGCCCAACCTAATTGTGAGCCAGATCAGTGCTGGCCAAGGAATGGTGAGCAGAGAAAGTGTTTACATTTGAAAACTTGCTCTGAGGTTTAAAATTCCTGATTGCTCTGAATAAGAAAGCAAGTAAAAAATATTTCAGATGCACCCACACTAATATTTGATTTTGCCAAGGTCTTCCACTTGAACAGGGGGTAAGATACTTACGTATTTTCAAATAAATTACTTAGTAATAAGAAATTTGACATACTGCAGTCTTCCATTTACCACAAGAACAAACTGATAATAAAGACTATTTAAAAGAAGTGCTCAACTCTAAAAAGGGTGGTGTCAGCAACACTTCCCACTACAGAATAGCCTCCCACTTTCTCCAATTAACATTGCTATTCTTCCATGATACAGGTTCATGTGGAAAAACTTGTCAGCTTTTTGTCAGGGCCAGGAGATGAAATATAAAGCATGCCCTAATTAGCTCATTGTAAGCTCTTAGGTTGGATCCATAAAACATGGCCATTGTTTTGTTAAGCATCTGCAACCTGCAGAATTCCTTAGCCCTAAGCTACAGTTTCTGCTCAGTATCTTAAAGCTGAGCTCAGTCCCATCTGACTCTGCCCCTCAGGGCTAAGGTAGGTGCTAGTCATCAAAGTCTGGAATGTCATTGTATGAGTAACCCTAGTAGCCTTTGGATGCATAGTAAGCAATGCGCAGGTGGTAAAACCCTGGCAGGAACACCAGGATGCCAATGATCAGAACAGGAATGGCCTGATCTGCCCTCCCTTTGCTGATATAGCCCGCTAGCAGGAGGGAGCCTGAAGGTCAATGTAGCCATCATCTGTGCTGGAGAGTCTTGAGTATTTCACTTTACTACTGGGGATTCCAGTAGCCAGGTTGGTATGAGATGGCATCATAACACACTGACACAGCAACAGTCGGAGCGCAGTGCCAAGTCGTCCTCACATCGACTGCCCGCTCGCCATTGGAAACGGAGATGCTCATGACACGCCTCACCTAACTGCCGCCTGCCCCACCCCGCCCAGACCCCATGTGCTCTATCTTTGAGAATGACCCATGTGCACTTGAGAAGAATACATATTCTGCAACTCTGGGGTAAAATGTTCTATAAACGTCAATTAAATCCATCTGTCTGACCCAGCATGTCATTTAGAGTCATTGTTTCCTTGTTAATTTATTGTCTTGAAGATTTAAGGTTATTATTGATAGGTACTTATTTATTGCCACTTTAATTCTTTATGCCTATGTTTCTCTCTCTATTTCTTCTTCTCATTACAGCAATTCCTCTAGCATTTCTTGCAGTGCTGGTTTGGTGGTGACAAACTCCTTTATCCTTTCTTTGACTGGATAGCTCTTCATTTCACCATCTATTTTGAATGATAACCTTGCTGGATATAGTAATCTTGGTTTCAGATCCTTGCTTTTCATTACCCTGAATACTTCATGCCATTCCCTTCTGGCCCATAGAGTTTCTGATGAGAAATCAGCTGACAGCCTTATGGAAGCTCTTTTGTAGATAACAGTTTGCTTTTCTCTTGCTGACTTTAAGATTCTCTCTTTGTCTTTAATTTTTGGCATTTTAATTATGTTGTGTCTGGACATGGGCCTGTATGGGTTCTTCTTGCTTGGGACTCTCTGTGCCTCCTATACTTATGTAACTTTTTCCTTCACCAGGTTAGGGAAGTTTTTGCCATTATTTCTTCAAACACATTCTTTATCCCATGCTCACTTTCTTCTCCTTCTGGCACTCCTGTTATGCAAATATTATTAGGTTTCATGTTGACCCACAGCTCCCTTAAGCTGTCCTGTTTTTTAATTGTTATTTCTTTTTGGTTCTCTGATTGAGTGATTTTTTTCTACCCTGTCTTCTAATTCACTGATCCAATCCTTGGCTTCCCTTAATCTGCTGTGTATTCCTTCCATGGTGTTCTTTATTAGTGCTGTGTCATTCTTCATAGTTACTATATCTTTTCTTATGCTGTTGAGCATCTTTGCCATCATATGTCTGATAAGTTTCTTATCTCCATTTCACTTAGCTCTTCTGGAGAATTCTCTTGTTCTTTCATTTGGGGGGTTATTTTGTTGTCTCCCAATTTTCACTGCCTGTTTGGGTTTGTGACTATGTATTAGGTAGATCCGCTACAAGTCCCAATCTCTAGTGCAGGACAGTGTCAAATGCTATTTCTGACTAATTCGATAAGATAAAGACTAAAAGCTTCCAGAGACCTGCCTCTGTATGCAGACTGATTGTCTTGAGTAGCCTCAGGCTATTGTCCACAGGTCGGGTGAGAGGTTTTCCGACAGGGTAGGGTAATTGCTTCTGCCTGGAGGCTAATTGTTATTCTCAGTCTCTTAATGGCTGGCCTCCCTTTTGTTTTGTTTTTTTCTTTATTGATTAATGCAGTGATGGTGAACCTATGACACGCGTGTCAGCACTGACATGCATAGCCATTTCTGATGACACACGGCCGCTGAGGCGGCCGCATGCTGAGGATGAAACATTTGCTGCTCCTGAGGATGAAACATTTGCGAAATAATGTTTTTTCCTCAAAGTGACACACTACCCAAGTTATGCTCAGTTTTTTGGTGAAGTTTGACACACCAAGCTCAAAAGGTTGCCCATCACTGGATTAAGGTATTACACATGTATCCTTATCCCCCCCTTTGCCTCCCCCTCCTCCCCACTCATGTCCTCACCCCCATGGTGTCTGTGTCCAATGGTTAGGCTTATACGCATGCTCCCTTTGGTTTTTGTTGTCATTATTTATTTGTTTGTTTTTAGTTTTCAGAGTAGATCCAATATAAACACATCAAACACATTTTCACTGGGATGGCACAGACAGTGGGAGGGCATACGTGCATTTCCTACAGGCAAATGACAGGGATGGCCCACTGGGCCATGTGAAGGCAAAACAAATGTTATCGCAAATATGGAATCATGCAAGGTGAGAGAAGGCTAGACTTATAGGTCTCCAACCTTTCACTGGATTTGGAGAGGATGGGCAAAATCTCAGCCTGGCTTTGGCTCTGAAGAATGAGGCAACCTTTGGTCATT
Source organism: Eptesicus fuscus (assembly GCF_027574615.1). Lineage (NCBI taxonomy): Eukaryota > Metazoa > Chordata > Mammalia > Chiroptera > Vespertilionidae > Eptesicus > Eptesicus fuscus. Next base: position 32,970,117 of record NC_072476.1, read on the forward strand.
GATTGAGGAAGCTCAGTTACCAACATCAAGAATGATAAAGGCTTTCTAAATCTGCTGGGCTAACCAGGCAGAGGCTGAATTCCCTACCACCCACCTGAAATACTGCTTTTGTCCTCTCCCTTTACCCCTAACATCTGAAATTTCCAAGACCAAGATAACATATCATCTGCCAGAGAGAAGGCCTTTTCAAGATCCCCATCCACACAGTTCTCAGTTTAATCCTACACTGACTGAAATAAAGAATAATATACAGAGATCCAACAGCAGACAAGAGGATCCCTAGAATCAAGTCAAAGATCTGAAATATGAAGAAGCAAAAAACAACCAATTGGAAAAGCAAAAAGAAAAAAGAATCCAAAAATATGAAGATAGTGTAAGGAGCCTCTGGGACAACTTCAAGCATACCAACATCTGAATTATGGAGGTGCCAGAAGAAGAGAGAGAGCAAGATATTGAAAACCTATTTGAAGAAATAATGACAAGAATCTTCCCTACCTGGTGAAAGAGATAGACTTATAAGTCCAGGAAGCACAGAGAACCCCAAACAAAAGGAATCCAAAGAGGACCACACCAAGACACATCATAATTAAAATGCCAAGGGCAAACAACAAAGAGAGAATCTTAAAAGCAGCAAGAGAAAAACAGTTAGTTACCTACAAGGGAGTACCCAGACAATTGTCAGCTGATTTCTCAACAGAAACTATGCAGGCCAGATAGGAATGGCAAGAAATATTCAAAGTGATGAACAGCAAGAACCTACAACCAATATTACTCTACCCAGCAAAGCTATCATTCAGAATTGAAGGTCTGATAAAGAGCTTCACAGAGAAGATAAAGCTAAAGGAGTTCATCACCACCAAACCAGGATTACATGAAATGCTAAAGGGTATTCTTTAAGAAGAGGAAGAAGAAGAAAAAGGTAAAGATAAAAATTATGAACAACAAAGTGACAACAAATACATATCTATCAACAAGTGAATCTAAAAATCGAGTGAATAAAAAATCTGATGAACAGAATAAACTGGTGAATATAATAGAATCAGGGGCACAGAAAGGGAGTGGACTGACAATTCTCAGGGGAAAGGTGGTGTGGGGGGTGCGGGAAGAGACTGAACAAAAATCGAACACCTATGGACGAGGACAGTGTGTGGGGGAGGGTAAGGGAATGGGGGGGTGGGAACCGGGTGGAGGGGAGCTATGGGGCGGGGGAGGGAAAGAGGAACAACTGTAATAATCTGAACAATAAAGACTTGTGTTTTTTTTTAAAGGAGAAGTTTGGATATAGACATGCACATAGGGAAAATGGCATGTGAAGACAAAGGCAGGGATGGGTGATGTGCCTACAAGCTGGAGAATGCCAAGATGTCCAGCAAACCACCAGAAGCCATGGGAGAGGCCTGGAACAGATCCTTCCCTTCTACCTACAGAAGGAGCATGGCCTTGCTGACACCTTGGTTTTGAACTTCAGGCCTCCAGAACCATGAGACAAAAACTTTCTGTTGTCCTAAGCCACACAGATTTTGCTGATTTGTTACAGCAGCTCTAGGAAGCAAATGTAATCTTTCTTGGGCACCTGTGGTTGCAGGGGTGGGTTTGAGGGGAGAAGTTAGTGGAGAGACCCAGGAAGACTCCCTAGAGGAGGTGGGCCTTGTTGATGGAGTGGGGGTAGTGGTGGGAGAATTGGAAAAGTAGGCACTTGAGTGTATGCTCCTTAGACTACCTCAGGAGGAGGACAAAATGATGTTGGTGGAAATAGGGGATGGGTGAAAGGCCCAGGACAAGTGTGGGCAGGGGAGGATGGAAAAGGCAGAGGGGCCCTAACTGGATTGGCTCTGTGGATAGAGCTTCGGCCTGTGGACTGAAAGGTCCCAGATTCGATTCCCATCAAGGGCAAATACCTTGGTTGCAGGTATATTCCCAGTAGGGGGTGTGCAGGAGGCAGCTGATCAATGTTTCTCTCTCATTGATGTTTTTAACTCTCTATCCCTCTCCCTTCCTCTCTGTAAAAAATCAATAAAATATATTTTACAAAAAGAAAAGGCAGAAGGACACCTTAAAGACAGATGACTGAGCATTCCTGCTGGGAGTTGGAGGTGAGAGAACCCTTCCCAAGGCTGGATAGGAATGGGCTGGGTGGAGAGAACATTGCATTTTGTTGGTTTACAATATAACCAGGGTGTGCTGGAAGAAGAAGAGTTGGGCAGTGGTGAGAGGGTTTGTCTGCCATGAAAAGACAGGTGGAGGCCACCTGGCATCCCTAGCTCAGTAGCCTGAGGAAGGATGTGGTTCTGGGGATCCAGAGAGGGGACATGGGAAAAAGTCAGGTGCCACTCAAAGCTGGCCATGGCTCTATAGATCAGCCAATTCCAGACCCAGAGGTGGGAACACAAAATCCTGAAGAGTAGGACAGATAATCTGAAAGGCTTCATTTCACAGACGGGGGATTGAGACTAGAGATACAATGAGCCACAGAGTGTGGAATGTGGGGAAGAGGCCAAGGGTGAGGGGTGAAGGAAAGAAGGAGGAAAAGGAAGGTCAAGAAAGAGAGAGAGGGGAAAAGAGAAGAACCAGAGAGGGAAGGGAAAAGCAGGGAGAAAGAAAGGGAAGTGGGGGGTGGAGGGATGAGAGGGAGCTAGAAAGATCTTTCCCAACTAAAATGCCATTAGAGATAAAGTGACTAAGAGTCTGAAAGGTCTAGAAGGATCCCAGGAAGAGGGTGTCATTCTTAATATTAATCAGATAGCAGCTCCAGGTAATGTCACATTGGAGGCCAAGTGACACAGAGTTCAGATCAGTGAGCCAGGCCTTTAGAGCAAGCCAAGCCACTGCCCCACCTTGCCCCAGCCTCTCTCCCCCTGCCTCTCCCATCCTCTTTATTCCCCAGTCAGCCCTCAGCTTGGTCCTCAGAGAAGACCCTGTTCCTGTGGGTCGGTTTGAGCTAAGAACAATACTGGTTCCAGGATTATGCTCAGGTGTACTTTCTTCCCCTCCTCCACCTCATTTCCTCCTAGGAGAAGAGCTGGCGAGGGTCTGGGGCCAGAGCACCAGGAGCTCTCACTGCTCCTAAGATCTTAGCTCAGGGCAGAACAAAGTCAAGGACATGATGGTTTGAATGACATTCACAGGACCTGGTATGAGGCCCCTGCTTTTGCCTCCAAACCTTCCTTCCCTGGTCAGGCCACCCCAGGATGACATTTGAAGGTGCTGGGAGTCCTGAGGCCCATGGTTTGGTTTCTGCCTTGGATCCCCTCCCTCTTCCTCTGGGGGCAGGAATGGCAGAGGGAGCTCCTGGAAGGTCCAACAAGGACCAGCTGTCATCCTCTGCCAACCTGAGTGCTGTTCCCACAGTCATGGAGCCCAGAGTAGATGAGTTGTAAGGACCCTAGAGGGCCCTTGTCCGTTAGGGGGAGAAACAGGCCAGAGATGAAATCAGTTGCCTGACGGTGCAATAGCAGTTTCATGAGAGGATTAGAATCTGGAGCTCCTGATTCCCATGTCCCCTCTCCATTGTGCCCATTTGGCTACAGCAGTGCCCCTCTCCTGGTTCTGGGACACCCAACAGTCTTGGGACATGAAGCAGGGTGGGATGATGCAGAAATGACCAGGATAAGAGTTAGAACAGAGATTTGAGGCATTTGTCCCATGTCAAAAAAGACCATGGGCATTGAGTGTAGGATTGGGAGTGAGAGAGGGCTAGGAAGGGCACATTCACAAGTTAATAACAGATTTTAACACTGGTTGAATATTTGTCATGTGCCAGGGATTGTACCCATGGGATTCTACCTAATCCTCTAGTGTTAACAAGTCGGCATTCTTTTTTATTTTTTTAATCCTCATCCGAGGATATGTTTTATTGATTTTAGAGGGGAAGAGGGAGAGGGAGAGAGAGAGAGAGAGAGAGAGAGAGAGAGAGAGAGAGAGAGAGAGAAACATTGATGTAAGAAATATCAATCAATCCGTTGCCTCCTGTACAAGCCCTGACCGGGGATTGAACCCACAACCTAGGTATGTGCCCTAACAAGAAAGCGAACCACAACCTTTTTAATATATTGGATGACACTCCAACCAACTGGGCCACCTTGGCCAGGGTACAAGTTGACTTTCTTATTCTCACTTTCTGGAAGGGAAACTGAGCCTGAGGGAGGCTAACTTAGACGAGTTCCAAAGCCCTTACTCTTTCCCCAAATCTCAGTGGGGACAGTATAAGAGGAGGGGGGTATAAGCTGCACCCAAGGCAGAGTGTACCCCCATCTGTGCCTCCAGGAAGCAGCCCCTCGTAGGGTGTGGGCAGATCTCAGAGATGCTGCTGGGGCTGGGGCTGTGTGGGCAGTGGGGCCAGGGGTCACTCACCTTGTACAGTAGTAGCATGGAGAGACAGGAGCTGGAGAACAAGAGGCAGCAGGCAGAGTGTCGTTGTCATCAGTGTAGACATTGGAGCTCCGGAGAGTAGAGTGCTTGTCTTTCACTCTACTCAGAATGAGCAAAATAAACATCAGCTTAGAAATAAATAGATCCTAGAGCACTTTGCTCCCTGAGACGTTGGAGATGTAGGGGCAGGGCTGAATCTGAGTCAGTCTGGGAGCTTCGCACATGACAGGCCAAAGGGCAGAGGAAGGTGGAGCCCCTCCCTGACCAGGAAGCACATAGGCACACCCCAATAGAGGGGCAGGCGCAGGGTCTGAAACAGCCTGGGAGAACTGAGGAGACCCCTGGAGGGAGGTGAGAAGTGGAGGAGAGGAGAGTGGGCCTGAGTCCGAAAAGAGAAAGGTGCCCTGTGTTTGACTCCATCCCTCTGCTCAAGCCCTCTTCACTGCTCCTATGGATTACCCCCACCCCCTCCCCAGGACATAGGAAACAGGTCGTGACCACATCATCCTAGCATGACTGAGAATTCTTGGGTCTGTGGGCCCAGGAATCTGTGGGTTCACAGGTGGACACAGGCCCTCATGGCCATCTGGAGTGACCTGTGCACCCCCTCAAAGTCAGCAAAGCCAAGTGCTGACTCCTTTGCTCTCACCCCTTACTCCCTGGGCCAGAGGGCCACTTCCTTCCCCCCAGACATAACCCTAGGCTCCTCTGCCCTAGGAACCCCAGGCTGAGGTGGGCCTGGCTCTGCCCAGCCTGGAGCAGGAAAAGGACACCATAGTCTGCATGTGGGCATAAGAGGGGTCAAAAGTGTCCCATGTCTAGACTTGACATCCAACCCTTGCAGGAGTGCTCTCGCAGGAAGGACCTTTCCAGAGACCCAGGTCTGCATTAGGCCCTACAGGAGAGGAAGGGAACACCCCACACTCTGCTCTTTAGACTTTTTTTATTGGTAGGAAAATTCCAAAGTTAAGAATCATTGTGGATGGAGCAAACAAGGATGAGGAGATGCCTGGGCAGTCTTGGGACTCCTGGGTGGAGGGAGGGAGCTGAGAGGGGCTCACTTCAGGGTCGGGGCCCAGCCTGCCAGCTCTGAGCTGACCACCTTGGGCCCTGACATCTGTTTTCTCTTGACCTGTGCTGGGCTCTCTGTCTGTTTGTCTTGTTGTCCAGATCTGGGTGAGGGTTGGGAGGCCTTGCCCCACTCCTGAGCAGTTGTCACCTCCCTGGCCCTCTAACTGCACAGCTGGAGGGTGGGAGAAAAGAGGTGAGGCCAAGAGGACCTGCAGTGATGGCCATGGAGTGTGAGTGACTGTCTCTGGACCAAGTGTGCCCTGCCCTTCTCTGGAAGCCCCAGGATGGTGGAGGGCAGAATGAGGAAATGCGAGCAGTTCTTAGCTGGGGGCGGGCCCCTGAGTCACCTCTGTGGTGTGGCCAACATTCTTCAGGGAAGGCCGGAAGCAGCTATAAGTGGTTTTAAGGCTGAATTTATCATTCAAATTCTGATCTATGGTGAGAGGTACTGGAGTGAGAGTGAGCCTGGGAGAAGCTGGAGAGTCACAGGGGGTTGGGAGTTCCAGTAAAAGGAATAGTCTTATGTCTGCCCTAAGCTGCACATCCCATGGCCAATCCATCCTTCCACCATTGCAGCTTATCCATGAGGTGGGTTTTGACAACTCTGGAGTCTGGGGAGTTGGCCCAGTGTGACAGGAGGGGACCAGAGCAGCAGCACCCTGATGTGCCCTGGTGTCAAAAGTCATGGACCATAGGTGGGTGCAAGGGTGACTGGGGTCAGGGTGGAACAGGAAGAGGAACTACTCAGGGGTCAGCAATACACAAAATGGTGGGCATGGGCTGTGCACAAACTGGAGAAGCCAAGACTGGAGGTCATCAGCGGCTGCCCTTGGGGGCTCAAGGTCAGCTGGCTATCAGAACGGATGTGAGATGAGATGGCAGGACAAATGTCACCCATAGCCACACCAGTTCTGGCTGAGGTGCCTTCTCGGACTTTTACCCTCCAGGTTTGCCCCCATCGTTGCCTCAGACAAAAGGCACCTTCCCAAATGCCTGTGCTCTTGAAACTGTCAAAGATGGCTTCTCTTTGTCACTTTCAAGACACACTGTACTCTTGCCTGCCAACAGAAAGGCTGTGAGCAGCTGGTGGCAGGAAGGTGGAAGAGGGGGCTCAGGAGGCCCTGACACTCAGCTTCCCTATGGTCTGACCATGGCCAAGCCCTGAGTCAGGGAAGGGTTGCCCAAATCAAAAAAAGTGCCTGGGGATATCACCATGTCCTGCTCCCCCTTTACTCCCCTCTGTGGGCTTCAGTTTCCATATCTGCGAGATGGGGGCATTGAACTAGAATCAGAGTGGCTCCCTTTGCTGACTGCCGGCCAAGGCCTCTGCTGGGTGGCATTTCAAGCCAACCTTCTCAGCTGGATCTTGTCTATTCTACAGCTGAGGAAAGTGACGCCAGACAGTGCATTCCCAGTGTCTTAGTGTGGCATTCCCAGTGCCCTTGACTCTGTGGCAACCAAAGTGATTACAAACACCAGGTAATTTTATTACAGCATCCAGTTTCAGTACATAAGTGTTAGTTTCCATTTCCCTGTCAAACCTTATCAGACCAGCAGGCTGTTCTTTGCTATACCCAGAGCTGGGAGGGGCTGGATTCTGTGGACCTTGGCTGAATCCTGCTTTCCTCACTAGGCCCAGCCCCAGAAGCTCACCTGTGCAGTTTCCTCTGGGATCAGCCAAAGAAGACAGTCAGGACAACCACTGTGACCACCAGCAGCTTAGTTCACAGGTTTCTCCCCAGTACCAGTGTGTGCCTGAGTTCAGACATCTGGTACCAACCCACCAACATCCTTCACACCCACTCTCTCAAAAGAAAAAAAAAAATCAATATTGATGCACAAGAAACTAGGTCTCCCTTTGAGAGCAGGTATTGGGCACCTTCCCTGACACCCCAAGGTTAAGGGGCTGTGAGACAGTGGATGGACCCCAGGACTGCAGAGCAGGAATTCAGAATCTGAATGAGAGTGTTGGTTGCCTCATTCCAGATGCAAGATGTCCACCCATCTAATATCTAAGTAACTGGCACCTTTAGGAGCCTGTTATCATGTCTTGGTTTTTGTAGTTTAATTTATAGTCTCCCAAACTTACTGATAGAAGTAATAATGGCAGCTGGCTCTCTCGGATTACTGTGGGGAAGGTGCAGCTCTACCACCAAAGAGGGTGAACACCGGACTTAGAGGGGCTGAGTACTCACAGGCATTGGGGAACACTTTTCTATAGCTGGCACTTGCTCTGGACAAGTTCAGTTTCAACTTTGTCCACTGGTGCACTTTGTCACACAGGCCAGCTTCCCATCCACTTCATCCATTGGGGAAGTAGAAGAATGGAGAGTCTTTATAAGGATAAGGGACTAAGATCTGCTGTGGTATGAGGGTCATTGGAAAACTCAGTTGTGTTGAAGGAATAAATAGTAGTGGTGAAGCCACTGGATCCTTCAGTGGAGGTTGTGATGGTAGTGGAAGGCAATAAGACAGAACCCGAGGAGGATGTGGACCACCACTAGGAGTGGCAGAGTATCAACGGAAACTGTGAAAGTGGACAAATCAGAAAAGGTGGTGTAGAGAATTAGCTTTTCCATAAAATTGTTGCTGTTCGGCCAGAGACCAAGGTGGTAGGGGATAATTCACCAGAGCTTGATGTGGAAACAGGACTTCCATTAACAGTGGTAGAGAAGGTGACAGCTGAAAGTGGAGTGAGACAAATCAAATATGGTTCTGTAGACAGTGGATACTTCAAGAAGGACTGAGGATGTTTGCCCAGAGGCCATGGTGGTGGAAATTAAATCACCAGAATAGATGGAGAAGAACGATTTGCATTCTTAGTGGTATAGAAGGTATCATATGGAACTGTTGGATTTGCAGAATCTGTAAAGGCAGTGGATTCCACAGTAAGGATACCTACTTGTAGTGGAAGATCCTTCAGATTTTGTAAAGGAGGTTTCAGAGGAAACAAATGATTTGGACAAATCAGAGACAGTATTGTAGAGAGTAGACTCCTCTATGAGTCATGTCTGTTTCTTCCGAGACCACAGTAGGTATAGAGCGCTCACTGGGCTTGATGGGGAAGCTGGACTTGCATTGTATGTACTGTAGAAGGAGCAGGTCAAAATGTTGTTGTGTACACCTTTGAGGTGGTTGTGAAATTGGATCCTGGAGGAAAAAATGTTGGTAATCCACCAGAAGTGGTGAAGAGTCACTTAGGCTTCATGTAATGGCAATGGTGTTATCCAGAATAGCTGTATGTTTTGATGAATCAGGGATGCCCATAAAAACAGTGGACCTGCCCATAAGGACTTTGATTTTCCATGCTGAGACAGCAACAGTAGTAATACATGACCAGGGCTTGAAGGGGATGCAGCATTTCCATCATCTGTGGTAGACAAGATTCCAGAAGAAAGGGTTGATTTGGACAAATCAAGCAAGGTTGTGAAGACAGAGGATAATACAGTGTGAGTTGCAGCACTGTGTCCAGTGGTCAGGGAATTTATAAAAAATATGATGAGATTTAAGGGAGAATAACTTGTATTGTAGGAAGAGACAGTGGATTCCACAGCAGTACATGTGGCTAATGGTCCTTTACCACCAGAGAGGTCAAGAATCACTGGAACTTGATGTGGACACATTCTCAGTGAGGGTAATTAAAGATGACTCTGTGGACTGAGAAGAATCAGAGATGATGCTGTAGTCTGTGAATGTGTCATTGATTTCAGTGGTAGTCTGTCCCAGTCTGGCTAGAAGATAGCTGCAGCCCATGATACTGAAACAGAGCTTTACTTTACAGGGGTATAGGAAGTGTCAGGGGAATCTGTAGATTTGGACAGTTTTGGGCAGTTTGATCTAGACCTTTGTCTCTTCTGTAGAATATTATAGTTCATCTAGAGGGCAAGGTGTCACTAGATAATTTGGAGGCAGGGGTTGATTGTGATTGATGAGTTAAATTGCTAGTAGTACGGCTATATGCGGGAAGCTGCCCATTGTCTTCACTATCAGAGAAGTGTGAACAGGGATCCAGGAAGGCTGGTGACCCTTAAAGCTCTGGCAAAGGTCAAAGCTATGCACCCACTGTTTAGTCAAGACAATGGTAGCTGAAGCAACTTCCCCACCAGATAGTCATATAAATCCTTACTGATAAGATAGTCTGCCTGTTACTGGAATTGCCTGCCTAAGGGCTATGGGTGTATACCAAACCTGAATAAAAGGGATGGCAAGGCCAGAGCAAAGCGGAGTCCTTCCTTGGGCTTCCGCCTGGCCCGCAATTTCCAAATTATTATTTCTTATTTTGTCTCTTTCATTTGCATGCGGCCTCCTCCAGAGTCCGAACCCGAACCCTGAACCTGAACTCTGAACCACGCAGGACGTGGGACACTCACAGTTATAAATTTTGACAAATCTGTATGGTTGTGTAGAAATTATATTATTATATATATATAATATTATATATTCTGCACATTCCGCCCTGAGCACACTGGGACATGTTCATTTCCTTGGATGCTCTGGCATAAATTTGAGCAGATAGTTATACTCACACTAAAGCCCCAAAGATTATTTTGCTCCTAATGTTCTGTGATTTGCAGACCACACACTCACCTTCCATCATCTGGCTGATACTTAGTCTAACAGATCTCTCTTCTCCATTATCCTTTATACCTAAGACTCCCCTCTATCCTAGCAGTTTCCACTGAGCCAGAAGGAGGAGGAGAGCTAAGGCATAATTCATTCCCTGTCCTTTGTCTCCAGATACTCTTATACTAGGGCTAGCCACTCTACCTGGAATACTCCTGTCTCTATCTGGCCATTCTGCAGTCCTCAAAACCTAGCCAGGTGAGCTCCTCCTCCACCCTCAGTCCCACAACCCACTCAATGGGCTACAATTGACTAACAGTGAGAGTCCTGGGCCTGAACCCTTGGACTGGAGGGCTTTTTCTGTCTTCTCTGCGCCACTTAGAACATGTGACTGCGCATGTAGGACTCTTTTTTCCTATGTAAGATGGGTTTATATTTTTCCTATGTAAGATGGGACTGAGACAACCAAGATGGCAACATAGGTAAACACCTGAACTTGCTGCCATGCACATCAATATCAAAACTACAACTAAAAGACAAAACGAATATCATCCAGAACCACGGGAAGGCTGGCTGAGTGGAAATTCTACAACTAGAACAGTGATGGGCAACCTTTTGAGCTTGGTGTGTCAAACTTCGCCAAAAAACTGAGCATAACTCGGGTAGTGTGTCACTTTGAGGAAAAAACATTATTTCACAAATGTTTCATCCTCAGGAGCAGCAAATGTTTCATCCTTGGCATGTGGCCGCCTCAGCGGCCACGTGTCATCAGAAATGGCTACGCGTGTCAGTGATGACACGCGTGTCATAGGTTCGCCATCACTGAACTAGAAGGAAAGAGAAAAGTGCATTGAGCCTGGTAGGAGGTGTGGAAGTGTGGAGGTACAGAGGTGTGCGCGAAAGGGGCTGGCAACTGGGTACACTGTTATCTTTTTCAATCGGGAGGGAGATACAAGCTCCCAAAAGCTCTGAACTCCAGTTATGGGTGAGACTCTGGGGACCCAGACTCATAAGGAGAGAAACTGGACTGTCTGGCATCAGGCTGGAACATGAGGGTGGCTTTCTCTCAGAGGTGCTTGCAGTGATCATTGTCCCTGCACGGTGCCGCGGGACACAGAGACCCAGGGGCCTCTTCAGGGTAGGGCTGACGGGCAGCCATTGTTGTTTGCTCTGCCCTGGTGATTCCCTGAGATCTGGCCCCACCCAGTTTACAACCCCACCTGTGCGCAGAGGCTTTTGCATATGAATGGCCTAGCCCAGTGGTCAGAAAACTCATTAGTCAACAGAGCCAAATATCAACAGTACAACGATTGAAATTTCTTTTGAGAGCCAAATTTTTTACACTTAAACTTCTTCTAACGCCACTTCTTCAAAATAGACTCACCCAGGCAGTGGTATTTTGTGGAAGAGCCACACTCAAGGGGCCAAAGAGCCTACAATAAGACTGTGCACACAGCCCACAAAAGGGTGCACCCAGAGTTTCCACCTCAGGTAATTAGGGAGGCTGAGCCACTGGGCCCTATAGGACACCTAGCACACAAAGCCACTCTATCAACACAGGGAAGCAGCCAAAATGCTGAGACAAAGAAACATGTCACAAAGGAAATGGAGGAAAGCAAACTACTGGAAATGGAGTTCAAAACCATGGTTATAAGGTTACTCAAGAATCTTCTAGAAACCTCTGAGAAATATAGTGAGACCCTCAAGGATATAAAAAAGGACCAAGCCCTAATCGGTTTGGCTCAGTGGATAGAGTGTTGGCCTGCGGACTGAAAGGTCCCAGGTTCGATTCTGGTCAAGGGCATGTACCTTGGTTGCAGGCACATCCCCAGTAGGAGTTGTGCAGGAGGCAGCTGATCAATGTTTCTCTCTCATTGAAGTTTCTAACTCTCTCTCCCTCTCTCTTTCTCTCTGTAAAAAAATCAATAAAATATATTTGAAATAAAAAGAAACAGGACCAATTAGAAATTAAGCATACATTGACTGAAATAAAGAATAATATACAGAGATCCAACAGAAGACTAGAGGATCCCTAGAATCAAGTCAAAGATTTGAAATATGAAGAAGCAAAAAACACCCAATTGGAAAAGCAAAAAGAAAAAATAATCCAAAAATATGAAGATAGTACAAGGAGCCTCTGGGACAACTTCAAGCGTACCAACATCTGAATTATAGGGGTGCCAGAAGAAGAGAGAGAGCAATATACTGAAAACCTATTTGAAGAAATAATGACAGAAAACTTCCCCTACCTGGTGAAAGAAATAGACTTACAAGTCCAGGAAGCGCACAGAACCCCAAACAAAAGGAATCCAAAGAGGACCACACCAAGACACATCATAATTAAAATGCCAAGGGCAAACAACAAAGAGAGAATCTTAAAAGCAGTAAGAGAAAAACAGTTAGTTACCTACAAGGGAGTACCCAGACAATTGTCAGCTGATTTCTCAACAGAAACTATGCAGGCCAGATAAGAATGGCAAGAAATATTCAAAGTGATGAACAGCAAGAACCTACAACCAACATTACTCTACCCAGCAAAGCTATCATTCAGAATTGAAGGTCAGATAAAGAGCTTCACAGAGAAGAAAAAGCTAAAGGAGTTCATCACCACCAAACCAGTATTATATGAAATGCTGAAGGGTGTTCTTTAAGAAGAGGAAGAAGAAGAAGAAGGTAAAGATAAAAATTATGAACAACAAAGTGACAACAAATACATATCTATCAACAAGTGAATCTAAAAATCAAGTGAATAAAAAATCTGATGAACAGAATAAACTGGTGAATATAATAGAATCAGGGGCATAGAAAGGGAGTGGACTGACAATTCTCAGGGAGAAGGGAGTGGGGGTGTGGGAAGAGACTGGACAAATATTGTACACCTATGGACGAGGACAGTGTGGGCGGGTAAGGGCATGGGGTGGGGTGGGAACCGGGTGGAGGGGAGCTATGGGGGGGGGGGGTAAGAGGAACAACTGTAATAATCTGAACAATAAAGATTTATTTTTTTAAAAAAAGATGGGACTATATTTTTCCTATGTAAGATGGGACTAACCCTGGCTCCTCTTCACCTATGAGATGTATAAGATCCAGTATGGAAAGAATCCTTGTGACAATAGTACCATAAAACTATGGGTTTTTAGAAATTCTACAGTATGGTTTATAGGGTGTTTTTTTGAGAAGGCAGGGCATGTGGTGTCATCCCTCCTGTCAGTCCCCCACTCCTTCCTAGAGATGCTCTGGAACTGAATCTTTCTCACCTCCCTCGTTGGCCACTGGAAGAGTGGACCATGGAGGCCATCAGGACAGTGGCACCCTCCACCATCCCAGACACCCCATTTTCACAGAGTTCTGAAAGAGACAGTCTCAGGGAGAGGCCAGGAGCTGGACCAGGCCTGAAGGCCTGGGTAGGCAGGGAGTAAACAATTTAGTCAAAACATGTCATTGACATCAACCATTCTGGATCTTTGGCTTTGCAGACCATCATCAAAACATCAGGGGAAGAGTGCCATCAATGGTTGATTAATGCCGTTGAGGTGGGAGGTGCGATAATGCCTAAGACTTTCGGAATTCTAATTAATGAAAAAATTTTGAAAAGATGGTTTGTAAGCCAGTAGTTGCATTTGTTTTGCTCAATCTTCTTGCCTCCGAGTTAGGTTGGGTCTAATTCAGCATGGTGGAAGCAGAGAGACTGAACTGGGAAGACTGCCAAGGATGGGGGCGGGGCCTCCCTGAGTGGTGGGTCTGAGGAGGATCGGGGAGAAAGCGTACTTGCAGACTCTGGTCAACCCAATGCAGAGGGTGGCAGGGCTCAGAGTAAACCCAGGCCACACAGTAGAATCTCAGAGCTGCCCTCTTCTCCCACTTGTCTCTCCCTTTAATGAGGGGCCCTCCTGGCACTGCCCTGAGGAAGCCCCCTCTGTATCTCACCTAGAGGCAACCACTTCCTTGCTGTTGTGCACCTACAGGAAAACCATTTCTCACTCTGCAGTCCACCTGTTCAGGCTTTCATCCAACAGCAGTCACTTGTGACCGCCAGAAGCTTTCTAGCCCTGAGTGTCAAAGACAAATGAGCCCCCACCCCTCATTGGGCTCCTAGCCCCAAAGCAGAGATAGTTGAGGCCCTCGTGAAGAGAGAGTGTGGCCAACGGGGCTGGGAGCAAGGGGGAAGGAACAACCCCTCTGCCTTTTTTTTTGTCGAGGAAAGCTTAAAAAAGAAAAGTAATATCATTCTTCTCCTTTTCCTTCTTCTTCTTTAAAAAGGTGTTTCTTTAAAAAGGATTTAGGCAGTATAAATTTTATTGGACTTTTTAAGTTACAAAAGTTGACAAGTCAACAATGAAAAGGCATATATAGGCAGTTTATGATCATGTCCCTAACTGAATCACAAAGAATGAAAGGGGTGGGGAGAGGTAGCACTTACTGGCCATCAGATTCCCATACTTGCCCCATCATGGCTGTAACTGGATGGCTGTGCTGCCATGGCCTATGGTGTGCCTTCGCCCCTCTCTGAGAACAGAGTCTCCGTGAGAGGAGAGAACATTCCTGCTCGGTTCAGCCTGGCGCAGAGCAGGAGCTCAGTGAGCACTTCTGAAGTAAATGAATAAGGAAAATTCTGCCAGATGCTTTCTCTTAGTTATTTAATTTAATCCTGTGAGCCTGGCCACGTGGGGAAGTTGACTGGAGTGTCATCCCTGCACCAAAAGGTTTTGGGTTAGATTCCCAGTCAAAGGCACATACCTAGAGTTCGAGCCCTGGTCGGAGAGCATACGGGAGGCAGCTGATCTCTCTCTCTCTCTCTCTCTCTCTCTCTCTCTCTCTCTCTCTCTCATCAATGAACATATCCTCGGATGAGGATATATATGGGCCTGTAAGGTTGATATTAATATTTCTGTTTTACACTGAAGTGAGGTTCTGAGGGGTTAAATACTTGCCAGCTGGTAAGTTAGAATTTAAGCACAATCTAAAGGTGGTTTTTACTTTTAGCACAAGGAAAGGGTTTGGAGAGGAGAGGAAGGGAACGTTTTCAAGCTGAGGGAACAGCACGTGTAGAAGCCCAGAGTGCAGGTTTGGGGTGCAGCTAATCACTGAGATGAGCAGAAGCAGAGAGAACGCTAGCAATGTCGGTGTTACTCTGGACTTGACTGAGCAGCAGTTCAGAATGTCGAGCAAAATGCCATGATCCCAACTGTGCCTGGACTGACAGGACAATGAGGGCAGAAGCAGGGAGATCAATGAGACTATGGCAGTGACACAGTGGGCTACCGGGGACCCTCCAAAGCCGGACTCACATTGGGATGGACTCTGGACATCTTGCTCTCTTTTGTCTTTATTCCTAGATTGATGTCACTCCATTTTGTTGCTATTCAGTCTCTCCTTATCCATCCACATCTCTACGATGGTTGCCTCTCAGGGCACACCCAAGAGCTCTGAGGGCCTGAATCCCTGTCCATCTCACCAAGCTCCTCTGGAATCTCTTCACGTCCCAAGACACCACCGTCTCCTACTCATCCTTTCCCTCACTTCTGCTGTTCTTCCCTACTCACTAAGTGGAAGCCCTAAACTAAAGGCTGTGCTGCAACCCCCAGCCTCCAGGCAGGCAACCCCTTCCGTGCCCAAGGCTTTCACTCACTCCTGGGAAGGACAAGGAAACACTGCCCTGAACAGTGTCCTCGGTGAGGAACTTCAGAC
Source organism: Eptesicus fuscus (assembly GCF_027574615.1). Taxonomy (NCBI): domain Eukaryota; kingdom Metazoa; phylum Chordata; class Mammalia; order Chiroptera; family Vespertilionidae; genus Eptesicus; species Eptesicus fuscus. The sequence goes on from NC_072476.1 coordinate 32,985,807, forward strand.
CCGTCGCAGTCCAAGATTCTGGTGGCACTGGTGTGCTCAAAGGATGTGGCCGAGTAGGAGAGGCTGTCCTTCCCAAAGCTAACCTTCAGGATCAGGGATGTTCAACTAGGAAGCTCAGCAAAGAAAGGCACAGACATTTTCCAAAGAAAGAAACTCAAATGGCCAACAAGCGTATGAGAAGAAAAGAGTAAATCAAATGCACCAGTAAGCAGAGAAATTCAAAACAAAGCAAGATACTATTTTTACCTATCAAATTGCACCCCTTCAGTGATGTTAGATGATAATGATAGCTAGTGTTGATTGGGACATTTTCATAGGATGTCAATGGGCGTTCATTTGGTATCATATTTCTAAAGGGTGATTTGAAAATATATATCAGGGACCATAGACAGAGGCATATCATTTTATTTTATTATTTTAAAAATAAATTTTATTGATTTTTTTTTTTTTTTTAGAGAGAGGAAGGGAAAGGGAGAGAAAGGAGGGGAGAAACATGCATGTGAGAGAGAAGTATTGATTGGCTGCCTCCCGCATGTGCACCGACTGAATTGGGGATGGAACCCACAAATGTGTATGTGCCCTGACCAGGAATCAAACCCCATCACCTTTTGGCTCCAACCAACGGAGCCACACTGGCCAGGGCAAGGCATCCCATTTTAAGTATTCCATTTCTAGTTATTGATTCCAAAATACAGTAATCTGATGCAGATTAAAACAACTTTTATAAATGAATGTTTATTATATCATTAATTATTATAGTGAAAAAGGAGGGTGAACATGTCCAAGAATCAAAGAATGGGAGATTGATTAGGTAACTCTGGCATTCCATAGAATGGAATATTGATCAGCCATTAAAATATGAACTGCCTGTAGAATAAATCTAACTACATATGCCGAAATAAAATGTTAACGTTTATCTGAGTGGTAAGGTTAAGCGAGATTATCTTCCTTTTGTTTGTCTATATTATCTAAATGTTCTACAACAAATATGCATTCATGTTACAATGTTTAAAACAATAAAATGTATATGCTATTGAAAAAGCCAGGTGTGCCCTGGACCTTGGAGAATCCAGGGAAAGTCACTGACTGGGATGATTCCCACGCTGAGTTCCCCACACCCCTGTGGTCAAAAGTCTTAACGAAAATAATTGCCGGGGTTGCAACCATGCTTGCCATCAAAGACACCAGCTCTCCTGCCAAACAAGTAAAACTTGGTACTTTCTTGCTCTGTTTGCTGCTTTTATTGCTTCTTCACAATACCTGTATTTAGATTTTTTTTTCTTTAAAAGATAATCATTTGAGTAAGGCAGTTGGTCTTCGGGCAAGTCTTTCACTTGTGGCATTCTTGGGGAAAGGCCCTGGAAGGCACCTTCAGATAAGAAGTCTGAAGACTGCCACTGTGCTATGAGATTGCCTCCTTCTATCACCTCCAAACGCACTTCTGCTTGTGGTGAACTCAGTCAGCCAGGTTCGAGGAAGGAAGCCTGGGCGTGCCTCTAGGATCAGCAGCTACACAACCGTTGGGGGTCTTATGCAGCTAACCTTTCTGAACATTCATTTCCCCTGGGAAATGGTGGTGAACGATGGCTGCCCTGACCATCCTGCTCATTCTAGGATATTCTACTAGAGAAACAGTGTGGCCGCTGGGATGTGGTTGGGCCACCCAGTGCTGGGTGCACGTTCAGCCTTGCCCCGCACAAGCTCAGTGGCTTGGGCCTGTCTCCTTTTCTGTAAGGTCATTCCTACCTGGCAGAGTTGGCTCTTTCCTCTCCCTGCACCCACTTGTGGTGAGTGGATGGGCTTCTTGGTGCCACCTGCCCCTGGTCCCCTGCCTTTCTGGAGAGAGAGCACCTGGCTGCTGACGAAGCATGATATAGTGGATTGAACTGTGTCCCCCAAAGCTATGCCCAAGGCCTAACCCCTGTACCTGTGAATGTGACCTTATTTGGAAATAGGTGTACTGAAGGATATTAAGATCAGATCATCTTGGATTTAGGGTGGGCCTGAAATCCAAACACTGGTGTCCTTACAAAAGAAAGAAGAGAGATTCGACACACAGGAAAGGCCATGTGAAGACAGGCAGAGACTGGGGTACGCCACCACAGTCGAAGGAGCCAGAAGCAGAAAGAGGCAAGGAAGGATCCTCCCCTCGATGGAGGAAGTGGCCCTGATGATGCCTTATTTCGGATTTCTGGCCTCCACAACTGTGAGAAAATGAATTTATGTTCTTTGAAGCCACCAAGTTTGTGGTGATTTGTTGCAGCAGCCATAGGAAGCTAACTCACATGGACATCCCGGGCCATAGCAAGTGGTAAAGAATGCGGGCTCTGGAGCCAGGCAGCGTGGGTGTAAACCCTGGCTCCTCCACTTAATGGATGGGCAACCTTGAACATGTAATTTAGCATCTCTGAGCCTCAGTTTCCCCGAGTATAAAACAGAAATCAGTAACAGCACTTCCTCCTAGATTGTTGGGAAAGTTAAATGAGATCATGGATATATATATTTTTTTTTTTATTTTTTTTTATTGATTTCAGACAGGAAGGGAGAAGGAGAAAGAGAGATAGAAACATCAATGATGAGAGAGAATCATTGATCAGCTGCCTCCTGCACGCCCCCTACTGGGGACCAAGCCCGCAACCCAGGCATGTGCCCTTGGCCGGAATCGAACCTGGGACCCTTCAGTCCGCAGGCTGATGCTCTATCCACTGAGCCAAGCCGGCTAGGGCGATCATGGATATTTAGAACAGTGGCTGCCATAGAGCAGACCCTCAATGAATATCAGCAATTTTGATGATTAATATAATAGCCAGACTATAGGGTCAGGGTGGCTTCCCAATTTGCTGTACCCCAGGGAATTTTTAAATCAATATTGTAATCCTCTCTATAGCTATGTATGGCTTTGTCAGTTCAGAATTCGTTAAGGTCTTTGAGTAACTATTAATACTTTCTCCCTGTACTACTCAACAGCCACCAAACTCTAATGCTACATCTCCCTCCAAACTCTAATGCAGCCTCCTCCATCAGCCCAGGCAGGAGCAGCCCCGGAGGCCCGTCCACACTCCTCCATCATCCTGGGCCCCTTTCAGAGCCTCCAGGCTGGGGTTGTGGTTCTTTCTGCACCATTCTCCTGTCCCCATCTAAAAAACTCAACGATAAACTGCTTTATTCATTCTGCCTCGTTCAAAGCACCCAGCACCTGGCCAGGTCAAGCCAGGCGAGGGAGTGTTTGCTGAATGAGTAAGTTTATTACTATCGTATAAAGTAGCTCTAGCGTTTAATCGCTCTAAATTTATATCACAACAGTTTCAAAGGTTGCCCCTTTGTCTATTGTGAACAAATCTGTTCTCACCATTACCACACTCTACCCAATTTTGTACTTGTCCATCATTTTTACTTCCGCCTTCACTTGTCTAGGCTATAGAGTTCCTGCCCCAGCCCCTCCAGGACAGCTCCTGTCCCAGCCCCTCCAGGACAGCTCCTGTCCCAGCCCCTCCAGGACAGCTCCTGTCCCAGCCCCTCCAGGACAGCTCCTGTCCCAGCCCCTCCAGGACAGCTCCTGTCCCCTGCTGCCAGCCTGAGGAGCTCCCCTCCCCCACCCTCACTGTGAGCACTTTGGAACTTCACGTACACAAAACAAGATACGCCTCCAGTCCTCACCTGGACTTTGTGACCCCTGCAGCTTATGGAGAATGGAGAATGTGATTCCTGTGCTCCCTCCTGAGCCCCAGGCTACAGGACAGCTCCACCCAGAAATCCATGGTCACCCCAAACTCAACAGGCCCACCTGGAGGCCATTGTCAACCACCAAAATGAGGCCCCTGGCCTCCCATCACGCGGGATCTAGGACCACCTGCCTTGGTGCCTCCACAGCCCATCATCAAATGGACCCTTCCTCTCCATTTCCAGGGGAGTTGGAATCAGGCCAGGATGGCTCTCGGTACCTCTCTCCAAATCTGCTCTGGCCGGGGCGACCCACTTAAGGAGGTCCTCTCCTGTCTAAAAGCCTCCTCTTGGCTTTAATGCTCCTGTCACCCAAAGATGTTCCCTCACCACTGAACTTACCCACCAAACTTCATGCTCACTCAGTACATGCTCCCTTGCCTTGCAGGCACCCTACACTCTGCTCGGTTCCCCTGCACAGCCACACATGTGTTTTTCCTACCTTCTCAGACAGGCATTCTTTCTCCTTACTGTTTACCTGTCCAAAACCTCATCAGTCCTCATTGTGAACTGGAGTACCCAGAGGAGGGTGCAGATTAGGAACAAATAAAACTACAGATGCCATAGGTGATCTCTGACCCGACCTCTGAACCCCTCCCTGAGGACCAAGAAAACATTCAGGGGGTGGGGGTGTGCCAGCGGGTGAGGTCCTCCAGTGTGGGGGTGGGGCAGCACAAACCTAGTGTTAAATGGCTAATGTCAAGTTAATTATTTGCGGTGTGGCCCCAGGTAGATCATTCACCCTTTCTGAGCCTCAATTTCCTATCTGTCTTCACTTCCTTACACAGTCTTCCTTGTGAGAGTCATAGGAACTACCTGCTCTGAAATGGCTTTGTAAGTAGCGGGGCCCTCTGTGAGTGGGGGCAGGTGGCCTCCAGGTACCATCAGACCTTCTGGAGTCCCCTTGGAATGGCCCTATTTGCCCGACCTCCCCACCCCTGACAGCTCTCTGCACCCATCATAGATGCGTTTTGACTCTTTCGCATGCTAACGGTTTCACCTGTGTCAACGCCTTAGACGCCTTTACTTCTGAGGGTGACTGTCTCTAATCATGGCTGGACACACAGAAGCTGTGCACTTGCTGACTGTTGGGCCCTTCATCATCATCATCATCATCACCACCACCACCATCATCCCGCTCCTCAGATAATCTAACCAAGGAGTGACCCAGAATCTGCTCAAGGAGGGGGGACAGCGAGGACCCTCCTAAGATCGGCGTCCTCCCCTTCCCTCCTATAGCTTCCTATTCTCTGTTTATTACCTTAAAGCAAATATATCTGTATGAATGTATTTTTATAATGCCCCTAAACCCACACACTTTACACTCACAGCCCTCACTCCTCTCCCCTTAGCTCCTCCTGGCCTGTGCCACTGCCCCCCAGCATGACTGGGTCGGGGAAAAGGAGGCATGTCAGGGCATGACAAGCTGAAGCGGACTCCAAGGGCCTACGTTCCCTCCTGCAGAGACCCTGCCCACTCGCCATCCCTCTCCACACACCCTGCAGGTCCTTCAACTCAAGAGCTGCCTCTTCTACCTGGGGCCCTGGGCTCCATCCCCCATTGCCCCTGGCCCCAGTGTCTGCCCTGCCCACCCCTTCCCCAGAGCTCTTCCTGCCTCTGGGGAATCAAGAAACTCTGCTCTGCATGAGGGAACCCACTGGAAATCAGCTTGCAATCAGCTGCTTCCCAGACAAAGGGCCCTGACGAGATTCAACAAGGACTCAGAGCCTGTCTGCCCCTCAGCCCTTGATTCATGAGGGGCTTTCCCAGGGGCCCCTGTGGCTCTCCCCAAACAAGCAGGAAGCTGCCAGATGCCTGTGGACGCCTTCACTCCAGGGAGGGCGGCCTGTACAGCAAGTACCTCTGTGAGGCCAGAGCCCTGGCCCTCCGGGCAGAAGCAGCCCCCTGTTCAGGTAAAGAAAAAGCCCCTCTTCTCCCAGGGGAAGCCTGCAGAGCAGAGGGGGTGGATTCCAGCCCCAACTTAGCCCCTGGGCCAGGGGCTCTGTGCTGGCCACCAACTGCACAACCACAGGCCACGCCCCTTCCTCTGCACCCTCAGGTCTCCAGGGTGACCGCGTTAGCATCCCAACAGTAGGATGAGGTCATGGTTGGTGCCCAGCCCTTTGGCAGCACCATCCCCTGCATCGGGAGGGGGAGGGGGAAGAAGGGAGGCCATCAAATGGACAAAGAGCTCCAGGCCAGGCTGGGTCTCACTCACCAGGTGTTGTGACAATGGTGGGTGCCCAGAGCCAGAGAGCCAGTGGCAAGATCCAAATCACCAGCCCCTCCTAGAGAGCAGTGGCCCTGGCTGCAGGATCTTCCCCTTCAGGAGAGACCCAGAAATGAGCGCCTCCCAGGGAGGGGTCAGCTATAAAAAGAACCCTGGAGACCTTTGCCTTGGGGAAGGACAGTCCTGGCCCAGGATGAGGTGCAGTAATGGGGCTGGGTGGGTGGTGACAAAGGGAAGCCTGTCAATCCTCCTCCTGGAGAGCTGGCCACCCAGAGCCTGGGTCTTTCCAGGAAGCCAGTCACAGGTGGGGCAGGGCCAGAGGGAAGGACAGGAAACCAGAGGTGTGATGTGTGACAGGGCCAAGAAATGCCAGGGAGAGGGTGACTATGGAGGTAGGGGTGACAAACCCTGGAGAGGACAGCCAGCAACAGGCCGGGCTGAGTGAAGGGCCCTCCACCCCAAGCCCCGAGAGGCCCCTCTTTCCTCCAGCCTTCCTTCCCCATCATTTACCTCAAGCTGGCCCCTTTCAAAGAAGCACACACCTTCCCCACAGCCCATGACCACCAGACCTCTCCTGAGTGGGGCTCCATTCACACCTGAGGTTTCTTGGTCCTGTCCTGGTCTCCACCCCTGGCCACTGCCAATCCCTTGAGAGTCCTGGGAAAAGGGCCCAGGAACCTGCCCCAAACTCCCACCCAAAACAACCTCACACGGTCAGCCCCGGCCACCCTCAGCTCCAGTCTAGCAGGCCTAGTACCCTCGTGTGAGTGTGTCTGCCACCCAGGCTTGGGGTGGCCCAGCTTACCCATCGGCCCAAATGGCAGTGCACCCAGTCCGGACTGCCCACCTCTCTGACCCAGCCCTAAGCTCCTGATGTCAAGAAGGGAAGGGTACAGACAAAAACCCAACAGGCCCCCATGGAGAGGCTTCCCACGCCCCAAGACAATGGGCCTCCCAATCTCTATGTTCCCTATGAGGGACCCCTTCCTTCCTGGGGAAACTAGCTTTCCCAGGCTCTCCTACAACACCTCCTCCCATGTCCCTGTTCGCCAACCAAGCGGAGGCACCAGGAAATGAGGAGAGACACAGAGCAACTTCTTTTGCAATAAATGTTATATTGTGTTCCAAGGGAGAATTGGAGAATTGCAGACTTCCTGTCCCCAAAAGAGACCTTCCTGCCCAGGAGGCTAGGGCTTCTGGCCTCAGAGGTTACTGCAGAGACAGGGGTGGAAGTAGGAACAGGGAGAGGAGGAAGAGGAGCTGGGAAGAGGGTAAAAGGCAGGTGAGGCAGTAAGAAGGGGAGGGAGAATGAGGGGAATGAGGAGGAGGGGGCTGAGGGAGCTTCTCCACCACTTCCCCTCACCCTTGAGGACCTGGGGGAACCCATGTCCCAACCCCTCCCTCCTCCCTCCCACTCCCTCCCCCCCCCCCCCCCCCCCTCCCCCCCGCATCTACAGGTATCCAGAGCCCTTAGAAAGGAGAGGAAGGGATGGAGCTTCAGAATGGGGGACGAGAGCCTGGGGAATACAGCTGGGGGGGTTCTAAGGTGACAAGGGCATCTGTACCTGACTAGGGACAGGGGTGTTGGGAGAGGAAGGAAGATTTAGGACTGGGGCACTGAGGTGGAGAGTAAGGACTTAGGGCTGAGGGTACAAGGATGGGGAAGGGGAGAGTGAGTATAGATCAGGAGATCCGGGCTGCGGGCTGGGATGAGGGAAGGAGTGGTTTAAGAAGTGGTTCCATTGGGGAGACAAATTAAAGAATGGGAGTAAGGGCTATGGCAGGAGTTCTCTAAGGAGGGAAGGAGGCTGGGTGGTTTGGGGGCTGGCTACAGGTGAAGGTGAGGAATAGGCAGAATGGAATGCTCGCAGGGAAATAAAGACTAAGGCCTGAGACCCAGGCAAGGATGAGGGGCCTGCGGATCTGAGAGAAGCCATCTAAGCATGAGGGCTGACACAGGAAGGGGTATTGGGATAGAAAACTGACTGAGCACTTCCGGTTTTCACAATAACTGTGCCGGTATCAGAACAAGTGGGCTATACGAATTCTACAGGTTTGGAGAAGTTAACAGATTTTCCCAAGGTCCGACAAGGGAAGAGCCTGGGTCTGAACTGGGACTCCAGATGGGTTTCACCCAAAGTGGGAGAAGGATGGAGGTCAGAGGACGGTCAGATTTTGCCCAAAGAAACCAGGACACGGAGCTGCATGAGACCTGGGCCATCTCTTGAACTTGGACACAGCGCAGGTGGTGCCTTCTTGCTGCCTGGGACAGTGTGGAGGGGATAACGCAGAGCTCACAGCCGGGACAAGGCCACCTCAGGTCTCTGGATGTGTACCTGCCAGGGTATGTGAGAGAGGGAATGAGAGCAGGGAGCCACCCTGCTCAGACTGGCTGGGAGGTTTCTGCCTCCTGGTCCTCGCTCAGCCGCCTGCCCTGTGGAGAGCTCCTTACCACCCACCCCTTTGCCCCCTCACCTTCACATCGGTGTCCACAGTCTCCAAGGCCACGTGGAAGTTTTCCTCCTTGACTTGAGAGAGAAAAGCAGAAGGGAAAAGCACGTGGAGGGAAGGAAATGTGAGTTAGGCAGGGTTCAGGGGCTCCTGTGGCCCTGTGCCTGCCCTGCCAGGGTGGGCAGTGCGGGACATTGGCCTTCCGCAGGACGGACATGGGCAAGCAGGAGGTAAGCTCCCCAGCAGGAGGTATATGTCTGTCCTGGGCAAGGGGTCTTTGGGTCCTGTCCAGCCTCTGCCCTGCTCCTCCAGGAGGCATGACTCACCTGTTCTGTCATCTTCGAAGCCCAAGTTTATAAAAGTCCCCACGGTGTTCTCATCACACATCTCGGACCATTTCCTGTCGTCGTCGGCCCAGGACCTGGTTCAGGGTACTCGCGGTCACGGTCAGGGCAGGGCTGAGACCCCTTTGCCACTCTCCCCCGCAACCCCCAGAGAGCTCACCAGACTCCGCCTTGGCCGCGCCTCTTCCGGGAACGGGAGCGCACCACGAAGAGGCCCAGGGCCGCCAGCAGCAGCACCGCCACGGCCCCCGCTAGGCCCCCAACCAGTGCCTTCCAGGCGACAGACACCTCGCAGCGTGGGCCCGAGAACCAGTGCGTGTCCGTGGAGAAGCAGCTGGAGGAGGGAGCCACAGATCACAGACCCTGGCCACCTCCCTTGGTGTCCATTCGGCACCGGGACACCGCGGGTGCGAGCAGGTGGGCGGGGCCCCACCCTAAGGCGAATGGGGCAGGGGCGGGGCCTACTGGTAGACCCAGCGGGCTGTGGGCGGGACTCCGGCCAGGGCGCGGGCCTCACCGGCACGTGGGCCCGCTCCTCTCCAGAAGGCACTGGCCCTGGTTACAGTCGATGGCGCCGGGCACGCCTGACGTGCAGTTGGTGACGCAGCGGAGCCTGTTCGCCTCCACCAAGGGGAAGTACAAATGCTCATAACCCTGGGCAGCGGCTCGGCGGCAGATGGCTGGGGTGGGGATAGGGGGCAGACAGACAGAGACATGATCCACTCTCCTCAGGGGCCTGGTTATAATGACTCTGAAAATCATTTTATTTCCAAGAGTGGGGTGTGGTGGGGTAGACCCTGGGATTAGATGAGGGGAGGGCAGGCCCCCAGGATCCCCACCCTCTTCTCACCTTCTCTGCGGCCCCAGGAAGGGCAGTACTGCCCAGGCCACATCACTTGCCTCCCCCAAAAGGTCTCCCTCTTCTCCCCAGGGAATTCCAATGGGCAGAAGTCCCTGGGGGAGGGGTCATGGCCGGCTGGGGCCACTTAGGCCTTTCCTCACCTTTCACAGTCAGCTCCATCCTGGTGTTGTTGTTCACCTTGATGGAGTCAGGCTTAAAACACAGGGCTGGGGGACACAGGCACAAGTGGAATCAGGTAGGAGAGGTCAAGGATTCAGGGCCAGGGAAGCAGGGCAAACACAGGGAGGGCAGCAAGGGCTTTGTTGTTAAGGGGGGTGTATGGATGGGCTGCAAGGGAAGAATCCTTTGGCCTCCCTCATGTCTCAGGAATAATCAGGGGTCCTCAGCCATCCTGGAAACCTTAAGAACTGTCAAGGGGTCTCTTTCCAGCACCCAAGTTCTGGCAAGTTCCTTCTTAGCCCCATTCTTGACCCAGTTGGCTGTGGGCCTGTGTCCCTTCTCAAAACCTGCTGGAGGTACCCCAGGATTGGCACCTGAGCCCAGGAGGCCCCTGTCTGAGCTGGAGCAGACTGGGATGGTGGTTGTGACCCTGACCCCTCCCTCCAGCCCAAGGCCCCCCAGCCTCAACTCACTGTCATTCTGGCAGCTGTCCTGATCCTGGGTGACATTCTGGAGTTCCTCCTTCAGGACTGTCTTCACCTTCTCATACTCACTCTCCAGTTGGACACTGAAGGGCAACTCCAGCAGAACCAGGTAGTCCACCACGATGCTGCCATTCCTGATGGGATCAAGGGGGTCAGGGAATCTTAAAAGGTGTCCAGGCCTGCGGCACAACGACCCTTAGTAGGACACCTCTAGGACAAACCATGGGTGCACAGGTGTTGGGAGGAAGGGGAGCAGAGGCAATGGGTTGGGATTCCAGACAGCTCAAAAGGAACCGCCAGCATCCCTGAGGTGATCAGCCTGGGAAGGCAGGACAAGGAATGATTTCCATTCTCTTGCAATTGCCTCAAGCCATTACCAAACCAGGCCATCCTGGGCACTGTATCTCACTCATGCTGACCCACCCAGCAGACCAGGTGCCAACCAGAGAGAGACCAGCTACAGTCCAGATACTAGGCTTCCCACCAACCCTCAGGCACTACTCCCTACATGTCCCTTGCAATCCCTTCTTTCCAATGAACTTAAAATGTAGGGATGGCGCCCAGCCGCAGTGGCTCAGTGGTTGAGGTCATGGTTCGATTCCAGGTCAGGACACATGCCCGAGTTGCAGGCCCAATTCCCAGTGTGGGGTGTGCAGGAGGCAGCCAATCAATGACTTTCTCTTATCATTGATGATTCTATCTCTCCCTCTTTGAAAGAAATAAAAAATATATATATGTTTATTAAAAAAAAAAAAAAAAGTAGGGATGGCATCCCTCTTACAGAGAAATTGCCCCAGAAAATTATCTCAAAAAAAAATCTGCCATAGAGTAATTCCCTTGCATACTCTGTTCATCCCTCTCTTTATGAAATCTGATGATTCCAAAAGCAAGTGATGGCTTTTCCAGCCTTTCTTCACAACACCTTACCCCACCTAGCACTACCTCCACAGCCCCAGAAGAGTCTCCTACCTCAAGGACAGGATCTCCACATTCTTGAACCCCTGCACGTTTTGGTAAACCTTCTGCATCTGAAATGCCAAGGGTCCGTGGGCTCACATTTGAACCACCAGACCTAAGATCACCAGGGGCCCAAGCTGAGCTCCAGGTGAGAACCCATAAGTCCCCTCCTATTTCTCCTCACCTGATGCTTGAAGGTGTTGCTGAAATCCATGTAGGCCTTGGAAGTGTTATCATTGAGTTCCGGGGAGAATTCCTGTTGGACAGACACCTCCATGCCCACTTCAGCGTCCACTTTCTCTGTACACAGCAAGCCCTTTTCTTGTTATTTGATCTTCCACTCCTGTCTGACATCACCACCCCAACCTAGAGGTTCCTCCCATGGCCCCTCTCCATGTTCCCTGAGGACTAACTGAATAGCAGGAGAGATAGAGGTACGAATTCTGAGATGAGTTGTCCTAAGATGGGAGAAAGAATGAAGTCAGAATGCACAGAAGTCAAGCCTGTGGTCTCTCCCTTGTCGGCCCCAATGGGAGGCAAAATAATGGTTCCCAAAGATGCCTATGTCCTAATGCCAAGAACCTGTGAATATGTTATGCTACATAGCAAGGAGGAACCAAAGTTACAGATGTAATTAAGGTTACTAATCAGCTCACTTTAATATGTAAAAAATTAACACCAATTATCCAAGGCCCAATATAATCACAAAGACCTTAATAGTGGAAGAGGGAGCAGGGAAGGTCAGAATCAGTCAGAGGAAGATGTGAGTAAGGAAAAAAGTCACAGATGTAGTGCTGCTGGCTTTGAATATGGAAAGAAGGGGCCTTGAGATAAGGAATGTGGAAGGCTCCAGAAGGTAGAAAGGGCAAAGAAATGGATTCTTTGAAAAGGAATGCAGCCCTGCTGGAGCCTTAATTTTAGCCCAGCAAGACCAAAGTTGGACTTCTAATCTACAGAATTATAAGATAAGAAATTTCTGTTGTTACAGCCACAAGTTTGTGGTAGTTTGTTACAAAAGCAATTAGAAACTAATATAGCTCTGAGCAGACAGGCTGGGAGGAGACCCTAGAAGGACTGTGGTCCCAGCTACTTCCTGGAGGTGAGGGTAGAGAAGAAGCATGAGATGGATAAGGGAGGGCATGGGAGAGAAGGCAGGGATAAAGGGATTGGGCAAAACAGAATGGGTGCCTCCAGGTCAACCACAGAACTGAACCCAGGGAGAGTCAGTGGCACCTCCAAGGAGCAAGTACATAGGGTAGGACCCTGGTAACTCACCCACTTCAACCTGTTCCACAGCAAACTCACAACGGATGCCATAGAAGGCACTGGGGCAGCGGCACTTGATGCCATCCCATTGACCTCCATTCTGGCACTTGATCTCCTGGAGCTCACAGCGGTCCCCAGAGAACCCCGAGGGACAGAGGCAGTGGCCCTGTATCCAGGTGCCACCATTGTCACAGGTGCCTGGGCAGCACAGGAAGAAAGGGAAGTTCAGGAAAGCGCTTGACATTGGTGACACGGGAATTTAGTAGGAGAATGGGCATGTCAAACCTGGAGTGGTGGTCAATTTAGACTGTGTGGTCATCTGAGTAGAGGTTGAAGTTGTCCTGGGTGACGTATAAGTGGTGGGAGTCTGAGTGGTGGCCACCGATGTCTCTAGAGTCCTGTTAGTGGTTAGGGTGGGGTCTGTCAACTTGCTTGATGTCATCATGGCAGTTGGAAAGCTGCTACTTGGTTTCATGGTTGGTGGGTAGCTACTGAAATTGGACACACGTGACGTGGTGCTCATCCAGGTCTCGCTGGTGGGTCTTGGTGTGCTCGTCAAAATTGTGTTAATGGGGACAGTCCCAGGGCTGGTAGAACTAGCAGCATCAGTTATAATGCTGGTGGGGTCAGTTTCCTGAAGTGAAGTAGAAGTGTCCATATGTGTAGGAAATACAGTTGTCATACTAGGAGGGGTGGTGGCAAACTCAGTAGTAGAAGTAAACACTGATAATGGAATGGTGGGTATAGAAGTAACTTTATCATTAGGATCAAATTCTATGCATGGAGTAGTGGGAGAAGTAGGCACTATTGTAACTGATATAAATTCTGGACAAGGGGTAGTGGAGGAAATAGTAAAAGTGGTGGTTGTTTTAGTAGAAGAGGTTATAGGAGAAGGCATGGATGGAGAAGTTCTTGTAGTTAAAGATGAAGCAGTAGGAAAAGCAGTGACAGAAGAACCTTTGTTTCCTGTACTGAAGGAATGTGAGGAGATAGGAGAAAGGTTAGTAGTAGTAAGGAGCACAGAATTTTCACTGGTGTAAGAGAGAGAAGGGGACATTGTTATAGTGGGAACTGAAGATGAGATGATGGTACTGAAGGAAGTGGTTATTGCATTTGTAGATGTGCTCAATATAGGAGGAGATGATATGGTAGAAATACTTGAAGAATTATGCAATGTCGTCAGGGTGGGACTGGTTCCCATGTTTGTGGACACAGTCCCTGATGTTCCCGAAGTGGAGTTAACAATTTCACTAGATGTGATTGTGTAAGGGGAAATGCTAGTAGAAGAAGTACTGATTTCAGTTGTGGATGTCTGCCAGGTGCCAGAGGTAGAGGCAGATGGGGTCATTGTGGATGTGGGTGTGCTACCTGTGGAGGTGGTCTCTGAAGTAGTGCTGCCTGGAGTACTCTGAGTGGCAGTCAGCGTGGGTGTTGTTCCCATGTCGGTGGTAGATGTCGTGGATGTTGTCTCAGTGGAGGGAGGGAGGGAAGTTGCTGTGATGGAAATGGCAGGGGTTGAAGTGACAGCGGAAGTGGGCGTTTCCGTTGTGGCCATGCTGATGGCAGCAGAGGAAGGTGTGGGGATGGAGGTGGCCTGGGTAGTAGAGGGTGTGGTAATAAAGGTGGACACGGGGGTAGAGTTTGCGGTGACAGTGGACACCGGCTGTGTTGTCGAAAGTGGTGGCGAAGTCGGAAGCACGGTGGTGGTGGGGGTCAAGGTACTGGTGGTCACTGGAGTAGAGGTGGTGGATGTCGCAGAAATGACTGTGTTCGTGGGAGTGACTGCGGATGTCATTGGGGGAGGAGAAGTTATCCCTGTTGTGACAGGCCCTGTAGAAACGTCACGGGTAAGAGTCAGTATCGTTTTCCAGGTGGATGTGGCATGAGAGGTTGTGACCGTGGTCTTGCCTGTCTGTGTAGTGGCTGCAGTGGAGGACGGTGTTTCCCGGGTTGTGATTGTGGTCGTGGTTGTGGCCGCGGAGTGTGGAACAGACGTACTGGAGGCCGGGGTGGCTGCAGTGGTTGTACTCAGTGTACTGGTACTGGTTGCAGGTGAGGTGGGGGTCACTGTGGGAGTGGCGCGGCCAGTGCTGGTGGGTGTGGCAGAGGAGTCTGCCGATGTCACTGAGGTGCTGGTTGGGACAGAGGGTGTTGGAGTGCTGTGGGTCACGGTGAACGTGGCCGTCATGGAAGGCGACGTGGCGGATGTTGTGGGGCCACTGGCGGTTGCTTGGGTGGGGGAAGATGGGGTTGCGGTGGGGGATGTCTGCCAGGTGCCAGAGGTAGAGGCAGATGGGGTGATTGTGGATGTGGGTGTGCTACCTGTGGAGGAGCTCTCTGAAGTAGTGATGCCTGGAGTCCGCTGAGTGGCAGTCGGCGTGGGTGTTGTTACCATGTCAGTGGTAGATGTCATGGTTGTTGTCTCAGTGGAGGGAGGGAAGGAAGTTGCTGTGATGGAAGTGGCAGGGGTTGAAGTGGGCGTTTCAGTTGTGGCCATGGTGGTGGCAGCAGAGGAAGGTGTGGGGATGGAGGTGGCCGGGGTAGTAGAGGGTGTGGTAATGAAGGTGGACACAGGGGTAGAGTTTGTGGTGACAGTGGACACCGGCTGTGTAGTCGAAAGTGGTGGCGAAGTCGGAAGCACGGTGGTGGTGGGGGTCAAGGTACTGGTGGTCACTGGAGTAGAGGTGGTGGATGTCGCAGAAATGACTGTGTTCGTGGGAGTGACTGCGGACGTCATTGGGGGAGGAGAAGTTGTCCCTGTTGTGACAGGCCCTGTAGAAACGTCACTGGTAGGAGTCAGTGTAGTTTTCCAGGTGGATGTGGCATGAGAGGTTGTGACCGTGGTCTTGCCTGTCTGTGTAGTGGCTGCAGTGGAGGACGGTGTTTCTGGGGTTGTGATTGTGGTCGTGGTTGTGGCCGCGGAGTGTGGAACAGACGTACTGGAGGCCAGGGTGGCTGCAGTGGTTGTACTCAGTGTACTGGTACTGGTTGCAGGTGAGGTGGGGGTCACTGTGGGAGTGGCGCGGCCAGTGCTGGTGGGTGTGGCAGAGGAGTCTGCCGATATCACTGAGGTGCTGGTTGGGAGAGAGGGAGTTGGAGTGCTGTGGGTCACGGTGAACGTGGCCGTCATGGAAGGCGACGTGGCGGAGGTTGTGGGGCCACTGGCGGTTGCTTGGGTGTATTCTGTGGTGGGGGAAGATGGGGTTGCGGTGGGGGATGTCTGCCAGGTGCCAGAGGTAGAGGCAGATGGGGTCATTGTGGATGTGGGTGTGCTACCAGTGGAGGAGCTCTCTGAAGTAGTGCTGCCTGGAGTCCGCTGAGTGGCAGTCGGCGTGCGTGTTGTTGCCATGTCGGTGGTAGATGTCGTGGTTGTTGTCTCAGTGGAGGGAGGGAGGGAAGTTGCTGTGATGGAAATGGCAGGGGTTGAAGTGACAGCGGAAGTGGGCATTTCCGTTGTGGCCATGGTGATGGCACTAGAGGAAGGTGTGGGAATGGAGGTGGCCTGGGTAGTAGAGGGTGTGGTAATGAAGGTGGACACGGGGGTAGAGTTTGTGGTGACAGTGGACACCGGCTGTGTTGTCGAAAGTGGAGGCGAAGTCGGAAGCACGGTGGTGGTGGGTGTCAAGGTACTGGTGGTCACTGGAGTAGAGGTGGTGGATGTCGCAGAAATGACTGTGTTCGTGGGAGTGACTGCGGACGTCATTGGGGGAGGAGAAGTTATCCCTGTTGTGACAGGCCCTGTAGAAACGTCACTGGTAGGAGTCAGTGTCGTTTTCCAGGTGGATGTGGCATGAGAGGTTGTGACCGTGGTCTTGCCTGTCTGTGTAGTGGCTGCAGTGGAGGACGGTGTTTCCGGGGTTGTGATTGTCGTTGTGGTTGTCACCGCGGAGTGTGGAACAGACGTACTGGAGGACAGGGTGGCTGCAGTGGTTGTACTCAGTGTGTTGGTACTGGCTGCAGGTGAGGTGGGGGTCACTGTGGGAGTGGTGCCGCCAGTGCTGGTGGGTGTGGCAGAGGAGTCTGCCGATGTCACTGAGGTGCTGGTTGGGACAGAGGGAGTTGGAGTGCTGTGGGTCACGGTGAACGTGGCCGTCATGGAAGGCGACGTGGCGGATGTTGTGGGGCCACTGGCGGTTGCTTGGGTGGGGGAAGATGGGGTTGCGGTGGGGGATGTCTGCCAGGTGCCAGAGGTAGAGGCAGATGGGGTCATTGTGGATGTGGGTGTGCTACCAGTGGAGGTGGTCTCTGAAGTAGTGCTGCCTGGAGTCCGCTGAGTGGCAGTCGGCGTGTGTGTTGTTGCCATGTCGGTGGTAGATGTCGTGGTTGTTGTCTCAGTGGAGGGAGGGAGGGAAGTTGCTGTGATGGAAATGGCAGGGGTTGAAGTGACAGCGGAAGTGGGCGTTTCCGTTGTGGCCATGGTGGTGGCAGCAGAGGAAGGTGTGGGGATGGAGGTGGCCTGGGTAGTAGAGGGTGTGGTAATGAAGGTGGACACGGGGGTAGAGTTTGTGGTGACAGTAGACACCGGCTGTGTTGTCGAAAGTGGTGGCGAAGTCGGAAGCACGGTGGGGGTCAAGGTACTGGTGGTCACTGGAGTAGAGGTGGTGGATGTCGCAGAAATGACTGTGTTTGTGGGAGTGACTGCGGACGTCATTGGGGGAGGAGAAGTTATCCCTGTTGTGACAGGCCCTGTAGAAACGTCACTGGTAGGAGTCAGTGTAGTTTTCCAGGTGGATGTGGCATGAGAGGTTGTGACCGTGGTCTTGCCTGTCTGTGTAGTGGCTGCAGTGGAGGACGGTGTTTCCGGGGTTGTGATTGTCGTTGTGGTTGTGGCCGCGGAGTATGGAACAGACGTACTGGAGGCCAGGGTGGCTGCAGTGGTTGTACTCAGTGTGTTGGTGCTGGTTGCAGGTGAGGTGGGGGTCACTGTGGGAGTGGTGCCGCCAGTGCTGGTGGGTGTGGCAGAGGAGTCTGCCGATGTCACTGAGGTGCTGGTTGGGACAGAGGGTGTTGGAGTGCTGTGGGTCACGGTGAACGTGGCCGTCATGGAAGGCGACGTGGCGGAGGTTGTGGGGCCACTGGCGGTTGCTTGGGTGGGGGAAGATGGGGTTGCGGTGGGGGATGTCTGCCAGGTGCCAGAGGTAGAGGCAGATGGGGTCATTGTGGATGTGGGTGTGCTACCTGTGGAGGAGCTCTCTGAAGTAGTGATGCCTGGAGTCCGCTGAGTGGCAGTCGGCGTGGGTGTTGTTACCATGTCAGTGGTAGATGTCGTGGTTGTTGTCTCAGTGGAAGGAGGGAAGGAAGTTGCTGTGATGGAAGTGGCAGGGGTTGAAGTGGGCGTTTCCGTTGTGGCCATGGTGATGGCAGCAGAGGAAGGTGTGGGAATGGAGGTGGCCGGGGTAGTAGAGGGTGTGGTAATGAAGGTGGACACGGGGGTAGAGTTTGCGGTGACAGTGGACACCGGCTGTGTTGTCGAAAGTGGAGGCGAAGTCGGAAGCACAGTGGTGGTGGGGGTCAAGGTACTGGTGGTCACTGGAGTAGAGGTGGTGGATGTCGCAGAAATGACTGTGTTCGTGGGAGTGACTGCGGACGTCATTGGGGGAGGAGAAGTTATCCCTGTTGTGACAGGCCCTGTAGAAACGTCACTGGTAGGAGTCAGTGTCGTTTTCCAGGTGGATGTGGCATGAGAGGTTGTGACCGTGGTCTTGCCTGTCTGTGTAGTGGCTGCAGTGGAGGACGGTGTTTCCGGGGTTGTGATTGTGGTCATGGTTGTGGCCGCGGAGTATGGAACAGACGTACTGGAGGCCAGGGTGGCTGCAGTGGTTGTACTCAGTGTGTTGGTGCTGGCTGCAGGTGAGGTGGGGGTCACTGTGGGAGTGGTGCCGCCAGTGCTTGTGGGTGTGGCAGAGGAGTCTGCTGATGTCACTGAGGTGCTGGTTGGGACAGAGGGTGTTGGAGTGCTGTGGGTCACGGTGAACGTGGCCGTCATGGAAGGCGACGTGGCGGAGGTTGTGGGGCCACTGGCGGTTGCTTGGGTGGGGGAAGATGGGGTTGCGGTGGTGGATGTCTGCCAGGTGCCAGAGGTAGAGGCAGATGGGGTCATTGTGGATGTGGGTGTGCTACCAGTGGAGGTGGTCTCTGAAGTAGTGCTGCCTGGAGTCCGCTGAGTGGCAGTCGGCGTGGGTGTTGTTACCATGTCAGTGGTAGATGTCGTGGTTGTTGTCTCAGTGGAGGGAGGGAGGGAAGTTGCTGTGATGGAAGTGGCAGGGGTTGAAGTGGGCGTTTCCGTTGTGGCCATGGTGGTGGCAGCAGAGGAAGGTGTGGGGATGGAGGTGGCCGGGGTAGTAGAGGGTGTGGTAATGAAGGTGGACACGGGGGTAGAGTTTGTGGTGACAGAGGACACCGGCTGTGTTGTCGAAAGTGGTGGCGAAGTCGGAAGCACGGTGGTGGTGGGGGTCAAGGTACTGGTGGTCACTGGAGTAGAGGTGGTGGATGTCGCAGAAATGACTGTGTTTGTGGGAGTGACTGCGGACGTCATTGGGGGAGGAGAAGTTATCCCTGTTGTGACAGGCCCTGTAGAAACGTCACTGGTAGGAGTCAGTGTCGTTTTCCAGGTGGATGTGGCATGAGAGGTTGTGACCGTGGTCTTGCCTGTCTGTGTAGTGGCTGCAGTGGAGGACGGTGTTTCCGGAGTTGTGATTGTGGTCATGGATGTGGCCGTGGAGTGTGGAACCGACGTACTGGAGGCCAGGGTGGCTGCAGTGGTTGTACTCAGTGTGTTGGTGCTGGTTGCAGGTGAGGTGGGGGTCACTGTGGGAGTGGTGCCGCCAGTGCTGGTGATTGTGGCAGAGGAGTCTGCCGATGTCACTGAGGTGCTGGTTGGGAGAGAGGGAGTTGGAGTGCTATGGGTCACGGTGAACGTGGCCGTCATGGAAGGCGACGTGGCGGAGGTTGTGGGGCCACTGGCGGTTGCTTGGGTGTATTTTGTGGTGGGGGAAGATGGGGTTGCGGTGGGGGATGTCTGCCAGGTGCCAGAGGTAGAGGCAGATGGGGTCATTGTGGATGTGGGTGTGCTACCAGTGGAGGTGGTCTCTGAAGTAGTGCTGCCTGGAGTCCGCTGAGTGGCAGTCGGCGTGTGTGTTGTTGCCATGTCGGTGGTAGATGTCGTGGTTGTTGTCTCAGTGGAGGGAGGGAGGGAAGTTGCTGTGATGGAAATGGCAGGGGTTGAAGTGACAGCGGAAGTGGGCGTTTCCGTTGTGGCCATGGTGGTGGCAGCAGAGGAAGGTGTGGGGATGGAGGTTGCCTGGGTAGTAGAGGGTGTGGTAATGAAGGTGGACACGGGGGTAGAGTTTGTGGTGACACTAGACACCGGCTGTGTTGTCGAAAGTGGTGGCGAAGTCGGAAGCACGGTGGGGGTCAAGGTACTGGTGGTCACTGGAGTAGAGGTGGTGGATGTAGCAGAAATGACTGTGTTCGTGGGAGTGACTGCGGACGTCATTGGGGGAGGAGAAGTTATCCCTGTTGTGACAGGCCCTGTAGAAACGTCACTGGTAGGAGTCAGTGTAGTTTTCCAGGTGGATGTGGCATGAGAGGTTGTGACCGTGGTCTTGCCTGTCTGTGTAGTGGCTGCAGTGGAGGACGGTGTTTCCGGGGTTGTGATTGTCGTTGTGGTTGTGGCCGCGGAGTATGGAACAGACGTACTGGAGGCCAGGGTGGCTGCAGTGGTTGTACTCAGTGTGTTGGTGCTGGTTGCAGGTGAGGTGGGGGTCACTGTGGGAGTGGTGCCGCCAGTGCTGGTGGGTGTGGCAGAGGAGTCTGCCGATGTCACTGAGGTGCTGGTTGGGACAGAGGGAGTTGGAGTGCTGTGGGTCACGGTGAACGTGGCCGTCATGGAAGGCGACGTGGCGGAGGTTGTGGGGCCACTGGCGGTTGCTTGGGTGGGGGAAGATGGGGTTGCGGTGGTGGATGTCTGCCAGGTGCCAGAGGTAGAGGCAGATGGGGTCATTGTGGATGTGGGTGTGCTACCAGTGGAGGTGGTCTCTGAAGTAGTGATGCCGGGAGTCCGCTGAGTGGCAGTCGGCGTGGGTGTTGTTACCATGTCAGTGGTAGATGTCGTGGTTGTTGTCTCAGTGGAAGGAGGGAAGGAAGTTGCTGTGATGGAAGTGGCAGGGGTTGAAGTGGGCGTTTCCGTTGTGGCCATGGTGGTGGCAGCAGAGGAAGGGGTGGGAATGGAGGTGGCCTGGGTAGTAGAGGATGTGGTAATGAAGGTGGACACGGGGGTAGAGTTTGCGGTAACAGTGGACACCGGCTGTGTTGTCGAAAGTGGTGGCGAAGTCGGAAGCACGGTGGTGGTGGGGGTCAAGGTACTGGTGGTCACTGGAGTAGAGGTGGTGGATGTCGCAGAAATGACTGTGTTCGTGGGAGTGACTGCGGACGTCATTGGGGGAGGAGAAGTTATCCCTGTTGTGACAGGCCCAGTAGAAACGTCACTGGTAGGAGTCAGTGTCGTTTTCCAGGTGGATGTGGCATGAGAGGTTGTGACCGTGGTCTTGCCTGTCTGTGTAATGGCTGCAGTGGAGGACGGTGTTTCCGGGGTTGTGATTGTGGTCGTGGTTGTGGCCGTGGAGTATGGAACAGACGTACTGGAGGCCGGGGTGGCTGCAGTGGTTGTACTCAGTGTGTTGGTGCTGGTTGCAGGTGAGGTGGGGGTCGCTGTGGGAGTGGTGCCGCCAGTGCTGGTGGGTGTGGCAGAGGAGTCTGCCGATGTCATTGAGGTGCTGGTTGGGAGAGAGGGAGTTGGAGTGCTGTGGGTCACGGTGAACGTGGCCGTCATGGAAGGCGACGTGGCGGAGGTTGTGGGGCCACTGGCGGTTGCTTGGGTGGGGGAAGATGGGGTTGCGGTGGGGGATGTCTGCCAGGTGCCAGAGGTAGAGGCAGATGGGGTCATTGTGGATGTGGGTGTGCTACCAGTGGAGGAGCTCTCTGAAGTAGTGCTGCCTGGAGTCCGCTGAGTGGCAGTCGGCGTGGGTGTTGTTACCATGTCAGTGGTAGATGTCGTGGTTGTTGTCTCAGTGGAGGGAGGGAGGGAAGTTGCTGTGATGGAAGTGGCAGGGGTTGAAGTGGGCGTTTCCGTTGTGGCCATGGTGGTGGCAGCAGAGGAAGGTGTGGGGATGGAGGTGGCCGGGGTAGTAGAGGGTGTGGTAATGAAGGTGGACACGGGGGTAGAGTTTGTGGTGACAGAGGACACCGGCTGTGTTGTCGAAAGTGGTGGCGAAGTCGGAAGCACGGTGGTGGTGGGGGTCAAGGTACTGGTGGTCACTGGAGTAGAGGTGGTGGATGTCGCAGAAATGACTGTGTTCGTGGGAGTGACTGCGGACGTCATTGGGGGAGGAGAAGTTATCCCTGTTGTGACAGGCCCTGTAGAAACGTCACTGGTAGGAGTCAGTGTCGTTTTCCAGGTGGATGTGGCATGAGAGGTTGTGACCGTGGTCTTGCCTGTCTGTGTAGTGGCTGCAGTGGAGGACGGTGTTTCCGGGGTTGTGATTGTCGTTGTGGTTGTCACCGTGGAGTGTGGAACAGACGTACTGGAGGCCAGGGTGGCTGCAGTGGTTGTACTCAGTGTGTTGGTGCTGGTTGCAGGTGAGGTGGGGGTCACTGTGGGAGTGGTGCCGCCAGTGCTGGTGGGTGTGGCAGAGGAGTCTGCCGATGTCACTGAGGTGCTGGTTGGGACAGAGGGAGTTGGAGTGCTGTGGGTCACGGTGAACGTGGCCGTCATGGAAGGCGACGTGGCAGATGTTGTGGGGCCACTGGCGGTTGCTTGGGTGGGGGAAGATGGGGTTGCGGTGGTGGATGTCTGCCAGGTACCAGAGGTAGAGGCAGATGGGGTCATTGTGGATGTGTGTGTGCTACCTGTGGAGGTGGTCTCTGAAGTAGTGATGCCGGGAGTCCTCTGAGTGGCAGTCGGCGTGGGTGTTGTTACCATGTCAGTGGTAGATGTCGTGGTTGTTGTCTCAGTGGAGGGAGGGAGGGAAGTTGCTGTGATGGAAGTGGCAGGGGTTGAAGTGGGCGTTTCCGTTGTGGCCATGGTGATGGCACTAGAGGAAGGTGTGGGGATGGAGTTGGCCGGGGTAGTAGAGGGTGTGGTAATGAAGGTGGACACGGGGGTAGAGTTTGTGGTGACAGTGGACACCGGCTGTGTTGTCGAAAGTGGTGGCGAAGTCGGAAGCACGGTGGTGGTGAGGGTCAAGGTACTGGTGGTCACTGGAGTAGAGGTGGTGGATGTCGCAGAAATGACTGTGTTCGTGGGAGTGACTGCGGACGTCATTGGGGGAGGAGAAGTTATCCCTGTTGTGACAGGCCCAGTAGAAACGTCACTGGTAGGAGTCAGTGTCGTTTTCCAGGTGGATGTGGCGTGAGAGGTTGTGACCGTGGTCTTGCCTGTCTGTGTAGTGGCTGCAGTGGAGGACGGTGTTTCTGGGGTTGTGATTGTGGTCATGGATGTGGCCGTGGAGTGTGGAACCGACGTACTGGAGGCCAGGGTGGCTGCAGTGGTTGTACTCAGTGTGTTGGTGCTGGTTGCAGGTGAGGTGGGGGTCACTGTGGGAGTGGTGCCGCCAGTGCTGGTGGGTGTGGCAGAGGAGTCTGCCGATGTCACTGAGGTGCTGGTTGGGAGAGAGGGAGTTGGAGTGCTGTGGGTCACGGTGAACGTGGCCGTCATGGAAGGCGACGTGGCGGAGGTTGTGGGGCCACTGGCGGTTGCTTGGGTGTATTCTGTGGTGGGGGAAGATGGGGTTGCGGTGGGGGATGTCTGCCAGGTGCCAGAGGTAGAGGCAGATGGGGTCATTGTGGATGTGGGTGTGCTACCAGTGGAGGTGGTCTCTGAAGTAGTGCTGCCTGGAGTCCGCTGAGTGGCAGTCGGCGTGCGTGTTGTTGCCATGTCGGTGGTAGATGTCGTAGTTGTTGTCTCAGTGGAGGGAGGGAGGGAAGTTGCTGTGATGGAAGTGGCGGGGGTTGAAGTGGGCGTTTCCGTTGTGGCCATGGTGGTGGCAGCAGAGGAAGGTGTGGGGATGGAGGTGGCCGGGGTAGTAGAGGGTGTGGTAATGAAGGTGGACACGGGGGTAGAGTTTGTGGTGACAGAGGACACCGGCTGTGTTGTCGAAAGTGGTGGCGAAGTCGGAAGCACGGTGGTGGTGGGGGTCAAGGTACTGGTCGTCACTGGAGTAGTGGTGGTGGATGTCGCAGAAATGACTGTGTTTGTGGGAGTGACTGCGGACGTCATTGGGGGAGGAGAAGTTATCCCTGTTGTGACAGGCCCTGTAGAAACGTCACTGGTAGGAGTCAGTGTCGTTTTCCAGGTGGATGTGGCATGAGAGGTTGTGACCGTGGTCTTGCCTGTCTGTGTAGTGGCTGCAGTGGAGGACGGTGTTTCCGGAGTTGTGATTGTGGTCATGGATGTGGCCGTGGAGTGTGGAACCGACGTACTGGAGGCCAGGGTGGCTGCAGTGGTTGTACTCAGTGTTCTGGTACTGGTTGCAGGTGAGGTGGGGGTCACTGTGGGAGTGGTGCCGCCAGTGCTGGTGGGTGTGGCAGAGGAGTCTGCCGATATCACTGAGGTGCTGGTTGGGAGAGAGGGAGTTGGAGTACTGTGGGTCACGGTGAACGTGGCCGTCATGGAAGGCGACGTGGCGGATGTTGTTGGGCCACTGGCGGTTGCTTGGGTGTATTTTGTGGTGGGGGAAGTTGGGGTTGCGGTGGGGGATGTCTGCCAGGTGCCAGAGGTAGAGGCAGATGGGGTCATTGTGGATGTGGGTGTGCTACCAGTGGAGGTGGTCTCTGAAGTAGTGCTGCCTGGAGTCCGCTGAGTGGCAGTCGGCGTGTGTGTTGTTGCCATGTCGGTGGTAGATGTCGTGGTTGTTGTCTCAGTGGAGGGAGGGAGGGAAGTTGCTGTGATGGAAATGGCAGGGGTTGAAGTGACAGCGGAAGTGGGCATTTCCGTTGTGGCCATGGTGATGGCACTAGAGGAAGGTGTGGGGATGGAGGTGGCCGGGGTAGTAGAGGGTGTGGTAATGAAGGTGGACACGGGGGTAGAGTTTGTGGTGACAGTGGACACCGGCTGTGTTGTCGAAAGTGGAGGCGAAGTCGGAAGCGTGGTGGTGGTGGGCGTCAAGGTACTGGTGGTCACTGGAGTAGAGGTGGTGGATGTCGCAGAAATGACTGTGTTTGTGGGAGTGACTGCGGACGTCATTGGGGGAGGAGAAGTTATCCCTGTTGTGACAGGCCCAGTAGAAACGTCACTGGTAGGAGTCAGTGTCGTTTTCCAGGTGGATGTGGCGTGAGAGGTTGTGACCGTGGTCTTGCCTGTCTGTGTAGTGGCTGCAGTGGAGGATGGTGTTTCCGGGGTTGTGATTGTCGTTGTGGTTGTGGCCGTGGAGTATGGAACAGACGTACTGGAGGCCAGGGTGGCTGCAGTGGTTGTACTCAGTGTGTTGGTGATGGTTGCAGGTGAGGTGGGGGTCACTGTGGGAGTGGTGCCGCCAGTGCTGGTGGGTGTGGCAGAGGAGTCTGCCGATGTCACTGAGGTGCTGGTTGGGAGAGAGGGAGTTGGAGTGCTGTGGGTCACGGTGAACGTGGCCGTCATGGAAGGCGACGTGGCGGAGGTTGTGGGGCCACTGGCGGTTGCTTGGGTGTATTCTGTGGTGGGGGAAGATGGGGTTGCGGTGGGGGATGTCTGCCAGGTGCCAGAGGTAGAGGCAGATGGGGTCATTGTGGATGTGGGTGTGCTACCAGTGGAGGTGGTCTCTGAAGTAGTGCTGCCTGGAGTCCGCTGAGTGGCAGTCGGCATGCGTGTTGTTGCCATGTCGGTGGTAGATGTCGTGGTTGTTGTCTCAGTGGAGGGAGGGAGGGAAGTTGCTGTGATGGAAGTGGCAGGGGTTGAAGTGGGCATTTCCGTTGTGGCCATGGTGATGGCACTAGAGGAAGGTGTGGGGATGGAGGTGGCCGGGGTAGTAGAGGGTGTGGTAATGAAGGTGGACACGGGGGTAGAGTTTGTGGTGACAGTGGACACCGGCTGTGTTGTCGAAAGTGGAGGCGATGTCGGAAGCACGGTGGTGGTGGGGGTCAAGGTACTGGTGGTCACTGGAGTAGAGGTGGTGGATGTCGCAGAAATGACTGTGTTTGTGGGAGTGACTGCGGACGTCATTGGGGGAGGAGAAGTTATCCCTGTTGTGACAGGCCCTGTAGAAACGTCACTGGTAGGAGTCAGTGTAGTTTTCCAGGTGGATGTGGCATGAGAGGTTGTGACTGTGGTCTTGCCTGTCTGTGTAGTGGCTGCAGTGGAGGACGGTGTTTCCGGGGTTGTGATTGTCGTTGTGGTTGTCACCGTGGAGTATGGAATAGACGTACTGGAGGCCAGGGTGGCTGCAGTGGTTGTACTCAGTGTGTTGGTGATGGTTGCAGGTGAGGTGGGGGTCACTGTGGGAGTGGTGCCGCCAGTGCTGGTGGGTGTGGCAGAGGAGTCTGCCGATGTCACTGAGGTGCTGGTTGGGACAGAGGGAGTTGGAGTGCTGTGGGTCACGGTGAACGTGGCCGTCATGGAAGGCGACGTGGCGGAGGTTGTGGGGCCACTGGCGGTTGCTTGGGTGGGGGAAGATGCGGTTGCGGTGGGGGATGTCTGCCAGGTGCCAGAGGTAGAGGCAGATGGGGTCATTGTGGATGTGGGTGTGCTACCAGTGGAGGTGGTCTCTGAAGTAGTGCTGCCTGGAGTCCGCTGAGTGGCAGTCGTCGTGCGTGTTGTTGCCATGTCGGTGGTAGATGTCGTGGTTGTTGTCTCAGTGGAGGGATGGAGGGAAGTTGCTGTGATGGAAATGGCAGGGGTTGAAGTGACAGCGGAAGTGGGCATTTCCGTTGTGGCCATGGTGATGGCACTAGAGGAAGGTGTGGGAATGGAGGTGGCCTGGGTAGTAGAGGGTGTGGTAATGAAGGTGGACACGGGGGTAGAGTTTGTGGTGACAGTGGACACCGGCTGTGTTGTCGAAAGTGGTGGCGAAGTCGGAAGCACGGTGGTGGTGGGGGTCAAGGTACTGGTGGTCACTGGAGTAGAGGTGGTGGATGTCGCAGAAATGACTGTGTTCGTGGGAATGACTGCGGACGTCATTGGGGGAGGAGAAGTTATCCCTGTTGTGACAGGCCCTGTAGAAACGTCACTGGTAGGAGTCAGTGTCGTTTTCCAGGTGGATGTGGCGTGAGAGGTTGTGACCGTGGTCTTGCCTGTCTGTGTAGTGGCTGCAGTGGAGGACGGTGTTTCTGGGGTTGTGATTGTGGTCATGGATGTGGCCGTGGAGTGTGGAACAGACGTACTGGAGGCCAGGGTGGCTGTAGTGGTTGTACTCAGTGTGTTGGTGCTGGTTGCAGGTGAGGTGGGGGTCGCTGTGGGAGTGGTGCCGCCAGTGCTGGTGGGTGTGGCAGAGGAGTCTGCCGATATCACTGAGGTGCTGGTTGGGAGAGAGGGAGTTGGAGTGCTGTGGGTCACGGTGAACGTGGCCGTCATGGAAGGCGACGTGGCAGAGGTTGTGGGGCCACTGGCGGTTGCTTGGGTGTATTCTGTGGTGGGGGAAGATGGGGTTGCGGTGGGGGATGTCTGCCAGGTGCCAGAGGTAGAGGCAGATGGGGTCATTGTGGATGTGGGTGTGCTACCTGTGGAGGTGGTCTCTGAAGTAGTGATGCCGGGAGTCCTCTGAGTGGCAGTCGGCGTGGGTGTTGTTCCCATGTCAGTAGTAGATGTTGTGGATGTTTTAGATGTTTTAGTGGAGGCCATTGTGTTTAAAGAAGTTGTTGATGCTGCAGTGGAAGCTGATATGAATGCTGTTTTAGGTGTTGTTATATTGGTTGTCATAGGAACATGAATGGCTGCAGTTGATGTTTTAAATGTACTCGTGTTAGGAATTAAAGATGTGACAGTATTGAGGGTACTGGTAGTAGTGGGTAAGTAGTTTTTATCAGTTACTGTTGTTAAGTGTGTTTTTGTAGTAAGAGAAGCTGTAGTTGCAGAGGTAGAATTGATTCCTGCGGTCGGATACTTAGTTGTATGGACAGTTGCAGTGGTTGGGGGTGTAGTCCTTTTTGTGGTACTGTCTGCAGAGGAAATCAAAGTGTTGAGGGATGTGAGAGTGGTTGTGACAGAGGAAGTGGGTGGAGCTGTGGTAGTGGTAGTTTTCTCTGGCGTAGTGGCAGTCGGAGAATTGGCTATGGCTGAGGTAACTCTTTCAGTAGTAGCTGTGGGGTAACTACTCGTAATGGTTGTTCCTGGCTTCCCTGTCACAGCTGTAGTGGTGTAAGAACTGGTGAAAGACACTTGGGTCTGTGTCATGCATGTGGTGGTGGGGTAAGTGGTGGTGATTACAAGTGTCGTTGGATTGATGCACTCTGTAGTGCCAGTATAGATAATTATGGTAGGTGGAGTGGTTTCCACCTTGATGACAGACTTGGATGTCAGAATTGTGGAGGTGTTGGAAGTGATTGGAGACTTGAGCAATGTTTCAGAAATGGATTTAAAGTGGGGAGATAAAGTGGGAAGAGTCATAGGTATGTTTTCTCTGCCTCCAGGAGTGGGAGAAGCAGTTTTGGGGGTGCTGAGCCGCCACCACATTGTGCCTTTGGATCGTAGGGAGTTGCTAAGAGCAGTATGGGCTGCTTCTTCACTGGGGAAAAGTGCATTAGAAGTGGACGTGGCCATGGATGAAGCTCCTGCATTGGCAATAGAACAGACAAATTCATTTGTAGTTTGTTTCATCATCATAATACCACATAGGTTATTCACTACCCCTTTTTTCAGATAGGTATCATAGAAGGCAGGAAGTGCTATCACTTAGTCCCCCATCAAAGACACTTTGAGGCTGGGGACTTTCAGGTTCCGAAGGCCAAAATCTGTCTGCTCCTCAGGGCAGCCTCTCCAAGGCAGGGGGAGGAGGCACTCTCAGTACCTTGCCAGCCTCATCTGACTGTCTGACCTTCCAGCCCTGGGATGGCTGCATGCAGGTTCAGCAGAGTCTCCTGCCTCCTCCCCTCACCACCCTCACACCTTCCTTCTCACAAACCCAGTCCTTCCATTACTCAGCTTCCTTTTCCCTACTCCACTTGCTGCATGGAAGTCCTTGTCCCTGCTGGCTCTCTTCCCCTACCCTTTGGCCCATCTCTACTGTTCTCCCTGTAACTCAGTGCTCTCTGGTGACTCTCCTATTCAGGAGAGATAGAGAACCCATCCAAGTGAGGCTGGGGGTGGGGACACATCCTCGGTACAGGGAGATGAGGTGTCAGAGAGGGGAAAGCTGCATACAAAATAGCTAAGGGAAGACCAAAGACTGAATGAAGCTCAGTCTCTATTGAGCTTGAGAGACAAGGAGAGAGGACCTCGGGCTGAGGTACAGGACAGAGAAGGACACTTCCAGAGAGATACCTCAGCATGCAGGCATGAGTCCTGGAAATCTTAAGGTTTATTTTGAGTGTTAATAAAAAAAAAATAACACATCAATTCCTCAAGGCACCTTTAAAGATGACATAGTCAGAGTGAGAGAGATCCCCTTGCTTCTCTCCCTGAAATTTCAACAAGTTAACCAACTATAATTCAACAAAGAATTCCTGAAAGACCCATGCATTGAAACATCTAAACAGGGAGATGAGAAGGGAAGAAAGCTCAGACATCCCGCAGAAGCAGCCTTGTAGCCAGGAGCTCATGGCTCAGCCAGAGAGGGGAGGAAGCTGGCAGTAGCAGGTGCTTCCTTCAGCCAGAAGGAACAGAGAGCTGGGGGGAAGAGGGGAGGGGGACTCCAGCAGGGCTAGTGGAGCGAACAGTGACTGTGAGCCAGCAGATGCCTGACAGAGCATGGGGTTCTGCCAGCTGCTCTCCACTTTCAGGCCTGGTGATGGTGGTTTAGGCCTGACAAAGAAATGGAACCACAGGGCCATGCCAGCACTTGGATTCTCAAAACTCGCCTCCCCTTGTCCTTGATGTCAGGTTGAGGAGCTTATTATCTGTAAACCAAGAGCTATTGCAGTAGAACTGCTATTTTTCTCTATAATTGCCCTCCAGGTGGGGTGCTTGGGGTAAGAACCCACAGAGGTCAGGGGGCACCATTACCACAAGGCAAAACAAACCCCACCTACAAGCAGCTCGGCTGTACTATCTTATGGAAGCAGTGGAGGTCAAATCTGGGAGATCACAGAGGTAAAATATCTTGTGATTCAACACAATCTACTAGAAATTAGTAGAAAGACCTTTTCAGAGAAAGCTACTATAGACCATTCATATAGACAGATATACATACCTAGACAAAGGAGAATGGCAAATACCATGAATAACCATGGTTATGAGGATGTTCAGAAAGAGAATGAAAAATCCCCAGAAAGCAAGCTGGAACACATGGAAATATGTGATATAAATGACAGAGATTTCAAGATTGCAGTTCTGAAAATATTCAATGAGATGCATGAAAATACAGACAGACAATTTGATGCACTCAGAAAACAAGTCAATGAACAAGTACTTTACCAAAGAAATTGAAACTTTAAAACTATCAATCAGCACTATCCAGTTTTGTTCAGTGGTTAGAGCATCAGCCCACAGACTGAAGGGCCACAGGTTTGATTCCAGTTAAGGGCATGTATCTTGGTTGCAGGCTCAATCCCTGGCATTGGTCAGGGCCCATGCAGGAAGCAACCAATCATTGTGTCTCTCTCACATCCATGTTTCTCTCTCTTTGTCTCTACCCTTCCCTTCCACTCTTTCTGAAAATCAATGGAGAAAATATCCTCGGGCGAGGATTAACAACAACAAAAGAACCAATCAGAAATCCTGTAAATGAAGCATGCAATTAAGGAGATTAAGAGAAAACTACTGAGCATAGAAAACAGAGCCAACCAAATGGAGGAAAGAATTAGTGATATCGAAGATAGGAATCTAGAAATTATGCAGAGGGAAGAAGAGAGAGATCTGAGCATAAAGAAAAATGAAAGAGCTCTATGAGAACTATCTGACTTCATCAGAAAAAGCAATCCTACATAATAAAAGGGTAATTTGCAAATTAACCATCACTCCACTACGCCCACGATTGGGCCAGCTGGAGGCGCGGGGGCGGGACTCGGGGTGGCCAATCGCGCTGGCAGGAGGAGCTGGGAGCAGGGACTCGCGAGTGATCCCTGGCAAGCTGCGCCAGCTTGGGCTGGGGGGTTTCAGGCTGCCAGGCCTCGCCCCCAAGCCGCGTGATGGCTCGCAAGCCGCGCCGGCTTGGGCTGGAGATGTCTTCAGGCTGCCAGGGCCACACCCCCAAGCCACGGGATGGCTCGCAAGCCAGGCTGGTTTGGGCTGGGGGTCTCAGGCCACCAGGACCTCACCCCCAAGCTGAGCCGCTTGGGGTGGGGGGTTTCAGACCACCAGGACCCTGCACCCAAGCCGCAGGATCCCCTGGTCATGAGAACAGCTTGGGCTGGGGTCTCAGACCTGGAGGGCCTGGCACCCAAGCCACATGGTCCCCTGGCCAAGGCGGCTGCCTGGGCTGGGGTCTCATGCCTGCAGTGCTGGGCACCCCCACTGCATGATCACCCAGCCAGCAGCAGCAGCCTGAAGTGGCAGGGCGGTGCACCCCCACCAAGCTGTCTTCAGGCCAGTGAAGGCAGTCTGGGCTGGAGCCACACACCCCCACTGGGCTATCCACAGCCAGGCTGAGATGGCAGCCTGGGCAGGGGTCTCAGCTTGGCTGGGCTGAGGCGGCAGCCTAGGCTGGGGTCTCAGCCTGGCCAGGGCCCCATTCCCTGCCAGTGGTGGCAGCCTGGGGTCTCAACCATTGAGTCACACCAGCCAGGCAGATATGGAGGAATCTTAAATGTTTCTTTTTTTATAATATATATTTTATTGATTTTTTTACAGAGAGGAAGGGAAAGGGATAGAGAGCTAGAAACATCTATGAGAGAGAAACATCGATCAGCTGCCTCCTGCACACTCCCCACTGGGTATGTGCCCCAACCAAGGTACATGCCCTTGACCAGAATCGAACCTGGGACCCTTGATTCTGCAGGCCAATGCTCCATCCATCTGCTGAGCCAAAACAGTTAGGACTGTCCAATATGCTAAAGAAAAAAAACCTATCTAATAAAGAGGGAATATGCAAGGGAGGGCATTTGGGGGTGACTGGGGTATCAGAGGCTGGCAGGGAAGTGGTTAGGGGGTGATCAGGCTGGCAGACAGAGCAGTTAGGGGCAATCAGGAAGGCAGGCAGGCGAGTAGTTGGGAGCCAGCAGTCCTAGATTGTGAAAGGGATGTCTGACTGCCTATTTAGGCCCGATCCACAGGCAGTCGGACATCCCCCAAGGGGTCCCAGATTGAAGAGGGTGCAGGTTGGGCTGACACACACACACACACACACACACACACACACACCCACACCCGTGCACGAATTTTGTGCACTGGACCTCTAGTATTACAATAATAGGCATTCTGGAAGAGGAAGTGAGGGAGAAGGGAATGGTGAATCTATTCAAACAGAGAGTGGGTGAGAACTTCCCAAACCTATAGGAAGAACTAGATCTTCGAATCCAGGAAGCAAACAGAATACCTAGTTACCTCACTCCAAAGAGGTCCTTTCCAAGGCCCTCTTGTATTAAAACTGTCAAAAATTATTGACAAAGAAAAAATTCTCAAAGCAGCCAGGGAAAAGAAGGAAGTGACCTACAAAGGAAAACCCATCACATTCTCAGCAGAAACTCTTCAAGCCAGAAGAGAGTGGAACCAAATATTCAAATATCTGAAAGAGAGATGACCAGCCATGAATAATACAGCCAGCAAAATTATCCTTTAAATATGAAGGAGAAATAAAGACATTCCCAGATATACAGCATAGCCCCAGCCTGTTTTTCTCAGTGGTTAGAGCATTGGCCTACGGACTGAAGGGTCGCAGGTTCGATTCCAGTCAAGGGCACATACCTCGGCTGTAGGCTCCATCCTCAGCCCCAGTCAGGGCAAGGGCGAATGCAGGAGGCAACCAACTGATATGTCTCTCTCACATTCATGTTTGGTTTTAACAACAGCAAACTTAACAGCATAAACAGGGATAATTTGTGACAACAAAAACATCTTTGTCTTCTTGTTATCTTTGTTATCTTGAGATCTAGTTTGTCAGATATAAGTATTGCTATACCTACTTTTCTGTGGATGTTATTTGCTTGGAGAATCATTTTCCACCCATTCACTTTGACTTTGTCTTTGTAGCTTAGATGTGTCTCACAGCACATTCACACTAAGAGCCAGCGATCCCAATTGTTGGTGCATGCACACACAGGGACCCTGATTCTCAATGAGAAACTGCACATGGCAACAGAGACTCTGAAACTCGAGTCTTGGTGCAGAAACAAGGAAACTCTGACTCCTGGCACATGCTAAGGATCTCATTTTCGGCACATACCAACAGTGTGGTGCAGACAGGGCCCCTGATTCTAAGTGTGCACACGAGACCACACGGAACACTGGGGACACTGACCCTGGGCAAGTCTGGTTCCCACCAACCAAAGGCAGCCACACGTCCTAGTGTCAGAGCACTTCAGTGAAACTCGGGTGGAGCGAAGTCACCACAGCACACGGCCCAGGTCCACGCAAACGGAAGCTTGAGCTTTCTGGTGATAGCCAGAATGGGGAAACGAAATAACTCACAGAGGAAAGAAAATGTGGAGTCGCCAAGAAAGGAAATCAGTGAAACTGAAGCTTGCAACATGACCGAAAAGGAGTTTAGAGTAATGGTCGTGGAATTTATACATCGGATGGATGAGAAAATCAACAACTTATGCAAGAATCAGGAAGAAATGAAAAGTGATATAGCTACAATCAAAAACACCATGGAAAGTTTCAACAGTAGACTACAAGAAGCAGAGGACCGAATTAGTGAGTTAGAAGATCAGGTACAGAAACAAGCTCAATCTGAACAGCAATTGGAGAAAAGAATTAAAAAGCAGGAGGAAAGCCTAAGGGAGCTTCGGGACAACATGAAACGAAGTAACATACGTGTAATAGGGCTGCCAGAAGGACAAGAAGAGCAGCAGGGATTAGAAAATCTATTTGAAGAAATAATGACAGAAAACTTCCCGGATATGGGAAAGATAAAAGTTACGCAAGTACAGAGAGTCCCAAGCAGGATCAACCCCAAAAGACCCACACCAAGACATGTCATAATTTCAATGGCAAATATGAATGATAAAGAGAGAATCTTAAAGGCGTCAAGAGAGAGACAGAGAGTTACCTACAAAGGAACACCCATCAGATTGTCAAATGATTACTCAACAGAAACACAACAAGCTAGAAGTGAATGGAAGGAGGTATACAAAGTGTTCCAAAGCAAAGGACTGAATCCAAGAATACTATATCCAGCAAGACTATCAATCAAAATTGAAGGGGAAATCAGGAGCTTTGCCGACAAAAAAAGGCTTAAGGAGTTTATCACCACCAAACCAGCAATGCAAGAATTGCTAAAGGGAATACTGTAAAAAGACGTAATAAACAGGTAAGAAGGAATACAGACACAAAAATAGGTATGACTACAAACAAATACCTTTCAGTAATAACTTTAAATGTAAACGGACTAAATGCTCCAATCAAAAGATATCGAGTAGCTGAATGGATAAAAAAACACGACCCATATATATGCTGTCTACAAGAGACCCACCTCAGAACAAGAGACTCACACAGATTGAAAGTGAAGGGATGGAAAAATATCTTTCAGGCAAATGGAAATGAAAAAAAAGCTGGGGTAGCAATACTTATATCTGACAAAATAGACCTCAAAGTAAATGCCATAACAAGAGATAAAGAAGGCCACTTCATAATACTAAAGGGAGAAATCCAACAAGAAGAAATAATTCTGGTAAACATATACGCTCCCAATATAGGAGCACCCAAATACATAAAAAAACGCCTGGAGGATTTCAAGGGAGAGATTAATAGCAATACAATCATAGTAGGAGATTTTAATACCCCACTATCACCACTGGACAAATCCTCTAAACAAAAAATCAGCAAAGAAACAGCAATCCTAAATGAATCACTAGACCAGATGGAATTAATTGACATCTTCAGAACATTTCACCCCAAAGCCACAGAATATACATTCTTCTCAAGTGCACATGGGTCATTTTCAAAGATAGACCATATGCTGGGTCACAGGCAAAGTCTCTTCAAATTCAAGAAGATAGAAATTATATCAAGCATCTTCTCAGATCACAGTGGCATAAAACTGGAAATCAACTACAATAAATACAATCCAAAGAAATCAAACACAT
Organism: Eptesicus fuscus; assembly: GCF_027574615.1. Lineage (NCBI taxonomy): Eukaryota > Metazoa > Chordata > Mammalia > Chiroptera > Vespertilionidae > Eptesicus > Eptesicus fuscus. The sequence continues at coordinate 33,020,589 of NC_072476.1, forward strand.
GGAGACTAAACAGCATGCTATTAAACCATGACTGGGTCACCAGAGAGATCAAGGAAGAAATAAAAAACATCATGGCAACAAATGACAATGAAAACACAACAATCCAAAATCTATGGGACACAGCGAAAGCAGTCTTGAGAGGGAAGTTCATAGCTCTACAAGCCTATTGCAAAAAACAAGAAGCAATGGTAATAAATTACTTAACCCTACAACTCAAAGAGCTAGAAAAAGAGCAGCAAGAAAAGCCCACTGTAACCAGAAGGAAGGAAATAACAAAGATCAGAGTGGAGATAAATGACATAGAGACCAAAGAAACAATACAAAAGATCAACAAAACCAAGAGCTGGTTCTTTGAAAGGATAAACAAGATTGATGGACCTCTAGCCAGGCTCACCAAGAAGCAAAGAGAGAGGACCCAAATAAACAAAATCAGAAATGAAAGAGGTGAAATAACAACAGACCCCGCTGAGATACAAAGGATTGTTACAAAATACTACGAACAACTCTATTCCAACAAACTGGACAACCTGGAGGAAATGGACATATTCCTAGAAAAATATAACCTTCCAAAAATCAATCAAGAAGAATCTAAAGAGCTCAATAGGCCAATAACTATGGACGAAATTGAAGCAGTCATCAAAAAGCTTCCGGCAAACAAAAGCCCGGGGCCTGATGGCTTCACAGGAGAGTTTTACCAAACATTCAAGGAAGAACTAAAACCTATCCTCCTCAGACTATTCCAAAAAATTTAAGAAGAAGGAACACTTCCAAGCTCCTTCTATGAAGCCAGCATCACCCTAATACCAAAACCAGATAAAGACAACACAATGAAAGAGAATTACAGACCAATATCCCTCATGAACATAGATGCCAAAATCCTCAACAAAATTCTAGCAAATCGGCTCCAGCAATACATCAGAAAGATCATACACCATGACCAAGTAGGATTTATCCCAGGAATGCAAGGATGGTACAATATCCGCAAATCAATAAACGTGATACATCACATAAACAAATTGCGAGATAAAAATCACATAGTCATATCAATTGATGCAGAAAAAGCATTTGACAAAATCCAACACCCTTTCTTGATAAAAACTCTCAACAAGGTGGGAATAGAAGGCTCATACCTCAACATAATAAAAGCTATATATGATAAACCCACAGCAAACATCATACTCAATGGACAAAAACTAAAAACATTTCCCCTAAGAACAGGAACAAGACAGGGATGCCCACTCTCACCACTCCTGTTTGACATAGTACTGGAAGTATTAGCCATTGCAATTAGACAAGAAGAAGAAATAAAAGGCATCCAAATTGGAAAAGAACAAGTAAAGCTGTCTTTATTTGCAGACAACATGATATTGTATATAAAAAATCCGAAAGACTCCGTCAATAAACTAATAGACTTAATAAATGAATTCGGCAATGTAGCAGGATACAAAATTAACGCCAAGAAATCTATGGCCTTTCTATACACCAATAGTGAACTTACAGACAGAGAGACTAAAAAGGCAATCCCATTTACCATTGCACAAAAAAAATTAAGATACCTAGGAATAAACTTAACTAAGGAGGTAAAAGACCTATACGCAGAAAACTACAGGACACTGAAAAAAGAGATAGAGGAAGACGTAAACAGATGGAAGAACATACCATGTTCATGGATTGGTAGAATCAACATCATTAAAATGTCCATACTACCCAAAGCAATCTATAGATTCAATGCACTCCCCATTAAAATACCAATGGCATATTTCACAGACCTTGAAAGAACTCTCCAAAAATTCATCTGGAATAAAAAAAGACCCCGAATAGCCACAGCAATCCTGAGAAAGAAGAATAAAGTAGGCGGGATCTCAATACCAGATTTCAAGCTGTATTACAAAGCCACTGTTCTCAAAACAGCCTGGTACTGGCACAAGAACAGAGATATAGATCAATGGAACAGAATAGAGAATCCAGATATCAACCCAAACCACTATGCTCAATTAATATTTGACAAAGGAGGCATGAACATACAATGGAGTCAAGACAGTCTCTTCAATAAATGGTGTTGGGAAAATTGGACAGATACATGCAAAAAAATGAAGCTTGATCACCAACTTACGCCATACACAAAAATAAACTCAAAATGGATACAGGACTTAAACATAAGACGGGAAACCATAAAAATACTAGAGCAATCCACAGGCAGCAAAATCTCAGACATATGCCAAAAGAAATTCTTCACTGACACTGCCCCTAGGGCAATGGAAGCTAAAGAGAAAATTAACAAATGGGACTACATCAAAATAAAAAGCTTTTTCACAGCAAAAGAAACCATCAACAAAACAACAAGAAGGCCTACTGCATGGGAGAACATATTTGCAAATGGCATCACTGATAAAGGTTTAATCTCCAACATCTACAGGCAGCTTATACAACTTAATAAAAGGAAGATAAATGATCCAATAAAAAAATGGGCAACAGACCTAAATAGAATATTTTCAAAAGAAGACAGAAGGAAGGCCAAGAGACACATGAAAACATGCTCAACATCTCTCATTATCCGAGAGATGCAAATCAAAACAACAATGCGGTACCATCTCACACCTGTCAGAATGGCTATCATCAACAAATCAACAAACGACAAGTGTTGGCGAGGATGCGGAGAAAAAGGAACCCTTGTGCACTGCTGGTGGGAATGCAGACTGGTGCAGCCACTGTGGAGAACAGTATGGAGTTTCCTCAAAAAACTGAAAATGGAACTCCCATTTGACCCAGTAATCCCACTCCTGGGAATATATCCGAAGAAACTAGAAACACCAATCAGAAAGGATATATGCACCCCTATGTTCATAGCAGCACAATTCACCATAGCTAAGATTTGGAAACAGCCTAGGTGCCCGTCAGCAGATGACTGGATCAGAAAACTGTGGTACATCTACACAATGGAATACTATGCTGCCATAAAAAAGAAGGAATTCTCATCATTTGCAGCAACCTGGATGGAATTGGAGAACATTATGTTAAGTGAAATAAGCCAGTCAATGAAAGAAAAATACCACATGATCTCACTCATTTATGGATAATAAAGAACATTATAAACTTGAACAAAAAGACAGATACAGAGACAGTAAAGCATCAAACAGACTGTCAAATTACAGGGGGAAAGTTAGGGAGAGGTGGGGGAGATAAGAGATCAATCAAAGGACTTGTATGCATGCATATAAGCATAACCAATGGATGCAAAACTCTGGGGGGTGAGGGCATATATGGGAGTGGGATGGGGGGTGGCAATGGTAAGATATGTACACGTATAATACCTTAATTTAAAAAATTGGAAAAAAAATAAAAATAAAAAATAAATTAAAAAGCTGTTTCTTTGAAAAGTTTAATGAAATTGACAAACCCCTGGCTAGACTCACTAAGGAAAAAAATGGATAAGACCCATATAAATAAAATCAGAAATGAGAGAGAAGTCACCACAAACATCACAGATATATAAAGGATCATCTACATATATAAAAGCCTAAGCGACCATTATGACCAAACAACCAGAACAACCCATCACTATGATGCACACTGACCACCAGGGGGCAGACGCTCAACGCAGGAGCTGCCCCCTGGTGGTCAATGCACTCCCAAAGCCCCTCCCCCCTGCTGGCCACCCCCCCCCATAGTTCCTGATTGGGGGGGCCGGCTGGCCAACTCCTGGGGTCCCTCCCCCCAGCCGGCCAGCCTCCCCACCCCATAGGCCTCAATTGCCAGGCAGGCTGAGGGACTCCACCCATGCACAAATTTGTGCACCTGGCCTCTAGTGGCACAGAAGGTCCAAGAATATTATAAAAGACAATATGCCACCAAATTCAATAACCTAGAAGAAATGGGTAAGTTCCTAGAATACATAACTTTCCTATACTAAATCATGAATAATTGGAAAATTTAAATAGATCAATCAGCACTGAGGAAATTGAAACACCCACCAAAAACCTCCCAAAAAATAAAAGTCCAGGACCAGATGGCTTTACCCATGAGTTCTACCAAACATTCAAAGAAGATTTTATACCTATCCTTCTCAAACTCTTCTAAGACATTGAAGAAGAGACAATACTTCCTAACACATTCTATGATGGCAATATAGCCCTGATACCAAAACCTAGTAAAGATAACACAAAGAAAACTACAGACCAATATCTCTGATTAATACAGATGCAAAAATCCTAAACAAAATACTAGCAAATCAAATACAACAGTAGATCAAAAAAATAATACATCATGATCAAGTGGGGTTCATTTCAGGGGCACAAGTGGGGTTCATTTCAACAAACACAAATCTATCAATGTAATACACCACATTAGTAAAAGAAAGGAAAAAAAAATCATATGATCTTTTTTTTTCTTTTCTGGATTCACTCACCTGCCCTGTAAGGAGCTGTTCTTCCTGTTTCCTATGTAGTAGTGAGCCCCATACCCCACAGCCACTCAATGGCTTGGACCTTCTGTGCCACATTCACCCATTCTGACACGATTCCAGATCGGAAGGAAAAGCTGAAAGGGCAAGTTTTGGAAAAGGACAAAAGCCAGGACACTTCCAAGATGTAGACAGCAGGGACAAAGGGTCAGAAGGCTCATGGGCAGGAAGCAACATTCTCCACCTGGCTCCCTTTCCACTGGGCACTTCACTGGCTCTACTGCAGGTCTCTTACTCAGGACCCCAAAGGATCTATGCATGCAGATGGGGAAAGGTACATTTTATTTTCACTAACCTCAAACTGAAATTTAGCATTTCCTCTAATAATAAATGTAGGCAACAAAACACAGTAGTATTAGCAGTACTTGTGACTGTCACCAATAGCAATCACAGACTTTATGTCACCTTTCACTTGCAGAAAAGAGGCCATATGTGCTCATCATTGCTTTGTAGTTATGGTTGTGGTTAGAACCACCACTAGATCTGCTGGAAGCCAATTCCAGCATGTCATAATTGCAAGAGTTTCATCAAAAGGTTGATGGAACTTGGGGACTCAACAAAGGTTGAATCACATATGTAATCACCTGTTGGAATGGCTAAAGGCATTTTCCCCAAACCTGAATAGGATGATTGTTTGCTGCCAGACAGCTCAGGGCATCTTAATCTACATGTTATTGCCTCCTATTGGCCTAACACCTGAACAGCCGAAGGCAATTCCCCAATCTGACAATGCTTCTGTATGCAACCCTGCCCTTTGAAGTGTATATATCCACCTTGCCTTAGGACAATTTGTATTAATAAAAAGCAAGGGGTCCTGAGACAAGGAGAACTTATCTCCTTTAGCTAAAGCTCCTCTGACCCCCACTGCCTTTAAAAATTATCTTTCGTCTTTGGACTCCTACTTAATCTATGCACAGCCTTTCTCCAGATTGCTGAACCCTTCTTAATGCTGGAACAAGAAACCCGGCATAGATTTTGTCATCACACATTTGTTTTTTATTTTGATAACTGCACTTCAATATAATTGTTTTCTTTTATAATCCTGTGTGTTTTATTTCATGCAGTTGAAAACTATTCTGAGACTTCACCAGACTGCCAAAGGGGTCCAAAATGAAAAAGGTTAAGAACCCTTAGCCCTAGCTGGTTTTGCTCAGTGGATAGAGCGTCAGCCTGTGGACTGAAAGATCCCAGGTTCGATTCCGGTCAAAGGCACATGCCTGTGTTCTGGGCTCCATCCCCATTAGGGGGTGTGCAGGAGGCAGCCAATCAATGATCCTCTCTCATCATTGATGTTTCTCTCCCTTCCTCTCTGAAAAATCTAAAAATCATATGATCTTATCAACAGATACAGAAAAAAACATTTGATAAGATAAACATCCATTTATGATTAAAACACTCAATAAAATAAGAAAGTAACTCAACATAATAAAGGCCATATATGATAAACCCTCAGCTAATATCAAACTCAATGGTGAAAAACTGAAAGCTTTTCTTCTAAGATCAGAAACAAGACAAGGATGTCCAGTCTCACCACTCTTATTCAACATAGTGCTGCAAGTCCTAGCCAGAACAATGAGGCAAGAGAAAGTAAAAAAAGCATCCAAATAGGAAAAGAAGAAGTAAAACTGCCACTTTTTGTGGATGACATGATTCTGTATATAGAAAACCCTAAAGACTACACCAAAAAACTATTAGAAACAATAAACAAATACAGTCAAGTTGCAGGATACAAAATCAATGTGCAAAAATCCATTGCCTTTCTGTATACTAACAACAAAGCTTCAAAAAAAGAAATGAAAATAACAATTCCTTTTGCAATTACAATCAAAAGAATAAAATATCTAGGAATAAACTTAAAGAATATGAAAGACCTATATACTGAAAATTACAAAGCATTATTAAAATAAATTGAAAAAGACATAATAAAATGGAAAAATATCCCATGTTCATGGATTGGAAGAATCAACATAGTTAAAATGGCCATGAGTCATCCCCTCATGCTGCAGAAGACATGTTTCTTAGGCAGATCTTTGCTATCCAGGCAGTTTTTGCCTGGGGGAAAGGGAGTTGCCCCACCCTATTGGAAAACTCTTTGCCCCACCCTGTGGAGCACAGCCATATGGTGCAGCCATTATGGGAAACAGTATGGACTTTCCTCAAAAAATTAAATATCACTGCCATTTGACCCAGTGATCCCACTTCTAGGAATATATCCTAAGAAACCAGAAACACCAATCAGAAAGAATGTATGCACCTCTACGTTCATAGCAACACAATTTATAATAGCTAAGATCTGGAAACTGCCAAACGCCTATCAGTAGATTAGTGGATAAAGAAGCTGTGCTACATTTATACCATGGAATACTATGCAGCTGTAAAAAAGAAGAATCTCTTACCCTTTGAGACAGAATGGAGGGACCTGGAGGGTATTATGCTAAGCAAAATAAGCCAATTGGAGAAAGACAAGTATCACATGATCTCACTCATATGTGGAATCTAATGAATAAAAGAAACTGTTGAACAAAATAGATTCAGAGACATAGAAGCATGGAACAGACTGTGGACTCTCAGAGGGAAGGCAGGGATGAGTGGATGGGTGGGAAGAGATCAACCAAAGAACTTGTATGCATATATGCATAACCCATGGACACAGACAAGGCCTGGGGCAGGCTAGAAGAGATCAATTGGGGAGAAAAGGGCATATGTAATATTTTCAGCAATATAGATTTATTTTTTTTAAAGATGTGGTACATATACACAATGGAATACTCAGCCATAAGAAAGGATGAAATAGCGCCATTTGCAACAACATTGATGGACCTTGAGAACATTATGCTAAGTGAAATGAATCAGTCAGTGAAAGCTAAGAACTATATGGTTTCACTCATATGTGGGATATAAAACTGAAACTCATGAACACAAACAGCAGTGTGGTGGTTGTCAGAGGGAAGGGGGTGAGGGGAGAAGGGGGTCCTAATATATGGCAACAGAAGAAGATTTGACTTTGGGTGATGAGCACACAGTGCAATATACAGATCTTATAACATAGAAACCTGTACCTGAAACCTATATGATCATGCTTACCAATGTCACCCCAATAAATTTCATTTAAAATAAGTAAGTAAGCCCTAACCAGTTTGGCTCAGTGGAAAGAGCGTCGGTCTGCAGACTCAAGGGTCCCGGGTTCGATTCCGGTCAAGGGCATGTACCTTGGTTGCGGGCACATACCCAGTAGGGAGTGTGCAGGAGGCAACTGATCGATGTTTCTCATCGATGTTTCTAACTCTCTATCCCTCTCCCTTCCTCTCTGTAAAAAATCAATAAACTATATTTTAAAAAATAAATAAATAAATAAAAATAAGTAAATAAAAATGGGCATATTTACTATTACCTATTCTATTTCAGCCACTGGATAAATTAGTTTACAAACAGTCCTCTCACTCTATAAATAACATCAATCTCATTTTACAGATGGTAAGAGTGAGGACCAGAGGTCTCCTAATGCTGGGTGAGTGGTGGGGAAGACTCATACAGCCACAGCCTTTGTAAGCAGGAAGTGCCTAGACTACCTGTCCACTCAGGGTTAGCTTCCTCCTCAAGCATCTTAGTTCTTAGAGCTGAGGTTTCTGCCTCCACCCTTTGGCCCACCTCTCAGCCTAGCGTGGAGGTGTCAGGGAGATGGAAATATTATGAAGATTCCTGGGCTAGAGCTTTTACATTCAGGAGGTAGCCCTGGAGGTAAGTGAGAGGGTGGACTGTGGGCCTCTAGGTCTGGAAGTTCTAGGATTGGGGGTCAGGAGCAATCACTGGGAGGCAGAGGGAAGGCAGTTTCAGAGGAATTGTGAGAGAAAAGATCAGGTGGGAGAGAAAAGACCAGGACCCCACACCAGCTGGTCTCAGACCCACCCTTTGAGAACAAAGCAGACTTTAGGATCCCTCACTCCAGTCCTGCCAACAACACCTGTGCCTCCCTCACTCCAGCCCTGCCAACAACACCTGTGCTGAGAAACATGCGCTCATTGGGGCTGGGAGAGTTGGAGGCAGAGCTGGAGGAGGGGGTACCTAGGGCAAGGGGGGACCCACGGGGGTAGGTATAAAGGGAAGGACAGAGTCCAGGGTGGATGGGGCACAGGGCATGGGGGAGGGGTCACCAGAAGAGGAGGGGATCTCGGAAAACTGAAAGTAGGAAGACCACTTTTCAGGAAAGAGGTTATTCCTACCCACCCTCCTGATTCAAGTGCAGACCCTCTACAACCTGCGGAGGAGAGCAGTACCAGCAGGACCCAACTTCCCTCTTGTCCCCCTGCTTTAGTTCTCCCTGCAGGCGAGCTCTGAGGGGCCCTTCCTCAACCTCCCCTTAGACCTCCAACCTCCCCAACATCCTTATCCTGGAACATCAGGAAGGTCTCTCCAGCCCTCCCCCCGCAGCTCACTCCCTTACCTGTGAGCTCCAGAGAGGCCCTGAGCATCCACAGGAGGCTGAGGAGCCCAAGTAGCTGCATGTGGTAGGGGCTGCGGGCAGAGCATGCACCAACTCTGGGAACAGCAGCAGGGAGGGAGGCAGCCACAGTGCACAGCAGCACCCAGTTTGAACTGGAAGTCGTGGTTATCTGTCCTGCTGAGTGTGTGGGCTGAGCATATAGTCCCTTCCTTCACCTTTGCACTGCCCCACCTCTCTCTTCTCTCCATATTTGACTTCATTATTGTGGGAAGGGACACAGAAAAGATAAGACATGCCCAGGAAATGTCAGACAGGGAGAGCTGCTGGTAGCCCAACACCCTCCCTCCACCTCCACCTGGCTGGCCCACTCAGAGCCGTTCCCAGGACACTGTCTTTCTCCTCCCCTGCCTCCCACTAAGAATTAGCAAAACTGGATGGAGAAAACACTTGACCGAGACTTTGGACTCTGGACTGGGGGGCTGGCTCTCACAGCCTCTCCTTAGTTTCAGTTCCAGCTGCAGAGGACAAAGGCGGAACCTCACTCCCCTTCATTCCTGCTGCCACTCACTCTTCCCTCTCTCCATCCTGCCATTAGCGGGACTTTAGAGTTGTGACCCCACAGCCAAAGACATGGGAACATCCAGAATCCAACCAGAAGTCACTTTACTATCTGAGGATTTGGGTGGGTCCCCAAAAAAAGAAACACAGACAACCAGCAGGAAAAAAAGGACTATTAGCAACTATCAGGAAGTTTGATTCCAATCATTGTTAGGAAAGGTGTGAAGAACTCTTACTCAGTTGGTGGGGAAATAAGTGGGTTGTGCTGCTTTAAAAAGGCAATTTACTGCATCTAATAAAATTTTAAATGCACACTACCAGTCCATCTCTGTGTTCAAGAAACACTTCAAGGAGGCATTGATGAGGATTTTTATTGCAATTCCAATAAAAAGTGGAAACAACCCAGATAACCCTCAGTGGGAAACTAGAATGACTGAGAACAGTCACACCATCAAATCAAAAAGAATGCCACCATCATGGAAAGACTCTTGGATGTCCTGTTCAGTGAAACCAGTGCATCCAATTTGTTAAAATACACATATATTTTCTATAAATACATACATCCAGACCCATCTGTGTGTGTATATGTGTGTAAATGCATTCAAAATTTGGAAGAGGCTCACCTATCCCAGTAATGGGTAAAGTTCGCTCAGAGAAGCATGAAGGAGCTACATTTGGGGATGGTAGGGAACTTAGGCTCTATCTGTACCGTAGCTTTTACTTTGACAAAGATTCTATCCTTGAACAAACTCTAGCCAGGATCCTCTGAAGCCCTCTTCTCAATTAACCCTCAAACTTTGCCTATAAAGACTTGAACAAACACTAGCATAGTTTCTAACAGCTCAAGGCCACATCCGTAGGATAACCCTAGCTCTCCTTAAAGTACCTGCCTAAGAAAACTCAAGGCTGTCACGATAACTAACTGTTCCAGCCAACACCTGATGATAGGGCCCAGCCTAGGGAGAGAGTAGGAGTTCGAGTTGGATAAACATCACTTAGCAAACACAGAAGAGTTTCACCTGGACCAACTTCCACTTCCCCTTTTAATTTTTCACTTTCCCAACTCTACTAAGCCCCTGCTTGCCTACCTCTCTATTCCCTCACTCTCCCTTTAAAATGCCCAGTTACTTCTGTGTAAAGTGAAGTGGAGTTCAGTTCATGCTGGACTCTTTTTCCCTATTGCAATAGTATATTACTGATTCAAAATCTGTCCTTACCACTTTAACTATATCTGACTTTATTTACCTCTAACAACGTGGAGGCTATAGTATGTGTTTGGGGATAATTTTAAAAATTATTTAGAGGAGGATTCTAAGAAGATGGTGGGATAGGTCACACAAGGAATTCATCTCCCCACCTTGACAACAATTGCACTGGCAGAATCTGTCTGATATAATTGTTTTGGAATTCTAGAGTCTGTCAAAAGCTTGCAGCTTCCAAGGGAAGACCTGAACAGAATTACAGTTAATTTTGGTCAATTTCAGCTTTTAGCACAGCAGCAGCTACCCCCTCTCAGCCACAGGGCAGGCAGCTGTGCATGTGTTCCTGGAACAGCTTGCCCACAGCTTGTGGGAGGTAGGGTAGGCCAAGAGGACCATGTATTCCAAATACCTTAGATCTGTGTTCTAATCACTAACTGCTGTTTCTGACCACAAAGGGGTAGGAAAAGAGGCAGACAGCCATTGTTGTTGCACCTCTCCCGCTTCTTGCAAGCCCCGCCCCACCCCTGGAAGTCACTTCCAGGGGATTTAAAGGGCTGTGCCCTTTCCTCCCCTCTTTATTTTTTGCTTTCCCCCCTTTTAGGAGTCAGAAATTAAAGACTAGGACATTCAAAAACAATTGCATTCACGGGAAAAAAATGAAAGTGACTGTGCATGTCCAGGGAAAAGGATTAGAAAATGCTTCGGAAGACTTGTTTAGACCTCATGCTGATCCATGGAACAGAGGCAGCCTACAATAATAAATAAATAAAACACAATAAACAGCCTGGCCAGTGGGGCTCAGTGGTTGAGCATTGACCCATGAACCAGAAGATCACGGTTGGATTCCTGGTTAGGGCATGTTAACGAAAAAAAACCATTGAAACCTGTAAAGAATTTTAGTGAGTTTATTTGAGCCAAAATGTCGACATATGCCGGGAAGCAGAACCTCAATGAATTGAGATAATGCTCCGGAGAATGCAGGGTTACATCTATATTTATACATTGAAATCAAAGAAAAGGGACGTAGGTGAGTTACATGAAATCCATTGGTGACAGATTAGGGAGGTGGGACAAAGCAAAGCGGGGAAACCTCTGGGATTGGGTGAAAAGTGAAATGATGGACATGTGCTTCTCTTACAGAGATAGATACAGGATACTTTAACGTAATTAACAGTTGACAATTAACTTGATAACAATAACAATGAAGGAATGTCCCGGTGCCATTTGTTGTGCCCTGAGGGGTCCCGGGTAAAAAGGAAGTTACCAGACATCTCACAGATATGTTATCTTAGAGGCAAAAAGGCAAATGGGCTCAGGAAAGATCTAAGTTGATCTTTGTCAGGGAAGATATCGGACTAGGACATGACTACCCACTATAACCTGTTTGTAGTTAAATATTTAATTTTCAAACCATCCTTTGTGGTTATTTCAGGTCTCTGAGTTTGCAAGACTGCCACGTAGGCCTCCCCTGAGCTTGTCAGGTTAGCATGTGGCTCCTTTCGTTCACAGGCACATGCCTGGGTTGCAGGCTCAATTCCCAGTAGGGAGCATGCAGGAGGCAGCCGATTGATAATCTCTCTCATCATTGATGTTTCCATCTCTCTTTCCCTTTCCCTACCTCTCTGAAATCAATAGAATTTTTAAAAAATAAAACAAGGTGTCTAGAAGAGGTGGAGCTCAGAGCTAGACAGCAATACCACAGATGCAGCCCAGGGAGGGAGCTGACAGAGAGCCAGGCCATTCTTGGGGTCCTCCATTTTGATTTATTAACACATTTTATCAGTTTGCGAAGCATTAAAATACTCGTTTTTGGAAAGTTTTGTGTTTTTCAGGAGTTTCTGTGGGACTAGGGCTATGTGGTCAAGCACTGGGGCTGACTGAGACGTAAACAAAGCACTAAATTTGAGCTACTATGCTGAGGACACAGACATGAATGGACCCCTGTTGTAAGGGACACCAGGCTCCTGGGAAGATGGATCCTGATCCAACTTCAGGCTCCCTGATTCCTTCCCATCCATCCTTTCAACTTTATTTCCCTCTGCTTCCCAAACTTCCTTCTGCTCCAACCAGCAAGCCTCTAAGGCATTCCTACTTCCGGGCCTTTGCCTGAGCTATTTCCTGCACCAGGAATCCCTCTCATATCCCTTTCTCTTTCTTTCTATGCAACTCCTACCCATCATTTACTGCTTTTCTCCTTTATCTCCTCCCACCAGGAAGCCATGTATGATCAGGAAGTGACCTTGCCCACTCCTGAAATTTAATGGCACTTACCACCAATAGCTCTCCTATGGCTCTTAATTATCATTTAGTGGCAGAGATTACAGTCATTTGAATGCCTGCCTATAAGGGGAAGAGAAAGGTTATATCTTTGCACTCTCAGCTAAGTCAGTAGCCAGGCGAGCCCTCCCTTGACCAGGAGATGGTCAAGATAAGACTGCTGTGCCCTAGCTGGTTTGACTCCGTGGATAGAGTGTCAGCCTGTGGACTGAAGAGACCCAGTTTCGATTCTGATCAAGGACATGTACCTCGGTTGCAGGCTCCTCCCCAGGCCCGGACTCTGGCGAGTATGTGTGCAGGAGGCAACCAATCAATATGTTTCTCTCACATCTCAGATCAATATTTCTCTCTGTCTTTCCCTCTCTCTCTTCCACTCTGTCTAAAACTCACTGGGAAAATATCCTCACATGGGGATTTTAAAAACAAGGTAAGACTGCTGTAGTCTTCTTACTGCTGTCCAAGAAAGCCCCACCCACCCCCATGTTGGGGTCCAGCCTTACTTTCCTCTAGGCTGTCCACATACAACTGCAGGAAGCCACCCATTGTCTTCACTATCAGAGAAGTGTAAACAAAGATCCCAAAACGCTGGTGACCTTGAGCCCCTGGCAAGGGCCAGAGCTAAGCACCGACTGTTTAGTCCAGACAATGGGGGCTCAAGCTATTTCCTGACCAAATATACTCAGAGTAGAACTTTCTAATATTTACTGACCTTTATTACCACAATTACTTGCCTGACTATGGGCTAGATGTGTGTCCAAAATTGAATAAAAGGTTGGTGAGGCCTGGGAACCCGTGGAAGTCCTTTCTCTTGCATTGGGCTTGCCCGCCTGGTCCCCAATATTTCCAAATTATTACTTCTTGTCTCATCTCTTTCATTTGCGTGCAGCCCCTTCTCCAGATCCCGAACCCTTAACCACACGGGATGTGGGTATTCACATACAACCAAGACCCAGAGGTGGTTCCAGAAATAAATATGGTCCCAACCAAAGTTTGAGAGGGACAAAAGGGCTCCTGGTGAGGGGACATGGGCAGAGGTGGGAAGAGTGGAGGCTAAAGATGTTGAGGTTAGCCCAATCATTAGTTACATCCACCATTGGGCCCCTTCGTAGCACCTTACTCCACAGGCGAGGTAACGTTACAGAGGGGTTCACGTGAGAACAGTGAGGGCCATGGGGCTTTCTCCCAGGTCTCATCATTGTCACTGGGGAAGCTGTGAATCCAGGGAAGTACAGACTGGGACGATCCTTGAAATGTCAAGGACTATGGACAAAATGTTGAAATAAAGCCATGAATAGGTCACTCCTTCTCCCCACAGGAGAGAGTCAGGGGTGGTTGGGAATGTTAGGCCAGTATGCTCACCACCCTCTCCACTGTCATGATCTGAATTGTGGATGCAGTTGATGGTGTGAGGGGGTGGGAGTCGACATGCTGACCAGAGTTGTCTCTGAAGTCATGGTGGGTGGGATATGGCAACGTTGATTTGCATGATGACAGATGAGTAACTGGTACTTGGGTGTGAGGCAAGTGGAAACCAGTGATAGTGATGGTTGGTATGTCAGTCAGGAGATATCATGTTATGCTGAGATAATCAACAATCTTAAAACTCAGTGGCTTATAATAGCAAAGGATTATTTCTCACTTATAGTACTTGCTCATTTCAACATCTGTGCTGTCCTCTATGTCATCTTTACTTGAGTACCCAGGTTGGTGGAGCAGCCTCTATCTGGGACATTATCAGTCTCGTGACAGCAGGAAATGACAGATGGCAAAACCACAAGCTGGCTGTTTAAGCTGCTTTCCAGAGATGACATCCGTCTCTTCCACCCATGTTTTGTTGTCCAAAGCAAGTCACATGGTTGGTTGCACCTGAGTTTGACAAGACAGGGATATAAAACACTTCATCAAGGAGAGGCACCACAGGTCTGACGCCAAGCTTAATATCAGTGGGGAGAGAAGGTACAATCTCCTGGAGAGAAGGAAAGTAAATACGCTAAGCAATAACAAAACCTACCACAGCTGGGATCCTGGCAGTGGTTATGGTTTATGCTAATCAAAATCCATCAATGCCCAGCCAGTGTGGCTCAATGATTGAGCATCAACCTATGAACCAGGAGGTCACAGTTGGATTTCCGGTCAGGGCACATGCCTGGGTTGCAGGCTTAATCCCCAGTAAGGAGCATACATGAGGCAGCTGATCAATGATTCTCTTTCATCATTGACTAGAGGCTCAGTGCACAAAATTCGTGCACTCGGGGAGGAGGGGTCCCCCAGCCTGGCCTGTGCCCTCTCACAGTGTGGGAGCCATGCGATCGATCGTCCCAAAGACGTAGGCCCTGCCCACCCATCCGGGACTCCTCAACAGATTGCCCCAAAGAGGTAGGCCGGAGCCGCAGGACCCCCCAGGCCTCGCCACACAGAGCCGCGGGACCCGCCTCCGCGCCATGCACACAGCATCAAGCCTCCGCCCACCCGCACATGCATGCAGCCCCGCACGCAGCCTTCTAGTGATCACTCATTGTGGTGTGAGGGTGTCACGGCATGAGGGCATGATGACCACATAGGCTTTTAGTAATAGGATATAATAAAAGCCTAAGCCACTGTATTGGCAGAATGACCAGAACAACCAGTTGCTATGATGCGCACTGACCACCAGGGGGCAGACACTCAACGCACAGGCATAGAAACATGGAACAGATTGATGAATCTCAGAGGAAAGAGGGAGGTGGGAAGAGATTAACCAAAGATCTTATATGCATACTAGAGGCCGGATTCATGCACCAGTGGGGTCCCTCAGCCTGGCCTGTGGGGATTGGGCTGAAACCAGCAGTCCGACATCCCCTGAGGGGTCCCAGATTGTGAGAGGGAGCAGGCCAGGCCAAGGGATCCCACCAGTGCATGAATCCATGCACCAGGCTGCTAGTTCAGTGATAAAAAGAAATAATTTATCAAGCCATGAAAAGACAGGAAGAAAACTTCAATGAAAGAAGCCAACTTGAAAAGGCTACATACTGTATAATTCCAACTACATGACATTTTGAAAAAGGCAAAATTGTGAAGAGAGTAAAAAATACCAGTGGTTTCCAGGAGTTAGGGCTGGGTATAGGGATGAATAGGTAGAGCACAGAGAATATTTAGGGCAGTGAAAATACTCTGTATGATACCATAATGACAGATACATGTCATTGTACATTTGTCCAAACCAATATAATGTACAACACCAAGAGTGAACTGTACTGTAAGCTATGGACTTTGAATAATTATGATGTGTCAATGTAGGTTCATTAATTGTAACAAATGTTCTATTCTGGCATGGGATGCTGATGATGAGGAAGGCTATGCAAATGAGACAAAGACATTACAAGAAAACTATAAAACATTATCCCTCATGAATATAGACATAAAAATCCTTAATAAAATATTAGCAAATAAAATTTAACAACATATAAAATAATTTATTTTGAAGATATAACATATAACACATATGAAGATATGAGTTATTAATACCTATGCACCAATTTACAAAGCATCAACATTTTTAATAGCTAAACCTATACAAAATATAAGAATAGACAGAGAAAAAGAATAGACAGGAACACACATCAGCGATATGTGTGTTCTAGCGATAAAAACTTCAATGTGTGAAGTTAAAAGTACATGGATGGGATTAGCCAGATTATATATTGTAAAACAAAAATTATTTAAATTAAAGGTACAGCAATAGAAACTATACAAAAGGAAACACAGAGAGTAAAAACAAGAAAAATTTTTAAAAATTGGAGCTATGAGGTAAGTTAAATGGCCTAATATTTATGTTTGGAGTTATAAAAAGGAGAGAAAGATGGGTAGCAGGGGGGAAAGCACTTAAATAAATACTGGCTGAAAAAAATTCCAAATTCAGTGAAAACTACAAATTCACAGATACTGGAAATTCAATGAACTCCAAGCATAAAAAAACATAAAGATGACAGCACTGAGGCACATTACAGTCACAATGCTTAAGACCAATGATAAACAGAAAATCTTAAAAGCAGCCAGAGAAGAAAGATTGGTTATATACAAAGTAACAAAGATAAGGATGACAAGATATTTCTCATGGGAAACAAAACAAAACAGAAATTGTGTAGCAATAGAGTATTGAAAGAAAAACTCTGTCAACCTAGAATTCTACACCTGGCAAAAATATCTTTGAAAGAAGGAAGGCAAATAAAGACACTTTTAGACATACAGAAACTGAAATGATTTATCACCAGGAGCCTCTCACTACAAGAACAGTTAAAAGACCTCCTTTAGGCAGAAGGAAAACCATATCAGATGGAAATCTGAATCTATACAAAAGAATAAAGAGCACAGGGAATGATAAATACATGGGAAATGAGAGAGATAGACAGATCTGCTAAAGATAATTGACTGTTTAAACAAAAGTAATAACTATGTATTGTGGAGTTCAAAACATACATAAAAGTAAAATGCATAGCAACAATAACATAAAGGCCAGGAGAGGAGAAATGAGGTATACTGTTTTAAGATTATTATTAATATATAGAAAATAATATGTCTCTTGAATGAAAAATAGTCATATCCACA
Organism: Eptesicus fuscus; assembly: GCF_027574615.1. Lineage (NCBI taxonomy): Eukaryota > Metazoa > Chordata > Mammalia > Chiroptera > Vespertilionidae > Eptesicus > Eptesicus fuscus. The sequence continues at coordinate 33,038,110 of NC_072476.1, forward strand.
TCCTGTACCTCCTGGTATGGGTACTGTGAAGGGCACAGCATCACATCTGCAGTATTCCAGCCAAGAATGAATAAACTTAATTTAATCATGAGGAAATATCATACAAACCCAGATTGAGGAACAATTTACAAAATAACTAGCCAGTGCTCTTCAAATGTGTCAAGGTCATGAGAAACCAAGAACAACTGAGGATAAACTGTCTTAACTGGAGGAAACTAAGGAGACATGACAACTAAGTAGAATGGGTGATCCTAGATTGGCTCCTAGACCAAAAATAGGACATTAATAAAACAATTGGCAGAGCTGAATAAGATTGGTAGATTTGACCCCGAGAAACCAAGATGGCGGCATAGGTAAACATCTAAACTGCTGCCTCACACAACAATTTCAAAACTACAACTAAAAGACAAAACGGACATCATCCAAAACCACAGGAAAGCTGGTTAAGTGGAAATTCTACAACTAGAAGGAAAGAGAAAAACACACTGAGACTCAGAGGAGCTGCAGAAGGCAGAGGTACTGAGGCGCATGCGTGCGGAGAGGACGGGCAACTGAGTATGCGGCTGGCTTTCTCAAGCAAAAGGGAGACAAAAGCTCCTGACTGTGCTGAACTCCAGTTCTGGGCGAAACTCTGGGGACCCAGACTCATTTGGGGAGAAACTGGACTGTCTGGCAGCAGGCGAAACTCGAGGGCGGCTTTCTCTCAGAGGTGCTTACAGCAATTACCGTGGGACACTAAGACCCAGGGGCCTCTTAAGGCAGGGCTGACGGGGAAACCAATGCTGTCTGCTTTGCCCTGAGACTCTGCCTCGAGACTCCGCCCCATCCAAGCTGAGCACAGAGGCTTTTGCAAGTCTTGTCTCATAAGGGTGTCTCCAGCACAGAAGTTCTCCCAGCGTAGACACAGCTGATCCTCACAGCCAATTGGCCTGGAGGTCAATTCCTCCCAGTGATACCAACAACAATCAAGGCTTAACTACAACAAGACTGTGCTCACAGCCCACAAAAGGGTTCACCCAGAGTGTCCACCTCAGGTAACTGGAGAGGCTGAGCCACTGGGCCCTATAGGACACCTAGCACACAAAGCCACTCTATCAACACAGGGAAGCAGCCAAAATGTGTAGATAAAGAAACATATCACAAATGAAAGAAATGGAGGAAAGCAAATGACTAGATATAGAATTCAAAACCACGGTTATAAGGTTTTTCAAGAATTTTCTAGAAAAGGCCAATAAATTTAGTGAGACCCTCGAGGATATGAAAAAGGACCAACTAGAAATTAAGCATACACTGACTGAAATAAAAAATATTATACAGCGATCTAACAGCAGACTAGAGGACCCCTAGAATAAAGACAAAGATCTGAAATACAAAGAAGCAGAAAACACCCACCCAGAAAAGCAAAAAGAAAAAAGAATCCAAAAATATGAAGATAGTGTAAGGAGCCTCTGGGACAACTTCAAGCATACCAACATCAGAATTATGGGGGTGCCAGAAGAAGAGAGAGAGCAAGATACTGAAAACCTATTTGAAGAAATAATGACAGAAAACTTCCCCACCTGATGAAAGAGATAGATTACAAGTCCAGAAAGCACAGAGAACCCCAAACAAGAGGAATCCAAAGAGGACCGCACCAAGACACATCATAATTAAAATGCCAAGAGCAAAAGACAAAGAGAGAATATTAAAAGCAGCAAGAGAAAAACAGTTAGTTGCCCTGACTGGTTTGGCTCAGTGGATAGAGCGTCGGCCTACGGACTGAAGGGTCCCAGGTTCGATTCCAGTCAAGGGCATGTACCTTGGTTGTGGGCACATCCCCAGTAGGGGGTGTGCAAGAGGCAGCTGATCAATGTTTCTCTCTCATGGATGCTTCTAACTCTCTATCCCTCTCCCTTCCTCTCTGTAAAAAATCAATAAAATATATTTTTTTTTAAAAAAAGAAAAACAGTTAGTTACCTACAAGGGAGCACCCATATGATTATCAGCTGATTTCTCAACAGAAACTATGCAAGCCAGACAGGAGTGGCAAGAAATATTCAAAGTGATGAATAGCAAGAATCTACAACCAAGATTACTCTACCCAGCAAAGCTATCATTCAGAATTGAAGGTCAGATAAAGAGCTTCACAGATAAGAACAAGCTAAAGGAGTTCATCACCACCAAACCAGTATTATATGAAATGCTGAAAGGTATTCTTTAAGAAGAGGAAGAAGAAGAAAAAGGTAAAGATAAAAATTATGAACAACAAATACATATTTACCAAGTGAATCTAAAAATCAAGTGAGTAAAAAATCTGATGAACAGAATAAACTGGTGAATATAATAGCATCAGGGACATAGAAAGGGAGTGGACTGACAATTCTCAGGGGGAAAGGGGTGAGGGTGCGGGAAGAGACTGGGCAAAAATCGTACACCTATGGATGACGACAGGGAGGGGGGGCGGCGGGGAGGGAGAGGGAAGGCAGAGGGGGGGAACTGGGTGGAGGGGAGCTATGGGGGAAAAAAAGAGGAACAATTGTAATAATCTGAACAATGAAGATTTATAATAAAAAAGATTGGTAGATTTTTTTATAGTATTGTATCAATCAATGTTCATTTCCTAGTTTTCTTTAAATATATTTTATTGATTTTTTTACAGAGAAGAAGGGAGAGGGATAGAGAGTTAGAAACATCGATGAGAGAGAAACATTGATCAGCTGCCTCTTGCACACCCCCTACCGGGGATGTGCCTGCAACCAAGGTACATGCCCTTAACCAGAATCAAACCTGGGACCCTTCAGTCAGCAGGCTGATGCTCTATCCACTGAGCCAAACCGGTTAGGGCCATTTCCTAGTTTTGATCATTGTATCATGATGATGTAAGATGTTAATACTCAGAGAAGCTGGGTGAAGGATATACACCTCACTATTCAAATTCCTTCCACTGTCTTTGAACCCCAGGGTCCCTATGGATGTCCGGCCCTCCTGCCCTCCTTCCCACTTTCCCCCCAAGAGTCCTCCAGCCTACAGAGAAGGAACTAGGGAAGATGTGACCTTTCCCCTTCAATCTCAATCCCTGAAAATCATGGAGCCCCAGAAAAGGGGGTGGTCTGGGTGGAGTAAAAAGGCTTCAGAAGCAGCCGCCGAGATGGGGGACAGTAAGGGAAGGGTCAGAAAGATGGGGCTGGAGGCTAAGGGACCACTGTGGTGGCATGTGGTTTCAGGATGGGCCGGAGAGACTCAGTGGGTGCTAACTTCCTCTCACCATGGTGGAGGCTGGGCATCTCACACCCTCAGGCCCTGGCCTGGCTGAAAAGGGCTCCATCCTGCTGTCAGAAGTGCCATCTGAGTATGGTAGTGAGGTGAGGTTTGAGGTCCCAGGTGGAGAGGCGGAAAGTTCCCTGAAAACTGCAGAAACCATTACCTGCCTTTCCTCTCCCTCAGAGTTGGGTATCGTTCACTTGCCTCCCCCCTTCAGAATGCTGGAGCAATACCCAGGCACCTGTCACCCAGACATATTTTCAGGTCCAAGATGGCTGGAAGGTCTGACAGACAGGATCCTTGACTGAGGCCTGAGAGAGACAGAGAGAAAGGGAGGGAGGAATGGCAGTAGGGAAGAAAGGGAGAGTGGGAAGCAGGTAAGAAGCTGTCCCAGGAAATTCATGTAGGTACCTGCCCCACCCCTTTTCTTTTCTTGGACTCCAGTTCATTTTCTGGAAGTCAGAGAAAAGGTGAGTGGCTCTGAGGCACACCAACCCGAGCAAGTCAGAATTCTCATCCAAAGTCCAGGGCCTCCACTAGTCAGCTAGTAAAAGTAAGCAAATACTTAACCTCTCTGAATGTCAGTTTCAATTTCCTGATGGTTCGATTGTAAGGATAATAGGGTGTGCCTCCTTGGAATGTTGTAATCAGGAATTATATTGTATGATTTTTTTTTAGCAAAGTGTTCAGGCCAGTGCCTGGCAAACAAATCCCCAGTAAACGCAAACATGAAAGTAACACTGCATCTGAGCTACGCACCAACCCACTCTGGTGTTTCTGATGTTGTGGACATTGACCTGAGGCTCCAGCTGTCCACAGGACTGTTGGCCATGCGGCCAACCTTGCAGTCAGCTTGCACTGTCCCCAGTCACGGTGGGAGAACCCCAGGCAAGCTCTCCCCACCTCTACACCCCTCTTGTGTGTGATGCTTGGTCTCCCTGGAATGAAAGCCAGATTCATCCAAGGAACCTCTGCTTTGCTGTTTGCTTTAGCCTCTGGCACCATTATAGCTATGGACAGATATCAACCTGAGAAAGTTCTACCAATTCAGGGAACACTCCTACTTCCCTTGCATGTCTGTCTCTCGCTTTTGCCAACATAGGGAATCCCTACTTCTATTAGTCCTTGTCCCACCTCTGTTCATTGGTTAGGATTCAGTTCAGCTACTTGATACAGAAACCCAGACAATAATGGCTTTAATGAAATATATTTTTTTCTTACATAAAAGAAACCTAGAAGTAGGCCATGTAAGATTGGCAGGATGCCCTGGAGGCCAGGGACCAGGCTCCTTTACAGAGAATTTTGTTACCTACCCATCACGTAGCTTCAACTTAATTCCTGTGAGGACCTCAAACCTCACCTCACTACCATACTCAGATGTAGGTAACAATGTCTGTAATCCATCTAGAGCACTGGATATGAAACCCACTCTACCCTACCCCCAGCTAGAAAGGAGGCAAGAATAAGCAGAAGGATGTCCAATGAACTGCATTGGGAAAGACTGTAAACTAACTAAATAGTTAACAGAATTGTGAAAGTAAAATTAGACTATCCAGAGATTTGTGTGAAATGCTCAAAACAAGCAAAAGAGCAGAAAGGTACAAACAAGATGGATGGATGGATCCAAGGAGAATCATGTGAAATTACATAACTTGGGTTAAGTATGAATTTTATGCCAATCTTCAGAAGGGGTCACCAGAAGACGTAGGGAGAGGGGAGGAAAGTCCCTTGGCTGGCTCAGGCTCCCAACTCTGCAGGTCAACAGCCCCGTTTAATAGGGGTTGGGGCAGTGGCCTCAGACAATGGCTGCCCCCAGTATCTACTCTCTCTTCTTCCTTAGTATTAGGACAGCAAAATTTTAGAGAAGTACACAGTCATCCAGAACAAAAACTACACCTCTGAACCTCCTGCATAGCCAATTACAACCTTAGGACTAGGTTCTGTCCAGGGAGATATAACTGAGGGGTTGTGTGTATGGTTTCCAAATATGTCTTTAAAGGGAGGAGCAAGGCCCTTCTTCAGACCTTCCTTCTTCCTGCTGGCTGGAATGCAGATGTTACGGCTGATGTTCTAGCAACTACATTATACCATTAAGTTGAAGCTACGTGATGGGTAGGTAACAAAATTCTCTGTAAAGGAGCCTGGTCCCTGGCCTCCAGGGCATCCTGCCAATCTTACATGGTCTACTTCTAGGTTTCTTTTATGTAAGAAAAAAATATATTCCATTATATTTCATTCAAGCCATTATTGTTTGGGTTTCTGTATCAAATAGCTGAACTGAATCCTAACCAATGAACAGAGGAGATGAGAATCCTTTTTGTTAGCAGGGGTGGGGCAAGGACTAATAGATATGTACACATGTAATACCTTAATAAAAAATGGAAAAAATAAATAAAATAGCAAAAAAAAAGCAGGGATTTCCCTGTGTTGGCAAAAGTGAGAAACAGACATGCAAGGGAAGTAGGAGTGTTCCCTGAATTGGTAGAACTGGTGGTAGAATCAATATTAATTCCAGGATAAATAGCATGGTAAATGAAGAAATGGAAAAATCAAGGATATCCCTGCAGTGACGGCTATGGAGGGTAGGGTCACAGAGGATGCTGGGGAGGTTATTATGTTGAACTACATAGGGAAAGGTGTCATGGCTAGACAGGTGAGGTTCCTGTGTTGACTAGGGTTGGGGAGAGGCTCAAGGTAAAAAGAGGAATTATTCCTGGAAGTTCTATCCATTTTCAAGAACAAGCTCAAATCCTTGTCCATCTCTCTTCATGACCAGAGGTGTCTCTATTAGTTCTTGTACTCGCGGACTGTCCACAGCACTTCCTGCTGACCCACACAGTCTGTCAGTCCTCAGGAGGTCAGTCTGGACTGATTGTAGGGATACCTAGTCCAGCATTTCTCCTCATGTGGTCCTCCCAGCACCCTCAGGGAGCTGCCCTGATGAGTTGCTAAAAAATGCAGACTTAAGGACTCCACCCAACACCGAACGGATCAGTCCCTCTACATGGCCCCCATGATTCCGACATACACTCAAGTCCAATGCACCATTTTGCATATGGTGAAACTGAGGCCCAGACAAGTAGTGACTTCCCAGAGGTCTCACTGAGAACACTGGACGAGAGAATCCAGGAATCAGGACCTCCAGTCTAGGGCTTACTCCAGTGCCCTGACACCTGCATCCTTTATTCTGGCTCTCTTGGATGGCCCTGAAATTTAAAAACCCTCTGAGGGGAAGGATCACTAGTGAGATCCTGAGGCGAAGCTGAGAGCCCACCCCAGCCCTGGCCCTCAGCGCTCACCTGGCCCACCCAGCTCAGCCATGATCAAGGCAATCCTCATCTTCAACAACCACATAAAGCCACAGCTCTCCAAATTCTACCAGCCTTGCAGAGAAGATAGACAGCAGCAAATCATCAGGAAGACATTCCATTTGGTATCTAAGAGAGATGAAAAAGTTTGCAATTTCCTGGAAGGATAATTACTAATTGGAGGAGCTGACAACAAACTGATTTACAGACATTTATGCAATGTTATATTTTGTCTTCTGTGTGGATTTTTCAGACAGTGAACTTGGCGTTGGAGATATAATTCAAGTGTTTGTGGAAACACTGGACAAGTGTTTTGAAAATGTCTGTGAACTGAATTCCATTTTCCATGTAAGCAAGGCTCACAACATTCTTGCAGAGACAGTGATGGGAGAATGGTATTAGAGACTAACATGAATGAGATTGCTACATAAATTAATGCAAAAAATTAACTGGAGAAATCTGAGGCTGGCTTAAAGGGAGTTCCAGCGTATGCTGTAACAGCTGTAAAGAATATGAATCTTCCTTAGATCCCAAGAAATATTTGGTGACACCAGTATAAAAGTGCCAAACCTGTCCTCTTTTAAATAAAAAAAATTTGAAAGACCACTTCCAGGTAAAATCCAGGGGGGAAAAATCGTTAAGTTTACCATGTAGTTGTTTATTAAAAACTAGAGGCCTGGCACACAAAATTAGTGCATGGGTAGGATCTCTAGGCCTGGCCTGCGATCAGGGCTGATCCCCGCTACCAGCTGCCAGCAGCCGACTCCTCTGTGTGTGGGAGGGCAGGGGGGGGGGGGGGGGCCGGCGGGATTGGGGCCCTGCTTACTCACACCTACCTTGGCCTGGCCCCTCCACCCACCCCTGGTTCCGTGTTCCCCATCAGGTGATTGGAGCCTGCCAGCAGGGGGCGGGGGTGGGGGCGGGGAGAGGGACAAAGAGGTTGGCCAGCAGGCCCTGTGGGCTGGGGGCAGCTTCTGTGTTGAGCGTCTGCCCCCTGGTGGTTAGTGTGTGTCATAGCAACAGTCGTTTCACTCGTGGATTTGCATATTACACATCTATATAGAGAGACAGAGGAGGAGAGTCTTTTTTTTTTTAATATTACCTTTTCAAAAATGTATTTTATTGATTTCTTTTACAGAGAGGAAGGGAGAGGGATAGAGAGCCAGAAACATCGATGAGAGAGAAACATGGATCAGTTGCCTCCTGCACACCCCCCACTGGGGATGTGCCCGCAACCAAGGTACATGCCCTTGACCAGAATCAAACCTGGGACCCCCCAGTCCGCAGGCGGACGCTCGATCCACTGAGCCAAACCGGTCAGGGCAAGGAGAGTCTTAACTTTTGCTCTTGGATTTCAGTCAAGGTATTGTATAGAAGTTGTGTCAAATCAGTATAGTGGTTCAATGTTGCTTTTCTTACTCAGTGATTTTAGAGAAATTAAGTAGTTCCAGTGTGGGTTTTTTTCTTTCTTTTCTAAACTGCATTCCTATGCCCACCTAAGGCATGCCTTTATGTATTGGCTACAACAGAATTTCAAAGAAGTGTTTGAGACATTTCTTTAAATTATGTACAACTCAAAATGTTGGTGCTTTGTATGGATCACAAGTGCAGCATTCCTTAATTCTGTTATTTGTCATGATTGTTATTTAAAGAACCAAGCATGTACTGCATGAACACATTATGATCTTTTTCTCTTAGTTTAAATAAACTCCAAGGCAACTAGATTTCTAAAGAACCTTTCTGTTTTCCTGATATCTACTTTAGCAATAATTTTTATAACCCTCTAACTCAACAAAGTAAATAAAGGTATATTTTATCACTGTTTAAAAAAAATAAATATACATTTAAAAAAATGTTTCTAACTCTCTGAAATGGAAACACAATCTGCATGGTCTCCTCCATCCTCACAATCCCAGGACAAACTGCAGGCTGAGGAGACACCCGTGGCCCACGGGCACACCTCCCAGAGCTGCTTGCAGCTGTAGAGCCCTGGCCTCCTGCAACACCTACCTCACAGGCACAGGGCTGCGTGCCCTAGAACTCCATGCAGTCTTGCAGATTCATCTGACTGAACATTCAACTGACCCCTCTTTGACCCAGGGTCTGGGAAGTACATGAGGGGCTCCAGGAGTAGGATACCCTCCTCAGATTCCAACCCACCCACACCCCCACAGCCCCCATACCCGCTACTGGGCCTGCCTGCCTGCCCTTCTTCCCATCTCCCCAGGCCTGGAGAGTGGATACTGAAATACATGGCTGCATCCTCTTCCTGCCCCAGATTCTCGAGCATCTTTGGAAACTCCACTTCCCCTTCCCTCTCCCGCTGGCTGACCTTCTACAGTGCCCACCCCGCCCCCACCCCTGGAAGGAATAGTTCTGACTGGCTTCAGAAGGCTCCACAACCTGCCTTGCTCTTACCTCCCACGGATCCCGCACAGATATTGCCTCTCTGATGCCATCCCCCAGCAGGCAGGAACTGCCCTTGTCCTTGCTCTCCACTCCAGCCCCCGCAGACACATCTGGACACCTTTTCTGGCTAAATCCACTTACCATGACCCACATAAACATAGGATCTGTCTCCCTGGGAGACTGCAGCCCACCGTGTGTGTTCTGTCCTTGATTCCAACGGCAGGTCCAGGCTGTGTTCAACACTGACCTCTCTGAAGCAGTCTCTGCTGGGCCAGCTCCTAGGACATGGCCTGTCCTTTCATCTTCTAAATTATCTAAGGTCCACTAGTTCATGATAACCCTGGGCTAGAAGCTGTCCCTCCCTGCCTTCCCTATCTTCCTGGTATAGGCCTAGGGACTCCTGATTAGAGAAGTCAGGTGAGGCGCTCGTGTGGCACAGCCCTTTTTGGAGAGGGACAGGGAGGCAAGCCCCCATCACTGTCAGGACCTTTACAGATCAAAAATCTCCACAGCCTTGGGCCTGGAGCATGCCTCTGCTCGTTCATTAATAGTTGATTTTTATCATTCTAATCATTCATAATTACCAAGCTGAGAAACCTGTCTCAGATCCTTTTCTCCTGCAGCTACACCAACTGTCCATTTTTCTTATCCCCACCCACAGCCCTAATGACAGGGGACATGGTCTAACCTCTAGAGAGCCCTCAACCAGGATGCTGAAGGCCCAATACAGGGAACCTCGGTGTCCTTGCAAGGGATTTGGGGTGACTGAAGAAAGGAGTTCAGAAAGCCAGGCGCGGTGGGAAGAGATGACGAGGGGTTCATCTCCGCATCCCATCCCAGTCTCCGAGGCCCGAGCGGCTGTCTTCCGCGCCACCTGGCGGCCGCCGCCTTTAAGCGGAGAACAGACTAGACTCCACGAGGGTCCCCGGCTTGCGGAAACCGGTTCCCTCGGGGCGCCCAAGCCGGCTGGGGGGCGCCCAGGCTGGAGAACCAGGACCGCGCAGCCCAGGGAAAGGCACGTCTCTGGATTCGGGCGGATCCCACGACACTCGCGAGACCCCGACCCAGTGCATTCGGCCCCTCACCGTGGCCGACGCGGGGCCCGGACGCTGCGGGGTTCCAGGCAGCTGAATGAGCATGCGCGCGCGCCCGCCTGCTCCACGCGGCGCCCCGCACCACCGCGCGCGCGCGCGCACGCACTCCAGGGCGCTCGCCCGCGCCAGCCCGTTCTCAGAGCCACCGGCCGCTCTGGAGCTGGCCGCCCGGAGGGAACAGGGCAACCTCGCGCGACGCAGTCACGCGGGCGCCGCCTCACACATTTCCGCCCTCACCTCGAGCGTGAGACGCCGCCGAGGCCGCGCTTTCCCACGGGTGACCCCCTAGAGGGCGGGACGCGGTGGTCCGTGCGGCTCTGGCCTCTCACAGAGCAGTCTGGGGGCGCCCGGGCCAGGCCGCTCCCACCTGCGCGCTGCGGCAGCCAATGAGAGCCTGGCCCAGTGATGTCATGCCCTTACCCGACCCTGGAGAAGAACGTCCGAGGTCACCCGCCGGGGAACCAGCGCAAACCCACCCAAGGGGTTCCCGAAGTTTCCACGGCGGCGGAGTGCGGCCTCGCACCGCACCCTTGTGCGTGCCACCACTTTGACCTTCCCTCGGCGTCCCCGAGTCACTTCCCCCCTCCTCTCCTTCATGGGGGTCCCCTTCATTTCCACTTGTCATCTGATGTCCACATTTTCATTTCCACAGTTGTGCCCAAGAATGTCCCGTGTCACCTTTTCTCCACCGGGACACCTGGTCCTCTGGGGGGGTCGCCTGGTCCTCTGGGGGGGCCACCTGGTCCTCTGGGGGGGCCACCTGGTCCTCTGAGGGGGTCCTCAGCCACACTTTTACGTGCCGGGCCCCGCAGGCCCTCCCTGCTGCGTCGTGGCCGGGGATGCTAATGTATTCGGTCCCCAGCCCCGAACGAAGCTGTCACCCACCGCGTCCCAGAGTGTCCGTCTGTGAAGGTCTGTCCCTGCGTTTGTCTGTGGCTGTCGCCGCATCAGACCGTCCGTCTGCGCGTGTCCGTCTCGCGGGCTTCTGTTCGTCCGTCCTGGTGGGTGTCGGCTCCACCACTGCCGGGGCTTTTGGTCGTGTCAGTCACCGCGTGTGTGTCCGTCTGTCGGCGGCTGTCCCCGGCGTCCGTCCGGGCCCCAGGGTCTCCGTGCCTCCGCTCCAAGGGAGGGAGAGAGGGGAGGTGGCAGCCCCGGGCGGTGGGGAGTGGCGGGGGCGGAGACAGTGGGCGGGGGCGCGGTGCGGGGCCGGAGGGGGTGTGTGCGGGGGGCCGGAGGCGGCGGCTGTCAGAGTCGGCTCAGCCTGCGCGGGGGAACATCGGCCGCCTCCAGCTCCCGGCCCGGCTCGGCCGCCTCAGGTGAGTCTCCCGCCCCGCTCCGGGCCCTCCCCCGGCCCGTGGCCCCTTCCGCGAGGGGGACGCGGTGCCTTCCCGGAGGGATCCAGGCCCCTGATCCGGACGCCCACGGGCCTGCCCCGAGACGCCCCCCCGCCCGCCCGCCGCCCCACACTCAGCCTTAACTCTGAGCTCGCCGCCGAAGACTTACGGTTGCCGGTGCGGGAGCCGGCACCCCGCAGGGCTGGCCGCTGCCTCAGCTCCCGATTTCCTGTGGGGACCCCCCGAGCGCCCAGTACCCCGTTAGTCCTCAAGTCTGAGGCCACTGGAAGACGCCCCCTGCTTAGGGCGGAACCCAGGCCGCGCAGGTTCCCGGCGTCCGGCTGCCATCCCCCACCCCCACCCCGCCAATCCCGCGACCCCAGCGCCCTTGCGAAGCGCCCAGCGAAGCCCCCTGCCTGGCCCAGGCATCCCCCTCCCACGGGGACTCCGTCTCTATTTTGGGGGAAGGGGAGGCTCAGCGGAAGCCCCGAGTTATAATTAGCCCCACTCGGGTTTCCTAGATAATCTCAGCCCCACCACCCCAGCTCAGGGCGGCGGGGGCTGGGTGAGGGGTGACCGCCGCGAGAAGGGGGAGTTCCGACCCGGGGAATTTTGATCCCTTGGCTGGAGATGCCGGAACCACAGCAGCTGCGGCCCCAAAATAGCGCCCCCGCCCCCTGCAGCCGGGGATCTCCGGAGCATGGAGAACACAGGCGTCCCGGTTCGCCCTTCAGACCCCTCCGCAATGCCCTACAGCCCTCAGACCCCCGCCCCAAGTTTTCTGCTCCTTTACTTGGGGCGGGGAGCGCCGTTATTTTATCGGTCTCTACTGCCCCCCGCTGGCGGCAGTGTGCACAGCATCATCAGACGAATGAGGGACGAGTCCTGGGGTCCAAGGCTGGCGAACCCGTTCGCGGAGGCTAGGCGACAGGGGTGCGCAACTGATGGGCACCCACGGGTACCAACACGCTGTGCCAGACAGTGGATGAGGCGGGCTGGGCGGGGCAGGGTGTGGAGAAGGCAGGATTTGGGGAGCCCCAGGACCTGCGGCTCCCACACCCTGAATGCTCAACCCACCCTCCAGGGCCCCAGCCCTGGCCAACGCAGGAGAAGCTGTGCCTTCACGCCACCGCACGCGCCCCCATTGGCACCTCCCATCATCGAGGGCTCCACCCCTGTCGGGTGGCCTGTACGTGGACTGCAGCCTCTGGTGCGGGTGCCCACAAGGCTCACACTGGGCCCAATCCAGCCCACCCAGCTGGGGGAAGGAGGTGAGGGCGGTGGGTCCTCTGCGGGCCAGGGAGGGTACGCTTGGCAGGTCTCATCTCAGTTCCTTCCATCTGTCTGTCTGGGTGTGAACGGGCCTGATCTCTGTCCCCTCCTGCTTCTCACTGTCTGCCTGTGTCCTTGTCTCTGCTTGTCTGTCTCCTTCCCTCCATTTCTCTCCTCCTCTTTGCCAACCTGCCCCACCTCCTCTGCAGCTTAGCGATAACCCCTGGGCAAGAGTGTTACCTAATCTCCTCCTGGCAGCCTCAGGCCTTCACCCTCTGCCTTTCTTTCTCCTAACAGCCGCCTGCCTGCCTTGGCAGCCATCTGCCTGCCTTGGCAGCCATGAGGCCCCCATGGTGTCCCCTGCATACTCTCTTCCCACCGTTCCCACTTCTCCTCCTCCTCCTCTTCCTCCTGGGAGGAGGGGCAGAGGCTGAGCACCCGGAGGACCCAGAGCTGCTGGTGATGGTGCGTGGGGGCCGGCTTCGGGGCACCCGCCTAATGGCCCCTGGGGGCCCTGTCTCTGCTTTTCTGGGCATCCCCTTCGCAGAGCCACCCGTGGGCCCCCGTCGCTTTCTGCCACCGGAGCCCAAGCAACCCTGGCCGGGGGTGCTAGATGCCACAGCCTTCCGAAGTGTCTGCTACCAATACGTGGACACCTTGTACCCTGGCTTTGTGGGCACCGAGATGTGGAACCCAAACCGTGAGCTGAGTGAGGACTGCCTCTACCTCAACGTGTGGACACCGTACCCTCGGCCTAAGACCCCCACTCCTGTCCTCGTCTGGATCTATGGGGGTGGCTTCTACAGCGGGGCCTCCTCGCTGGATGTGTATGATGGCCGCTTCCTGGCCCAGGCAGAGGGGACCGTGCTGGTATCCATGAACTACCGGGTGGGAGCCTTTGGCTTCCTGGCCCTACCGGGGAGCCGGGAGGCACCAGGCAATGTGGGTCTTCTGGACCAGAGGCTGGCCCTGCGATGGGTGCGGGAGAACGTGGCAGCCTTCGGGGGGGACCCGATGTCAGTGACTCTGTTTGGGGAGAGTGCAGGTGCCGCCTCGGTGGGCATGCACCTGCTGTCGCCTCCCAGCCGGGACCTGTTCCACAGGGCTGTGCTGCAAAGCGGCGCACCCAATGGGCCCTGGGCCACGGTGGGCATGGGAGAGGCCCGCCGCAGGGCCACACTACTGGCTGGACTCGTAGGCTGTCCCCCAGGTGGGGCTGGTAGCAATGACACCGAGCTGGTCGCCTGCCTGCGGACACGGCCAGCTCAGGACCTGGTGGACCACGAGTGGCATGTGCTGCCTCAGGAAAGTGTCTTCCGCTTCTCTTTTGTGCCTGTGGTAGATGGAGACTTCCTCAGTGATACCCCGGAGGCCCTCATCAACACTGGAGATTTCCACGGCCTGCAGGTGACTAGTGGCTGGAGTGGGTAGAGCTGGTTCCTCTATGCCTGTTCTCCCACCTACCCACCTACCCACCCTACCCCTGGGGACCCAGGCATGAGGGCCCCTCAAGACCCACTTCCAAAGGCTTCTCTTCCCTGAGGGTTCAATCCCAGGGTGGCCAGTGGGACAGAGAGGAAAGAAAATGTGGGTATATTTTCTCCTCTCCGTCCCCCGATCTCATACTCTCTTCCTCCGTGGTTCTGGGTCTGTAACTGTCCATCTCTCTGACTCTTTGTCCATCTGTTTCTGTCTGCCTGTCTGTCTGTGTCTGCCTCCACCCCCACCCCATTCCTTCATCCTGTTCCCCCAGGTGCTGGTGGGTGTGGTGAAGGATGAGGGCTCCTATTTTCTGGTTTACGGGGCCCCAGGCTTCAGCAAAGACAACGAGTCTCTCATCAGCCGGGCCCAGTTCCTGGCCGGGGTGCGGGTCGGGGTCCCCCAGGTGAGTGACCTGGCTGCCGAGGCTGTGGTCCTGCATTATACAGACTGGCTGCACCCTGAGGACCCAGCACGCCTGAGGGAGGCCATGAGTGATGTGGTGGGTGACCACAATGTCGTGTGCCCTGTGGTTCAACTGGCTGGGCGACTGGCCGCCCAGGGTGCTCGGGTCTATGCCTACATCTTTGAACATCGCGCATCTACGCTCTCCTGGCCCCCCTGGATGGGGGTGCCCCACGGCTACGAGATCGAGTTCATCTTTGGGCTCCCTCTGGAACCCTCGCTAAACTACACCGTTGAGGAGAGAGCCTTTGCCCAGCGACTGATGAAATACTGGGCCAACTTCGCCCGCACAGGGTTAGCAGTGCCAAAGGGAGGGCGGCCTCCGGGAGCCAGGGAGGCTGGGGGGACAAAGAGAAACGGGGAGGAAGACGAGCAGAGACAGAGAGGAAGGGCCAGAAAGGAAGGGGAAAGTTCACAAAGGAAATGAGACAAAGGGCGGGAGAATGACAAAGGAGAAGGGGAAAGGAAGGAGAAAGTGGGGTGGCAGATCCTGAAGAATCAAGGCAAAGAGATGGACTAGGAGAGACAGAGTTACCATAGCAGTTAGGAGGGTGAACTGTAAAGCTGGATTTTATTATCTGGCATGCACACACTTCACCTGCCTGAAGAAGGGGACAATAAATCCAATGACACATGGGTGTTATCAAAAGTAAATGTGATGTTTGTAGAGATAGGACTGGGCCTGGTTACATAGCAAGAGCTCAACAAATCATCAATTTTTTAAATGAGAGAAACAAAGACAACGATGGGGCAGGAAAACTGGGAAATGGAGAGGAGAGACAGAAAGAGGGCAGGAGGAAGGGGAAGACTCCAGATGATGAGGGACACTGTAGAAGAGAAAGAAGGGTTAGGGCAGCAGTGGGAGGGAAAAGGTGGGGCTCCCCTTGGGGCTAAGAGGGCATGGGGTCTGGAAGCACCTGCCTCCTCCTCCTCTCCATCTCCAGCCCCCAACCTCAGGGTGGGGCAGGCTTGACTGAGGCTGAACCTTCCCTTTCTTACACAGGGACCCCAATGACCCCCGGGACCCTAAAGCCCCGCAGTGGCCACAGTACACGGGGGTGGCGCAGCAGTACGTGAGCCTAAACCTGCGGCCTCTGGAGGTGCGGCGGGGGCTGCGAGCCCAGGCCTGCGCCTTTTGGAATGGCTTCCTACCCAAATTGCTCAGCGCCACCGGTATGTAGGGCCAGTGGGCAGGGGCTGGGCAAAGGGGCAAGAAATGGGGCGTGGAGAAAGAGAGGGGAGGGGAAGTCGGCGGGGTGTAACCCCTCTCTTCTCCCCACCAGCCTCGGAGGCTCCCAGCACCTGCCCAGGCCCCGCCCACGGGGAGGCTGCCCCGAGGCCCAGGCCCGGCCTCCCCCTGCCCCTCCTTCTCCTCTTCCTCCTCCTCTCCCGGCTCCAGCGGCTGTGACCACGGCCTCTTCCCCCTCCGGCCTCTGGGGGCCCCTCTTCTAATGAGTGGTCGGACTGGGGGAGGGCCCCACTCAGGGATCTCCGACCCAGCGCCCCCTCCCCCCTCAAACCAAGAAGCTCAAACTAGACAGGGCATGGGGAGGGTTGACTTACGATCCGTCTCAGGGACTCATACACCTTTGTTGTTTAAATGGAAATGGAAAAGTCCATTTTCTTTTTTTATAAAATTATTCCCTTGGAGCCTGTGACTGGTGTTGGGGGAGAGGGAAGACTCGGGGCTAGATAGCAACTCCCGGTGGGGCTATAACCGTCAACCATTTCTGTCTCTTCTCTTTTCCCCATCAACCCATGGATGCTCCCCGCCCCTGATCCCTTCGGTCCCCTTGTCTTCCGGTCATTTTCTCCCCCCATCTCTTCCCTTCCGCCAATCCTCTGGCCCCACCTCTACCCTCATCCTCCCCGGTCTTTCGTGTTTCTCATATCTACCTGATCCTCTTTCCACCATCCCACGTGCCTCCCCTTGTGTACTCCTGCGCTCACAACCCCCACCCCGACCTTCTCCACGTCCTCCTCCCACCCACTCGCCGGGCGCCCTGGCCGCAGACACGCTGGACGAGGCGGAGCGCCAGTGGAAGGCCGAGTTCCACCGCTGGAGCTCCTACATGGTGCACTGGAAGAACCAGTTTGACCATTACAGCAAGCAGGATCGCTGCTCAGACCTGTGACCCAGGCGGGACCCCCACGTTCTGCCGCCCTACCCGCCCCCTCTTGGTCCCCAAGTTGTAAATACTATTTATCTAAGGGCTGGGATATTACAGAGGAGCCCTAGACCCACCCCAACTTTTCCCCGGAGCTCCTGGTCCTCTGCATGTCTCGGCCGAGCCCCCTACCCCGTGGTGCCTTCGCCCCTCTGGGCTGCCAATAAACTGTTACAGCCAAAGGTGTGTGCGCGACTGGGAGGGGTAGGGCAGAATGCCTAACCAATTGGGCTAAGGGAATGGAGGGGTGGTCGCTGGGACCAACATTCTGGCCCACTCAGAGCTGGGTGGGACACAAGGCGCCACCCCGCAAAGAGAACTCGCGTCTGCGCAGTAAGGAGGGAGGGGCGGGGGGCGGGGCAGCGGTGCATTGTGGGAACCCCACAGTCCACTTGGTCCGCAGGGCCTAGCGGTGCGCCCTCCACTGATTCCTGCTGCCCGGCGTTATTGTTGCCAGAGCCTGCGCGCCCGTCTTGCCCGCAGCTCACTCAAGACCCGGGCCGGGCCGAGAGTAAGTGCTAGATCCTGAATTCTCTTTGGAGTTCGCTCCACGCCGCCAGACGCAACTTGCAATTTCTGCCCTAACTCGGGAACTCTGCTCCTGCCCACCGCTCTGGAGCCACTGAAGGACGTACATCTGGGCCTTGCGCCACCCGGCGGCGGCCCCGCTCGCCTAGCCATCCTCTCGGGCCACTACCTCTACTACCACTATGGCTGCGACGGCCTGGACGACCGGGGCTGGGGCTGCGGATACCGGACTCTGCAGACGCTGTGCTCGTGGCCACACGGCCGGCCCGTGGGTGTTCCCGGATTGATGGACGTGCAGGCCGCATTGGAGGACATGGGTGACAAGCCCCCTGGGTTCCGGGGCTCCAGGGACTGGATTGGCTGTGTAGAGGCCAGCCTCTGCCTCGAGTACTTCAGAGGACCCCAGGGGCGCCTCTGCCACGTTCCCCGTGGAGCTGGGCTTCAGGGGGAGCTGGAGAGACTTCACTCCCACTTCGCAGGGGGCGGAGGGCCTGTAATGGTTGGGGGGGATGCGGATGCCCAGTCTAAGGCCTTGCTGGGAGTCTGTCTGGGGCCAGGCACCAAAGCTTTCGTACTGGTATTGGACCCTCACTGCTGGGGTGCTCCAAAAAACCCCACTGAACTACAGATTGCTGGGTGGGTGGGCTGGCGAGAGGTGAGCACAACATTTGACTCCAACTCCTTCTACAACATGTGTTTGACCAGCTGTAACTCAGAAAAGCAGCTGCCTCCCCAGGACTGAGATGTTCCCAAAACAGGACTTTCTCGGGCCCCACACACTCTCAAGGGCAGAAGCTTAGAGACTGCAGAATTCCAGGCCCCCAGTAAGTCCCAGTAGAGCCTGGAAACTTTGGCATCAATAAAGTGGCAAGGCCCAGCTTAACCATTGCCCCTGCCAATGTTTTTGGGAGGGTTTGGAGAGGTATATAATATACATTTGGTCAGGAATCACTGCGGAAGTGCTTTTATTGGCAGTAGGGCTGGACGTACAAAAATTCTGAGAGCTGGATGGGACAAGGCAGTCACAAGTATAGATGATACTGAGAGTGAGGGAAAGTTGATGGCTCAAAAGAAATCCACATCATCTGGCGCATCCAGGTCACGGTATTCAACAATGGCCCGTGGATCTCCACGGGCCATCCTGTGAGATAAAAAAGAGGTAAAATGGGATGAGAGTTGAGGGTCCAAGTTTGAAGAGGGCAAGAAAACTTGGACATCTTCGCTCATTCTCACCTGTTTCGAGGTTTCCCAGGATAACCTCCCTGGCCTCGGAAGGCATCATAGTTCCCTCGGCCAGCACCATAAGGGGCATGGGGATATGGAGGCCCTCCTGTGGGGACTGCAGGGCGGACAGCACCAGCTATGAAAAAGATCAGTGTTGAGTTGAAAACCTATGCCCTCAATTATAATCTTAGCTGCTTTCTCCCTACCCCTCAAAACCACCAAGCCCTTTCAAGACCTTTCTATACTTACCTCCATACCCCAAAATAGGGGGCCGGGGCTGGCCATAGGGCATCAGGCTCTGGGGAGTCTGGTGTGGGTAGGGGAGTCCTGGAGTCAGGCCTGGGGGGAGTACAACACAGACAGGGACATGAATTACTGGGGACGGAGGTTTGGGGGGAGACAGGACACAACTAGCTGTTAGGAATATGGCCAGAAAGGGTAAGACGGGAACTTTTTCAGAGGACAATAGGATAAAGAACCAGGAGTTCTTGAAGAGTCAAGGGAAAATGAATGTGGCAGACCCTCATGGATCGTATCTTACTCTGGGCAGGGCCAGGTGGCTGAGCTGGCTTGATCTCAGGCAGAGCTGGGCGCTTAGCATCAGTGAGAAAGTTGTTAAAAAATGCTACCTCCTTCTTCACTTCCTCAATTTTCTCCGAATGCTTATTGAAGATATGTTTGCGTACAAACTCAGGTCCCTGGATGCAAAGGAGAGTCAGAACTGAGCAAGCAGTTCCCTAACTCCCCAGACCCCACAATAATTACCCTTCCCTCCCACCTATCCCATAACTAATATCCCAGACCTTGAATTTCTTGCCACTGAGAGGGCATAGCCACTTATCCTTGCCCAGTTCCTGGGTGTTAGAGGTGACAAATTTTTCCACTTCCTGCTCAGGATCTTTGCGACCCATCTTCTGGGCCTCTTCCTCTGAAAGCGATTCTCGCACACTCAGCAGTGGAGTCAGCTTCTCCTCAAATGTCTTCTGCCACTCTAGAACTGTGGTTTGGGAACAGGCAGACAGCAGGTTGGAGAAGGAAGTCAGAGCAAGGAATAAGCAAGGAGGGGATTAGAGGAGAAGGTGACAGAGCACTGCTCCAGAGCAGAACTAAAACCAGAGGCAGCTAGGGAGAAAGGGGGATTAAAGGAGACTCGGGCGGGGAGCTCACCTTCTCCATGACTGATGCGGTTGGGTGGCATAGGTCCCCGAACATGGATAATGCCACAACGGTTGGGCATTTCATCCTCATTGGGGTACTCGCATGTGTTATAATAATCCAGGGAATGCACAATACGCAAATAGAGGAGTAGTTTGTCCAAAACCTAAGAGGAATGAAAAGCCATGAGTTCACCACACTCACCCTATATCACCCCAAGCCAAGTTCTCATCCCACTCTGTTCTCACTGGCACCTTGATCAGCTTCTCATCTCGTTCCACGTTGATCTCCGCTGGGTTTCCTTCCTTAGGAGGCTCCTCAGGGGGGGCCCCGCCACTACTCCCCAGCAGCTCTTCCTCCTCAGCACTTACTTCCTCAATCAGGTAGTCCGTGATATTCTTCAAGATTGGGTTCTGAGAGGGCAGGCTCTAGTTGGGAGGGAGGAGAAAAGCAAGTGAGGCAGAGGAAGTCCCTTAGGGCAGGTAGCCTAGGAACCTAATTTGAAAGGCAGGTGAGGCTGAAAGAATTCAAGGCTCACTTGGCCTGTTACCGCTGCCTCAGGATTTGTCTTCATGTTTGTATTTGTTCTACAAATTAGCCCACAAATAATCACTAACACCAATCTGTTCTGCTGGAAGACCAGAGATGCCCACAGATGAGGGGGTATTGGCTGCTTTTGAAAAAGTTCTATGGAGAGTCACTGACTGTTGGCAGAGGAGGTGTCCCAGGCTCAGAGGCCCAGAGCTGGGTCCTGTCGTCCAAAGTGTGGATCAGCTTGGCTGCCAGCTTGATGTCATTGCGCACTATCTGCTTGTGTTGAGTAATGCCATTGATATTGCGGACACGACGGGTCAGGTCTCTGTTCACGCCGGGACTCAGCTCACACTCCCGGAGCTGGGAAAAACAGAAAGCTTACCAACACTTGCCCAAGAAGCAGCAACTCAAAAAACTGGCCCTACTGAGAGCACCAGTGATTAGACTGTGAGTTCCCTGAAGACAGGGATCAGGTGTGTTAACCAAAACAGTCCCACATCCTAGCCCAGAGACAAAAGTACACAATTAATGTGAGCAGACTAAATAGATGAAATAGGGGGCAGAATGAAAGAATAGAGGGCAGATAGAAAGCAATCAATGAACTAAGCATTCGGAGGTGTGCAGCATAGAGAGCCGCACTTCTTCCTCAAAACAGTCCTGCTCCCAGTACTCACTCGGATATTCTGCAGATTCCAACAGATCTCTTTGATGTTAACACTGCGGTCAAATGTCACCCAGCCACGACGGAAAAATCTAAACAAGAACAAAGATGTCAACATAATCCTGGGGTGAAGGTGATGTTGGCCATTAACCTTCCCCCTGCACCTTTTCTCCAAGGTATCCAGGGTCACACTTCTCTCCATCCCTCACCTCCTCTCAGGCTGGGGCTCTGATAATGCCACACGCATAAAGCCCGGATATCTTTTACAAAGCTGGAAAAGCAGAGGAACAGAAACCCCTTTAGTAATTTAAGGATTCACATTCCTTCAATCCCCCCTATCCTCAGGACCCTAGGGAACTGCCTTTTGTCTTTACTCGGACAAGGGAAAAACAACAAAGAGCTTCAGAGTAACAGCACTTAAAGGCAAATGGTGCAACCAGGACCAGCCCTGGAAAGGCATGGGCCGATGGGAAAGGAGTCTCCCCATTAGAGAAATAGGGATGTATATCAGAAGCAGTGTCAGATTATCTTCTCCCCACCTAGTGTACCCCCCTTGCCTCCCAAATTCTTCCCCCACCCAACCCCGGGCAAAATATGAAGGTTGGGTGTGGTCCCTGCCCCCAATGCATTTTCCCCACTCACAGAAATGATCTCAGCCCGGGAAATGTTAGGTGCGATGTTGCGCATAAAGAGAGAGCAAGTCTTATGCAGAGGCCGGGGTTTACATTCCACCCCAGGAGCATCCTTGGGCTTCTCCCTTTCTTCTTCCTTGGGCTTCTCCTTTTCCTTGAGTGCTTCTTCTATGCAGGAAATAGTGGGAGTTGGTGAGTTTATTGTTGATTTTGGAGGAGATGGAAAAGCTGTCAAACTCCCATCCCACCTCCCCCACGCCCTTCTCTCCCAAAAAGCCACCCTCCCATCAATTTCACCAACTTCTCACCTCCCCCACCATTCACAGGAAGAGAATGGACAGAAAATAAAACCTACCAGCCTCCTCCTTCTCCTCCTCAGCTTGGCCACTCTCTGACTCCGACTCCGACTCTGACACACTGCCTTCGTCAAAGCTGTCATCACCACTGTGCTTCCTATTCCGCTTCTTGCTGCTCTGTGGGAGCCACAGCAAGAGGAGATGAGCCAGACAACCAGGACCCCAGTCCTGACACTGACCACATGCAAGAGATCCTCTACCTTTTTGGCTTCTTTTTCAGAATCTTCTTTCTTCTCTTCCTTGTCCCCATCACCCTCAGATTTCTTAGTTTTGTCATCACTACAACTGCCATTTTCAACCTACAGGTAGAGACAGTCACTGGAATGTCCATTTCCCCAACAACCTTTATCAAAGGACCCCTCCCACCCTCAACAACTGAGCCTAGAAGTTCACCTCTCCCCACCCCACCCCCAATACACAGCCCTCTAGCTCCAGTGGACCCCAGCACGACTGAAACAGTTCCGTTCTCTTCCCCTGGCACTCACAGGCAGCACCCAGAGGCCCCAGCACTCAGACCTGTTTGCCATCTTCTTTCTTGTCTTCCTTCTCATTGGCCTTGCGCTCTCCATCCACCAGACCTGGTCCAGCCCGCCCTTCCTCTTTCTTGCTGGGCTCCCCAGGCTTTCCTGCCTGTTCCTCCTCCTCCTCCTGCTCCAGGATGCGTAGATCATTCTCTGTACCTCCTTCCATCTTAATCACAGCTACCAACAAAGGGAACAGAAATCACAATCCAATGGTCCTAGCTTTCAGCCTCTGGCTTTGTCAACCTGCTTCTATTTCCCAACCAAGACCTTGGTCACCAGACATCCACTGCCGGAACCAGCCCACACACCTGCATCCAGCATCTTGACAATGGCATCAGCCTTGTCTATGTCCAAGAGAAGATTATCAAACCAGCCACTCTCCATGAGGGACAGGAATACCCTCAGTCGGTTTTGCAGGGCCCCTCGGGCCTCCTGCCGACGCTTCCCCACCTCATCTGGGTGGTACTTAGACCGAAACCTATGAAGGAAGTGGGGAGGGAAGAGACAAAATAGTCACTGGAGGCCAGGGCCAGGACATGGGGAGGGGCCCACGAAAATCAGAACTTTGCCCCCATACCCATAAAAGATCATAAAAGCAGAGATTGGGGAGAGGGGTATAATAAAAACACCCAATACCCCAAAGAAACCAGAGGTTATTTTCTGAGAAGATTTGGGGGAGAGCCAGAAACTAAGAGCTCTAGATTTGGGAAGAATAATGATTATAGGGGGCTGGGGTTAGAGAGGCAGATCGATTGCCTTAAGTCTCTGGGAGACACTAACTTAAAAAGTGTAGTTTCCCAAAGCTTCTGAGAGGAAGGCTAAGGAAATAGGCCCCAAAGAACCTCCCTCTCCTTGCCAACCCCAAACTAGAGTCATTAAGAGGACTGCTCCCACCAACTCCCTTCATCCCTAGGTGGAAGATAGGGGGAAACCTGAAATTTACCAGATAGGAAAAGCCAAAAAAGGCAGGATACCCTTATTATTCCCCCCTTGGGAAGATAAGCAGATGGTGAAGGTACAGGGAAAGACCAAAGGGAAAAACTGAAGTGCCCTTTTAACCTCAGGTACTGCCCACAGGGAGAGCGAGAAAAGAAGGGTAGAGGGTTAGGGTAGAGCATGAATACATATAAAATAAGACTTTGGGGTAAAAAACAGGAAATGAAGTATGAGAAAAAGAAGAAAGTCCCAGATATCAAAAACAAAGGGAAAAACTGAAGATCAGACAGAGAAACCGGGGAGGGGGCGGGGGGGGGGGGCGCAGGTGTGTTAGGCTGGGAGCAAGAACAGAGACAGGGAGAGAAAAGTACATGAGAATGAGACAGAGAAAGAAGAGGACAGTGAGTGAAAGACATAACAGAACCACAAGTTGAGCATAAGAGGAAAGAAAAGCTGCAGGCATCACCTCCAGGATCTTTACCTTGGCCGCTTGGTCAAACAGAGCTCAAGATTTAACTAGCGCGCCCAGGGCCCATGCTGCAGGTGGGCCACCGGCTGGCTCCTGGCTGGGGTGTCCCGGCCCGGATGCCGCACCCCCGCGGGACTCCGCGGTGGGGGCCCTGTCTGACTAACTGCCTGAGCAATCACATTCAGCTAAACTGCTGCATTGTGCACAGCAGTGCCCTGCCTGTCTGCCTGGCCGGGGCAGTGCGGCTCAGCCCAGGGGCTCATGTATGGGCTGGGTATGGTGGGGGTGGAGGTGGGTTTGCTCCGAGCTCCGTCGTTGAGCGGGTGTAGTTCCCAGTTCTGGCTCTTTTCAAGGAGGAGGAGCAGAAAGAGGATGAGGAGGAGGAGGAGCAGGAAGGGGGGAAAAGATGGTTGATTAAAATTAAAACATCCACAAAAAGAAAAAAATTAAAATTCTTTTCTGTCAAATGACCCTGAGATCTTTGCTTTTCTTGTCTGGATTCACTCGTTGCTTTTAGGAGGACACCACAGCCACACAGGGTCCCGGCGATCAGGAATGACAATGACCCAAATCCAGCAAGTGGGGAAGCAGTCTGTCTGCTGCCCCAAGGGAATAGGTGGCTCTGCAGCTGCCTGGAGGTGTCCCACTGACTGAGGACAGTGGGGAAGGGAGATGGATAGGGGGCTGTGGCAGACACTGAAGTGAGGAGAACCCATCAGCCAATGCTGTTGTAATTCCCATCCCCCCACCCCACCCCCAGGAAGTTCTGGATTGGGGAAAATGGGAAAAGGACAGGGCTGCAAGCTCCACTGGCAGGGCCAGGGAAAACATGCCAGGGAAAAGACCACAAGAAAGTGGGGGCACTCACCATTCCTCATCCTTATGAGCCAGGAAGAAATCCTGCATCTGCTGCCTCCGAAAATCCAGCTTGTAGTCATTATAGCGCTTAACTGCCTCTGTTTCATCCACAGAGTCATCCAACGATAGGAGAAACTCCTTGAAGGATTTCATCACCGGTGGTGGCACACCCAAGTCAATCTCTGCAATGCTACCCAGCCTGGAGGGTGGGGAGATGGTCAGGAAGTCTTGGTTTTAGGGGAAAAGGTGGGAGGCTGGAGAGGCCAAGGTAGCCAGCTGCCCCCCTTCCTTTGCCCATATGGACCTCACCCCAGCACCAACTGCTACTACCCCCACAGGCACTCTGTGTATCTAACCCACTTTCTAACACAGTCTTCAGCAACCCAAATCATTCCCCAAGCCCAACAATTCCCTTCTCCCAAGAACCCTAGAACCGCAGGTCTTTACCTGGCCTGGATAGGCAGAACATGATGCTGCATGATGTGGACATCTGGATGGCCCCAGGGCTGAGGGGGGCCATAAGTTGGGCCCCCACCACCCCCAGCATAGGGCATCTCATAGCCACTGTGGTATGGGTCAGAGCTGTGCTCATCCCTGAGGGTGGGGGACACAAAAGTCAGACAGAGGAGAAAATCATCTCTCCGGAACATAAAGGAGGATGGGACAGAGGGAGAGACATGGAATGTGGTCTCTCACCCAAGGGTTTAAAAGGGACAAAAAAAAAAAAAAAGGGTTTATAAGAAGTTTGAGAAAAGGAAATGACAAAATTCTCAGCAGAAGTGAGGAAAGATAGAGAAACTGTGCCATCTCACCAGTCTCGCCTCATGCGCTTCTGTGGGGGGCTGAGCTCATGGCGGGGAGGAGAGAAGCGTTCTCGCCGATTCCTGTCATAGTCACGATATTCACCCCGACTGCGGCGTTCCCGGCCACGGTCCCACTCTCTGGAGATAAGAACAAGTAACAGTAAGTAAGACACAGTTGGAGATCCCGAGGTCACACTCCTGAACAGGCCATTCCAATCCTGAGACACCAGACTAAAAGCCAAAAATTATAAAACTACTTTCTAAACAGAAAAAGTCTCTTGCCTACTTCCATCACTTCAGCCATTACCCACAAACTAATGGCTCTCAATTCTCTTTCTTCCAGCCTGGCCTTCTTCCTGAATGGCCAAACCAATATTAATAATCCCCTACTAGATGGCCATTGTCACCTTAAACTCAACATGTCAGAATTCAGCCTATTATTTCCACCATTATAGGACCAAACTTATTTCCCTCCTCCCTCCTCCTGTTTCCCATGCTCGGCATTATCAATATACTAGAGGCCCAATGCACGAAATTCATGCACTGCGGGGGGGGGGGGGGGGGTCCCTTAGCCCAGCCTGCATCCTCTTGCAATCCAGGAGCACTTGGGGGATGTCTGACTGACAGCTTAGGCTGGCTCCCCAGGGGGAATGGGCATAAGCCGTCAGTCGGACTCCTTAGCACTGCCACAGAGGTGGGAGAGGCTCCCGCCACTGCCGCTGCACTTGCCAGCCGTGAGCCCGGCTTCTGGCTGAGCAGCGCTGCCCCTGTGGGAGCACACTGACCACCAGGGAGCAGCTCCTGCATTGAGCATCTGCCCCCTGGTGGTCAGTGTACGCCATAGCAACCAGTCATTCCACCGTTCGGTCGATTGGCATGTTAGCCTTTTATTACATAGGATTACTATGTATCAGTTATCAAGTATCAACCTCCCCATGACTTTATTGGTTTGTTAATCCTATGCCTCAAAGCCTATCAAAGCTACCCTCTTCCTTGTCATCCCCTAGGTCATTTCCCTTCTGAGTGCAGCATGGGTTCTGCTTACCTGCCTTGGTCTCTCCCCACTTCTCTACAGTCAGTGATCTTTCTCAAACATAAATCTGATCATGCCATGCCCTTGCTTAAATGCCAGTATATAACACTGTTCAAAACTTTGGTTCCTGGCTGTCATCCTAGACTCTCCACCAGTCACTAGTACCCCATCCCCATCACAACAAAATGTCCTTTGCTTTAACCCAGGTTTTTCAAACTTCTTGGTCTTAGGACACCCTTACACTCTTAAAAATTATTGAATATCAAAGAATTTTTGCTTATGTGGATTATATCTATCAATACTTACTGTATTCAAAATAAGAACAGAAAAATACCTATTTAATTTGAAGTTGTGTATAAACATAAATTACAGATTTTTATTAAACTAGAGGCCTGGTGCACGAGATTCATGCACTGGGGGGAGGTGGGGGTCGCTCAGCCTGGCCTGTGCCCTCTCGCAGTCCAGGACCCCTCAGCGGACATCCCTCTTGCAGTCCAGAGCTCTCACAGTCCAGAACCCCTTGCTCCTTACTATCCGCCTGCCGCAGCAGTGCACTGCGCTCGCCAGCCTTGAGCCCGACTTCTGGCTGATTGGCGCTCCCCCTGTGGGAGTGCACTGACCACCAGGGGGCAGCTCCTGCACTGAGTGTCTGCCCCCTGGTGGTCAGTGCACATCATAGCGACTGGTAGTTCTGCCGTCAATTTGCATATTATGCTTTTATTAAATAGGACTAGAGGCCTGGTGCATGAAATTCATGCATGGGGTTGTGTCCCTCAGCCCAGCCTGCACCCTCTCCAATCTGGGACCCCTCAGGGGGTGTCTGACTGCCGGTTTAGGCCTGGTCCCTATGGGATCAGGCCTAAACCAGCAGTCAGACATCCCTCTCACAATCCAGGACTGCTGGCTCCTAACCGCTTGCCTGCCTGCCAACCATTTTCACCCCCTAACCACTCCCCTGCCAGCCTGATCAATGCCTAATTGCTCCCCTGCCAGCCCAATCACCCCCAACTGCCCTCTGCTGATGGCCTGGTAACCCCCAACTGCCCTCCCCTGCCAGCCCAGTCGCCCCTAACTGCCCTCCCCTGCAGGCCTGGTCACCACCAACTGCCCTCCCCTGCTGGCCCAGTCACCCCTAACTGCCCTCCCCTGCTGGCCTGATCACCCACAACTACCCTCCCCTGCTGGCCATCTTGTGGCGGCCATCTTTGACCACCTGGGGGCAGCCATCTTGTGCAAGGGTGTGAGGGTCAATTTGCATATTACCCTTTTATTAGTATAGATGGCTATTTTACAAAAAAAATATCGGTGAGAAAAGTATCATAGTTTTTACATTTATAAATCTTTTCAAGGCCTGCTTTAACAGAGACAGCTAGATTCTCATATTTGCTTCTATATTTAATCTTTTGTGATATGTTGTTTGCTTGAAAAATATGAAGAAACCCTGGTCAGGTGGCTCAGCTAAGGAATATCGTTCCCATATGCCAAATGGCTGTGGATTCGATCCCCAGTCAGGGTATATATGGCAGGCAACTGATCCATATTTCTCTCTCATTTCCTCTCCCCCTCTTTTAAAAAAAAAAATCAATAAAAACATAATTTTTTTAAAAAAAAGAAAAGGGAATAGTTTAATAGCCTTTTCAGATAACTGGGAATATTATTTGGTTCCACTCAAAACTTGACAAGAGGCTGAAACCGGTTTGGCTCAGTGGATAGAGCATCAGCCTGCAGACTCAAGGGTCCCAGGTTCGATTCCGGTCAAGGGCACATACCTTGGTTGCGGGCACATCCCCAGTAGGGAGTGTGCAGGAGGCAGCTGATTGATGTTTCTCTCTCATCGATGTTTCTAACTATCCCTTTCCCTTCCTCTCTGTAAAAAATCAATAAAATATATTAAAAAAAAAAAAAAAAAAAAACTTGACAAGAGGTAGTTTGCTACATTAAAATCCATTTTTCTACCTTGATCTTTAAATGGATCTTGACACATCTCCTTAGGTAATATCAAAATATTAATTCATTAGTATCACTACCTATCTCCTCAGAAAACACTTTAAATAGTGGGAAGCTGTCAAGTTCACATGGGTAGATACAAGTTTTCCAAAACTTCAGTTTTCACTAGAAAGTTCCACTTCCTCATTGTCAACAAAAGTGACAATTTTCCTTGAAGTAACACATTCTCTTTGTTTTCAATAAAACTTCTGCCAAACACCTAACTATGATAACCAATTTTGACACTCTTTCATTCAGATTTTTCTTAAATATATTTTTATTGACTTCAGAGAGGAAGGGAGAGGAAGAGAGAGAGAAACATCAATGATGAGAGAGAATCATTGACCGGCTGCCTCCTGCACACCCCCTACTGGGGATTAAGCCTGCAACCCACACATGTGCCCTGACCGGGAATCAAACTGGAATCTCCTGGTTCATAGGTTGATGCTCAACCACTGAGCCACACCGACTGGGCTCATTCAGATTTAAAAAAAAAAAACACTAAAAAACAAAACAAAAACAAGCCCTACCCCATTTGGTTCAGCGGACAGAGCTTCGGCCTGTGGACTGAAGGGTCCCAGGTTCGATTCCAGTCAAGGGCACATGCCTAGGTTATGGATTCAATCCCTGGTTGGGGGCGTGCAGGAGGCAGCCAAACAATGATTCTCATTATTGATGTTTCTCTCTCTCTCTCCCTCTCTCTTCCTCTCTGAAATAAATACCTATTTAAAAAAAAAACAAAACAGCCAAAACCGGTTTGGCTCAGTGGATAGAGCGTCGGCCTGCGGACTGAAAGGTCCCAGGTTCGATTCCGGTCAAGGGCATGTACCTTGGTTGCGGGCACGTCCCCAGTGGCGGGTGTGCAGGAGGCAGCTGATCGATGTTTCTCTCTCATCGATGTTTCTAACTCTCTATCTCTCTCTCTTCCTCTCTGTAAAAAATCAATAAAGTATATTTTTAAAAAATAAAATAATAATAATAATAAAAAAACCTGTTATTCTGTTATTCAGCTCAGTTTAATCCTACAATGCTTTTCCTCAAGATAACCACTTTACTCCTATATGCATACTTCCCATTAGTCATGAGTATTAAAAAATGTATATGCAAGAATCCAATTTAATAAAAGTTTAAGGACATTAAGTGAAACTGGTTTGGTTTGTTTGTTTGTTTGTTTTTATGTTTGGTGCCATTGCCTTGATTTGTGCTAAGGCACCAGCAGTTTTACCTACCATTGCTACAGCACCAACAGTGCAAATGTCAATACAGTGAAAACGACAATACTTACTTAGTATTACGGTACTATAAAAATAGTTGTATTTAATCTCACACACACCCTACGGTCTGTGGACCACATTTTGAGAACCACGACTCTAAAAAAATATCTGCTTTTTTCTGCACCCATTATATCCACAACTCAAAGCTGTTCACACCACATATGTCTGGGGAATTCCCACTCATCTTCCCAAGTCTTGCTATAAGCATTACTTTCCTGTAGCTCTCCCCAGTGCACCACCTCCACCACTGTTCCCCTCCCTTAAAAGATGTTTCTTCAACGGTTGCCATCTTTATGATGATTTCTCATACATACTCATTTGTAGCATACACCCCAGAACATTTTGCCCCCCAAGACTAAGTTTCTTAAGAGCAATAAAGGTCAGTATGGCTCTGCAGTTGAGCATTGACCCAGGAACCAAGAAGACACCGGGTTGGATCCCCAGTAAGGGTGTGTGCAGGAGGCAGCCATGACGTTCCTTCTCATAAATGTTCCTATCTTTCTATCCCTCTCCCTTCCTCTCTCTCTAAAAAATCAACCTTTTAAAAACCGTATTTAAAATAAATAAAAAACTACATCTTATTCATCTTCAAAATCCAGAACACCTTTCCTCTTTCTTAGAAAATACCAAAGAAAACGAAGTGTCAGAGTCTCTACAGTGAAGAGATACACTCTGCCTTACGGACTGAATGATTTATCACAGTAAGTCAGCAAAAACTATTTTTTCTGGTAATGTTTCCAAATGGAGCCACTGCCATCAGCTGATTAGATATTGGTGACACCTCTTCTATTAAAAAACAAATCTTCCACAGTTTCTCTTAATCTTGATTTTGTTTTTGAAATCACATCACATGTTTCTTAATGAAAGCACCCCAACTATAATTGACTCAAGAATATCCCAGAGAGCTAATCACTCTCGAATCAGACCTAATCCCATCACAGCTGAACTCAACCATCACTGTCCAAAGATCTTTCTGATTTTAGGCAAGACAACCACAAGAAATTTAATCATATTCTGCCAGGGAACTGGTCTGACAACCTCTCCACTCAAATCAATTCTATACTACTTTGTGTGAATCAACCTTTTTGAAGTACATTTATAAATATTGCTTTTCCATACTCAAACTCTCTTAGTTCTATTGCTTTGCTCTTCTGGATATTTCAATCATCTTTGGCCAATAGCAAATGGGTTTAACGAACCACATGAAACAATCAAGTATGAACGATTTCATAGATTGCCCTTATAAAATTAAAAAGGAAATGCAATGAGGGTGGAGTGCAACAGAATGAGACGGAGGAGGACAAAACTGAGGAAAAGTGTCTTACCGGTCATTCCAATCGTCCCCTCGACGTCTCTCATCTCTTTCCCGTGAACGGTCATAGTCGCTGCGCTCTCTCCTAAACTTGTCCCTGCGTCTTCGATCGTACTCGTCATCACTGTCACCCATGGCGCGGTCTAAGGAGGCCTGGGGCCCAGAGAGGGGTGCTCAGGGTGTTGGACAATGACGAGAAGAGGAAAAGTTCGCCCCTCTGGAGCGGCACACCCGCCTCTCCCCGCAAATGCCAGCCTTCCGCGGTCCCCGCCATCCTGTCTTCTTCCCCGGCGGGTGGACCGCCCCCCCCCCGACCCCCCGCCGCCGGGATTTCCCGCCCATCCCCATCGGCTCCGGGCGCCTGTCCCTCCCTCCGGCCTCAGCCCCGGCTCCCAGGCCCCTCCCATCCCCCCACCTGGGAGGGTCGCGACCGTTAGTCTCGCACTCCGACGTACTGGTTCTCTGGGAGACCTGGGCCCGCCCCTTGCCTCGGGCGCGCGGTGAGGACCGGGAAGAGGGTGAGAGGGAGATACGGGCTCTCAGCTACGGGGCCGAGGAGACGCGATGAGAGCGGGGCAGTCGAAGATGAGCGGTCGGCGCGCGCCGCTCGCGCAGCGCCTGCGTCACTCGCGGAACTGCACCTCGAACTACAAACTACTACCTGAGCGGCCCTAACTGGAACTAAACCAAAGAGGGAAAGGCCAGGAGCACAGGGGGATGATGGGAAAATACGGGAAACTCGGAAAGCTCGCGATATTTCTGGGGCGAGATCTGCGCGACTGTGAGGAACTACGGAGGGTGGGCTGGGCCAAGCGTAGCCTGGGGAGGGCGGTAGAGTCCTTTGGGCGTGAAGGAGCGCTTCCTTAGGCCGAGGTCGAAGGTCGCACTCACCCGGAAGTGTCTGGTTGTGGACCGTAGGCATTAGCCGCCTCCACTTTGCTCGGAGTATTTCAAGACATCAGAGTAGCTCACCACTCTCCTCGCGTGGGGCAGGGGCTTGAGGAGTGCGGGTGTTTAGCGGGGTAGGGCAACCATTTTAAGCATTTCCCACCATTTTGTGCTCCCACCTGAGAACCAGCTTTTATTGGTGCCTAGTATGCGCTACCTGCAAAACCCATTATTCCTACTCTTCTTCGGCAAAGGTGCCCCTTTTGTAAGTAATACCGTCAAATCTCAGTCTCATCACCAACCAGTACTTTGATGACAGAGTTTGTAGGTTGAGAACTTTTTTTAAAAATATATTTTATTGATTTTTTACAGAGAGGAAGGGAGAGGGATAGAGAGCTAGAAACATCGATGAGAGAAACATCGACCAGCTGCCTCCTGCACACCCCCCCACCGGGGATGTGCCCGCAACCAACGTACAAGCCCCTGACCGGAATCGAACCTGGGACCCCCCAGTCCGCAGACCGACGCTCCACCGAGCCAAACCTGTTTCGGCTGTAGGTTGAGATCTTGATCAACAGGCATTATCTAGCTTGCCCCAGAGTAAATGCACTATCACCCCAGGAGTAACATCTAGTCAGTGGGTTGTTTGGTGAGTGTGAAGATTTCATAGGAAATGCTGCCTCCCTGGAGCATACTGCTGCCTTACTCCCAGCACTGAGAGGAGGGGTGTCTTTACAGCAAACTGCATTAAAAAGAGTGTATACAGCCCAGCCTGCATGGCTCGGTGCTTGAGCGTCGACCTATGAACCAGAAGGTCACAGTTCGATTGCCGGTTAGGGTACATGCCTGGGTTGCTGTTTCTCTCTTCCTCTCTTTGAAATCAATAAAGAAAATACATATATGTGTGTGTGTGTGTGTGTGTGTGTGTGTGTGTACAGTCATCCTTTGATGTACTTTGGTATCTGCAGGGAATCGATTTCAGGACCCCCTGGGTACCAAAATCTTCAGATGCTGAAGTCCCTTATATGAAATGGCATAGTGTTTGCATACAACCTGTACACATCCTCCTATATACTTTTAAGTCATCTTTAGATTATGTATAATGCCTAATACAATGTAAATGCTATGTATATAGTTTTTATACTATACTATTTAGGGAATAATATCAAGGGGAAAAACTCTACATGTTCAGTACCAGATGCAACCATGGTAGCCCTAACCACATAGTACACGTTAGCTAAATGTAACTGTTTTTAAAAATATATTTTATTGATTTCAGAGAGAAAGGGAGAGGGAAAGAGAAATAGAAACATCAAAGATGAGAGAGAATCATTAATTGGTTGCCTCCTGTATACCCACACTGGGGATCGAGCCTGAAACCTGGGCATGTACCCTGAACAGGAATCGAACCATGACCTCCTGATTCATAGGTTGATGCTCAACCACTGAGCCACGCCAACCAGGCTAAATGTAACTTTTTTTCTGAATAGTTTCTATCCTCAGTTGATTGAACCCAGAGATATAGAGGGCCGACTGTAGCGGAGTTGCAAAAAATTGGACCAGGGTCCAGCTGGTGTGGCTCAGTGGTTGAGTGTCAACCCATGAACCAAGAGGTCACTGGCTGGATTCCTGGTCAAGGCACATGCCCAGGTTTCAGGCTCAATCCCCAGTAGGTGGCATGCAAGAGGCAGCCCATCGATGTTTCTCTCCATACCTATCCCTTCCTCGCTAAAATCAATAAAAACATTTTTTTAAAATAGAGCTAAGAAGACCTAGATTCTGCCACTTGGGAACCATGCAGTCTAGGGAAGTCACTTCTCAGCTAAAAATGCAGACAGTCACAACAGTTATGCCTCGTTGGGCTGCTGTGAGAATCAGATGAGACAATAGACTTGAAAGTGTCTTGTAAACTCTTGAGAGATTATTATTTCATGATTGGAGGAAGAGGAGACAGTATTTGGTGGCAGAGTTGTAAAAGTAGATGTCAAGGAAGGTGGTAGATGGGAAGGGAGAATGCAGCAGGTGCTTCTGGGAAGACTCAGCAGTCAGTGGTGACGGTGGCTGAGAGCTCCTGGATACGCCAGGCACTGCAGGCCTTGCACAAGATGTGCCCATCAAGGGGGTAGCAGCCCTGACATTCACCCTCAGAGGAGAGCAGCAACCCACACTCCTGTTAAGAAAGAAGCAACAGCTTTCCACCAGGCCAAGACCTCTGGGTCCTACTATACCCAGCAAGCCCAGAACCCAAGAACTCCTTTTCCCCTGGCCCAGGCCCCCTCACCTCACACTTGTAACAGCCAATGTGAAAACTGCGATCCAGAGCAACAATTCGCACAGTCTCCTCCTGACCTGGCTCAGGCATGATGGCCCCACCACACACTGAACATCGTGGAGCAAACTTCCTGGGGTACACAAGAGAACCAAGGGGGGTTGTCAAGCCCCAGGGTTGGAGGAGACTAACAATGGAGCCCAGAGAAGGTGGGGCGCAGGAGAGAAGAGGACAGGCCAGGGAAGAAAGCGATGTTAACCAGAACAAGGCATGGCGAGGGTGGGAAGCAGGAGGGGCTGGTTCTGGGACATGAAGAGATGAGAAAGATAGGAAAGGTAGACATCCTGAGACCAAGGTGGGGGATCTAGCCTGACCTGTGGAAGTCCTCAATGCAGTGGATCTGGCTGGTGGCATCCACCGTGAAAGGAATGCCATCCAGTCCGCGGTGGCACACCACACAGGTGAAGCAGCCAGGGTGGTAGGCCTTCCCCATAGCCCGAAGGATCCGGTCCAGGATGGGTTGAGAGCACGTGGAGCACTTCTCCAAGGTGGCCTGTTGGGAAGGAGGGCAGGAAGGTTGGGGTCTGGGGAGCACCACGGCAGCCCCACAAGCATCCTGCCAGCCCACCCATCTGTTTAGCCCCTGCATGTGCTTTAGTGAAAGATGGCCTTGAACAGATCTGAGTACAAAACTCATCACTGCCAACTTCTGGGACAAGTTATGTAGCCTCTCTGAGCTTCAGTTCCCTTCAATATATGCCTTACAGTGTGCTGTGGTTCACACACTCCCTTAACTCTAAAATAAATGCCTCACATTTGTAAGGGGCTGTTGTCCTTCCCCTTTAGGAGCCAGTATTTAGCTGCCTAATTTCTCCCTTCTTGTATATCAGTTTCAGTCCCCCACCGTGAGCCCTGTTCCCATAGACATATAGTTTGCACCTTGGATAGAAGCCCCTGCCTCTTCTGCTGACCCAGCCCCCAGCCCCAACCACTCACCACATAGCAGCTCTCACAATACGCCCTCCTCTCCACGGCATAGAAATGTTGGCCCCGAAGCTGGGCACGGCACGTAGAACACACAAAGCAGCCAACGTGGAAGACGCGGTCCAGGGCGACAACCCCGGCCCCATCCCCAACCACGTCTTCTCCACAGCCCCCACATCGGCCTGGGGACAGGGAGGGACAGGGTCAACCTGCACAGGCCAGGAAGCCAGATCTGGTGTCCCTCTGACTCTCCAGTCCCCCACCCTTTTCACCCACCCTCAGACTCAGCTCACCGAAGTACTCCCCACTGGGCAGGTGGCTCATGTCATGCACCAGCTTCTTGGTCAGTCTCTCGAGCTCCTCCTCAGGAGGCTGGCTCAGGGGACCCTGGGAGGTGAGAACCAGGAGTTTGGCACTACCTCTAGCTCTCAATGCTGTCAAAATACCCGAGGGGGACCAGGAAATTCCTCCCAGAAAGCTCATTGGAGAACATCTCAGGGTCCAAGGGCATGACTTGAAGAGCTAGTGTGTGACTCCAGTCCCCTCCCTCCTACACTTCCTGACCTGCCCCACACCCCTGGGGGTGGGGGTGGGGAGGAGTGTAGAGCTCTGACACTCCAGGTCCCTGACAACCAGGACTTCGAACACCACCCCCACCCCCTCAATCAGTGTCCAGTTGTCTGAGGGCTCCAAATCCCGTTCCCCTGGGCTTACCTGGTGCCCGTACCCACTTCCTCTTCCTCCTCCTAGAGGACTGGAGCTCCCAGCAACCTCCTCTTTACTCCCAAGCCCTGGCTCTCGGTGGCTCCTGTAGCCAGGCCCCCAGACGTCACCTCGGCCTGGGAGAGGAAAGTGGGGGCCCAGCAGGGGCCCTGAGGCCTGAGAGGGTCCCCCCCTTGGAGGGCCACAGCCTCTCACTGGCTGCGCCACCTTCACTTGCACAGGAAAGGCAGGGCCAGCAGGAGTGCTGGCTGTAGCGTAGGAGGCTGGAGTGGGGCCCCCATAGGGGGATGCTGGGAGCAGCGGGGGAGGAACACCCCCTCCATTCGGCTTCAGGGAGCCGGAGCCAGGGCGGTAGGCAGGGGGCTGAGAGGGCTCATAAACCTGGGGAGAAATGCAGACCAAAAGGAGTGAGCAGGCCATTACAGGACACACATCTGTGGAAACCCACCCCCACCCATGTGTGTGTCACCCAGGTAAGGGCTGGTTTCTGACAACCCATTGGCTCTGGTGGCCCAACTCCTGAGCTGGTGTGTGCATCACTTACCTGGAGAGAGGGGGCGGGAGGTGGGGGTGCGCAGGGTGTACAGGGAAGAAAGGCTGAGGGAAGGGGGACCAGGGAGAAGGGACAGGGGAAGAATGGGAGGGTCACCTGCCGGTCAGGCCGCCGTGGGGCATGACCTCGACCCCCATCCAGCTCAGCCAACATGTTAGTGAGGGAATCTATCTCAGCATCCAGACTTCCTGGGTGCAGCCGCCCCCTGTCTGGGGGGAGTCCCTGGGGATAGAGCAAAAGCAGGGAGAATGCAAATCACATGGCCTCCTCTCCTGCCCAGGGTGCTATGCACCCCCCCAAATCTGGTTCTTACCTGCGAGCGCTGGGGTGCTCCACGGCACCCCACCCAGGCCGGCCCCCGATCCTCCAATCCCCCGGGGGCCTGGTAACACTGCTCAGATGGGACGGGGCAAAAACTGACCCTGGGGTGGGGCTGGAGTGCTGGGACGAGTTAAAACAGAGTGAAGATGGAGATGGGGAAGGGGACAAGGGTGACACTTGTGGAGGCTGCCCTCTCGGGTCCCTCTTCTCCTCCCACTCCCTCCCACCCACACCCACACCCACACCCACACCCACACCTGGGATCGGAGAATGAGGCCGGAGGGCCGCCGAGGGCAGGGTCCCTGGCTCCAGCCCAGCTTAGGGAAGGGACGGCAGGAGCCGGCTCAGCGGGATGCACTCGGGCTGCCTTACCCGCTCCGTGGGCTGGCGGCGGCCCCGGCGCGCCTCGGGGGAGAGCTCGCCCCGGAGAGGCTCGGGCGGGCTCTGGCTGCCTGGGGGGGAGCCAAGTGGGCCCCGACATGGCCTGGAACCGGGGCTGCACACAGCGGTCAGGGTCCCACGGAGCCCCAGGCCTCCGGCCTGTATCCCTCCTCCCGTCACACACCTCGTCTGGGACTCCAGCAAAGAAACTTTTTCTGGCTTTTTAACGCCCCCTTCCTCCCTAATTTGAGGGAAGGCCACGCCCCCGGTGACGTAAGCGCATTCCTGGGGGAGGGTCACGTGGCCCCCCTAGGCTCTAAACGGCGTCCCTTCCCCCTTACCCCCCTCTCCCCCTCCCCGAGTTGGCCCCCTGCTGTCCAGAAGGGAGGGCTTTCCGCAGGAGCCCCAGTCTGGGGGCTGCGGGCAGCCTCCATCTCCACAAGCCTCCCCCAGGCTGCCACCGCAAGCCCTGCACGTGGCCTCCTCGCCCCTGGGACACTCCAGGGCTCCTCTTTCCCACATGCCCGCCATACAGACCTCTCCCTCTTCCTGTCCCACCTACCCAACCCCCACCCCCGCCAGCAGTGCTTAGCCACAGTAGTGTTTTGGTCTTTTATTCAGTTCAGCAGTTAGAAAAATAAAACAGAACAAAAACATCACAACCTCAGGGGTCAGTGAGTCTGTCAGGTGAGGGAGAGACTGAGGTAGCCTAGAGTCTCAAGCAGAGACCTAGCCCCCATCAAGGCACCGGTGAGGGGAAGGAGCGGGCAGAGCTGACTCCCTCCCCTGGCTTGGCAGGGACGGCTGCCCTGCATGAATTAGTGCATCAGGGCCCCTCTCCTAGAGATCCAGAGCTGCCCTAGCCCAGGATCCCCTAATACCTCCACCTGGCCATGTGTCCCATGTACAGGGCAGGCAGGAGGCAGCCCTTGCCCTCCTCATCTGCTATGAAGGTGGGCTGCCAGACTGGCCACTCTACTTCGGGGAACGAGGCATCAGAGATCAGTGCAAGTGACAGGAGTGACACCATGAATGAGCAGCGTGGGGCCCAGATCTCGGCTCAGAATCTCCAGCAGTGCCAGGTAGTGGGGGTATCGGGCGGGATCAGCAGGTGGCCGCGGCAAGTACAGGAAGGTGAGAGCCGTGGTGGGCCCCTCCTCACCATCCCCACCCTCAGGCCCACCAGGCCCTCCTCCTCTGCCACGCCCTTGCTGGGCCCGAACCAGGCAATTGGCGCTGCATGCCAGGGCCTCTGCCTCAGAGTCTCCCCGCCTGCTGTTCACAAAGTCCCCTTCCTCCTCCTCCTCAGGCTCTCCGGACCCAGCCCCATCACCCCACACCACCTCCTGCACCTCAGCCCGGATCCTCAGCTGGCTCAGCAGTGCCCGAAGACGCCCCTCAGCAGCCCCGGGGGCCTCTTGAGGCCCAAGGCACAAGAAGATCCGGAGCCGGGCACTGTGCCAAGCAGGTACCATGCCCAAGATGGTTGCCATCTGCAGCAGGAAGAGGCCACAGACGTCCACGTAGCCAGGGCCACCCCGAGGCCGCAGCAGGTTGAGGGGCCACACATCCACATGATGCTGCTGAGAGGTACTGCCGGACCCCCGGCTCAGCCGCTCAGGGGGCAGGGCCCCGCAGGCCCTTGCCAGAACCACATTCTTGTTCATCTTGAGGGCGTCTACCACTGTGGCCACGTAGTCCTGAGGACTTAGAGCTCGGGGGCTCCCAGGAGCCCGGGGTGGAGGGAACAGGGTACTCAGGGCTGGGGACCCGCCCTCCTGGGTACCATTAGCAGGCTCAGAGAAAGCCGGGTCTGTCAGGAAGTGATCCTGGGGTACAGCATCATCGTAGAAACCCAGGACCAACGTGTTGGGCTTCATGCCACCTGGGGGCAGAGAGGGGGAGGCAGGAAGAAACCAACAGGGATCAGACTCACCAGCTGAGTGTATACCACGCCATACCATCCACCCATACATGCTGATGGCAACATCAGGTGTGACATTTGTTTGTGCTGTGCTTGGGTTCTTAGGGCAACATTATGCAGGTTTGCATAATGAGTTTTAGTTTTCCCAAACACTTTCTCATGCGTTTATTTGATTCCTCTCCATGACTAATCCCCCCATTTAAATAGGCTAAGTTTCACCTTAGGATTCTCTTAACTAATGAGCACTTTCAGTGGCAGTAAGATGTATTCACTCCAAGCTTCTAGCAACACACATGTTTCATGATGGGCAATGAGAGCGTGACTCCACTGGGCAGACCGGACCCCTGATTAGTCAAGCTGATGGCCTCGCTGTCCAGGGAAGCGGCTTGCAGACTCTGCTGGGCGAGGGTGAGCACTGGGTGCTGCGCAATCTGTTTCCCTAACGATGGCATGTCCAAAGCGTGATCCCTGGGAAAGGGACAGCTGCCTTCTGCATGCTAACCAGGGGCCATATCCTGTTGAAAGCACGTTGTGTTTTATTTAACTCATTAATCCTTGAAGCAGTGCTATTTCATAGGGGCTATTTACTCAGTCCCTTTTGTAGATAAGGAAACTGAGGCACAGAGCAGTGAAGTCACCTGCCCAAAGATTTGTGGCTGGTAGAGACACAACGCACTCAGCACCAGAGCCCATTCTCTGAGCCACTGGGCTGGTGTGTGTACCAACCGCACTGCCCCAAGTCCCTGCCAACAGCTCCTGGGTTTTTATTTTTGAACAACCAATGTGGAATCAGATAATTCCCCCCCTTGAAGAGGGCTGACTCTGAGACCTCTTCTAAGATCCTTTCTCTTGAAACAAATGGGTTGCCAGGAGAATTTGTTTAAAGGAAATTTAAAGGAAATCATTTTGCTTTTATTTGAATCATTTTCTGCAGGATAAATTTCCTAAAAGTAGGTCTCTTGCTTGGCACAGGTTTCCCCACAAAAGAGATTGGGCCCTTAGATGCTCCAGGGTCTATCTCATAACGCTTGATAGCATCCCAAAACACCTCAACACCTGAACTCTAGCTGATCTTACAAATTAAACTAGTCACACCCCCTCTTGAGCATTTGCCAGGGTTCTGATTTACACCCAACAGGGCAATGTCCAACACTTGATCTTTAGCCAGATTCTAAGGGGAGAAGGAATCATGCACTCAGAGAGGGCACAGATGCCAGTGCCAAGATTAAGAAAAAAGGAGGCAGCTGAGCACAGATTTGGAGGAGGCTGGGGTGCAAGGCCAGAGGCCTCAGCACTACAACAATCACAAGCTGGGAATCTTCCACTCCACCCAGAAGCATCAGCCCCACACACCCTCCGAATCTTTGTGGAGGCCATGTTACAGACCGCCCTACTTTTCCACCCCTTTCAAGGCCCAGCTGAGATACTATCTCATTAAAAACCCTTTGCTGGCCACATAAGTGCACACTGGTCTTCCTTTCTCTGAACTCGGGTGGTTAGAAACCATCTGTCACAGATTTGATGGGGCAGCCCCAGCTTCAAATAATACTCCCTTTGTCCCCAGAAATACAAATACAGGCTCTTTGTCTGCAGAGCCTGTGCCCCAATTTTTGGACCAGAAAAAAATAATGTGTCACCCATCTCTAGTCCTTAAGCATCTCTTCCAAGACCCGATCACACACTGTCTTATTATCTTTGCGTGCCACATCTTATCTGCATTCGATTGTGGGTTCATTTTGGGGTTTGCAGTCTGTAGTTTACTCTCTTGGGTGGTGGAGGGGAGGGAAGCAGAGACTGAAAAGGGCCACAGAGGGGTCAGAGGGGACCCAGGGAGGAGAAGCTCACCAAGGCCTGAGATCCGCAGCAGATGCTGAGCCCCCTGGCGCACAGAGGGTGAGAGGGTGAGGTCCACAAAGGCTTTCACTTGGGCCCGGTCCACAAGGCTCAGCCACGCCCCATACTGTGGCTGCACAGGGTCCGAGGGCAGGCAGTCTACGAAGAGGGAAGGCAGCAAATGTGGGCCAAACTCAGGTTCTTTCTCCTAGAGTCCAAACCCCAAGTACGCGGAAGAAAAAGTTTGGGCAGGGCTGTGTGCTGGATGGAAGGGTCATCTGGGAAGAAGCACGAGGCCTCTGGGACTCAAAGAATAACAAGAACGTCTGAGACGAGAAGCAAAGAAGTGGAGGGCAGCTCACCAAGGTCTCCCAGAATGACGTGGCCCAGCACATAGAGGCCTCCCTTCTTGAGCTGGTTGGCCAACCGAAGGAGAGGAAGGGCGCCCCGGGGGTTCCCCACCAGGAGCAGCAGCTGGGGTCTCCAGAATTTCACATGATCCTTCCGCACGTCCAGTCGAAGCAGGTATTTACGCACCTGGGGACAGGGTGAGGTGGTGGGGAGGAAGGGCTCAACTGGGCAACCTCCACTCAACACCCACCAGATGGGAACCCCAACTCTAGCCGAGGGGAGAGGAAGCCTCTTTGTAGGGTGGGCTTTCCCAGACTGCCTCCTCCCCTTCCCACCCTCCTCTGAGATCCCCCAACCTGGTGAAAAAGCAAGGCCTGGCTGACGTAGCCCCAGCTGCTGGGGCCGCCTCGAGCTGTGAGCAGGGCACAAAGCAGGCCCATGAGCAGCAGGGAGCCGCCTGCGGCCCCAGGGCTGATGAGAAACATCATGAGTAGGCAGGAGGCTACCCCCAGCAAGCAGGTGTGCCAGGAGAACAGGCTGAAGGTGGGGCTGCGGGTGGACAGAGAAAAGGAAGTTCACTCAGGGCCAGCCCTGAACACCAGGCCACTCCATTCCATTCCCAGGTTTACCCCCCTTGGTCTGAGTCCTTCCTATTCTTTCTCTTTTGCAGGGGACACGGGCATTCTCTCACCGGAAGTTGGGGGCCGAGGCCCACTCCAGGCTCAGGCAGGACAGGTCCACTGCAGCATAGGCCACCAAGTAGAAGACAGTAACCACGGCAGCCAGTGTGTTCAGCTTCCCAGCTAGGAGCACGAGCTGGACAAGGACCAAGAGGCTGGGCATTTGAGCTACTCCCCACCAAATGCCAATGCATCCTGCTTGTCCTTTACATCTGCCAGCCCACAACTTAGCTCCTCCTGATCCTGCAAGCATACCCAGAGAGGGCTTAGGGTGAGGGGAAGGGCAGGTTAAAGAGAAAGGCTTACCTGCACCAGGCCCCATGAATACAGCACGGCCCCCCAGGGGTTCCCCCCTTGGGATACCACCTTGGCTGGTGCCAAAATCATTCCTGTGCGAACAGAAATGCAGCAGCACATTAGCCTGGGCCAAGCCAAGCACAGACCGAGACAGACGCAGAGGGCATGCTCAGAGCTGGGCAAGGAGGCAGGGGACAGCGCACCAAAGAGGTCGTCCTGGGCCAGGGCGTGGAGGATGCGGGAGGCACCAATAAGGGAGCTCATGGAGGCCGAGATGGATGTGGCATAGATGCCGATCAACACCAGTGGGGGCCACAGGCTGATGGCACGAAAGAACCCATAATCCTCCTGCAGCAGGGTCCTTCAGGAAGGGAAAGAGGAAGACATGCGAAAGAAATGTGCAGCCCTCTGGGGTCCTTGTGAGAAAAGCACTCACCACATTGTGTGAGGTTAAGAGGTCAGTGTTCTCAACTGATCCAGCTCCTATCTCAAGGACCACAGTAATAGATCAAGTGTGCCGGGCGATAGACTTGACATTCATTGGTTATTGTTGGGCTGCAGTACATGAACAAGGAGCCAACTGTTCATGGAATTTGACTAGAAAGGCATTCCCCACCCTCAAACCAAGTGCTTATAACAGTACCAGCCACATGGCAAATGCTGGCTGCGGGTTTTCTATCAGCACTTAGCCAACCCTCCCATTGGCAGCAGCAGCAGCTCTCGCTCTCTCCCTTGGGAGAAACAGTTCCCGTTTTCCCATTTACCCCGACAGCTTGGGTATCTGTCCCCCAGCCTGTGCTCTCTTTGGTGATCCGGGTGCATCAACCTTGTCCCAACAACCCCCTCACTCCCTAGAGGGCCAGGCTCACCCCCTCCCCAGGCACCTGTCACAGGTAAAGCTGGAGAGGAAGAAAAGCAGGATGTAGATGAAAAAGGTGTAGGCAACAGCTACAATGGTGCCCAGAGGAATCGCCCGGCTGGGGTCCTTCAGCTCTCCTGGAGGGAGGGCAGCAGAGGGAGAGAGATCAGCCTTTCACCATCCCCTACATCCCTGAGTCCTCAGCACCCAGGTAGGGGCCCAGGGTGGTAGCCCCACACCCCCAAGAGGCTGTAGGCAGGGTCTCACCAGACATGTTGGCCCCAGCCATGATGCCTGTGCAGCCATTAAAAAGGACGGCAAAAACGCTGGCAAAGGTCATCATGGCCCCGGTGGTGTAGTCCTTTGCGTAGCCAGCTGAGGAAGGATTGTTCCCAGGGAGGAGGTGTCACCATCCCTCCGTGATCCAGGCGTGATCCAGGCGTCTTGGCCCTGCCACCCATTCCTCACATTCCACAACCCCATTTCCCCCACCAAACTCACC
This sequence comes from Eptesicus fuscus, assembly GCF_027574615.1. Taxonomy (NCBI): domain Eukaryota; kingdom Metazoa; phylum Chordata; class Mammalia; order Chiroptera; family Vespertilionidae; genus Eptesicus; species Eptesicus fuscus. The sequence goes on from NC_072476.1 coordinate 33,081,729, forward strand.
AGGACCCCACCCCTGACCCATCATGGCCTGGCTCAGCTCCTCATCACCTCCTACTCCTGTATACACGGTTCCGCCCTCCAGGCCTCATCTATGCTCTTTCTTGAGACACCTTCCTTCCGGCACCTACCTGAATTCCCCAGCCTACCTCGGGCCACCTCCAGCTCCTCCTGCTCCCACCTCCCCAGCCCATACTCCCATCCGGCTCCTCTTGACTCCTCTGTGATTCTTGTCTACTTGAATCACATGCAGTCTACTACGCTGCTTAATTGTTTCCTGAATGTACATCTTATCTCTCCAACTAAACAAGTTCCTCTAAGGCAGTGACTTGTCTTGCGGTCAGCTCTTGCGGCTTGCTGGGCCAAACACATGGCAGCCAACACACACCGACCAGATCTCATTTAAACTGCTCTGCTCCGAGGCCCAATCTCCTGCCCCCAACTCTCTGTGACGTCTGTTCTCACGCAGGGATTCCCACACATGCCTGCCCCAGCACCCATGGGCCCAGCTTACCGCCCAAGTTGGCCTTCAGGGTGCTGCTATTGAAGCCGGTGAAGTGGCCAACCTGGGGTGGCAGGGAGGAGCCATTGGGGCCAGGCCGAGGGGTCAACTGGATGACCCTGGGCCCCACAGCCACAAAGCTGACCAGCACTGAGGCCAGGGAACCAGAGACCAGCAGGAATGTGAGGAAGGAGGCACGGGCATAAAGGCCAGCCCCCAGCGTGCAGACCCCACCCACCAGGCCCAGAAGCAGGGAGCCATAAAGCAAACTCCAGCCGTAGCCCTGGGGCAGGACTCGGAGCCCACTGGACCCGGTGGCATCTGCAGAGGAAGAAACAGAGTTAGAAGGCCAGGCCCCTTGGAGGGACCCTAACCATGACACAAAGCAGGAACAGACCCCCTCTTCGGCCCACCTACCCTCAGGCCATCTTCCCTATTCCCTCACTAAACTGCATCCCAGCATCCAAGCCCTGCCTGGTGTGGCCCACTAATCTTGCAGTCGATTTTAGGGGTATTAGCTGGCCTCTGAGACTAGATGGTAAGCTCCCTGTGGGCCAGGACAGTCTCTTGGACATCTACACATGGCTGGGCACATGGTAAAACCTCAAGAAAGACAAGCTAATGGGGCACTTTGCCCCTCTCCCGGAAAGGGCCTCTCTCCTTCAGGATTCCAGCATCCCAGACCCTGCAAACCCACAGAGCTTCCATGACAAGGGTGGGGAGAACAGACCAGCCCCGAAGACATCAAGCATGGACTCCACCAGCCCCAACAGGGAGACAGCACAGCCACAGACATTAGCCAGGTAGAACATGAGGCCGATGCTGCCTCCAACCTCAGGTCCCAGGGTGCGGCTGATCATGACTAAAAGTGGAAACGGGGTGAGTGTTAAGGGAAAAGGAGCATGAGGAAGGGCCCTGGCACAGAGCGTTCTGCAGCTGACCCTACAGGTCTGGTCTTTCTGCATGTGTTCCCAGGGGGCAGCCACTCCCAAGCCTGTGGCTTCACACAAGTTCCTGGTGCTCTTGAATTCCAGTTTCCTCCCCTGTAAAATGAATGCGATCTAATCAACAAGGCTGTTAGGAGGACCAAAATGACAGCTGGAAGATACCTGGTGGACTTGAAAGTGGCACTAACATGTAAAGCCATGTGGGTCGCCTTCCCCATATCAGCCTGCCTCCAGAACATTCATTAGAACTTGCTTCCTCTTGCCCTGCCCGCCAAGGGATGGAGAGAGTGACCCCTTCGTCCTCCCTACAAGGTGGAAGAGCCCAGACCCCAAATCCATCAATATTGGAGGATACAGTAGGCTCCACCGCCCCGAACAGCTCCGTTGGTGGCAATGGCACAGACAGAGAGGACAGTGAGCGCCAGGATGATGTAGGCAACCAAGAGCATGGCCAAAGCCTGCAGCAGCCCAGCATGGCCCACCACGAACCCTGGAACATGAGTGGCAAAGCAGGTCAGAGGGTGGCTTACTCCCCCCACCCCCCACCCCTCACCCACTGGTCTTCAATAACTTCCATCCCTTCCACAACCTCATCCCAGACCCCCTGCTCCCCACTTCACCCCCTATAAGCCCCTCCCCACATCCACTCACCAATCCTCAGGAAGACAACTATACTGAACATGGACAGGACGGTGGGCACCACCACACCCAGGAAGGTGGAGAGCTTCCGGGCAGATTCACCTCCAAGTCCTCCAGCCCCGTTAGCAGGGAAGGCAACCCCCTCCTCCCCCAGGAGCCGGTAGGCCAGCAAAGGAGAGTTTTCACTGGCCATGGCTGAGAGCAGGTAGAGGAGCCAGCAATGGATTATGGGACCTGCACAAGAGAGTGTGCTGAATGGAAAGCAGCTCCACTGAGCTCCCCCTGCCCCCCAAAATACAGCTCTAAGCAAACACCCAGATGCCTTACACCCAAAGGGAGAGCTGCAAGGAAACATACATACATAAAGAATTAGTGGGGGGCTGACTGGCCCTGGCCACTGCCCCAACAATGGCAGGATCTGAGTATCAAGGCCCCTTTCAGCTTTTGAGGAGCACACCTTCCCCCATAGCCCTGAGACTAGGGATGACAGCGGTTCTGGGAAGGGGCAAAGATTCTCTTCCTCCTTTACCAGCCGTAGAAGAGGAAGCAAATCCCCCAAAAGGGAAGTGAGTTAAGGGCAGAAAGCCCTGCTCACCCCCTCCTCCGCAGTAACGAGACGACCCCCTCCCATGCAGTCGCCTAACGTCAATAAGAAACTTCCAAACCATCCCACACCCCACCCTCCGTCAACCCTCTTCCTCAACCCATCTTAAACCAGCTCCTCTGTTCCTTGGCCCATCAGATGCTTCTCACCACATGAGCCCCCCCGCCCCCCAAATACACTCATCGACTACCAAAACAGAAAACACAGGCAGGCAACACAAGGTGGATCCTCCTTCCCCCACTGGTTCCTGCCCACTTTCTCCCGGGGCGGGTAGGAGGGGGCCGCGATCCCCTTCTCCCCGGCCATGAGCACCCCCACAGCCTGGGTGCGGCAGAGCGCTCACTCACCCACCCAGAGGACGCAGCTGCTCGGGGGTGACCCCCGAGAGCCAGAGGGGTCCGCTGCGGGAGGAGGGGGAACGAGCGCCGGAAAAGACAGCTGCGGCTACCGGGATGCCAGGCCGGGAGCCTGCCCCCCCCCCCCCCCAGGACACGCGCCCATTGGTCCCGGGGTCCGGCCCCGCCCCGTGGGCGCGTCCTGAAAAGCCCCGCCCCTTCTAGGCTCCATTGGCCAGCGCGTCTCCCTCTCCACGTGCACCCGGGATGTTACCTGGGTTGCCCCTCAGGCGCGCGTCTCCTGGTGGGTGTAGGCCTGGGCTCCTACAGCACCCATCACCCTGATGCAAACAAGCGCCCGTTGCCCGAGCAGGACCCCACTCCGAGCTCGGAGGCGCCCGGGAGAGCCACCGCTGAAAGGGGCGTGTGGTTACGGCTGCCGACCACCTGCATGTGGGCGGGGTCGCGACACCTGGCCTAGGTCTGTCTCCAGGACCGCGGGGCCTCGTGGGTCCATGCCTTCGGGGGACCTAGTCCAGCCTCTGGAATCTCCGGAATGCCCGTGGGGTCCTGGCCTCATTCCTCACTCCCGGTGTCCTTCCCTAGCGCCCGATCCAGCCCACCAGCTGCGCTTTTTACTTCCGCCACCGGAGGGAGCCATTGCCGCGCACGCCGTGATCGGTCCTCTCCGTCTGCCGCCTGCTTTTGTGCCTTCTTTCATGGGGATGTGGTGTTCTCCCCTCTAGCAGAAATTAGAGGATTTGTGAACCTCCTGGAGTTAGGACCCCCTTTTCATTCTCTTCAGGTACCAGCAACATCACCACCTGGCAACGTTTTTCATCTGTAAACTGGGGATTAACTAAAATCTCCCACATAAGGTTACTATGAGAGTTAAACGAACTAAAAGGCACTTGAGAACAATGCTGACATGTTCAATGTTATCATTTGCATGCAGCACCTCATTAAATATGCATCACCACTCTGTGAGGTAAGTAGGTACTGCTATTATTTCCATTTTTCATCAGGAAATTGAAGCTTAGAGAGCTTCAGTAATAAATTCCTAACTTTCCTTTATGGTTACACTGTCATTTGAGCCTCAGAAAATGACCACTTTCCCTCCCACTCATCTTTGGCTGTATATTATCTGCAAGATTTACTTAGGAGAGGAAGGGGCTCAAACCAGCCGAAATGTGGCCAGGAAGAGGTCTCATGAGTAGTTAAACTGTGGCATTTTCAGTGGTCATCTCTGCTGCCCACAACACGGAGTGTGACTCCTGGATCTCACCAACACCACCCCTGCCACAGTGTTTGCTGATTTCAACATCCACATTGATGAGACTTCCAACACCCTGGCCTGGCGGTTACTTAAATTCCACTTCCACCCTGGCCGGTTTGGATCAGTGGATATAGCATCGGCCTGCGACTGAAGGGTCCCAGGTTCGATTGTGGCCAAGGGCACATACCTGGGTTGTGAGCTCGATCCCCAGTGTGGGGCGTGCAGGAGGCAGCAAATCAATGATTCTCTCTCATCGTTGATCCTTCTATCTCTCCCTCCCTCTCCCTCTCCGAAATCAATAAAAATATATTTTTAAATAAATGCCACTTCCTCATAGATCTTACCCTCACCCTACCCAATGGTCATACCTAGACTTTGTCCTTATCAATAACTGCAGTCATTCTTTCTTTCTTTTCCTCCCTCGCTTCCTTCCTTCCTTCCTTCCTTCCTTCCTTCCTTCCTTCCTTCCTCCCTCCTCCCTCCCTCTCTCCCTCCCTTCCTTTCCAACTTAGAGCATGACAATCAGCGCACAGTCTCTGTCCACCCCTCAATAAGTCCATCATCTGTGGTTTCTGGAAACTCTAGAGGCCTAAGGAGTTGTCCCCAAACGACCCAGACATTTCAGAATGAGGACTCAACAATCCGCCAAAAGTCTCCCCTCCTGCCTACTGCTTTAATCTCTGCATCTCCCAGTTTGGCAAGAATTATACTGCCAAGCTCCCCCACTCAAGGTCCTCATGGCCCAAGTGCTCCTGGACTCCAATCTAGATTAGCACTAAACCCAGAAATAATTCATGGCTTGAAAATTGTCAGGCCCGCCCCCCACTCCCCCGGCCCAGCTTCCACCCCAGTGCCACTCACCAGCCGACAGGTTGGCTCAAGGCCAACCACAGGCCTCTGTGTTTCCCAAAAATATGCCTAATTTTCAGAACCCACTGTGTCCCTGTGCTCCCAGAACAGTTCTTCCCTCTTTCTGTTCACCTTATCTAGTAGACCTGTTGAGTAAAAATTAACTGGCTGTTTGTTAAAATGATAAGAAAGACTTTATTCAGAACTATTGCAATAGGTGTCAAGACTACCATAATAGGGGAGTGAGGTAAGCTCAACCCCCAAATACAGCAAATTTTATACCTAACAAGCAGGATGAGGGGGCCAGTAAATGGAAAATTACTGCAAGGAAATACCATGAATAGGGGGAGTCTAACTAAAAACACTAAATAGGATTCTTGCTGAAAACAGGCCAGGGTGACCAGATATCAAAACATCAGTTATCACCTGGCTGGTGTGGCTCAGTGGTTGAGCATCTACCTATGAACCAGGAGGTTGAGGTTTGATTCCCTGTTGTGGGGCACGATCACCAGTGGGGGGCCTGTGGGAGGCAGCCCATCGATGATTCTCTCATCATTGATGTTTCTACTCTCTCTCCCTCTTCCTTCCTCTCTGAAATCAATACAAATATACAATATATTTTTTAATTAAAAAAAATGATATCAGATATCTCTCTAAATTGGGCTGGGCAGGCCCAGCAAGGATGGGGGAACGGGGGAGCAGCCAAGGTCAAGACCTAGTCCAGAAGAGGGTTCAGAGGAACCTGACTGAAATTTGGTTAAGGAGAGGTCAGTCCTCGACTTCACTGAATTCCCAATCCATTGATCCTGCCCTCTTTCCACTCTCCCACTCACTTCCTTTTTTGCCCAGCCTAAAGGTCACAGTCAGTGAAAAGCACTCCCTTGCCTCTCTCTCACTTAGTTACACCTCCTGGCAAAACCACAGCCCTGGTAAACAGTGTTTCGTCTACCCTGATCCTGCCCAAGCAGCTGAATGTAGCTGGTGAAAACACCCAACTATGGCAGCCAGTCTCATGTCAAATTCATGACCATGAAACATAACTGGGTCCTTAATGCTGCCCAGCACTCAGACAGGATTTCCCTAGTCCATTTACTCTCCCACACTCCTACATGGCTGTTAAATCTTCACCTCTCTCCTCAACCATCCAGTGCTTCCCCCACTGTTCTCACTCTCAGCTCACTGCCTTCTTTCCCAATTGAGAAAACAGAAGCCATCAGATGATACTCTAAGAGCTCCTATCTGCCCTCCCTCCTGTTACTAAGGATGAACTCATCATACTCCCAGTTAAGGATAACCAGCCACTAGGTCCCATGTCATCATTTTGTTTTCCCTTTCCATTTAGTCATTCCCACTAGTATAAATATGCTTTTATTTGTCTTAAAAGAAAACAAATTTTCTTGAATCTACTACACTCCCCCATCATCACTCTATTTCTTTGTTGTTAATTCCTTATAGCAAAACTTCTTATGAGCTGCCTATACTAGTCATTCCCAATCCCCTCCTCTGTTTCTTCTTAAAATCACTACACTTAGGCTTTTGCCCCCCGCACCCCCCAGCAAAAGGGAAACTGCTCATCAAGTCAACAGTGACTTCCAGTTGGCCAGTCCTCATTTTACTAAACTACCAGCATCATTTGACATACTTCATTACTACCTTCTCCAACACCTTCTCATGTGGCTCATAGATTTCCTCCTGTTCTCTCTCTTATGCTGGTTCTTCCTCAACTCTCCTCCTTTTTAAAAATAAAATAAGGTTTTTAAAAACATATATATATACATATATATTTTTTATTTCAGAGGAAGGGAAAGGGAGAGAGAAAATAGAAACATCAATGAGGAGAGAGAATCATTGATTGGCTGCCTCCTGCATGCCCTCTACTGGGGATCTAGCAGCAACCCAGGCATGTGCCCTTGACCTGAATTGAACCTGGGACCCTTTAGTCCCCAGGCTGAGCCACTGAGCCAAACCAGCCAGGGTAAAAAGCTGAAAGCTTTTCTTCTATCCACTGAGCCAAACCAGCCAGGGTAAAAAGCTGAAAGCTTTTCTTCTAAGACCAGGAACAAGACAAGGATGTCCAGTCTCACTACTCTTATTCAACACTAGAGGCCCAGTGCATGATTGAATCATGCACGTGTAGGGTCCCCTACACGCTTTCCCTTTCGATCACGGGGAGCCGGGTGCCTGTCCGCTGGTGCACCAGGCGCCAGAGGCTTCTGAAAGGCCTGGTGCCTGAGTGGACAGGCACCCAGCTCCCATGCTTTCCTTTCGATCGCTGGTGCACCAGGATCAAAAGGAAAGCGTGGGAGCTGGGTGCCTGTCCACTCAGGCACCAGGCCTTTCAGAAGCCTCCGACACTTTTGCTTTCGATTGGTGTAGTCTTTAGGGTTTTCTATATAAAGGATCATTTGTCTGCAAAAAGTGAGTTTTACTTCTTCATTTCCTACTGGGATGCCTTTTATTTATTTCTCTTGCCTCATTCTTCTGGCTAGGACTTCCAGCACCATCCTACCTATCCGGCGTGGCGGAGGCTTCTGAAAGGCCTGGTGCCTGAGCGGACAGGCACCCAGCTCCCACACTTTTGCTTTCGATTGCGGGGGAGCTGAGTGCCTGTCCGCTCAGGCACTCAGCTCCCCCGCTTTTGATGGTCCGCGCTGCGGGACGTCAGCTCGCTGCCCCAGAGGCCCCTTCTGTGCCGCAGCACAGCCATGGTGCAGACGCTGAGCTCGTGCCGCTGCTGGCAACGCAGCTCAGTGTCCCGCCGGCCCAATCAGCTACCCCGGCCACCCCGAGTCCCGCCCCCCCGTGCCTCCTGGCCAATCATGGGCATAGCGAAGGTACGGTCAATTTGCATATTTGTCTATTATTAGGTAGGATAGTGCTGGAAGTCCTAGCCAGAAGAATGAGGCAAGAGAAATAAATAAAAGGCATCCCAGTAGGAAATGAAGAAGTAAAACTCACTTTTTGCAGACAAATGATCCTTTATATAGAAAACCCTAAAGACTACACCAAAAAAATTATTAGAAACAATAAACAAATCAAGTTGCAGGATACAAAATCAATGTGCAAAAATCCATTGCCTTTCTGTATACTAACAACAAAACTTCAGAAAAAGAAATGGGAGAAAAAATTCCTTTTGCAACTGCAACCAAAAGAATAAAATACCTAGGAATAAATTTAACAAGGAACATGAAAAACCTATACACTGAAAATTATAAAGCATTATTAAAAGAGATTGAAAAAGACACAACAAAATGGAAAAATATCCCATCTTCATGGATTGGAAGAATCAACATAGTTAAAATGGCCATATTACCCAAAGCAATATATAGATGTAATGCAATCCCCATCAAAATCCCAATATCATCTTTTAAAGAAATAGAATGAGAAATCATCAGATTTGGCCTGGGCCAGTGTGGCTCAGTTGGTTGGAGTGTCAACCTGTACACCAAAAGGTGGCAGGTTCGATTCCCAGTCAAGGCATGTGCGGGAGGCAACCGATCAATGTTTCTCTCTCACATTGATGTTTCTTTCTCACACTTCCTCTCTCTAAAAACCAATAAAAAAAAAAAAAAAAAAAGAGGAGCTTGTTTTGCCCTAGCTGGTTTGACTCAGTGGCTAGAGCATTGGCCTGTAGCTTGAAGGATCCCGAGTTGAATTCCGGTCAATGGCACATGCCCGGGTTGCAGGCTCAATCCCCAGTAGGGGTTGTGCAGGAGGCAGCTGATCAATGATTCTCTATCGTTGATGTTTCTTTCTCTCTCCCTCTCCATTCCTCTCTGAAATCAATAAAAATACATTTTTTTTTTTTTTGCTGTACAAAAATATTTTTATTTTTATTTTTTTTAATTTTTTTTTTAATTTCTTTATTGATTAAGGTGTCACATATTTGTCCTCATCCCCCCATTCCCATCCCACACCCCACCCCACGGATGCCCCAACCCCTGTTGAACTTAACCATTGGTTAGGCTCATATGCATGCACACAAGTCCTTTGGTTGATCTCTCCCCCCTCCCCCCACCCTCCCTTATCCTCCCTCTGAGGCCCGATAGTCCGATCGATGCCTCCTTGTTTCTGGTTCTGTTCTTGTTCATCAGTCTATGTTGTTCATCATTTCCCCTAGATGAGCGAGATCATGTGTCACTAGAGATATAAGAACTGAATGTGAGACGAGCAATAATAGTTATGCTGACAGGCAAATGGATCAGTCTGTAGTGAGTTTCTTTCTGGACCAACAGTTCTTTTGAGACCCAATTTCAATGTCCACCAGTTCCTTATGTGTACATGTCAGCACTGACCCCTCAGCTCTGGATGGTGGACAAATGGTGGTAACGGAGGTCCGACTCCCTCTGGTTTGGTCTCAGCCGGACCCAGGGGCATGGCTTCACCCGGACTCAGGGGCACGTGGCCTCACCCAGACCCAGGGGGCACGTGGCCTCACCCGGGCCCGGGACCCAGCCTCACCCGGATCCAGGGGCACACGGCCTCACCCGGACCCAGGATCCAGCTTCACCCGGACCCAGGGTCGCGTGGCCTCACCCGGACCCAGGGTCGCGTGGCCTCACCCGGACCAAGGGTCGAGTGGCCTCACCCAGATCCAGGGGCGCACGGCCTCACCCGGACCTGGGACCCAGCCTCACCCGAATCCAGGGGCACACGGCCTCGCCTGGACCAAAAATACATTTAAAAAAAAAAGAAAGAAAAGAGAAATTATCATATTTCTTCACAAAAGACCCCAAATAGCCAAAGCAATCCTGAGAAAAAAAGAACAAAGCTGGAGGTAATATGCTACCTGATTTCAAATTATACTACAGAGCTACGATAATCAAATCAGTGTGGTATTGGCAGAGAAACAGACACACAGATCAATGGAACAGAACAGCGAGCCCAGCCATAAAACCACATGTATAGGGACAGATCGTTTTCGACAAAGGAGCCAGAAACACGCAAAGGAGTAGACAGTCTCTTCAATAAATGATGCTGGAGCCCTAGCTGGTTTGGCGCAGTGGATAGAGTGTCGGTCTCTGAACTGAAGGATCCTTGGTTCGATGTTGGTTAAGGGCACATGCCCCGGTTGCGGACTTGATCCCCAGTGGGGGGCGCGCAGGAGGCAGCCAATCAATGATTATCACTCATCATTGATGTTTCTATCTCTCCCTCTCCCTTCCTCTCTGAAATCAATAAAAATATATTTTTTAAAAATAAATATAATAATAAATGGTGCTGGGAAAACTGGAAAACCACATGCAAGTGAATGAAATTGGACTGCAGTTTGTTCCCACGTACAAAAGTTAATTCAAAATGGATCAAAAACCTAAATATAAGACCCAAAATAATAAATTATATAGAAGAAAATATAGATACCAAACTTATGGACCTTGGTCATAGAGAACATTTTATGAATTTGACCCCAAAGGCAGGGGAAGTAAAGGCAAACATAAATGAATGGGCTATAACAAACTGAAAAACTTCTGCACAGCAAAAGAAACGGTCAACAAAACAAAGAGGCAGCCAACCAGATGGGAGATGACATTTTCAAGCAGTCGTAGCTCTGACAAAAGTTTTCAATTTCCAAAATATATAAAGAATTCATAAAACTCAACACCAAACAAACAACCCATTCAAAAAGTGGACAGAGGACCTGAAAATACACCTCTCCCAAGAAGACATACAGCCAATAGGTATATGGAAAGATGTTCAGCCTCACTAGCAATCAGGGAAATGCAAATCAAAACTACAATGAGCTACAACCTCACACCTGTTAGAGTGCCCATTATCAACAAGACAAGCAACAACAAGTGTTGGAGAGGTACAACCACTATGGAAAGCAGTCTGGCGATTCCTCAAAAAATTAAGAATAGAGCATAAGACCCAGCAATTCCTCTTCTGGTTATAAATCCAAAAACCGCGAAACATCGTATTTGCAAAGATATGTACACCCCTATGTTCACTGCAGCATTATTCACTGTGGCCAAGGCATGCAAACAACCAAAGTGCCCTGAGATAGAGGACTGGATAAAGAAGTGGTAGCCCTAGCCAGTTTGGCTCAGTGGATAGAGTGTCAGCCTGCAAACTGAAGGGTCCCAGGTTGTGGGCTCCATCCCCAGGAGGGGGCGTGCAGGAGGCAGCTGATCAATGATTCTCTCTCATCATTGATGTTTCTATCTATCCCTCTCCCTTTCCTCTCTGAAATCAATAAAAAAATATTTTTAAAAAAGAGAGAAGAAGCTAAGAACCATATGATTTCACTCATATACCGGATATAAAACTGAAACTCATGAACACAAACCTCAGTGTGGTGGCTGCCAGAGGGAAGGGGTGGGGGGAGAAGTGGGTCATAATATATGGTGACAGGAGAAGATCTGACCTTGGGTGGTGGGCACACAGTGCAATATACTGGTACAGATCTTACACCATAGAAACCCACACCTGAAACCTATATGTTCATGTTGACCAATGTCACCCCAATAAATTTAATTTTTTTAAAAAGCACAACCTTGATCTGCTGCCTCCTGCATGCTCCCTACTGGGGATCAAGCTCACAATCCCAGCATGTGCCCTGACTGGGAACTGAACTGATAACCTTTTAGGTGCATGGGATAATGCACAACCAACTGGCTCACACAGGCCAGGGCCCATCTCTCCTCTTTAACTCAGGAGCACCCCAAGGTGTTGTTGGAGAAATAGTCAAGAGGTCACTGTAGACTGGCAGCTCTATTGAGGACTGAAGCTCAATCCTCAGATTTCTTTTCACCATTTATGCCAAGCATGTCAAACTCAAAGGCTAACACAGGCCAAATAAAAAAGGTTTAAGTTTATGTGGGCTGCAAAAAAACAAAAGCTTCAATTTTCATATAAACATAGTTTTATTTTGATAGAGACATGCTGAATACAAAGGGCTGAAATAAATGAGTAATCATTAACATAAAATAATAGAACATTTTACTAATAAAAATTAATTTTTCTTGAACATTAATTTGCCAGACACTGAATAACTGCACAAATTAATAAGCATAATGCAAATAAACCTATTTTTCTTGTTCTCTGAAAGCAAATACTTCCTGTTGCACACATCAAACAAGTCAGTCCAAGACTAATCGTTTTCTGCTAGTATTAGTGGAGAGAAATGGTGTGCCTGCACATAAGGCGTGTAAGAGAAATGAATGCAACACAATTACTAGTATAGTAATCAGTCATTAGTGAACATTGTAGTTCATTATTAATAATTATGTATAACAGGATATTGTAAAAATTAAGTTACAAATTTTTTATTAAAACATTTCTTACATACCATTATATTGGCTGAGCCACAAAAATATTCGTTGTGGGCCACATGCAGCCCAAGGGCACGAGTTTGACATGCTTGATTTACATCACTTCTGATGATCTCATTCAATCTTATAGTTTTAAATGCTATCTATCTAAATATATAAAAGCCTAAGCGACCATCGCAACCAAATGGACGACTGAACAGGCTGCATGAGGTGACCAGGCCCGCAGGGGGCAGTTGGAGGCGACCAGTCTGGCAGAGGAGGGCAGTGAGGGGTGACCAGGCTGGTGTGGGGGCAGTTGGGGGCGACCAGTCTGGCAGAGGAGGGCAGTGAGGGGTGACCAGGCTGGTGTGGGGGCAGTTGGGGGCGACCAGGCTGGCATGGGGGGCAGTAAGGGGCAACCAGGCCAGCAAGGGGGGGCAATAAGGGGTGAACAGGCTGGCGGGGGGCTGTTAGGGGTGACCAGGCCGGTGGGGGGAGCAGTTGGGGGCACCCAGGCTGGCAGGGGAGCAGTAAGGGGTGACCAGGCTGGCAGGGGGGGGCAGTTTGGGGTGACCAGGCCAGCAGGGGGGCCAGTTAGGGGTGACCAGGCCAGCAGAGGGGCCAGTTAGGGGTGATCAGGCAGGCAGGCAGGTGAGCAGTTAGGAGCCAGTGGTCCTGGATTGTGAGAGGGATGTCCCGGATTGGAAAGGGTGCAGGCTGGGCTGAGGGCCCCACCCCCACCCCCATGCACGAATTTCATGCACTGGGCCTCTAGTCTATATATAGAAAAGCCTAATATGCAAAGTGTCCCCTTGGGAGTTGGACTGACCTAAAGTTCGATCGCTCACTATGACATGCGCTGACCACCAGGGGGCAGCGTGGAATGAAGGAAGGCCCCAGACGGCAGTCGGGGAAAGGAGGACCCGGCCGGTAGCCACTAGGGACTCTACCCATGCACGAATTTTGTGCACTGGGCCTCTAGTCTCTATAATAATGTCCCCAAGAGTATAACTCCAGCCCAGATCTCTACTTTGAATTTCAGACTCTAAGTCCAACTACATACTAACTTCTCTGCTTGGACATCAAACAGGCAACTCAAACTCGGTATGTCCAAAATCAAATGCTTAAACTTATCCCCACAACCTGCTCCTTTTCTGATCCTCCCACCTTAGTTGTGGTTGAATGTTCTTTCTCATGCCCAACATCCAACTCATTAGCAATTCCTTTGCCTCTACTTTTAAAATATAAGCAGTATCCAATATCAAACCACATCCTACCACCCTACTACAAGCCACCATCATCTCTTTTTTTTAATATATATCTTTATTGATTTCAGAGAGGAAGGGAGAGGGAGAGAGAGAGATGGAAACATCAATGATGAGAATCATTGATAGGCTGCCTCCTGCACGTCCCCCAACCAGGGGGATGGAGTCCGCAACCGGGGCATGTGGCCCTGACTGGAATCCAACCTGGGACCCTTCAGTCCACAGGCCCACGCTCTATCCACTGAGCCAAACCAGCCAGGGCCCACTATCATCTCTTACCCGCATTACTGCACTAGTCCCCTAACTGGTTTCCTACTCTACCCTTGCCCCTACAGTCTATTCTCAATAGAGCAATTAGAGTGATGTTATTAAAGCAAATATTAGTCATGACGCTTCCCTTTTCAAAACTCTCCAATGGTTTCCCATTTTCCTCAAAGGAACAGCCAAAGGCCCTTATGCATAGGGTATCCGTACTCACCTCCTGATTCACTGACCTCAGTCCTACTGTAAGTTTGTGCCTGTTGCCTTGTCACATGTATGGACAGCGTTTCCTTTGCTCAGTCATGACCCAGAGTGGTCTATGCATTCCATTATACGGCCAACCTACCCACGAAGCCCTCCCCAAGTCACCTCCTTCCCCCACCTGCTCTGCTCCTCGGCTCCCGCCCCACGGCAGCCTTGGGCCTGTCCCTAGAACATGCTGTGGCTCCCAGGGCGTGAGCCTCCTTTGTCTTTTTTTTTTTTTTTTTTTTTTTCAGAGAAGAAGGGAGAGGGATAGAGAGATAGAAACATCCATCAGCTGCCTCCTGCACACCCCCCACTGGGGATGTGCCCGCAACCAAGGTACATGCCCTTGACCGGAATCGAACCCGGGACCCTTCCGTCCGCAGGCCGACGCTCTATCCACTGAGCCACACCGGTCAGGGCCTCCTTTGTCTTCTGAACTCAAACAGTACCTTTAGTGAAACCTTTGCCGCCAACCCCATTTAAAATGGAGCCATGCTTTCCTTCCTATCCCCTTTCCTACTATTTTTTTTCCCCCCTTGTAGCCCTGGCTTAACACCATCTAAAATATGTCGTTTACTTGTTCATCTTGTTCGTTGACTGCCTCCTCTCGAGGTGGAGTTAAGCCCCACGAAAAAGTAACTTTTGCTTTCCTCGCGGCTGCACTCGGAACAGCCCCTGGCTCTCAGGTGCAGCCCGAATCGCCCGCCCTCCTTCCCGGGCTGCAGGGACCCTGCAGGGCCGGGGGCTCCTCCTCGCGTGAGGGCAGGGGGGCCCCGCCCCGCCTTCGGGGGAGGGAAGATGGCGGCGCCCAGAGGGAGGGCCGCGAACGAGAGGCTGCCGGCCCGCTAGAGCGTCCACGCCGCGCCCACGCTGCGGTGGCGTCCTGGGAAGGCGCGAATTCCGGGCTTCCGTGCTGGTCCTCCTCGTCACCATCGTCCCAGGGCGCTGCGGGGAGCGGAGCTACCCCTCCGCGGTGGCTGGGTCAGACCTGCCTGGCGCCTCCCCGCGATGGGGATCCCCGGGGTCTGAGGCGTGCAGGACGAGCGTGTCCGATTTAGTATCACGGTTTTTCTCCCCTGGTGTTGGCTCCTGGCTCGGACTTGGTGACTTCCGAGTTTCGGTCCAGTCACCGGTTCTAAGGGTCCCCTGACACAGACCCAGTCCGCCCCCCAGGGCCGAGGACGTGCAATGCGCCCACCCCCCGGAGAGCCCCACTCCGAGTGCAGGCTCTAAATGCGCATTCCTGGCGACCCACCCTCCGTGCCCCAGCCGTGAGCTCCCCAGGGTTCAATCCAAGGAGTCCGGACCCCTCCCGCCGGCCCCTGGGGCAGATGAGCCCTCGGCCACCGCCCCTATAATTTCCTGCAGACCCAGCAAACAAAAGGCTCGGGAAGAGAGGCGAGGCTGCGCGGGGCGCCCTTCCTGCAGGAACAGCTGATGGAGCACACGGGCCCTGGAGGGAGCGCAGGGGAGGGTTGGAATTCTAGGGTTCCTGTGGGACCGCAGTGGGAGGCCAGACTCTAGATCTCGGGGAGGTAGGGAGTCCAGGGAAGTGGATGTGGAGGGCCCAGGCATGTCACCTGAGTTTGCTGGGCTCTCCTAGGTGCCCACTGCCTTGTGGGAGTGATGTCAACCTTAGGGAATGGAGGGGGTGGAGGAACGCGGGTTCAGGTGAGTTCTCGGGCCCCGCGGAGGCTGGAAGGGTGGGGGCTGGGAGAAGCCCGAAGCCCTGCGTCATCTCCTCTGGGGCCCAGCCTACAGCCCCCTGGCCTGACCTGCTACCCTCGGTGCTGGCCCCACCCAAGCGTGATTTCCTGCTCCTCCCCAGGCTCAGAGCTTTCCCTTGCCAAGCTCCATGAACCAGCCCAGGAGCTTCTTGTCCCTTCAGGACCCTGATAGCCTATCCCCCAGCCACAAATAGTCCTTCTTAAATCCCCTCCGACAGCCAATGTCCCTGCCCCATTCCTGTCAAGGACACAATGGTAAGGGAAGGGCCACATCCAGTGGGTGGGGGGATGTTGGCATGGAGGGGGGGCTTGGCCTCATATCCTGTCAGGCTGCCAAGGGAAGAGAGGAAACAAAAGACTTCCCCCTGCTGGGACAATGAGCCTCCCACTACCGCTCCCCCTTTCTACTCCATCCACCCCCCCCCCCCCCCCAACAACAGCCTCTCCCTTTTAGCTCTGACCTCCAGCCTCTTTGCCTCCTGCTAACCACCACCTCCTTGCCCTCAGGTAGCCTTGGCCTCTGCTGTGAGCTCTGCCCTTCCCCTTCCCTCCTTCTTATCAGGCCCCTCTAATGCTCATTCCCAGTCCTAGCTGTTTCAGTCCCCTGCTCTCCCATTAGTGCTCAGGGGCCCTTCTTCTATCCCCAGCACCAAGATTAGAGGCTGGATGGGCAAGGCTCTGGTGAATGTGAGGGGGGAGGTCAAACCCCTTTCAAGGCTAGTGGAAAGTAGAAGCTCTGCCCGAGAAAGGCTTCAAGTCTGAGGGAGGGAAATGCCCTCGGCCTGGCCTGGGTGAGAGGAAGGAAAGGGCCTGGGAAGTGGGGCTGGAAGGCTGTCCTGGGTGCAGTGGGAGAGCACCTCAGAGGAGTCAGGCCTACCTGCTGACTACTAGTGAGTGCACTGGGCAGGTCACTTAACCGTTTGAGCCTGTCTCATCTTTAAGTTATTTTTAATCATCACCCGAGGATATGTTTTCATTGATTCTTTAAAGAGAGAGGAAGGGAGAAACATTGATCGGTTGCCTCCCCCACACACCCCAACCAGGGATGGAACCCACAACCTTTTTGGTGTACAGTACAATACTCCAACAAACTGCACCACCAGGGTGCCTGTCTCTTCTTTAAAGAGGATGTCATAATAACACCCATCCTGCCTGTCTAACCAGGTTCTTATGATGATCTAAATATGATAATGTTTGTTTTTTTAAAGGTGAACTAGTAAGGTTTTCCTCAGTCTTCCCAATCTATAGTCTCCTCCACACCCCCATTCCCACTCCCTGAAGCTTACATCACCACATATGCTCAAAACTCCCAAACTTGCATCTCCAGCCAAAAAGCTGTCTCTGAACTCCTAAATAGTACACAGCAATCTCAAATTCAGCAGGCCCATCATCTTCCTCCCCCATGGTCTGGTTCACTAGCTCCTACCAAGCTGCCCAAATCTGAAACTTGAATCATGCTTGATTTCAGCCTCCCCCATCCCCACAGCTAGGTTGTAGTTCTGCCTACTTTAGCTTTTTGATATCTCTTAAATGCTATCCTAAGATACACACACACATACACACCTATGTCCATCCAAAACCTCACTGTCATTTGGAGAACTGCATTTAGTTTCTCTGCCTTTTTCTTTTTAAAAATATATCTTTATTGTTTGGAGAGGAAGGGTGATGGAAAGAGAGATAGAAACATCAATAATGAGAGAGAATCATTGATCAGCTGCCTCCTGCACGCCCCACACTGGGATCAAGACTGCAACTCGGGCATGTGCCCTGACTGGGAATCAAACCGTGACCTCCTGGTTCATAGGTCAGCGCTCAACCACTGAGCCCTGCCTGCTGGGCTCTGCCTTCAGTCTTTATCCCTTTCAATACGTTCTCCAAAGTTGTATAGTGGGAACTTTCTAGACAAATCCACCGATGTTTCTTTTTTTAATTTTATTTTATTTTATTTATTTTTTACAGAGAGGAAGGGAGAGGGATAGAGAGCTAGAAACATCGATGAGAGAGAAACATCGATCAGCTGCCTCCTGCACACCTCCTACTGGGGATGTGCCCGCAACCAAGGTACATGCCCTTGACCAGAATCGAACCTGGGACCTTTCAGTCCGCAGACCGACGCTCTATCCACTGAGCCAAACCGGTTTCGGCTCCACCGATGTTTCTTTGCCTAAAATACTTCAATGGCTCCCAAGGTATTCAGAAGAAGTATATACTTCTGGAAGATCCTATAACGGCCAAGGTTGGCCGTGCTCACCTCTCCAGCTCATCCATTGCCACTGTCCTTGCACTCTACACTCTGGTATTATGAACTCTTGGCAGTTTGGGAGCAATCTCACCATGTTTATGCTTTTGTATCTGCTCCTTCTTCAGCCTTTAAAGCAACTATTCCTGCCAATCTCCTTTATGACTCATTTAGGCTGCATTAGCTTCTCCAGAAAGCTCACCTTCACCCTGCAGGCTGGATAAGGTGTGCTTCCTTCCTAATCCCATAGGACCCTTTGTATGCCACCATTTATGCTCAACACATTTCCTATGTTAGAGGTCCCATGGCTATTTCTATCCCTGGCTGTCAACTAGAAGGCAGAGGATGACTTTGTGTCCCCAATCCTGGCCCCATAGTAAAATGTTCAATAAGTAATTTCTGAGTAGCCCTGGCCAATGTGGCTATGTTAGTTGGAGTGTTGCCCCATATACCAAAAGGTTTCAGGTTCTATTCCAGGTCAGGGCACATGCCCAGGTCGTGAGCTCAATTCCCAGTGGTGGGCGTGCAGGAGACAGACGATCAATGATTCTCTCTCATCATTGATGTTTCTATCTCTCTCCCTCCCTCTCCCAAATCAATAAAAATATATAAATATCCTATATAATAAAATAGCCTATATAATAAAAGCCTAATATGCTAAGTGTCCGGTCATCTGTTCAACCAATCAAAGCGTGATATGCTAATGATATGCTAAGACTGCTCAACCGCTCACTATGACGTGCACAGACCACCAGGGGGCAGGCGCTCCAACCAGTAGGTTAGCTTGATGGTGGGGTTCGGTTGATCGGGACTGAGCGAGAGAGAAGGGCCGGACACACCTTAGAGCCCTCCCGCACCCCTCCCTGGCTCCAATCGTGCACTGGTGGGGTCCCTAGGACTGGCTTGTGCCCTCTCACAATCCAGGACCCCTCGGGGGATGTCAAGAGCCAGTTTCGTTTTGGCCTGATCCCACAGGCCAGGCTGAGGGACCCCATTGCTGCACGAATTTGTGCACTGGGCCTCTAGTATGCATATATTTATTTACTAGTATTTACTATGGGCCAGACAGTTTATGTTGAGGATCTGTTGTATCTGCTTTCATGAAATATAGGGCCACATGCAAGTAAATATACAATCACTAATAAATTAATAAAGGCTTTTATGTGTGTGTCTAATACAACTTTGTATATGATGATTTCAGAAATATTTGTGGTAATAAGATGAGGCCTGGATTCAGATTTTGTCAGTCCTGATGTTTATGTAATTTGGGGAACCCTTATTAAGAAAACAAAATTATGAATATAAAATTAGGTATAAAAGTTAATGTTTATTTAGATTGAGAAATCACAACCAGTTGCAAATGTTAGGTGATAAATACCATAAAAATTACAAAAGCTAGATAAGAACTTATTTATGACTAAAGATGTTAACCATTTGTCATACATTGCAAATGAAATACCATGTGTCTTGCTATCATTTTATTGTGGTGTTTTACATTTTGGTTGTACAAAAGTTGTGTATTCAAATGTAATCACATGTTGCTTTTTAAAAAGCTAGATAAACAACCCTGGCCGGGTAGCTCAGTTGGTTTGAGTGTCAGAAATAACTACTGAATACACCTTTATAATACTTTCATGTACTGCTCTGGCTGGTGTGCCTGGGTTGGGCTTCGTCCTGTGCACCAACAGGTTGCTGGTTCAATTCCTGGTCAGGGCACATGCCCGGGTTTTGGGCTCGATCCCAGTAGGGGATGTGCAAAAGGTGGCAGATCAACGTTTCCCTCTCTCTCCCTTCCTCTCTCTCCTTAAAGAACAATTTAAAATATTCTTTTTTAAAAATATATATATTTTATTGATTTTTTTACAGAGAGGAAGGGAGAGGGATAGAGAGCTAGAAACATCAATGGGAGAGAAACATCGACCAGCTGCCTCCTCCTGCACACCCCCTACCGGGGATGTGCCCGCAACCAATACATGCCCTTGACCGGAATCGAACCTGGGACCTTTCAGTCCTCAGACCGATGCTCTATCCACTGAGCCAAACCGGTTTCGGCTTAAAATATTCTTAAAAAAACATTAAAAAATACTACTTTCACATCCTACCTTTTTCTTACAGGTGTACTCTTTGACCACCTCTTTATATGATGATGATTTTATATTATTATTTTTTATTCTCTCAGTATCTGCCTTCCCTCTAATATGAACAATTTAATTTTCCCTTCCATTATTGAATTTATTTATTTATTTATTTATTTATTCTCACCCAAGGATATGAGGATATTTTTTAAAGAGAGGGGAATTAACAGAGGGGAGGGAGAGAAACATTAACATGAGAGAGACACATCAATTGGTTGCTTCCCACAAGGGGCCAGGACAAACCCTGAAACTGAGGTACTGCCTTTGGCTGGGAACCGAACCCGAAACCTTTTGGTCCAACACTGTAATCTCTGAGCCAAATCGGCCAGTGCCCATTATTGAATTTATAAAATCTTTTGGCTCATCATTGGTGAGATGAAAAGCCTCTATCAAATCCCTTTCCTACAAGAGGTATAAGATTCCAGACCATTTCAAAGGTTCTCATGCAGTGACTCACCTTAAAAACTGTTTAAATAGATGGCACTCATTAACCAGGGCTTTGGGAGGAGCTGGGTAGGTGAGGGCTGCTGAAGTGTAAACTTCAAGAGCTTCCAGATAAATTTAACCTGACAGGCATATAGGGCCAGAGGACGGGGGCTGGGATATGGAAAGAAGAGTGACAATTTCTACAATATATGATGAAATGAGATGATCTGTTGTGGGTTTTTTTAGTATGTATAGGAAAAGTTCTAACTCCAAGACTGCTCCAAACTGTAATGATGTGGATAGCAAAAGGAAAGCCCTGCCAGCTGTTGGGGGGTTACTGGGGGGTGGGGGTGCTCCACATAGGTACTGCCATGGCGATACATGACAGCAGCATACTGATCATAGGCAGGGAATGGGGTGACAGCCTAATATTTGGGGTGGGAAGACAGTGAAGTGCCCGAAGTGCTTTGATAATGAAGAAAGGAGGGCTTGAGGTTTGTTCGGGCTGGTTTAGGTAGTGACATGGCTGCTCACCTGTGTAACAGTGGATATTGAGTTAGCTTGCCTAGGAAGTAGTCTTGGATGGTCAGAGGGTGGAGGAAATGACCTCACACCTACAGCATAGACCAAGGGTGATTCCTTAGCACTGATTGGAGTGAAAATCTTAGCCATCATCTCCATGAAAAGGGGAAGTAATGGGATCTCTGCCAGATTATAAGATCTTTGTGGCCAGAAGCCATGTTTTACAAATCTTGCAAATCATCTGTCACATAGTAGATGCTCATTTTATTCATTCTTTTATTGGTATATACTAGGTACTAAGAACTGGATTACATGCTGGGGGTTGGGAGCTGAGGACCCAATGATATGGGATCTACTGGGTATTTTCTTACTTTAGATGCTCTCTTCTCTCTAGCTGAGGGGGGCGGGGTCTGGTACTCAGGGGTCAGAAATACAGGGTTCAAGTCTACAGTGAGGGTGAGCTATTACACGATTTCACCCCTCTGTCTTATCAGCTCTTCACTCCACCCTGCCTCATTTCTCTGTGCATCTTGGTCTCTACGATTTAAGCCATGCACACCTCCACCCCATCATGATGAATCTGATTCATCCATAATGGTGCACCACCCCACCTCCACCACCAAATGAGAAGAATCGAGCAGAGCCCAGGAGGAGACATAACTTTTAGAGGAGAGAGTCTGAGTGCAGAGAAAAAGCAGGGAAAGGTGAGGGAAGGGGCGAGTGTAACCTGGAGGAGAAGCCGACTTAGATCAGGGAGGGAGGAGGGTGGTATTCCCAGTCCCGGCCTGGTCTGCCTGACTCCAGCCAAGCCGGCTGTTTCCTGCCCTTTGTGACCCCCCCACCCCGGAGCAGGACCCAGGCTGGGCAATGAGGAAGGGCAAGGGTGTGGGGAGCACCACTTGTGGCAGGAAGATAAGTGAGCTGGGACAAGAGGTCACTAGAGGCCTGGCTGTCCTCTCTGGGGTGTTAGAGGCACTTGGCAGCCCCCCAGGCATCAGTGGCTCCTCCTTCCCTCTCTCTGGGCTCCTC
The DNA here is from genome assembly GCF_027574615.1 of Eptesicus fuscus. NCBI lineage: Eukaryota > Metazoa > Chordata > Mammalia > Chiroptera > Vespertilionidae > Eptesicus > Eptesicus fuscus. The sequence continues at coordinate 33,103,977 of NC_072476.1, forward strand.
AGCTCCTCCAGACCCTGTCCCCCTTTCCTTCTAGTTCTTCCACTGGAAGACTCCTGCAGCACCCTCCATCCACCCCTTGACTCACACTAGGTGCCCTGATGTAGAAGGGGGCTGGTGGGAAGTTCACTGCTTTCCTAGACCCTCCCCTCTAACTGATGATATGGGGGGCGGGGGTGGCAATGAGAGGAAGAGCCCTCCCAGCCATCCCGAGGGCCCCCAGGAGCCAGACAGGAAACAGCTTCAGGAAAGACAGCCGCAGCCGCGGCCCCAGCCCCAAGGGTCAGGGCTGCGGGTGGCGCGGAGCCCTCCCAAACTCGACAGTGAGAATGAGGACGCTGAGTTGGGAATCCATCAGGACCCCTCACTCGCTCAGACCCAGCTACCTTTTATCTACCCTTGCTTCCTAGACTTTTCTATGTTCCTCCCCATCTCAACCCAGTTGCCTCACGTCCTCCCCGCACTTGTCAGTGCCAGGTTGAGGGCATAGTTTAAGTCCCCAAATACTGGACTTAGTTTGTTGAATGATTGTGTGAACGTTCACTCCAGGGTTATCTAAGCTGAGATCGCTGCCTCCAGGCCCCCAGGGCCACCCTCCATCCTCAAAAGCTTCCCCCGAACACGGTCCCCTGCGCCAACTAGGGGGTAGTGGGCTAATCCAGAAGAATCCGAAATCCGCAGGAAAATAATGCGCACCTCTGGGGGGCTCTCCGCGCTGCCGGGTGTGCTTCTCCGCTCCCGGGTCCGCCGGGTTCGGGCCTGCCCCCGGGGTCCCTGGGCCCCGATCCGGACGCGCGAGATCAGGGTTGGAGCACCCAGCCCAGTGCACTTCTGGGCGGCCCCGGGCTGCGCGCCCTCCGCCCCTCCCCCTTCTCCCAACTTTCTCCCAACTTTCCGAACTGCTGCGCTCGGCGCCCCGCTCCGCTTCCCTCATGAATTATTCAGCAGCGCGCGATCCAATCAGCGCGCCCCGGCCCCCCAGGCCGAGCCCGGGCTGGGGGCGGCTCCCCCAGCTCCCGCGCGCCCCTCCCTCCTCCGCCAGGCGCCGCCTGGCCCAGTCCCGGCCCCGGCCAGCCCAACCCGGCGGTCCTGCCCCGTTCCGCAGCCTCCCTCCCGCTCCGGCTTCCACCCTCCCCGCCGGCGCGGAGCGCAGTCGGCCCCGCAGCGCGAGCAGCGCCACTCCAGGGAGGGGGCTAGAAAGCGCGAGACGGGCCCACCCCCAGCCAGCTGGGGCGGAACCCCGAGGCCCCGGAGGGACCCCGACTCCAGCCACGTCTCTCTCTGCTCCCGCCCGGCGCGTCCCCTGCGAGGACGCCCCCCGCCAGCCCGTGCGGTGGGGACGCGGGGCCACACCTGGGCGCCGCCGCCCGGTGCCCGGCGCGCCCGCATGGGCCTGCGCTGAGGCTCCGACCGAGAGTCCCGCGCGGGGAGTCGGCGTCTACCCGCTCAGGGGGGGTTCAGAACTGGGGGGGCTAGCGCCCCCCAAACTCAGATCGGATCCGACCGGAGTGAGGCGGCGCCATGGAGCTCCGGGCTTTGCTCTGCTGGGCTTCACTCGCAGCCGCTTTAGAAGGTGAGTTTCCTTAGCGGCATCCCGCCACCCCTGGGGCCCCCAAAGTTGGGCCTCAGGAGTGGAGGGGCCGACCTCTCCCTACCCTCCCCAGCACCTCAACCCCGAACACTTCGGACCAATAGTACTAGACCGGGCGGGGGGCGGGGAAGAGGCGGCCCAGCGGGGAGTGGAGTTTTCTTTTGTTTGGAAAAGAGATGGAGTCGGGCTCCGTCCTGGGACGTCCCCCAGCCCAGGCTCCCCAAACTCTCACTCCTGACTTCAGACGCTTTTGGTGGCCTTTCCTTTTCTCCCTACTCCAATCTTCAAAACTCTCTTCAAAGTTTCTGACCCTCTTCTCTCCTCGGCAAAAAAGAAGGAAAGGTTTCCGGAGAAACAACTGCAGACAAGGCAGAATTTTGTGCTAGGCCATAAACTGCCCCCGCCCCTCATTCCTTGGCATTTACACCTTGATCCTACAATTTCACACGCCTCTGTCGGGATGGCCACCTTCTGCACTCACACTCTAAACAAATCTCCCAAAGCCACTACCCCTGCCACAGAGAGGCCCCCTTCCTGGTCTCCCAGGCTTGCACCCCAGTCCTTTAAATGCTCTCTAGACCCCAGCCCTGCCCAAGTCCTAGACAAGCTGGCTTTCCTCCAAGGCTGCAGGCCAGCAGAAACTGACCTGTGCAGCCCCGCTAGTCCTGACTCAGCCTAATGACCGCCTACCTCCTCATCTCTCTGAATTTCTAATTTTTCTATATTCTCCCCCAAACTTTCCTCATCCATGAGCCTCTCCCTTTCCTTCACCTCCTAGAGGGGAACCAAGAGCCCTATAAACCCTCCTAATCTCCTTTCAATGAGCTGCACCTCCCCCCCATCTTTTTCACTGGAATCAAAGGGGTCTTTGGGGAGGGGGTTTTAGGGAGGCTGCTGAGGAGGAGGAATCAAAGGCAGTTGGAAACCCCTCTCCCTCAGGCTGGGCAGTGCTGCTCTGAGTTGGGGATCAAAGGCTGGGGAATGGGGAGAGGGAAGACTGGCCTGGGCTCAGAGAAAGAAGGGGCAAGACTGGGAGAGAAAGGAAAGCAGAGTGGAGAGGAAACCCACCCGGATGAAGTGGAGTGAGAGGAAAAGAAGAATGCCAAGAGGAAAAGGGAGTCACTTCTAATTGCGGTTATGAAGTGCTTTCTAGGCCCCAGGCCCATGCTGAGGGCTTTATATTTTCATGGTTCCCACAGCCTTGGGGGTGGGAGGGATTGTTCTCCCATTTTACAGATGAAGAGCCTGAGGCTTAGAGGAGTTAAGTAATTTATCCTAGGCTGGGTGAAAAGTGGGAGACAGAAAGGAGGAGAGAGCTGGCTAGAGAAATGGAGGTGGACAGAGGGGTGAGAGGCAAAAGAACTACCAGATCAAAGAGAGGTCCAGGAGGAGGCAAGACCAGAGAAAGTGAGCCACCCCGCACAGGGACTGCCCTGAAACAGACAGTGTGTAAATTGGAGACAGGAAAACACTATCCAGGCTGGAACAATGGAGGGTGGGGACGGCAGCCTCTATCCACCCCTTTCCCAGAACCCTGGCATCCTGTCCCCAGCATGCTGGACTGTCTCCCGCCACTCATGGGGGCCTGGGCCTTACCTGGGGCTGGCCAGTCCCACCTAATCCCTTGCCTAGGTGGATATCACTTGGTCCCTGGGAAGAGGTTGCCTCACCCACTTGCCCTCCCTTCTCTCCAGCAGCCCCCATGTTGGGAAGTGGGGACCTGGTCCCAGGTGTGCTGCTGGCTGCCCTAGGGGCCGGCGGTCCACATTGCCTTGGCCTCCAAGGGGATTCCCCTACCTTCCCTCCACCCTCAGCTGCGGGGGCCTGTGCAGTTTCCCCTAATCCACCGCTTCCGCCAGAGGCCCACCCCTCTCTGGTGTCCCTCCCCCAGGCTGAGCTGAGCCAGGTGTGTTCACCACCCCGCATACACACACCCCTGAAGTCTCCTCCCCTTTTCCTCCCCATAACCAAATCCAGATGTGAGGCCTCTGCAGGCTGGGGCCAGGGCGGGAACCCAAGCATCCCAGCCTCCAGCACTTCCTCCTCTGACACCAGTGAGCTGAAGGGAGGGGAGGGAGTCGGGGTTCTGGCTGGGCCTCAGGAGCTGAGCCCCACCTTCCTGGATCTGAAGGACTGGAGTGTTGGGTCTCAAAAGGGGTGGGGACAGGGAAGAGGAATAGAGTTGGGGGCAGGGAGGCAGCAACTTGGGGACTGGGGAATTGACCCTGGAGGCCCTGGAGGGGTGTCCCCATGCCAGCAGCCCTTTGCTCACCACAAGGTCAAGGCCAGGTCGGGGCTCTAGTTTAATCCTTTTTGAGCTGTTTGCCCTTCTCCCTCTTCCAGTGTTTGCACCTTCCCCTATCTTCCAGGGTACTCCCATTCAGGGAGGCCTAGATCTGGGAGTCCTAAGAGGGCAGCCAACCTACCAGCGGTTAGGGATGGGGTAAACATTCAGAAAAAGAGGCAAGAAATGGGAGGGCAAGGCTCACTCCCCTCCTCGTCTCTTGAATGACTCCTCCAGCTTGGAGCTAGGAGGACCCCCCACTATCTCCGTTCCCAGGCATCTGGTCTTCCCGGTGTCTCCCCTAAGCCCTGACTGGCTCTGTCTGTCTGTCTTAGAGACTCTACTGAACACAAAATTGGAAACTGCCGATCTGAAGTGGGTGACGTTTCCTCAGGTGGACGGGCAGGTAAGAGCTGGGCCCAGGAGCTGGGGTTCAGAAGGGGAACTGAAGGACGAGCAGCACCAGTGCTGGCCTGCTTCCCATGCCACTGCCCCCCAGGTCACAGCAGCAGGAACTAGTGTCCTCTGAGCTCTTGCTCTCAGAGGTCCCCTTCCCTAGCCACTCCTGCTTGGTGACGAACACCCTCCCACTGACCTTGAAGCCACCCAGCAGCCCCTGTGCTGACCCCTTCTGCCCGCAGTGGGAGGAGCTGAGCGGCCTGGATGAGGAGCAGCACAGCGTTAGGACCTACGAGGTGTGTGATGTGCAGCGAGCCCCAGGCCTGGCCTACTGGCTGCGCACAGGTTGGGTCCCCCGGCGAGGTGCTGTCCACGTGTACGCCACACTGCGCTTCACCATGCTCGAGTGCCTGTCCCTGCCCCGAGCTGGGCGCTCCTGCAAGGAGACCTTTACAGTCTTCTACTTCGAGAGTGATGCCAACACGGCCACAGCCCTCACGCCAGCCTGGATGGAGAACCCTTACATCAAGGTACCCACGCAGGGCACTGCCACGGGCCAGGGTGGGGCAGGCCTGTGGTCTAGGGGCGGTGGCGGTGAACTTCCAAGGTCCTTGGTTGGGGCACTGGGAGCGGGAGCCTCAGGTCTGGAAGGGAAGGAGGTGGTCTGCTCGGTGGAGCAGCAGCATGCAGTTGGGCTGCCGGCCTGGCCGCCAGAGGAGGTTCTCTTGGCTACTCCGCTCTGCTGTACTTGGGCCATCCCGCACTCCCCGCTTTACTTTCCTACCCGTCACCCTGGAATGGCTTCTCTCTGCCTCTTCTTCCCACCTATTATGTCTTCCGAGTTCCAGCTCCTTTGGGTACCTTTGCTGAGGTGCCCCGCTGTGGGGTCCCCCCTGTCATAGCCCTCCTCATACTTGACAGCATATCCGTGTCTCCTTCATTTCTGTTTCCTCCACACTGAGTTCAGGACCGGGCATAGAGGAGATACATTTTGCGTGTTGACACGTTTTTGTAGGATGAGTGAGTGAACAGAAAGGGGGAGTACAGGACGGCGTCCGGACACATCCTAGGGGCTCGGCAAGTGTCTGCGGAAGGACGAGCTAGGAAGAAGAAGACAGTCCTTGGGGAGTGGAGGACAGCAGTTGAGTCTCTTCTTGGACCCGGCAGGTAGACACAGTGGCTGCTGAGCATCTGACCCGGAAGCGTCCTGGGGCTGAGGCAACTGGGAAAGTGAACGTCAAGACGCTGCGTCTGGGCCCGCTCACCAAAGCTGGCTTCTACCTGGCTTTCCAGGACCAGGGCGCCTGCATGGCCCTGCTGTCCCTGCACCTCTTCTACAAGAAGTGTGCCCAGCTGACGGTCAACCTCACCCGCTTCCCGGAGACCGTGCCTCCTGAGCTCGTGGTGCCCGTGGCAGGAAGCTGTGTGGCTGATGCTGTCCCTGCCTCTGGCCCCAGTCCCAGCCTCTACTGCCGGGAGGATGGCCAGTGGGCTGAGCAGCCGGTCACGGGCTGCAGCTGTGCTCCGGGGTTCGAGGCCGCCGAGGGGAATACCAGGTGCCGAGGTGAGGGCTGGCCTGTCCCCAAGAAGTTGTTGCCGATCCATGTGGGGAAGGTCCTGTACCCTTGGTCTTGGACCCACTTTTTGAATTTTCACTTTGAACATTCTTTGCTCTCCTAAGGCACTCAGTTCCTGGAGGGGCTCTCTTTCCCCCCCTGCCCATTCCCAGCACAGTTCCGAGCCTTCCTCGCTTCCACATTCTTCCTGTGTCCACTCTGTGCTGGGCCTGGGAGGCTGTCCAGGGAGGCAGGACCTTATTGGGCTCAGAGGACAAAGGTGTCGTGGTCTCTGCTCTTGTTCATGATGGTTCCTGGCTGTTTTCACAAGCCATTTTGACAGATGGGGCAAGAATGTCAAATGCTGTGTGTGTTCCTCACCACTTCAGTATCCCAGTGGCTGTTAGATCGGCTACTCTATCCTGCTCAGAAAGAAGCATACACATTGCTGTGTCACAAACTTTTCTTCCTACTACGATCATTGTATTTCAACTTGCTTGATTTACTTTATAATCCAGTGTGTTTTGCGGTGTGCATTTAAAATTGTTGTTCTGAGCCTTGGTCTCTGGGTTGTGGGTATTAGGGTTAATCCCTGGTCTGGAGGAGGCTTCCCTCTCATAGATGTGAGATTTCTGAGCTCCTGCCCTGTTTCCCCCTTGGCACTTCATGCAAACTTAAAAGCAGCTGCGTGTTTTTTTGTTGTCACTAATCCTCACCTGAGGATATTTTTCCATTGGTTTTTTTTTAGAGAGTGTGGAAGAGGGGGAGGCAGGAGGAGGGTGAGGAGAAAAACATTGATGTGAGAGAGACACATCCACTGGTTGCCTCCCACATGTGCCCCTTGTAGGGCCAGGGAATGTATAGGTACGCGCTGCTCTTGATGGGGCATCGAACCCAAGACTCTTTGGTCCCTGGGCCGATGTTCTAAACGCTTAGCAACACTAGCCAGGGCCAACTGCATGTTTTTCATGCATGTTTATTGAATGCTTGCTTTCTTTCAGCCTGTGCCCAGGGCACCTTCAAGCCTCTGTCTGGGGAGGGGTCCTGCCAGCCATGCCCAGCCAACAGCCATTCCAACACCATTGGCTCACCCATCTGCCAGTGCCGCGTAGGGTACTTACGGGCCCGCACAGACCCCCGGGGTGCACCCTGTACCAGTAAGTGACCAGTGACCCCTGGGGTGGACCCCCATTCCAGCCTCCACCTGCCCAGGCCTTCCCCTTCTTGACCCTGGCTTGCTGGTGCCCAGCTAAATCAGTGTGGCTGCCTATCTGTCCCACTCCCCACCCCTTCCATTTGCTCAGCCTCTGTCTGATTTCCTGGTTTCCTGCAGCCCCGCCATCGGCTCCAAGAAGTGTGGTTTCCCGCTTAAATGGTTCCTCCCTGCGCCTGGAGTGGAGTGCCCCCCTCGAGTCAGGTGGCCGGGAGGACCTCACCTATGCACTCCGCTGCCGCGAGTGCCGGCCTGGGGGGTCCTGCACACCCTGTGGAGGAGACCTGACCTTCGACCCTGGCCCCCGGGATTTGGTGGAGCCCTGGGTCACCATTCGAGGGCTGCGTCCTGACTTCACCTATACCTTTGAGGTCACTGCCTTGAATGGGGTATCTTCCTTAGCCACCGGGCCCGTCCCGTTTGAGGCTGTGAATGTCACCACTGACCGTGAGGGTGAGTCTGGGACCTGGGGGCAGCCTGTGGTCAGATGGGAGAGATGTTGGTGGGTAGAAGAAGCCAGCGAGGTCTGAAGGGGGGAAAGGCAGAGGCTATGGAGTGGGATCCCCAGGAAGTATGGAGCGTCAGGGCTTTGGGCGCAAGAGGCAGAAAGAGAGTGAAAAAGATGCAAGGCGGGCTGGAGAGTTGAGGATGGAAGTCGGAAGGGATTCTTGGAATATCTGGAGGATCAAGGCAGGTGTAGCCAGCAGAAGCATTGGGAAAGGTAAGGGACCGACATGCTAAGAGGAAGAGCCCCAACATGTCTTGTCCCTCACAGTGCCACCCCCAGTATCCGACATCCGGGTGACTCGGTCCTCACCTAGCAGCTTGAGCCTGGCCTGGACTGTTCCCCGGGCACCCAGTGGAGCAGTGCTGGACTATGAGGTCAAGTACCATGAGAAGGTGAGACCAGGCACCACCCCTGGGGCTGGGGGTGGGCAGTGCGACGTGCTCTCGGAGTGGAACGCTGAATTGCAGACACTTGAATTCCAGCTCTGTGAGAGCTCGGGCCAGCCCCTTGGCCTTTCTGAGCTCGGCATCCCCATCCGTAAAATAGTCGCCTCATCACGCAACTATTACATGAGACAGTGAATGCCAACGCTCAGCACAGTGCGCATAAGTCAGCACAAAGGCCTCGCCTGCTACGTTACAAGACCAAGATGCTCATTATGGGGGTGCAGGGCAGCGGGAGGTCGGAAGAGCATCGGGAACTGGGGGCCTCTACTTATGGCCAGCCCCTCCTCCTCCCGGACAGGGTGCAGAGGGCCCCAGCAGCATTCGGTTCCTGAAGACATCGGACAACAGGGCAGAGCTGCAGGGCCTGAAGCGGGGAGCCAGCTACCTGATCCAGGTGCGGGCACGCTCTGAGGCTGGCTATGGACCCTTCGGCCAGGAGCACCATAGCCAGACCCAGCTGGATGGTAAGCCTGGGACTAGGCATGGGAGGGGGTGCTGTTCCTGAAGGGCCCCCAAAGTCACACTCCCATGCTCCCCTTTCTCTCAGCCGAGAGGTATTTTGGCCTGGTGAAGAGAGCAGAGGGTGCAGAAACCCAAACCAACAACTGAGTGTGACGAGCTGCTTAGCAACCTTCCCTCAACTGTGTGACTGTTAGCAAAAACTTGATCCCTGAGTTTCAGCTCTCTCATCCAAAAAAAATGGAAATATGAGGCCTCTCTCACAGGGCTCCAGGGAATAAATAAGATGACAGCTGTTAGTTATAATATGCTGGCCCCGTGTTTTAATTTTTTAAACAGTTTTATTGAGAGATGATTCATAAACCAGACACTTCACCAATTTAGTGACTTTTTGTTACAATTCGTTGACTTTTAGTATACCCACAGAGTTGTGCAGCCATCACAATTTTAGAACATTTCAGCACCCCCAAAAAAGACCCTATACCCCTTTCATCACCGCCCAGCCTTGGCAAATACTAATCTACTTTCTGATTTACCTGTTCTGGGCATTTCATACAAATGGAATCATACAGTATACCGTCTTTTGTGACTAGTTTCCTTCACTTATAATGTTTTCAAGATTCATCCATATTTTAGCATGTATCAGAGATTCATTTCCTTTATGGCTGAAAAATAATTTCACTGTGTGGCTGTGGCACATTTTATTCATTCATTCATCCATTGATGGACATTTGGGTTATTTCCACTTTGGGGCTATAAACGCTTTCATTTTTATTTAGCCTTTTGAATCTTTCGTTCAAATGGGACTCTTTGTGGTCACCAGTATTTATAACAGAACAAGATCAAACCCACCCTGGTAGTAATACGGCTGAAAACTCCCTCCTTTGCCCTGAGGGGCTCTATAGGGCCGGGCCCACAGCCCATGAGAAGCAGTTTGAAAATCCCACTATGCTTCCCCGACCCTGCCGCTCCTTCGTCCTCCCCACCTGCCACACTGTTCTCAGGGGAGCCACAGCTCATTCAGTTGGTGTAGGTAGGGCCCTCAGTGGTCATCAGGTTTTCCTGATCATGTTTTTTTCTCCCCCAGAAAAGGAGAGCTGGCGGGAGCAGCTGGCCCTGATTGCAGGCACCGCGGTGGTGGGTGTGGTGCTGGTTCTGGTGGTTATTGTCATCGCAGTTCTTTGCCTCAGGTGAGAGCTCTGGGCGCCTGGAGGCCCCTGTGAAACCTGCCCTCTTGCTCCAGGGCAAGCCTCCTCGGATGCCCCAAGAGCCCATTTCCACTTGGAATCTTTTTCGATCCCCGCTCCTCTCTTCCCATCCTGTCCCTCTGGGAACATAGATATGTGACTCAGTTTACCTTTTCTTTCCCATTGGCTATAGGAAGCAGAGCAGTGGGAGAGAAGCTGAATACTCAGATAAACACGGACAGTATCTCATTGGCCACGGTAAGTAGGCCTATCCTGAAGGAAACAGGGCTGGGGCAAGGCTGTGAGCCAAGAATTAGGGCATCTGAGTGCAAGAAGTTACTTGGCTAATGGGCCCCACATGATTCCTCAGGTACTAAGGTCTACATTGATCCCTTCACTTATGAAGACCCTAATGAAGCTGTGAGGGAATTTGCAAAAGAGATCGACGTCTCCTATGTCAAGATTGAGGAGGTGATTGGTGCAGGTGAGAGGAAAGATGACTGGACGCCCAGGAGGGATATGGGGTGGGGAGGGAAGGCAGGGCCAGACTAGGAGGAGAGCTGACTCTTGGCATCCTTCCTAAAGGTGAGTTTGGGGAGGTGTGCCGGGGGCGACTTAAGGCCCCGGGGAAGAAGGAGAGCTGCGTGGCCATCAAGACCCTGAAGGGTGGTTACACAGAGCGGCAGCGGCGTGAGTTCCTGAGCGAGGCCTCCATCATGGGCCAGTTCGAGCACCCCAACATCATCCGTCTGGAGGGCGTGGTTACCAACAGCATGCCAGTCATGATTCTTACTGAATTTATGGAGAACGGTGCCCTGGACTCCTTCCTGCGGGTGAGCCCCCTGCCTCCAGCCTCCCGAGTCCACCTATGCTCCCCCAAAGCAGCCAAGGAGCTCAGAACCCAGGGCAGTTGGTGGGTTCCACATCACTCCCCCTTCTCCCTTCATTCTCCCTTTAGGAAAGGTTGAGTTCCTGGGACTGGCCCTTCCTTAGGCCTCGGGTGGAACTGGCCTCTCTGTGGGGCAGCTGGCCCTGGGCTATAAGGGGTCATCATTCATCCTTTGACAAATATTTTCTGAGCACTTCCTTGTGCACCAGCTACTGTCCTAGGCCCTGGGAATAAAGCCATGAATATCTCTGCTCTTGGGGAAGTGTAATGGGGAAGACTGAAAATTAACAAGTGAACAAGCTTTTATAAAAAGTAATCAAGTCGTTTCAGATGTGAAAACAATTAAGAACATGGAAAGGTGGCTGGAGATGAGGGGAAAGAGTTATTTTTGTCACTTTAACAGATTTTACTGAATTTTATTATTTTGTTAATTTTACACTGCTTTAAAAAATAAATCAAAACGGTTTCCTACATAGCAAAATAACATTACATCTAGCCCTGGCTGGTGTGGCTCAGTTGGTTGAAGAGTCATCCTGTACACAGAAAGGTGGCAGGTTCGATTCCTGGTCAGGGCACATGGCCAGGTTGTGGGTTCAATCCCTGGTTGGGTCTCCTAAGGGAGGCAACCGATTAATGTTTCTCACATCAATGCTTCTCTCTCCCTCTCCCTCCCTCTCTCTCTAAAATCAATAAAACTATCCTCAGTGAAGATTTAGAAAAATAATAACATTAACATTTTTTTTTAAAATATATTTTATTGATTTTTTACAGAGAGGAAGAGAGAGGGATAGAGAGTTAGAAACATCGATGAGAGAGAAACATCGATCAGCTGCCTCTTGCACACCCCCTACTGGGGATGTGCCCGCAACCAAGGTACATGCCCTTGACCGGAATCGAACCTGGGACCTTTGAGTCCGCAGGCCGACGCTCTATCCACTGAGCCAAACCGGTTTTGGCAATAACATTAACATTTAATCAAATTACAATTTCCTGGTATCTTCTAATACTCAGTCGATATCCACATTTCCCCAGTTGTTGCCAAAATGTCCCTTATTACTGGCTTATTCAAACCACCATGCAGTTCAGGAGCAAGCATTATCCCTGATGGTTCTCATTTTCGAGCCTGACATGCTGAAGAACTGGGCTGCTCGTCCCCCTGAATGTCTCACCTTGTGGATTTATCAGATTCTTCCCTGTGGTGTCATTTAGCTTGTTTATCTATATTTCCTGTAAGAGAAGCTATGTCTAATATTTTTTTAAATATATTTTATTGATTTCTTACAGAGAGGAAGGGAGAGGGATAGAAAGCTAGAAACATCGATGAGAGAGAAACATCGACCAGCTGCCTCCTGCACACCCCCTACCGGGAATGTGCCTGCAACCAAGGTATATGCCCTTGACCGGAATCGAACCTGGGACCTTTCAGTCCGCAGGCTGACGCTCTATCCACTGAGCCAAACCGGTTTGGGCTATGTCTAATATTTTGATACATTCAAAATTAAACATTGGTGGCCAGCCTACATTGGGGGTGCTGTGAATTTCACATGACACCCCATCAGGAGACACAGGCCACCTGGCTCCCCCATGAGTGATGATGAGGTGGACTTGGAGTAATATGATGATGGCCTGACCCTCCCTTGTGGACACAGGAGTCTATTCCATTGGTACTCGACAGAGATCCTGTTGCAGGGAGGGGAAGAGGGTCTATTTTAGAAGAGATGACATTTGGGTCAATGGGAAAGAGCCAGCCTTGAGAAGATGGGGGAAGAATCGTGTTGGGGGCAGAGAGTAGAGACCAGAGTGGTCAACAAGAAGCAGAAAGGCCGGTGAGGCTGAACCTGGGGAGCAGAGGAACCTTGGTGGGTCTTAATGCAGGTGGTGGCCCTGCCACAGGGACCTCTTGGCCTTGGTCAGGAATTTGGATTTGATTAGAAGTTCAAGGGCAAGTCTTTGGAGGAGTTTCAGTAGGAGATCCCTTTGGTGGGTGCTGGGGAGCAAGAGTGGAAGGAAGCCAAGAACCAGTGAGGAGACTTGGGGTATGTTTTGGAATCAGGGCCAGCAGAACTTGCTGATGGATTATAAGTGGCGGGTGAGGGGAGAAAAAGGAAGAAATCATGGAGGCACCGAGGTCTATACTGTGAGCATCTGGCAAGTGGTATTTCCACAAACAGATCCAAGGCCGGGGTTGGGGCGGGGTGTTCAGGATTGGAGGATGGATTCAGAATTCTGTTTTGGACTCTTGTGTCCCTGGCCCTGCAGGGCTGCCAAGGGTCCCCTGCATGTTAGCTGAACCCAGAAGATGGGATTAGTTAACCATTTCTGATTGCTTGGTTTGCCTGGTGAGAGCAAACTAAAGGTCAAGGACAGTGTTTAGACCTTGGTTTTGATGCTGTGGTTGCTGATGGTACCTCGATTCCTCACTGTTCTCTTGATACTAGACACAGTCCAAGAAGGCTGAGCTAGATTTTGGCTCACAAGAGTGTGTGGTAGCTCACAGCACACTTTTGTCAGAACTCTGTTGCTCTTAAATAAAAAGCAGTTGTTGAGTATGTCCTGGGTATAAAGCACTGTACTAGATTAAAAGGAAGAAAAAATTTAAATCTCTCCTTACAGTCTAATTGAGAGTGAATGTATATATTTGAAACAGGAACAGTTATAAGCATTGTGTTATGACAGTGTAGTAAGAGCTCAGAGAGCTTGGGATAAGAGAAAGGAGGAGGGCTTTCCTGGGAAGTCTGCAGGCCTGTTCTACAGGTGAACACGAGATGGATCTGAAGTGCCAGATATGGTTTAGAATGTGGAAGGAAGGGGGAATGGAGAGTGAGCTACCCTAATCACGCCCCTCTCTCTTTCTTGGTCTCCAGTTGAACGATGGACAGTTCACTGTCATCCAACTGGTGGGCATGTTACGGGGCATTGCCTCAGGCATGCGGTACCTTGCTGAGATGAGCTACGTTCACCGTGACCTGGCTGCCCGAAACATCCTGGTCAACAGCAACCTTGTCTGCAAGGTTTCAGACTTTGGCCTTTCCCGATTCCTGGAGGAGAACTCTTCTGACCCCACCTACACGAGCTCTCTGGTGAGGCTGAGGGACTGACAGAGGAATTAGGTTTTTAGAGCCAGGTGGGCAGGAAAAGGTGGGAGACTAGGTTGACAGCTCTGATCTAGGGACAAGATGAAGGAGCAGACCACAGGCATGGGGGGATCAGCTTAGGGAATCTGACTTCTGGTTGTGTAGGAAAGAATTGCATTGGGAGCTGGGTCCCAGGAAGAAAGGAGATCTGGGCTAGGGGAAAAGCAAAGACAGATAAAGTGGTTGGGTCCCTCAGCTCATCTTTGCTTTCCTCATCTTTAGGGAGGAAAGATTCCCATCCGATGGACAGCCCCTGAGGCCATTGCCTTCCGGAAGTTCACATCTGCCAGTGATGCCTGGAGTTATGGGATTGTGATGTGGGAGGTCATGTCTTTTGGGGAGCGGCCATACTGGGACATGAGCAATCAGGATGTAAGTGTCCTAGGATCCTACTATGTTTTCTTGAATGTTCTCACCTGGGATATGGGTGGGGGTGGGGTTCCCAGAGAACTCATCACTGCTGGGTCCTTGAGATAATGAGAGTAGCACAAAGAAGAGTTGATCTTTGTGCCCAAGAGCATGTTTGGTCACAGGACACAGGATGGAGGACACAGTTGGGAAGTTACACATCTGATCCACAGCCTAAGAGTGGCTAGGGCTTTGAGTCAGAGCCAGCCTCAACCCCAGCCAGGAGGACCCCTAGATTTGCCATTCTGGAGGGCTGTTACACCCATCCAAGCATCTGCTAAGTCACCATTTCCTTAAGGTCTTGGCATCCTCGTTCTCCCAGGACACCCTCACCCAGTTCTTCTGTCATTCTAGGTGATCAATGCCATTGAACAGGACTACCGGCTACCCCCTCCCCCAGACTGCCCCACCTCCCTGCACCAGCTCATGCTGGACTGTTGGCAGAAGGACCGGAATGCACGGCCCCGCTTCCCCCAGGTGGTCAGTGCCCTCGACAAGATGATTCGGAACCCTGCCAGCCTCAAAATCGTGGCCAGGGAGAACGGCGGGTGAGGACTCCTAAGAATGGGCCCTCCTTGCTGCACTCTGCCACGCCCCCCCTAAAACCTCCAAAAAAAAGTGTGTTCCTTTGTGGGTATGTGGGATTGTCCCTGTCTGCCTCTCCAAGGCTGGGCTCAATGTTGTCGACAACCTGACACAGCCCTGGTCCTCAGCGCATCCTCCCCATCCTTGCCTTCCAGGGCCTCACACCCACTGCTGGATCAGCGGCAGCCTCACTACTCAGCTTTTGGCTCTGTGGGTGAGTGGCTTCGAGCCATCAAAATGGGAAGATACGAAGAAAGTTTTGCAGCTGCTGGGTTTGGCTCCTTCGAGCTGGTCAGCCAGATTTCCGCTGAGTAAGTCATGGCAGGAGCTGGAGGTGGGGGGTAGGGCCAAGCCCGAGGGGCACCTGGGGACCAGAATCCAGCCCACTGGTTCATCAGGGGCCTTTGGGGTCAACTCCTGGTGCCAGCTTTTCTAGAGCTCTCCAAAGCAGTAACAGCTGCTGGGGCTGAGAGCCCAGGGAATCTTCCCAGCCAGCTGTGCCCGCCTCACCCTCTCGCACCATTTCGGCCCTCGGTCATTTCGCTCCCTGCCCGGCAGTCTGTCTCTATCTTTGTGCATCTATCTACATTCCAGACCCTGCTCTCACATTAACAACGTGTCAACTTTGGATGTTTTCCCACCCATAAAAGGAGAAGATTGGACTAGGTTTTGGAGAACCTTTCCAGCTTTAATGTTAAATAGTTTTATTTCAACGCTTCCCAAATACTTTTTTTCCCTTAGTTGGCTCTCTCTGATACTTCTCCTTTCTGCCCTCCCATTTCTCTTCCAAGGACTCTTCTGGCCCCAAATTTGAATAACAGAAATAGAAGAAGTAGAAATCTGGAACCAGAGGGTCCTGGAGGCCCTCTCCCTGGCGGGGCAGGTCACCGGCCGGTCTGCCCCACTGGGACTGGGCACTCCTCACAAACTTGTTCCAACCTCTCCTTGACACAGGTTCTAGCTCTCCGTTTCCCGCCTCTTCTTTTTTCCCTTATCTCAGTCTCCAGGCCTCAGGATGGAGTGGGGAGGCGGTTTGTTTTCCCCCTTCCCTCCCCTTCCTTTCCACCCAGCCCTTCCTCTCCGGCCTTTTCCTTCTGACGGCACCTTTCTCCTCTAAAGCAATCTGTGCATCCCCTTCCCCCATTTTGTGGGCCTTTCTTTCCTTTTCTGATTCTCTGCCTTAATCCTTGCTGGAGCTTCCATCCAGGCAGACCCCGCCCCCAACCTCCCACCTTTAGACCACGCCCCCTCGGCCAGGGGCCTGCTGGATACTTAAGTCCTGTCCCCTACTGGGGCTGCGCTGGACTGCAGCCTAGCTCCTAAATCCTCCGAAACACGTGTGACCCTTCCCCTCCCTCCCACCTCCACCTCTTCCCCCTCCCCCACCCCCACCTCATTCTCCTGATGGCCTTCATGATTGGCTGGCAATCCGGAGGCGGTGACCAGGTTTCTGGAGCTAAGCTAGGAGAGTGGTCCCAGCAGCCTTATGGCCTCACCTAACTCTATTCTTCCTCAGGGACCTGCTCCGAATAGGAGTCACTCTGGCGGGACACCAGAAGAAAATCCTGGCCAGTGTCCAGCACATGAAGTCCCAGGCCAAACCTGGAGCCCCAGGGGGGTCGGGAGCACCAGCCCCCCAATACTGACCTGCACCTCTTCACCTGGCCCCACAGCTCTGGAGCAGCAGGAATTCCCATGCTGGGGACACCGCTCCCCTTCTTTTGGGGGCAGGGTCAGGTGGGGACCCAAGAGGCCCCCATCCCTGCACCCCATTGGATTGCACTTTGAACCTATGGGGGTGGGGAGCTGGCAATTTGGAGAGACAGCATTTGGGGATTCTGCCATATGGGAGTGTAGAAATAACGTTGCCCGAGGGTGGGTGTGCCCCCAGGTGGGTGTGACCAGAGGGAAAGGAAGTGCCCATAATCTGCCAACTCCGCGGGGTGGCTGTGAGCAATCCCTACGGCTTCCCTTTGATCCCCAGTTAGGGCCCCGGTGCCCCCCCTCACCTTGAAGGGCCGCAGACCCTGTAGACCAAAGAGAAGAGGGTGACAGCCTTTCAGCTCGGGAGTGGAGCGCCATAGTGGGAAGCGGGAAGGGTGTCGTGGCCCAGTGACAAAATCATTGGACTTGGATGTCCCAACCTTGCTGCTGTCTCCACCGAACTCAGTTTTCCCTTGTAAATGCCCCTCCCCCATCTGCTGCCTTCATATTGAAGGTTTTTGAGTTTTAATTTTTGTTTTTGGTCTTATTTTTTTCTTCGCTCTTTTTCTTTTCTTTTTTTTTTTTTTTTACTGTCCTTGTCATAACTTTTTGTGTCGGAAGGGACCTGTTTCGTTATCACCTCCTTTTCCCAAGTTGAAACAGGAACCCATTATCGTGTCTATTTTCAGAACAGTGCCTTGGTCCTGCCACAACCCCTAGACCCCTGCCCCGCCAAGTATCCCCAAATTGTGTCCATGAGGGGGTGTGGGGGGCAAGGTGGACGTAGAAACCAGAGACAGACACTGGTGCTTGGAGGGGTTCTTAAATTATATTTAAAACAGGTTTTTTTTTTGTATAAATAAAAGAAAATGGGAAGTTCCCAGCCCCAGGGTGTGTTTGAGGTGGTGGGGTGGGGGCAGTGGGAGATGAGTCATTGGCAGCTGCTTCTAACCGCTCTGGATGGCTCTGCCAAGAGCCTGGGGCACCTCCGGGGTGGGGCCGGCCCCCCTCCCTTGCCCTGGTTCCCTAGCCCTGGAAGGGTGCTTGTTTGAGGCAAAGAGGAGGCCTTGAGCTCATAGTTCTGCTCCATAGCCCCCTGAAGTGGGGGGAGAATCCACTGGGATGGGGGTCCAGTCAGATGGAGACAGATGTAGACCAGATGTTGACAACGGGTTGGTTTAAAGGCAGGGGGAAGTGTCTGTACTGGCTGTGGGGGAGGTGCAGAGCTGGGGTGGAGGGTGCAGGCCCCCACGTGTGTACACATAACACAGATGCTGGGCTGGATCAGGAGGACAATTCCCCCTTTCAAGATGCTGCCCAGGCAGGTTCTCCCAGCCTCTTGGGAAGGGGAGGGGGAAGGACTTGGGTGTCTTCCTCCACTTCTCCCTCCCGAACAGAAGGATGAAGATGGGGTCAATCCCCATTGCTTTTCTCTGCCATCTTCTGTTTCTTTCTTCCCAGTCTGCCCGCCCGCCCGCAGGGACACCTGCAGGGGCAGGCCTGGACTAGGGCCGCTTTGTTTAACTGGAGCAGCTGTTCTTTCTGCATCTCAGCTGCCCCCCCTGTTGTGGTGTTGGGGTCAGTGCAGGATCCTAAATCATAGCTTCTGCCTCTCCCAGCCCAGGGAGCCTCAGGCAGTGATCCCATCTCAGTCATCTGGAATTCTCTGTCTCCTCATCTGATGAGATATTGCCCATATTATACCTCCAAGAGAGGGAGGGACTCAGTTCTGCCAAGGACAAGGGGTCTGGATCCAGGAGGAGGAGGTCTATCTGGAGAACGCTGGCTCAGGCCACTCGCTTCCCCTGACCATCGGACACAGCTGAGAAGGTGGCCTGAGCTGGCTAGGGGAGGAATAGAGCAGGGCACAGATGAAGAACAGAGGCAAAGGGTTAAAGACTGGTAGGGTCTGTGCAGGTATACGGCAGGAAGCCCCGGGCACCCAGATTAAAGCATGGCCAGCCCAGTTCCAGAATTCCTGAGCCTGCCTACCGCACCCTACCCTGTGAGCTGCTTCCTCCAGCAAAGGTTCAGGGTGGTCTGGCCATGGGCACTCCTTCCTCCCCGAGCCCTATCCCCAAGCACGTTAGGTCTTGCTTCCTAAAAGGTAGGTGGCTGCAGGGTCGGTGATCTCAGAGGATAAGCACTGAGTAAGGATATCTTTCTAGAACCCAGTGTCCTGCCTGCTTTGGTACTCAAGCCACTGACCCTTGGGGTCCTACATCCTGATCCCCCCACACCCCAGTTGGGAGCCTTCCTTTCCTTTGAGCCCAAGGAGACTGTCCCACCCCCCTCTCCCAAACAAGGAACTGCCAGGTGCGACGACACAAGACAGGTGGGGTCAAAATGTTTTCCCTTTGACCTCAGGCTGAAGTGTGGGGGTGTTGTCTCTCCTACTAAGATGGAACTTAAGACTCCTCAGCAAGAGGCCCCAAGTCCCACTCTGTTGCCACGGTAACCCTTAGATCCTTTTGGGAAATGGGTGTGTGCATAAGGTGGGGGCCTCCTCAGAGGGTCATAGGCCTGTTCACCCTTTAAAAATAAAGGACACTCCCCATTCTTAGCCTCTGCCCACAAGTCATCGCATCATTAGGAATGTCAAACTCCTCAGGATCACTTCACTACCCCTGGTGGGAAGCACAGGGGTCAAGTCCTCTGAGAAGGAGGATTCCTAGGGGAAAACATGGCGGATGCAATCTTTTCTCCTGTATCCCAGAAGCCAGAGGGCTGACTGCCCATCCAGATGTGGCTTTGCTTAAGGAACAGACCTCACCTCCTCAGACATCCCCTCTCTGGACATTTTGTGGGCCGCTGAGCCTGATGCCCTTACATACCTCGCCCTCCTATTTCTCCCCCCAAGGACCCATCTCACAGACCCACCATGATTATATGGAACTCCACATCTCCAAACAAATAGTTTTATTTTATCTCTTCCTTTTTCAGGACAACTCAAACTAAGTGACTCTGAAGGCAGGTTCCGGAACAAAATCTGGGGGAAGGGAGAAAGCCTGTGTTAGAGGCTGCTCCGCTCCCGGTTCTGGGCGGTGGGGTTGGTTCTCACCTGTGTCTGCCAGCCTGTCTCTGTTCCGGCTCTGCATTTTCTCCCTAGGGGATGGGGAACAGGGAGGGTCAGTGCCCACTCCCCATGTTCACTCACCCCCCAGCTGCCCCTCCCCATCCCCTCTCCCAGAACTCACCTCCTCCTCCTGGAAACACATTCTCTGACCACCGCCAGCACTATGACCACCACGGGCACCAGCATTCCCAACAGGGTGGCCACAAAGTTGGACACTTCTGGAATGGGGTAGGAAGGGGTGGAGGAGGAGACACGTGCGTTTGGTGTTTGGTTGTCATCCTGAAGGTCCTGCATCCCCCCCAAGTCCCTGGTTGTGACTGGTAACTCCTCCAGGGGGCTGTTGCCCCAGGGGCTCCAAGTCCTTAGTGCCACCCCCTCTGCCAGGAACTCTTTCCGTTTCTGGGCACATAGCTCCCATGTGCCTTTTAGGGGGGTGTTCATCCAGTTAATCCCTGGAGTCCAGGGCAGCATCTCCACCAGCACTTCTCAAAGAAGAACCCTAGAATGACTTCCATCAGTCACCTGGGAGCTTGTTAAAATGCAGATTTCTGGGCCCACTCCAGACCTACCAAATCCGAGTCTCTGAGGGTGAGTCTCGGAATAAATGTGTTAAATAAGCCAACCCTCCCAGCCCTGCCCCCTTCCCAATCTTAAGTAAGACAAAGTTGGAGAATCACTGGCCCAGAGGCTCAAGGGAATTGTGGTTTTGGAAGGGGAAAAACAACAAAAGGTCTTGGAGAGGCCTGGAGTGATACAAGCGGGGAAGTAACAGTGGGGGTGAGGCATATAGACCTCAGAAGAGAGCTGGGGATCAGAGAGGTTCCACAGTGACTCATTCTTTGAGAACCCTGTCTTGTTAATCTCTAGGGGTCATATTATAATATTATATATTATTATTTTTTCTACACTATAGATTATATTAATACTATATTACCTATCTGTTACATGTCTGTAATATCTATCAATTAGATGTGAACATTATACACTGAGTGGCCAGATTATTTTGATCTCTGAACGCATAATAAATAATCTGGCCACTCAGTGTGTGTGTGTGTGTGTGTGTGTGTGTGTGTATATATATATATATATATATATATATATATATATATATTTTAGAAGCCCGGTGCATGAATTCGTGCATGGGTGGGGTCCGGCCAACCTGGCCAGGGAGAGGGGACATGGGCGGCTGGGCGGCCTGCCTACTGATTGAACTCCTGGTTGAGGGGACAATTTGCATATTAGCCTTTTATTATATAGAATATATACTGAGTGGCCAGATTATTATGCATTCAGAGATCATAATAATCTGGCCACTCAGTGTATACATGGAATAGTGGCAGTTGCTGGTGGGGCAGGGACCGTGAGGAAACAGGGCCAGAGATGAAATTCTTACCTGGCTTTTCTGGGAGTGGCACATCCCGAAGCTCCGTGCAGAGGTCTCCTCCATAACCAAGTCCACACTCACAGGTGAAGTGGGTGCCCTGCTCCCGACAGTGCCCGTCATTCTGACAGGGGTTCCGCAGACATGGGCTTTCTACAAGGATGAAAGGGGTTGCGGGGAGTGGTTCTGGGAGGACACCCGCAGTCCAGGAGAGGGAATAAAGCAGCAGCTTCCACTCCTGTCTCTGCACTCACTAGCCCTGGCTCTAGGGAAATTGTTCACCTCGGAAGTCCTTGTTTTTTTAACCTGCGAAACGGGAAGATTATGCTTGCTACCAAGTGCTGAGTAAGGACTAAAGGAGATCATGGAAAGCTGATGCTAAGTGCTTGGCAGATAGCAGATGCTCAGGACACATCAGGTCCTTAACCTTTGCCCCTCTTGACAAAGGAAGGGGGTGAGAAGAAGCGGAACTAAATGGCACAAACTTCCTAGCATTGATGGGGAGGAGTCCTAGGCATAGGACTGGGAGAGATAGTCCTCAGTCCTGGGATGCCTGAGGTATGGAGGCAGCTGAAAGCCAAGGGGTGATCTCGGCTCACCTCGGAAGCAGCCACGAGTGAGGTTCCCCAGGGTGCAGATTTCCCCATCGCTGCAGCCGAGGGGCTCACACAGCAGGTGCTCTGAGCTGACACAGGTGCAGCGCTGAGAGCAATCCTCAGTCACAAAGCTGTCACCCCGCTGGGGAGGGAAGAAGGGCTGGGAGGAGAAGGTCCTAGTTTCCTGCCTCCACACTTCCACCCCCCCAGGGCCTCCCACACACCCCTGACCTGGTAGTAGATGCCATTGTTGGTGCAACCACAGAGGGCCAGGGGGAGGCTCTGGGCACCGCTGTAGATGTAGCCTGGGAGGCTGGCACAGCCTTCCACACAGGGGCCCTCACAGTCCCTGGGAGCCGCCAGGTTGGCACAAGAGGCAGGGCAGCGTGTCATGCAGCTCTGATAGATGGTATTGGCTGGGCACGCCAAGGCTGAAGGGACAGAGTCACAGTCAGAGAGTGGCCAGCTGGGGTCGGCCCAACAGGTGTGGGGAGCGTGGGACTGGAGGGGAAACGAGGTCTCCGAAAACTGAGCGTTGTTCCAACTCGGCCAAGAAGGTATAGGCAAGGAAGCCAGAGTGTGGGCTGGCTCGGAGTGTCTCTGTGACATTAAAGCACATGAAGGAAATGGAGGAGAAATGGGGGCATTGGTGAGAAGGAGCAAGATCGGTGACAGGGTGGGGTTGAAGCTTCCCTGGCAGAGGCAGAGAGGGCTTAGGTTGGGAGGACGCTGGCATGGTATTGAGTGATGGGGCACCCAGAGGGGAAGCCCCAGGTAGGAGCATTGTGGTGGCACAGAGCTGAGCTGAAGTAGAAATGGCTGAGGGGGTCAGGTCAGTGCCTCACCGCAGTGAGTGTGGTCCCGCCAGCTGGCCAGGGTGGTGCCTGCCTCCTGGCAGATGATGGCGTAGGCGCTGAGAACATGGCAGCGCAGCTCCTCCTGCTCCTCAGGGTCCCGGGTGGCACACAGATCAAACACACAGTGCCTAGGGGAGCCGCGGGGACAGTTGAAGGCTGTCAGAGACGGGGAGGAGGCAACGACACCCAGCCCTGCAGAATAAGCCTGGAAGCCCCAGCAAAAAGACAGGCAGAGTGTGTGTTGTGTGTGTGCACGTGTATGTGTGCACGGGTGTGTGTGTGTATGGGTGTGTGTGGGGTGGGGGTGGGGGGGGGTGGTCACAAGGTATGGAGGCCACAGAGAAGTGAGCCAAACAGCAAAGTCAGAGACAGGCAGCAGGACCCAGAGAAAGGCAATTCCCAGTGTCCTGGGCTCCTGACTCACTCCTGGAAGGGCTCCGGGGCCACAGTCTGGTGACAGGCGGCAAAGGGGCCCTGGGGGTCCACCAACACCCCGCAGGCCTGGGTGCTGTTGAGGAGCTGCAGCTGCTCTGGGCTGCATTCTGACTCATCGAAGCCTGCCTTCTCCTCTCCCTCCTCCTCCTCTTGGATGGACCTGGGGTAGAGACAGCCACGGGCCAGGGGAGGCTCACAGAAGCCCGTGAATTTAGGGAGAACTGAGGGGAGGGCGTGGGCACAGGTGCCCCTCCACCCCCGGGATTAGGAGAATCAGGCAAGTGCGTCCAGGCATTCGCTGCTGAGAATGTGGGGTGAGCAGGGCGTGGACAGATATTGGGCTGTTG
Organism: Eptesicus fuscus; assembly: GCF_027574615.1. NCBI lineage: Eukaryota > Metazoa > Chordata > Mammalia > Chiroptera > Vespertilionidae > Eptesicus > Eptesicus fuscus. The sequence continues at coordinate 33,127,029 of NC_072476.1, forward strand.
CTCATGCCCTGGAGCCGGGCCTCCCTGCCCCGAGCCCCGACCCTCTCACCTTGAGAAGCGGGGGAGGCCTCCCTTGGTCTTCACCTCCCAACTGTTGCCGAAATTGTTGAGGTTCTGAGTGAGGGCACCACTGGGCAGCATAAATTCATTGTTCTGGTTCTTGTCAAAGTTCCCGCACAGGCCACACACAAGCCCCTGGTACGTGCTGGGCAGGGAGATCACTGCAGAAGGAAGGGGCATCCAGGACTCCCCACCTCTTTGCTTTCCCACCCTCCTGGGGCCTCCACTGGAGCTCGGGGCCCCACTCCCAGGCAGGGGTGCTCTCTCACCTTGCTAGGTCTGTTTAAGATGCAGTCCTCCCCCCGCCCTCCATCCCAGAAACATCCCGTCCCTAGCCTCAGGTACCTGCATTGTCCTTTCCATCAAAGCTGACAGTCAACTCAAAATCAGTGATCAGATGCAGCCGATGGCTCCGAATGGTAACCTGCAGTTGTTTGTTGGGGTTGTAGGGAGTGTCCATCTTCTGGTCGTTGACCTGGAGAGGGAAGACAGGAGCCGGGGGAGCCCTGACTCAACCTGTCCCCCTGCAGCTATGGCCCTGCCTCTCTTGGCACAGCTCAGTGCCTCTCTGTGTCACTGCTCCATGGAAGGAGACACGCCAGTAGGCTTCGCTGTCTGTGTGGCAAAGGCCTCCCAGAGATCTGCTGCCTCTGCAGCCCCAGCCCCTTTCTTGCAAAAACATTAGCAGAGTGGATGGCCCTGGTAGTTCCTCAGGCGGCTCCACCTTCTCATTGCAGGCTTTCTCTTCTCTTTCTCTCTTATTCCCATTCCCGTCTCTCTCCAGCCTGTTGCTTAATCACATGCCCTCCACTGCCTCTCCCCACGACATGAGTATGACACCAACTCCGAGTTCTATAATCAGGCAGCCGCTGACAGAAGCTTCCCAGGGAACGGAGTCCAGGCTTCACCTGCTCCAGGTGGCCTCCCTCGGCCCAGGTGGCCTCCCCAGAGCCTCCCGGCCTGGCCCGCCTCTTACCACAAGCTGCAGTTCAGCCTGGAGCTGGACTGTATAGCCGTAGACTATCACCACGACCTCCTGCAGGAAGATCTGGCTGAGGGGCATATGCATTTTGTTGCGTCCCTCCACGACCAGGGGCACCACACTCCTGGGGAGCGTGTCCACGGTCTTGACCAGAATGTAGGTCATGCGGCCCTGGAAGTGGTAGCTAACACCATCAAATGTGCGGTAATGGGGGTCTCCGAAAATCAAGCAACGTTCCAACTCTGCCAAGAAGGGCCAACACTGAGAAGGCATCCTGCCCAGATATAACGGCCCCCAGAATCCTGCCCTGGTCTTGTCACCCTCCCCCCCTTAGCCCTGAGCCCCCTTGATACCTAAGCTGAAACTTTCCCCTCTCTCAGTCCCATTAAAAACCCGAGAGCATCTCCTCGTCCGGTTCCCTCTTTTTGCCCTTAAAGGAGTGAATCCCACAGAAGGTCATGACTCGCAGGGAGCCACAGAGAACCCAGGCCCGCCCCATGCCTGAGCTTGGCTTTCTCTCTGCAGAGCTTTGCAGCCTCTATCCACCTCCCACATGCCTCCCTTACTGTGGAGGGTGCATGTGCTGCTGCCGTTGGAGCTGGACTGGCAGTGAGAGCCAGAGGGACAGGTGAAGGGCTGGCACTGAATGGTTCCTGCTCTGCAGGTACAGTTCTGGGTGCAGCCATTGGAGAGCCAGGTTTTCCCTGTCTGTGGAAGCCATAGGAAGAGCAAGGGAATCAGGCAGGAAGGCCAGTTCTCCTTCCTCTCGCCCCTTCAGCCCAAACCCACAGTCTAAATAGCTTAATTGGCGCAGGCTAGAGGCAGTTATGGAGCCATCCACACACTTATGTCTCTGTACCACCCCCTGGAGGCATTGTGCTTGGTGTCTTACATATGTTCTTCGGGAGTTAACTACTGGTCCCGTCTTACAGATAAGGAAACTGAGGTAACACAGTCCCCTGAGTGGTACCATTAGGATTCAAACCAAGGCCATGCTCCTCCAATGCACTGTGCTATATCCCAAGTTTTGGATTCCTCAGATCCAAACCCCCCCCTCCCCCCCCCCCAGCCCAGGCGTGGCTGGAGACCGTCCTGCCCTGTTGCCCCAGGTAGGGCCAGCCACACAGACACGGCACCCCAGGCTGATAGAGGCTGAGGAAAGGAGAGAGTACCATCCTCAAGATGTGCTGGTTCCACCCCAACCTCCTTCCCCACTCACGGGGAGGGAGCGGCCCTGGGCATCCCTGCAGCCGCACTGAGATCTGGGCACACACTGCTGCTCACTGAGCACGTAGCCAGACTGACAAATGCAGCCCTCCTCACAGGTGGAGGGAGCTTTGGTGTCATCACACTGGCCTTCCAGGTCCCAGCAGGAGAGTGAGCAGGAGGGAACGCAGGACGTGTAGGTGCTGTGGGTGGGGCATTCCAGAGCTGGGGGGGAACAAGGGGAAGGGGAAGGAGTTAGTGATCGTGGGCGCTGTGCCAGGGCCCCGGGGAAGGAAGGAAAAGAATGGCTGTCCCCGATCAGCACGGGAGACAAAAGAGTGGAAACAACTGGAAAGTCCATTAATAGGAAACTAGTTAAATAAATGATGGTGAATGGGTTATGATAGAATAATGGAACAGTACTCAGCTGCAAAACCAAGTGGGACGTGGCTATCTGACACGGAAGAGAATATCTGATATAGTAGCATCGCCAAGTCAGATTGTCAAGTGAAAAAAATAAAGTGCAGCCGAAACCGGTTTGGCTCAGTGGATAGAGCGTCAGCCTGCGGACTGAAAGGTCCCAGGTTCAATTCCGGTCAAGGGCATGTACCTTGGTTGCGGGCACATCCCCAGTAGGGGGTGTGCAGGAGGCAGCTGATGGATGTTTCTCTCTCATCGATGTTTCTAGCTCTCTATCCCTCTCCCTTCCTCTCTGTAAAAAATCAATAAAATATATTTAAAAATAAAAAATAAATAAATAAAAATAAAGTGCAAAATACTGGGTCTCAAAGGCTATTGGTGAGAAAATAAGGAAAGTAAATTTGTGTGTTTGTATGTGCATAAAGACCTTTGGGAAAATACTGAGGCGCTGATAAGAGCAAGCTAGGCACTCCACCCATGGGGTCAGGGTGGGAGGGAGACTTCACTAGGACTCTTAATACTTTTAAAGTTTTTGAACCATATGAATGCATCGCATACTAAAAACAATTTAATCACTGTTTTAAGTTTCAAAAGTTTCAGGAATTAGATAGTAGTGACAGTTGCAGAAACTTGTGAACATTCAAAAAGCCAGTGGACTGTACACTTTAAAAGGAGTGAAGCCCGGCCGGTGTTGCTCAGTACTTGAGCATGGACCTATGAACCAGGAGGTCACGGGTTCGGTTCCCGGTCAGGGCACATGCCCAGGTTGCAGGCTCCATTCCCAATGTCCGGCATGCAGAAGGCAGCCGATCAATGATTTTTCTCTCATGATTGATGTTTCTACCTCTCTCTCCCTCTCCCTTCTTCTCTAAAATCAATAAAAATATATTTTAAGAAAAGGAGTGAATATTAAGGTATGTGACTAATCTCTTTTTTTGCAATTTTAAAGAAAAGAGCTCCAGAAGGACGCCTAGAAGTCTGCCAGGAGGGGAGGAGAACTTTCTAGGTGCAAGGAGCAGTGTGTATAAAGGCAGGGAGGGTGCGGAAAGCAGGGCTGTGTGGGGAATGCGGTCATTGGGTGCAGGTGATGGCAGATGCTCAGGACAGGGGTGAGCGAGGAGAGGCTGGGGCAGTGTGCAGGATCCCAAACATCTCAGGCAGGAGCTTGGACTAACATTGCAGACAACAGCCACGCAGGGGAGTAACACGATCACATATCCTTCGGAAAGACAGTGTTAGTGAAGCAGATGAGAAGCAGCCCGGCCTGTCCTGGTGGGAGGGGCCTGGGCTAAGAGGTTATTTCAACAGTGCTCCTCAGAGACAGTGAGGTCAGAAATGGGTCAGAAGTTATTGGAAAGGAGAACAGCTTTAAGGGATCCACAGACAGAAACAGGGTTTGGGAACTATTTGGGATAACCACAGAGGACACTCACGGCAGAAACTGCTGTTTCTCCAGATTGGGGGCTTGAGCCCCTGGGCCTGGCAGGCGGCCCCAAAGGCTTGCAGAGAGTCGCAGAGGGCATGGGTTAGGCCTCTAAACTCACAGAGGTTGTGCATACAGTCCAGCAGGAAGGGCGTGAGGGCCACGTGGGCGGCACACTTAGTCCACGCCGGAGTCTGAAAGGCCACTTTGCAGTGCTTCATGGCTCTCATTAGGTGAGACGGCTTGCAGTTTGCAGTCTGAGGCTCCTGATACCCTGCTTTGGTCTTCATCTGCTCGTCTATTAGGTCATCTTTTTGGCAACTGGGAAGGGGAAGGGGTCGTCATAGGGACAGCCACTGCCCCACCCATGAAGATTACTTGGTGCTCCCAAAGGACCCTGAAGGCACCCCTTGTTTTCACTGGGAAGCTGGTTTGAGCTCTGGCCACCTCCATGCAGCCTCGGTTCCCTCCCATGTTTTGAAGCCAAGAAAGGACAACTTGCATGTTATAGGTTCCCAGAACCCAGAAGCCATTCCCGGTCAAATTACACACATACAGGAAGGCCCTGCGCTCTCTGCCCCAGGTGTGCCACAGTATCTAGAATCCCAACTCGTGTTCCTATGAAAAGGCAGAAAGATACTGGGGACAATTACTTTGGGTTGGCCTCCTTATCTTGCCAACTATGCACAAAATCAATGTCATTCTGGGCTAGTTCGTCATTGGGCATCATTAATTCATCCTCTTCCTCATCATTGAAGTTTCCGCATATGCCACAGACCTGGGTGGGCAGAGGGGAGTCTCAGCATGCGGGGTCAGGGCAGGAAAGCACTTCTCATTTAGTACCCCCTTTTCCACTCTAAAGAGAAAGGAGCGCTTGTCATCCCTCTCCTGTTCTGGGCAGGGCCATCTTGGGTCTAGGGCCCCACCCCTTGTGGGGGTGCGGACACTCCTAGGACAAGAGCCAGGTGTTTTCCTCACCTTTCCATAATAGGCTCTAGGGATTTCGATCTCTAAGAACCCGCTGCCATCAAACTTGACTTGCAGCCCAATGTAATGTCTGAGCACGGTGTAGGTGCCACTGGCATAGATGCTGACACCCTTGACCCGGTTGTTGGAGGGAAGGGTGACCTGTTTGCCATTGATCTGCAGAGGAGAGTAGGGCATGCGAGGAGGAAGAAGGACCAGAGAGCCCTCTCCCCAGAGCGTGCTTCCTTTGTCCCTGCCTGTGTCGCCCAGCTCACCAGCACATGATGGTCCTTTTGTAGGGTGATCAGGGAATCAAAGATGCTAATATTGAGCTGCCGGAGGTAGAAAGCAGGGGATTGGCCTTCCCGCTCCTCATTCTCGCCACTGATCTTGAAGAAGGGCAGGTGCATGGTGAAGTGACATGTTTTCACCAGGACATAAGCACAGGTGCTCCTGATGGCATGATAACGGCCATCAAAGCTCACATAGTAGGACTTGTCTTCGATCCGGCACACTCCCATCCCTGCAGGAGGGAGAGGTGGCTGAGGAGTGCTCAGCCTCCATCAAGAACAGGCATTCTCCTCACCTTCAAGGAAAGGGTGTGAAGGCAAGGGGCCTCCAAAGGGAAGGAAGACAAAATAAAAGAATCAAGAAACAAGGGCTAGGCTGGTGTGAGGCTGAGGGGTAGGACGGGTATTATTCTGCCCGGGAGAGACCTCTAATGCCCCATCTAAGTCCACATGGGCTATGGGAGAACCATGAGTGACTGACTTCAAGGAGTCCTTCCCAGCAGGCAGCGCAGTGGTCATCTCTCCCCACCAGAAGCTCTGTACAGCAGGGCCACAAACTGGAGTGCTCCAGATGGCAGTGAGGAGAGTATAAGGGGAAATTGGGGAGAGCTTGTCTTGGTGGCTGGGGGGTTCTCTGGCATGCTCAGTGGCCTCATACCTGAACTCCGGCAGCGTATCAGCCCATGCAGGGCCCAGCACAGTTGTTCAGGCTTGCAGGAGGTGTCGAGGCAGGAGATGTTGTGGGTGGAGCAGGAGCACAGCCTGGAGCAGCTATTGTCCGTGTACCAGCTCTCCCCAACCTGTGGGATGTGGGCATGCAACAGAAACTTGGAAGCCAGAGACAGACTGGCCCCCCACACCCCGAGAACTCCCTGTGAGGCTGGCTTCACTCAGTGTTTACCTCCATTGCGACCCTCTCTCAGCCTTTTGGCTCTGGGCTTACTCCTCAGCCCCCAGGACTGGCCTGCCTTACTCCTTCTGCCCCCAAACTTGTAGAGCTTGGGAGGGCACCCCTTTTGTCTGGCCTCTCACCGGGTAGTAGGAGCCCCGGGAGTCGGTGCAGCCGCACTCGTTGAAGGGCACACAGGAGGCTCCACTCAGGACATGGCCGTTTTGGCACTCGCAGCCCTCGGCACAGGGCAGCGCTACCGGGCAGTCTTGTGGGCTGTTCAGGGTGTGGCAGGTGGCTGGGCAAGGGTTGGCGCAGGGGCTGTAGCTGCTGCCAGCTGGGCACTTCAGAGCTAAGGAGAAACCAGGGTTAGGGAGGGCTGAGTGATTTCCACCTCCCTGCCCTTGGGGCATCAATAGTTCTTGGGAATGTGTATTAGACTAGGGCTGTGGTCGGCAAACTGCGGCTCATGAGCCACATGCGGCTCTTTGGCCCCTTGAGTGTGGCTCTTCCACAAAATACCACGGCCTGGGCGAGTCTATTTTGAAGAAGTGGCGTTAGAAGAAGTTTAAGTTTAAAAAATGTGGCTCTCAAAAGAAATGTCAATCGTTGTACTGTTGATATTTGGCTCTGTTGGCTAATGAGTTTGCCGACCGCTGGACTAGCGGATAAATTAAATGGGGTCAATCCATGTAATGGAATATGATTCAGCCTTAAAAAAGGGAATTCTGGCACATACTACAACATGGATGAACCCTGAGTACATTATGCTAAGTGAAACAAGACAGTCACAAAAAGACAAATACATGAGGTCCCCAGAGCAGTCAAATTCATAGAGACAGAGAAGAAAATGCTGGGTGCCTGGGGTTAGGGGTGGGGGAATGGGAAGTTAGTGCTTAATGGGGATAGAGTTTCAGTTTGGGAAGATGAAAAAGGTCCGGAGATGAATGGAGTTGATGGTTGCATAACAATGTGAATGTACTTAATGCTATAGAACTGGACACTTAAAAATCTTTAAAATGGCATATTTTACATGCAATATTTTTTTTTAAAAAATGAAGTTCCTGGGAAAGACAGGAAGAAAGGAAACAGCTGGCCTAGGTAATAGGGAAAGATGCAGTAACCAAATGAGGGTGGAACTTTTTGGTGAGGTGAGAATCAGGTGGAGGAGGCTCCCGGTGCAGTAGAGGATGAGGGATGGGCTTGGGGAGACTGGAAAGTGGAGAAAGGAGGAGGTCCCCCTTGGGTGCTGAGGACCAGGCTGTGAAGGGAAGATCAGAGGAATAGAACTTAGGGAAAGGAGGAGAGGTCAAGGCTTGGGGCAGCGGGGTGGGGGACTCCTCCAGGCTGCAGGAGTGATGGTCAGGCCACTTACGGCAGAAGGTGCTGTTCCGCCAGACAGGCGGCCGGCCGGCCTGTGCACACTGGGATGCATAGGCCTGCAGGGAGTGGCACAGGGTCAGGGCATCACCCTTGGTCCCACACTGGCCATGCACACAGCTGGCAAAGCTGGAGTCTGGGGGTACCACCTTGTGGCACTGGGAGAAGGGGCCTGGAGGATGAAACCATAGGTGTGTGAGAGAAGAGCAGAAGCCTGGGAAGAGACCAGAACCAGGCAGCTGCTTGGGGCAGATTCAACATCCGTTTTCATCAAAACCTGTATTTACTGAGAACCTACTTCCTGAGGCGTAAAAGCAGCTTGTCCTTCAGGCTCCCTAGAAGGTGCACACTGCCTCTCACACTTCCTCCTGACTTTCTGTCTATTTCATGTCTCTCTTGCTGCCTCCCTGACCAGTCCCCCTCCTCTTTCTCTGGCCCTGGGGGAGGTAAAAAGAGCCAGCAGGGGATGAGGCTTACCCATAGGGTTGATTAAGATATTACAGTTCTTATTCCAGGTGTCTGCCACTCCATTCTCCTGGCATCTGGGAGGCTTGCCACCCGCAAAGAAGCAGCTAACCCAAAAAAAAGGGGGCAAGGATAGGAATTTACGGTTGGAGGAACCTTCCCACAAACTGAAAAGTATAGAGAAAAACAGGGACATGAATAAGAACCAGCGAAGAGAACAAAGCTGTGCCCTCAAGGAGGAGAGTCAGAAGGTACAGAAGGAAGGCTCCTTCTCAGGATAGACAGCCCAAAGGTTCTCCAAAGAGACAGATCAGTAAGCACAGGAGAGGTCAGGAGGCAGGGGCACGGGAGGTCCCAACAACCTTTCATCACATCCAGTATCGGAGAGATTGGGGACACTGAGGACACCTGCAGGCTGCCTGCTGAGGCCCTTTCTCGGGTCCATCTCCCTTCTATTCCCAGCTCACCCAGATTCAGAGTATTCATTTGACTTCCAGGCAACCCCCAGTTCGATGGAGTTGTCTGCAGGCTTTCCATCTGGTTTCAGATTGTCATCGGAGCTGTTGTTGTTGTAGTTTCCTGGAGGAGGGAGCAGTTAACAGAGGCCACAGACGAATCCTGCAAGCAGCCCCAGCCCCAGGACCACCACTTCCCTTCCCCCATGGGGCTCCTTCACTCCGCACTCCACAGACTAAGGTTCCCCCATGGGGCTCCTTCACTCCGCACTCCACAGACTAAGGTTAACGTCTTCTTCACCTTGAGCTTCCCTTAACCCCCACCCTCACGCCGAATGCCCTCCACCCATGCAGCAGTGGACAAGCACTTGGGACCCCTAATTAAGTGTGTGGCTAAGCAATGAATGGGACGGGCTCCTTCCTGTTGTCCTGGCTTTGCCTACAGGCGCCCAAGGAACTCACCACACAGCCCGCAGAGCCGGCCAGCATAGGTGGAGGGCACTGTCACTTTGACCAGGTGGTTCCCATCATAGCGAACTTGAAGCCCCAAATCCGTGTAGAGGAAAATGAAAAAGCCACTGTGCCTAATGCCTACCCGACCTTGGGCAGGCCATACAGGCAGGGTCACCCGGCGACCATTCAGCTGCAGAGGCAGGGAGGACATGGCAAAGAAAGGCATTTGGAACAAGAATAACAACAGGACCAAGACGGGAGCAGGAGGGGGGCAGAGGGTGTGTCTCAGGACCTGGGACTGGACCTGCTGTGGGGAACTCTTAGGGCTCTGGAAGCCAGATAGGCAGGTCTGCAGGCAAGGAGGGGCAGAGGGGAGGTTCTAGCAGACTGGTCAGTGTGGAGCCCCGGGAGGCAGGCAGAGGCACGTACCACAACCTTGTAGCCTTTGATCAACGAGATTCTGAGTTTGAAGACCTGTATGTGGACGGCGGTCACATGGGAGACCTCCACATTCCCACCTCGGAACTCATTGGTGGTGCTCACGACAAAGTAGTTGTCGAAGGACCTTGGCCAGCAAAGCTGGGTGAGGGTGTAGCTGCAGGTGCCCATGAAGTGATGCAGGGCTCCATCGAATGTCAGGTAGTGGGGATCCCCTGAGACAGTGCAGGTGGCAGACCCTGGGAAGGACGAGATGGGGTCAGCGGTGCACTAACCCTGAGGTTCCATCCTGGTGAGTCCACATTGGAGTGGTCCCCATAACTCATTGGGTGGTCAGCTTGGCTTGGAGAGGTCAAGAACAGTGACTACCCCAACCTCACTCTCTGGGTCCTTGAAGATACTGCTTGGTTCTGGGCAACTGCCTTCCAGCCCCTGGATCTGCTCCAGCTCTCTGGGGAGCCTGCTTTAGGGCAAGGTCATGCCCTTGCTTGAGGCTGCATAGGCAGCCCCTCTGCTCACCTTCCACCTGACTGCTCACCTGTGGCATGGCAGCCATAAATGCCATCCTGCTGACTGCAGACCTCCTGAGCCTCGCACCTCCAGAGCACACAGCGAATTTTGCTGTTGCCCTCACAGATACAAAGCTCTTTGCAGTCTGGCGAAAACCACTGCTGCCCTACCTGGGGGAAGGAAGGAAGGAAGGAAGGAAGGAAGGAAGGAAGGAAGGAAGGAAGGAAGGAAGGAAGGAAGGAAAAGAGGTTATTCCCAGGTCTGATTATTCAGTGCTATTCAGTACCCACTGCTATTAAGACCATTGGGCTGCTCATTGCCCAAAACTCCAGGAGTAGTTACAAAAGTCTGGCATTCACTCGCTAATCCAATAATTCCATCACCTGCTTGTTCCTTCACTATTTTGACAGATATTCATGTCTGCAGGGTGCCAAGCATTAGGAATTTAGTAACGAACTGGAGGGACGATGTCCTTGCCATAATGCAACTCGTGGCCCAGTGGGGGCAGTAAACAAATAAAGGGGTGGACCGTGTACTCCAACACAGTGTGCCCCCAAAGAAGACAAGCAGGGCATCCAGTGAGCGTTCCCTGCCTTCAAAACAGACAGTAAGTGCTTGCTATAAGAGACCAGAGAGGTGCTTTCTGATTTTGCCTATCAAGAAGGCTTCTAGGAGGAGGCAGCATTTCAACAGGGCCTCAAAGGAGGTGAAGAATTCCAACAGGCATAGGTGGCTGGAGGCAGAGCAGGGTGAAAGGAGCTGAAAAGAAGGTGAAATTGAGAGGAAGGCAAGACTGAGAGAGAGAGAGTGTTCAGTGGGCCTGGAACCGGGGCCAAGGGGAGGAGATCCAAGTGGGCCTCAGGGGGTAGATGGCTTTGACAGACATCAGTGTCATTTCCAGGACTTGGGGTGATTGAAGGACCGGCAAAGAAGGAAGAGAGAAACGATATAGACGAGGATTTGACTCCAAATGCTGCCTCTGAGAAAAAATGTGGAGACAGGGGCCCAGGAGGGAGCCGAAGTCCTTCAGCAGAGAAAGGGGCCTTGGTAAGAGAGAAGAGTGTTTGGAAAAAGTGCAGGGAAGACACAGATGCAAGAAAATGACTCAGGGACATGGAGGCAGGGAAGATGGGAGGGGAGAACAGCAGGGGTCTCGGGCTCTGCCAAGTAGTGTAAGCAGTAATTGATTTCATCCCTGTCTGCTTAAAAAGTACTAGAGTAAACGAGGAAAAAGGGAAAGGAGAGCTAAGCCAGAATGTCCGTAATCCCAGCCGTGCAGGCCCTACCACACCCCCTTCTCTCTTGCTGTCTCTTCAAATGCCTGAGGAGGGCTGTCGGGCTTCATGGCCAAGAAGCCCAGCCCGAGACTCACCATGATGTAGCGGCCCATGAAGTCAAGGCACCCACATTGGGATTGGGGGATGCACTGGAGACCACTGAGGACGAAGCCAGGGTTGCACTCACAGCCCTCCACGCATCGGTCCTGGCAGGACATGACAGAGAAGTTGGAGTGGCAGGTCTCAGGGCACTGCTTGGCACATATGGTGTACTTGCTGTTAGGTGGGCAGTCCAGAGCTGGTGGAAGGAGAAGCACAGGTAAGAAAGGTATGAGGCCAGCCGAGGACAAGGGACAGAAGGTCCGTATCTAGTTCGTAATCCAGAGTTCAGAAGGCCCACAACTAGAGGCTTCTGCCCGTGTTGAGAAGAAGAGAGGAACTGGGAGCAGCATGACCGAGTAACTCAGGGTCTACCTTAAGCCTGGAAGAGGGTCCTGCAGGGAACGACCAAGAGCCAGGTCTGTGGGAACAGACTGATCCAAGAACCTCAAGAGTGTGCTATGCAGACAAACCCAACACAAATGGTCAAGGTGGAAGGAGAGCTAGGGGACCACCATGTGGCCTTGAACAAGGGCATGGCCTTGCCCTAAAGCATCTCTCCAGAGAGCTGGGTCATCATCAGCAGGTGTGCAGCAGTCATGGTGCAACCTCCCCGCCGCAAGTCTGTATTTTATTTTATTTTTTAAATATATTTTATTGTTTTTTTTTACAGAGAGGAAGGAAGAGGGATAGAGAGTTAGAAACACCGATCAGCTGCCTCCTGCACGCCCCCCACTGGGGATGTGCCCGCAACCAAGGTACATGCCCTTGACCGGAATCGAACCTGGGACCCTTGAGTCCGCAGGCTGACGCTCTATCCACTGAGCCACACCGATCAGGGCACAAGTCTGTATTTTATGTGTGCATCAAGCATACACCCCTAGGCATTGCCCTGCACAGCTCCGGCAGCTGGGAAGGCTTTCTGAGTTTATAAGTGACTGTGGTTTTCTCAGTGGATATTTCTGATTCTGCAGACTTCCCCATCCACACGTGGAAGTGAAGGGGTTAAACCAGGTGCTCCCAAGCCTGTGCTAACACTCTTATATGCTGGCCCTCTGCTCTCATCTGTGTCTGAAGGAAGCACTGCCCACCCCCCCCCCCCGCCCCCGCTTCTTTCTCTGCACAACTCACAGCAGAAGTGGGGTCCTCTCCAGGGCTTCACCATGTAGCCAGCAGCCTGGCAGGCCTCAGTCAAGGCTGCCATATGGACACACAGCATCTGCTGCAGCCCCTGGTATTTACACATGTCAAATATGCAGTTGTTGAAGAAGAAAGAGGCCATGAGGTGAGGCAGACATGTCCTGCAGAGAGAGGCCAGGTCAGAGGGAGCGAGGGGGCAGAGAGGGCAGAGCTTCTAGTCTTGGAAGACCCCTAACCCCCGCCACTCCTCCCCCCATCCTGCCCCCCTTCATACTCAAAGGCTCCATGGAAGACTGTGATCCGTCCACAGAACTCTGGCCCCGATAGAGTGTTCTGCAAGGTTGAATTGCAAGATGGGGGATTTGCCTTGTAATGGCACCTAGAAGAGACACCCCCAAATGCCCTAAGAGCCAAAGTTTGCCTCCATTCGGCCCCTACCCCAGCAGTCTCCCGGTTCTCAGCAACCCTAGTAGAGAATACTTGAACACCAAGCCCTAAGGAAGATGGAAACCTGGGCTGGACAAGCAAGAGGGGGGTCTGAAGAACATTGGAGGTAGGGTGAGCATGTTGGTAATGAGTTCATGGACTTGGCTGGGACAAAAGTGGGGGTGTGCAGAAGGAGAGGAGAAGAGGGGTGATGCCAATCCGAGTGTTTGGTTCTTAAAGGGGCAAAGGAGGCTGCCAACAGAGATGGAGGCGTCTTCACTCACTTCCTTTCCATATTGTCTTCTGCCAGCCAGCTGTTGCCCAGATCCTCGTGTTGTGCTGGCCTGCCATCAGGGAACTGGTTGTTGCTACGTGTGCTACTGTCGCTGTCATGGCTGCCACAGAACCTACAGAGTTTGCTAGAGTAGGTGCTGCGGGGGGGCAGAGAGACATGGGAGCATTAATGGAAAGAAGAGGCCTTCATCATGTGAGGGATCACAGCAGGGTGGGATGAGTGCGCGTGTTGTAACGAGTTCATGGACTTGGCTGGGACAGAAGTGGGGGTGCGCAGAAGGAGGAGGAGAGGAGGAGGAAGAGAAGGAGGAGGGTGATTCCAGCCAGGGTGTTTGGTTCGTAAAAGGGACAAAGGAGCAGGAGGGCGGTGACAGAGATGGAGACGTCCTCACTCACTCCTCCTCCGCATCCTCTATTGTCTGCCAGCTTACGCCCAGTTCCTCCTCATTGCGTGCTGCCTTGCCATCAGGCATCTGGTTGTCGTTGCTACTGTCGCCATCATAGTTGCCACAGAAACCGCAGAGTTTGCCATAGTAAGTGCTGGGGGCGGGGGGGGGGGGGGGAGCGTTAATGGAAGGAAGGGGCCTTAGTGATCTGAGGGACCACAGCAAAGTGGGATGAGTGAGGCGGGCAGAGAGGAAAGAGGTGCAGACTCAGATCAAGGGTTCCAAGTGCCAGACACACAAGGACCTCACAGCCCTCACCCCCAAGCCATCTTTACAGTCTCCTCTCCTCCCCTTCTTTTGCTCACATTTCATATTCCAGCCTAACTAACTCCTTTTTTTTTTCTCATTGATTCCAGAGAGAGGAAGGGAGGGGGAGAGAGAGAAAAAACACACACCAATGTGAGAGGGAAACATCAATTGGTTGTCTCCTGCATGCACACACCTCGACTGGGGACCCAGAATCTGAGTATGTGCCCTGACAGGGAATCAAACCCGCAACCCTTCAGTACACGAGACGACGCTCTAACTGAGCCACACAAGCCAGGTCCATAATAAACCTTTTGCTGGTCCCAAGACATTCCAGTTTTTTCTTGAATTTGCCGATCACTATTTCTATAAAGTCTTTCTTTCTCCTATGAGCCTTCCTTGAAGACTGGGATCAAGTGACCACTCTTCTAAAAGCTCCCACAGCCCATTAGTTACTCCTTCTAGTACATTCCCAAAGCATTGTGAGTATATCCTGCTATTATCCACTGCCCTGAAACCATTTCCTCCTGTCTCCTCATCCAAAGGGAGGCCTGCCTGCCTGTTGAGCTAGACTGAGAATTAGTGCCTGGAATGGAAAGTGAAGAGGACTGGAGGGTCCTGGGAGAAGCAGGAGCGGAGCAGGGAGAAGTGGCAGCTGCCTCACCTGGGCACACTCATAAACAGCTGCTGGTCACCATCCCATCTTATCCGCAAACCAAACGCAGTCTGCAGCTCCACAAATCGCCCACTTGAAATCAGAAAGGTGCCTTTAGAAGGTATGACTGGGAGGTTGACTTGCTGACCCTCAACCTGGAAAGAGAGGCCGAGAAAAGCGACAGAGAGACAGATCCAAGGGTCAGGAAGACCCTCCGGAACCCTCCCACATCCACCCTCACAGCAATCCTAAAGACATCTACACTGGGAGTGCTCTGGAGCCTGTCCCTGAGAGGGTCTGGAAGCTGCAGGAACTGGCCAGGACAAGGCTGCAGCAGCCCCCCCGGTGGCCCCAGCAGAGCTGAACAAAAAATGGACTCACCAGCGTGCGCCTGCCCCTGAGCAAGGTGATGGTGGTCTCCGGCAGCGTCACGTAGATTTTGTTCAGGCAAGACATGCCTTCCTGTGCTCCCTCCTCGTTCTTTCCCGCCACCCTGAAGAAGGGCTCTGGTTGGGGAGAGGAGTGAAAAGCACCCAGGAGCTCATTCAACCAGCATTTCTGAGCACCCCCTGAGGGAGCGCCCCACTCCTGACACTGTGGGGATAAAGGGGTTCAGAGGCACTGACTTTGTAGTTTAAGAGGTAAGCCTGGACCCCATGTGAGTGGGACGTGACTGTCTGCCTCTTCCAGAACAGTCTGTCGAGGTGTGCTGCCAATCCACCTCAGTGGACAGGGATGTCCTCCAGAGGGAGAGCTTGTGTTACTTCTCTTGTCCCTTTATTGCCACTGTGCCAGGTTAGCCTCTGAATAAAAGCTGGCCAAGGAGCAACTGATAAAGAGAAGTGTCTTGGCCAAATCAAGGTTCAGTAGGCCAGGAAGAAATGCGGGGGTGGCTGCAGGGCCACAAGGGACAGTGTCTTCACATAAATGGAAATAAATCTTCAAAAATAAACAAACAAACAAACAAACCTTTAGCTTTTTATATTTTACAATTAGCACATGCTATTTAATTTAGTTATTAGAAGGAAAACATGGGAGATAAATTCAAGAATGGCATTGTGTTATTAACCCATGTCACTTCGATGAATTCAACAAAAAGAAATTGCAAGAAAAAATAAAAAGAATGGCATTGTACATGTTAGGGTTGGAGACTGAAGTATAAACACCATTGGTTTTGTCTGAGGACCAAGCCTAATCTCTTTTCTCACTCTTTTCATAATGAAATACTATATCTCTTGAACAGTGGTTGTTGAAAACTGCCATTCTACTTTATATTTCAACATTAGATTTTGAAATTTTGAAGATATATTTGATTTGTTGTATAAGAACTTTGATCAGATGCATGCAACTTCCATCTGAAGAAGATCCTTTTGATGTAAATGTGCAGATTTTTTACCATTTATGTGCCTCATGAACCTAAATTTTTTCTTTTTTTTTTTTCCTTCTCTTTCTTTTCCTTTGCTATATGTGGTGTGGACGTGAGCACTAATTTTTTGTTTTGAAATAATTTCAGACTTACAGGAAAATTGCAAAAATAGTGCAAAGCATTCCAGGACAGCCTTCACCCAGATTTTGCAAATGTTAACATTTTACTCTATTTGCTTGATCATTTTTTCTCTCTCAATCTTTCCATCACTCCTCTGCCTACTATATCTATCTATCTATCTATCTATCTATCTATCTATCAAACATCTATCTATCAATCCAATCTCCCACCCACCCTAGGTTAAAAAAAAGAGAAGTGTCTTAAGGTGCATTTTCCCAAGTAGTTTGGTTTTGAGAAAATCCTGCTTCTGAGGTGGACATGTCCACCCTTACTTTTCTTGCTCTTCCCATTTGCTCTCATGCCCAACTTTTCTGTCAGATACCACCCCCGCCCCAGACTGTAGGGGTAACCCTACCTGTCGAGTTGCCACAGAATTGGGCCAAGATGTAGGTGCATTTTCCCATGAAGCTAAAGCGCCTCCCGTCAAAGGTGAGATAATGCGGATCTCCATAGACAAAGCAGGTGGCAGAGCCTGAGGGAAGAAAGGGGACCCTGGGAAACAGGTTCACCATGCCAGGTCCACAGCCACCTCACCTGCCTCCCAGTGGCTTTTCTTGTCAAGGGAGGCATTGGAACCCTGGTATCACACCCACGCTGAAAGGGTGGCAGGTGGGACAGAATAAGGGGCGGGTCTCACCATAGGTGTGACATTCATACTGGCCGTTCTTCTGCTGGCACACCTTGTTCCCCTTGCATTGAAAGGTCTGGCACTGAACTCGACCGCCAGGCCAACAGTGACATCGTTCTGCGCAATTGGAGCTGAACCACTCTGCCCCAGGCTGGGAGTAAGGGATCGGGGGTTACAACACTATATGTCATCCCATGCTATAGCCCCCTTCTCCTCCATTGCACCTGCCCTACCCTTTCCTCTTCCCACCCCCTACTAGGTATTCCTGCCCACCACAGCACATTTGCACAGGCTGTTCTCTCATCCTGGAATGCTCTCCCTTATCCCTCTTTTAAGTCGTTCTTAGGCATCAGCAGGTTCAGTTCAAAGGACACTACTTTCCCAGAAAGACTCTCCAGACCTCCCTGACTAGGGATCTGCCTCATAGCTCTGGGTACCTTTCCTTCCCAGGACTTACCACAATTGCACTTTTATATTTACTTTTGGGATTGTTTGATTATAATCCCCCTGTGAGGCACCGTGTCTATCTTCACTCACTACTTAAGCCCCAACACACAGCACAGTGCCTGGCAGAGAGCTCTCATTCAGTCAATACCTGTGGAATGAAGATCCAATGTGTCCCAAAGAATCAGACAGTATTAGGAGAGCAAGGACCATGCCCTATTCATGGTGACTCCAGTGCCAGGAGGGTTCAAAGTACTCAGTAAACATTCACCGAATGCATAAGTGAATATATAATAAGTTAATATATGTCTTCCATGGCAGGGAAGAGATGCTTGATACTGACAGCTATCACAGATCTTTCTACCCAGGCTGCAGCTGAGGCTAATGCTAACACTGACACAGGGACACCCAGGAGACCGGTAAAGGGAGGTGGGCTAGGGAGGAAGTAGCCCCTGAAGAGACAATTAGGAACTCTGACAACCAAAAGGAAGAACACGAGGAGCTGAGAAGAGGCACTGGACACTAATAAATAGCTAAAATGCACTGTTAATTAATAGGCTGCAAACAATAGTTATACACCGTTAATAATCATTATTATCATTAACATGTATTAAGTAATTGGTCTGTGTCAGGATCTAAATTCATCTCACAACCATCTTATGAAGTAGAAAATCTAATTGTGCACATTTTATGGGTATGGAAACAGATTTGAGGAGGTAAAGAACCTTGCCCAAGGTCATCCAGCGAAGTGCTGGAGCCAGGATTCAAGCTCAGATTGGCCTGACTCTAGGGAGGCTCTGTTCAATACAGTGGCCATTAGCCACGTGGCCATTGAGCTCTTGAAATGTAGCTGGTCCAAATTCTGATATACTGTAAGTGTAAAATATACACTGGGTTTTGTAGACTATTAGTAGGGAAAAAAAGGAATGTAAATAATCTTATTAATAAATATTGATTACATGTTGAAATCAGATTATTTGGGATTGAGGTGCTATTGGTATTGGTTTAACCTGTTTCCTTTTTTTTTTTTTTTTAATGTGTTTATTAGGAAAGGTAAAATGATGTGTGGCTTGAATGCTATCCCTTTTGGACAGTGCTGGCCCAGAACCTCTTCCCCTTTAGAGCCTCTGTTCCAGACAAATGTTCCCCCAGGGTGGGCATTGACAAGGGGATATAAGAACAGTAACTCCTCTCTTTTGACCTCTTCTATCAGGATTTGCAAATTCCTTTGGAAGATTCTGGAATACATGCCAGAAGCTCTACTCAACATCCAGGGCTCCCTATGTACTCAGGGACCCCAAACTTCCCTCATGATGGAAATAAGGGCCCTGCATCACCTGGTTGGTCTAGTGTTTAATGCATCAAGGCTGCCAGTATGGAACAGAGAAGTACAGAGAGATCCAGACTGTTAGGCGCACTTAGCACAGAACCATGGGATAATGGAATCATCTGCACAGCTTAGCATCATGCCCAGTCAAAGTGGGTGCTTAACAAATATTTATTATATGAACAGAGATGCCAATCAAAACTACAACCTGAATGAATAACTCCATCATTGTGTTACCACTGCTTGAGAGCTGACACCTTTGGCCTGTTCCGTGGATCCAAATTCACCTCACCAGGGAAGCAGATGGAACCAGAACTCAGGTGTTCCACTAGCAATCTCCCTTGGAGGACCTGGGCATCCCATTGGTCTTACCTTATAGTGATTATTGTTGTAGAAGCAGTTACAGGAAGAGGCGTTGATGCAGTGGGAGTCACTAAACAAAAAGCCGGAATTGCAGACACAGCCGGGCTTGCAGACGATCCCACAATTGGGTGTGGGGTTCTGGCAGGATGCTGGGCAGGCGCAGGATTCGTGGTGGGCATTTGGGGGGCAGCTTGCTAAAGGGGAAACAGTTTCCATCAAGCCTACCCTCTACAGCTTCCCTAGGGGAGACTTCCTGTCTCTCATCTACTTCTTCTCTAAGAAGTAGGTCTGTATTATTCAGCAAAAAAAAGAAAAAGAAAATGGAGTCCTACAACATGAATGAACCTTGAAAACATTACGCTCAGCCCAGCCAGCATGGCTCAGTGGTTGAGCGTCAACCTATGAACCAGGAAGTCATGGTTCAATTCCCTGCCAGGACATATGTTTGGGCTGTGGGCTTGATCCCCAGTGTGGGGCATCCGGGAGACAGCTAATCAGTAATTCTCTCTCATCATTGATGTTTCTATTTCTCTCTCCCTCTCACTTCCTCTTTGAAATCAATAAAAATATTTTTTTAAAACACACAAATATTATGTTCAGTGAAAGAAACCAGTCATATATTATATGGTTCCATTTGTATGTAATGTCTAGAACAAGTAAATCCATAGAGATAGAAAGTAGATTAGTGGTTGCCAGGGGTTGGGGGGTTAAGGGGAACAGGGAGTGACTGCTAACGGGTATAGGGTTTCTTTTGATGGTTATGAAAACATTCTGGAATTAGAAAGTGATAATGTTTGCACAATCTTGTGAATATACTAAAACCACTGAATTGTATACTTTATTTTTTAATATATCTTTTTTATTAATTTCAGAAAGGAAAGGAGAGGAATATAGAGAGATAGGAACATCAATGATGAGAGTGAATCATTGATTGGCTGCCTCCTGCACTACCCCCACTGGAAAATGAGCCCCCAGCCGGGCATGTGCCCTTGACCAGAATCAAACCCGGAACCCCTCAGTTCTCAGGCCAACACTCTATCCACTGAACCAAACCATCCAGGGATGAATTGTATACTTTAAGAGGATGAATAGTAATAATAAGAATAAAGCCCTGCTTGAGTCCCAAATACCCCCATCCACCTGTGCCCTGCTCTCTCTCTCTCACTCAGTGTAGTCAGTCCTCATTATTTTTTCTAAAGTCCCCGTGTCTGATCCATCCTTCTCTAAGACTGTAGTTTTCTACTTGAAGCATCCTTTCCCTAATGCTCTCTCCTAGTCATCGTCTCTTGCTTTTAGCTCTTTATCCAATGATTACATACCTGGAGTAGGTCTAGGGGGTGTAGTGGTGGCCAAAGTCAGAGTAGATGTGGAGGTACTAGTAGGACTCAGAGGCATCATCAAGACTGTAGACCTAGGCGGGGTGTGTGTGGTAGGAGCTGTGGGCCTTTCAGTGGGGAGTGTGTGTTTTTCAGTGGGGAGTGTGTGTTTTTCAGTGGGGAGTGTGTGTTTTTCAGTGGGGAGTGTGTGTTTTTCAGTGGGGAGTGTGTGTTTTTCAGTGGGGACTGTAGGCTTTTCAGTGGGGAGTGTGGGTTTTTCAGTGGGGACTGTAGGCTTTTCAGTGGGGAGTGTGGGTTTTTCAGTGGGTTTTTCCATGGAGAGAGAGGTCTCAGAAGAGCCAGTAAGGGGAACTGGATATTTGGAAGGAAGCATTGTTGGCACAGGTCCTGCAAAGAAAGAAAGAAAAAAATCCCTGAAGTTTAATCAAAATTATACCACTACCCTCTTCATTCACATCTAATTGGAGTGAATGGGATCAAAAGCGTAGCATTCATATTCTTCCTTCTACTCCCAACCTAACCTTCACTCAATAAACACTCAACAAACACTCCTAATATATGTCAGATATTGTGCCAGATACAGAAAACATAAAATGAAGAGGATATTGGTCCTTCCTCTAGGGACCTGTTCCTTAAGTAAGGTGTTCTGGACCCCACCACAGGTGAATGAAAGGAGGGAGGATTAGCTTTTTCTAAAAGGAGGCAAGCTCCAAAAAGTACACCCCCATCTGGAGTCAGAATTGTGGGTCCCAATCTGGATCTTGTGAGCCATGGAAGGCTTTAAGCCAGCTGCAGTTCCACTCCCCAGCGGCTGCTCCGGCCCAGATTACGTACACTGCCCCCTCCTCAGTTTCCTCATCTGTAAACTGGGAACAGTACCCGCATGTTGTAAACTAGATTATGTGTGGGGAGCATCTAGCACAGTGCCTGTGCTCAGTAACTGGTAGCTCCCTGCATCCAGCTTCTGGAATTTTCCTTCCTTTGAATTTGCTCCCCTCACATTTCTAACATCAGCTTAGAGAGCTAATTCTGGATGGATCTGGGGTAGCATCCAGGGTGACCAAACATTCCAGTTTGGCCAGGACTGATGTGCTCCCTGAGATATAAGACTGTCAATGCTAAGACAGGGGACAGCCCAGGGCAAACTGTAATGGTTGGTCACCCAGGACAGCTACCACCACAACTCTCTGTTAAAAGAGAACCTCTCTTTAGGTGTGGTTGCTTCAGGAACCAAAGGTACAGGGTATGAAGGTAGAGAGAAGCAAGGAGACTCAGTTTTACAAGAAACCAGGTCATGGTTCCTAAGTTACTCCTGCCACCCTACCCAGATGCTGAGGTGGGAAGAAAGAAGGAGAGAAAGGGACTCACCCTTGTTGCAGGAGCCACGACGGACAGAGACAGAATCCAGAGAGATGTCCAGGGAAGCAGGGCTGCCCCTCACTCCTTCAAATATCAGCTGTGGGAGGGAGGAAAGATCACCCACCCCGTGAGCCCCTTTGCCGCAGGCTCCCAGTTTCCTGCCTGAGTTCAGATGGCCCAGCCACCTCCACACCTCCTCATTGTCCCAGTCCCTTCTGGGCCCCCCACACCTGATACCAAGATTCCCAGTGGGTCCCCAGGCTCTGCCCTTGGCCTTACCTGGGTGGGCAGGACATGCCCCTTGGGCACAGTGACAGTGGTGGGCATCCAGGAGGGGCTCTGGATGTTAATGTGTTTCCAAAGCAGGTTGGGGTGCCTGCTCTTTGTGCCCGGGAGCAGCAGCAGTTTGAGCTGGGCACCCCACGACAGCCCGAACATGTAGTAGGCGAAGTGCACACACAGAGGGCCCTGCTCCCATATGGGGGAGCTGAGCAGGCGGGCCACCCTGGCCTGCTGGGAGGTGCCGAAGTCCAGATGCAGGTAGTAGCCCTCTGGGGAGGCAGAGCCCAGGACAGTGAGGCCCTGCCGCCCCCCTGGGCTGCTCCAACCCTTTCCCAGAGCCCAGATGCCCACTCCCAGCTCCTTCCCTGGTCCCTCCACCCAGATCTGCCTGTGCCTTCCTCCCAGCTGCCTCCTTAAACTTTAGACTTTCTCACCTCCATTGGGGTAACCCCCGGTGGGCCCAGTGCTGCCCATGATGGAGGGCCCACTGGCTCGAATCCAGTTCCCATAATTCGTGGATATTTGAGTCCAGTCACAGAAGGGTTTGGAGTTGTCCTCAAAATCACACTGGGTGATAATGGCTAGGAAGAAAAGGCCACCGTGAAGCCAAGAGAGGGGAGAGGTCTAGCTGCAGAGTCAAACTAGGCGGGTAGGTGTTAGCAACACTGCTAAGCTTAGAGAAGGCAGCCACTAAGATTAGGGTTCAGAGCAGAGATTTGGGAAAGAGAAGCTGAGAAATAAGTCACCGTTTAGGAGAAATTCAGGGCGGGGGTGGGGTGGGTGGGATGGGTGGAGTGGGTGGGGTGAGCAGGGCAGAACATCTAGGTCTGGAGTCACAAACTGAGGTCCAGGGGCTGGATTCGGGGAGCCAGACAGGTTTTGCCTGGGCAGCATACACTTTGTTGTTGTTGTTCCTTTGAATGTGACTCTTTTAGGCAAGGCTTGTACTCCTCTACCGTTCCCTCCACCCTCTGTCACCTAAGGGCTGCCCTTCACACACTTATGTAATTGCCTGGCCTGGACGGCACATGGGTGGCCACCCTGGAAGGGAGAGAAAGTCTGAGCGGTCCTGGTTTTCAACTCACAGTTGTCCCTAGAACTTCGGGCAACTGGCTTCTGGTCTGGAGGCTTCTCAGTCCTTGAGGTTGATTTGGAAAAAAAAACCCAAAATGTAATCCTTGTCAATATCAAGAATTATAAGCCTCAATAATTGTGAGTTCACCTTAAGTTCCCATCTCTCTCCAAAAAGGTATCTTCCCTGAGAGGTCCTCACATCCCTGCCAAGACCCTCTACCCCTCTATGCCCTGGGTGTCAGGCATGGTTGAATCTTGGGTGAGGAGGAACCACTTCATACCTGGGAATCTCCTTCCTTTGGGTTGAGATCTTCTTGTCCTATAGCCCAGATTTCCCCACAAAGTAGGGACTATATTGGGTCCTGTTTTGTTAGGCGTGTGGTGGGGGTGATATTGCCCCAGGTACACGCAACTGAACGTAGGACTAACAAAGGGACCACCCCTCCTCTCCTTCCAAATTCTACAGAGAAGTCCCTGCCCCTCCTCAGGTGGTGTGGGCCACATAGAATAGTCCTTGGTTTTAGTTGTTCCAGTTCCACTTGTTCAAATCCCACCCCCCAATGAGCTCCAGGATGCTGAGCCATGCATTTCATGCTTCCTACTTGAAGTCTCTCCCATGTGCTGGGTCTGCTCTAGGTTTTGTCCATTTTCTGATGATTTGACGTCTCTCTTCTCCTCTGCCATTCTCAGACCTGCCACCCCAGCCCTACACCTCCTCCCTCTTTCCTCATGTTTCGGCTCCATCCTGCTCCCACTGAGCTCTCACACGCCTCAGTTCCAGGCTCTGAGGCTGTGGGGCTCCCCTTATTTCTGTTTGTCCTCTTTCAATTCCATGGGGTTCCCATCTTCCTCCCCAGGGCTGTGCCCTTCATCACTAGTCTGCTTGCCCCTCCAACTTTGCCCCTCACTATTCCTCAGAGCCAACCCCAGGCACCCCCTGAGCCCAGCTTACCAGACCGAGGTGGGGATGTAGCCCTGGCTGCAGGCAGCCCCCATCATTAGCACCAGAGTCCAGACTGTCGAAGCCATGTGGGACCTCAGAGTCAACTCTCAGGGGAGACGGGGAAGGCAGAGTAAGGAGCCCAGGCTACTTAAATATTCCTGATCCTCCTTGCTGGGTATCCTCCCAAGGATGCCATGAAAAGTGAACAATCAGAGAACTAGAAATAAAAACTATGATGGCTGAAATTTAAAATCCAAATAGAAGAGTTATAAATCGAAATTGAGAGAAATAAAATGAGAGTGAGAGAAAAGGAAAACAAGAGAGAAAGAAAAGAGAGACTTGGAGGGTCAGTCTAGGATGTCTAGCGTCCAACCAAAATAGTTCAAAAAAGATAAAAAGAAATTACTTCAGAAAAACTACATAAGATGGCCCAGAACCGAAACATGAGTCTCTTGATTTAAGAGTCTGGTATGGTGAATGCAAAGAGACCCATGAAAGGCTTGTCGTAAAATTTCAGAATATTGGGGTGAAGGGAAATCCTGAACACTTTCAGACAGAAAAAAGCAGGTCACATACTAAGTATCAGGAATCAGCATGGCAACTGTGGATTCTAAGAGTCAGCGGAACATTGTCTGCAGAATTCCAACAGAAAATATCTTCAAACCTGAAATTCTATAGCTGGCAACAGTGGCAAAGGCAATAGGAAGGTCAAGTAAAGTGAAGGCTAAAATCCTTATTGGCAAATAATTGAAAAGGACAAGTCACAGAAGAAATATAAGCAGCCAGTAAGTATTGGAAAGTATTCTCTACTTCACTAGCAATAAAGGAAATGCTGAGCAAATTAAGTTGCCATATTGACAACAATTTAAAAGATTGAAAGGATCTTAGTGAGAATGTCAAAGACATGAAAAAGGATCAGTCAGAAATTAAGCATACATTAACTGAAATAAAGAATAATTTACAGGGATTCAACAGTAGAGGATTCCAAGAATCAAATCAATTATTTGGAATATAAGAAAGAAAAAAAATCAGAAGAGCAAAAAGAAAAAAAGAATCCAAAAATATGAAGATAGTGTAAGGAGTCTCTGGGACAATTTTAAGTGTACCAACATTCCCTTTATGGGGCTGCCAGAAGGAAAAGAGAAAGAGCAAGATATTGAAAACCTATTTGAAGAAATAATGACAGAAAACTTCCCCTTGAAAGAAATAGATTTACACGAGGAACCCAAAGAGGCCCACACCAAGGACACATCATAATTAAAATGCCAAGGTTAAAGACAAAGAGAATCTTAAAAGCAGCAAGAGAAAAGCAGTTAGTTACCTACAAGGGAGCACCCATACAGCTGTCAGCTGATTTCTCAACAGAAACTTTGCAGGCCAAAAGGGAATGGCAAGAAATATTCAAAGTGATGAAAAGCAAGGACCTACAACCAAGATTACTCTACCCAGCAAAGCTCTCATTTAGAATTGAGGATCAGATAAAGAGCTTCACAGACAAGAAAAAGCAAAAAGAGTTCATCACCACCAAACCAGCATTACATGGAATGTTGAAAGGTATTCTTTAAGAAGAGGAGGAGGAGGAAGAGGAGGAGGGGAGGAGGAGAATGAAGAAGAAGGAGAAATGAACAATAAAATGGCAATAAATAGATATCTACCAACAACTGAATTTAAAAATCAAAATAAATGAACAAGAAATCTAATGAACAAAATAAACTGATGAATAAAATATAATCAGAGGCATGGGAACATGGAACAGTCTAATGAATCTCAAAGGGAAGGGGTGAGGGGGTGTGGGAAGAGATTAACCAAAGATCTTATATGCACATATGCATTACCTATGGACACAGACAATAGGGTGGTGAAGGCTTGTGATGGTGCAGGAACTGGGTGGAGGAGGCTAATGGGGGCAGGGAGGAGGAGGGGGACATTTGTAATACTCTCAACAATAAAGATTTTTTTAAAAAACCTTAAAAATAAATAAATAAAAAATAAATAAATAAATAAATAAATAAAAGGTTGATAACATTGAGCCTTGGCCAGTGTGGCTCAGTTGGTTGAGCATCCTCCCATGCACTGAAAGGTCACCGGTTCAATTCTTGATCGGGGCACATGCAGGAGGCAACCACTTGATGTTTCTTTCTCACATTGATGTCTCTTTCTCTCCCTCCCCCTCTCCCTTTGTCTCTCTCTAAAAACCAATACTTTTTTAAAAAAAGATTGATAGCATTGAGTGCTGGTCAGTATGCAAGTAGATACACTCAAATACATTGTTGATAAGACTGTATATTGGTGAAAACATCTTAGAAGTTAATTTGACAATGACTATTAAACTTCCAAATGTGCATATCTTTGACCCAGCATTACCTTTCTAATAATCTTCCCACAGAAATACATGCTTATTTGCATAAAGATGTACATACCTTAAATATGTTCATTGCAGCATTGTTTACAATAGGAAAATAATTGAGATTACCCAAATGTTTGCCAGTAGATCATATTCAAGGAATATTATGCAAGTATTAAAAAAACACAGTGTTTCTCAAAAAAATAGAGTTACCATATGGTTCATCAATTCCACTTTTAGGTATATAGAATTGAGAAAATTGCAAAGAATTGAAAGCAAGGACTGGAACAGATATTTGTACACCCATGTCCATAACAGCATTATTCACAGTAGCCAAAAGGTGGCAGCAACCCAAGTGTCCATAGACAAATGAATGGATAAACAAAATGTAACATATACATACAGCAGAATATTGTTCTGCCTTAAAGTGGATGAAAACTCTTACACGTGCTACAACATTGAGGACATTATGCTAAGTGAAAAAAGTCCATACAGAAGGACACATACTATATGATTCTACCCATACGAGGTACCTAGCATAGGCAAACTCATAGACAGAGATTAGAATGTTGTTGCCAGGGGCTGGGAGGAATGGAGAAGGAGCTGTTAGTGTTTAATAGGTAGGAAGTTTCAGTTTTACAAGATGAAAGTTCTGGAGATGGGTGGTGGTAGTGGATTGCACAAACAATGTGAATGTACTCAGTGCATCTGAACTGCACACTTAAAAATGGACAAGATGATAAATGTTATGTGCATTTTGCCACAATCTTAAGAAATATTTTTTAAAGTGCTACTTGATAATAGGATACTATTAGAGTTTGTTACTGACTTAAAAATTAAAAAAAAAATGGTGGTAGATCCATAGAGTCCAATGGTGGGGAGAGCATCTACACATATGTTAAACAAAAGAGGTGAGACACAGAAAAATTTTTATAGTGTGATCCCATTTATGCAAAATCCCAGAACAAAGATTTTCACTAAGGTGTCTATAACAAGCCAAATCTATACACAGGAACACCTGGTAGCTTTGAGGAGCCACCAAAAGTTGGGGGCATCCAAATGGGGGGGTTCCACCCCAGCCAGAGCAACTATGCTTCTATCAGTTTCATAAATGGCAATTCTACATAAGATTGCAGTTGAAAGGGCAGCTTTTCGGCTTTTGAAAATCCCGTTGATCCTCAGTACACATACAAAGCTGCAGCTAGGCTAGAGAGCTGGCCCGCAGTGAGCTGAGCTCTGAGGTCCAGATTCCCTACAGCCCACCACACCCATGCGTTCCTAGAAACCTTCCGTGTCATTCCCTTTACCTCGGCAGCCCCTCACCCCCCACTTCCAATTCTATGCCCGGGGCACCTGACAAGTGACAGCGACGCCTAGGCAGGCCCTTCTCCTGGACTCTCAGGGAGGGGACAGTACAGCCGAGCACCAGGCTCACAAGAGGCAAACCCACCAGCCCCTTTTCCAGTCTTGGGGACTCCTCTGCCCAAACGAGCACCAACAGGGCCCATGCAGGGGTTAGACCCGGGGAGAGAGATCCTCTGCCCCTTCACGTCAAAGCCGGGGATACAAAGGATGCCCATCCCAAACCCTGGTCTACCCTTCCTCTACCAGTGGTTCTCAGCCTTCCTAATGCCGCGACCCTTTGATACAGTTCCTCATGTTGTGGTGACCCCCAACCATAACATTATTTTCGTTGCCACTTCATAACTGTAATTTTGCTACTGTTATGAATCGTAATGTAAATATCTGTGTTTTCCGATGGTCTTGGGCTCTACAGCAGCGGTTCTCAACCTGTGGGTCGCGACATCGGAAAACACAGATATTTACATTATGATTCATAACAGTAGCAAAATTACAGTTATGAAGTGGCAACGAAAATAATGTTATGGTTGGGGGTCACCACAACATGAGGAACTGTATTAAAGGGTCGCGGCATTAGAAAGGTTGAGAACCACTGCCTAGACCCGTGGTCAGCAAACTGCGGCTCGCGAGCCACATGCGGCTCTTTGGCCCCTTGAGTGTGGCTCTTCCACAAAACACCACGGCCTTGGCGAGTCTATTTTGAAGAAGTGATGTTAGAAGAAGTTTAAGTTTAAAAAATGTGGCTCTCAAAAGAAATGTCAATCGTTGTACTGTTGATATTTGGCTCTGCTGACTAATGAGTTTGCCGACCACTGGCCTAGACCAAGTTAGCAGAGCGATCAATAGAGGGACAAAGCCAGGAAATAGTTAACCAGGGAAGAGCAGCAGAAGCCGATTGACCCACAGCCCCTCCTGTTGGGCAATAGGCCTCTGAGGGCTGCCTTTCCCGACCTCCCTTTGGCGCCACAGCTTCCTTTGGACAGTTACCGCTTCCAGCCTGCCTGGGGGTGGGGGCTGGGAGCTCAGTGCCGGACAGGAAAGGATGAACAGTGGTGCTGGGAGGGAACCCGCAGGCTCTGCATTTTGGGGAGTTAGAGACGGGCAAGGCCCCAGAGGGTGTGTCCCTGACAAGACTGGCAGCTACAGGAATAGATGTGAGAGGCCCTGGAATGTAGAAAATCCCTGGAAACTACTTCAGAGAACTGGAGCGTCAGTCCTGGCATCTCTGTGTGCCCTTGGGAACTTGGATCACCCTCTCTGAGCCTCAGTTTCCTCATCGGCAAGACTGAGGGGAGAGACTATCACAGTTTCCTTCCTTCCTTCCTTCTTCCCTCCCTCCCTCCCTCCCTCCCTCCCTCCCTCTCCCTCCTTCTCTCTCTCTCTCTCTTTCTTTCTGTTGTTAATACTCACCCGAGGATATTTTTCCATTGACTTTTAGAGAGAGTGGAAGGGAAGGGGAGAGAGACACATTGAGTGATTGCCTCCCACACACACCACACCAGGCAGGGGATTGAGCCTGCAAATGAGGTTATGTGCCCTTGACTGGAATTGAACCTGGGACCCTTCAGTCCTCGGACCAAGGCTCTATCCACTGAGCCAAACCAGCTAGGGAATTTTTTTTAAGTATGGTTGTTGTTGTTTTTTAATTAATTTTAGAAAGACGGAACGGGAGAAGAGTATATAGAGAGAAACATTGATAGGCTGCCTCCTGCACCCCCCCCCCCCCACACACACACACAAGGGAACAAGCCCACAACCCGGACATGTACCCTGACTGGGAATCGAACCAGTGATCTCTTGGTTCGTGGTTCAACGCTCAATCACTAAGCAACACCAGTTGGGCCAAAGTTTTCTTAAATCAAAAATTGTGTGTGTCACATAATTTTTTAAATAATCAAGTTTTTAAAATCTAAAAGGGGGTTTATAGACATCTGGGCATGACTCACATAAGTTGGGAAACCATACTGCTGTCTGTTTTTCTGTTGCCAATAATTCATGATGTCAATTTTATGATGAATTAGCCTTGACCAACTGGAAATGATAGTTACCTTTCAGTTTAGAGTCCAATGTCGAAGAGGCCCCGTTTAGCTAACTCAGCTCCAGCAATAGTCACACCTGCTGTGGTGAGACTTGCACACGGAGTAGTTTCAAAAAAATCCTAGGCAGCTGTGAGCCAAGGCAGGCAGGTGCATTTGGCAGCCTGAGGTTCAGCTCAGGCCCAGGGAGAGGATTCAGCCAGTTTTACCCAAGACCAGAGGCTGCTGTCAAGGTGGGAGCTGAGTTGGCCCCTAGTGCTGGGAGACTGGGCACTGGGGAGATTGGGAGGCATTTTTTGGCTATCTAGGGAGGAAGTGGGAGCCCGAGGCAGGGAATGGAGTGGGGAGGAGTTGGTAGTGAGAGATGGATGTGCCTAATGCTCTTTCTTCCCTTCCATCCACTCCCTCTACTCTCTCCTCTGCCTCAGTGACGTGTGCTTCCTGTAGAAGAGGGACCCAGAGTCAGAGAGCCTGGCTTATGATCTGGGCCCTTCCTCTCAGAGTCATACACTCTCTGGACCTCAGTCTCCTCTTCTGCAAAGTGGGGATCCTCTACTGTCTCTGTCTTCCTCATGGAGTT
The DNA here is from genome assembly GCF_027574615.1 of Eptesicus fuscus. Taxonomy (NCBI): domain Eukaryota; kingdom Metazoa; phylum Chordata; class Mammalia; order Chiroptera; family Vespertilionidae; genus Eptesicus; species Eptesicus fuscus. The sequence goes on from NC_072476.1 coordinate 33,157,174, forward strand.
AGGAGAATAAATGAGAGATGCCCAGGAAAACACAGCACTGTACAAACAGAAGGCATCTCCATTAAACAATTATGTAACCTGCTGACTCAGAGCCGGGCTGCTCTGGCTCCTGTCCCACCAGGAAGTCAGAAGAGCTGATTCCATCACTTACCGGCCACAACTTAGTTTTAGTTTCCCATCTGACAAATCGGAGTGGTACCTATTGTCTTCCTAGATCATGAAGTTGTGCTGTAAATCCCAGCAGATCATGCAAACGCCAGAGTTTAATATATTGTTAATCATAATCATCATCACAGTACGGAAGAAAGCTCACACTCTTGACCTGCACTTGAAGCACCTCAGAACTCTGACAATGCCCTTTACGCATATCTGTGTCTCTGGCAGGAACTCTGGCCGCCCCAGGTTCTTAACATCCTGAGTACGCCACATCTCAGCATTGAAGTCACATACCAAGCTGACTATGGCTAAATTAATGCGCTCCTGTCTTTTTGCTCCTGGGAGCTGCCAACTCTTGGAATACATTGGGCTGTGAGCAGTACAGACTGTCATTTCACTAGCACTTAGTGCAAAAGACAGCGCATAGGTGGCACTCCATAAATGTGGAATAAATGAATTATGGGAGGGGGGTTGTTTTTTTAAATCCTCACCCAATGATATTTTTTCCATTTATTGATTTATTTATTTATCGACAGAGCAGAAGGGAGGGAAGAAGGGAGGGAGGGAAGGAGAGAGGGAGGGAGAGAGCGGAGGGAGGAGAGAGGGGCATCCACGTGAGAGAGACACATGGATTGGGAGATCAAACCTGAAACTGATTCTCTTGACTGGGATTTGAACCTGTGCCCTTGACTGGGAATTGAACCCACGACCCTTTGGTCTGTGGGCCGACGCTCTAACCTCTAACCAAGCATGTCAAACTTGCTGCCAGTGGGTGCATGCCTCATTAGGAATGTGGCCCGCTGGCCACAAGTTTGACACGCTTGCTCTAAGCCAAACTGGCCAGGGCAAATGAATTATGTTTTAATGTTCTTAACTTGCTTTCCCATTATACCTGGCCCAGGTCATCTAGTTCAGGTACCATTGACTGCTTTTTTGTTTAATTGAAAGCAGTAGAAGTCTCAAGAGAAGTAGAGGGTCAGTGGCCCTGAATTCTTGGGACAAAAGAGCCAGGATATGAATAGGCAGCAAGTCAGACTGAAAAGGAGTGGACAAAGCTTTGGAGTTATGAGTCCTAAATCTCAAGTTAATTTATTAGCTGCATTCCTTGGGCTTCAGAACAAATCTCTTAGCTTCAATTCCATCATCAAGAAAGATAGATTCCTCCCTTACTGATTCACAGCAGGGGGTCAAGAACCAGATGCCACATGTGGAAACCACAATGTAAATTTTTATTGAAATGTGTGAGGTCAGAACTAAGGATGCTATTGCCTGCAGATTTCTCTAGCATTTCCTAATAGGGCCTGAAGAGGGCACTGTAGGCCAGGAGTTAGCCAGGGTGAAAATTCACCTTAGGGCCACCCCTTTGCTGCGTCTTCCCACCATAGCTTCCCCCTGCCCCCTACACATAGTTGGCAAATACCCTACAACTCCCCCAAACTGCCCATAATTTTTTCCTGTTGAAAATTGCAAACATCCTCTCCTTTTTGCATGTTTTCAGGAGCACAGGCTGATTTCTCTAAGTTTTGCTATAAAAGCAGAAAGACTCGTTGCCATATGCACTAAAAGGCCAGGATTGGAGTCCAGATACAGTTTGTCACATCTTTTGCTGTCTGCACAGATCTGTCTTGGGCACTGCTTTTCCCTGGGAGCATTATTTCTGGGAAGGAATTTGAAATTGGTCGTCAGAGTAAAGGGTTAGATAAGAAGCAGGGATCAGGAATGAAGGTTGAATTAGTTTGTTCCGTGTCCCCAATCCCAGAGGAGCAGGGAGCAGGTAGGGATTATGTGGAAGGAATAAGCAGAAGAGGGAAGGGTGAGTGCTGGGGAATTCCTGTTGCCTTGGTCTTGGCCAAGTGACATTACTTCTTTTTCTGAACAATGGGAATGACAGCGGTAACTTTCTCCTGGGGCTGTGTGAGGAATAAATGAGGTCACAGAAGTGAGCTATCTAGAGAAGCAACAGGCACTGAGGAGTGCTCAGCGAGCCCGCTGTCTGGGAAAGCGGCTTCTGCACTGTTGTGTACTGCGCCTTCTGCAAGTCTAGGGGCAGAATATTCATGATGACCATCCCCAGGCAAGGAGAGAGGTCAGCTGGATATAAAGGGGGTTGGTGCACTGAGGTGGCAAAGACTGATGCTGGGAATGTGGCATTAGCTGAAGGGGTCACGGAGAAGAAGAGGCAGAAAGAATAAGCATTGGTAGCTGCCTACAGGGGAACAGCCTTGAATGGAACCACCTTATTGACCAGTGTGGGCAGAGCTTGTGGCCTTACGCCCAGTGGGTCAAGAGGTCAGACAGGCCATGCAAGGCAGCACGTAGGGCCCGACTCCCTCCACCTCTGCTTTCCCAGGCCTGCTCCCTGCTGCCATGATGGGGGCAGAGCCAGGGAAGTAGTGGGCTCCCAAGAAAACAGAAAAGCCAAGAGCCATGTTATGGTTTAATTTGTTGCCAGTGAGATTGAAAAACACACAAAAACATACAAAGCCAGGGGCCAGCCCCGTCCCATCCTCATGGCTCCCACCACCTTCATTATCCAGGGGGATCTTGCTGTCATGGAGTCCTCCATGGAGACCTAGAGAATTCATGACTTGCCACCTAAATTCTCCAGTCCATCCTATCCCTGCTTGGTAGGTGCAAAAAGAGGTGTTTGCCCTCCAGCTTGTCCTGGCATCACAGTTCTGTAGGGCATGGAGATGAGTTTGGTGTCTCTCCATCATGGCACCGTCCCGAGTTTAAGCTGATCTCCTCTGAATTTTTCCTGCTTCAGGGCCTTAGACTGGCCCTGTGACACACTTAGATCTGAGTTGAACTCTGGACAGTTCCTCTGGCCCCTAAGATGTCACCGCTGGTCCTGGAGTGTCCTTGGGACAGGCTGGTGCTAAGCTGATAGCCCCTTGATGGGGGTCGGGAGTGGTGGTGTGGGAGACGTGGCATGGGCAGTAGTGGTGAGCAAGGTGGTGGATGTGCCCAGGGTGGGAGCATCTGATCACCTGTCCCCTGTCCTGCAGGCCTCCCTTGTGTACAGCTTCAGCTTTCCCCGCAGGAAATTGGAGTAGATTCGGAAAAATTTGCACAAAGTATCAACAGTGAATGTTCGGAGTGGAACAGCAGAGGCCGCTGCATCTGGAAGGGAGATGGCTTCCTTCTGTCAAGGAGAGAATACAAGATTACTGCAGTGCCAGGGACCCTGGAGGGAGATTGGATCCAGGACAGAATTGGAGGGGGTATGAGGGAAGTCTCAGTGTTCCTTGGCAGGGCCCTTCTCCCATTTTACAGAAAGGGCAGAGTGTTAGGGAGGGTCTATTCCTACACACCTGGCTTTCCAGTGCCCGAAGCAGGGAGGTGAGGCTGCGCAGGCCACTGATGGCTTTGTCCACATGTAGCTGCAGGGTCTCAGACATCTGGGAGGAGTTGGCCAACAGGGCCTGGCCTCGCAGGATGCCTTCTGAGAGCAGAGCCAGGCCCTGCCAGACATCCAAGGCCTGCTGCTCAACCTGAAAGGAGCAGAGACCTGGAGTCAGCTGGGCCCAAGCCACCCCTTATTCCTCCCTCTCAGCCGCCCTAAGCACAAAGCTGAGCAAACAAACAGAAGGCGTGCAAAAGGGTCTGTGGAATGAATGAATGAATGAATGAATGAACAGATTAACATATTCCATTCAGTCCTCATCTTTGCTACTCCATTTCCTCTCTGTATCATTCTCCCTCCTGCCCTATCAAGTTTCCAAAATGAGACTCCCCAAGAGGAAGGAAAAATGAACTCACCTCCATCCTCTTCCAGGCATGGAAGTTAACCTTGGTGTCTGGGACGGTGATATTTTCACGGAAGCTGCAGTCTTCAGCACAGCCCATCTAAAAACACAACCCCAGGGAGTCAATGTCCCAAGGGCTCTCAGCCCAGCGCACAGGCCACAGCCCCTCCGGCTGTGCCCCTGACCTAGCTTCCAGGTGTGCATAAGGGGCTACCGGTTTTATCAATTTTACTGGGGTTCTGGCTTCTCACCTCCAGCCTGAACCCAGTGCCAGGACTGAGTTCAGGTTCCTGGATTTGGGAGGAGGCCCCTGAGCCCCTCAGAGTGAATTCTGTGGAATGTCCTGGGAAGGGGGTCTCACCGTGACATTTTCAGCCTCCCGGGCCTCCAGGATGTACCTCTCCAGGACGCGGCTGTCACAGATGAGGCATGGAGGGGCGCCCAAGACTGGGAGGCCCAGAGGAAGCAGCAGCAAGGACAGCAGGAGCAGCAAGGCAGGGCATTCTAGAAAAGAGAGCCAGGCTTGGTGTGAGGAAGGGAGGGGAGAAGTGTTAGTTTGGAGGGGCAGGTTCACACGCTCCTCGCCTGGGCTGGCCCTCCCAACCCCAATCTTCCAAGCGCTCTGATTCTGCCTCCGGCGCCTTCATTCAATCCTGCTGCCGAGCGCACCCCCCACCCCCCAGCCGCCGGCTCGCTTCTCGGGGCCAAACTTCAATCCGGCTGGGACGGAGGCTTCCCCTCTCGCTGATCCCGTTGGCTGCTCCAGGACCCAGGTATCAACTTCCTCCCCACCCACACAGCCGCTTTTCTTTTCCTCGAACCCCAAAACCTCGTCCCCGTCTCCAGGTCACATTCTGCCTTTCCCGGGGTCTCCCCAAGCCCGGGCGACACGTGGAGGCTGCCCCACCCCCTTTGCCCTTCCGGGGTCCCTCGGCCAGCCGCGGGTCCTTGAACCCAGCCCCCTCTGGGCCGGCAGTCCCAGCGGCAAATCCCTTCTCAAACAGGGGCCGGGGCGGGAGCTCCCCTGCGGGCGACACTCACCGCGCACCCCCATCTCCGTGCCCCGCCGGGCCGTTCAGCGACCAGGGGCTCGCCCGGCGCCCGTGCCCCGAGCCCTCATCCCGGGAAACTCGATGGGGCTGGGCCACCCCACAGGCCGGAGGAGGGGGCTCGCTGTCCAGGGGCTGCCGAGCCGGGGGTCGGGCTGAGCAAGCGCAGGGCCAGCGTCCGGGAAGACGTGCGGCGAGGCGACCGGCCGGCGTTGGCCCGGGGACTGCGGCTGCGGCCGGGGGTCGGGGCTGTTATCTGCATGTGTGCGTGCGTGTGTGGGGGTGGCGGGAGGCTGTGTGCGTGAGTGGTCGCCCGAGGTGGGGGCCATGAGGTCAGAGCAGGGGGCAGGACGCCTGGGTCGCGGGTTCGCCGGGGCGGGAGCGGCGCGGCGCGGCCGGCGCGGGTGCAGGAATACCCTTCTGCCCGCCTGACCCCGGTTCCGGGAGGTGCAGCTGGGTGTGCACCGGCGGGACGGGCAGGACGCCTGCGCCTAGAAGGGGGGCCACCCTGGGAAAGGCTAGGGGCCCCCGCGCCTCCCGGGGGGCCATTCGGGTCAGGAGCGGGGGCTCAGAGCTGGAAGTGCCTAGGTTTCTGCGAAGGCGCTGAGTCTGGAAGCTGCTGGCAGGGACAAGTCAGCTGCCTTTCTTCTCACAGCCCCTGTACTTGTTCTAGAACCAGTGTTGCTCATGTTGAGGAATTTGGTGGTGTATGGAGCAAGAAATGTGGGGGTCTTCTCCCCCTCCTCACTTTCTAGGACCCTGAAAGCCCAGGAATTGAACTTTTAGGGCACAAATCACATGGTATGCTCTGCAGGACATACACGCACTTCCACATCATTTCTTTGTCCTGTGATACAGGTCAGCCTGCGTGGCAGAATTCTTACGAACTCTGAAATAAAGCTAGCCCCCAGAGTGAATAAAGCTAGCCCCCAGAGTGACGGCAGCTCGGATTTGCAGCGAGTCCTTTGTGAATTGTAGGAAGCCCCGAGGCAGGAGAAAATCTTCCTAAAGCCGGGACCAGGCTGGCTGCCTCTCAAACCTTAGAAAATGGCCTCAGCCCCCGAGCCTGTGTCCTCACCTGTCACATGGGTATGATGAAAGTACCAGGCCTACCTCGGGCAGGTTTCATAAGACAGCAAAGTCCTACAGGTAGTTATATAAGTTCCTTCACTCCCTACCTGGCCTCATGATATTAGAAATATTTTCTTCATGTGTTCAGTGCCTTCTTTATGCAAGACACTTGACTACACACACACTTTGCAAGACAAAAAGATGTGTTGAGACCTAGGATGTCTCCTGGATGGAGTTAGTAGCTTACCATAGAGACAGGATGTGTACACAGGGCAGTGTGTGAGGACCGGAGTGCACAGAGCTCAGCGGTAAGAGTTTGGAAGAGGGAGAGCTGCTGTAGGGGAAGTCAAGGAAGCTTTAATGGAGGAGCTGACAAGGAGCTCAGCCTTGAAGGGCAGGCAGGATTTCAACAGGAAAAGATGTCAGGTGGGTGTGGGAGGCCAATTACGCAAAGGGAAAGGAGGGTCGGGTGCACAGCCTACGGAAAGGAGATCAGACCAGAGTGCTGGTTAGGGAGGGGTCAGGTTCCTTGAATGCCACTCTGAGGAATTTGACTTTTGTTGGGAAATGTTCATTCATTTATTCAAGAAATTTTGTTTCACCTGGCTGGTGTGGCTCAGTGGTTGAACATCGACCTATGCACCAGGAGGTCACAGTTTGATTCCCAGTCAGGGCACATGCCCGGGTTGCAGGCTCGATCCCCCATGTGGGACGTGCAGGAGGCAGCTGATCAATGATTCTCTCTCATCATTGATGTTTCTAGTTCTCTCTCCCTCTCTCTTCTTCTCTGAAATCAATAAAAATATTTTTTCAAAAAATAAATAAATAAAACTAAAAATCAATGGAAACATATCCTCAGTGAGGAATTTTTAAAAAATGAAATGAATATTCATTCATTCAAGAAATCTATATATAAATACCTACTCTTGGCCAGGACCTGGGGATAGAGCAGTGCATGAAACAGACAAGAATGCCTGCCCTGGTTGAGCTAACATTCTAGTACAGAGGCAGACGACAAACACAAATATGAATAAAAGAGGATCTCCAATAGCGATAAGGACTAAGAACAGGCACAGAAGGGGGGGCAGGGGGAGGGACCAGGAATGTTAGAAGAGGTTGCAATTTTAGATCAGGCAAGCAGGGACGCATGCTGAGAAGGTGACCTGAATGAGGTGAGGGAGGAAGACATAAAGGGGTGAGGGGAGAGCATGATCAAAGAGGGGTTCAGAGAGATGGAGAGGTTGGCGGAAGTAATGAGGCCCTGACTCTCTCCCACTCTGCTCTCCTGCCCTCAGCTCACCTCGAGCCTGCTTTGGGAGCCCTCCTCGAACGTGGGGTACTGGATGTGGGTCTGCACGCCCCACCATGCCCTCTGGTCCCAGTTTCCCTCTCAGCACCAGGCAGACTCCCAGCCCCTCTTGGCCTTCAGAACCCAGTTCTGCTTCCTTCCCAGATCCCAGCTGTGAGACGAGCACATGCACACTCACGTCCACACACGTCCGCACATGTGTTCTGTCCCTAACCCCCAACCCCCAGGCTCTGTTCTCCCAGTCCTCAACTCGACTCCTGCGTCACTGCCCTGACCTGACCATGAAGAGGAGACCAGGAACAGATGGGGGTGGGGGGAGGAGGAGCCTCTTGGGCTGTGGGACCTGCTCCTCCCTCCCCTCTGACAGCAATTTGTCAGAGGCCCCTACCTTCAAGAAAGGAAGGAAGATGGGTCAAGAGCACAGGTGCTGGGGCCTACTGGGCAGGGGTGGTGCTGGCTCATCCTCTGTGGCTTTCAAAGAGAAAGCTATGGTTGCAGCTTAGGAGAGAGGAGAGGATCTTGGTCCACCCCACACCCAATCCCTAAACTGTGTAATCCTGCTAGGAGAGCAGAGGCTGGTGTGGAGGACAACTTCAACCCAGGTGTTCTTGGATACTGCCCAGCAGGGTCCACCTATCTGTCCTCATCAGGGGACCCTGAGGATAAGGAAGAAAACAGGAAGCTACCTGGGGCTCTCCCTCCAACATTCACCAATTCACCATCTCCTGCCCAGCACCCCCTCCATCTTCCTTTGCTTCTATTCCTCTGGCATGATGCCGACTCAGTCCCAGGACCACTGCAGGTCTCCTCACTGACCCCTCCAGTTAACCCCCAACCCTGCCATTAGACTGACTTTCTTATTGAATAGCCTCATTTGAGTCACTCCCCTGAGCAGGAGTCTGCAATGGCTCTTGGTTGCCTCAGAACTAAGACCCTCTGTGTTCTGCCATCCACCGACCTCTCCAGCCTATTCTCCCACTTTGTTCATCACACAAGCACAGTTAGATGGTTTTCAGCTTCCTGCCCTTTGCTCAACCTGTGCCTTCCACGTGATCACCTGCCCACACTCTCTCTCCTGTTCTTCAAAGACCAAACCCAAGCATTACCTCTTCTTTTAAAAAAAAATATAATATATATATTTTATTGATTTTTTACAGAGAGGAAGAGAGAGGATAGAGAGTTAGAAACATCGATGAGAGAGAAACATCGATCAGCTGCCTCCTGCACACCCCCCCACTGGGGATGTGCCCGCAACCAAGGTACATGCCCTTTACCGGAATCGAACCTGGGACCCTTGAGTCCGCAGGCCGACGCTTTATCCACTGAGCCAAACCGGTTTCGGCCCAAGCATTACCTCTTCTATGAAACCTTCCCTGATCCCCCAGCAGGAAGTTGTCTTCTTCCTCTGTGCTGCCATCCTTACATGTCTTAGGTCTCTCACTGGCAGGGCCACCATGTACAACTGTCAAGGTGAGCACTGCACAACTCAAGGGGGTGCCATTCAGAGACTGATGGGAATGGTACTCTCTGGAGTCATGCAGCACGGGTGCCCTGTTAATCAGAGCAGAGAGCGAGTGTCTGACAGGCCTTGTTCACTGTGGTACTCATGTGGCACTGAACATGTTTCCTGTTTATGGCTATCACTTATATGCCATTATGTGGTCCCTCCACTTCAGACACCTCAGTCAGAGATTGACCTAGAGAAGGGAAGTAAGCCATTCATCCTCAGAGTGCTTGCCAGAGCCATACCTGGACAACCTAGCTCTGGGATACTGGGAGCTTGAGAGGCCTCCCTCCACTTCCTGTGAAGACAGCCACTGAGGCAGGATCTGAAAAGGGACCGTTGTGACCAGAGGATGGCGGGGGTGGAGGCAGGCTCTGTTCCATGAAGTCTTCCTGGCAGCCAATTCAGATTGAAAATCCAAGGAGAAGCAAATTTACAGCCCCCCTGAGCTGTCCCAGACCCCAGGCAGCATGAAGCCCCAGCTGCCTGGAGTTGGGCTGGGGATAAGGGGGAGTGGAGGGAGGGCTCTGGGCCGCTCCTGCCCTGCTTTCCAAGCAGTTGCTTCTCAGCTTGACTCAGAGAGTTCAGCCAATGGCCCAGAAGACCTTCTGTGCTGGGAAGTGAGGTGGCCGAGGATGGGGTGGGGGAGGGCTTCCTGCCCTTGGGAAACTGGAAAGGGAGCGAGAATGCTGGAGAAGGGATTCCTGCTGGAGAAAGAAAATCCTATGCAAAGATCAATTTGGAGAAACTGAGGCAAGGGCTGTTTTCTTGGCCACAAGTAGCCAGAACCAGATCCAGGTTTTTGTTCTCCGCAAGCAGCACTGTAACCTAGCGACCTAAAGGGGTAGTTCAGTAAACAAGGGAGCCCAGATCGGTGGCCTGAGCTCTGCCACGTACTAGCTAGCACCGACTTATGACTTATGACTTTATCTCTGAACCTTGTTTCTATAGCATGGGGATGGTGAAAATCATAGTAATCCCTTCCCAGGGCCATGGTGGGACTATGTAATATCTGACATAGGGTGATCAACAAATGCTAACTATGATTTCTACGCTCCCTGCTTTATTATACCAGCTATCTGTTCTCACTTTGGAGGCTTGGAGACCAAACCCCCAGCATATTCTTTGACCTTCCTCCAACATCTTTTACTATTCCCTCTGGGGAGCTGGGCACATGGACTGCACTTGGGAGACACTTGCCCCTGAATACAACTGGGTGAAATGGAGTCACTGTGAGAGCTAGAGATGGGTTAAGAAACCGATATCAAGACAAGACTCAAACTTTGTTTATTCAAAGCCTAGGGCTAACCAGGAATTTCTTGCCCCATCAGTGTGGGTCCCCAAAGAAGCTCAAAGCCCTTGGTCTGAATGAGGCCTGTGGGCCCACTCTAGATAAGCATTATGAAGCCACCTTTCTCAGTTACTTGACTCTTGAATCCCCCAAGCACTTGAGTCCTTAAAGCAGGGCTCCCAGAGCACCAATACCTCTCTCTCAAGCTCAGAACCACTTCCTCCAGTTAGATTTCTGTGAAAAGTGTCAGCTCAATCCTAGGATCTCTAGCTCACGAGTACCGCTGAATATTCCTAAGCCCCTTCCCACAACACCCATCCTATACCAGAAGACAGAGCTACTAAATTGGCCAGAGTAACTTTCCTGTCCAAGCAAAAATAAAATTAGAAAGTCCTAATTGAAACCAAACACTACTTGCAATATTAATGGGAGTAATGTTTTTCTCCTATGTAAGGTCTTCGCAGGTGTACAATTGTGAATACAAAAGTTTCATTTTGTTAACATGGAGCTTGGGGACTAAGGATTTTGCATGAACTCTACTGGTGGTCCTATAGGCTCTTCCTACTTCTGTTCATGTCTTATTTCATGCGCCAGCAAATAATTTTAGTATTTTCAGGTATTTAGTATATTTTTCTTGCAGCAAACAAGATGCATGGACTTGGAAGGAACCTAGGAGGTCTCGTGAAGATGAAGCTCTCTGCTTGCATACTTCCAGTGACAAGACATCTGATGTTTCTCAAGGGGGCAGAGGCTTGTTATAGAGTAGACAGCAAGCTGTCTTACTGTGCAGCCACCCATCCATCCATCAGATATTTATTCCTTACTGGACTGGGCAGTGAAATCACTTCTCCTTGAGGTTATCTCATCAGTTTGATGACTAGCTCCCTGATCACCCCACCTTTTTAAAAGTAAAAAATTAACTTTTCTTATTACAAAAATAATACAACCCTGGCCAGGTAGTTCATTTGGTTAGAGTGTTGTCCCAATATGCTAAGGCCATGGGTTTGCTCTCCCATCAGGGCACATACAAGAAAACCAATAAATGCATAAATAAGTAGAACAACAAGTCAATGTTTCTCTCTCCCTTCTCCCTTTCTCTCTCTCTCAAATCAATTTTTAAAAAGAGTTAATATTATACATTAAGAAAAAACACACATGACCATTGAAAAACTAGACAACATGGCTAAACCAAAAAACATAAATTAAAAAGCACCCATAATGCCATTAGGAAGATGGAGTCTTAAGTGGTCATTTTCACAAACTTCTTTCTTGGTGGGATGGCCTTGGCCTCACTCCAAATCTCTGTGCAGCTGGACATCTCTTCCCTAAGGAACTACATTAGACACATACTTCTAGTCCAGCTTCTCCATAGGTTCAATGTGCTCAGTGTTTAGAGCATCATCCTCCTCGATGAGGGGTCACGGGTTTGATTTCTAGTCAAGGGGATGTACCTGGGTTGCTGGTTCATTCCCTAGCCAGGATTGGGGCGAGTGCGGGAAGCAACCAATGATGTCTCTCTCTCGTCAATCTCTCTCTCTCTCTCTCTCTCTCTCTCTCTCTCTCTCTCTCTCTCTCTCTTCTCTCTCTCTCTCCCTCTTTCCCTCCTCCTTTCTACACTCTTAAAAAAAAAATCAATGGAAAAGAATATCCCCAGGTTAGGATTAACAACAACAAAAAAAGGTGTGTGGAACATACCATTCTTTCCCCAACTCCTGACCAAGCACCAGGAACTCTGGGACATAATATGGGACTTACTTATCAGCCCATCCAAACTAGTTCATGTGTCCTGAGGGCCTTCTTCCCTACCAGGCAACCACAATGAAAAGCTGACAAAACTAATAACCCAGCCTTGTGAATCAAACACACACAAATCACCTTCCTTCCCCGCTCCCTAGTTACATTAAGAGGCTCCAAACCATCCCTTAGCAAAATGTCATACTAACAATAGTAGCCTTTACAAACACCAAGACAGTTCCAAACACTATGCAAATTATTTGTCTTTTTAAATCTATCTGTCCTGCTTCCTATTAGACTTTACAGGACCAACGGTTATTCCTCTCCAGGCAGGCCTGGCACCTAACACAAGTCCCTACAACTAAAGGATGCTCAATAACGCTATGGATGATGAACAAATGTCTGCACCCACTTCCAAGCTAAGCATCTGAATTCTCGCCTCAGGATGTTTTTGAAGTAGGAGGTGATTATGCACGCACTGTGGGCTCTGCAGCTGTTGAGTAAAAAGAAGGGAGGGAAACTGCATTTGGACATACCTTCCCCTGTTTCCCAAGTTTTGATGAAAGACACTTCAGAGAGCCAGCAGAAGTTGGGGGTGGAGGGTGGACAGAAGCCAGAGTCAGCCTCACTACAAATGGGATGGAGTTCCTTGCCCCACCCATCATGCATGGACTCCAATAGATGCAGAAGTCTTCCCCTCATCTTTTACATGCCCCCACACACTCAAGGGTGAGCCCACATATCATCCAATGTTCAATGGCTATTTCTATAAAACTGCCACTGAGGGAAGCCGCTCTGGCAAGCAGTGAGAGAACATGGAGTAGAAACAACAAACAAACAGGCTGGGAGACATAGCTGCCAAAACAAACCAAATGCAGAAGGCTGCCTGCCACCACCTCAGCTGGGCCCAGGCCAGAAGCGTAGACACAAGATCACATACGTGCAGGGAGACACATAGTTCCATCCAGCTCCCTTTGCTACTGTGGGGCTACAGGGTAAGGGAGCCTTGCAATCAAGGATGATAGGGGTATGGGGCTAGGGGGTGTGATAGGAATATCTCCCATTTCTCCCTCACCTCCTGCTTTCTAGCCACTGAGTGACCCTCCAGCCCCAGAACATGTCCTGCCTGTTCATGAACCCGCTTTGTGCATACCAACCCCTCTACCAGATATGCCCTCTCCATTCTTTTTTTGCCTGGCAAACTCCTATTCATCCTTCAAAACCCAAGTCAAAGGTGAAACCATTTTGGACCCCACCAGGAAGTTAGCATTTCCTTTTCCACATTTCCATATCAGGACTACTCTTAATTCTTTTATAACACATCTTCCTCATTCACAAAAACTGCATATCCACCTTTCCAATTAAATGATGAACTCCTTGAAGATAGAGACCATTTTATATCCACCCCTTTGGATCCCCAGGGCCCAAGCCAAGCCTTGGCTCACAGCAGCTGCTCAGCATGTTTAGCTGTTTGAATGAAGCACTGGTCCTTTTGTAAGGAATCCACTTTACTGGCAGTCACTCACCCAGCACCAAAGTCCCTCATCAATAGGAATCCTCAAGCCAGAAGGGATTTCAATAAATGAGAAGCCTGATTTTCAAAACCCAAATCAAACTACTTTCAAACAACCTAGAATAAAATTCTGTTAACTAACCTTTAAATCAGATGCTTTCAAACTTGATTTCAACCACAGTAAAACAATTTATATACCTAGTACATATATATATAAAAACAGCCTAACATGCAAATTGTCCCCCTGGGAGTTCGACCCCCAGGAATTCAATTGCTCACTATGACATGCGCTGAGCACCAGGAGGCGGCACAGAATGAAGAAAGGCCCCGGCTGGCAGCCAGAAGGAAGGCCTTACCAGCCAGGCCTAGAGACCCTACCTGTGCAAGAATTTCATGCACTGGGCCTCTAGTGTGTATATATGAACACATTGTTAACTGAAAAATTGGCAACAACACTGCCATTTAAGTTGCACTTTCTTCAACTTGTTTTTTTTTTTTTAATCATCTTTGAGGGTTGAAGTTTTTTGTTTTTTTAAAAATATTGATTTCAGAGAGGAAGGGAGAGAGAAAAACATCAATGATGAGAGAGAATCATTGATCGGCTGCCTCCTGCAGGCCCCACACTGGGGATGGAGCCCACAACCTGGGCATGTGCGCTTGACCAGAATCAAACCAGGGACTCTCCATCCTACAGGCCAACACTCTATCCACTGAGCCAAACCAGCTAGGACTCTACTTGCTTCTTAAGTCTATGATCCAGTACATTGATTTCAAGACCCACAAATGGATCACCAACCACTTTGATAAACATTGCTTTAGATGACTCTGGTTTGATAAACATGAGAAATCTGATCTTTCTAAAACTATCCAAACAAAACGTATTTATCTGTGCCCAGTAATTCAGGGGAGAGGCTTTCTTTTCCCACGAGAGCAGCCCAGCCAGAAAGGTCTGAAGGGCTCTGGACCATAGTCGCTTAGAACCATTTGGGCTCTGCAGGACCAAGAAATGAATGAAGCCATGTGCCAATCCCTACCACAGAGGCGGATACACAGGAGACCTTAGTTTTTGCTTCTTTCATTTTTACACCCCCACCTTTTCTGTGCCTGGGAACCTCTACCAGAGCCTGATGCTTCTGAGCATACAACTATCCCAGCTGCATTCAGCAGGCAAAAGTGTACACCTTATCCATTCGGCCTGCCTCTGAGAGAATGAGAAGTTTTAAAGCAAACTTTGGGTTGTCAGGCTTCTGCATTGTATTAAAGTTTGTTACGCTGTCCATAGTACAATGTCTGCTCTCTGTGAAGGCACCTCAACTTTCCCTCCTCCAGTTACGTACCTGTCAGGTTTCCTACTCTTCTTTTCAAGCACACACAGACTTTACACAGGGGAAAGGCAGTGGCAGTGGGGTGAATGGACGCTAACACAACTCGACACTTTTTATTGTCTAGGACAATGGTTGGTTACAGACCACAAAGACTCAGGAGGGCCTAGTGCTTGGGCCCAACCAGAGACACTCTTTCCCTCTCAATTCAGAATCCTTTGGGCTATGAGGAGACAGGCTTTTCCTGACTCTGGCAGGAGGTCCATGACAGCACTCAGTACAAGGAGAGTCATACCTGAGCCTAGCTGAGGGTGGCTGGATAAAGTGAGCCAGACTCATTTTAATTACTTTGGTGTGACCCTGAAAACTCGGATGTGGATGGCCGAGTTGTTTCTGATGCGGGTCAGCGGCTCTCGTGTATCAGTCTCTGGTTCCAGATCATCAACAAGCTCCACTGTGGAGGTATTGGCAGCCACCTGCAAGGAGCCGAAGCTGCCCGCCTGCAGCTGTAGGGCAATGTTGATTGCACGATTGATGGCCAGGCCCAAGCCATGAATGTAGATCTCAGTGCATGCGTTCTGACCCCGCGCCCCACCGTCCAGCAGCTTCTGGCAGCGGACCAGCTGGGCCTTAAAGTCAGTCTTCATGTTGACATAAATGTCATTGGGCCTCCGGGGCAGGCGGTGAGGCAGTCGCTTCCGAAGGGTGTACTCCACTGGATCCAGCTCAGGCTCGCCGGCCCCACGGTGCTCTCGGTTTTCTGCCATGTGGCGTGCCCTGGCCGAGGGGCGAGGGAGAGACAAGATCAGCGAGGGGTGACAAGCGACTTCGCTTACTTTTCTACTCCATTTCCTGTCCAAAAGGTGTAACCAGGAGGGGGCGCACTCAGTGCCCCTCTTCGCTTCCGGCCTCAGTCCCCGCCCATGACCCCCGAGCTTCCGCCTATCTTCCACCGCCAGCTCCATTCATTCATTACATCGCCCCCAACCTCAAGCCCCTCCACCACCCGCTTCCCTGACTCTTTCGTGCCTCCCCGCTCCGGTCCAGGGCGGCCTCCTTGCATACGCGGCCCTTTCCCCTGCCAGGTCACTTACGTGTGGTGCCAACCGGCCTAATGGAGGGTGCAGCCAGGACCCCAGACCCGAAGAAGTGAAGGAAAGGGGCGCTCAACAGGAACGCCAGATCGCGGGCGACACCGGCCCTCTGCGAGATGCACGAATCGCCTCGCCGGCCTCCGTGTTCCCCGCCCCTAGTCCCGAGCCGCTCGAGCCCCCGCGCGAGGAGTCTGAGTAACGCGAGGCTTCCGGGCGTGACGGGATCTACCACGTGTCTCCGAGGCGGGCCCGGGGGCAGGGGGCGGGTACCAAGCCAGAGGAGGAGGCGGCCAGCTTCCCCGGGCCAGACCAAGTTCCTGGCCCTCGGAGGGGTCCTGGGGTGAGAGAGGGGTCTTGTGGGGGCGGTGGGGAACGCGGCTATTCTAGGGGCGTGAAGAATGCGGGTGAGGGTCTTGCAATGACAGCAGGGAATGCAGGGAACTCAGAAGAATGGGATCGCCAAGGAGCCTAAAGACAAGGCTGGGCTCCGGCATCCATCGCAGTTCCTCTGGTCAGAGGAGGCGTGACAGAGTTGACAGAACTGAACTCTCGCCCAAAGTCCCTGCGGCCCGAATACGGAGGGGGGCACTGAATGGTGAGGGGTGGCCCTCGACAGAGGACAGCGTCCCTGGACTCCCCTGCAGTTCACGGGGACCTGCCCCTCTCCCATGCCTGTTGCCGGCCTGACCCCGGGCCCACCCTTGAGGATCCAAGCTATGAGGCCCAGGTTTCACGATTCCCTGGGGGTACGCTAACTCACCCCCCTCAACTATCATCCACCGGTTCTTTGGTGGCTTCCCGAGACCTGGGAGAAGGGACGTGCGCCCCCTAGCGGGCAGGGCAAGGCGAAGCGCTGGGGGGCGGGGTGCTCCTGGCTCCCTAAGACCAGTGGGGAGAAGTTCTCTGCCCAGATTGGTGCAGCTTCTGGAGAGTTCCCTTTGGAAATGCGTTAGACCTGCATTGGGGGTCTCGAACTACTCTGCTTGAGTTTTCCCATCATTCAAATGGGGTAATTCCTGTCTTGCCATGCAGTTGTGAAGTCCAATATAACCTGGTAAACTGGAAGCCTACATAAGTGAGTTGGAATTTTTATGGCCCCCAGACCACTCTCTAGTTGCCTAGGGTGGAGTCTAACCTTATTTTACTGCAGGTTAGAAAGAACTCCCAGCACTAGTTAAATCCCATAGTTCTCTTCTTTTTACCTTCAGATTCTTTCATTAACCACCAGTTTGGAAGGTAATGAGGGAGGGCGAGGTAGGTGAGGAGGAAAGGCTGGCTACAACCCTGTTCTGCCTCAGAAGTGACACCTGAGCTGAGTTTTAATGGACCAATAGTTCTTCCGGGAACCAAGGAGTACTCTGAAACAACAGCTCAGTATTTTTAAAAGAAGGGAAGCATAATCTATGCTTCTACCTCAAGGAATTAGAAAAAGAAGACCCAAATAAAGCCAAAGCAATAAGATGGGAGGAAATAATAAAGAGCAAAAATCAATGATACATAGAAAGACAATAAAGAAACTCAACTCAGAAGCTTTGAAAAGATAAATAAAATTGATTATTAGAAATGAAAGTGGGAATAGCCCTAAAGATCTCTCATACACTGAAAGATACTAAGAGAATAATACAAACAACTCTACATACATAAATTTGACAACTTAGGTGAAATCGACCAATTCCTAGAAAACCACAACCAACCAAACTCACCCAAGATTAAATTGATAATCTGAATAGCCCTATAACTATTAATTTAATCAATAGCTTTAAGAAAAACCTCTAGAAAGAGAAATATCTAGGTCCAGATGGTTTCACTGGTGAATTCTACCAAAGAAGAAATAACACGAATTATACACACAATATCTTTCAGAAAACAGAGTAGGAAGGAACATTTCCCAACTAATTTTATGAGGTCAAAACTAGGCAAATACAAAAGAAGAAAACTACAGACTAACATCTCTCCTGAACAAAGATGCAAAAATCCTCAACAAAATGTTAGCAAATTGAATTCAACAGTAGTCTCCCTTTATCCCTGGTTTCACTCTCCAAGGTTTCAGTTGCCCATGGTCAACTTGCTTCTGATAATGTTACATGGGCTTCTGATAATATTACAGAAATAATTCATAAGTGCCCTGACCGGTTTGGCTCAGTGGATAGAGTGTTGGCCTGCGGACTGAAGGGTCCTGGGTTCGATTCCGGTCAAGGGCATGTACCTTGGTTGTGGGCACATCTCCAGTGGAGGGTGTGCAGGAGGCAGCTGATTGATGTTTCTCTCTCATCAATGTTTCTGACTCTCAATCCCTCTCCCTTCCTCTCTGTAAAAAAAATCAATAAAATATATTTTTTTAAAAAGAAATAATTCATAAGTTTGAAACAGCGTGCTGCTCTTAATAGTGTGATGAAATCTCGCCTTCCTGATTCAATCCTTTGTCCAGCATATCCACAATGTATAAACTACCCATCCATTAATCACTTTGAAGCCATCTTAGTTATCAGATCAACTGTCGAGGTAGCCCTTATTTTACTTAATGACCCCAAAGAGCAAGAGTAGTGAGGCTGGCAATTCAGATATGCCAAAGAGAAGCCATAAAGTGCTTCCTTTAAGTGAAAATCTATGTATGTATAAGAAAAAATAGAGTATTACATTTATACCATAGAATACTATGCAGCAGTAAAAAAGAAGGATCTCTTACCCTTTGAGACAGCATGGAGGTACCTGGAAAGTGTTATGCTAAGCGAAATAAGTCAGAGAAAGATAAGTATCACATGATTTCACTCATATGTGGAATCTAATGAACAAAATAAACTGGTGAACAAAACAGATCCAGAGACAAAGAGGCACAGAACAGATAGCAGAATCTCAGTGGGAAGGTGGGGAAGGAAGGGTGGGTGGGAAGTGATCAACCAAAGAACTTGTATGCATATACATATGCATAACCCATGGACACAGACAATAGTGTGGTGAAGGCCTGGGATGGGAGCAGAGGCGGACTAGAAGGGGTCAATGGGGGACAATAGGGGGACATATGTAATACTTTCAACAATAAAGATTAAAAAATAAAAGAAAAACACAGTATCTATATATCTATATCTATCTATCTATCTATCTATCTATCTGTGTTTAGGTAGCCACTTGGGTCTTGGAATGTATCCCCAGCAGATAAGTGGGGACTATTATATATAAAAAGAATTATAAACCATGACCAAGTGAAGCTGATTTCAAAGATGGTTCAATATAAGAAAACCAATCAACATATCTATCACATTATGCCTCCCTTTTGTTGGAAGCTTTCAGACTTAGAGCATTAAGCAGTGAGCGCCCTCTCTGGGGATTGAGTTTTCCCTGGAAAAGGCAGCAAGAACTGTGACCAAGAGTTTGTCTTCAGAATTGTGACCACTAGGTTTCAGGGGGGAAAGGAAAAAAAAAAAATGTTTTGTATGTAATAGCGTTTTACTTTTTTCTCTCCCTTTTCTCAGTTCTTCCCTGCCTTTAACTAATAAAGAATGTGGAGATAGAAACAGTTCTCTCTAAGGTTCTCCTAATTTGTGACTTAACATTTTTGGCCTGGGTGGGGCCGGAGAGCTGATGCTTCTCCAGGACAAAGGGCCTCGCTTTGTGCATCAGTGTGGAAGTTAAACAAAAAGCGTAGGTGAGATTTTTGTTGGCTATTTTAAAAGTGTGTCATTAATATAAGACATTTTATATTCATAGTATTTAATCTTTCTCACTTGTAAAAAACAAGAAAAACAGCAGGTAAATATTCCTATAGAAAACAGCAGAGCTTTAAGGTCCATTTCCATTTTAAGTCCATTTGTTTTGCCAGTGTATTCATGTTCAGGTCTGTTGTACTAATGTTATTTATTAATTTTTTTCATTTATATACAGTTAACTAAAGAGCTTTTTCAAGCACCCATGTCTGTAAAGTATTTTTTTAAACATATTTTTTATTGATTTCAAAGAGGAAGGGAGAGAGAGAGAAAAAAACATCAATGATGATAGAGAATCACTGATTGACTGCCTCCTGCACACCCACTACTGGGGATCAAGACTGCAACTTGGGCATGTGCCCTTGACCAGAATGGAACCTGGGACCTTTCAGTCCACAGGCCGACACTCTATCCATTGAGCCAAACCGGCTAGGGCTGTAAAGTATTTTTAAATAAAGTGTGTGTGTGTGTGTGTGTGTGTGTGTGTGTGTGTGTAGATAGATAGATAGATAGATAGATATCACATTAACAGTCTAAAGAAAAAAGTTCACATGATCATTTCAATTTATGCAGAAAAACTATTTAACATAATTAAGCATTCCATTTATGATTAAAAAAAATGTTAGGCAAACAAAGAATAGAAGAAACTTCTTCAACCTGATAAAGAGCATCTACAAAAAACCTACAACTACCATTATACTTAATGGTAAAAGACTGGCCATCTTTCTTTTTGTTTTTATTTTATTGATTTCAGAGAGGGAGAGGGAGAGGGAGAGAGAGATAGGAAGAAACATCAATGATGAGAGAATCATCAATCAGCTGCTTCTTGCATGACCCCTACTGAGGATTGAGCCAGCAACCTGGTATGTGCCCTGACTCGGAATCAAACCATGACCTCCTGGTTCATAGGCCCACACTCAACCACTGAACCACTCAGGCCGGGCATGGCCACCTTTCTTTGAAAAGACTGTCTTCTCTCACCACTCTTATTCTTGGAAGTTCCAGCCAATGCAATAAGGCAAGAAAAGGATATAGATTGGAAAGGAAAATATAGAACTGTCTCTATTTGCAGATGACATGATTATATACATAAAAAATCCCAAGAGTCTATAAAAAAACTTATAATTAATAAATGAGTTTAGGAAGTTTGCAGTATACAAGATTAACATATAAAAAAATCAATTGTGCCGAAACCGGTTTGGCTCAGTGGATAGAGCGTCGGCCTGCGGACTGAGGGGTCCCAGGTTCGATTCCGGTCAAGGGCATGTGCCTTGGTTGCAGGCACATCCCCAGTAGGGGGTGTGCAAGAGGCAGCTGGTCGATGTTTCTCTCTCATCGATGTTTCTAACTCTCTATCCCTCTCTCTTCCTCACTGTAATAAATCAATAAAAATATTTTTAAAAAAATCAATTGTATTTCTATACACTGGCAATAAACAATTGGAAACTAAATTTTAAAACACAATCATACCATTTATAGTTACCGCAGAGATGGGGGAGGTGGGAGAAATATTTACATATACATCTAACAAAACACCTACAAAATCTAGATGCTAAAAATCTACAAATGTTGATGAAAAAAATAAAAAATTTAAGTAAATACAGAGCTATACCATGTCTGTGTATTGGAAGATTTAACAGTAAAGATATCAATTCTCTTCAAATTGATTTCCAGCTTTAATACAATTCCTATGAAAATCCCAGCAAGAATTTTTGCAGATTTAAACAAGTTTGTTGTAAAAGTTATATGGAAAGACAAGAAAAGTTAAAGCAATTTTGAAAAAGAAAGAGTTGGAATCATACTCCCTGATTTTAATACTTAAAATATAAACACAATATCAAGACAGTGTGGTATTTGCCAAGGGATAGACACAAAAATCAGTAAAATGGAACGGAGAACCCAGAAATTGATTCACACAAGTACAGCCAGCTGATTTTGACAATAGTGTAAAATCAGTTGAATGGGGAAAGAAAGTCTTTTCAGCAAATGGTGTTAAAGCAATTGGACAAACAGGCAAAGAACTGAACCTCAGCTCTATGGAAAAAATTCACACAAAATGGATGATAAGTCTAAATATAAAATGTAAACCTTTCAGAGGAAAACATAGGTAAATATCTTCACGACATAGGGTCAGGTGAAGAGTTTTTTGACACAACTCCAAAAGCACCACGTATTATTAAACAAAAAGATTGATAAACTGTGTCAACCAAAATTAAAAAAACGTTTACTCTGTGAAAGAGCACATTAATACGATGAAAAGAGGAGCCACGGACTGGGAGAAAATATTTGCAAATCATATATCTGACAAAGGACTTGTATCCAGAATATATATAGAACACTCTAAATTCAAGAATTAGAAAACAGGCAGAAGTCTTTTAAAAATATATATAAATTTCTTTATTGATTTCAGAGAGGAAGGGAGAGAGAGAGATAGAAACATCAATGATGAGAGAGAAACATTGATGATCTGCCTCCTGCGCACCACCTACTGGGGATTGAGCCTACAACCTGGGCATGTGCCCTTGACTGGAATCGAACCCAGGACCCTTCAGTCCGCAGGTCGATGCTCTATCCACTGAGCCAAACCGGCTAGGGCTAGGCAAAAATCTTGATGAGATACTATCAAGATGCCAAAAAAAAGCACATACAGCATTCAATATCATTAGCCATTAAAACCATGATGACTACTACACACCTATTAGAATATCCAAAATAAAAATCTTTCACAATACCAAGTGCTGACAAGAATGCAGAGAAACTTGTCATACATATGTATGGATCTCTCATATACCACTTGTGGAAATGTTAAATGATATAGCCACTTAGGAAAACAGTTTGGCAGTTTCTTGTAAAGCTTAACATATACTCACCATATGACCCAGCAAGAACTCTCCTGAGCATTTAAAACCTGTACACGCATGTCCATAGCAGTTTTAGTTATAATATCCCAAACTGGAAACAAGCCAGGTGTCTTTCAGTAGGAGAATAGTTAAAAAAAACTGTGGTACATCCACACCATGGAATACTACTCAGCAATAAAGGTGGGATCAAGGAGCCCTGTTAGATGGTTGGATTACTGGTAACATCATAGAATACCATGCTAAGCAGCTCATAGTTAGTGTGGAAGGCAAACTAGATGTGAAAAATAGTATGACCAGTGGGGAGAAAGTACAGGAATTTGGTAGACCCCCAAGGGGAGATAGCCAATAAGACCTTGGGGGAAGCAATGGCTAAGCTGAGACAGAATTTCTAGCAGTGGGACTCATATCCTGTGTAGTTCCTCCTATTACGAAGAGGAGGTCTAGAAGGACTAAGTCATTGGAGATAGGAGAGGAGAGTAGGAACCAGCAAAGGACTCAGGAGCAGCTAGTGAGATAGGAGGAAATCCAAGGGAGTATGGAAGCCAGGTGAAGAAAGCATTTTCTGGAGGAGGGAGTGATTGATTCTGTCATATGCTGCTGAGAGGCCACATATGATACTGGGCCAGTGGATTTAGCAATGTGGGTCACTTGATAAGAAATTACATTTGGTGGACCAAAGAACTTAGTAGAAACTAATTCTGAATGCAATAAATTAAAGCCCATTTTGTCTGATAATTAAAAATAAGGATAATTTGTGAACGGTTGTGTGTCTTTTCTTTTTTTTTTTTTTTTAATATATATTTTATTGATTTTTTACAGAGAGGAAGGGAGAGGGAGAGAGAGCCAGAAACATCAATGAGAGAGAAACATCGATCATCCGCCTCCTGCACATTCCCCACTGGGGATGTGCCCACAACCAAGGTACATGCCCCCGACCGGAATCGAACCCGGGACCCTTACAGTCCGCAGGCCAACGCTCTATCCACTGAGCCAAACCGGTTAGGGCGGTTAAGTTGTGTGTCTTTTCATGTTATCTAAAATATGTTTTCCAAACTTTGACATCCAGATAAATATAAAGGTTCACAATTAGTTGGGTGAAGCCAAGCTCTGTAATGAGCTGCTTTGACACTAAGATGGTCCTTACCTAAAACATTTCATTGAAGGTAAACACCACAGAGGAATCTTCCATTAGGAAAAAAGGCAGAGCTTGGCTGTTTAGTCTTTTTTTTTTTTTTTTTTGTGGGGCATGAATCTTCTATTTTTATTTTTTAAAGCTTGTTTTTTATTGACGATAGTATTACAGATGTCCCCTATTCCCCTCCCCCCATCACCCTCCACCCAGCCCCCCCTTGGCTGTTTAGTCTTATTTGAGACCTTCCTTTCATCTAGATTAATCATCTAACTAAATCTCTGTTTAGTTCAAAAGCTTGCAAATTTAAAACAACACAGACCAAGACATTTTACAGCATAGTATCTGAATAAAAAATATTTTATGTCCAAGTGATTTGTTTGTAAACTTTTCCTCTAATACTGCACGAGAGGTTATCTGATACTAGAGGCCCAGTGCATGATTGAATCATGCACATGTAGGGTCCCCTACACACTTTCGCTTTCCATCGCGGGGGAGCTGGGTGCCTGTCTGCTGGTGCACCACGCCTTTCAGAAGCCTCCGGCTCGGTGGAGGCTTCTGAAAGGCCTGGTGCCTGAGCGGACAGGCACCCAGCTCCCCCGCTTTTGATGGTCCACGGTGGGACGTCAGCTCGCTGCCCCAGAGGCCCCTTCTGTGCCGCAGCACAGCCATGGCGCAGACGCTGAGCGCGCCGCTGCTGGGGACTCGAGCTCAGCGTCCCGCTGGCCCAATCGGCTACCCCGGCCACCCCGAGTCCTGCCCCCTGCGCCTCCCGCTGGCCCAATCGTGGGCGTAGCGGAGTGATGGTAATTTACATATTACCATTTTATTAGGTAGGATAGTTTCCTTTCTCAGAGAGGGAGCTTATAGGATTCATTTCCATAGTGTTATCATCAGCACCACGGTTGGTTCCCATTTTACAGTCGGGGGACAGGACTTGCCCAGGGTCACAGATTGGCACACAGGAATGATGGGGGATCATTCCAATTTTATACCGTGGAGTCAGTCTTGCTCTTTTTTTTTTTTTTTTTTTTTTCATTCTCATTGGCAGTTTTGCTCTTCTTGACTCACTGCATCTAGTGAGTGCTACACTTGGATCAAAACCATTTCCATGGTAGCATTCAAGGCCTGAACTGAAATTTCACTTCACTTCTCGTCTAACTAGCAATCCAGGTCCTCTTCTCCCATCAGCCTGCATTGTCACTATTCTCAAGGGGATGCCCACTTTTCCTAAATGTACCTAAATCTTGCCCTTCCTTTCAGCTCAGCACAAGCCACCACTGTCACCTACTGCTTGCTCCCAGTGCACAGAGGTCCCTTTGCCCATGTACCATTTCTCCACCATAATTTACAATCTCACATTTGCTAATCTATACTAATAAAATGGTAATATGCTAATTAGACCAGGAGACTGGGAGACCGGACGTCCTTCAGACAAAGCCATGGTGGCAGGGCCAAGGCATAGGTGGATAGGGGCAAGCAGGTCGGCGGGGGGGGGGGGGGGGGCACTTGGGGGGTGACCAGGCTGGGAGGGGGGCAGTTGGGGGGCGAGCAGGTCAGCAGGTGGGGGCAGTTGGGGAGTGACCAGGCCGGCAGGGGGACAGTTGGGGGGTGACCAGGCAGGCCAGCAGCGGGGTAGTTGGGCGACGACCAGGCAGGTCAGCAGGGGGGCAGTTAGGGGGCCATGAGCCAGTCGGGGAGGGCAGTTGGGGGCCATGAGGCCAGCAGGGGAGGGCAGTTGGGAGCTATCAGGGCAGCAGGGGAGGGCAGTTGGGGGCCATCTGGCTGGCAGGGGAGGGGTTAGGCGGCAATCAAGCCAGTAGGTAGGCAAGTGGTTAGGATCCAGTGGTCCCAGATTGTGAGAGGGATATCCAACTGCCAGTTTAGGCCCCATCCCTGCGGGATCCCGGATTGGAGAGGGTGCAGGCCGGGCTGAGGGACCCCTTCCCTCTCCCATGCACGAATTTCATGCACTAGGACTCTAGTCTATATATATAAAAGCCTAATATGCTAAGTGTCCGACTGTTCGGTCGACCACTCAACCAGTTGCTATGATGTGCACTGACCACCAGGGGACAGATGCTCCGACTGGTAGGTTAGCTTGCTGCTGGGGTCCAGCAGATTGAGACTGGGCAAGACGTCCCAGACACACTCTGGACCCCTCCTGTGGTTCCTCCCCAGCCGGCCGGCCCCCATCGGCCACCATCGAGGACTGGGCGAGACAGCCCGATTGGGCCCCAATCGCTGGCCAGGCTGAGGGACCCCATCCGTGCACAAATTCGTGCACTGAGCCTCTAGTTAATAATAAGATATGCTAAGACCTCACTCATTCAGAAGTTAGACTGCTAACTTCCAACTACCCAGAACACAATCTAGCAAAGTTAAAAAACAAACAAAAAGCAACAACAAAAGCTTAAAAAAATGTTTTTTTTAATCCTCACCGGAGGATATCTTTCCATTGATTTTTAGAGAGAGTGGAAAGGAGGGGAAGAGGCAGAGAGAGAAACACTGATGTGAATTGGTTGCCTCCTACAGGCACCCCGACTAGGGCCAGGGCCAGGGAATGAGCCTGCAACTGAAGTATATGCCCTAGTCAGGAATCCAACCCAGGACCCTTCAATTCGCGGGTCGACGTTCTATCCACCGAGCAACCGGCTAGGGCCGTGGTCAGCAAACTGCGGCTTGCGAGCCACATGCGGCTCTTTGGCCCCTTGAGTGGGGCTCTTCCACAAAATACCACGGCCTCGGCGAGTCTATTTTGAAGAAGTGGCGTTAGAAGAAGTTTAAGTTTAAAAAATTTGGCTCTCAAAAGAAATTTCAATCGTTGTACTGTTGATATTTGGCTCTGTTGACTAATGAGTTTGCTGACCACTGGCTAGGGCAAAAAGCTTTTGAGTAAAAAAACAAACAAAAATACCCCAACTGTCTGGTTGAGGGGTGACCAGGCAGGCCGGCAGGGGGGTAGCTGGGGGATGACCAGGCAGGCCAGCAGGGGGGCAGTTGGGGGACGAGCCTATTCTAGGAGAAAAATTCTGATCCAAGACTGGATTCTGTTGATACATTTTCATACAGTGTTAATAATCTGAATATTGTGGACTGTGTGTAATCAAAAGCCGCTATTAACTAACATTTGTGGAGTACTTGCCCTATGCCAAGCACTGTGTTAAGTGCTTTATTATATAATCCAGAGGAGAGAGATTAATATTTTGTCCAAGGCCACAGTTGGTAATGGATGGAACCAGGACAGGAGCCCTTGCTTTAAACAACTGCCATTTTCCAGCCTGTTTGACGGACAACAGAGGCAGGGATCCTGTCTGCAAGAAAAACAAGGGAACTGGGGAAAAAAAAAAAAAAAACGGACACTAAAACTACAAATGCATAGAAGCCCTGGGGGGGAGAGGAAGGGATTCGGTGCAGGAACAAAAGGCTTTACTGGTTCTCCTAAGGTCCGCTATTGGTTATGGCACAAGTCTGAACTGACTTTCCCTGTTTTGAAGAGGATTATTTTGTATTTGGTAACAGCTATTTTAGGAAGCTGGGCGGTAGGATATACATTCTAGAATGACTTCCAAGGAAAATCGTGAAAACACACAAAACTTTTTCATCCTAAAAGGTTCAGGGATTCAGAAAAATCATTCCTGAACAGCGCTTTAAACAAAGGAGGTGTCAATCTACATTTTACATTTGCATAGCAGTTACCATCCTTTCAAAGCCTTTCACATTCACATATTTTAATTATTTCAGCACTCCAGGAAGGGAGTGGAGTGGGGGCCGAGGATGGGGCCGCGAACGACATCAACTCCTCGTTACGACAAAAGAAAGTCAATTCTTAGTCAATGGCAGAGCCAGTCAAAACTCCACGTCTCTGCAGCCAGTACTGCCTCGGGCTGTTTTAAATCAGGGGGTTCCTTCACTTATTGCAGGAATCCCAGGGCACCTGAGAAACGCACCTCTCCTTCAACACAGGCGGGCTTCCTGGAGGAAGCCGACTGGCTGCTCAGAAGCCGGCGGTGTCACTCACTAGCGGCGGCCTCCACGAAGGTAGAGCGTCACGTGTCAGGGGTAGCCAGGGAGTACCCCGGGGGCACCCCCACCCCCCCGACCGCCGCGAGCCCCGCGTCACGTGACCAGACGGGCTCCCGGGTCACGTGCCGGGGGGCTTGGGGGCGGCGGGCGTGCAGGCCGCCCCAGCAGGGCACGCGGAGAGCTGGCGAGGCCGTGTGGGTCGGAGCCGGCCGGGCCGCGGCGAGAGGCGGCGGCGGCGGAGGGGGCGGCCCTGCGGCCCCGCGTCCGCGTCACGTGGTGCGAGGCGGGCAGCCATCTTGCTACAAACACAAACAGAGAGGAGCGGCCACCGCGGGAGCGCCAGCGCCCCTTCCCCTGCCGCCTCCGCCGCCCCCGGCCAGCCGCGCGCCGCCCGCCCGCCCGCCGCCGCCCACGCCCCGCGACCGGAGCCCCGCGCCTCCCGCCAGCCGTGGTAAGCGCTCGGCGGCGCCGCGGCCCCCGGCCCGGGGCAGGCCCGCCCCCGACGCCGAGGCGGCCGCGCCGAGCCTGCAAGAGCCGGAGCCAGAGCGCGGGCTGCCGGCACGGACCTTCATTGCCGCTCTCGAGGCCGCTGCCGCCCGGTGCGTCCGCCTCCTAGCCCCCCTGTCGGCCCCTTTCCCGGCGCGGCCTCCGGCGCCCCCGTCCCTCCCGGGGGGCGGCTGCCCGCGCCCCGGGCACCTGGCGCCCCTCCCTGAAGGGCACGCTGTCCTCCGGGCCGGCCCGCCTCCTTCCCACCCCCGCGCTCCTAACGGTCGTCCTCCGGCCCCTCCAAAACCCGGCCAGGGGGTCCCCGGTCTCCCCCTGCCAGCATCCTCCGCCAGACCCGCTCGAGCGCCGCCGACCCGACCGCCCCTCGCCCCCCGGAGGCTGCTCAGCGTGCCTCCGGGTTCGTGTTGGAATGAGCTGGGCCCCGCGGGTCTTCAAGTCCGAGCACTGCACTTGGGCGAACGGGGAAGCCTTCTCCTCTGCTGGGTCCTCACCTGGATTTACTTGCCGCCGGCGACACCAGTGCTTGGTCATCGGGGTCTCCCTCCTCCCGGCCGCCCGGCGGGATGGAGCACGTTAGCCTTTCCTGATGCCCGTCTGGGCGCTTCCCGGCCCGTCGCCCCTGAGGCAGCAGCTCCCCGGCTGCAGCCCCCGCCACACTGGCTTTTTCATTTTTATTTTTTCAAGTTAACTTTAAGGAGATCCTCGTGTCTTACCTCTGACTCCGTCATGACTGGGATTCCCAGTAAGCTTCCAGGTCTGGTCCGCCAGGTTGTCCCCGGGAGATGCTAAGTCAGTACTTGTTGGCCGGGTCTCTCCTGCGGCCACCCCGGCCGTCCTCCCCTCCTGCTTCTCATTACTGCTTTCCCAACCATCAGCAGCCTCTCCGCTCACGTGCCAGTTGGAACTTCTCTCCCCAGCAAGAGCCCCCAACTTGCCTCTGCAATTGAAACGGCATGGGTACCGACAGGCGGGCCCCCTTTGCGGTTCACAGTGTGTGGGAGTTTGCTTCTCTGGTTCTTTCATCTGCACTGTTCCCTGTGCGGTCCCAGGGCACCTTCCCCCGGCTCCTTCTCCAGTTGTATTCCCTGCACTGTAGGTCTAGCATGTCATTGGGAATGGTTGGGGCAGATCTGGACTTGGTGTTGCTGCCATGGCCTGGGATCCAGGTACCATATGGTGGCTACAGTCCAGTGAGTTGTGTTCTTAGACCCCCTCGTCTGGCTTTTTCAGCCAGTGGGGGTGTTAGTATTGTGTGTGATTTGATGGGTTAAAGGACCCCAGTTTGCCCTCCATTTTACGTCTGTGGTTGGAGTTTGGGATAGAAAAAAAAATAGACGCACTTTAGAGCAGAGGTGAGAAGAGGCTAGCAGTTCTGTGAAGGATTTAAAAAATTCTAACAAGAAATGTAAAATGGCTTAAAACTCACAAAGTATGCTTGAGAGTTTGGGGTGGTTCTCCAGTCTGGATAGAGTGTCTAGGGACTTCTGGGTCCCCTGCTGGGGCGGCTGCAGCCCATCCTCCTTGTTTTCCCTGGTTGGAGCCCAAGACTGGGCAAGTGGGCAGATGGGATCAAATGAGTTAAAAGTGTAAAAAGTGCTTTAAAAACTGTGAACTAGTAGACACGCTGCGCATTTGTCAGGATAGTTCAGAGAGTATAGAGCTGGGATAGCTGACCAGCCAAGAGGATTGGGCTTACACTGTGTGTGTGTGTGTGTGTGTGTGTATGTGTGTTTATAAATTTTTATTGATTTTTTTTTAAAGGGAGAGAGAGAGAGAAACATTGATCAGTTGCCTCTCCCATGTGCTTGGATGGGGGCTCAAACTCACAACCTGAATATGTATGTACCCTGCCCAGGAATTGGAACCTGACACGTTTTGGTGCATGGATGATGCTCCAACCAACCGAGGCACAGCAGCCAGGGCTTGCACCGTATTTTAAGCCTCAAAGAGTTCTCATTTACCATGCAGGGAGAATCTTCCCATCCTGACAAAGGGCGGAGTCACCTCCAACAGGCTTGAGGCTGGGCAGTTTCTCAAATGTTGGGGAATTTGGGATTCTACTTCTGTTAATAGTGGTACCTTTCTGTGCCAAGGCACATTGCTTTGGATTGGGACTAATTTTAGGGGTGATGGAATGAGGAAGTAATGTTCTTAACTTAGTGTGTACTGGGACTGCCTATTCTCTGGATCTTTACCTTCTCCTGTGAGTTCTGAACCCCAGAGAACAGGCGCCCCTCCTGTTCCTTCAAGCCTGTTGTGAGCACCCAGGATCAGTGTGTGTCCTGTCTCCTTGACTCCAGCAGGGGGCAGCCTTTTAATAGTAATAACTCAGATGCCAGGGGCGTGAGGGTATACTGAGGCCTGAGAAAGAGGAGCTGGTAGAGGAGGCAGGCAGATGGTGAGGGGTGGGGGCTAAGTTGAAAGGAGCCTATGAGGAGATCCTTAGTAGCCAGGAAAGGCCTTCTCCCCACTACTCTGCCTGCTGACTCCCACCCTTCCATGGAAAGGAATCCAAATGCTTGGCTTTGAGAGTGTGTAATAGAGAAACTTAGGGTAATTTTTTTTTAAATTTCTTTATTGATTAAGGTGTTACATATGTGTCCTTATTCTCCCATTACCCCCCCCCCCCCAACCCCCAGGATAATTTTTAAAAAAAAACCTCTTTTTCCCAAGGATTTCCCTCCTAGCAGGGTTTCAGATTTCTCTCATGGGACAGTATAATTAGGGAATTATTTCCTTGCTCTTCATCAATAAATTTGGTTTCTCTGGTCTTTCATTCTTCTCTATAAACAAAGAATAGGCATTACTTCTGCTTGTGGCATAGAGGAGGGTTTCTCAACCATGGCAATAATGACATTTTGGGCCAGCTAATTCTCTGTTGTGGAAAGCTGTCCTATGCATTATAGGATGTTTAGCAGCATCCCTGGTCTCTACCCATTAGATGCCAGTAGCACCTTCCAGTGATGCCAGTCAAACATGTCTCCAGATTTTGCCACATGTCTCCCCGCCTCTTCTCCCAAGTTGAGAACTGCTGGCTTCGAGGAAGCATGTGGAAAGATACATGCCTATTTAGAAGGGTGGAAATTATGGGAGGCATGCATGCTGCTTGGCAAGGAAGGGCCAGTCAGCTACCAGCTCTGGGACCAGGTTCTCCTCCTGGAGTCTTGGCCTTTTTCTCCAACTGCTCCTATGCTCCCCACCCCAACCCCTGACTGCTTCTCATTTTGCCTCTGCAGATATCCTGCTTTTCACACTGGGAGCCGTTTTTCTTCACTTTGCTCATTGCAACCAGGACAGAGGCAAAGGCAGCTGTGGAAAGCACCAAGGAGTGCCGCCTTTGCCCCACTCCCTGGCGGGGTGGAAGGGTGAGTTGTCCCTTTTCTGTTCCCCTCTCCCCATCGCAGCCTGCCATGCCACAGGACTCCTTCGTTCCTCTAGAAGATGGCTATTCTGGAGTGAACTGGAGGAGGCTCAGAACAGCCTCTCCTAAGATTTGTTTGAAGGAATTTGAGGTGTTTTTCTTAAAATGGGGAAGACTTAAGTTTGTGGTAGCTATCCCCAAATGCCTTTTATTGTTTTCCTTAAACCTTTTTTTTAAAAATATATTTTATTGATTTTTTACAGAGAGGAAGGGAGAGGGATAGAGAGCTAGAAACATTGATGAGAGAGAAACATCGACCAGCTGCCTCCTGCACACCCCCCACTGGGGATGTGCCCGCAACCAACGTACATGCCCTTGACCTGAATCGAACCTGGGACCCCTCAGTCCGCAGACCGACGCTCTATCCACTGAGCCAAACAGGTCTCGGCTAAACCTTTTTTTTTAATGGTGGTAAAATATAACATATGCCATTTTAATCATTTTTAAATGTAAAGTTCAGCAACATTAAATACATTCACATTGTTCAGCTATCACCACCCTCCATCTCCAGAACTTTTTCATTTGCCCCATTTCAGCTGAAACTCTGTACCCATTAAACAACTCCCCTTGTCCCAGATCCCTGCCCCCACCATTCTACTCTCTCCTCTCTTTGAATTTGAGTCCTCTAGGAATCCTACCTAATAAAATGGTAATATGTAAATTACCATCACTCCGCTACGCCCACGATTGGGCCAGCGGGAGGCACAGGGGGCGGGACTCGGGATGGCGCGAGCTCAGCGTCTGCGCCATGGCTGTGCTGCCGCACAGAAGGGGCCTCTGGAGCAGCGAGCTCACATCCCACCTCGGACCATCAAAAGCGGGGGAGCTGGGTGCCTGTCCGCTCCGGCACCAGGCCTTTCAGAAGCCTCCACCGAGCCAGAGGCTTCTGAAAGGCCTGGTGCACCAGCGGACAGGCACCCAGCTCCCCCGCGATGGAAAGCGAAAGCGTGTAGGGGACCCTACACATGCATGATTCAATCATGCACTGGGCCTCTAGTCTCATATAAGAGGAATCATACAATGTCTGTTCTTTTGTGACTGGCTTGTTTCACTTAGCACAGTCTTTAAGGTTCATCCATTGTCCAAATTACATAACGGTTGTAGCATTGAAAGAAGTAACCTTACTCTGCTGTCTGGGAGGCTTACTTGCATTCCATGAAAGGAAGAGCTTTTCAACAGACTTGTCTTCTGACGGCCATGTGTGCCGTATCGTGTTCCATCACCAGGAATGAATATCCAGCCAGAGCAGTTGTAGAAGAGATGCTCATGCTGGGAGAGGTCAGCCCCATTCTAGCTGGTCTTAAAAGCTCCATTTCATCCTGAGATGCTGGGATTCTGGGAGTGGGTACTGTGTCTGTTCTAGAGTTTTATGTTCTGGTATGCAGCTGCAGGTCAGAGAGCCTCTGCCCCTTGGCCCCTCTGGTAAAAACCCTTCTTCTTCCTTCCCAGAGTTGTGGAGTCTTGGAGTTAATGGGCATTGTGGGGGCACTCCAGTCCAGCCTTATTCCCAACCAGTGAGAGAATCCTTGCGCAGCCACCTGAGACCCTGCTTGCCCGGAACCGCCAGGGATGAGCTGCCTTCTGAGAGCATCTTTCATTGGTCCTTAGAGGGACAGGTCACTGCCAAAGCCGCCACTTCTGTCAGCCTCAGTAACTCTGAGCTTATTTGGACTTTATGGTGAGGGGCCTTCTTCCCACCTTGTATCATCATAACTTGGTTCCTTTCTTGGCTCGTTTTACTTAGGTTTGGATTCTTCCTGATTGGGAGGAAGGGGCTTTGGTGTTGGTTCCTATTTGGTAAACCAGCCCATGGGTGCACCGGCTGGGCTTGCCTTCATGAAGCCTTCAACGTGTGCCCCACCTTTGTCCCTGGAATAGCACCCCCACCCCCACTCCCCTTGTACGGGGTTTCTCTTGAAACTGAGTCTCTGGATTCTAGCTGCCAAGCAGCCAGCCCTGAAATTTTTCAGAAGGAAAGTAATTTTTCTCCCAGATTAATTTCTAATCCTTCTCTCCATAACTGACCTTTTCTCTCTCTGGAATATTTGTGGTTTCAGTGGGATTTTTCTTTTTGTTTGGTTGTTTTTGTTTTATCTTTGTCCTGAATGTCCATGCAAACCTTAACCACCCCCTTACTGAATGCCATGCCATGCAGCCAGAGTGCTGAGACCTAGAGAGGTGCCTGGAGTGTTCTCTGCCCACCTCCAGCACCTCAGTCAGGCTTTGCTGGGTGAATTAACTGTTTGTGGGACCAAACATGGGGGACAGAAATGAGAAGGAGTAGAGGCTACAGTCACCATTATGTAGGCCACAGGCAGGGAGACCCGCCTGACCCATTAATTTAACCCACCTTCTTCCCCTCGTCTCATTAAGGATTTTTCCCAGATGTGAAGGTCCCTCCCTGGGCACCACTGGTCAGACCAGCATCTAGTAGCTTGGGGCCCTGGTTCACTCAGCATAGGCTCCTGCCTGAAGAGAGGCTGGTCCGTACTCTACCTGCTGCCCAGAGTAAGGCTATCAGGTGGGTTTGGGGTGAGGGAGGGCCCCCCTGCAGAAACAGAAGGGTCCTAGCTACCCTGATTCCTACCTTACCCCTAGGTCTTCCCCTGCTGTGACTCTGGTTAGCTCATGGTGTGAGTGGCACGTGGCTGGTTTAGGTGAGTCCTTTTAGAGCCCATTACATTCCCACCAAGGTGGGGACCTATTAAGCATCCTCTCAGGGTTATCTGGGTGTGCTGTCTCTAAGCCCGGTGTCCCCTCTGCCTCCACAGGTGTTTGGAGAGTGAACTCCTGGTCCCCTCACCCCTGCTCATCTCTGATCTCTAGGACACACCCAGCTCCACAATGGCAGCAGAGACCCTCAACTTTGGGCCCGAGTGGTGAGTCACATATGCTTTGGGTGGCATGGTAAAGCCAGAAAGAATAGAGCTGCTCAAATTCCGGTCTGTCTTCTTCCCTATGTCCCTGTTCTAGGCTGAGGGCACTTTCTAGCGGTGGCAGCGTGGCCTCCCCGCCCCCTTCTCCTGCCATGCCCAAGTACAAGCTGGCTGACTATCGATATGGGCGAGAGGAGATGCTGGCTCTCTACGTCAAGGAGAACAAGGTGGGAGGGTGGGTGTAGGGAAGGGTATGTGATCCGATTGCCTGTCCTTAGTCGGTGGAGAGTTCCCAGGAGCATGTGGTATCTCGGCCCTCCTGCCCTGATTGACAGGTCCCAGATGAGCTGCAGGACAAGGAATTTGCTGCGGTGCTACAGGAGGAGCCACTGCAGCCCCTGGCACTGGAGCCGCTGACCGAAGAGGAGCAGGTGGGGCTAGGGCACTGGAGCTCCATCTTGGAGGGGCTGGATTGGGAAGACAGGTGGTGGAGGGTACAGTTCTGGACAGGGTGGGGGCAGTCAGGTACCTGGGTCCTCACTCCCACCCCTGGCTCCCTCCTCAGAGAAACTTCTCCCTGTCAGTGAACAGTGTGGCTGTGCTGAGGCTGATGGGGAAAGGGGCTGGCCCCGCCCCAGGCGGCGCCTCCCGTGGCAGGGGCAGCACTCGGAGCCGAGGTAGGGGGCTGATAACGTGTGCTGGGGTAGCAGGTGGTGGGGCCTGTGGTTTGAAGATGTGCAGAGATGATCTGGCAAATTTCCTATGTGCATCTCATTCCTGTTCCAGGTCGTGGCCGTGGTGACAGTTGCTTTTACCAAAGAAGCATTGAAGAAGGCGACGGGGCCTTTGGTCGAAACCCCCGGGAGATCCAGCGCAGCCAGAGTTGGGATGACAGGTGCAGGCTGGAAGGAGGTGGCGTAGAGGCAGAGCAGAGAAAAGCCCTAGGGTTAAGACCTTGGATCCCATGAAGAAAGGCTTAGGTCGTTGTCATTGGAGGGCAGCAGGAGAATAATCAAATAAGCCTTGGTCAGCAACTGCTCTCTCTGCCCTCTGCCCTTCCCTTCTGATTTTCTTAGTCCCCATTTGTTCTGTACCTTCTGTTCTGTGTGCCCCCTTGGGCTCTCTCCCAGGTCTGACTTTTTCCTAGGCCCCCATCCCCTCCCTCCCTTCTCAGAGCAGAATGGACAGGTGTGCAGAGATCTCAAAAGTCAGGGATGGGAAGCTGTCCTCCTTTGACCAACACCTTTCCCTCCTGCAGAGGCGAGAGGCGGTTTGAGAAGTCGGCCAGGAGGGATGGAGGTATGGATAGTGGTGAGGGAGGTTCCAGGCCCTGAAGGTCATTGAGAGGTGGGGGGAGATGGAAATGGGTGGCCCCGGTGAGGGGGGCCTTTCCTGGGGAAGGTGCGGGGTGGGGCAAGAGAACCTGGAGCTGGGCTCCTCTTGGTCAATGAGGATTATAGAAAGAGTCTTCCAGAGACTGTGGCTGCCACTCTGCTGACTGTGTCTTCCCCTGCCCCCAAGCACGATCCGGGTTTGAGGAGGGAGGGGCTGGTCCGAGGAAGGAACATGCCCGCTCAGATAGCGAGAACTGGCGTTCTCTCCGGGAGGAGCAAGAGGAAGAGGAGGAGGGCAGCTGGAGACTTGGGGCAGGACCCCGGCGAGATGGTGACCGCTGGCGTTCATCTAGCCCTGGTGAGATTGGGGTAGATGGGTGTTGTAGGGGGTGGGGAGCAGCAAGAACATCCCATGCAGGGGGCTTTCATGGCCAGGTGGAGGGAACTAAAAGTGTTCTGAGTGAGGTGGGTGGGGGAAGTCCTGGAAAGGCCGGGGGTCCCAGGGGTCCTGTGGGCAGCAGAAGAGAAGCCTCTGGCTCGACTGGGAGACTGATTCTCCTTCTGACTTTTCCTGCACAGATGGTGGCCCCCGCTCGGCTGGCTGGCGGGAACATGGGGACCGCCGTCGCAAGTTTGATTTTGATTTGCGAGGGGATCGAGGAGGGTGTGGTGAAGAGGAAGGGCGGGGTGGGGGGAGCAGCTCTCATCTCCGGAGGTGCCGAGCGCCTGATGGCTTTGATGATGACAAGGACGGGCTCCCAGAGTGGTGCCTGGATGATGAGGATGAAGAAATGGGCACCTTTGATGCCTCTGGAGCCTTCTTGCCTCTCAAGGTATCCATGAGGCGGCCAGGGGAAGACTTTTATTAGAGATTGGTGGGAACCTGCCTGATGGGGTCCTCTCACTCCCGCCTGTTTATCCTCTGCACCCTGACCTCCCACTGTATTCTCTAATCCCGTGCAGAAGGGCCCCAAGGGGTCTATTCCTGAGGAGCAGGAGCTTGACTTCCAGGGTCTGGAGGAAGAGGAGGAAGAGCCTTCCGAAGGGCTGGACGAGGAGGGAGCTGAGGCAGGTAAGCCTGCAGGGTGGAATAAGGAGAAGGCCTGAGAGCCTGAACTGGCCTAGGTTGGCAGAGGGTCCCCTCACAGGCTGGGTACTGACTGTCCACTCACCTTCAGGAGAAGGCTGCTTACAAACTCCAGAAAAGCAGGTACTGACAAGTGTGGGAAGGAACCCAGAAACAGCAGGGCTGTATTTTAAAGGCAGTGTGTCATATGAAAATCAAGCGTGATCAAAATGACCTTTGCAAATCCCTTGAAGAATCTGTAGAACATAGTAGTGAATTTATGGTATTGTGCATACAGCCCTGGACAGTGCCATGGACACATGCCAGTGTCCAGTATTATAGGGGCAAAGAGGAAGTGTGCAAAGTAGAGTTTGTGGTGTTGAGTTACTGAATGTTAGTTAAGATGACCAGAGTTAGTTGGTGGACTCTTTACCTAGAAGCCCAAGATCTGGCCATAAATGGAGGGCTTGTGCTATTTTTAAAGACTTCTGGCTCTTAGGTTTTGAAGTCTGGTAATTACCCTTTTTCAGGTGGGAAGGAACTGACCCCACTGCCACCTTCAGAGGAGAAGTCCAGCTCTCCATCCCCATTGGCTACCTTGGGCCCACTCTGGGGAGCTAATGGGGAAGGAGGTGATGCTGTGGAGAAAGACCTGCCAGTTACTGAAGGTAGCCAGACGTTGGGGCTGCCCTTTCTCTGAAACCAAGGGCTGGTGGTGAAAACCTGCCTCTTCCTTGTGGGAAGGTGGTGCACAGGCTGTTTGTGTGAGAGCTAGAGTAGAGCCTGCTTTTCTAGAAGAGGGTGGATAGGGGACTGTCTTGCACTTTCTCTGGACCCTCCATTCCACCTTCCTTTGCTCCCAGGAGATGATTTGAGGGGCATGCAGCTGAGTCCTGGAGTGGGCTCACCCCCCGGCCCGCCTGGAGATCTGGAAGATGATGAAGGCTTGAAGCACCTGCAGCAGGTTGGGTGGGGGCAGGGGGCAGGGGGCCTAAGAAGGCTCTAGGGATCCTCCCCTACAGGGGGACAGAAAGCTGTTGTCTGTCTGCTCTTCCCCATCCGTCCCACTGTGTCTAGCTCACCCTCGCTTGATCTTAGCCCCAGCCCTGTCCTGCTATTGCGTGATTGGGCAATTGAGCCTTCCCTCTCTCCCTGGGCTCCCAGGAGGCAGAGAAGCTTGTGGCATCCCTACAAGACAGCTCCCTGGAGGAGGAGCAGTTCACGGCTGCCATGCACACCCAGGGCCTGCGACACTCTGCAGCTGCCACTGCCCTCCCTCTCAGCCATGGTGCGGCCCGAAAATGGTTCTACAAGGACCCACAGGGAGAGATCCAAGGTGCCCGTGGGGAGTGGGGGGCATGCAGGAGGGGCTGCTATGGGTAGTGGCACACCATCATTGTCTTTCAGGGCTCCTCTGGCATACCTTTCTGACCAGAGCCCCCTTTCTGCCTGTCCAGGCCCCTTTACAACACAAGAGATGGCAGAGTGGTTCCAGGCGGGCTATTTCTCCATGGCCCTGCTTGTGAAGCGTGGTTGTGATGAGGGCTTCCAGCCACTTGGTGAGGTGATCAAGATGTGGGGTCGTGTCCCCTTTGCCCCCGGGCCCTCACCACCCCCGCTGCTGGTGAGCATACCCACCTTTGGGTGAGGCAGGGAGGGGAGGCAGGATGTCAACCGGTTGTGTGGAGCATAACAAGGAATACTCTCTCTCATCCTTACTCAGGGAAACATGGACCAGGAGCGGCTGAAGAAGCAGCAGGAGCTGGCAGCAGCGGCACTGTACCAGCAACTGCAGCACCAGCAGTTTCTTCAGCTGGTCAACAGGTACAGGGCCCAGGAGGACCTGTGAGTAGGGATGGACACGGGTTATATGGGCGGTCCCCTCATACCTGTCTTCCTTTCTACAGCCGCCCCCTCCAGCAGTGTGGGCTCCGGGAAAAGGTGGCTCTGGGGGACTTGACGCCACCGCAGCAGCAGCAGCTTACCGCCTTCCTGCAGCAGCTCCAAGCTCTCAAACCCCTCAGGTCTGTGGGCTGCTCTGCCTGTCACATCGCAGTCTTTGCTTGGCTGCATGTGTGAACCCTCAGGATATGTAAAGTGGGGAGATGGGTTTAGATTGCTGAGAATCAGTGCTTTGCTCCTCAGAAGTGGGGACCAGAACCTGCTCCCGACGATGAACCGGTCTTTGTCGGTGCCAGATTCAGGCTCCCTCTGGGATATACATACCTCAGCCTCATCACAATCAGGTGTGTGTCCAGCCAGTAGTCTCTGGGGGAGTAGGGAGCTCAGGGGCTCACCTACCCCTCAGGTTGCTTCAGTCCAGGAGGACTGAGCGTCCTCCTGCAGCTGCCTTTGCCTCTTGCAGGCGGTGAGGCCAGTCTATGGGACATACCAATTAACTCTTCGACTCAGGGTCCAATTCTAGAACAACTCCAGCTGCAACATAAAGTGAGTAGGCATCCTGGGGCTGGAATCCTTGATGTCAAGGGCTGAACTGAGGCAGGGAAGTCAGCCCCCACATCTGACGGCTGATTTTGTTGACTGTCAGTTCCAAGAGCGCAGAGAAGTGGAGCTCAGGGTGAAGCGGGAAGAGGAGGAGCGCAAGCGCCGAGAAGAGAAGCGACGCCAGCAGCAACAGGAGGAGCAGAAGCGGCGACAGGAGGAAGAGGAGTTGTTTCGGCGCAAGCAGGTGGGTTCCCAGCTGAGCCCTCCCCCTTCTTGGGCCTGAGCTTGGGGCCAGATTGCTGGCCCTCACTGACTCACTGGTTCAGGTGCGGCAACAGGAGCTACTACTAAAGCTGCTGCAGCAGCAGCAGGCAGTGGCCGCTGTCCCAGTGCCCCCTGCACCCAGCTCCCCACCCCCACTGTGGGCTGGCCTGGCCAAGCAAGGACTCTCCATGAAGACGCTGCTTGAACTGCAGTTGGAGAGCGAGCGACAGCTGCACAAGCAGCCTCTGCCTCGGGAGTCATCGCGGGCCCAGGCCTCCAACCACCGAGTGGTGAGCAAGCTGGACCCTTCCCCGGTTGACTTGCAAGTTTGGGGCCTGCAGGAACCCCTTCCAGTCAGCTTTCAGGGTGACTTGGGTGTGGGGTGGGGAGCGCTGGTCCATGTATGACTGAAGGATCTCCCTTCTATGTGATCCTTACTTTGCCCCCCTATGTGATCCTTACAAGCCTCCCCACTTAGCTTTCTTTCCCTATTTGGGCCACCCTGACTTTCTGCCATCTATACCAGCTTGGGGGCCTGGGCGCTACTCCCGTGAACCAGTGGGTATCTGAGTCTGCGCCGCTGTGGGGCGGGCCCGACAAGAGTGGGGGCAGCAGTGTCGGCCTGGGGCTTTGGGAGGACACCGTCAAGAGCAGCGGGAGCCTGGCCCGCAGCCTGGGCCTGAAGAACAGCCGGAGCAGCCCCTCTCTCAGGTGGGTGCCAGGGCCTGCAGGGTCTGGGCTAGGGCTGGAAGGATGGAGAACATCTGCACTGATCTCTTGTCTCTGATCTGTCTTTATCCAACCTAGTGACTCGTATAGCCACCTGTCTGGTCGGCCTGTGCGCAAAAAGACAGAGGAGGAAGAGAAGCTGCTGAAGCTGTTACAGGGCATTCCCAGGCCCCAGGATGGCTTCACCCAGTGGTGTGAGCAGATGCTGCACACACTGAGCACCACGGGCAGCCTGGATGGTATAGGGGCAGACTCTGGGAGGCTGGGCTGGGCCAGAGGTGCCAGACCTGCATCAAGTGGGCCCTGACAGCCACCATCCTGCCCTATAGTGCCCATGGCTGTAGCGATCCTCAAAGAGGTGGAATCCCCCTATGATGTCCACGATTATATTCGTTCCTGCCTGGGGGACACGCTGGAAGCCAAAGAATTTGCCAAACAATTCCTGGAACGGAGGGCTAAACAGAAAGCCAGCCAACAACGGCAACAGCAGCAGGTGAGGTTTCGCATCCCCTGCAGGTGAGGATGAGGTTGCCCAGCACCCTCCTGACTCCCTCTCCCTTTCTGCTGCCTGGCAGGAGGCGTGGTTGAGCAGCGGCTCTCTGCAGACCGCCTTTCAGACCAACCACAGCACCAAACTTGGCCCTGGGGAGGGCAGCAAGGCCAAGAGGAGGGCACTAATGCTACACTCGGACCCTAGCATCTTGGGTATGTTTTGGGGGTGCGGTCAGTAAGGCTCCTTCCTCAGCTTGGAGCAGGCACCTGTGGGTGAAAGAGCTCAAACCCAGCTTCTTCCGGCTTCAGGGTACTCCCTGCATGGACCTTCTGGTGAGATCGAGAGCGTGGATGACTACTGACCAGCCCGTCCCACCAGCCCCCCTGGACTGTAGGCCAGGGGCAACAGCAGCAGCTTGGACTCTTGGGTCCCCAGCTTGCAGGCTCCCAATAAGGAGCATAGGAGGAAGCAGGGGCAGGGTCCCCAGCACTTGTTACAAACCACACGATGCACCTTAACTCACCCACCACGAGGCACTTTAATAGTTTTGGGGGGAAGGTTTTTTTTTTCCTTTTAAAAAAAATCTAAAAATTGAAGAAAACGTTAGGAGAGACGAAATTGTTAAAAACTAGACTCTAAGCACCCCTTCCCCCTCTGGGGATTGTGGGGGTGACAATGGAAGGTCCAGAGTTTTTTGTTTTGTTGGGTTGTGTTGTTTTTTTAAGAAAAAAGAAAAACGAGAAAAAAAAAGTTAGGAGGCTGAAAGAAAAAACACACTGTTATTTTTGGGCAGTGGGGATATGGCCCCATCAATC
This sequence comes from Eptesicus fuscus, assembly GCF_027574615.1. NCBI lineage: Eukaryota > Metazoa > Chordata > Mammalia > Chiroptera > Vespertilionidae > Eptesicus > Eptesicus fuscus. The sequence goes on from NC_072476.1 coordinate 33,198,633, forward strand.
TGTCCTGCCTGGCCCCCAAGGCTGCACTTACCCTCCCTGCCCTGCCAGATGGGCCATTGAGGTAACTGGAAGCTGGGGTGCCAGCAGTTTGCACAGCGAGGTCCCCTCAGCCCCACCGGCCGGACTGCTGTGAAAGGCCCCCTTATTGCTATGACTGTGGCAGAGGTGTCCGGGGTCGGGGCTAAAGGAGTCCCTTGGCTTTGCTGCTTTGGGGGAAAGTTGCACAAATGGGCCAGGCCACCTCCCGTCCCCAGGTGGCTGACGGGGTAGATGGCAGAGGGCCAGCCAGTGCCAACCTCATCTGGCTGTCAGGACAGCAGAACTTCCACTCTGGCCCTGGTGAGGGGTTTCCTCCGCCACTGCCATTAGGGGAACTGGGTGTGAAGCTGAAAGCCCAGCTCCCTGCCTTGCCACATGAATGTATTCTTTGGGCCATAAGCCCCTGCTGCATCCCTTCGAGTGAGGTGGGACAACTAGTTCCTCCTGGGCTGGAGAGAGGCACCACTTAATGACTATTTCTCCTGTGAAGGGGGTGAGAAGAGGGGCCCAGGAGGCCAAGGGAGTGGGCAGCTTGGGGCTTCAGGTTGCAGTGTGGGGGCTGTTAGAAGGGAGCTTTCCACCTGCAGCCAGCTGGCTATGGGATGTGGACCACCCAGCTCTGCTCTGACCCCTCCATTGACCAAACTGGAGAGAGTGAGTGGCCTCTCCCCTCCCTACTCCCCTGATACATTTTTAATGTTGGGTAAGTTTGGGGGGTGGGGGGTCAAGAATAGATGTGTTGTTTCGCCTAAGTCAGGGGGAAGTGGTCCTTCTGCTCATGGACCTATTCCCAATCACCTGCCTGGGTTTGTCTTCATTTGTGTGTGTGTGTGTTTTAAGTTTGTTGTATCTTTTGGGTTTCTCACCTAATTTCTCCTGTTGACCTCACTGCTCAGAGTGCAGTATTAGGGCAGGATTCTGCCACTGCCTCCCCTCCATGAATGTATTTCTCCTTCCTGCCCTGGGGAAATGGGGAGCGGCCCCAGTTCCTTTCCCCCATCCATCCCCAGAGAGACCACGTGTTTTTGTTTGTTTTGGGGTGGTTGTTTTTGTTTGTTCATTTGTTTTTGCACCAAAGTGGCAACTGGGTCAGTGTTGGGGGAATAAAGCTGGCCTTGAGGGGTGGAGGGGCTCCCTCCACCTGCTTCTCCCTGGTTTCAACAGTGTTAGCGTCCGTGAAAAGACAATATTCTCTCTAAAGCAATAAGGGGGTGATGGGCCAGGGTGAAGTGTCTTGCTGCTGCTGGCCCCCCAGCTCCCCTTTTCCTTGCGCCAGTATTTGGCGGCATTAGAGGTGTGGGGGGAGTACTGTTGTGACTGAATGTAACTGCCCCCACCCCTGCCGCAGCCAATGCAGGGGGAGGGGGGATAACACTCTTCCCCTCTCTTCCTTCCCCTTCCCCCTTAGCTAAAGAGACTTTGAGCCTGGAGAGGCCTTAACCCTGTGAGGAAGTGTAGGGGGAACCCTCTCCCACCCTATCCCCTTCTGAGAGTGGTCAATGTTTACAAGCCCCTGAGCCCTCCAAAGCCCAGGGACTCATTCCCCCCCATTGCTATTTCCCAGCCCCTCTTCCTGGGCCCTGGCTGCTCTCCGGCCCTTCCTGGGGTTAGGGTGAGGTGCAAGGGCCTTCTGTATCCCCTTGTCTGCCTTGTACCCGAAGTCTCCCCCACCCTGTTACTCCTCCCTCTTCTACCTGCCCCTGTAAATACTACCCCCAATAAAACTTGGTGTGTGTTCCCTTCAGCTTCTGCATCTTTTCTTGGGGAAAGGGTGTAGGGGAAGGAGAGTCAGAGCTGGGAATTCAAAAGAACTGCAGACATGGTGTGGTTGGTCAGTCAGAATGGAGGGCTGTGTGTGTTTAGGAGGAACACACAACCCTGCTGGGCAAAAATTCCTGCCTATGACCAGCTTTGGTCTGAGGAAGAGTGAAATTTCCTCTCTGGCCCCTTACTTGGGCCCCCTACCCCCAAGCTGATATGCCCTCCCCAAAGTAAGGAAGACACAAGCAAGAGGAGAGACCAGGTACAGAGTTGGAATTGGTTCCTTTATGGAAAAACTGAAAATATAATAAAAATTAAAATAAAACCAGTTTTAAAAAAGCCCCTGGAGTTTCTACCGCCTGCCTCTGACCCTCCAGGGGGATGAGGCCCTGACCCCAGGGCAGCTAAAGAAGGAGGGCTTTCTGCCCCTCTTCCCCCATTCTATTCCCATCTTTATTTCCACAGTGGGGGCCCCGGGAGGAACCAAACCTGGGTAGGGGAGCAGGGACCCAAGGCCCTATGGCCAGGGGAGGGAGGCTCATGTGCCCCAGCCCCAAAGCTCCCGGCCTGTAGTGTGGGCGTGGGCAAGGCCCCTCCTGGCCGGGCCCAGTTGGGGTTGGGGCTATTAGTTCCAGATCTTGAGGAAGGAGTCCCAGGAGCCTGTGGCCACAGCCATGCCATCGTCAGTGACCCCAAGGCAGCTCACACGGTTGTCATGGCCGGCGAGGACACCTGTGAGGGAGGGGTACATCAGAACTCATCTGGCCTGGTTCCCTGTCCTAGCCTATCTCAGCCCAGCACCCAGCTCTCACCTGCACGGTCGCCCTTCATGGCATCCCAGATGTTGCAATTGAAGTCATCGTAGCCAGCAAGCAACAGCCGGCCACTGCGAGAGAAGGCAACAGAGGTGATGCCGCAAATGATGTTGTCATGGGAATACATGAGGAGCTCCTGGTCCGCCCGCAGGTCGAAGAGGCGGCACGTGGCATCATCAGAGCCAGTGGTGAAGGCATAGCCGTTGGGGAAGAACTACAGGACACAACCAGAGTGGAGTAAGGGCACAGAGCAGGGCCAGAAGCCTGGCAGAGAGGGGCCAGCCAGCCTGCCCAGAACTTACAGCCACGGCATTGATGTCGGATTCGTGGCCAATGAAGGTCTGTCGGCACATTGAATCCCGAACATCCCACAGCTTGATAGAGGCATCACAGGCACCTGACACAAAGGTGCGGCCATCGGGGGCCAGTGATAAGGACATCACATCCCCACTGTGTCCAGCAAAAGCCACTGTCTGCTGGCCTGTCTCAATGTCCCACAGGGCACTAGGAAGGTGACAGGAAGAAGGAAGGGATCAGAGAGGAGGGCAGAGAGGACTCTTGCCTCCCAAACCCTCCAACACGTGAGCACAGCCCTGACAGTCTTCAAGGAAGGGGCATCAGGAGCCACTGAATCACAGAAGCCTACTCTTGTCTCCTCCTTACCACCACAGGAGGAGGCTAGATGTTCAGAATAAGAGCTCTGCCCTCACTTGCTCAGGGTGTGTGTACTACATGCTAAGCACTGAGGCAGTGTTCCCCTCGGCAGGAAGTGCGGATGACAGGGCCTCACCAGGTGGTGTCCCCAGAGCTGGTGATGATTTGGTTGTCATCCAGGAAGCGGCAGCAGGACAGGTACCCTGGGGAAAAAGGCTGGTCAGCCAGGTCTTTAAGGGAGGGTAGCACAGCCCCTCCCCCACCAACAGCACCTATGTCCTACCAGGCCCCCCTTACCAGTATGGCCAGGCAGCTCCCGGCTGACCCTGACATTGCCCTCACGGGTCTTGAGGCTGTAGATGGAGCAGATGTTGTCCAACCCCCCACAGGCTACAAAGTTCCCTGAGGGCGCGTAGGCACAGGTCATAACCCAGGAGGAACGTAGCGGGATGGCATGGACCTAGGGAGGAGGGGCAGTGCCCAGGGTCAGAAACCAGGCAGGGCCTGCAGCCCAGCCCCATCCAGCCTCAGGCATCACCTCTACCTTGTTGGTGGTATAGCTGTCCCAAATGATGAGCTTCCCATCCTGGGAGGCGCTGACCAGCAGCCTGTTAGAAAGTGGCAAGGGAGAGACAGAGGGGTCAGGGTGCGAAGCCCCCTCTGGAAGGACACTCTTACCAGCCTCCCATCTGGTGGGAGGCTCTTCTGAGACAACTCCCAGCAACAGTCCAGAAGTTCCTGTCAGTATGGGCCTCTTTCCAATCCCCTCGGGATACCTGGGAGTCACAGTCTTCCCAAATATACTCAGCAACATGGGCATCCTTTTCATCTCCTTAGATCTGCAAGGCTGCCCCTCCCCACTACCCCAACTGCCTGCTATAAACTTAGCCCGAGGGCAAACACAAAAGCTTAGCACCCAGTCCCAACCACGCACACACCTTGAGTCTGTCCCCCAGTGCATCGCATAGATTTTTGCCAGGTGCCCACGGAGGGTCCTCCGTGTCCTCATCTGGATTCTCCCCACTGGGTCCAGCCCAGCTGTGATCTGGAGGTGGAGGCAGCCAGGGTCAGAAGGCAGAGCCCACTAAGCAGTATGCCTCAAACCCTGGCTCCTTCCCTTAACCCCAAGTCCAGCACTGGATTCATCTCACCTGGGTCAGTGTTGAATCCCCACATGCTTTTCGGGCATCCTGTAATACATGGCAGAACCAGTCAGAGAGAGGCAGATGATGAGGGGAGGAGGGGGAGGAAAGAACACATGAGACAGGGGAGTGGAGAGGATAAGACAGTAAAGGGCTAGGGTACACCCCCACACATAAAGAACACCCCCTCCCCATCCAGCACACGCGCGCGCGCGCACGCGCACACACACACACACAGACACACACACACACACACACAGTCGCCAGGCCGTGCCCATTCAGTCCCCCACCCGCAGCTCAGCCGGCCAGGCCCTCACCCGGATCTGGTTCCGGAGCTGCTCAGCCTCCTGTCTCAGTTGCTCCAGCTCACTCATGGCGCCGGGCCCGTGGGGCGGGGTTGGGGGCGGCTGGGGGCCGCGGGAAGGGGGCTGGGGGAGGCAGCTCCTCGCCGCTGGCCCGAGGCCTGGGGGATGCAGGGAGACGTCAGGCCCGAGGCCACGGGGAAGAAGGGGGGAAAGGCAGAGTTGAAGCCCGCAGGAAGGAGTGAACGCTGGGCGGAAAGGAAAGAGGGCGGCGGTGGTGGCCTCGGTCTCCGCAGCAGAACCCGGGGCCTCTGCCACTGGAGATGTGGCCTAGGAATAGCTGACTTCCCCAATCTTCCTCCCGCCCCCCGGAAACGAAGCGGGAAGTGCAAGAGGAAGCGCAGGGGAAACCCCTCCCTCCGACAGAAGCCCGGGCGGGTTCCCGCGACAGGAACTGGGGGAGGAAGGGAGGTGAAGGGGGTGGAGAGTCCCTGCAAAACAGACCAGGCGTCTGCCCCGCCCACACAGGCACCACCCAACTAGCACCTCATTTTGAAAGGGGCGGTGCCCCTTTAAATTCATCCCCACAAGCCGCACACCCTCCGCACACCCCCCCCCAAGCTTAGACTGGGAGGTGGGGGGGGGGGGGAGATGAAGACAAGAGGGGTAAACTGGGCTGTTCGTGGGGTTGCCTAGGCAACCGTCACCCGGAATGAGAGCATCTCATTGGTGAAGTGTCCCCACCCTAGCCTGGTTGCCAAGACAACCGCATCCAAGGCAGAGACCTGTAGGGTGGGTGACCCCACCCCCGACCCCATCGCCCCCGCCCGACCCAGCCTCCTGCTCCTCCCCAGAACCGGCCAGGGTGGCTGTTTACAGGATTTGGGAAAAGCCGACTGGGCACTAATAGGTTCGGGATGGCTCACCCCGGATAATCCTTGGGCCGGCTGCACCCCATTAGCTGCCCGCCCGCGGCAGGTGGAGGCGAGGGTGGCGGGGAGGGCAGCCTCAAGCCGCCGCTCCCTCCAGAGCCCAGGCCGCCCGCCCCGGCGCGCTGCGGAAAGCCCGCGGGAGCCGCTCACAAGTAATTAGGGCTCCGAAGAGAGGTCTCCCGCCCTGAGGCGCGGAGCTGCTCTCTCTCCGGCGCCGGCGAGCGGCGGCCCCAGGGCAGCCCAGCCCTGCGCCCTCGACACCCCAGGATCCCAGTCCGCGGGCTCGTCACTGGGGCCCCAGGGGCCTGGCTGGCTCCGCTCCAGGACCCAGAGTCCTGTCCCCCCGCCCCCCTTTTGGACACCTGTGTGATCTGGCCAAGCACCCTGCACTCGGACGACCCGGGCGTCCCCCACCCTGCTCCCACTTCCCCCAGACCTGGGCGTTCCTCTTCCCCACTGACATTTCCCCTCTGTCAGTTCAGCTTTCTACGCCAGTGCCCAGGGATGCCCCTCAGAAAAAGCGGGGAGGGAGCAAAGCCCCCCACCACCTCCCAAGCTCCTGACAAAGCCCCTTCCTTCCAGCGGCCAGCAGCCCGGGCTGGACGGCAACGCCAGAGGCCCGGGGCAGAAGGAAGCCGACCAGGAGGAAGCCGCTGGGGGCGGGGGCGATGCTCCCAGCCCTCAGTCCCGTCAACCTCCAGGACCCCCTCAGGGCCCCCGAATTCTGGGCACACAGCAGCCGGGGTCACAAGGAGAAATTGTGGTGCCCCCGCCCCCGCAAGCCCGGCAAGGCGAAGGGAAGGGGACAAGGGAGGGTCCCGGATCTTGCAGCTAAAAGGCGCAGGCCGGTGCCGCGCTGCGAAGCGCTGTTGGCCTGGCCCTCAGGCCCCCACGACCTCCATTTTGCCCAAAAGAAATCTGGGCAGGGGGCCGGGGCTCCCGGGAGCTAGGCTCGGGGTTAGGACTAGTAAAGGGAAAGGGGTGCCGAGGACTCCCTTCCAGATTAATGGGGCCAGAAAGCAGGCAGAACCCAAATCGAGGGTAGGAGAGTGGCGAAGGGAAGGGTGGCCTCGCGGCCTTGCCTGACTCTCTGAGGATTCTGGAGTTTTGCAAGATGAATGCTACCGGGGGTCCGAAATGGGAGGACACGAGGGGTGCTACTCAGGGGCAAACAGGGGGAGGGGAGGGGGAAGGGGGCGGAACGGGGCCTAGAGGAAGCTCCGAATTTGTCCCCAACTTCTCAGGGATCAAGAGGCAAGCGGGGCCCGGATGGGATCTGGGGTCAGGCAAAATGGGCCTAATGGTGCAGGGAGGGCGTGCATTATTGGGAGCGAGGGTCCTCAGTTCCCCTTCCGGGTTTAGGAGCGACAGGGCCAGAGGAAGGGAGGGGAGGTCTGGGGAGTTACGTCCGCTCCCAAGAGGCCAGACCCGGGAGACAGAAGGAAGAAAGGTCCCCACCCCCCCATGGGAATTTGGGGCTGGGGGGTATGAGGACTCCTTTTGTCAGCGTAAGGTACCTGTGGCGGTGGGACTCTGCCAAGGGTCGCTAGAGAAGCGCGGGAGGTCCTGTCTTCCTCCGCGGCGGAGGCGGCGGCAGCGGCGGCGACGCGGATGGATTTCCTCAATCACCCCAACTCAACCGCCCAGCGCTGTTCTCCCCAGAGCGGAGGGATCCCGCCTGCCAGTGACGCGGCCGTCGCCGCCGCGCCCAGGGCCCGGCTGGGCGAGACCAACTACTTAGTGGGGGGAGGCCGGAACGGAAAATACTATTTAAGGGGCAAAGATTGACTCCGTCAAAACGAAGCTATTACTCCACACTATTTCGACGCAAAACGGGTCCAAATTAATGCTTTGCTTTCCGAAAAGGAGTAAGACAGCCCCCCTGGATCTGAAAGAGGTGGTATCGGCATAGGGGAGGGTGAAACCACTCTCTGGTCACGTGACCTACGCTCCCGGATTGGGTGGCTCCAGACTGGGAAGGGAAGCTCCACGCCCCTCTTCTCTGTTTGACCACGCCCCCGACCTATGAGACCACGCCCCTCACCGGGAGTCGGCACTGGGGAGATTCTGACCCGCCCAGGACTGGGCCTCCTGGAGGCCGAGGGAAGGGGCAGCAGTTCTGGAAATCTCTGAGCAGGAAGGAATGGGTCTGCTGTGGGCCCTTGGGAAGCTGGGAATGCCGTGAGAAGGGTCTTGCTGAGGCAGTTTCTCACCAAAGTGGGCTTTTGTAGAACTTTTTACAGGTCTGCACGACACTGTAATAACTCATATTTACTGAGTTCCATACTAACTTAATTCTCACGAAAATACTATGAAGTTAAGTACTAGCATTGCTTCCATTTTATAGTAGTGGAAGTGATTCCTAGGACTGCAGAGTAGAGATATGAACCAAGACAGCTTTAGCGACTTTACTATGCAATGGTAACAATACTAGTCTTTCCATGAACCCCCCTGAAAGGGATGAGAATGTAAGTATAGGCCTGTTTCCACCTCTGTAAAATGAGAGTGTTTACAACTACCTGCCCTGCAAGTCACCTTGGATTGTTATGAGATTCCCATGGATTTTGAAAAGGCTTTGGAAAGTTCAAGTACATGAATAGCCTTCACCGAGTCCTCATGTAATTTAAAAGTAAAGTATCAAAACAGACAATTTTTATTTAGCCTCTATTATAGGCATTAAAATAGTTTTCAAAGCACAAATTTTTAAAGAAAATAAGAAGAAAGTCACATTCTTAGTTAAGCACAAATTCCATTTATGTGCACCTACCAATTTAGTGATATATTAGCAATAGATAATAGATGTTAGAACTTGGAAGGGACCTTACAGGTAATTTACTTCAATTTTCTCTCAATATATACAGATGGGCAAAGTGACTTCCCTAAAGTCACTTAGAAAACTAACAGCCTAGGACTAGAATCCAATTTTGTTCATCTCTCTAGGGCAGTGGTTGGTAAACTCATTAGTCAATAGAGCCAAATATCAACAGTACAACGATTGAAATTTCTTTTGAGAGCCAAATTTTTTAAACTTAAACTTCTTCTAACGCCACTTCTTCAAAATAGACTCGCCCAGGCCGTGGTATTTTGTGGAAGAGCCACACTCAAGGGGACAAAGAGCCGCATGTGGCTCGCGAGCCGCAGTTTGCCGACCACAGAACTAGGGCATCTGACACTGCTTCCTCTCACTTTAGTTTCTGTGCCAATATGCTTCCCTATTTTAACTCATTTAGCAAATATTTATCGAATCCAAATGATCTATCAGGCACTGTCCTGGGCACTGAGACTACAACTGGCAACACATGCACCCTTCTCTGTATGCAGGGAGCTTGCAGTTTATAAATGAGACAGATGGTAGATAATTATTGAAATAACAATAATCCTGGAAGTACCACTTACCAAGAGCAGAACATTTGAGAAGGGCCACATTTGAGAAGAAAGATCAAGAGGTGGCGGTGTGTGTGTTTTTTGTTGTTGTTGTCTTTAATCCTCACCCAAGGATATGTTTTATTGACTTTAGAGAGGGAGAAACATCAATGTGAGAGAGGAACATGGATTGGTTGCCTCCTATATGCACCCCAGCTGGGGATCAAACCCGCAACCCTGAGTATGTGCCCTGACAGGGAATTGAACCCGTGACCTTTTGGTGTACGGGAAGGCACTCCAACCAATTGACCCATACTGGCCAGGGCAAGAGTTTTAAGTTGGGGTGTATTAGGTTTGAGGTATCTAGGAGAGGTACAAGGAAGAATGTTCAGTAGGTGGCTGTCCAAACAGGTCTGGGGCTCAGCAGAGGAGTCTGGGTTGAATTAGATCCTTCGGAGTGACATTTTAGAGCATATGAAGTCATAACGAGGTTTGGGGGAAAGACAAGATGGCCTGAGGTCAGGCAGAGGAACACAAATTGCCAAAGGAGAAGCCAGAGAGCTAAGAAGAAAATCAGGAGAATGTGAGTTTTGGAAACCAAAAGAATAGAGTGTTCCAAAAAGGGAATGATGAATGGTGTTGAATGCTGCAGAGCGATGAAGCAAGACTGGACTGGGAAGTGCACATAGGATTGAGTAAAGCAGAGGCCACTAGTGACTTTGCCAGAGCATTTGCAAAGGATGGTCTGCTCGCAGTGGGCTGAGGGTGAGTGAGAAATGAGACAGTGGAGACCACCAAAGTGACCAAGGCTTTGGGAATCTCCACTTGGAGGGTGTAGGAAAGTGGAATATCAGTGGAAGGAGGATGTGGAGTCCAGATATTTGTGTTTTGATGGGAGCTACTAGAGCTTGTTTAAATGATAACTGAAAGGACGGGTGGGTGAAGGTGGGTGACGGAGGCGAAGGATACAGAGAGGTAGGGGATGACCAAATGAATGACCAATTTCTCTGAGAAGGCAGAAACCCTGGAGCACATGTGGAGAACCTGGCTCTGACAAATAATGAGACACTTCCTCCTTCCTCTAACTTCTTTCTCAAGCTTCTTGACCTTCTTCCCCTCCTCAGGGCATTCTGTAAACGTTGTTGTTGTTGTTTTTCCAGGATCCTGACTTCAGCCTCCTCTTCTCACTTTCTGTGCTATTCACTGGTGATTTTATCTAGTACTGTGATTTTAACTACCCCCTAATTGCTCATAATTCTCAAACCTCTGTCTGCAGCCCAGATATCTCTTTTCCTGTACAGACTTGGTGTATATCTGACTGCAGACTGAATATCTCCATCTGAATGCTTATGGAGAGTGATGTGCTAGAGTCAACTTATGCCAGCTCGGACCAGCTAACAAGGTCCCATTGTGTACCTCTCTTCCCCACTCCTAGCTCAGTGAAATCATATTTATAGTAGTAACTTATAATCATCACGGTGGACGTATTTACACCATGGAAATCAGCAAATGTTTCAGATCAGGGCTCCTCTTTCTCAAAGAGCTTATTGTTAAAACATTTACTACACACCACTGTTCTCAGACATCTCACATTCAATATATTCAAAACTAAGTTTATCTTCTTCTACTCCACCCCATTCTACCCAACTCTACCCTGTCTTTGAATCTCTTGGCCCAGTTAACACCATCCACCCAGGAGCTTCTCACTTCCTCACTGCACGTACCCAAAGGATGCTCAACTGGTTAGTATAGTCCAAACTGCTATAACAAAGACTTCAGGACTGTGGGGACACCTCTGCCATCTTCAACACTTAGCATCCATCTCTGTGACCAGTGTGGCCCAGGCAGCTTCCACTAGCATTGAGATGAGATTGGGGTGGGGGTTGGGAAGCACAAGTGCTTTCCTATTTAAGGACACCACTAACTTCTGCTCAGAAGTTGGCCAGAATGAAGGAAGGCTGGGAAATGTAGTCTCTTGCCATATACTTAGCTAAAACATTATTAAAAAAGAAAAAAGAGAGATGACTATTGATGTAAGGCTAGCAGTCTACACACTGGTGGATACATCTTGTCAATGCTGCTTCTTGTATATTTCTTAAATCCATCTCTTCTGCTGTATGCCAACTGCTATTCCCTTGATTTTTGCCTATTTCCTGGCCTCTGGGATAGTCCCTCTCTAATCAAACTACCAAATAGCTGCCAGAGATATCTTTCTAAAATGCAAATTGGACCATATAATGTTGCTGTTCAAAACCATGTGATAGTTCCCCATTGATTCCATGAGAAGGATGGAACTTCTTTGCATGACACATAGGCTGGGTCTTGTACCCTCTACTCAATCAGAATACCTTCCACCCCCATTCCAACTCTATTTCCTCGTCAGCTGGAAAAATGCAGGTAATTTCCTCAGGCTTAGTTTCAATATTGTCTCCCTGACCACACTGTTGTTTGTGCCCCACTGCAATGCTGGCTGCATTCCTATTTCAGCCTTACTGGACTGTTTATTTCTGGGCACTTGCCACCCCTGGCTAGGGGTTTCCTATGAAGCCAAGGCATTTGGTTTATCTGGTAGAGAGCTGAAGGAGAGCTCACCAAGCAATGAGCAGACCCTCACAAGAGCCAAATCATTTCCAAGGTGTGGGGTCCTAAGGGTCCTGGTCCTACCATCTTTGATGTCATTACCAGGTGCTCAGATTTGGCCTACCTGAATTTGGGCCTGTAATGTGAGAACTTCCAGTGACTTTATTGAATTAACTGTTTAATCATCCACCTTCCAGGATAGACATTAAACCCGACAAGAGTTGCATAAGTTACATAAGCCATTTTATTCCCAGTGTCTATCAAGCACCTAGAGAACATCTATGAAATGAATAGAAGCATGGCAACATTTCCCCCAGGATCAATACTTTTCACTGTTCAAGTCTCAGCTGTCACGTACCAGCTGAGTGACCTGGGGCAAGTCACTTAATCTCTCTATGCCTGTTTCCCCTGCAAAATGCAGGTAATAATTGGGTCATTATGAAGACTAAATTAATTAATATTTATAAAACATTTATAACAGTGCCTGGCACATAGTAGATACTTTGTGTTTACTAAATAAAACTAGAGTTCAGGCCTGGCCGGCGTGGCTCAGTGGTTGAGCATCAACCTATGAACCAGGAGGTTACAGTTCAGTTCCTGGTCAGGGCACATGCCTGGGCTCAATCCCTAGGGTATGCAGGAGGCAGCTGATCAATGATTCTCTCTCATCATTGATTTATCTATCCAGCTGTCTATCAATCTATCTATCTTTCTTCCTCTCTGAAATCAAGAAAAATATTTTTAAAAATAGAGCTCAGGCACAAAAGAATTTATCTTTTGTTACTTCTCCAGTCTCATCTCCCCCTGACAGTGGTCTCTGCCACCAGCTCATATCCAACCCTCCTTCTAGACTGAGCTCCACATATGCCAGAAATGTTCATGTCTCTAGACCTCTGCACATGCTATTCTCTATGAGGAAGACCTTTCCCACCTTGTTCACTAGTGAACCCCTATTCATCCTTCATAATTCAGTTCAAACTTCACTTCTAGAAGCCTCCCTGGACTCTCAAAGACAGGAGGCCCCTCTCTCCTTTAGGCCTCCATTTCATCCTATTTTCATGTATGTCTGAGCTCCCCACGACACCCAAACTTCCTGAGAGCTGGGATATATCATATGCACTGCAGTATTCCCGTGCCATGCACAATGCCTGCCACATGGTAGACATAAAAGATGCTTGTGCCCTAACCGGTTTGGCTCAGTGGATAGAGCGTCGGCCTGCGGACTCAAGGGTCCCAGGTTCAATTCCAGTCAAGGGCATGTACCTTGGTTGCGGGCACATACCCAGTAGGGAGTGTACAGAAGGCAGCTGATTGATGTTTCTCTCTCATCGACGTTTCTAACTTCTATCCCTCTCCCTTCCTCTCTGTAAAAAAATCAATAAAATCTATTTTTAAAAAAAGATGCTTGTTAAATCAATGAATGGATGAGTGAAATATATTAATAACCTTTACCTTAATTACTTCCATATATAATAGAATAGCATGTCAGATCCAAGGACAAATGAAGATTGGCCACAGTTGACTTGGCCAAGTCTAGTCCTATAGTTAGCCAACTAGCTTTTCTTTTTTTTTCTTTTTAAACATATTTTATTGATTTTTTACAGAGAGGAAGGGAGAGGATATAGAGAGTTCAAAACATCAATGAGAGAGAAATATCAATTAGCTGCCTCCTGCACACCCCCCACTGGGGATGTGCCCACAACCAAGGTACATGCCCTCGACCGGAATCGAACCTGGGACCCTTGAGTCCGCAGGCCAATGCTCTATCCACTGAGCCAAACAAGTTAGGGCACCAACTAGCTTTTCAATTAGCTTTTCCACCAACCATCACAGGAAAATTCACTTATCATTACCAGATAGACTATAGATTTCTAACTTATGAATAATATCATTAAAGCCTCAAAAACTCCCCAGGGACATTCTTGGGACCCAACATTTACTGAGTAGTCTTGCATGCCCAGCTCTTAGCTAGGCACTTGATTCTGGCATCAGATTAAGTCCTACAGCTGTGCTACAGATGGGAAGAGTGAAGCTTGGAGAGGCACAGAAAGGTGTTATGACACAAAGTCATCTGTCAACTGGCTGATAAGAGATGTGATTTCTAGTCCTGGCTCTTTCCCAGTTGGCTATGTGACCCAAAACAGGGGTCTGCCTCTAAATTCATGTAACATCTAGAGTTGGATCAGTAAGTTTTCTCTCAACTGGGGAAGTTTCTGAGTGTGAGATCCAGACTGGAGTGGGAGAGGGGATAGTAGGAATTGACAGGTGAATTTACAGAAGAAGTGAAGAAACGTCATTAAATATCAACAAAAGGAGACATGAAAGCCCTAAATAGAATTACTTCCCCCCGCCCCCCAGTGTCCCTTTAATTATCACTTCAGCATTTTGAAAGATGAAAACAATGCAGGCGCCAGGAGGTTAAGGGGCTCATTCAATTCATCTGGAGTACTGACCAAAGGTCACTCAAGAATATTTCAATTTCCCAGCTTTTGAGTAGGCTCTCTCCCTTATAGCTCATCCCTCCCACTGAAGCCTGGACTCCTCCAATCTGGGGAGCCAGGCCTCGACTTGGAACCAACCCTCATCATGTGAAATACCCAGGTTGCCAGGGGTTTATCTATGAGCCAACTCAAGCCATCTGTCCTTCCAGAGTGAGCATCTGGTGAGCAGAGAACCTTCAGGGGCATTCTCACATCACATAGTACCCTCTTCCTCTAATCTTAATGCTCCACCAACCCAAAACAAGTAGGTGGAAGTGCCTCCAACACACAGATGTATTCACATACTGACACATACAAACATGCATACAAGCACACACCTATACACATACTCACATCAGAGTTTCACAGCTGAAACAATGCAGGCACCTTCACCTTCACCTTTGCTATCAAAACTGCTGTGAAGGTGGCTTCATGCCAGGAGCCCAGAAGAATCTAGGATCCTTCTAGTTGCTTACTTGATAAATATCTTCTGAGGAGAACAGATGAAGATAGAAGAATAGGGAAAGGAAGCTGATGCTGGGTTGGCTGAGCACCATGTATGAATGTATATATAAGTGTGCTCAGGCCCCAAGGGACAGACAAGGAAAAGAGGGGTCATCAGAAAGACAGAGAAGGAGAGAGGCACCCCTACTCCCCTATATCTCCCTCTCCCTCTCCCCCTTCTCCCCCTCCTCATCTCGTTCAGGCCTGGTATGGCAGAACCTTTTTCAGGAGCCTGAGAATGGATGACTCTCCCCGCCTATGGCGCCCGCTCCTTGGTCCCAATTTAAAAAGTAAGGGAGCAGCCCTGGCTGGTGTGGCTCAGTGGGTTGGGCCTCATCCAGTGCACCAAAAGGCTGTTGGTAGATTCCCAGTCAGGCCACATGCTCAAGTTTCAGGCTCAATCCCCGGTAGGGGGCGTGCAGGAGACAGCCCTCCGCTCTGTTTCTCTCTCTCTCCCTCAAAATCAATTAAAAATAAATAAAATTAAAAAAAGGTAAGGGAGCAGGGGCCCAGCAGCAGTCACCTTGCAGAATCCTGGCCTCCGGATGGACATGGTCTCCATCTCTTGGGTACTCTGCTCTCTGCCTGCTTATCCTTTAGGGCCCGTCTCACGGTTCTTGCTAACCACACGCTAATCCCCATCCCGCCACCTAATGTGGTGGTGTCTATCCCTTTAAAGCAGCAGCCCCTGGCTGGGTTATTGTCTCTCTTCGTACCCAATCCGCAGTGCTGTTGGGGGTGGGGGATCCGGCCTTGCGATTGGCCGCCCCGCGCCCCGCCCCACCCGGGATCCCGGGAGCTGTCCGGCCGCCTCGGTGCTGATCCCGCCGCCGCCCACGGGCCGCGAGCAGAGCTGAAGAGGGCACTATGAGCGGGGGCGTCTACGGCGGAGGTGAGCGAGCCTCCGGCTTTGGCCTCTCAAGCCTGGTGGGGCCCCCACCTGCAGCCCTGCGCCCCGACTGGCGCGACTCAAGCTCTGGGCACCCCGGGGCCTGTCACCTCGGTGCTCGAGCGGGTCCAGCCCTGGGTTTGGGTCCTGTGCCCCTCCTACCTTCGGTCTTCCCCAAACTCGCGCGCGCACCTGGCCCAACCTCTACACCCTTCACCCCACCGCCGCCCGGCCCCGACCCCTTCCTCGCCAGCAAAGAGACTGGCTTGACAAGGCCACTGGGCAAGAAGGGGCTCGGGAAGCTTGACTCCGGACTCCAAGCCAAGCTCCCACTCGTCTCGGCCAGTATTGAAGGTGGCTCTGTCATGACTGCTCCCCGGAACTATCCGGGGGGAGAGAGTTTGGGAGAGACCCCCTCACACACCTGTCTCCCGACACAGATGAGGTGGGTGCGCTGGTCTTTGACATTGGCTCCTTCTCGGTCCGCGCTGGATACGCTGGGGAGGACTGTCCCAAGGTGAGCCTTCCAGCCCCTTCCCAAATCCCAGGGCCTCCGGGCGCCTCTCCAGGCTTCCCAGAAACGCAGGGCTCTCAGCCCAGAGAGGAGCTTTGCTGAGCGGGAATGTGGGAGAAAACATGCTGGGTTGGCTGCGTAAACCCAGGGGCGGGCTGAGGTCCTGCCGAGGGCTTGGACTGGGGCAAGAGGTTGATCCCTCTCCCTGCCGGTTCACCCCTCCAGGCTGACTTCCCTACCACAGTGGGGCTGCTGGCCGCGGAGGAGGGGTGCGGGCTGGAGTTGGAGGGGGAGAAGGAGAAGAAAGGGAAGATCTTTCACATCGACACCAACGCCCTGCATGTGCCTCGGGATGGAGCGGAGGTCATGTCACCCCTCAAAAATGGCATGAGTAAGGGGCCCCCATCCACCGCCTCCTGACACAGACCTGAAGTCCACCCCTCAGTCTGGGACACAGCACCCCACACCCATGGAGTCTTCCTTGCAGCTACCCAAGTCCCAGGGATCCCCTCACTGCTTCCCACAGCTGCCCTGGGAAGGGGGGATTGCCACCGGAGCTGATCTCATTTCCCCTCCCCTGGACTTGGTCTTTCCCCTTCCTTTCCTTCCTGTCTCTGGACCCCTGCCTGCCCAACCTCATCTCTTCCTGCGGGTATCCTGGCCCCAGTCGAGGACTGGGAGTGCTTCCGCGCCATCCTGGATCACACCTACAGCAAACATGTCAAGTCCGAGCCAAACCTGCACCCAGTGCTCATGTCTGAGGCGCCGGTAAGTGCCTCGTCCAGCCTCTAGTCCAACCCTGGGCCCATCACTCACCTCTCTCCGCAAGCCTCTGTCATCAGTCACCCATCTCCATTTTCACACTTTCCTTCCAACCACATCTTCTTCCTCCCTCCCTGGTTTGGTCTCCATCCCTCTCTCTCCTCCCACTCCATCCACTCACCCTTCCCCCAGCCAGCCTTATCCACTCTTTTCCCTTGTGAAGTCCTTTTTTGAACTTTTAACTTAAAATTTTGTCAATGCTATATATGCACATAAATAATCAATTTCCTTTATAAAGTATGTTAAGGTAAAAAAATTGCCATTCATACTCTCTTCCTTCCATTTACCTTTTCCAGAGGCAGCTGCTTTTCTCTCTTTTAGCTAATTTTGTCATTTTCTTTCAAATCACTAACATACTTAAAATGCTGCCTGTGGATGTTTTAGTTCTAGGCATTCTCCATGGATTTCCAACTATAGAAAATGAGCATTTAGCTCTTTTTCCTCCCCAAGCCCACACCACACATATTTGTTTCTCCCGCCTTTTAAAAGGAATATATATTTTTATTGATTTCAGAGAGGAAGGGAGAGGGAGGGAGAGATGGAAATATCAATGATGAGAGAGAATCCTTGATCGGCTGCCTCCTGCATGCCCCCTTCTGGGGATTGAGCCCACAACCTGGGTATGTGCCCTTTATTGGAATCTAAGCTGGGACCCTTCAGTCTGCAGGCCGATGCTTCATCCACTGAGCCAAACCAGCTTAGGGCACTCCCACCTTTTTAAAAAAGTATATATTTTTATTGATTTCAGACAGGAAGAGAGAGAGAGAGAGAGAGAGAGAGAGAGAGAGAGAGAGAATGAGAGAGAATCATTGATTGGCTGCCTCCTGCATGACCCCTACTGGGGGTTGAGCCCGATGCCAGGAATGAAACATGACCACCTGATTCATAGGCCGATGCTGGCCCAGCACTTCCACCTTTATGTACAGTTGTATTTTAGGTTTTTCTAAGATCAATATTCAGTATTTACACTGTTGTTATTATGTATACTAATCAGGGCTGAGCCAGGCAATAAACTATGGTTACTTTTCCTTTCCTGCACAACCTTTTGTTTTTCCTAGAACTGAAATTGTCTTGATTTTTATTTTGCATAGTTTCCCATCTACTTAATAGTGTGACTCTAGCCCTGGCCGGTTGCTCAGTGATTAGAACGTCAGCCTGGTTAGAAGAGTCACGGGTTCGATTCCTGGTCAAGGGCATGTACTTCAGTTGCAGGTTTCCTAGCCCTAGTAGGGACATGTGGGACACCTGTGGGAAGCAACCAAGTGATGTGTCTCTCTTACATGGAGGTTTCTCTCTCCTCTCTCCTCTCTCTCTCTCTCTCTCTCTGTTTCTCTCTCTCTCTCTCTCTCTCCCTCTCCCTCCCTTCCACTCTCTATATAAATCAATGGAAAAAAAATATCCTCCGGCCGAAACCGGTTTGGCTCAGTGGATAGAGCGTCGGCTTGCGGACTGAAGGGTCCCAGGTTCGATTCCGGTTAAGGGCATGTGCCTTGGTTGCAGGCACATCCCCAGTGGGGGATGTGCAGGAGGCAGCTGGTCGATGTTTCTCTCTCATCGACGTTTCTAGCTCTCTATCTCTCTCCCTTCCTCCCTGTAAAAATCAATAAAAATAAAAAAAAATAAAGTCGAACCTCACAGGTCCCACGTGAGGTTCTGCCCCTCCAAAAAAAAAAAATATATCCTCGGGAGAGAATTTTAAAAAAGAAGTGTGACCCTAAATTATTCATCATTTATTTATACCTTTCTCAAAAAATTAATTCCTTGCCCCAGCTGATTTGGCTCAGTTTAACAGAATGGCAGCCTGCAGACTCCAAGGTCCCAGGTTCGATTCTAGTCAAGGGCACATGCCTGTGTTGGAGGCTCGATCCCCATTAGGGGGCATGCAGGAGGCAGCGAATCAATTATTCTCTCTCATCATTGATGTTTCTATCTCTCCCTCTCCTTTCCTCTCTGAAATCAATTAAAAAAATTTTTTTAAAATAAAATTCATATGGAAATCAAGGGACTCAGAATAGTCAAAAAATCTTAAGAGAACAAAGTTGGATGATACATACTTTAAAAAAAAATCACTTTGGCATTGTGTCAATTTCATCTTCTTGAAAGAAATCTCTTCAAGAATCCACTGATTCGCTCCACTTTGGACTGGTTGCCTTCTACACAGAGAACATAGCTATCATCCTGACATCTCCCTTCACCATCATTTTAGGGAATCCCTTTGCCTCTCTCCTATGTTAAAAATCCTGTTTCCTGCATCTCATGACTACTTTTTAAAACTTGCTTTATTATTTTCATGGAGCACAGTCTCCAGTAATTGCCTTAGACAAGTCACAGGAAGTAAACTTTCTGAGACTTTGCATGTCTGATCTTGTATTGATAGCTTA
This sequence comes from Eptesicus fuscus, assembly GCF_027574615.1. Lineage (NCBI taxonomy): Eukaryota > Metazoa > Chordata > Mammalia > Chiroptera > Vespertilionidae > Eptesicus > Eptesicus fuscus. The sequence continues at coordinate 33,217,811 of NC_072476.1, forward strand.
GCTAGGTATAACACTCCAAATTGGAAATCATTTTTCTCCATAATCTTGAAGGTACTTCTCCATTGTCATCCAGCTTCTATTGTTGCCACATATCAACAGTACAATGATTGAAATTTCTTTTGAGAGCCAAATTTTTAAAACTTAAACTTCTTCTAACGCCACTTCTTCAAAATAGACTCGCCCAGGCCGTGGTATTTTGTGGAAGAGCCACACTCAAGGGGCCAAAGAGCCACATGTGACTGGCGAGCCGCAGTTTGCTGACCACGGCTCTAAACCAGTGATTTTCAATCAGTGTGCCACAAGAATTTTAAAAATATATAATACCTAACTATTTAGTCTGGGGCACTAACCTCTTTTTCCCTTAGATTGTCAAATAAATTAAAAAATTACAACAGCCAACACAACAACATTCATTCAATGTGAATGAATCAAAATTACACTTTTCTTGTCAGATCGGCAAAAAATATATTTTTTGGTGTGCTTCAGAATTTTAGTAATTAATTTATGTGTGCTGTGAGATGAAAAAGGTTGAAATTCACTGCTCTAGACACTCAGTATGTAACTTCAATCTAGAAACCTGTGTCTTTCAATCAGTGAAAAAAAAATAATTCAGTAATTATTTAATTCAGTAATTTAAATTACTTGTTTATCTAAATTTTCTTTGTTCTCCCTTTTGGGAAATCTTATTATTTGGATTCTACACCTCTTGAACTAGTTCTCTAATTTTTGTATTTTTCCACATTTTCATTTTTCCCTCTAATTTCCAAGACATTCCCTCAACTTTATTATTTTTTAGTAAGTACATGGGTATACAAAATGGGGGCAGATTTTTAAATTTTTTATTGCTTCCAGAGCGGGACAGAGGGATAGAAACATCAACGGTGAGAGAGAATCATTGATTGGCTGCCTCCTGAACTGGGGATCGAGCCTGCAACCTGGGTGCCCGACAGGGATTTGAACCATGTTCTCCTGGTTCATAGATTGACCCTCAACCACTGGGCCACACAGGCTGGGCTCAGCTTTATTTTTTAACCCTTCTATTGATTTTTTTATATCTGCTCCTGTATTTTTAATTTTCAGGAGTTCTTTTTTTGCTACACAAATGTTACTTTTTAGAGCATACTATTCCTGTGTCATGGGTACAAGATCATCTATTATCTCATAAAGGATATTATAAATTTTGCTTTTGAAAATTTTCGTGTCCCTGCATAATTTTGGTTCTCCTAAGCTACTTCCCCCTCCCCCCGCCCTTTTTTTTTGGTTCTCTATCTCAATTTATTTTATTTTTAATTTTTAAAATATATATATTTTTTTATCGATTTCAAAAAGGAAGGGAGAGAGAGAAATAGAAACATCAATGATGAGAGAGAATCATTGATCAGCTGCCTCCTGCATGCCCCCCACTGGGGATTGAGACCCGCAACCCAGGCATGTGTCCTGACGGGGAATTGAACCATGACCTCCTGATTCATAGGTCGACTTCAACCACTGAACCAGGCCAGCAGGGCTCTACCTCATTTTACAGGTTTTTTGGTGTGTTTTTTTAGATTTATGTAAATCCTTGGTGTCTGCTTATGATTAAGATGGTGGACTAAGCCCTAGCAGGTTTGGCTCATTGGATGGAGCGTCGGACTGCGGACTGAAAAGTCCTAAGTCTGATTCCAATCAAGGGCACATGTCCGGGTTGTGGGCTAGATCCCCAGTAGGGGATGTGCAGGAGGCAGCCGATCAATGATTCTCTCTCATTATTAATGTCTCTCTCTCTCTCTCCCTTTCCCTTTCTCTCTGAAATCAATAAAAATATATTTTAAAAAAGAAAAAAAAAAGATGAGCGACTAAAATGCTGATAGGGCCCTAGCCGGTTTGTCTCAGTGGATAGAGCAATGGATTCTGATCAAGGGCATGAACCTCAATTGCAGGTTCAATCCCCTGTCCTGGTCGGGACCCTTCCGGAGGCAACCAAGTGATGTGTCTGTTTCACATTGATGTTTTTCTCTCTCTGTGTGTCTCTCCCCCACCTTCCACTCTCTCTAAAAATCAATGGAAAAATATCCTCCGGTGAGGATTGATCCAAAAAATAAAAGAAGCTGTTAGGAAGCTGTGTGGGGTGGGGGGCTATGATCTTTGCTATAGGTTGCTCTGACTGGGATGTTTGTTAGGCAGCCTCTGATAATTGGAATCTTTATATCTTTGATGTAACTCACAGGAAAGATTTCCACCCTAAAGACAGGCCTGGCACCACCATTCTAAGAGCCAAGAGAGAGAATAGGACTGATGTTCAACATATTCTTCCAGTTTTCTCCCGAGTTAGGGTGAGCAATAGCCCAGTAATATGGAATTGGGGAAAGAGTTTAGGATCTGTTACTTGAAGAGCTTTAAACAATTTTATTTTAGCTTTCCCTTCACTTCCACTTCCAGAGATACCTGAAATTGCCAATTCCTGAGACCTGTGAGGGGTCTGCAATTTAACACAGGTTGTTTCTGATTTTTTCCTCTACTGCCTTATGAATCAGCATTCTTGGATCTGTGAAGTCAGTTACCACTCACCTATCTGATCTCCAATCTTGGGAAAGAGGTTGCTGTTTTCTCTTTTCTTATTTTTCCCAACCTTTGAGGACATCTCTCTCTCTCTCCCAGCTAACATGAACCTTTTTAATGTTAACAACTTAATACATTCACAATGTTGTACAACCATAATTTCTATCTAGTTCCAAAACATTTTCATCATCCCAAAAGAAAATCCGTTTTCATAAAGCCATCTCCCACGCCCCCTGCCTCAACCCTTGGCAACCATCAATCTGATTTTTGTGTCTATGGATATATCTATTTTGATTTTTTTACAGAATGGAATCATACAATATGTGATATTTTATGTCTGTATTTTTTTACATAGCATAATGTTTTTGAGATTCATTCACGTTGTAGTATATATCAGTACTTGGATTTTTATTATGGCTGAGTGATATTTCATTGTATGGATATACCACAATTTGTTTTTCTATCCATCCACTGATGAGCATTTGGGTTGTTTCCATTTTGGCTATTGTTGATAGTGCTGCTATGAATAGTTGTGTACAAGATTTGTTTGAGCACCTGTTTTCAATTCTTCGGGGTCTATAACTAGGAGTTGAACTGTTGGATCATATGGTAATTTAATGTTTAATTGTTTGAAGAACTGCCAATTGCTTTCCACAGTGGCTGAACTATTTTACCTTTCTACCAGCAACTTACAATAGTTTCAGTTTCTCCACATCCTTTCCAAAACGTGTTGTTTTCTGTTGTTGTTTTTTTCTTCAAATAATTGTTACCATCCTAGTGGGTGTGAAGTGGTATCTTATTGTGCTTTTGATCTGCATTTCCCTAATGGCCATCAGCATTGAGTATCTTTTCATGTGTTTGTTGGTTTTTGTGGGTTTATGTCTTTTTAAATTGCCCCTTGATTATAGTTTTGCTGGGATCCTGGAAGGGAATAAAATTAGATGTTTGTATTCAATCCACCATTTTTACCCAGAAATATCTCACCTCTGAAATGATTAGAATGGGGAAGAAGAGAGATGTATTGGGGGCTGGGAGGAGCCTGAAGTGTGTATATTGTACAATAAAGAACATTGGGCCAGGAGTCAAGAAACTATGACTCGAGTCCCAGCTCTACCATGTGACCTTTGGCAAATCACTCTCTCTCTCTGAGTTTTGTCTTCTTCAGCTGAGTTTGGATTGTGATCTTTAAACTTCTTTATAGTTCTGACATTCTAAAGGTCAATGTGGGTTACAGGGACGACCTCTGTGCCAGTCAAAATTGTGTGTGTGTATGTACGTGCATGGGCCTGAGCCTCTCCATTCCTGAGTTCCCCCCTCCTGCACTTTCTCCCCAGTGGAATACACGGGCCAAGCGGGAGAAGCTGACTGAGCTGATGTTTGAACAGTACAACATTCCTGCCTTCTTCTTATGCAAGACAGCTGTGCTCACCGCGTATCCTCTGGGCTGAGCTGCTCTGCTTGGGTGGAGGGCCAGAGAGGGTGTGTAGCCTGCTGAGCTAGGGGTTAGGCTTGAGTCTATGGAGATAAGGTCTTGGAAGGGCAGACACCCTCAGGAACCCCATTAGTACAGAAAGCCCCTGTGGACTAATGCCTTGGACCCTGGGGTGGTCAGGTCAGCAGCCACTTCCCATTTCTTGGGTCAGGTTGGGCAGAGAGAAAGTTGGGCCAAGTAGGGGCTGGGGCTGGAGAGAAGAAGGCGTATATACGATACAGGAGTTTCCTTCCCAAACAGCTAATCAGCATTTTCTTTTTAAGGATCTGCCTTGCATTGAACCCTGTGCTATATGCACTGGGGCGATATGGCCCCTAATTTCAAAGAGCCCATAGGACATAAAACCACAACTAAAAAGAGGCTGGGAGCTCAGAAAGAAGGAAGAGAGGAAGGTGTTGTGATTCAGAGAGGGGAAAAGTGACAGAGGTCTCAGGAGCCTTCCTACAGCAGATGGGTCACAAACAAGGAGAAATTTGCAGACTGGGAATGGGCTGTACCTCAGCATAGCAGAGGTCAGACCTGGGTCCCTGCCCCCTCATTTGCTGCTGCTATCTCTTTGACCTACCTGTCCTATGCCAGCTTTGCAAACGGACGCTCCACCGGCCTGGTACTGGACAGTGGGGCCACCCACACCACGGCCATTCCAGTGCATGATGGCTACGTCCTGCAGCAAGGTGGGGTCTCAGCAGAGGTTGGGAGTGCCTTGGGAGACCAGGCTCTGACACCTCTCCCTTTCTAGGCATCGTCAAGTCACCCCTGGCAGGGGACTTCATCTCCATGCAGTGCCGGGAGCTCTTTCAAGAAATGGCCATTGACATCATCCCACCTTATATGATTGCTGCCAAGGTGGGGCCTCTGGGGCATCCTGGGCCCTCACCTGTGTCTGTCGACCCATTATCTCATTAGATATAAGAGCGGGAGCAGCAGGGCCCTCAGAGGACCCTGGGTCCAATTTCCCCATTTACAATCAAGGCATCAGAGATGCAGACAGGCTGAGGGATGTGGCCTAGGTCACACAGCCAGCTGATGGCATGATGTGAAGGGCCAGTGTGGTGAGTTCTGGGGTCAGTTTCAAGGTCTGCTTCTACCATGTAAAAGCTGTGTGACCTAGAGCATGAGACTGAAGTTCCCCGAACCCCATTTTCTTCCCCTGAAACGTGGAACAGTACATAAGGCTGCTGTGTCAAATGAGATACTACATGCAAGGGTCTGCTTGGACCACCCCATGGAACCTGGCTCAGTAAAGGCTGTTTCCTTAAGGTTCTGGTCTCCCACTGTGTTCCCTATTCCCTCAGCTTTCTCTGACCCGGGTCTTTCAGATCAGCTGTACCAATTGCCTGGGTGGAATTTGTGGGAACAGGCTCTCCCCACTATCCCTCCTCTAACAGGGATGGAAACACGTTTGTGGGCCATAGAGCAGAGAGCCCAGTGCCTGTTAGCTACAGAGCCAGTGAGTGCTGGGAATGTAGGTGTGGTCAGGGTGGGCTGGGCAAGGATGGGATGAGGAAGGATGCTCATAGGCTGTACCCCCACAGGAGCCCGTACGGGAGGGCGCCCCACCGAACTGGAAGAAGAAGGAGAAGCTACCTCAGGTTTCCAAGTCTTGGCATAACTACATGTGCAATGTGAGACGCTGGAGACGATCCCCCGAAACACCCCTCCCTAGCTGCCAGTCCCCTGCCATGAGCAGACAGACAGGGACAGAGGCCCTGCAGGTGGGAGGGGGTTGTGGAGGTATGAGGCGGGTGGCCAACCCTCACTACCTCCCTGGGTTCTCAGGAGGTGATCCAGGACTTCCAGGCCTCTGTGCTGCAGGTCTCAGACTCTCCCTACGATGAGCAGTGAGTGGGGCCCACAGCTGGGGGTGGGAAAGAGGGCAGGCCTGGAGCTCAGGGGGGGTCCTACGGTCCTTTGTGATGATCGAAAACAAAGTCTTGCTCCTTTCTGGGCAGGGTGGCTGCACAGATGCCCACTGTGCATTATGAGATGCCCAATGGCTACAACACAGACTACGGTGCTGAGCGGCTCCGCATCCCTGAGGGCCTGTTTGATCCCTCCAATGTCAAGGTTGGGCTGGCTGGAGGCCACTGTTGTGGGGCTGGCTGGGGTCCCCAGATGCCGAGGTGTGGGGGAGGCTGGGAAGGGTCACAGGCGTCTGGGGAGAAGGGGCAGGAGGCCCAACGCCCAGGTCACCTTTCTCTGCAGGGCCTCTCGGGGAACACCATGCTGGGTGTGGGCCATGTGGTGACCACCAGCATCGGCATGTGTGACATCGACATTCGCCCGGTGAGGCCCAAGCCTTCAGCGGGGCAAAGGGGCCCAGGAGAAGTGGGGGGACAGGGAAGGGCTGCTCCCTGTCTGCTTACTCCTCCTCACTGCTCTCAGGGCCTCTACGGCAGTGTCATTGTCACTGGTGGGAACACACTGCTTCAGGGCTTCACTGACAGGCTCAATCGGGAGCTTTCCCAGAAGACCCCACCGGTAGGAGCCCACCCCCAGCTAGGGCCCTCGACGCCAGGCCTGGGTTAGCTCTGCAGGACCAAGTCCTTCCTCCTTCCCAAACCTCTAGGGTCCTGGCCGCCAGAGCAGAACCTTCCCCCTGCGGCTTCCCAGTCTTCCCCAACCCCAGCCCTGTCCTTCCCCAGAACCCAGGCGTCCGCTTCCCCAAGCCCTTGTTCTCCCCCAGAGCATGCGACTGAAGCTCATTGCCAGCAACAGCACCATGGAGCGCAAATTCAGCCCCTGGATTGGAGGCTCCATCCTGGCCTCACTCGTAAGTGGGAAGGGGTCTGGCCTGGCTCTGACTGTGGGAAAGGGACAGCCCCAGGGCCTTGCCTGCCTCCTCATTTATTCATTCAACAAACATTTATTTTTGAGAAAGGGCAGTCATGCTCCCAGAAGGGTTGATGCTCCACAGGACACAAATCAGGGAGTAGAGGGACGTGAAGCTGGAGTGGTTGGTTGGGATGAGGTTGCTGTGGCCCTGTGTGTCCGGGTGCGGCATCCATGTAGTCAGCAGAGAGGAGACACTGAAGGTTTGGGGTAAGGCTAGGTGACATCACAGGCATGTTCGAGAAGACTATGTCTTTAAGAATCCAGTGTGAGTTGGATGCAAGGGAAGCTTGGAAGGAGGCTATATTGGCCTGGAGTCATGGGCTGTAGTGGGGACGGGGTGAAGAACAAGGGGCAGTTAGAGAAGGAGGCAAGCAGGCTGGTCTGGGGCAGTAGGTGAAGAGTTCCGCGTGGGCCTGCTGCTGGGGCAGAAGCAAGATACCGAGCAGGGAGCTGGAGATGCAAACCGCACCTGGAGAGTGTCAGCCACGCAGGGGGGACATCCACTGGAGGGGGAGCCCCCAGAGAGACAGAAACGAGGGTCAGAAAGGCAGAAGGCTAACAGTCTGAAGTTAGCTCAGGGCTGAGCATGTGGCCACACACAGTTATTGGGGCTTCCTGTGGGCTGAAGTGCACAGACCGCTTGGCACAGTCCCTGCCTCCATGAGCAGGGACAGTCTAGAGGCCAAGACCGTTAAACAGGAACTCCTCACAAAGTGTGAGGGTATTCCTTTAAGGAAGGACCTGATCCAGTTCAGGGACCATGAAGGGCCTGTAAGGAGCATTCAAACTGAGATGGGAAGATTGAGTAAGAGCCCATGAGGCAAAGAGGGAGGGAGGGAGCTTGGACCATGAGCAGAGGCAGGCAAGGCCAAAGGCAGCGAGCAGACACAGCAGATAGTCGAATTATAATTTAGGAAGCTCACTTGGGCTCAGTGGTCTCTACTATGATTGGGGTTTGAAAAAGGAGTCGATATTAGGGGGTGGATTTGGGAGCTTATCAGAGGTCCGACTGACAGAATGTGGACACTATTTAGATGCAAGAAGCAAGAGGGAAGAGGGTCTAGGATGAGGCCCAAAAGGACTGTAATGTGTCACATATGCAGTTTAAAAATCTCTAACAGCCATATTTAAAGTCCAAATAGTAAGCTGAAATTAAGTTTAAAGACTATATATTTTATTTAACCCAATATGTCCAGATATAATTTCAATGCATGATCAATATAAAAATGATTGGGATATTTTACATTCTTTTTTCTGGACTTTGTCTTCAGTATCTGGTGTGTATGTTACATAGAACACATTTCAATTCAGACCAGCCACATTTCAAGTGCTCAGTAACCGCAGGTGGCTAGTGACCGCTCTGTTGGGCGGTGCTAGGAAGCAAGAAAGACCATAGAAACGAGTTTGGGCCACACCTGGGGAAGATAATAAACTCGGTGGTGGACATGTTGAGTGTGAAGTCCTGAGGGACACTCAAGAAAAGGTACCCAAAAGGCAGCTGAGTATTTGGCTCTGTTACTCAGCCTGGAAATCTGCAAGGAACACGGAATATTGGGGGAGGCGTGCGTTTTAGCTCATGAGAAGTCAGGGGAGTGGGTGAGCTGGTCCAGGAAGCCTTGTTCTGGGAGCCAAGGAGAGAAAAAGGGACAGAGCCACGGACACAGGCATTAACCTGCAGACGGAGACAGAGCAACCATCAAAGAAAGAGAAGAGACAGGCTGAAATGCCCAGTGCAGGAGGCCCTCAGGGGCAAGTGGCAATAGGGGTGGGGCACCAGAGTGGAGACTCCATCTCAAGTCAGGGGGTGCAGGAATGGTGAAAGGTTTTCCTTGGGAAGGAGGGAAGACGTGACCAGTTTGTAAGGCCTGATGGAGTGATAGGATGCCTGGTGGAGGTGGAGTGTGCGTATACATGTGTGTGCGTGTGTGTGTGTGGGTGGGGCGGGGGGGGGTGCTGGGTGCTGGTTGGTCGGCCTGGGGCTGTAAGTCCCATCACCCAGCTCAAAAACAGGGCCTGGCCCAGGGCAGACGGTGCGAAATTGATACTTGTTGAATGAATGAATGAACATGATGATTGAACGGCCTGAAGGAGGGTCTTCGCCCCCAGAATATGAAGGGGTTGGCGGGATGCTGGCGCGGGTGGGGGTTAGGGAGGTCCTTGCCGGAGGGAGGCGGGGTGAGGGGCGGGGGAGGCCAGGAAGAGGGTTTGGAGGGGCCGAGCCTGCCCTGGTGGCACGTGGGGAAGCGCTCGCCCCCACTCCCTCGGGGCCTCGCTGACCTCCGCTGTCGTCCCCGCGCCCAGGGCACCTTCCAGCAGATGTGGATCTCCAAGCAGGAGTACGAAGAAGGCGGGAAGCAGTGCGTGGAGCGGAAGTGCCCCTGAGGGCTCCCCGCCCCGACCCGCAGCAGCTGGCGCCTCCCGCGCCGAGAAGACCCCGCACCACCCCAACTCCGCCCCCGCCCCCGCCCCATCGCCCCCTTTCGTCCCGCCCCGCTCGTCCTCAAAGGTTGGGATGTTTCTAGGTTGAAAGGAGTAAAACTGTTTTAAGAAAAATAAACGTTGGCCTCCTTGGCGGTGCGGGGTGGCTGCGGGGGTCGGGGGGTTGGCGAGGGCGGGCCCCACCTACCTCCGGCCCCGATCCCACGGCGGAGACCGGGGCCTGGCTGCGGGCGGGGGGCGGGGGGGGGGGCCGCTGGAGCCACCGAGGCCTCGGGTTTGAGAGAGAATCCACGGCCCAGGGAGGCTCCCTCAGCGAGGACCCGGCAGAGTCTCCCAGAGCCGAGGGGGGTAGGGAGGGCGGTGGAGAGAGGATCCGCGGCCAGGGCAGCGCCCGAGGTCGGGCCTGCGGGGCGGGCGGAGGCGGGGCCGGAGGGGGCCGGGCGGAGGCGCTCGCAAGAGGCTGTGCCCCGGCACCCCGGACCCGGACCCGGACCCGGACCCGGACCCGGACCCGCCGCTGAGGTGAGCCGGGGCTCCGCTAGGGTCCTCCTTCCCCGGACGCGGCGGTGGCCAGAACGGGGCGGAGGGCGGGGCACTGCTGCGCCCCGGCAGCTCAGAACTTCTCCTCCGACTTGGGCAGTAATGAGGTTTCCCGAGGGTGGCCCCCACGAGGTCCCTGAGCCCTACGGCTCTGAGCACCTTGTCCTGGGGCCCTCAGCGAGGCTTGGGGATCGGCGCCCCCTGCCTGAAGCGGTGGGTAAAGCTGAGCGGTTGGTGCCCTGATGTATTCCTGGGGTCCCCAGATCCAAAAGCGGTAAAAGTCTGTGTGGCCCAAGCCCTTTAGTCACCGAACAGGCAGAAGCGCCCAGAGAGCACCATGAATCAGCAAAGGGCACCTAGCTCTGCCCACACTTTGGCCAGGACTCTCTTTTTCTTTTTTTAAATTTTATTTCTTTACTGATCACTGTGTTACATATGTGTCCTCATTCCCCCATTACCCCTCCCTGGCCAGGACTCTTTCCACCCATGCCTGGTGGGCCTTGACCCACAGGTCCCTGACTCCGGGACCCCCATCCTGGAGCACTCCCTGGTCTTGCCTGACCATCGGCTACCATTCACGCCCCTCCCTCCTGGGCATCATTAGGAGCCTGAGACCCGCATTTCAGCCTGATTCCCATGAGACAAGACACCCACACAGCCAAACCAAACCCCCAGGTCACACCACGGGGGCACCTTCAGCTTAGGGTCCCACCGGGGCAGGCATCCAGACAGAGAGGGCAACTAGTATGATACAGGGCCTGGGCACTGGGCCTGCAAGCCAGGTAAGGAGGGGCAGAGATTTTCAAGGTGGGGACCTCGGAAGGGGTCCCCAGGACACTGGGAGGAGCGGAAGCAGGAGGGGGGCGGGGGGACACATCCATCTCTCCGCCCTCCCCAGCCACCAGCACCCCTCCCCCACCCCTGACGGGAACTGGGAGGCCAAAGTCTGCCCAAGGTCAAAAATTGATTGTTTTGTAGGAAGAGGACTAGACAGGGACTGTGGGAGGATTTGGCGGGGGCGGGTACAACCCCTCCTCCCCTAGCCTGGGCTGGGGGGGGCATGTCTGGAAGACTGGATTGAGGCCGGGGCTGTGCCCCCTCCTTGGGGGGGGGGCCCAAGAAATGCCAGCGCGCAGGCCACCTGCTAGGGCTGATAAGGGGCCCTCACAGGGCTCCCACAAACGGTTTATCATTGGGGGTGGGATCAGCCTGCAGGACTCAGGAGGGGGCACAAGCATGGAGCGGCTTTGGGGTCTACTCCAGGGAGCGGTAAGACTGAGTGGGGCCCGGGGACACCTTAGGCCTCCTGCCTAGGCCCTAGCCCCCTCTCAAACCCCAAGGCTGGCCCCTCCCCTTCCCTCTTCAATCTCTCCCCTCCAGCCTGACTCTCAGGACCCTCTTCCTTGCCTTGTGCTCATGTGGCACCCCAAAGTCCCTGACCCTATTTTTGCCAGATCCCTCCCTGCCCCCCACACTTCTTTTCCCAATCTCATGCCCCCCTGACCCCCACAGAAAAGGTTGTCCCCACGACCCTCGCAGACCATCTACAAGCATGTGGAAGGCACCCAGCAGGGGTGCCCGGAGGAGGAAGAGGAAGAGGAGGAGGAGGTGGCCAAGCCACCAGGCCACTTCTGTCCCATGGAGCTGAGGGGCCCCGAGCCCCTGGGCTCTCAAGCAGGGCGGCAGAACCTGGAACTCTGGGCAGCGGCCGGACGAAGGGCTGCTCCCTACCTGGTCCTGACAGCCCTGCTGATCTTCACTGGGGGTGAGAACCTTCTGCCCTCACAGTGAAGGGTCTGGGCTGGGGAAGTGTCTGGGGTCCAGAGGGAGCACAGGAGAATCTCCATCTTGCCACTTGCCAGCCTTCCTTCTGGGCTATGTGGCCTTCCGAGGGTCCTGCCAGGCATGCGGGAACGGCGTGTTGGTGGTCAGCGAGGATGTGAACTATGAGCTGGGCCCGAACTCCCGCCAAGCCACATTATACTGGAGTGACCTCCAGGCCATGTTCCTACGGCACCTGGGGGAGGGGAGCCTGGAGAACACCATCAGGTAAGCATCATCCTGGCCCTCAAACACCCTCATCCTCTCTGTCTCCTCTTCCTCCTCTCCCAGTCTCCCTTCTGAGTCCTCCCACCTGCCTCTCTGGCCGCCCTGTTCAGGGGTCCTGGGAAGGATGGCAGGCATTGGAGCTGAGAGGAGGGAGGGCAGTTCCCGAGATGAACCTGCAGAGAGAGGGCTCAGGTGGCACACTTGGGAGATGCTGAGCTGACTGTCTGAACAAGAACAGAAGGTCCACATATGAGGTGGGGCAGACCCCCAAAAAGTCTTGAATGCCACACCGGGGAGCTCGGATTTTGACTTGTGGAGCTCTGGCAGATCTGAGGAGGGGTGTTTTAGCGAATCAGCAAAACAAGAAAGGAAATGCATTTGTGGGAGCAGCCCATCCCCCCATCTACATTGTGAGAGAAACCACCCAGACACAGAGTGTGCAGGCCGGCAGCACAGCACAAGCCGGCCGGCGTGCTCTTTGTCCTGCTGGTAGGTCCACAGGTCAGGCCACCAAGAGCCCTCTTTTAGGCCAGGAATCATTTTTCAGTGGATTCTCCTGGGTTTTCTAAAATCATAGAAGCTGCACATAGTGAAAGACGTATAGCGTCTTTTCCAATATTGATACTTTTTATTTCTCTTTCATTTCTTATTGCATTGGAGAGGACATGAGGTATTGGTGACAGTAGATATCCTTACCTATTTCCTGACTTTCATAAGAACATATATATATATTTTTAAAGATTTAAAAATTGATTTGAGAGAGAGAAATATATATTTGTTGTTCCACTTATTTATACATTCATTGGTTGATTCTTGTATGTACCCTGACCAGGGATTGAACCCACACCTTAGTGTATCAGGACAACACTCCAACCAACTGAGCTACCCAGCCAGGGCAGGAATGTCTTTATAATACTTTGTCATTGAATGTGAACTTTGCTGCAGACTCTGGGAAGCTTTTTAAAAGAAAATTAAGTAAGTTTCCTACTCTTAGCTTACTGAGTTTTTTTTTTTTTTTTTTTTTAATGATCAGAAAGGTAAAACAGTGATGGAATTTTTTCAAGTATTTTTTTCAGAATATACTGAGATGATCATTTAATTGTTCTTATCATGTTTATGTAGTAATTTGTATTAATATATTTCCTTTTCTTCATGAGAGCAACACTAAACTTGATCACTCTGATATCACTGAATCTGCCTTGCTGAAAGACCTTAAATCTGTGGCATCGCCCTAGCCAATTTGGCTCAGTGGATAGAATGTCGGCCTGCAGACTGAAAGGGCTCGGATTTGGTTCCGGTCAAGGGCACATGCCCGGGTTGTGGACTTGATCTCTCAGTGTGGTGTGTGCAGGAGGCAGCCAATCAATGATTCTCTCTCATGATTGATGTTTCTATCTCTCTCTCCCTCTCCCTTCCTCTCTGAAATCAATAAAAATATATTTTTAAAAATCTGTGGCATCAACAACATGCAGGGCTTTTTTATCTTCTTGATTGGCAGTCAAGGTATAGGCTGAGCAGATGGATGGTTTAACAGGTCTTGGGGTGGGGTGTCATGCTGTCGATGGCATCAAAGGGCAGGGAGGCAAGAGGGTAGCAAGCATTGAAGTGACTTTAGGTTGGATGGGGAAGGGAAGGGAAACCAGGAGCTGATGATAGGCTTGGAGAAATTTGGACAGTCTGGAGTGCTCATGCGATTGAAGAGCAGGTATAGTGAGGGTAAAGGAGTGAGGTGGAAAATGAAAAGCTCTAGTCAGAGAGAGAGAGTGAGATTCTGGAATTTTAAGGTTTATCTGATAAACTATGTCCTATTTATCTTGGAGTCTCAGGCACCTACCACAGTGCCTGGTACTTAAGTAGATAATTCCTTAATGGAAGAATATTCTGGAGATGGAGTTCCAGGTGATGACAAGATCCAGGGTGTGGCCAAGGAGATTGGTGGCTGGACTAGAGGTGACGTTGATGAGTTCATTTAATAATTTATCCGACAAATATTTTGAGCACCTGCTATGTGGCAGGTGCTGGGCTAAGTAGCTGGAGGTGATAGAGCAGAGAACAAAATAGTCTGGATCTTGCCCTCATAGAGCTTACCGTCTACTGGAGGAAATCAATACTAAAGTAATAATCACATTCATGTCAGCACAATTGTTACCAGGATCATGGCTTTGAAGGAAAAGTAAAGAATGTGAGGAATAACTATAACCCAGGGACCCTAATTTAGATAGGGGGTCAGGGAAGACTTCCTTGAGGAAGTGACAGGTTGGTCATCAGGCAAAGAGAAGGTGGAAAGCATTTTAGGCCAAAGAACAGCACGTGCAAAGGGTCTGAGCCAGGAAGACGGTGGCCTGTTGGAGAAAGTAAAAGCAAGTCCCTGCGGCTGCTGAGGTGGATACGGCTCAGGCAAAAGGGCCTCACTGGCGACATGAACTTCCTTGGATTTTACTCCAAAAGGAATGAGTGAGAATTAGAAAGTTTCAAACAATAGAGTATCATGATCAGATGTGGGGTGAGGAATTTTTTGAAGGTCAGGTGCAAAGAATGGAGGTGATCACACCCCTGAGACCATAGCACAGTATCCTTATTGGTCAATGAGAGTGAAAGGGATTTCCTGTTTACTTTTCTCTCCCTGTCCCTGAGCACTCCTCCCCTCTCCCCTCACCCATAAGTACCTCATCTAATGTGTTAGAGGTGTGCCTTATATGTGGCTTTGTCATATATACCATGTTTTATGTGCATATGTAGATTTTTTCAAAACAATGTTTGTGTAAAATGCTACATGTTCATTATTTTAAAATTTAAGCAATATGGAATAATACAAAGAAGAAATTGAAAAAGAAATCACTCCAAGACTTACTATTCAGATATAACCATCTCTAGTGTGTGCTTTTAATTTTTTTTAAATGTTTAAAATTTATATTGGAGAGAGGAAGGGAGGGTGAGAGAGAGAAACATCAATTGGTTGCCTCTTGAATGAGCCCCAACTGGAGATCAAACCTGTCCACCTGGATATGTACCCCGACAATGAATCAAACCCACTACCTTTTGGTGTACTAGATGAGGCATCAACCAATTAATTGAGCCACACTGGCCAGGGCTGCTTTTAATTTTAATAATTCTTTTTAACCTAACAGTGCTTTCAAGTTCTACTATATTACAATGTGCATATCTAGTTTATTGTTCCTTACTACTGTGCAGGAATCCAGTGTGTGTCCCCTTTTCTTTCTTTTTTTATTTCCTTGTTATTTTGAAATATTTTTATTGATTTCAGAGAGGAAGGGAGGGGGAGAGAGAGATAGAAACATCAGTGATGAGAGGGAATCATTGATTGGCTGCCTCCTGCATGCCCCACACGGATCGAGCCTGGGACCTTTCAGTCCACAG
Source organism: Eptesicus fuscus (assembly GCF_027574615.1). Taxonomy (NCBI): domain Eukaryota; kingdom Metazoa; phylum Chordata; class Mammalia; order Chiroptera; family Vespertilionidae; genus Eptesicus; species Eptesicus fuscus. The sequence goes on from NC_072476.1 coordinate 33,233,082, forward strand.
GCCAACACTCTATCCACTGAGCCAAACCAGCGAGGGCCAGGTATTGCATGTTTTAAAGATTCTGGTGGCACACTGGCTGAACACCACTGGGCTGTAAGATAACAGCAGTGAGGAGGGACGGCGGATGGGAGAGTTGGAGGGCACGGGCTTCAAAGGAAAGAGTGTTACTGGAGGAGGAATGACCAGAACTGTGAACAGTGGGGCCAAGAGAATGCCTCCGCTCCAAGCCCAGGTGGTTATGAACCGGAGCCCCCTCAGGAGTCCCCAGGGAGACCTGGCTTCTCAGGGGGAGCAGTGTCTCTGCCAAGGCAGAGCGTAGAAGGGGTATTGGGTGGTAATGCTGCCGAGGGAGGGTTTGTTTGCCACTGAGAGCCAGTGGAGCCCACTGACGGGGAGACCACGCGGGAGGGGGTGGCAGAGGTGAGATGGAAGAACAGGGCGAGCTCAGGTGACAATAGGCTTGCTAGGTGAGTGGTGACTATGGAAGAAGACAGGGTGAGGTCTCCAATGAGACAAATGACTCCACAATTCTACTGGGAACTTTGGTGTACTGTGTCTCCATGAGGCCCAGGTGGGGGTGGGGGAGACGAAGCGTCCTGTCTCTGCCCAGTTAGCCCTTTGGAAGAGAAGTGTTTTCGTGCCAGGGGCAAAGCACAAACGTGTGAAGGGGCAGTCGGTTGGAGTTTGGCCTGAACAAGGACGAACCTAAGGGATGGAGGACAGAGCCCCCAGCTCTTGGCAGCTAATATTTTAAGCATAAGGAGGCCTGGAGACGCTGGGTCACAGTCCGTGGCGATGGGATGGGTGGTGATGGCAGCATCTGGGTCAGCCTTAGGAGCCAGCCCCTCACTGCCTGGGAACCAGGGCCACCCTCGCCTCCTCGCTTCCAGGCGCCCAAAAGTCCGGGCCTTCTCCCCTGCCGGGCCCCAATCCCCCCTCTCCCCACTCAGACAAACCAGCCTTAGGGAAAGGGTTGCCGGCTCCGCTGGGATGGCCGCCCTTGCTCGGGACATCCACGCTGCACTTTCGCGCCAGAAGCTGGACCACGTGTGGACAGACACGCACTACGTGGGGCTGCAGTACCCAGACCGGTGAGTGCGTGGAGGTCGAGGGGCGCGGCGGTGAGGCGGGGGGCGGGGGGGGCGTGTGGGATGGGGGACGCTCACCACCCCAACTCCTCAGGACTCACCCCAACACCCTGCACTGGGTCGATGCAGCCGGGAGGCTCGGGGAACAGCTGCCGCTAGAGGACCCGGACGTCTACTGTCCCTACAGCGCCACCGGCAACGCCACGGTGAGCGCCTCCGGCCTCGCCCTCTCTCCCTGGGGCGGCGGCGGGACGGGGTGAGCGCGCTGACCGCCCTGGGCCTCCGCAGGGAGAGCTGCTGTACGCCCACTACGGGCGGCCGGAGGACCTGCAGCACCTGCGGACCAGGGGAGTGGAGCCGGCTGGGCGCCTCCTGCTGGTGCGCTTGGGGGTGATCAGTTTTGCCCAGAAGGTGAGGGTCCCCGGATGGGGACGGATGGTGGTGGAATGGAGCGCAGCGGGGAGGACGCACATGGGAAGCGTCTGGGAGGCTATTAGAGGGAGAAAAGAAAGAACCAAGTGGGTTGGAAGAAAATGCTGGAGAGGAACAAAATCAGGAGGTCCGGGATGGGGAACAGAAACACGGGAGAATGTGGGGTACTGTGGGGTCTGAGGCTGCCAAGGCACGGTGGGAGGGCACAAAGATGAGGGCCAGGTGGTGCCCACAGCCTCTCTCTCTCTCTCTCTCTGTGGGTCTACAATTGCAGATCAAAGGCTGTGTCATTTCACTTTTACTTGCTTCTCCTGCCCTTATAAATGTTTTCTCTGTGAGAAAGTCCTTTAGCACCGCTCCCCGCCCCCCAACCCCCGTCCCCCTTCCCAGGTGGCCAGTGCCCAGGACTTTGGGGCAGGAGGAGTTCTCCTATATCCCGACCCAGCCGACTTCCCCCAGGGCCCACACAAGCCAGGCCTGTCCAGCCACCGGGCTGTGTATGGACATGTAAGTATTGGGGGGAGTTATCAGAGCTTTCCTAGGGCCCCAGGGCTGCACCTTCGTGCCCAGGATGAAGCTGGCACACCTTTTGGGAGCCTGGCGCACAGTTTCAGAGTGGGCACCCCTCACCCGACAGGTGCACCTGGGCACTGGGGACCCCTACACGCCTGGCTTCCCTTCCTTCAATCAAACCCAGTTCCCTCCAGTCCAGTCCTCGGGCCTTCCAAGCATCCCGGCCCAGCCCATCAGTGCGGACATCGCCTCCCGCCTGCTGCGGTGAGGGGCGTGGGGGACCAGGTGGTGGGAACCAGGAGAGGAGGCGGGCAGAGGTAGGCTGCCGCTAGCCAGTAAGGTGCCTGTGGGTGAACTAGAAAACGATGGCTCTTCCGGGAGGGCCCTGCCTCGCGCCAGGGCCCACCGTTTGGTGAGAGGAGCTCCTGCTGGATACCACGCCCACCTCCACGGGCACCTTGAGCAGGACACAGCCTGCACAACCGTCCAAGGCCGCCCTGGCTGGCCTGCCCTCTCCGTCAGGGTGCAGAGGCAGAGAGCAGGAGCCAGAAGGTGGGAGGGAGAGGAAGAGCGAAGACTAGGATTTAGGCTCTTTTATAGCCTGAGCCTCTCTGCTACTCCCAACCCTTTCTGCCCCACCCCTCTCCAGGAAGCTTGCAGGTCCTGTGGCCCCACAAGAATGGCAGGGGCAGCTCTCCGGCTCCCCTTATCGCCTGGGCCCTGGGCCAGGCCTGCACCTAGGGGTCAACAACCGCAGGGCTTCCACCCCCATCAGCAACATCTTTGGCTGCATCGAGGGCCGATCAGAGCCAGGTGTGCTTGCTTGCCCAGCCTTCGGGAGGGGAGCTGCTTATAAATCCTGACCAGAGATGGGGCTGGAGCAGGAGGCCCTGGAGAGTGGGCCAGAGTGGTGTCCAGAGGAGGGAGGCGGCCTTGGCTGAAGTGGAGGGTGCAGCAAGGGTTAGCAGGGAGGCAGTCTGGCAAGTTGCAGCTGAACTGGGACCGTGGAGGGTGGTGGTGAGACTTCGCGGTCCAACATGCCCATAGACAGAATGGGCCGTTTTGTGCAGTAGTGAGTTGTCTCACACTGGAGATGAACAAGCATCAGTGGGTGATGGCATGAAAGGGAGGTCCGATCAGGTAGATGAGCCTTTGAAGCATAACTAGATATGGATAGCGGTGGGGAGCCAAGGTGGGTTCTTGAGCTGAAGACTGCGGTCACCAGAGCAACTTGGGAAGAAGCGTTTGGTGCCTATAAGCACTGAGGGAGTGACTCAGGGAGGCCTGTGACGAAGCTCAGATGAGGATGCTGTCGTGGGCGGAGAAGGGGCAGAGAGATTTAACAGGGAAAACCTGGTGAACAGCAGGACATGGCTTACCTGGGAGGTAGTGGAGTCAGGATGACCCAGGCGTCTCACTGAAGGAGCAGGCCACCCAGGCAGGGCCAGTGGAGGAGGGGCACTCGCTTTAATGACAGCAGGGGCTGCAGAAATCTGAGGGGCTGAGATGGACTAGTTGGGGGCCTGGAAAATGGGGAGGCCTTGTGAGCACCTGTCTTCCCAAGGCGGAGGGAGAAGCCTCTGGGTGCCGCCAGTGTAAGAGGTGGACTCTAAACATCTCCTCCCACAGATCACTATGTGGTCATTGGGGCCCAGAGGGATGCGTGGGGCCCTGGGGCAGCCAGGTCTGCTGTGGGGACTGCCATACTGCTGGAGCTGGTGCGGACCTTCTCCTCCATGGTGAGCAATGGTAAGGTCAGGGCCTGGGCCTGGGCCGGGCAGCCAGGGCTGTGACCTGAGTCAGGACGGGGCAGAGAGGCAATTAGCAGCAGAGGCTGGAGGGTGGCCACTCAGACCTGGCTCCCAACCTAACCACTCATGTCCTGTGTGTCCCTGGGCAACTGATTACATCTCCATTTCCTCATCTAAACATGAAAGTAGTAGCAGTCCAGCGTCTGCAGATTAAACGGGAGATTCCATATGTAAACCCTCTCCATCGCTGTTAGAGTTGAGTCAGAGCAGACCCAGGGCTGGGTTAGGGACTTGATGAGAGGGAAGGAGAGACCCCAGGGGACCAGGACAGAGGCAGACAAAGGGGGAGGGGTGTCTTTGCTTGGTCCCCAGTTGAGCCCATCCTCCCGCCCCAGGCTTCCAGCCTCGAAGAAGTCTTCTCTTCATCAGCTGGGATGGAGGTGACTTTGGGAGTGTGGGCTCCACAGAGTGGCTGGAGGTAATGTGGGGGCCTGGGCAGGTAGCCATGCAGTGGGGAGAAGTAGGGAGAGGCTTCATACTCCATACCCCTCCCCCACAGGGCTACCTTAGCCTGCTGCATCTCAAAGCCGTGGCCTATGTGAGCCTGGACAATGCCGTGCTGGGTGAGCAGGGGCAATGCCACCATCTGGACCCCCTCAGGTGAACCCCTGCCCTTGGGACCAAGTCCTGAGCTTGGCCTGCTTCTCTGCAGGGGATGACAAGTTCCACGCCAAGACCAGCCCCCTTCTGATGAGCCTCATCGAGAACATCCTGAAGCAGGCAAGAGTCTAGCCGGGAGCAGGGAATGGAGGGAAGCTTGGGGGGCGAGGGGGTTGGAGCCTGACCTTGCCCCCACCCTGCCCCCAGGTGGAGTCTCCTAACCACAGCGGGCAGACCCTTTATGAGCAGGTGGCGTTCAGCAATCACAGCTGGGACGCAGAGGTGTAAGTTAGGGCAAGGTGGGAGGGAGGAGAGCTGGGGTTGGTGTGGGAGGAGCATGAACCCACAGGGCATTCTAACCTGCCCCCCAACCCCAGAATCCAGCCACTGCCCATGGAGAGCAGTGCCTATTCCTTCACTGCCTTTGCGGGGGTCCCTGCCGTCGAGTTCTCCTTCGTGGAGGTGAGACTCCCCGCCCCACCCCAGAGCAGCAGCCCTCTGGCCTGTCTGCACCTTGCGCCTGCGCCAGCAACCCCTGTCCCGGCAGGACGGCCAGGTGTACCCGTTCCTGCACACGAAGGACGACACGTATGAGAACCTGCACAAGGTGCTGCGGGGCCGTCTGCCCGCTGTGGCCCAGGCTGTGGCCCAGTTTGCAGGGCAGCTCCTCATCCGGCTCAGCCACGATCACCTGCTGCCCCTGGACTTCGGCCGCTACGGGGACGTGGTGCTCAGGCACATCGGCAGCCTCAACGAATTCTCTGGGGACCTCAAGGTCCAAGATGCCAATCCCCCTCACGGCTTCTGGGGTTGGAGGGCACTCTGTCCCCTGAAAGTACTGACCAGCCCAGGGAGGCCTGTCGCTTCCCCCACCCTCCGTCTTGGCCCCTTTACTCCTGCCCAGGCACCTAAGCCCCTCCCAAGCCCCCAGGATTTGCACCCTCCCAACCACACAGGTCTTCCCTCTCCCTTCTTACGCCCCAGCATTCTGTCCCCCTATTATACCTCCCACCCCTGCCAGGCCCGGCCTGTCCCCCAGCCCCTTGACCTCCATCCTAGGCCGGGTCCTGGCCCCTGCTACCGGCCCCAGCCCGCACCTCCGCCCTTAGGCCCGCGGGCTGACCCTCCAGTGGGTGTACTCGGCACGAGGGGACTACATCCGGGCGGCAGAGAAGCTGCGGAAAGAGATCTACAGTTCAGAGGAGAGCGATGAAAGGCTGACACGCATGTACAACGTGCGCATCATGCGGGTGAGGGCCTGCCCCCTCGCCCTGTGCCCCCTCCTCCCTCTGCTTAGCTCCTCCACTGGTGTACGCCTTGCCCCTCTCTCTACCTCCCCTCAATCCCTGTCCTGGGAACTCTTCAAGTCCTGGACGCATATTGCTAAGCGACAGGCTGGAGTGACCACTGAGGCAGGCCCCGCTTAATATTGAAATGGACAGAGAGGGCCAGTCCCTTGACTACAATCGCCTGGCCAACATGGCAGGACTGGGACACTCCACCCCCCCACTACCCCCACCCCCCACAGCGCCCTCCCCCCCCCCAAATGTCTCACCAACCACTGTCTCACCAACCCCCTGGAGAGAAAAAGCATGTCCACAATGGTCCACAGTACAAGAGGCAAAGGGTTACGGCCCTGGAGGTACAAAAAGCTTAAGAATTCGGAGCGTGAAGAGCTCTCTTCCTTCTGGCAATGAGATGCGTGAAACTCAGAAAGGCTGCTTGGAGGAGGTGTCATGTGAAAGTTATATTAGATTTTATTCCCTCTTCCATCCCTCCTGCTTAGCTTTAATACTTTGCAACCCACACTCCATCCCCATTTCTAACCCCTCCTCTTCCTTCCATTTCTTCACCCAAGAATTCAACCTGGCAACCTTTTGTCTCAGGAAATGGATGTGTAGAGACTGTGAGAGTGGGGGAAATCTATAGGGCAGATCATAAGCAGGACTAGCCTCGCTGAGTGTGGGATGAGCAGGGAGCCCGGAGTGCTCACAGAACAGTTTGGGAGAACATGTCGGCCCCTTGCAGGTTTGTGTTTTCTCTCCCCCTTCATTTTTCCTGCTTGGGTTCCTGCTCATTTCCCTCAGCATCACTCATTTCTTCTTCGTTCACAAATTCATCCCTCTTGCCCTTTCATACTTGCTCCTTTTCCTGGTCTCTCTCTCATCCTCCTCTCCCCTCAGTATCTTCTTCCTTTCCCCCTTCCTCATTTCTCCTTCTCCCCTTCCCTTTGTCCCTTCCACTAGACATGTGACCCTTGGTGAGACAAGAGATTGTGCACGGTTCATTCTCAGATCTTGCTTTAACCCCTGATGCGCCAGACTCCAGGAACACAAAAAGACACCCCCCTTATCCCACTCTCAAAGGTTCCTCCCAAGGGCTAAAAGCATCTGTGTGTAAGGGATCAAAGGATTCAGACTCAGGCTGGAGAGGAAAAGACTCAGGCCTCCAGAACCTGCAATGCAGGGCTAGGCCAAGCCCAGGGAACTTTGTGGCTCTAGACCAGGGATTGGTAAACTACGGCCAACAGACCAAATTTGGCCTGCCTTCTGTTTTCATAAATGAAGTTTTATTGCAGTGCAGCCATGCTCATTGGTTTTCATATTGTCTACAGCTGCTTTTGTGCTATAGCAGCAAAGTTGAGTAGTTGCAGAAACAATGGCCTGAGAAGCCTAAAATGTTTACTGTCTTGCTTTTTGCATAAAAAGCTTGCTGACCCCAGGCTTTAGACTGTGACATGGGTCTTGAATAACAGACAGAACTTGAGTTGGTGCAAAAAAGTTTCAGGGTGGGGAGCCCCAGGATAAGGATGAGGCAGTGAAATGGGGCCTGGCTCTCCTGGTGAGCAGTGTGTGGGCTAGCAGAGTGTGAATAGAGGCTCCATGGAGAATCTGAGGGCAGAGGAGCACCAAGCAGTGAGTTAAGAACCGACTATGGGGAATCTTGAATACCAAAATAAGAACTTTGAATTTTCAGGGTCTGGGCATCAAGGAAACTAGGAAAGCATTTAAGCAGGAAGGTGATGTGAGCAAAGTGGAATTTTAGGAAGGATTTGGCCAGAATGTCAATGGCCTGAAAAGAGAATGATATTAATGATGACTGAGCTCTGGGTGAGGGTGGCAGAGGGCAGCATATGCCACCTATGGTGAGGGGACTGGACTGATGTGACATGTGGAAGTAAAATGGAGAGTCTGAGTGTTGAGAAAAGAGGAGGAGAATCATCATAGCAGCTGCCATTTATTGAGGGCTACCAAATACGACGGCTTTACTTTCTCAGGACTCCCCCAAATCCTGTGAGGTTGCTAGTATGGCACATAGAAACTGAGGCTCAGATGGGCTAAGTAACGTATCAGCTCTCAGTACGTGGTAGAGCTGAAATTAGAAACCAGGCAGTCTGCCTCCAAAGTCTGTGCTCACCCCACTCCCACTCGCCTTCAAGGCAGAGAGCCTGGCACCTGGGGAGGACCATGGTGCTCACAAAGGAATGGGGGTGCAGGGTCAGGTTTGGGAAGAAGTTGGTGTCCACAGGTGTGTGAGGCTGTGTCAGGTGCCCCTACCCCAGTGAGGAGGCCCAGAAGGCTAGAGGGCAGGATTGTCACTGTCCCCACAAGGTCCTGGTTGAAGTTTAAGGGCATGGACGAGCTCTTTGAATGAATGAGGCCTTTGAAAGATATGAGTGTGCGAGATTCTGATTTTGCTGGGGTGGCACCCAGGTAATGGTAATTTAAATATCTTCCCCTAGTGATTTGAATATGCAGCCAGGATTGAAAAAACAACACTGGATTGTAGGTAAAGAGAAGAGCAGAAGGTAGAGGTCAAACCTTGGGCCAGCTCACAGGTGGGAGCAGAAGGAACCAGAGAGGCTGGCAGAGAGGTGGGAGGAGAACTGGGGTAGGAGCAAGGCCATCTCAGGGAAGACAAACAGTATCTGAGTCAGAAGGTGGTGAGGGCAGAGTCAGGCACTTCATTAGGATTGGGCTGTCCCCTTGACCTTTGACTCTGTTATGGACATTGGCAGAGGTGAGGCGATATGACTGGGGTATGAGAAAGTGAGAAACAGCAGGATGATAGACTGTTCTCTGGGGCTCTGGGCAGGGACGTGAATGGGGAGACCTAGATGCAGACTTGAAGGTTCAAGGGATAAAAAGAAAGGAATTCAACCCAAAAACGGGAGAACATCCTACCCGGCTATTGGTGACATCACCGAGTGGCCATTCCTGATTGGGTAGCCAAAGGGAGGTGGGACTTAAGCTGCTCAATAGTGTTTATTAGCCAGTACTAGGTCCCAATCTTGGTTTGGAATTGTTGTTCAGGTTTTAGCTCGCTGGGGCCGGGGAGAGAGGAGCAAGCCCCAACCTCGACCTGGCCCCCCTCTCTGTTCAGGTGGAATACTACTTCCTGTCCCAATACGTGTCGCCGGCCGACTTCCCATTCCGACACATCTTCCTGGGCCGAGGAGATCACACGCTGGGCGCCCTGCTCAACCACGTGCGGCTGCTCCGCTCCAGCAGTTCTGAGACCCTAGGGGCTGCCACCTCCGGGGTGGCGCCTGGCCTGGGCTTCCAGGAAAGCCGATTTCGTCGCCAGCTGGCCCTGCTCACCTGGACGCTGCAGGGGGCCGCCAATGCACTCAGCGGGGATGTCTGGAACATAGATAACAACTTCTGAGGAGTGGGGATACCTGCTCTTGCCCCCGGCCGAGAGCTCCTGCTCTTCCCACTTGAGCGATTTCTGGGTGACTGTGCAACATCTCTCATTGCTGACCGATTTCTCATTAGCCCTTCCTGTCTCCTTAGGGGACACCCTTGGCCCTACAGTGTAGGATTAGGTGAGCAGTGCCGTCCAAAAAGGAGGGTCATACTGTCAGCTAATCAGATAGCAGCATCTGTTCCATCAATCACAGCCCCTTCCTGTTCAAGAGCCAGGTGCCCCATACTTAGAGACCACTCTGGAAGGTTTCCGGGGGACCTGGCCAGCTTTCTTGGTGGGAGAGATGGCTGGGGCCATGCCTATGGCTAACATGTGGCCTGTGGTAGAAGGGGCTGAGGTTTGAAATTCAATAAACCACCTGGGCATCTGTTGTTTGTAAGCACCTTTATGCTTCCTCACTCTCACCCCACCCAATCATCCCTTATTTAAGACCTAGGAAAGGGTTGAGAAGAAGGGGACAGAGAGGATGCAATGGGAATGCTGTCTCCATTGGGAAAACTCCGATGTCTCATTATGTAAAGAAGGAAAATGCCTAAGGAAATAAGGTGGTCTCCAAAGACCACCATGGAGTGGAGGGCTGGCTCTGTACCTTCTCCTGGGACCAGGGACAGCTCCATATTTTGTAAGGTCTGGTGCAAAACAAAAATGCAGGACCTCTTGTTCAAAAAGCAAGAACAAAGCCATTTTCTTTCTTCTCCTGTCAACCTGTCATGGTGGTTATTTGCTGTTTATTGTCCAGAACCCTCAGACAGGGAAATACTCTGGGGCAGATGCCCATAGGCACTCTGGGTTCTACCCACAACTTGGTACAAATGTACCCAAACCTGACCCTGGACCCTCCCTGGACCCTCCCTGTGCCTGTACCCAGGTTCCTGCTGGGGAAGGAGGGTGGCAGCTATCGCCAGGTAGCGGCAGGAAGCTAGCAGTCAAGAACCCATTTAGTGCAGGACTCCAGCACTTCCAAAACATAAATGCAGAGGTAGAATCATTAAGAATTTCAAGACAACAACCACAGAGTATTAACCCCAAACACAGGACCGCCTTCAGAGCATGGCGTCATGGTAGACTGCACAGTCAAACACCCATTATTGGCCCAGCCTGGGACCTCTCTCCTGTCAAGGTCCCCTTTGGCCAATCTTGGTCTTGTGAGCTGGAAGCTGCAGGAGGGTAGGGAATTACAAGGCTTGCTGGCACCACTTTACCTTTCATATTGGTTTCAGCAGGCTGTAGCCCTGGTTCTCACTCTCAGGGCAGCTGCAGAAATCCCACGGCCCACCTCTCAGGATCCTTAGTCCTCTCTTACTTCCAGTATGGCGTGAGAGGTCCTATTCGGCTCCTCAGGATGCAGGACATGAAAGCCTCTTAGTCTATGGCTTAGGTTCCAGGACGAACCTGCCCCCTCCCTCCCGCCCCCACCACACACACACTTTAGCCCTCTGAACTAACTTGGTGGGATCTCAGGAGACTGAACTGGGATCAGAACCCTCCTTGACTATATGCTTCCCTGACACACAGTCCAGAAAAAAATCTTTCAAGTGGCTTCTCAACCATTCTTCATCTTGTCCATTTGCTCCCAGTAGTAGACAGAATAATGGTCTGGGTAAAGAGGTCCATGTCCTAATCCACCAAAACTAAATGAATGTTACCTTACACAACAAAAAAGGATTTTGCAGATGTGATTAAATTGAAGATCTTGAGATGGGGAGTGTTATGGGCTGAATTATGTGTCCCTCAAACCTATATGTTGAAACTCTAACACCCAGCACCTCACAATGTGTTTATATTTGGAAATAGGGCCTTTAAAGAGGTGATTAAGTTAAAATGAGGCCATTAAGGTAGGCCCTACTCCAATCTGACTGGTATCCTTATAAGAAGAGGAAACTGGACACATAGAAATATATCAGCAATGTGCACACACAGAGGAAAGACTGTTGGAGGACACCGCAAGAAGGCAGTTGTCAAAAAGAAGAAGAAAGAAAGGAAGAGGGGAGAAACCAAGATGGCGGCATAGGTGAACACCTATACTGCTGCCTCGCACAACAATTTCAAAACTACAACTAAAAGACAAAGCAGACATTACCCAGAACCACCGGAAAGCTGACTGAGTGGAAATTCTATAACTAGAAGGAAAAAGAAAAGGACACTGAGACTCGGGAGCGGCGGAGGGCAAAGGTGCAGAGACACGGAGATGTGCGCACGAGAGAGGAAAGGCCGGGCACCTGGATACGCGGCTGCCTTGCTCGTTCTGGAGGGAAACAGGGCCTCCCGACTGCACCGCACTCCAGTTCCAGGTGAGACTTTGGGTACCCACACTCATTTGGGGAGAAACTGGACTGTCTGGCAGCAGGCAAAACTCAAGAGCAGCCTTCTCTCAGAGGTGCGCGCAGCCATTGCCGCGGGACACTGAGACCCAAGCCTCTTAGGGCGGGGCTGACGGGAAATCAAGGCTGCCTGCTCTGCCCTGAGTCCCCGCCCCATCCAAACTGAGCACAGAAGCTCTCCCAATGTAGACACAGCTGATCCTCACAGCCAACTGGCCTGGAGGTCAACTCCGCCCAGTGATACCAACAACAATCAAGGCTTACCTACAACAAGACTGTGCACACAACCCACAAAGGGGTGCACCAAGAGTGTCCACCTCAGGTAACTGGGGAGGCTGAGCCACTGGGCCCAAAGGACACCTCGCACACAAAGCCACTCCATCAACTCAGGGAAGCAGCTAAAATGCGGAGACAAAGAGGCAGATCACAAATGAAAGAAATGGAGGAAAGCAGAAGACTGGACATAGAGTTCAAAACCACATTTATAAGGTTACTCAAGAATCTGCTAAAAACCGTTGAGGAACTTAGTAAGACCTTTAAAGATCTTAATGAGAATGCCAAAAAAATGGAAAAGGACCAGTCAGAAATTAAGCATACACTGTCTGAAATAAAGAATATACAGAAATTCAACAGTAGATCAAAGGACCCCAAGAATCAAACCAAAGATTCGAAATATGAGGAAACAAAAAACACCCAACCAGAAAAACAAAAAGAAAAAAGAATCCAAAAATATGAAGATAGTGTAAGGAGCCTATGGGACAACTTTAAGCGTACCAACATCCGAATTATTGGGGTGCCAGAAGAAGAGAGAGAGCAAAATATTGAAAACCTATTAGAAGAAATAATGACAGAAAACTTTCCCTACCTGGTGAAAGAAATACATTCACAAGTCCAGGAAGTGCACAGAACCCCAAACAAAAGGGATCCAAAGAGGACCACACCAAGACACATCATAATTAAAATGCCAAGGGCAAAAGACAAAGAGAGAATCTTGAAAGCAGCAAGAGAAAAACAATTAGTTACCTACAAGGGAGCACCCATACGACTGTCAGCTGATTTCTCAACAGAAACTATGCAGGCCAGAAGGGAGTGGCAAGAAATATTCAAAGTGATGAACAGCAAGAACCTACAACCAAGATTACTCTACCCAGGAAAGCTATCATTTAGAATTGAAAGCCAGATAAAGAGCTTCACAGACAAGAAAAAACTAAAGGAGTTCATCAATACCAAACCAGTATTATATGAAATGCTGAATGGTATTCTTTAAGAAGTGGAGGAAGAAGAAAAAGGTAAAGATAAAAATTATGAACAACAATTACATATCTATCAACAAGTGAATCTAAAAATCAAGTGAATTGAAAATCTGATGAACAGAATAAACTGGTGAATATAATAGAATCAGGGGCATAGAAAGGGAGTGGACTGACAATTCTCAGGGGAAAGGGGGTGTGAGGGGTATGGGAAGAGATTGGACAAAAATCTTACACCTATGGATGAAGACAGTGGTGGGGGGTAAGGGCATGGGGTGGGGTGGGGAATCAGGTGGAGGGGAGCTATGGGGAGGAAAAGAGGAACATCTGTAATAATCTGAACAATAAAGATTTATTGAAAGGAAGGAAGGAAGGAAGGAAGGAAGGAAGGAAGGAAGGAAGGAAGGAAGGAAAGGCAGTTGTCTGCAAGTCAAGGAAAGAGGCCTCAGAGGAAACTAAACCTGCCAATCCCTTTATCTTGGGCTTCCAGCCTCAACTGTGAATAATAAATTTCTGTTTAAGGCACCCAGGCTGTGGCATCCCTAGCAAACTAACACACAGGGAGGTTACCTTGATTGGAGCAGGGAACAATGTAATCATTAAGGCCCTTATAAAAGGAGGCAGGAAGATCACAGATAAAGGAGATATAACAGACAGGGATCAGAGTCAGAGAGAGATTTGAAAATACTACACTCCTGGCTTTTTTAAAAAAAAAAACAGTGATTTAAAACAATGATTATTTGTTACTTCCATAACTGGCTTGAAAGATGGAGAAAGGGGCCACAAGACAAGGAATGCAGATAGCCTCTAAAAGCTAGAAAAGGCAAGTAAACATCTTCCTCTGGTGTCTCCAGAAGGAAGGCAGCCCTGCTGACATCTTGATTTTATCACCAGAAGACGCATTTTGGATTTCAGATTCCCAGAACTGTAGAGTTAATTTGTGTTGTTTTTTCAATGTGGTTATTTATTTATTTATTTTAGAGAGAGAGGAAAGGAGAAGGAAACACTGATCAGCTGCCTAAACCCAAGCATGTGCCCCTGACTGGAAATTGAACCTGTGACCTTTCAGTGCATGGGATGATGCTCAACCAACTAAGCCACACCAGCCAGGGCAATTTGCATTGTTTTAAGTCACTAAATTAGTGATAAATTCTTAGAGCAGCGACAGAAAACTAATGCATACACACTACAACTTTTGCAAGTACTGTTTTCTAAAAAAACATTGCTTAAATAAATAAGTATATTTCCCAAGTTCCTCCCATTCCTACAGTTGCTGCTTCATAGCTGTGTCCTAGAAAGCCTTCCCGATCCCACTGGCAACAAGGCCTTTTCACATCACATACCAGCAGGATCATTAGTGTGTGATACCTAAAATGCATTTTGGGGACCTGGGGTAGGCAGCCCATATGAATGGTTATCACAGGTAATTTGCTGAGGGCTTTGCTGGGCCATGGCAAGAGCCCTCCCATACTTCCTGACACGGCTGTAGAGCCATTCTCTGCACACTAGTGGGGCCATGCCCTACTGGGGCCAGTGTATGGGAGGAACAAGACTTCCTGGGCAGTGGGGCAGCTTCCAAGGCCCCAAAAGTAAAGCTAGAACAACTGATAATCGTCTTCCAGCAGCGTAACAGACTGAGTCTCAACATTATCTTGCTGATTTTTTGCCCCTGATCAAATCTGCCAGTGATGCTGGATGCCCCTTTCCCTGTAATCCCCTCACCATGCATCTTGAGGGCTTAAAGCCTGCCTTTCAAGGATCCTATTTTTTCACCATGGCTTCATGTCTCTTGAGTGGCTCACTTAAGGTTATATCAGGCAATGCTATTTCTCCCCATCTTCAGTAACCTTAGTGTTTCTGACCCACAGAAGTTGAAATCAAAGGAAGAGACAAAATAAAAGAAGATGAAGGGACAAAAAGGCAGATGATTCTGGGGATTGGAAGTACCCAGGCAGCCCTGGCAAGAGGCCCCAATGGCTCCAGGCAGTGAGACTAGAGCTCTAAAGCAGGTGGTATTTTTTATTGTTTCTTTTTAGCTTTAGGTACATTGGCATAGGGACAGGATCCTATTTTAAAGGGCTAAAGGGGATCTCAAGATTCAGCTTTCACCAGGGCTGGTGTGGCTCAGTTGGTTGAGTATTGCCCCATGCACCAAGAGGTTGTGGGTTTGATTCCTGGTCAGGGCACATGCCAGGGTTGCAGGCTCGATGTCCAACAGGGGGCATACAGGAGGCAGCTCACTGATGTTTCTCTCATTGATCTCTCTCTCTTCCCTTCTCCCTTTCTCTCCAAACTCATATTTTTAAAAAAATCAACTTTCCCAGAGGTTATAACTTGGTGCAGCCACTATGCAAAAAGTATGAAGATTCCTAAAAAATAGAGCTTCCATACAGCCCAGAAATACCACTTCTGGGTATTTATCTGGAGAAAACAAAAACAATAATTTGAAAAGATATATGTATCCCTATGTTCATTGTGGCATTCTTTACCAAAGCCCAGATATGGAAATAACCTAGGTATCCATCAATAGATGAATGGATAAAAGATGTGATATATATATATATATATAAAATGGGATATTACTCTGCCATAACAGAATGAAACCTGCCATTTGTGACAACATGGATAGACACAGAAGGCATTGTGCTAAGTGAATAAGTCAAAGATAAATATTGTATTTCATATGTGGAATCTAAAAATCAAAACAAATGAATAAACAAAACAAAACAGACCCATTGGATATAGAGAAAGGGACGGGGGGTGGGGTGGGGGAGGAGGAGAATCAACTTTCTCAATATTCTCATTTAGGAGATAGAAACTGAAGCTCACAGAAATGAAAGGACTTGCTCAAGGTCATAATTTTTTCAGTGCTCCAGAACCAGAACCCAGGACTTAATTCTTGCTGGAATCCTTGCTGGGCCTCTTCACTGGCCCAGGTACCTGGGTCCCTAGGAATGGGAGTAGGAGGTATTGGAGAAAAAGAAGTATGGAGAAAGGGGCATGTTCCCTACATCTCTCAGTTTAATTTTGCAAATTTATTTTATTCAACTTGAAAAATGAATACAAATCCCTGGGTATTTTTTGTCAGGGGTGGAAGGAGTGGCAGGAAGAAGAAGGGAGTAGGAGTCGAGGCAAGGTATGAGCATCACAGTGGCTGTCTCATGTCCACATCCCTGCCCAGCGAGGTGGGGTGGAGGTTGAGCAGGGGGCTCAGGTCCGGAGAAAGACCATGGTAAGGAGGCCTGGAGAGGGGAGAAATAAAGAGCAAGAAATAATGAGTAGCCCTGGAGCTCTGGGAGCCCTCTTCCCAACCCCTACCCCTCTTTCTCTGGGGCTCAGATCCCCTCACCACTACTGTGCTCACCCAAGATGTAGGCTGCCACCAACTTTTGTCCCAGGGAGACATGCAGGATTTGGGGCAGCTGGCTGCCAAGTTCATCCTGGAGTGGGAGCAGCAGGAAGGCCACCGAGACTATGCCGGTCAGCAAGAACAGGAGGAAGGAGCTGGTGGCCAGTTGTGGGTGGGATTCTGGGAAACAAGGCTTGTCAGAAGCTCCAGACCCAACTCCTCCCCAACCCAAGGTCCTCCTGGGAGGAGGCTGAAGACAGAAGGTGGATCCACTTTTTATTGTCCTTCAGAAGCACACAATGCAAGTGTCCTCTCCTCTCTAAAGCCTCTGTCCCCACAGCCATAAGAAACCCTCTCTCCTCTGGTCCCTCAGCAATTTTTTTCTTCTCTCTTCACTCTGCCTGATTATTGGTTTCTGTGTACTTGTCTGTTAGGCAGGAAACTCCTTTTCCCAGACCCAGCATACAACTTGGTGTGGCATAATTGCTCAGTACAGGTTTTTTATGGAACCAAACTGAGCTGGCATATAATAGAAAGTATGGAAGTTAAAGTTAAGGAAGAATTTTCCCATCTAAGTATAGAAGCCAGAAACCAGGTAAACTGCAAAATATGTTTATTCCCTAATCCTATATAATCAAAGCTTAATATGCTAAATGTCTGGTCAGCCATACAACCAATCAAAATGTAATATGCTAATGATACGTTAAGGCCGCTCAACCGCTCACTATGACATACACTGACCACCAGGGGGCAGATGCTCCAACCTGTAGGTTAACTTGCTGCTGAGGTTCGGCCGATAGGGACTGAGCAAGATCAGCAAGACAGGCCGGACACACCATGGAGCCCTCCCCTGGTCCCTCCCCGGCTGGCCAGCCTCCCGCATCCCTCCCCGCCCCAATAGTGCACCTGCGCTCTCTCGCAATCCGGGACTGCTTGGGCGATGTCAGAGAGTCAGTTTAGGCCCGATCCTGCAGGCCAGGCTGAGGGACCCGACTGGTGCATGAATTCGTGCACCGGGCCTTTAGTGTAATATAAAATCTCAACTCCTAGGAACATTTCCACAAAAAGCCAATAAACTAAACCTGAAGACCTCTGCAACTCCAACCAAGCTCATCTCTAGAGTAATGCTAGGTCTTCCCTCCCTACAGAACTCAGAAATTCCCATCCTCCAACTCACTTTCAGGGAGGTGTCTGGTTGTGGGTGGTGCTGTCCAGGAAGGAGGCCCTGGGTGTGGCGTTGAGTCAGGCTGTCCCTGAAGTTCAAGGGGGTAGGCTGGGGCCCTCAAAACCGAGGTGATGTCCTTGCGTCCCAACACTCGGCCCTCAGCTCCCTCCTCAAACAGCTCAATGCGGAAGCGGTCCTGGACATCATAGTGGCTGGCAATGGGGGCGACGTGGCGAATCACACTGGTCCCAAGATGGGAGAGAGGCCCATTGAGAGGAAGTGAGTGATAGGCAATGAACCAAGTAGATCCAGGCCCCACGCTCCCAGGAAACTTTCCCACTGGGTTACGGACAGAGGGTTGGGAAAAAAGTTGAAGAGGACCAGGTCTGAGACCTTAGACCAGGGGTTGGGAACCTTTCTTCTGCCAAGGGCCATTTGGATATTTATAACATCATTCACTTAATATAAATTTATGTTGCTATGAAAAAAAGCTCCTAGATTTATGTCCTGCCTGTGGTTGCCTTGGCAGGGACAAACCAAATGATTCTGCAGGCCTTATACTGCCCTTGGGCTGGACACTCCCCACCCCAGCCTTAGACCATGGCTCAGTTACTTAGAGAAAGGTAGCAGCAACCTCTGGCTTCTCCACCCTCCCAACTCACATGTCAATGCAGGACTGAGGCTTCACATATCCTTCTGCGTCAAACACTGTGTACTTGGCAGGTGCTGTGCACAGGACTGAGGGATATAAGCACAGAGAGACTGACTCTTGCTTCTGAGACCCTACACAAACCTTTCCCACCAGGGACAATAGAGTCCCCCTTGCCTTCTACCCCCAGGACTAGACATGACTCTTCTAGTCCACCAAGGCTGGCCATCTGACCATGTGGACAAAAAGGGACCACATACTAACCTGCCAAGATCAGGGAAGGCCTACTTGGCGGCCTTGCAAACTCAGAAACCTAAAGTAAGTCAGGTTTGAAGTTAAAGCTTTTTAACTAAAAGCCGTTAGGGCAGGAAGTCATGTGCTAGGTTAAAATCTTCCCTGACAAAAGTCAATCTTTACCTTAACTAAGCCTGTCTATTGCCTTTTGAATTTAAGATAACATTCCTTTGGAATCTGAGGGTAACTTCCCTTTTCCCAGACCCCTCAGGGCACAACCAATGTACCAGGGCTGAGACCAAAAATCCTCATTGTTATGGTTAACATGTTAATTATTCACTGTTAACTATCCTGTACCCACCTATGTAAACGATGTATGTGTCTATCATTTTACTTTTCATCCAATCCCAGAAGTTTCCCCAATTTGCTTTCTCCCACCTCCCTAATCTATCGCCAGTGGATCTCATGTAATCCACTAGCGTCTTCTCTTTTGATTATAATGTATAAAATAAGATGCAAAACTGCCATTTTCTAGAGCATTATCTCATTCCGTTGAGATTTTTGTTTCCCAGCAACTATCGACAGTTTGGCTCAAATAAACTCACAAAAATCCTCTATAGGTCTGCATGTTCCTTACGTTGACACCCCCAATGTCCTGCCACCAGCCCCCAGCCCCCCAGCATGAGGCGCCCATCCCTTCACCTCGGAAGCGAAGCGCCGCTCCCGTGGGGTTATAGAGGGTCAGCAGCTGCCTGGGTCCGCTCCGTTGGTCCGCCCTGAACTCTAAATCGGGGGGAAAGACGAGGACCGGGACGACAGGTCCCGAGGGAGGAGGGGCGCCCCGGGGCCCGCGCCCCAGCGCCCCGGGACCCCCCAGCTCCTGGTCCTGGGGCGCCCCGCGGCGCATGCAGGCTCTAGGCAGTGGGACATCCGAGGGCTGAGCTCGGGGGACAGGGCCTGGAATCTAGAGCTGGGGGACGAGAGGGGCAAAAGGGAACGGACGAGATTGTGGGGCCGGCCTGGACTGGGGCCAGCGCCGCCGCCGCCGCCGCCGCCAGCGCCACCACCGCCTTGGAACTCGACTAGAGAGGGTCCCGCAGACCAGACCCAGCTTCCGAAACTTCTTCAGCTCAGCCCGTCCC
This sequence comes from Eptesicus fuscus, assembly GCF_027574615.1. NCBI lineage: Eukaryota > Metazoa > Chordata > Mammalia > Chiroptera > Vespertilionidae > Eptesicus > Eptesicus fuscus. Next base: position 33,252,346 of record NC_072476.1, read on the forward strand.
TCTCGGCCCCGCCTCCAAGCCCCACCTCGAAGGGCACGCCCACCCGGTAAACCCGGCCCCTTGCGGCTCCCAAGCCCGGGCCCGGTCTCGAGGCCGGGCTCCAAACCTCCCAAAGCCGCTTCCACTAGGCCCCGCCCCTTCCGGGCGTCCGGGATTCCGCCCCAGCTTGGGCCAGACTCCGCCTGCCCTGGGGTCTCCTCCGGAGCTGCCCTTCCCGCCTGCCCCGCGGAGACCTGTATCTGTGGTATCTGTGCCTCCGACCCCTCCCTGAGCTCGGGCCGCGATTCCTGGGGCTTCGCTACGACGCTCACCTTCTGGTCACAGCACCTGTCAATCAACTTGTGAGCAGACCGTGGCTGCCTCCTGCCCCCGAGGCCGTTTGGGTACTTCCGCCACACGGCTTCTGTCATTGGCCAGGGCGGCTTCGTTTCCGCCATACGTACACGCCGATTGGTGCGTTTACAGAGGGGATTGACTAGGTTCTAGTGTCGGAAAATTACGTCTCGGTCTAGAATTCCAGCCCTGCAGTTACTCTGGGAGACCCGGGCGGCCTTTGTTCCTTCCTCCCCACTCCGAGACCGTCAGATCGCTAGAATCCCATCTAAAAGAAGCCCTCTCTTTCTCCCCTTCAATCCCAGGCTCTCCCGGAAGCCTCTGCGGCAACCAAAACCGTTTCCTACAATTGGAAGTTGCTCCCAGTTGGACTCAGGTCTCAGCCCTGGGTTCCGCTCCTGATTCTCTCCTTTCTGCACGGGATTCGGAAATCACATTTACACTTGGAATTAAGATTTACCAACCCTGCCACTTACATTATTATTATTATTGTTGCCACATACATTACCATTCCATATATTCAACTCTTACAAACAAGGAAATCTCAGCAAGGTGAAGTCTTCCCCAGGCCACACAGTTAGCAGTGGAGCAAAAACAGTGGATCTTATCCAAAAGCCTTGCCTGAGCACTCTATATAATGTAGAATCCCTGTCTGTCCTCTTGATCATGATGTTTTCTTCATAGCACTCATAGAGCTACTTGTCCTTATGTTTATTTTACCATTTATCTCTGCTCCACAAAATGAGGGACTTTGTTTTGTTGTACCGTTGGTGCCTAAAACAGTGCCTGCCATTTGTTTTTATTTATTGATTTGAGAGAGAAAAACATCGATTTGTTATTAGACACTTATTTCTGCATTCAGTGGTTGATTCTTGTATGTGCCCTGACTGGGGATCAAACCCGCAATCTTGGCATACTGGGAGGACTTCTAACCAACTGAGTCACCCGGCCAGGGCTAATGCCTGCCATTTGGAATGAACAAATGACTGACTAGAATGAACTTGGAGCTGAGATCTAACTGAGAATTCCAGGTAGAGGGATAGCACAGGCAAAGCCAATGTACTAGAAATAGTCATAGAGCCAGTGTGACTGGAACAGTGATTTTAAGGAAGACAATAATTGGAGATGAGAGTAAGGGGGATGAAGGATGCAGGACATCCAGAGCCTTTGAGCCTACAGTAGGACTTTGGATTTTATTTTGAGACTGATGAAAAACTGTAGGAGAGTATTTAAATTTTCTTTTTTACAGCCTTGAGATATCTTTGACATAAAAACTGTATATATTTAAGGTCTACAACTTGATGATTTGTATACACTGTGAAAAGATTACCACAATCAAACTCATTAATATATCCATCATCTCTAAAGACAGGGTGTCCCCAAAAATGTATACATACTTTATAAGCTGATAGCTCAGTTTTAAAAATGAAATGTATTTTAATAAACACTGCCTTTATAATTATTCAAAGTGTGTATATACATTTTTTGGGGGGACACACTATAGTTACCATTGTGTGTGTGTTTTTTGCATATGTGTGGAGAATATGGGGAGTTTTTAGCAAAGGGGTGACAAGATCCAACTTGGGCTCTTAAAAGATTCTGTATAATAAATGTCTGTTGAGTTTATTGAATGAATGAAAAGAAATCCCCAAGATGGGCACCAAAACCATAAAGATGGATATGTGACCCCTTCCTCAGTCAAGGAATATTTATTTGGATAAAAAATGGATCCCTAGGGCCAATGGCCAAGGTTGGCCTGGATTTCAGGCCTGGGACCTAGCAGCCCGAACAGGCTGGGAGGGGCACCTCCTCTTGCTGAGATTGGTGAGGATCTGATCCTGGTTGGGCCGGTAGAGAACCACAAAGCTATCTGGAGGAAGGATAGGACCTCTGTTCTCTTCCACCTGGCCCATCAGCAGATAACTGGCTCCTGGGAGAGGGAAGGGAAAGATTGAGAGCTCATGTTATATACCGTAAAGATGTGCCTCCTTGTCTGAGCCCCTTATATTCTACTACCTCTCTCATTTCCATGAAGCTAAGTACCCTTCTCCTCTACTCCACATCCCTGTTACCTTTCTTCATGGGGGGGCACTGCTTGCAAGGCACGTAAAACTTCAAGGAGGTATCAGTGGGTGCAGAGGGCAGGTCCAGGCCTCCAGTTTTGTAAGCACCAATGAGACTGACAGTGACAGTAAGGCCCTCTCCTGGGCCCCGAACCATGGACTTCACTGTTGCCGTCACCACTGTGGGAGAGTGAGGGTGAGAGATGAGGAGACAGGCGGCCAGGGCAAGGCTAGAACCAAAAGGGGGAGGGTACTTTGGGGACAGGACGGGAGTTAGAAGATCTGGAAGAGCAGAGCATGTGAATGAGGCTTCTTACCCAGATTGCTGGTACAGAAGTTGCTCTGCAAGGTGCCTGTCCGCCGGCACTGTTTTGGGCAGGTGACACTGGGTGCATCTAGGAGGAGGAGGGGGACATTGTTTGTGGAAGGTGATCTATTTCCCCAATAACAGCCTTATTGATTTGAACTTGTTCAAAGTTCTATCCAGCTTTGGGTCTCAGTACCCAGTGCCAACCATTATTAGCACAGAGGTGGCACCCATGAGTGTTGTATGAATGAATGAATGAATGAATGAGCGAGCCCAGGAATGAACTCAGTCTGCATCCTCTTCCTCCCCCTTCTCAGACTCTCAGACTCACCAGGGCCCACAGGAGTTGCCTGGACCTCAGGTGCGGCTTTTGGTTTCTCCGCAGGTGGGGGTCCCAGCTTGACTTTGGGCGGGGCTCCTGGCTTGGGGCCCGGGCCAAGGAGCGGGGGACCTGGCCGGGCATCCTCTCCCGGGCTCTGAGCCGGCCCTTCTTTGGCGGCACCCCGCGGCAGGGTCCTGTAGGAGGCTGAGAATCCATCGGCAGTGACGCTAAGGTCTGAGACGAACTGGACGAGGAGCTCATTCCCTTCGGAGGAGATGGGACTGCAGGCGGCAGCAGGGCATTGTGGGAGGTGTCAAGAGGGCCTGCACCCTGCCTCTACCCAGGCGCCAGCCCCCAAGTTGGCTACATTAGCTTCCCGACTTCTTAGGCCCCAATAGCCTGTGTATCCAAGGTCCACGGGACTGATGCAGGGCCTAGTAGTCCCCTACCTGCTCCACCCACTGGTTTGGAGCTCATGGGTTCAGATCCCGCCTCTTCAGCTAAGCCCCTCCCATCCCAACAGCAGCCAGAGGTCAGACTCCTGAGCAGGTGGAGAAATCCTGACCTGCAACCCACCCAGGTCCTGTCCCCTCACCCCGGGGCTGTGTCTCCGCAGAACTTCCCCAGCCTCTTGGCGTCGTCACTCACGGCTCCGTTGAACACACTGACCGAGTCATAGCGGCAGTAGGTGTCCGGCTCCACGTCAAACTTCCCGAAGGTCAGCGAGATCACCTGATGCCAGGGCACAGGGCAGAGGCTGCTTGGCACCTCTCACTTCCTTTGGTGATGTTTACAGTAGCCTCCTCTCACCTCCCTCGCATCCTCCTCTTAATGTTTTCATACCACAGCTCAGAGGATTACATACACAGGAATCCTGAAGTGGTGTCCTCCGCCATGGTGGGCAAGGTCAAGTCCAGGCTCATTCTCAAGGAATAGACCCAAAATCCACCTCCTCCACCTCCCCCACCACCTCCACCACCTCACCATCACCACACACACACCAAGTTTATCAGCATCAGATACCTCACTGATCATAGGTATAATTTTACATTTTTGTTTGCATGCAAGCAGTTTGGGTCTGTTTTTGCTTCCCACCAGCGAAAGCTCAGTGCTTAGGACATAGTAGATGTTCAATAAATCTTTGCTAGCTGCATGCTGGAGGACACTGCTCAGGTCCGGAGGGCAGCCCGGGCAGGGGGTCGGTACCTGGTTTGGGGGCGCGATGATGTGCCAGGAACAGCTGATACCCGGGGGGTAATCAGACTCGGGCCAGTTGGGCGTGGTCAGTGTTCCCTGGGCCTTTTCCAGCCGCCCCCCGCAAAACTGGTGCTCTGGGGAGGGGAGAGAGGAGTAGGGTGGGGGTAGTGGAGATCCTCGGTCAGCTTGAGAAAAGCTCTAGGCTGGGAGCTCGTGCAGGAAGGTCGGATGTCGGGGTCTCAGGATGAGGGGCGAGAAGAGATGAGGGGAAGGAAACGGTGGGTAGGTTAGCAGAGGAAGAGCAAGGCGCAGGACCTCCGGGCACCCAGGCAGGTGGTGGAAGGGGGAGGAGGAATTGGTTGGACACGCCCCTTATTGCCCCTCCCCCTGACCCGCTGCCACACCGTTCCTCTTCCCCTGTTAGATCCCATCTCCTCTACCTGGCAGAGAAGTCCCCTTTGCAGGCTCAAGAGTCCCCACGCTGTGAGGGTCCCCTCAAATTGGGGCATAAGCCCCTTTGGGAGGTCTTAAATATTTTAGGGGAGACTTCTGCCGCCAGGAGGAGGTGATGGGACCGCAATCGGGAGCCCCGGGCTGGGTGTAGGAGGCTCTGGGTCGGAGGAACCTGGTCCCCCTTCCCAGGGGTGCCCGCTCACGCCAGTCAGAGGGAGCCCGATTGCGGACGGGGGCGGGCAGTTACTCACCGTCCCAGTAACCCCAGGCCGCCCATTCCACCCGCGGGTCGGTGACCCATTTCCGCCTCGCGCCTGGGGTGGGGCCTGGAAGAGGGGGGTGGCGGGAGCGGGAGAGGGGAGAGAAGATGGGGAGGAGGGACTGGAGGGGCAGTTAGTGAGGAAAAAGGGAAAGGGAGGCAATGGGGACCTAGGATCTTGGGGTGAAGGTTAAGGCTGAGGGCGGGGCCTTGCCAGGGTGGGACCAGGAGAAGGGGAAGGAGAAGGTGAGGAACGTCTCACCAGTGCTCGAGGTGGCCCGCCCGCTGTACCAGAGCAGGAAGCCTCGTCCTCCTGTACCCTCATCCGCTGTCATCTTCAGGGTCACCTGGTTGCCAGGGGCCACTATGGGTGCTGGCCGGAAGGTCCCACAGAAGCGTCCGAGCCGCTGGCCCGAGGTTCCAGACCCAGCAAAGACCTCCAGAGCATCGTAACGGCAGGCAGGGTGTAGCTCCAGGTCAAATACTCGGAAGGAAAGGGACACAGTCTGGCCTTCAGGGACCTGATTGCAGAGACAGGGGTGGGGACCTGCAAAGTCAGGTCATACACAACCCAGGCAGAGGGCACTTCCCTTTCCCCAAGCATTGCCTGGATAAAGTTGGGCCTGAACATGAAGGAACCCCATCAGGGTGCAGAGCAGAGGGCCTGGGCTCTGCATCAGGCTTGTGGCTTGTGCAGGGGGCAAGGCTTGAGGTCTATGGAGAGATTTACAGGGGGCAGGAAGGAAGTTGGGAATGGAGTAGCTGGCATTGAATTAAGGGTTAAAGAGTGAGAACACTTGCCACGTATTATTGTGGACACTGATGGATCAGTGACCAGAGGGGAGGGGTCTTGGACTTCCCCAGGGAGTAATAGTAGTGCTGGGGGAGGGCCTTTGACTGGCTGGACCCAGGCCTTGGAGACTTTGACAAGGGGTAGTGACCAGAGGGGCCTTCTCACCGTTATTGTCCAGATGCACTCCTTATTGGGGGGGTAGAGGTTGGGAAAACTCTCACTTGCCACGTAACCTGATTCCCCAGTGACATCCCCTCCACACAGGAACACAGGTCTGGAGGACAGAAGAGGGGTCAGCATGGGTGGGGGAGTAGTGGACAGACTGGGATAGGGTAATGAGGGTAGGGAAACCTGAGGATGAGGGAGAAAGGCCTAAGGGATCTGGGACGGCCTCAGCCACCCTAGATGAAATTGAGGAGGGAAATACTATAGTAGAGGACCAGGAAAAAGTAGGGCCAGCAACTTAGCTATGCCTCCAACTCCCAGTCCCCACCCCCAACACAACAGGAATTCCCGGAATCCTCCTTAGCGCCCCCCCCCCTTACTCTCCCCGCTTTGCACTGCCAGGCAGTCCACAGCAGCTGCCTAACTACTTCCAGATGTAGACACAGCCACGCCACGAGTCTGTGCGGGGGAGGGGGCGGGGAGTTGAGCGAGAAGCAGCAGCGATGGCCCTCACATTGAACCTGGAGACCAGGCTCCCTGACTTCTCAACCTTTTCTTTGCTTCTGTTGCAGCTAACTACTTGAGTATCTGACCCCAAGTCTCCCACTTGCTGCCTCGCTTTCCCCCATAATATCTAATTGCTTTCCTGGAATCCAGATGTCCAGCTATCAAGCAAGTTCAAGGTCTTGGCTTTCTCACGTTCCATGGAGTGAATGGGGAGACAGAAGGAAGAGGACAGAGGCTGAGGAAATGGGGAGCAGTGGTGACCTACAGGAGACAGTGGTCTTGTAGCGGGGAGGGTAGACTTGGGGACCAGAGAAGAGTAGGAACTGGGAGATCTTGGGGGTGATGTTAGAAAAAGAATGCACAAGATCCACAGGCATAACCCCTCAGGAGTTGGCTTTTGAAGCTCACTCAAGCTAACTAGAAGGTGCCAAGAGACCTACCTGGTATAGTTGGGGGTCTGGCCCTGGGCGAAGGGCAGCAGGGTCCAGGCAGTGAGGAGGAGCCCCAAGAGGGAGGCTGTGGCAGCAGGCAGCATGGCTGAGGGGAGAGGCGCTGGGGTCCTCAAGACAGAGGCAGCAGCCAGCCCGAGTTCAGCAGCAGAAGCAGCAGCGGCAGCGGCAGCAGCAGGGATAATTGGTGCCAGATGAGGCAGCCTCGGATCTGTGGGCGTGGGGACTGGCCAGTGGGGAGGGCCGTGGGGAAGGCGGGACAGGGAGAGAGGAACTGGGACAGTGGTGAGTCCAGGGGCCTCTCTAGGTAAAGGACACATAAATATTGACCTAAGTAGTGGGAGGAGCAATGAAGGGCTGAGGGAGCATCAGGACCTCAGCCATAATCTAGGCATCAAGTAATGTCATCTGGAAGCCCGTTCTGTCCAGTGCCCAAGCATCTTGTGAACAGAGCCTCTAGTCCTTCCCCAGGACTCTCCAGCCCACTCATGATCCTCTCCATTGTTGCTTCTTTAGCACCCAGAGAAAGTCCTTTCCTGGACTCCCAACCTTTAAGCATTCACTCCCTTCCCAACCACCACCTGCTCCAACTTACTTTCCGCTTCAAATTTCCACTATCTTCTATCCCCAGGCCAGACTAGGCCAAGGAGAAAAGAATTCTGCTCACCCATTTTCTCCCAAATTATCTGGAGGTACAGGAATGGGGCAGGGAGGCATGGCATGTGGATAAAGGGAGTGTCTCCTTTCTGCAGGAAGAGGAGGATAGAGTAAAAAGTAGGGGGAAAGGACACGTGAGATCAGATCCGGAAGGTAAACAGAAAGCAGGGAGGAGAGAGGTTGACTTCACAGGGATGAAGGAAAATGGATAGAAAACTGTCACAAGTCAGAAATGGCTTCTTCAGGATGGGAATAAGAGGATCCAGTGGGGGGCACCAATAGCATATGACCATTGATGGTCCATGAGGTCCTAAAGGTTGGCAAATGCTGGCATATGTTGTTCCAGAAGGCAGGGCTAGGATTTCCAGTCAAGAAGATTGGTCAGGTCTTGGGAGTGGAAGGGGAAAGCAAGCTGAAGGTGCTTGAGCAGCTGCTGCTCTGCCCGCCCCTGTCTATGCTCCTGCCCTCCCTCACCCACTGAGCTAGGCATTGGGTCCCCCATTCCGTGCCCCATTGTCCTCCCAGGCTCCAGGGTCCCAAACTAGGCCTCACTTCAGCCTTTTATTCTATTTGTCCATCAAATCTCTTGTCCATGATAGTAAGATTGGAGGCCCCTCCTGGGCAGCCCCTCGAACATTTTACAAAACAGTTCCCACCCCACCCTGGCATGTCCAGCAGTCCCCACCCCACTGTGCCCCCTTCCCATGCACAGTGTTCATTGCTACCACTCCATCTCTCCTTAGCCTTTGGCCCAGAGCCAGACTCTCCCTACAGGGGTGAGACTAGGAGAGGGGGGTCAGCTCTCAGGTGTTGGGGGGCCTTGTCCAACCCCTCCAGCAGCCTTCTGTAGCATGTCCAGAGCCTCCCAAAAGAAATCCTTCTGTGCAGCCATCAAGGGCATCCAGCCCACGATCTCCTTCATCTTTTCCATGCGGTCCTGCAACGTGGAGCAACTGTAGATCTGGCTGAGGTACTCCTTACAGGCCCAAGCTGTCCCCCCAGGGTCCTGGAGTACTCCGGACCCTGGACTGGGTTCAGGGGTCCCCACCACCTTGCTGGCTGGTAGGTCTCGGTAGGCGGGATGCTGCTCAATGTCATGGCTGGACAGCATGTAGAGACACTCTCTGGTAGAGCAAAGGGAGCAGGCACACAAAGGGACCTTGGAGGGGAGAAGGGGCATGGCTGAGTGGGGCCTTTACTGAGGGGTTCCCACGAAGCCCCAGCTGTTGTGTCCCTCCCCCTCAGACCAGCCCTGAGCCAGCAAGTGAGCTGGCTGGCTGAACCCCAAGGTTGTGTGAGGTCAGAGAGCACCAGCAGGATCTGCTAAGGGAGAGAGCCAGGAGCCATGGTGCCTGACCGAAAAGGGAGGTGGGGTGGTATAGGGGAAACGGGGCCCTTGGGGCCCCCGCAGTAGCCACAGCCAGAATCCTGTGGGCTACCTGCCCTCCCTGGTTGCCCATTCGCCTGACCCTGCTCTGACCTTGACATGGAGTTTGACGAAGGAGGCGCTCCCCTTAGGCCAGCCGGGGAGGCGGCCTCCAGCCCCACAGCCACAGCCCAGCAGCTCCTTGCTGAAGTCCAAGCCCTGGCTCAGCACCAGGGAGTGGTTGAGGCCACACCACAGGGCAATGGGGTGTTGCAGATAATACACCTGAGGATACAGGGCCAGGATCCCTAAGGGGGATACACCAAGGGACTAGGGGCCCAGGTCAGAGAAGGCTCAGGGCAGAATCTAGAGACGCTAGGAGAGGGAAGAAATGGGACCCAGCACACCTTCCCCAGGAGGTCTCCCTGCTGAGTGAAGACCAGCAGCAATCTCTCCCTCCTTGGTTCTCCTGAAGCCCCAGTCTGACCAATGGGCTCTAGCACTTCCGTTGGTTCCTCATCTTTGCTTCCCAGAAAATAGGTTATTTGCCTGAGGCCACGGCCTGCTGTCTGTTCTCTCATTCTGACCCCACAGACCTCAGCTAGTCCAACCTCTCATCCAGCTTTCCAGCCTCAGGGTGAGGAGTATCTTCCCAAGGCTTAAAGACCCAACCTCTCCTTTGCAATTCTAGGTTAGCCCCCAGAAAGGAATTTCCTTCCTTGTAGTCCTTCCTTCTCTCTCTAATATTTTCAGTTTTTCATATTATCTTTTCAAATGGCTATTTTAAAATATTTCCTCCTGATTTCTGCTGCCTCCTATCTCTGTTCTTTAGGCAGAAGAACTGGTTACATGACCAGTCTGACGTTGACCACATTCTTGTTCTCACTACAGCCAGTCTTTCCTGAACTTTTTTGTGATCTGGCTTTTCTTCCTTCTATGCTACTGACATGTTTTCCAAATGCACTTGACCTGCTGGCTGCCAAATCCCAGGGCCTCTCCTGGATGTTTTCTCTTGACAATGTGAGCATTTTTATTTTGAAGACAGATAAGTAATTTATGGTCATTGTAGAAACATTATAAGATATTGGCAAGCAAAAATTAATTTAAAGATCACTGGAAATCCCACCACCCACTGTTAATCTCTTGCTGGATCTTCTTTACTGCTGCCTATACAAATGCAGTTGATCCTTGAACCACACAGGTTTGAACTGTACAGGTCCACTTTTACCCAGATTTAAAGTGCAGGCCACTTATGCATAGGCCTGTACAGATCAAACCTGTGTTGTATGAGGGTCTACTGTATTTTTTTAAACAGTTTTAAAATATTTTTTAAAATTTATTTCAGAGAGGAAGGGGGAGGGATAGAGTGATAGAAATATCAATGATAAGAATCATTAATCGGCTGCCTCCTGCATGCCCCACAACCCAGGCATGTGCCAACTGGAAATCTAACCGTGACCTCCTGGTTCATAGGCCCATGCTCAACCACTGAGCCACACCGTCCAGGTGGGACTACTGTATTTTTAACTGTGGTTGGGAATCTAAATATGTGGAGGGCTACCTGAAGTTACATGCGGATTTTTGACTGCATAGTGGGTGGTATCTCTAACCCCTGTGTTGTTCAAAGGTCAACTGTACATGTAAATTGTCTTTTTAAACAAAACTGGGATCATACTATGTAAACCATTTCACACTTTTTTTTTTCACTTAAAAATATGGCATGACCATCTTTCCATGTCAGTAAAGTATATTCCTACATTATCTCTGTCACCATTAATCACTTCTTCCTGTTGGAAACTTCCTGTGCCCATGGCTTCTGGAACAGGGCATGCCTCCTGTGTCAGGGGCAAACTTTTCATTCCCTCTGCCTATAATGGTGGCTCCTACCAGGTTTACTCCTTGATCTCTACTTTTGTCATTTCAACTTTTTTTCCAATTTGGAACCAAATTGCCAGTGAGATATTTCCACTTTACTGTCCTACTCTCACTGCAAGAAAGTCCAAATTTATGTTCTTTATTCACAGCAGCATCCCCTTCCAATTCACATGTTTGTTGCTGATACCATTTTTCTTCAAGGGAACTATTGCCAGAGATACCTTTGTCCTCCACCCTTCTGTTCACATCTAATCAGTTCCCAGGGCCTGTTCATTTTCTTTTAAGATATCTCATATATCTCAATATCTCCTTTCTATTCTCACTGTACCAGCCCCAGGCCCTTGTCTTAAATGCTCCTGTCACTTAACAGCCTCCCAGTGGGCCTCTCACTCTCGGTCTCCTGTGCACTCTGGCCAGGTGACCTGTTCTCAGTCACCTGTGTGGTTGCCTTCTCCTACTCTGGAACCCGAAATGACTCTCCCATATCTATACCTCTCCAAGCTCACACCCACTTATATACCACCTCATATCCAACTATTTACAAAATACCCTCCCTCCTTTAGTCAGGCCAGCCTTTTCACTGTCCCAGTTATGTGTAAGCTGTGTCCTCATCCCTATTACACAGGTAACTTTCCCTAGTCCCACCTGAATCCTTTCTAACCCACGAGGCCCTACTCACATCTCACCTTTTCTTGTTATTCCAGCCCACCCAGGTCTCCCTGCTTCACTAAATTCCTCTTACACTTACAGCATGCACTGCACAGAACAAACTTCATAGTGTCAACCCTGGATAAGACATGCAAAATATGATGGGCATTACATACTGGTTGGCTTAACCTCCTAGGGCGTAGAAAGTGGATTTTATGGAAATGAAGTGGAGAGATCCAGAGGTCAAGGAATTGAAAGAAGGGGTCAAGATGAGAATTTCTGGGAAACAGTCTCACCTGTGTGGGTTCCCCTCGGTCCATTTTGTCCCCTGTTCCCAGCTGCCCATATCTGTTATTTCCCTGCATAAAGATTCGGCCAAATTCATCCACCAAGCCAAGGTGATTGTAGCCAAGAGCACAGAATAGGATCTAGGGGGTAAGACAGAAAGGGGAGGTGGGCATTCAGTTCCCTCCAGAGGAACTCTGAACTCCAAAACCTCCCAGCCACTAACCTGCTGATCTCTTTTGGTCTTGCCCTCTATGTCACCCATCTCTTTGGGTCCCCTGTCCCTCCCTGATCAATCATTTGATTCCTGTTCATATTTCAGACCTTCAGAACCTTTCAACCCCTAAAGTCCCTCCTGTAATGATCTTCCCCATCCCTCCAGGATCCTACCTTGGCAGGTAGTGAGAGAGCAAGTGGCATCTGCTGGTCCAGGGGGTCAAAGGCTTGAAGGGTCCCAAAGAGATCACGATACACCCCTGGGGTATGCACCTCAAAATACACTCCCCCCTCATCTGGGGGGTCGGGTGCCCTCAGCTCAGCAGCTTTGGGCACCCATTTCCTAGGGATAAGGCCCCACCTGGGATGAAAACTACAAGATCCGGGGAGTCTCACACCCACTAGAATTCACCAGCTATGATGTCTGGGAATCTAAACAACATCTTTTTACTAGGATGCCCCAGGGGTCCACCACAGAGCTGGAATAATGATTGCGGGTATCTGGAAGATCTGTCCAAGGCTGGGGCCTCGAGCAAAAAGGGAGGTGGTTCTTACCCGTAATGTATAGAGTACTGCTCTGGTTGGAAGCCATGCAGGCCACACGCAGGTGAGGCAGGCAACGGGACACCTTCCTCAGGGCCAGCTGGACTGTGTAGGAGCGTGGCTGGTCCAGCTGGGTTTCATTCACTACCAAAGAGTAGATCTTTCCTTCCTCTGGAGATTGGGGGAAGCAGACAATTATGTGGGAGAAGGAACCCTCCAATATCCACATTAACTTCCCAATAGACCCCCTAAACCATACAAGATGAAACATTACTACCCTAGAGTGGGGTTTAAGAAAAAGGGTAGAGATGAAATAAGGAAAGAGTGGTCTCATTTTTCCCAGATTCCAGCCCCTTACCACCAAAAATAAACCAGGGAAGTCCTTTTTAGTGTGAGAAATGAATGGAGAGAAAACCTAGTAGATTTGGAAGAATACAGTCTGAATGTTGGGAATGATGTTTGGGGATTTAGGGCCTTGCATAGCATTAAGAAGTCTGGAGTGTGGTTAGGTACAGGGAGGCAGTATAGGGTACAAAGTGAGGTGCCTGGTATGGAGGTTGGGGAGATTAGAATTTAAAGCAGGGCCCTTTGCATATATGAAATATGCAGAATCTTAGAGTAGGAGACAGACAAAAGCAGAGCTAATTGGTTTGAGATGGCATTCAGAACCCTGTGTGAGGCCTCCCTCCCCATCCCCTGCAGCAGGTCTTGAAGAATCTTCAGAAAACAATTTGTAAACTACTGCTCAAAGCCACACCTGTGAGGAGCAGTAGAGCCCGCTGAGTCTCCTGACCAACCAGCACAATCTGTTTGAAGCTCATGGAGTGATGGAAGGTCATTTTGAAGACCCGCTGCCCACTAGACTGCAGATAGACCTCGACACAGTCGCAGGCCCGGCTGCCGGTTGTGCCTACCACTTCCAGCTGCTCCCGAGTGGCCAACACATAGAGGTATTTACGGTAAACTGTGTCACATCTTGGGTCTGAGGCAAACTGTAGGAAAAGACAAAGGGGTCTGGGATCTAGAGCTTGGAGTGGAATGAGGCTGGGGTAGGAGATGAGATAGTTGGGTACGGAGCTAGGAAATGGAGACTTGTTTTCCAGTTCCTGGTATGGGAAGGCAGCTGTCCTAAGGAGGACACCTCAATTCTGATGTGGGCCCTGGGTTCCTGGAGGTTGGGTGGGTTCTTAGCTGTCAAAGTTCTGCTACTCACATCTTTGGCTCCTCGACACAAAACAACATAGCGGCAGGCTCGCTTCCACTGGATCTGGCCAAGGGTGGAGGAGACCAGGGCATTTTTGAGGAAGAAGAGGGTCCCCGCATAGTCAAGAATAAAGATGTGATCCTTGGTGGGCAAGAAGCGGCGGTAGCCATGGGCTAGAAGAGGGGCTACACTCTTGCTGAGACAGCGGCGGCGGCCCCCAAATGCCTGGAAATACAGGCCTTTCGTGTCTGGAGAAGGGAGGGATATGGAAGGTTCAATGGGTTGGGATAACACCAGGGAGATGAATCAGAGCTTGGGCAAACAAGATTTCTCAGATATCCTGCTATTTAGCTTCTCTCCATCCCCAGGACTGGGAAAGGTACCCCTTCCAAAGGACATATGGAGAGCTTAGAGGATATCCTTAATTATACCCAATGACTAAAGGTTAATTTTCCTGGCCCACCTCAGCCCGGGGCCATAAACATGCTTCTAAATGAGCACTTCTTTGATCCAAACTTTCGTAGCATTAAGAAGATTTACTCTGACAGCTTAGGATATTTCCCAGAGTCTAAGACTTAGTCTTGGCGTGGGGGGAGGATATTTATGAGAAACAGGAGACATCAAGGGACATATAATAAATACACAGAAAAGAATCAGAGGAGTGAGGAAGAAAGAGCAGTTAAAAAAGAATGACTCAGAAAGACCAGTAACTCTCCCTCACCCCTATCTCTGGATCTATTATCCAGATCTCCCTTAATCTCTACTATGTGAGATGAAGTGGATAGGGATTCCCTGGAAAGGAAGGGGGGTTTAGAGCATGTTTCTCAGTCTGGGGGAGAATTTATCTCTCAGGGGACATTGGTTGTCACAACTGAGGGAGGTGCTACTGGCATCTAGTGGGTAGAGCCCAAGGGTACTGCTAAACATTCTGTAATGCACAGGAGAGTTCCCCACTTCAAAGAATTATTTGGGCCCTGGCCAGTGTGGCTCAGTTGGTTGAGTGTCATCCCTTGCACCCAGAGGTTACGGTTGGATTTCAGGTCAGAGCACATGCCCAGATTGTAGGCTCAATCCACAGTGGGGGTGTGCAGGAGGCAGCTCATCAATATTTCTCTCTCATCAATGTTTCTCTCTCTCCCTCTCCCATACTCTCTTTCTAAAAATATCAATAAAAACATTTTTTTTTAAAAAAGAATTATTTGGTCCAAAACACCTCAGCAGTGACAAGGTTGAGGAACCCTGGTTTACAGGAGGGGAAGCTTGTGGTTTGGGGAGTGGAAGATGTCTCTAGGGTAAGATTTGGAAGCGTTTGAATATGGAAGGAGACATGGTAGGGATCCTAATAATGGGGGCTCTGGGTGGGACATCTATTAGAACGTGGTTCTAGAGATTTGAAGTACTCAGTGGCATGTTTGAATCTAACAAGTTTCTTCCAGAGAAAGGAGCCCTGGAAGATTGGCTGGGAATGCTGAGGTCATCAGGCAACTCTATGGAGCAGGAGAAATCCCAGAATAAGGTAGGTCAGAGGCAAAGAGAAGTACAGGTTCTGGGGAAGGTGTACAGTTAAGAATGGCAGCTCTCTTCCAGGGACGGACTCCAGAACCCTGCTCTCGTAGGCGAGGACTGAGCTTGCGACAGATGCGTCTCCACACGCCCTCAGCATCGCACACTTCATGGAAGTAGTGGCAGGTCTGGCCTAGGGCAACTACATCTCTGACTGGGAGAAATGAGATGATATGTTCCACCTGAGGGGCAGGAGGGAGAAAGCAGGGGTCATTGGGGGCCCCTCAGTGGTCTGACTCCCAGTCCTTTATTCTTAATACCTCCCCCTCCTCAAGGACTCACCAGCTCTGGGGGGAACAACTGAACAGAAATAGGGTTCCCTCTCCCCTTCTTCTCTTCACCCCCAGGCTCTGGGCCACATGAAGGGCAGCTCCGCTTCACCTACCCAAGAAGAAAGGGGAGCACAGGGGTTCCATGAGGATCATGCCTTTTATTTCCTTCTCTCAGCCTGTCTTTCATTAACTACTATTTTGGGGGTTCATAGCTCTATCTTCCAGCTCTGTGCTGTCAAATCCTCCCCATCTTTCTCTCTAGACCCATGGCTCAATCCTCCCTGTCTTTGTTCCTTATTCCAATTTCTCCAAGTAACCCCTCCCCAAATCTCTTGCTGACCTCTTCTTGCCCTTCTCTTGACACTCCCCCCACCCAAGCCCCTCCTCTTATCCTCACAGCCTGGTGAATTTTTGCAGCTTCTATCTCTGGCTTCTCCTCACCATCTTAACTGCCCTCTCCCTGCTCCTGTCCTCATGTCTCCAGACCCCTTGGCACTAGTCTTGGGCCCTGTCCCTGCTGCCTTTCCCACACCATGTCCCCTGCCTGGGCTTGGGGGACCTCTAGGGCCCCTCTGCCTCCTAGGCCCCTCCCCCATGGAGTCTGGGGCAAACAAACCTCTCTGTGACCTCACTGCCTAGCCACTGTGACCTGTTTTCCCCAACCTTGGCAGGAATTTTCTGTCTTAGCTCCTCAGTTCTTGCTCAGCTCTAGCAACCCAATGGCTCACGGGATATGCATTTTACAGGAGAAATACAGTGTGAACTCCTGGTAGGTGATGCCTTTACTTTCAGGGAGTAGTAGGAGCTTTCTTCCACTTGAGGCCCTTTTAGCATTAACTATTATAGAGAAATACTGGTGAATTCTTCATATCTCTGCAGGCCAGGGCCTCCAGAGGATTTGTAGCTCTAGTATGACACGCCCCCTCAAAGAAAGTATAGACTCAGTTTGCCAGGTGAGGGGGAAGGTGACCCTGCTAATGACCATCTATCTTATAAAAGCGTGAAAGTCAGTGCAATTCAGCACAGACTCTTTAACGTCTCATGAAAAATACACATCCACAAGCAGACTGCTTTCCTGGGTCAGTACCATCACTGCATGTATGAAGGGCAACCTATTATGGCAGAAGAAAGGGTTAGATTTACTCTGAAAGCTTAGGATATTTTCCAAAGTCTAGGACTTAGTCTTGGGGTGGGGAGTGATATTTATGAGAAACAGGAATTGGGGTTGTGTCTGTACAGGTAGGACAGACCTGCACCAATAAATCCAAGTAGTAGCTGGCTCTTCCAGGGGCTCAAAGGAATCCAGTCCTGGTCAGCCAGCCCTGAGCCGCTCAGTATTACAGACTTGGTTTACTGGGCGAACTGCCTGTCACCCGTCCAATCAAACTCCCATACTCACGGTGACTGAGTAAACAGCTGGTCGGGGTTACCTAAGATGAAATTTTAATAATTCAATAAATGTTTAGGAATGTCAACATCTGAGAAGTGACTTATGAGCGACTAGGCCACTATTAACACACTAAGGTGGACGGACCACTTAGGCCCCCAAGGCATCTAAAAGGATGTCGGGTCTCTCAGCAGACGGAAGCCTTGCCAGCTTCCTCTCATTTCCGGATCCCCTTCATTCACTCTACTTCACCCCAGGCCTGGGGCAAAGAGGGCGAGAACAGAAAAAGCCCACCGTAAAAGCTGATGCCGTGGGAAGCCTGGGGTTCTGGTGCAAGTTGTCAGCACTTTGCTGTTGGCTCCTGCCAACTCATCCCCTTCCCTCCGCCTCAGTTTCCACATTTGTCAAATGGAGGACTTCTAGATGAGAGACGGTCCCTTCTAGCCTAAACCCCCAGACTTGTCATCACAATTCCCGCCCCGGCGCGCTCTGCTGGCTGGGCTGGCAGGCCAGGCGGCAGGCTCTCCCGGGCTCCCGGGACCCTCCCTCCCTCCAGGAGCTGAGCTGGGCATCTCCAGGCTCTGGGAAGCCGCCCTCGGGTCTCCGCACAGACCGTCGCAGGGCCTCAGCCGCCCCAGCCGGAATGGCCTTCACAGTCAGTCGTTCAGGCCGCGACGACGCCCTGCGCGCTGGTCGCCTATCCCTCTCCGGTCTACCTCGCGGCCTCGCAGCTGGCCCGCTCCTTCACACCTACAGCGCGCACGCCCTCCTCCTGGCCCTGAAATGCTCCCAGGCCAACCCGCGCGCAGCGCTCACATTTTTTTACCTCCGTCCTAAAGTTCTAGCTCACCCGCCTCCTTAGCGAAGGGACCGCCTTCTCGCCCATGCTACTGGTAGGTAGAGCCGTCCCTCAGAGGAGAGGTGGGACCAGGTTCCCTCCAGAGAATCTAATTGGCCTTCTTGACAGTCACTCGCCTGTATCTGGCTTACGATTGATCTTCGTTAGAAGAGGACTGGGGCTTGCGGTCTCTCGGAACCCTATCCCTTTTAGTTGAGCGCCGGCGTCCCCGCCTCCTGGTTGAATCTGATTGGCTCTCTCTCCAGCCTAAGCAGTGTGATTGGATGCGGCTGCACGGGGTGAGCCCGGCTGAAGCGTCGGCCGTTGGCGAGAGTTCCATTCTAGTCCTCCTCCCTTCTCTCGCCTCACTCCAGCGCCAGAGTCTCCACCCCCCCGGCGGGTTCTGATTAGCCACTTCCGATGCTAGGGGCCGCGATTGGTCCACCGGATCTCTGGTCCCACTTCCTCCCCCTTGAAGTAACTACGGCGGCTCCGAGGCGGGGAGGGGGGGAAGGGACGGCCGGTCCCGTCAGTCAGGCAACGGTAGCCGCCCGGAGCGGATGGCGGCGGCGATCGCGGCCTCACTTGCCGCCGGTGGTGAGGAGGCGGCGGCCACGACCTCCGTTCCAGGATCTCCGGGTCTGCCCGGGAGCCGCAGTGCAGAGCGGGCCCTCGAGGAGGCCGTGGCTACCGGGACCCTGAACCTGTCTAACCGGCGCTTGAAGCACTTCCCCCGGGGCGCGGCCCGCAGCTACGACCTGTCAGACATCACCCAGGCTGGTGAGTGCTCCGGGCCGAGAGCCCAGCCGGGACCCTCATTTGCATTGCCCCGCCCCCTCGCTTGCTTCTCTGGGGGCCGAGGAGCCTGGCACTCCCCTCGGCCGTCGGCGTTCTCGACCCTCTCCCCCTCCCCGCCTTAAGAACTACCAGACAACGCGTTTCTCGTTTTCTTGGAGAGCCCAGCGTTCCTGGCCGAATGTTGTGATCCCCTTTCCACCCCGCCCCCCCCCCCCCCCGCTTCTCTTTATTTGCATATTGGCGCACCTGTAGAATGGTCCCTCCTCTTACCTGGTTGGCTTATTTGCCTGTTTTTTTTCAACTTCAGTTCTGATCGTTCCAAAAAGGAGCCCCCATGAACCCCTCTAATGACTCCTTTCTCTTCCTCCACATCGTCTGCAACTCTGTCCCCGTTCCGAGCCGACTTAGGACCTCCTTCCCTTGGATTTGTCCCTAACAACCCAATGTTTCTGCTTACTTTGCCAGCAGTCTCGCCGTCTAAGGTCCCAGGCCCTCTCCACTCTTCACCCAGCCAGCCTGTGGGAAAGAAGCAGATCTTTCATCTCCCCTCTGCTCCCCAATTCTTCCTCCTTATTCCTGACCCCCTTATCTGAGACTCCTTCTCCTTCCTGCGTGTGTGAGGTCACTATGGAGCCCATGACCTCATAGGGACTCTAGAATTCCCATTTCTGTTTCTGCTTTCCCCAGGGGGAGAGACTTAGGCAATTGCTAAAAGGAAGGAAATCTTATCTCCTTGCTAGGAGTGCTGGAAACCTAGAGACTGTCTGACTATCCTTCCACTCCCCATCCGCAGGATCCCTCTAATCATGCTTCCTACACCCTGGTGTCTGTTGATGGTGGGGTTTGGGGGACTCTACTGTGACAGGTGAGTCAGGCCTCAGCTGCTCTGGAGACGACCTGTGACCTTGGGCTGGCAGCTGTGTGTGTGTGTGTGTGCGCAGGGGTTGGAACAAGGGAGGAGGACTGCATTCCCGAAGCCACACCCCAGCCTAGCCCAGGGTGGGACTTGGGACTGGATGAGAGTGTCCTCCTGTTGACACTGCCCTGGGACTGCATTTCTCACCTAGCAGGTGCCTGCTCACCTGCAAACACTCAAGTGGGCACGGCCATACTCCTTCCCACTGCCCTGGGGAGAACCAGTTTAAACCTTTCCACTTTTCTTGGGTTGTTGGGTAAACTAGCTTGCCCACTATGCAGTGCGTTCAGGGACTGGGTGAGCCCCAGGAGCCATCCTCTCTGTCTCCCCGAGTCTCCTAACCCCCAAGCTCCAGATTGACCTCAGCAGCTGTGCGACACTCAATGTCTGTTCTCTTTCCCCTCCCCCTTGCTTGTTTTTTGACAAAGACCAAATGTTTTCTTTACTTCCTTAGGGCTCTGTCTCAGTGAGTGGACTCCTGGGGAAAACTACCAAGAACTCCCTGATCCTCCTAGCTCTCCCCCCCTCCCCGCCTCCTCCCCCGGCATTCTGGCCCAGGGTGCAGCCAGTTCTCTTGTGAGTGAGCTTATGTGGTGAAGCGGGGAAATCTCAGCTTTCTGAGAGCCCCTCTCTGCCCTGCTCTCCATGCCCGAATTCTCAGAACTTTCAGGGCCCAGATTCTAGGCCAGGTGGGGTCTATCTTGTTCAGAACTCCCCTTTCTGTCCCCTCTTCTCAGACAGGGTGCCTGTAGCTTAGGGTGGAAAGGGGAAGTGACAAAAACACAGTATTGCCCATACCCTGCCCTCCACACCTCCCTGCCCTCCAACCCGGACTAAAAGCTTCACCACTCCTGCCGGAATAAGTGTGAACTTCTGCTTTCCCAGCTCTTTCTGAAACAGTGTTTTCCATGCATGTTACCTATGGCATAGGCCCCTGATATCGCTTGGACTTCATTCCGGGTGCCTGTGTCTTGAAGGATGACTCCTGAGATGGGAGGAGGGGCCACTTTCACAAAGGAGAAGTGCAGCTCATTCTCTCACAGACCACATCCTGTGCCTTCGTGCCCTCCCTCCTCCTGCCTGGGCTCCCTTCCGCTCCTAGCTTTTGACCCTACCACCTGCCTACCCCATCACAAATGGTTCTCTCCCTTCATCCATACGTGTGTGCACGCACATTTGGTGGATGCAGAGAAAGCAGGCAGGTGGAGGGTGAGAGTGGGAGGACAGCATTGGGTCCCCCCACCCTATCTGTAACTGTCTTTTCCTGTGACAGGTCTTGTGTGCACCGAGGTTGGGAGCAGAGAGGGAGAGAGAATGATTCCTGGGGCGTTAGGCTGTCATCCGCTCAGGCAAACACAAGGCCCACCAGAGACAGAACCTGACCGATTCATTTCCTGTCACAAGACCCATTTCCTTGGGGGCTCTATCCCAGATTCTCCTCCCCTCAGCTTTTGCTCACTCTTCCCTGGGGAAGACCATTTAAGAAGTTCACCCAAGTACTGCTGCTCAGGACTTCCCCCAGCAGGCCCTGGGCCCCTCCCAATACAGGCCAGCAGGAGAAACATAAACCCAGGCATAGAGGTTTAAGCAGTGAGTTCTCCATATTGATGGGAACACAAAATGCCTGATTCCTTGCATTGCACTGGCAGGCCACCACTTGAGTTAAAGCGGCAGTAAAAGTCTCTACCCTCCTTCCCATCCTCTCCACTAGTCGCCGTGTTCAAGACACAGGCAAAGGGGGTGATTGCTCGAAGTCTGGGCAATGAGAGAGGAAGTAGAAGAGGGTTGGTAGGGCTGTAAGAGGGTGGGAATGAGTGAGCCCTGAAGAAAGTGTGTCTATGGGAGGGATCAGAGGACTCTAGCTCCCACCTCCAGCTTGGCTGATGCCCTTCCTGGTCCTTGGGAGTCTGTGACTTCATAGATCCTTGGACCTGGTTTGCTGTTCCCAGGGGCTGGTGAAAAACCGTTGTCCAGAGTTGGGAGCCTTAATTCTAGAGCCAGGCTTTAATGTCCCTTGGTTTTTCCCCGGACTGAACACAGGTTGAGGTTGGGAGTTAGGACCCCTGATGAAGGATGGGCTTTGTCAGTGGTCTCGCCCAGAGATTGTCCATATTCTTATCTTGAGCCTCCCAGTTCATCACATTGTGATTTTCTTTGAGTACTAGCACTCTGCTATGATCTTTGCCTTCCATCTCTCCTGGCATCACAGAGCAACAGGAAGCCACAAGAGTTATAGAATCCAGCCACTATTCCAGTCTAACCCTTCATTTGTTTGTTTGAAGACAGCATCCATGGCTTGTCCCCACACCCCTAGTCTGAGTTTCTCCAGTCCAATGACCCTAAGGCCTTTGCCTTCCCTTTGCCATTCTTGGAATGTGCTCTAGTTTGCAGAAGGCTTTGTTCTTCCTCCAGGTAGCCCAGGTTTATAGGCCTGATTCTTCAGGTCTGCTGGGAAGGTAGAGGGCTGGGCATCTGGCTCTGGAGAAGTTCAAGGTGGTCCTGTCCAGGCTGGGCCTCTCTACAGCTCTCCCCTGACACTTGTTTCCCCTAGACCTGTCCCGGAACCGGTTCCCCGAGGTGCCAGAGGCCGCGTGCCAGCTGGTGTCCCTGGAGGGCCTGAGCCTCTACCACAATTGCCTGAGATGCCTGAACCCAGCTTTGGGGAATCTCACAGCCCTCACCTACCTCAACCTCAGGTAAGGAGGCAGGGCCAGGGGAAGGTGCAGCTTATCCTTCTCAGCCCCAAGCACCAGTGTACAGTACCCTGGGGGACCCTCCTGGTGACTTTTAGAGGAGGGCCACACTGGGGAGTGAACCCACGGCCTTTCTTCCTTCCACAGCCGAAACCAGCTGTCATCGCTGCCGTCCTACATCTGCCAGCTGCCCCTGCGGGTACTCATTGTCAGCAACAACAAACTGGGAGCCCTGCCTGCCGACATCAGCACCTTGGGGAGCCTTCGGCAGCTTGTGAGAATGGGGAGCAGGGGGAGAGAGGGACTGTAGAGCCAGGCACCAGGGACCTTTTTGGGGGAGAAGTGAAGGAAAGGCAGGATGCGCCCTAGGGATGAGGCCCAGACTAAAGGAGGTGGCCAGAGACAGGAGACAGCTCCTGGTCTTGTGGCTTCTTCCTACTTTTCTCCTCATTCCAGGATGTGAGCAGCAATGAGTTGCAGTCCCTCCCCACAGAGCTGTGCAGCCTCCCTTCCTTGCGGGATCTCAATGTTCGGAGGAACCAGCTCAGCACCCTGCCTGATGGTAAGGAAAATGAAGAATTGGAGGTGTGGGGTGGAGAAAGAGAGAGACAGACAGAAGTTCGAGAAAAGTTAGAGAAAGGGAATCTGCCACAGAAAAATAATGCTTAGTTGACCAGGGTTTTGCATTGTATCAAACAAACTAAATTATTTTATTTGTTCTTGTCCAGCAACCCTCTGAAGCTGGCAAGACCTGGGTTATTTGCTCTATTTTACAAATGTGGGGAAAGATACAGAAAGGGGAGTAGGTGAGTGCATCGGTACCCTGTAGAATCTCAAGGTCAGAAGGGGCCTTTAAGGTTATCCTGTGTCACCACTCACCCCAGCAGGAGTTCTCAAACACCTGAGTCAGATGATGCCCTGCACCTCCTCCCCAGAGAGTCTGAATCAGTGGGGCCACATGCTGGAGCCCAACCAGCTCCATTTTAATGAGCTAATTGTGATGCACCCCAACATTTGATAGCTTCTGCTCCAAAGCAGCCACACCTTCTTTTATTCAGCCAGCATTGTTTTGTATGTGTTCCCTGTGCTGTAGGTGGGGACCAGGTAAATGTGAGTGATGTCACTCAGATCTGGGGCCATCTCTTAAAATGTGGTGGCTTAATTAAATCTTAATTTAATGGGAGAGAAGCAGGAGAAAGTTCTAGAACAGGAGACTTAGAGAGCTACAGGAGCTACACAGGGAGGCACTGGCTCTACTGGGGAACTTGAGGAAGGTTTTGCTCCGAGGTGCAGCAGGAGTTGACCATTGAAGGAGAGTTCTCCACCCTCTGCAGCCTAGGCAGAGGAAACCCCATGTGCAGCGCATGTGGGTGGGAGTAAACCTGGTCCAGCATGGATGCGGTTAGAAAGTGCTAGGCAGAAAGGACCTGCGCCATGCTAACCTTGGTTTTGAAGAACAAGAGACAGGCGTCAGGTGGTCATCCATTTCCTCTGGGCTTCCCCGTACTCCTATGCTGGCCCTCTTCTAAGTCAGTAGGGGTACAAATAAACTCTGTCTGGGCCATAAAAGAGACCCCAGCAAAATGTCCTGGGGACACAGAGGAAGGAGCAATGAGTTCCAACTTAATGTTGGAAAGATTGCATGGAGAAGGTGATGTGCTGAATGAACGTTGAAAGATGTGTGGACAGAACAATGGCATTCTCCTCGTTGAGCAAAACGGCATGTGGAAAGGCCCAGAAGTCAAGGGGCTGGAGGGTTATCTGATGTGGTATGAGGATGGGCAGTGAGATGGGAAACATGGGCTGAGCCAGATCAGACAAAGGCACCCCTACCTCTGGGCAAGCACAGTCTCACCCAGGGGGCAGGGCTTGGCTAGTGAAGCGCAGGTGGGATTGCAGCCCCTCCTGCCTGGGTGCCTTTGTGTGGGGCACAGCTCACTTACCCTCAGCAACCCCAGCTGCAAGTCAGGGAAAGTTTTTGAGCAACATGGTATCAACGTTGGTTTGATTTGGGGCTTGTGATGGTCACTTGAGAAAGAAGGGGGGTGGTTGGAGTAGGGAGTTTTTGAGCAACATGGTATCAATGTTGGTTTGATTTGGGGCTTGTGATGGTCACTTGAGAAAGAAGTGGGTGGTTGGAGTAGGGAGTGGGCAGGGAGGAGAAATGGAGGAAGCACCTGGGATGGGCATGAGCTGAAGTTGATGGGGGAGGGAGGCATGAAGGTGGGCCATGTCTGAGCAGGGAGAGGAGCAGGGAGACTGTTCTCAGACAGTGCCCGCAGCCAGCCAGGCCACAGCAGAGAGTAGAGGAACTGAGCCCTTGGGCCTACTCCTGACTTATCTTCACGCACCCTCAGAGCTGGGGGACCTTCCTCTTGTCCGCCTGGATTTTTCCTGTAACCGCATCTCCCGCATCCCGGTCTCCTTCTGCCGCCTCAGGCACCTGCAGGTCATTCTGCTGGACAGCAACCCCCTGCAAAGCCCGCCTGCCCAGGTAAGAGGTGGGCCTGGGGCGGACACTGGAGACAGGGTTGAGATTGGGCGGGAGTGTGGGTGGGTCCCTTTGGTAGCCAAGTAGGATCTCGGATGCCCCTTGCTTCTCCCTAACTCCTTTCGTGCTCATCTTCACACTTAGATCTGCCTGAAGGGGAAACTTCACATCTTCAAGTATTTGTCAACAGAGGCTGGGCGGCGTGGGGGCGCTGCACTGGGGGACCTGGCCCCTTCCCGCCCCCCGAGTTTTAGCCCCTGGTAAATAAGGGTGTGGGAAGGAAGCCTGGATCCCTAATACCCCTTCCTGGCACCAATATCCCCATGGTTTCCAGAGGGAGGATGGGCCGGGGGTTGCTGCTCAGTATAGGACTGACCAGCTCTCCCTGGCTGGCCCCAGCCCAGCTGAGGACTTATTTCCGGGACGTCGGTACGATGGCGGGCTGGACTCAGGCTTCCACAGTGTTGACAGTGGCAGCAAGAGGTGGTCTGGAAATGAGGTAAGTGCCTCCCTCCCAAGGGACATTGGTGATCTCAGTCCTGGAGGAGAACCTCTGAGCCAGGACCCTTTGCCTTTTACTTCTAAATCTCAGAGTGACAGATGGCCGCTGGAGCTGTCTTCTTCCTTCCCTTGCCCAAGCATCCTGGGGAAGGGCTGGCTTAGCAGCGGACCCTAAGGCCCTGAACCCAGGAGTCCCCAGTTGTCTTCCATCTCTGCATTTCTGCATTTCCAGTCAACTGATGACTTTTCGGAGTTGTCGTTCCGGATATCAGAGCTGGCCCGGGAGCCTCGGGGGCCCAGGGAGCGGAAGGAGGATGGCTGTGGTGAGTGGTGGTGTCAGGGGCCCTGGGACTGAGGGGGATGGACAAGCCTGAAGGCCCCCATCTACTTGCTGACGTGTCCTGCCTCTCCAGCTGATGGAGACCCTGAGCAGATTGACTTCATTGACAGCCACGTGCCTGGGGAGGATGAAGAGCGAGGTGCTGCCAAGGTGAGGGGCTAGCCCTTGTCCATTGTCCGTCTGCTGTGAGAGGAGAGCTGGAGGGAGGGGCCAGTGCAGGCTTGGAGATCAGGGCTCCCTCAGTTCCTCCTTCTGCTGTTCTTTCTTCAGGAGCAGCAGCCACCAGAATTAAGCCCTGTAGCAGGGGACAGGGAGAGGGCACCAAGCAGCAGGTACCAGAGCCACCTGAGCTGGCACCTCCTTCCTTTGCTCAATCTCCTTGCACCGTCTCTCTTCTCTGACCTACTCTACCCCTCTCATCCTGCCTTTGCCCCTCAGGCGGGAGGAACTGTCTGGAGAGGAACGGCGCCGCCCGGACACATTGCAGCTGTGGCAGGAGCGTGAGCGGAGGCAGCAGCAGCAGCAACAACAGAGTGGAGTGTGGGGGGCCCTCAGGAAGGACAGGTGTGGGCTACTGTCAGGTGGTGGGCCCTGGAAATGAGTGGAAATGAGCCCTCCTGAGCTACTCTGCCCCTCAGGGTTGGCAGCCCCCTGCCTAACTGCTGACCCCACATCTCTTCCTTCACTTTCTAGCTTTCAGAAGCTGGGGGTCAGGGCTCCTGGTGGAGGTGCTACAGCCTTGTCCACTCAGGCCACTTACAAGTATGTGTCCTCCAAGACTGCACCTCCCTGAGCCCTCTCCCTGCACATCTTCCCCCTGACCATCCCTTCTAATTCCCATTCTGTCTCCTCAGCGGCATGCCCAAGTCCAGTGCCACCCAACTGGGAGCTTCAGGGGGACAGGGAGCTCCTGTCTCAGCCCCCACCTCTCAGGAGTCCCTTCCTATAGGTGGACCAGGTGTGACAGGGGCGTTGGGAAGAGGATGGGGGCTTGTGTAGGTGAGGGGTAGCCTGAGAGAAGAGTGGGACACTGAGGGGATGTCTCTCACCTGCCCCTGTCCCCTGCCTCTGTTCCCCAGTGACAGCACCTGCTCCTCGGCCACTTGGCTCCATCCAGAGACCAAATAGCTTCCTCTTCCGTTCCTCCTCTCAGAGTGGCTCAGGTGGGTCTCCCCTGCCCAGTGCTAACCCAGTGCTAATGCAGCACTAACCCCCAGGCTGCAGTCACCCCCGGGCCTGGGAGTTCTCGGGTCAATTGTCTCTTTGTGTTGAAAATCCCACAAACACAGAGACAGGAGATGTGTGTGCCAGACACTGTAATCCAGCTACAAAGTCTACAGTGGTAGTGGAGACAGCCCCCACACCCTCCTTTTCTCCAGGTCCTTCCTCACCAGACTCTGTCTTGAGACCTCGGCGATCCCCCCAGCTTCTGGACGAGAAGGAGCTGATGGCTCAGTTGCGCCAGGTAAGAGGGGTGGGATCTGCCTGAGTGGGGCCAGGGCTCAGCATGGCACCTCCTGGTTTCCTGGCCTCCCTCAATATCCTCTTTGTCCACCCTGGTGCTTTGGCTGAGGACGGGAGATGCAGGCTGGAGTTCCCTGCTGACTCTGACGTTCTCATCCCCCCATCCTCCTCCTCTCCCTGCCTTTCAGGTCCTTGAGTCGCGGCTGCAGCGGCCCCTGCCTGAGGACCTGGCAGAAGCTCTGGCCAACGGCGTCATCCTCTGTCAGCTGGCCAACCAGCTGAGGCCCCGCTCTGTGCCCTTCATTCATGTGCCCTCACCTGCTGTGGTTAGTTGGGGCCCAGGGTGGGAAGTAGGGAATGGGACAGGGGACTCCTATGGCCCTCCCTTAATCTCTTATCTTTTTTCCTTTCTCACACATCCCCAGCCAAAACTCAGTACCCTCAAGTCTCGGAAGAATGTGGAGAGTTTCTTAGAAGCCTGTCGAAAAATGGGGGTTCCTGAGGTATGGGGGGTTGATCTCAGGATCCTGGGGCTGGTCTACTATAAAGAATGGTAGCATTCTGGGCTTAGTTGAACCCTTTGCATGGATGGCAGGGTTCCATTCACAGGGAGTATGTGCTCCGCAGAAGGAAGTCCCTGTCCTGCATGCCTCCCTTCCCTGCATGCCTCTTCCCTGCACTCTGCATGTTGGCATGGCTCTGGCCCTGGCATGTGAGGGCAGGGGGTGGAAAGAATTGTCTTGCTGCTGCTGATGACGTCTGCCCTTTGTCCTTGTCCATCTGTCCTACTCTCCCTTCCCAGGCTGACCTGTGCTCGCCCTCGGATCTCCTCCAGGGCACCGCCCAGGGGCTGTGGACCACCCTGGAGGCTGTGAAGCGGGTGGGGGGCAGGGCCCCCCAACCGCTCTGGCCCCCCTCTGGTCTGGGCGGCTTCATCCTCTTCTACGTGGTCCTCATGCTGCTGCTCTATGTCGTCTACACTCGGCTCCTGGGTTCCTAGGACCTGAAGTCACCCCTTCCCCCACCACCTTGCCCTATTTCTATTTATAAGACTCCTGTGCAACCCCCATGCCCACCATTGGTGCCTTCAGCCCCTACCAAAGACACTAGTGAACCCTCCTCCCCTCACAAACACTGACCTCAGAGGCCCCACTCTGGTACCCCCAGATCCTGGGCCCCCAGCCTCTGGCCCCTCCCATCTCAGCGCTGATGGTGCCTTCATGCCTTCTCCCACCCAGCCCTGCCCTCTGCTCCCCCAGAGGGGGTGGATCTTAACCTTCCTATTTTCACTCCCTCTCCACCCCCTACTCCCCACCCCCGATATAGGGGGCTAAATTATCTATATTTTGTAGAGAGAACTCTATATTTGTAGGAGATGCAAGGCCCAGTCTGGGTCCCCATCTCATGTATAAATTGTACAGACTGTGGCTGCCTGTGTGTGTGTGTGTGTTTGCGTCTGCTCCTACTGTGGCCAGGCCCAGTCCTGGCAGTACCCATTGGGCTCTATGTGCCAGCCTGCCTACTCCAGCATTTCCCTATGGAAATGACAGGTCTTCCCTCCCCTAAGAGCCTTGGCCCCTGTGTCATCTCCCTTCTGTTATCTGCTAGCAGCTTCTTTGCATCTCATTTGTCCCCAAGCCATGTCCAGGGTGCCCTGACCTCACCTCCTACATTTTTAAGGGCCATCCTGTCAGCTTCCTTTGACCAGGCTCCTTTAGGGTATCTCCCACCCTGCCCTCTGCCCAGGGCTGGGAAGCCCAGAGGGAAAGATATGCAGGGGGATTTAATCTGGGCCCCTCCCCCCCAGGAGTCCCTGTGCCAGCCCCACCACATCCTGGAAGAGGAGGGGGCCCCAGGAAGGGGCCTCCCCTACATCGCTGCTGTCGTCCACGCACTGCTGGAGCAGTCTTAGGGGTTGAGGTAGGGGCGCAGGGCCACGACCGGCCTGGGATCCAGGAACAGAAGACAGCCAGGCCTGGGCTCTGCTCTAGCGAGGACTGGTGAGGGTGCCCTCGCCTGGCCCTGTTCCTCAGGCACCCGTTGGGTTGGAAGCAGGCCTGCCCAGCAAGGCGCCTGGATTCCTCTGAGTGTGACTGCGGGTCTGGGATGGAAGATGGGGCATCGGATGTTGTGTCAAGTGCAATAAAGAAGCTGGAAGGTCTCTAAGTTGCCGCTAGTCTCTGTATCTGCGAAGGAAAGTGGTGAAAGCAATGCATTGTGGGAAAGGGGTCGCCTCCATTCCACAGCTGGGTTCTAAGTGACCTTTGCTCAGCGCTACCCTCTGAAGGCAGGCGGGGCTGCGCAACCCCCGCCCCCACCAACAGGGGTCGCCCCCGGGACCCCAGCGGGAGCGCACGCCACGTGGCCGGAAACGCACTGAGTGTTGGCGTCGCTGCGAGGCCCTGTGAAGTGGGTGAGGTGGGCGAGGTGGGCGGGCAACCTGGACTCACCCGGACAGACAGGGTTGTGCCCAACACTGAGGGAGGCTGGGACCGAGTGGGGGCCGGGGAGGGGCAAGGCAGACCGGGTGGGAGGCCTGGGCAGCGAGGGGCCGAGCACAGAGGTGCGGCCCTGGCCTTCCCTTCCCCCAGGCGCGGCATGTTGCCCTGGCCCTTTCCACGGTGGGACGCCGGCGAGGAGCAGGCGCCTGAGGAACAGGGCCCCTCACCGTTCGGTGACCCCGGCAAGGTTTGGAACTCTGGAGAAAAAGCCCTGGGGGAACCAGGTACACCCCCACAGCACAGGTGAGGGGCACGGGCACGCTGGAGCCACTTGCGGGAAATCCGCCGTGGGGGTGGAGGGGTCCGCAGTGTGCAGACTCTCATGGCCCATACGAACAGTGGTTATGTTCCGCCTCCCCGCACCAGGCACCTTTGACCTTGCCATGGAAGTATTCAGACTTGGAGGGGGAAGGCGGGGGCGCTATGACTGGGGCATCTCAGCACCTTTCCACCTCCCAGCCCTCAGTTCCGGTCCCCAAGGCCTTCCTGGACCCGGACCCGGACCCGGAGAGAACAGCTGCGGGCCGCGCCCCGCTCAGGCCGGGTAGCTGAGCAGTACCCAGGAACCCCAGGTAGGTACTGGGCCTTGCCACCTCTACTCCTTAATACCCTTTACCCACTCCTGAGCCTGTTTTAATCTCAAATTACCCCCCCCCCCAGTTCCCTTTTCTCCCCAGAGGGCCTGGGGGATGGCCCCGTCAAGAATGACCCTGCTGGCACCATGGGACCCCAACTATGAGGCTAAAGCTGGTTCTCAGCTGGTGTGGGTGAGCAGGGGGTGCCTGTGGTGTGGGTGAGCAGGGGGTGCCTGTGGTGTGGTGTGGGTGAGCAGGGGGTGCCTGTGGTGTGGGTGAGTAGGGGGTGCCTGTGGTGTGGTGTGGGTGAGCAGGGGGTGCCTGTGGTGTGGGTGAGCAGGGGGTGCCTGTGGTGTGGTGTGGGTGAGCAGGGGGTGCCTGTGGTGTGATGTGGGTGAGCAGGGGGTGCCTGTGGTGTGGTGTGGGTGAGCAGGGGGTGCCTGTGGTGTGGTGTGGGTGAGCAGGGGGTGCCTGTGGTGTGGTGTGGGTGAGCAGGGGGTGCCTGTGGTGTGATGTGGGTGAGCAGGGGGTGCCTGTGGTGTGGTGTGGGTGAGCAGGGGGTGCCTGTGGTGTGATGTGGGTGAGCAGGGGGTGCCTGTGGTGTGGTGTGGGTGAGCAGGGGGTGCCTGTGGTGTGATGTGGGTGAGCAGGGGGTGCCTGTGGTGTGGTGTGGGTGAGCAGGGGGTGCCTGTGGTGTGATGTGGGTGAGTAGGGGGTGCCTGTGGTGTGGTGTGGGTGAGCAGGGGGTGCCTGTGGTGTGGGTGAGCAGGGGGTGCCTGTGGTGTGGTGTGGGTGAGCAGGGGGTGCCTGTGGTGTGGGTGAGCAGGGGGTGCCTGTGGTGTGGGCGAGTAGGGGGTGCCTGTGGTGTGGTGTGGGTGAGCAGGGGGTGCCTGTGGTGTGATGTGGGTGAGCAGGGGGTGCCTGTGGTGTGGTGTGGGTGAGCAGGGGGTGCCTGTGGTGTGGGTGAGTAGGGGGTGCCTGTGGTGTGGTGTGGGTGAGCAGGGGGTGCCTGTGGTGTGGTGTGGGTGAGCAGGGGGTGCCTGTGGTGTGGTGTGGGTGAGCAGGGGGTGCCTGTGGTGTGGGTGAGCAGGGGGTGCCTGTGGTGTGGGTGAGCAGGGGGTGCCTGTGGTGTGGGTGAGCAGGGGGTGCCTGTGGTGTGGTGTGGGTGAGTAGGGGGTGCCTGTGGTGTGGGTGAGTAGGGGGTGCCTGTGGTGTGGTGTGGGTGAGCAGGGGGTGCCTGTGGTGTGGGTGAGCAGGGGGTGCCTGTGGTGTGGGTGAGCAGGGGGTGCCTGTGGTGTGGTGTGGGTGAGTAGGGGGTGCCTATGGCTCTGGTGTCGGGGTGGGGCAAGCATGCTCCAGTGATCTTTCCTGACCCTCCACAGGGACCCAGCTGTGCTTCCGGTGCCTCTTTCTCAAGCCGGACTTTGTGTCATCCCTCCTTCTGGCCGCTGTATGAGGCAGCCGCAGGCAGGGACCGCAGACGCCTGACTCCTGCAGCAGTCCATCAGAATGGTGAGCAGGCGCCCAGGGATGCAGGGAACTTCCCTTGGTCCCCTCAGACTCAAGGCTTCGTGAGCTCCTTAGGGAACCAGTGCAGAGGTCCATGGGATGGGAAACCCAGCCTGGCACCCTAACAGCTTTTCTCCCTAGGATTCCCGGTGATGTGCCGTGAAGATGTCTTTCTTTCAGACCCTCTGCTGCCCCCTGGGCAGCGTGTTCCCCTGTACCTGTCCGAAACCCCTCAGCAGGTGAGCCCTTTTCCTGCCCTGGCCTTATCTCAGCCTTCATGCAGGGCTTGGGAGGAGACACTTCCCTCTCTTCTCTCCTCAGGTGATGGGCTCTCTGAAGCTGCTGCTCCCACCCCCTATCATGTCCCCCCAGGTCTGCCCCGCCCGGTCCCCTGGCTGCTGCACCACCTGGCTCAGTGGGCCTGAGCTGATTGCCCTCACTGGCCTCCTGCAGATGAGCCAGGGGGAGCCAAGACCTAGCTCCTCCTCAGGTTCCTCGGCAGTTCCCACCCCCCCTTCTGGTCCCCTAGACCCTGTCTCTGATCACGCAGGCCCCAGTGGTTCTCACTGCACTGACCCATCTCTCCCACAGACCCCAGAAACCAATTGTCCATAGCACCTCTGGGGGTACCCTGGGCGCCCTACTCCCTCAGGCAGTTCTGTTGTCAATAAATGTGTTCGTTTGCAAACAGGCTCTGTGTGGTAAGTAGCAGAATGGGGCATTCAGGCAGGGATAGGGGTCTCTTCCTCCATGGCAGCTTTGGCTGCCCTCCCCTAAAATTCTTGTTCCTCGTTGGCCACCCCCTACAGTAGGATGAGGGAATACATGGGCCTAAGACCTTTTCAGGCTGACCAAGAAAGGCACCTTTAATGAGGGGGCCCACAGTACAGTTCTCCAGACTGGGTAAGTAAGAAACAAGGATTCCATCAGCTCTGCCGTGCACGGGAAAGGGAGGACTGTGTAAGCGTGTGGCTGACATTGGGAGAGGCCATCTAGGGAGTAAGGGGGTGGCACATCATTACCTGGTGCTTTCATCCTTCTTGCGCTGAGGTCCCAGGTCAGCCTTGGAGCTGAGGGTTAGTTCTTTGGCTTGTTGGAGACACAGGCGGGCACTGCAGGTGTGGGGGGTCGGGGGGGGAGGGGAAGGTCCCTGTGGGAGTCATCAGAGGAAGGGTGGCAGCCTTGGTTCCCCTGAGACTCGGGACTGACGCTGTCCAACTTTGCAGGGAAACAGAGGATCAGAGCTTTGGCTGAGAAAGCCCAGAAATTTGTAGGATTTTTTGGAGGGGGGATGGTGTTCTAGAATTTTCTCTCTTAAAAGAATCTAACTTCTTGGGGAACTTCCTCCTGAAGACTTCCCACTGCTGGAAGTGGCAGAGTGGGCGGCAGTTCCGAAGGGGCAGCTTGGTGCCTCTGTAGGTCACCCTCAGGGGTGCCTGTGCCTTAGAACCCCTCAGTTGTGGGAACACATGGGAATGCATTCTAACTTTGCCATTTTCTCTCCCTCATCTCACTTTCCATCTGTCAGATAGACCTGGCAGACTCTCACCCTTGCCTCCAGAATTGGTTCTGGAACTTGATTTGGGGTAGCTGTGGGGGACATTGCCTCATGCTTCCAGAGGGACCAGGTCCCGGTCAATTAGTTGAGGTGGCTGGCGGGGGCGGGGGTGGGGGTCCAGTATAGCACTGTCCATTTCTAAGTGGTCTGGGGCCATGTACTCGGTGCACACATACTCCTGGGCTAGTTGGACTGGCTGATACCCTGCTGCTCTCCAGCTCGCCCCAGTGCTGGGATGGGGGCCTTGGGGCCTGTGCCCTGGCTCCCTGGCCCTGGCTTATAGGAAAAGGGGCAGGGAGCTTGAGGAAGAGGAAAACAGCTCATGGGCACTCAGTGCCCTCCCAATCCTAGAACAACTGGTGGGGAGCAGGGTTGGCAGCAGAAGGAAGGTGAGGGGGGAGGTGCTATCATAAAGTAGCCCACCCACCGCTCATGGGCTCCCATTGACTCACAGTCACTCCCGGCTCCCATGGGTATGTGGTTCCCTCCCCTCTAAGCCCTCCGAGTGTGGGGTATGAGGCTGATGCCCCAGCACCCAGGTCAGGAGGGTTGCTTGCTTGCTTCTCTCACCCAGGCACCCACTACAGCTCATACCCCTTGATCGGGCCCAGATGACTCGGATCTCATGAGGCTAGGGGACAGAGCATCTGGAGGTGCTCATCGGAGGACCCCTTGGCAGTGGCTCAGTCCTACCACTGGCACCAGCGTCCCTAAGTCGCTTCATGGCGGCCAGGAGTTTCATGAATGCTTCAGGCACCATGACATCTATTGTTTATAGCCACAGCACCCACTTGTGCACCCGAGTGGCTGAGTTTCAGGAAGAAGGAGTCTGCAAGGCCACAGCAGCACACACTGAGCAGGGACCCCAGGTAACGATGCCAGGGTGTCCTGGGGCTTCTGCAGCAGGCTCAGGACCCCCAAACCCAGGCCCAGACAGTAGACACTGTTGCCCAGGCCTCATGTCCACCTCAGCCCCTTGGGCCACAGTGTCACAGGCCAGACATCCTGAAACGGAGTGAGGGTTCAGGTCCCGGGATCCTTATGGCAACTGGAAACCTTGGAAGGACAACTGGATGATCACAGGACGGGGAGGGGAAGTGGGGCGGGGGGGGGGGGGGGCGGTAGTGTGTTGGAGTCACTGTGCTCTGCGAACGGATCAAGTGTAAACGCTTAATGTTTGAACTTGATTTCGGTGACCTAGACCAGGGAGAGGTTATGGATGGACCAAATCCACTATCGGACCCTGGCCCCATATTCTCTCCGCCCACCCCGAACTTGGGCCTCACTGCGGTGGCTGCATGCACCTCGAGGAAGGTGCCCTATCCTATCACACTTGCTGCCCCACCTCGCTGGTCCCCGCCACGCCCAGGCTGCGGCCACAGGTGCAGAGGATCATCGGGCGGCCCTGGTGCGCGTCCACGCGCTGGCTGCTGGTGCACGCACCCGCCAGGCTCACGCCGAGTTTGGGCGGTGCTCCACCAGCGAAACTTCAGTTCCGGTGACATTCGAGGTTTGGGGGCTCTGCACGGAGCAGGAGAAACGGCGGTGCTGGGACTTCTGCTTCTCAAGTGGCTGCGAAGCCTCGGTGGACTCAGATGCACGTCGAGCGACTTGCACTCTGGTGTCCCCGTGGTGACCGCCTGCGAGATTCATTCCGGCCCGAAGGCAGTCAAGTGGCCGGCAGAGGGGATGAGGCGACTGAGGAAAGGCCGGAAGTGGGGTAGAGGTGGCTGCTACCCGTCCTGATGCCCGGCCTCTCTCCAGCCCCGACATGAAGCTTATGGCAGGGGTTCTGCAGTGGCCCCTCGCTGCCTGTAGCGTGTGCCCCAGTGACTAGGACACCCTGGTCTCCGAAGATGGATCCTGGCAGGCTCCCCTCGCCTCCTCTCCTCCCACAGCTCATAACTCCCCCCCTCGCGCGCTGGACGCCAGCCCCGTGGTGGAAGTGGAGTTTGAGTCGGGACAGTCTCCACCCCACCCGCTGGGACTGGGCTCTGCAGGAGGGAGCCTGGGGGCATCTCCATTGTTTAGAGCTGACGGTGAGAAAGTGACCAGCTGAGGCGAATGAGAATGCAGCATGTAACGGTGTCAGCAGTGATGGTGCTGCTGTGGAATCCGCAGGCCTGGATCACCTGCAGCCGAGCCCCGCCACCCTTACAGCAGCCCCCTCTCCTGATTCCAGCAGTCCAATGTCCTTCCCACTCAGGACTGGTTTTCCAATATCCTTCCCACTCTTCCTTCCCGAGTAATTCTAGGAACCAGACCACCTAGCGCTGGATTGTGCTTTCAAGGAGCTGAAGGTTCTCTGGATTTGGGGTGATAGGAGGTGTCTTGGGGTAAGTAAACTTGTGGATTTCCCCTGTGTATGGCCCGTACCCACCAGAATCCAGGTCAAGAGACCATGGAAGAAGGTTCTATGGAGGAAAAGGCCGTCTGCAGGGGCAGGTCTGTCATGCTGCCCCATTACCTCAGCCCCCCCAAAATGCCACCATGGGCCAGCTGAAATCTCTGATCACAGTACAGACTTTCTGGTGGGGGTATCCTTTGCCCTTTGTTTCCTGAGAGGTTTGAGATGGGGTTGGAATTCAGACATTTAATTTTTTAATTAATTTTAGAGAGAGGAAAGGAGAAAAAACATCCATTTGTTGTTCCACTTATTCATGCATTCATTGCTTGATTCTTATATGTACCCTGATTGGGGATCAAACCCGCAACCTTGGAGTAATCAGAGGATGCTCTAACCAACTGAGCTGCCAGGCCAGGACTGGAATTCAAACATTGTGACAACTCACTTCTGATCTCCCATGGACCGACTAACTTGGGGAAGATGGCACTGGTCAGTGCCCACTCTACAAGACAAACCAGCAGTTGACACCAATGGGGGCCTTAGAAGACCTCATGACATCACTCTGATAGGAAGTAAGATACCTAAAGCGGGGAACTGGGGAGGGGAGGGGAAGAAGGGCAGGTGTAGCCTCCATTAAAGATGGTGTTTGGGGAGGAGCAGTGTCAGGAAAAGATGTAACAAGAGTACTGAAGCAAGGGAACCTGATTCTTTCCTGATTAGTCCAAGGGCCAGGACAGCCTGAGCAGCAAGAGTAGAGCTTTTCCACTTCCCAGGCCTGGAAAGAAGGGGCTGGAGTACTGGAGGAGCCAAAGGTGCAGTATGCATGGAAGCTAGCTATATCCTTCAACACCCTTTAAGGGTGATACAGGGAGTGGGATACGGGAGCCAACCAGCATCCTCAGGGTGGGTAAACAGCCAGCTGGCAGGTGGTGCCCCTCCCCCCCTCAGCAAAGCCCATCAATATGCAGGCGAGGTGCTGGCAGCTCAGGTTGTGCACTGGGGACAGTGGTAGCTGCCACTGTTGGTCAGCGTTGGCCAGGGAGAGGCAGGTATGGGGGTCTGTAAGTCGCCACCAGAACAGTATGTTCAAGGCCATAGTCCCTAGTGTGGCCTTCATCTATGTACCACATGCCAATGTGCAAAGTGGCAGGGACAAAAAAGCCATCGGCAGGCCCCCCCCTTTCCGCCTGGGTGCTGCCTGTAAGAGCAGGGCACCCATGGGGCCCACCTGCGGTGCCCCTGGCCTGGAGCCTTTTCCCACAGGTTTGATTTGAAACTACCCACAGGAGGTTCTCGTCATACCTACTCCTTTCCACTCCCCATCAGCCAAGCCACCTGGCAACACCCGTCCTGTGAAATCACGGCTGCTGTCAGAGCGCAGCTCTAGGTCACCTTAAACGGTGGGTAAAGATCAAGCAGGAAGCAGCAGGGATCTCGGTGCCTGGGTTCTGGGTAAGGAGCAGTGGTAGATGGGTTGGTAGTCGATGCCAGGTGACTTAGCCTGCTGGGTACAAAAAGAGCCTGGAGTCACATTGGCCTAATCAGTTGCCCTAGCAACACTGCCCTTGTCCTTACCCGGACAAGATTTATTCTAGCCTGTTGCCCTGGTAACTTGATGGCTCCCCGGGGACAGGAAATGGCAGAACCTCAGCTCTGCTGGGTGAGAACACTTCTCCCAACCACAGGGGTCCACCTGTGCATTCCTTTGGGATGGTGGGATGGGATTTCCACATTCTAAGTCCTTGTGGAAATACCTTAACCCGGGAGAGGAATCTAGAGGCGGCGGCTGTGGTACGAAGGCCAGGCTGTTCCCATGTGCCCTTCCCACCTCCAGTTTCCTACTCCACTGTGGAGAGTGATGCAGGGATAACGCCATACATTTAGCCCCTTCCGTCAGCCCTCCCCCACCATGGCCCCAAGGTGGACAGAATGGAGCTCTTTAGAGGTCCTGGGGACCTGCACCTGCTTCCTCACCCACAGATGACCTGTTGAAGGATAGAACCAAACCAGAGGGTGGTTGTCTGCAGAGCATGGTCATAGCAATGGTCGGGGGGAGGGGCGAGCATGAGGACTTGGTCAGAAACCTGGTGGGAGCCTGGTGAGTCCCTCCAGCCCCACGGTGTATGGGCAGTGGGGTTCAGATCTGCAACTACCAGGCAGGGCCATGCAGGACGTTAGATGCCCCAGGGGTTAGGGCAGGAGGAACACAGCTCAGTCATTTAGACATTTTCTAACAGGCGAGGGATTTTTCCATTCTTTGCCACTCACCTGGAGAGAGGAAGCCAAGCTGCCAAGAGGCAGCTGTAGTCCTAGTCTTGGCTTGTGCCTGGGGAACTCTTGACTTCTCTGCCCTGGGGTCTGAGGCTGACCCAGTGTAACTTCTGACTGGTCAACCAGCTCTGGCAGTGAGCTGGCTGGAGTCCTTATGGGACAGAGTGACTGGGAGGCAGGGAAAAGGAACTGCAGGGAGGTCCTGGGCCCAGGCGCCAAGCAGTAAGAATCACTGCAGCTCCTGGTTCTTTAAATCTCACCTCCAAACCTATTTCTGCTTAGGAAAGGAGGGGTGTGTGTGTGTGGGGGGAAGCTGGGGAAAAATAAGAAAGGCTCCTTCCCCTACTACACAGCAACGATAGCAGCTTTCCTGCCGCCCTTCCCTGGCTCTAAGCAAAGAGAATGCTAAAGAGACAGGAGGGAGGACAGAGAGATAATCAAGGGTGACAGAAAAATACTGAAAGGAAACAGACAGAACATGATAAATGCGGGGGAAAGGATGGTGTCCACCCTGGGAGACCCCACCAGGAGAGGGAAGGAGGGGAGGCTGGGAGAATGAAAACAGACACAAGACAGGATGGGTGGGAAGGTTCGGAGCCATCCTGGCTGGGCAAATGGCAGCAGCTGGAGGTATTTTCAGAAAAATCTTTGAATACAAAGTGATAACCCAATACCTGTTTCTTCTTGCTGTTACACTGTTAAAGGTAACTGGGCAGAAAAACCCAGAGAAATCCCAAGAACGAAAGGGCCAAGAGTCCCTGGGCAACTTGGAAAAGGGAGGAACCTCTTCTGACAGCAAGGCTGAGTACTGTGCCTCGCCTCCGTCAGGTGAGGTGTTTAACCCAAGCTATCTGTCTCGTCACCACACAGACAGACACCAAGGCTGTTGCCACAACATCCTCAGGTGGAAACAGTCTGGGGAGGGGCTGAGAATGCACCTGGGCGTGGTTGACAGCCACCTGTCTCCTGTCACTGTAGAGGCAGCCCTTCTCCTGCCTTGCTCCCTCCCGTTGCCAACACGGGACTCCAGTTCAGACAGGAGCTGGCTCTGTGGGCAAGGAGTCCTGTCCTGGGCCAACTGTCCTTGGCCAACAGCAGGCGGCACCACAGGCAACACAGGCAACATGAACAGCAACCCCGGCAGTCAGGTTGATTGACGTGAGGGCACCCAGCTGGCCCGAAACAAGACCGAGTGCCATTTTCTTTTTCTTTCAAATGAAATGTTCTTTTCCAACATTGCCTATTAACAGCTTTGGTGCAGAGATTTGGGGGCCAGGGAGGTACATGGAAAAAAGAAAGGAAAAAGGTAGCCAATTGCACAAAGCCTTTCCCTGGAAAAGCCCAGGCTCTGGGGTGCTCACATGTGGCTGCCCTCCCCCTACCCTCCGGAGCTCTGGCTTTGCTGGTTGAGGCACAGATGGGGATCCATCCCATTCCCCATGTAAAAGAGCTGTCTGGGAGAGGGAGAATGGCTGCTTGTGTGTATATATATATCTCTCTCTGTGTATATATATATATATAATAGGCTATATTAGAAAATTCTCTCTATATAAATATAAAACACTGGTATCCAAACATGACACCACAACTAACTAAAGTGCTTGACAGGAGTTGGACATGTCTAAGTATGTAGGTAAAACTAGTCATTCTGAGTGTCCAGGGTGAGGGAGAGAGCTAGGGAAGCAAAAACCATGGAGAAAGGGGTGTGCTGGCCCAAGCCAGGGCCCCAGCGCCTTCTCAGCCTGTCC
Organism: Eptesicus fuscus; assembly: GCF_027574615.1. Taxonomy (NCBI): domain Eukaryota; kingdom Metazoa; phylum Chordata; class Mammalia; order Chiroptera; family Vespertilionidae; genus Eptesicus; species Eptesicus fuscus. The sequence goes on from NC_072476.1 coordinate 33,291,760, forward strand.
GATCACTATCCCACGTCAGCACCACACCTCAGCCACCTTTACTGTGCTCTCCCCCCCCCCCCCGTGCTGCTGTCCACGAGAACAGTGTGGAGAGCTGGACATGGCGCCGAGTTCCCCCAGGGCAACCTGGTCGGCCTTTGCCCACAGCTTCCTCTGCCCACGGGGTTGGGAACTAAGGGAGCACTGTGTATGCTGAGGGCAGGAGAGGAGGGGGATTACTGTCATTGTAATGAATAATTTGAGAAATAAAACACTATTGCTCCTCTAAGCCAGGCCCTGCCTTCTCTCCTAGGCCTCCTGCCTGGGTGGGGGCTGGAAGGAAGAAGGGAGGAAGCTGCCTTTTATATGCAAGCTCCAAGCAAAGCATTAGCACCTCCATCTCCAAGACCCCTACCCCGCACAACAAGGCCCACTCTGGTCTCAGACCCTCAGAAATGCCACAGGCAAGTGGTCACCAGAGCTGCAGGGAGTAGAAGGGTCCCAGAGAGCAGGGAAGAGCCACCGCCACCGCCCCCCAGGACACAGTGCTACAAGAAAGGGTTGGTGGTGGGAGGTTTGGAGGCAAATGGGCTTGATGAGGATCCAGTCTGGAAAGAAACAACAACAACAAATTGTTAGATTAAAGAAGAAAAGCTGGAGGCCACAGAAGAAATGCAGTTCAGGATTGTTTTCTCCCTTAACATTACTGTGCTGAGGAAAGTGGGAACTCGAAGGAGCTAAGAGCCAAGTGGAGGCGGTGGGTGTTGGGGGAGATGACAGGGCAGAGAAGAACTGAGGCCCATCAACTACCCCACTCATCCCTGGCTGGGACAAGGCAGAACTTTATGAGGAAGGGGTCTAAATTCCACCCCACATCACCCTCTTCTAGGATTCTGTCCCCAAGCCCCAGAGTGCGAGGCCATGCCCCACACCTTGGTGGACCGGGGCACTCACCATGAAGGGATTGGTGGAGACGCCCCCTGGCTGGCTGAGTGGCCTCTGTTCCAGCTTGGCTGATCCTAAGTCACTGAAGGAAGATCCTGGGAAGCAAGAGCAAAAACTCAGCACACATGAGCCCTGCCCCTCATGCTGGTGCTGACCTGCTCTGTCTCCTCCCTGCAGGGCAGGCACAGCTACCTCCCAGGTGCACAGTGAGAGGGCACCTTCCTAAAGACGGGAATAAAGGTATGGAGCGGTCAGAGTACACAGGCAGGTCTGGTGCTTCCCTGATTCCTCCCCTATAGTCCCAAATGGAATTAGCTTGCACGTCTGGCTCCCTAATATTCCGGTGGGTGGGTGTAACACACGTGTATACGTGTGCACACACGCACACACAGAGTCGCTGGGGTGGGAAATGGGGGGAGAGGAAGGAGGGTGAGTTCTGCCTCCTTTACCATTCTGCTGCTGAGTCATCGAGGTCTGCAGGGAGAACATTGGTGGTGGGAAGGTGCTGGCAAAGGCCCCGGTGGGTGGCACCGCCTGGGAGAAGCCAGGTCCAGCACTGCTCATCCCAAAGCCAGGTCCTGTGGAGTGAGGGACATGAGGCTCAGGCGGAGCTCTGGAACACAGGCTGGAGAAAAGTTCTTCCTAAATCCTTCCAAGATGGGAAAACAGAATGGAGTTTTTTCCTAACCAGAGGTACCCAGTAGAAGTACCCTGAATGAGCCAGAGAGCTCTTCAGCTTCCATGCAACACACCAAACCTGCCTGCTTCCTGCCCATATGAACACTACACAGAACTGGGGGCAGCTTTAGGCTACCTATTAAACTGCATAAATAAAAAGCTAATTATCAGCCCTTTCTGTGCCTCAGTTATCTCATTTCTAAAATGGAGCAGTACCTATCTCCTGGGGCCACCGTGAAAATGAAATAACAGATGTACAGCACTTAGCACTGGGCCTGCCACGTGCCACACCACTGGAAGCTGTTATTCTTCTCTCTTCATGCCTCAAGGTTTTGGAGAACAAAAAAAGGGATGGTAGTGCATGAAGAAAGAGAACAGGAGAGGCAGGGTGAGAGGAGACCATACCACTCTGGCTCATGAGGGCAGGGAACAGGGTCATGATTTCAGGTGGCTCACCTTCGGACACCGTGGGTTGGAGAAAGAGGAATCACTGTCACTGCCAGTCAACACTAAAACAACCTTAGAACTGATGCAGGTAAACAGCAGTCTACTTCTCTAATTCTGAAATTCTGATTCTGAAACTTGGGTGCTTCTACTTTTTGCCCACTAAAATGGGTCTGGCCTGGGCTGGGGGAGAAGGGGGGTAGGGGGACTAGTTTGGGAAGACCACAACTGCTGGCTGAGGCTGCCTGCTGCTCCTCCTGACAGTGTGCGAGGAGGAGTGAGGGGAGAGAGGTACAGAGAAATTGGTGCTGTGAGAGACAGGGACAGGGACAGTCTGGAAGGCTTACCTGTGGCCAAGCCATTGGGCTGGAATGGGTTTGTGGAAGGCAGCTGAGGGTGAGCAGCAGGTGCTGTGAAAGGGTTGGTGAACGCTGCTCAGGGTGGAACGGGGTAGAGATGAGAAAAAAAGATGGTTATTTTTTCCCCATTTGCTTAATATTGTGATAACTGAGCATTCCTCTAACTCTTCTCTCCATTCCACCCACCCCTGCCCAGAGTTCTCAATTCCCTCTAGGACGTGGATTCCCTCCCTGGGTCTTCACAGGCAGGACTCACCTCCAAAGGCAAGCCCTGTGCCGCCACCTCCGCCAGGTGTGGCCGACTGGAGTGTGGGCACCTGGCTGGTCATCCCAAAGATGCTGCAATGTGGGGAGAGAGGTCAGCATGCACAGCTTCCAGGACCAAGGAGATAACCTGGGCAAGGGACTGGGAGATGGCAAACCCAGTGCTGCCAGACAGGAGCTGAGTGGGCTGGGAAGAGCAAGGCCAGGGTTTCTTGGCCCCCTCTCCTGCCCTAAGGCAAACCATGTCTGTGCCTACCTGCTAGGGAGGCTTCCAGCTGATGCCCCAGGTCCCAGGAGGCCGCCCATATCGGTGAGGCTGTGGGGCTGACTGGCAGGTGCAAGAGGGGAGGCACCAAATGGAGTCACCTGGCTGCTCCCTGGTAAGTCATAGGAAATAAAACAGGGAGTGTTAGGCCGGAGACAAGATGGAAAGGGCAGGAGAAGAGAAGATGGGGTGCAGTGGAGGAGTGGAGTGATCACATGAGAGGCACCACCTGGGTTCTCTGAGCCAGCCCAGTCTTCCCACCATCACCCAGTTCAGGAGGGCTTGTCTCCCACTGAGAATTCCAGGCCGTGGGATACTCGGCTTTCAATCTTCCTAGTGCTCAAAGCCGCCGCCGCTGAGGGAAAAGCAGCTTTCTCCGAGAGCAGGAGGGATGGTGACCTGACTTACACTCTCCATTTTCCCCCCAAGAGGCTGTAATTGACTCGAAGCAGCATTTCCACTGATGGATAAATCATATGAAGGGCAGACAGAGAGGCTGGGGGAAGAGCTATTGAAGGGCAGAAAGGTCCAAGGACACTTGGGAGAATCTCATGAGATGGCCCTGGAGTTGATGAACATAAATCTCCAGCCATCAGCACTCCCCTCGGAGCCACCTCTGTTTTTGGGAAGCCACCCTGATGCTAGGAGCTTAGATTAGGGCTCAGGGACACTGCTCACTGGGCAGAGCGCCTGCAGGTTCTCCTGCCCTCCCTGGGGTTCACATCTAAAAAGAAAAAGCAGAGGACAAGCCCCACGTGGGAGTTTTACAAAACAGCCTGCAGAGCAGGAGTCCTGGAAATCCTGAGCAATCTCGTCTCACAGGAAGAGGCCTAAGGCCCTGTCATTTTCCGAAAGCCTCTTTATCTATGTGTCTACAGATCATCTGTCAACCACTCTGAGCTGTTGTGAGGGTATAACAAAGCTACAAATGAAAAAAGTTTTATTTTTATGAGTGCTGGAAGACTCATTACTGAAGGGAAAACACACTTTGCATAGTGTCTGCAACATGATGGTGCTCAAGAATGAATAGCTCTGGCAGAGTAGCTCAGTTGGTTAGAGCACGGTCCCTGAACACCAAGGGTTCAATTCCCTAAGGCAAACCCATGTTAGGGCACATACAGGAATCAATCAAATGAATGTGCAGATGGGTGAAGCAACAACTGGCTGTCTCTCTCTCTCAAATAATAATCCTACCTAATAATAGACAAATATGCAAATTGACCGAACCTTCGCTATGCCCACGATTGGCCAGGAGGAGCGGGGGGGGGGGCGGGACTCGGGGTGGTCGGGGTAGCCGATTGGGCCAGCAGGACACTGAGCTTGCTTCGCCAGCGGCGGCCTCTGGGACAGCGAGCTCACGTCCCACCGCGGATTATCAAAAGCGGGGGAGCTGGGTGCCTGTCCACTCAGGCACCAGCGGACAGGCACCCAGCTCCCCCGTGATCGAAAGCGAAAGCGTGTAGGGGACCCTACACGTGCATGATTCAATCATGCACTGGGCCTCTAGTAATAATAATAAAAGACTATTTGAATAGGTAAAGTGAGAAGAACTGGATTCTACTTGTGGCTCTACCACTGTGATTATAGCAAACCATTTCATTCTCCATTTTTTTCTCACCCTCTCACAGGGTAGCTATAAAGACCCTCTAAGTGTTTTGAAATCTAAAATATAACACAAATGTGAGGTATTATCATAACATATGATTTAAGAAATGATCTGTAGGGTCAGAGAGGCAAGACAGAGTCTAAAAGGAAACATGATGATAGAGAGGAACCAAGATGGCGGCATGGTTAAACAACTAATCTGCTGCCTCGCACAACAATTTCAAAAATACAACTAAAAGACAAAATGTCTACCACCCAGAACCACGGGAAAGCTGGCTGAGAGGTAGATTTACAACTAAGGGGAGAAAGGAGCACAAACGCTGAAAAGCTGAGTGAGGTACGGAGGCGCGCGAATCGGGCTGGCGGCGGGCGACTGGGTGCGCGGTTTTTCTTCAACCCACAGGGAGACAAGCTCCCGATCACTCTGAAATCCAGTTTCTGGGGACACTCGGGGGACCCAGACACCTACGGGGAGAAGCTGGACTCTCGGCCATCGGGTCGGAAAGTGAGAGTGACTTTTTTGCAGAGGTGCGCCCAGCAATCATTGTTTTACTGCGCTGGAACGCGGGGCGCAGGGACTTGGAAAGGGGAAAGGCAGAGACGGCTGACGCCAGCCATCGCCGTTGGCCATGCCCCAGCCTAGTGATGGCCTGAGACCCCGCCCAGCCCTGAGACCCCGCCCCACACATTCTACAAACCCGCCCAGGCTCCACACAGCGGCTTTTGCATATAAATGGCCTGTTCTGTGGCAGCTCAACCAAATTAACTGCAGCTCCAGTCAGACTGCTCCAAAACCGCCCAAGCAAAGGAGGAGAAAACTAGTTCTTGCTGTAGCTCCTGCTGGGGGACACACAGTACACAAGGGTAAACCAAGAGTGTCCACCTCAAGTAACTGGGAGGCTGACCCATTGAACCAATAGGACATCTAGTACACAAAGCTACCCTACCAACTTAGGGAAGCAGAGAATATGAGAAGGCAAGGAAACAGATCACAAACCAAAGAAATGGAGGAGAACAAGCGACTGGACATAGAGTTCAAAACTACGGTTATAAGGTTTTTCAAGAATTTCATGGAAAAGGCCGATAAATTCAATGAGACCCTCGAGGATATGAAAAAGGACCAACTAGAAATTAAACATACACTGACTGAGATAAAAAATATTATACAGAGACCCAACAGCAGACTAGAGGATCGCAAGCATCAACTCAAAGATTTGGAATACAAAGAGGCCAAGGACACGCCTCCAGAGAAGCATGAAGAGAAGAGAATTCAGAAAGTTGAAGATAGTGTAAGAAGCCTCTGGGACAACTTCAAGCGAACCAACATCAGAATTATTGGGGGTACCAGAAGAAGAGAGAGAGCAAGATGCTGAAAACCTATTTGAAGAAATAATGAACGAAAACTTCCCCCACCTGATGAAATAGACTTACAAGTCCAGGAAGCACACACAACCCCAAACAAAAGGAATCCAAAGAGGACCACACCAAGACACATCATAATTAAAATGCCAAGGGCAAAAGACAAGGAGAGAATCTTACAAGCAGCAAGAGAAAAACAGTTAGTTACCTACAAGGGAGCTCCCATACGATTATCAGCTAATTTCTCAACAGAAACCATGCAGGCCAGACGGGAGTGGCAAGAAATATTCAAAGTGATGAATAGCAGGAACCTACAACCAAGATTACTCTACCCAGCAAAGTTATCGTTCAGAATTGAAGGGCAGATAAAGAGCTTCACAGGTAAGAAAAAGCTAAAGGAGTTCATCACCACCAAACCAGTATTATATGAAATGCTGAAAGGTATTCTTTAAAAAGAGGAAAAAGAAGAAGAAAGATAAAAATTATGAACAACAAATACATATCTATCAACAAGTGAATCTAAAAGTCAAGTGAATTAAAAATCTGAGGAACAGAATAAACTGGTGAACTTAATAGAATCAGAGGCATAGAATGGGAGTGGATAGATAATTCTCAGGGGGAAAGGGGTGTCTGTGTGGGGAGTACGGGAAGAGACTGGACAAAAATCATACACCTATGGATAAGGACAGTGGGGGGGAGGTAAGGGAAGAGGGGAGGTAAGGGAAGAGGAGGGGTGGGAACTGGGTGGTGGGGAGATATGGGGGGAAAAGGAGAAACAAATATAATCTGAACAATAAAGATTAATTTAAAAAAATAATAAAAAAATAAAAGGAAACATGATGGCTGGCTCAGAACATGAACACAAGTGAAGAAGACCCTCCCTAGACCCTCAACTCCAGCCTTTCCACATGCTCTGCCTCTGCCTTGAACAAGAGGCCCTACCCATGACCTTGGCCTGCTAACTCCTACTCACCCTTTGGGCTTAACAAAACCATGTCTTTAGACTAGCCTTTCCTGATGCACTAATGTGAATTCGATCCTGGTTTTCCTCTCAGAGCACCTTGTTCTTTTCCTTCGGAGCACTTGACATATTTGTAGTAATAAATAAAAGTACTGCTAGATCAATTCCACTGCCAGGAATTTTCTTACAGATATAACTTACATGCGCAAACATGATGTACAGGGTTAACTGCAGCACTGTTTAACTGCAAAAGACTGAATCATCCTAAATATTCATCAACAGGGGACTGATTAAATAAATAATGATATATACATATGTTGGACTATTAAAAAAGTGAGGAAGCTGCTAATGTATTGATTAAAAAAAAAAAGATCTAATAGTACCATAAAGTTTAAAAAAATCAAGGTGCACAACAGTATATATATTATGCCATAAAATCTGTAAAAAAAAAAAAAAAGAGCGAGAGAGACAGAGAGGCAGGATAGTAAAAAATGAGTAAATGAAGGCCATCGGCTTCTCTTCCCAGAGGTATGCCTGTGGAGAGGAGTTGTGACAAGAGACTAGCACGGGTAAGGCTGTGGAAACATCCTGTAGAATGGGAAACTTTAAGCATATTGTGGGGAAAAGGGAATATGCCAGCAAAGGGAAATGAAGTAGAAGTGTTATTCAGATAAAACTGATGTGACAAAGCCCTGCAGAAAGTGGGAAACGGTGAGAGGGATCCTTCACAATGGAAGACACTTTTCCTCTCAGAGACAAGAGGAAAAAGAAGGGAAAGGAAAAGATAAAGGATACAAGGAAGGAAACGGCAAAGCCAAGCTGGTTCTCACATCTGTGTTGCTCCCTGGCTCCTTAAAACCTCATCCTGTTTTCTTGTCAATCAAGTTTTTTTTTTTTTTTTTCTGAATGCCCAGAACTGTAATTTGAATCTCCATGCTTTTTCTTTTCTAAAGGTTTAGCTGTATTCCTCCAAAACCTTGTTTAAAGGTATCTTCACTGTACTAGGCACGGAGCATAACTGATGGTGACCAGGCTCTAACAGGGAGAAGCTGAGAACCCAGCAGGTAAGACAGGTGCCCAGAGCCTGCCTACTGCAAGGTTCCAAAGATGGGCTGCTTCCCAGCACTTAAAAGACGGTGCTCTCCTGGCCACACTTCTTCTCCAACCCCTGGACTTCCTACAGGAACAAGTGCTAGGCTATCATGCCACTGCACATTCTTGGTCTTCAATCCTCTCCACTCCACAGGCCATGAAGAAGGCTGGAAGACCAGCAGGGGGCTGTTGGAGCTTCTGATTTTCCAGCCCCAGGTCCTTTCCTTGCCTGATTGACTCAGGGTACATGGAATTTCTGAGCGAACACAGCTCCCTTAGATCAGACTTTTCAGTCCTGCTCTGGGCCCTCATGTCAGGGAACTCCCCTCAGTGAGGACCAGGTCCTCTGCCCTCCCAGGCTGAGAGAGGGGCTGTGGTTCCATCTGCAAGCAGTGTTGTGTGTCTCCTGGTGAACAGCAGAGGGCAGAACTGGCCCTTACTTGAAGTGAACACCGTAGAGAGCACATTCTCAGAAAGGAGGCCACAGCTAGGAATATCTGTGCTTGAGTTTGCTTCTAATACACTTCCAGAGCCTCACTTCTGGAGCTGTATTTGTACACACGTCGTATAGCCGTTTCAGGGGGAAACTGCAGTTTTAGAAACCTCCCCTCCCCATACTCCCTCTCAGAAATATAAAAATACAACCAGGCTTGTCAGAAGAAATACCCACCTCTCACCAACATCTCCCTACTTCATACCCAATAGTTCTTTTTTTAAAAATTAATTTCAGAGAGGAAGAGAGAGTGAGAGAGTAACATCAATGACGAGAGAGAATCATTGGTTGGCTGCTTCCTACACGTCCCCTACTGGGGATCAAGCCTGCAACCTGGGCATGTGCCCTTGACCAGAATCAAACCTGGGACCCCTCAGCCCACAGGCCAACTCTCTATCTTCTGAACCAAACCAGCTAGGGCCCAATAGTTCTTTTAAAAATATATTTTTTATTGATTTCAGAGAGGAAGGGAGATGGAGAAAGAGATTGATTCAACAATGATGAGAGAGAATCATTGATTATCTGCTTCTTGCTCGCCCCCTACTGGGAATCAAGCCCGGAACGGGACATGTGCCCTGACTGGGAATCGAACCTTGACCTCCTTCCTGGTTCATAGGTTGACACTCAACCACTGAGACACACCAGGTGGGCCCAATAGTTCTTTTATATCACACACACAGAAACAACCTCATGATCATGATATGGTACAAAGTGAATGGAATCTGCCACTTATCAGCTATTCAATTTTGGCCAAGTCACTGATCAAGTTGAGCCAGTTTTCTCTCCTGCAAAATGAGGACTCTTTCATTCCTCCTGGAGATAATCCGAGGATGCTTCTAGCAATGGCAAGAGCCTCATAAATGCTGGTTGGCTCTGGATATGGTTGCAGACTCTGCATTTTGAGATGGTCAGACACCGAACAAAAGTTTCACCCCAGTTTCAGCCAGGAATGGCTCCAGGGCTAATGCCTTCTTTTTCTCCTTTAAAATATTTAAAACAATCAACTGTGCTAGGAATGCATTTCTGCACAGACCAACTTATAATAACCTTGTATAGACTGTTTCCGTTAGAGCTCCAGTTCCCAAGAACACTTTCCTCTTGCTAACCTGAATATTCCTGTACCAATTTACATTCTTACCAACAGCTCACAAAAGGGCCCATTTGCCTGGCTGGTATGGCTCAGTGGTTGAGTGTCAGCCTCTGAACCAGGAGGTCATGGTTTGATTCCCGGTCAGGGCACATGCCTGGGTTGAGGACTTGATCCCCAATAGCAAGTGTGCAGGAGACAGCCGATCAATGATTCTCTCTCATCACTGATGTTTCTATTCCTCTCTCCCTCTCCTTCTGCTGAAATAATAATAAAAAAGGCCCCATTTCCCCACAAAATATTGGCCATTATCAATCTTTAAAATTTTTGCTAATATAATGTCAAAATGAATATTTTATCCTAATTTGCATCTGATTAGTTGGGTCAAAGACATTTTCATATTTTTTCTGGGTATTATCTGCTCGTATCCTTTGCCCATTATCCTATTCTTTCTTATTTATAGGTGTTTTATAAAACACATTATGGCTATTAGCTTTTTGTCTATCTTCCAGGTTGTAAGTATCTCTTCCCTGTTTCATGCCTTTAAGTTTTATTTAGGACATTTTTTACCATATAGAATGTGACCTGTGTAATTTCTATTTGTTAGTATTTATGAAGATTTTGTTTCCCCCTACAAATTTCCCAAATTGTAAAATAGTTATATGTTTGCAAATGCTATATATTCTGCCTTTTGTTTACAAAATTCTATTTATATTTATTAGGTCAAACTTGTTAAAGTGTTACTCAAATGGTTGACTTCCTTCCTTAACTGTCTATCTACTTTATTAATTTTGTGAGTCTATTATAGTCTCCCTCTCTGTTGGTTTATTAAATTTTAATTGTCTAATAGTTATTGCTTTATGAATTTCAAGGTTACCCTGTCAGTTAAACTTACTTTTTAAACTTTTATCAATATAAAAATGTCTCTTCTTGTCCCATTCAAAAATATGAAAATAAAATAAAAACAAAAGCAAGTAGCCAGTTCAGTGTCACAGTGGGAAGGCTGTGGGCAGAGCAAGAGGCAGGAAGCCTGGGCCCAGGGTCGAGGTCTGCCATTCTGTGGGTTGCACGAATAGGGAAACGATTGAACTGTCTCATCTGGAGAATGGCTAAATTTGAAGAGTTCCTTCCAGACCTAAAAACTCAAGGATCAGAGGACCTGAGGTAAGCTCCTAACTTGGGTGGCTATAGGATAGGCAGAATAACTTACCAAAGCTGTAACTTCCAGTTAGCATCCCACTGGCTGGCAATGAGGGTTTAGGAGGGAAAGGGCAGGAAGGTGGGAGAAAGAAAAAGAGCGTAAGTCACTGGCTTTCCTCAGACATCTGCTCTTTACAGAACTCCAGCTGCCCTCCCGCATCCAAGGAAGTCCAAACACTCTGGAAGCTGAATGCTTTAAGGCAATCTTAGACTCTTTCAATTGTACAACATAAACTACACAACACAGGGTTTGCAGGCTTCTGCTCTAAGAGGGATGGGTGAGGACTTCTGGAGACTGCCTTGGACTTTGACCCAGCCCTTGCCCTTTGGGCATTTTGCAACACAGACAATGGAGCACTCTAGAGGAAAGGTCATGTCCTTTCTCAATTTTTCTGCTTCCCAGTCAGAAAACTCCTAGTGCACAACCCGCATAGCTCCTGCTGAAATTTTAGCCATTTCCCTTCCATTAAAAAATAGAACAATAACCCTGGCTGGTTTGGCTCAGTGGATAGAGTGTTGGCCTTCGGACTGAAGGGTCCTGGGTTCAATTCCGGTCAAGGGCACATGCCTGGGTTGCGGGCTCGATCCCCAGTAGGGGGTGTGCAGGAGGCAGCTGATAAATGATTTTCATCATTGATGTTTCTCTCTCTCCCTCTCCCTTCCTCTCTGAATAAAAAAATAAATAAAAATAGAACAATAGAGCCCCCTCTTCATCACAAAAATCATCTCCTCAGACTCCTCTCAGCCTTTCCTAGAGCGTCTCTTTGTATCCTTTGTACAGTTCTTTAGGCTGGTGCAGATGTGAATGAAAGGTGATGTATGGATGTGAACAGCTGGATGCAGCTGGGAGAAAGGAAACCACCAGAGAGGCAGAGTTTACCTGTGGCTGTTGGCTGGGCCTGAAACGGGGTTTGGCGAGCCAGAGGAATGCTTCCAAATGCAGAAGAGCTGGGGCTACTGCCAAAGGCATCGAAGTTGGCAAAGCCCCCATGGGAAGGTGTCTGGCCTATAGGTTAAGGGAATATATAGATAAAATGTATTTTAATATACAGTAATATACACTAACTAGAATAATGAAATAATAATAGAATAATATACACTAATTCTAAAGGCCTTCAAAGGCCACCCGATGAGGCATCTGCCTTTCCACAGGATCCTTTTCACAGGGAGATGGCAGGGGCTTTTGGCAGAGAGCTAGACACATGTGGGGGAAAGGGGATCTCAGAGGCTCTAAGTTCACTCCCACCACCTTTTTATCCTTACTCCATGAGGCATTAACATTTTTGTCAGGGACTAGTTTGAGCAGAATCATGTGGGGGGAAAATTATTTTCTGGGGGAGAAAGGGGCTTGAAAAGCAAAAAGGGAAACCAGGTACCACTTTATTCAACTCTATTATTGGCTATTGCTGATCTTTGAGAAGACATTAGGGTATATGGAAGACATGATAATCCTCCTGCTCCCATTTTAATAGAGTGAAAGTAATAAAAAGTCCATTTCCAGTGTTCTAAAAGAACGTGCCAGGAGCCCCAGCTCCCAAACATAATCCCTGGTACCCCCTTGACCCCAACCCGCCCAGCCTTGAGGCTTCGGAATCACCATCACGTTTGTTCATGTGAAGACAGCCAAGGCCAAGTAAAACCTGGTCACCCGGGGAAGTGAATTTTTGTGTTAAGGGTGCATACGTTGTAGTAAGGTACTTATCCCAAGTCCCACTTACCCCCAAAGGCTGGGAATGCAGCAAATGATGGTCCTGTCTGGGGAGCAGCAAAGGGGTCTCCACCAATGTCAGCCAGCAGGTCAGTACTGGCTTTCTTGGCCGAGGAGTGGGGAGGTGGCTGAGCGCTCCGGGGCTGAGATATCCGAGCCTGAGACTGGCTAACAGACTTGGAGGAGAAGACATTACATATAGCACTTGGAATCCCAGAAATGCCAGCCCCTGCAGGGCTCCCCAGGCGACCCCCAGATAGGCAAGTGGAGGGAGAGGAGAGCAAGAAACTGCTCTCAACTGAGAGGATTCCTGGGCAGAAACTGCCTTAGCTTCTCTCATACCTAATTCCTCTGTCTTCTCAGGACACCAGCTCCCAGAACCACACATTTTAGAGCATTCTAGTTACGGTAACTCTGAGATATACAGGAATATTGCCCGACAGTCCCCCTGGAGCTGTTACCTCCTCATCTTTCCCAGGTGCTTGAAGCAGAGTCCCGGCCCCTTCTGTGTTTCCTTGGAGGAATGGTCAGGTTTGGAGTTCATACTCTGACTTCCCTAAATACCACTTCCTGTTGGTTCTTTCTTCCAAAAGATATGAGTCCAAGGTGACAGATGCAAGACATAGGTAACAGCAGGGCTGAGAACCAACTCACAGCTCCTTAACTGTTGTCTACTAAGTCCAGGAGATTTAGGAAACTGATAGTCCTGTCTCCCAAATCCCAAAATAATCCTGAAGGGCAGATCTGAGAGTTACCTGGCTAGAGGTGGAGGCATCAGCTGAAAGAGATGACACAGGGTCCCCCAGAAGTGGACGCAGAGGCTTCCCTTCCGGGATGGAGCCCTGGACAGAGGTGGAGGCACTGCCTTTGGTGTAAGTGGGCCCCTTGACTTGATCTGGGGGGACATACCTTCGAGAAAGAATAGTTAGGTTGAAAGGAGAGGATTAAAACCTTGGACCATGCTCACCTTAGGTGCTTGGAAAAACACAGGTTATAGCAGTCAAAATCCTTTTTCATTTTTTCCTAATTTTCTTTTTTGAACTAAAAGGAATTTAGCAACAAAGCAAAGTTCTGCCTATCTTGAGATTCCCCTTTACTGTCAGATGCTCATTTTTTTTTTCTGCAGGACATTCAGTTTGCTCTGGCTTATGCCTACTGTTTCCTCCTCTTTCTGACATGCCAAACCATCTAGGTTTCAAGTGTAACATCTGCAATAATGCTGATGAATAGTGATCCTATTTTCAACTTCCTACTCAAGGTCCCTCCTTTTATTCCTGGGTATTTCTTCAGATTCTCAATCTCATAGTAAGAGCTCAAAACCTCATCTTCTAAGAGCTCAAAACCTCTCCTGCCAGGTCCTGCTACTTTTTATAAAATCCCTCTCACTATAGTGTCTGTGGTCTCTATTTTGGAAGAATCTTCCTTCTCGTGAGGACACCCCCAGGAGGGAATCCAAAGTGCTGCTTTATCCACCACACCAATCTCCTTGCATTCTCTTCTCTACCCTATAGTTACTCCCAACATGCTCATGCCCAAAAAATCAAACAATAAGAAGTGACACCTCGGGAAAGAAAAGGTAGGGGAGAACAGAGACGTTGCTTTCCTGTTCCAGAAAACAACATACATACAAATCATGAATGAAATGATGGGCTAAAAGCAAAAAATTATATAGGACATATATAAAATCAGGTGAACTATAAATAGTGACCCCACACTCCCACAGGCCTAGCTCCCCCTCCAATTAGTCTACCATCTCCCCAAAAGAGGGGACATCAAAGCTGCAAGGTTAGTGACCAAGAACAAGTTATCTTTCCATGTAGCTTTATTATTTTGAAGGCAGAATTTAGCCCTAACCGAATCTGAGTGAAACAGACTAAACCCAAGTCTACCTTTTGAGAGAAGCCCCAATTCAACTCTGGAATCTGGACTATCAGATGAAGTATGTATTGGACCCATGTATTCATATCAATCTCTTTTTTCCTCCTTACCATCTCTTCTTCTCATATTTTTCCTGGAGAAATTCCTTCACTTTCTGAGGATCCCTGGAATCTGGTATTAAAGATGTCCGAGCATCAAAAAGACCCAGCCAAATCTTCCTGCAAACCTAAAGGAATGGAGTTAGGTGACAGAGGAGTTGGGGCAGAAAGTATGAAAGGGGAATGATACCACTTCCAGGATATTCATCAATAAATATCTACTGAGCATGGACACAGTGTGAAGACATGATCCCCTGTCCTCACAGAGCTGTCATCTAATGGGGAGGTCATGCTTTAAATAAAAAAAATAAATAAACTTATAATTATATAATCTGACACATATTATAAAATAGAGGCCCGGTGCACGAGATTCGTGCACTGGTGTGTGTGTGTGTGTGTGTGTGTGTGTGTGTGTGTGTGTGGTCCCTCAGCCCAGCCTGCACCCTCTCACAGTCTGGGACCCTTCACTCCTCACCGCCTGCCTGCAGCGGAGGTGGGAGAGGCTCCTGCCACCGATGTTGCGCTCACCAACTGTGAGCCTGGCTACTGTTCTGGCTGAGCTGCACTCCCTCTGTGGGAGCGCACTGACCATGGGGGAGGGGGGACAGGCAGCTCCTGTGTAGAGCGTCTACCCCTGGTGGTCAGTGCACGTCATAGCAACTGGTTGTTCTGCAGTTCGGTCGATTTGCATATTATGCTTTTATTATATAGGAGGATTAGAGGGCCATGAGAATTATGGGAACTAAATTTGGATGGGGTGAGGTCAGGGGCAATTTTCAGAGCTGTGGCTTCTAGAACACCCTCCAGAGGCCCTTGTTTGCACCCTCCAAGTAAGCCAATCACTTGTAAGCTAGGCGTACTGCTAACACCAAGGATGACATCTTCCTATCAGCAGATTTAGCTGAGGAAGGGGTTTAACTCACTTTCAAGTAAATGACAAGGACTTAAACCTGGGTTGCTAAGGCTCAAGTCAGCTCCAGGAGATCTTAATGAGGAGGCAGGCCCAGTCAACTCTAAATGCTCATCAAGGTGGAACGCTAACCATTTTCCCCCTCAAGTGCCCAGGGATAACCCTCTGCAGAGATTTTGCTCCTTTCCCTGATTCCTCCAACAAGGGGCCTACAAACCACAATTTGTATAACTGAGATCTGTAAATATACATAAGGCAAGATATCTTATATACTAAAAAAAATAAGAGAAACTTGACCAGAAAGGAAACTGAAGCGTTTTTCTGTAAACTTAAGACAAAGCTCTCCAGCAGATAGGGCAACTACACATAGCCTGTAATACTCCATCAGCTTCTGCTCACCTCATTTCCACGGGATTGCAGGAATACTACTTCAGGCTCAGTGAAAGTTGTCATGGAGATGGATTTGACTCGATGCGGGGGGTTCAGGCCTCTCCTGTGGGAGAGAAATAGAAAGAAAGCAAAGTATAATGCAGTTAGCGCTGCAGGTCTGTTTATGGGAGGGGAGGAAGGGAGAAAGGATAAAACAACACATAAATTAACCTCAAGTAGAACTTCCTGCCTGAGCTACTTCCTAATTCAAAGAAAGAAAGGAAGCAAGAATATTTTGGAGGCTTCTAATAAGAGACAAGGACGACAGAGTGAAGAACATATTGTGATCCCAGTCATTCTGGAGAGGAAGTCAGAGACTGCCCCTCCAGAGCCCTCCTCTATCTTGGCTCAGGCCCCAACAGTTCAGTGTTCAGCTGAGGGGGTACTTCTGGCAACTCAGCTGTGCAACCACTTCCCATTTCCTGTGTTATCATTGTTTGAGACCTACAGCACATCCTCAAGGTCCCAGAGCCCATCTATTTCTCAAGAACAAGAAAGACAAAAATAAAGGCCCAGGATAATTCCTGATTAATACTAATAAAGATAAGGTTTGAAGACAAAAAACTGAGTCCCCAGGCTAGCTGCCGCTCCTCGTGTCTATACAGAAGGTCGGCATGGTAGCAGGAATAGAGAGGGTCCCTCTCTTTCATGAAGAAACCTCTGGGAAAAGAAATATTCTGGACTTTCTCATTTCTAGATCTTTCAATGAAGCAGGAGGAAGTCAGGTTCAACGCAAGCAGGTTTCTCATACCTTAAGCTTGACTCTGCTCTAGACCTGCTGCCCTCATCAGATTAAGACAAAACTGGCTAAACCCAAACAAATAAACTGGTCCCTGGGGCCAGGAATGGAAGACCACAGGCACATTCAGGAAAGACAGTCCAAATGATGAGGCCTCTTCAAACTGTTACTCCCCTAGAAAAAGTGAGTGAGCCAAGATGTGAAAATAAAAGTACTGTAACTCTAGAACAGGGTCCTGGCTGATGCCCTCAGGAAAGCAAAGGGGGGAGGAAGAGATAACAAAATTCACCAAATGAAAATCCTAGAGAAAGGGGGGAAAACACATTCATGCTTACAGGTGCGCACACAGAGTGAAGATGCTCCTGCCCGGTCTGGAAGGACGGCAGTGTTGGGGTTAGTGTAAGTGAAAATGGGGGGGCTGGGAGGGAAGACAGATGACACAGCACCGAGTGAACAGTAAAGGGCAGGCCCCTTTTGGACAGGACATTGGAGGCTACAATGGAGGCTACAACTGAGGGCACTTTGAATAATTCTGCTGCTAGACTTTTCAGTAAAGGGTCTGAAAATACTCCTTTAAAAACAAGCCATATCAATGAGGAAAGATAATAGCAAGGAGAACCAAAAGCCAGGCTTTGTTCCTACATGCCAAACAATAGCTCTTAAACTTGATCTGCCCTGAAGACTCTCTTCTGATCACATTTCAGAGATATTCCAGTTTTCTCTCCTGAAGCCTCTCTTACTAATGGCTTGGTTTTGTTTCGTTTTGAAGTCCAGACAGCCTACTTCTATATTCCTTCCCTTGCCCTTTCTCACCTTAACAACTAGGCCCTTCCCTCTCAGAAAACAGACCTTTGTGAGGTCTAGCCAGAGCAGACCTCTCTGACCTGATGATCCTGGTCCTCGTCTTCACCTCCCACTAACAAATATTTACTTTGCCAAAACACAAGGCTCCTTGGGGGATACAAAAATCACGGAACCCAGTCCTCAATCACCGGACTGCTGGCTTGTAAGAAGGAACCAAGGAGCCTGGACAAGAGTACTTCTCAACGCAGTAGGGTGTGACTTAGCCACACAGCTGGATCAGGGAGAATGAGCACCATGATGCAGCAGTGGAGGAAGGAAGAGAAATGGTGACAGGGGGAAAGTAAAAATATATTATGTTTACACTTGAAAAACAGATTCTAAGCCTATCACACAAAGGTCACTGACATTTCCAGAAAGAAGAACCAGGAACTGTTAGCAAAGTATAAACAGGGAGGTGTGCTTCCTTGTAGGGGGAGGGGAAGCGACTTGACCCCATGTATCAATCTAGAGGGGATGCTTAGAACAACAAAACTTTCTTTAATTTTTTTTTATTGATTTCAGACAGGAAGGAAGACAGAGAGAGAGAGCGAAACATCACTGATGAGAGAGATTCATTGATTGGCTGCCTTTTGCACACCCTCATTGGGGATTGAGCCTGTAACTCGGGCATGTTGCCCTGACCCATGCCCTCACCGGGGAATCGAACTGTGACCTCCTAGTTCATAGGTTGAGGCTCAACCACTGAGCCACGCCAGGCCAACAGAACTTTCTATGGCTAAGCTTTTTGAGGGGGAGGAAGGATGAGACAGGATAAAGGGAAGGCAGAGAAACTAAGTAATTTAGGTTCGTTGGGCCAAATGAATCTGATGGAATAGGATGTTTCCAAAGCATAACAACCATTGCTTTGACCTTAATGTCTGTAGATTGGCTTATGTACTATAACCAGAGCCACAGAAGAGGGGCAGAGAGAGTTCTCTATAAGGCAATACCACATTCTGCAGCCCAGAAGGACTAGTTCCATGGCCTATGAGTCAGAATTTGTTTCTGAATCATAGAAGCCATTGCTGGCTGAGAGAAGCAATTTAGAAACAAGAGCCCCTCCCTCCCGGTAGATGACATTAAGTTGTCTAAGAGTATTTCTTCCCCTTGGGTACATACCAGGGTCAGCCAGTGGGTCAGATGTGAGTCACTGGCCTAGAATTAAACAGACCCAACCCTCCAACTTGTATGTAGTCTTCCCAAATTAACTTTCAGGTTCTCCCCAAAAGAAGTGAGAACTAGAAGGAGGTACCCTTCTGTTATTTCTAAATAGGAGGTGCTGGGGGAAATATAGAGATAAATTTATTTGCCCAGAATAGTGCAAGTTTTTCTAGTTGAAAGCAAGTACATTATTAGGATGCAAATCCTTCAGCCCAGTAATAACGTCTTTTTCCACTTCAGTTTCCTTTTCCCCAAAATGAACCTAAATAACATTTGAAGTCCTCAATCTTTAGAGTACTCTGAATTACTTGGCAAGTGAAGCAACTTGCAGAGATACTAAAGTCTGCCCAATTCTCTCGCTTAGCCTTTCTCTCCCCTCCCTCTATTAAGCACCCTAATATTTCTACAGATACCACATCTTTTGTTTCTCTGTGGTCATCACCCTCAAACTGGCCCATATTTTGCTTCTAGCTTGCTTCATAAAGCCTCAAACCTGCTCAGCTGCTCAGATGAGAAGGTTCTGCCAGGTCAACAATGGAAAAAAACAGTTCCACCCAGCACCCAAGTTCTTTCACTTGTGCCAAATCTGAACTTGGGAATTCCTTACCTCTGAATATTTGTGTTCAAATTCGTACACCCCAGTTTGTATTTCTTAGCCTAAGTAGGGGTTAGCTAACCAGTTTAGTCCTTACCTTGAACCCAAACATCATCAAGAAGAGTCCCTAATAGGAAGTATCCCTATTACCCTGCTCCAGGGTCAAATTCACTAATTTTAGGAAACTTCTTCCTAATCTAAATTCCCCTGCTTCAAGCCATTTCCTGTTGTTGTTCCTCAGTGACAATGATAAACAGCTGACTTCTCTTGTAGTCACTAAAATCCTGATATTATCTTCAGGCTCAATGCTAACCCTTTTACAATTTTTTCCTTTCTTCTCTTTTCTTTGGTAACTTATTATTTTCTTAGGGGATTTTAAAGTTGTCCAAGGGCCTCATGTGATCAAGTGCTTTAATCTGTAATTTAGTGAAACTCTGTCCACCTCAGCCCAGCAGAGGAGGATATGAAAGGTGAGGTGGGAGGGGATGGAGAAATGGGATTAAAATAAGGGCAAGGTACATGTCTCTCTCTCCAACCCAGACAGATGGAAAAGTACTGAATTATTAACACACACCTTTCCCTTCGTGGAGATAAAAAGTGCTTCCATGAGGAGCCACCCCTAACAAACCAGACAGGGAAACTAAGTGACAAAGAGGGTAGGAACTTGTCACAAATAAAGAGCTATCAAGCACATCTCTTGACACCCAGCCCAGAGCTCTGCGCACCTTGATACTGACTTAATGCCACCATCAGAGTAAAGTTGTGCAGAAGTAGAAGAGACAAGTATCCACTGAGACTTGAAGGACAATGGCTTAAACCAGTGGTCGGCAAACTCATTAGTCAACAGAGTCAAATATCAACAGAACAACGATTGAAATCTCTTTTGAGAGCCAAATGTTTTAAACTTAAACTTCTTCTAACACCACTTCTTCAAAATAGACTCGCCCAGGCCATGGTATTTTGTGGAAGAGCCACACTCAAGAGGCCAAAGAGCCGCATGTAGCTCATGAGCCACAGTTTGCCGACCACAGGCTTAAACGATGGACCCAAACAGTCATGTCAGGGAAGCATGTCACATACTTTGCTGGAAAAACTGGGTTGCCCATCCCTGATGTCAATGCATTTCAGGCCTCACCATGCTTTCTTCTTACAGAAAAGGGGTTTATTCATTGAGGCAAGCAAGCAAACCAGAACAAGGAAGAACATCTAAGGCTCTGCTTTAGAAATCCTTTTTAACAGCGATTTTACCCCAACCTAGCTTCAAATAGCAGATTCATCCTTTGGTAGAAGAATCAGAAAAATAAACAATCTAGCACGTGTACATGTACAGGGTGGGGCAAAAGTAGATTTAGAATTGTGAGTACTCAAAATACAGCTTATTCTTGTATTTTTATTAATTACTGTATTATTTTCCATACAATCATGGGCAAATTAAAAGGATCTATACCAGGTTAAGGAAATTAGGTATTGGAAGAAAACCAATGAATAAAAACTAGGTCAAATTTGGGACCTACAATTGTGGTAGCATGTATGTAAATTTAGAAACAGCAGAAACAGCCTCTCTCTCTCTCTCTCTCTCTCTCTCTCTCTCTCTCTCTCAGGCCCTCACACCAAAACTGTGGGTTTTTGCTACAGCTGAGAAAGTATTTCTCATTAAAAAAGAGATAGCGAGAATGAGCTTACATGTGCAGAGAAGAAGGCTTAGTCATCACCCACCCACCAATATTAAAATCTGAATTTTTCTTCAGATCTTGGGAAATTCAACTCTGGCTGGAACAGTCAACCTTGCTACATCAGCCAATCCAGCCAGCTTGTAATTCTGGTTATTCTTCTCACTGCCCCCAGAATACTCCATCCCTCTAAGAGGTAAACATATTTGTAACACACTCAACAGAAAACTGTCTTTCAAAATACCAAGCCAATTCTGCTGTCTCCTTTCTCTGGAGATGGTGCTAAGTATGGTACTTCAATTTCACCCTCAATATCCTCTTCATTTTTTGTTGTTAATCCTCACCGGAGGGTATTTTTTCCATTGATTTTTAGAGAGAGTGGAAGGAAAGAAAGAAAAGGGAGAAAGAGAAATATTGATATGAAAGGGACACATTGATTGGTTGCTTCCCCAACTGCCCTGAGACCAGGGTGGGGATCAAAGCTGCAACCCAGGTATGTGCCCTTGACTGGGAATCAAATCCTCGACCCTTCATTTCGTGGACCAACACTCTAACCACTGAGTGACACTGGCCAGGGTTCCTCTTCATTTTAACAAAGAATATTTCTTCTCTTTTTATCATCCTACCTCAATATGAGTTCCCACCACTCTCTGGCCCATGCTGAGCTTTATTTTACTCCATCACATTTATCACTACCTGCAAATATATCTTTAATTATTTATTTACAGTCCATGGCCTCTATTAGGATGTAAGCTACATGAATCCGGGTACTTTTGTCAATTTTATTACCATACCTCCAACACCTAAAACAGTGTCTGGGGCTTGATAGACACTCAGTAAGTATTTGTTGACTGACTGAATAAATGAATGTGCAGGCTTTTGGCCGATCAGTTTTCACCACCGCAAAAATCCTAATCTATGGGCAATCAACCATGTGGATTTATGGTGTCAACTTGTGTATGTGTCACTGTGGAGCCATGCCTCTCCACTGCCTGCTGGATTGTGTGTGTTCCCTCCCTCACTCTGCAGAATGCAGTAAGCATGCCCCATCTCACACATTCTGCCTCTGGCCACCTGCCAGCTCCCAGCCCTGCCCACACCAGAGGGCACAGGTAGTAGTTTGTAAAGACACCTTTACAAGGTTTATATGCCTTGCTCTAGTCCATGCTAATTAGAACTCCAATTAGCAAATGAGAAGTACCACTGGAACCCAGGCAGAGAGTCACAGTCAAGGAAACTAAGGCTTTCTTAGAGAATTTCAACTGATATTTCTTTCTTTATAACC
This sequence comes from Eptesicus fuscus, assembly GCF_027574615.1. Taxonomy (NCBI): domain Eukaryota; kingdom Metazoa; phylum Chordata; class Mammalia; order Chiroptera; family Vespertilionidae; genus Eptesicus; species Eptesicus fuscus. The sequence goes on from NC_072476.1 coordinate 33,313,807, forward strand.
TCAACATGCCTTCAGTTCAGTTTCATTTAGCGGCCCAGCCCCTTCTTGATCCTTCACTCTACTGTGACTTCCTGCTAACATAGGGTTGGCCTAGCTTCCCAATCACCAAAATATGTTCCCTAAAGTCTACCACTTCAAGAATCACCCGGAATGGTGCACCTAGGCCCGGGTGAGCCCAAGTGGCCCTGGGTCTGGGGGAGGCCAAGCATCCCTGGGTCCGGGTGAGACCATGTGTCCCAGGATCCGGGTGAGGCCTCGTGCACCTAGGCCCGGGTGAGCCCAAGTGGCCCTGGGTCTGGGAGAGGCCAAGCGTCCCTGGGTCTGGGTGAGACCAATCGTCCCTGGATCCGGATGAGGCCTCGTGCACCTAGGCCCGGGTGAGCCCAAGTGGCCCTGGGTATGGGAGTGGCCAAACGTTCCTGGGTCTGGGTGAGACCATGTGTCCCTGGATCCAGGTGAGGCCTTGTGCAACTAAGCCCGGGTGAGGCCACGTGCCCCTGGGTCTGGGAGAGGCCAAGCGTCCCTGGGTACGGGTGAAGCCAGATCCTGGGTCCGGGTGAGGCCGTGCGCCCCTGGATCCATCCGGGTGAGGCTGGGTCCCAGGCCCGGGTGAGACCACGCGCCCCTTGGGTATGGGTGAGGCGACGTGCCCCTTAGTCCAGGTGACGCCGTGCCCCTGGGTTCGGCCGAGACCAAACCAGAGGGAGTCGGACCTCCATTACCACCATTTGTCCACCATCCAGAGCTGAGGGGTCAGTGCTGACATGTACACATAAGGAACTACTGGACATCGAAATTGGGTCTCAAAAGAACTGTTGGTCCAGGGGGAAGCTCGCTACAGATTGATTCATTTGCCTGTCAGCATAAATATTATTGCTCGTCTCACATTCAGTTCTTATTAGTATATATCTAGTGACATTTGATCTCATTCATCTAGAGGAAATGATGAACAACATAGACTGAGGAACAAGAACAGAACCAGAATCAAGGAGGCATCGATCGGACTATCGGGCCTCAGAGGGAGGATAGGGGAGGGTAGGGAGAGGGTGGGGGGAGGGGGAGAGTTCAACCAAAGGACCTGTATGCATGCATATAAGCCTATCCAACGGTTAAGTTCAACAGGGGATTGGGGCATGCGTGGGGAGAGGGGTGGGATGGGAATGGGGGGATGAGGACAAATATGTGACACCTTAATCAATAAAGAAATTTAAAAAAAAAAAAAAAAAAAAAAAAAAAGAATCACCCGGAATGATTCTCATAATGCTTTATCAAAATACTAAGCAAAAATGTCCTTTCTAGAATTTTTAAGAACAAAACAAAACAAAAAAAAGGAGCTAGTATATTCCTACCATTTGTTCCCATTGGAACTTAAATTCCTAAAAAGCTAAGCCCTCGAGATTCCAACATGGGGCCGGAGTAAATGGAAGCTAACTGACGCTCCCAGGACCAAACAGGAATTACAACTAAAATACAGAAAAACCATCCTGAAGAATCAACTGGAGAGTAGCTGGAGAGAACACCGATAACCAAGGACAGAAAGTGGAGACCACATAAGGACTGACCTCAGAAACAAACAAACAGACAAAAAGCTAAGTCCTAGTCTGAGATACACACGCCTTAGACCAGGGGAGGGGAACCCTTTTTCTGCCAAGGGCCATTTGGTTCTTTATAACATCATTCGAGGGCCATACAAAATTATCAGCTTAAAAATTAACCTGCTATATTTGGTCAAACATTTAATTAACTAGCTGTTAATGCCTTGGCAGGATCAGATCAAATTATTTCGTGGGCCTTATATGGCCTGAGGGCTGGACGTTCCCCACCCCTGCCTCAGACAGAGCCAGGCCTCTTGGGGTACTTTTCTGTTCATCAACCCTTACGACATACTCACCTCCACCCAGTGTCTCTCCCGATCACAATCATTTGACTTTTCATTAGCGGGATCAACAATAACGACCACTGGAGAAAGTGGTCAAGTTTTGCAAACTGCGCACTGATATTTAAGGAGTTAACTTTTCCAGCAAAAGAAACCAGGTTTTTAATGTGTCCCATTTCCCTTGCCCCTCCTACTGTCCTGATTGAAGGATATTCATTATAAAAGGGAAATGTTGTCTGTGGATACTTTAAAGCAAGATCTATAAAATTATGATAACGATGTCAGCACTTCCAGGGTTTTATCTTTCATTCCATCACAGCTAACCATGGGAATGAATTAACACTGTTTCTTAGGACCTAATATCATCAATTTTAACCCTCTGCTTTTCTTTATTTTTTTCCAGACTCTATAAGCAGATTTTCCTTTTCATAACAAGGTCTTCAGGAATCTGCTCTCTTTCTACTTTATGCTATAAATATTCCTAAATTTTGCTCCGTCTCTCCTCAGAGTACTTGTCCTAATCTCTAGTTTCTATCATTTTGCTTCACTTGCATTTCTACCACAGCTTTTGACACATTTCTATTTGGGTTCTAAACCATTATCCCAAGAGCCACAGTGGCTTTTACTTAGACCAAAGTCAAGTCCATTCTCACAACACCCAAGTGAGATTGACCAGGACAAAGCAGTTTGGCAAAGGAGATAAAAACTGAATATAGAAGTTATCCTAAACTGTATCTTAGAAGACCTGGATCCTCATTTCTGACCTGCCATGATCATAACTAATATCAAACAACAAATGCTGAAAACAGCAAGCCCCATAAGGTATTGGATAAATTACTAAACCTCTCTTTGCTTCTGTTTTCCCATCTGTCAAGCAAGAACAATACTGCTCTCTCCTTGGCTCCTGAAGGTGTAAGAAGAAACAAGGAAAGCATTCCTTGTTAAAACGAGCTGGTTTGGTTCTGTGGCTAGAGCGTCAGCCTCTGGACTGAAGGATTCCAATCAAGGGCACATGCCGGGTTGTGGGCTTGATCCCCAGTAGGGGTCATGCAGGAGGCAGCGGATCAATGATTCTCTCTCGTCATTGATGTTTCTCTCTCTCTCCCTTTCCCTTCCTCTCTGAAATCAATACATAAAAAAATGAAACCAATGACCAAACTAATGTATTAAAACAATACTAAAAAACAGTAATAATAAACCCCTTGATAAAAAAATATAAATATAGAGATTCAGGCTTGGTATCAAATGTTAATCATGTATCTAACCAAATAATTCCCTAAGGGGGTTAAAGAAACTTACTATATAACCAGAAAATGGGCTAGAACTGTGGTTCTCAATTAGCTCAGGCATGGCCAAATACAGTGCCAGTGCCAAGTACATCGAATCAGATTATACAACCATTCTCCTCTCTCCCTCAATCTAGGAAGAGTTGCAAGGTGTTACTACTAGGATCAAACCATGGCAACAAGGAGCTTAAAGATGTAAATTATTACACTTAAGGATGGCTCATCCAGATCTACAAACCGTTGGAAAAGTTAGGCTCTCTAACAGGGCAACCCATCAGCTCTCATCACTTAGATCTGTAAGATACCTACTAGTACCAGCACTTCTGGATAGCATTTCAAAGCCCTGCAAGGTGAGGACCTGCACCTGAGCACGTGAATGGGATCCTTACCTGCCACTGTCTCCGTGCTCTCAACCTGGGTTGATGTGCCAATTTTAACTTGGTTTCTCCATCTCACACTCCAGGATGGCCACAAGCCACAAGGAAGAAAGGTACTCCTTCATCTTGAGCCCAGTTTGCCCTACGTCTTTCCTTTCTGTCCTCCGTCTACATGAAGTTCCCTTTCAAGGTTTATGTCATTCTCTAGCCTTTTAAATCTCCAACCACCTCCCCTCAGTTCTCTTCAACCATCCCCACTTTCGGTTCTCCCTGCCTCCCGTAGGGAGTTTCTCCATTCCTCCCCCGTGTCCTTCCTTTCCCCTGCAACGCGACTCCAATCGGGTGTCTTGCCTCCGCTGCCCCTTTCCTCTCCCCATGACACCTCTGCAACAGAGGACTTTCTCACCACATCCGGCGCGTCCCCAGGCCTCCCCGCCACCCCCCACCTCGGCTCTGTCCCTTCGCTGGCCTGCACGCCGACTCTCCGCCACTCCTTCCCGATCCCCCTTCCCCCCGCGCCAGTCCACTCACAGGAGGCCGGAGCAGGTGGTGCAGACGAAGCTGCCCACGGTGATATCCACGTAGGTGACCCCGCGCTGGGCGCACTCGAAGCAGTGGCGGTTCCCGGCCTGGCTGCAGCCGCCCAGCTCCCGCACCCGGCGACACCACACCTCCGAAGCCGCCTCCGCCTCCGTCTTTCCCCCGCCGACCCCGCCACCCGGCCCCGGGCCCTTCTTCGCCGCCATCACCATGACGGCCCACTCCCTCGGACTTCCTCCCAGCAAATCAGCAATCGCCCCTTCCCGTTCAACCACTACCGCCTTCCCGCCTCCTCAGTCGCCTCCGCACGCCTGACTCCCCAGACAGAAGCTGGGGAGCCCGCGGCGTCCGCGCGAGACTCTTCAGCCCCAAGCCTCGCCTATCCTGCACACTGATTGGCTAGTCCCCTCCCACCTCCTCACTCTGATTGGCCCGACATTAGACGGCCTCTAGATGCGGTAGCCGCCAATGCCACACCCTGCTGCCTAGAGACCTTAGGCCTCTGCCATTGGCCCGCAAGGATCCTGGCCGCGAAGACTGTGCGTGCCCCCCTCTTGTTCCCTCCCCATCTCGCCACAGCCTGCAAGGCGCCCGCCTCCCGGACCATTAGGGTGAATTCTCGGAACTTGGGCTCCGACGCCTATTCTGATTGGCTGTCAAGGTTGCAAAGGTAGCAAGCAGGAGTGTAGATGTCCCGCGCATGCGCAGTTCTGGTTCTCCGACTGATGACATTAATTCCCGCCAAATTTCAAAGTCCTAGTCTTAGCTAGACTGTACAGAGAAGTACGCAAAGCAGAAGAGAAGTGGCCATAAGGAGACCGAGGGGAGAGGGAAAGATGGAGCTCTCAGAGGAAGGGAGGGAGGGGAGAAAGTGCTTTATACATGCTATTTTATTTAATCCTACCCTATGCCATAGGAAATTTCATTTTACAGTATTAGGTTATACAATTTACAGTAGGTCACACACTGGTACGTGGCCCAGCCAGAATTCTGATATGAGTTGTCTTACTACAGATATATATATATAGTAAGACGAATTCTGATATGAGTCGTCTTACTACAGATATATATATAGTAAGACGAATTCTTATATGAGTCATCTTACTACAGATATATATATAGTAAGACGAATTCTGATATGAGTCGTCTTACTACAGATATATATATATATATATATATATATATATATTTATATTTTTTTTTCATTTCAGAGAGAGGAAGGAAGAAGGAAAGATAGACACATCAATGAAGAGAAAGGATATTTGTGTGTTGCATGCCCCCTACTGGGGGTCGAGACTGCAACCTGGGCATGTGCCCTGAACGGAAATCAACTGGTGACCTCTTGGTTCCTGGGTCGATGCCCAACCAAGGAGCCACTCTGGCGGGGCAAATCTGGGTCATTTTACTTTAGGAACCCTGCTTTTTATCACCACACAATCCATGGAATAGTATTTGACCATTCATTTGACAAACACTTATTGACTACCTACTAGGTTTCAGGCACTGTTCTGGACAACCAATCAAATTCCTATCTTCATGGGGCTTACATTCTAGTAGGGGAAGGCACACAATGAATAGTTACAGAATTATCAGTTAGTGATACTTTCTATGCAGAGAATTAAAATAAGCTATTGTAAACGAGAGTGACTTGCCCAGCCCCTGTTGCTCAGTGGTTGAACGTGGACCCATGAACCAGGAGGTCATGGAATATGACCAGGTTGTGGGCTCTGGGGTACAGTGGGCAGCCCATCAGTGATTCTCTCTCATTGTTGATGTTTCTCTCTCTCTCTCTCTCTCTCTCTCTCTCTCTCTCTCTTCCTCTCTCTGAAATCAATAAAAACTTTTTTTAAAAAGTGACTTGTTGGATATTTTAGACTGTTCAGTAAAACTATCTCTAATGCAGTGATATTTAAGCTGAAACCTGATTAACAAAAAGGAGTCAGCCATGAGGAGACCTGAGGAGGAGCAAGCCGGGCAGAAGAAAGTATAAAGGCCCTAAAGCATGACCAAGTTTTGTGTGTTGAAGCAGCAAAAAAGAAAGCCAGAGTAGATGAAGCATGGGGAAATGAGTGAAAAGTGGGAGGGATTATACTGGAGTGGAACCAGATTATGCAGAACCTTCCAGACTTTGGTTAGGAGTTAGGATTTTCTTCTAAGTGTGATGGGAAGCTGGCTGAATTCATTAGAATTAGGTCCCACTGTGACAGAAAACCCAAAACAATTGGGGCTTAAGCCAGGTGAAGTTTATTTCTCTCTCATGAGATAGTCTATGTAGGCATTCTAGGGCTAGTGGGCTGCTCCACTGTGCCAGAGACCTAGGCTCCTTCTACCTGTTGCTCCATAACACATTACCTACACTCCCAAGTTTACCTCATGATCTATCCTAGCTTCAGCCATCATGTCTGTTACAGCAGCAGGGAGATCCTGTTCTATTTAAGGACATGCCATGAAACTGTACACAGCCACATTGGTCAGAACTCAGTCACATGAACACACCTAAGTGCAAAGAGGGACTCTGAAAAATGTATTCTTTTTTAAAATATATTTTTTATTGATTTCAGAGAGGAAGGAAGAGGGAGAGAGAGATAGAAACATTAATGAGAGAGAATCATTGATTAGCTGCCTCCTGCATGCCCCCTACTAAGGATCCAGCCTGCAACCTGGGCATGTACCCTAACCAGGAATTGAACCTCCTAGTTCATAGGTCAATGCTCAACCACTCAGCTATGCTGGCTGGGCTGAAAAATGTATTCTTTATTTTGGGCCTCCATGTGCTCACCTAAACTTCAGAGGTTCTGTTACTGATGTTGAAAGGGAGAAAGGATATTAGGATAAAACCACAGTCTCAGCCACAGAAGCCATTGGAAAGATTGTAGCCAGGGCAAGATGTGATCTGACTTTCAGTTTTCAAAAAAAATAATTCTATGCCGAAACCGGTTTCGCTCAGTGGATAGAGCGTCGGCCTGCAGACTCAAGGGTCCCGGGTTCGATTCCGGTCAAGGGCATGTACCTTGGTTGCGGGCACATCCCCAGTGGGGGGTGTGCAAGAGGCAGCTGATCAATGTTTCTAACTCTCTATCCCTCTCTCTTCCTCTCTGTAGAAAATCAATAAAATATATTAATAATAATAATAATAATAATTCTGGCCCTAGCTGGTTTGGCTCAGTGGATAGAGCATCAGCCTTCGGACTGAAGGGTCGTGGATTCGATTCCAGTCAAGGGCACATGGCCTGGTTCGTGGACTTGATCCCCAGTAGGGGGGTGTGCAGGAGGCAGCCAATCAATGATTCTCTCTCATCATTGATGTTTCTACTGCTCTCTCCCTCTCACTTCCTCTCTGAAATAAAATATATATATATATATATATATATATATATATATATATATATATATCTGTCCACTATAGGGGAAATGGTTATAGGTAAGTAAGATCGGAAGTAGGGCAATTGGGAAATAAGTTCAGCAGTACAGTGAAAGGTAATGGTGGCATAGACCATGGTGATAGGAGTGGGTTGGAAAGAAATGGATGGATTCAGAGAATGTTTTGGATATAAAATCCATAGGACTTGTTAATGGAATACAGGTGGGAGTCGAGGGAAAGAGGAATCAATGACAACCTCTTTAGGGAAGTGCCATTCAATAGAACTCTTTTTGATGGTGGAAATGTTCCATTTATGACTGTCTAATATGGTAGCTACTAGCCACACGTAGCTATTGAGCACTTGAAATGAGGCTAGTAAAACTGAGACCCTGAAAATTTTATTTTACTTAATGTTAATAAAATCAAATTTAAGTTTAAATAGCCACATGTGGTTAATGGCAACCATATTGGACAGGGAAGCTCTACATTTTGTTTTGAGCAACTGGGCAGCTTATGGTGCCATTTATTGGAAAAGGGGGTACTGTAGCAGGAGCAGATCAGGGGATACTGACAGCTAAAATTTAGTAGTTTTATTTTGGACATGTTGACTTGAGACCCTTGGGATGCCTCCAAGGAGTTGATCAAATAGGCAGGTAGATATATAGTCTGGATTTGCAGGAGTTTTAGGAGTCATCAGTATAAAGCAGTTATTTAAACCCATGGGACTGGAAGAGGTTGCGTAGGCATATCATGTAGACAGAGAAGAGAGCCCAGAACTAACTAAGCTCTGGGCGCCCCAATGTGTACCTTGTTCCATTTTTCCGTTATCAAAACCACAAATGCACTTTAAGTCCTTAACAGGAGGCAACACCAAGTCACATCCAGATATGCAGATGTGACATCTCAAACCACTTTAAACATTTCTTCTAAATTTCAGAATTCACAGTTACCAAGTGCTGCCCATTCCTCCTAAGGTTTCTCATTAGCCAACGGTTATTTCTTACCATCCCAAAACCTGAACAAATTGGTAGACTTAGCTGCCATCAAACCTGGTGTATACAATAGTGGGGGAGGAAAATTAGAACATTAATATGGATTGTGATAGCTTTCTATTAATTTGTACCACTGGCTATAGTGGTACAAGGAGGCACCCACCTCTATCCCTCCCAGGCCCTATTAGGGAGTAATAACCCTTCATAATCAGGGGGAGCACTCTAGCACAGGAACATCCTCTTCTGCATTGCCTTAGTGGCAAGAGGAATTCCAAATGGAGAGGTAGAACCCTTATTGGGTTACCTGCTGAAAACATCTCATCCTTAGGAGATGGAAAGCAAACATTTTTAAGAGAGAAGTAATAGGAGAGCTGCCACCCTCCATCCCCACCCAACTCTTTGTTTCTGGACGTCTATATTGCCCGAGGGAGAATTGACACTGCATTTCAGTCACTGTTTGAGATCACATATCACTTTCTGCAAGAAAGCATCCTAGCCTCATGGTGCAGTCTCCTGGATACTGCTAGATCTGTTTTCAGAACATTTCATTGTTCTATAAGGCCAGCTGCTTCTAGTGGATGGGAAATATGATAATGGCCCATGGCTTGCCAACTGTCTTATTTCTTTCACTGGGAAGTGAGTTTCTTGGTTGGAGACAATTTTGTCTGGACCACATTTGTGTTATGCAAAGTCAATAATTCCAGGGATGGTGAAATAGTCAGAGGCATGACCTGCTGGGAAAGAAAACCTAAATACAGAAGAAACATTTTTTTTTCCAGTGTGTATAAATCACCACACCCTCTGTGAGAGAAGGAACCTGATAGTATTGAACCTGCCACTAAATTCCTGACAGGTTCCCAAAAAGTTGGATGCTCTAGTATAGCCTCAGGACTGTACCAGTCTCCTAGTGAGTTCACTGACTGTTTATAATACCTTTTCCCCAGCTGATTATCTTCATTTTCCAGGTAGAGGTCACGTTATCTTCAAATAACGACAGTTTTAACTTCTTTTGATTTTTCTATCTCTAATTACTTTCTCTTGTCTAATTAAGTTGTTAAATGTACTTAGTTAATAGTGGAAATCTTTTCTTATTTTCCAAGAAAAGAAATATAATAAGAAACTCTACAAGAAAGCTGTAGTTTCCCTGACTGTGACTATGCCTGGGTACCTCTCATTTGCTAAAGTAGAGTTCTGATTAGCATGAGCTGGAGCAAGGCATAAAAGCTTTCAAAGGAACCTTAACAAAGTAATACCTGTGTCCTTCTGTGCCGCGCCAGCACAGCCAAGGGTTCGGCGAGCCTGAGCAGGGGCGACGAAGGATGGAGAAATGACAGACAAAGAGAAAAAGCTGGGTCTAGGTCGATCTTCTGTGCCTTGCTGAGGCCACAGAACCCATCCAGACTGCAAAGCTGAGGCTTTATTTATAATCAGGGACAAATGAGGTAATCTAAAATGTTGTTGTAAGTTTCACTTGTTTTGGCAGCACTTGCTGCCCCTCTCACAGCCCACTAGCTACCCAGGAAAGATCTAGGGAGCAGTCACAAGATCAAGCTTAATCATGCTTAGAGGACTGTGCCCTCCAAGCTGGGACTTGTTTGCGACTTTGCCAGCAGGTCAGTCCGAGGCTTAACCCTATAACCGCTTCCTACATCCTTCGATGTACTGTGGGAAGGGCTGGGGGCTGGCAGGTGGGCCACAGGTAGAACGTGTGAGGTGGGGGGCACGCTTATTGCAGGTTGCAGAGTGAAGAGGAAGCACACACAGTCCAGCAGGCAGTGGTGAGGCCTAGCTCCAAAGTGACACACACCAGTTAACATCTTAAATTAAAGATCTTAATATCCCTCCCTTTAATGAAAGTATATCTTTGTTTTCCCATAAATCTTGATGTTGATTATTGGGTTAGCAAATATATTTTATTTTATTGAAGAAGCATCCATTTTTCCCATTTTATTGATAGTTCTACTGTTTTTTGTTTGTTGTTTTTTCATAACTTAATTTCTGATTGTATCCATTTATTTCTTCTGCTCTGTTAGGTTTATTTTGTTATTCTTTTTCTAATTTCTTGAGTTGGATGCTTACTTATTTTAACTTTTTATTAAATAGGGTCAAAAACATTTTATATGAACACTGTTTTAGTTATAGCTCATAGATTCTAACATGTTATGGTGTTTATTATTATTTTCTAAATATCCTGCATTTTTATTTTTTTTTATTGACTCCAGAGTTTCTTTTAAAAGAGAACAATAAAGCACTGGCCAGTGTTGTTCAGTAGTTAGTGTTGGCCCTCAAACCAAAGGGTCATGGGTTTGATTCCCAGTCAAGGACACTACCTGGGTTTCAGGGTTTGCTCCCCGCCTCCTGTCAGGGTGCATGTGGGAGGCAACCAGAGACAACCAGTGGATGTGTTTCTCTCACATCAATGTTCCCCTCTCTCTTTTTTTCTTTCTCCCCCCTTCCTTCCTTCTACTGTCTCTGAAAAGCAATGGAAAAACTACCCTCAGGTGAGGGTTAACAACAACAACAACAAAAAGAACAATAAAATTGTCAGGTGATAGAGACATTTTCACCCTTAGTTTTAATGTTCATGTCTAGTTGTATTACATAGTGATCGGATAATGGTGTATATATTTCTATTTTTCTCTAACTGAATGAGGCTTTCTTTGTAGCCTAATAGGTAGCCAACATTTGTGAAGTTTTTCTGGGTACCTGAAACTAAGGCATGTTTGATAATATCAGATCTACCTTATTAATATATTACTGAAGTCATCCAACTTCTTACTTACTTGTAGAGTTTTTCATTGCCACCCCAGAGAGAAAGACTTCCTCATGCATTGGCTTGCCTGTCTGACTGTCATTCGTCCCACCTCACAGAACTACACTAGGTCTAGGAGGCTTCTGCCTGCTTCTCTGCCTACTCAGTATCCCCATCTCAGACACCTAGGACAGATCCTGAAGTGGTGTACGCCTCACCCTTGAGAAATGTATTGTACTGTCTCTTCTTGAGATCTGCAATAGCAGTGACCTTACTACCCTTCCTTCCACATGTACCTTTGCTAGAATTCCATTACTTTAGGCAGCCCTTCTATTTGAATCGCGGTTTGAAGCTTTATTGTTCATTGTTTTGCGGAAATTGGAATTTGTATTTTTGTTTCTTATTCTCCCCTATGCTCTTAAATGGTTGCAAGAAGGTAAAAGGAAAATGCTGCCTTCATGCTACCATCTTGAACATGAAACTTTCCATGGGATTTTAATATAATAATGATGAGCCAGCCTGCTTTTGGGTGGTGCCAGTATATTACACAGAACATCTGTAAATCTGGCCAGAGATTTATTTTGACCTTGATTTAACTAATCATAGAGGAGGCTCTCCCATGCAGCAATGGGCTTGTGTTGAGGATGAGTAGCAATGGGGCAAGTGAAAGTACATGTAACAGGGGAGAGGAGAAGTATATAAAGACATGAACAATATGCTCAAGTAACTTACTTAAGCCTTCATATCTGGAGTCTACTTAGTAATGGGAAGCTTCTGGGTTGCCCAGTTGTGAGGCAAGATAGATTAAACAATGCTTAGTTTGGGTTTCATTGAAACTTTTTATCTTAGATATTTACACTAGATTTCAGAAGCAAGCTAGGAGTTGTTTCCTGAAAGGAGAATAGTTATCTGCTAAAATGTGATCTTGCTTCAAAACCTCAGGGACCCCCCACTGTGACTCCCTGTTGGGTATGATAAGGGTGCATGGACTAGACATTTCAGCATAATTGGGTTGGCAAGATCTTTTTTTTTTAATATATATTTTATTGATTTTTTTTAACAGAGAGGAAGGGAGAGGGATAGAGAGTTAGAAACATCAATGAGAGAGAAACATCGATCAGCTGCCTCCTGCACGCCCCCTACTGGGGATGTGCCCCCAACCAAGGTACATGCCCTTGACGGGAATAGAACCTGGGACCCTTCAGTCTGCAGGCCGACGCTCTATCCACTGAGCCAAACCGGTTAGGAGGGGTTGGCAAGATCTTAAGGGCATCTTGCTCTATAGCCTTGACTAGTTTCAAAACTTCCCTTTCTTCTCCTTCTCCTCACTCAAATGAACATATTTTTAGGCTAACCAGTAAATGAGTCAAATAAGGACTCCTAAGCAGGTTTGCTCTATGTGTGTTGGCGATGGGCCCTTTCACAGATTCTTCTAAAGAAATCAAATCATCTTTCTATGGCCCCTACTGGGTGGGCAATCCACTGTAGCAGTAAAATTTTGTACTAAAGGTCTCTGGCCACAACTGATTGGAAGATGGGAAGACCCAGAATCCTAAGACAGACAAGTACACCAAGGCCTATGGCCTTTAAAGTTGTCTAATGTGAAGAGACAAGCAAGGAGACTAGCTCTGCCCCAGTGGAATAACAAGGACTGCATTCACCCTCCCATGTTAAATGATTTTAAAAATGGAGAGAGTATATGAAGCAAATGTTTTCGTACATTGAACAACAGGCAGCACAGGACAGTTGGGCCGCGCCAGCACAGCCAAGGGTTCAGCGAGCCTGAGGGAAGGCTGGTGAAGGATGAAGAAAAAGACAGACAAGAGAATAAGCTGGGTCTAGGTGGATCTTCTGTGCCTGGCTGAGGTCACAGAACAGATCCAGACTGCAAGCTGATGGTTTATTTTATAGTCAGAGGTAAACAAGGTAATTTACAATGTTCTTGTAAGTTTCACTTATTTTGGCAGCACTTGCTGCACCTTCCACAGCCCACTAGCTACCCAGGAAAGATCTAGGGAGCAGTCACAATATCAAGCTTAATTATGCTTAGAGGGCTGTGCCCTCCAAGCTGGGACTTATTTGCGACTTTGCCAGCAGGTCAGTCCGAGGCTTAACTCTATAACCGCTCCCTACAGACAGTGATCCATGAGAAAAGGGAAAAAAATGAGGTCAGCCCTATCATTGCTCTAGCTTACTGCCTGGAGAGAATTCTCAGTCTTCAGTACAAGGAACGAGAACCTACACAGAGCCCACTCAGGGTTCCCTGAGTTAAAGAGACAGAGCTAAAAATTCAGGGAGGCCAATAGAACTCAAGTTTACAGGGCAAAGTATTGGAGAAAGAGCAGTACAGAGACAGAGGAAGAGCTCTTGAAATCTTCAGAGAGTCCCTCTCAAGTCTTCAGCTGAGTACTCATCCAGGTGTATGAAGAAACTACTTAAGTCCGGATAATGAACCACCAGAAAGAAACAGGTGAATCCATTTCTGGAGATTGCATAAGTCTAGGAATAGTTTACATTCCTAACAACCAGAATGGAGAAACTTCATCATACACAAGGCATAGAGAATACTCCGAAGGATACTCTCTGTGAGCTAGCCAAATTAGCCCTAGACTAAAGGCTGCTTTGGTTCCCACTGACAAAACTGAAAAGTAGACCTTGAAAAAAATCACAGACTCGCCAAACTATTTCCAAATAGCTTAGCTGCATCCCAAAGAGATAAATATTTAAAGGAATACAAAGAAATCCAGCACCCAAATGTAAAATTCACGCTGTCTGGCATGCAGTAAAAAAATATCAGAGATGCAAAGAAACAGGAAAGCATGACCCATGGTGAGGCAAGATAATCAAATAACAGAAACAGATCCAGAGATGACACAGATGATAAAATTAGTAGACAAAGACATAAAAACAGCTATTAAAATATATTTCATATGTTGAAGATGGCAGAGGAAAGCATGAGCATGATAAGGAGAGATAAAGAGGATTTTATGCCTTGGCTGGCATGGCTCAGTTATAATAGCATTCAATTCCGGTCAAGGGCACGTACCTGGGTCACAGGTTTGATCTGGCCCTGGTGGGGGTGCATGGGTGAGGCAACCCATGGATGTGTCTCTCTCATATAATCTCTCTCTCTCTCTCTCTCTCTCTCTCTCTCTCTCATCTACCCCATCCTCTGAACATATGTTTGTCATTTTAGTTAGAAAGATATTAACAATAAGGGATTAACAATATATATATTATCCTCACCCGAGGATATTTTTTCCATTGAGTTTTAGAGAGCATGGAAGGGAGGGAGGGAAGGAGAAGGAAGGGAGAAAGAGAGAGAGTGAGGGGGAGAGAGAGAGAAAGACTGGGAAGTTAGAGAGCTAGATCTCATTGATCACAGTGGTAAGTCAATAGATAATGGATAAAATTGGGGGGGGAAATTAAGGATTCAAAATATAACTATTTTATTTGGAAATATGGAGCTAAATACCAAAATAATCAGCTATAAGAACTGAAAGTGCTTGCTTCTGAAGAGCTAGTTGGAAATGGAGAAGCACTGAAAGGGTTCTTCTATTATTTTTTTCTTACAAGCCATTGGAAGTATTTAACTCTTTAAATTATGTACATGTCAGATTTTATTAAAAATAAAACATACACTTAAAAGAAGAAAAGGTAGTCAGATTCCCTTTCTTGGGCTTGCTAGATCCTATTCCTGGAGTTTTCTCGCATCCAGAATTTCCTTGGATTTCAGTCTACACAAAGTTTGACCCCATTATTGCCTCACATCTAGGATATTTGGTTTTTCTCATTCTCTTATCTGCTTTCCCTATTTGAGCTTCATTGAGTGAACTATTATTTTTTGCAGTGAAAAAAAAAAAAAAGCCCTGCTAAAATAGAGGCATGTGTTGCTTCCACAACTCCTTGTAGACCCTCCTGAAAGGTATAAAATGTAGCAACTTACCCTTTGTTCACACCCCACTCCTTCATTTTGAAGGAGATAGTCTATTATACTTTATTCCAATCACCCCTTAATCTCACACCCTTAATACATTCCTGTCTCAACTATCTATATATATATATAAAAGGCTAATATGCAAATTGTCCCTGTGGGAGTTCGACTTGGAGACCATAGTTCGATCGCTCACTATGACGTGTGCTGACCACCAGGGGGTGGCATGGAAGGAAGGAAGGAAGGAAGGAAGGCTGAGGCCGGCAGCTGGCAGCTGGGGAAGGAAGGGCCCTGTCAGCAGCCGGAAGGCCCCAATTGGCCCTGATTGCCAGCCAGGCCTAGGGACCCTACCTGTGCACGAATTTCACGCACCAGGCCTCTAGTGTATCAATAATTTGCTACTTCCTAATGTCCAAGGCAAATCAGCATGATATCATCAATGTAGAAGATTAGGGTGACATCTATGGAGGAATAAATAAGTTGTGATGAACCATCCCTGTTTGTTAGGGATTAGGGGTTTCCTGGGATCAGAACTCAGTCCTGATATTCACTCTAGGTAAAGTGAACTAGGTCCCTATGAAGATACGCTGCTACACATACCAGCTGAAGACAAATAGTTTCTGATGGTGTGGATAAAGAGAAACAGAAAAAAATAAATTTCTTCTATATCACGTATGCATCTAATTCAGCTTGAGGTAATCCTCCATTATTTTTCGAGTCCAGTCAATCTTTGGTACTAACCAGCCTGAAGAACTGAATGATGTAGCAGCTTTCTCTGAGGTTCCCATCCTCTTCTTCAGAGAGATCTGGGTCTATGACTCAAGGATGACCAGAGGGCCTGTGACTAATGTAGTATGTTAGCCTTAGTTACATCTTTGCCAGTTAAACTAAGGAATTATTTTGTTGTGCAAATCACGTGGAACCCAGGCCTACACATCTGTTCTGTTCCTGCCAGCACTTGAAGCAGAAGCCAAAACCTCAACTCAGTGTGTTGGGCCATTTTTTTGCACCAAATTATCTCACCTATTCGGCTTTTGCTTTTTTGTGGTCACAGCTAGGGATGATATTCAAAATATTTAGCAGCTGCTTACCACATGGTCACCAGCCAATTAGAATAGATGCTGACTTTAGCACTGTCAGATTCCAGGAGACACAACAGCTGTGCTGGTGGTTAACCCTTTAGTTACCAGATAAGAAGAAAGGGTGGTGGCCTAAAGGCAGGTAGATGGGGTCGGGTGGGGGCATCAGTAGATACTAGGCAGCACTTTACCAACTGATAGGAAAGCATTTAGGTATTTCAACAACCAGTATGGCTACAGGCAGAATGTCAACCTGGTCTCAGCAAAAAACAGAGATTGGATGGTCCCCCTGCCTCCTTGTTTTTAACACCTGCCTCCTCTTGGTTCTAACCTCGTAGTTCCCTCCTTTCCCAATGTTATCAGTAACTTCCTTTTGGTTAATAGCACTCCTTCCATGTTTCTGGCTGGAACAATCCATCTGATGCCCCCTCCTCCACATACAACTAAGAGGTTTTGCTAATTAGTCTTTAATTGGTGGTACATTTTTCTGAAGAAGAGGAGGTGTGATGGGGGAAGCAGATGTTAGCAGGTCATTGGTAACATACTGTAATTTCCTCTTCCTTCAATTTTGGTATCTACTCGTCTACAGTGTGCCAAGAGCCATCAGGCTCTCAGTGGCAGTTTAACAAAGAAGTATAATTAGCCAAACTATTCAGGAAAAGAAGGAAAATGGGAGGGGTGGATACAGAGACAGAGAAGTAAAGGGAGGGAGGAGGGAGGAAAGAAATGAAGTAGTAGTCTACACTCCTTTATTTCATCCTCCTGGATTTTGAACCCATGGGATTCAAGTCACTCTTGCAAACTCCCTAAAAAATTCTTGCAATTCATTTTGCCTGCAATTCCTCTTTTCCCTGCTCATCCTTGGATTCATGGTATTTGCAGACTCCTATGACCAGATGTTCCTCATTATGAGGCGACTCATCACATTTGCTTGGCAATCAGGAATGCAGTAGAAATTATTTGGCGGGCCTTAACATAATGCTATTCCAATTAACAGGATTTCAGTCTTTGATACTCAAAACCTTAATTTTAACCATAAGCAGAGTTGTGAACATAGTAACTCCTATCATTTGGCAATTTGCAGTGTCCTTTTTGATTATAAAATATTTGGCAGAAGAAAAAATTTTAAAATATTTTTATTGATTTCAGAGAGGAATGGAGAGGGAGAGAGAGAGAGAAACATCAATGGTGAAAGAGAATCAATGATTGGCTGCCTCCTGCACACCCCCTACCAGGGATCCAGTCCACAACCTGGGCATGTGCCCTGATTGCACATCGAACCATGACCTCCTGGTTCATAGGTCCACACTCAACCACTGAGCACACCGGCCAGGCTTGGCAGAAAACTTTTATAACGTATTCAAAAATATATAAAGAATAGATATTACATATGTTAGCTGTGATGCATAAAAATGAATGAACATTGGTAAGTTAAGAAGTTAAGCCACTCAAATTAAGAAGTAGAATATGATCAATATTTACAATATTTACCACTGACTAACAGTGAAAGGTGTTTCTTGTTTCAGGGTCACAGGGAAGCCTTGAATATTTTATATGATTCTACCCAGATACCCTGGGATTGCAATTTGTTCCTTCTTGATGCAAATCACCTACTGCTGTAAAAATATCCATTTAGCCATACAGTCTTTATGTTCCCTATTCCCTTAGAAAGTCTTTCAAGCAGCAATTCTCAAACTTTAATGTAATTTGAAATCAACTGCAGAGATCTGAAAAATCCCAATGCCCTAGCCCTGCCCCAGAGCAATTAAATCAGAATCTTTGGGAGGCAAACCAGGTATCTGTGGTTTCAAAAGTACTTTTGGTGATTGACCTAATGTACTCTAAAGAAATGGCAGTGAAGTCCACCAAAGCTTTACTTTCAACGGGCATAGTATCTGAATAGAAGTCTTCATTAACTGTTTTATCAATTCATAGACTTCTAATTTCTCATTCAGGGATGCAGGGATCATTTCTTCGTCTTCTTCACTCGTTCAGTGGTTGAGCGTTGACCCAGGAACCAAGAGATGGCAGTTCTATCCCGGGTCAAGGCACATGCCTGAGTTGTGGGCTTGATCCCCAGAAGGGGGTGTGCAAGAGGCAGCCGATTGATGATGTTTCTCTCTCATCGATGTTTCTCACTCTTTCTCTCTCTCACTTCCTCTCTCTCTAAAAATCAATAAAAACATATTTTAAAAAAGAGAATATGTTCTTTAAAAAAAAAAAAAAAGAAGACTTCATAGCTCCTCTGAGATTCTGTTGTTTGCACCTCTACTCCTGGAATAAACTTCTATGTCTTTTTTAGGGTAGTTTGGTATTTTGTTTGCAAGAAACAAGGTCTAATTGAAAAGTGTAGGGGGTGGGGAAGGGGGTGGGTATACTGTAAGGATATGGATGGTCTGGAACTGGAAATCTACAGAAACTGGGACTGGTTCCTGTCTTTTCTGTCTCTCAGGGCCACGTGGCCTCTCTCATGGCATCCTCTCTCTCTCTCACTGTCACCTCCCTAAGCATTGGGGATCTCATTAAGTTGGTGACTCATTTTTAGACTCAAAATGTCCTTAAATCCAATCATCTGTGATCAGGGTCCAGTTAGGATCACTTAAAGCCCAAGGCTGCAAGTAAAAGGATGGAAAAAGTTACCATGAAAGTAGCAATAATAAAGATGGAGAAGCCATACTAATATCAGACAAAATAGACTTTAAGACAAAATATAGAGATAAAGAGGAACATTTTATAATGATAAAATGGTTAATCCATCAGGGAGTTATAACAACAAAAAAATAGCCCTGGCCGGGGTGACCACGTGGTTAGAGTATTGGCCTGTGCACCAAAGGATCATTAGTTCAATTACTGTTCAAAGGCATGTACCTGGGTTGGGTTGCAGGTTTGATCCCTGTCCCTGGTCAGGGCACATGTGGGAGGCAACCCATAGATGTGTCTCTCTCACATCAATGTTTCTCTCTGTCTCTGTCTCTGTCTCTCTCTCTCTCTCCTCTCTCTCTCTCTCTCCCCCCTCCCTTCCATTCTCTGAAAATCGATGGAAAAAAATACCCTCAGGTGAGGATTTAAATAAATAAATAGCCGAAACTGGTTTGGCTCAGTGGATAGAGCGTCGGCCTGCGGACTCAAAGGTCCCGGGTTCGATTCCGGTCAAGGGCATGTACCTTGGTTGCGGGCACATCCCCAGTGGAGGGTGTGCAAGAGGCAGCTGATCGATGTTTCTAACTCTCTATCCCTCTCTCTTCCTCTCTGTAAAAAATCAATAAAATATATTTTAATAAATAAATAAATAAATAAATCATCACTAGTGACATTTCTACCAATGACAAATTGACTGTAAAATATAAAAATCATTTAAAAAATTAATTTGAAGTGGACCAAAGACCTAAATGTAAGATCTAAAACTATAAAACACTTAGAAGAGAATATAGGCATGCATCTTTGTGATCTTGCATTTGAAAATGTTTCTTAATTATGATACAAAAGCATAAGCAATGAAAGAAAATCAATAAATTGGACTTTATTAAACTTAAAAACTTTTGTGTTTCAAAGGGCATCATCAAAAAGCAAGATGGTTGCACAACTCTTTGAATACACTAAAAACCATTGAATTGTATACTTTTAAATGGGTGAATTGTATAGTATGCTAATTATATATCAATAAAGCTGTTAAAAAATATTTTAAAAACGACAACACAGAATGAGAGAATATTTTTGCAAATCATATACTGATGAAAGATATACAGAATATATAAAGCCTGGCCAGTGTGGCTCAGTGATTGAGCATTGACCCATGAACCATGAGGTCATGGTTTGATTCACTGTCAGGCCACATGCCCTGGATTTCGGGCTCAATATTAGTAAGACAAATAACCCAATTAAAAATGGGCAAATGCCGAAACTGGTTTGGCTCAGTGGATAGAGCATCGGCCTGCGGACTGAAAGGTCCCAGGTTCGATTCCGGTCAGGGGCATGTACCTTGGTTGCGGGCACGTCCCCAGTGGGGGGTGTGCAGGAGGCAGCTGATCGATGTTTCTAACTCTCTATCCCTCTCCCTTCCTCTCTGTAAAAAATCAATAAAATATATATTTTTTAAAATGGGCAAAGGGTCTGAAGAGGTATTTTCCTAAAGAAGATATAGAAATGACCAAAAAGCATATGAAAAGATGCTCAACATCATTGGTCATTAGGGAAATACAAATCAATAAGAAACCCCTTCATACCCAGTAGGATGTCTATAATAAAAAAAAGATAGATAATAAGAAGTACTGGTGAGGATGCAGAGAAATTGGCAGTTATTCAGTTAGGACTCAGCAATCTACTTCTAGGTATGTACCTATGAGAATTGAAAACAGTGGATAGAGAGTGGGTCTGCAGACTGAAGGGTCCCAGGTTTGATTCTGGTCAAGGGCACATGCCTGAGTTGTGGGCTCAATCCCTAGTAGGGAGTGTGCAGGAGGCAGCCAATCAATGATTCACTCTCATCATTAATGTTTCTATCTCTCTCTCCCTCTTCCTCTCCCTCTCCCTTCCTATCTGAAATCAATAAAAATATATTTTAAAAAAGAAAACATGTGTCCACACAAAAACTTGTATGTGAATGTTCATAGCAGCATTATGTATAACAGTCAAAAAGTGGAAACAATCCAAATGTCCATCAACTGATGAATGGATAAGCAAAATGTGGTATATCCATACAATAGAATATTATTTGACAACTAGAGGCCCAGTGCACACAGGTGGGGGGGGGGGTCCCCTAAGCGCGGCCTGCACCCAATCCCGCAGGGATCCCTGGGGGATCGGGCCTAAACTGGCAGTCGGACAGAAAGTAAATTAGTGGTCATCTATGACTGGGAGGAGTTAGGGGCTTTGAGGAATGACTGCTATAGGGTATGGAGTTTCTTTTGGGGGTTATAAAAATATTCTAAAACTGATTGTGGTGATGGTTGCACAACTCTTTGAATACACTAAAAACCATTGAATTGTATACTTTTAAATGGGTGAATTGTATAATATGCTAATTATATATCAATAAAGCTGTTAAAAAATATTTAAAAAAAAAAAGACCAAGGCTGTTTTTCTTTAGCTGTTGGGAGCAATGTAATTAGAAAGCATCATGAAGATAGACAGCCTATCCTAGACAGAAGGCCAAGATGCGGAAGGCTAAGCTAAGGCAGTGGCAGTGGAGGTGCTCAAATCAATAGCGGGTGTGATTTGCTGCACATGGGGCCTGAGGAAAGGGAAAGGTCCAAAAAGAATCTCCCTCAGTCTCCATGTTTAATTAATTACCACGTCCTTCTGACTCCTAACAGATCTCCCTGGTGCCTATCTCTCCCCCTGCTATAGACTGAATTTTGTGACACTCCCTCCCCCCCCCAAAAAAAATAATAGATTGGAATCCTAACCCTTAGTGTGATGGTACGTGGAGGTGAGGCCTTTGAGAGGTGGGCCCTTTTGACAGAGCCCTAATGAATGTGATGGTGCCCTTAGAGAGACCCCAGGGAGCTCACTCACCTTTTCTGCCACGGGAGGACACACTGAGAAGACGGCTATCTGTGAACCAGAACGTGGGCCCTCACTAGACACCTATCTGCCAGCATCTTGATCTTGGACTTCTCAGCCTCCAGGACTGTGAGAAACAAATGTCTGTTGTTCATAAGCAACCTCCCCGCCCCCCGAGTCTATGATATTCTGTTATAGTATTGCAAACAGAGTAAGGACACCCTTCATTCAATCCATCTTGTAAACTACCCCCATAGTTTCCTGCCCTAAAACTCCAATCTAATTGTGTCACTTTATTTCTCAAAATCTTTCAAAGAAGCTGAACCTAGTTTATCTCTCACAGCTCTCCCACAACCCCCCTCCCTCATTGTGCACAAGCGCACACATGTCCTTCATTACAGCCACGTGTCTCCTTTGCTCACCCTGTTCCGTCGAGTTGGAATGTCCTTCTGCCTCCACATCTAAAAGGGTTGAAATTATCTCCATTCCTAAAGGCCTGATTATAATTCCACGACCTTCATGTAACCTTTTCTTTTTTTCCATTTTACTTCCCACTCTTAGAGCACGCAGCCTGGTAGAGAAGAGAAATGAGACAATTGAGTTCTGTATTACAATGTGATAGTGCTCTGGCTGGTGTGTGCACAGTGTCCTCGAGGACAAGGGAGGAAGGTAGAAACTGTTCAGTCAGTTGAAAGATTGAAAATTCCACACTCAACTTGACTCCTTAGAACTTGGTAAGGAGGCATTGGTTTAACCCTAACGGGTACCTTTTCACGACGTGGCTATTTTCTTAAGAGCAGGGGCTATGTTTTTAATTTATGTACCCACAACACCTGGTAGGGGTCCTGGCCAGAAGTGAGGACAATACATCTTTACAGAAGATTGAATGAATGTGAAGGGTTGTTTAACTCATCTTGGAGGAGGGGCAGGAAGTACTTCCTAGAACAGGTAACACATGAGTTGAATCCTGGAATATGGGTGGAGATGAGCCAGGGAAGTTAGGGGAGTAAGGGAACTCCAAGTGGCGGAATGTGAGCAATGGATGGAGATATAAGAAACTCCGCTCCCTCGGGAAATTGGAAGGGGGTCAGCAGCCCTGAACCAGAGAGTCTGAAGGAGAAGGCAGACAGAGAAAGCTGAAAAGAGCCAGAGCACAAGGGCCATGAATGACATGTTGATGAATTTGAAAGTGATGCAATAAGAAGTGGGGAGCTGTGTGGCCCCCAGCTCCTTCTCTGGGGAAAACCAAGTGTATCAGAATCTTCAGTACTCTTATGGGTGTATATATACAACTTGTAGCCCGCTGCTTTTGCAGTTCGCTTTTTTCAGTTAAAATAGATCTTGGAGACTGTTTCACAGCAGTCCCTAAAGAGTGTCTTCATTTCTATGACTGTCTAATATTCCATTATATGGATATTCCATAATTTATTTACATTTTGCACATGTACAAATATACCCTAGTATGTATATGTGGCACAATTTTAGGGATCTTTCTTTAACACCAAAAAGTTTCACTGATCCCCATGATGATAGTTGTACTGCTCATTGATGGGGGAAAAATACATTCCAAAAGACTGCTCTGAATTCAGGAATACTTTTAGGTGAATTTGTGCTTCAATATGTTATTAACATGTTATTTATATAAATTTGAAACTGTGTGTATGTATATGAGACATACCATGTATCCAGCCCATAGACAATACTCAGTGTACATGTGAATCCAAAGACCCTCATCCACTAGCTTGTGTTCCCCCTGTCCACACACCCATTGTAGGACTTCGTATCCGAGCGGCTTTTGAGAGAAAGCAGAGGTGGGAAGCACAGAATGGTGTCAGGTCTCTGGTGTCCTTTATTGGAATGATGACACCAGGGGAGCAGCAGGTTTGGGAAAGTGACAGGCACAGGATTTGGGCATATGTATGCTGGAGATTAAGTTCTGCAGATTGTACTAATATCCCACCCTAAACCCTGAAATGTCCTCATTAAACCTGAGGAATTTTCTAGCAGAGTGTTGAGGGCATTGGGAGGCGAGGTCATACAGCCTGGACCCAGATCCGAGTTTCTGGAACTCATTCTCAGAAGCCAGAGAAGGTCTGACGGCCCTGTAGTCAGGATGATTGATTTCTCTGATATCCAAGTAATAGTTGAATATTTTTTGAATGCTCCCTTGGTGCCAAGCCCTGTGTCAGAGCCCTTGGTATGGGGGTGCCCTCAAACTAGTAGGGGACACACAGAGAAACATGTAATCAATATTATGGAATGCATAATGGTTGTAGTCGTTCTAAGATATGTCCACGATTTTTGTGATGCTCCTCCCTCCACAAAGTAGAATCTAACTCCTCTCCCCTTGGATGTGTGCCAGGCTTAGGGACTGGCTCCCAACAAATAGGATGTGAGGGAAATTACAGTGTGACTTCTGAGGTGAGGTCACAAAACATATTGTGCTTCTACCTTGCTCTCTCTGAGATGGTCCATTCTGGGGGAAGGAGCTGCCATATGCTGGGTCCATCCAAGTAGCTTAAGGAGAGGCCCACACAGGAGGAAATGGAGGCCTACACCAATAGGCAGCACCAACTTGTCTGCCCTGGGTGCGAGCCATCTGGGAAACAGATTCTCCAGCCTCGGTCAAGCCCGCAGGTGACGTCAGCCCTCCAGCCTTCTAATCTTTCAGCTGAGGCCCCAAACATGTGGAACAAAGACAAACCAACCCCACCATGTCCTGAATTCCTGACCCATAGGCACTGTGAGATAATAAATGATAGTTGTTTTTTTTAAGCCACTATGTTTTGAGGTAATTTGTAATAACTAATACAACAGTGGCAGGTGAACACAAGGCACTAAGGGAACACAGAGAATGGATGATTAGTTCAATATAAAAGGTCTAGAAGGCTTTCTGAAGAAAAGGAAACTTGACTGAATATATTTTAAAAATATATGTATTTATTGATATCAGAGATGAAGGGAGAGAGAGAGATAGAAACATCAATGATGAGAGAGGATCATTAATTAGTTGCCTCCTGCATGCCCTACACTGGGGATCAAGTCTGCAACCTGGGCATGTGCCCTGACCCAGAATCGAACTGTGACCTCCTGGTTCATAGGTCGATGCTCAACCACTGAACCACGCTGGCTGGGCTGAACTGAATCTTTTTTTAAAAAAATGTTTTTATTGGTCTTTAGAGAGAGATATAAACATCGATGAGAGAAAAACATCATTGAGAGGCTGTTTCCTGTACATCTCTATTGGGGATCAAGCCCCCTATTGAGGATCAAGCTCACAATTAGGGCATGTGCTCTGCTTGGGAAGTGAACCAGTGATCTCTTGTTTCATGGCTTGATGCTCAACTACTGAGCCACAATGGCCCGGCTGACCTGAATCTTGAAGGTTGCATAAGAATTGTCCAGAAAGATTGGAAGGGCATTCCAGGCATAAGGAATAGCACATGTAAAGGCATGGAGAATTAAAACAGCATAGAGTATGGGAATGACTACATACATAGATAACTAACCCCTTTGAATTGGGTTCGAAATAATGGGTTTGATTCCCAGTTCTGTTCTAGAATAACTATATGTATTACAAGTTTCCTATGGGCAACTATACTTAGCAAAAAATTAGGTGTCTGAACTTTTTAATTTGTTGACCTTTCATAAAAATAATTTCATAAAAGGAAATTCAAGAATCTCAGACCACATACAATTTGAAATATTGATTTTTACCAGTTTCTAAAAAGAGATCTCCAAACCTGGATGAACATCAGAATCACCTGGAAACTTTAAAAAATCAGATTTCTGGAGCCTAACTCAGAGCTACTAAATTTTACCTGGGTAGGGCTCAGGATTTAATCCAGTCTTCTCACTTTACAGATGAGAACAAGAGACCCACAGGATGGAGCTGTGACCAGATTCCTAGCTTTTTCATTTCTCTTTGTGGTCTTGCCACCTTATTCTTCTGCTGCCTACCAGATCATCTTTCTTTCTCACCATCATGGCCAATCATAGTGGTGTGTGGCTAAATACTGTGTGAGCTACAGAGGTTTAGCCTATAAAGTATAGATATAACATCTATCTTGATCTTCATATTCTGCCTCTCTACAATCCATGACCATAAGAGAATTTGATGTACTATCGAAGTTTTATGTCGCTTACTTTAAATTTTTGTCCTATTTTTCACTCCTAATTCCTAACCACATACATTTAAAAAATTGAGATATAATATAAATTTCACAAACTCACCATCTTAAAGTATACAGTTGAGTGGTTTCTAGTATAGTCACAAGGTTATGCAACCATCATCAATCACCATCTAAATCCAGAACATTTTCCTCACCAAAAGAAACTCAGTACCCATTAGCAGTCTTCCCCATTTCCCATCCCCTAGCAACTACTTGACTACATTCTATCTCTATAGATTTGCAAATTCTGTATACTTCATATAAATGGAATAATACATATGTGATCTTTTCTAACTCTTAGCATAAGAATCTTCTATCACTTAGCATAATGTTTTCAGGGCTAATCCATGTTGTATTTATCAGTACTTTATTTTTATGGCTGAATAATATTTCATTGTATAAATATACTACATTTTGTTTATCCATTCATCTGCCAATAAACATTTAAATTTGGCTATTATGACCAATGCTGTATATATATATATATATATATATTTTGTGTGTATGTGTGTGTGTGTGTGTGTAAACATCCTATATAATAAAAGCCTAATAGCTGTCCAACTGTTTGTTCGACCATTCGCTATGACGCACACTGACCACCAGGGGGCAGACTCTCCAACCAGTAGGTTAGCTTGCTGCTTGGGTCCTGCTGATGGGGACTGGGCAAGATGGCCTGACACGCCCTGGAGTCAACCTCCCACGGTCCCTCCCCAGCCTCTAAAATATTTCTTCTAATTAATTTCCTTTCAATGTGCATGAATCCATGCATTGGGCCTCCAGTATGTTTATAATTCTCTTGGGCATATGCCTGGGAATGGAATTGCTGGATGATATGGTAACGCTGTTTAACTTTTTGAGGGCCTGCCAAACTGTTTTTCATTATCACATATATTTTTACACTGAAGAAATTACATTTTTAAGAATTGGGAGCCATTTGGCCGCAAGGGGGAAAAATCAGAAATCATATCACTCAGAAGTAACACAATTTAGAGATTTTAAGTATGGAGGTACACTGGCATTTACTTCTTCTCCCTCCTGAAATCACAATAAAATTATAATAAAATATTTTCTTTTAAGATGTAAACCATCATGGACATAGAAAGGAGAAAACAATAACAATTTTTTTTTTCAATTAGCAATAATCGCGCCTTGGATAAACCTCATTGGCTATGATACTGCCACTGCACAAAGCTGTATAACAAAATGTTTTGATGTTAAAAAGCAGATGGACAATGATAACTGACTTACAGCAGACCAAAAAAAGCTAAGACATAAGCCAGCAACAGGAAAGGCCAATAGAAAGTTGATTGTCATCACAGAACCTCAAAAAGGCTTAGATGTTAGAGACACCAGGCATCCCTGAAAGTGGGAATGCATATGGGGTGGACAAAGAGATCAGATAAAAGTTTGTAAAAATTTTGTACAATCATATTCATAGCAGCATTATTCACAATCGCCAAAAGTTGGAAGCAACCCAATTATCCGTTGATGGATAGTGGATAAACAAAATGTGGTGCATACATACATTGAATAACCCGAGAAAGAGGAAGCATGGGACTCAGGAACAGGGGTGGGGGAGAGTGTCCCAGGACGACAGCTATGTGGCAGCCAACAGTAAGCTTTTAGAAGACTGTAACAGAAGGATAAAGGGCTACAGGACAGATGTCTCCAAGAAAAACATTAGGCCGATTGATCATCTGAGGGGATTGAATTCCTGACAGGTACTTAGAAAACGAGACAAAACTTGAGATGATTAACTCCAGGGAAAGAAAACTCCAGGAAAGAAAGTATAATCATAGTCTCCCACATGGCTCAGCTTTAAATAATATTTATGTAATAATATTATAAATACTGAATTCTGCTGTGTCCAAAAATTAGGATATAACTGTATTGGGAGAATGGGGGAGGGGAAGAGTTGTGTGTGGGGGTAGAGGTATAAGAATTAAATACTCACTTTCCGTTTTAATAAATCATATCTAAACCTGAAAAAAATCAAGGAATAGTTGTACAAGCATATTATTTAGAAACTAGGAGGAGGTACATACTTGAAATCTTGGAAACATGAAATTTAAGCAGTGGGTCAAGCGTGTAATAAGGTGGGGTGCTTTGCTTCATAATTAGGCTTTTAGTGCTTGACTTTTAAAATAATGTACATGTCTAACTTGATAAAACTTAAAATGAATTAATTAAATAAAAGGCCAGGGGAAGGAGAAATAAAATAGAAAAGAGATTTATGTGGGGTGATGGAACATTCTGTTCCTTTGCATTTTAAATTGGGGCAGGGTGCATCAAACTATTTAATATGTACAAAAAAATAGTACAAGATATACTTAGGACTTACATGGGACTCGTTATATAGCAAAGACAGGGAGAGACAGATGAAGAGAGAGCAGGTGATAGAGAAATAAAAAAAGGAAGGAAGGGGAAGGAGAGAGAGAAACAAATGCCAAGACACAGAAAGACAGATGGAGGCACAGAAAGACATACCCAGACACATATACAAAAAGTGAGAAATGTGGAACAGAGGAAGAAATCCACAGGTACACTATAGTAGTGTAAACATACACACACGCGTGTATATGCACAACCAAATAAGGACAGAGACCCAAGTTTTCATAGGTAACATCTCAAAGGTTTGTTAAATAGCACAGACTGTGGTTATTGCCACTACACATTCCTCCCACCACCACCACGAAACTAAACCTCTGCTATCAAGACTCAGTTGCGCCGAAACCGGTTTGGCTCAGTGGATAGAGCGTCGGCCTGCGGACTCAAGGGTCCCGGGTTTGATTCCGGTCAAGGCATGTATCTTGGTTGCGGGCACATCCCCAGTGGGGGGTGTGCAGGAGGCAGCTGGTCGATGTTTCTGGCTCTCTATCCCTCTCTCTTCCTCTCTGTAAAAAATCAATAAAATATATTAAAAAAAAAAAAAAAAAAAAGACTCAGTTGCGCCCGACTGGGATGGCTCAAGGGCTGAGTGTCAACCTATGAACCGGGAGGTCAGGATTCGATTCCCTGTCAGGGCACATGCCCGGGTTGTGGGCTCAATCCCCAGTGTGGGGCATGCAGAAGGCAGCCGATCAATGATTCTCTCTCATCATTGATGTTTCTATCTTTCTCTTCCTCTCTGAAATCAATAAAAAATATATGTAAAAAAAAAAATTTTTTTTTAAAAAGACTCATTTGCAATCTCCCCTCTTCTGGGGAAACTTCCGGCCACACCAGTTTGGGGCCATTGCTGTCTCCTCAACTTCTAAAAAAAAAGAATGTCGTGTCCTTCCACTCATTTGGGGGGGAGGAGGGGGAAATCATAGATGGCGTATGACATTTTTACATAGCTATATTAAGCTGTTGTTGTTTCTCTCTTGAACTTCTATCTAGCTTTCCAGTGTAATTGCCCTGCAACTAGTTCAGTGGTCGGCAAACTGCGGCTCGCAAGCCACATGCGGCTCTTGAGCCGTGGTTTGCCACTCTGTTGACTAATGAGTTTGCGGACCACTGACCTAGACTCTCGATTCCAATAATTACAGGCTGTTGTTGTTCCTTGTGATTAAGCCCCTATCCCAGTGGTTGGCAAACTCATTAGTCAACAGAGCGGCAAACCGCGGCTCGCGAGCCGATCCGCAGTTTGCCGACCACTGAACTAGGTTATGAGTACATTGGGCACAGAGGAACCAAACTTTGCTATTGAAGAATATTCCACAGGCCCAGCTTCCAGGGAGGCTCTGGATTTTAATTCCTTCTGCACTGTTCACTTGCTGTGTGACTTTGGGCAAGTTATTGACTTCTCTGTGCAGTAGAGTTCTTATCTGTAAAGTAGAGCTACTACTAGGTTGAATTATATGAAATTGCCAATATTCTACCATATTTGATCAACAAAAATGGCAATTTTATATGGGTCAGCCTAATACAACCGCTGCCTCTTAGGTGGTATGAGAATTAAGTGCAGTGACTGTTGCATTGGAAGCAAGTACCATACTGCTGCATGAAAAGTGGGCCCAGCAGTAAGCCACTCAGGCCTTGTGGAACAAGGGCAACGCACTTGGAATGCAGAGCAACCGAAAAGAAAGATCCTGAAGCCTCCAGATCTGCTATGGACTGCTTATGTTTAAACACTTAACATGAGCAAAAAATAACCTTCCATTTAGGTTAAACCACTGCTGTTTGGGTTTGTTTTAAAGCAGTAAAGCCAATACCCTAATGAATAAAGGGTGTGTGTGAGTGAGAAAGGAACCAGGTTTTTTGACAGAGAGATTTCTGCCTCGGGAGACTGGATGTGATGCCATTGACTGAGATGGGAGTCTAAGACATGGTGGGGGGCTGGGCGGAAGATCATGAGTACAGTTGTGGACGTGTCTTGAGGTGGGCCCAGGGAAAATTGTCCTGTTCTTCTGGATTCCAGGAGAGAGGTCAATGCTGGAAATTCTGGTTTGGGAATCATGTGTGTATAAATGCATATTGTAATCTTGTAGAAGGTGTGCTCATCCTGGGAAGACATGTAGATATAGACGAAATTAGCCAAATGTATCATGAAATGGTGAGAACGCTAATAATTACGATTATTATTACCACTGATGAACACTTCACCATATGTCAGGCATGTTCTGTGCTAAATACTTTGTGTGTCATAGTTTTTATCATCACGATAACCCCTTTGGTGGATATTATTAATCCAACTTGCTGAAAAAACTGAGGATTGATAGATGGTAGAGCTGGAATTTGAACCCTGATCTAGTCGACTTTAAATTCCACATTTATAACCATAACTCCATAAACCTAAACTTAGTTTTTTAAAAAAACTTACGGATGCAGGTATACAGAGGAGTTAAAACTCTTCAAACTGTAGACTTAAAATAAGTACATTTCATTGTGTGTAAAGTATACCTCTGTAAAACTGATTTGAGCCCTGGCTGGTTTGGTTCAGTGGATAGAGCTTCGGCCTGCGGACTCAAGGGTCCCAGCTTTGATTCTGGTCAAGCACATGCCCCAGTTGCAGGCTCAATCCCCAGTAGGGGGTGTGCAGGAGGCAGCTGATCAATGATTCTCATCATGGATGTTTCTCTCTCTCTCCCTCTCCCTGCCTCTCCAAAATCAATAAAAATATATTTTAAAAAAAGAAAGAAAGAAACTTGCCCTAACCGGTGTGGCTCAGTGGATAGAGCGTCGGCCTGCGGACTGAAGGGTCCCAGGTTCGATTCCGGTCAAGGGCATGTACCTTGGTTGCGGGCACATCCCCAGTAGGAGGTGTGCAGGAGGCAGCTGATCGATGTTTCTCTCTCATCGATGTTTCTAACTCTCTATCCCTCTCCCTTCCTCTCTGTAAAAAATCAATAAAATATATTTAAAAAAAAAAAAAAAAAAAAGAAAGAAACTGATTTGAAAAAATAGCAATGTGATTTTCAGAGCTTCCATTGTGCACCCATTAGAGGTCAATAAGCAGTTGTTAACATAAGATAATACAAATTTAAAGTGCTAACAAGTGATGAAGGTTGGAACTTAAGAAAGGTTTTGTATAATTTTCTAACCCCACCCAGTCTGACTTAAAAGTTGGCACACTTGAAAACAAATACACAAAAATTTGTGGGTTGAATAAAGCTGTTAGTTTTTACAATAGGAACCTAAAGTTCTGCATGTTAAGATACTCTAACTTAGGGTTTCTCAACCTCAAGACTCAGGGTTTCTCCACCTCAGCGCTATGGACATTTCAGATCAGGTGCTTCTTTGTTGTAGGGGGGCTGTCCTATGTATTGTGGGATGGTTAGCAGCATCTCTGGCCTTTACCTGTTAGTTGCCAGGAGCAAATGCATCCTCAGTTGTGACAACCAATAATACTGCCAGATGTCCCCTGGGGGGCAAAATCACCTGGTTGAGAACCGTGCTCTAGCTACCAGTTAGCACATCACCTGGGTAGTAGAGTCTCCTCTTACGCTGCAATACCACCAGGGTCAGGGACTCAGGTCCACTGACTAGGATGCAGAGTATTTCTAGGTCACTTTCTGGCCACCTGGACTCACTCACCCTTCTGGGAGGGACAGGGGTTGCTTGCCTGCTTGGCAGGGTGCTTCTACTGCCACACCCCTTTCACCCTCCCCCAGCTTCCCCAGCCCGTGGTTTTATGCAGCTCCCTCATCTGCACCTCCAGGAGCAATGGCTGACCTCTCTGCTGTCCTCTTGTACCCTCCCCACCCCATGTAAAGCCCAAGTGGTC
This sequence comes from Eptesicus fuscus, assembly GCF_027574615.1. NCBI lineage: Eukaryota > Metazoa > Chordata > Mammalia > Chiroptera > Vespertilionidae > Eptesicus > Eptesicus fuscus. The sequence continues at coordinate 33,345,886 of NC_072476.1, forward strand.
TCCCCCTCTAAGGTGTAATGAGCGGAGGGGGGGGCGGGGGGGGGCGCTATTGGTGGGCCGGCACAAAGCCTCTTTTCCTGCAGAGGCCCCATCTCTCCTTTAGAACGGCAAAAGGGAAATCCTCCTTCCACCACAAGGAAGGGTGGGCTGGGGGCAGGTCTCTTTCAGAGCAATGACTGAAGATGCCAAGGTCGGCGGGCAGCCTTCTACCTCTGTTATTGGAAAGGAGGTGGATTACTCCCACCCCCCACCCCAGTAGGGAATTCTAGGAGTGAATTGTCCGTCCTGCCAGGAGCCTTTCCCACCCTGAGTGAAAGGGTTTGCCTCTGTAAGAAGCTCTTATCAGGAGCTGTCTTCTTTCCCTTACCTTAGGACCACCTAGGTGGGGAAAAAAGAAAAGAAAAAGAAATACAAAGGAGAGGAGGGGAACTTTTCCTCATAGATCTTTTCACTCACTCAACCTCAAAGTCAAAATAAAGGGTGGAATGGGAGAAGTATTCTCTATTTTTATTCTCAATTTCCATATCTCTAAGTAGACCAACCATGACAGTGTCATGACCCAAATGCAAGGATACATTTTATGTTGCTCAATGAGCAAAGTGACTTCAGATCTGAATGGGCAGGAAAATAAATAATACACATAAAATTTTCCTTCTAGTTTCTAATTATTCCAAAAGGTTTCCCCTCATTAACCTGAAATTTCTGGAATGTGTACATTTCTCGGTCCCACCCATCCCTGGGTTTTAAGGCAGGAATGTCAAGCACAATCAGCATAAGGTCACCACTTGGTCAGTGGAAATTTTTTAAAGTTTCTGGTCTGTCGTTTCTGGCTCCCAGCCATTTTTGGTGGCAAAAATTGCTCTGGGATGGTGGCAAAAGCCAGTGGGTGGCCTGGATGAGTCCTCAGCCAACATGCTCCTCACTGCACTCTAGGGACAGTTTGGAGGTTACAGAGGGGCATTGGAAGCTGCACCCTCAGAATGGGCTGCCACCCTGAAGGTGCATGCATTAGGCCACCTGGGTCTGAATAGCAAGGGGCTCCACTCCTGGTACTTGTCAACCACTGAGGCACTTTGAGAAAGCAACTAAGCATATGCAGGGAGTGCGACATTCTGCAGGATAATTGGTCCAGTCGGTTTCACCAGTTGAGTTATGGGAACAAAAGAAGAAAAGATAATGTGTCAACTTAGAAGACACGAAGAAACATAACAACCGGATGCATTGTATGGTTCAGGATAAACTCAGTCTGAAATTCATATGACGAAGCCCTAACCTCCAATATGATGGCATTTGGAAATGAGACCTTGGGAGGTCATTTGGTTTAGATGAGGTCATGAGGTTGGGGCCCCCGTGGTGGGATTAGGGTCCTCTTAAGAAGAGGAAGAAAGACTAGTGCTGCTCTCTCCCTGTCTCTGTCCCTCTCTAGATGAGGAGCAAGTGAGAAGGTGGCCATCCACAAGCTAGGAACTGAATCAGCCAGCACCTTAATCTTGGGCTTCCCAGTCTCCAGAGTTATGAGAAATAAATGTCTGTTGCTTAAGCCACCCAGTTTATGGTATCTTGTTATGGCAGCCTAAACTAAGACACCAGGACACTTTGGGGCACAATTAAAGAAATGTATATATGACCTATGTGTTAAATAAGATGAAAATCTATTGGCATGGGGAGATGGAGACCATTAACAAAGAAAAACAGCTTTCAAAATATATTCAGAGAGCCCTAACTGGTTTGGCTCAGTAAATAGAGCATCAGCCTGCGGACTGAAGGGTCCTGGGTTGGATTCTGGTCAAGGGCACATGCCCTGGTTGCAGGCTTAATCCCCAGTAGGGAGTGTGCAGGAAGCAGCTGATTAATGATTCTCTCTCATCATTAATCATGGTTCTATCTCTCTCTCCCTCTCCCTTCCTCTCTGAAATCACTAAATATATATATTTGGAGAAAAAATTCTGTAATGTTATAAAGGAAACTAGAAGCCCGATGCACAAAATTCATGCAAGAGTAGGCCTTCCTTCCCCTGGCCGCCGGTACCGGCTTCCCTTCTGGCACCCGGGACCAGGCTTCCCTCGTAGCCCCAGCTTCATCCGGAAGGACGTCCAGTCTAATGAGCTTATTATGCTTTTATTATTATAGATTGTTAAATGGTAACCTCTGGGTGGTAGGAATATAGTGTTTTATTTTATTTTTGCTTTTCAATATTTGAAAACTTTCTACAATGCATATCCTATATAATAAAAGCCTAATGTGCTAAGTGTCCGACTGTTCATTCGACCAGTCGCTATGATGTGCACTGACCACCAGGGGGCAGACACTCTGACCGGTAGGTTAGCTTGCTGCTGTGGTCCTGCCAATGGGGACTGGGCAAAACGGGCCAGACATGTACTGGAGCCTTCCCATGGTCCCTCCCTGGCCGACCAATCTCCCCAGGTCCCTCCCCGGCCTCGAAAATATTTTTTCTAATTAATTTCCTTTCAATGTGCATGAATCCTAGGCCTCTAGTTTATATATATATATATATATATATATATATATATATATATATATATATATAATCAGGTTGTGTGTTTTTTGTTAAAGAAAAGGTTTTTTGGGTTTTTTTAATAATATATTTTATTGATTTTTTACAGAGAGGAAAGGAGAGGGACAGAGAGCTAGAAACATTGATGAGAGAGAAACATCGACCAGCTGCCTCCTGCACACCCCCTACCGGGGATGTGCCCGCAACCAATGTACATGCCCTTGACCGGAATCAAACCCAGGACCTTTCAGTCCGCAGACCGACACTCTATCCACTGAGCCAAACCGGTTTCGGCGAGAAAAGGTTATTTTTAATTATGTGTGCTGGGAGGGGCTCCCCAAATCATTTGCTTCACCCCTCATTTTTTTCAAAGGAGGAAAATTTTTGACTCATCACACTAAGTTAAAAACACACACACAAAAACACTTTTTATTGTGGAAAATTTCAAACAGACCCAAGGGAAGACCAAACATTCATCAGCCACAACAATGATCAACTCATTCATTTCTTCCCCTTACACTTTCTCACTTTTCATTTTATTTTGAAGCAAATCCCAGACCTCATATAATTTATCCCATTAATATTTCAGTGTTCTCTCTTAAAGGACTCTGACCACAATACATTTTTACACTTAGAAGTTTAATAATAATTCCTTAATTTCATCTAATATTCAGTCAGTGGTCATATTCCCAATTATTTCACAAATGTAAGAACTGAGCTTTTAAAAGTTTGTTTGATTGAATTAGTATCCAAATAAGGTCCATCTATTGCAATGGGCAATATGTCTTTTTTAGTCTCTTTTAATCTACAGGTTCCTTCTCCATTTCTTTATTTTCCTTGGCAATATATTGGTTGAAGAATCCAGGTTTGCCTTGAGGCATTTCCCAGTGTCCATTTTGCTGATTGCATCCCCTGGTGTTCAATGCATTTTCCCCTCCTTTTCATTTCCTATAACTGGTAGTGGCATCTACAGGCTTGATTATATTTCTAAGTTCAATTTTGGAGGGACTAGAACACTTCATAGATGGTGGTCTTTCTTCTATCAGGAAGCACATCATGTCTGGTTGTTTCTTGTACTGTGTATGTGATGATCGCTGTTACTGAAACTCAATACCTGAATCCATTACTTCATGGCGATATTCCAGTTCTAAGATCCTGTCTTCATGTACTAGCCAAAATATTCATATAAACAGAAACTACCCTTCACCAGTGATTTTATAAAGCTAAATAGATGCTTGACTTTTTTCCCTTTACTTACCAGTTCTTAAAATAATGAGTTGATTCTCTGCCATCCTCCAAAGGTGAGAAATATTTTTGTCATTATGAACTAATGAATTTAACCATATTTGTCTTCCAACCTACTGCAGTTCTTGCCCTTAAAAAAAAAAAATCCTCACCTGAGGATACGTTTTATTGAGAGGAAGGGAGAGGGAGAAAGACAGAGAAACATCTGATGTGAGAGAGAGACATCAATCAGTTGCCTCCTGTACACACCTCGACCAGGGGCTCAAACCTGAAACCTAGGTATGTGCCCTGACCAGGAATTGAACCTGAGACCCTTTGGTGCATCGAACAACCCTCCAACCAACTGAACCACAGCAGCCAGGCCAGTTCTTACCCATCTTGATGCTCGAATTATCCCATCCTTTGGCCATTGAGAGCTCTTCAAAATTGCTCCCAAGTCTTTTTGACGTGACCCTTTGATAGAAATCCCTCTTCAGAGCTGAAATATTATCTCAGCGGGAAAATTGGCCATGAAAAATAAGGCAGCACATTATTTCTGAGGTACTTTTCTCCCCCCTTTCATTTGAATGGGTTCCCTCCCAATGAAGGTCTCTCCCACCCAGCTCCTGTCACCCTCTTGGCTTGAACGCTCCAGGACACTCTCACCTCGGGCTATACTGCCCTAGACCTCCCTGCTTTGCTGGAGTTTCAAAAGGTGGAAAGTCAGAGTTGGAAGTGGCTTGGTGGCCCCAGGAGGACATCCAGGTGTTCTACCAGGTGTTAGGCAGGCAGGCTGGGCCCAGGCTGACTTCCCAGTGTGAGATTTATAGCTCTGGCATAGTCTAAGTTTTTTAAACATTTTAACTCTTTGCAGGCCTTCAGTCTTGTACATCTCACAAAAGGTCTGAGTGGCCCAGGCTCACAGCATCCTTAAGCACCTGGCCTTTGTCTGAGCCCTTACTACCTTGACCCCATCCAATCCAGCCTCTCCTTCCAAATCTGCTGAGATTTGAGTTTTTCTCATCTCACCTCATCGCCATCTCTATCCCTACCTCTCTCTTTTCAACCTCTAAGTGCCCATCTGGATTGGAACCCACATGTGCTGGCTCCACAGTACCTGGCACTCGGTGCCTAGCTCTGTTCCTTGTCACTGAGCACCACCCCTGTCCTCTGTCTTTATCCTCTTTGAACACATAACTACTTATTTTTAAAAAATAATAAATATATAGTTTTCTGATTTCAGAATGAAGATATACACATAAAAATTTAAGTAATTAAATTTTTTTGAAGCAAATTAAGACACCTCTCTTGTCAGGCCTCAAAATAATCGCCAAGTATTTGGGTGTACTTCCTTCCAGACCTACATAAAAATTTACAAATATTTTTTCTCAAAATGTGCTTTTTCTATATTGTACTTTCCTGCACATTACTTTGTTCACTTATTATGAACCGCTTCTTGTGTTTAGAACAGCTATATCTTCCGCATTGTATTTAACAGCTTCAGTTTTCCATGGATACCATAAATGACATAGTTCCATACTGGTGAACATTAGGGGTTATTTCCAGTTTTTCATTATTTCAAACAATGCTGCAATTAGCATCCTTGTACACTTACCTTAGTACACTTATATAACTATTTCTGTAGGATAAATTCCTGGAAATGGAATTTTTTACTCAAAACCATGCACATTAAAAAATTTTTTAAATATATTTTTATTGATTTCAGAGAGGAAGGGAGAGGGAGAGAGAGATAGAAACATCAATGATGAGAGAGAATCATTGATCGGCTGCCTCCTGCGTGCCCCACACTGGGGATCGAGCCCGCAACCCTGGCATGTGCCCTTGACTGGAATCTAACCTGGGACCCTGCAGTCTCCAGGCCAACGCTCTATCCACTGAGCCAAACCGGCTAAGGCACATTTAACATTTTAATAGTTAAACTGACCTCCAAAAAGACTGTATTAATCTACACTTACAAGCAGTGCCTCTTTCCTGCACATACTTGCCAGATTGATGTTATGAAAATTTTCAGTTTTGCCTGATAGGTGAAAAGTATTTTTTTATTGTTTTATTTTGCATTATTTATTGTTAAGGTTGGACATGTTTATTGGTGATTTCTGTTTCTTTGGTGAACTGTTCATGTCCTCTTTTTCACATTTGTTTGGGTTCTTTTTCTTATCAACTCAAAAATCTTCCTTGTATATTGTACCGATCATGTTCTCATGTGTTAGAAGAAAAACTTTCCCAGTTATGTTTGTAGACTGACTTGGCCATATATAAGTTTAAATTGTGAATGTGCTCAAACTTAAAATTTTTCATTTCTGCCTGGCCAGTGTGGCTCAGTGGTTGAGCCTCGACCTATGAACCAAGAGAGGTCAGGGCACATGCCCAGGTTGCAGGCTTGATCCCCAGTAAGGGATATGCAGGAGGCAGCCAATCAATGATTCTTTCTCATCAGTGATGTTTCTATCACTCTCTCCCTGTCCCTTCCTCTCTGAAATCAATGAAAACATATAAAGATTAGCCTTATGTAATAATAACCATGAAATAACAAGAAGTCTGATGTGCTGGTTATAATTTCTTTAATATGAATGAAAATAAACACAAGACAATTAAAGTTTTTTTTAAATGTCCTCCATACTGTTTAAAAACATCTCTTGTATTATCCATATTTTTGGAAACTCTTTTCTAGGTGGTCACAAATCTTTTAACTGAATATTCACTATTGCTTCAAATTCATTGATCTTCACTCAAAGTCCTTTTAACCCCACTTTCCTTGCTGTGTCAAGGTGATCATTTCCCCAATCACATAAGCTCCAAACTGGGCTTGGAAGATGCTCTCCCTCCTCCCACCCCCATTCACTGTCTCTTGTCCTCCATCCTCCTTCCCGGTGATACAGCACCTCCTGGGATTTCTCTGGGTTCCTTCCCCAAGACCAGCATGTTCCTTTGAAGCCCATCTTTCTCAACCAGCTTCATCATGGCTGACTCCCTATTGCCCTCTGTATTATTTATTTATCTATTTATTAATCCTCACCTGAGGATATGTTTGTTTGGGGTTTTTTTTTTAATATATTTTATTGATTTTTTTATAGAGAGGAAGAGAGAGGGATAGAGAGTTAGAAACATTAATGAGAGAGAAACATCGATCAGCTGCCTCCTGCACACCCCCTACTGGGGATGTGCCCGCAACCAAGGTACATGCCCTTGACCGGAATCGATCCTGGGACCCTTGAGTCCGCAGGCCGACGCTCTATCCACTGAGCCAAACCGGTTTCGGCTGTTTGGGGTTTTTAAATTGATTCTACAGAGAGAGGAAGGGAGAAACATTGTTGTAGGAGAGAAACACAGATTAGTCGCCTCCCATACTCGTCCAGACAGGAAATGGGACCTGCAACCTAGGCATGTGCCCTGACCAGGAATCGAACCTGAAACCTTTTGGTGTATGGGATGACCCCTCGGCCAACTGAGCCACCCGGCCAGGGCTGCCGTATGTATTATTTAAACACACTTCCTGGCCCGAACCCCCATCTTCTACTGTTCTACAGACAATCACTGTGACTTTGGGACTTTCCTTCCTCCCCCAGCTCATCCAAACCTTACCTGTCCTTACAGGCTCAATTTCCAGGGAGCATTCTCAGCTGATTCCAGCCCTCGCCCTCTCCTACTCCTGGAGCACTGCCTAGTGTCAGCTCTGGTGGTTCATCTCCCTGGGTAGATTACAACTGCTCGAGGGCAGGTCTTAGTTTGAATGTTCCTTCTGCATTGGCACATTGTCGAGCACACATCAGATGCTCCATAAATATGTTGAGTCGCTGAAAACTTACCTCAAACTCCACCTGTCCCTGTTAGTACAGCCACCCAACCCTCCCTGCACAACCTTCAACTCCCACAAACCCAGGGTCAGAGGGAAAAGGAAACAAACGTAAGAAAGGCAGAGCACACTGAGATTTAAGAAGCCAGTTCTAGGATCATTAGTCTTTTAATATATTATTCTGCAAGAAAGGAATTAAAAAAAAATTCCCGACATCTCTTCTGATTTTTTAAAATTGAAATAAATACCCTGCCCTCCCCCCACCCACAAAAATGTCCCTCCTTCCCCATCATCCCACCCATCCCTGGTGCCAGATCCTCACTCCAGAGCTAAATAAGATGCCTGTTTCAGAGCAGGCCAGCTCACTACCAGATTCTGGCGACTTGTAAATACTGAAATGAGTCTGCTGCCCTCCAGACCAGTCCCTAGCTTTGGGGCAGGCCTGGATAGTGGGGCCTGTAGGCGTTGGGGAGAGTGCAAACTTGCTTTCCTTTCATTGCTCTCGACCCCCCACTCCCTGCTTTGGGGGTGGGGGTGGGGGCAGAATTGCCCTCTAGACTAAAATAAATAAAATAAATATGCCCTCCCCAATCCCCGACTCTATAAGAGCTCCTTCACCTCTCTCACTCTCTAGTCCCTCCTTCAATTGGCCCATCCCCCGTCCTCCCTAACCCTTCCCTCCACCCCCATGCTGACCTCTCTGGCTTGGCCTTTGCCCTCTCGGGAGGGGTCTACCTCGCTCCGTGGGAAGAGCAGCGAGAGTCTCACTCCCAGCTTCAAGCAAACCCTCCTCCTCCCCCAAAATTCTGTGGGTACTGCTAGCGCCCCAAGCCCGGTGGGCCTGGCAGACTCCCCGCCTCAGGGGTTAGGAGGAAGGCCGGGGTGGCTCTCTCTCACCTGGTCCTTAGTGTCCCTCATTCGGGCAAGTTTCTCGGAGAGCCCTGCCCTGCTCCCCAGTCCCGGTGCCCCGGCTCCCGCCCTCCTCAGATGGCAGTGTCCCAGAGGACGGTGTGCTGCCGGCGGCAGGGCGGGGTGCCGGACTTTCGGGGCTCGGGCCCCCGCCTCCAGCTGGGGAGGATGGGCATGCTCTCCTGCTTGCAGAGGCCCCGGTCGGGCCGGTGGCGCGCCTTGATCTCCTTGCACACGCAGCGTTTGCGCTCGATCACCTCGAGCAGCTTGCCGTCGCGCTCGCGCTCTCGGGCCGGCTGGGGCGGCAGGGGCAGGGGCAGCGGCAGTGCAGGGTGGGTCTGTGCTCCTTCCTCCCGCCGCCGCCCCGGCGCGGGGAGAAAGGGAGAATAGGGGTCAAGGACCTCAGAAGGCCTGCGCCCTGTCCCCACCGCCTTCTCCCAGAAACAAGTCTTCTCTTAACCCTATCCTCTCCCCCTGGCTGGGGGCACCGACGGGGACAGAAACCCAGCCCTTGCACCACCCTTTGCCCAGCGGTGAGCCCTGCTGCCAGGCTGTGCCCGTCTCCCCCTGGGGAAGGGGCACCTTTTCAAAGCTGTCTTCCCAGTAGGATGCGCTTTTCCAGGGGTCCACCCCAGAGGGGATGCGCAAAGGTACACTGTCCACCAGTGGCGGCCCTGCCCGGCTTGCCCATCAATAAAGCAGCCCCTTTCCAGGATCCTCCCCCAACTCCCGCCCGCCCCCGCCCCCTCTACCTGGACCCTATTAGTCTGTGCCAGGGCCCAGCCTGACTTCATGCCTTTCTCTCCACCTTCTGGCCTTCCCCTCTATCTGTCCCTTCACAAACAAAACCCAACATCCTCCTCCTCACCTGGCTGGGCACGTCCCGGGGCTGACTGCAGGGTCTGGGGGTGTGGAACACGGCCTGCCGGACTCCAGAGGTGGAGGCAGAGCGCCCCAGGCGGTAGCCTCCCGTGAAGTCTGAGGAAGTGAGGGGAGGGGCCTTCAGGTCTCCCACTAGGTTCCCGAGGACAGCCCCTTCCCGGCTGCCCCTGCCTCCGCAGAGGGAAGGGGATGGAGATGAGGTATTAGGGTGTAGGCCCCAGGACATGAGCCCTGGGAAACTCCCCCCAGCCCACCCCGTCTGGGCACAGGTGTGGGAGGGCCGGGTGTCACCTCCATTTCGGTGGCAGGCCGGAAAGGTCTGGCAGGGTGTGGGCAGCGCCGTGCGACTCCCTCCTCGGTCTCCTCCATGGTGGATCCTGGCCAGCAGGCCCTCTGCCCCCTGGCTCCTCACTGGGATCCCTGATGCCACAGGACCCCTGTCCTCACGCTCCACCTTGGCTGGACCCTCGGTGCTGCCATTCCAGGCCCGGGCATTATCCTCAGCCTCTGCTGGGATGACAAGGACAGCTCAGTGCCTGTATGTGGGAGGGGTCTCGCTATTCCCCCAGCTCCACACACTGCAGCATGGGTGGGTCACAAGTCACGGCCCCTTTGCAGGTCACAGCTGGGAAGGGAGGGGCCCTATGTCACACCTCGCCCAGCACATTCACACACAGGAGGGTCCCGGGTATTGCTACCTTCCATTGCAATCACTGGTATGACTCCTGGCAGAGGGATCTACCCTATCCCAGCTTTAGCTTCCAAGCCCCTCCAGCCCCAGATAGGGCTGTAATGACTACCTACCCAGACAGAACAGGGGCCCTATCTCCAGGAGGGGAAGAATCCTAAATCCTGAGCCAGGAAGTGTGCGTGTGTATGTTTGGGGGTGGTGGTGGGGGGGAATTGTTGGAGGAAGGGCTGACTGTGAACTAAGCTCATCTCTGAGAGTAGGCCTGGCAGAGCATTGCGTTGCCAGGCAACAGTAGGGGCCTCCCTCTCCTCTCCCTCCAGTCTGGACGAGTTGCCATGGTAACAGCTGGGAGGCAGCTGTGTTTAGCTCCAAGTGTGCGCACACTCACACACCCCTGCAGCCCAGCAAAGGGAGGGCCAGGGAGTACAGCAGGATTGGGCAGGAGGAGAGGCTGCTCTGGGGGCCAGATCCTACCTCCCCAGCCCAGATCTTACTGTCCCTTCAGCACACCCTTGGGGACCCCATCCCTTTAGTCCACTGCATACCCCCGGCCCTCTGGTCTCCCAGAACTCTTCCCAGTTCAGGACAATGGGCCATGGCTTCCAAATAACTCCTCCAAGGCCTTCCCTGAATCACCATGGACACCCGCACCCCTCCCCACCTTCCTTTCACTCACTGTCCAGCTCTTTTGCCTTCCTTCCTCCATACAGGACCTTCCGCTGCAGAGCCCAGCCTGCCCCAAATGTCGCTGCGCCCATCTCCTCCTCTTCTTCTGGTGTCCCTGCACTGGCGATGACGTGGGCACAGGAAATACTGGCAAAGGCACCCCCATCAGTCCCTTGCTCTTGCAGCTGGATCTTGACCAGGGGGGATGGGCCCCCCATTCCACAGCCCTTATTCAGCACCCCCCCAGCCTTGAGGCTTTCATAGGCAGGGGGTCTCTTAAGCCCAGCTGCTGAGGCTGGGTAGGTCCAGAGGGGGGTTAGGGGGCCTGCAGTTGGGTCCGGAAGGCTGTGTGGGGAGGCCAGGCAGCCTCGGTGGTGGAGAACCCCAGCTGCTGTGCCCATGGCTCCGCTGTGGGGGCTGGACTTCCCAGGTAAGGGGGGCCTCGAGCTGGTGCACAGCATCCCATGGAGGACCGAGATCTCCTTCTCTGTCTTTGGCTCCCCAGCACCCAAGGGAGGCCCAGCTGGCAGGACGGAGTGGGTCGTCACCTTGACCGCTGAGTACACCATGGTGTAAGACACGGCCTTGTCCTTGGGGGGGCCGGGGAGCAAGGTGGCGGGGGCAGGAGGGGCTGCCGGCGCCCCTGCCGCCTTGGGGCAGATCATGCTGTGGGAGTTGGGGAGCTCCCGCTCTCCCCGGGGCTGGCCAGAGCCCTGGGGTGGCAGCGGTGTTGAGTGGCTCCGGGCCCGGCCCGAGGGTCCCAGCAGCAGCAAGTTGGCAGCAGGAGGCGGCGGCGGTAGGGGAGGCGTCTCCCGCTCTCGGGCAGGCACTTGGGGAGCTGGGGTAGAGCCCACTGGCTCCTTGGAGTGGCAGAGGACTGGTAGCCTTGAGACCCCATCGCCAGGGGTTCGGGAAGCAGACTTGGCTTGGGGGAAGGCCAGAAGTGGAGGGCGATGCTGAAGGAGGTTAGGGAAGGGCGGGGGGATTTCACAAGGAGTGGTCTTGGTGGGCGTCCCGTCCCTCCGGCTTGGGAGGGCTGAGGCTGGACGATGGTGGGTGTGGGGCTGGAGGGCATGAGGCTGGTGTTGCGAGGAGGTGACGGTCAGCGAAGGGGGCCCATTGGCCCGGCCTTCCCCCGCCTCCTCGAGCAGCGGATATTTCATCTCCTCGTATATGGCCTCACTCTCTTCCGAGTCTGAGTCAGCGCCAGCTGGAGGGGTCGGACCCCCACCCCCAAGAGGGGGCCCAGTCAGGCCCCCTCCACATCTCCCTCCTCCCCTGAAGACATCCCCCACCATCTCAATGTACACTGGCTCTTCCTCTTGGGAACCCACCTCAGGGTCCCCAGCGATGCAGGACCCTCTACTGAGGCGCTGAAGGGGCAAGTTTCCCCCTCGGGGAGAGGGAGCTGAGGGGCAGGACTCATCGAAGGAGACAGAGAGCTGGGTGTTGGGGCTTCGCCTGGGCTTCTGTGGAGGAACCTTCCGGCTAGACTCTCGGCCCTCTGGGGCTGGCTTCTGTGAGCCTGGGAAAATGGGAAAGAGAAAAATAAACTGTGCTCTTGTTTGGGGAAGGGAACAGGGAGACCCTTTCTGACCTCTTGACCCACCTGCAAGGACACAGCTGCCTCTTCATTTTGCCCACATTTCTCAACTTACAGCTCCAGTGGGTTCCCATCTTACCAGTCAACCCTCGGTCCTTCTAATGAACTCCTCAGAATCTGAAACTCCCACCCTAAATTCTCTCCCACCCTCATGTACTTCCAAGGACATGTCACCCCTTTCCCAAGATCGAACTTTTCAGGAAACTTCCCCTGTCCTTGAATAATCCATCTCAAACCCTTCCGAAAAGGAACCACCCCCAGCCCCTCTGAGAATGAAATCTTCCACTTCCTTGGTTCTTCCCTGAATGAACCCTCCCAGCAGGCCTCCCCTGGCCTGGAATGGATCCTTCCAACTCCCCACTCCCTGCTTCCCCTGGGGAGGGTTGGGGGTATCTCACCTGCCTTCTTGCTAGGGGGCGTCTCTGCCCCGGACCCTGCCATGCTGAGCTTGGTGCTGGGGTGTCTCCGGGGCTTGGCCGGGGGTCTTCGTGTGCTGCTGTCCTCAGTGAGACCCCCACCTCCTCCCCCAGGACCACCCCCCACACTGTCCATGCTGCCCACAGAGTGGCAGGAGAGGGATCGAGGGGCCATGGCGCTGCGGCAGGGGTGGGGGGTGTGCTCCTGGGAGGCGGGCATAGTCATGAAGCCCATCCTGAGGGAGCGGCGCAGAGAGGCGATGTCCCGCACACGGACCCCGGGCCCTGGGCCAGCCCCGGGCCCTACCGAGCCTGCAGGAGCCACCTCCTTACTGGAGCTGGGGAGAGAAGGCCAAGATGGAGCAGAGGTCGGTTGCAACCCTGTGGCCTCCCAGGGAGAAAGAGGAGGGACTGGGGTGGGGATGGGGGGCGGCCTAAAGGTCCAGGGCACTGAAGTAGTAGCTTCAGGCAGAACCCCTGGGCTTTAAAAACGGGATGAGAGAAGAGGTAAGTATGTGTGCAGGGGAGCAGCCTAGCGCTGGCCGATCTCAGCCCAGGCATAGCCAGCACTCAGCACACATGTGGACGATTTCACACATAGGCCGAGAGATGGCAAACCCGGGCAGCACAACCCCCTCTGGCTCACACCTGCCACCACAGTTCTGCTCCTTTTCACTCATGCTCACACCTGGCCTCTGGCCTTCCCCATGTCCAGCCTCAGTGGCCTATGCTCCACACCCACCGCACCTCCTCTCCCAGACCACATCACTGGAGCAGCCTCCCCAGGCTGATCTGATCTCTGTCTCTCTCCTCAGTGCTGTCCTCTCTCTGTCACCCTCCCAGGCTCACCCCCATTCCCTTTCACTGTCCCCTGAGCTTCCGGATGAGTGAAGGGTAGGGGATGGCTGGCAGGGAAGAGGGGGAGAAACTGTGGGGTGGGCTTTCATTAAGGCCCTGTCTACTAACCCTTCATTAGGAAGAGATCACTGCAGTGATAGCTCTGATTAATCTAATTAACAAGAATTAAACTCTAGTTTTAAGAAGGGAGAAGGGAGCAGGGAGATGGCTCTGACTCAGGCTCCCAGAGGCTGTGCAGTCAATGGGAGTGAAGATGAGGAGGGAGCAAAAGAGAAGAGGCCAGACCCCGGGTCCCTGGGAGGGCAAGGAGAGAGGGCAAGTTCTGGCTCTTCTGTAGGGCCTACATGTCCCTCTCCACACACACACCACCCTTCCTCTGGGCCCTCCCTTCCCCCAGCAGAGGCTGAGAGGGGGCCAAATGGGTCTTCTCTGGTGCCCCACAGATGACCCCGTCCCTGGACTGTGAGGGCAGCATGGCCTGCCCCTTCCAAGGTCAGATGACAGAGGAGCCAGGAGCCAGCCCCAAATTGAGAGAGAAGGCCACAGGCCAGAGGTGAGTCGGGAAGGAGTGACTTGGGCCTCTGGGAATGGAGAAGAGCCAACAGGGTGCTCCTAAGCTGGAAGCCCCCCAAAAGGGCAGGACAGGGTCTGGAGGCAGGCGCGGGGGGGGGGACAGGGTGTGTGCCATTCCAGCAATTCTGGACAGACTCCGAGATCAGACTGATGACCAGGCTGTTGGACCCAGGAAGGGCAGAAGGGATGTGACCCAGCTAGGGGGAGGCAGAAGTAGGCAGGTCAGGGGGCATTCCAGGACACAGCCTTACCTCCTCTTGGCCTCCTCCTCCTTGTGCTGCCTCCACTCCAGCTTGGTTTTTCGGTAGAGGAGGTTCATGTCGTGAAGTGGGAGGTGGGGGCTGGGGGGCCCTGCTCAGAGCCACCAGGCCCGGAGGACGGCCCTCCCTGGGTCCCGGATCCACTTGGTGGGGGGATGGGAAGGAAAAAAAAGAAAGATGGGGGCAGGGGGCAGGAATCAGAGAGAGAGAGAGAGAGAGAGAGAGAGAGAGAGAGAGAGAGAGAGAAAGGAACAGAGACATGACTCGGGTCCTCAGAGAGAAAACAGAGGCACACAAACCCAACACCACCTCTAAGGACCCACAGACAGACAGACATGGAGGGACATTTGTACACAGAGTCACACATCCTGACAAAGGTGTTCAGAGACACAAATACATACTTTGGAGAAATCAGACCGACAGAGATTCTCATCCTGTAAATACATCCTGATCCACCAAACGGGCCCCACAAACACCCATTCAGACACACATTCAGACACACAAACCATGGGGCCATAGACCCATATCTACAAACAGAGGGCCAGACACAGAGATCCGCGTAGGTAAACACAACCTAGGAGCAGTCAGACACACAGACATAAACACTTGACACACCCACAGCTCACACAGACCTCCAGACAGACACACACAAACAGGCTGCACAGAACCGGACATACCTACAGACAAGGAGTTATGCCTGGGCCTACTTGCGAACATTGCACCCCACTGGGGAAGGGGGAGGTGGTCAGATTCCCCACCCCATCTCGGGCCCTGAGGCTGGGGGGTGTCGTGAGGGCAGGGCTGGGATGCTGGAGAAAGGGTAGGGGCACTCTGAGTTGGGTATTAACAATACTGCCGCCCAAATATCTCCATCCCCTGCCTTCCCCCTTCCAGGTCTTTGCCTGGGCCCGGGCCTCCGTCCACCCCTCATCCTGCGCCCTGGCTCCTCAGCGATGGTGTCCGCTTCCCTCGCTGATAGCTCAAATCACCTTCTTCCTCCCCCAGGATTTGGGAGGCTCCCGCTACCTTCTCCCAGTTCCCGCCCCCCAATCCCACCCTGCTATCTCCAGTCTGGCCCCGTCGCTACCTTTAGAGCTGCGGCCTCCATACCTGCCTGGTTTCGCTTCCCCCAAACACACACTCTCCTGCGCCTCAGCCTCACCTCTCCTGCCAGGCGCCCCTCCCCACGGCCGTCCTCTCCCTTCCTTGTCCGTTCCAAACCTGGCCAGCTTCATCCCCCTCTCCATCCAAGGGCCCCAGGTTCACGGGCACCCCTCCCCTTCCCCTTGTCCTGCTATCCTGGGTTTCTTCGTCTCTCAGTCCGCCCATCCTCCCTGCCCCTGATTTCCCCCATCCCACCTCCCCGCACCAAGCCTTCCCAATTTCTACATAACCGTACCTGGCCTGCCGGACGCCGGCCCCCCCATGCCGGGCTCCGCCCGGAGCAGGAGGAGGGAGGAGGAGAGACAGAGAGAGACTGGGGGAAGCCGAGCTGGGTCCTGCCGCAGAGACAGCCCCGCCTCCGGGTCCGCCCCCAGACCCGCCCCCGGCCCCAAACCCACCCTTCCACTCTCCAAGGACGGAGGGGAGCGGCCGCCTGGCTGGGGTGGGAGATGACGGGGGCCACGGAGTCCTCGGGGGGACTCGGAGAAAGGTCGTGGGGCGCTGGGAACCCGGCGCCAGCCAGCCCCCGCTTTGGGGCGTCCGCTCCTCGCCGCCTCTCGCCCGGTGCCCGGCCGGGCCGTGCTCCGTTCGGTGGCCAAGGTCCCCGCGGAGCGAAGCCAGGCGCAGCGCGCAGCGGTGCCCCCCAGCGGCAGCCCGAGGCTTGCACCCGCGCGAGTTCCTTGTGCGACAGGGGCTCCCCGGCTGCGCACCCCGCGACCGGCAGGGGCGAGTCTGCGGCTGCGGAACCCGGAGTGCAGTGAGGCGGCGAGGCCGGCAGGGGGGGCCGCTTTCTGGGCCAAGGGGCTCTGAGACCGGAGCGGGACCTTCCTTGTCTCTGCCCAGCAGGGGGCGTGCGCCACTGGCTGAACGCCAGCTTCCCGCCGGCCCCCCCCCAGGTGCGGGAGGGCACCGCGCTGGCTCGCTTGGTGCCGGTCCTCTATCCCTCCAGCCGCCCAGGCGCCTGGGCCTTCTTGCACTTTCTGGGCCCAGTCTTCCGCCAGGCCGCCCCCGCAGCCCAAGTCATCCTCCCTGCAACCTTTGACTCCGCGGGCGGAGCCCGCTCGGACCTGGGCGCTCTGGATAGATCTGACTGCAGCCACCTTGGCCCAGGCCGGATGGTCGCTCAGGAATGAGATCTCGCCCCCTTCCCCCATCACCTTTCTCATCAGCTCCATAAGAGAAATTCCTTCTTTGGAATTACCTTTGGTGCAGGTTAGCTGCAAGAAAACCTCAGTTCTACCCTTAACTGGCTGAAAAAATGGACCTCCAAAAGATATCCACGCCCTGATCCCTGGAACCTGTGAATGTTACTTTATATGGCAGTCTTTCAAGATGTGCTGTGTGGCTTTGGGCAAATAGAGCAACCTCTCAGAGTTGCCTCATCTCATACCTACCTCAATAATGTTGGGGGCAGTAATGGATACAAGTGTAAAGGGCCCCATACATTAAAGGGCTGTTATAAATGCCCCCAAGAGAGGCAATACATTAAAACAACAGGTGTGTTTGTTTTTTTTTCTTTTACACCTTAGTGTGAATGAGTTTTTATTGATTGGTTCAACAAACATTTCTGCAGAGACCAATACTCTCCTGGCACTATAGACTCAGAGAAGTCCAAGAGGATACTAAGGATCTAAAGCCATGGAAAGGGGAGGGTCTAAAGATGGGTTTTGAATAGTCTGTAACTAGTCAGAGCTGAAAGAAGAAGAATCTGGGAGTGGAGCAATAGGAATATGTTCTGAATATTGCCAGGGGGAGAGAGGTGTGTTTTTTTGTGTGTGTGTTCTTTTTTTTTTTGGTAGGGGGGCGGGGGGGGGGAAGCCTGTCTCTTGGACTTCATATTTGGGAGGCCTCAGAACCTGGCTATGGTAGCCATTGTTACCATGAAGGGAGAGAGGCAGGAGTGCAGGTGCATTTTAACAAAGAGATAAATGATAATATATAAGCATGGGGGCCCAAGGGGCTTTGCATCATTTAATTTTTGCCTAATGCTAAATATTGGTTTAAAATTCCCATGAGCTAAAGCTGAGGAAGAAGGGATGTCAGACAGCCCAGTGCTAGTCTCCTACTAGCTGAGGCCGTGGGCAAATCACTGAATGCCTCTGAGCCTCAGTTTCCTTAGCAGAAACATTGGAACTCAAAGCCCATCCCATCTCTTCCCAGGTCTGTTTGAGAATCTACCAGATAATGTATGTGAAGTGAACAAACATGAGGGATTTTTAATATACTCGGGACCAGTTTCGTTTGATCAAAATTAATTTGAATTCATTTCTTTCTGAACCTAGGAATGAAGGCAGAGGTGGCTTTTGCTGAAATAATTCCTCTCAGAATGTTGGTTGGGGTGCCAAAAAAGAGACAAGGGCAGTTGGAGGTTTATTCTTTCACACCAAGCATATGGCTGGCCCTTGATGAGTGTGTGTGGATTCCCCATAGCGGGAGGAGACTTGGGAGACCCACTCGCCCCGACCACTGAGTGGCTCCACCTGGAGCAAGGGATGGAAAAAATGGGACGCGTGAGAGGTGGGAGAGGAACCCATGTTTGGGACCAGCGGTTCATCCTCAGGGGCATCAGTGCAGGTGGCTGTGTGGACATGTATGATGTTTTTCCAAATGGGGGGCAGACAAGGACACCCCTGAGTGTGTGAATGCCTCTGCTCTCCCACTGATACCCTTTCTGAACCTTCTGAGTCTCCATTGCCACATCAAAGAAGTGAAATATGATGTCTAGGATTTGGTTCAAATAATCCCACACAGAACAGCAGGGGCTGTGGGTGAAACCAGAGTGGCTGTGAGTTTATCACTGTTGACACTGCAGGAGGGGTACCTGGGAGTCCATTATACCATTCTCTTTGGGCATTTTTACAAATCGTCATCACAATCCACTTTTTAAAATAGGGAGGGACAGGGGAGAAGAACAATACCGTCCTCACACAGTGACTGTGAAAGCTGGCAAAGATATGGCAGTAACAGCTTCAGCAGCACCATAACATTGATCGGGTGTTGGTGGGGTGGTCGGTACCAGTAGAGTCCCCGATCGGTTCCCCCCCCACTCTTCGGTGCCTGCAGGCCAAAGGCAGCGAGTGCCTGCAAGTGAGGGAATCCCTGTGCGCTCTGCAGGCTCCTCCCCTTCTCTCCGCCCTCCGCGGCCGCTCCCAACGAGGAAAGGCTGAGCTTGGGCCCAGCAGGTGTGGGGTTAAGGGAGTTGGGCCGGGGCCCCGGGAGCAGCAGCGGCAGCGGCGGCGGCGGCAAGTGCTGCTGCCCCAGCGGTGGCGGTGGCAGGCCTGGCTCCGCGCCAGCTGGCCCGGAGCCCCAGGAGGGAGAGAGGGCGGAGGAAGGGGAGGAAGAGGGGAAGAAGGAGGAGGAGGAGAGGAGCAGTCAGCAGGCCCGAGGAGGCAGGACTTCCTGGTGTGGGGGTTGTCAACAGCCCAGAAAGAGGGAGGCAGTGAGACCGAACCAGAAGGAGCTGAGCGGCGAGGAGACCCATTGGTGCCACGCGGGAGGAGACTGGAGAGACCCGCTCGCCCCGACCACCGAAGTGGCTCCACCTGCAGGACCAGGGGGCCGAGCCGCCCCTCCCGCATCAGCCCCGAGACACTTGGGGCTTCAGAGGCCGCGCCTGGGCTCCACCAAGGAGGCGGGGGCTCCTTCTTCTCCGGAGCGCAAACTTTCCACGGAGATGCCTCGCGGGGTGAGGTGCGGCCCCCGAAGAGGACCGGGCCGTCTCTGATCGCCGCCTGCGCCCCCCGCGCTGCTGGGGCCAAGAGGCCCCGGGGAACGACAGCCCGACATCTTAGGCGGCCGGACCCCCGGCCCAGCTTGTTGGCCGAGGCCGAGAGGTGAGGCGCTGGGCTGGGCGGGGCGTTGGGGCGGCGGGCAGGGCCTGCCCCAGGAATGGGGGAGCTGGGGTGTGGGGGGCCTTGAGGACCTGCCAGGCCGAGGAGCTGCTTACCCCCCCCCCCCCCTTCCCCGTTCACCAAGCCCTGGAGCCCTTTGCTCCTGGGACGAATTAGAGCCCCGTGAGTTTGAATCGCAGCCGAGAAATGCCCAACTTTGGGTCTGGCCGCCTCTTCCTGCTCCGTGCGCCGCTCTGACGACTCTCTCCTCCGGTCTCTGTCATCTCTGCCTCTTTGTCTCTGGTGGTTTCCCCTTCCTCCCCCATTCTGCTCCCCAGAGGGGAGGACCCGGAGGTGGCCTGCCCACTGCTTTCTCACACACACACTCTCTCACTCTTTTTCCAGTTTGCAAACTCAGCTCTGGAGTTCGGCAGCGACAGCAGCAGGAAAAACCTGCCCCTGCTCCCCCTTCTCGCCGCCTCCCCTCCCCTGTTCTCCCTTCACCAGCCAGGCACCCCCAGTTCCTGCAAGGCCCTCCCACCATGTCGGACCCAGACGTCCCCAGGGGCCCTGATGTCCCCGCCATGTGGCTCCCCTGTTCCAGGGGTGCCTGAGCCCCTTCGAAGAGCCACTACCGCCCGGTCCCCCGCCCACTTTGGCCCCATCCTGAGCCCCAGGGACCATGAGTGGGGGCAAGAAGAAAAGTAGTTTCCAAATCACCAGCGTCACCACGGACTATGAGGGCCCCGGGAGCCCTGGAGGTCCAGAGTCCCCTGCCCTGCCGGTCCCTACCGGGCCCCCACCCCGCTTGCCCAACGGGGAGCCCAACCCAGAGCCAGGGGGCAAGAGCACCCCCCGGAATGGTTCCCCACCGCCTGGGGCCCCGGCCTCCCGTTTCCGGGTGGTGAAGCTGCCGCAGGGCCTGGGAGAGCCTTATCGCCGTGGCCGTTGGACGTGTGTGGATGTTTACGAGAGAGACCTGGAGCCCCCCAGCTTTGGCCGGCTCCTGGAGGGGATTCGAGGGGCCTCAGGGGGTACTGGGGGCAGATCTTTGGATTCCAGGTTGGAGCTGGCCAGCTTGGGCCTGGGAGCCCCTATCCCACAGCCAGGCCTGTCTCAGGGTCCAACCTCCTGGCTTCTCCCTCCTCCCACCTCCCCTGGACCTCAGGCCCGTTCCTTCACTGGGGGGCTGGGCCAGCTGGCAGTGCCTGGCAAGGCCAAGGTGGAAACACCCCCTTTGTCAGCTTCCCCACCCCAGCAGCGCCCCCCAGAGCCTGGGGCTGGAGATAGCGTGGGCACATCCCGGGCTGCCACGCCCCTGTCCTCCCTGAGGGTGGAAGTGGAGACCAGGGGCTCGACAGCTGGAACTCCTCCACTGTCCCGAACTAAGGATGGAGCCCTGCGACTGAGGATGGAGTTGGTTGCTCCAGAGGAGATGGGGCAGGTAAGAGCTGGGTTCCAGGGCGGGGGGAGACACCTGAGGGGTGGTGCTTGACCATCTTGGCCTTGGCCTCCACCTCCAAACTGACTTCTTCCTTCTCCATCATCACCTTCTGTCAGATCAGATAGCCCCTCTTTTTTCTTCCTGCCATCTCACTTGCAGCTCCTTTTCTACTCCTCACACGGCCTTTGTTTCCCCTCTCAGGCTCCCTCTTCTCTACATTCTTTTTTTTTTTAAATTAATTTTTTTATTGATTTCAGAGAGGAAGGGAGAGGGAGAGAGAGAGAGATACATCCATGATGAGAATCATTGATGGGTTGCATCCTGCACAACTCCCACTGAGGACTGAGCGCACAATCCAGGCATGTGCCCTGACCGGGAATCGAACCGTGACCTCCTGGTTCATAGGTTGATGCTCAACCTCTGAGCCACACCAGTCGGGCTCTTCTCTACATTCTTTAGCCTTTCCTTTGTCTTTGGCCCAAGCCTCCATCTCCATATAGCCCGTCCCACCACCTCTCTGTCACAGAGATGTGCCCTTCTCTCTTAGTCTTCGTCTCACCCTTTAGGCCTTGAGGGTGGAGGCCCCAGGTTTGGGCCTCTGGGAGAGGAACTGCCAGAGTTGGGGGAGAGGGGCAAAAAGTAGGCATTCTGCTGTCTCTCCTTTGCAGCTCCATTCCCAAGGGGGTGGGGGGCGGTCTTCTCACTAGCCAGCCACCTGTCCCAGCCCCTCTCTAGCTTTGTCCCAAGCCAGATTTCTCTGAGAAATTGAGGAATTGGGTGGTGCTGGGGACCCATTGCAAGGATGGGGGGGGGCTTGCTGGTTTGTTGTCTGTCTCAGTTCCCTGTGTCTGGGCCTCTCCAGGATCAGTAACTGGGGTTGGCCACTGTGGAGTGGGAGAGAGGCAGGAAGCAGCAGAGAAGGAGTTAAATCCTTTGCTCCTTCTGCTTCCTGTCTCCAAAAGAGGAACAAGTCTGGGCTGGGGGGCAGGATGCCTGCCTGGGTCTCTGGGGTGAGGGGTGGGCAGCCGGGGATTGGGGGTTGGATGTGTCTGTCCCGGAGGAGAAAATAACACCTTGGGCTGCAGGAGGAAAGGCAGGGAGTGTGAGGATGGGAACTTTCCCCCTTCCTGGCCTTGGGCACAAACCACAGTATAAAAATAACCTGAGACTGGATGTCTGGGCCCTGTCAGGACCAGTCAGGACCGGCTCCCCCCACTCCCTCCTGGCCTGAAGTTTACATCTCTCATGCCACCCCCCTACCCCCACCCCTACTTTTCTTGAGCTCTTTCATTCATTTCTACCCCAGGGGAGGAGATGCTGTTCCCTTTACTGGTCCCTTCCCTATCCCCCACACACTTCCAAATCAGGCCCCTCTGCCCCGAGCCTCTGCTCTCTCTATCCTTAAGCCCTGCCTGAGCTTCCCTTGGGCCCGCAGACCCTGCCCCTCTCTTCTCAGTGCCCCCAACCCCTTTTTCTTCTCTTAGGTCTTGATCCCTTCCTGTGTGCACGCATCTGTGCTGCTGCTTCCCTGCCCCAAAGTTAGTCTTCCTTCAACTCCCCATGCCTCTTCTCTCTCAGTGGCCTCTAACGGGAGCCAGGAGGAGGGCCGGGACATCACCTGGGCCCCCTTCCTCTGTCTGTCCCTCTAACCACCCTGAACTCTCTGTTCGTGGCTTTTCTGAGAAGCTGGGGCCTCCTGGGGCCTCACAGAGGCGGCTTGTTCCTGTGGCCCCCGCCCTTTTGCAGCCTCCCCCAGTGCCTGTTGGGCTGTCCACGCCCAGGCTCCGCCTCCCCCATCTCTGCCACCCGCTCCCTCACCCCCTACCCCAGGGCCAGAGAGCCAGAGTAGAACTCCACCTGAGTCCTGAAAAGTGTGAGAGGAGAGGCTTGAATGGGTATAGTGGGGGTGGGAGGGTGGAGGACCAGTTTCTGAGGATTCATTCATTCTACAAATAGCTATTGAACAAACTAAGCTGTGCCCTCTGGAGCTTACCTTTTAGCAACAGAGAGGCAAAAATACTTTATTGTCAGGTAGTATTAGGTGTTATTAAAAAAAAAAAAAAAGGAACAGTTCAGTGGAATTTACTAGTCCAATGATAGGGAAACGCCTCTCTGAGGAAGTGACATTTAAGTTGCTTTAAGAAGTTGGGTGACAGAAGGCAGACACTCTGATTAGCCTCTGATTAGGGGTCCTGGCTCAGCTGGTGGCAGGGTGCTGGTGTGTAGATCAGAGCCCCTCTCTGATACCTTGTGAACCACTTTTTAGAAGCCACTTACCTAGTTATCAGGATCGGCACTGTTTCCTTGCCTCTAGTACCTGCCTGATGCTTTCCCCAGACCTGGGGAAAAGGGGGGCTGCAAGGGCAGGACCCCTGGGTCCTTGGAAGAGAGCATGGGGAGGAGGGGTGGATAGGGAGGAAGACTACTAGGCAAGTTGTAAAGTGGTTGGTTTCTTTCTCTTGCTTAATGTGACAGTTCCTACCTCTCTGCCTCCAGGTACCCCCCCTCGACTCTCGCCCCAGCTCCCCGGCCCTCTACTTCTTCCCTGATGCCAGTCTGGTTCACAAGTCTCCAGACCCCTTCGGAGCAGCAGCAGCCCAGAGCCTCAGCCTGGCCCGATCCATGCTGGCCATCAGTGGCCACCTGGACAGCGATGATGATAGGTAGGTGGGCTCCGCCTCCGAACCCCGTACCTCGCATAGCCACGTGAAACTGCGGGGTAGGTGTCCTTCACCCAAGTTAAACTTGGAGGGGACCTCTTAAACAGAGATACCTGGCCTGGGCATAACACACTGGGCAAAGTTGATTTGGGACCCACTCCCTCTCTGGAGAGAGCTGGGTGGCACTCTAGGTTTAAGATTGTCAATCATAGTACTTTTTAATTTTATTTTATTATTATTTTTTAAAATATGTTTTATTGATTTTTTTACAGAGAGGAAGGGAGAGGGATAATAGAGAGTTAGAAACATCGATGAGAGAGAGACATTGACCAGCTGCCTCCTGCACACCCACTACTGGGGATGTGCCCGAAACCAAGATACATGCCCTTGACGGGAATCGAACCTGGGACCCTTCAGTCTGCAGGCCGACGCTCCATCCACTGAGCCAAACTGGCCAGGGCCGTAGTACTTTTTTAGAGTTTGAAGGGAGTCATTGTCAAATTCCAGACCTCTTGCAGATTTAGCGATCATCTGGCCAACCCCAAGAACTTATTAGCAAATGTGAGAGAGGTGAGAATAGGGAGTCAGTCTCCTCCTAGTCCCCATCTCTCTCTCCCTACTGAGGGGAACAGAACTCCTGTCCTTAATGGTAACATCTTATAGTCCATGTGGACTACTTGAGGGTCCTAGGACCTCCAGTACCAAGGAAGCATGTCCCTAAGGTTCTGTTCTCTGCTGAGGAACACCCCGGGGCTGGGTCCTCTCCTTGGCCAAGCCAAAGCCATGGAGAGGATGGCTGAGGGGCGCAGGGAAGGCACCGAGAGCTGAGCTGCTGGGGTTTGCCCTTCAGGGGGGAATGTCCGGATCAGTTCTGTGGCGTGGTGGGCAGAACTTCCTGTTTTGAGGGCCAGGTTTCAACATAGGAATGTCAGCAAGCTGAAAAGGGAGGAACAAAATTGCTAGTCAGATAGCCAAGCTGCTCCCTTCTGGCCGTAGACTGATAGGAACCCAGAAGAAGGGCTAGGGAGTCGTAACTTTTATTTTGGAGGGAGGAGTGGGACTTCCTGTTTGAGGCTTTGGAGGAGGGACTTCCTGTTTGGGAGAAATAATAAGGGCTTACCGATGAGTTAGTGGGTGCTGGGGGGATCATTCTTCCTTCTTCCCCTCTGTGAGACCAACCCCCACAATCAGGGGCCGAGTCTCACCAAAGAAAAATGCCCGAGGCCTTGGGGAGAGCTGGGAGCCCAAGAGGAAAGAGAAGTGGTGGCTGGGATCTGGTGGATGGGGTGGAGGGTGAGGGCCTGGTGGAGGCTGTGGAGAATGAGGGACAGGGCCCGTATGGGCGGGGCCCTGTCTGGGCTCCCATCTGAGCTCGGGCTGTCAGGAATGTGTGAGGTGTGAGGTCAGCCAGGGCCTGGAGAGTCACCTGCCCCCATTGCTGCTATTCTCAGCTCTTCCCACCCTCTCCTCCTCCCATTTGGGAAGTAACCTGGCATTAGGGCTGCCTGTCCCTCCTCCACCCCTGTTGATTTCAGAGCCTAGCCTCCTGCTTTCCCTTAGAGAGTTCTGCCTCCAGAAGCCTCCTCAGCTGTCTTCTTTTGGCTTGTCCCCTCCCTCCCTCTGTCCCATCCCCTCCACACACCCCAGTCTGACCGGTCCAGCTCCTAGCTTCCACTTTACCCTGCTCTCCTGCAAGCCTCTGGAGCTCTGGCCCAGCCCAGCCCCTTGTGCCCCACCCTGCTGGGCCAGCGGGTTTAGGTTGGGCCACCCCTTTCGCCCCCTGGAAAGAGGCATATAGCCCCCACCTCACCTCTCTGGTGTGCTGGAAGCTGGCAGGAGAACAGGGTTCAAGTGGCATGGGACCTCCCTTTTGAGAGGGAAAATGGGTTGGGATGTTAAGTGCATGGATCCCAGATGGGGAGTTGAGGATGCCTGATCAATTCCAGAGTCTGGGGATGGGAGAACAGAGGGTGCCTGGAGAATTCAGACTGCTCAAGTGCCCCTGAGTTGCAATAACCTTGGAGCACCCTCAACAGGGCCTTAAAGTTGGAAGGTACTTGAATAATTGGATAGGTGGATGGGTTGGCTGGGTGGATGGATGAGTGGATGGCCAACATCGGGAATCCAAGCATGATAAGGACTGAATTCCAGGAACTCAGGAAAGAAAAAGTACATTTATATCCGGTGTCTCCTTTGGGTCAGATGCTACATTTTATGTCACATAATCCTAAAAGCAACTCTATGATACCCACTTGAAGAAACTGAGACTCAGAGGAGAAGGGTTTTAGCAACTTGCCTAAGGTCACTGCGCTAGTAAGTGGCAAGACTGCAATCAGAGCCTGGGTCTGACACCAAAACCGCATTCTCTCCCCTTTCCTACTGGGTGCCTGTGTTCCAAGAGCAGCCATCTCTAGGATGCCCTTTCTCTCCAGGACAGAGGCAGGGACAGCTCTCTCAAGCTGGGCAAGGAGCCATCCTCCCCACTCCTGGTCTGGCCCCACCCCAAAAACACCACAGATCCGGGAGGGAGTGTAGACAGTGCTGCCGGATGCCACTTTGTTGGCCCCAGGCCCAGCTCCTGGGGGCTCCTCAGAACTCAGCGAGGGAGCAGGGCTGGCCCTTGTCCCTGGGATCAGAACCTTCACCTCTCCCAGATGTCTTGCTTCTTCATCTGATCCTCATTTTGAGGCTATTTCATTTGATCTCCAAAAAGGAAGACCAGTTCTAAGGCTATTCTTGCCCCAGGACCCAAGAGTCCTGCAGACCCAGAGTCCCCAGTTGTGCGCATTGTGCCCTGCACAACTCCAGGGGGCGCCACGCACATTTGAAGTCACTGTCGACATTTGAAGTCATGACAGTTTTCTGGAAGATGGCAATAAAGGTCTTGAAGAAGGGGGATATATTGTTGTAATTCACACAAAGTCACCTTTTGGGCTTCTGGTGAAAGTTGATCTCACTCAGCCAACCCCAAGCTTTCGGCTCCTGGCCTTGCCCAAGAATTCCAGCACAATGCCTGCCGCCCCTCACTCAGGGTTCTCAAAGGGAGGGCTTGGGTTGCCAGCCGGAGTCTTGGTCCCTTGAAGTGTTAATGTTAGGATGTGACAGTGGAAAGTGCTGTCAAAAACTCTCCAGCACTAGACAAACAGGAGATAGTCATCTATCAGCCAACAAATGTTTATTATTGTAGTATCCCTTTATTTCTGGCAAGAACAAACAACGTACTTGGCATCTTTACCCAAGTGTCCGCCAAGGAAGCCAGGGTTCCTATTCCTATGAGTCTGCCCCTCTTTGGTCTCTGTGTGTCTGTTTATGGGGAAGGGGAGGGAGGGAGATTCTGTGGTGGCCCAGTCTCCACCCAGGTGTCTCAGATTGAAATAGCTTGAAAGCTGCTTTGACTCTCCAGCTGGCTGGCCTGCCCTCTACTCTTAAACTTGTCCTCTCCCCTCCAATTCCAGGAGTTCCGGTGTCCTTCCCCCACCCCTCCCTGGGCTGCTCTCTCAGGCCTGGTCACCCCCTTGGTTACCCACCTGTCAGGGCCTTCTGCACCCAGAGCTTGGATGAGAAATGGAAAATTCCCAGCTCCCTGTGTTCTCTTCCTGGCTGCAGGGCCTCATTCAAGGGTCACCTTGAAATGAGTGTTAATCTCCCCCAACCCCGCCCCCCCTCGAGGAAAGCAAGTTGGAACTGACAAGTAGGAGAGAGGGCTTGACAATTGAGCACAAGGGCACAGGATGCAGCACGTTGGGGCCACCTACTCTAAGAGAGGGGGGGAAGCTGGGGGCAGGAGGTCAGGGTGGTGATCCTACAGCACCGTCCTGGCTGAAGGGCTGGCCCTGGGGCTGAGGCAGAAACAGGACAGGGTTGGGTCATGAGCCAGGGATGACGCAGGACTCTGGGGCCTGAGTGGTGGGAAGAGGGAGCCTTGGAGGTTAGGGCAGGGCTCAAAGGATGGTTCAGGCCTTAGGCCTCCAAGAGACTGGAGGGAGGTCTGGTTCTGGGACCCAGAACTTGGCCCTCAGGACCGGTGTGCCAGGCCTGTGTTGACCTCTGGTGGCCACTTAATAAACTGCAGCCAGACCTGCTCTCCCCTTCTTGTCCTCTGCTCCAAGGGTCTTCAAAAAAGTCTCTGCTCCTATTCCCAGTGTCCCACCTCCAGCTTCGCCTTCCCACCTCTCCTCCAGCCCTCACTCCTTCAACACTCCAGACCCCAGACCCAGGACCAGAGGCTGTACTGGTCTTTCAGGGCTCTGGACTCTGTTCCATTGCCATGGTAACCTTTCCCATTCCTCCTGGCCCTCACCATGGGAGGTGGGGTTTCCTCTGGGCAGGCACCAGGAGAGACCACTGATGAAAGCTTTATGTTGGAAAGGGGGTTGCTTACACTCCAAGGAAGACCACAAGCACATCAAATACCCCCTCCTCCGCAACCGCCACCCCAGCTGAGAGGAGCTAAGACCTTGAGGGAGGCCAGTGTTAGGCCAGAGGGGGCAGGATGGAGGCAGAGGTGGGGAGAGGCCTCCCAAGGCCAGGCTCTCCCTCAACCTTTACACCCCTCCTGGACCCACGGCCCGCCCTGCACCAGGCCCACCAGCTGACTTCCCTCAGCCAGGCTCCCTCCCCTCCGCTCTGGGATTGGTGCCAGGTTAAGAAGGGGACACTGGCACTGACTGAGTCTGGGAATTCCCGCCCACCATGAAGCCAGTGGGAGGGGGTCCCCGTGTCCCTGAGGAGCCAATAGCAGCCAGGCTTTGCCCTGGGGGATGGTGTATATCTCTCAGACCAGCACCCCCTGGGCACTGTCTTCTCTCTGCCTGCCTGGCACCAGCCGGACCCCGCTCTGCCCGGGGGGCTCTGAGCCCCCCAGGCAGTACGGATACAGCCCTCTCCCTTTGCGGGAGGCCTGGGGACCCTTGCCCCTTGGGGATGGCCCAGCCAGGAGTCTCTGTCAAGTCCCTGGTGTCATCTTTTGAGACCCGAGTGGTAGGAATGGCTCCGGGACCTCCCCGGAAAAGGGGCTGTGTCTCCTCTCCTTGCTCCCCTAGGGGAGCATCCCCCATCCGAGGGGCTTCGGGGCCCCCGCCCCACCGGGGCCTAGGGGGGCCTGGGCAGAGACCCTCACCCCGCCGGGGGATGGACAAAACCCTCCTCTCTCTGATTCTCTACTGTCACAGGTACAGGCTGGGATGTGGGTGGGAGGCTGCGGCAATGGGGCTTGTGGAGGCCAGAGCCTGCTCTGAGAAACATCTGGAAGGCAACTGGCTATGGTGTCCAGACACCTGGCTTGGCACCTGCTCCTCTTCACCTCTCGTCTCCCTGTCTCTCTCTCCAGTGGCTCCGGAAGCCTGGTTGGCATTGACAACAAGATCGAACAAGCCATGGTAAGAGAAGCCATCTTGGCCCCAGGAGGTCCCTGCTCATGTGCTGATGCCCGGGTCCTGCCTCTATTAGCTGGCCTGCTGCTCCACCCGTGCTGTCCTCATTATTAGGGAACACTGTCTCCTAGCTCCTCCACCTGCTCCCAGCTGGGTTCCCTTGGGCCCTCCACCAGCTCCAGACTCCACCTGAACCCTTGACTTCCCTTGGGTCTGGCCCTGCTCCCGTTCCCCATCTCTGTCTTTGAGCCCTGACCTTGCCTCTGTCTGGCCTTTTTCTCTGCTGTCCCTCCTCTCCTCCCCTGCGTTGCTTCTTCCCCAGTGGTCCCTCATTATCTGGAAGGAGGAGGATTTCTCACACCCAGCCCTTCAAGTGACTGGGCAGGCAATGAGGTTGGGGTGGCCTGGGACCCCTGATCCTTTGCCTGTCCCCCAGGACCTGGTGAAGTCCCACCTCATGTTTGCGGTCCGGGAGGAGGTGGAGGTGCTGAAGGAGCAGATCCGGGACCTGGCTGAACGGAATGCTGCGCTGGAGCAAGAGAATGGACTGCTGCGTGCCCTGGCCAGCCCTGAGCAGCTGGCCCAGCTGCCGTCCTCAGGGGTCCCTCGGCTTGGGCCCCCTGCGCCCAATGGGCCCTCCGTCTGAGCCTCCTTTCCCTCACAATGTGCCTTTGGGGGCTGCCACAGC
Source organism: Eptesicus fuscus (assembly GCF_027574615.1). NCBI lineage: Eukaryota > Metazoa > Chordata > Mammalia > Chiroptera > Vespertilionidae > Eptesicus > Eptesicus fuscus. Next base: position 33,375,455 of record NC_072476.1, read on the forward strand.
TGCCAGGCCTTGCGCCAGCTGCCTGCCCCCTCTTCCTATGCAGCTTTAATTCCCCCTGATCCCTAGGGGTGGGAGTTAAAGGCTCAGAATTGGCCTGTCCCCCGATCCTTCCTCCATTTCCCCACAGTGCCCAGGGACTGGGCTGGGGCATCCCCAGGCCTTGATGGAGGAGAGGGCTTCAGGACAGCGTGTTAGATGGAGCTCCCGTCTCCCTCCCTAGGTGTCAGTGTTCTGGGACCCCCAGCAGTAGATGGCTTGAGGGAGTTGGAGGCTTCCTGGCAGACACCCATCCTTACCTTATTCCCTGGAAGTGCCCCCTCTTCTCTGCCCAGGGGAGGGAATATGGACAGTATCTGGAAGTTCTGGGATTCAGGTTGTTATTAAAATAATAATTATAATTAAAAAATCCAAAGAAACTTGAATCTGGAAATTGGCATCTTGTTGCTTGTGTCCAGACTGGGGCCCTACACCAGCAGTTGCTACCGTGGGAGAGGGACTAAGGCTGTAGGCTTCCCCGGAGATCTTGCCCAAACTGGGGAGGTTTAATGTGGCTCCGAGTGGTCAAAAGAGATGCTGGAAAGGGAGCCAGTGGCCTGCCAGGTCCTGGGAAGGGGCAGGCAAGGCAAGGCAGAGGGAGGGAGGGTGGAGGGGGCTGTCAGCCCACGTGCTGGGGAGGGGTGGGGACGACAGGGAAACAATGAGGCCTTTTGGTGATTGTACAGGATCCACCCTCAGCTTCCCAGTGTGTCCCCTCTGCGGGCTGGATCCGGGTGGCTGCTTGGGGGTGGGGCAGGGGGCCCTGAATGGGCCCCTTGTCTCAGCCCTGGGTGTGGGCCAGGCTTCCCGGGCACACAGTGCCCTCGCCAGGCCTGGCCAGCCTCTGTGGCTTCCACCCCCAGCTGGCTGAGGATGGGGCCCAGTGAGGGAGCAGGCCCCTCCCAGACAGCCTCAGCTGGGCTCCTGTCCAAGGCAGAAGCAGCAGGTAGGGAGAAGGACCCCATCTAGTGGGGAAGTGGGGGAAAGCAGCTGCCTCAGCTCATGAGGGCCCTGTCCCCAGCCTGGACAGGACCTGTAGAAGTCTGGGTGCTGGAAGCTGACCCTATGGCTCCCTCTATTTATGACCTTGGGCAGGTCTCTGGTTTCTATTTATGACCTTGGGCAGGTCTCTGGTTTCTTTGAATCCCAGCTTCCTCGTGGGTAAAACGGCACTGACAGTCATACCTACCTGAAGGCTGCCGTGAGAATTATAGGACGTCATACACAGAAAACGCCCAGTGAGTCCCAGCGCTCCGTAAATGTTAGTTTCCCTTTCATGTCGTTGGGGAAAGAAGGGCTGAGGGTTCAGAGATTGGCTCTGGGCTCTTGGAAGGGCCTCGGGGGTTGGGGTCAAGGCCAGGCAGGCTCTCACAATGGGCTAGAACTCTACCTCACTCTGGGTTCTCATCCACTTTGACTCCTCTCCCTGTCCCAGGGAGGGGAGGGGAGGCCTAGGATGAATTGCCAGGGGGAGCTTTCCCCCTAGATTCCTTATTTATTTCTTCACTGCTGCATTTGAAGTTCCTGAGAGACCTGTTAGGTGGCAGCCACTGGCCTGCAGCTTGCCCCCCATACCCTCTCCCCATACCAAATGCTGGTTTTGCCCCCTACTTGGGACTTGTGAATTGGGAGAAATGGCTATCAGAAGATTCTGCCAGTGGGTTTGGCGAAAGATTACTTTCTTGGTAAGTTTCAGAAACTGCCCTTTCTTATACCATGCTGGGGTGGGAGGTGCTGGCCAATGACTTCTAGGTCACATAAACACCCCCTCCCCCTGGCTTCCTGTGGTCAAACTAGACAGGGAGGGAGAAGTGAGGTAGGACAGCCAAGGAGGAGGCCAGGACACACTCTGTCCCATCCCTTCTGTGCCTCCCCTTCTGACTGTTGTCTCCACTCTGGCTCTCTCTCCCATCCTTCCTCTCCCTTCTTGGTTCTTAGGTGTTTTTCTGGAAACCCAGAGCTAAGTCAACCATTGTGGAACACCCTGACTCCGAGAAAACTGCGCTGAAGATGGAGAAGGCGTCCAGTATGGTTGAGACTTTCAAGTTGGTTGAGCCCCTTACAGAGGCTAAAGTCTCCAGGATGGGAGTGTTCCCCAAGGTGGCTGATCCCTGCACATTGGCCAAGACAACAGATGGGGCTAAAGTGGAGCTGGATCGTGGGAGCCGGTCCCTGTTGCAGCTGCCCCGGACGGCTGCCAAGTCTGTCTCCACACTCATGATCTCGGCCCTCCAGTCTGGCTGGCAAATGTGCAGCTGGAAGGTCAGTACCATATCCCCCTTGTCCCCAACAACCTTCCCACCCCTCCCCACAGGACTCCCTCCTCCCTCCATTCATTTGGTGAACATTGATTTCCTGCACCCCTATTTAGTGCCAGTTGCTGAGATAGGCTCCGAGGATACGTGGTAGAGATGGACAAGGTTTACCCAGACCAAGGGGGGCTACAGACAAGATCGTAGCCATTGCTGGCTGAGTACAGGAGGCACAGGGGTCTGTGGGGATCCAAGGGAGAGGCATCTCATGCAGGCCTGGGACGTCAAGGAAGACCTTCCTAACAGAAGAGGGTGAAGCTGAGACTGAAGGATTTAGTGGAGCTTGAGGCAGGGTGGAGGTGTCAACAGAAAGTGGAAGGAGCGGAAGGAGCATTTATGAAGGAAGAAGCACAGATGTTTGGAGCGCTGGCCCAAGTTGTGTGGATCACAGTAAAGTGATCCTGGAGCTGAGTACAAGGGAGAGTTGGTGACCAGTTGTGGAGTTTGAATTTGACCCTAGGAATAACAGATTTTGATTTAGAAAGGTCACCTGCACTCCTACGTTGCTGGTGGGAATGCAAAATGGTATAGTCAGTCTGGAAAACAGTTTGGTAGCTTCTTATAAAACTAACCATGCAATTATTATATGACCCAGCAGTTGTACTCTTGGGCATTTATCCTAATGAATGAATGAAATTTTATGTTCACACAAAAATCTGTACATGAATGTTCATAGTAGCTTTATTTGTAATAGCCAAAACCAACCCGAATGTCCCTCAATGGGTGAATGGTTAAACTGTGATATATCCATACCATGGGATACTTATCAGCCATAAAAAGAACAGACTATTAATACATTCAACAGCTTAGATGAATTTCAAGGGAATTATGCTAATGAAAATAACCAATCCAAAATAGGTTATTGGTACTATGTGATTCCATTTATATGATATACCATTCTTGAAATACTGAAATTATAGACAGAGAACTGATCAGTGGTTTAGTAGTTGGCAGGGGCTGCAGAGTGAGGGTGGGGGTGGGGGTGGGGAGGTGAGGGAAGGTTTGTTATAAAAGACAACATGAGGAATCCTTGTGTGATGGAAATCTCCTGTATCATCTTGACTGTGGTAGTTGGATACATGAGCCTGCACATATGATATAAAATTGGATAGGATTCAACACACACACACACACACACACACATACACACATGAATACAAGTAAAACTGGGGAAATGGGAATTAGATCAGTGGAGTGCATCAATGTCAATTTCCTGACTATAATATCTATGATATGATATTGTGCTAGAATTTTGCAAGATTTTACTATAGGGGAGGGGAGAATACTTTTTTTAAAAAATATATATTTTATTGATTTTAGAGAGGAAGGGAGAAGGAGAGAGAGATAGAAACATCAATGATGAGAGAGAATCATTGATTGGCTGCCTCCTGCACGCCCCCTACTGGGGATTGAGCCCACAACCCAGGCATGTGCCCTTGGCTGGAATCAAACCTGGGACCCTTCAGTCCGAAGGCTAACACTCTATCCATTCAGCCAAACCAACCAGGGCTAGGGGAGACTACTAATTAAAGGTATACAGGAACTCTATTATTTTGCACAACTGCATGTGAATCTACAATTATCTCAAAGTGAAAAACTTAATTTAAATCTGGGAAATGTCTAGATCACTACCAAATCAGCTTATCTTGGCCTTGAATTAAGTATTGCAGCATTAATTTAGAGTCACTTGGCTTTCCTGTGGAGGGAGCAGGGATCGGAAGGGAACAAGAGGAGAGGCAGGCAGACCCATTGGAGGTGTTGTAGTCCAGGCTAAGAGAGAAGGATATTCTGGATTTGGGGAGAGGCATCGGGTAGAACAAGTTAATGGGTCAGAGCAATATTTAAGGGGTAGAATTGTTGCACTAAGTGGTTGGTTGGAATATGGTGAGGGAATAGGGAGAAATAGAAGTCAGAGCAGGCTGGAGCAGGGGCGTACTTAGGGAAGGAGATGATGAGTTTGGGCGTTGAGACACAACATATTGAGATGTCCGTAAGACATCTGCAGGAAGATGTCTAGGAGGCAGTGGGATATAAGGACCTGGAGGTCAGAAGGGAGCTCTGGGCTGGAAACAGAGATCCTTCTTCATTTTAACATGCTTTCCATGAAACACCAGTGGGAACTCAAAGGTGGGTCAGATCCTAATCTTCCAGGATCTTGCATTCTAGTGTTGAGTCTGAAGAACAAATAGTGATGATTGACAGGGCAAACACCAGGGTAGAGACGGACACTTAATATAGCCTGAGAAGACTCCCTGGAGGAGACAATGCCTGAGCTAAGGCATAATGAAGGAGGTGGAATTAAAAGCCTTTGCTATTTATCTGCAGGTGGTTCCACCAGCTGTTTCTCCTTAGACCAAGCTGTTTACATGTGCACGTCTCTCTCTTTCAGTCATCTGTGAGTTCTACCTCAGTTCCTTCCGAAATAAGGACCGGGTCCCCTTTGCAGTCACCGGAAGCTGAGATGCTGCGGGAAGTGTATCTGGTGCTGTGGGCCATTCGGAAACAACTGCGACAGCTGGCCCGCAGGCAAGAGAGGCGCAGAAGGCACCACCACTGGGCCCACACTAGCCCCCAGCCTGAACCAGTTCAGGGCCTGAAAAAGGATGCCTCTAGGGGGGAACCCCACATCCTCAGAAAGCCCCCACCTCACTCTTAGGTAAGGCTGTTAAGGAGAGGTTAGGGCAGCAGGCCAGGAGTTGTGGGTGAGGAGACATTTTCACACTGTCACCTCTCATCAGGAACCCAGGGCCAGGCCTGGGGTCCCACTTCTCCCCTTCATTCCTTTTATTCAATTTGTAAAAAAAATTTTCAAAATGTTGGGAAATAAATATCAGATATTTCTGAGTAGGAATATATAGAGTGTATTTGTAGATGGCCAGAGGCAAAGAGGGTAACTTGGGTGGGACAGAGAGGGGCACTGAGTTGCTGGATCAAATATGATCGGGAGTAACCTCTGGGCCTTTTGGGAAGATGTGTATGTGTATGTGTATCTACAGGTCCTGGCCTGGGCCCACGCACGCTTAGGGGCTGAACTGTCTTTGTCAACTCTGCCTGGCCAGTAAAGATAACATTAGCACCCATTTATTGAGGACACACTGCGTGCCAGGTCCTGAGCCTGTTCTCCCTCAAAATCCTGCAAGTCAGACTGTCGATTATGGGACTTGTCCAAGGCCCTACGGACCCCTCTGGAAACTGCCGGCCTCCAGCAGCCAGCGCACAGTCCTGCCTCTCTAGTGCTCTTGGGCCCGGAGAGTCAGTGGGTCTGAAGATGCATATGGCAATAGCAGGACGTGCATCTGTGGGGAAGGCTGACCCTGCTGGCGATGGCCCTGCCGAGAGCTGCCGAAAACTACACATCCCAGGGTTCCCGGCGGCGACGCCACGGGGCGGGGGGTGGAGCAGTCTTGGCGGGAGGGCCGTGCACACTTCCGCTCGGAGGATGTGGGCTTTGCGCCAAGCCCCTGGAGATCTAGAAGGAGTTTGATTGGCGCTCTGGGGGGTGGGGTTGGGGCGACGTGGGGGACCGGGGAGGGGGCGGGGCGTGGAGTCGCAAGTCCCCCTCTCCAGCTCAGCCTGCCCTCTTGAGAAGCCTTGCGAAGATGCAGGGGTGTCTCCCCAAGGAAAAGCAGGGATATTTCTCAAAACAAAAACAAGCAACATTCGGGGATTTCAGGGCCCACAGGGCTGGGGCGGCCTGGGGAAGGAGGAAGGGATGGCAGAGCGGGGCCCAAGCTTAGGGGACAGCAGAGGCCGGGGTGGGGAAGCTGGGGAGAAAGAGCGGACTGCTTTGCTGCAGAGTCTTGCTCACGGAGAGGTGAGTTGTGAGTAGCAGACAGTGCGCATGAGCAAAGAAAGCTAGGGGATAGTGAGGAGCGACAGGGATGGCTTGCTGGAAGCATGGATTCACTAATCCCCCTCTCCCTCCCCCCAGTCCTGCAGCTCTGGGAGAGTTGGGACCCATTTGCTGGGAATCCGGGTGCCCTTTCCCAAGAGTCCGGGGTAGCACTGGGCCGCCCCACCCTACAGCTAAGCACCTGAACACTTACAGCCACAATTAATATTAACCACCACTTATTAAGCACCTACTATGACTATTTTTTAAAAAAATATATTTTATTGATTTTTTACAGAGAGGAAGGGAGAGGGATAGAGAGTTAGAAACATCGATCTGCTGCCTCCTGCACACTCCCGACTGGGTATGTGCAGGCAACCAAGGTACATGCCCTTGACCGGAATTGAACCTGGGACCCTTCAGTCCAAACCAGCTAGGGCTTTATGTCTTATTTTAAGTAATTCTCACAACAGCTTTACAATGAAGTATTGTTACTTCCCTTTTTTTGTTACTCCTCACCTGAGGATATTTTTTCTATTGCTTCTCAGAGACACTGGGAAGGAGGGAGGGAGGGAGAGCAACATTGATATGAGAGAGAGAGACACTGAATGTGCCCATACTAGGGCCAGGAAGTGAACCCCAAACCCAGGATGTGCCTTTGATTAGGAATTGAACCTGAGATTCTTCGGGCCGCTGGCCAACACTCTAACCACCGAGCAACACAGGCCAGGGCAACTTCCATTTTTTTAGAGGAGAAAACTGAAGGACAGTTCATGTTTTCATTCATCCAACAAATGAGCCTAGCTCACACAGGACATGTTACATGCATGTGACATGTATACACACATACATGTAATGCAATAGATGTTCAATGCATGAATGAAGTGGCTTTGCTCAATATTAGTCCTGAATTCAGCCTGAAATCAAAGCCAGTTTTAGATGGGTTCTCAAAACAAAATGATAACGCAGTGGCTCATTTCTGGGGTTTTCAATCACAGATTACTCATCACACCTCCATTATGTGCCAAGAATGTACTGGGGCCAAACAGGCTATACAGGGTCTGTATCCCAGGAAGCCCAGATGTTTAATGGGTCCCAGGGCTTTGGAATAGTGCCTCCCTGTCTGGGATCCACTGAGCTCTTCCAAGTCCTTAGAAACAGGCTTGTCTTTCTATCTTCCTGAGGACCTAAAATTTTTGACAAATTAGGGAAGGGTCTGGGGAAGGCTGGGCACTTGCGGGTCATCAATAAACAGTCTTGCAAGTAGCTACAGGCCCAGGAGTCAATCTGGGCTGGAGGCTGTGGACTTATGGGAAGGAACATTGCTCTCATTTTCCATTGGCTTCTCCAGCATTTTGGGAGTGGGAGGAGGGAAGGAAGAAGCTGAGTTCAGCCAGGAGCCAAGGGAGCTGTTAGCACCTCCTACCACTCTCCCCAGACATGATGGAGTCCTGTCTAGGCCTGGCCATGCAGGGGCAGGAGATTTGTGAGAGAGAAAGAGGCAGAATGGAAAGGGAAGGTCAATAATCCAGCCCAGAGCCCTGTAGAAGGCCTGTGGTGGGACCTGAGGAGGAACTTCCCAACTGGGAGGGAGGAAAGCGTGTGGGATCTCCTGGGGTGGAGATTTGGGGAAAGAATTCTTATCCACCACAGCCCTCTCCTGGTGGAGAGCAGTGGCAGACAGGGAGATCCCTTGGGAAACCTACCTCCCGGTGGCAGTCTTGAGTGAAAATTCTTAGACACCCTCCCCCACTATCCCCATCCGACCCCGGGCATTTCCCCTCCTCTGAAGCTGTTCTACTCCACGAGACAAAAATGGTAGGGCTATGAGTGGGCCTAACTGGAACCAGGGTCCTTTTTTAAAAACTGATTTTAGAGAGAAAGGAAGAGAGAGGGTGAGAGAAACATTGATTGGCATCCCGACTGGGGATAGAGCCCACAACCTGGCATGCGTCTTGACTAAGAATCGCACCAATAACTCTTCGGTGAGTGGGATGATGCTCAACCAACTGAGCCACACCGGCCAGGGCCAGGGGTCCTTCTTTGTTTTCAAAACTTAACCATCCTATTAGCAAGGGGGGTCCCTGGGAATGTGGGGAGCAAAATAAGAATGCTGGTCCCAGATGCCCTGGCTCTCTTCCCAGCCCAGACCCTTCCCCCTCCTCCCCCATCACCAACTTTCCTGAAAATGTCAAATCTTTTCTCCTGCGTTTTCCCTGGGATCCCCCTACAATCGATTCATCACACAGCAAAATATGTCACTCCCCTGCTTAAACCTTCCAAGGGCGTTCCCCCCCAAAAATCCAACAGTTTCCTTCGTCTAAAATGCCCTTCTCTCAGCTCTTGGCATGGTGGGCTCTTGGTCAGTCTGGAATCTGCACAGAGGCCGCTACATCTTCAACCTTGACCACCCAACCTAACGAACGGAAGAGAGACACATGGCCATCCTCTAAGTCTCGCCATGCTTTATTTTTTTCGTAGTACTTAAAAGTATCTGAAATCATCATATTTACTTTCTTACCCGTATTCTTGGGAGACAGTAGTGAAATGCAGTACTTAAGAGCAGGGGAAGTGGTTTAAGCTAACACTTCCTGAATGCGTAACCTTGGGTAAATTGGTTAACCTCTCTGAGCCTCAGGACCTCAACTGTATAACGGGGTTGTCCTGATGATCAGGGATGTGATGCCTGGCACTACATGGGCTCCATACATTTTGGCTGATGTTGTGATAATGGTTAAGATTTACGGTTTATGGCTACTATCCCATGGCCTAACACTGCTGAAGGAACCAGAAGGCCGTCTTCACCCAGTGCGTGGGAAGCATACTCCAACCAGCTGCCTGGTGGAAGGAACGCCATTTAAGGTGTGACCCCCCCCCCCAAAAAAAAAAAAAAAATGCATGCGCAGTGGGTAGCAGGAAGAAGACCTGACAGAGTCCTGGTTGCAATATTACTACCACTTTGCTGTGGCACTTGCGCGAGTCACTTCCCTTCACTGGGCCTCAGGCTCTTAAAATAAAATGATGGGTTGAGCTACTGGTTGCTCTGGTCCCTGCCAGCTTCCGGGGGTTCCCGTTTGGGTCCTGTGCTCCCATTACCCACTATATACTCTTCAGGGTTAGGGACACATGGTGCCTCCAACTTCCACAGCCCTGCTTCCTAACAGTTCAAAGCTGCCATGGAGAGAGTTGACCTGGATAAAACATTCTTAGTTTAAGCCTTTGAACCCAGAAACAAAGTCTCAGCCCTAGTCACTGGATCTTCTTTCTCCCTATGTCCCTCCCTTCCCTTGTACCTCATCCACTTTAGTATTTGAGCCCTTGGGAAGGAGAGCCAGTCCTGACTGAGCCCCACCATGGCTGGCCACAGTCATGAAGACCTTGGCCTCACAGTTATTCTCACACATGCACGCAGAGTGTACAGCTGGATGAACACAGATGCATGTGCCTACATGTACTTGTGGGTGTCTGTAGCTATATTTCAACTTGTTCCCATTTTCCTCTCAGTAGTGGCAGGAATGAGATTAATTAAGAGAAAAGACTGTAGGATTGCAAGGCTGGCATTCTTTGAGGAAATAAGTCACCAGTCAAATGAGATGTTAGTCTCCAGGACTGTTTTGGGCCCAACATCCTTTGTCTGCACCGCCCTTCAGGTATGGCCCTGGTTCCCCAGGACTCGGAGATACATGGATTTGGCGGGGAGCACCTGTGAAGCTCATAGGGCTGGCGCTTTTCCAAGGGGTCAGGAGGGCTGCAGGCCTAGGAGCAGGCGCTTCTGATAGTGGGTCATGCTGAGTCCTTTCTCCCTTGCATCATTGCTACTGTATTTTCCAGCACTCTCCACCCTATACTGAAGTCGCTGCCTGCTCCTTGGGTCAGTCTGGAGAACTGGGCAGACAGCTGGTAAGATCTCGAAGGGGGATATGGACTAAGGGTGGGATTTCTCTTTCCTTGCTCAGTCTTCTTTGTTTCAAAGCTGAGCCCACCTGCCCCACACCTATCTGCTCAGCTTACCCTGGATGCTCCAGTCTGTCTCCCTGCTAAAGCTGAGGAACAAGCTTCTCTCTGTTTGACTTCCCCCTCAATGCCTCCTGGGGTGAGTGGCTGCAGAGGGACAGGTTTTAAAAGGCAAGTTTGGTCTATTGTGCTGAAGGAGGAACCTGTGCATTGTTCAGTGAGGTGTGTTGTCGGCTATGCTTGCCCAAGGTGGGGCAGATGAGGCCCTAAGAAGGCTGGTCTCCAGGGTCCAGGCGGTCTGTATGACCTTTCTATGGCTTTCTCTTTCATCCTCTAAGTTTAAGACCCAGTTGTTTTTCCTTTACTGTTTATATGCTCTGATGATTTTTCTACTGCGTTGTGTGAAGGGGCCATTGCCTTCCCCTGATCGCCAGGTTGCCTCCTGCCCCTGAGGGCTCCTGCACTGTGAAGGGAGTAGGCCTGGCTGAGGGACCCCCCCTCCTGTACACGCCCTGACCAGGGATTGAACCAGCAACCTAGGTATGTGCCCTGACCAGGAATCGAACCTGCAACTTTTTGGTGTACAGGACAATCTCCAACCAACTGACCAACCTGGTCGGAGCCATTGGTTGATTCTTGTATGTGCCCTGATGGGATCAAACCTGCAACCTTGGTGTATCAGGACCATGCTCTAACCCAGAGGTCGCCAACCTTTCGGACCTCATGGACCACCAGTGGTCCACAGACCACGGGTTGGCGACCGCTGCCGGGCAACATTAACTTAAATTAAAATTTTTATTGAGATCATTGTAGATTCACATGGATTTACAAAAAAATAATACAGACAGATCACTTAAACACTCCCCAGTTTTCCCCAGTGGTAATTGCTATAGACTGAATGTGTTCTCCCAAAATTCATATGTTGAAAGCTAATCCTCAAAGTGTTGGTATTTGGAGACAGGGCCTTTGGGAGGCGTTTAGCTCCAGGGAGCACCCTTGCCCCCTTCCACCATGTGAGGACACAGCCCTCCGTGGACCAGGAAGTAGGTTCTCCTCACACAATGAATCTGCTAATGCCTTGATCGTGGACTTCCCTGCCTTCAGAACTGTGAGGAATAAATTTCTGTTGCTTACAGCCACCCAGTCTATGGTATTCTGTTATAACAACAGGAATAGACTAAAACAGTAATATTTCACACACTATATAATATACTGTCACAACCAGGATATTGATATTCATTCATGTAATCCACCAATCTGATTCATATTTCCCAGTGTTGTACTGATTTTTGCATCTGTATGTATTAAGTTCTGTAAAATGTTATAACCTGTGTGGGGTCCTATTTCCATGACAATAAAGGAAATAAATAGTTCCAATACCAAAAGATCCTTGGTATTGCCCTTTTATGACTACACCCATGTCACTCCTTCTACCTCTTCCACTTAGTCCCTACCATTTGGCAACCACTAAATCTGTCTTCCATTACTAAACTTTTGTCACTTCTAAAATGTTATATAAATGAAACCACATATATAAGTTTTTGGATTGGATTTTTCTTTTTCAGTATAACCTAGCAACTCATCCATGTTGTTGGATGTATCAACAGTTTGCTCCTGCTTCTGAGTAGTATTCTATAATATAGAAGTACCATAGTTTAACTTTATGCCTGTTGAAGGACATTTGAATGATTTCCAGTTTTTGGCTATTATGAACAAAGCTGCTATGAACACTTGTGTATAGATATTAAAATGCCCATATGGAATTAGTTACCACAAACTGGGGGCTAGGAGTGCTTATTGAGTCCATCATTGTTTCTAAGGGCTTTTCAGTGGACAGAATTAGTATATGCTTTTAAAAAAATCCTCACTTGAGGATATGTTCACTGATTTTATTTATTTATTTTTAAATATGATAAACTCATTTTTAAAGTATTTTTAAATTGATTTCAGAGAGAAAGTGAGAGGGAGAGAGAAATAGAAACATCAATGATGACAGAGAATCATTGATTGGCTGCCTCCCGCATGCCCCCAACTGGGGACGGAGCCCGCCACCTGGGCATGTGCCCTTGACCAGAATCAAACCTGGGACCCTTCAGTCCGAGAGCCGACACTCTATCCATTGAGCCAAACTAGCCAGGGCTGTTCACTGATTTTAGAGAGAAAGGAGGGGAGAGAGAAACATCGATGGGTTGCCTGCTGTACACGCCTCGACTAGGAGTTGAACCTGAAACCTAGGTATGTGTCCTGACTGGGAATCAAACCCGCAACCTTTTGGTGCATGGGACGATTCTCCAACCAATTGAGCCACCTTGTCAGAGAAGGACATGCTTTTTATTTTTATTTTTTATTTCAGAGAGGGAGAGGGGGAGAGAGATAGAAATATCAATGATGAGAGAGAATCATTGATTGGCTGCCTCCTGCATGCCCACTACTGGGAATCGAACCCACAACCTGGGCATGTGCCCTTGACTGGAATTGAACCTGGGACCTTTCAGTCTGCAGGCTGCCACTCTATCCATTGAGCCAAACTGGCTAGGGCAGGATATGCTTTTTAATTTAAGCTAAAATATGCCATGACTTCATATAGTTACTTCCTAATTAAATCAAGACTACAGGGAATTTGCATAAATCACTGATTTTAGATTTGCATATTTTTTCCTGTTATAATACAAATCTACATAATTATTTCTTCCCATTTTTTTATTGTGGTAAAATATGCATAAGATTTAACATCTTAACCATTTTTAAGTATACATTTGTGTTATTTTTTTAAAAGTATATTTTGATTTTTTACAGAGAGGAAGGGAGAGGGATAGAGAGTTAGAAACATCGATGAGAGAGAAACATCCACCAGCCACCTCCTGCACACCTCCCACTGGGAATATGCCTGCAACCAAGGTACATACCCTTGACTGGAATCGAACCTGGGACCTCCCAGTCCGCAGGCCGATGCTCTATCCATTGAGCCAAACCAGTCAGGGCTACATTTGTGTTATTAAATATATTCATAATGTTGTGCAACTATCACCACAATCCATCTTCATCACTTTTTTTTTCTTAAATCCTCACCCGAGAATATTTTTCCGTTGATTTTTAGAGAGAGTGAGAGAAGGAAAGACAGAAAGAAATATTGATTGCACGCACCCTTGACCATGGCCCAGGCTGGGGAGGAGCCGGCAACCCAGTACATGCCCTTGACTGGAATTGAACCAGGGACCCTTCAGTTCACAGGCCCATGCTCTATCCACTGAGCCAAGCAGGCTAGGGCTGGCAGTTAATTTTGTCTTTTGGGTAGATCTTCAGATGTATAGTTAAAACAGTGTGTTTTGAAGTCATTCAGAAGAGTTCCCTTCTGTGCAGTTAGGCCACCAACTAGATATACATTTAGGTTCATTTGTTCCTTTTACTTTTGACTTGTAGGGATTGATTTTTTTTTCCAATTTTTTTTTATTAAGGTATTATATGTGGTAGGAATTGATTTTTTAAAAAAATATTTTTTATCATACAATCATGTAAAACATAGATTTCTGAAGTCAAATGCACAAAGTATATTCAAGTCGTGCTTCATTCTACTCTCCTTTCCAAGCTAAATAACCATTAAAAAATTTAAATGTATACTTCCACTTAAAAAAATGTATTTATTTATTTACATTTGTACCTCCCTACTCCCTTTTACAAATAAAGAGTAGAGAGAGCCCTAGCTAGTTTGACTCAGTGGATAGAGCGTAGGCCTGCGGACTGGAGGGTCCTGGGTTCGTTTCTGGTCTAGGGCACATGCCTGGGTTGTGGGCTTGATCCCCAATGAGGGGCATGCAGGAGGCAGCTGATCAATGATTCTCTTTCATCATTGATGTTTCGATCTCTCTCTTCCTCCCCCTTACTTTCTGAAATTAAAAAAAAAAAAAAAAAGAGTAGAGGAAATGGGCACACTTTCTTATTCCCAACTTTAACAGTTAAGTCCTCGGTGTTTAGCCATTGAGATCCTCAAAAACTTTTTTGTAAAACGAAGGCAACACTATCCATTCTATCTGATCTTCCACACCATTTCTTAGGAAGATAAAGGATGTGAAAAGTGGTACACAGCCCTAACTGGTTTGGCTCAGTGGATAGAGCCTCGGCCTACGGACTGAAGGGTCCCAGGTTCAATTCAGCTCAAGGGCATGTACCTTGCTTGCGGGCACATCCCCAGTAGGGGGTGTGCAGGAGGCAGCTGATTGATGTTTCTCTCTCATTGATGTTTCTAACTCTCTATCCCTCTCCCTTCCTCTCTGTGAAAATCAATAAAATATTTTTTTTAAAAAAAAGATCCAAGTTTAACAACAACAAAAAAAGTGGTACACAAACATGCCTGTTTACTTATATTGACCCACTTTTGGGAGAACCTTGAGTCCTAGATCCAATTTAGTACATTTAACACAAGAACAGAGGCTCACAGAGTTGAGAGGACCTGCCCAAGGTAGGTAGGGAATAAGCGAGGGCTCAAGTCATCTGCCTTGCAGTCCAGGGGTCCGATAAATCCACCAAGCTCCTCTTTTTTAAAAACTGTACTCAAGCCTTCTCTCTCTCTGTCCACCATCGAGGTGTGTGCAGTTTGCTTCTCCTTTGCCCTGTCTTGCCACAACTTTCAGATCAAGAGGTTCCTGGCCCATCCCCCAAGGGATTCTGATGAAAATTAGTAATAAAATCAGGTACAACTCGAAGAGGAGACAGTGGAGAAGAACCAAACCGGGTCCATGAGGAATCACACATGAGAGATAGCTCACATATTTATGCTGTATCCAGGTTGCTTGCACCTTTAAATTATTGAAAAGATCACTACTGTCTGGGCAGTTGGGGCATTTTAATTGGAAAATTATTGGACTCATGATTTTGCTCTGTTGATTTTTTTTCCTGCAGTAGTAGGTTCAGTAATAAATGTGTGAGACCTTTTAAACTGCAAAAAATAAAATAGGTACTCAACATATACCTATTTTTATAGAAATGAGCACTTTAGGAGACCCTCGAAAAGGAAAAAGTAACAAAAAGCCTCAAGGCTGAGTGAGGCAGTGAATGCTCAAGCAACCACTAGCGTCCCGAGTCCCAGGAGGGAGCAGGCGGCTGGGGCGGCGAGCCCGGCCCTCACTCCAACGGGGCAGCTCTGGTCCGAGCGCGGAGGCGCCGGAAAACCGGGAGCTGCAGTGACGGCACCGAGTAGGGGGGCCCAATGCGAGGAAGCTGGGCAGTTAAGTTAAAGCTGCCCCATTTGGCACCCCGACAGGAGGACTGACATACTCCGGCTCCAGGAGAAGAGTGCGCCGGGAAAGGCGCCATGTCGGAGATTTCGAAAGGAGAAATGGTGCTGATGAGGACCCGTAGCGCTTCCACGGCTCCGGCTCTAAAAGCCCGGCCTAGGGGCGGGGCGGGGCGGGGCGGGGCGGAGGCCGGCCCGCAGGAGCCCGCCGGGAGCTGGGGGAGGAGCAACGAAAATGACGCTGGGCAGCGTAACGGGGCGGGGCGAGGGCTTGCCTCCCCGCCCACCTGGGTCGGGCTAACGGTTTCCGGTCGCGATATCTGGGAAGGGCCGGGGAGAGGAGGTGCTCACCCGCGCCCCGTGAGCCTCCGCCCCCAGTGACCGAGTGCCTCGCTTCGGCTCCAAGATGATGGGCTGCGAGGAATCAGAGCTGAGGTCGGGGGAAGGGGAGGCGGCCATTGCGGCCCCGGGGCCACCCCCGGAACCCCGCGCCCCGGAGCCCGGAGCTCCCGTGCCCGAGCCTGGCCTGGATCTCAGCCTGAGCCTGAGCCCGCGGTCCGAGAGCCCAGAGCAGCCGAACTGCAGCCCGGGGCGGGGGAAGGGGCGGGCAAGCCGGCGGGGCGGGGCCCGCAAGGAGCGGCAGGTGAGCTGGCGGAAGGCCTGGCCGGCGGCCCGCCCACCACCCCGGTCCCCTTTCTTCACCGCCCTGCTCTCTGCTCCCAGGTCCGTTTCCGCCTGGCGCCGTCCTCCCCGGTCCGGCCCCAGCCGCTGCCAGTCCCTGCCGCACCGAGCGAGAAGCCCGCGGCGTCGCAGGCCCTGGGTGCGCCCGCGCAGCACAGCAGCCTGGCTTTGAGCCTAGAGCTGCAGGCCGCGCGGGCCGCAGCCGCGGGCCACTTCGATGCCGCCAAGGCCGTGGAGGAACAGCTGAGAAAATCGTTCCAGACCCGCTGTGTCCTGGAGGAGAGCGTGGCCGAGGGTGAGGGCGGGCAGATGGCAGTCCGGGCGCGGGAGCTGGGGTGAGAGACGCGGCTCACCTCCGCTCCCCCTGCGGTCTCAGGACTGAACGTGCCGCGCTCCAAGCGGCTTTTCCGGGACCTGGTGAGCCTGCAGGTGCCCGAGGAACAGGTTCTGAACGCTGCGCTGAGGGAGAAATTGGCGCTCCTGCCACCGCAGGCCCGAGCCCCGCCTCCAAAGGTGAGGGACTTGGCTTGAGTCCCCTCCCGTGTTCCCCTCCCTTCTCCGCTGCGGGTTCTTCCCTCTCCTAGTGTAACCTTGCTTTGGACTCCATTCCAACAGGAGCCACCTGGGCCAGGGCCAGACATGACTATGCTGTGTGACCCAGAAACATTATTTTATGAATTTCCACACCTGAACCTGGACAGTCTGCCCTCTCTCCGCCTTCAACTCCGGCCCCGCCCTTCAGAGGATACCTTCCTCATGCATCGAACACTAAGGCGTTGGGAAGTGTAGACCAGGAGGCTCCCAGAATTGCTCGTATTTTTGTGTTGAAAGTAACATAATAAAGTGGTTTTGCTAACAAATGGGACTTTTCTTGGAAGGCTTAAGATGGAAAGCCGTAGGTTAGAAGCTGCCTGGAAGTCAAGTGTTTTGGCCCCTTCTTTAAGGAACTCCATAATGACCAGTAGAAAACACTGGTCCAAGTAAGAGGTTTAGTTTTTTTCTTTTTTAAAACAAATATTTATATATATATATATTTTTATTTTTTTTTTTTACAGAGAGGAAGGGAGAGGGAGTTAAAACATCAATGAGCTGCCTCCTGCACACCCCCTACTGGGGATGTACCCGCAATCAAGGTACATGCCCCTGACCAGAATCGATAGGCTGATGCTCTATCCACTGAGCCAAACCGGCCAGGGCTAGTTTTTTTCTTTTAATCCTCACCATAGGATGTATATTGATTTTTAGAGAGGACAGGAGAAACATTCGGCTGGTTGCCTCTAGTAAACGCCAGACTGGGAATGAACTCACAACCTTTCAGTGTAAGGAGTCTCCAACCCTGTGAGCCACACTAGCTAGAGTCAAGTCAGGGGTTTAGGTACCCTCCCCACATCTTCCTGATTGCAGTCACACCTACCACCTTTGTGTTTTATGGCACTACACTTGTTTCTTTGCACCACTTATTTCTGATCACTTTATGTGGATCTCAGCCTGCATGTTACCTGACTCAAGGAACCTGGCAAGGCAGCTACTAGCATTTAGTTATTTAAGTTATCTCCTTTTACCTTCAAGGGCCTTGCCCATCTTTACACCTGACCAGAGTACTCAATACTTGACAAGCCGCTGAATAGCTACATGTTAAGTTAAACTGCCTATTAGTCTGGTTCCACAGTATCAAAAAAAGAGGTTGGATGATAGGGAGGTTCTAGAGCAGGGAGTCGGTCCAGTCCAAACTGTCTTTTTCTAGCTCCACTTGAACTCTGTTAAATTCCAAAGTTAGCCTCTGCCAAAGCTTCCACAAAAAAACAACTGTGAATGTTTTTTGTTTTTTTTGGTGGGGGGAGGATGGGAGAAAGATGGGCTCTTCAAGTTTCACATCAAAATTTGCATTTTACCCTTTTCCTCACTAGGGTCCTATATAGTTGTGTGTAGATGTAGCAATCCACAATCTTCCCAATCATTGAAAAACCTTGAGAGTAGTTTAGACAGAGGAAGCACAGGTTGTACTGGGAGGCACCATCCCTTCCCACCAGTTAAAAAGTGCCAGCCTGGCCTGTGTGGCCCCGTGGTTGAGCATTGACCTATGAACCAAGAGGTCACAGTTCAATTCCCGGTCAGGGCATATATGCCTGGGTTGCAGGATTGATTCCCAATGCAGGGTGTGCAGGAAGCAAGCCAATCAATGATTCTCATCATTGATGTTTCTCTCCCTTCCTCTCTCTGAAATCAATTAAAAAAAATATATATATAAAACAAAAAGTGCTAGACATAGGTGTGGGGGCCATTGCCCTAAACATCAAGTTTATTGTGCTGTTCTTACATTCCAAACCCAACCCCCTCTCCCAATGGGGGACAGCAGAGGGATTTTCACAGTACCTGCATGCCTCCCCATCAAGCTTCCCCCCCTTTAGCCTCAGTCCATCTATCATGTGGTCCACTGAAACGTAGGTAGGGGCAAGGGCTGAGGAGAATGGGAATTTCTCCTTGGAAGGACAGGAGGAAGAGGCCAGAGAACTTGATAACTCCCCACCCTCCTGTGCCCTAGGAGAACAGAGGTCAGCAAACAGTCCATGCCATCCAGCCAGTGGGCTGGGGGAAGAGGAAGATGGCCGTAACTCCAGAACAGCTGGGCTTGCTGCTTAGGTATCAGAGGTGTAGGGAGGAGGCTGGGGCAGCAACACAGGAAAAGCTTTCTATGCAGATCCAAGAAAGGAAACTTTTGGAGCCAGAAAGGAAAGACTGCAGGATATTTTCTTTCCCCAGGTCCTTAAGAGCAGCGGGCAGCTTCTTCACACTTTCTGTTCAGGGGGCCACTTAGTGGCTGGGGGAACGGGCCTTGTGGAACAGGTACACAGGACGCTGGAAGCCTAAGAGGAGAGTGTGCAATCAGGAGGGATGGGCAGGACCTCAAGACTCCACAGAGTCTGTGCCTTCTCCCTCAGGACTGGTCTTCCTCCCCCCACCAAAATAAGCCAGACTTACCTTTGAACGTGTTGTGGGGTGTGGCCACAAGCTCGTAGCTGGAAAAGCCCACTTCTGGGGATGTCAGGTAGGAACTGAACTGCTCTGGCTTCAGCTGGATCCGATAATAGTTCTTGTAGGTTGTTTCCTAGGGAGAAGAGCAGGGAACCACTTCACCTTGCTGCCTTCTCCCCTGCCAGAGAATGATGCCCTCCCAGGAGATCTTTTCACCTTTTTCAGAAAGTCCATTCCACTTTTTTGGGGGTATTTCTTGCCTCAACTAAAGGACATACCCAATTTCCACTTAAATACCAACTCACTGTGAGAGTCTTTCTCTTGGCGTAGGTTGACCAAGGTTGGGGTTCGAGGATCAAGATGCCCCCAGGGCGTAGGTGCCGGTAGATCCGTCGAAACATGCGCTTCAGTCCCTCGTCTCCCCAGTTCAGATGTACCCACTTGGTAAGGCTGAGGCAGAGCACCACATCATACTCAGGTGTTTGGGCCTCCACCAGCTCATCTCGATCCAGCACGTAGTTACCCTGAGGGAGAGGTCAACAGCGGCATTAAGAGCCATGGCCCCACACATTCACTCTGCAGCCTCACTTTGTAGCCCTTGGCCACAATCATCTTCGATACCCTCAGTATCACTTTTTTTGCATGCTATTGGTGGTACACCAAACAAAAAGAAGCCTGGATAATTTTAATTTGAGCAAAGTATCCACGAGATCTCCAAAGTTGGGGTGAAACTTCAGAGAAAGAATGCTAGAGTTCCTCCAAGACCCTGTCCATTAAGCCCAGAGAGTCAACATTCTGCAAAGGGACCTAACCCAGATTTGAAAGGGAGACCTGTGGTTCCTTCTCAGTAGTTGGGGCTGGCAAAGTTTTAGGACTGTTCTTTCCAGAGAAGTGAAGAGGCCATCCATCCCTTAAGAAATTTTTTCTAGATAAGCTCAATACCGCCCTCTGGAAAGTCTATTTTCCAACACTACTGGAGATGGCCGAATTGGAGTGTTTTTATGAGGAGCTACGTGCAGGCAGTCAGGGGACAGACGCTGAAGACATGTTACCCTCCCTTCCCACAGAGGACTCTGACTCTTCTCCATCCTATTATCTAGGGTCAATGTGGAGATGGTCCAAGGCCAAGCCACTTGGGTTCCTGACCACTGACACTCTTCAACTCTATCGAATGCAAACAAAGTCCCTATCAATGGAGAGAAACTGCAAATATTAGCCACTACCCTACCTAATCCTCCCTCCACCCTGAGACACTCCATGTCTGATACCCATCCCTTCATGCACCTTCAGTAGGTTAGAGGACAAGTTTTCATGTGGACCAAATCCCCTAGTGAGCATCAGAAGTAGCCCCCTAGGGAAGGTGGACTGGCCTGGATTACAGTCCAGGTAGGGAGCAGGGCAAAAGGGGTCAGATCCCATTTTGGGGCTAGGAGTCACAAGAAAGGAGCCCAGGTGGAGTTACCTTTCCAGGTTATAGGAAGGGACACCCAGTGGATTCAGACCCTTCTCTTGAGGATCTGGATCTCCTGGTGTGGACTGCATGCACAGAAATCCCTCTGGCTCATAACCTTCCTGTCACATTATTATTTAATCTCATCCTCATACCTGGGCCCTATCCCAAGACCCTCTTACCGTAACGAAGACAACATTGTTGGGGAAGACTGATGTGTCTGCTCCATCCAAGGGCACTTGGGGTGCAGCAATGGGACCCCGGCTTGCTGTCAGTGAGGCTGGGAAGCAGCTCCTCTTTCGGATGGTTGTGATCCCTTCCGCACTCTCTGCTCCTGGGTCCCCCTCAGCAGTCTGGGATTGCAGACGCAGCTCCTCTGACAGGTAGTGTCTGATGTTTTGGCGGGCCGAGTGGATGAGTTGGGCATCGATATCCAGGCCTACCATGCGGGATGGGCCCCACTTACAGGCTATGCTCAGGGTCACATGGCCCACATTGCAGCCCAGATCTAGGACGTCCCGACCCTGAAACCACTCAGGCTTCAACACCCGAAGGCGCCCATCCTCACAGGAAGGATTTCGGTACCCATAGTACTTGCAGTAATTCCCATACTGGAACTTTCGCTGTTGCTTTTTGAAACCTGCTGCAGGTAGTGGGTGGAGGTGGTGGCGGCCTCCCCCACTCCCTCGGCCCTTTTCTTTGGGACCCTGGCTTCCTCCACTCCTAGCCCCTGCCTCTGACTTGCTGGAAGTCCTGCGCCGTTTTCTATGTCGTGAGGAGGAAGACGGGGGTGCAGAGGCAATTGAGGCAGCTGAAGAGGCTGAGAGGGAGCCTGAGGGACCCGGTAGGGCAGATGGAAGGGGAGACACGACCTCATCCCTGCAGTTGATGGCTGTGTTGAGTTCATAGGGCTCGGGGGCATCACGGTTTTGGTTCTGGCCCCTATGCCGTTGCTGCTGTGTGGTGCCCTCCCCATGGAGTGAGGGAGTAGGGGGAGCTGTGGGCAGCACAGAGTGGCTATCAATCCCTCCAGTTGCCTGCTGCTGCTGGTGGTGCTGTCCCCGGTGTCTATGTCGCTTCCGACCAGTCTTGAGTGGTGAAGCAAGAACTACTTGGGCCTCATCAGTGCAAGTATTGAGACTGAGTGGGTCAGTAATATCTTTGGGGATGAGAATCTCCACTGGATCTCGCCCCTTGGCCGGAAGTGGGGATGACTTAGGGGTCTCAGCATTGAGTGCGCGGCTCACTTCCTCATCCAGGAGGCTATTCAGGTTCAGTGGATCAAAGATATTGCCCCCCAGGAGGAAGTTGGAGGGTAACACAGAGTCACAGTCCGAATTAACCCGCCTGCGCCTCTTGAAGGCCGGATGTTTGAAGCCTCCACCACCTCCCCCTACATTGCAGCTATTTCTCCTCTTGCCCCCACCTCCCCCAGGGGGCCGGTGGGGCTGATAGCCGTTCCGGGGTCGAGGCGGGGCAGGGGGTCCCAGTTCTGTTCCACCCCCTCCCCGTCGCTCCTCCCCCACGTCCGGGGGAGCGGCTCGCCCGTGGGGATCCGACAAGCGGGCCTCCCCCTGCGTCTGGAGGCCGCCCCCTCGCTGCTGCTGCGACTGGCTGACCCGAGGCTGGGCAGTAGCCCCGGGGCTCTCCTTGCCCGCTCCAGAAGCCAAGACCCCGGCTGCGTGTGCTCGCGGGCCAGGCCCACGCTGCGTACCGCCGCGGAGCTCCCCGGAGGCGGGCTCTCGGTGCGGTTGCACCGAGGGGCTGCCCCCTCCGCCTGACTCCTCTTTGAGCGGCGGCGGCGGGGCAGGTACCAGAAACGGCTCCTTCTCCGCCGCCATCTCTATCATTGCCTCCCCTTATTCCGTCCCAGTCGAGGGCTAAGAGGGTGGACCAGGGGGCTTAACCCCCCCCTTCCTACACCCGCTCCCTTCCCCCCTTTCCTGGGTGCGCGCGCAGCTCCTCTCGCCTAGTCTCGCGCCCTAGCGCCTCCCCCGAAGCGCGGCCCCCTCGCCTACGAGACCAAAACAAGATGCCCGCGAGACCCGAACTCCAGGAATAAACCGCGCGTGCGCCGACCCCTTTCTCCTCTACCACTACCGCTCTGCCGCGAGCGCGCACTGCGAAGCGCGTTCCTCTCGCCCCAGAATCACGCATGCGCACTCCGCCGCCACCCTGGTCGCGCGCGCATCCGAGTACGAACCAACTTAACGGCTCCGGGAGTTTAAATATAGCTCCCTTTAATCCCCCCAAAAGCCCACCACCCCAAACTGACACCCTACTTCCCTTCGCAGCTATGTTCGTCCCTACTGATATCCTTTGTCTCTGCCGCGCGAACCCACCCACCGTAGGCGGGGACGGGGAGCTGGTGTGAAAAGGTCTCCTTGACACCCGACCCTTGTTCCTGAGGAATGAGTCTCAGCGGTCTCCGCCCGGCTCTAAACCCAACAACCTCCCCACCCCGCCTCCTTCCTCCCCCTAGCGGGGAGCGCCTGCGCACATCCTTTTGGGCTTGCGCGGGTTGATGCAGCACGTGCTGATGGTGGTGCCCCGCCCTCCGTCCTAGGGGCGGGGACTGTTACGTCGCTTCCCCAGGTTTGGTACACGTAACGTGCGTTAGCACGATTGGGAGGGGCGTGGCTAAGGAACGGGAGGGCCCTCATGAATTATTCATGACTTAGTTGTCTCCGTTTGCCCACCTACTTAGAAGGGCTGTGGGGAACGAGGGGGTGAACCTTAAAAGTAGAGGGAGGAGCGAGTGTACTGTCTTCCTACGAACTGTTCTCAATAAAATACGATAAGTCATTTTAACTCACCTCCCTGGAAAATATTCACTGCTGAACTGAAAAAAAAATCACTAAAACAGCTGATGTCCAACTTCCTTTTCCAACGAAATGGCCGCGTAGTCCTCTTGCTCCTCAGCCTTCCCCTAATCGCGATCACCTGAGGACACCACGCCCTTCCCTCCGTCTCCCAAAGCCCCGATGCCAACGCCCCCGTACCCCACCGGACTCCTGCGCGCTCGACCCCCTAGCCCGAGGACTGCGACCCTATGCCCACCGCAACCACCAATAGCAATACATTCACCACTACCACCATCTCGCACGCAGGCCTTCCGAGCACAGCTACGGCTTCGTGCCGCCTTAAGATAAACGAGTGTGGGTGGGGAAGAGGTTTAGGCTTGGTTGCCCTGCCTCGGCCAATGAGGAGGAAGCTATTCAACGCCCATTCTACTGGGTGCAAGGTGGCCCGTTCTCCCTGCCAACAGTGCTGGGGTGCGGGCCCTGTTGCACCCCAGACTGGTGGGAGCGGCGAGAATGGGGCGGAGAGTCTCAAACAAATATTAAAGTACGGGTGCGAAGGAGACTAAAAGGAATAATAGGAATCAGGGAACGAAAAGGAAAAGACAGCTTGGGGCAGAGAAGAGTTAGTAAAAGAAAGCTGTGGTTCATTAACGATCAGGCACTGCTGTGGACGCCTAAAGAAAAAAGTGAGGCCATCTAGGATTATGGGATTTGTAGTTTTACAGGGGAAGATGGCGACATTCAGCTGCGCAAGCGCAAACGCATCTCCCGACTGCGCATGCGCCTCAGCACTGAGCGTTCGCCGCTGGAGGGAACTGTGGAGCTTATGCGTGTCCTCGCGCCTTTTCTTGGTGGCGGGAAAAGTGGGTCGAGGTTGGAGGGGCTTGCAGAATTGTTGCAGTAGTTCTCTCTGTTCCTCGCTCCAGAAGGTAGCTATCTCTAACCTGGTTACAGATGAAGGTGTTAGGCGCAGCTAATCCTGGGATCTTTCGTCTGAGTTTTCTCGTCAGGGTGACAACTCTTACCCCTGCTCCTGAGAACCTCTAACCGCAAACTCGCCCCCAGCCAACAAACAAAGTAACCTATTCTTTCATACTGGCGGGCACTGAGGGTCCGAGCGAGAATGAGGATTCTGGTGTCTCAGCGGGAGGGGCAGCTGAGGGGAAAGTCTCTCATGGTGGGGTTCTTGATGGGGGAAGAGAATCTAGAAAGACACTGTTTTACTCTTTGAGGGGCGTCAAGGACTTTTGACTGTGATACCTCCGATCTTAAGAGAGACGAGGTGAAGGAAGAGCGAGGGAAAATGGCGATCACCAGAAAGTTACTCCCTCAAATTTTAAAGGTGGAATTAAGGCCTTTTACTGTTCCAAACCTTGGCACCCTGAGAGGAAAAATGGCGCGGTGATGTGGAAGTTGATGGAGATGTGCTGCTTTAAGCGAAAACAACACCAAAAAGGCTAGTTGGAGGTCGGGAACGAGGGCACACTGGAAGCGTCTTTGGCAGTAGATAGCAAGAACAAGCTCAGAGTCCCGAAAGAGTGTGTTTTTGTGATAAGTGGCCATATCTTTGTGCTTCCCTGCACTCTCTGAACCAAGAAGCTTTAGTTCACCATTTATAAGATTCTGTGAAAGGTTTAGGTTAACTATAGTAGTTATGACAGTAATGTCAGGTAGTCTAGTAAAGGCAGTAGGGTAGCTGGAATCTTCTTTTTCCTTCTGTCTTGTTAAATGTTTTAAATCATCCTCTCTGAGCACAGAAAAAAAAAAGAGAGAAAAGAAACCAACTGTTACTGATTGAGGCATGAAAATAAGCAGATTAGACATTAAAGCCAAAAGGAAATCCAATTCCAGCTTAAAGGAGATTTTTAAATATAGTCTTTAAATACAGGTTTTTGATGCTTGCATAGTTTATATTAGAGTACAATTCTAAAGGGTTTACATTTATTTTCTTAGATCAAGGATTCCAGAAACAATATAGAGGGAATATTTGGATAGTTAGGAGGAAGAAATTTGTGAACACATTTTAAATGGGGGGAGGAGGGAAGAGAATGAATGCTTTTTGAAAAGCATTTACAAGACTGAATTAAGTTATTTAGCTAGACCAGTTCTTAAACATGTTATACTCTTTTGTACTCTTGAAAATTCTGAAGGACTCCAAAGATTGGTTTATATTTATGGCAGAAATTAACCAGAAAAATTTAAACATTTATTAATGTTAAAATAATAAACTTATTACATGTTTACATTTTTATGAAAAATATATTTTCCCAAACAAAAGGAAAGTTAGTGTGAACATGATGTTGTTTTACATTTTTGCAATATCTTTCATGTTTGGCTTAATAGAAGACAGCTGGATTTTCATCTGTTTCTAAATTCAATCTGTTATGATACAGGCATACCTCGTTTTATTGCACGTCCCTTTATTGCGTCCCTTTATTGTGCTTCACAGGTGTTGCATGTTTGTCTTTTTTTTTTTTTTTAGATCTATTTTATTGATTTCAGAAAGGAAGGGAGAGGGACAGAGAGACAGAAACATCAATGATGAGAGAGAATCATTGATTGGCTGCCTCCTGCACAGCCCCTACTGGGGATCCAGCCCACAACCCAGGCCTGTGCCCCTGGCCGGAATCGAACCTGGAACCCTTCAGTCCACAGGCCAACGCTCTATCCACCGAGCCAAACCAGCCAGGGTGGTTTTTTTAAAAAATAAATTAAAGGCAAGACCCTCCATCAGCAAAAGATTACAGCTTGCTTTATTGTGATACTCACTTTATTGTGGTGGTTTGGAACCAAATCTGCAATATATACAAGGTATGCTTGTATCTTGTTTTGGTTGAAGTATATGAGAAAATTAGCCTAACACAATAACTAGTTGGAAAAGGGAGAGGACACCCAGGAGTCTTTGGATCACACTTTGAGAACTGCTGAGCAAGGCGATTTTTTTCTTAAAACCAATGTGATGATTTTTAGTGTTTAAGTGAAAGTTATTTATTAGCTGGTCAGATGAAAGTTGGTGGTATTTTGTATATTTATTAACTATTTAGAAATATTTCTCTCTCTGAACTATATTTCAGTATTTGTTATTGTGGAAAAAAATAATTAGTCTGGAACAGAGGAGCAGAGACTTGAGTTGTCAGTGATTTCCTGGCTTTCCTTTATTGATCAGGTTAGAGATTTTCTTTAAAGGTAATGTTCTTCATCACAAACCCACTCTCGATTAAGGGGAAGTGTTACACATCATTGCTTACTAGTATAGATTTACTACAGTTAACTCAATAATGATCCACAATTTTATCCAGTTGGTTGGGGCTCCAGTAACACACTTTTTCCTACAGAGGTCACTAGAGGCTAAACTAATGATTTGATTCTAACTTGGAAAATTTGTGCATTTTTAGATTGATCAAAATACTCTTTATTTTATTTAAAGAATTTATAATTAGCCGAGACCGGTTTGGCTCAGTGGATAGAGCATCGGTCTGCGGACTAAAAGGTCCCAGGTTCGATTCCGGTCAAGGGCATGTACATGGGTTGCGGGCACATCCCCAGTAGGGGGTGTGCAGGAGGCAGCTGATCGACGTTTCTAACTCTCTATCCCTCTCCCTTTCTCTCTGTAAAAAATCAGTAAAATATATTTTTAAAAATATATCTATATAATTAAAAAAAATAACTTTTGAAGTGATAATATGTATATGCTATAAAATGTTAGAGATGCATAAGGAGGTACAGTAAAAAGCTCCCTTCCATACAGTTCTACTCTCCAGAGGCGTATAAAGACAGACATTTAAAAAAAATTCTTTTTTCTTTTAAAAGATAGACATTTAAAAAAGGAAATTTTGCCCTAACCGGTTTGGCTCAGTGGATAGAGCATCGGCCTGCGGCCTCAAGGGTCCCAGGTTCGATTCTGGTCAAGGGCATGTACCTTGGTTGTGGGCACATACCCAGTGGGGAGTGTGCAGGAGGCAGCTGATCGATATTTCTAGCTCTCTATCTCTCTCCCTTCCTCTCTATAAAAAAATCAATAAAATATATTTTAAAAAAATAAAAAAAGGAAATTTTGTCATCTCAAATCTACTAATTTTCGCTTCTCATTTAGTATAGCTCTTCTTGAAATTTATATTACTTTCTTAGGGACTTCTAAAGATTATTTTTGGGATTCTGGAATCTGAGAGAAAATATGTTTGTCATTTGTGGTCAAATTAATATTCATTTTGCAACCAATTTGATTCAGTTTTTAGCTTCTACTTAGGATTATCATAAAGAAGGAGACCAATTTGCTGTAGTGTTTCTCCCCCAATTTCCCATTTGCCTTTTTTCTTAGAGCAAATACATTTGGGGGTTGGTAGTGGTGAGTTATGATGCAAAAAGTGAGAAAATGTGCTCCTTAATATAAAGGAAAAGTAGTTATTGCAGAACAGCACATCAGAATTATCCACATTCAGAAATTAAGAAACAGAACAGAAAAATACCAAAAGATAACTTAAAAATACTTTACACCCAATCATACTGTAGCCACACTAAGTCAAGCCCCAACACCTTTTGAATTCATCTTAGGAACCAGGAAGAGGAACTTTACACCCCAAACAACTGAGTGTTCACTATAATTTGACCATTTGAAGGTCTTAAAATTTTCAGATCCTTTAAAGGGAACTGTATATAAACTTAAAGATCCATTTTATGCTGCTTTGTGGGTTTTTTATAAGTGGGAGATGGCAGAGTTGGAAGATTGAGTTGCAAGTCTAGGGCCTTCAAAGTACTCAAAACCAGCAGTCAGAAATAAGATCACTGAGAAGAATAGATGTTGTATTAGTAGAATTTGAAAGCAAAGGCCTGGGTTCAACTTGGCTCTCCCATGTATTAACACTGAAGCTTTGGGCAAACCACTTAAACTCTCTGCATATTTTGCATCTGTAAAAAGGGGAAATGATATATTATGGCCTCTAATAA
Source organism: Eptesicus fuscus (assembly GCF_027574615.1). Taxonomy (NCBI): domain Eukaryota; kingdom Metazoa; phylum Chordata; class Mammalia; order Chiroptera; family Vespertilionidae; genus Eptesicus; species Eptesicus fuscus. The sequence goes on from NC_072476.1 coordinate 33,403,671, forward strand.
CCCTACCAGAGTTATAGTGTTTATTATAACTTTTACAAAAATAAGAGTGAATTATATGCTTTATACCTAAAAAAAACTGGGTAGAGGGTTATACATTTAGGCTGATTAAAAAAAGCAATTCTCTTCTAACAAGTGGATAGAAGTAATATCAATAGTGGAAAGTATAAATTGGAAAAATGTACAAATTATTGGAACATCACCCACAAATTGAATCTCAGCATTCTGCCGTGCCACAGGTGACTTAGAGATGTATGAGTATATTAATCTCTTCAGCACTTAAAACACTAAGAATTATTGCTAATCTTTAAAACAATAACTCTGATTGTCCCCTGGCATGTAATGGCATTGCCCAGAAGGCAGAATTATAGTCAAGAAGGCAGAACATGTAATTCAGGGGTTCCAGGAAAAGAAATCCTGAACCCAAGAAGACAGGAAGAAAAGAAAGTTTAAACTCATGTTCAATCAGAGCCTTAGCAGTTAATTTCTTTTTTCTAACAGAGGCACAAAAGAGTGTAGCTTCTGAGCTGAATGATGACAACATCACAGAGTAAAGAAGGTGAGTCAAGAGTGAGGGAGGTTCATTTTATACATATCTTTCATTGTTCCCTTCTCAGAATCCTACCAAAGAGAAACACAGTTTACATATTTTTTATTTCCACTTTGTTAAAGTTACTACGTTTCTGGACACCTTGAGTGAAATATATATCTTAGAAATAGTCCTGCTCAAGGAATATATGAATTCATAAATATCTATAACATAAATTTGAATGGGGTGAATGTCACCAGGCAGGTACAAAGTATTATGGAAGCTCAGAAGAAAGATATATTACACCTGGGAGAATCACTACAATTTTCATTGTATCATCTGTAGATTTAAACTATATTTTTTCATTTTCTCTTAATTTCCCATAAAATTTTGTCCAAAGTTAAAATAGACAAATTTAAAAAATTTTACATTTAAATAATTCAGTTTACCAAATGCTTGTATTTGTCATATTTATCACCTTTGAATTACTCAGTGGTTCCTAAGCCTGGAAGTACATCAGAATCATCTAGATAGTCCTGTAAAATTTCAGATTCTCGGGTCTCACTTCAAAATATTTCATCAGAAACTCAGGGCAGGGTAAGTGAGGGTGGGTGAGTAGAGACCTAGAAATATGAATTTAGTAAAATATTTCTCCAGATAATTCTGATATGGTCAGTCAATTGGCAGTGTTTGGCAGTCTCTGTGTTAGACACTATGTTTCATAAATTCCATTTGATAATAAAATTTCTTTCAGAATATGGGAAAGGATCAAAAAAACCCTTTATCCCACCTGCACAAAAATTGCATAGCCTGATGCCTTACAGCCCTAACTCACACAAAGAGGAGACTATGGAGATCAGTTCTCTGGAGGCAGAGGCTGGACCAAACCTGGCAGAGGCTGGACCAAACCTGCGAAAGGCCAAGTTAGAGAAGAAGGAGGAGGAAGCAACCACAGTGAATGGTCCATGCAGTGACCAGGAGAAAAAAGTAAAGGTTCAAGACAACAAGCAAGCAGAGAAGAAAGCAAAGGTATCAGTCATACTGATGGGCTCTAGTGGGACAGTTTCTTCTGGTCATCCATCCTGGACAAATAGAATCTTTCCATGTTGGGGAAATTCATCTTGTAGTTTCAGTTTTTTTATTCCTTTTTGGGGACTTTCATTTTTTTTCTTTAAAAGGTAAAAAATGTTTTGATGAAAGTATTTAGCAGGAAATAATGGTAGGTATATAGAGGCTGAGGTGGTTTGGATATGAAAGTAGAGGTGAACAGAAATTTAATCAGCTTTTTCTATTTTTTGACTCCTTTATTCCCAGGAGATCTGGGATAGAGTTTATGGAGTCCTTATGTACGATCGACTTCATGCTCTCAGCCTTGTGAGTTTACTGCCTCATCTAACGAAGGCTTTTCTGACTGACCAGAGAGGAGAACTGGGAAAAGACGAGCAGTTTTCCTTCTCTACCCTTGTCTATGCAGGAAAAATCAAATCTCACCAATGAAGAGTTTGAGGAGATTGTCCAGATTGTGATACAGAAGTCCCTCCAAGAGTGCTTGGGTATGGCTTATGGTGAGAGAAAAAGAGTTTAAGTTAGGCAGAAAAACTGTTACCTGAGATGTTGAGTAAATTGACAGCTTCCTTTCTTGCCTCCATCCCTTAAGTAAGAAAATATTAGATGGGACTTTGACATACTTTAAAATACTATCTTCTATCAACAGGACTATAGCTAAACCACCTTAGATAAGGGGTACAGACTTTTAGAAAAGTAGATTACATTTACTTCAGAATGTAAATACACTTCCATCTAGATTTTTTAAAGTGTAAGTGAAAATCATTTCTATACATTCATAATTTACTTAGAAAAGATAAATTATTTTTTCCCAGTTTTGAAGAATTTAGTTTCCATCTACCTTTGTATGTTTTCTGTTTCCCATACTGTTTCAACCTGTTCAAGGATTTTATTTTTAGAACAAAGGACTCTATAGCATAGGCCCCAAGATCCTATCAATAAGGTCATGAGGCTAAGGAAAATGGTCTGATATTTTCAGCTATTCTTAGATGTAATTCTATTCCTAGAGGAAAGTTTAAGGAAAAATTATATAAAACACAGTAAAGAAAATAAAATTAACATTACCTGGCTATCCTGGAATGAGGCAGGTCAATCTGGAAAGGCTTTTAGAAGGACATAAATTTGTATTTTTTCCTGAAATTTTAAAGACTTAAAATTTTATGATATGACAAAAGTCCAAAAGTAGACTCTTCCAGGCAACAGATGGAAGACATTTTAATGAAAGATTATAATTTAGAAATAATGGAGTGGTTATTCCTTAAAATTACTTCTTTGCTTATAGTGTTTTGTTTTGGAAGAGATAGAATCTAGCCTTGATTTTGCAGAGACTTCCTGTGCCCAGCCCATAAGACGTACCCAGTTAGACAAGGAACCAGGAATTTCTTCTACTACTGATAATGACAATGCTGATAGGTAAGTTTATTCTTGTTAGGTGAGTTGATTACAGGGTAGACTTAATATTTATAAAAGGTTATCTCTCTACCTACCTACCAACCTACCTATCTGGTCATTTTTTATATCTCTTTAAATTTGTCTCAGCTCAGGAAAGCTACCTGTTTGAATTGGGAAAAATAGGCAGGTAGATAGGTAAAATGACATCAGGAGGCCTTAGAGAGCCTAGGATTCTTCTATCCTTTTAAAATTTATTCTTGGATTCTTTTTACCTTTTCATTTAAAAATATCTTATTTTCAGAGAGTGGGTAACGGTACCTCATATTCTAGAGATTTCAGCCTCTCAGGAAGATGGAATAATCCCTGAGATAAAGATATCTAAGCCAGGCCAGCCAGGTCCTGCATCATCTGAGAAGAAATTCAGTAAACTCTCCATAAGGAGAAGAAAGAAAAAAGCTCGTAAGTATAGTCAGATATACTTTGACATCTGGCTCAAATACTTAATCCATAAAATTAGGGAATGGGACAGTGGGCAGGCTGAGAATTTCCAACCTATGGCTTGAAACTATCATGCTATGATTCTTCTTCCTTCATCCTTCTTTCTGCTTTGCTATCTACAAAGAATCTCTCCCACATAACCCCACCATATAATTATTTTATCTTCCCAGAAGATGAGAAAATTAAGAAAGCCCAACGAGGACATGAGCATAAACAGAAAGACCAACCAATGAAAATGGTACAGGGTCATGCTCAGATGAGGGACCAACAAAAAGGAGAGGAAAGTGGTTTTGGTAAGTTCAGCCATGGTTTGGAAAAGTACTTGGGCTTGAAAACTGGAGATGAAGGAGAGAGGCAAGGGTTAGAATGTTAGAGGGAATTCTGTAAAGATTATAATTAATTTCTCATAGCTACTTGCTAGAGGATATGCTGCTGAAAAAGAGAGAGAAAGATTTAATTCATTGAATTATTCATTCATATAATCTGCAGTTTTGGGGTACCTATTATATACCAGGCATTTTAGGAGGTGCTGCGTAAGTGCAAAACAAATGAATATAAGCCTGCCACAAGGAGATGGGCTTCTAAGGAAGGTAGATAAGAAAGCTACAAGTTGGGAATAGAACTGGAAAAGTTTCTAAGAAAAGATACTGCTTGAGCCAGAACTTGAAGTATAATTTAGTCAGATGAACCAAGGTGGAAATGGGGGTGGATCAGAGTGATAATTTTCAGAGTTATAGAGGAGGACTAATGTTGGTAGCTTTTGGTTGTGCTTTGGGGTAGGAGGTTACAGGGGTAGGGGAGATAAGGCTAGAGACACACAAGGACCAGGTCATAAAGGGCCTTGCATGTGAAGTTAAGGGGTTTGGGTTTTATTTTATAGATAAAGAGGAACCACTGACATTAAGTAGGGAAAATTTGATAAGATTTCTATTTTAGAAAGCTCACTTTGGCAATAGCATAGAATGAATTTCTGTGAACAAGACTAGACTCAGAAATTTATCTTCCTATCACCAAGGAAGATAAATAGCAGTGATGAAGAGACAAATTTGAGATCTTTAGGAGACAGGATCACCATGATATGGTTACCAGTTGGATATGAGAGCTGAAGAAGATTGAGGCATGAGTGAATGAGTAGCTAAAAGGACTATGATATAAAATGGAGAATATAGAAGAAAAAGTTTAAGATGGTGAGTTCAGCTGTGAGCAAGTTATGGGGTCTTTGATGAGATTTAGGGAATGAAGTATGAGGGGACAAGAGTGGACAAGAAGTTAGTGCTAGATTAGAATTTTGGTGGCTTGGATTAGGATGATGAAATTGGAGACAGAGAAATGGACAGTTTCAAGATATGTGTTAGAGGTAACTGTCAGAACTTGGTAATGAATTGGATATGGGCGGGGAATGAAAGAGGAGAGAGTATGTTAAAGATGATTGGTTTCTGGCTTGAACATTTACATGAAAGGAGGTGGGGAAAGGTGGAGGAAGAACAGATTTGTGGGATAAGATTAAGTGTTTGGGTTTTAGGTCCATTAGATTTGAGATCATTGTGAGACATCCAAATAGAGTTATTAAAGAGCAAGATGGCTATAGATATCTGGGGCTCAGAACAGAGACTGTTAGTATATACATCTGTGTGTTGTCAGGTATGAAAATGTATTTCAAAGCTATGGGAATGGGAAAGTTTGCCTCAGGAGAAAGTGTAACATGGGAGCAAACATCCATGATTGGGCTTTGGAATCCCAACATTTAAAGCTTTAATGGAGAAAAATTAGAACCCAGTAAAGGAGGAAGCTGCCAGAAAGATGGAGAGAGGGAACAGGAGAATAAGTGATCACAGAATCCAAGGAAACTAGTATTTCAAGAATGCAAGGTCAACTGAAATGCTCTTAATGTGTGTTTGACATCAGTCTTCATTATCATAGAGCCATGTTGTGAGCCTCTAGCTCCATTTTCAGACACATCACCTTCTCTTTCTACATTGTTTGAAAGGGAACTTTAAAGAACTGTTTATTGTTGTCTTTGAAGATTTCATACCAAGCCATAGATATCTAGTTCTCTGTCATTAGGATGATTTCCCCCTCACTCATTTCCTCATGAATATTCATTATTTTCACAACCAATCACTTTTTTTATTGATCTATGTTTACTTTTTCTCTTTTCTTCTTTTCTTTTTTTAAAAAAAATAAATCTTCATGTTTAGATTATTACAGATGTTCCTCTTTTTCCCCCCATAGCTCCCCTCCACCTGATTCCCCCCCTCACTTCATGCCCTTACCTCCCGCCACTGTCCTCATCCATAGGTGTAAGATTTTTGTCCAATCTCTTCCCGCACCCCTCATGCTCCCTTCCCCCTGAGAATTGTCAGTCCACTCCCTTTCTATGCCCCTGATTCTATTATATTCACCAGTTCATTCTGTTCCTCAGATTTTTTATTCACTTGATTTTTAGATTCACTTGATAGATATGTATTTGTTGTCACTTTGTTATTCATAATTTTTATCTTTACCTTTTTCTTCTTCTTTCTCTTCTTAAAGAATACCCTTCAGCATTTCATATAATCCTGGTTTGGTGGTGATGAACTTCTTTAGCTTTTTCTTGTCTGTGAAGCTCTTTATCTGACCTTAAATTCTAAATGATAGCTTTGCTGGGTAGAGTAATCTTGGTTGTAGGTTCTTGCTGTTCATCACTTTGAATATTTCTTGCCACTCCCTTCTGGCCTGCATAGTTTCTGTTGAGAAATCAGCTGACTGTCGTATGGGTACTCCCTTGTAGGTAACTAACTGTTTTTCTCTTGCTGCTTTTAATATTCTCTCTTTGTCTTTTGCTCTTGGCATTTTAATTATGATGTGTCTTGGTGTGGTCCTCTTTGGATTCCTTTTGTTTGGGGTTCTGTGTGCTTCCTGGACTTGTAAGTCTATTTTTTTCACCAAGTAGGGAAAGTTTTCTGTCATTATTTCTTCAAATAGGTTTTCAGTATCTTGCTCTTTCTCTTCTTCTGGCACCCCTATAATTCGGATGTTGGTACGCTTGAAGTTGTCCCAGAGGCTCCTTACAGTATCTTCATATTTTTTTTTTATAGGCAAGGATTATATGTTTTGGGGAGAAATGTAAAGCTGCATTTTATTTTATTTATTGAAATATATTTTATTGATTTTTTACAGAGAGGAAGGGAGAGGAATAGAGAGTTAGAAACATCAATGAGAGAGAAACATCAGTCAGCTGCCTCCTGCACACCCCCTACTGGGGATGTGCCCGCAACCAACATACATGCCCTTGACCGGAATTGAACCTGAGACCCTTCAGTCCACAGGCCAGCGCTCTATCCACTGAGCCAAACTGGTTAGGGCTGTGTATTATTCTTTATTTCAGACAGTGTATGCTTAATTTCTGACTGGTCCTTTTCCATTTTTTGGGGCATTCTCATTAATATCCTTGAAGGTCTCACTAAATTCTTCGGAGGTCTCACTAAGTTTCTTGGCGGTTTCTAGAAGATTCTTGAGTAACCTTATAACTGTGGTTTTGAACTCTATATCCAGGATTTTGCTTTCCTCCATTTCTTTCATTTGTGACATGTTTCTTTGTCTCTGCATTTTGGCTGCTTCCCTGTGTTGATGGAGTGGCTTTATGTGGTAGGTGACCTATAGGGCCCAGTGACTCAGCCTCCCTAATCACCTGAGGTGGAAACTCTTGGTGCACCCCTTTGTGGGCTGGGTGCACAGTCTTGTTGTAGTTAAGCCTTGATTGCTGTTGGTACACGGAGGAATTGACCTCCAGGCCAATTGGCTGTGAGGATCAGCTGTGTCTATAGTGGAAGAACTTCTGTGCTGGAGACACCCTTATGGGGCAGGACTTTCTTCAGTGGGGCTTTGGTGCTCACTGAGTCTGCCTCTTGAGTGTGTCGCTTATGGATGTGAAGAGTTGAAATCTGGTGTCATCTCACACTGACCACTAGATACACTGGCTCCTGGATCTTTAAAGAGGTGCAAGTCAGCTACTGTCTGAGGCCACCCAGCAGGAACTACAGCGAGATCTGCATATTTCTCCTTTTTGTTTGGGGTTTGGAAGTTTTGGAGCTGTCTGACCCAGCTGCAGTTTGTTAGGTTAAGCTGTGAAAGGGCAGGCCATTCATATGCAAAAGCCGCTGTGCACAGCTCAGGTGGGTTTGTAAATTGGGTGGGGTGGGGTCACAGGGAATCACTAGGGCATGGCAACCAGCGATGGCTACCAGTCAGCTGTCTTTGCGTCTCTGCGTTTCTGAGTCTCTGCATTTCCGCATCCCCGCGTCCCTTCCCCCTGCGCCCCAGTGCAGTAAACAATGATTCCTGTGAGCACCTCTGCGAAAAAGCCACCCTCACTTTCCGACCCAATGCCAGACAGTCTAGTCTCTTCCCGTAGAGTCAGGGTCCCTAGAGTCTTGCTGGAAACTGGAGTTCAGAGCAGTCAGGAGCTTGTATCTCCCTTCCAATTGAAAAAAACAGTGCCCCCAGTTGCTAGCCTGATTCGTGCGCCTCCATACCTCTGCTTTTCTGTGGCTTTGCACCTCCTACACAGTCTCAATGAGCTTTTTTCTTTCCTTCTAGTTGTAGAACTTCTACTCAGCCAGCTTTCCCGGGGTTCTGGGTGATAGTCGTTTTGTCTTTTAGTTTTAGTTTTGGTGTGGTTGTGAGAGGCAGCATGTACAAGGTGTATACCTTATGCTGCCATCTTGGTTTCTCCGATCTTTGTTTACTTTTATAGTCCCAACCCCTCCTCACATTTTTTTTCTAGTCTTGCTAGGGCATTTCTACAAACATGCAAAAGTATCATTAGCAACTATCTTTCCAGACTAATACAACATTCCCAACCAGTACCTTGTTCTTCAAAATTAATTAATCAAGAAAGTGATCCATAATATGCTTTTCTGAGGATGGTTTCAATAGGATGGAGGGCATTCCTTATGTTTAGGTATTTAAAGTAAGATTTGACAGTGGGAGAGTGAACTTACTAGAGAAACATATTGTGAATAGATAGTGTACTCATGTGCCTAGTTATGTGATTTTTTTTCTAGTAACACTCAATTTAATGAGTATAGGCACAGAAAAGGTAGAGTGGGTTCATTCAGGGTTGTGTTTTACCAGCTGGATAGGAGGAAGGACAGAGGGAAATGAAGATGTCTGCAAGAGAATCTAAGGAATCAAACCTGAGTAAGTATAGAGTAATGAAAAGAGGTTGCTTCTGGATTGAGGGGAGGGTAGGAGCCAGTGGGTAAGAGATCTAGATAAAGTGAAAGTTGCTGTAAGGGTCCTTTGAGCAAATGAAGTGGGAAGACAGGGAATTTTTATCAGAGAGGGATATTTGGATAAGTGGTTCAAGGGAGTGGACAGTCCCTGCAGATGACCGGTGAGGCATACAAGGGTAGGAGTGGGTTACTGAAGTGAAGTGGGTTATTGAGATAGCATGGAGAAAAAGGTCAAAGAACTCAGAGAATGGGATACTTTGTGAATTACCCTATGGAAATAGTGATCATTTGGAATGAGGCCAGGAGGTAGAGAGGAGAAGGCTGAACCAGATGTCAGCATTTTTTCAAGGGAGATGAGAGGGTGGTATAGTTCCACTGCCTGGACCTCAAGGGAGGAAGGTTTTTATAGGAAGGAGATAGTAATGCTCTGGAAATGGCAATAGGGAATAAGGATGATGCTGAATCCATTTTCTGGCCTGAGAGTCATGAGATTCCTAAGAAGGAACCAATTCTATTTAGAGAACTGCGGGTGGGGTGGGGTCGGGTAGAGGCAATGTCAGTGCATCACCAGGTTTCAAAAATGAGATAGAGGTTCAGAGAAGAGGTTGAAGATATGTGGACTTTTGTTGCTTTTGTCTGGAATTCTAAAAATAACAGTGGAGGAGAGACTGTGTTGGGTACGGGGACAACTCAGAAAATGTGGGGTTGAAGGTTTGGCAGGTAAGTGATAAAAGGAATGCTTTGCCCAGCCTCAGTGGCTCAGTGGTTGAGCACCGACCTATGAACCAAGAGGTTATGGTTTGATTTCTGGTCAGGGCACATGCCTGGGTTGCGGGCTCGATCCCTAGTGATAGGTGTATAGGAGGCAGCCAGTCAATGACTCTCTCATCATTGAAGTTTCTATCTCTCTCTCCCACCCCCTTCTTTGAATTCAATAACAAATATATGTATATATTTAAAAGGAATGCTTTGTCTTTCAGCAGGGCTTGAAGTAAATAGTTGATTGAGAAATGATGGACTTAGACCTGTTTTTTTTTGGAGGGGTGTGAACTTGGGGCTGTTGGTCCCAAAGGTTGTAACTTGATGATTTGGTGACAGATAGATCTGCTGAGATTCAGATAGGAACTCTGGATGTTGTACACAAAAGATGCTGGGTAGCCCTTCAAAAGAATTTTTCAGCATTGACATGCTAGCAGAGAATAAGGCACTAGCCAGAAGGATGGAAACCAACCTTTTTAAAGAACTGTCAATATAGGAAACACTCCTTTCTGCCCTGGGTGGAGGAGAAATGATGGCATGGTATGGTAAAAGATTGAAATGTGAGACCTGGGTTGTAAATGTACCTCTGCCACAAATTTAGACTAATCTTCAGTAAGTCAATTATCTTCTCTGAGCCGTATTTTCCCATTTATAAGTAAGGATTAGACTAAGTGATCTCTAAGGCTATGTGATTCTGGTGAGGAGTATATTATTTTAAATGAGTTGAAGAAGGAAGAGCACATTTTTGAGTCTCATTTCAGTTTTTTCCCCTGTCACAGGTCAGTGTCTAGTCTGGGTCCAGTGTTCCTCCCCGAACTGTGAGAAATGGAGGCGGCTTCGTGGGAACATTGACCCCTCAGTCCTTCCAGATAATTGGTCCTGTGTCCAGAATACAGGTTGAATGGAATGGAAATGTTTTTGTTTTTTTGGTTCCACCCTTTCTTTCCCTGCATATATCCTTTAAATTAATTATGTTGTAGGTGTAGTTTCAACTCCAGGGGTCCTTGTAGTGTTTGGAGGAAAGAAAACGATCTTCCTGTCATATCAAGATGAATCTGGCATAACGGGCTAGAAGTAGACAACCTAAAGAGTTATGTTGTGGGGAGGGGCATGGAATCTGAACATATATTCTGAGCCCAGCCAATGTGGTTCAGTGGTTGAGCATTCCTATAAACCAGGAAGTCATAGTTGGATTCCTGGTGAGGGCACATGCCTGGGTTTTGGGCTCGATCTCCTGGGGTGGGGGTGTGTGTGTGTGCGTGAGGCAGCTGATCAATGATTCTCTCTCATCGTTGATGTTTCTATCTCTCTCTTCCTCTCTGAAATAAATAAAAACGTATAGAAAAGCACACATATGTTCTGAGAGAATTCCATCTTTTTCAGCATTGGTCTGACCCTGTCAATCCTGATTAGGTTATTGGTATTAGGTTGGATAGAAAGGGATATGGAATATATAGGGAAAAGCAGGTAAGAAAGATCCAGAGGCATAGAATTCTAGAATGTTTGAAACTACCTGAAAGACATTACGATGCTCTAAGTCAGCCCAGTTACTTTACCGATGAGAAAACAGTGTCTCAGAGAAATTACAGTCATAATGTTACATAGAAAGGTCAAACAATATGGGATATGGAAGCCTGGAATCTCTTTCTCTAGAGTATAATGAGGTAGCACTCCTACTTCTAGGTTGCATTTCCTCCAAGGGTCTTTGTTCTTCTTCCTCCATGCCCATCTCCCAGGTGCCCTTTTGGTCGTACCTGCTGCCTATACCTGTTTCCTGTCCTATCTCCTGCCCTCATCCAGGCTATTTTCCTTCTCTTTTTTGGCAGACTTGGAGTATAATCGCTGTGATATCCCTGAGGAGACCTGGATAGGGCATGAGAGTGATGTGGCCTATGCCTCCTACATCCCAGGATCCATCATCTGGGCCAAGCAATATGGTTACCCCTGGTAGGGCACCATGGCATACTTGGAACATCCTTCATGATCTTGAGAGTGGTAGATTCAAACAGAGAAGGAAGGAAATGGGAAACATTTACAATGGAAATGGTACCTGCCTTAGCCATGCTGGGTGCCTCAGTTGGTTGGAGCATTGTCCAGTACACTGAAAGGTTATGGGTTTGATTCCTGGTCAGGGCACATACCTCGGTTGTGGGTTCAATCCCCATGGCGAGGTGCATACTGGAGGCAACCGATTGATGTTTATCTCTCTTTATCTCTTAAATAATTTAAAAATCCACAACATATCCTCAGGTAAGGATTAAAAAAATAAAAGAAAAGACATGGTACCTGCCTTAGAAAGAGCTTGGGGTGGGGGAAAATATAAAGTACTAAGCTTGGAGGCTTTGAAAGAGCATGTTCTCTAGAATTTCATAGTGGATGTTATATTTCCCTGGAAAAAAAGGTCTGACAATTCTACTCTGAATTGGTAGATAAAGTAAAGAGAACAAAGGAGGGTAGGATGGGTAATTTCTTCTTTGGAGATGTCCCTAGTCAGAAGACTTTGTTCTCAGAGTTGCCGGAAGGCCTAAGGATAAGATACTTTTACAAGGAAGATCCTAAGCTTCTTTGTACATTGATTAAAGTTACTTCAGTCTTCAGTCATTTGGTAGTGACCACTGGGAGGGATTGACGGGGTCGGGGTATCTATCTTTGGTTATAAAACATGTTGTTCCTTTCTTTACATGTATATTAATGAGTTTGTATTCTATTCATCTAAACCCATCTCTTCTGTCTCCTACATCAATCTATCTTCTTCAGGTGGCCAGGCATGGTAGAATCTGACCCTGACCTGGGGGAATATTTTCTTTTTGCTTCTCATCTTGATTCCCTGCCGGTGAGTTTTCCTGTTTCAGGTAGGTGGTCAAGCCAAAGTAATGACCAAATTCATCCTAACGGATGCACAGAGTTAGAAACACAGGCATAGCCAGAAGACATGAGCAGAAATAGACACTTAGCTGGAGTGAAAAACAGAAATAAATTCTCACATATAGAAACAAACTTGTATCTAATTAAATACTTATTAGGACATGTGTGTTTTGATAAATATGCATTGATTAGGATTACTGAGGTCAGGATGGAAGAACAATGGAAATAAGTGGGTCAGGTGGGTCAGTATAAGGGAGCAGAAAAGGCCCAGCATCCCTTTCCTTGTGACTCCTCAGTTCTTCTCCTCCTTTTCTGGCTAGAGGGCCAAAGCAAGGAGAAAAACAAGAGGCCATAACATAACCATCTTTTATTTCAGTCTAAGTACCATGTGACATTTTTTGGAGAAACAGTCTCTCGTGCTTGGATCCCAGTCAACATGCTCAAGAACTTCCAGGAGCTGTCTCTGGAGCTCTCTGGAGTGGTGAGCAACCCTTGGGGGTCAGTTGTGATACAGCAAACTTGAAAACGAAATTTTCCCTTTATTAAACCTGATATTCTCCCAGGGGAAGCTGTATCAGGAGAAAGTCTCATGTCTGACCAAGTGTGCAAGGGTGAGGTTATTCATGAGGGACTCTTCTATCTACCAGGATTGTAACAAGATAATTATTTTTCTTAATCTTTTTCCCTGGCTTCAGATGGGAGGCCTTCCTGAAGACTAGTTTTCTACAGTTTAGCCAAAGCAGGTGTGGCAGAAATGAGGGCACAGATTAACTCAGGGTTTTTCAATCTGGAGACTATAGACATTTTGAGCCAGATAATTGTTTGTTGTGGAGGGCTGTCCTGTGCATTGTAGGATGTTTAGTAGCGTCCCTGGGCAACTATCCAGTAGGGATCCCCCATCCCTGGTTGTGACAACCAAAGAGTTGTCTCTAGAATTGCCAAATGTCCTCGGGGGAGGGGAGGGGCGGGAGGGGGCGGGGAAGAGCAAAACCTCCCCTGGCTGAGAATCACTGCATTAGGTAAAGAACATTTCCTCCCTGTAATTGCTTTGGGTTTGACCAGCCTTACAAATGAGCAGAGGTCCAGCAGCTCAGGGGCCTTAGAAAATTAGGTAGTGAGTATTTAGTCAAACAGCTGGATCTAAAGAAACTTGTGAAAAACTTAAAAGTGTAATCATCTGAAGTCCTTTAATCTTGCCTTTTCAAAGTTCCATGGGAATTACTTTGGAGAGGACATAAAAGTGTTGGTTGAAAATTGCTGGGAATTGGTGAGGGTTTTTTGTTGGGGGCTAAGTGAGAATTGTGTCTCTGAGCTCAAAAGATTAATAAGAGTATCATGTCAATACCAGGAGCTGGAAATAAATGTAGTTAAAGATAATATCTGGGCCCGGCCAGCATGGCTGAGTGGTTGAGCGTCAACCTATGAACCAGGAGGTTACGGTTCGATTCCCAGTCAGGGCACATGCTTGGGTTGCAGGCTCGATCCCCAGTGTGGGGCATGCAGAGGTCAGCCAATCAATGATTTTCTCTCATCATTGATGTTTCTATCTCTCCCTCTCCCTTCCTCTCTGAAATCAATAAAAATATATTTTTTAAAAAGATATCTGGTGAGCAGTATGTTGGGGTCACATTTCTAATATTTATCATGACTCTACTCATCTTCCATTTCAGAAAAAGTGCAGGAACAAGGACTGCAGCCAGCAACTGGGGGCAGCCATGATAATGGCTCAGGAGGCAGAACAGATCGGTATTCAGGTGGGAAAGTGTTCAGACCACATACCAGCTCCTCTTTGGGACTTGAGACCCAAAGCAAACCATGTGTTCACTACTGCAGAAAACTGGTTTGTCCTTCTCCATTATACAGTCTTAGTCTTAGAACTACATAGTCTTTTCTTCCCAGGCCAAATTCCCTCAATTCCTTAACTCATCCATTCTTTTCCTTACCCCTGGACAAATGGGATCTTCTCCCAGTCCAGACAGAGACAGTTTGTGGTAGGGGCATGCTTCCTCCTATTTTAAAGTCAAGTCTCAGATATATGTACCTTAACATCTCTTTTATGCGGAGTCAGTGTTTACCCTCAATTCTGCCTTTGGGGGTGGGTGGAGAATGGCAGGCAGTGAATTTATCCTTCCCAGTTATTTATTGAATTATAAACTGGAAAAGAGATGATAATACGATTATATATTACTTTACTACAATATGTTATAATAGTCAATCTCCAAAAATATCTAGGTAAATCTAATGTGAAATTTCAAGTGAAAATGGTATGGAATATAAATTCAAATCCTAGAACTAAAATCTTGAAGACAGAGGGCAACAATAGTTCCTGGGAGAGTAGTAGATGATGCTTTGTTTCTTGGTTCCCTTAGGAGCGGGTTAAATTGTTTGGTTTCTGGAGCAGATACAGTGGATCTGACAATAATGGGGAAGGAAAAGGTAGGATATGTAGGAGGTGAAGACTAAAGAGGGAGAGGAGGAATTCCTTCATGAGGACAGCAACTGAAGCTTTTCTTTGTTTTATATCTGCCTAGAGGCCTGGTGCATGAAATTTGTGCACAGGGGCGGGGGGGGGGGGGGCGCGTGTCCCTCAGCCTGGCCTGCACCCTCTCCAATCTGGGACCCCTCAGGGAATGCCTCTTGCAATCCGGGACCACTGGCTCCTAACCACTCACCTGTCTGCCTGCCTGATCGCCCCTAACCACCTCTGCCTGCCTGCCTGATTGCCCCTTACTGCCTCTGTCTGCCTGCCTGCCTGATCTCCCCTAACTGCTCCCCTACCGGCCTGATCACCTATAACTGCTCCCCTGCTGGCCTGAGAGCCCCTAACCACCTCTACCTCGCCCCATACCCAGGACCCAGGATTCCCTATTCTGGCTGGTTGCAGGCACCCAGGACCTGGGCTTCCCTCCCTCTGGCTGGCCGCAGGCACCCAGTACCTGGCTGGCTTCACCCGGGCCAGCTGCAGCCACAGGGGACCGTGGGCGGACAGCTTTACCTGAGCCGCAGCTGCAGGCGCCCAGGACCTCGGGGTGGGCGGCTTGTCCCTCTCCTGGGCCGCAGCCTGGCTGGTCCCCATTCCTCTCTTGCAAGCTAATTTGTGCCTGGCTGTTCCCCATTCCTCTCTCCCCAGTGTTGAGTGTCTGAGTCTTTAATGGTGTGACTGTGTGAGGGCATGACAACCATTTGCATATTAGCTCTTTATTATATAGGATGTTATCAGCCTAGTTCTAGATTTTATAATAGGAGGTTTTCCATGAATATCATTGGGCCAGTGTTGGGGACGAATAGATGAATGGATGAGTGGAGAGAGGAATGGAGGAAAAATTGGGGCAGGGAAGGAGGGTGCACATTAAATAGTGATGTGACTTTGAAAAGGGTCTAACTATGATAATCTAGGATCATGATTTATGGAGAAAATACTACTTGGACATGAAGGATAGACTTAGAAGACTGATTCTCTGGTATCAGCTCCATTAACTCATCACCTATTTTATTGAATAAATGACTTAGCTTTCCTTCCTATTCCTGTTGTAGACTTAATGCTCTCTGGGGCTAAGAGTCCAGATTCCTTCTTGGAGAAAGAAGAGGAAGAGTCAGACTTGGAGAAGGAGGAGGAAGAGTCAGACCTGGAGAAGGAGGAGGCAGAGGAGGAAGAGAAAAAAGTAAGATTGATCTTTGGGGCCCTTTAAGAGATTCCTTTAGAGCATCTGTTGGCATGGGTTATATTTACTAAGGAAGTGTCCTGTCTCTGCCTCAGGGAACCCTAATAATCCTGTCTCAGGGTCTCCAAGGAATTTCCTTGATTATTCTCTCTAATATATCACATCTCTAGGAACTTATTTCTTTTTTAAAAATTTATTGATTGATTGATTGATTTTAGAGAGGGAGGAAGAGGGAGAAAGAGAGAGAAAGAAAGAGAAACATCAATTTGTTGTTCTACTTATTTATGCATTCAGTGGTTGATTCTTGTATGTGCCCTGATTGGAGATCAAATCCCCAACCTGGCATATCAGGACAATGCTCAAACTAACTGAGCTACCCAATCAAGGTTAGAACTTCTTTCTTTTAAAAAAATCAAAGTATGTATGTATGTATGTATGTATGTATATATGTATGTATTCCTCACCAAGAATATTTTTTCCATTGATTTCTAGAGAGAGTGGAAGGGAAGGAGAAAGGAAAGGGAGAAGGGGGAGACGGAGGGAGGTGGAGAGAGAGAGACAGAGAGAGAGAGAGAGAGAGAGAGAGAGAGAGAGAGAGAGAGAAACATTAATTGGTTGCCTCCTGAACATGCCCTGACCAGGGCGGGGATCGAACCTGCAACCCAGGTACATGCCCTTGACCAGGAATTGAACCTGTGATCCTTCGGTGCACAGATCAATGCTCTAACCACTGAGGGGCTCACACCTGCCAGGGCTCTTTTTTAAATTTATTGTTTTAGAGAGAAAGAAAGAGAGGGGGGGGTGGCCATTGATTTGTTGTTCCACTCATTTTTTTTTTTTAAATTCAGAGAGAAAGGGAGAGGGAGAGAGAGATAGAAACATCAATGATGAGAGAGAATCATTGATTGGCTGCCTTCTGCACAGCCCCTACTGGGGATGGAGCTGCAAACCAGGCATGTGCTTTTGACGGGAATCAAACCTGGGACCCTTCAGTCCACAGGCCGACGCTCTATCCACTGAGCCAGACCGGCTAGGGCTGTTCCACTTATTTATGTATTCATTGGTTGCTTCTTGTATGTGCCCTGACTGGAGATCGAACCTGCAACTTTGGTATATTGGGAGGTCATGCTAACCAACTGAGTTGCCCAGTCAAGGCAACTTCTTTCTTTCTTTCTTTCTTCCTTCCTTCCTTCCTTCCTTCCTTCCTTCCTTCCTTCCTTCCTTCCTTCCTTCCTTTCTTCCTTTCTTTCCTTCCCTTCCCTTCCCTTCCCTTCCCTTCCCTTCCCTTCCCTTCCCTTCCCTTCCCTTCCCTTCCCTTCCCTTTCTTTTCCTTTCTTTCCTTTCCTTTCCTTTCCTTTCTTTCCTTTCCTTTCTTTCCTTTCTTTCCCTTCCTCCCTTCCTCCCTCCCTCCCTTCCCTTTCCTTCCTTCCTTCCTTCCTTCCTTCCTTCCTTCCTTCCTTCCTTCCTTCCTTCCTTCTTTCCTCTTTCTTTCTTTCTTTCTTTCTTTCTTTCTTTCTTTCTTTCTTTCTTTCTTTCTTTCTTTCTTTCTTTCTTTCTTTCTGCAACTTATTTCTTTATTATCATCTCAATTCCTACCTTAGTTCTTTGGTTCTGACTGGAGCAATTTCAGAGAACACCAAGTTGCCTCTCTTTATTCTCTCTTCCCACTATGTGGACACTTAGCATATTCATTCACTTGTTTCCTTATTCTCTCTTCAGGTACATGAAATATAGAATTTTTTTTCATATTTAAAGAGACTTTTTAGAGTAGTGTTAGGTTCACAGCAAAATTGTGAGGAAGGTGCAGAGAGTTCCCATTTACCCCTTCCCTAAACGTACATAGCCTCCCCCATTATCAATATCCCCCACCAGAGTGGTGTATTTGTTATAATCAGTAAACCTACATTCACAAACCTTCATTCAAAGTCCATAGTTTATATTACCGTTCACTCTTAGTGTTGCACATTCTTTGGGTTTGAACAAACGTGTAATGACATGTATCAATCACTGTAATAACATACAAAGTATTTCACTGCTCTAAAAATCCTGTGTGTTCCACCTGTTCATCTCTTCTCCCTCCCCCAGTATGCCTCAACCTTTGACAACCACTGATCTTTTCATTGTCTCCATAGTTTGCCTTCTCCAGAATGTCATATAGTTGGAATCACAGTATGTAGCCTTTTCAGACTGGCTTCTTTCACTTAGAATTATGCATTTAAGGTGCTTCCATGTCTTTTCATGGCTTGATGTCTCTTTTTTTCCTGAATAATGTTCCATTTTCTGTATGTTCCAGTTTATTTACCCATTCACCTACTGAAGTATATCTTGGTTGCTTCCAAGTTTGAGCAATTATGAATAAAGTTGCTATAAACATTGTATACAGGTTTTTGTGGGAACTTGTTTTCAACTTCTTTGGATAAATACCAAGGAGCTTGATTGCTGGATCATATGGTAAGAGTCTGTTTAGTTTTGTAAGAACCCACCAAACTATCTTCCAAAGTGGCTATATCATTTTACATTCCCATCCCACCATCAATGAATGAGAGTTCCTGTTGCCTCATATCTTTGCCAGCATTTGATGTTGTTAGTGTTTTGGATTTTGGGCATTCTAATAGATGCATAGTACTATCTCATTGTTGTTTTAATTTGCATTTCACTTATGATTATGATGTTTAACATCTTTTCATGTGCTTACTCGCTATCTGTATATCTGGGGTAAGGTTTCCATTAAGGTGTTTGGTCCATTTGTAAATGGGGTGTTTTCTTTTTTAATTTTTTAAATTGATTTTTAGAGACAGAGGAAGGGAGTGTGAGAGAGCCACATCGATGTGGAAGTGAAACATAAATTGGCTGCTTCCTGCATGCTCCCTACTGGGGAACAAGCCCACAACCTGGGCACATGCCCTGACCAGGAATCCAACTGGCAACCTTTTGGTGCACAGGAGGATACCCAACCACTGAGCCACACCAGCCAGGATGGGTTATTTGTTTTCCTGCTGAGTTTTATGGGTTCTTTATATTTAGACTAGTGGTCCGGTGCATGAAACTCGTGCACGGAGGAGGGGGTTCCCTCAGCCCAGCCTGCACCCTCTCCAATCGGAGACCCCTTGGGGGATGTCCGACTGCCGGGCCTAAACCGGCAGTCGGACATCCCTCTCGCAATCTGGGACCGCTGGCTCCTAACCGCTCACCTGCCTACCTGCCTGATTGCCCCTAACTGCCTCTGCCTGCCTGCCTGCCTGATTGCTCCTTACCCCTATGCCTGCCTGCCTGATCTTGCCCCCAACTGCCCTCACCTGCAGGCTTGATCTCGCCCCCAACTGCCCTCCTCTGCCGGCCAATTTGGTTCTGATGGTTGGTTTCTATGCCAGTCAGTATCCAAAGCTCCGCCTCCTAGGCAGCCATTGGCTCCTCACAGTTGACCCACATTTGGTTCTGATTGGTCAGTTTCTATGCCAGTCAGCATCTCTGGGCCTATCAACGGGGCCTGATCAGAAAGGCCAGGCTGATCAGCAGCCCTGGTGGAGGCCTGGAGAGAAATGGGAGCATGTCTGTTGGCCAGACTGGGAGAGAAAGAGAGAGGCAAGTGCTGATCAAAATCTGCCACAGAGGCAACAGATCAGTCCCTGCTTCTCTCTTCAGGCTTCTTTCTGGCCCTGATTTGCAGCCCCCTCAGCAGTCAGTGCTGGGGCACCGCACCATGGCAACCCAGCACTGACTGCAGGACTGACTTCCAGTTGGTCGAGCCTCTGTCATTACCAGTTGTTATGACCCAGGGTCTTTATATATTAGGATAAGTCCTTCATCCGATATACCTTTTGCAAATATTTTTTCTCGGTTTGTGACTGTTCTCATCATTTCTGTAGCATCCCACTCTATTAAAAACACAGTTATGTAACTTCATTTATCTTTTTTTATTTTTTTCTCTCCCATACTTAGGACCCAACTTTGCCCAGTCCCAGGCCAGCCAAAATTCAGACAAAAACCCCCAAGGCCAGAGGTAAGCAAGCCAGCTGGAAATGGGACATGTGTTACAGTTAAGGCAGGGTGAAAGCAGAGAGTGTAACGGGCCTGCAGGTAGCTGGAACTTACTGACTGTCTCAGATCCAGAACCTGAGAAAACATGGCAGGACTCATTCTAGTGTCATTGGAGAATCTGTAGCGTCCTCATTTCTGTATATTGAATTATAAAAATCTTAGGAATGAATGTTTTAAATTCTTAGCAAGAAGGATAACTTTTTAGAGAAGAACCATGAGGGGAAGATGATGGGGATAGGGGAGAGGGGAGAAATATTGGGGAGCGGGGAGGAATTGAAGGAATTTACTAGATTAAGATTAGCAGAAGATGCAGGACAGAGACATAAATGTGGGGAGTCAATGGACCCTTGACAAGTTGTTATTTAGAGAGAAATAAATGTTCTTCATGGTTGGGGGTGTGGGGTGATGCAGGCATAGCAGATGGACGAGATGGGACTCAGCAAGGGAAGTCAGTGAAGAGATCTCTTGGAAATGAACCTGCAGCTGCTCCTGTACTCATAATGGGAAAGAAAAAAGTGCATGGCAATTCAGATCCTGACCAGCCAGGTAAGGCTCTAGACTTTGGAAAAAGTTTGGGGAAATAGGGTTCATGTCTATATCTCCTCTCCCTAGATAATTTTTGAACAATTCTACACTTTTTCATTACTTTAAAAAGAACAAACACTGCCCTGAACGGTTTGGCTCAGTGGATAGAGCGGCCTGCGGACTGAAAGGTCCCAGGTTTGATTCCGGTCAAGGGCATGTACCTTGATTGCGGGCATGTACCAGTAGGAGGTGTGCAGGAGGCAGCTGATAGATATTTCTCTCTCATCAATGTTTCGAACTCTCTATCCCTCTCTCTTCCTCTCTGTAAAAAATCAATAAAATATATTAAAAAAAAGAACAAACACTGGCCAAAATGGCATCTCTCAGATTGTAGAATGCAGTACACACTATCTATAATAACAAAAGTATAATATGCTAATTAGACTGGACATCCTTCCAGATGACCTTCTGGATGAAGCCAGGGCTGCAAGGGAAGCCTGGGTCCCAGGTGCTGGAGGGAAGCCCGGGTCCTGGGTGCCAGAGGGAAGCTGGTGCCAGCAGCCGGGGGAAGGAAGGCCTACTCTTGCACGAATTTCATGCATCAGGCCTGTAGTAGGAACATAATGGTTGTGGATTTGGTTTGATCCAGAGACCCGAGAATGATAAGGCGGAGGGAACTAACATTTATTGAGTATTGTCATGCAATGGCTAAATAGATATGTCCATGTTATTCCCTTTCATTTTTTTTCAA
The DNA here is from genome assembly GCF_027574615.1 of Eptesicus fuscus. Taxonomy (NCBI): domain Eukaryota; kingdom Metazoa; phylum Chordata; class Mammalia; order Chiroptera; family Vespertilionidae; genus Eptesicus; species Eptesicus fuscus. The sequence continues at coordinate 33,424,968 of NC_072476.1, forward strand.
TATCTCTATGGATGGATATTTGGCATTTCAATTATAAGGAGACGGAGGCTCAAAGAGTTTAAAATTTGCTTGTCTCATGTCTCTGTCATACGGTTAATCCATGGCTTGAATCCAGGTCTTTCTGACTCCAAAGCCTATTTCTTCCTATTGAGAAAGGTAATTTTTTCCAGAGTTTTTTTTAAAAATATAAACTTTGGACTTTGATTTGTAAAAGGTAAGGACAGATGACTTAATAAGATTCTCAGTTCTTTCACTTTTTTCATTTAGGTCCTGAGAAAAAATTTAAAGCTCCCCAAAGCAAGGCTTTGGTAACCAGCTTGTCTGAAGAAAAAGAGGTTATAATGGTGCCAGAGGGCCTGATCCTACCAGCTCATCACAAGGCCTGTCCTGCCACCGGGAAGGAAGAGCCTGGACCTCAAGAGCTACAGGAGGCCGGAAGCTTCCCTCCTGACGATGAAGCCTCCAGTGACTTGGACCTTGAGCAACTCATGGAAGATGTTGGGGAAAATCCAGAGCAGAGGGCGGAGCTGCAGCATAGAGATGACATGGAGGAGTTCATCTTCTTTGAGGAGTAGTTCTGTGCTCTCATGTTCTCGTCCCTCTTCCCTGAGGGTAGGAGGGAGAGCCTCTCAAACGGCCCCAGAGAATTATTGGGATTGGCCATTGACTATAAGATTAATTCGCTGAAGTCAGAGTTGTATGGTTTATGTGTTAATAAAATAGGTTACTGGCTTAATTGGTTCGGTTTGTCTCTTAACCACTGCTTCCTTTTGGCTTCTCTCCCTCCTCCTCCATGTCATTGTTTCTGGTGTGAGGCCTGCACAGCATAGGAATCTGGGAAGGCAGTGACCCCTGAGTTCTGGGTGAAGGGCATAAAAAAGGGCAGGACTGGGTTCAAATCCTGGCTCACCATTTACTAGCTGTGTGGCCTTAGGAAAAGCACTGTAACCATTCTGGTTCTTTGTTTCATGTCTCAAATGAGTACATCCAATACCGTATATGGTTGTTAATGTTTAAATGAGGTAATGCATAACAATACATGCCAGTTATTATCATCAGGAAAGTAGAGTGGTTAGACTGGGGGGCAGACCTTGGGTTCCAGGCTGCCTACCAGTGTTTGGTAATTTATTGTTTTCAGACCCGAGGCAGTCCCTGAACTGGAGGAGGGGTCTTGGGCGTGAGCTATCTATTGTAGTTCATTTTTGGAAAGAAGGACAGAAGTTGAAGGTGACATCAATTTTTTTCTTAGATGCATTCAGGCAAATCCTACAGGTACTTTTATTTTTGTGGGCAAGGGAACAAGGTGAAGAGGGAACTGGAGCAGATGGCTATTGTTCTTAGGTTCTTCGACCCCTGTGGCTTCTGAATCATCTGTGTTTGACATCTTAGTCCTGGGAGAAGGACATCGAGAAGAGGAGTAAGTTCAAATCCTGGCTCGCCATTTGCTAGCTGTGTGGCCTTGGGAAAAGCACTGTAACTGTTCTGGTTCTTCATTTCATGTCTCAAATGAGTACATCCTATGCCATATAGGGTTGCTTATGTTTAAATGAGATGATGCATGTAAAGGCTTAACTGATGTCAGTTATTATTGTAAGGGAAGTAGAGTGGTTAGGCTGGAGGGCAGACTTTGGGTTACAGGCTGCCTAACAGCGTTCAGGGACTTGCAGTCACTGAACAGAAGCACTAGAGGAGGGATCTTGGGCATGAGCTATGTATTGTAGTTTATTTTTGGCAAGAAGGACAGAAGCTGAAATCAATTTTTTTCTTAGACGCATGCAGGCTAATCCTGCAGGTACTTTTATTTTTGTCAGCAAGGGAACGAGGCGAAGAGGGAACTGGAGCAGATGGCTATTTTTCTTAGGTCCTTGGTGGCCTTCGACCCCAGCTGGCTTCTGAGTCATCTGTGTCTGGCTGGGATTATCATGGGAAGTGGTGATCCCTCTGTGCAGCTTACTTAATGAGGTCATCATTCAGTCACACTCCTTAGGTCTTTAAGATAGAGTATAGGGTCTCTTCCTGGGGGCTCTCATGGAGAAGGTGGCTAGGAGGTGCTGACGGTGAGGGTGAGGTCAAATTGGAGAGGGTAAGGGAGGCATAGAGGATGCCATCAACCTGTGTGAGAACAGAAAGAGAAGGGGGTTAGAAGTGGAGGGGGAGCTGACCTCATCTTACATCAGTGATTTCATACCTGAGTTCCCTGCTGATACCACAGTCCCTCTGTTCTTTCCACCCCTTCTTCTCCAAGCTTCTCTTTTTTAAAAAAATATTTTTAAATTGATTTTTTACAGAGAGGAAGAGAGAGGGATAGCGAGTTAGAAACATCGACGAGAGAGAAACATCGATCAGCTGCCTCCTGCACACCCCCTACTGGGGATGTGACCGCAACCAAGGTACATGCCCTTGACCGGAATCAAACCTGGGACCCTTGAGTCCGCAGGCCGACGCTCTATCCACTGAGCCAAACCGGTTTCGGCTCCAAGCTTCTCTTTAATTTGTTCAGGCTCTAGTATGAACTTCTTACCTTTGGGTCCGGCTTGGAGTTTCTATGTAGTCCTAGAAAAAAAAAATGTGCCAGGATCAGAGCATGGCAGCCAAGGTAGAGAAATGGGCAGAGGGCTCAGTAGTGAGGTCATCTGCTAGGTCAGGACCAGGGTCCGTGGGAGGGATGGGTGAGGCATGGGAAAGAGGAAAACACTGAAGGGCACGTGTGGGGAGAGAGTGTGTAAGGAAGAAGGAAGGGCCAAGGTGGGGAGTGGGGAGTGATGGTGGCAGAACTGACCTTTATGCCCCATGTTCTCGTTCTTCTCCTCAGTGTTATGGAAGGACCCCCTGCATGGGAAGGAAAGGGTGGGGAATGTGTTAGAGGCTGGGCAGAAAGGAGTCAAAACCTGCATCAGGCTGGTTCTCTTGAGGGCTCTGCGACCTGCTTGGATCTACTCAGAAGGTGTAGGCCATGGTTTGAGGCTCTCAGAAAGAGGCCGCCTGGACGAGCTTTGAGAGGCAGTTTGTGGTGTAGCCAAGGAAGGGCCCCTGAGTGCCACCTGAAGGACTGTTCTAGGGAACCGCTGTTGTAGGAAGGGGCACAGGAGGAGATGGGACCTGAGTAAGGCAGCTGGCAAAAGTCAGGGAGGGAGAGAAAGGTGGGAGGGGTTTAGGGAAGGGAAAGTGTAGAAATGTGAGGAAGGATGGAGAAAAGGAAACTGGTGGGAGGGTGCGGAGGACCAGTGCTCAGGGCAGGAAGGGGATCCCAGCACAGAGGAGAGGAGGCCAGGCTGGGAGCTGAGGGGGAAGGTGCTCTGAGAAAAGGCAGACGGTAGAGGTGATGGGGGCAGATGATTCTGTGGCCACTATGGGCGCCTCACCCGGGGAAAAGGCAGATTGGACAATGAGCAAGAAAGAGGAAAAAATGTGGAACAGGAAGATGTGGGAAGGATGATGTTCAAGGTGGAAAGAAAACAGGGTGAACAGAAGGAGAAGCTGAGAAATGGCCATGAAAGGAGGAGAAAGGGTTTCTAAGAAAGGGAAAAGGGAGACATTCTGGGAAAGAATTACAGAAACTGCTGGAACCCCTAGGTCCTCTGTTCTTGATTTTTTTGGCTTGTTTGCTTTTTAGGAGCCAGAACCGCAGGAAATGTAGAGCCTAACCTGTTGGGGACATATGAGGATGTGGATGTTAATGTGAAAGCGGAGGATGAGAGCAGCTGTGAAAGACTCCCTCACACTGTTCTCATAAGGACACCTCCTGTTTCCCAAACCAGCACCCCCATTGGAGGGCAAGCACTCACCTGTCTGGGGCTCTTGCTTTCTTTCCACCTTGAACATCATCCTTCTCACATTTAGTCTGCAGACCTGTAGAGGAACCAACAGCAGGTCAGTGTGCCATCCATGAACAGCATCTCTCCTGCCTTTTCTGCTCCATCCTACTCTGAGACCGTCCTTGGATAAACCAGGGCAGCAGAGCAGCTCTGCTGAAACCCAAGTTGGAAGGGCCTAGGACTCAGAGTGGCACCAGCTGGCATCCTGAGGCTGCCCACACCTCTCCTGCTTTTGTCCTCAACACCAAATCAGGAGAGCAGCTCTTCTCTGCACCCTGTGCCCCCTTCATCCCGCCCTCTCTCCCTAACTTTCCCTCTGCTTCCTTCCACTTTCCTTGGACTCCCTGCAATCCCTCAACCTTCTCCTTCCACTGCTGAGCCTGGCCCACCTTTCCTCCCCTCCCCCATCTTGTCACAGGCACCATCGCTCCTCCTGCTGTGACAAACCAGCCTCTTATGCTTTCCTTGGAGTGGTGGCTGTTTCTCTCTCCACCTCTGAACCTCAGGGCTGGAATCTGTTTACTCTCTTCCACCGAGGACTCTCTTGTTCTTCCCCACATCCCTGCACCCCCTCCCTCCATCTCCTTCTCAAGTCTCTACAGCATTTCCCAAGCATTTGGCCCTGGTTCACACACATACTCTCCATCACTGCCCACTTCCTGTGAGGTCTCGTCATCCACAGGGACAATCCTCTCAGGCACTGACTGGACTCACCCATCCCCCAACTCCAGTGACCTCCACTCCATTCCACCATACCCTGGACATTATTTTTTTTAATCACTGGGAATGAAAACTCTGAAATATTAAATGCTAGTATTATTTTTATGCTGTAGCTCTCTTTCCTCCCAGCTCTCTTTTGTCATCACCCTCCCCTCCCCCCCAACACACCTGTGCTTTGACCTCCCTGAACTCTTGTCCCCTGATAATCCACTTTCTTTCAGGTTATCCAGGCTGACTCAGAGTCCTCCACTCTCCACTTGTGCCCTTTCACCAGCTTCTTAACCTCCTGATTCCCCTGTCGGGCCACACTGAGCTGACAAATCGCCAGTCCTGCATGTGTCTATGGCAGTGGTTCTCAACCTTTCTAATGCCGTGACCCTTTAATACAGTTCCTCATGTTGTGGTGACCCCCAACCATAAAATTATTTTCATTGCTACTTCATAACTGTAATTTTGCTACTGTTAATGAATCGTAATGTAAATATCTGTGTTTTCTGATAGTCTTAGGCTCTACAGCAGGGTCGCCTAAGACCATAGGAAAACACAGATATTTACATTACGATTCATAACAGTGGCAAAATTACAGTTATGAAGTAGCAATGAAAATAATTTTATGGTTGGGGGTCACCACAACATGAGGAACTGTATTAAAGGGTCACGGCATTAGAAAGGTTGAGAACCACTGGTCTATGGCATGGAATGTTGCTTGCTTACCCAATATCCATTCACCTCCTCTTACTCAGTTACAGAACCTTGATTTTATTTGGAGTGGCAGTGTGCTCCTCTACAGATAGGTGTGGGGCATATTATTAAATTCTGGCCAATAAGATATAGGGAAAATATGGGTAGGACTTCCAAGGAGGCTCCTGGACTATATCACATTTTTTCTTCATCTCTGACCCTATCCTTACTGTCAGGAGGACAGATAACTGGGGTAGAGTCTTTTGTCCTTTCCTTCTTCCGTTTCCCATTTAGATTCAGAAATAATGGCTGGAATCTTTGCAGCCACCTTGGGCCATGAGGCAGCCCTCAGGATAGAATCCTGTATCCAGGACAGTTAACAGAAAGGTAGGAACCTGAGTGCCTAAGGACTGGTTTCCTGTGCTGTCTGCCTCCAGTTCCTTTTATTTATTTATTTTTTAAAAAATATGATTTTATTTATTTCATAGAGAGAGGGAGAGGAAGAGGGAGATAGAAACATCAGTGATGAGAGAGAATCATTGATCGGCTGCCTTCTGCACGCCCCCCACTGGGGACCGAGCCCACAACCCGGGCATATGCCCTGACCAGGAATTGAACCATGACCTCCTGGCTCATAGGTCGAAGCTCAACCGCTTAGCCACGCCAGCGGGGATTTTTTTATATGAGAGGAAAAAAATCTCTCTCGTATCTAAACCACGGTTACTAGTGGCCTCTGGAGCTAGCAGGTGAACACAACTCCTAACCAATGAGTCTTAAAGGTTTCTAAACTGCATGGCTGAATACTGGTGGGGAAAAACACAAGCATGTGCAATGATGCTTTCACAGGTTTATGGCTTCATGCCTGAATCAAATCCTTAAACACTATCTTCCACTTCCTCAGTGACTGTCTTACATTTTCTCTTCATCTCTGACCTTCATCCTCACTGTCAGGAGTAACCACTGTGGTATTTTCATTGCAGAATTTTAAAAAATCCCTATTTTTATGCAGTTGAATTTATCAATATTTTTGTTTAGTACTTTTTGGTTTTATATCATACTTAGGGAGGTCATCTCCACTCCATGCTTCCAGCACTTTGTATTGAATTACTCATTTTCCCCCATTGATTACCTTTTAATTTACTAAATTCTTGCATATATTTGGGCCTATTTTTATCCTGCCTATATTTTGAGTTTTTTTATTTTCTTCCATTACTTTATCTTTTATCTGTTTGTGTATTAAGTGCTAGTATTGCAGCTACTCTAAAAATGCATTATGTTTTATTGTCATGACAACCCTGGGGTAATTACTAATATTATCCCCATTTTACTGACGAGTAAGTTGAAGCACAGAGTAATAGTACCACTGTGCCAGAGTTGACCCAGCCAGGATTGATTGCAGGCAGTCAGATTTTATGCTCTTCACCTTTGTGCTTTAATATCTAAGAGGACAGCCTGGCCAGTGTGGCTCAGTGGTGGCTGTTTCTCTCTCCTAGACCCTGATCTCCCTTTGTCTCCCGAGACTCTGAGGTCGATCTATGAACCAGGATGCCATGGTTCAATTCCTGGTAAGGGTTGTGAGCTCCATCCCCAGTGTGGGGTGTGCAGGAGGCAGCCAATCAATGATTCTCTCTCATCATTGATGCTTCTCTCTCCCTCTTCCTTCCTCTCTGAAATCAATAAAAATATAACTAAGAGGGCAAATCTTATTGCAAATTTTTAAAACGTAATTTAAAATCAATTTTGGACGCTGTTGGGGCATAAATAATTAATTCCTGTAACCTTGCCCTCTCTTTGAGCTGTAAATGCAAACATCCAAATTTCTGATGGACATCTCTACTCACCTGCCCACACGGGTATCTCAAATATAACATATCCCAAATTAGAGGAATCATTTTTCTCCCTCAAATAAGGCTTTTGACTTGCTATGGTCCCTAATTCACTTGGTGGTTTCATTACAGCCTCACTCACCCAAGTTGCAAACATGGGACTTCTTCCTGCTTCCTTGCTGCTACATCAACCCAGTCATCAAGTCTTACTGGCTCCCTCTTACCCTTTTCCAGAATCTGACTCTCTCCACAGACCTATGTATCTGCAAGGTGAAGTGTGTAGTTGCCTCTTGGCTGCTTCATGTTGCCTCTGGAATCTTGGATGCGATTTATGAGGTCTTCTTTTCCATAGCACTGAGCTATACACTTAAATATGGTTAAAATGGTAAATTTTATAGTGTGTGTCTTTTGCCACAATAAATTTTTTGGTGCCTCCTCCATAGCACTGAATTACTTTTGGTTCCCAGAATGGTTTCCTGTGCTTGGAAGAACAGTGATCTCTATACCACCCTCACCACTTCCCTGGCTAATTCTTCTTTATTCTTTGAGACTTTTTTGCAGATGTTACTTCTTCTGGAAAGTCCTCCCTGGTTCCTCTCCTTCTTCCCAATCTATCATAGTTCTTTCCAAGTGAGGCAATTAGCCCTTGAAGTACCTCCTGCTCCCTCTGAGTTCCTTGAAAGCAAGGACTCTGCTTTATTTACTTACTAGAGGCCTGGTGCACAAAATTCGTGCATGGTAGGGTCCCTAGGCCTGGCGGGTGAACAGGGCCGATCAGGGCCTTCCTTCATTCTGCACCACACCCTGGTGGTCAGCATATGCCATAGTGAGTGATCGAACTCCCAGTCTCCTGGTCAAACTCCCGAGGGGACACTTTGCATATTAGCCTTTTATATATATAGATAGCTCCAGTCACAAGCCAGGTCCTGGAAAAGGGGCACCCCATTAATGTTTGCTGAGCTAAGCCAACTTTCTGTCCCGTCTGCTCTCTCCTTACTTTTCTCAGGGCAGATCCTCCTCTCCCCATGAACAAAAAGGTGAGGACTAATGATAAATTATTAAGTCAAGAACCAAGAACTGGAAAAATGATGAGATTTGTGGAGAGGGGTTTGTCTGGAGTGGTGGTTCTCAAACGTGATTACTCACAGACACCACTTGAGGAGAATGTTAATGCCACTTGAAGTCCAGACCTCACCCCAGTAAGATTTTGCAATTTTAACAGGCTCCTGTGTTCATTCTGATGCAGGTGGGTTCAGAGAAACATCTGGTTGGGAAGATTGGAGAGAGAGTGGGGTCTTTGACCACTTACCTTTGCTTCTCCTCCACCTGAGGTAGATTATCAATCCCAAAATTGCGATTATGAGCACGGCACCCGCCAGTGCCACCCCAACTATCGCTCCTAGAGTCAGGGGCCTAGACCCTGATCTCTCTTTGTTCCCCGAGACACTGAGGCCATCTGTGGTGGTGCTGGTGCTGGTGGTGGTGCTGGTGGTGGGGTCCGTGGTGGGTTTCTCGGTGGCTGAGAAGACATGAGAAACAAGCAAATTCTTCCTTAGAGGATTGGAGGTATCTGGGTGAAGCTGTCACATCCTGTTCCCTAGGTTGGGGAACACTGGGGGTGGGGAGCAACCCTCTGAAGCTCTCACACAAGGAGGGGAGTAACAAGGTGAAGTGCTGAAGGCTTGTCACATACATCATTCAGTTCAAATCCTGAATCTACCACCGATCATTGGTGTGACCCAGAACCTCATTTCATCACCTACAAATAGGGATAACTAGATCACAGGATTTAAAAAAAAATTTATCGTGGCAAAAGACACACAACATAAAATTTACCATTTTAACCATATTTACGTGTGCAGTTCAGTGGCAGTAAGTAATTCACATCATTGTGCAGCTCTCACCATCAGCAGCTCCAGATCTTTGTCATCTTCCCAAACTGAAAACCTCCCCATTAAACAACTTCCCATTACCCTCACCCCAGCCCTGGCACCCACCATTCTACTGTCTGTGTCTATGAATTGGCTGCTCTAGATGCCTCATATAAGTAGAATCGAAGAGTATTTGTCTTTTGCAGGATTGTTTTAATAAGTGAGAAAACATCTGTAAAGCACCTAGTACATACTGGAAATATGTTTTTATTTATTTATTTAAAATATATTTTATTGATTTTTTACAGAGAGGAAGGGAGAGGGATAGAGAGTTAGAAACATCGATGAGAGAGAAACACCGATCAGCTGCCTCTTGCACACCCCCTACTGGGGATGTGCCCGCAACCAAGGTACATGCCCTTGACCAGAATCAAACCTGGGACCTTTCAGTCCGCAGGCCGATGCTCTATCCACTGAGCCAAACCGGTTTCGGCTGGAAATATGTTTTTAAAGCTACATTAATATATATTGAACTTTAGCTTCTACCCACAGATTGTACCTTTGTAGATGTTTAATGTACCATTAAAAAACTGATATAGTACTAAGCCACAGAAAAAAGTCTAACTCTAATAAAATCTTTAGGTTAGCATGGATCAAACTCTCTGTCTACTCTTGTTAGAAATTAATACAGGAGATATGGAGAAGGTGCAGGAAGAATAAAACCAAGTCTGTTTGTGTAATTCAGGTTGTGAGCCATTTTATAAATTATCTAAAACCAGCTCTGTGTTCAAGACAGGGCAGTGGGTTTACCCAGGCTGGGAGGAGTGATTCATCACTGACCTAGTTAAAGTTGCCAGCACAAGTGATTATGAAAGTAAATCGAGCCCACCCAGGTGTGGCTCGGCAGTTGAGCATTGACCCAGGAACCAAGCGGTCACCAGTTCGATTCCTGGTCGGGGCATATGCCCGGGTTGCAGGCTCCATCCCCAGTGTGGGGCGTGCAGGAGGCAGCCAATCAATGATTCTCTCTCATTATTGATATTTCCATTTCTCTCTCCCTCTCCCTTCCTCTCTGAAATCAATAAAAATATATTAAAAAAAAAAAAGTAAATTGGCTTACCATGCACCCCTTTATGCTGGGGCCTGGGAGAGAGCGCCTCCCCCACTAACCTGGAGACAGATAAGCCACACCTTCTCACCTTCGAGTTCCCCCACCCCAGGGAGTAATATAGGAAGATCTATTAATAAAGCACACCCCATAGTAGGTTAATATAGGTCAAGACAACAAGATGATCAAGTCAGTAGGCGAGACTGAGTGGCTAATGGCTAAGAGAGGAGGCTCTGGGGTTAAACTGGGTTCAAATTCCCACCTGCACCATGAAGGTGACTTTGTGTAGGTGTAAGCCTCAGTTTCCCCGTCTGGAACAGGAAGATGAAAGCGTTCCTACTATAACTGCGAGGTCGTGGTGCAGGGTAACTAGGGCGATGCATACCAAAGTACTGAGCTGGGGCAAGGGCACAGTAAGCGGGAGCTGCCTTGTTGCTGATGCAGAGGGGCCTCTGACGACCAGGACAGAGGGAGAAGGGCAACACAGGGCTTTGTGTGGTGGGAGGGAGGACTTAGGGGGATGCTGTGAGAAACAAAAAGGGAATGAAGATGGGAAGAGGGAGATGGGGAAGGAAAGAGATGGAACTGGGGAGGGAGCACTGAGGGCCATGTTCTGGGGAGCAGAGTGAGAAAAGGAGGCAGAGAAATTGGGACAATAGGTTTTGGGGTGTTACCAGGGGTGGAGGGGGGAGGGGTGGGAATTCCTTGGGCCGCTGTTGGGTCCCTCCTGTGTGTGTCAGGCTGAGCTCAGGGCTGAGGGGAGACACAGACCCGGGGCTAGCTGGGGCTCCACCTACAGACACAGGACAAAGGAAAGGCAGGCCACATCCCGTAAAAGTCAGGTCCAGCTGAAACCGGTTTGGCTCAGTGGATAGAGCGTCGGCCTGCGGACTCAAGGGTCCCAGGTTCGATTCCGGTCAAGGGCATGTGCCTTGGTTGCGGGCACATCCCCAGTAGGGGGAGTGCAGGAGGCGGCTGATCGATGTTTCTCTCTCATCGATGTTTCTAGCTCTCTATCCCTCTCTCTTCCTCTCTGTGAAAAATCAATAAAATATATTTAAAAAAAAAAGTCAGGTCCACCCGGAGGACATGGGGTGAAGGCAGGAGGCAGGGCTGCAGCCCCAACTTGGAGCAAGAAGGGAGGGTAACCGGGGAGCCCGGAAGGTGCTGAAGCCTGGGGATGGGGTTGGGGCTGGATCTGGAGGGGGCCGTGAAGGGGTGGGCAAGGAAGGCAGCCCAAGTTTGGGGGAGAATACGGTGAAGAAGGTCAAGGTGGCAGAGGCCTGGGAGGCAGGCAGGGGCAGGGAGAGGAGTCTGAGAGAAAGGTCAGGAAGAGAGGCGCCTGGACAGTCCTGGGGGACGGGGGCACCGGGGGCCGGGGCAGCGGACTCACCTCCGGTGATGGTGAGTTTGGTCCCATTGATGGACTGCCACATCTTCACACCGTCCTTCCGTGTGGTCAACCGGACTCGGCAGAAGTACTCACTTTCATCCTCTCTCCGCAGGTTAGAGATCCGGAGGGAGCCATTTGTCTGGCCCTTTGTCCAGTTCAGGGAGAGGCGGCTTTTAAAATCCTTATGGGTGAACGGCGGGGTTGTGTTGTAGATGAACTTTCCATGGAAGTGTTTCCATCTCCAGTATATACGCACGTTGGGATCCGTGGCCAACTCCCAGGAGTGACAGAAGGAGAAGGGGATGTTGATGGAGCCACCCTCAGGGGCTGAGAGGCGCTCTGGTTGGTAGACTCCATGATCAGGGTTTAAAATGCACTCTGCTGAGCCACCTGGAGGAGGGAGGGACAGGGAGGGAAGCCACTTGGAGGGGCCAAGAAGATAACCCCGGCCCAGCTGGCACCCTCGCCTATGGGCGGAAGTGTGACAGCTACTAGGACTGGCCCTCTGGCTGGGTGTCCCCCTCTCCAGGGGGGTAGAAAGGAGGGTGAGGGACGTGGGGGACCCAGCACTGTGGGACCAGCCCAGCCCACTGCTCGTTGCAGGTGGGAAGCCTGGCTGGCCACAGCCCCTCCCTGGGCTCCCCTGGGGCCCTGGTCAGAGCCAGGGCGTCCTGGCCACTCACCAGCCTGCAGCGATGCTGCCAGCAGCAGGGGCAGCAGCAGGGGCAGACCCATCGCCTTGCTGTCCTCGGGCGGGCGGGCGGCGGGTGAGAAAAGCAGCAGAGCCTCAGTGGAGGGGAGGCTGTGTGGGGGGCTGCCTCAGGCTGGTCTGACCACGGGAGGGGCAGCACCAGGCTCCTCCGAGGACTGCAGGGTGGGAGCCCGCCCCCAACATGCCTGCCCCAGGATGAGCAGCACTTCCTTTTACAACCGGCTTCTTCTTTCCTGATATTGCAGAAGAGCTTCCCCTGTGGTCAGGGACCAAGAGCCATGATATGGCCCCAGGCCCCATCTCATGCTGACGGGTGTGGTCCTGACCGTGGCCGCCTGGGCCTCGCCCCTCCCACCTCAGCTCCCCGTCTCTGCCAGGGGCTTCCTCACCTCCTTAGGAGTCAGCCCCCGCTCTGTCTCTCCTCGCTCTGCTTTTCTCTGCCTCTCTGGTGCCTCTCAGCCTGTTTCTCTCACTGCAGGGGAAGGGGCGGCAGCAGCACCAGCTCAGGCTCCTTCAGGAGAGGAAAGGCAGCAGGAGTCTGTCCAGCCACAGCCCCTGGAAAAGGAGGAGGGAGGCGCTGGTGGAGATGCCCTCCCCCCCAGCCCAGCCCCACCCCAGGTGCAGCCAGCTGGCTCTTGGGCCCTCGCCCTCCCCTGCAGTTCACGGGCAGAAAGAAGACCCACAGGCCCCAGCCTGTTCCCTCTGCAGCTCACACCCTCGCTGGGATTGAGAGGTGAGTGTGTCTGACACTTCCCTCTCCCCAGAGAGTGGGCTTCCTGGCGGCCATGCCTTTACCCACAGAACTCGTGTGGATCTGCAGGGCCCTGACTTCACCCCTTCAGGTATGAGACCACCAAGGCTCAGAGAGGGTGTGCCCAGTCCGTGACTCTCAAGTGATGGGTCCAGGACTGGAACCCCCCTCTTGCTGAATCCACAGAGCCTTCTGGATGCTTCTACCTGGTTGCACCACAGAGTCTCTAGGCCTCAGCACCAGAGTGCAGAGCTCTGAGGGCTGAGCCGCAGGAGGCTGTGTTTTTATAATGCTCCTCAGATGATCCCACCCACCGCTGTGGGAGCCCTGGCTAATCCAGAGTCTTCCCTGGACAGCGGGGGTCAAGGCTCAGAGCAGTAATGGGTCACCCCAGTGAAGTCCCTGGGACCATCCCTACTGGAGGGCACTGCCAGCCTGAGGCTGGTGGTGAACTGGACCTTTGGTGACTCACAGGGGGCTCTGCCCATTGCCTCCCCAGGATGAGCTTGGCATCACTCACTGAGTAGACTGTGGGAGTGGATGGACATGACTGCATCACAGGAAGTGACCTTGGACTTTTGGAGATGGAAGCAGCAGACCAACTTCCTTTTAAATCAGTTTCTTCCCCAATCCTAACAGGCTTCTTCTACATTTCTCCCACAGCCAGCCAGGCAGCCCTCTCTGTCTGCTTTTCATACCCCTCCTGCTAGGCCTGAGAGAGAGGTTTCAAATTTTCATGGAGGCCTCTTATCTGACTCAGCCACAAAACATCCATTGCCTCATTTCAGCTTTACAACATTCTGTGGGGGGTGTATTGTAATCTCCATTTTACCCACAGGGAAGTTGAGGCACAGAGCTTAATGTCATTCAGTCCTCTGGGCTGTGAAAGATGCTCAGGTGACCTGGCCAGCGTGGCTCAGTGTTTGAGCATCAGCCTATAAACCAGGAGGTTTCGGTTTGATTGCCAGTGAGGGCACATGCCCGGGTTGTGGGCTCCATCCCCAGTGTGGGGCATGCAGGAGGCAGCCGATCAACGATTCTCTCTCATCACTGATGTTTCTCTCTCTCTCTCCCTCTCCTTTTCTCTCTGAATTCAATAAAAAAATATTTTTTAAATTAAAAAAATAAAATCTCAAATTAAAGCTTGAGCTAAATATTTGAATAGATATTTTGTCAAAGCAGATATATGAGTAACTAATAAGCATGAGAAGATGTGTAATATCATTAGTCATTGGGAAATGCAAGTGACCACCACAATGAGGTGTCATTAAACATCTGTTAAATGACTAAAATTAAAAGGCGGGCCGAAACCGGGTTGGCTCAGTGGATAGAGCGTCGGCCTGTGGACTCAAGGGTCCCAGGTTCGATTCCGGTCAAGGGCATGTACCTTGGTTGCGGGCACATCCCCAGTAGGGGGTGTGCAAGAGGCAGCTGATTGATGTTTCTCTCTCATCGATGTTTCTAACTCACTATCCCTCTCTCTTCCTCTCTGTAAAAAATCAATAAAATATATTTTAAAAAATAAAAAATAAAAATAAAATAAATAAATAAATAAATAAACAAAAGGCGGACCAGACTACCTGTCAGCAAGGATGTGGAGCAACTGGAACTCTCAGACACCACAGGGGAATGTGAAATGGCACAATCACGTTGGCCGTTCCGTAAAAGTTAAGCACACACCGGATATGTGCCCTAGTCATACCGCTCACAGGTATCCCAGTGCTGACCAGCCAGGCCAGCATCACCTGGGAACTTGTGAGACACGCTAATTCTCAGGTCCCACCTTGACCGCTGAAGTTGAGAACCACTAGGAGTTTGACTGAGGGCTTGCCTTGTGTGTTCCTTTATAAACAGCAATTCTGTGAGATGCAGGAATTGTATTCTCACCTTACAGAGAAAGAAACGGAGACGCCAGGAGTTTACCGCCCTCCAATTTCCTCTCTTCCTCTGGCGTTTGAACCACCCTCAGGTCTATGTGCCTTGTGAGCCGGATGCTTAGCCAAATGCTTGCTCCCAGACCCCTCCCAGTTTACCTCCCTCCCCTCTCCTCTCCTCTCCTCTCCTCTCCTCTCCTCCCCTCTCCTCCCCTCCCCTCCCCTCCCCTCCCCTCCCCTCCCCTCCCCTCCCCTCTCCTTCCCTCCCCTCCCCTCTCCTCTCCTCCACAGCCTTTCGCAGGGAAAGTTGTTCATCTGCGCTTCATTCAGCTGCTGCTCACCAAGGTCTGGGGAAGCAAAGGAGGAGGGATGGGGTCCCTGAGGTGGGGCAGGCCAGGGGAGCCATGGCTCAGTGACACGCCTTCTCTGAAGGACAGGAAAGGAGGAGAGGCCAGGGGGACAGTCTTGGTCCCTGGCCTTCCCCACAGACTGTGTGCCTCTGCTGACGTCACCCTCTTTGCTTCCTCCTGTTCCATCCGGGCAGGGGACACGGAGAGGGCTCATCCTGGCCCTGGGTGGGCGCAAGCCTGCGTGAGCCTCCAGGAATTAGTGTCCAGCCGGGAAGGGAGGACTCGCCGTGTGACACAAGTAGAGGGAGGCCCAGACCCCAAGTTAGAGCTGAAACAGGCAAGGATGACCCTCCCACTTTCTGGGTGCTGGGAGCTTTGCAATTGTTTCAAAGATGTTTTCTTATTTGCTAAATCCTTTTTAATGTTTCTTTTATTTTTTTAAATTTATGTTTGAAAGTATTAAAGATGTCCTCTTTGGTTTTTTTCCCCCATTGACCCCCTCCTCCCCACACCCGCCCCTCCCTAGCCTTTGCCACATTACTGTCTGTGTCTATGGGTTATGCATATATGCATATAAATTCCCCGGTTAATCTCTCCTCCCAACCCCCACCTCCATCTTCCCTCTGAAACTCATCAGTCTGTTCATGGTTCTATGTCTCTGGATCTATTTTCTTCATCAGTTTATTTTATTCATTAGATTCCACACATGAGTGAGATCATGTGATACTTATATTTCTCCTACCAGCAATACATTAAAGAGATCATACCCCATGACCAAGTGGGATTTATTCTGGGGATGCAAGGCTGGTACAATATTCACAAATCAACAAATGTGATACATCACATAAACAAATTGGAAGACAAAAATCACATGATATATCAATTGATATAGAAAAAACATTTGACAAAATCTGACACCCTTTTTTGATAAAAACGCTCAGCAAAGTGGGAATAGGGAGATCATACCTCAACCTAATAAAGGCCATATATGACAAACCTACAGCCAACATCATACTCAATGGGCAAAAATGAAAACCATTTCCCCTGAGAACAAAAATGTTCGCTGTATTCTTGTGGTTTTCTTTGTTGTTTTTAAAAAATATATTTTTATTGATTTCAGAGAGGAAGGGAGAGGGAGAGAGAGAGAGAGAGAAACATCAATGATGAGAGAGAATCATTGATGGCTTCCTCCTGCATGCCCCACACTGGGGATTGAGCCCGCAACCCAGGTATGTGACCTGACCAGGAATTGAACCGTGACCTCTGGGTTCAAAGGTCGATGCTCAACCAGCTGGGCTATTTGCTATATACTTTAAAAAATTTTTTTTAAAAATATATATTTTATTGATTTTTTTACAGAGAGGAAGGGAGAGGGATAGAGAGTTAGAAACATTAATCAGCTGCCTCCTGCACAGTCCACAGGCCGCCACTCTATCCACTGAGCCAAACCGGTTTCGGCTATTTGCTATATTCTTGATGCTCTGACATCCAGGGCCTCACTGACCAGGAAGAGATTGCTCCTCCCAGAGCTACCCAATTCTCAGACTAAGCAATGGACTTGCCCAGGAGCATGCCTTTCATATGCAAACCAGAGCTCTGACTTCCATCCACCTCCTCTAACTGGCTCTTGGGCTCCTGGAGGCTAATATTCGGCTACTTTAGTCACCCATGGCCAACCAGATACCAGACAACGGGGGACAGCCCCAATCCCCGGAGCCTGCAGAAACTATTCAAACCAGCCACTCCTAACCCTGCTCACCCTGCCTGCCTTCCCCTTCTCACCGAAACACGACAAAGCCTGCTGTCCATGTTTCCCCCAGGCTCCCTCTGCCTCCTGACGGACCCTGGAGCCTGGCCCCGCCTCTTGTTTTTAGGGATCTGTGAGTATAAACATCTTTCCCTGTGACAGTCTTTTTTATGTTTGTGCGTCTTACCATAACATGATTAAAACAAATCTAGGGTGTATTTTTAAATAGCACAACTCTCCCAGCAGCCTCAGGAGCTAGGCAGGGTCTGTTAATGGTCCTCATTTTACACAGGAGGGAACTGAGGTCCTGAGTGAAATTAGGAATCTCAACTGAGGTCCCACGGCCAGTAATTGTCTGCTGTGCTGCTGGGGCTGAGCCCAGAGCTCACGTTCTCCACTACTTCCCCAGCAGGGACCAGAGTCATCTGGGCCGTCAAACAGCCCAGGGTTCTTCTATCCGTGCTGCCTTCCTGCTGCCCCGGGAAGGCGTTTGAGGCCCGACTGGGGTACGGCTCATGCAGTTTTGGGTCCTTGTCACCTGGCACAGCGTGTGGGGCAGTCAGTGTGGACCAACGTGATGGGAGGAATGGAGAGGTCTTTAAAGGGTGGGTGTCAGGCAATAAGGATCCATGCAGCTTTCCAGGCAGCAGGCAGTGCTTTCCGATTACCTCATTCTGTCCTCACGCTCTCCCTCTGAGGGAGATAGTTATTGTCTCCACTTTACAGATGAGAAACCGGCTAGGGAAGGCAAGTCATTTGCTCCAGCTGCCTGGCTCCAGAGCCTGCCATCTGTGGTTTCTGCCTCTGTCATATTCACGTTTCATTTGTCATGTGACTGAGACTTTCTCCCATTTCAGCCTCCTTCTCATGCCTGCATTTCAGCTCTAGTTCAGTCTGACAAATGCGGATTGAGCTTCTAGGAGGTGAGATCAGGGGCTGAGAACCAGCAAGCAAAGGGTGACTCCTGGCTTTGCTGAGCGTCCAGACTGGGAGAAGAGAAGGGGACTCACTAAGAAGGGAACGGGAAATCGCTCTCCCTCCCCCCCAGAGCAGTGCTGTGCTGGTCAGTATGCAACAAACAGCTTTCCAGAAAGAAGTGCTGACTTGTGGCATTTGCCAATGTCCATGGTGTAGAAACTTCCACAGTACCGGTTTAACTCCTCCATGGACTGAATGTTTGTGTCTCTCCCCCGCCCCCTACTCCCACCCCTAAATTCATGTGTTGAAGCTTTAACCCCCAGTGTGGCTATATTTGGAGATGGCATCCCTAAGGAAATAATTAAGGTTAAATGAAGTGGCGGGGGGGGGGGGGGGGGGGGGGGGCGGGGGGAGGGGCGGGGCGGGTGCTGGCTGATCCAATAGGAATAGGTCCTCATATGAAGTGACACCAGAATGCCCCTGATCCAATAGAATTAGGGTTCTCATAAAAAACTACTTTCAGCCGAAACCAGTTTGGCTCAGTGGATAGAGCGTCTGCAGACTGAAAGGTCCCAGGTTCAATTCCGGTCAAGGGCATGTACCTGGGTTGCAGGCACATCCCCAGTAGGGGGTGTGCAAGAGGCAGCTGGTTGATGTTTCTCTTTCATCGATGTTTCTAGCTCTCTCTCACTCTCCCTTCCTCTCTGTAAAAAATCAATAAAAATATATTTTAAAAAAAAGAAAGAAAGAAACTACTTTCACCCTTTCTCTGTTTGAGGACAAACCATGTGAGCACATTGCTACTACCCTCAAGCCAAGGAAAGAGGCCTCAGAATGAAACCTCCCCTGTGGCCCTCTGACCTTGGACTTCCCATCCTTAAGTACTGTGAGAACATAAGCCACCCATTTGCGGTATTGTTACGAAAGCCAAAACAGACTAATGTAACTACCAGTGTGAAGTCATTGAATGCAGAGCTGGGAAGAAATGCACAGTAGTCACTATATAGTATTCCCACCATGCAGCTGTAATAGCATAATTAACCTCAAGTGCATAGTTAATACTAAAATATGATAAAGTAAGTAGGAAGTGACGAGCTTCCTTCATTTTTGATAAAATTTATCTGTAATTTTTTTAAAAATATATTTTATTGATTTTTTACAGAGAACAAGGGAGAGGGATAGAGAGTTAGAAACATCAACGAGAGAGAAACATCCATCAGCTGCCTCCTGCACACCCCCTACTGGGGATGTGCCCGCAACCAAGGTACATGCCCTTGACTGGAATCAAACCTGGGACCTTTCAGTCCGAAGGCCGACGCTCTATCCACGGAGCCAAACCGGTTTCGGCTTATCTGTAATTTTATATTTCATTTTTCTTTAACTATTTTAAAGTGTACAGTTCACTGGCATTAAGTAATTTCACATGGTCATGTGCATATTATTTAATTTAATAATGGCTCTGTTCGACAACAGGCTCACCATAGTCTTCTATGTCAATAAGGGCATACCCCCCAGAGCTTTATGGCAATTGGGTCCAGGCCCCTTGGGGCAGGCTGCGGGGAAAAGCACTCTGTGGGGTCAGAAGGGTGTTAGTGATGAGACCCCTCATTACAGGTTAGGAATGCACTGGTATTGAGTTGTATGAGCTATTTTTTAAAAAATATATTTTTTTTATTGACTTCTAAGAGAGGAAGGGAGAGGGAGAGAGATAGAAACATCAATGATGAGAGAAAATGATTTTATCAGCTGCATCCTGCACTCCCCCCACTGGGGATCAAGCCCACAACCCCGGCATGTGCTCTGATCAGGAATTGAACCATGACCTCCTGGTTCATGGGACACTCAACCGCTGAGCCACACCGGCCAGGTTGTCTAAGTAAGTTCTTTATACATTGTGGATATTGATATAATTTATCTGTAATTTTATATTTCATTTTTCTTTTTGGGTGGGAGGCACGCAATGCAAGCGCCTTGTTGGGGCTGCTGTTTGCAAAGACCTCCCATACAGTTGATTGCCTTTTTGTTTTGATGGTGATTTTTTGTGCTGTGCATAAACTTTTTAGTTTAATACAGTTCCATCCATTTATTTTTGCCTTTACTTCCCTTGCCTTTAGTATTCTTTGATGGATGATTGGATAAGGAATATGTTATATTGAGGATAAACCATGTGAGCACAATATATATATATAAAAGCCTAAGTGACCGAATGACTGAATGACTGGTCGACCCGTCACTATGATGTGCACTGACCACCAGGGGGCAGACGCTCAATGCAGGAGCTGCCCCCTGGTGTTCAGTGCGCTCCCACAGCCAACCTCCCATGGCCGGCCAACCTCCTGCAGTCTCTCCCCCTTTTCCCCCTAGCTGCCCCCAATTGGCCCCGGTCGGGACTGGGTGAGATGGCCCCAAATTGGCCCCTGATTCCCC
This sequence comes from Eptesicus fuscus, assembly GCF_027574615.1. NCBI lineage: Eukaryota > Metazoa > Chordata > Mammalia > Chiroptera > Vespertilionidae > Eptesicus > Eptesicus fuscus. The sequence goes on from NC_072476.1 coordinate 33,445,161, forward strand.
ACCAGGCCAAGGGATCCCACCCATGCATGGATTCATGCACCAGGCCTCTAGTATATACAATAGAATACTACTCAGCCATAAAAAAAAAAAAGATGAAATGCTTCCACTTGTGATAATATGGATGGATCCTGAGAATATCATGCTAAATGAAACAAATCAGGCAAAAAAGTAAAGAACCGTATGATTTCACTCATATGTGGAATATAAAACTGAAAGCAACAAATGAACAAATAAGACAAACAAAAACTCATAGACACAGGCAGCAGTATGGTGGTGACCAGAAGGAAAGGCAAGTAGGAAGGTAGTAACGGGTAATGGATTCAAATATATGGTGATGGGAGAAGATCTGACTTTGGGTGGTAGGCACACAATGCAATATATCAGGCGTCCTCAAACTCCGGCCCGCGGGCCACATGCGGGTGTTTTTGCCGTTTTGTTTTTTTGCTTCAAAATAAGATATGTGCAGTGTGCATAGGAATTTGTTCATAGTTTTTTTTAAACTATAGTCCGGCCCTCCAACGGTCTGAGGGACAGTGAACTGGCCCCCTGTTTAAAAAGTTTGAGGACCCCTGCATGATGTATCATAGATGATGTACACTTGAAATCTATATAATCTTACTATCCAATGTCACCCTAATACATTTAATGAACAACAGCCACAAAAGACTCACTAGAGCCTGGAGTCAGGGTAGGATCCCTCTTGCCTGACTCTAGGGACGGTGCCGACCCCAGTGCCTGTCTAGGAGCCCTCCCTGCGCAGTTCTCTCCCCTCCTCTGTGTCTGGATTCTGGTAGCTACTCCCTAGGGCCTAGGCCGTGAGTGGAAGAGCAGACTTGGACTGGCCTTGGGCCACCATAGTGTCTCTTCTAATGTTGCTGCACCTGCCCAGCCCTTCCTTTATAATTACTCCCCTTCAGGGATGTCTTCTAATTGCCTTTGTCAGAGAGCCAGGCACACAGTCAGGGCCTGCCCTGCTTCCAGACTGAATAAAGGCCCGTGGAGTGTGAATTCGATGTTGGCAAAGTGTGGTGGATACAAAGGGAAACGGGCTCAGCGGCCCTTTGTGTTGTTTTGTTTTTTTAAAAAAACATATTTTATTGATTTTTTTTCAGAGAGGAAGAGAGAGGGATAGAGGGCCAGAAACATCGATGAGAGAGAAACATCAATCAGCTGCCTCCTGCACACCCCCCTACTGGGGATGTGTCTGCAACCAAGGTACATACCCTTGACCGGAATCGAACCTGGGACCCTTCACTCTGCAGGCCGATGCGCTATCCACTGAGCCAAACCGGTTAGGGCATGGGTTTTTTTGTTTGTTTTGTTTTTTAATTATTATTATTATTGCAGAAAACCCTGCTATAGGAGAGGAGAGCCATCATGTAGCCTGAGAAATTAGACAGGAAGAAAAGGGGTTTATAGTCAACCAAAGAAATTGTGTATTATATTTTTTCACTCTTGGATCTGAGGTGCACGGGATAAAATAAATCTGCTGTAACAGACAACCTCCAATGCCCGTGTTTAATGCAATGGAAGTTCAATCCTGGATTGTACAACGTTCCAGTGTGGCTTTCCTGGTCCAGGTTTTCTTGAGCATCTCTCTTCCAATTGGTGATTCAAGGACCTAGGCTCCTTCAAGCTCCTTTGCAGCTTCATGTCCTTGAGTTCTTTAGGGAAATGGGGATACAGATAGCGTGGAGGATTGCACAGAGGGGTTAGGTCACTTCTTCTGGAGGTAATATATGTATCATTTCCTCTCACACTGCAGCGGCCGAAAATCAGTTTCCGACCCCACCTATCTCTAAGAGAGGCTAGGAAACGTATTTAGATGTGGAACCAGGATCAGGGTGAGGCAAGGGAGGCACTCACCTCAGACTGAAGACATAAGGGGAAGGCAAAAACTCAGTAGATTGTTAAAGTATTATTAACAAGTTTGCCCGTTTTAAAGCCAGCAAGGTAAAATTATAATAAATTCTGATTTTGTTATAAATAAAATATTTAAACTTAAAATAATGTTGTGAATTTTGACTTCCTTTTCATTTTCAACACTTTTCTTTCAGCTCTTTAATGTCCTGTTAAAAATTAACCATTAGCCCTAACTGGTTTGGCTCAGTGGATAGAGCGTCAGCCTGCGGACTGAAGGGTCCCAGGTTTGATTCCGGTCGAGGGTACATACCTGGGTTGCAGGCTGGATCCCCAGCAGGGGATGTGCAGGAGGCAGCCGATCAATGATTCTCTTTCATCATTGATGTTCTACCTCTCTCTCACTCTTCCTTCCTCTCCGAAATCAATAAACATTTATATATTTTTTAAACTAACCATTAAAGAATACGTGATGAGGCCCAGCTATAAAAGCATGTACATGGGGGACCACACTTTTGTGTGTCTGTAGAAAAAGGGTCCAGGCTTTGAGGAACACAGAACAGTCTCTGCCAAATCCCCACACTTTATTGTTCATCATTTGTTGTTTGTTTGTTTTGTTAATCCTCACCCGAGGATTGATTTTTTTAGAGAGAGTGAAGGGAGGGAGGGTGGGTGTGTGAAACATCCTTGTGAGAAATCTGAGAGAGGCACATCGATTGGTTGCCTCCTGCAGGTGCTGCAACCCAACAGGGAATCAAACCTGCAATCCAGGCACGAGCCCTTGACCGAACCCGCAGCCCTTCGGTGCCGGGCTGATCCTCTAACCACTGAGAAACACTGGCCAGGCCAGACAGTCCAGTTTCTCCTCATATGAGTCTGGGTCCCCAGAGTCTCGCCCGGAACTGGAATTCAGAGCAGTCAGGAGCTTGTATCTCCCTCCCGATTGAAAAAGACAACAGCGTACCCAGTTGCCTTTTCTGCACATGCCTCTGTACCTCTGCACCTCCTCCCAGTCTCAGTGTGCTTTTCTCTTTCCTTCTAGTTGTATAACTTCCACTCAGCCAGCCTTCCTGTGGTTCTGGATGATATCCGTTTTGTCTTTTTAGTTGTAGTTTTGATGTGGTTGTGCAAGGTAGCAAGTTCAGGTGTTTACCTATGCCACCATCTTGGTTCCCCTAATTATTTTTTGATTCAAGAGTTATTTAAGAATGTGTCTGCACCCCAGCCAGTGTGGTTCAGTGATTGAGTGTTAACCCATGAACCAGGAGGTCACAGTTTGATTGCTGGTCAGGGCACATTCTCCAGGTTGTAGGCTCAATCCCTAGGAGGGAGCATGCAGGAGGCAGCCAATTGATGATTCTCTTACATCTTTGATGTTTCTAGCTTTCTTTCCCTCTCCCTTCCTCTCTCTAAAATCAATACAAACATGTTAGAAAAAAAAAAGCATGTGTCTCTTCATTTTCAAGTACATGCAATTTAATTTTTTTTGTCCCATTAAAAACAATATAGCATTGTTCAGATACAATTCATATGCCATACAATCCACTCAATTGAAGTGTACAATTCAATGATTTTTGGTATATTACATTATTATTTTTTTAAAAAAACTTGTGGTAAAATACATATAACACAACGTTCCATTTTAACTATTTTTAGTGTAAAATTTAGTGCCATCGCCGAAACCGGTTTGGCTCAATGGATAGAGCGTCAGCCTGCGGACTCAGGGGTCCCGGGTTCGATTCCGGTCAGGGGCACGTACATTGGTTGCGGGCACATCCCTGGTAGGGGGTGTGCAGGAGGCAGCTGGTCGATGTTTCTCTCTCATCGATGTTTCTAGCTCTCTATCCCTCTCCCTTCCTCTCTGTAAGAAATCAATAAAATATATTTTAAAAAAATGTAGTGCCATTACTTACATTCACAATGTTGTACAGCCATCACCACAATCTATTTACAAAACTTTTTCATCATCCCAAACAAGAACATTTTTCTTTTGCCTGTGGGTATCCAGTTGTCCCAGCACCATTTGCTGAGGAGAACTTGTGTAGTTTTTTAGTGTGTAGGGATTTTATATATATATATAAATTTTTATATATGCAATTTTTCATAGCCTCAATAGAATTTGTATTTTACCACTTTAAGTGAATTGAAGAAAATTTACAACCATATATATTCCTCTTTTATATTGTGTTTCTAATGCCATTTTCATTTTAAAAAACTTGATTGTGTGTTTGGATCTGTCCTGTGTATGTATCCTTCCCCCTTCCTCTCTTCCTCCTCCCATCCCCTGCCCCTGGGCCATTCTGAGACTGGGGTGGGGATTCTACACTACAGTTCAATTCTCAAAGCCTTTGGTATGTTTTTATGGATCAGTTCCATGTATGTGTATCTTGGAGGTGGGCCTGGGCTTCATATGCAGCTTATGAAACCCCTTTCTCAAACTTCCTCTTTTTATTGTTTTTAAATAAATCTTTATTGTTGAAAATATTACATACGTCCTTCTTTTTCGCCCATTGACCCCTTCCAGCCTGCCCCCACCCCTTACCCCAGGTCTTCAGCACCCTATTGTCTGAGTCCATGGGTTCTGCATATATGCATTCAAGGTCTTTGATTGATTACCTCCCACCCACCCACCCTCCCTGCCTTCCCTCTGAGATTCCGCACTCTGTTCCATGCTTCCATGTCTCTGGATCTGCTCTGTTCATTAGTTTATTTTGTTACTTAAATTCCACATATGAGTGAGATTGTGTGATACTTATCTTTTTCTGACTTATTTCACTTAGCATGATACTCTCCAGGTCCCTCCATGCTGTCTCAAAGGGTAAGTGAGTCTTCTTTTTTACAGCTGCAATATTCTATGGTATAAATGTACCACAGCTTTTTTATCCACTCATCTCCTGATGGGCACTTGGGCTGTTTCCAGATCTTGGCTGTTGCAAACTGTGTTGCTATGAAGATAGGGGTGCATAGATGCTTTCTGATTGGTCTTAAACTTCCTCCTTTTAAATACAGAAAGTCAGGGTTTTAGTTTTCTCACTTCTAATTATGCACTTCCTGTGACTGCATCTTCCTCTTGGGGGGAAGCAGTGGGAGGAAAGGCCGAGTAAAAAGCCAGGGGATTTCCCCTACTCTTTTTCAACCATAAGTGCTCCCTTTGCCAGTTTTTATGGTCAGAGAAAAGGGGTTTTTTCTTTCTCCTAGTTTTTCTGTCACTGTGGTCATGTCTGTTGCTGATGCTGCTATGTTGCCACTACTGTTGTCACATGGAGTTCGGGGCGCAGTCTCTCCCGGTGGGTTCTTGTCCTTCGAAGTTTGAAGAATAAAATTCGCGGACTGAAAGATTTTTAAGCAACCATTGTAGAAGTTTATTGTAAGTTTATACAGACTCCCCCTGGGGCCCTGGCCGGTTTGGTGCAGTGAATGGAGCATCGGCCTGTGGACCAAAGGGTCCTGGATCCGATTCCAGTCAAGGACACGTACCTTGGTTGCAGGCTCCTCCCAGGCCTGGGCCCTGGTCGGGAAGATGCAGGAGGCAACCAGTAGATGTATTTTTCTCACATCGATGTTTCTCTCTGTCTTTCCCTCTCTTCCACTCTCCCTAACAATCAATGGAAAAATATCCTCGGTGAGGATTAACATAAAAAAACCAGACTCCCCCTGGGGAGGTGTCCCAAAGGGGACCCCCCTCCTAGGGAGGGGTCTTCAAATGGGAAAAATCTGCTCCCTCCCCTTCTCTCACTCTCTCTCTCTCTCTCTAATGGGAAAAAATCAGTTCAATTCCTGAGTTTCTTTATCTATGGGTTTATAAAGGCTGGGAGCTCTTTGCCTGAACATGACCCTTTCTAATTGGACTCTTCCTTAATTTATGACCCCTGTGCTTTCTGATTGGTGTCAATACTTATATCAGACAAAATAGATTTTAAAACAAAGACTATAAGAAGAGACAAAGAAGGACCCAGCAATTCCACTTTTGAGTATTTATCCAAAACACTAATTCAAAAAAACATATGCATCCCTATGTTCATTGCACCATTGTTTACAATGGCCAAGATATGGAAACAATCTAAGTATCCAATGATAGATGAATGGATAAAGAAGAGGTGGCACATATATGTAATGGAATATTAGCCATAAAAAAGAATGAAATGTTGCCATCAACAACATGAATGGACCTAGAGGGTATTATGATAAGTGAAATGGGTCAGAGAGGGAAGGACAATGCCATGTGATTTCACTTACATGTGGAATCTAAAAAACAAAATAAATGAACAAACAGAAACATTTCATTCATATATTCAAAAAACATTTTGCTGATTACCATATGGAAGGGGGTTAGAGGGATGGGTGATAAAAGGGAAGGGATTAAGATGTGAAAGTTGCCAGTTAATAAAAACAGTAACGAGGATGCAAGGTACAGCCTAGGGAATATAGTCAATAATATTGGCATAACTACATATGGTGTCAGATGGGTATGAGATTTACCAGGGTGGTCACTTCATAAATTATATAAATGTCTAATCAATGTATTATACACCTGAAACTAATATAATATTGTATATCAACTGTAATTGAAAAATAAAATTTATTTTAAAAAATAACGTTAAAAAGTATACATTTGGTCATTCAAACAAGCAAAATGTACTTGTCATATATATTTGGTCTTCATTAACAGTTCTTGGCTCATATTTCCCCAAACCCCTGGAATTCTTTATATAAATTTTGAATCCAATAGTATGAGTCCCCCAATTTTGTTCTTTTTCAAAATTGTTTTAGTGTTTTTAGGTATTCTTGTTTTTCTCATGAGTTTTACAATCTGTTGGTCAATTTCTACAAAGAAGCCTGCTTAAATTTTGATTAAAAAGCCTTTGATTCTGTAGATACATTTGGGGATAATTGGCCTCTTAATGAGCCTTCTGATCTATAAACATGATATATCTCTCTATTTATGTATAACTTTTGATTTCTCTCATCAATATCCAATATAATAAAAGCCTATTATGCTAAGTGTCCAGTCATCCAGTCGGCTGTTCAACCAATCAAAGTGCAATTTGCTAATGATATGCTAAGGCCACTCAACCACTTGCTATGACATGCACTGACCACCAGGGGGAAGATGCTCCAACCAGTAGGTTAGCTTGCTGCTGGGGTCTGGCTGATTGGGACTGAGCAAGACAGGCTGGACACGCCCTGGAGACCTCCTGCAGTCCCTCTCCTGCTGGCCAACATCCCACATCCCTCCCCGGCCCCAATCATGCACGGGTGGGGTCCCTCAGCCTGGCCTGGGTCCTCTTGCAATTCAGAACCCTTCGGGGGATGTTGGAGAGCCAGTTTCAGCCTGATCCCGCAGGCCAGGCCAAGGGACCCCACTGGTGCACAATTTTGTACACTGGGCCTTTAGCTTTATATAAATACTAGAGGACCAGTGCACGAAATTCATGCATGGGCGGGGGGGGGGGTGTATCCCTCAGCCTGGCCTGCACCTTCTCCAATCTGGGACCCCTCGAGTGATGTCTGAATGCCCTCTCACAATCCAAGACTGCTGGCTCCCAACTGCTCGCCTGCCTGCCTGCCTGATTGCCCCTAACCGCTTCTGCCTGAAGACTGATCACCCCCTAACCACTCCTCTGCTAGCCTGATCAATGCCTAACTGCTCCTCTGCCAGCCGGATTGCCCTTAACTGCCTCCCCTGCCGGCGTGGTCACCCCTAACTGCCCTTCCCTGCTGGCCTGGTCGCACCAAACTGTCCTCCCCTGCAGGCCTGGTTGCCCCCAACTGCCCTTCCCTGCTGGTCTGGTCACCCCTAACTGCCCTCCTTTGCAGGCCTGGTCCCTCCCAACTGCCCTCCCCTGCAGGCCTGGGCCCCCAACTTCCTTCCCCTGCTGGCCTGGTCCCCCCCAACTGCCCTCCCCTGCAGGCCTGGTCCCCCCCAACTGCCCTCCTTTGCAGGCCTGGTCCCCCCCAACTGCCTTCCCCTGCTGGCCTGGGCCCCCCCAACTGTCCTCCCCTGCAGGCCTGGTACCCCCCAACTGCCTTCCTTTGCAGGCCTGGTCCCCCCCAACTGCCCTTCCCTGCAGGCCTGGTCGCCCCCAACTTCCCTCGCTTGCAGGCCTGGTCCCTCCCAACTGTCCTCCCCTGCTGGCCATCTTATGATGGCTATCTTGTGGTGGCCATCTTTGACCACATGGGGGTGGCCATCTTGTGTGTTGGAGTGATGGTTAATTTGCATATTACCTCTTTATTATATAGGATCTTGCCCCTTCCTGAAACAAGGCCTGGGATCTGAGGAGGCATCAACATGCATCCACCTCATCTGTGTCTCAGGCATCTCAACTTAAGCTGTCTCTTAATTGGCTCCTTGCTTGTCACCCATTCCCTGGAATATGCTCCTATCAATCTTCCATTTCAGTGAAGGGCATTTCTTCTACCTAGATGTTCAAGCTGAAATACTGGGCATCACCCTTGAGAGCATCCTGATCCCTCTCCCAGCAGCCAGGAACAACTCTGCCTCCAAAACATTTTGAATTCATCCACTTCTTTCTATCTATGCACTCTACCATCCTTGACTCAGGTACCATCTCCCACCTGGATGATTGTTCCTACTCCCACTTTTCTGCCCTGCCTCCTACACAGGCATTTTCTATCCAGATTGGTCTTTTTAAAAAAAGTAATTAATAATAATAATGTAAATCTGATCATTTTACTGTGCTGTTTAAAACCCACCCAGGTTTTTATAATAATGCTCTTACAATAAAATCATGATCCCTTCCATAGGCTTTGCCTGCTGCTCGCATTCACCTGGTTTCAAACACTCTGAGCTGCTTTGGGTCCTGGAAATGCTGAGCTTTTCAGCTTCCAGGCCTTTGTTCGTCTTTCCCGGCCTGGAATGGTCTCCCCACAATCTTTGCGTAGACAACTCCCACTTACCTTTAGGTTTTATTTTAAACTAGAGGCCCGGTGCACGAAATTTGTGCACAGGGGGTGTGTAACCCTCAGCCCAGCCTGCACCCTCTCCAATCTGGGACCCCTAGAGGAATGTCCAACTGCCCTTTGGATCGGGCCTAAACGGGCAGTCGGACAGCCCTTTCACAATCCAGGACTGCTGGCTCCCAACTGCTCGCCTGCCTGCCTTCCTGATTGCCCCTATTCCTTTCTGCCTGCCAGCCTGATCACCCCCTAACCACTCCCCTGACAGTCTGATTGATGCCTAGCTGCTCCCCTGCTAGCCTGATTGCCCCTAACTGCCCTCCCCTGCAGGCCTGGTCACCGCTAACTGCCCTCCCCTGCAGGCCTGGTCCCCCCAACTGCTCTCCCCTGCAGGCCTGAGCCTGCCCCAACTGCCCTTCCCTGCAGGCCCAGTTGCCCCCAACTTCCCTCCTCTGCCAGCCTGGTCACCCCTAACTGCCCTCCCCTGCTGGCCATCTTGTGGTGGCCATCTTGTGTCCACATGGGGGTAGCCATATTGTGTGTTGGAGTGATGGTCAATTTGCATATTACTCTTTTATTAGATAGGATGTCTACACAGAGAGGTCCCATTATTCCTGATCTTTTAACAATTGTAATGTTTGTCTGTTTATTTACCAAACAGCCCAGTTTCCCAGGTGAGCTAGCTGACCCATTTCACAGATGCTGAAGTGAAACTGTTTAAGGGCCCAGCTATGGGAATTCCAGATGTCTCAGCTGCATCATCAGATTTGAAATTGGAGAGTCTCCCCTGACCACGACTGGACCAACAGATCTAGAATCTTGTGTGTTTGTGTCTTCTTCCGTAAGAACTGGAATTGGGGCCACAGCCTGTGGTTTCCCTCTGGGGTCTGGGAAAGGTCCAAAAAAACAGGAGACTCAGCTCAACTCTGTCCCTTTGCACCCCGACCTCATCCCAGCCAAGAGGTCTTCTCCCTGCATTTTTCTGGCGGAGTCCTCAGACACCCCTTCTCTGATTTCTTCTCTCCAGGTCCCAGACCCATGCCATTCACTGTCACAGTCTCCTGGCCACCTCAGCTCGGCTGGATGGGCGCCCTGAAGCGGCTGGGGGTGAGGTCACTACGAGGATCCTCCGCATACCGGGCGGGTGGTCTTGGCATCCAGGTCCCAGCACCCCTTCTGGGCCTGGGGCTCGTCCTGGCGGGTCTCCAGAGGGGCCTGTGGGTGGGAAGGCGGCTGCTGGGCGCCGCGACCGACCTCCTGGGGTTCGGGACCGGAGATGGCAGCTGAGGGCTCAGAGCTCAGAGCAGCGGGTGGGTGGACGGGGCGGGGGGAGCGGGTTTGAGGGGGGCACTAAAGAGAGCTGAGGCGAAGGGGCAGGGGGTGAGCTCCCGGGGACCCCGTGCCGGGACCGGGTGGGGGTGGGGAGGAGCCGAGAGCGGCTGGGGCTGGAGCACGAAAAAAGGACTCGGAGATCGCTGAGGGGCGGCCGGCTCGGCTGGGGACGCGCCGCTGGACCGCACCGAGGGCGCTGGGGTTGTGCGGAGCAGCTGACCTCTGGGGGGGGGGGGGACGGTCCCGTGCTTCTGGACAAAGGCGGGGCTGCGAGACCGTTTGCGGAGCGGGTGGGTGTGGCGTGGCGAGTGGGTCCAACTCTGTGCACCCCCAGACGCCTCCCAGGATCCTGTTCTCTTGGGCAGAGCGCGCGTCTTCGCAGAAGGGTCTCCCAGGGGCCCCGAGGCAGCGCGTGGTTGGGCCCCTCCAGCGGGTGTCGGCGAGGGCGGCACATCCCCGCACTCCCGGACTCCAAGTCCCTGTCAGTCACTCTGCCACCCCTCCTCCCCCGCCCCATCCCTCCTCCTCAGCTGTCCGGGCTCCGCGTCTGTTAAATAGATTGAAAATACCTGCCCCTTGGGGTTGTGTAAGTCCTGGATAATACACTCGGGGCCAAGATGCTTGGTACTTGGCCCTGGTGTACACAGTCTTCACTCCCTCCGGGCCTTGTCACCCTTACTGTGTGCCAGAGGAGCCAAGTGAGCCTCGGGGAGGTTAGGTAAGCCCTCGGGTCCCACAGGCCCTGGGACTCAAACCCAGGTCAGTTCAAAGAGCAAGCCTTGGATTGTGGCTGAGGGCACCTCCTGGATGAGTCTGTGGAGGCGCAGGGGCTGATTCAGGCCTGGCCCCTTGATCAAGTCCTCTCTCTCTCTCTCTCTCTCTCTCTCTCTCTCTGGGGCCCCACTTTCCACATTTTGTTGAACAAACGTGAGCATGTTCGCCCAGGCTGGGTCTGAGGAGGGAGCCTGCACTGCTGATCCCCGGGCTGTGTCCAGCGACATCCCCACGATGTGGGGCCACATGGTTCTCTCAGCTGGTCCCTTCAGCACTGCTGGGTCTGCACTTGGGGTGGACAGTGGGGAGCAAGCCAGCTGTGAAGACTTCGTGGGTCCCCAGGTTTTTGGTTCCACATCCCACCGAGAGCAGGCTGGCTGCGGCCTCCCGACTTGTTTGTGGAAGACACGCTCAGGCCTGAGGACCTCTCCCCCAACTCAGTTTTAGACAAGTGGTCTGGCTGGGAGCTGGGCTGGGGACTGGGGTCCCTCAGAGCTCCCCTTGTTCCATGAACATTCCCTTCCTGCAAGCCTCACTGCCCCCCAAACCTCCGTCCCTGCTCCCAACACGATCCCGGGACTGCTGGGCCCTGAGCTACTCCCTCCCTCACTGGCATCTCTCTCACCTCCTCTGGGACCTCTGCAGCAGCCCCTCCCTTCTCCCTTAAATCCCAGCCCTGCGGGGACCACTGAGCTGGCCAGACCAGTGCCGAGGGCTTCTCAGAGGAGGAGGAGGGGGACCACTTGCTGAGGGAGGCAGGCCCAACCCCTTCTCCACCCCCTCCCTCCGTCCGGTCCACCCTCTTCCTAGTGCAGTGTGGGGTTGGTGGCTACACGGGCCTGGCTTCTGGGAAGGCCACTTCCGAGCATGTCTGGAAGAGTAAGCTGGTTGCTAGAACATTTTGTGGTTGGACACAGCCTCTGGGCAGGCCTCCCTGAGCCAGACAGAGGCAGAAGGGGTGGCTCCTAGCTTGACAGCTCGTACTACCTGGGACTTCTCACATGCAAGACCAAGGACGAGACCCAGGGGCAGGTGTCCCCACCGCCCTCCAAACTAGTATTCACCCTGGTTGGGGGTGTCGGCTGAGCCTGGCTCCAGGACTACATTGTCCCCCCACCTCCCAGGAATCTGCCACGTTCCTGTGGAGCCTCTTGGCTTCCAGAACCTCTCACCACGGTGTCTCATGTCGCAAATGTGTGATGAGGCCAGGCTGCTGGGCCTGTTGACTGAGGGAGAGCCACCTCCTGGATGGGAGGACTAGTGGGTAGGGGAGGGTGTGTTCAGTCCCTGTGTCGAATGGGCCCGTCTGCCAGGGGCCAGTGGGGAGTAGTCCTGGTGCCCAGTAGCAGGAGAGGAGCAGGAGGAAGCTACTGTGGGCAGATATGAGATGGGTTCCCTGCCTCTGAGTATCAACTCTGGGGGGAGGGGGGAAGGGGGATGTCAGGGCTTCATCCCCAGGCCATCTCAGGGAGCCCTGTGGTAGGGACACCAGGTCAGACCACAGGGTCTTTTCTCAGGTTGAAGCCCCAGAAGCCTTTGTGCTGTCCCAGGGCATGGTGGGATTTGAACATGGACTATCCTGGCTGGGGCCATCAGACACCCAGTCCTGTCAATCTCACCTGTTGTCTCTCAGCAAGGTCTGCAGGGCCAGGAGTCACCAGCCTGATAGGGCTCCCCCAGCCCCAGGAAACTCCTGTTTAGTGGGGGTGGGGTCCGGGAGGGTACAGGCCCTCCTCCCTCTGACTCTAACCTGGCTCCTGCCTCCCAGGGGTTGAAACTGCCTCTAACCTCTTAAGCTCCCAAAGAAGAAAAGGCCCAGCCAAGACCCCAGTCAAATAAACCATTTTTGTTGACTTAGTTATCGACATCACCTGGGAGGGCAGGGGACTTGAGAGCAGGAAACAACCTGGGTGGGTTTTGTCACCTCATACACACGCGTGCCCACACAAGCACACACGCTGGCCACATCCGCAGCAGTGGGCCCTGGCTGGGTGTGTGTGGGCTTATTAGAGGCTTGAGAAGACGCGCAGACACCGATGGAAGGGGGCCCCAGAGGCCTGGGAAGGGAGTAAGGTCAAGTGGACTTGGGGCCCCCTCTCATTAAATTCCTAAACGCCCCTCCATGGCTCTGGGCCCCAGAGGGTCAGGGAAAGGGATGAGGTTGGAGCAGATGTGGGGAGGCCTCTCTCCTGCCTGAACATAGAGTCCATTCTCAACGGAGATGAAACTGTTGCGAGCAGAGGCTGGCAGAGGTGCCCAAGGGGCAGGATGCTGTGCTGTGTGGTTGGGGATCGGCTCCCTCCTGGACAATGGCTGGGGTGGAAGGACCGTGTCCATAGCTGCCCGGCAGAGGTGGTTGGTGGAGACGATGGCATAGGGGATGTGGGGAGAGGCCAGGGAGGCTTGGCTGGCTGCCTGCAGGGATAGCAGAGAAAAAGGGCCAAGTGAGGTTTCACCTCATGGCCCCCAGCTCCAGCCCACTCAGTTCCCTGCTCCAAAGTGATCCCTGATCCTCACCGTTGCTTGTGTCTGTGTCAGGGGGTTGCTGAGGGGTGGCTGAAGCTTTGTGACAGACCTGGGAGAGAGTTAGGAGGGTCAGAAACAAAGCATACGGCTAGCTCAATGATGTGAGGATTTAGACTGGGCCCGGCTGGGGCTGGGTCTCACCAGTGCCTCTGCCGATGTAGCAGGTGGAGAAGGTAGACACAGCCAAAGAGGAGGACCCCTGAGATTCCCCAAATCCCAGCCAGGTCAGCCCGTAGAATAGAGGCTGAAGTAGGGGCAGGGAACCCTGTGCACAAAGAGAGACATACCAGATCTCCGGCCGATGCCCCGAATTCCTCCCTGCCCTCCCTGAACCTTGTTCCTCATCAGCCCCACCTTGGTCTGTGACAAGGAGGAGGTTTTCACAGGCCTCCTGGGAGCCCTCAGGGAAGGAAGTAAACTTGCAGCAGAAGGTGGTGTTGGGACCAAGGCTTCTCTCCTCAGACCCTTCCAGGGTGAGGGAGATGCTGGTTCTGGTTTCCCAGTGGGCCCGGTGGGCAGGAGGCCACTGCTGAGTGCCGAATTCTGGGTGCAATACAGCCAGCTTGGTCCCTCCAGCACCATCAGGCCCCCCGCAGCTCACAGTCACCAAAGAGACAGTGCCAGATCCCAGGAATCCACAGCGAAGAGTGAAGGACAGGGACTTGGTGGCCTCCTTCTGAACTTGCACCCACACCTCAGGTGTCCCTGTGGAATACAGACATAGGAAGGGCCCAGGGCTGGGTCTCCACGGCATCCCCATGGCCTCTGGTTCTCTCCAGCCCCCCACTCACCAGCAGTGATGCAGAGTGTCAGCAGTGCCAAGAGCAGGGCCAGGGCCGGGGGCCTGCCCATGGCTCCCCTCTGGCCCAGGCTCAGGGGGCTGTGGTGTTGGGGACGGCACCTGTGCTTCCGCTCTCATCGCAGGAAGTTTTCATGTGTGAGCAGGCCCAGGAGCAGCTGGGCTCAGTGCTCTCTGCAACCCAACTCCACTTCCTTCTCTCAGTCTACCTCAGCTGGTGAACACAGGGCAGGGGACTCCCTCCCTCAGGACAATTAAAGTGACAGTGACAAGGTGGGGGTGGGAAAGGAAGAACGCTGCAAAGTGACCTGAAAAGAATCTCATTTCCTCAGAAGGGAGGGACCCCAGTTTCTCCTTAGGAAGAAGGCTCAGACCCAGACCGTCCCCAGCTAAGGCGTAGGAAATGTGGAGGAAAATGGGAGGAGGAAGACCTCTAAGCAGGAAAGCCAGAGGGGCTACCTAAGAGCCTGGCCCACTTGACCCATCACTCACCCACTGAGGACACCTGAAGTGCGTTTCCACACGGTCTATATACCAACCCATCCCACGTTTAAATCTCCAGCCCAGAACTCCCTCTCCCCTAACTTCACAAACATGCCCCAAACTGAACTCTGCCCCATTTGCAGCCTTCCCAACCCACAGCTGAGAATTACTGACTTCCAACTGCTCAAGTCAAAAGCATAGCCATCTGTGACTCCTCTTACATCTCCAGCCCATCAGGAAATCCCGAGGGCTTCGACCACCTGACTTATCACTCCTGCTGCCATCTCCCTGACTCAGGCCATCTTTTCCCACAGTGTCCCCCCAAATTGCTTCTCTGTTTGTTCATTTACAGAAATCTGCTGTATAAGCAGTGACAAGTGATAAGAATGCTTTGCGTCCTGTCTTGTGCTGAGCTTGACTCTGGGATGAGAGTACTTTGGTGAGCTCAGGGCTAGAGCCAACGGGGCTGTTGAGGACTCCTTGTCCTGTGAGGTAAGAAATGAGCTCAGCCGGTGTGACTCAGTGGTTGAACATCAACCTATGAACCTATAAGTCACGGTTCGATTCCTGGTCAGGGCACATGCCCACATTGCAGACTCCATCTCCAGTATGGGACGTGTAGGAGGCAGCCCATCAATGATTCTCTCTCATCACTGATGTTTCTATCTCTCTCTCCCTCTCGCTTCCTCTCTGAAATCAGTATAAAATATATATTTTTCTAAAAAAGAAAGAAATGAGACAGCCCTGCTCAGGGCTATTGTCACCTTTCTGAGGCCTGGTTTGCCCACCTGCCTGATTCAGCATGTTTAATCCTGTGATGTTAGCCATAAATCAAACCAGTCTTTTAGGTAAACTCTGTCACCCCATCCACACCTCAGAGCCTAGCTAAGGAGGGTCCCCAGACCGCTCCCAGCCCCATTAGCATTCTCTCAAACCTTTGACCTTCTCTCAGGCTCAGTCTCCTAACCTGACTCAGACTGCTCTCACCACTTCCTCCACTACTGTTCCCTTGACAGGGGGGGAGCCCTGTGCAAAGCTGATTCACTTTAAGGTGGCCCAGCCAGTGTGGGTGCGGAGCACGGAGGCACCTGGGCTGCCAGCCTCCGCCTCCCTAGCCTGGAAGATTCTTGTCTCCCACCCTCTGAAACCCTCCCCATTTTGCAAGGCCCAACTCAAATTCTACCCCCTCCAGGAAGCTGTCCTGAGGGAACACTTCTTTCTTGGACAACCACCTTCCAGATGGCAGGCTCTGGTGGTGGCTCCTTTATTCAACCCCCACACAGTCTAAGAACATAGGGGGTTTGATACTTGGTGATCGATAGATTAAAAGCCATGGTACAAAGTTAATTACTCACCATTTCCCTTTTCTTCCATCTGTAAGCCACAATGTCTCCTCAGTAAGTTCTCATTGTGTAAGATTCAAACAATATAGACTAGAAAACATCAAAATTCTTCACCAGCCTGTTCATTCCCATTCCCCTCTCCATTTTTATTTTCACGAAGTTAAAACTGTCAATTTTTTTTATCATTTCTAAATATTACGTACTTAGGAAGGCCAAATTGTAAAAATAATTTTATAGTGTTTTTATTATTGACTGAAGGTTTTTAGGCCATAATGAAATTTAACTTGGGGTGGTGGTGGTGGTCGTGTAAAATAGTGTAACATTTAGGTGGAAAGGCAGATGTCCCCAAACCACTTATTGAATAGTCTCTTTCCCCACTGTTTCTTAATAATTATCTTGATCATAAATTCATGCAAATGGACCTACTTCTGGATTCTCTTTTCAAGATTTCCCCCCTTCTTATTTCTGCTTCATTATCACATGGCCCTAAGTAGAATGCCTTTATGTTGTGATATGTTAGGGCCCTTGTTCTCTTCAGAACTTTCTTGGCTATCCCGAACACTCTTGAGTTTTGAGCTGTGGTGATGCAAAAGGTCAGTAAGCCTAGCAACATAAGCCCTGAGTCATCCCTCTTGGGCCTGGAGACACAGATTAGGTAACACAATCTGACAACAGCCACTTCTTGATCTAATACTTCTTGGTGAAATCCCTTCAGCCACAACCCAAGTCCAGTTGCAGTGAAAACAGCCCTGTGGTCAGTCTCTAGAAGAGGCTCAGGAGGGTTTGAATTGGAGCTACGATTTCCTAGCTCTGCAAGCTTAGACAAAGTGACTTAAGCTCCCAGAAAAGCAATATCCCCACAGGAAACCATACTGTGCTTCACAGTGTAGCTGAGGGGAGTACGTACTTAGGTAGGTGCAGCACTTTGTTCATGCCTGGCTGAGGCCTGAGTATTGGTGAGCATCCTTTCATATGAGATAATCCTCATTTGAGTTTATAGAGTGAGACTCATAGCTGCTCCATTTTATTTTTACATATATTTTAAATGTGAAAAGGTCACTTATGTTCCTGCATCAAAGTAATATAAAAACTGCCAAAACCGGTTTGGCTCAGTGGATAGAGCGTCGGCCTGCGGACTCAAGGGTCCCGGGTTCGATTCCGGTCAAGGCATGTACCTTGGTTGCGGGCACATCCCCAGTGGGGGGTGTGCAGGAGGCGGCTGATCGATGTTTCTTTCTCATCGATGTTTCTGGCTCTCTATCCCTCTCTCTTCCTCTCTGTAAAAAATCAATAAAATAAAAAAAAAAAAAAAAAGTAATATAAAAACTGAGAGGTAGCATCTGAGTGTATATTATGAGCTAAATTTGTTGTGAGTGATTCACACTTACAATCATCTTATGTAACTTGCCCAGGGCCATGAGGCTAGTACACCGTGAAGCTAGAACCCAAAATTTTGGTTCTAGAACCCACACTATTAACAACCATGCTGAGCTGCCTTTCCCACACACAGTTTAAAAATGTTAACTGTGCCCTAGCCGATTTGGCTCAGTGGATAGAGCATCGGCAGGCAGACTGTAGGGTCCCAGGTTCGATTCCAATCAAGGGCATGTACCTTGGTTGCAGGCACATCCCCAGTAGGAGGTGTGCAGGAGGCAGTTGATGTTTCCCTCTCATCGATGCTTCTCTCTATCCTTCTCCCTTCCTCTCTGTAAAAAATCAATACATTTTTTTAAAAATGTTAACCGGATTATAAGGTTTTTGTAAAAAAAAAAAAAAAAAAAAAAAGCAGTCCTCCACCCCATTAGTGGGGAACCTATGCAAAGGTCCTAGATTTAGCAGCTCCCCCATCCTCTACTGTGAGAGGCTATTGCAACCACACAAATGCTTTATTTTTCAGCATTCCACTCTATCACTCGGTCCAATTGCTGGCTCTAGTATACCTTATCAAATTAAATACATCTTCCTTCAAGTTTCCCCAGGATTCTAGGCTCCTCTGCCCACGGGAGGTCTTCTTTAGTTTCCTGGAATTTATTTTTGGTGGGTTTGTCACTCTTCTATTTCTCTGCTCCATTCTGACCACTCTTTAGTACCTATTTTTACAGCTATTCCAACTCAACACACAGGGTGTTTTGTGCTTAAGCCTCTTTTTGTGTATCCTGTCCAGGATCACAATGTTCAACCCTATCCCCAGGGAAGCAACTATAGAGCTCAAGGAAGAATTGATGTCTATGTATGAAAATAAACATTCCCCCATCCCACCACCTTATCCTCATGTCATCCAAACATATTCTTTTTTCATCCTGTAACCTCTGGAGTCAGTGTTGTTTGGAGTTCAAAGGATGGTAACTTACTATAAGCTGAAGGCTTTTCTCAGCAATCTGGGAAAAAATACCCTTCACTTTATAATTTAGGAGAGAATACCAACAACTTACCTGGCAGAGTTCATGGTCACAATATGAGTTGAAAAAGCCTTTATTTGGTTGTAAGCTAACAGGCAGTGCAGTGATCCTCTCCTGAAAAGCACTGCGTGGTGTCACTTATCAACCCGGGTCAGCTTCAGCCTATGCAGGGTCCTCCACGCCCCCTGCCTGAGCTGGCCTCAGCTCCAGTTCCAGCCTGGCCTGGGCCTAACCAATTGGAGCTGCTGCTCATGAAGCCCACAGCTCTGCCTCTGCTGGCAGGGAGCTTACTGGCACGAAATCCTTCAAACTGTGGTCGTCAAGGTGGGGTGTGTGAACCTCGGGTGATATACAAAATATCCTCTGGTATCATGCAGAAAAAATGATTAACATTTCTAATATTTAAGATAAATGAAGTTAACTTTTATTACTATTAAGTGACACCCTCACTGGGATCCAAATGTCATGGGTCATCTCCAATAAGATCAGCATTCTAAAGTGAGAGAGGCAAACCCACAGATTATGATGGATTGCAATTTATGTGCTATAGTATGTAGTGGTTCTGTGGTCCCAAACAATGTGCATCCCCTCTAAGAACACTGCTATTTGTTCTTGGAAATCATTTTCTGACCTGTTACAAGGCTTCCAAATAAAGAATTTCAGTGGATTTTGGCTCATTTATTATTTTATTATTATTGTTTTTAATCCTCACCCAAGGATATTTTTTCCACTACTTCTTTTTTTAGAGAGAGTGGAAGAGAGATGGGGGTTGGAGAGAGAGAGAGAGAGAGAGAGAGAGAGAGAGATATGCATGGACTGATGCTCTAATCGCTGAGCCCTCTGGCCAGGGCTTGGTTCACCTATTAAAATAGTAAATGCAGTCAAAGAAGCACCTCTTCCATTTGGATTTACAAGTTTTTGAGATGTATTCTTTTCAGTTATGAAGGTCATTAAAACTATCAAAATAAATTTCAGCTAGAATCAGAAATGTTAAGCTATGATTTAAAAAATGTTTCTCACTTTGCTCTCACTATGTTTTTAGCACAAAAAGGTATTTTGTTCTGTTAACTAATAAAATATTTAGAAACATTTACTTCAGCACTAAACCATCCATTATATTTTTAATGTGTAAGTAAAACAAGTAGTAAATCTATCTATATTAATAAAAGAGAAACATGTAAATTGACCATCACTTCGTGACACCCACAGCCAATCAGGAGTATGCAAATTAACCCAACAAAGATGGTGATGGTCCCCCCCCCCCACTCCAGGCCTCTGGGCAACGGGCCTCCTCAGGGCCTCCCTGCTGTGCTCCACACCTGTCAACCGTCCTTGCAGCCTTCCTGTGGCCCAGCCCCTGGCCTCAGAGGCAACCCTCTGGTGCCTGGGGTCATAGCTCCTGGTGACTGGTGTCTCCCTCTACCCTACCCCTGCCCCGCTGCTCTGGTAAACAAAACCCTAGCTTAGAGCAGCCCGTGGGCGGGCAGGGACATGTGCGGGAGCTCGCTAGATGCACAGTTAGCGTGCCCAGGGAGCCCGGGACCAGCCAAGGGGCGATGGTGGCGACTCAGCTTTGTTTTGAATAGATAAAAAATGCCACCTACACAGTAACCCTAATCATCAGATCTCTCTCCTCCCTATCTTGCCAAATCCAGAGGGGAGGGGCGATGGGCATGGAGGGAGGGCGGAGGAGGAAGAGGATGAGGAAGGGGGCCAGTTGCATCCCACTTTCACAATGGGGAAGTGAAATGCACTAGCGCACCCAACCTCTCCAGTCCTCCCCGCCTGCCTCACTCCCCCCACCTCTTCCCCTCAGTGCCTCCCCGGGAGCGCCAGTGCTGCACAGAGGAACTCTCCGGAGAAGGAGGGAGAGGAGGAAGCGGTGCCGGAGTGAGAAGGGCTTGCGCCACCCCCGGCAACACTACACAGGCTGCCTGAGCGAACCTGCGGTGTGCTGGCAGCCACAGCCACGAGAAGGAAGGCCTATTCTTGCAGGAATCTACGTGCATCGGGCTTCTAGTATTTATATAATATATAAAAATTTTTAACTGATAAAAATGCCCAAATATTTGGAGTCTTAAGACTCTAAGGTTCTGTTTCAGTTACGAGCGCCACATAATAAACAACAGGAAACTTAGTGGTGTAACCACCACCCTTTCATTATGCTCATGGATTCTATGGGTCAGGAATTCGGAAAAGGCACAGAAAGGTGGCTTGTCTCTGGTCTGTGATGCCTGGGGCCTCAGCTGGAAGACAAAAGCTGGGTGTTGGAATCATTTGATTCACATCTGAACACCTCTGGTGCTTGATGCTGAAAGTAGTTTGGGACCTCAGCTAGAGCTGCTGACTTAACACTTACACATGGCCTTTCCATGTGGCTGCTTGGGACTTCCTCACAGCCTGGTAACCAAGTTCCAAGAGTGATTATCTCAAGAAATAGGACGTGGAAGCTGCCCGTTTCTTTAAGGTCTGGATTTGGAAATTGGCACAGCATTATCTACCACATTCTATTAAGCAATCATGGACCCAATATTCAAGGGGAGAGGACCTAGAACCCTACCTATCAATAGGGAGTGGTAAAGGATTTGGGGAGCATGGTATAACACACAGATTCAAAGGTTGGAGCTCAATCCATTATAGTGGGCTGTCTGGCTGTATACGTATCTCCACATTTATAGCGCTTTCAAGTTTCTCTTTTGATCTTGTGAAGTACCCTCAGCTTGGTTGGTATTTAAATAACTCGGGAATCTTTCCCCTCCTGGATCCTTAGTGACCTCTCTATCTTCAATTCAGTTTTCCCACTGTGTTCCCAGATCCCATAAAAAAGGCTCCTTTCCTTGGAGCTGTTCCAACTGAACACAGGCTAAAGATCTCTGAAAGTGTCAACTACCCCTCCTCCCCCACGCTGTCTTTCCAAAGGAGACTCACAAACCCAATTTACAGCTTCTATCTGGGAGGGAGAGTAGGGGAGAGGAAATGGGAAGAAGGAAGAAATGGGGTTGGCTGCGTGACCTGATCACAGAAGTTATGGCTCCTTTGCAGAGACCACTAGTTGAATGGCGGTTTTCAGCCTAGGAGACCACAGAGAACTTGATATTAAAGCAGATGCCCAGGACAGGGAAGAACTGGAAATCATATCTAAAAGGAGAGACTGGCCCAACTGGCGTGGCTCAGTGGTTGCGCATCAACCTATGAACCAGGAGGTCACAGTTCAATTCCTGGTCAGGGCACATGCCCAGGTTTCGGGCTCGATCCCCAATGGGGCTGCGCAGGAGGCAGCCCATCAATGATTCTCTCTCATCACTGATGTTTCTCTCTCTCCTTCTCCCTCTCTCATCCTCTCTGAAATCAATAAAAGTTTATTTTTAAAAAAGTAAATAAGCATAAAAATAAAAGGAGACACTGAAGGGTTCCTTAAACCACAGAAGAAAAAAGGCAAAGTAGAAAGTGACAGTGTCTTCATATATTTGATTGCTTGTCAGAGGGAAAAGAGAGACCAGAGGGCAAGAACAAACAAGTCAGAGTTTCAAGGAGGCCACTTTCCAAAGGTTATTTTATGGCAGTTTAGGTGAGAGATGATGGCTGCAATGAAAAAAGAGAGAGATCAGAGATATATTTTGAAGAATGACTTGACAGGACTTAATGAGAACTACCTGGGGAAGGCAAGGACGAAGGAGAAGGTGATGTTAAAGGCTTGGATTTTAGGGTTGGTCATTTAGAATAACTTCGAAGTTTCCTCCTATCTCTCAGATATTGAGAGTCTATAAAATTTCAAATTATTACAGGTGTTTTGGGGATGAGGACATGAAATTACCCCTGGAAAGAACCCTTAGGTGAAGGATGCCAAGATATGTGGGGTGGGCTGGCCTGGCCTCAGTGTAGATGGGACAGAAAGGTCCACCCTCCAGCCAATCAGGATACTTACTACCTTTCCTCTTCAGCCTAAACTGTTCTCAGTAGATAAACCTAGTCAAAGGCAGGCAGTCTCTCCCTAACTTCTCTGCCCCACCCAGTCTCTCAGTTACTAAGCAATAGATCCGTGAGAGCCAGTATACTACTAGTAAGCACCTGGGATGTGTGCAGTGTCACATCTACACATTGGGCCATGGGGCTGGGCAGGGCCATTTAAGACACTAGCAAAGACCTGATCTCCATCAGTTTAATAATCTCAAGCCACACCTGGGAACCAGCTGATGCAAACATGTTTATTGAGCTAATAATCAGGGCACAAAAGAGGCTGGGAAAGATGTTCCAAAAATATAGGAAAACTGTTAGGCTCTCTCCATTCAACTCAAATACTGAGGTGAAGCCCCCACCCCTCTAAACACAGTAGGGAATAGGCACTCTGCTCAAACATAGAGGGACAGAGCCATGGTGCATTAGGAAGGATGGGACTTAAGGCTTCTCTATGCCAACAACATCAGAGAAAGCACAGGTTACAAAGGCAAAGCCCACCTCTTCTTTCCCTCAGAGACCAGGGGCAGGGCCTGGAAGTAATGATTCCTTTTGCTTCTTTTTCCTGTTTGCCTTTTCCAAGTGGTTATATTGTTGAGGTGTCGGGTGGAGATGGAGAGGGGTGCAGAGTCATGTCAGAAATCCTGTAATGAGAAACATGAAAGGCAAGCACAAAGACATTACCACAGCCACAGGGCAAAGATATGACTGCAAGGTCCTACAGATGACAACTCCCCTCCTGACTTCCTCCCAGGGCGATTCCTAAAGCTCTGGACACAGCTGAGAGGGCAGGCCATGGGCTGTGGCCTTTCCACCTATTTGACAGATAGGCAAGGTACCTGCCAGAATCTCCCAAAGACACACAACTCCTCTTACCCTGCCTTCCACAGTCTGTTTTGGGGCCACTCACCTCCATGTTCAGTTCTGTAGAATCTAAGAGGTCCAGCCCAGGCTCACTGGGGGAAGAGTGCTAGAGAGAATGTGGTCAAAAGTCAGAAAGGTCCTTCCCTACCCCCATCACATTGCAAACAATCACAGAGTTCCCTTTCCAATAACAAGTGTAAGGGCTGCAGTAGGTCTCTGAAGCAGTCAGGAAGGGAAGATTAGCAAAAGCAGGGTGGGCAGGAGGTTCAAACCTAGACTTCCCAAAGTCATCAGAGAAGTGCCTCTTCTTCTGATCTGCAGACTAAGTCCCTTAAATTCATTCCATTTTGGAACCTGAGAACGGAATTTTTCCTGAGGGAATTTTACGAAAGACTACAGAATTTTAATAGACACGTTGCTCTCTAGTCTCTGGTTTAAATATGTCATTGTCTGTTTTCTCCTTCTGAGCATAAGACCTCCATTCCTCTGCTTAATTCCATTCTTTCTCCCTCTTCAAAGAACAGATAAGAGAGCAGAATAATAACAGCAGTGGACACATAATCCTTTTCAGTTTATTATCCTTTTTGTGTTTTTTTCATTTTGTGTTTTGTGTAAAAGCTCCATTTTAAAGATGAGGAGGTTCAGAGGGGTTAAAGAGCTAACTAGATAAAGTGGTGAAACTGTGCTTTTCCTACCAGACTGGCAGCATTTCCTCCTGGGGAAGCAATCAGGCTGGGGGAGAAAAGGGAGTGAGTGGAGGAACAGGGACTGGGGCAGCCCTCTAGGAAGACAGGAAGGAAGGCAGGGTGCCCATGTTGCCGTGCCGGTGCTCATACATTATGAAGAGACTTATTGAATGGGCTGCAAGGTTGGACTAGATGACCTTCTATCTCTAGCTCTAGAACTCCTTTCACTTCTTAGATTCAGAGGAAGAATTCTTATTTGGAGATTGAGAGGGGGAATGCTATTCCAGTACTTTTTGGTATTTTAAAATTTATTTTCCCTATTTTTTAAATAAAGATAAATCCTAGCAAAGTGCAAAGCAACTTACAAACCTCCCTCCTTTACTCTGTGATTCTTTCAAAAAGTCCTAAGGAACATTCCGAGACAAAGGCATCATCAGGACTGATAGAGCAGAATCACTCTAGTTTCTCTTTCTCATATTTGCCTCTAGTTCTAGAGGAAGAAGGGAATGCTGGCTCCACTCACCTTGTCTGGATCTTGCCATTCTTCACCTGACTCATTCTGAGTTTCTAACTCTTCTTTGTCTTCGTCCTCTTCCACAAGGCTGAGTCTGATGGCAATGGTATAGAGGTTTCCAAAGTGCTCTTTAAAGGCCCCTGAGAGTTTCTCAGAGGCACCCCAGGGGAGCAGGTATAAGCAGTAAATAAAGCAGGGCTTTAGGTTCCCATTCCTGCTTTAATCAGCAGCCCTACCCTTATCAGTTTTACATACTAGGGTTCCACATTATATTAGAAGCAAGTGTTCGGTGGCTAAAACAATTCCAAGAAGCATCAGCATAGAAGTATTGGATAAGGGGAGAATCCCTTCATTGTGGCTAACAGATCTGAAGTGAAGATAGAAGATGAAAAGAAAAGCTCACCGGGTCAGCTGGTTACCCAACCCAGGACCTGAAGGGTTGAATGGAGTCTGGAAATGCTGTGGACTCAAGAACCTTGACCTCTGGGTGCCTGGAAGTAGTTGGCTGTTGGGAATAATGTAGGATCAGTGACAATAAATAAAAGTAAAAGGTAAAAAGAGGTAAGGTGGCCAGCATTAAAGAGGAAAAAAGCTCAGAGTATAGGGAAGAAATTAAAAAAAAAAAAAAAAAAAAAAAAGGAGGAGGAGGAGGAAGAAAGGATTGCATAAGGACCCAAGAATGAGGGAGTGCTGTAGGGGAGAAAAGAAAAACAGTAAGACAGAGATGGCAAGACACCAAAGTGGCAAATCATACACCCAGATTCTCTCCCCCAGTCCTCACCTTTGGGTAAACTCTGATTCTGAGCTGCCTTCTTCTTCCATCTCTTCCAGCCCCTCCAAGGGCTGCCTATTCTTCACAGCTGTGGAGGTGAGGGTGGGTGTGGGTGGGATGCTGTTCAGCTGTAGGCTTTCCTCCTGGGATGAAGAGCTGTCCTCTCTGTGCTGCCTGGAGGAGCCTGAAAAGAAGCAAATGTCCATATATATTAACTGTAGACCAGGTACTGCCACAAATGTTCTTACCTTTCAAGACCTGCCCAGGATTTGGTTAGAAAAAGTTAAAAAGAGAATGAAAAACCTATGTGGCCTCATTATGTTATGACTAAAATATGAGTGTAGCCCTATGTACTAATGTATAGCCCTATATACTAAAAGAATAAGGCTAATAGAATTACATATATCTAGCTCTTTCCATCTCCAGCCGCCATAGCTACAGGAGCTGCCACCATGTAAATATTCACATCTCCATTACCTTCCCTTCTTATGGCCATGCTTGCACAAAGAAACCAAGAACCTGGAAAGTGAACTGCTACTAGCTTAAGTGGAGGACAACAGGAAAGAGACACACCCATGAGCTTGTAACCCCAGAGAGGAAAACTTGGGCCTCCAGGTGGGTTCTTCTAATCTCCCCAGCCTATTAATGGAGGCACCCAACCCTTGGGCATCTCCTCTGCTCCACCTTCCCTGGCTTCCTTAGCCATTCAAGTTCACATCTTTAAATAGCAACTCCCAAATTCATTCCAGTTTTTGCCTCTCCCCTGAATTCCCAATTCTTATCCCCAGCTGACTGTCCAACATCTCCACCTGTAATAACAGGGCTAATACCAAAGCCCTGATCTCACTCACGGCCTTCCCCATCTCACTTATCACCAATGCCATCCTTCCAACTGTTAGGCCAAAATTCTTGGGTGTCATCCTCAACTCCTCTGTTTTACATCACACATCCAGTTTGTCAGGAAGACCTATTAGTGATATCTTAGAAATATATCCAGTATCTGGCCATTTCTCCTCCTTCCTCCAGTCTGTCATTTCAACAAAATAACTTTTGTGTTTCAAAGGATACCATAAAGTAAATGAAAAGACAACCCAAGAATGGGAGAAAATTTTAGGATATCATATCTGATATGAGACTTGTATCTAAAATATATAAAGATCTCTTGCAAGTCAACAATAAAAAGACAAATAAACCAATTTTAAACAGAGCAAGGATTAGAATATTTCTCTAAAGAAGATAATACAAACAAATGGTCAATAAGCATATGAAAGATACTTAATATCTTTAGTTATTAGAGAAATGAAAATTAAACCACAATGAGATACCAATTCATAGCCACTGGGAGATGAGTAAAATAAAAAAAGATAGACAATAACAAGTATTGGCAAGAATGTGGAGAAACTGGGGCTCTCATACATTGCTGTTGGGATTGTAAAATGATGCAGGCACTTTGGAAACCATATAACTGAGCACTCTCACTCTAGGTATAGCTCAAGAGAACTGAAAACATATGTCCACGCAAAAACTTGTACATGAATGTCCACAGCAACATTATGCATAAAAGTAAAAAAGTGGAAACAACCCAAATGTCAATCAACTGATGAATAAATAAAATGTGGCCTATCTATACAATGGAATGTTATTCAGCCATAAAGAAGTATGAGGTACTGATATATGCTAAAGCATGGATAAACCTTGAAAACATTATGCTAAGTGAAAGAAGTCAGATGCACAAGGCCACATATTATATGATTCCATTTACATGAAATATCTAAAACAGGCAAATTCAGAAATATGAAGTAGATTAGTGGTCTTGCCTAGGGTTGGGAGATGGGGAGAATGAGGAATGACTAATATTTTTAAATGTACACTAGAAAACATACTAGCACACCAAACTTGTGATTTCTAGGATATCACTTAAGATGACACTATATAAGAAAATCAGTTTAAAGAAAAAAACCTTAGGTAAATTATACGACAGGTTGTGATCTGAAGGTAAAAAATCATGAGAGTTGTGTAAAAATATTTGAAATTTATAAAATAACAGAATAAAAGATGTTAGGAAATGGCACTCCAAATATACAGATTTCTTACTTCAATTTTTGGTTTCATTATTACTTTCTAATTGATTTTTCATAGAGGTTTGCTATTTTCAGTTGGCTAAATAGACCCTGATAAAAATTAGTACCCTTAATGATAGTAGATGTTCAATGAAATATTTTTTATTTAACCAAAGGCAATAGTTTGAAGGAGGCTAAAGACAATATGCTTCTTATCCAGGTAGTGGCAATAAAGTAAGTAGTGCTGGGGACCCTGATATCTATACACACAGCATACATACACAGCACTTTACCTTCAATGCGCCTCTTCTTGGAGTGGGGGTAGCCCTGAGGGCTGGCCTCTATTGTGTTCTCTATAGGGCTGAGGGAGTGGCAGTAAGTGGTGACTGAACTCCAGGGATGGCTGGGTGCCTGGGGGACACGCTGCAGACACTTTTCCAGGTAGGAGAGTCTAAGCAAGGGGTGGGATGAAGAGGCTGAAGTGATCACTGGGCCCTCACCATCCCCTTCTTCCCTAATCCACGTCTTTACCAATAACTTACAGTAGCTGCTTGTCCTGATGAAAAAGTCGGGGGGAAAACTCTGAAAGGAGCTCCAGGAATGCTAGATTTGGAGGCTGACCGGAGGAACCAGCTGGAGGAAGCTCAGACAAGGAAAACTTGATGCCTTCCCTTGGTTGAGCAGAATTATTTTAGGAAGATAGTCCCTTCCCACTTCCATCCCAGAGCTGTCCCAGTATACCCTCCTCTTGTCACCAGCTTGTCTCGCACAGCTACCCATCTGCCAACCTGACTGCTTTTTCTCAACATGCTTATCCTCCCTCCAAGACCTTACTCCCAGCTCTCCCTGATAAAGGCTTTGGTTTAACCCTCTTAGGAATATCCAAGAACATTGACTTCCAACTAATACTGGCTTACTTGTGTAGCATGACCACAAGGTCACGGTTCTGTAGCTGCTGGGGTCCAAAGCTCAAGGCAAACCTCCGTGCTAGGTCTCTCATCTCAATGAAGGCTGGAAGCTCATTCAGGCCCTGGGGCCCATGTTCCTGCAGCAGTTCTGTGTACAACTGTGTCCAGGAGACATGATACATTTGGGAAATGGAGGAACAAGGTGGAAATAGAAAAATAGAGCATTCCCTCCTTTGCCTAGAAATTCTAAAGGACTTTGGATACTGTCATTTACATTTTTTCTTTCTTTCCTCCCAGACACTATCCCTACTCCTGACCCCTGCAGCAGAGAGAGCCTTCACCCCTGCTCTATAACAATAAATAAAATTGTCTGTAGCAACCAAAGGAGGTTAAAAAGAACAGATTAAAAAACACAGAAATTCCCTATCACTTTATTATTGGTACTCCGATGTCCCAACTAATAGTTAAATTTCTATTGAGTTAGGGTGGAAGCTGCCTGTCAGTTAAAAAATACTTTCTGCTCTAGCCGAGTGGCTCAGTTAGTTGGAGCACTGTCTTTTGCAACAAAAGGTAGTGGTATTGATCCCCCATCGGGGTGCACAGCGGAGGCAATTGATCAATGTTTCTCTCTCACACTGATGTTTTTCTCTCTCTAAAATCAATAAACATATCCTTGGGTGAGGATTAAAAAAAAACTTTCTATGTGTCTAGTAGTTATGGAGACCTTTATGTAAAGCAACAGTGAAAATAAATCAGTTCCTGCTCTAAAGGATTTCATATCCTAAAGGGCTGGGGGTGGACAGAGAATCTGTAAACTATAGGAAGGGCATGTCATAGTTTTGAGGCACTCTAGGCAGAAGGGAGTACCTGCTTGAGGCTCAGCAGCAGGATTCGGGAACAATGACTTCGGTCAATCTGCCTTGCTCTAGTTAATGTTTCCTTGATAATGTCACCATAGTCATTGTAAAACTGAGGGAGAGGAAATGGAAAAGATAGTGTTTGACTATAAGAAAAGACCATTTCTTCTTCACATTCCTAATTATGTCTCCTTCCAAAAGTCACTCAGGTAGGGAAACATAAACCTACGTGTATAACAACTTAGTCTAGACCTTAGCTATAGCCAATAGGTGTAAAACCCCAAATAAATCAGAGTTAGGCAAATAAGGGAAGAAACTCTGCTCTGAGCCCATTTCTTGGAGAATAGTAAGCCTGCTAGTGCATACTCTTATCCAGCATTGAAGTCTTTACTGTTTATCTCACACCACTAGAAGAGACGCTCCATGTAGAAGGAACTTTGTCTATTTTGTTCACTGCTTTGCTCTTAGTGTTTGAAATGGTGTTTGGCACATAGTAGATACTCACTAAACAGAAATTAATGCAATGGTAGGTTGAGGAAACTAAGATACACATCTAGGTATCTTGTTAAAATTGATCCCGCTTCCATTCTTTTTTTTTAATTCCTAGATTACCCCATTCCATAGATTGGGGTCACAGAAATGGATATGTCCCCTCCAATGAATTTCTTCCTCCCAAATACCTTCTCC
This sequence comes from Eptesicus fuscus, assembly GCF_027574615.1. Classification (NCBI taxonomy): domain Eukaryota; kingdom Metazoa; phylum Chordata; class Mammalia; order Chiroptera; family Vespertilionidae; genus Eptesicus; species Eptesicus fuscus. The sequence goes on from NC_072476.1 coordinate 33,474,900, forward strand.
CATGATTATTTACTATGAAGTCTCTTTTCTTTGTTCCTTTATTCTAAACTCCTATTGCCCTTTCCCTCCTACTTCTCCCTTAACCCTGATACCACAATCTCTCTCACCCTCCTTTCTGTAATGCTACAGTGTCTGCATTTGTGCCTGTGATCAGCTTGGTGCCTCATTGTACCTTGTTATAGTGTTTGAAAACATCTGAGGCTGCATCCATTTCCAGCACCCCAAAAAGCAACAGCTTGCAGAACCCAGCCAGGAGGCGGCGCCGCTGATGCAGCTGCTCTATCTGTAAATGATCCTCCTGGGAATGACCTGGCTCATATCAAATACAGAATGGAAATATCAGAGTCACAGATTTAGGCCTCTTGTCCTATTTGCCTGAGGCAGGCCCAAGCCCTAGACCCTTCCTGAGCCCCTGTACCCTTGACCATTTCTCCAGGCTGGATGAAGATGTGGTCCATGAGGAAGCTGGCTAGCTCAGACTGGAGAGTGGCATCAGGAAGAAAGACAAGGGGCCTAAGGAAATCGCGTCCCCCCACAATCATCTGAGGGCTGAAGATGATAAGTATATCACTTAATAAGACAAAAGCCTGTTAGGGGGAAAAAAAGAATGCTTAAAAAGGACAAAACATTGGTTAAGATCAAAATTACACAACTAATTTCTCCTTAGGAAAGCATTCCTCAAACCATGGAAAGACCTGTCTCCTTGGTCCCACTTGATTAAATGCTCACCTGTTCCTGGATCTCAGGATCCACATCTGAAAGGCAGCTCTGGCAGAGTTCACAGAAGGCTACCATCCTGCCCTTCAAACTCAATAGCTGTTTCTGTAGAGATAGTGGTTCAGGGGCAAGAATGAAGACACAGCCTCCTTCATTCCCATTCCCCCTACTCAGACCCATATTCACCTGGGAAGCACCTGATCCAGAAAGGTGGGTTAGTGTCCAGAGAATGGAAAAATAGACAAGAGTCAAGGCTGGCAGGATCACCTGTAACAACCAAATGTTACAAAAATGAGGATGGGTCAGGAGAGTAAGGGGAAGATAGGGAGGGACAGAGAGAGAGGAAGGAAGGGGGAGAGAGAGAGGGAGAGGTACACACAAAGCAGTAAAAAGAGGCAAAGCGGGGGTGGGGGGGAAGGAAGAGAGAAAATGAGATTAGGGAGATTCAATTCCTTTTTCTGATAGAAAAGAAGTGATTCCAGACAATCTTAAGATATTATTATCCTGAGTAAAAATGTCACCTCGCCCTAATTTATCTGAAGTCTCTTAGAATCTCTCAGTCTTATTATCCTTGACTCTCAGGAAACCAAAAGGATAGCTGTTTTTAGGCAGTGGAAAGTACTGTACACCTTTCAAGAGTGAAATGGAAGGACAATGCACATGTGATCTTCCTCCTTTGTGGTCTATCCACATCTCTGGAACTGGAATTTCCTGAGAGAGTTTTTAAGAGACGGGGCCCTTAAAAACTCCTCTCTGCCTCCACATCTCCAACTTGTCTACTTGCCTGGCAAGGAACCACTCCTGTGTCCACAGCCTTCCGGAGGAGTCGATAGCATGGCTCATAGAGCTCCCATTGAGTTAAGTCATGAGCACTTGAGGGGGAAGGAAAGGGAAATGTTATACCAGAACAGAACTAGAAGAGTCAACTATGTAGAAAACAGTAGAAATCGAAGAGGAAGGAAGAGGTAAACTGCTCACTTGTAGAAGGCAGAGAGGCGCTTCAGAGTGGCTGCCAGACTGTATACCTCATCCTCATCTAGGAAGGACGACTGAGGACGAAAGAAGGTCCATAACTGGATTTTTCCCAAGAACTCACTGATCCAGGTTCCCTGTCTGTGGCCCTCTCCCACTCGAGTGTGATATGTCCTGACATTCAGCCCACTCCTACCTGCAGCAGCTCTTCAAGTTCCTGCTGGAAACGGTCAGCAAGCAGATCCACTAGTTGGCTGCGGGCAAAGTCCACTCGGCCAAAGAAGGTGAACTCAGGATTACAGAGCAGATAGAGGGCATGAGCTCCAGCCTCCAGCACTGCTGGGTCTGCATGCTTCACCACGACCTCCTGGAGTTGCTGTAAAAACAGCTCCAGGTGCTGAGAGAAAAAAGGGGGCAGAAGCTAGTACTGTTAGAAAGGTGGGGAGGACCACTCTTCTGGAGGGGAGTATAGCTGAGGGAGGTAAGATATTGGGTTGAAAGTATTAAACTTCAAAGATAAGATACCTAAGAAAGGGAAGACTGATTTTTCTGAAACCCAGGCTTTTTGAAAAGAACCAGATACTAGCAGGACCTTTGGCCCTGACAGGGAAGCAGCAAGGTAGAGGAAATACATCTTCCTCCTCACCTTCTCTAAGCGCCTGGTGCAATAGATGTTGAGGTCAAAGTAGTTAAGAAGCTGGAGTAGGGGAGCAACCTTCTCTGCATCAGCCGAGAACTGTGATTGAGAGGGAGACCAACCCATTAACTAATATACTGTTAATTCTCACTCCTCTTCTTCATGAGGCCGTTTTCTTTTCATCCTGTCATTCCCAGATGTTGAACATTTGGGCAGTTCTACCTTGGCCAGGAGCTGAGGTAACAGGGGAATGAGGTGCTCAGTCAGCTTCACCTTGTCATCCGCTTGAATCTTACGTTCTTTAGGGGTTAAGCCCTGGAATTAGAGTCATTTGGGGGTGTGGGAAAGGTGTGGAGAAACACTGGGTCCAGTTGGCATGTATGTGTATCTCTCCTCCCCACAATCGTATCTATTCAGGAAGGAAAAGAGAATTCAGTAGCTCCCTTCAGATTTTTTTTTCTTCTGGAAATGGAATTCTTTGAGGGGCAGAGAAAGGATAAAGATGGATAATACCTGTCTGGATTTAATATTGCCAATCAACCCACCCCACCCCTCATGCCATACCTTCCTCCCAGTGACCCGTCCCACAGGCGGGTGACCCTCTGAAGCTTGCCGAACACTGGACACAAGGATTTCTATCAGCGTGCTCTCCTGCACATCGCCCAGGTCTGGGTTGGCAGGAGGATGAAAACACAAAATCACTGATTAGCCATCCTCCATCTCTGAGTCTTCCCCTACTCCTGTGCCGCCACTGCCCATTACACCTCTGCCTTTTACAATACAGGAAAGAAGTATCTGGTTTCCTACTAGGAGGTCAAAGGTACCCCCCACCCCCAGTTAACATATGACACGCACTCTGGTCCTTCTCCAGCAGCAAGCTTGTCAGACTCTCCCAGTCCTTCAGCTGAGACCCTGCACAGTCCCACAGGCTGTCTACTAAGTAAGCAGCATGGTCATGGAGCTGTGGAAGGAGGTATACATTAAGTTACTGAAGTGACATTATAAAACTCTAGGAAGTGGCACCATGTCTCTCCTTCCTATAGTGCCAGCTCCCATCCTTCTCTATCTGCAGCTCTTATGCACAACAGCCAAACAGCTCCTTCCTATACATCACCTCACTCTCCACAAAGAAGGACAGCAGAAGGTGGAAGAAAGTCCTCTGGGTGTGTGGACTTCGGCGCCGCTCTCTCCCACCCACCGTTCTTGCCTCATACTCAGGGTAGAAGAGCCTGGTAGAATGGACACAAAGAAAAGGCACAGCATGGGAAGAAATAATCACCATAGAGGGAAGAAATACTAGTAAACCAAGGAGAGGTATGAAAAGAAAACAGGTGCAGAGCTAAGGAAAGCCCCAAGGAGCTGAGAGGGAAAGACTCTGAGAGAGACTTTAATAGGTATGGGGAGTTCTTAGCAAGAGCAGCAGCAGGTGAGGGAGAGAAAACAACAGAGGATGGTGTTAAAGAAACACATGAAAGGAGCCCCACTCACTTCCAATACAGAAACTCCCCCGCAGCAGAGGCCAGGGCTCGGTTAGAGGCGTACACAACAGGGTAGATGCTCTCACAGTCTGCATCTGTCAGCACTCCTTCCATGTTCCTGTCAAGAGAAAAGGAGAAAAAGCAGATGGATATGGATGTAGTCTTCTAGCACAACAGAAACAAAAGAAGCAAAAACTATGAGTATTAACTCACAAAGTACTTTTAAATGAAGCATGGAAGTCAGGAGTATGGAGAGAGAGAGAAGATAGAAAAATTTCCCCCTGGAGTTCTTGCAACTTAGAAATGACCTATGTCTTTCAACCTGCACATAAGGAAGAGTCAACCTGTGCTAGATGGAGGGACAGTACCCTGGAAGGACCTGTCTGATGCTGGAAAGGTAAAAGTCTGAGATGCTTGCTTCCCCACTTCCCAGGACTCACTTAAGGATAAGTATTAGCAATCTGACAGCCTCCACTGCCACATCGTACTCTCGGTCCATGACCATGGAAACCATTCGGTCCTGCAAGAAGGAAAACATTGATCAAAACCTCACTGTATCCACCGCCCCCCCCCCCCCCCCCCCCCGCTCCAAATCATGTTCTTTTAGTATTTGATAGATTCCTAAAGAAAGAGAGTAGAAGCAGATGCTGGAAGAGCTACAGATACTAGTATATCTAAGAAACAGAAATAGAAAGATGAGGTGGGGAAATGAGAGCCACAGGAAAGAGTCAAACACACAAGTACTGTCCCAATTTTACCTTGAAGCGGCTGGTAAAGAGCTCTAGGCGTGCAGTCAAGTCCCGGTTGCTGTACAACCCTTTGAGAGCTTTCAGGCATTTCAGACGAACCTCTCGATGCTATTGAGGAAAATGGGAGTATGACTGACTACTCCTCTACTCACACTCATGGGTCTCCGTATTCTCGCCCTCCCCACCCCGCCTCAAATTACTCATTCTGAGCCTCAGTGTCCTCTATACCAAGGATTCTGAGGTACCTAAAAGACAATGAACAGCTATCTTATTATTTAAAAAAATAAAAGGATCACAGCAGAATTTAGCAATCATAATGAGAAGGATCTCTTGTTATCACACTAGCACCTGCATTACCAACCCATCAATAACATTCTTGCTTTTCTTTCTCCCCTCTACTCAGGTTTTGAGGTGTTTACTCCTTGGATAGGTCTTTCTCTTCTTAGCCTATCTCTCCAATACAAGGTTCAGTGCCTTGATGGGTTGGTCACTGATGACTAGTGAGACACCTAAGTGGCAGGACTAGGAAAAGCTGAAGTATCCTAGGGCAGGGAAAAGAATGAGGGGAATAGAGGAAAGGTGACTGACTCAATTCTCACCTTATCATGCAGGGTCCAGCCAATATATTTTAAATAGCTATCAGTGAGGAAAGAGCTACTATAGCTTTGCATCCAAGACCCGAGCTCCTCGATGCAGATAGCACGAATCTCAGGAAGGACATCCCTAGGCATAGAGAGATAAGTTGACTCTTATTACCTTCTCTCCAAATTCACTTTCCCTTCTACCAGATAATCTCTGTCATAGTAGAATTTATTTTCTTGACTAAACACCGTGTACCATGCCTTTCATTAACTCTTCCCGATGTAAATATGATAGATAAAAAGTAAACATTTCCTTCTGTTACCAGCCCATAAAATAGTTGATCTTATCATCCCTGCCCTCTTTAAAAACTGATTTTGGAAGTTAATTTAATCATTGGCCAAATAGTGTTTGTGTTTTAACTCCACTTCAAGAAAAGATTGAATTAGCTAAAGGGTTCTGAAAAGGTACAGGGTAAAAATCTAGATAAGAATGAGAAACAAATACAGATAAATTTTTTAACTTAATTCTTACCCGTTCTTTAAACAGTATAAAACTCCCCACATTTAGCATAGTGAAACAGCAGGCTAGGGTTACAAAAGGCTTGCCAAGCTGTACACCCTCAGAAAATCCCTGCCTTTTTTCTCTCTGCTCTTATCCTCTCCAGTCTCTAGCCCCAGGACATGGGAGACAGGGAAGGTATTGGATAAAGTTGGAGCAGAATACTCAGCAAAGCCCTATGCCCTTATTTTCTCTCCCAGAAGAGCTTATAAGATCCTTTGTAGATGGGGACAAACTAAACATTATTAATCTAAAATATTTGTTAGTTTTTTCTCTAGCTGTATTAGTTCTAAGACTAAACAAATGATTCTGAGTTAAGGAGGGAGCCTTGTTACTTCTATCGACTCTATAACCAAGGACCAGCTGCTTCAACGAGAAGAGCCCATTAACCCACCTGTACCGATGTACAAAGACACCTCTGAAGAGGGCATTCATCATCCCCTCAATCTCCTCTTGGTGCTCTTGGAGCTGGAGGAGAGGAAGGAACAGGTCAATTTCTCAACAATATAAGGCCACAAAAATATTTTAAAAGTATGGCTTCCACCTACTTTATATTTATTACAAAACAATCTGAACCTTGGTATCTTATGTTCCCTTTAAACCTAATTCTGGAAGAAACTGTATAGTTAACTGCTACCTTAGAGGCTTCTTTATGTTTGGAAACAATAGTATCTCCTCTGTACCTGGTTATTTTTACTATCGTTGGCTATTCAGAGGCCCTAGTTGGTAGTTACATGTTTTTGACTAACAAGTGAGAAAATGAAATTTTAGTAAATGTAGTTTGTTTGACAGAAGATGTGGAAGTAGCAAAAAAGAGAAGGAAGAGATTAGATCAGGGGTGGGGAAAGTCCGGCCCACATGCCGTGTAAGGCCAGGAAATCATTTGGTCTTGCTTACCAAGGCATTAAGGGGTGAGTTAATTGTTTAACTAAATATAGCAAGCTAATTTTTAAGTTGATAATTTTGTATGACCATGAATGATATTATAAATATCCAAATGGCCCTTGGCAGAAAAAAGGTTCCCCACCTGTGAATTTAGATCAATGGTTCTCAACTGGAGGCCCCCCAGGGGCATTTAGCAATGTTGGAAGACATTTTTGGTTGTCACAACTAGGGGTTACTACTGCCATCTAGTGCTAGAAATCAGGGATGCTGCTAAGCATCCTGCAATATCAGGACAGCCCCCGCAAATGTCAATAGTGCCACTATTAAGAAACTCTAGACTGGATGAATAATAGATACCAAAGAAAAAGAATTATAAGGAGAATTACAAGGGTTACAGGGTATCAGAACTATCAGAACTATAAGAGAACATCCTTTAAGGCAACTAACACTGTGTCTTCAACAAATCAATATGTATACTGGGGAAAAATGGGGATAGGCAAAGGTTCTGTTTAAGATTAAAAGAGACTAAAGACACATAACAACCAAATGTAAAACACAGTCCTTAATTAAATCATGGTTATATCTAATCAAATATTAAAACCATTTGGGGAACACATAGGGAAATTTTAATATAAACTGGAATTAGAATCTATTAGGGAATCATCATTAGTATTTTTGGCTGTGAAAATGGTATTGGGATTATGTAGGACTACGTCATCTTTTAGAAGATATATTTAAGTCTTTAGGTTGAAATACAATATGTCCACAATTTACATAAAATAGTAAAAAAACAAATGAGCAAATATTAGTTGTTAAGTCTAGATAATTTGTATATAGTGTTCGTTCTAGCAGTGTCTCTATTTTTCTGAATTTTTGAAAATTTCAAATTTAAAAGAAAAAGGAGAGGGAGGAGGAAAGGAGGAAAGGTAGATCATCAGTACCAAATTCTACAGAAGTTTGGAAAAGGGAGATTGAGAAAAGGTCATTGGCTATAGGGATTAGGAAGTCACTGGTTTGAGAATTTCAAAGAAAAATGAGAATGGAAGCTAGGCAGCAAAATGGATTCACGTGTATATAAAGATAAAGTTAGGAAATACTTTCTCAAGGAGAGTGGAATGAAAGAATGATTCAAGTGCCTACATATAAGTGGAGAGAAGAAACCGTGGGGAGAAAGAGATTGAAGACAAAAAGGGGAATACTTAAAGCAAGAGCATAGAGAAGTAAAAAGACACTAGTGTATTCTTATAATACAACATGCCTAAGATTTGAGATAGAACTAATACACACAAGATTTAAGAGCATACTGACAGTGAAAGTTGAAAGAAAGAATGAGGGAAATAAAAAGTTTCCTTCTCGCCAAAACCAGTTTGGCTCAGTGGATAGAGCGTCAGTTTGCGGACTGAAAGGTCCCAGGTTCGGCCAAAACCGGTTTGGCTCAGTGGATAGAGCGTCGGCCTGCGGACTGAAAGGTCCCAGGTTCGATTCCGGTTAAGGGCATGTGCCTTGGTTGCGGGCACATCCCTAGTAAGGGGTGTGCAAGAGGCAGCTGATCGATGATTCTCTCTCATCGATGTTTCTAGCTCTCTATCCCTCTCTCTTCCTCTCTGTAAAGAATCAATAAAATATATATTAAAAAAAAAAAAAAGAAAGGTCCCAGGTTCGATTCTGGTCAAGGGCATGTACCTTGGTTGCGGGCACATCCCCAGTAGGGGGTGTGCAAGAGGCAGCTGATCGATGATTCTCTCTCATCTATGTTTCTAATTCTCTATCCCTCTCTTCCTCTCTGTAAAAAATCAATAAAATATTTTTTTTAAAAAAAGTTTCCTTCTCTAATGATTTAGCACAGATGAAATCTTTGGCAAGGGTTGGGAAAATGATCAATTGGTATAGTTAGATTGGTGAGTTCTGCCACCTCATGGTGGGGAAGTCTCAGATACCAAGGGAGTGTGTGTGTATGTGGCGGGGGATCTAGTGTCAAATCTCATAATATATACAGCTGTTTAAAGGTTAATCAGTGTTAAAGATTATGTTAGGGCTTATGTCCTCCAGTGGTCTTTTTTAAGTGCCAGGCTAGGCAAATTTACTTATTTAAACTTCATAACAAGGTAGAATTATCCCCTTTTTAAAGAAAAGGAAACTGAAACTTAGAGATATTATACAAGATCATGAACTAGTAGGTAACTGGAACAGAATTTTAAACCCAGGAGTTACTGAAAGGCCTGTACCCTTTCCATTCCTTAAAAACTTGGCTCCTCCACATCAGTGGTTGGCCTTAGTACTCTTGTGGTGACCTGTGGACTGTATACTTGACAAGAAAGTAAAAACTTAACTCCTTGCATGATATGTAGGCACAACACCTAAATACTTCTGATAATGAATGCAGACAAAGGAAACTGAGTAAAAATGAAATTATAGAGAATTCCTAAAATTTACTCTAAATTAGAAATGATAAAATTGAGCCCATATCCCAGAAACAAGATGAGCATGCAATAACCTCTGAAGGATGGGTCTATTAAACTATTGCCAGTCTCCATTATTCATGATCTGAAAGGGTGTTTGGGGAGCTGTGCCTTACCAGAGAAAAGAGCCTGGGGACTGATAAGGCGGGCTGTGGCAACAGTGAATGGAAGATGGGAGAGAGGGAGGGAAAAGACAGGGAATACCGTATTTTCCGGCGTATAAGACGACTTTTTAACCCAGGAAAATCTTCTCAAAAGTCGGGGGTCGTCTTATATGCCGGGTGTCATCTTATAGGGCGGGTATATCCCAAACTCTATATTTTAACTGGAAAAGTTGGGGGTCGTCTTATACGCCCAGTCGTCTTATACGCCCGAAAATATGGTACTTCTCACCTCTTTGCGTTTCTCCAACAGGCTCTCCAGCCGCTCAGGTGCTCTCTGTCCTGGAACCTTGTTTCGTTCAGCCTCATACTGACGCTGATTGTTGTCTTTGTGCAAACTCAGTTGGAGGGCTACTCTTACCAGAGAGGTCATTAGCTTCATGGCTTTGAGTAAGGAAAAACAAGATAAGGGAATCATTACTTACTAATATGTAAGTCAGGGGAGAGAAGGTAGGTTCAAAAAATAAGGGAATAAAAATCAGTGAAAATGAGAGCAGTGTGGCCCTCAAATCCCAAGACTATTCTAGAGTGGACTTTTTTTTCTCCCTAACCCTGTTCGGCTTTTTTTTTTTAATACTCAGCATATTCCCAGTAGTGAGTTATGAGAAACATAGTAAAGCTGGAAATGGTTACTGTGTTCCACCCTTTTTTAGAACTCCACTAGTGAGAAACTAATTGGATTTGGGATAAAAGAAGCATGACCTTGAAATAAAGAGCTAAGATGCAGGTACAAAAGAAGATCCAGGACTGGAGAACAGAAGAAAGCCCTAACAATCCACAGAACATTTATAGAGTAAAATGAGTGCTCACCAGCCAGGGTGCTAGTGTGACGAAAGGCACGGACTTGGGAGTCTGACAGGCCAGTGAGCAGGGAGATGAGGTTGTCCATAGGAAAGCCATCATAAAGTAGGCTATATTGGCACTGATAGACCAATGTCCTCACAAATTCACAGAAACTACCCTGGAACTTCTTCCAGGATGGACCTGGAGCTGTCAGAGGATAATCTCCTGAGTCCTATAGAGGGTTTGAAAAGAATGGGAACTTTATTACCAGGTCTATGAAGCCATTGGGACATTGGATGCCAAAACCCAATGTATAGTCAGGTCGGTGTAGCTCAGTGGTTGAGCATCAACCCATGCACCAAGAGGTTGCTAGTTCGATTCTCATTTAGGACACATGCCTGGGGTTGTGGGTTCGATCCCAGTAGGGGCCCACAGGAGAAAGCTGATCAATGTTTCTCTCATTGATATTTCTTTTTTTTTCTCACCAATATTTCTATCTCTCCCTCTCTTTAAAAATCAATAAAATCACAATTTTAAAAATCCAATGTATAGTAAATATGTTATCTCTGTTACACCTCATTTCCTGCTTTCTCAAGTATAGAGGCATATTCAGATAATATCTATGGATCCTTTTTGCCCCACACGACTGAACTTCTAAAAGCTATCACATTTCCCAGAATCAGAAAGAAGGGGATAATGAGTCTTGTGTTTTGAAATGAGTGGCATAATGATCTTGGTCTTCTCTTTCCACCTCATTAAACTGTTCTGTTAGGTGCCTGATGATCTCCGAGTTGGACAGCTTCTTAAACATCTCAAGGGTCACAGTGCCTAAGGAATGGAAGAAATGAGGTATTTACAAGGAAAATAACTGGACACCATGACTATTTACATATACATCTGAAGATGAGCTAGGGAATATATTGAAAAGAACTTAGGTGGGGAATCAGAAGACCCAAATCTGCTATCATCTAACTGTATATCTGCTATAAGGCAACCATTCTAGAAAACCCAAAGGAATCAAGCAGTGGAAAACTGCAGTTATAAAAAAATACCACACACACACACACACACACACACACACAGATTCTGGATTCTTATAATACAACACTAGAGGCCCGGTGCATGAAATTCGTGCATGGGGGGGGGTGTCCCTCAGCCCAGCCTGCACTCTCTCCAATCTGGGACCCCTCGAGGGAAGTCGGACATCCGTCTCACAATCCAGGACTGCTGGCTCCCAACTGCTCGCTTGTCTGCCTTCCTGATTGCCCTAACTGCTTCTGCCTGACAGCCTGATCACCCCCTAACCACTCCCCTGCCAGCCTGATTGATGCCTAACTGCTCCCCTGCCAGCCCGATTGTCCTTAACTGCCCTCCCCTGCCAGCCTGGTCCCCCCTAACTGCCCTCCCCTGCTGGCCTGGTCCCCCCAACTGCCCTGCCCTGCAGGCCTGGTCCCCCCCAATTGCCCTCCCCTGCCGACCCAATAACCCCTAACTGCCCTCCCCTGCCAGCCTCATCGCCCCTAACTGCCCTCCCCTGCAGGCCTGGTCACCCCCAAATGCCCTCCCCTGCAGGCCTGGTCCCCCTCAACTGCTCTCCCCTGCAGGCCTGGGTCTCCCCCAACTGTCCTTCCCTGCAGGCCTGGTTGCCCCCAACTTCTCTCCTCTGCTGGCCTGGTCACCCCTAACTGCCCTCCCCTGAAGGCTTGATCGCCCCCAACTGCTCCCCCTTGCAGGCCTGGTTCCCCCCCACTGCCCTCCCCTGCAGGGCTGGTTCCCCCGCAACTGCCCTCCCCTGCAGGCCATCTTGTGTCCACATGGGGGCAGTCATCTTGTGTGTTGGAGTGACAGTCAATTTGCATATCACTCTTTTATTAGATAGGATGTCTAAGACTACCTGGCCCAATCAATTAGCTCATGGCCTCTAGTGGCCCATAGCTTCAGTGAAGAAATATGCTATGAAGTGGCTGAGAAATAGGAATAAGAAAATAAGCCCTAGCCAGTTTGGCTTTGGATAGAACGTCGGCCTGAGGACTGATGGGTCTCAGGTTCGATTCTGGTCAAGGGCATGTACTTTGTTTGCAGACTCCTTCCCAACACAGACCCTAGTTGGGGCTCATGCAGGAGGCAACCAATTGATGTGTCTCTCACATGGATGTTTTTCTCTCTCTCTCTCTGTCTTCCGCTCTCTCTTCCACTCTCCCTAAAAATCAATGGAAACATATCCTCTGGCGAGGATTAACAAAAATAAATTTAAAAAATAATATTTCATCTAGAGAGAGGAAGACTAAAGGGTATCTGATGGAACCATTTTAATTTGTGGATATTATTAGTATGATGAATTATTTTTCCACAAAAGGTCTTGTCTCCAAACGAACATAATTCCCTACTAGATCCCTATTTACCAGTTAACAATATAGTTAAATAAGTGAAACTTTTCTTATGCTTTAACCTTCTTCCTTCATTTAGGAAATGCTTAATCCTACTCCTCTAAATGGAAGTTTTATAACATAGTAGCAGAAGACTAGAGACCAGAAAGGGGTTGGAGTGTCCTCACCTTTACATCCACAAGATCGGATAAAAAAGTTAATGAGCTCCAGGAATCCTGAATCCTGGTTTTGCTTGTAGCTCTCCAGCCACTCATCCACCAAAGACTAGGAAAACAATATGGATGATTTATATTTTTGGCACTATGACAGGCTATAAATCCTGTGTGATCTTCCCAAGTGAAGCATCTAAATTTCTGATTAAATCTTTTAAAAGTCTTTTAAAATTTATTGCTGAACTGGAATGAAAAGTAAAATTCCATATGGCTAAAAATGAAGTGAAGGTAGCAATCCTTAGAGATAAGCAAACTGACTGTTGCCTGGAGGTTTCTATTAAAGCCTGGGAACCCTGACTTTCTGTCCAGATGGCTGCATGGAAATCAGAGCATAGGCGATTGAGCTTAAGGGCTTTCCAAGAAGAGTAGTCCAAAAGGAGGCTCCTGCATAAAGCTAGGTCCTGCAAAGAGTCACATCCTCATGAAAGCAAGAATGAAAAATAAACCTACAGGTCAGAAGAAGGCAAGAAAACTAGCCAGCTATGACCTTAGTGTGAGGTGGAGAGAAAAAATAATTCTTCCTTGAGAATTCATAACCATAAACCAGCTCTCAGATCTACATTTTCAGTCCATATTCATACTATCTATATTATCAACATAATCTCAATCAGAGAATTTACACTAAGTGGCCAGATTATTATGATCTCTGAACATATAATAATCTGGCCACTCAGTGTACTTCTTTTGAGTACCTCATTTATTTGATATCAAAGATACTATAAATTGTGCACCTGATCAGTTTTCCCCTTTGCACTGGCTGATAGAAAGCTCAGGGCAAATAGGTGGTTGATCTCCAGCAAAAGTCTAGAATACTTTTGGTACTCATTTGAGATACAAATACACTGAGTGGCCATATTATTATGCGTTCAGAGATCATAATAATCTGGCCACTCAGTGTAATTAAAAGTGATTCTGGAGTGTCCCCAGTTAAATGCAGATTCCTCTCTTAAAAACCCAACTTTAGCCCTAGCCGGTTTGGCTCAGTGGAGACTGCGGACTGAAAGGTCTCAGGTTCAATTCTGGTCAAGGGCACATGCCCAGGTTGCGGGCTTGATCCCAAGTAGGGGGTGTGCAGGAGGCAGCCAATCAATGATTCTCTCATCATTGATGTTTCTCTCTCCCTCTCCTTTCCTCTCTGAAATCAATAAAAATATATTAAACAACAACAACAACAAAAACATCCAACTTTAACCCAGGCCCTAAAGAATTCCAACACACAGAGCTCCATGGAAAATGAGTGGATCACAGTAAAACCTAATAAAGAAACAAGGCATTGAAAGTAAGAACCAGCAGGAAAAACAGACAGCAGAAATATATGCACAGACTTTAGACATTGAAGCTATCCTACCTAATAATAGACAAATATGCAAAGTGACCGCACCTTCGCTACGCCCAAGCCACACCCACCAACCAATCAGGACGAGTATGCAAATCACCCCAACCAAGATGGCAGCTGATTTGCATATAAAGATAGCATAGAAAGAAGCCAAGAGCTACAGAAGGGAGCAAAGCTGCGGAGAAGCAAGCAAGCCTTGGGAAGGAGAAGGGAGGAGCGGAGGCGGGGCCGGGGGAGAAGGAAGGAGAGCAGGCGGGGCCAGGGGAGAAGGGAGGAGCGGAGGCGGGGCCGGGGGAGAAGGAAGGAGAGCGGGTGGGCTGGTGGAGAAGGTGGGGCAGGGGAGAAGGGAGGAGCAGAGGCGGGGCCGGGGGAGAAGGAAGGAGAGCAGGCGGGGCCAGGGCAGAAGCGAGGAGCGGAGGCGGGGCCGGGGGTGAAGGAAGGAGAGCGGGAGGGCTGGTGGAGAAGGCGGGGCGGGGGAGAAGGGAGGAGCGCAGGCGGGGCTGGGGGAGAAGGGAGGAGCGGAGGCGGGGCCAGGGGAGAAGGAAGGAGAGCGGGCGGGCTGGCAGAGAAGGGAGAAAAGCAGGGAGGCTGGTGGAGAAGGCGGGGCGGGGGACAAGGGAGTAGAGCAGGTGGGGCGGGGTAGAGTGCATCAGGAAATCCTATTGCAGGATTTTTCCTGCAACAGGAATGCTGGTCAGATTATAAAATTACTAGAGGCCCGTTGTACGAAGATTCGTGCGACAGGCCTTCCTTCACCTGGCTGCCAGCACCAGTTTTCCTCTGGCACCCGGGACCCAGGCCTCTGCTCCTGCCAGAGTCTTCGCTGACTCCGACCGGAGTCTGTAGGCTTCTCGCTGACTCCATCGGAGTCTGCAGTCTAGTCTGCAGTCTTCACTTCGCTCTGGCTGGAGTGTCACTCCTGTAGCTCCCTCCACCCACCGCCCTCCCGCTCATAGCAGGCATCCTGGAGCGGCTGGGGGGCAGGGCTGCCACCATCTTTGTCCTGCTAATTTGCATATTCCCTCCTGATTGGCTGGTGGGCATTGCAGAGGTATGGTCAATTTATATATTTCTCTTTTATTAGTGTAGATTTTGCTTACTAAGATTAAAGAAATGAAAGAGAAGCTTCAAAGTAGAAGCAAAGAACAAGTAATTTTGAAAGGGACAAACAAAATTTGCTGGAGAAATATAATAAAATTTAAAACTTCAATTAATAAATTAAAAGAAAACTGGACATAGCAGAATAGAAGATGAGTAAACTGGATTATTAAGTAAAAGAAATTATCCAAATGCAGCCAACCCAGAGACTAACAGAAATAATGAAAGCGCTATTAAGAGACATGGAGAATATAGTGAGAAGTTCTAATGGTATCTACTTGAATTCTAGAAGATAATAGAATGAGGAAGAGGCAATATTTGAAAAGAATTTTCTGTAGTTGTTGAAAGACACCAGTCCTCAGAGCCTGGACACTAATGGATCTCAGACATGACCAAACATCCATAAAACATCATAACACAAAAGCAAAAAAAGTTTTGAAAATCATCACAACAAAAAGAGATCACTTAAAAGGATTTGCATTTAACATAAACAAAAACATTTACAAATTAGATATGCACAAATACATTAGCCCCTAGCCATATCTGGCTATTAAAATTAAATCAAATAAAAATTAAAAATCCATAGCTACATGTGGCTAATGGATACTATAATGGAGACAATGGTGATCTATAACATTTTCATCCTTACAAATTGTTGTAATAAGCAATGCCAACTTAGACTGATAGCTGACTTTCAGTAGCAATAAGGGAAGTTAGAAGGCAGTGGAATAATATTTTTAATGTGCTAAGAGAAAAAATGTCATCTTAGAATTCCATACACATTAAAGAATCTTTCAAGAATAAAGCAAAAAAATAAGTTTGTTAATAAGCTCTGAAAGAAAGTTTAAGGGATAAACATTGGAAAACAAGAGAATGATTCTATATGAAAAATTTGAGATTTTAGAAGGAATGATGAACAAAGAAAATGATAAAAATGTAGGCAAATATAAACAAATATTGTATAAAATAGTAATGTCTCATTTTCTGGGAGAGGAGACATAGACACAACTAAAACACTGTACACTAGTATGCAAACTGGAAGGAGCAATTGGAATTAAAATGTGCTTAAGTACTTATAGAAGATGTAAATCCAAAAGCAAGCAAGGAAAGGGGAAAAGAGAGAGGAAAGGCAGGATAAAGTGAAAGTACATAAAATGATAGAAATAAATTAAAATATATCAGTAGGGACAATAAATAAAAATGAATTAAACTCTCCTTTGATTGACAGAATGGATTAAATCCAGATATATTCTGTATGCAGAATACAAATTCCAAACATATATAGATAGTAAAGGGATAAAAAAAAATACTAGGCAAATATTAAAAAAATAAAGCTAGTCCTAGCTGGTTTGGCTCAGTGGATAGAGCGTCAGCCTGCAGACTGAAAGGTCCTGGGTTTGATTCTAGTCAAGGGCACATGCTTGGGTTGTGGGCTCGGTCCCTAATAGGGGGTATGCAAGAAGCAGCCAATCAATGATTCTCTCCCATCATTGATGTTTCTATCTCTCTCCCCACTCTCCCTTCCTCTCTGAAATCAATAAAAATATATTTTAAAAATAAATAAAGCTAATGTAGATATGTTAATACAAAACAAAACAATTTTTTGTCTTAATGTTTACAGATAAAGGAGTGTCATTATCTATATATATAAAACCCTAATATGCAAATAGACCAAACAGCAGAACAACCGAACAACTGCTATGATGTGTGCTGACCACCAGGAGGCATACGAGGAACATGGTGGGCATTAGTCGTGGCAGGACAGTGGAGCAGGTGAGTGGGGGCGCTGGCCCTGCTAGCACCCACAGCCAGCGCCCAGTGCTGGTCCCCGATCGCTCAGTGCCATCAGCAGTTGTGAGCAGTGGCTGCCAGCCCTGAGGCGTGATTGGGGCAGCAGCCACAGCTCACACCCGCTGCTGGCACTGGCCCTGCTTGCACCTGCTGCTGGCACCGGCCCCAATGGCTCCGCGCCGTGAGTGCGTGGGAGTGGCAGCTCTGGGAGCAGCAGCTCTGGGAGCGGGGCTGTCAGCAGACAGGGGACCAGGGGCGTGGCGGGAGGGGCTAGGCAGGGGCATGGAGGATGGGCTGAGACCTGCCCCTGTGCCCACCACAGCCTTGTGGCCCACAGTTCCTTTCAAGGTGCATGAATTCATGCACTGGGCCCCTAGTATGACAATAAAAGGTTTGATTTACCAGAAAACAAAGCCTCAAAATATTTAAGGCAAAGATGGGTATGAATACAAAAAGAGAAATTGAAAAAGTTACCTTTTTACACACCTCTCTCTGTAACTGATATATCAAATAGACCAAAAAACACCTCAAAACCCCCTTAAACTAACGGTGGAAATATCAAAGCAGTATCACATTTAACACTTTGATCTCACCTAAGAGAACACTGGACCCAACAACTGGAGAACACACATCCTTCAAGCACATGTGAAATAGTTTCTGGAAAAGGACTAAATGCTGTCATAAAGCTAGTCTCCAAGTTTCAAAGACCATATTTTCTAACCATAATGCAATAGCGTTAGAAATCAATAACAAAAATATAAATAGAAAAACGCAATGCTTGAAAATTTTAAGCTTCTAAAAACTATAAAAATCTACATTACCTATCAACATGGGTGAATCTCAAACAATTAAAATAATTAAGTCACGTAAGACTATATAAAGAATGATCCATTTGTTTAAATTAAAGAACACATTTCCTGGTGATAAAACTATAATGTAAAGACAAGTAATTAATAGAAAATTCACTCTAGTGGTTATCTCTGGGTAGTGTGGGGGTAGGGTAGAAGGAAGATATGTAAGGGTCTCTATAGCACTATTATTTCATTTCTTGAGCTAGGGCTGGAGTTCTGGGTGATCATTTAAAATTTTTAACATACTTAAAAATTTTTTAATATACTTTATTACAGAATTACAATCAGATATAAAAAATGTGAGGTGGGGAAAAAAGAATTAGGTGTAACTGTCAAGAGTAAACTAAAAAGTGATAAGGGTGAATAAGTTGCCACCTATATCCAAGCTCTCTTTCTAGATTATCCAATGCCTCTCCCTGCTTCATTGCTCTGTGATAGTTAGGAAAGGAACAATCTCTCTCATCTAAGGTCTCCCTTATTTCACTTCATGATCTTATCTGTCTTTCCTGATACAGGTTATGTTCACTAAAATATCCACATTAAATCAAGTTTGTAGACACTTGTCCTTATCTTTTCACGCTACAAAAGGTGAGATGGTATCAAGAAACAGAGTGAAACACTGTTTTACCTGCATGTCACTTTTGGCACCTTTCACAGCATCAAAGAGATCACTGGCTGGTGGCTCTGATTCTTTCTGGCTATGACCACGTACCATTCGAGACCCCTTCTTAGGATGTTTTGCCACCTAATAAGTATAAAGAGATGAGGAGTATTTTTAAAAAGTGACGTTAACATGTGGTTTCAGCCGTAACTGGTTTGGCTCAGTGGATAGAGCGTCGCCCTGTGGACTGAAAGGTCCCAGGTTCGATTCCGGTCAAGGGCATGTACCTTGGTTGCAGGCACACCCCCTGTAGGAGGTGTGCAGGAGGCAGCTGATGGATGTTTCTCTCTCATCGATGTTTCTAACTCTCTATCCCTCTCCCTTCTTCTCTGTAAAAAAATCAATAAAATATTAAAAAACAAACAAAAAAAAACATGTGGTTTCATCATCACATAGCTAGGCTTAAGCTGCCAATTATATAGCAGTTTGAGTTACTGCTTAGATCTGAAATAATTTTTATATTGTGAACTTTTTCTCTTAAAAAATCCCTTAGCCCCATTCTTGTTCCTCTGAATCTTAATAACCCCTTTTTTATATTCTTTTCTCTTCAAAATTTGCCTTCTTCTTACTCTCTTAAAACTTTTTTAAAAAAATGTTTTTATTTACTTCAGAGAGAGGAAGAGAGACGGAGAGAGAGGGAGAGAGAGATAGAAATATCAATGAAAAAATCACTGATCAGCTTGCCTCCTGCACATCCCCTACTTTGGAACAAGCCTGAAACCTGGGCATGTGCCCTGACCGAGAATCGAACCATGACCTGGTTCTTGGGTCCATGGTCTACCTCTGAACCACACTGGCCAGGCTCTTAAAACTCTTTAACAAGTCTTGTCCTTTCATCAAACATATCTCCTGAGCCTCTTTGAGGTTTTCTTTGGCTGCTTCCCAGACCAGGTTTGAAAACAAAAAATTGACTCACAGGGGTTGTTTTGAGCGGTCGTTTTGCTGCTCTCTTCTTCACATTGCGTCTTGAGCTGTCTTCAAAGTCACTGCCTTCATCAGCTGACAAAGAATCACTATCCCTATAAGGGAATGTGGTTCTCCTTAAATACAACACCCCAGTTCCTCCACAGGAAAGGGTAAATAAATTATAATTTCTTTTTATTTCTAACTGTACCCTCTCTCCATGAGAAAAATATATTCAGATTTTCTTCAGGAAGACATGAGCTTACTGTTAGCCAGTAGGGACAAAGTCTTAAAAGGAAAACTCACTTGAATAAAGCAATGGAGATAAAAAATGAGGACCTAAAATCCTTTACTAATAGTCTCTAAATCTATACTAGTATACATACTGTTACAACTGAATGACCAGTTGACCAGTCGCTATGACGCACACTGACAATGCAGGAGCTGCCCCCTGGTGGTCAGTGTGCTCCCACAGCCAACTTCCCAGGGCTAGCCAACCTCCCCTGGTCCCTCCCCACAGCTGGGGAACATCCCACCATCCCTCCCCCTGTCCCCCATCCCCAGGCCCCAGCTGGCTGGGCCCCAATCCGGACTGGGTGAGACAGCCCTGATAGGCCAGCCAGGCCTAGGGACCCCACCTGTGCATGAACTTTGTGCACTGGGCCTCTAGTAAGAAAATAAAGTAATATTTACTTAAGCAGGTGGAGGGATCACTGCTACGTGGAGAAAAGTGAGCATGGCTTGGGAAGTCATATATTACTCATACATAAACAGGAGATTAATATGGGCCTGAAGTTAAATTCCACCCCTTGAAACAAATTCACACATGTCTTATTGATTCCCATTAAGTTTATAACACAGATATAATCTGGTTCTGAATAGTAGTACTGTCAGAAACAGAATAATTTGGAAGTCAACTGAAATAACCAGGGGATAAATCAGATGTTTGTATACGATTATTTTTTTCTGGAAAGATAAAAAAACAAGATATAGTATTATAACCTTCACAGTAAAAGCTCAAAAATGGTAACAAGGGTAGATGGACCTGTATATAAAATTCCCAAATAAAAGCACTAAAGGACACCAACTACAAAGTGGTAGTTGGCTACTACATGTCAGGCAACAAATAAAGAACCCTTTGCTTCCTCTTCCCCTGTGTCCCTGCTTCCACCAGAGGTGGTACATGCTGAATATACAAATGTGTTCAAGAAAGGTCTGACGAGTTGGGCGATAGATTTAGAACAGCACTTATTCTTAATGTCTGCAACATGTAGGACAGAGAGAAACAGCCAGCAGAACTGGAAGGGGGCACTGTTGTGAACCAGCAGGGCATCTTTTACTGTCACGTTGGTAAAAAGGCAGAGGGGAAAGCTGCCGACCATGCAGGCAAAAGCCAGACAAGGGAACAATTTTTTTGCCAACTCCACTCACCCCTCTGAAGTCTGGTCTGAGTCCCTGTCATCACGGGGCACACTGACATACAACCTGGATGTAGACAGGCTCCTCAGCCCACCTCCCATTGCTCGTTGCAGTGGGGAGGACATACTGCCTGGGGAGGAGGAGCTACGGAGCCAGGAGGCGGCAGGTCGAAGGGTAGACATGGTGGACCAGCTGGAGGAGGAAAGAGAGAAAATGGCTCCTACCCTCCCACTTCTCCCTTCCAGCTATCCCTTTGCTTTCCAAGGGAACTGCTCGGAACTGGGGGGGCTGGGGGGGGGGGGGGGGGCCGCGGGCGGGGCACACACACAAAAGACAGTCTTGACCTAAGTAAGGCACCAGGGCATTCAAGACAGACATACGATATGTAATACTTTAATAAAATAAAAAATTTTTAAAAAGACAGATGCAGACTATGGGGCTGGAGTTGCTTTCCAAGGCACACGCCGGAGCAGCTTAAGGCAGACCCCACTCCCGATTTGGAAGCGTAAAGTGCCTGGTGCAAGTGAACCAGCAAACACGTAACAAACAAAAACACAAAACTCGAAAAGCACCCAGACGCTCATTTCTAGAAAGTTAGTACTACTTGATTCCACACGGAATGGAATGGGGCATTTTTAACGAACTGGGGGGAGAGGGGGAGGCGCCGTTAGAACAGGGCCAGCAATGCCAGAGGACTAAAGGAAAGTTCGCGTTCTCTACTTTTCCATACGATGGTGCTTCCGACCCTGCCTGGGATAAGTTTCTTTGGGCTGAGGAACCTTCTAAACGCTCACGGGACTATCAGCCTTTCAGGTACTGGAAATGGAAGAGGCCACTAAGGCATGGAGGAGGAAGCGGACGGGAGGGCGGGCGGGGAGTGGGGATGGGGGGGAGGGGGCAGGGAGGTAGGGGGCTTTTTCTCAAGTCAAAGAGGAGCCTCACTGCCTGAGCCCAGTACAGCGACTTCTGGCTGGAGTAGGGTTGAGGAAAAGTCAACACCTGGGGCCCATCCCTCTGGTCGCGGTAATCACCCCACCTACGACACAGGCGCCCGCCGCTTCCCTTCGCTTCCCTTCCAGCGGAGGCGGAAGAATCCAGAAAAACGCGGGAAGGCGCGAGGTGCGTTGTGCGCAGGCGCGAGCCCAACGGCTCGTCCCGGGGCTGGTAACTGTCGCGAGGCTTGGGCGTGTGCGAGCGCGTGCTCACCACGTTCCAGTCACGCCGCTCTGGCAGCCTCGAGCGGCCACCCGCTCTCCCACGTGCTGCCCAGTCACGTGGGCTTAGGCGCTCCAGCGGCCCGATTCAACCGTGCTCCGCCCCGGCCCCAGCCCCTCCGCTTCCACTATCGCCCCCTCCCGCCCCCGCCACACACACACACACACACACGCACACGCACGCACACACACGCACACGCACCCGCCACACACCATTGGCGGGGCTTTGCCGTACACCAGTAGTAGCCCCTTCATTCTGGGTTATCAACTACCATAGGCTGGGGTCTACCCTGGCCCCGCCCTTCGAACCGGATAGTCACGCCCCCGAGAAAGACCAAGCCCCCCACCAACCTTTGTAGTTCAGCCTAATCCCGCCCCTCGGCCGAGGTCCCCCAACTACATTGGCTTAATCTCTCCCCTGATCCCGCCTCTGAGGCCGCTCCTTACCATCATTGGTGAGGCCCCGCCTTGGGCCCCTCCCGCTGCCCGGCTCGCCTCTCCCATTGTCTCCGTGGATGCTGCCCGACCCAGCGGTCCTCCTCGGCGTTCAGTTTTCCGAGGTCGCGCTCTTTCTCTTGCCGGCGGGACGGTCCTGCAGCAGAGAACCGGCTTCCCGAGTTCGGGCAGCTCTTCTTTCCTCCGGAGGACCCGCTTTGGTGTTCCAGGGTCGCAGCAGCCATGTCCGCACTGCGAGCTCTTCTGCTTCTGCTGCTACCCCTGTGTCCCGGTCCTGGTCCCGGACCCGGCAGCAGCGAGGCAAAGGTCATCCGGAGTTGCACTGAGACCCGGCAGGTTCTGGGGGCCCGGGGATATAGCTTAAGCCTACTCCCTCCCGCCCTGATCTCAGGTGAGGAGAAAGAGGAAGACTGGAGAATTGGGGGCGAGGGCGGGGGCGGGGTGGGTCCTCCCCGGTTCACAGTAACTCTTCCCTTTCAGAGTGACCGTTGTAATGTTTTTATCCCATAGCCATGACGCCTCTCCTCCCGAAGTTCCTTACCAGGAGCACAATAACCCTCCTGTTCGCATAGTAGCTATTTTACTGCACCCCGACCCCAAATCCCTTTCTAGTAAGGAGCACCCATCTCTCTGGTGCTTTCTTTACAGCCCAACCTGTCCTCCTCGCTATTTCTGAGAGCACTTCTATAATACTTTCTTGTTTACCAAGTAACCCCACCCCTCCAATCCCCATTCTTCCTTTAGAAGCTGCCCTGTAAGTCCTTAGAGGCCTGGGGTGTGCCACGATGGGGACGGTCGCCTGAGGGCACTCTGATCACTAATGTGGCCCCTTACTATTTGATCCCATGCCCAATGGCAGAGGACTGGGAATGGGTGAGGGGACAATAGGGTGGGTATAGGGTCAAGTAGGAATGTGTGTACAGACAATAGAAAAGAAACCAGACAGGTGAAAGAGAAGGGATGGCCCCCAGAGATAGGCAGGAAAAGAAAGGAATTTTACCACATCACTTCCCACCATTCCTTATGTCCCACCATTCCTTGTGTCTCCTCTATCTAGGTGAGCACCTCCGGATCTGTCCCCAAGAATATACTTGCTGTTCCAGTGAAATAGAGGAGAGGCTGACCTGGGACACTGAGGCTACTTTCCGAGGCCTGGTGGAGGAGAATGGCTCCTTCCTGGTTCACACATTGGCTTCCCGGCATAGAACATTTGATGGTGAGGACTTGGGGTCCCCAAACCTGGCCACACACCTCCTCGCTGTGCTCATGATCCCAGCAAGTATATCCTGTCCTTACTTCCTACTCCATCCCTAAGGCACCCCTGCCCTGTCTTAGCTCCCCAACCCCACCCCAGGCCCTCTCCAGGGTCCTGCCCCACCCCATTCTCAATCTGCCCAAGTCTGAGAGTTGCTCAGTTTCTAACTCACTTGTCTTTTTTCTCCCCACTTTCTTCTTGCCTTTGCTCTTTCACTGTTTCATCCTTCTCTGGTCTCATCCCACCTCACACCGCTTTCTTTGCATTTGCCACAGAGGTTTTTCGGGAGATGCTCTCATCAGCTGAGCACTCCCTGGCCCTGCTCTTCCACCGCTCCTATGGCCGCCTATATTCCCAGCATACCCCCTTATTCAGCGGCCTGTTCTCTCGGCTGCGGGACTACTATGAGAAGTCTGGTGAGGGGTTAGATGACGCCTTGGTGGATTTCTGGACGCAGGTCCTGGAGAGAATGTTCCCTCTGCTGCACCCACAGTACATCTTCTCCCCTGAATACCTGTTCTGCCTCACTCGCCTTGCCTCCTCTGCTGATGACTCTCTGAAGCCTTTCGGGGACTCACCCCGTCGCCTCCGCCTGCAGGTGAGGGGTCTCAAGGCCTGAGTTTCAGCCATCTCTGACCTAGCGACCTCTAAACTGTGACTTCACCTCCAACTGAATGACTGCCCCTTCATGCTTCAGTCACCCCTGACCTGGTGATCCCCACATCCTGCATGTCAGCCATCTCTGACCTTGTGATCACTATCTAGAGCCCCAGTGACCCCTGCCTGACCCAGTGCTCCTTGATTTCCTTTCATTGGATGTCTCCCACTCTCACACACATCCCTGACCCACTCACCTACTCTTGCCCCCCAGCCACCTTTCTGCCAGCTCTTTCCTCATTCTAATATCTTGACTTCCTCTGGTTCAACTAAATGTGAATCAGGCACTTAGTATTTGAGAAGGATTTTCATTTTATAGTATCTCATTTAATTGCCATTTTAACTCTGGGAGGTAGATGGTAGTACTCCTGTTTTACAGATGAGGAAACTGAACCTCCCAGAAGTTAAGGTCTCACAGCCAGTAAATGGTAGAGCTGTGTCTCACACCCAGGTCTTCTGGCTGTAAGTTCAGAGTTTGTCCTGATGCACAGTCCCATTACCTCCAAGCCCTGTAAAACAATCCCTCCATCTCTTCCCAAGCCCAGCTCACCTTGATCCTTCTAGACTATAATTCCTTTGAGCCTCTTGTACTTGCCTTCCTGTACCACCTGATAATCCTAACCACCCCAAGTTAACTCCACAAACCTACCCCCCACTGCTCATCCCCCGTGGTATAGTTCTTGGCCCCGATCTTGACTGACAAGACAACCCTATGGTTTTTCTCACCTTCTTTCTTCTTCCCCAGATAACCCGGGCCATGGTGGCTGCCCGGGCCTTTATCCAGGGCTTGGAGACTGGAAGAGATGTGGTCAGCGAAGCACTTAAGGTTAGAGGGTGCTTGAGTGTGGGTGGGGCTCAGGGAGGGAAAAGGAGATGCCCGGTGAGGAAGAGTCAGATGCCAGCTGGCAGGAGAGATGTGGAGCTTCCCCATGTTAGCCTTGAGGCCCTGGAACCCAAGGGTGAACCAGGAAGGAGATGGGCCAGAGGGAAGTCTCCCTGGTGTCATGATTCATGATCTGCTCTCACCTCTGACCCTCTCCTGCCCTCTGATGACTCATATTCCTGTCAGCCTCTGGGGTTCTGCTCATCTCCATAACATTCTGAGATGGGAGTACGGGTCCCCCGTTTCCTCCAGATGCCTCAGTGGCTCTTCCTTTCCTGCTACTGAAGGCCAGATTCCTGACTTGGCCTTCAAGTCTCTCTTTCTGTCACCCATTCTCTCCCTGACCTCGAGCCTTACCTCTTCCATCCTCAGTTTCATCCTTCCCCACTCTTGTCCTTAAACCTTTTCTCAGACCCCACTGGTCCATCCTTCCCCAAAAGCAGTATCTGCAAGCTGGCCCCGAGGAACTTCCCTCCACAGTCTTTTGGGGGTCTCACCTGCTGCTACATGGGGTCACCAACCCTAGCCGTTCACATCAGTTCTCCATATGGGGCCTGGGAAGGCAGGGTGCGTATTTGATTTCTCTCTGTGCGGCACTAAGCTTGGCTGAGGGCAGCCTCAATGTTTGTGGATGACAGCCCAGCTCTCTGCCCGCAGGTGCCCATGTCCGAAGGCTGTAGGCGGGCTGTCATGCGTCTGACTGGCTGCCCCTTTTGTCGGGGGGTCCCCCTGCTGCCGCCTTGCCGGGGCTTCTGCCTCAACGTGGCCCATGGCTGCCTCAGCAGCCAGGGACTGGACCCTGACTGGGGGGCCTATCTGGGTGAGGACTCAGGAAAGCCTGAGAAGCGTGTCCCTGTAAGGGTGAGTGGGATGGACTGGGAGGGATTTTTAAGCCACATTGAGGGGGATCATTGAGGGGGGAGGGAATGGTAGAGATCTTGAGTCTCCCCATCTAATACTTTGCTGCCCAGGTCAGGATTTGTGGGAACTTCCTAGTTTAATGAGTACCTCCATGCTGTCCCCCCATTTCACCCTTGGCTCTCTCCCCCTCCTTCAAGATGGTCTCCTGTTCCTGGCTGAGAAGATCCAGGGCCCCTTTTCCTTTGAGCTGGCAGCTCAGGCCATTGGGGTGAAGATCTCAGAAGGTCTGATGTACCTGCAGGAAAACAGTATAGGGGTGTCCACCCAGGTACAGGAGCCTCCAGGAGCATGGGAGTGTCAGCCTGGGGGCTGGGAGGAGTGGTATGGGTATGGGCTCTAGTACAGGAGAGAAAAGGATGGCGGCCAGGGCCTGGGATTGTGAGACAGTGTTGGGTGTCAGGGAGACACTGTAGGGTACCTGGGGAAACGGGAGATTTAGGTGTTGGAATGGAGATTCAGTGTCAGTTCATCCTGCGGGCATCCCTGTGCCACAGGTGTTTCAGGAATG
The DNA here is from genome assembly GCF_027574615.1 of Eptesicus fuscus. Taxonomy (NCBI): domain Eukaryota; kingdom Metazoa; phylum Chordata; class Mammalia; order Chiroptera; family Vespertilionidae; genus Eptesicus; species Eptesicus fuscus. The sequence goes on from NC_072476.1 coordinate 33,501,433, forward strand.
TGGCGTCCCCCCAAAGGCGATGGCCCGTGCCCACCGATCCCTGGCACCCATAGAAGAAGTGGGCCGGCTCTGGACCCCCGCAGCAGGGGCGGAGGAGGAGCAGCCCACGACAGGTGCGGGCAACAGCCTGCCCCGGATGGTGAGTTGGGGGTGTTGGGTGGGTGGGTGGGCATGCGTGTGGGTGTTGGGTGGGTGGGTGGGCACTCGCTGCAGCTCCACCTGCTCTCCCTCTGCACTCCCAGGTGTGGGAGCTCCGCGAGCGGCTGGACCGAGCCCGGGGCTTCTGGGCTGGGCTGCCCCTGGCGGTGTGCGGGGACTCCCGCATGGCATTGGACATCACGCAGGAAGCGGCGCCCTGCTGGACCGGAACCGGGCGGGGCCGGTGAGAGCCAGCGGGGTGGGGATGGGGGGCAGGTGGGCGGCTTGGTGGGCCGGCGAGGCCCAAATCCAGGGTGTACGGGCGGGGCGGGGCGGGAGCTTTTAGGGCTGCTCTGCTCGCAGGTACCTGTTGCCGGTAGTCGGAGAGTCCCTGACCAAGCAGATCGACAATCCAGAGCTAGATGTGAAAGCCTCAAAGCCCGACCTCCGGACTCGGATGCGGCGGTTGCAACTCCGGTCAGCTACAATGAGGATGAGGGCAGCTGCCCAGGGACGCGACCTAGATCTGGAGGACTGGGGTGAGACCTGATACCCCGGGGATGGGGAGGTGGGGAGGAGGGCCCTGATGGTCTCCCTCCTCTGGTTGCTTGGGATTGGACCTTGGACCCTGGACCCGCCCACTGCTTTCTGAGTCCCTCCCTTCCCATCTTGTTTTCATTCATTCATTCATTCACACATTATTTTACAATCACGAATTGAACCCTTACCTCAAAGGTTAGGGATAGAAGACCACTATGAGAGAAGGTCTCTATCTGTGAGTTCACATTCCAGTTGAGGAGTCTCCAAAACATTCCTACAGAACAGTGGGCAAAGGACTGTGGGAGACTGGGGAGGGTGCCATTGGGCTGGCTTCCCAAAGTAGAGTTTGCCAGAGAAGCAAGGCAAGAACATTAATTTTCTCTCTTCCCATCTGCCTGTCTCTCTTTTCTGTCTCATTATCTTTTTTTTCTGTCTTCCATTGCCTTTCCTCATTCTCATGTCCACCTGACCTCTCTATCCTTGCCTTCCTGTCATTGTCTTTCTCTCTCCTCCCTCTTTGTGTCTATTTCTGTTTCCCACTGCCCCTTTTACCCATCCCTGTCTGTCTCTGATCCTCTCCCTCCCGCAGAGGAGGATGCCAGTGGCTCTGGAGAAGGACAGCACTATGCAGATGACTGGATGGCCGGGGCAGCGGCTGTGGGCCCCCCGGCCCGGCCTCCTCGTCCTCCTGGCCGCAAAGGAGGTTTCATCATCCGCCAAAACCAGGGCAGGAGCAGGACTGGGGGCACATCGGTTGGTTTTCACACCCAACCCATTCTCATTCTCTTCCTCTCAGCCCTGGCCCTGCTTGGACCTCGATAACAGGGGAAGGGTGCCCTGGCATCAGAGGGGTTCGTGGCCCTTTCTCTCCTCCCCTCTCAGCTGAATCTGGGGAGGAGTTGAAGGAGGCTGCAGAGATGGTTGATTAGGGACTTTTTGGGTGAATGGCTAGGGCCCCAAATCCAGAAGATTCCCATTAGGATTGGGTGGGTGTTCACATATTTATTTTTTCATTTGGTATCGGGGTGGGAGGCTTGGGGTATTTATTTAGGAAGGACTTGTGGTCTTTCCAACTGAGCCTCTAAGTTTGGGCTCTGTTGGTCAGCCCCAAGGAGGAGAAAGGGAAGATTTTTAGAGTGACAGTTGGGGGTGGGGGGTAGGGTTTGAAGGAAGTTGGAAGTGGGGAGTGGTGGGTTCACCTGTCTCTGAAATGGACAAAGCTGGGTGCTGACAGGGTGCAGGGCAGGGAACTTGGGTATGTGAATAGGATATCAGGATCTCTGGTCCTTGGCTCTATGTGTTTTTTCAGTATCAATTTCTTAAACTAAAACGCAAAAAAAAAAATAAAAAAATTCATGACCTCTGCCATCCATATCCTTCACAAGTTTTACATTTTACAAATAAACAACTAATTTATTGGACCCTGAGTGTGACTTTTCTGTAACTTCAGCGCCCCCCCGCGCCCCCCCCCCCCCAGCCTGGCTCCTTGCAGAGGCCCCAGAGCCTCAAATGGCTCGTTTTCTGCTTGCTTCTCGCCTCTCTTGGATCCTGTCCCCTGATACTGAACTTGGGCAAGTTGTTCACCCTCTGCATCTGAGGACCTTCATTTGTAAAATGGGGAGAAATGTAAGGACCAAATAGGAACTGTGTGAGGAAGCATCTTGTTACGGGCAAAATTCTTGAACATGAAGCATCATTAATATTTCCACACTGCTGCCCCCTGCCTTCAGAACGGGCTCCTGTTCTCCGCGCGTCAGCCTCTGGCTGCCTTGTCACAACTTCTTGCCAATGTCTGCTCTCAACTCTTGTCTGTTCCTTTCTCCTTTCTGTCTCCTGAATGAGTCTTTTGTTCTGCAGAAAGCAGAGAAAGAAAAGGTATAAATGACTCTTAAGTGTGAAAGGAGGGTAGAAATTGTGTCTTCCAAGGGCAGGCTATGTGCCCTGACAAAAAAAAAAAAAAAAAAAAAAGATGCAGGGAGGGAGAGACCCAGAGACTTGATCAAAGCTGAAGCAGCTGCGGGACTGGCCAGACAAAGGGAGGGAGAGGGGAGGAGCCTGGGCGCTGAGAAAGTTTATGGGGAAAGTTTAGCAGAGTGAGGAACCGGGCGGTGGCTGGGGAAGGCCAGATCCTGATTACCCTGCTGCTCCTCAGGAGGCTTGGTGAGTGGGCAAGTGACATCGAGGCTGCAGCCAGTGGAAGGACTCTAGAATTTATGGGAGGAGTCTTGGGGGGAGGGGGGAGGTTATCACCAAAGCTGGAGGGGACAGAGGGCTGGAATTGAGGCTAATAGGAGGAGACAGAGATGGGTGGAAGGAATAGAAGAAATCTGGACACAGAAACCTAATGCAAGGCTAGATCCTGGGGGCTGTGTTAGGGGAGGGATGCCAGAGGGGGCAGGTCTCTAAGTAGCAAATATGGGTTTCTCTGTCTGGAGTTACTCCTGGCTGTCCCGGAGGGGGCTGTCCGGGCTTGTTGGAAGGGCTGTGGCCGGTGGTTGTGGGTTGTAATCTGAAGGGGTGGGTCGGACTCCCAGCTGATTAGGAAACTGGGGCTTGGGAAGGAATTCCAAACTGAACGCTCCTCTATCAGTATCTGTCTCTCTCTCTCCAGCCCCACCCACTCAGTCTCCTCTGGGTGCACTGATGGGGTTGAAAAGGGAATGGGGTTGGGGTGGGTGGGTTGTGGGGGTATGTCTGGGGATCTGGGTTTTGTAAATAACCCCACATCTCCCCCACCCCCTCCCACACTGGGGTGGGCCCTGTGCTGAGAGGGAAAAGAGATGCTTGAATTTACACCAGATAACTGACTCCTACTCATTACAGAGTCACTCCTGTGGTCTCACCTCTCTGGGCTCATCTGCCTGACCCACATTCCCTCCTTACGGCTTTCCCTCTCAGCCTCCACATGGGACTCTTCATCCCGACGGAAGCTCAGGAGGGAGCCAGGGCCTGGCGATGTCCACCTCACTGTCCTGAGCAGATTGGTCCGAGCTTTCTTGCAGGGTCTCTGGCTTCCCTCTCCCTTCCTTCCAAATCCCGGAGGCTCAGGGGGAAACTATAGGCGGTTGGAGAAGCTGGAGGCAGCGGGCAGGGGAGTAGTTGTGGGGCCACCTAGATCTGGGTGTAGAGAGCACACACCCTCACCAACACCCTCCTCTGAATTAGTCCTAGCTGTAACAGCAGGAGAGAGGGCTCTACCCTCTCCTTAGACTCCCTCCTTCCCCTCATTTCCCTTCTAGACGCTGACAGAGGCAAAAATCTGCTAACTCAGGGGGCAGACTCAACCAGGGCTGCAAACAGGCCTGGGGAATGACCCCCAATCTCGAATCTGCACCTTCTGTGGCTGCACAGCTGTCTCTGCCTCTTTGCCTGGCCCTTGCCCTGTCACCCTTCCCTGTGCCACATGGGCCCTCTGTCTCCTACCAGGACCATGCGCCTCTGGGGGCCTCGGAGCCTGGGGGTGGCTTTGGGAATCTTCATGACCATCGGATTTGCCCTCCAGCTCTGGGGTGGGCCCTTCCAAAGGAGGTGAGTTTTATCTTGTCCCAATGCCTGATAGATGCCCCCCACTTGCTCCTCCCAATCCTATCTGGGGCTGTGACTCCTGGGAACTTAGAGGAGGCTCCACACCCTCTGTCCTTGCTCCACAAGACCCCCATCCACCTGCTGGTGAGGGACAGGATACTTTCCCTCCCGTCTCTCCCCAGGTTACCTGGGCTGCAGCTCCGACAGCCCTGGGCCCCATCCCCAGGACCAGCTGTTCCATCCTGTCCTCCCCGGCAGCGACTAGTATTCCTGAAGACGCATAAATCTGGGAGCAGCTCTGTGCTAAGCCTGCTTCATCGCTACGGGGACCAACGTGGGCTGCGCTTCGCCCTCCCTGCCCGCTACCAGTTTGGCTACCCAAGGCTTTTCCAGGCCTCTTGGGTCAAAGGCTACCACCCTCAGGGTGGAGGCACCCAGCCCCCCTTCCACATCCTCTGTCATCACATGAGGTTCAACCTGAAAGAGGTGAGAGGTGTCGAGGGTGTGGGTGGGACTGGAGAGAGATGGGATCAGGCCTGTGGCCAGGACCATCAGTGGAGGAGGCCCTAGGCATGGGGGCTCCCCAGGAGTCACCTCAGCCTAAAGGTGGACAGGGGGCCACAAAGGTGAAATTTCCTGTTCTCTCCTCAGCTGTCCCCTCCCCAGTAGTTTCTGAGAGCTAAGTCCTGCCCCCTCCCATCCGGTGCATACTCCAGTCTCCTTCCTTGACCAATTTATCTAGCTGGTATCAGCACTCTGCCAAGTCTGAATCTCACTCCCAAACTCCCCCTCCAGGTGTCCCTTTCCCTTCTTAGCCCCTTCCATTGATACCACCAGGACCGCTGCTCAGCCACTGCCCACTGACCTATCTTCCTCTCACTCCCCTCACCATGTCTGCCAGATTTTGAGAATCGGGTATATGCCAAGCCATAGCCCAGCCCTGACACCCTCAGCCTCAGTTCTAAAGGGGGAGATAGGTACATGGACTCACATGTTCATCCGAACACACAGAAACCTGAGTTCTCAGAGGAAGAAAGTCAATGTGCAAATGAAAACATGAGGAAAGGGACTAACTTTTATTGAATACTTCCTGAATTCTGGGTATTAATCTTACCATCACCTTGCCAGGAAGACATTATAAGTGCCTCCATTATTCAGAAGAGGAGTCGAGACTCTGAGAGGCTAAGTGACTGGTCTCTTGGCCAGATTTGAACCCAGGTCCATCTGCTCCAAAGTCAAAGTGCCTTCCCTGGCATATGTGCATATACATGTTTGTATTTGGAACTGTGAGAAGAATATTCAGCAGAAAGAGTTGGGGATTTCTGGAGAGGCAGGTTTTAAAGGAAAGGGTGGACATGATTTTGTAGTAAGAGAACACTAGGCATTCTTAAAGGGAGCAGAATAATCAGGAAAGACATGGTGGTGTGGATGTGTGTGTGAGGGGTGTGTGTGTGTGTGTGTGGGTGTGTGTGTGTGTGTGTGTAGGTGGTGGAACTTCAGTGGGGGCTGCAGACTCACTGCTGATTAAGTCGGAGCTGGAGAAAGCAGCTGAGGAACATGAGTGTGATCTAATGGGCAAGGAGGGCCCACTACTGGGAGTGAGGCAATGACAATGACCATTGAGGCAGGTTTCTCCAAAGGTTAGGATGAGGACCTTCACTGTCACCATCATTCATCTGAATACCTATCGCCTTCTATGTATTTCCACATTCTTCAAGGTAAGTGTTAACCCAGATTTATAGATGGCGGAAGTTCAATAAACTGCCCAAAGTTACATAACTGGTAAATGGCTGAATTGGGATTTTATTCTAGGTTCACCTGATGCCACAGATTATTCTCTGCACTGTTCTCTTCTTCCTTCAAAGAGACGCACAGTTCCCTGGCTCTGCCCTGCAGACATGCCCATAATAGCAGAGCAGATTGGAGGACATCATGTCAGAGAGTCAGGTTCAATGACAGTCACATTCAGAGGCAGAAACCCTTCAGGGAGCCCGGGAGCTGGTTTCTAATGTGCACCTGCCTGGCTCAACCTGATTCCCACCTTCCTTCTTGCTGAGAAGTGGAACCCAATGTTCCAGGCCTCAGGGCAACTCCCTCCAAGGTGACCATGGCTCCCCGGTGTCTAGTCCAGAAGTGCCTTTTGCTCTCCAAGATGCCCAGGAGCCCCAGAAGTGCCCTGTCCTTCAGCCAACCTGGGCTTGTCTGCCCACCTGACACCTCTACCTGAGACAGCCTTATGGCTGCCCCTCTCTTCCCTCTTTGCTGCCAGTGATTCCCACCCCCCACTGAAGAGGCCCGAGGCCAGTTTCTTTCTTGGAGCAGGGACCAAGAGTCCCAGGGTAGATTCTTAATAGTTTTTTTTTTTTGTTGTTGGAGAAGTGAACACAAAGTTTGCTTCTTAGAGATTTTTCTGACCAAGGCAGACAGTAATGCCAAAGAAAATACAGGTTCTCCAGGAGCTTCCCACGTTCCAGGTTCCTTCATAGTCTTTAATCCATGTGACTTCCATAATGAGCTCGGAAGGAAGATACAAGTATCCCCATTTTGTAGATGAGCAAATTGAGTCTCAGAGACATTAGTAACTTGCCCAAGATCTGGCAGCTAGTGAAGAAAGTTGGGGGTTCCTATTAGAGCTGTCAGGAGGCTGGGGGATCTTCGGGCATTGGGCTTACACTTCTTTCCTTCCTGGCCCACTTTGTTCTCCCCATGACTGTTTTCTCTCCTCTGCAGGTACTTCAGGTCATGCCTTCTGACAGCTTCTTCTTTTCCATTGTCCGAGACCCAGCGGCTCTGGCCCGCTCTGCCTTCTCCTACTATAAATCCACCTCATCAGCCTTCCGCAAGGCACCTTCCTTGGCTGCCTTCCTAGCTAATCCTCGAGCCTTCTACCGACCTGGGGCCCGGGGAGACCATTATGCGCGCAACTTGCTATGGTTTGACTTTGGCCTCCCATTCCCCCCCGAGATGAGGACCAAGAGAGGATATCCTCATCTCCCCAGTGACCCCAACCCCCCAGAGCTGCATGTCCTGCCTTCTGGCACTGGCTCTCGAGCCCACACCCTGGATCCCAATGCTCTCTTCCATCCTGCTCCCACCACTGCTGATGGTCACAGCCAGACGTCCAGCCCCGCTGCTTTAGATTTGGGGCCTTCATCCTTCGTCCAGTGGAGTCTGGCCTGGTTGGACTCTGTCTTTGACTTGGTCTTGGTGGCCGAGTACTTTGACGAGTCATTGGTTCTGCTGGCAGATGCCCTGTGCTGGGGTCTAGATGATGTGGTGGGCTTCATGCACAATGCCCAGGCTGGAAGTGAACAGGGCAGAAATGCTGTCAGCAATGGTGGACTGACCACTGAGGACAGGCAACTAACTGCACGGGCTCGAGTCTGGAACAATCTGGACTGGGCTCTTTATGTTCACTTCAACCGCAGTCTGTGGACACGAATAAAGCAATATGGCCAGGGTCGACTGGAGAGTGCCGTGGCAGAGCTCAGGGCTCGCCGAGAGGCCCTGGCTAAACATTGTCTGCTGGGGGGTGAGGCTTTAGACCCCAAATACATCACTGACCGGCGGTTCCGCCCTTTCCAGTTTGGATCAGGTAAGGTTCTGGGCTATGCACTTCGGAGTGGACTGAGCCTCCAAGAGCAGGAGGAGTGTGAGCGCCTGGCTACCCCAGAGCTGCAGTACAAGGACAAGCTAGATGCCAAGCAGTTCCCTCCAAAAGTCTCTCTGCCCTTCAAGACTTCAAAGCTACTCACCCCATAGGCATTAGACCACTGAGTGTTAGGTTAAAGAGCAGCTAAGCTACAGGACACATGTGACCAGTGTGGGACCGCCAGATGACATTTCTGCTTCTCTGAGAAAGCAAGTCTGCTCCCTACAGGATGATTGGAACTTTGCATGGATGTGGGCCCAAAGTCCTCCAGGCTGTGCCAAAGACTCCAGTTGTTCAGCTCCTAGCAGCACTCCTCCACCCCCCTTTGCCCCTTCCCCTTTTCAGCCCCCTGGCAGGTCCATGTAGCATTCTCAAAGGCTCCCTGGAGGAGCAAACCATGATTTAAGCCAGAGAAAGTTTGGGACGCTGTGGATTGGAATAACCCGTCCATGTCTCTATGAAATATTTGTTACTGGGCTACGCTCATTTCACTATGAAATGTTTGTTGAATGAATAAATAATTTGAAACTTGGACTTGCTTTATGTAGAGCAGAAAGGGAAGGGGATGCTGCATCTTCATGAGAGATGCGGGGGGGTGGAGAGGGTTCTTTTTAATATGACTTCTCCAAAAAGCCTGTCTATAGTCTCTCCTAAATCCTTCTTGCTGCAATCCAACGGCAGCCGAACCCCGCCCCTCTCCTCCCGGTCCGGTCACTCACAAATTCCGGGGCCTCAGACCACGCCCCTTCCCTTCCGCTTCCGGCTTTTCTCCAGTCATTCTCTGGGCACCCGGTTCCGGCCCCGCGGGGTCTCGGTTCCGGGTTCGTTGTCCCGGTTCCCGGCCCCGGGGGGGGTCTCTGGGCCGGCCGGGCCGCGCGCCGTCCCCGTCTGGTGTCGGGACTCCCCGCCGGCCCTGCGCCTCGCCCTCCCCCGCCGGCCGCGGTGCTCGCCGCCCATGGAGTCCCAGTGCGACTACTCGATGTACTTCCCGGCCGTGCCGCTGCCGCCGCGCGCGGAGCTGGCGGGGGACCCGGGCCGGTACCGGGCGCTGCCCCGGCGCAACCATCTCTACCTGGGGGAGACGGTCCGCTTCCTGCTGGTGCTTCGCTGCCGGGGGGGTGCGGGCTCTGGCGCCGGGGGTGGCCCGGGCTTGGGCTCCCGAGGGGCCTGGGCAGAACTGGCCACCGCCCTGGCAGCCCTGGCCTCGGTCAGCGCCGGGGGTGGCCCCGGCGACCAGGATCCCGAACCCCCAGGGGGCGGGGATCCGGGCGGTGGGGGTTTGTTTCGAGGCTGCAGCCCCCTTCTCACCCACGGCCCGGGCCCTGCTACCTCAGGGGGAGTGACCACGGTGAGGAACTGGGGTGACACGGCACAGGACCAGGGGTGATTCGCTGGGCTCCAAAGACGGGAGAGGAGAGGGACATGGGAGGGAAGCTGGGGGCAGATGATGGCTGAGGACAGAACTGGGCACCTCTTAAAGGGAACTGCCTCTCCCCTAACCTCCACCCCTTTCACACCCCTAGCTGCCTGTGGAAGAGCCAATTGTGTCCACAGATGAGGTCATCTTCCCACTCACTGTTTCGCTGGATAGACTGCCCCCAGGGACACCTAAGGCCAAGGTAAGATTGGCAAGGGGTGAGGCTGTTATCCTAATTCAGATGTTCTCTCTGAGGCTGGCTGGCTACCAATCCTCTTCTGACTGTGGCCCTGTGTTCCTTTTGCTCAGATCGTAGTAACTGTGTGGAAGCGGGAGGTTGAGGCACCAGAGGTCAGAGATCAAGGCTACCTGCGCTTGCTGCAGACCCGATTTCCTGGGGAGACCTTCCGGGGAGAGCAGAGTGCTTTCAAGGCCCAAGGTGGGGAGAATGCAGGGAGAAAATGCTGAAGTGGAATTGAGAGAAATATTAGAACCGTGGGTTGGAGGTGAGGTCTGTGCCCAGGCCCAGCCCATCAATTCTTGTTCTTGCTCCTGCCCTCTCTCCCCCAGTGAGTACCCTGCTGACTCTGCTGCCCCCTCCAGTTCTCAAATGCCGCCAGTTCACTGTGGCTGGAAAACACTTGACTGTTCTCAAGGGTGAGCAGATTGGTGGCTAAGGTCTTGGGTAGCAGCAAGGGCAATGACTGGATGGCAGCTACCCTGTGCAGACTGGGGGGATAGGTCCATTTTGGGGGATTAAGGTGGGATCTGAGGGGTCCAGATAATCACTGAGCTGGTTACCTTCGACAGTGCTGAACAGCTCTTCCCAAGAGGAAATTTCCATCTGGGATATACGTATTCTCCCAAACTTCAATGCCAGTTATCTACCTGTCATGCCCGATGGCTCTGTGCTGCTGGTGGACAATGTCTGGTGAGGTCCTGGGAAGGGGCAGGGCTGCAAAGTGTTGGGGCTGGGGTCAGGGCTGAGAGCTCTGGCCTGGAAAGATCCAGCTCTGTTCCCTTTCTTCTGAACTAGTCACCAATCTGGGGAGGTGTCCATGGGCTCCTTCTGTCGGCTTCCTGGTACCTCTGGCTGCTTCCCCTGCCCACTCAATGCCCTAGAGGAACACAACTTCCTGTTTCAGCTGAGAGTGGGTGAGCAGCCACCTCCAGGGGCCAAGGAGGTGAGTATAAGGGGCTGGTGATTTCAAGAAAAAAGGTTAAGAAAAAGCAGTGGGCCCTAGCTGGTTTAGCTTGGTGGGTAGAGCATAGGCCTGTGGACCGAAGGGTCCTGAGTTTGATTCTGGGCAAGGGCACATACCTTGTTTGCAGGCTCAATCCCTGGCCCTGGTCGGGGCTCCATGTGGGAGACAACCCACATCGATGTTTCTCTCTCTCTTTCCCCCCTCCCTTCCACTCTCTCTAAAAATCAATAGAAAAATATCCTTGGATGAGGATTAACAAAAAAAAGAAAACGCTAGGGTGTTACCTGAAGATGAGAGGGGATCTCTTACGCATGATGGTTCCCTCTGCTCCTCCCACAGGGCCTGGAAGTCCCCTTGATTGCTGTGGTTCAGTGGTCCACCCCAAAGCTGCCCTTCACCCAGAGCATCTACACCCACTACCGGTGAGTGTGTGGGAACCTGTGGTGGGACCCCCCCTGTTCACCTTTGTTTCAAAACACATACATCCTGCTTTCCTCTCACTGCTTCTAGCCTGCCCAGCATTCGCCTGGACCGCCCATGCTTTGTGATGACTGCTTCCTGTGAGTCCCCGGTTCGGACCTACGAGCGTTTCACGGTCACATACACGCTGCTCAACAATCTCCAAGACTTCCTTGCTGTGAGGCTCGTGTGGACCCCGGAGCACGCACAGGCTGGTAGGGTGCTGCCAGGCTGGGCCTTCGTCCCGAAGGTGGGGAGGGGAAAGGGAAGAAGTCATGGAGGCGGGTGACACGTGGCAGGCTGCTCCGGCTTGTGTCACAGATAGGAAATTTAGAGAGACAGTGGGGCAGGGTGACAAGAGCACTGACACTGATGCTGGCTCCCTGGTGTGTTTGATTTCTACCTCCATCATTTACAAGCTGTGTGACCCTGGGTGGTTACTTACCCTCTCTGAACCTCAGCTCCCTCATCCCTAAAAAGGAGAAAATAATACTGCTCCCCCCCCTCCCCCCATGAGGATGTTATGGTGACTTAAAGATTTAATGTATATGAAGTGGTTAGAATAGACCTCAGCACACAATAAATATCAGCTGTTATATTTATAACATTTGGCAAAAGATATACTCAGTTTACTCCACAGGGTGACTTTGAAGATTAATCAAGATTGTGCTCATAGAAGGAACACTATACAGATGTTCACTGGTCGCTGTTTCTGCCCCCCAGGAAAGCAGCTGTGTGAGGAGGACCGTCGGGCCATGCAGGCCGCCCTAGACTCCATTGTCTGCCACACGCCCCTCAACAACCTTGGCTTTTCCCGGAAGGGCAGTGCACTCACCTTCAGTGTAGCCTTCCAGGCTCTAAGGACAGGGCTCTTTGAGGTGGGCTGGGGAGGTGCTGGAGAGGGGGTGGACGGTGTGGTGGGTGATGCAGAATGTTGGGATAGGAGGCATCAGGGCTGCTGGCAAGGAAATACAATGGATGGCACTAAAGCCAGGCTGAGGGGAGGCGGCATTTAGATCCAGTATTGGTCTGTGAAGGGGAAAAGTGATTTGAAAGGAGGTCTGGGGCCTGGAAGCCAAGTGGGAATGCTGATCTGTGTCTTTCCACCCCAGCTGAGCCAGCACATGAAACTGAAGCTACAGTTCACTGCTAGTGTGTCCCACCCTCCACCCGAGGCCCGGCCCCTCTCTCGAAAGAGCAGTCCCAGCAGCCCCGCTGTCCGGGACTTGGTGGAGAGGCACCAGGCTAGCCTGGGCCGCTCTCAGTCCTTCTCCCACCAACAGCCTTCCCGCAGCCACCTCATGAGGTATGGAACCAGGGAGGACAGCCCCTGGACTCGGCAGAGGCCCGGAATTGGAGAGGGAGCAGGGAGCGGTCCTGAGGTCTAACCAGAGCCCACATCCTCTGCCTCCCTCCAGGTCCGGCAGTGTGATGGAGCGCAGGGCCATCACACCCCCCGTGGCCTCCCCAGTTGGCCGCCCCCTCTACCTGCCCCCAGAAAAGGCTGTGCTCTCTCTGGACAAGATTGCCAAGCGCGAGTGCAAAGTCCTGGTGGTGGAGCCTGTAAAGTAGCACCTTGCCGGCTCTCTTGTACTCCCGGAAACTGAATGCCCCTGGAGGGGGTCCCTGTTCCAGGCTGTGCCTCCCTAGGGATGCCTCCCATGGTGGGTGAGGAGGCCGAAGGCTGTCTGTGTCTGCTGATGAGGGAAAAGCTGTGAAATGGGCGGGTATGGCTGCAGCACTAAACCAACAGTATTTCCCTGACTTCCTGGGAGGGCTGGTCCCACCCCTTGGTCAGGGCAAGGGTTCCAAGAGCTCCCTTGTTTCCCCGCCTTGCTCCCTGGTTCTAAGTTTACAAAGTGTTTTCTGTTTTCTCATTCCTATTAAGTTGTCTTTCCTGCCTCTGAAATCCGCCTCCCCCCCCCCCCCAGGGCTGAGATTAGAGGGTGGTGATGGTAAAGGGACCCAGACAATGAGCCTCCTGTCTCAGAGGTGAGGGGCGATAGGTGGTGGCCTCTTCCTGCCCCTCATGTTTACGTTTGCAGCCTGAAGCACTTTAAGTTGTGTGGGTTTTGGTTTTGTTTTTTGTCTGTCCCTGTAACTTATTCTCCAACTACTGCTTCCAACTGAAATAAGACTATTAAATGCCTGTTCAGGAGGGAGAAGAAGGACTGTTGTTTGTGTGTTGGTGGAAGGAGTAGAGACCAGAGCTCAAAATTGATTCCCTTCAGCATGCATACCAGATAGTTCCTGTCAGCTCCCTTCCCCCATACACACATCCCTAGGCCTAGGAACATCAGACTCATGTTTATTAGGAGAGAGGGAGGCCCCCTTGTCCTCCCTCTTAACACAGCGTAGTCACCAAGCCTCTGCCCTTTCAGGTAATGGGGTGTGGAGGGGAGGGTGAGCAGAACGCCTCCGGTCTGGCAGCAGGCCAGGAAAGAGAAGGTTGCATCTTCCCCATCACAGAGGTTCACGGACCCAGTCCACCTCCCCCCCCCCCTCTCCCCCCCGTGGCAGGCTCAGACGTCAATGGGCTCCCGGCCTCGGTTCTGCCTCTTCACCACGAACACCCTCTGTCCTGACACGGTCACGAGCAGCGTGTGTTCTCCAAAGACCACTGGAGGGGAGACACGCCTTCCCAAACCCCGGGAGAGGGAAGGGAACACAGAGTTAGTGGGGTGTACTGGCCTCCGTGGGGTCATACACAAACTGGCTGGGATCAAGAGCCAAAGAAATTAGGTGGTTTGACGCTCAGAGATCTGAAGATGGGACGTCTGCATTCCGTCCTTTTCTCTTACTTTCTCATCCTTCTGATGCAGGGGTGAATCCCAAAGAGAATAAAGTAGCCAGAACCAGGGACCCCAGGGGGAGATGGTGGGAGGCTGATAGGAAACCAGTGCTTTTTCCCCCGCCCCCCTCCAGGAGAGTACCCCACCTCTGGGAGCACCCTACTTCCTATCACCACCAGTAGGGGCAGGGGATGGGGCTCACCCGACAGGCGCTTGAAGGGTATGTTCATGCCGTGGTGTAGCCGGAAACCACAGGCTGTGCTGACCAGCTCAGAGATGGCGCTGGCTGCCTGCTCATCATTCTCTAGATCCCCAGATGACTGCATGCAGACAGGGAGGGAGGATGGCAGAAATTAGGGAACAGAATTGGGAAAGAATTTCAGGAACCACTTTGGCTCTGGCATTGGTACCCTCTTCCTCTCCACTCCCTAGCACCCTCGAGGTCACCCGTTTTGGAAAACAAAACCTAAAACTTTCCTATGATGTTGTTGCCCTTCTAGATGCCATACTGGTTCTCATGCTTATACTGGGCTTCCCGCCTCCCGTGAGCAGTGACTCTCATCCATTTCTTTACTGACCATTCTTTTCGAATCCCTTGAAACTTGATTTCTCTCCCTGTCGCCATTTATTTGATAAGACCACATTCTCAAACATCACTGACTTTCAAGGCTCTATCTTTTGCTGGCTTCCCACGTGTTGCCCTGTCTGCAGAATCTGAAAGAAATAACCCTTTTGTCCTTGACCTCCCCCCCACCGCTCCCCACCTCCGCTCCGATTACACTGCCCTTGGGTAATCATAGCACAGTGGCCTGGGCTTCCTCTTTGCAGGTGACTGTCACAACTCCCTACCTCCTCAGGATGAGCCTCCCACTAGGTTAAGTTCAGTGCCCTTTGCTCTCTTGGACACTTTGTACCTCAGTTTCCTTACCTGTAAATTAGAGACAACAGCACCTATCATATGGGCTCTTGAGGGTTATGTGAGATAATATTGGTGAGGTGCTTAAAACAGCTCTTAGCAATATATATTAACTGCTGTTATTCTATGTCAAACTGGATGTCTAAAGTTAAGCCATCAAAATTCCGCTTACCGCTCCCATTCCCCAGTAAACTTCCTTTAGTAATTTCCTGTTAGAGGAACCATCATTGTAGTAGGCTTGATTTCAAAGTCGTACTGAATGGAGAAGTATCTCCTCTATTACCTCTCTCTCTCTCGTCATTATGAAGATATATTGATTCTTCCTTTACATTCTCTTCTCTCCCTGCTCCTCAGTGCCACCAGTCCAGACTCATACATAGATTTCCTTCTGCAACAGCCTGCCTGCTTCTGGATTCCTCCCCTTCCAGCCCACCATCTCACCCAATACGACAATCTTGCTCAACTATCTTATCAGCTCATGTTTCTGTTAAAAAAAAACCTCTTCAAAGCTCCTATTGCCCCAGTCTTGAAAGGCCTCCACAATCAGATCTTTTCTTACACATCCTTTTCTTCCCCCAAACCTTTCCAAACTTTTCAACATAAACGCACCATCAAAACAGGCATCACTCCTGCAAATATATCCATCTCAGCCCTCTCCTTTTCTGCCCGTTCACAACCATTCTTCCTTTAAGCCCAGCTGAATTTTTTGTCCTTCAAGGATTCCTTTTCATAACACAAGTTATAACCTTAAGGGTTGAATCCTTCATTTTCTGAACTCTTTCAGTAATCTTGACCACTGGCATTGCTTTAAACTTTTGACCTTAAGCCTGTCTCTCTAGCTAGATTGAAAACTTCTAGAGAGCTAACACTACATTGTACTATGAAACAAAATACGAAGCCTCTTCAATAAATAGCAAATAAAGACATAACCGAGAATAACGGGTAATACAACAAACCTATAACTAGTTGTCTGACTTTGGTAAAGTTAGTAAACCCTTTTACCTCAGAATAATTACCATACTGAGATTCCAGAGATTTAATTATTAAAAATGTACTATACCAATTAAGACCAAGAATAGCAGGAAATTAAGCTCAACTGGGCAATGTTAGAAGGGATCACCGGGCTATGTGTACTTGGGGGGACTTCCCCCGCCCCCTTTGCCCAGAACGCACCGCCAGCACTGCGCCTTCACTCAGCACCAGGTAGCCGAGCTGATCAGGAATTCGCTCCAGCCCGTGGGTCAGTGCAGAAGTCTAGTGGGTAAAGATGCAATCAGAAGCATTGCTAGGAGGATGGCCTCGATTCTCTCCCTTTGCAACCCAAGTCTCACATGACCTGTCCCAGACCTTCTTTTTCCCAAGCCAGGGCCATTCCAGACCCTTTTCCCATTCCCTTTACATGGCCTTCAACACTGATTTTTAAAAAAATGGTATTTGTCTTGCCCTAGCTGGTTTGGCTCTGTGGATAGAGCCTCGGCCTGTGGACTGAAGGGTCCCAGGTTCGATTTCGGTCAAGGGCACATGCCCGGGTTGCGGGCTCAATACCCACGTGCAGGAGGCAGCCAATCACTGGTTCTCTCTCATCACTGGTGTTTCTCTCCCTTCCGCTCTGAAATCAATAAAAATATATTTTAAAAAAAAAGAATGGCATTTTCTTTTCTTTTTAAAATATATTTTTATTGATTTCAGAGAGGAAGGGAGAGGGAGAGATAGAAACATCCAAGATGAAAGAGAATCATTGATTGGCTGCCCCCTGCACGCCCCCTACTGGGGCTCCAGCCCACAACCCGGGCATGTGCCCTCGACCCCAACCGAACCTAGGACCCTTCAGTCCGCAGACCTGCACTCTATCCACTGAGCCAAACCAGGTAGGGCAACACTGATCTTCTTGAACCTCAATGTGTCCTCACCCTCTGCTCTTGGGCTCCCCTGTTCTTTCACATCCCACCGTTGCTACCCCCGGAGGCGTTCGCAGCCCCACTGGCCTCTCTCCTGCCCCCTGTCCAATCCTCCTCCGCAGACTACAACCTCCCACAGATCCCTCCTCAGCCCTCAACAATCCCTCTCCGTCCAGGGGCGAATAGGAGGTGGGGACAGACTGCCGGCCAAGGCAGGGGCAACTAAAGAGATTGGGGAACAGGGACAAGGAGCCCCCAGCGCGTCCTCCCGCGCATGCGTCCTCACTCACCATCGCTGCCTTAGGTGATGGGGGGCGCTCCCTACCAGATAGTAAGCTTCCGGCTCCAGACCCAGGTCACGTGCTTCCACCAGGGCGTCTCCTCCTCCGGCCTTGCGCTGCGCTGCGCCGCGCCAGTCGGACTTCAGCCCCACCCCCAGAATGCGGATTGGAGCTTGGCTACGTCATCGGGCTTTCCCAGACGCACGCGGATTGGTCGCAGACCCTTTCTAACACCCATATCCCGCCCCTCTGAACCTGAGCGCAAGTACTAGCGGGAAGTGTTGGCGAAGGAGTGGACCTGGAGGGGCGGGGCCGGAGGAGGAGAGGGGGACCCTGTGTGCGGAGGGTTGGAGATATTTTGCCTGGGCTAGACTGCCCACAAGGGTGACCACAGCAAGAGAATAAAGTGAAACGACGTGACATGCGTGTGAGAAGCTATTCAACTGCTACCCTTACCCTTACTCCAGACAGCTCTCTGTTTAATACAAGGATTTGTTCCCAAAACGGTTTCTTCCTGGGATTCTGTGAGGAGCCCTGTGATGGTGAATTGAATCCCTCGCTGGGCAACACAGCTTCAATTCTGAATACTCTCTGCCAGAAAAAATTAGAAACAGTACTTGGAGTCTTTTTAAAAATATATATATATATATTTTTTATTGATTTCAGAGAGGAAGGAAGGAGGAGAGAGAGAGAGAAACATCAATGATGAAAGATAGTCATTGATCAGCTGCCTCCTGTACACCCCACACTGGGGATCTAGCTGGCAGCCCAGGCATGTGCCCTGACCAGGAATAGAACCGTGATCTCCTGGTTCATGGATGGATGCTCAACCACTGAGCCATGCTGACCAGGTTGGAGTCCTTTTTTTTTTTTTAATCCTCACACGATATTTTTCCATTGATTTTTAGAGAGAGGGAAAGAAAGAGAAATATCAATGTGACACATCGATTGGTTGCCTACTGCAGGAGCCCCGACCAGGGCCCCAGGCCAGGGAGGAGCCTGCAACCAAGGTACCTGCCCTTAACTGGATTTGAACCCCAGACCTTTCCTTCTGCTGGCTGAGCCAAACCGGCTAGGGCTGGACCATTTCTTAAATATATGGGTGTCACGTAGGAATGTTGTGTTTTAATTTAAATAGTTTCTAGACCTGCTGCAATACTAATATGACTGAGGCAGTGTTGATAGGTAAAGTGAAGGATGATGCTAGAAATAAAACAAGTACTTGTTGGGAGAGGGTGTGGAGAAATCGGAGCCCGCACATTGCTGGTGGGGGTGTAAATTGGTGCTGCTGATGTGGAAAACATCCGCTGTTCCTGGAAAAATAAAATATAGAGTTATTGTATGACTTAGCAGTTCCACTCCTAGATAGCTACCTATGAGAATTGAAAACATATGTTCACGCAAAAACTTATACTCAAATGTTTACAGCAGCATCATTTATCCAAATGGAAACAATATAAATATCCCTAAACAGAAGAATAGATAAATAAAAAATGACATATCCATACAATGCAAATTATCACTGTAAAAAAGGAATGAGGTACTGATGCATGTCACAACATGAATAAACATTGAAAACATTATGCTAAGTTAAAGAAATCAGACACACACAAGGCCACATATTGTGTGATTCTCTGTACATCTAAACTAGACAGAAAACAAATTAGTGGTTGCCAGGGGCTGGGGAGAGGGGATAATAGAGAGTGACTGCTAATAGGCATGGGGTTTCTTTTGGGGTGATGAAAATGTTCTGGAATTATATAGTGGTGATGATTGCACAACCTTGTGAACATAATAACAATTGAATTATACAATTTGTTGTATAATAACAAACAAAATACTATTGCTTGAGGAGAAAGCTAATTAGAGAAGTTGCCTTTTTAAAAAGAAGGTATGTTTATAATATAAAATTTAAACTGGAGGAAGATGTAAAGAGAGAGTTTTGTGGAGATGTTTAATTTGCAAAGCCTTTCCTGGTCTTAGTATTGATGACAGTTTATAGTATAATTTTCTTTGTATTTATTGTTCAGAGCATTTCCATCCATGAACTCATCTAACCTTCACATTACATATCCTATAATAGTATTCTCATTTTGCAATCAAGGCAGTGGAAACTCAAGAGAGGTTGAGCCTTGCTCTAAGGGACATTGCTGGCAAGTGGCAAAGCCAGATTCCAGTCTAAGTTTGCTGACGCTGAGGCTGATGCTTTTTCCATCACTCCATGGGCCAACTATGTTTCCTGTTATTTTAATCTACATTTAATATTACTGAATTTCCTGCACTCATTTTTCTTGCCCTTAGCAGGACAATGCTTATTAGCCATCATTCGAATTGTTTCATTTTCACAAACAGCTTGAATAATAGTAGTCATATAGAAAAGCAAAATTTCTCTCATTATTTCATTCACCAAATGTTCATTGAGCACCTTCTGTGTACCACACACTCTTCTTAGAACTGGACGTACAATAGCGAGTAAGAACAAGACATATTTTTGTTTGTTTTCAAGGAGCTGTGAGGGAGAGAGGACCAAGACGATAAATAAATAAATAAGAAAATAAATGTTAATTGGTGAGAAGTGCTATGAAGAACAATAAACAGAATTCCATTTACACCAAGTTCAAAAACATAAAAAAAAAAATAATGTATCATTTAGGGAGATCATACACACACATACACACAACAGGGAAGTATATCTCAAAATGATAAAGATCAAGGGAATAATAAAATTTGGAATCATGGTTACTATTGGCATAGAGAGGGGAGTAAGATAGAAGTACAAAAAGTTTAAAAATGTTGATAATTGCTATAGACTGAATGTTTGTGTTTCCGATCAAATTCATATGTTGAAACCTAATCCCTAATGTGATGGTGTTTGGAGGTGGGGACTTTTGGAGGTGCTTAGGTCATAAGGATAGAGCCCTTATAAAAGAGACCCCACAGTCTCTTTCCCCCTTCTATCATGTAAGGACACAGCAAAAAGATGGCAATCCATGAACCTGAAAGTGAGCTCTCCCTAGACACTGAATCTGTTGGTGCCTTGATCTTGGACTTCCCAGCTTCCATAAATGTGAAAAATAAATGCTTGTTGTTTATAAGCCCCCTTACTTCTGGTATTCTGTTATAGCTGCCTGAATGGACTATAGCAGTAATATTCTATTTCTTAAGTTCTAAGTCTGTACATTCACACACTGTTTTTAATACATGAAAGATTTAATAATTTCTTAAAATCTTTTTAAAAAATGTAAATCTGTGACCCAGCAATTTCACTCCAAGGTCTATACCCAACAGAAATGTTCACCCAAAGATATGTACTGGAATGTTCAGAGAAGCTTTATTCCTAATAACTCAAAATTGAAAACTACCCAAATGCCTATCAATGATTGAATGGACAAATAAGTTGTGTCATAGTCATGTAATGAAACACTATAAAGCAGTGAGAATAAATGAATGAAAATGACACACAATCACCTGAATGAATTGCTCAAACTTGATGTTGAGTGAAAGAAGTCAATCCCCAAAGAGTACATTCTGTGTGATTCCATTTATGTAAAGTTCAAAAATGGGCAAAACTAATTTATTCTGTTAGAAATCAGGATGGTGGTTATCCATGGGGGAAGGGTTGAGACTGGACAAGATGGGTATTTCTGGGCATTGCTAATGCTGTTCCTTGATTTGGATGCTGGAGTTTTGTGTACGTTCAGTTTGTGAAAATTTAGTGAACTACGTATACATATTAATATAAACTTTTCCTGTATATATATTATACTTGAATAAAAAGGTTAAAAAAAATGTGGAGTGGGAGGATATGAAAGGTTGGGAGGAGTGGTGTGTGTGCTATTTTATATCAAGCGAGCAGGATCAGCCTCTCTGATGAGGTGACAGCTAAACAGAGACCTGAGGGAGTACATCGTGCCATTATTTTCTACCTGGGGGAAGAACATTCTGGTGAGTGCTCATGCGACTTGTCTTAGACTATGAGTTCTTTGAACATAGGACCTAGTGTGCCTTTGAAATTCCAGTATCTAGCACATTGCTAAACTGAAAGTGGAATCGTTTTGTGTTGTTTTTCTGTATTGTCCCAATCATTTCCAGAACTTCATTCTGGTTTCAGAGACTTTTTTCTTTGGCTTCATGGTCTCTAACTCTGCTCTTTGCCCTTCCATGGCACTTTCTTCTTTTGAAAAGGAGGGGACAAATTCTGATATGTGAGACTAGAGGCCCAGTGCATGAAATTTGTGCATTGGGGGGGGGGTCCCCTCAGCCCAGCCTGCACCCTCTTCAATCCGGGACCCCTCAAGGGATGTCAGACTGCCGGTTTAGGCCCGATCCCACAGGGCAGTCGAATATCCCTCTCCCAATCCGGGACCACTGGCTCCTAACTGCTCACCTGCTTGCCTGCCTGTCTGATCACCCCTAACTGCCCCCCCACCAGCCTGGTTGCCCCTCACTGCCCCCCCCCCCCCTTGCTGGCCTGATCGCCCTACACAGTCTGCTGTTCAGTCATTTGGTCATCCCTCACTAACCCCCCTGCCGGCCTGGTCGCCCCACGCAGCCTGTTTGGTTGTCCATTTGGTTGTTTTGGTTGTGACGGTCGCTTAGGCATTTATATATATAGATAACGTGTTTACATCCATCCTAGTGGCAGAGCTGGCCTCCTTCTTCTTGTCCAAGCCATTTCCACATGATCTCAATACTCCCTCTCTCAGCCTACTAGAGCATCCTGATTGGAAATCACCCATACCTTCATTTACCCACAACTTGGCCCCCTTTCAGCACTCTCACCTTGTCCCACCAATACCTAAGAGTTTCATATATCTAGTGTAACACTTACTATACATCACTGCAATTCTTTGTTTGCCTGCTTAGCTCACTTACACCTTGAGAGGCATGGAGGCCAAGGCTGTGATGTTTTCAACATTTCATGCCTAAAGCACGTGACTATTCCCCTGTAGTCTTTGAAAAGTGCTGGCTGAATGGATATATATGTCAGGGTTAAGAGAACTAAGAGAGGCACAGTTGGGGTTGAGAAGTCTATTGATGGCTGTTTGATACGGTAGTAACCAGTACTAGGAAAAAGAAAGGAGGTTGTATGTGAGAAACAAAGAGGTCTAGTTTCAAAGCAAAAAACAAACAGAAAACCTGGAGTGACAGTAGCAATCGAGGAATGGCAAAAGCAACAACAATCAAAGAAGCCCTAGCCAGATGGGAAAAGAAAACCAGTTAGAAGCTACCTGAAGCCAAAGAGATAACGCTTTATGCCCAGATTCCCCCTATAGGGAAGATGAATGTGCATCCTGCCCCATGCTTCTTATTGATCTCCTACAATTATATTGAGAAGTTGGAAGGGATCCATGTAATGAAGAATCCCTTCATTATTCCCTACATAATAGGGAATAGACTTCCCAACCCCAACTGTGCCTCTCTTAGTTCTCTTAACCCTGACATATATATCCATTCAACCAGCACTTTCCAAAGACTTCAGGGGAATAGTCACGTGCTTTAGGCATGAAATGTTGAAAACATCACAGCCTTGGCCTCCATGCCTCTCAAGGTGTAAGTGAGCCAATAACCTGGCGAGAAAGACTGGGCCGAGTTTGTGAGGCTGGCAGAACTGTCATACCTGGTTTTGTAGGCAATCCTTTGGAAGAGAAGCATCCCGCTAGGGGAACTGGATTAAGGAGGCAACCAAGAGAGTGCCCAAACTGAAAAAGCTGGATGGTACCCTAGTAATTACAGAGAAAGAGGAAGAAGAAAACTAACACCACATTTTCTGCTTTGTGTTAACTTTTTTCAATAAGAACAATAGATACGTTTTGTATACTTGTCTATTTTATAAGCCTCCTCATCTCTGATATTCTGTTAGAGCAACCTGAATGGGCTATGGCAAAAATAATTCTATTTCTTAAAGATTCTGTGTGGAGCAAAAGTTTTTTTTAAGATAAAACAAACCTTTGATTCCTGCTTTTTTTTTTTTTCTTAACCTATTCAGTGTTTCTCTCCCCAAATGGTAACACTAACTTTATATATTGCAGCCCTCTTTTTAGAAACTGTAAATTTTTTATTTATGGCAAATAAGAGGGTTTCAGGCAGGGGCCTGTTAGCTAGATACCCTGTGTTCCACTGTTTCTGAGTTGCCTAGCAAGAATTTTCCTGCCATGTATGTTCACTCTTTCTCAACTTCTTGTTAATTGCTCATTCTCATTTCTAAAATCTAATACTCTGTCCCTCCACCCCATTTTCTCTTTTGTCCAAAATTTCTTATATATCCAATGTTGCCTCACTGTCTTTGGAATTTTCATGCCTATGTGTATTCTCCATGTGCATATATTAAAATCTTTTACTTTCTCCTGTGGGAAAAAAAAATCTGTATTCAAGAGAAGGAGAATGCTAAAGGAGGCAACAAAGACACAAAACTAACAGAAATTAGCCATAAGTTAACCATTGTACTAGTCAGGGTTCTACAGAGAATGAGAGAGAAATAAAGAGCTATTTTAAGAAATTAGCTCATGCATTTGTGGGGGCTGGCAAGTCCAAAATTTGTAGCGTTGTCTGGCAGGCTGGAAATTCAGGGAAGAGTTCATGTGTAATTTTGAGTGAATTCTGCAGAGCAGCAGGCTGGAACTCAGCCAGGGTTTTTATTACAGTTTAGAGGAGAATTTCTTCTTCTCTGAAAAACCTCTGTCTTTTCTCTTAAGGTCTTTAACCAATTGGATGGGGCCCACCTACAGTACGGAAGCTAATCTCCTTCATTTAAAATTAAGTATTCATCATATCTTTTTTTTTTTTAAGACCCTCACAGTGTATGGGAGGCAAAATTTTACCTCTACCCTCTTAGGGTTTTCAGCTGGACCTGAGGATTAAATTGACATAAGTCAGATTAACAGGAGAAAAGGATACAAATTTAATATAAATTTTATGTGACATGGGAGCCTTCATAAGGAAATGAAGGCCCAAAGAAGTGGCAAAACCCAAACACTTTTATACTAGGTTGAACAAAGTGAAGAACTTGTGGAAATGTGACTAAACTATGTGGGGAAGATAAAGAAGGTAATAATTATTTTAACAAGGCCTATTTAACAGAATTCTCTAGGTTTCAACTTTCCATCCTTGATGATAAGAATATTACTTTCCTCCTTGGAGGTTATCGTCCACATGAGAGTTTGATCTGCTTTCAGGAAGAAAGGGGGGGTGGTAGCCAGAGTGTCCTTTCTGTTCCTACTATTTATAAAAACTACCTTTAGCTCAAAATAAATTTTTGTCAAAGAGGCTTATTTTGTGGTGACACATTCTGATTTCCTTTAACAGCAACATCTAGACTGCTGTATGACCGAACAGCTGGGTACCATAGCCTAGCCAAATTGACACATAAAACAAACCATCACAACCTCAAAAACTAGAGAGGTTGGGTGTCCCTTTCCTGCAATGGTCTTCATGGCAGCATTCTGACCTGGGCCAATACTCCTGAGTAATTCTTCCCCCTGGTTTTCCCTCTTTTACTTCCACCCCAACCCAGGAGTATTATGGGATAATGAAGCAAAGGGGAAGGAATGCTTTGTAAGTACGTATTTTGGGGAAGCGTTGGTGAGCCAGAAGGGAAGGAGGCATTTGAGTGTCTGGGCCTGGTAACCTCTGAGCACCAGGAGCTCATGTAATAATGTGCTGGCTACTCCCTTGATTCTCTGTGGTCTAGAGGAGACAAAGTCTATTAAATCCCAGGCCACTTCCATTTCTCAAATTTAGCAGCATGTGAAAAACCAAAGAGAAGCAAACACAGAATTCCAAAATTGTAGCATAATTAAAATAGTTATATTTAACAAATGAATGCTTTTAACACAAAGGTTTATGATTTTGACAGTCATGCAATAATTATGAGTTTTCCAAGTTAATCCGTACAACAGAATGCTATAATGAGACATTAGTTAAGTTGTAAACTGAAAGTCTCCTCCCTTTCTTGTGTGTGTGTCTCTGGCTGAATATATAACTAACCCCCTTTAGAGAGAACGTTCAAAACCTACACTTGAGGCTCTTTGTGAATGTGAGGCCCAGACAAGAAGTCCTTCTCATCCTAGGCTAAACTCCAGATACAGCTTTAACATGCCTTACTTTCTAGTTATTCTTATGACCCTAGGAGGGGGAGTCCCAGACAGAATTCATAATGTGGTCATGTGTCACATCTTCAGCCATAGTCTCTCTCTTCTCTCCCCCCGCCACCCCCACCCCCAGTTATAGAATTTATACTCAACTGAATGTATGGCTTCTTTTAGGACTTTAAGTTTTTCTCTATTTTTTCATTATTGAGAGTTACTCTATGCCCAGCACTGTCACTGTTCTAGAAGTTGTGGTTCATAGAACAAAGATCTTTACCCTCATGGAGTTTATATTCTAGTGGATAAAGACAGAAAACAAGCAATACACATAAAAGGAAAATGAAATGGTATGTTAGAAGATAATAAGTGCTATAGGGTAAAAGCAGAAGTAGATCAGGGTAAATGAAATCCAGAGTGTAGAAGTAAGGAGGGCCATGCCATAGTATTAAATAGGGTGGTCATGGTAGGTCTCTCTGAGGAGACATTGAGTCAAGCAAAGACTGGAAGGAGGTGAGGGAATCATCCTGGAGGAAACCTGAGAGAGAGAGAGTATCCACGGCAAAGATAACAGAGAATGCAAAAGCTTAGGGGGGGTGTGTGGGAGGGGTGTGGTGGAGGATGAGTGTGTGTGTGTGTGTGTGTGTGTGTGTGTGTGTGTATGCATGATGTACTTAAGAATCAGCAAAGAGCTCAATGTGGTAGGAGCTGAATGATCAAGGGGGGGAAGTAGTAGGAGACAAGCTCAGGTAAGTAATGGGGGCCAGATTATGTAGTGCCCTATAGGAATTTGATTTTGCCTCTGAATTAATGGTTGTTAACCTTTTTAAAATTACTATGCCCCTTGGGAGGCTTTTAAGATTTTATTTACCTAACTAGAGGCCCAGTGCATGAATTCATGCACAGGTGGGATCCGGCTGGCCTGGCCCCAATCGGGGCGGATCGGGGCTGGGCTGTTCGGGAGGAGGAGACGGCGGGAGGCTGGCTGGCCAGCCTGCTCTGATCAGGGCCCGATCAGGGCTGGGCCTGCTGGGAGGAGGGGCCACAGGCAATTGGCCAGCGGGTCCCACCCACTAATGGAGTGGGGACGCTGATTGGGGGCCAGGCTGGGAGGGGTTGTGGGAGGTTGGCCGGCCAGCCCCACCCTTGATTGGTGTGGCGGGGGCCAATTGGGAGCGTAGCTGGCTGGGGGGAAGGGCTGTGGCCCAATGGGGTGGTGGGTGCCCATCAGGGGCGGGGCCAGCCAGGGGGAGGGGCTGCAGGCGGTTGGCCAGCCAGCCCACCTCCTATTGGAGTGGGGGGGCAATCAGGGGCGGGGTTGGACAGGGGAGGGGCTGCGGGCCGATTGGAGTGGGGCCAGCTGGAGGGAAGGGCCGCAGGGGGGGGGGGGGGTGTTGGCCAGCCAGTGCCACCCCCTGATCTGCTGGTTCACTGGCCACAGTGGGCATCATAGTGACTGGTCAATTCAGTCGTTACGGTGTTATGGTCGCTGGCTTTTTATATATATAGATTGTTAACCTTCCATAAAATTTTAATACTATAGGTATAACATATTTGTTTATGTACCTTGGCCTTTTGAAAGGCCACATCCCATTGTAATATGAGAGAGAGAGGGGGGAGAGAGAGAGAGAGAGAGAGAGAGTAAGGAGAACTTCTGGGGCAATCGCCTTGTGAAGGTGAGAGAGGATGAGGTTTAGTGAAGGGCTGGATATAAGTATAGACAGTTCATCCATGGTAACAGAGAGGCAGACTGATTATATGAATGTGGATGCTGAAAGGTGGATAGATTATGCATTGGGGAGACTCAAGTGTGAGCCTAGAGTGAGTGGCTGATAAAGAGTGGATGACAAGATCATTGGTGAAGAGCAGCTCACAGAACTTAAAAGCCACAGTGTTGAAAGGTTCACCTACATGTATTTTGAAACCACCGAGTGTTAGGACAGGTAGTGAATTTAAGAGATTGATACTGAGCCAGGAGCTAACATTGTTTAGAAGTGAAAGGAAGGACATGGCGGCTGGCAGGTAGCAGGAGCAATTTGCAGTGGGATCTGAAAGGCCCTGAAAAAATATTGACTTGGTTCCTATTTCTGGTCAAAAAAGTGAATCTTGGAGTGAAATAGGTGAGGGTGGGAAAATGTGACTTCAGAGGAAGAATAGCATTGTGGGCAGGAGGGCCAATGCCCAGAGCCAGCCAGTCCGTGACAGCTAAGTGACCAGGCAGACTGAGAGCCTGCGGGTGAAGAAGGGCTCCTGATGACTCCTTGAGTTCCCGCTCTATCACAAAGGTCTGCAGGCCCCAGGCACTTGGTGGCTGGCCTTCCTTGGTGTACCTTGAGACTTTTGCTCAGTGGCTGCAGACCCGGCCCTGGCACTGGGTTTGAATCTGTATCAACCTAGTGACTCACTGAAAGCCTCCTTCAAGCAACTCACGTACTGCCAGAGGCTCTTTCAGTGACTGAGCCTAACAAGCAGCTGACAGGCGGAGGTGAATCTCAAGGTGCCCTGACCTGCCTCCCGGCTCAGTATTTATGGAAGCTGGCCTTGGTACACAGCTTGGCCCCTCCCACATGCATCCAGCCCTGAAGAGGCAGCCACAAGCTGTGGATCACTTTGTAGTTCATAATAGGTAGCCCAGGACTAGTCATAAGCAGTGTCTGACATTAATCTGCACCAAAGTCCCTCCCTCCAAGTCCCAGTACCTACACACCCCGTGGCAGGCTTCAGACCACAACTGAACATGATCCAATTAGCTCCACAAGCAGTACACCCAAAGGGCACCAGACCCTGCCAAGCCAAATTCCACTTCCTAAGATCAGCTCTGACATAGCAGCTTGTGCACTGTGGTTGGGGTCAATCCTCACAGTCAGCCAGCCTGAGGGTTAACCCTACCCATGGACAGACCAACAGCAATCAAGAATCAACTACAACAGGAGGACTTACATAACCCACACAAGGGACATCCTGGTGTACCTAACTCAGGTGATCAGGATGACTGTGCCATTGAGTCCCACAGGACACCTACTACATAAGTCCACCATACCTAGACTGGGAGACATAGCAGATCTACCTAACACACAGAAACAAATAAAGAGAGACAGTCAAAATAAGGAGACAAAGAAACATATCTCAAATGAAATAATAGGAAAAATCCCCAGAAAAAGAAATGGAGGGTAGCAATCTATCAGATACAGAGTTCAAAACAATGGTTTAAGGATGCTCAAGGAACTTAGGGGAAGAATGAATGAACTCAGTGAGAACTTCAACAAAGAGATAGTAAGCATAAAAAAGGGCATAGATGTGGTACTTCTACACAATGGAATACTATGCTGCTGTAAAAAAGGAGGAACTTTTACCATTTGCAAGCATGGATGGACCTATAGAGCATTATGCTAAGTGAAATAAGCCAGTCAGAGAAAGATAAATATCACATGATCTCACTAATTTGTGGAATATAATGAACAACATACACTGATGAACAAAAAAAGAGCTAGAGCCGAAACCGATTTGGCTCAGTGGATAGAGGGTCGGCCTGCGGACTGAAGGTCCCAGGTTCGATTCTGGTCAAGGGCATGTACCTTGGTTGTGGGCACATCCCCGGTGGGGGATGTGCAGGAGGCAGCTGGTTGATGTTTCTCTCTGATCGATGTTTCTAGCTCTCTATCCCTCTCCCTTCCTCTCTGTAAAAAATCAATAAAATATATATTTTTAAAAATAGAGCTAGAAGCATCGAACAGAACATCCAACCTAAAAGGGAAGGGGGGGCAGGGGCGGGTAAGAGATCAACCAAAGGACTTGTATGCATGCATAATCAATGGACAAAGACAGTAGGGGGGTGAGGGCATGTGCTGGGGGTGGGAGCAGCCATGGAGAGGTCAATGGGATAAAAAGGGGCTTATGTAATACTATAAATAATAAAGAATTTAAATTAAAAATTTTAAATAAAAACTAAGCTTTAATATAAAAAAAGGATATAGAAACCATAGCAAGCATAAAAAAGAACCAGTCATTCCCTAGCCAGTTTGGCTTAGTGGATAGAGCATTGGTCCAAAGACTAAAGGGTTCGATTCCAGTCAAGGGTATGTTCGTCAGTTGCAGGCTCAATCCCTGGCCCAAGTTAGGGCATGTGTGGAAGGCAACCAATCAATGTGTCTCTTTCACATCTATGTTTCTCTCTCTATCCTTCCACTCTCTCTGAAAATCAATGGAGAAAATATCTTTGGGTAAGGATTAACAAAAACAACAAAACAAAAAAATGAACCAGTCAGAAATAAAGAATGCAACATCTTAAATGAAGAATACACTAGAAGGAATCAATAGCAGATTAGATGAAGCAGAGGATCAAATCAGCGATTTGGAAGACAAGGTAGTAGAAAACACCCAATCAAAGCAACAAAAAGGAAAATTTCTTAAAATGAGGATAGTTTAAGGGATCTCTATGACACCACCTAGCATAAGAACATCTGCATTGTAGGATATAACAGATGGATAATAGAGAAAGCAAGA
Source organism: Eptesicus fuscus (assembly GCF_027574615.1). NCBI lineage: Eukaryota > Metazoa > Chordata > Mammalia > Chiroptera > Vespertilionidae > Eptesicus > Eptesicus fuscus. The sequence continues at coordinate 33,530,843 of NC_072476.1, forward strand.
GATTGAGACTATTTGAAGAAATAATGACTGAAAACTTCTGTAGGAAAAATACATATAGGTCCATGAAACACAGAGAGTCCCAAACAAGATGAACCCAAGGAGACTTACACCAAGACACATCATAATTAAAATGACAAAGGTTAAAGACAAAGAGAGAATCTTAAAAGCAGCAAGACAAAAGCAGTTAATTACTTACAAGGGATCTCCCATAAGATTGTCATCTGATTTTTCAACAGAAACATTTCAGGCCAGAAGAGACTGACATGAAATATTCAAAGTGATGAAAAGCTAGAACCTACAACTAAGACTACTCTACCTAGCAAGGCTATCATTTAAAATGGAAGGAGCCCTATCCAGTTTGACTCAGTGGATAGAATGTCAGCCTACGGACTGGAAGGTCCCAGGTTCCATTCCATTCAAGGGCATGTACCTAGGTTGCAGGCTCCTCCCTGGCCCGGGCCTTGGTTGGGGTATGTTCAGGAGGCAACCAATAGATGTGTTTCTCTCACATCAATATTTCTCTGTCTTTCACTCTCTCTAAAAATCAATAAAAAAATATTCTCGAGTGAGGATTAAAAATAAATAAATAAATAAATAAATAAATAAATAAATAAATAAAATACAATGAGTGACCTCATCCTATGTAATAAAAGGCTAATATGCAAATAGACCAAACAGCGGAACTGAACAACCAGTTGCTATGATGTGTGCTGACCACCAGGGGGCACAGGTGGAACATGGTGGGCATCAGCAGCAGGCAGCAGAGTGTGGAACATGGCAGGCGTTGGCCGCAGTGGGATGGTGGAGAAGGTGAGTGGGGTGCCAGACCAAGGCAGGCGCCAGTTGCTGTCATCGGGGCAAGTCTCTGGTGGTTACTGAAAATTCTTTGCTCCCGTGCGCCGTGGTCCCACCTGGCACTCACACCTGCTGCTGGCCCCACTTGCACCTGCTGTTGGCACCAGAGCCACCATTCACACCCGCCGCCCACACCAGCACTGCTTGCACCCACTGCTGGTGCCGGCCCTAATTGTCCCTGAGGGCCTCTCCACCTCCCCCTGCTCCTGAGGGGCAATCAGGACAGCAGCCACTGCTCACACCCGCTGATGGTGCCAGCCCCAATCACTCTGCGCCGTCAGTGGGTGCGAGCAGGGCCGGCGCCTTCAGTGTGTAGGAGTGGCAGTGGCGGGAGCAGGGCTGCCAGCAGACAGTGGACCAGGGACCGCGGCGGGAGGGGCCAGGCAGGGGCGCAGAGGATGGGCTGAGACCTGCCCCTGTGCCTACCACAGCCTCATGGCCCACAGTTCCTTTCTAGGTGCACAAATTCATGCACTGGGCCCCTAGTTAAAAAAATAAAATGGAAGGAAAGATAAAGAGCTTTCCAGACAAGAAAAAGCTAAAGGAACTCATTACTACCAAACTAGTATTATACAAAATGTTAAAGGAACTTCAGCCAGAAGAGGAGAGAAAGCTGGCTGTAGCAGAGGCGCCCTTCAGCCAGGAGGAAAAGAGTCTTGGTCAGTACTCCTTTAGGAGTGAGTGGTGGGAGATTTGGCTGAGCCAGCCAGATGCCTGGGCAAGGACACAATACAGAGGCTCTACCACGACTGTCTGCTAGCAGGTAGTCAGTGTTCCAAACAAAAAAAAATGGAGCCACAGATTCCCAAAACTCTCCTCCCATCACTCTTAGCATCAGGTTGAGGAGCAAATTGAGAACTATTACAATAGAATCACTATTTCCCTTGGTAACTGATCCCATGGGGTGTGTGGGGGAAGACTCAGTGGAGATCTCAGGTCACCATTATTGAGAAGGCAAAATAAAATCCATCCTCAAGCAGCCCAGCCACACTGACGGCAGCTACAGAGGTCAGCTCTGGGATTTCATGGAGCCAAACAAAAACAAAACACTTGTGATTAGTGCCATCTACTGGAAAACAGTAGAAAGACCTCTTTATAGAAAGCTGCTAGAGAAACACCAATCCTATATAATGAAAGCATAGTATGCAAATTGTCCCCTCAACTGGGAGTTCATCTGGTAGTTCAACCAGAGGGCAGGGCCGGCTAGGGGAAGAGAGGGACCCTACCACTGGGCCTCTAGTAATATATAGATGCCTAGGCAGAGAAGGAGTCCAGCAAATACCATGACTAACCACTGAAGTGAGGCACTTCAAAAAGGAAATGAAAAATCTCCAGAAAGCAAACTGGGACACATGGAAATATGTGATATGAATGACAGAATTCAAGATTTCAGTTCTGAAAATACTCAATAAGATGTGAAAAAATATAGACAATTTAATGCACTAAAAAAACAAATTAATGAACAAAATGATTACTTTACCAAGGAGATTCAAGCTTTAAAAAAGAATCAGACAGAAATCCTAAAGATGAAGTATTCAATTAAGGAGATCAAGAGATGAACATAGGAAACAGAGCCAATCAGGTGAAGTAATATCAAAGAAATGAATCTAGACATGACATAGAAGGAAGAAGAGAGAGACCTGAGCATTAAATTAAAAAGAAAGAGCTCTATGAGAACTACCTGACTCCATCAGAAAAAGCAACCTAAAATAATAAAAGGGTAATATGCTAATTAGATCGGACAGCCAAACACCTTCCAGATGTCCTTTTGGATGACTTTCCAGACGAAGCCACAGCTGTGAGGGCCAAGGCAAGCCACCATGGCTTCGAGGACCAAGCCCCTTGCACGAAATTTGTGCATCGGGCCTAAAGCCACCAGAATGACCAGAATGACCAGAACAACCGGTGACTAAGACGTGCACTGCGGCCTGCCAACTTCCCGTGACCCCTCCCCCAGCCAGCCCCCAAAATCCCAATCAGGGGCGGGGCCCGCCAGCTAACCTCCTGTGGTCCCTCCCTCCAGCCAGCCCTGATTGAGGTGGGCCAGCCAGACCCCACCTGTGCACAAATATGTGCACTGTGCCTCTAGTATAAGAATAATAGGCATACCAGAAGACAGAGGGAGAAAGAAATGGAGAGCCTAGTCAAACAAATAGTGGATGGTAACTCTCCAAACCTACAGAAAGAACTAGATCCTCAAATCCAAGAAGGAAACAGAACACAGTTACTTTAATCCAAAGAGGCCCTCTCCAAATGGGGTTCATTCCAGGGGCACTAGGATGGCTCAACATACGCAAATCAATCAATGTAATACACCATATTATCAAAAGAAAGGATAAAAATAAAATTATCAATAGCTGTAGAAAAGGCATTTGATAAGCTACAAAATCCAGTTATGATTAAAACATTCAAGACAATAGGAATATAAGGAAAGTACTTCAACAAAATAAAGGCCATATATGACAAACCCTCAACCAATATCATACTCAACAGTGAAAAACTGAAAGCTTTTCCTCTAAAATCTGTAACAAGGATGCCTACTCTTACCACTCTTATTCAACATAGTTCTGGAAGTTCTAGCCAGAGCAGTAAGGCAAGAGAAACAAATAAAATTCATCTAAATCAGGAAGGAAGACCAAAGGAAAAAGTAAAGGCGTCAAAAGAAGCAAAAGCATATAGCTGTCACAACCCACAAGATGAAAAGGTTAGAAAAGCCAGAAATGGTAGTAGCTAAGAGTGGAAATGATGGCATATGACAAAGAGCTCAGACCTACAATAGGTGGTCTCAGAGTGTGTACCATGGAATGTCTTCTGAGAGATTCCTATCCCAAATACTAGGTCTCACACATTGGATGTCACAGATCACTCTTTTTTTTTCTTAGATCACTCTTATTTGGCCACTCCCAACCATTCTCTACACTCACAGCTCATCACCTGTTCATATGCAGTGATTGAAGCACCACCACATGGGTCAGGTAACCAGGCCCTAGAGCATGAGTACCCACCCTCTAACCCCAGTGTGTCACTTATAGTCTGTAAATGTACTTTCACTTTATTTTTTAAATATATTTTTATTGATTTCAGAGAGGAAGGGAGAAGGAGAGATAGAAACATCAATGATGAGAGAGAATCATTGACCGGCTGCCTCCTGCATGCCCCAACTGGGGATCGAATTCTACAACCTGGGCATGTGCCTTTGACCAGAATTGAACCCAGTACCCTTCAGTCCACAGGCTGAGACTCTATCCATTGGGTCAAACTGGCTAGGGCTGTACTTTTACTTTAAACATTGATTTTAAGAATGGCATAGATAAGAGGTTTGAACAAAGATATATAGATGCGAATATAGACAGTACAAGGAGTGGTTCCAATTTGTGATTTAACATGAACATATTTTAGCAACAAAACTTGTTTTCAAAGGGAACTAGGTGAAGGAAAGTGGTTTAATATAACTTCACGTTTTCTGTTTGTCATAATAGACTTCAAATATCAGGATTTCAAAGTATGGCCTGCTTTAAACAATAGTGCAAAATATAAAGTAGATTTAGGAAAATATAGCTGAGATGTGTATTATTGCTAGAAAACCAAACAAATTTACATTTTAACATAAAAGGCAACATTTTTAAAAGGCCAGCCGAGACCGGTTTGGCTCAGTGGATAGAGCGTCGGCCTGCGGACTCAAGGGTCCCAGGTTCGATTCCGGTCAAGGGCATGTACCTTGGTTGCGGGCACATCCCCAGTGGGGGGTGTGCAAGAGGCAGCTGATTGATGTTTCTCTCTCATCGATGTTTCTAACTCTCTATCCCTCTCTCTTCCTCTCTGTAAAAAATCAATAAAATATATATATAAAAAATAAATAAAAAAAAATAAAAGGCCATTTTAGTGCAATTTAAAAATATCTTCTTGCCCGGCCGGCATGGTTCAGTGATTGAGCATCGACCTCTGAATCACGAGGTCACGGTTAGATCCCAAGTGAGTGAGTCTCACTCATCATTGATGTTTCTGTCTCTCTCTCCCTCTCCTTCCCTTTCTGAAATCAATAAAAAATATTTAAAAAAAATAAAAATATCTTCTTTGTGACTTTTAAATATTATTTATGGACAAGTTTATTTTTATAAAATCTGTTTAAATTTTGGATTTTTTTCCTTTAAGTATTTCTTGGCCTCTTGGGAAAAATGATTATTAATACAATGAATTTTTATTGTGAAGCAATATAATTAAACATAAGTCATAAAATTTATATTGCTTGTATGAAATATATCTGATTTCTATGCTATTTTTCTTTATTCATTTTACATACCTCATTGCTTCATATTCTTCTTCTTACAGTTTTATGGCACATATAGCCATAACTACAGCCTCAAATTGTCTACAGCTAATTTTTAAAAATATATTTTTTTATTGCTTTCAGAGAGAGGAAGGGAGAGGGAGAGAATCATAAATGATGAGAGAGCATTATCGATCAGCTGCCTCCTATATGCCCCCTACTGGGAATCAAATCCACAACCCAGGCATGTGCCCTGACTGGGAACCTAACCGTGAGCTCCTGGTTCATGGATTGATGCTCAACCACTGAGCAACACCGGCCGGGCTAGAGATAATTTTTGAAGTATCAAAATAAGTTTTGTTCTTAAATCTTTTCCTTTTATAATTATATACAATTGTATAATTTATAATTGCATCAGCTTAGCTGATTAACAGTCTCAAGGTGCTATAGAGCAAATGTGCATTATCTCAAGGGGTAAATATACTTCATAGACAATCACAAGTTCTCCTGAAGCCATGAATAGTTTCATTCATAAACCAGCAGCATCACCACACCACCTGGTCACAGTCTCATAGTCCTGGGAAGCAGGCCTTTGTACAAAGCTAAAATCCTTTTTTCCTGGTAGACTGCTGCCATTGGTTTAAAACAGGATCTGTACTGATCTCTCTAGGAACTGGCTGAAGCCCTTAAATTCTACTTTTGGCAACATCAAATGGGATGTTAATGATTGAGGCTATTGTGCCCAAAAGAAGACCAATCCCACATTTTCTTAAAAACTCCAATGTTGGATCCTTATAGATAGGAACAATGTTTTTGACCTAGTAGAAGCCAAAATAAGCCATGTTGAAATCTCTATCACATCCCAAAGTTGCTGTAAATAAGCCATGTTGAAATCTCTATCACATCCCAAAGTTGCTGAGGCCCTGTAGCCCCAAGTCTTCCTTCTTAATGATGTATCTTGCTTAATTCATAGAGGATGGTTGCTCCTCAGGCTGACAAAACAGGAATAACCATAATTACTGTGCAACATCCAGGGTGTTTCACAACTTGGCGGGAGGGGGAAGACATGTTGCCTAAGAAACTTACGGTACTGGCAGAACAAGAGTATCTACCTGCAGCCTGGCCAGCATGACTCAGTGGCTGAGTGTCAATCTATGAATTAGGAGGACATGGTTCAGCTCCCAGTCAGGGCACACGCCTTGGTTGTGGGCTCAATCCCCAGTGTGGGGCATGCAGGAGGCAGCTGATCAATGATCTCTCTCATCGTTGATGTTTCTATCTCTCCCTTCCTCTTTGAAATCAATAAAAATATTGTTAGGTTTGATCAAATAATTGAACCAATACCCCCTTCCCTGGGAACTGACCTTTAGGCCACTTCAGAATGGATATTCCACTTGCTTACACCACATTCCACTTGCTAAGACCATTATCTCTCCCCTCCAGAGTTTCCCAGAATCCAGACCTGAACAGAGAATTCTCCTCCCAGAGAAAACCTGCCTAGAGTCCTTTAAAAATCTCTGACTCCCCGTCTTTGGAGGCTGGTACTGTTTTGGGGCTCAGCCCATCTGGTATCCAGATGATCTAATTCTATATAATCTAATCTAATAATAGACAAATATGCAAATTGGCCGCACCTTCGCTACACCTAAGCCACGCCCACCAGCCAAGCCACGCCCACCAACCAATCAGGACGAGTATGCAAATTGCCCCAACAAAGATGGCGGCTGATTTGCATATCAAGACAGTGTCGAAAGAAGCCAAGAGCTGCAAAGGGGAGTAAAGCTTCGAAGAAGCAAGCAAGCCAGGGGGGCGGGGGGAGGAGAAGGGAGGAGCGAAGTCAGGGCCGTGGGCGAAGGGAAACGAAGGCGGGCTGGAGGAGAAGGCGGGGCCGGCGGCAAGGGCGGAGCGAAGGCGGGGCCGGGGCCGAAGGGAAACACGGGCCGGTCTGGAGGAGAAGGCGGGGCCGGTGACAAGGGCGGGGCGGAGGTGGGGCCGGGGGCGAAGGGAAACGCGGGCGGGCTGGAGGAGAAGGCGGGGCCGGTGACAAGGGCGGGGCGGAGGTGGGGCCGGGGGCAAAGGGAAACACGGGTGGGCTGGAGAAGGCGAGGTGGGCGGCAAGGGCGGGGCGGAGGCGGGGCCGGGGGCGGAGGCGGGGCCGGGGGGCGAAGGGAAAAGCAGGCGGGCCGGAGGAGAAGGTGAGGCGGGCGGCAAGGGCGGGGCGGGGCGGAGGCGGGCGACAATGGCGGAGCAAAGGGAAATGCGGGCGGGCTGGAGGAGAAGGTGAGGCGGGTGATAAAGGCGGAGCGGAGGCGGGCCGGGGGCGAAGGGAAATGCGGGAGGGCCGGAGGAGAAGGCGAGGCGGGCGGCAAGGGAGGAACGGAGGCGGGGTAGAGTGCAGCAGGAAATCCCATTGCAGGAATTTTCCTGCAACGGGAAAGCTAGTAAATATAATAAAACCCTAATATGCAAATCGACTGAATGGCAGAACTACTGGTCGCTATGACATGCACTGACCACCAGGGGGAGGTGACTGGTGGCAGCAATCAGGGAGGCAGGGCCAGCCAGCAGGCCACGCCAGGCCACCAGCCAAGGCAGGTGCCAGCAGAGGACCCCTGATTGCCCCACCTGCCAGTCACCCCATAAATGGCCAGGCCTAGGGACCCTACCCTGTATATTGGGAACAATCTCTTAGATTTAAAAATTAAAACCTGGCAAGGCTACCTTAACACTGAAAAAAACAGGATGATGCAGCAATGACATGCATGGACTCTGGCTTGCACATTTTGTGGTCAGCCCTGATTCTGACACTTATAATTGTGTGACAAAGCCAATTACTTAACTTCTCTCTGCTTCAGTTTTTCCACCCATAAGATGGGGGAAATGGTACTACTGCCTCAGAAGGATCATGTTATGTACTACTTTTTATAATCAGGGCAAAATATGTAGCTGCCCATACAACAGCAAGATGCCTTTCACCTGTATGAAAAGTATGGTCATTGGTGCATTCAGTGTCACGGATTGTGAGAGGGATGTCCGACTGCCGGTTTAGGCCTGACATCCCCCAAAGGGTCCTGGATTGGGAGAGGATGCAGACTGGGCTGAGAGACCTCTCCATGCTCCCCCCTCCCCCTCCCCCCATTCATAAATTTCATTCACTGGGCCTCTAGTAAATTTATAATCCTATAATCCCTTACCACTTTGGCCTCGTGCGTTCCTCCTTCAAAAAAAATTTTTTTTAAAGAAAGAAAACTAGACCCATAGGGTTGGACCTCAATAGGTATCCTCCTTGCAGTCGAGGGTAAGGGGATTCTCCTTTTAGAAGGAGGTCCCTTGGCCCTGTGGGGGCTTTATGTGCTGTGGGGACTTGATAAACAAGTTTCCAGTTAACATTAGTTTATCCTTGTCAATAATTGCAAATGTTCTGGGGGTTGTTTTGAGAATTCATTTCCCAGACATCTGATTGGACCCTGTAGCTTAGTGGACATCAGTGTGTCAGATTGGGGGTACAGAAAATATTGTTAGAAGTCTTTGGATATATCAGAGATAGGACAGAATTATTTAGTTTATTGATATACTAGAGGCCCGGTGTATGAAATTTGTGCACGGGGGTGGGGTGGGGGGTGTCCTTCAGCCCAGCCTGCACCCTCTGCAATCTGGAACCCAGGACTGCTGGTTCCCAACTGCTCGCCTGCCTGCCTGCCTGATTGCCCCTAACCGCTCTGCCTGCCAGCCTGATCACCCCCTAACCACGCCCCTGCCAGCCTGACTGATGCCTAACTGCTCCCCTACTGGCCTGGTCCCCCACAACTGCCCTCCTCTGCCGGCCCAGTCACCCCTAACTGCCCTCCCCTGCAGGCCTGATCGCCCCCAAATGCCCTCCCTTGCAGGCCTGGTCTCTCCCAACTGCCCTCCCCTGCTGGCCTGATTGTCCACAACTGCCCTCCCCTGCCAACCATCTTGTGGTGGCCATCTTGTGTCCACCTGGGGGCAGCCATCTTTGACCACATGGGGGCGGCCATCTTGTGTGTTGGAGTGATGATCAATTTGCATATTACCTCTTTATTATATAGGATTGGTTGGATGTAATATGACAGCAAAGTTCTGTAAGGATCTTGTATAAGAGCCTCAAAACTGACCAGTTATTAGTCTGATTAACAAATAGGGTGAGGTTGGTGTGAGGAAAGTCGCTAGAAATTGAAAGGAGGTTTACTAAAAAAGCACTAGTCTTTTCAAAATTATTTTGGGACCCTACTAGTAGAGTTAGATTTAAGTTGAGGGCTATAGATTGAAACTGAGGAGGGAGGGCTCTTGTGGTCAGCTGTGTAGGCAGATCCAGCAATCAGAAAGTTAATTTCCAGCAGCAATGATATTGGAAACGTTTAGTAGTATATTAGTCTTCCATTCTTTTCATAGGGGTCTTGAGAATGGTAGGAATATGAAAACAAGAAGGACAAATATTGTTGGTTAAAATTTTATATATATATAAATATATATATATATATATATATATATTATATATATATTTTATTGATTTTTTACAGAGAGGAAGGGAGAGGGATAGAGAGCCAGAAACATCGATGAGAGAGAGACATCGACCAGCTGCCTCCTGCACACCCCCCGGGGGATGTGCCCGCAACTAATGTACATGCCCTTGACCGGAATCGAACCTGGGACCCTCCAATCCACAGACCGACGCTCTATCCACTGAGCCAAACCGGTTTTGGCTATATATATATTTTATTGATTTTTTACAGAGAGGAAGGGAGAGGTACATGCCCTTGACCGGAATCGAACTTGGGACCTTTCAGTCCGCAGGCCGACGCTCTATCCACTGAGCCAAACCGGTTTTGGCTGTTGGTTAAAATTTAAATAATTTGAGTGGAGTGGAGGACCTGGGACTTTATTTGATAAGGATTAAATCCAACAAGGACAGAAAAATTCTCTTCCCGGTGGATGGAGGCTGGGCACACCGACAGGTTAGGAGAAAGAGTGTCAGAAATATGAGAGAGAATCACACCAAGGCCCAGCCATTACATGACTTACTTGTAACAGGTTCTTGAAAAGGAGTTAGAGGCCCTCGTTGGGTTCATGAGAGTAGGTCTCAGGTTGTGGTTTCTGTGGGGACTCACAGGAAATATGTTTAATTTGACATCTGTGAACGGGACTGGCTACATTCCTGGGCGCTTTGCTGCAGTTGGGGTGCTCAGTCGGACTTGATGTGGGCCCTTCCATCTGGGCTGTAGCTGGGACTTAGGACAGTCGTCCCGCCAGGTTTTTAAATAGACCTGGTTTAACTTCTTTGTCCTAGATTAACGGTGTGAGACATCAGCTGGAAGATCTGAGAAAGGCCTCTGCCGTAGGTGAGTTAAAAGGGGCTAACTTTTCACTTTTCTTTAGGACTTTGAGGTTCCTTGGCATAGCTTGGCTAGAGTCCTTTTTAGGGTTTGATTAGCTTTTTCTACCTTATTTGAGGATTGAGGTCTCCATGAGTATAAGCGATAGGTGATTCCTAAGCATGAGCTAGCTGTTATGTAATCTGGGCTACAAAAGAGGGTCCATTGTCACTCTGGAAACTTCTTGGTAGTCCAAACCTAGATAAGATTTTTCTAAGTAAGTACTTGGCTATTTTAGTAGCTTTTTGTGTTCTGGTAGGAAAGGCTTCAATCCATCCAGTAAAAGTGTTTACAAATACTAGCAAATATTTAAATCTAGCTTTAGGAGGCACCGGAGTGAAATCCATTTGCCAACCTTTCCCAGGGTATGTACCCTGGTTTGTATTGGTGCCAGGAAGGGAGGAGGAGGAAGGCAACTCGAGATTATTTTCAGAGCGGAGTGTATACTCGGGCCACTTCCTGTACTGTTTTATAACGCGCTCATATCATAACCAGCTGGGAGACAAGGATGACAAGAACACCTCTCCTTATGTGGGTGCCATTATGGAGCATTTGAGGTAACAAATGTTTATTATCCCTTGATATCCAGCCTGCCGGTCTCTAGAGAATCCATTTTTTAAGGCCCCAAAGATTTCCTCGGTGATGCAGAAGGGGCCTTCTGGTTGCTGAGGGAAGTCAGGGAGCAGAGCTGCCTTTAGGGTGAGTGAGGAAGACCATGCTGCTATATTAGCTTCCCGACCTACCAATGTAATGCCTTTGGTTATATCTGTGTTCCCTTTTGGTGGCCCTGGCAGTGTATCACTGTTATTTCTTGCGTCAGTGTTACAGTTGCCAGGAGTTCTAAATTCCTATATGGTGTTTTAGGGGGGAGTTTTTAGCTGTTCAGGGTCCTCTTTCTTCCCAAATAGTAGCATGGGCATGTAATATTAGAAACCCATACTTTGAGTCAGTGTAGATATGAACTCAGATGTTTTCCCCTAGTTGTAAGGCCTTAGTGGGTGCTATGAGTTCAGCTTTTTGGGCCGAAGTCGTAGGGGGCAGGCTTTTGCCTTTGTTGTTTCTTGAAGGCTGACAATGGCACACCTGCCTTTTTGACCCCATTTTGTGTAAAATGATTGCCATACGTAAACTATTCTGCATCAGGTTTAGGCAAAGGTTCATCTTTTAGGTCAGGCCTGCTGGACTTGTTCAATAGTTTCTATGCATTGGCGTGTGACCTGGTGGGCTACCCTCCTATTACCAGGAGGGGAGTAGGATTGAGAGTTTGGCAAGGCTTGAGGGTTAATTCAGGAGAGTCAAGGAAGAGAGCCTGCTATTTAAGCCTTCCTCCCGGGAGCCACTGATAAACCCTTTATTTACTTGATGGGGGGCTTGTGCTTTTAGTGGCTGTCCTAGGTAAGTTTATCCACCTCTCCTACGAGGAGAGCAGTGGCAGCTACAACTGGTTAACAATGTGGCCAGCCGGCTACGATAGCAGCATCCAGCATTTTGAAAAGTAAGCTAGGAGTCCAATTTAAATTTCGGGTGGGGACTCCAAGCGTTATTTCCTATCTTTCTGCTGTATACAAAGTAACCCGTTTTTCTTTCTTTTTTTAAAAAAATATGGAACGCTTCACAAATTTGGGTGGTATGCTAATCTTCTCTGTATCGTTCAAATTTTAGTGTATGTGCTGCCGAAGTGAGCACAGGAACCTGTTTTTCTAAATTTGGCAGCCCTAAGCAGATGCACTGCTCAGTTTCACTATTAATTCCTTAAAGGCACGTTGGCATTCAGGGGTCCAGTCTATTGGCCCTTTGCTGTCTTCTTTTAAAAGCCTTATGTAGAGGGTTAGCAATTAGCCCCAAACCTGGTATCCGCAGGTGGCAGAAGCCAGCGATTCCTAAAAATTCTCCAAGCTGTTGTTTACTTTTTGGGATTCTGAGAGCCAGTATGGCTTGCTTCTTTTGGGGTGACAGGGTCTGGGCTTCTGAGGTAAGTAGGTACCCTAGATATTGGACCCCTGGAAGGTTATTTGGGCCTTTTGGGGAGATACTTTATATCCTCTATTTACGAGGAAGTTTAAAATTCCAGGATGGAATTTTTATCTGAGTTCTCTCTTAGTACTAGAAATTAATTATTATCACCATATTGTGGCTCAAGGATTTCCAAACAAATGGGGACTGTTCCTAAAGCCCTGAGGGAGTACAGTCCATGAATATGGGCAAGTCTCCCGAGTTTGGGGGTTCGTCCATTCAAATGTGAACAAGTACTGGGAATCAGGGTTCAGAAATAGGCATCCTTTAAATTGAATACAGCAAAATATTTGGCTTCTCCTGGGATTTAAGGCAGTGTATGGGTTTGGAACTATAGGATGTACCGGAATTACAGCCTTATTTACAGCCCTGCGGTCTCTCACAAACTGGCATTTGCCATTTGGCTTTTGTACTAGGAGAAGAGGGGTAATGCCTGGGGACTGGCAGGGCCTGAGAAGCCCAGGCTTTAGATATGTATATATTTAATGAGAGGGCCAATCCCTTTTATAGCCTTAGGTGTTAACAGGTGCTGTCTGTGTTTAGGGGAGGGTGGCTGTGGTTTTGCTCCTATTGCCCTGCCTGGTATTCCTCAGCATTGACTGAGCAGAGGACAGATTCTAGAACAAGCATCTCAAACTCGTGGCCCACGGGCCGCATGCAGCCCACAATGAATGTTTTTGTGGCCCAGTCAATATAACGGTATGTAAGAAGCGTTTTAATAAAAATTTCGTAACTTCATTTTTACAATATCCTGTTATACATAATTATTAATAACGAACTATCATGTTCGCTAATGACTGATTACTATAAAGGTGTTGCAGTCATTTCCCTTACGGGCCTTAGGCGCGGGCTGCACCGTTTCTCTCCACTAATACTAGCGGCGAATATTTCAGTAGCCCATTGCCACGCCAGCCTTGTACTGACTTGTTTGGTGTGAGCAACAGGAAGTATTTCGCTTTTGGAGAACAAGAAAAATAGGTTTATTTGTATTACACTTATTAATTTGTGCAGTTACTCAGTGTCTGGTAAGTTAATGTTCAAGAAAAAAAATATTAATTTTTATTAAAATGTTCTATTATTTTATGTTAATGATCACTTGTTTATTGCAGCCCTTTGTATTCAAGCATGTCTCTATGGAAATAAACCTACTTTCTATGAAAATGGAAGCGTTTGGTTTTTTTTTTTGCGGACCACATAAACTTAAAAACTTGTTTATTTGGCCCGTGTTAGCCTTTCGAGTTTGACAAGCTTGTTGTAGAATATTATTAAGTTTTGGTTCGGGGTGAGAAGTTAGGTTGGCCATCAGGAGTAACAATGAGAGTTTATTATCTTCTATGGTCACTTCTAGACTAGACAAGCTGACCCTCCCTAATAAGGGAATGGAGCACCCTGGAACTACAAGAAAATTAGGACTAAAAGTGATATTCCTGAGGCAGCAGCCGAGGGGTTGAATGAAATGGTAGCATTGAGGATGCCCATTCACCCCAGTGATCCAATAGGTTTTGGAAGAAAGAGGCCCTGGTGAGTGAGTCAGAGCAGAGCAAGCAGTCCCTATGTCTAATGAAAATGAATGGGCTTACCTGTCTCATCAAGGGCCACCAGGAGACTCCTCTGGTGTGATGGTTTCAGCCGGTCGGTGGGGGCAGTAGGAGGCCTCAGGCACCATCAGTTCTCAGGTGTTTTAAACATCTTTGGTTTGGAGGCACTAAGTTCCCTTGGAAGCCTGGGACACTCACTTTTCCAAAGGCCTTTCCTCGTGCCGATGGGGCATGGTCCTGGAGGGAGTCGGTCCTGCGTTAGTGGTAGGCACTCCTTTAGGTGTCCTTCTTGTCTACAGGAATAGCATAGGATTTAAAGCTGCAGCTATCAAGTGATTATGCCTTTTGTTTCCATCTGGTGGCTTTTTGCTCTTCCTCTTCCCTGCCTTGGTTGTTAAAAACACTGAAAGCTATCTCTCTCAGTTGCTCAGTGAGGGTCTGGGGTCCCAAGGCTAGTTTTTGTAACTTTCTCGTGCTGACAGGGGTTGCCTCCTGGATAAAAGACATTTCCTGAAAAGGCATTTCCTGAAGTGCTGGGCGTGTAGGGCCCTTAACAGACTCAAGGGGGTTTTGTGTACTTTCCTAATGCTTTTGTTAATCACTCCAGGAAAAGGGAGGAGTTAAATCTTTTTTTTTTTTTAAAGTAACCTTTTTTATTTTGTTATAATTAACAGGCTTAATAGTATATTTTGTCATGCCTTCTATGAGATAAGTAACTACTAGTGTACCGGTTAATAATGCGGATTTTGTAATAAAAGAAAACACAATAATTTCAAGAGAAACATCTAAAGTGCTTTATTCAAAGTAATGTCCATCGCTAGCTACACATTTCCTCCACCTTTCAGGTAATTTGTGGATACCGTCCCAACAGAACTTTTCTCGTTTTGAGGCAAACCATTCAGAGACCCAATTTTCCACTGTGTCGTATGTTTTGAAGTGCTGCTCAGAAAGTGCATGTGCCATCGATCGGAACAAGTGGTAATCTGAAGGGGCAAGGTCTGGTGAATATAGCAGGTGTATTAATAGTTCCCAGGCAAGATCTGTTAACATGTCTTTAACTAGTGTTTTTATTATTATTATTATTATTATTATTATTATTATTTTTATTGTTTAAAGTATTACAAATAATAAGTACATATGTGTCCTTCTTTAACTGGTTTTGAAGTGTGTGATGGTGCGTCATCATGAAGCAAAATTACTTTGCCGTGTATTCTGGCACATTCTGGTCAGTTCACGATCAAAGCATGGTTCAAATTGATTATTTGTTGTCGGTATCGATCAGTATTAACAGTTTCACTTGGTTTTAGAAGCTCATAATACACCATACCTTCTTGATCCCACCAAACCGCAGAGCATTGTCTTCTTTCAAAAGCTTTTTGGCCTTGCAGTCGATGTTGATGGTTGACCTGGATCAACCCATGATTTTGTGCATTTGGGATTCTCAAAATAAATTCACTTTTCATCGCCAGTCACAATTCGATGCGAAAAAGACTTTCTTTCATGCCATTGAAGCAACATTTTACTGATGACTTTTCGGTTTTCCATTTGTCTTTCATTCAGTTGATGTGACACCCATTTTCCTTCCTTTAAAATCTTTTCCGTTGCTTGTAAAGGATCAAAATTGTTTGCTGAGCAACGTTTAATCTTTCTGCAAATTGTTTTTTAGTTTGACATGCATCTTCATCCACTAATACTTGTAATTGTTGGTCTTCAAACTTTTTTGGTTGACCTGGACGTTCTTTGTCTTTCACATTGAAATCATCACTTTTAAAGCATTTAAACCAGGGTTCACAAGTATCTTGAGATGGAGCATGTTCACTATAAGCTTCCCGAAGTATCCAGCAGCACTTTTCTTCAAAATAAAGTAATGAATTAAAACTTCCCACAAATGCTCTTTTTTTTTTTGGCATGAAATTCGACATTTTTAAGCGTAAAAATATCTATGATGTTAACACCTTCAGCAAATTTGACATATGAAGTTTTGAAGCTTGTTGTCAATACAAAAAAATAGCATACATATCAAATCGCATATACTGTATATCAACATATGTGTAAACCCATCTATTAAAAAAAAAAATCCGCATTATTAACCACTGCACCTAGTATAAAGGTCCAGCGGTCCTTTCCCTCTTGTTCTTCATCTGTCCCAGTTTGATAGACTTAATTAGGGTCCTGATCTGGGATTGCATCTCCCCCAGTCTATATATGCAGTGTTGATTTAGCATGATGACTGGCTAATTTATCAGGATAAGCCCTAGCCTCTTCTATATGCACTGCTTTTCATTTACAGTGCAGCAGTGGAAGAGAACAGTCTGTAAATCACTTCATTAGGTCATAATGTTATTGATGAGTTTGTGTGCTTGTCTCCTGAGATAAAAGAATTTAGACCAGGGACACTGATAAAAGCAAAGGCATATTTATTGAGGTTCTACAGAGGGTGAGAGCACTGAGATAGGGCCTCAGGTTCTATGCCCCAAAGGTGGGGTTTAAATCAGGGTGTCGGTTGGCTGGCTTTAAACTTTTTTGGAATACTGATGTCCGGGTATATGTTAGCAACTCGAATCGTTCTGGGATTATGCAACACTTATTATGAGATGCAGGAAGGGACTTTCCCAGCTAGTTATTGAGACTGTCAAAGCTTTAAAGTTCATGAATGAGCTGTTATTGATGGCTTGGCTTTGGATTTAAAAAAAAAAAATTAGCCCTAGTCGGTTTGGCTCAGTGGATTCCAGTCAAGGGCACGTACTTCAGTTGCAGGTTCCCTGGCCCTGGGCCTGGTGTGTACAGGAGGCAACCAATCGAGGTATCTCTCACATCAATGTTTCTCTCTGTCTCTCCCTCTTCTTCCCACTCTCTCTACAAATCAATGGAAAAATATACTCAGGTGAAGATTAACCAAAAAAATTTTTTAAAAGAACACTTATAAAAAATATTTAAAAGAAGTCAGGGTAGTTCTTAGACCATTGTTTTAGAATTACCTGTTGATAACTGCCATAATTCTGGCGGGGTTTAACTTGATAGAGCAATTTGTTCTGGTAGGGCTTGACTCGATGGTGTAATTTTGGGGAACATTTTATTCTACCTGTTTCAGTAAAGCAGTGTGGTTAAACCCCTGTGTGAATTTGCTAGGATCTTTGGAAAACCAACCCAGTTTTTATTTGCAAAGGGCCAGATCAGACATAGAAAAGGAAACGTGTATCCAAATAATTTCTTTACCAGGCTTCCTGTTAGATACTTCCCTCAGAGACAACATGCTAGGGTTTGGATGATTTTGAGTTCCCTTCCTGGTAGTGACAGGGCTACAAGTTAGGGTGAGTGCCCCGGCCAGCGGGGTCTTCTAACAGGGGTACCGAGGCGGCACACCTAAGAGAATGAGAGACAGACAAGGGACGCAAAGAATGGAAGCAAGACAAAAGGGTTTCTGACCAAGCCTCAAAATTTTATTTTTTACAGCGTTCCTTATATGTGGTTTCTAGAAGGGGAGATGCCTAGGAGGGGTGGGGGCTGAACGGGTCATGTGGACTTAGATAATTGGCTAAAGTCGTAAAGGGTGCTGACTATAGATAAAGGGTGTGGCGGTTGAAGGGCAGCTACAGAAGGAATGCTTTGTTCTCAGGCAAGAGGAAGTGGGCCTAGTTTCCATGAGTTTCTGTTTCAGTAACTTACTGAAGGTCAGAGTTAATCCTTTGACCAACTCTTGGCTCCTGACATCTCCTCCCTCTCTGTTTAAGAAACGGGAGTGGGCATTAATTGACCGAGGAGACATTGACCTGGTTCCTCCCATGGGCTTTGCATACCCACCGTGCGTGGCTCTTGACATCCTTTGGGGAGGAGTGGCAGAGCCATTATATTTATCGATGTCAACCTCTATGCAAACCAGGTATACTCTCAGGGAAATCCAGAGGAGGTTGGAAAAATATCCCAACCTTCCCTTGCAATGCTTTGCTCTGCACCCGGTTCGATACCCATACCTCTGGCTCTGGCTAGAGCGTAGGTAAGCATCCCTCTGGTTAAGATGCTGTCCCCGTAGGGAAGGAGCGAGTCTGGGTCCGGAGGTGCTCGAACTCTTGGTAAACCAAGTCCCACCTATCGGCCATTTCCAGGCGTTGATAATGAATCTAAATGGGTTTTGCTAAAGCTGAATCTATTTGCTGTTTTACGAGGTCGGTTATTTTTCTAAATGCCCAAGGGCCAAATGTAAGAATAAGGAGAAAACCAACAAGGGGACCAAGGATGGGGAGGAGGTAGGGGAGGAGTCCATTAAGTCCACTCCAGAGCGGGTTCTCAAATAGCTCTTTTCGTCTCTTGACGAGGTCTTCTTGTAGCTTCTTGATCTTGTCTCGGACAATGCCAGACTTGTTGGTGTAGAAGCAGCATCGTTCCTGTAGAGCCAAACATATCCCTCCCTGTTCTACCGTGAGTAAATCTAACCCTCTACTATTTTGTAATACGACTTCTGCTAAAGAATCAATTTGGTCCTGAAGATCACTAATGGTCCCTGAAAGAGCTTGGACATCATCAATTAATTGATTAGAGAGTTTTGTGTAGGAGTGTATTGCTACTCCTAGACCTGCTGTGCTGGAAGCTACGGCTCCAGAGATAATTGGACAGCCCGTTTACTACGCCCAGCAATGTAATCAAGGCTAGGCAAGGGGACAGGCTGAGTGTTCCATGGAGAGGTTGTAGGTTCTAGATGTCCAGCGGCCAATTGCTCCTTTACTAACTTTGAGGCAGCTGTAAGTTTCTCGTTAGTTAATGGCCATTGATCTACCCACACAGGGGAATCAGATTTCCATTTGATCTTATCTGCGTGGGGTACAGGAAAGTCAATGACCGTCATGGAAAATTTTGATTTCCTAGTCCTAATCGGTCATTTTTGGGTGTTATAGAAAGTGGTTGTTTGATGCCTTGATTATTTTTTCCTAGTCCTTGTCCTGGTAAAAAGCCTTGGTTAAGCATTTGTTGGGTAATAATTTCATTGGGGCTACACATAATGAGCTTTAATTGAGATAGAATGTCTCGTCCCCATAGGTTAACAGGTAGTCCTGGGACAATATAAGGTTGGACTTGCCCTGAGTTACCCTCAGTATCTTTCCAGGTTAGGATTTTTGCGCTCTGTTTTGGGTTGGTAGGTTGGCCAATGCCTTTAAGATGTGTTACAGAGGCTTCACAGGGCCAACTGGGGGGCCAGTATCGGGCCGATATTACCGTGGCGTCTGCCCCTGTATCTACTAAACCTTTAAAAAATTTTCCGTCTAATTCAAGAGTGAGTAGTGGCCTCTCAGTGGTAATCTGTTGAACCTAATAGATATCAGAGGAACCGAAGGCAGAATCCAACCTAGGTTGTTGAATATTACTTTTATTGGTGGAGTTTAGGGGAAGTAAGATAAGCTGAGCTATTCTTTGTCCTTTGGAAATGTATATGGGCCCTGAGGGGGCTGAAGCTAGAATGGTAATCTGTCCTGTGTAATCATTGTCAATGACCCCTGGGGTAACCTGAAGGCCGGCCAAGGATGAACTACCACGCCCTAAGATCAAACCAAATGTTTCTGGAGGCAAGGGTCCAAAAGCCTCAGTGGAAATAAGTTGAATGCCTTGATCTGGTATTAATATTGTATCGAGGCGGAACAGAGGTCCAGTCCTGTGCTTCCTGGGGTGTCGTGGCAGAGGGAGCTGATGCCTGGGCGGGAAGAATCTGTTGCGGGACGAACCTGATGGATGGCCCCTTGGTTCGGTACCGTATTCGGGGCCCGGGGCTGGCCCCTCGAGGAGTTTCCCTGCCGGGGTGGAAGGGCTTTACCCTCGATATCTGTTTTTGAGTGACATTCCTTAGCCCAGTGGAGACCGCATCGGCACCGAGGGCAAGCGGTCTTTGGGGTAGCCCGTGGTTGTTTGCCACTGGGGCAATACTTTATGAAGTGTCCTGGCTGTTTGCAATTAAAGCAGGTTTTTTGTTGTGTATTTGGCTGTTTTGGGGTAAAATTTTCTAGAGCCGCTCCTATAGCCAATCCAATGGCGTGGGAGGTACCTATACCGGAGCAGAGTTTAATATAATCAGAGAGATTGCCACATCGATGAGGTCTTATCGTCTCTTGACAGATAGGGTTAGCATTCTCATAAGCGAGATGCTTCACAAAGGCACTTTCCGTTTCACTTCCCCCCACTAATCTTTCAGCGGCGTCCGTGAGGCGGCTGATAAAATCACTGTAAGGCTCTTCTGCTCCTTGGCGAATTTTGGCTAGCGAGGTAGTGGCAGAATCCTTAGGGGGGAGACAGCGCCAAGCCTTAAGACCGGCGATTTGGATTTGCGCTAGTAAACCAGGGGGAAATTTGGCCTGGAGTTCATTGGTTTCATAGGGGGGTCAACCAAGAAGTTTATCTCTGGTCCACGAGCGGGAGCTTTTACTTTCATTATTACTTTGGGCTGTTTCTCGGCAGTTTTCAACAAAGTCTGTACGCCAAAGGACATAATCACCTCCTGAGAGCGTGGCTCGAGCTAAGGATAGCCAGTCATTAGGTGTGAGCCATTTGTCACTTGAGCTTTCGAGAAGGGCGATGGTAAATGGGGCCGTAGGGCCATAGTTACTGACCGCGGCTTTAAGATCTTTAAGATGTTTAAGATTAAGGCGGCGGTATTTTTGTTCAGATGTGTTACTCTGGCTAGGGTTGGGGTCTTCAGTGTCTGAAGCTTCATTGTCTGAGTCTGGATTTTGAGTTTGAGAGTCAGAGCCTTCTTCTTCTTCCTCAATGACTGTAGGGCGGGAACCCTGACTGCAGGTGACGGGAAAAGCGTGGAGGGTGGTTTTTGATTTCAGGTTTTTTGGGTTAGTAGAGAGGGTGATAAGTTCTGCCTCGAGGGCTTGGACTTCTTTAATAAGCTGGAGGTGTTCTCATTTTTGTTGGAGGATTTCTTTTAAAGAGGATATGTCTCGGATAAGAGAGACTTTAGCTTGTCTGATGGGGTCAGAATTAAAGGGTAGATTTGGAGCTGTAGCACGGAAAGGAGGAGGATAGTAAAGGGTGAGGGGGTTATAGGGTGGGAGTTTGTAAGCTTTATTAGGAGGCTCTTGAAGAGCAGGAGCAGTGAGACCCCAGGGATCTTCACCGTCGTGGCAATGAGCAGCCTGTTCATCAAGGGTTTCTTGATCTTCCGGGGAGAGTTTATCATCTAAGGGGGTCTTATTTAAACCTTTAAGTGAGGGATAGATACCGGGGACCTTAGTGCTAGGGGTAGGATGAGGTTGGGTCTTCTGGCATATTTACCATGACCGACGGACAAGCCGAGGGCGGGCGGGAACTATCTTTTAAGACTGTCATGTATAAGGTTATATAGGGATTTTCTCTGGGCCAAAAGTCTCATAATAATCCTGAAGGGCGTTGCCCACTCTTTTCCATCGCTTTGAATCGATGGTGCCCTCTAGTGGAAACCAGGGACATGTTTCATGAATAAAAGAGAAGAAATGTCTAAGATCCTTTCTTTTTACCCTTACTCCTCGCGTCCTGAGGGACTCCTTGAGCCCATCGAGGAATACCTCGTGAGAACTGAGAGAGGTGCCCATGTTGATGCGGGAGCTTCTCAATTTTTTGCCTCCTCCGCGTAAGCCTCTGGGACGTATAAACCCTGTACCAGGTCAGCCCTGAGTTTCCGTTGCCTAGGACAGTTGTCTCGTCAACGATCTCCGTTTGCCCAAAGGCCCCGGCTCGAGTATCATAGGTCGGGATGTATAAGCCCCATGCCAGGTTAACGACCACTAAGACAAAGCGAGCTCAGGGTTTTCGAGAGACGTGATGAGGAACCGACCAGAGACAAAATACTCCTCAGGGTGATTCAGCGTTCTCGCTCAGCCAGATCGAGGTACCCTTAACTCTTCCCGGATCGGTGAGACGAGTGCTTATTAGCGGACTAGGGGTTGAATCGAGAAGCTCAAAGTGTAGGAAATCCGTCAAAGGGCATAAAATTTCGTTCTCACAAGGAATTCACTCTTAAATCTTTGTCTGAAAAGAACATCTACAAAACTCAACTGCGATCATACTCACGGACAGGCAGCTCCGCGGCGATCAAGGGACGAGTCTTCATTCACGGTGAGTTCTGCGGCGACTCAAGAGGGTGTCTGGCCGGACCCATGTGCAGATGTTCCCCGGAGAGCCGACCCTCGGGCCCCACGTTGGGCACCAGAAATGCCCCGGCCAGCGGGGTCTTCTAACAGGGGTACCGAGGCGGCACACCTAAGAGAATGAGAGACAGACAAGGGACGCAAAGAATGGAGGCAAGACAAAAGGGTTTCTGATCAAGCCTCGAAATTTTATTTTTTACAGCGTTCCTTATATGTGGTTTCTAGAAGGGGAGATGCCTAGGAGGGGTGGGGGCTGAACGGGTCATGTGGACTTAGATAATCGGCTAAAGTCGTAAAGGGTGCTGACTATAGATAAAGGGTGTGGCGGTTGAAGGGCAGCTACAGAAGGAATGCTTTGTTCTCAGGCAAGAGGAAGTGGGCCTAGTTTCCATGAGTTTCTGTTTCAGTAACTTACTGAAGGTCAGAGTTAATCCTTTGACCAACTCTTGGCTCCTGACTGGTGAGTGCTAGCAGTTCTGCAGTGGAGGAGGGGTTATATGGAGCAGCTGCACTTTGAGTGACAGCAGTGAAGTGAGCTAGGAAACAGGCTGTTCCACCCTCTGGATGGATTCTGTTTTATTTACTAGGGACAGAAGCCAGCTTCTTGCAGGGGCTGTGAGGAAGGCATCCTTTAATTCATCAGACATTGTGACAATTAAGGACTATCCTAGAAGACTTCCTTAAATCCCTATCTTTGTAAAGGGCAATAAATATCTGAATATAAGGTTTTTCACTCCATTTGTCTTCATTTTTTCAAAAACAAATCTAATTGGAGAATAGTGTTATAATTCAGGATGCTTTTTTTTTTTCTTTTGATCATTGCCCGTAAAAGTGGATCAATTGTTAAGGAGCCACCCTAGTGGGTAATCTTGGGGAATGCTGTTGGCACAGCCCATTTTGTCTCTTTTTTACCTGGTCAATACAGCTTATGACTGATTATGAGGCTTCCCTTACCAGGGGATGAAGTGTCAATTCAGTTATAAATTTTCAGATCTATAATTTAGAAGCATCAGAATAAGGCAATGACTGTGTAGATCTGATTATAATACAACTGACAAAAAACTGCAGACTTCTTATATAATCTCTAGAACATCTACTTTAATAGTAAAAATATATGTATACAAATAGAACATAGTTATTATTTCTTTATCTGACAAAGCTTCCCATGTACATCAAACTTATTAGATAGGCCTGATTAGTCTAAAATTTCTCTTTTGTAAGGAGAAAGAACAAACTCTTGAGGTATTCCAGGGGCACATTGGAATAACTTAATTTTGCGCAAAATGTGGCCCACAGCCTTGCCCAGCCCAGAAATGGTCTTCATGGGCCCAGCTAATGACATCATGTAGCAACACCCGGCTTCCTCTCCCTAGTGACTAGCCTCCTTGCAGTTTCTGCAGCCCAGGAACATGACATACTTTATACCAGGTGCAAACATTTTATACTTTAACCAAATGTCTGTGAAGTGTTTTCCTGTGCCTCATTCATTTGATCCTCACAGAAGTCCTGGAGTAGGTAGATAAGAGACTCAGTGGAATCCTATTTTATTTTCTTTAGCTGGAAAATGGAGATTTAGAAAGTTTAGAAACTTGACCCAACTGAGACAGGGTTTCAAAGTATGATAGAGCAGTGGTTAAGCTCCCTATGGCAGTTCCAACCTCTGCTGTGATGCCGAGGGTTAGGAGAAGAGGGATTATCTGGACTCCTCTTTTGTGTCAGATATGATGGGTTATGAGGACAGGTAAAGACTGATCATTGGGGGCTACATCTACATTGGGTGAGAGATAGATGAGAGTACAGGTTCCTGTCCAGCTGATGGGGAGACGGATGTATGTGTTTTCCCCACAGAGGAAGAAAAATCCCTGATCATGGAGACAAGCTGAAAGGTGTAGGGAGAAGAGGTGGACTAAAGGGTATGAGATTCCTTTTTCTAGTTCCGCACTCCAAGCTGAGAGGGTAGTCACCATGGTGCTACCAATAAGGGGTGAGAGATGAGTGATTGAGATTGTGTTGCAGTGAAAGTGGGAATGAATATTAGAATGGGCTGTTATCCAAGGGGAAAGAGAAAGGGAAGGAAAGGAGCAGTGGAAGATGAGGCTGGAGAAAAGGCAGGGGGAGGAGGGAGTAGGCCCTGAAGTCTGTTTCCAGGCATCTAGCTGCTTGAATTCTAAACCATTACATTTTTCCTAGAGATAAAGATCATAGAGGAGATAAGGTGTTTACAGTCCCAGGAATGGCTCGGCCGTGTGGGTCGAGAGAGTGAGACTGAGGTAGGTGACTGTGGTTTGGGACAACTGGGTTTTATGAGGGGATGCATGGTAGTCCTGGCTGGGCACCGAGGTAGAATGAGAAAAGAGTGAATGGGGGAATTTAGTAAGATGCAGTGTAGACGTGAGGTGGCTAATGGCTGAGACTGATCTGTTAACCCCCATAATAGAGACTGAGGAGGGGACAAGGGTCCCAGCGAATTCAGAGAGGGCGGAATAAGTGGCCCCATCGTCAATTAAAAAGGAGATCGGCTTACCTGCCACCACAGTCGTTCCCCAAGGCTCTGTCCTGGTGATGTAAGTCTGTGGGGCCCTGTCAGGGCCTGGGCAGCTTCTTCGGTGGCCAGTCCCAGGAGGTGTGGGAGCTCCAAACTGGATCCAGAGGGCGGCCATGCTGGACTGGCTGAGGCCAGACTACAGTCTGATTTCCAGTGGCCTTCCCTTCCACACCTTGGGCAGGGCCCAGCCGGGGGTCTCGGGTTTGAGCAGGATTTGGCTCAGTGTCCTTCTTTGCTGCATTTGAAGCATGGGCCTGGAGGAGGCTTAGCCCCTGACTTACCCATGGTTGGAGGACTGGCACTTCTTTAGGGTTAGAAAGCGGTGGCTAGGAGCTGGAAGGCCTCCTACTGGGCCTCAGTCTTGGCCTGATCTCACCTTTGATTTTGGATTTGGGTCTCCTTGTCTCTATTATTAAAGACCTTAAATGTCAGGTTAACGAGGTCTTTTTGAGGGGTTTGTGGACCTGTATCTATTTTTTTTTTTTGAAGTTTGTGGCGTATGTCGGGGAGTAAAGGTGGTTAGGTCAGTGGAAAAAGAAACCTGAGATGCCTCTCAATCTGTGAGGCTGGACATAGAGAATGGGACGTGGACTCAGACTATGCCCTCAGTTCCTGCTGCCTCCCTCGGGTAGAATGGGCGTGGGAATAGAAGAAGCTGTTGCGGAAGGCAGTCTTTGGGTGTGTATAGGGGGGTTGGACTGAGAGGTCCCCATAATTGGAGGGAAGGGCCACTGGGAAGTTGGGGAGGAAAGAAGGAGTGTCCTTCTTTTTCCTCAGCCAACCTGTAGAGAGAGAGAGAGAGAGAGAGACGAGAGAAGGTTCCAAGGTCATCACCCCGATACCTTTCCCGTGGAGTAGAGCAAAGTTTCCTGGCCAGGTGCCTGGGCTTTCGTAGAACGTAGAACGTGTGGCCGAGTAGACGGGAAAACTCTGAGGCCCTTCCAGGTCAAGGGAACGATGTGGGGAGGGGGGGGGGGGAGGGAAAGTCCCTGAAGCTTACTGGTGAGAAAGCGACGGGATCCCCACGTGTCCTGGTACGGCAGGGTTCGAGAGGTGTCTGGAGCAGGCCAATCAACTCAGAACCATGCCACTGAGCAGAGCCAGAGCAGGAGTCAGAAGCTCGGGGCTAGGTTCGAAGATCATCCACGCTCCCATGCACCTCTCCCAGACTTTGGCACCAAGTGAAAGCTGATAAAGAGGACCGAAAACCAGGACTACAGGCTTTATTAGAGGAGAAGGACCCCTGCCGGGCTGTCTCGATAGGGGAGAGTAGTAACATGTGCAGAGGGGAACACGCCTTTTGAGGGGAGAAATGGGAAGGGATGGATGGGGCTTAGGGTACTTCGCACTCGCTGATTGGTGGTTTCATATAAGGCACATGATTAGGCACTTAGGTACTTAGGAATCAAGGGCTTAGGGTATTTGGCAGGTGCTGACTGGTGGTTCAATGTATAGTCCATATAAGGTGCCTGGTTAAGTGCTCAAGAATGTCCAGGCCACAGGTGCAGGTTACGTCATACTCCATCCATCAGTTGAGGGAAGGGAGGATCTATCAAGGAACACTATAGGGAAGAAGTGGGCCACACTGGGCTGCATGGACTCACTGAGAAGTAAGAGACACAGTGACAGACGTATGAGCCAAGGCAGGGCTGCTTTTAACTAACTGAAAGGCTTAGGATAGAAGAAGCAACAGGAGAGAGCCTAGGCAGTGCTCTACCTTGGCTCTCTAGAAATGTTATAAGGAAGAAGTGGGCCACACTGAGCTGCTGTCAGCTCACTGAAAAGTTAGAGAAAAGGGACCTTGGAGACAGGTTCAGGGGATTAGTCCAGGACAAGCTGCTGCTGCCCATTGTTCCCCTGGTTGGAAGTCTTATGGGGACCCTTAGAATTTAGGAGAGAAGAGTAAAGATGCATGCCTGAGAGGGAAGAAAGGCATGGGCATGCTCCAGAGAGAGATCCAGCACTGGCATCTTTTGCCTGGAGGGTTTTTCTCTCTCTTATGCAGGGCAGCGGGTGGTGGGGAGGGTGTGGAAGGTGGGAGGATCTTCGGGGAGGTCGCAGGGGAGAGCTTCAGCAGAATATTCATCAGCTTTCCAGGTGAGCTCTTTAATATGCTGATGCATCAAAATGAGTGTACTGGGGAGTTTGGGATTATTCTTTGGTCAGCTTTACTGCTTTGCCATCTGGGGTACGTCTGGCTCTAATTGTTTTTGTTTTTTATTGTTATTTGTTCCCCTGACCTCATCTGTCCTTGGGTTTTGCTGGCACAAATGGCATTAATTGGGTCTCTGTTATCTATCTCCTTGACTAGGGCAATTTAGCTATTTATTCCGTACTTAAGGAGGAGAGGTATAAACTATTTGCTCTCAAGTGTTTTTTTTGCTAAGGAAGATGAGGTCTTATGATTAACTAGCTGATTGTTTGGCCTTATTTAATTATTTTATCTCCATTTTCTGATTTCACTCACCTAGGAATTTTCCTAGATTCTTACTCTCCTTCCTCAGTTATTAGTTGTCTTCCTATAGTTTAATCAAAAAGTTGTTTTCAACTTGGTTTTATGACTATTGAGAAAAACGTTTGCTCTAATGTGTTATGTAACCTTTAAAAGAATGGTAAAGAACTAAAATTCTATTTAGAATATTTTTGCAGTATTTTTCTCAAAATTTAATTCTAAATTTTAAATCTAGGCTTTTTCTAATTAGGTATTATATAAAAAAGAAAAAGTTAATATTTTGGATTTTCAGTTTTTATTTTCAAAAAGTATTTACCAGAATAAATGAAGAAAATAATTAATATAATTTTATATTTATGAATTCTACATTTTAAAGTAGTATATTGTAAGGTTATTATAAATTGTCCCCAGTGTTTCCCCTATATGTATTTTAGTATAATTTTTGTTAGTTTCATTGTGCTTCACTTTAATGTACTTTGCAGATATTGCATTTTTTTACAAATTCAAGTTTAGTGGCAGCCCTGCATTGATCAAGTCTATCAGTACCATTTTTCCAACACCATTTGCTCACTTCGTTTTTTCTCTTTCATATTTTGTAATTCTTGTAATATTTCAAATATTTTCATTATTATTATATACTGGAGGCCTGATGCATGAAATTCATGCGAGAGTAGGCCTTCCTTCCCCTGGCTGCCGGCACCAGCTTCCCTCTCTGACACCCAGGACCCGGGCTTCCCTCCAGCCGCCGGCAGGCACCCGGGACCCAGGCTTCTCTCAGAGCCCCAGCTTCATCCAGAAGGTCGCCTGGAAGGACATCCGGTCTAATTAGCATAATATGCTTTTATTATTAAAGACTAGAGGCCCGGTGCACGAAATTTGTGCATGGGAAGGGGAGGGTCCCCTCAGCCCAGCCTGCACACTCTCCAATCCGCAACCCCTTGGGGGATGTCCGACTGCCGGTTTAGGCCTAAACCGGCAGTCGGACATCCTTCTCACAATCCTGGACCACTGGCTCCTAACTGCTCACCTGCCTGCCTGCCTGATCGCCCCTCACTGCCCTCCCCTGCCGGCCTGGTCACCTCATGCAGCCTGCTGTTCGGTTGTTTGGTTGTCCCTCACCGGCCGGGTTGCCCCACGCAGCCTGCTGCTTGGTCATTTGGTCGCCCCTCCCTAACCCCCCTGCCAGCCTGGTCGCCCCATGCAGCCTGTTCGGTTGTCCGTTTGGTTGCGACAGTTGCTTAAGCTTTTATATAGATAGATGATATGGTGATCTGTGATCAGTGATCTCTATTGTCCTATATAATAAAAACCTAATATGCTAAGTATCCAGTCATCCCGTCATCCATTCAACCAATCAAAGTGTAATATGCTAATGACATGCTAAGGCAGCTCAACTGCTCGCTATGACATTCACTGACCACTAGGGGGCAGACATTCCAACTGGTAGGTTAGTTTGCTGCTGGGGTTGGCCGATGGGGACTGAGCGAGAGGGGCCAGACATGCCCTGGAGCCCTCCTGCAGGTCCTCCCTAGCTGGCCAACCTCCCGCATTGCTCCCTGGCCCTGATCATGCACCGGTGGGGTCCCTCGGTCTGGCCTGCACCCTCTTGCAATCTGGGACCCCTCAGAGGATGTTGGAGAGCCAGTTTTGGCCCAATCCCACAAGCCAGGCCGAGGGACCCCACTGGTGCATGAATTCATAAACCGTAACCATATAAGATGGTGAACTTAATCAATAAATGTATATATACCTGCTCCATTAACTAGCCATTTCCCCATCTCTTTATCCTCAGGACTCCCTATTCCCTGAGACACAATAATATTGAAATTAGGCCAGTTAATAGCTCTACAATGGTCTCTAAGTATTTAAGTGAAAGGAAGACTTATAAATGAAAAGCTAGAAATGATTAAGCTTCTCAAAAGTTAAGACAGGCCAAAAGCTAAGCTTCATCCACCAAACAGCCAATTTGTGAAGGGGAAGGAAAAGTTTTTGAAGAAAATTAAAAGTGCTACTCCAGTGAGCACATGAATGATAAGAAACTAAAACAGCCTTATTGCTGATATGGAGAAAGTTTTAGTGGCCTGAATAGAAGATTCAACCAGCTACAGCATTCCCTTAAGCCAGTGGTCGGCAAACTCATTAGTCAACAGAGCCAAATATCAACAGTACAATGATTGAAATTTCTTTTGAGAGCCAAATTTTTAAAAAATATATATTTTATTGATTTTTTACAGAGAGGAGGGGAGAGGGATAGAGAGCTAGAAACATCGATGAGAGAGAAACATTGATCAGCTGCCTCCTGCAACCAATGTACATGCCCCTTACCGGAATTGAACCCGGGACCCCCCAGTTCGCAGGTCAACGCTCCACTGAGCCAAACCGGTTCGGCGAGAGCCAAATTTTTTTAATTTAAACTTCTTCTAACGCCACTTCTTCAAAATAGACTCGTCCAGGCTATGATATTTTGTGGAAGAGCCACACTCAAGGGGCCAAAGAGCTGCATGTGGCTCGCAAGCCACAGTTTGCCGACCACGGTCTTAAGCCAAAGCATATCCAGAGCAAGTCCCTAACTCTCTTCAATTCTATGAAGGCTGAGAAAGTTGAGGAAGCTGTAGAAGGAACATTTCTCAACACTAGCAGAAGTTGGTTCATGAGGTTTAAGGAAAGAAGGTGTTTCCATAATATAAAAGTACAAGGTGAAGCAGCAAGTGTTGAGGTAGAAGCTGCAGCAAGTTATTCAAATCTTGCTAAGATAATTAATGAAGTTGACTACACCAAAATACAGATTTTTAATGTAGATGAAGGTCTTGTATTAGAACAGTGGTTCTCAACCTTTCTAATGTCGCGACCCTTTAATACAGTTCCTCATGTTGTGGTGACCCCCAACCATAAAATTATTTTCGTTGCTGCTTCATAACTGTAATTTTGCTACTGTTATGAATCGTAATGTAAATATCTGTGTTTTCCGATGGTCTTAGGTGACCCTGATAGCGGTTCTCAACCTGGGTCACCACAACATGAAGAACTGTAGTAAAGGGTCGCGGCATTAGAAAGGTTGAGAACCACTGTATTAGAAGAAGATGCTGATTTTCATAGCTAGAGAGAAGTCAATGCCTGGCTTTAGAACTTCCAAGGACAGAATGGCTTTCTTGTTATGGGCTAATGCAGCTGGTGACTTTAAGTTGAAGCCAGTGCTCATTTATCATTCCAAAATTCCTAGGGCCTTTAAGAATTATGCTAAATCTATTCTACCTGTACTCCATAAATGGAACAATAAAGGCTGATGACAGCACATCTGTTTAAAACATGATTTACTGAATATTTTAAGACCACTGTTAAGATCTTAGTTTAATTTTTTTATAAACTTTTTTCTCATATAAATTACACAGAGGAGGTGAGAGGACCAGACCACTCAGTATCACACATTAGCAACACAAACATGATATGGTTGATTTTCTATTGATAGCCCCAAACTAAATCATAATATTGGTATACTTATATTTTTTTAGTAAAAGTATATTGTTAAGGAATTAACATTTTCATTTCAGTTTTTAGAATATCAAAATCTTTTCTGAGCACCAAATGGCTAGCTTGTGAATCCTAGCCACTTTTAATCCACTAAAGACTAGTGGAAATGTATCAGCCAGAGTAGCGAGTACTTTTTTTCTCTCTAAACCATAGTACTATATCTGTCATCCTGCAGTATTACCAATGCTGTTGTAAACAGAATTTAAAGTGGTATTTAAAAACCTCTTATTATGCAATTTTTATCTGTTTGTATATCTTACTATAGATTATGTACAAGCAACATCTAAATAAAATTATACTTTTAATTCTAAAAAAAGACATAGGGTATCTGAATGAATAAGAAAACACAACAACCCCAAATCTATGGGATACAGTGAAAGCAGTCCTAAGAGGGAAACTCATATATATGTTGTCTACAATTGATCCACCTTAGAACGAAAGACATATACAGACTGAAAGCAAAGAGATGGAAAAATATATTTTATGCAAACAGAAATGAAAAAAATCTGGAGTAGCAATATTTCTATCACATAAAATAGACTAGAACAAAAGCTATAATAAGAGACAATGAAGGACATTACATAATTATAAAGGGATCCATCTAACAAGAGGATATAATCCTTGTAAACATTTATGCACCCTACATAGGAGCACCTAAATACATAAAGCAAATCTTGATGGACATAAAGGGAGAGATCAGCAATAATTCAGACATAGTAGGAGATTTTAATTATCCTTGACATTACTGGATATATCTTCCAGACAGAAAATCAACAAGGAAACAGTGGCCTTAAATGACATATTAGACCAGATGGATTTAATGGATATTTTTTCAGAGCATTTTACCCCAAAGCAGTAGGATATACATTCTTTTCAAGTGGACATGGAATATTTTCTAGGATAGACCACATGTTAGGGCACAAAACAAGTCTCAATAAATTTAATAAGGTTGAAATCATATCAAGCATCTTTTGTGACCACAATGGTATGAAACTAGAAATCAATTATAAGAAAAAACTGAAAACACACAAAGACATGGAGGCTAAATAACAAAGACATGGAGGCTACAAAACAATGAATGAGTTAACAATAAAATCAAGAAAAAAAATCAAAGATACCTTGAGACAAATGAAAATGAAAACACAACAACACCAAATCTATGGGACACAGTGAAAGCAGTCCCAAGAGGAAAACTCATAACAATACAGGCTTACAGAGGAAACAAGAAAATTATAATGTAAACAATCTTACCTTACACATAAAGGCACTAGAAAAAGAACAACAAACAAAACCCAAAGTGAGTAGAAGTAAGACAATAATGAAGATAAGAGTGGAAATAAATAAAATAGAGTCTAAAATATACAAAAGATCAATGAATCCAAGAGCTGGTTCTTTCAAAAGGTGAAAAGGATTGATAAACCTAAACCAGACTCATCCAAAGAGAGAGGGGGGAGGGGGACCCAAATAAATAAAATCAGAAATGAAAGAGAATAACTGACACTATAGAAATACAAAAGATTATGAAAAAATATTATAAACAACTATATGTCAGTAAGTTGGACAATCTGAAAGAAATGAATAAATTCCTAGAAATACACAATCTTTCCAAACTGAACCAAGAAGAAACAGAAAATCTGAACAGAACAATTATAACCAACAAAATTGAAATAATAATAATAAAAAGCTCCCAACAAGCAAAAGTCTGGACCAGATGGCTTCACAGGTGAATTTTACCAAACACTCAAAGAAGAATTAATACCTATCCTTCTCAAACTATTCCAAAAAATTCAAGAGGAGGGAAGACTCCCAAGCTCATTTTACGAGGCCAGCATTATCCTAATTCCAAAACCAGATAAATCACTACAAAGAGTAAATTCTGCCCTGCCAGTGTGCTCAGTGGTTTAGTGTTGACCTATGAATCAGAAGGTCACGGTTCAATTCCTGGTCAGGGCACATGCCCAGGTTGCGGACTCCATCCCCAGTGTGGGGTGTGCAGGAGGCAGCCGATCAGTGATTCTCTCTCAACATTGATGCTTCTATCTCTCACTCCCTTTCTCTTCCTCTCTGAAATAAATTTAAAAATATTTTTTTTAAAAAAAGCAAGTATAGCTGAAACCGGTTTGGCTCAGTGGATAGAGCGTCGGCCTGCGGACTGAAAGGTCCCAGGTTCGATTCTGGTCAAGGGCATGTACCTTGGTTGCGGGCACATCCCCAGTGGGGGTTGTGCAGGAGGCAGCTGGTTGATGTTTCTCTATTATCGATGTTTCTAACTCTCTATTCTTCTCTCTTCCTCTCTGTAAAAAATCAATAAAATATATTAAAATAAATAAATAAATAATAAAAAATAAAAAAGAAAGTACATTCTGATTAATATAGATACAAACATCCTCAATAAAATATTAGCAAGCTGAATTCAGCAGTACATTAAAAAGATCATACACTGTGATTAAGTGGGATTTATTCCTGGGATGTAAGGTTGGTACAATATCTGCAAATCAATTAACATGATACACCACATAAACAAAGTTTAGGATAACAATCACATGATCATATCAATAGGTACAAAAAATCCAGCACCCATTTATGATAAAACTCTCAGCAAAATGGGAATAGAGGGAACATACCTCAACATAATAAAGGCCATATATGACAAACCCTGAGTTAACATCATAGTCAATGGAGAGAAAAACTAAAGGTGTTTCCCTTAAAATCAGGAATAAGACTGGGATGTCCACTTTCATCACTTTTATTCAACATAGTACAGAAATCCTAGCCACAGCAATCAGGCAAGAAGAAGAAATAAAAGGCATCCAAATTGAAAAGGAAGAAGTAAACTGAAAACACACAAAGAAATAAAAGGCATCCAAATTGAAAAGGAATAAGTAAACTGAAAACACAAAGACATGGAGGCTAAATAACAAAGACATGGAGGCTACATTATTTGCAGATGACATGATACAGTATATAGAGAACCCTAAAGATTTCACACACACACACACACACACACACACACACACACACACACTATTAGAATTAATAAATGAATTTAGGAAAGTAGCAGGAGACAATATTTTATTAAAATATCATAAAAAGAATGAAATCTTACTATTTGCAACAACAAAGATAGACCTAGAAAGTATTATGGTAAGTGAAATAAATCAATTAGAGAAAGACAAATACCATATAATTCCACTTATCATATATCTAGAATCTAGAGAACAAAATAAATGAACAAACAAAATAGAAACAGACTCATAGATACATAGAACAGACTGATGGTTGCCAAATGGGAGAGGTCTGGGGATGAAAAGATGAAGGGTTTTAGAAGTACAAATTGGTAGTTATAAAACGGTCACCTGTATAGGAAATATAGTCAATAATATTGTAATAAATATGTACAGTGCCAGGTGGGTACTGGAAATATTGGGAGGAACATTATAAAATATAAGATTGTCTAAACACCACACTGTACATCTGAAACTGACACAAATTTAAAAAAAAAAAGAAACTTACAATAAAAAGGAATTAATAGGACACAAAGAACAGAAAAATAATTAAAACATGAGAGGGAAAGTTGAAAGAAAATGGGGTATCAGGAAACTTTTGATCTGTATGTAAGCTCTGCAACATTTCAGCTAGCTGTGTGTTTTTGAAGAGGTCATAACCTTTCTGGGCCTCATATCTTCATTTGTAAAATAAAGAGGTTGAGAAGAAAAAAGAAACTTGCAAACTAAGAACAAGTTGGGGTCATATTGCCTCAACATTACCCAAAATCAAAGTGCTACAATGTGATAGGGCTGAGTGGTGGGAGTTTTGTTGTTATTTCCTTATACTCCCCTGTGATTTGAAATTTTCATAAATAGCATAGATACACACACCTTCACTTTTTAAAAAATTGATTTTAGAGAGAGGAAGAGAGAGAGAGAGAGAAAGAGAACCATCGATGTGAGAAACATCATTCTGTTGCCTCTTGCACCTTTTGGTGTATGGGACAACACTCCAACCCACTGGGCCACACTGGCCAGGGCCTGTAGTGTCCCATGTTTGGGTTCCAGTTTGTAGTGAACCCCTTTCTACGTCCCGCGTGGCTCAGGGTTCAAGTTCAGGGTTCGACTGGATCCTGGGTCCGGGTGAGGCTGTGTGCCCCTGGATCCGGGTGAGGCTGGGTCCCGGGCCCGGGTGAGGCCACGCGCCCCTGGGTCCAGGTGAGGCCGTGTGCCCCTGGATCCAGGTGAGGCCACATGCCCCTGGGTCCGGGTGAGGCCACGCGCCTCTGGGTCCGGGAGAAGCCGGATCCCGGGTCCAGGTGAGGCCGTGTGCCCCTGGATCCAGGTGAGGCTGGGTCCCGGGCCCGGGTGAGGCCACGCGCCCCTGGGTCTGGGTGAAGCTGGATCCCGGGTCCGGGTGAGGCCATGTGCCCCTGGATCCGGGTGAGGCTAGGTCCCGGGTCCGAATGAGGCTGCGCGCACCTAGGTCCAGGTTAGGCCACACGCCCCTGGGTCTGAAAGAGGCCACGCACCCCTGGGTCCTGGGGAGGCCACGCACCCCTGGGTCCGGGTGAAGCTGGATCCCGGGTCCGGGTGAGGCCGTGTGCCCCTGGATCCGGGTGAGGCTGGGTCCTGGGCCCGTGTGAGGCCACGTGCCCCTGGGTCCGGGTGAGGCCATGTGCCCCTGGATCCGGGTGAGGCTGGGGCCCAGGCCCGGGTGAGGCCACGCGCCCCTGGGTCCGGGTGAAGCTGGATCCCGGGTCCGGGTGAGGCTGTGTGCCCCTGGATCCGGGTGAGGCTGGGTCCCGGGTCTGGGTGAGGCCACGCACCCCCTGGGTCTGGGTGAGGCCACGTGCCCCTGAGTCCGGGTGAAGCCGTGCCCCTGGGTCCGGCCGAGACCAAACCAGAGAGAGTCGGACCTCCGTTACCACCATTTGTCCACCATCCAGAGCTGAGGGGTCAGTGCTGACATGTACACATAAGGAACTGGTGAACATTGAAATTGGGTCTCAAAAGAACTGTTGGTCCAGAAAGAAACTCACTACAGACTGATTCATTTGCCTGTCAGCATAACTATTATTGCTCGTCTCACATTCAGTTCTTATAAGTATATCTCTAGTGACACATGATCTCGCTCATCTAGGGGAAATGATGAACAACATAGACTGATGAACAAGAACAGAACCAGAAACAAGGAGGCATCGATCGGACTATCGGGCCTCAGAGGGAGGATAGGGGAGGTTGGGGAAGGGGGGAGAGATCAACCAAAGGACATGTGTGCATGCATATGAGCCTACCCAATGGTTAAGTTCAACAGGGGGTTGGGGCATCCGTGGGGAGGGGTGTGGGATGGGAATGGGGGGATGAGGACAAATATGTGACACCTTAATCAATAAAGAAATTTAAAAAAAAAAAGAAAAGTTTCCCCATCCCTGCTTCTGGAGATATGATATATCAATAGAAGAACTACAATTAACACCAAATATATTTTATGAAAATTTACAAGTGAATGACAGCATATGTTCTCTCACTGTTGTTTTGGGGGGTGTGGTGAAATATTATCTAAACCAATTGTGAAAGAGGTCATTAGTGCAAAGACTCAGAGGCACCTGTGGCATCCCAGAATGGAATCTTACCGGAAGCTGCTCACTGGAGGCTGCAATTGTTTCAAAGTCCAGAAAAAGAGACTCAAAATTCTGGGGGAAACCTAGGACTTAGAAAGGTGGATTTTGAAAGACACAGGGTCTGGAATAGTTTATAGTATCAGGCAGAACATGTACCTCTCTTGGAAAGTTACAAGAAGTAACTCAGTAACTTAACAAGACCTATTAAATTTTTATTTTATATTCCACCTAGATCCATGGTTCTTACTGGTTATTTCAGAGAAAAATCTACACTGCCATGGGTTCATTCATGGGGCAACGCAAGATTCTGACTGTGGTGTTGGTCTTTCTGGCTTGGGTGAGTACTCCCCTTGCTCCACCACCTCTTGTCCCTGGCTCATTTGTTCTCTCCTTGTGCAACCTCAAGTTTGAATTGATTACTGCCTGAAATCCGGGAGAGGGGACTGAGGGAGCTCTCAGTTTCCTTCCCTCTGCCCCAGTGTGACTCCAGCGGCAGCAATTGCAAGGTGAAACCTCACCCTTAGGAGAAGGGTGAGCGGTTGGGTGGTGGGGTCTATTAAGGAGTTAGAAACACAAACCCAGAAGAGATTGTTCCAGGGAAATCCCCAGGGAGGGGAAGGGGAGCAATTCACATTGTTCTTAGCTCTCTAACCCTTTCTGTCACCGTGTATGAGAAAGAGATAGAAGTCTGTGGTGTCCAGTCCTGCTTTTTAAGCACAGAAGAAGTCAGGGATTCGAGAAAAAAAAAAAATCCCTGTCCAAAAGGAGAGTGGGCAATTGGCTGGAGTGACCTCTGCGGTGTTTTGGAGAATCTTGGCTGTGACAAGAAGCTATGAATACCTGTAAGAGAAGGCATTTCCCTGTTTGTCCATAGATCATAACTGGAGTTTGGGGGCTTAATGTAGCTATAAATGCATTTTGTTTGGCCTGTTTCAACTCATGCTTAAAACAATTGGTTATTGAATGGGTTATTGATATTTAAACAGTATGAGATTTCACATGAAAATATGAATTTCTGGTTTCTCTTAAAAGTGGTTCAACCTCAGGACAGCAAGTTCACAAATTGGTCTTCATTCTAAAAATATGGAGGGGTTTGGCATGGAAACCCTAATTTCTTACTGTTGACAAAAGAAACGTCCAACCCTGTAGAGAATTTTTCTGAATTTATTTGAGCCAAACTGACAATTGCCAGGAAGCAAAATCTCAATGGATTGAGAAAATGCTCCAGAGAATGGCCATTTTATAGCTTACTTTATACATTAGAATCAAAGGAGGAGATGTTACATGAAAGGGGGGTAGGATTTACATGAAATTCATTGGTGGTAAATTAGGGAGGTGGAGGAAATCAAAGCAGGGAAATCTCTGAGATTGAATAAAGAATAAAACAGAGCTCAGCTGGCATAGCTCAGTGGTTGAGCATCAACCTATGAACCAGAAGGTCACAGTTCGATTCTTGGTCAGGGCATATGCCCAGGTTGCTGGCTCGATCCCCAGTAGGGGTTGTGCAGGACACAACCAATTAATGATTCTCTCTCATTGATGTTTTTATCTCTCTCTCCCTCCTCCTCCCTCTGTGAAATCAATAAAATAAAATAAAAACCTATTTTTTTTAAAAAAAAGAATAAAATGGAGAGACACATACTTCTTTTAAATTGGTGGGTACAGGATGGTTAACTGTGGCGGGCTGGCACGGCCATGGCATACTCAGCCCCAGCGTGCCTTATGTGCCACGCCAGCTCAGCCAGGTTCAGTGGCCCTGAGAGGGGGCGGTGAAGGATTGAGAAAAGACAGACAAGAGAATGAAAGCTGGGTCTGGGTGGGACTCTGCTCCTCTGATGGAGAGAGAGCACCACGGACTACGAGCCGTGTCTTTATTTTATAGCCGATGCCACGAGGCAAAGGAAGGGCGTGGTCAAGATGTTGACAACATTCTCGTGGGTTTCGATCCTACTCAATTACATGCACCTGATCGAGCTTTGTTTACTTGCAGCCTCTATCACTTAGGCACGTGGGGCCACGTGTTCGGACCATAGGGTCAAGCTCACAATTACAGCTGTTGGCTCTGCCCTCCAAGCTGGGACTTGCATGCGGCCACGAGAGGACTGTGCCCTCTCATCAGTCCAAGTCTTGAACGTGTCCAAACACTGTAGCCGTGCCCCACAGTTAACAATTAACACAGCATGTAGACATGGCATTCGAGGAACAAGGTAACAATGAGGGGTGTTGCTCAGTGGTTGAGCATTGATCCATGAACCAGGAGGTCACATACCTAAGTTGTAGGAGGGCGGTGAGCAGGAGGCAACCAATCGCTGATTCTCTCTCATCGTTGATGTTTCTTGTGAGGTTCGCGGGGCAGGGAACAAAGCAGAGAGTCCAGGCCGGTCAAAAGGAAGAACTTTTAATCTTGCTCTCCCGGGCGAGGTTCACCGGTCCTGAGGGTAGGGCCAGAGAAGTGGCATTGGGCGGGAGCTGAGGCACTCTTTTTATCCCGGTGTTCAGTGAGGGCGCAGGACCATGAGCTGAGGGGGTGGAATTTCCTC
This sequence comes from Eptesicus fuscus, assembly GCF_027574615.1. Lineage (NCBI taxonomy): Eukaryota > Metazoa > Chordata > Mammalia > Chiroptera > Vespertilionidae > Eptesicus > Eptesicus fuscus. The sequence continues at coordinate 33,569,699 of NC_072476.1, forward strand.
CGCGGGCAGGGGTTCCAGGAATGGAGCCAGTATCTGCGCCATCGTTTGCCTGGAGCACTGGTCCGTCACGGGTTCCAGGAAGGGACCAGCGTTTGTGTGTGCACTAGTCTGTTATCTGCGTCACCATCGGTTGCATGCATCGGCTTCTGGAATTCCTCAGACCTAACATTTCTATCTCTCTCTTCCTCTCTCTGAAATTAATAAAAACATATATAAATATTTTTTTAAATAAAAACGACAATGAGAGGTTCTGTGGCCATAGTGGTATGAGATTGTACTCTGAGAGTCTGGAAAAAGGGGGTTGCTTAAACATTCAAAGGGTATGTTATTTTAATTTTTTCCCCCCAGTTAATCCTCACCCGAGGATATATTCCCATTGGTTTTATTTTATTTATTTATTTATTTATTTATTTATTTATTTATTTATTTTACAAATCAAACTTTTATTATGAGGAGCTGGCTGTACAATATCTAAAAAGAAAGTTAAGGTGAGGAAAGCAGATGACTACTTCCTTCCACCGTGTGTGTGTGTGTGTGTGTGTGTGTGTGTGTGTGTGTAGAGAGAGAGACAGAGAATCTTGGGAAGAGAAGACTGGCAGTTGTGTGACAGCATCAAGGGGCAGGCTGAGGGGAGCCAGATCCAGGGGGCTGGGAGCCATTAGCCTTTGGAGTCCCTGGAGCTGGAGGGGGGCTATCTCCAGCTTCCTGTTTTCCCCCACAGAGGGCACTGCCCCCAAGTGGGGAAGGGGCTGAGGATTGGGGAGGGACCGGGGAAGGGTGGGAGGTGGGGCCCCCTTTGCCATCCCCTGTTGGGGGAAGAGAGACCACTATGTACTTCTGGACACTGCCGGGGCCAGAGGGGGCAGTGCTGGGGGGTGCAGCTGTGGCAGTGGAGACCAGCTTGACAATGGGCTGCACACTGGGGACCGTGGTAGTGACAGGAGAGGTGGTGGTGGAGCCTGAGCCAGGGGCTGAGGTGCTGAGGGACAGGACCTGTTGGGTGGATGAGGCACTAGAGGACGATGACATTACAATAAACTTGGTTGGAGGAGGGGAAGGCTGAGGTGGAGCAGCAGCTCGTGCAGACACCAGTGTCTGGACGGGCAGTGCGATGGAGCCAGGGACCTTCAGCAAGCCAGGGGTCCGAGGGCCAGGTTGAGGGGCCTGAGAAAGGGTCAGCGTGGTCGGGGCTGAGTGATGGTCAGAGTGGTCCTGTTGACCTGTTGAGCCTGCAGAGCAGCTTGAGCCCGGGCCTTGACCACATGGGAGCAGAGGAGGGGTCCAAGGGACCCAAATTCTGCCCGATAGGCATCCTGATTGTCAGGTGGTGGGCGCAGCTTTGCCAGAACAGGGGCACAGTGCTTCATTTCAGTATGTTCTTGTTGAAGGCCAAACTGCTGGCATAGCAGTGTGTATAAGGAATGCTATGGGGGGGATGAGGACAAATATGTAATGCCTTAATCAATAAAGAAATTTTTTAAAAAAAGGAATGCTATGGTTTTTCTTCATAAGAAAACATAGGCACCAATTGGTGTGAACAGAGTACGTAAAAATATGGAACGCTTCACGAATTTGCGTGTCATCCTTGCACAGGGGCCATGCTAATCTTCTCTGTATCGTTCCAATTTTAGTATATGTGCTGCAGAAGCGAGCACTTCCCATTGGTTTTAGAGAGAGTGGAAGAGAGAGGGAAAGACAGAGAAACATCGATGTGAGAGAAACACATCAACTGGTTGCCTCCTTCACATGTCCTGACCAGGCCCCGGGCCAGGGAGGAGCCTGCAACTGAGGTACATGCCCTTGACTGGAATCAAACCTGGGACCCTTGGGTCTGCAGGTCGATGCTCTATCCACTGAGCCAAACCGGCTAGGGCTCAAAGGGTATGTTATTTTAGATGCAAAAAGACAATAGACTTGCATGCATATTAGCATAACCAACGGACACAGACACGGGGCGTTGGGGACTTGTCCTGAGGGGTGGGAGCGGGTGTTCAATCGGAGAAAAAGGAGACATATGTAATACTTTAAACAAACAAACAAAAAAGACAATAGACAGGCTTACTTAAAGTAAAGATTGACCTTTGTCAAGGAAACTGTAAGCCTAGGATATCACCACCTGCCACGACTCGCTTTTAGTTAGGATTTTTTATGTTCAGATCATCCTATTGTTACCGGTGTTGGAGTTCTTGAGTTCCCCAAAATAGAAATCAAGAGGAAACCCCAGAGAAATTTCCAGACAGATTTATTTATTAGGCTTATGTTTGAGCACAAAAGAGACAGCACAAAAGGAAGGAAGGTCTTCTGAATTAGCTTGGGGACTGAGTCTGCTTGGCTGTTTTTATAAGCTGGGACAAAGTGGGCTTACATGAAAAAAGTAACAACAGGCTTTTGGGAAAAGGCAGGTTTGTGGAATTTTCCATGTCAGGACAGGAAAAGCAAGCTCTTAGAAGGGAGACAAAATTCTGCAATTGCTTTGAGCAGAGTGTGGTGGGGTAGTAACCTTCAGATCTGATATTCCTTCTGGCTACCGCATCTTACTGGCTTCTGGTCACTGAGTATTTTTCTACTCTTGGGTCCAAGTCCTTATACCGTCTCACTCTCTGGTTACTTTCAGTTTGTAAGGCTCACCATGCAGGCCTCCCCGATCTGGTCAGGTTTAGTAAGTGGCCCCTTTTCGTCCACATTAAAAATCAGATCCAAATGAAGTGTTGATTTCATTTCCAGAGTAAATGTTCATTGTGAGAGAGTGAGACATCTTGGTGCAGCAGCCAAAACCTTCCACTTTTTAAAAAAGTTGAATTATAACATACATGAAAATATATAAGTCGTAAGTGCTCAATTAAATAAAAGATAACACAGCTGTGTAATCATCACAAGTCAAGAAATAAAAATTACCAGTACCCCAGAAGCTTCCATTTTTGCCTTCTTCTCTATCACTATCATCCTCTCTTCTTTCCAACTATAAACATTATAGTTTATTTTTACCTGATTTTGCATTTTATAGAAATGCAGTCATGTACTACGCATTCTTTTATGTGTGCCTTCTTTCATTTTAAAGGCAGGAGAGGAAGAAGCTAGGCAACTTCCTTGGCAAGTAGAATGGGGAAAGTGAAACAGATTGCTATTTCACACTGGCCTCATCCAGCACCCGGCCTCACCTGCTGCCTTCCCTCTTGCATGACCACCTCCTTAAGCATTAAGCCCTCAGGACCATGAGGTTCTGATCAGCATCAAATAACCTTAGGAACAAAGCCTCTGGTCTGTTGACCATCAAGGCAGAGTTTTGGTCAAACCAGAGATAACACCCAGGCCTCAGTTGTGCTTCAGCTCCAAACGCAGAAAAACAGCAAAACCGGAAGAAGCGATGCCATGGCTGACATCAGGACCAGATGCAATGACTAATGGCCTCCTATCATAGTGCAGACCCATCAGTAGAAGCCAATCCTGAAAGGACACCACTAAAAACTGATGAATAATCTTGGTCAGGGCATTGTGATCCTTCCCTGAGTCCTCCCCTAAAATCCCTGTCTTTAGAACACAGATAAAAATCCTTAAGGCAAGGGTCCCAGTGCACTTGCACCCTGTCTCTCTCTGATGGTACCTTCCTCCTGTCCCCTTACTTCCTCAAGGCATGTACCAGTATCTTCACTTTCTAGCTCCTAAGCCCCAATAGCCCTTTGGCTTCTGTAACTTGTCTCCTGAGTCCATGCAGCCCACTTCTTCTACCTCTGTGACTTTCTAAATAAACTTCTTGCACTAGAGTTCTTGGCTCTGAATTCTTTCTTTGCCAAACTCAAGAACTGAGGTCAAATGCCACCATTGTTTTTGTGAGAGTCATCCATGTTATAGTGTAAAACCATTATTTGTTAATTTTATGTTAGTACTCTAGTGTATGAATATATGACAATTTACTTACCCATTCTACTATTGATGGCCACTTGGATTGTGTTCAATTTTGAACTATTTTAAATATTGCCTGGTGCACATATGCATGCCTTTCTGTTGAGTATATACCAACCAGCTAAATTGCTTGGTCCTAAGATATGCAAACATTAACCTTTCGAACATACTGACAGTGTTGCAAAGTGATTTTCCCAATTTTTGTTCTCATCAGCACATATGAGAGATTCAGTTGCTTCACATCCTCACTAACATTGGTTTTGTCTTTTAGTTGTAACTTTTCTTTGAATATCTAAAGGTATTTCATTGTGGTTTTAGTTTGCAATCCTTTTCTTACTAATTCAGCTAAGCACCTATTCATATATTTATTGGTCATTGAATTTCCTCTATTGTGAAATGCTGTTAAAGTATGTTCTATCCATTTTAATTAGGTTGTTTGTCTTTTCTTATTAATCTTTAGGAATTCTTTAGAGATTCTGGAAACAAGCTCCTTCATTTGTTGTGCATGGTACAAATATCTTCTCCAGCTCTGTGTCATGCCTGCTTTTCATTCTAATAGTGTCTTTTGAGTAAAATAAATATTTTTAAATTTTATATTATTATTATAAGATTTATTATCTCTTAACATGAGATCTGCCTGCTTAACAATTTTTTAAAGTATACAACACAGTATTTTAGATACAATGTTGTACAACAGACCTGTAGAGTTCATTTATCTTGCTTAACTAAAATTTTATGCTTGTTAACTAGTAACTCCCCATTTATTCCTCTCCCTGCCATCTGGCAAACACCTTTCTTCAGTTCCATAAATTTTACAATTTTAGATTCTTCATATAAAAGGAATCATGCAATATTTGTCTTTCTGTGACTGGCTTCTTTCACCAGCATAGAGAGCCATGCTGAGCCAGGGGGAGGAGCTATGGTGACTACCAGCTTAAGCTAGTAGTCCTTGTTCTCTCCCAGGCAGCTAGATTGAGCTGGTCTCATCAGCATTGCAAACTGGCAGGCCAGAAACCAGTTCACTGAAGATCTTTACAGAAAAGTTGGGACACTGAGCTGATAGAAGCTGGGAGCTGGGGTTCTCTTCCTGATCATATTGCATTATAGCAGAGGTGTCCTGAATCTCCTTACCACTTTTGGTACGTCTATTTTCATGTTCACCTGGTATAAAAGCCTTCCAGTTACTGAATTGTTGCTGAATCTGTGAATTCATGGGGGAAAGAGGAGTCAGGGCTTCCTATTCGCCACCTTAAAGGTGTTACTCCTGAAGTTTTCTCTTTTTATTTCTATCTAGACAGATTGTATTTGTATTTTTATAGTTCCTTTTTGGTTAAAGAGAAATTAAGCAGAGAATTTTTTACAATTTTTGTTTTTATTATGAAACTAGAAACCTGGTGCATGAAATCGTGCACTGGGCGGGGGGGGGGTTGTTTGTCCCTCAGCCCAGCCTGCACCCTCTCCAATCTGGGACCCCTCGGCAGTTGTACATCCCTCTCACAATCCAGGACTGCTGGCTCCTAACCACTCGCCTGCCTGGTTGCCTGATTGCCCCTAACCACTCCCCTGCTGGCCTGATTGACACCTAACTGCTCCCCTGCCAGCCCGATCACCTCCAACTGCCCTCCCGTGCAGTCCTGGTCCCCCCCCCCCCAAACTGCCCTCCCCTGCAGGCCTGGTTGCCCCCAACTGCCCTCCCCTGCCAGCCATCTTGTGATGATGTGGGGGTGGCCATCTTGTGGTGGCATCTTGTGATGACATGGGGGCAGCCATATTGTGGCAGCCATCTTGTGATGTCATGGGGGTGGCCATCTGGTGATGACATGGGGCCGGCCATCTTGTGACTACGTAGGAGTGGCCATCTTGTGATTTGAGGGTGTGAGGATCAATTTGCATACTACCTCTTTATTATATAGGATATTTTTCACATGTCAAAGAATATATGTAATGTGCATATGACATAGGAATAACAAGACAGCTAATAATTATTTTCATGTAACCACCCCCAACTAATAATTCTTTTCATGTTGAACTGATACTTTTGGTCTTTCTCAAATCTGTTCAAATTTGCTATAACAGAACCCTTGGCCACTCTTGCTGGTCAGTTCAAATTTTCAGGACACTTTGTGTGCTGGCAAAGCTGCAAGCAACAGGAGGCAAAACAGTCTCTGCTGCTGGGAATGTGAGACGTGTTCCCTGGCACGTTTCTGTCCTTTGTTAAGATGGACAAGAAGCCATTCTGACTTGTGATCTGCCAGTTTAGCGCTGCCCTGATATTCTCCCAGCCCAGGATGAGGGTCTATAAACAGGCCCCATCAGGACCAGACACCTTACCAGGTATACTTTCCTCCAAGACACCACTGGCCTGTGTGGGCTAAGCATCCCAAGAAACCACATAATACTGGAGCTGAGCCCAGATTCTATGATGTTGAACCCTGCTTCTCTCCAGCCCAGAGAGGAGCCAATCCTGTGAGTGTTTTCTCCTCCAGCAATCAAAACAGAGATTTCAGCCTCAAACACACCCTCCATGTGCTGCCATGGACTTTGAGATGTGTCACTGGGTTGCTTCTTTTCTGAATCACATTGCTTGAATAGAAGGGACAATTGGTGGGTATAGGTAAGTATCTGATAGGTCAGGCACATAGACCCACTCTCATATCTACGACACAAAATAAGGCCTCCTTCAACTGCTCTTCCTGGTCTTATTTGTGACTTTGTGTTTCTTGGAATATGATACCAGAGAGCTCTGGGCCCCTGGAGGAGAGTCTCTGTCATAGCAAACACCATGTCTTCCTAGAAAAGAATCTGCCATAGATCAGTTCTTGTTCCAGCCATCACCTCTGTCTCTGCCTTTCTACAGCTTCTTACTTTTCCAATAGTTTCTGTGGTCGAATTGCTTCTTTTGTCCACTGAGCCCAATTAGAGAGGGAGCTCCCTAAGAGACGGTTTAACCTCCTGCTTGTTGAACCCTCAACAGCACCAAGTAAATGGACTTGCCCACCTCCAATTCTCTCTTGGAAATCTAGTTTGGAGATGGTGGGGGTGAGATGTTAGAGAGAGGGAATAGAAAGAAAAAAGAGGACACTTAACCAGAATGCCAGGTTCAGGGAGGTAAGTAAGAGATATGACAATTAGATGTAGGCCTGCATATATCTCTGTGCATGTTGCATGGGGATGAGGGTGGTAGTGGAGGGAATAAGGCTGAGATAAGGATACAGTTGAGAGCCACAGATATAACTTCATCTTCACCGGAGGTGCTCCTTTTAAGTGACTTGATAATGACTCAGACACTAGGCTAGTGAGTGACACACAGCTTGGTGCAGGCAGGATAGGACTCCTGGCAGAGGGGACTGGTTTTGGTGAGTGGAAATCTCCTTCTTAAAAGAAAGTGAATAGAACATAAACCATTGATAGATTCTCCTTTCTCTACCCACAGATCTTCTACTTCAAGTTGCCCTGGCCTGACAGCACCAGCCCTCGTCCCCCAGCACCTTGCTGTGCCTCTAAATCTGCCCCCAAGCCCACAGAATCGCCCTCCCTCTTGGAGTCTGTCTCCCAGGAGTTTGGCAACCTGACCCACCTTTTGTACTGGCCTTCAAGCCCAGGAGAAGAAAAGGACCTACTGGCCTCCACCAGCCCCCAGAACTCCACCTACCACCTGAGGGGTCCTGCGCAGGCCAGCTATGTCCTGGGAGGCTACCTGGAGGCCATCCTTGTTGCCAGAGACCATCGAGGCAGGCCCAAGACCCATGGCGGGGATCTGTTTCGGGCACAGCTGCTGGGTCCTGACTTGAAGGCAGGGGTCCCTGGGGATGTCCAGGATCTGGAGAATGGCACTTACCTGCTGTCCTTCCCCCTTCTTTGGGCTGGGCAGGCCCAGGTGCAAGTGCGGCTGATCCACTCCAGCGAGGCCATTGGGGTTCTGCGAAGAATCTGGAGAGAGAAAAGAGCCACTGTTGATTTTAGAGGGTATTTCCGGGGACCCACGGGAATTGAAGAGACTGTGATTTGCAATGTTGACCCTTTGTCAATTGGAACAAGAGGGCCTACCTGCCAGTACAGAAATGTGGATTCGGGTGAACTCTGGTTCTGTGCTCAGCCCTCTACCCTGCCTTGCAACTCTTTAGTTGGGCACTCAAGTGGAAGTTACCTGAATGTGACTACTCTGCATGATGAGGCCCTGCTGGCAGGGTAAGAAAACATAAGAGCAGGGAAGCTTGTACCAACACTAAGCCACATCCTTCTTTCTAAATATTGTCCCTGTGACACAATGACCCTCTCCAGTTTACCACTCATTTATTTATTCTCTCATCCAACAGGTGCTTGTTCAGCACCAATTATATGACAGACATTTCTAAACAGATATGTACCTCAAGAAACTGGTCAGGCTATCCACTTAAGGACGGTTACAATTGATCCGGGGTTTCAAGAAAAAAATAGGAATTCTCCAGAAAGATAAGAGATAAGATGTTCAAGGAAGAGCAAATGACCTCAGGGCAAAAGTGTCTTGAGTGCTTCATTTATTTATTTAAATTCCTGCCTGCACTTAGATTTTCATCTAAAAATAAATAAATACATAAAAATTCCTTGTTTAGTTAGATCTTCAATTATTTAAAAATCTATTTTTCAAAAACATTAAAGATGTTTTTTTGTTCAGAATTTTTAGTGGTTCTCAGTGTAAGGGTTGGTGTGAATACTTAGTTCTGCCATATTATCAGAAAAATGAATCTCCATTCTATTTTATTTGTTCCTGCTAGTATCTTTGATATTTGTTCTCTTTATTTATTTCAGGATTTATTTCTTTTTTATTTTATACAATTATATTTATTAATATGAAAAGATATTCCTGTCAGTGGTAATAACCAACAGAGACAGTATGCCTATTGAAATGGTAGATTTTTAGGCAAGCAGGCCTGTGCTAAGCAGAAAACTGGGGCAGGCCTGCCGGAGCATGCAGCAGCCTCTAGCAGAGTGGGATGGAATCTGGTGAAGGAGTAATTGTGAGAGCGCCTAATGGGAACAGCCTCTTCTGTAAGCATATGTGGAATGCCTCATTATAGCCCCTTATTTCTTTTTTTCTAATTTCATGATTCAGAACAATTCAGCAATTTATCAATCTTCCTTATATGAGATAAAAATAGATAAGGCTATAAATTTCTTTCAGAGTACAGCTTTAGCCTATATTCTTCAAATTTTTGTATATGGAAACTTCATTTTTACTTATTTTCACATGTTTTGTAATTGACACAGTAATTTTTTCTTTAATTCATGAATTATTTAGGAATTACGTTTAGTTTCTGAATATAAGGTAGGGAGGTGGCTGTCTTCATATTTTTTTCTTAATTTATTTGCATTATGACTAGAAATATGGTTTCTTTTTTATTTTATTTTATTTTTTAAAAATAAATATTTATTGTTCAGATTATTACAATTGTTCCTCTTTCCCCCCCCCCCCCCGCCCATAGCTGCCCTCCACCCGGTTCCCACCCCTCCCTCTGCCCTTATCCCCCCTCACTGTCCTCATCCATAGGTGTACGATTTTTGTCCAGTCTCTTCCCGCACCCCTCGTGCCCCCTTCCCCCCAAGAATTGTCAGTGCACTCCCTTTCTATGCCCCTGATTCTATTATGTTCACCAGTTTATTCTGTTCATCTGGTTTTTTATTCACTTGATTTTTAGATTCACTTGTTGATAGATATGTATTTGTTGTTCATAATTTTTATCTTTACCTTTTTCTTCTTCTTCCTCTTCTTAAAGAATACCTTTCAGCATTTCATATAATACTGGTTTGGTGGTGATGAACTCCTTTAGCTTTTTCTTATCTGTGAAGCTCTTTATCTGACCTTCAATTCTGAATGATAGCTTTGCTGGGTAATCTTGGTTGTAGTTTCTTGCTATTCATCACTTTGAATATTTCTTGCCACTCGCATCTGGCCTGCATAGTTTCTGTTGAGAAATCAGCTGACAGTCATATGGGTGCTCCCTTGTAGGTAACTAACTGTTTTTCTCTTGCTGCTTTTAATATTCTCTCTTTGTCTTTTGCTCTTGGCATTTTAATTATGATGTGTCTTGGTGTGGTCCTCTTTGGATTCCTTTTGTTTGGGGTTCTGTGCGCTTCCTGGACTTGTAAGCCTATTTCTTTCACCAGGTAGGGGCAGTTTGTGATCATTATTTCTTCAAATAGGTTTTCAGTATCTTTCTCTCTCTCTTCTTCTGGCACCCCAATAATTCTGATGTTGGTACGTTTGAAGTTGTCTCAGAGGCTCCTTACACTATCTTCATATTTTTGGATTATTTTTTTGCTTTTCCAGTTGGGTGTGTTTTGCTTCTTTGTATTTCAAATCTTTGACTTGATTCTTGGGATCCTCTAGTCTGCTGTTGGATCTCTGTATATTATTTTTTATTTCAGTCAGTGTATGCTTAATTTCTAGTTGGTCCTTTTTCATATCCTCGAGGGTCTCGCTAAATTTATTGGCCTTTTCTAGAAAATTCTTGAGTAACCTTATAACCGTGGTTTTGAACTCTATATCCAGTTATTTGCTTTCCTCCATTTCTTTTGTTTGTGACCTGTTTCTTTGTCTCCGCATTTTGGCTGCTTCCCTGAGTTGATAAGAGTGGCTTTGTGTGTTAGGTGTCCTATAGGGCCCAGTGGCTCAGCCTCCCCAGTTACCTGAGGTGGACACTCTTGGTGCACCCCTTTGTGGGCTGTGTGCACAGTCTTATTGTAGTTAAGCCTTGCTTGTTGTTGGTATCACTGGGAGCAATTGACGTCCAGACCAATTGGCTGTGAGGATCAGCTGTGTCTACGATGGGAGAACTTCTGTGCTGGAGACACCCTTATGAGGCAAGACTTGCTTCAGTGGGGCTTTGGTGTTCACTGAGTCTGTCCCATGAGTGTGTCCCTTATGGGTCTGAGGAGTTGTAATCTGGATGGTCCCACTCTGACCCCTGGGTACACTGGCTCTTGGATCTCCAAGGAGGTGCTAATTTAGCCTCTGCCTGAGGCCACTCAGCAGGAGCTAAGGAGAGATCTGCAGATTCCTCTTCTTTGTTTGGGTTTTGGAGGTGCCCAGATGAGGCCCAGCTGTGAAGCAATGAAAGCTGCTGTGGTGCCTTGGGCCTTCTTTTGAATGTTCTGGGTCTCTTTGACTCAGCTGCAGTTTGTTAGGTAAGTTTAGATTTCAAAGGACCAGGCCATTCATATGCAAAAGCCTCTGCACACAGCTTGGATGGGGCAGAGTCTCAGGGCGGAGCAAACAGCAATGGCTTCCCATCAGCCCTGCCCTAATAGGCCCCCGGGTCTCAGTGTCCCTTGGTAATTGCTGCAAGCACCTCTGAGAGAAAGCCACCCTCGAGTTCCGCCCACTTCCAGACAGTCCAGTTTCTCCCCGTATGAGTCTGGGTCCCCAGAGTCTCGCCCAGAACTGGAGTTCAGAGCAGTCAGGAGCTTGTGTCTCCCTGCAGATTGAAAACGCTAGCCACATACTCAGTTGCCAGCCCTCTCATTGCGTGCGCCTCTGTACCTCTGCAATTTACTTCCACAGTTCCTCTGAGCCTCAGTGTGCTTTTCTCTTCCCTTCTAGTTGTAGAATTTCCACTCAGCCAGCCTTCCTGTGGTTCTGGATGATGTCCGTTTTGTCTTTAGTTTTAACCCAGTGATTTTCAATGGTGAGCTGCAAGAATTTTTAAAACATACAATACCTGACTATTTAGTCAGGGGCACTGACCTTTTTTCCCTTAGACTGTCAAACAAACAAATAAAAAATAACAACCAACATAACAATAGCTGTCCGGTGTGAATGAATCAAAATTATACCTATTTTTTTGTCAGATCAGCAAAAAAATATAGCTTTTTTTTTTTTTGGTGTGTCACAGAATTTTAGTAATTAATTTGTGTCATGAGATGAAAGGTTAAACATTGTTATTATTTTTTAAAATATATTTTTATTGACTTCAGAGAGGAGGAGAGATAGAAACATCATCAATGAGAGAGAATCATGGAACCGACCACCTCCTGCACACCCCCTAGTGGGGATCGAGCCTGCGACCCAGGCATGTGCGCCCTTGACTGGAATTGAACCTGGCTGACCCTCTATCTACTGAGCCAAACTGGCCAGGGCAAACATTGCTATTTTAATCGAATATCCTTTTTCTGTTCCAGAATCCCATCCAGAATACGGCATTACATTTAGTCATCAAGGCTCTTGGTTGTGACAGAATCTTATACTTTCTTTATTTTTGATGACTTTGACAGTTTTGAGGAGTATTGGTTAATTGTAGTATTCCTCTCTATTGAAATTTGTCTGATGTTTTTCTTATGATGAGAGGTGGAGGTGGATTATGGGTTTGAGGAAGAAGGTCACAGAGATCAGATTACATTTTCATCACATTATATCAAGTGCACATGCTACCAACGTGATTTAGGAGTGTTGATTTTAACCTGCCTGGGGCAGTGTTTCTCACTACAAAACTCCTCTCCCACACCCCCTCCTTCCACACTGTGCCCTTTGGGCAACTCTGGGTACAGCCCACACTTAAGTAGTGAGGGGTTATGATCTCCACTGTCTGAGTTTTCTGTAACAAAAATTATTCTGATCATGTTCCTTCCAGAATGTAGTGCTAGGAAGAGAGCGTTTCTTTCTCCTGGCATGCTTGTGCACCCTTATTTATCAGAGAAGAACTACATGATCCAGCGTGGATGTTCTTTTATTACCTGGCCTGTTAGTAACCAGAGAGCTCCTGGGGAGGTTGATTGCAGAAAGTCCAGGTTCCTGATAAGATTTTCTATTTCCTCCATCACTTTTTTTCTGATTCTTGATTGTAATTGCTTCCCTATAAAAGTGCTAATTGTATTGTAACTACCTCAAACTCTTTTAGGACTTAGGCAGAGTAGAAATTGTAAGTCAACCATCATATTCCTGTACTGGATTACAGCTTTCGCCTGCTCAGCCCCCTCAATGCTCACTCTCGCTGTTTCTCCAGGCGAGTGACAGACCAGGTGCTCCCTCAGGGCATTTCTCCAATCCAAATCAGGAGGGCAGACCCGGGAAACAGCAGCCTGGGTGAGTGGGGCTGGCATTTGCTGGGGACCGGGTGGGTGTGGGGTGGGGAATAGACTTAGGGTTGTTGTTGTTGTTTTTTTCCTTGACTGGGAGTCGAGTCCCAGTCCTCCTGCCAGGGCATTATGCATAATGGTTAGTAATCTGTGCCGTAAAGTCAGACTTCTTGGGTAAAATGCTATCTCTGCCAGTCACTATTCTTGACCATGGGTAAATTGCTTAACAATTCAGGGCCTTCGAGTCCCCACCTGTGAATGGAGGTAAGAATAGTACTTCATGGACTTTTGCAAAAGAGTAAATGAAATAATATATGTAAAGCACATAGAAGACAGCCCAGAACTTTATAAAATATAAATGTCAGTTGTGTTCTGGTTTTTCCTTTTCTATAGCCCTGTCCTCCCGACCCCCATGCAGTCCTGGGCTCCCTACCGCAAAGCCCTCTGGCTTCTACCACGGGCACGTGTGGCACTCGCTGTCCTGCTCCAGCCGCTCCTTTCCCACTGTTAACAGCATCCTGGGCTGCCTGACTGGTCACGTCGTCCACATGATAGGGGACTCCACGCTTCGGCAGTGGTGGGAGTATCTGCGTGACACCGTGCCCTGTGAGTGGCCCTGTGGGGAGAGGGTAGGACTCCTGGTAAAGCTGTGGTTCTCCTAGTACCTAAAACCCAAGTGACTTCTGTGGAATGTATGCTGTTTCCTCAGCCTCTCCAAAGTTAAATTAACACAGTCCCAAATCTCCCACGTGCACCATTTCTCTGAATAGTCCAGATGAATGGAGAGCAGAAAATTGTCACAGGATTTGTGAATAACCTCCCATTTAGAAAAGAAAAACAAACACAGCATCTATACCAGTTATTTTAAATAAAATTATATCCAAGTAGCCAGTACCTCATACGAAGTTATTACAAGTCTCGAAGATATCTGAGGAGTGGGAAGGTAGAAGCGAAAAGCTAGCCTGAATGACAGCTGGACTGGGCCCACTATTCAGCGGTCATGTTCTCTGGGAACTCAATTGTAACGTTAGCAACAGATGAGTTGCGGCTCCTGCTTACCATGTTTTTGAGGAAAGTCCCACCTAAGCATATTATCTCTGATCTCAGGTAGTTCAGATACATTCTTGTCTTCCTAGAAGTTTAGAAATTTTTAGAAAGTTTAGAAATTTGCCATATTGTCGTCCTCAGTCACTAGAACTAATTTGAGGTTCTTTATTTTAAACATTGAGCTGTAATTGACAAATCATAAGTAGAATATATTTAAAGTGTACAATTTAGTAAGTTATAACAGATATGTACACCTGGAAAACAACCTCCACAAAAAAGGTAATTAGCATATTCACTTGGCAGAAAACTTTCCTGGGGGCCCTTGCTAATCCTTCCCTTTTACCCTTCCTCCTCCCCAGGCAACCACACATCTGCTTTCTGACTTTTCAGCTTAGTTTGCATTTGCTAGAACTTTATATAAGTAGAGCCATACAATGTATACCCTTTTTTGTGTGTGTGGCTCCCTTCATACAACATAGTTAATTTTGAGATTCACCCACATTTCTGAGTGTGGCAATAATTTGTTCCTTATTTATTGCTGAGAAGTATTCCATTATGTGGATATACCATTATTTGTTTATCCACTCATCTGTTAATGGACGTTTGGGTTGTTTCCAATGTTTAGCTATTACAAGTAAAAGTGGCTATGAATATTTGAGCACAAGTCTTTTTTTATTATTATTTCAGAGAAGGAGAGGGAGAGAGATAGAAATACCAATGGTGAGAGAGAATCATTGATTGGATGCCTCCTGCATGCCCCCTACAGGGGATTGAGACTGCAACCCGCAAGCCGAGCATGTGCCCTTGATTGGAATCAAACCCCGGACCCTTCAGTCCGCAGGCCTTCGCTCTTTCCACTGAGCCAAACCAGCTAAGGCTGTGCACAAGTCTTCATATGGGGGATATGCTTTCATTTCTCTTGAGTAAATAATACCTTAATGTGAAATGGCTAGATCAGATGGTAGGTGAATACATATGATTAACTTTTTAAGAAGCTGCCAAACTGTTCTCCAAGCTAACTACATCATTTTATATTCCCACCATCACTGGATAGGACTTCTAGTTCCTATCTATTCTCACCCACACTTGGGAATGTCAATCTTTTACATTTTAGCTTTACCAATAGGTATTAGTATTCATAAGGGCCCATTTAAGCACTTTGTACAATGGTTGCTTTTAAAATCCTTATCAGATAATTCCAACATCTGAGTAATCTTGGTGTTGGCATGATTGTCTTTTCTCATTCAACTTGTGATTGCCGTGGTTCTTGGGATGATATGTGATTTTCTATTGTTTCTCGACAGTTTGGGTATTCTGGTGTGAGACTGTGGGTCTTAGTTTGCCTATGTTCTTTTTAACAAGCATTCACACTATTTGGGTGTAGCAGGCAGGCCCAGGTGGGGTGTATGTTCAGCTCTCTTTGGGGCTCTGTTGCTGCCACCCCAGTGAAAATGGAGAACCAACTCCATGGCCTTGTTGCCACTGGGTGAAGGCGTCACTTCAGCTCCACACCGGGGACAGGCGGGTACAGTGCCAACGAGCATTTCTTCACTCCACCTTCTCTGCCATGTTGCTGCCAGGTGGCAATGGAAACTCAGATCCCTCTTGGAGTCAATTTTATTTTAATCAATGTATACGTTACTTTAAAGTCTTTATATCAAAGACCCAATTAGATATTTTATAAATGGAAATGTTCTTTAAAAACCCTCAGTAGACGGAATAAACAGCGGAACAGATACCACATTAGAACAAATTAGTAAGCTAAAAAATTATTCCAGACTTCACGTCTTCTCCCTCATCACTATAGTATTCTTTAGCATTTTCTTTCACTTGTTATTGTAAATAATTCTTTATATTCACTTTCCCTGTTCAAACGAATGTATGACTTTTTTCTCCTGGTTGGACCCTAATGATACACCAGGAATTCCTAATGAATCCATTTTTTATATTCCTCTTATTTTGCCATAATAAAAAAAGCCCTAGAATTTCAGTGGCTTGACACAATACAAGTTTATTTTGAACTCACCTAAAGTCCATTGTTTGAGGGCAGACTTCCACACTGCTATCCGCAAAGCTGGGACTCTGGAACCCAGGTTCTTTTCATCCTATGTCTCCACTGTCCCTAGGGCCTCCCAGAAGGCACTGCTGGATCTTCTCCACCCAAGCCAGCGGTGAGAGAGAGAGAAAAGAGAGGAAGAGGGAAAGGGAAAGGGAAAGTGAGAATGGAGGATTGTATAGGGTGTTTTGTGTCCAGGCATGGAAGTGGTATTTACTGCTCTAGTTAGCCTCCCCTTCCCATCTTTCCAATGTATTTATTTTAGCCATATCAGTGAGCTGTGTTTATGTTTTTATAATTATGTAAATATTTTTCTCTTCATAGTCAAACTAATATTATGATTTCGTTTCTTGTGTGGTACTTTGTTAGTTTGTTTTTTGTCTCTTTCTCTCCTTTCTTGCCTTCCTTGTTTTTCATCAATAAATATTTATTGAGCACCTATGATATCCAGGCATTGTTCTAGGTTCTAGGAACATAACAGTAAACAAGAACAAAAATATCAAGATTCCTGTTTCGTTGTGCATAAACTGGTGGAAAGACTCAGACACTGTGACACAGTAAATATACATACATTTCCAGATATTAAAAGGCTCTGTGAGAATAAGTAATGTGAAGGTTAATGATGGTGAAGAGGAGGAGTTTAAGATGGTAAAGATTAAATGGTCAGGGAAGATGCTTTTGAGGCAGTTTCATTTGAACTGAGTCCAGAATGATAAGAAGGAGCCAGATATGTGATGGTCTTGATGATACAACCCTCTGCCTCTTTTGCAACTATACCTGCGTCCCTGAACACACCTGGAGAAAAACTGTCCCCTCATGCTGTTCTCATTGATAAATGCACGACCACAAACGTCTAGGAGGGTCTCATGCTGCACAGTAATCAAAATGTGGGCCCAGACTGGCTGCATTGGCAGCACCTGGGAGCTTGTGAGAAATGCAGTCTCTGGCCCCATCCCAGACCTGGATCAGAAATTCTGGGGCGGAGCTCAGTCTGTTTCAACAAGCCTCCAGGTGATTCTGCTGGGCTCTGACGTCTGAGAGCCTCTGCCCGAGGACCACTGAACCTCTCTCCTCGGTGACGGTTTCAGTGTCTTCATCCTCACACTCAGCTGCTGACCTTGTATATTTTCTTGAACAAAACAAAGCAATCAGAAGTGAAAATCCAGACTCCCACCACATTTCCTCTCCTACCAGCATCTGTACTAGTGTCCTCTGTTTCCCTACATGTTTTTGAAAATGAATTCTCCATGCTCCTATCCTTCTACTTCAGTTCTAGATCTATTCAAGGACATCTTGCCTATTCAAGGACATCTCTCTACCAATTTCCCCCCTCCCTCCTACATCATCTTCCCCACCAGCATTATTTCCATCACATTCCCATCAGCATATACATGCTACTGTTTACTTTAATATTCTTAAGTGTTTGAGTCAATTACGGACATCATGACATTCTACCGTCAAATATTTCAGTATTTTTAAAAAACAGAGTATTTTTAAACATTACCCAAATAAGATGATCACAATTAAAAAATGAATAACACTTTCTGAAATCTAATATCCAGTTCATAATCAAATTTCCTCCGTTGTCCTTCAATTTCTATACAATTGTTTTTTCAAAGCCAAGATCCATTCCAGGATGTGGTTGTTTTGTCCCTTAATTTCTTTACATCTAGGCCAGTCCTTCTTTTCTTCATCTTCCTTTACGGAAAAGTCAGGGCCAGCTGTCCTGTCAAATGTTCCACCTTCTGAATATTTCTGATTGCTTCATTATGGTGACATTTAGTTTGTCCTCTATTTCTTGCATTTCCTATAAACTAGAATTGAAAGTTCAAGGCTGGATAGATTGAATGTAAGCAGGTACATAAATGATGTAAATTCTGTTTGCAGCATATTAGGGATGCATAGTATCTGATTGCTTATCATTAATGATGATAAGAATGACTACTGGATAAGGGGATTCAGGCTGATCCCTCCACAGTGCAGTATATTTTCCCCTTGGGACCAGAAAGGAATCTAGTGGTGTTATTTTGGCAGTGTATGAATTCCAGAAGTTCCCATTAATCATTCTCATTATGATTTTAACACAACAAACAATTATTGCCTTTATCAATCATTGTGTAAGTGTTACCAAAGGGTGGTTTTCTAATTCTTATTGTTCTTTCTAATCATATTGGCTGGTCTTTTATTTTTTTAAAAATGCTTTCTCTCATTAACTGGAGCTAATAGGTTAGTTTGAAAGATAGCTTCTCCCGAAAGGGCAAGAAAACATTAAACTATCTTTAATTACCAATTTACAAAGAAAAGAGCTGGTTTAAAATGGTGACAAATGACTATTTTTCAAGTATCATTATAGATACATAGATTTTTATATATTTGGTTTGTAATTGGCTAATATTTTACTATAAAATCATTCTTTTCTCTAAATACTTTCTTTCATCATTTTCTCTAATATTCAAATTTTCACAATCTCTACCAAGGAGGCTCCTATGTCCTTTTTGATATACCTCCAACATTAGAAAGTTTCCTTGATTTCTGGCATGAGGTATTCCAAGTTCTCTATGTACTTATTCTGCCCAGACTTGGAATTTGTTGGTTCTTTAAGGATTCATGGTAAATTAAAAATTAATACCTGGGCACTGTAAGTATTCATTATTATTGGGGTAACATTGTTTCTAGGCCATTTAACATTCAGAAGAAGATGTAGATATATGGTTGATAGATGATCAATAGCTACACTAAAAATCATGAATTCATATTGATATTTCAAATTTATTATTTTTTAAAAATATATTTTTATTGATTTTAGAAAGGAAAGAAGAGGGAGAGAGAGTTAGAAACATCAGTGATGAGAGAAATAATTGATTGGCTGCCCCCTACATGTTCCCTACTAGGAAGTGAGCCTGCAACCTGGGCATGTGCCCTGACTAGAATCAAACCGTGACCTCCTGGTTCATAGGTCGACACTCAACCACTGACCCACACTGGCCAGGCTATGCCTTTGGTTTTTATAGTTTAGTCAACTTATTAGGCACTTCTAAACAATATATATGAATTTTGCCTGATTTTCAACTTCATATAAAAGAAAACGTATGCTGTAAATCCTGTTATGACTGGCTTCATTTGCTTAATGTTATATATTTAAGATTCATCCATATACTTCCATGTAATTATAGTTCACTCATTTTCACTGTTATATGGTATTTCATTGTATGATTACATCATATACACTACACTTTTACATTCTATTGTTGATGGGACTATCATGAAAAATGCTGCTATAAATATTTTTTGTGCAAGTAACTACAGTCTACATGAGCATGTGTTTCTGTGGGATGTCACCTGGCAGTGGTTTTGCTAATGAGAGAGTAGGTGTGTTTGAGACCTTTTGGATTCTGCCAATTTTTAAAAAGTGGTTTTACTGGTTTACTCTTTCACAGGCTGTTCTTGTTGTTCCACATACTTGACAGCATTTGATACGATCAATTTTTAGCATTTGGAAAAAATTATGGATGTGTAGCAGTGGCTCATGTAGTTTTCATTTGAATTTCTCTGATTAGGGATGAGAGAACACCTTTTCTATTTTTTAAAGTTTTGGGTATTTGGATACATGATTGACTTGGCACCACTGATGGAGAAGTTCATCCTTTCCCCATAGCTGTGCAGTGCATCTTCATCATAAATTGGGTTGCATATGTCCCTGTGGGGCCTCTCAATTCTGTTTAAGGAATCAATTTGTCTGTACCAGTACCAATACCACCCAGTCTTCTTTACTATAGTGTGGTAATAATTTTGAACTTCTGGTGGACAAAACCTACATTTTTGTTGTTGTTTTTTAATGAGTCTTGGCTTTTTTTCCCCTTTTTGTGCTCCCATATGGATCTTTTAATAACTTGTCGAATTAAACAAAATTCTGTTGGGGTTTTCATTGTGATTATATTGAGTCTATAGTTCAATTTGGTTTCTGCTGAGATATTTAAAAATGATATATCCTTTCTACTAATACTATTTTAGTTATTAATTCTAATATAATTGCATTGTGACCAGAGAACATATTTTTTAAATTTTAAATATTTTGAGATTTGATGTGACTCACTTTGTGGCTCAGTATACAATCAGTTTTGTAAATATTACACATATGTAATCTGCAATTGATAGCTTTATTGTTTGAATAGGACTGGTTTTAAAATCATGTCATTCAAATCTTTACATCATTATTAATCTTTTGTCTACTTATTTTAGCAATTACTGAGAGATATTTGTCCGGGATGATTGTGAATTTGTTTTCCCATGTAGTTTATTTTGAAATTTGCTATATTAATTTAATGCCATATTATTAGATGCATAGCTATTTAGAATAATTACAAATTCCTGGCAAATTGAACTTTTTATCATTATGAAGAAACCTTTCTTATTTCTAAAATGATGTTTCATTAAGGTCTATATCAACTTTCTTTGGTTACTATTTGCATTGTTTATCATTTTGTACTAGATTTGGTTTGAATCAGGATTCAAACAAGGTGCACACACTGTATTTGGTTAAGTTGCTTATATTTCTCTTAATGGTTATAGAGCTATCCAAAATATCTAGTACATATTAGGTGAGTTGTAATAGTTTGTAATTTTCAATAAATTGGTTAGTTTCATCTAAGATGTCAAATTTATGTGTGTAAAGTTGTTGTATTTCCTTATTATACTTTTGATATTTGTAGTGATAGCCTCTATTTCATTCCTGGCATGGGTAATTTTGTCTTCTCTTACTTTTTTTTAAATTTCTTTATTGATTTCAGAGAAGAAGGGAGAGGGAGAGAGAGAGAGAAACATCAATGATAAGAAACATTGATAGGCTGCCTCCTGCACGCCCCCTACTGGTGATCGAGCCTGAAATCCTGGCATGTGCCCTGGGCCGGAATCGAACCTGGGACCCTTCAGTCTGCAGGCTAATGCTCTATCCACTGAGCCAAACCGGCTAGGGCTCTTCTCTTACTTTTCATTTAATTTCTTATATCTTCAATCAAGTGTGATTAAATAAGGATTTTTATTTTATTTTATTTTTTTTAGCAAATTCTACTTTGGCTTTGTTGGGATCTTTGAAACAATAGGTTGATGCCCTTCATTTCATCTTTAAATATTTCTGGGAAATTATCAGCCATTCCTAAATATTACCTCTTCCTATTTTCCCCCCTTCTCTCTGGGATTCCAATTAAATTATGTTTTATTTTTGTCATTCTATTCTCAATATCACCTCTCCTGTGCTTTTCATATTTCCCCTGTTCACTTATTCTGGGCTTTTCTTTCCAATCAGTGTATCAGTTCACTACTTTTCTCTTCAGTTGTCTCAAATCTGCTATTAAATCCAATCATTAATTCTAAATTTTAGTTACTGTATTTTTTACTTCCATAATTTTTAGATGACTTTTTAAAATCTCCAATATCTCTTTTTTAGTTTCTGGTTTATTGCTGAGATTTTAAAATTAGACTTTTATTTCCTTGAACATAGTAAGGATAATTGCTTTTTACAATCTGTAACTGATAATTACAGTATCTGGAGGCCCCATAGGCTCCCCCCTCCCCCCGTTTTCTCTTTTCCCTGGTATGTTTTGTTTTGCCTCATCATATGTTTTGTGATATTTGATGTTTTTTCTGGAGGTTTTGTTTGACAAAATACTTTTATTTATAACATAAGACCTAAGGCAATGTTATCTTGTTCTGAAAAAGAGTTTTCTGGCAGATATCTAAGAGTGCTTACAGTTCAGGAATAAGGTCTGAAGTTTTGTGGGCCATCTAAATAATCCTTGGAATACAATACACATCGACATCCAGAGTAAAATTGTTCAGTTTCTAGCCCGGTACAGGGAATGTTACACTAGGTTCTCTCCTTTGGTGAATATTAAGTTCCAACCCCCATTGCTCCAGCCTATGAAGCCACCAAAAATACATATCTGCCTTTCAATGAACTTCTATGGATCGGTAAATGATCCAAGTCAGTTTTAAAAAAATTTTTTTATTGATTTCAGAGAGGAAGGGAGAGGGAAAGAGTGATAGAAACATCAATGATGAGAGTAAGTCATCGATCGGCTGCCTCCTGAACCCACCCGGCTCGATGTGCCCTTGACCAGAATCGAACCTGGGACCCTTCAGTCTGCAGGCTAATGCTCTATCCACTGAGCCAAACCAGCTAGGGCTCCAAGTCAGTTTTTAGAGCCTCAGCCAAAAGCACAAAGTATTTCACTAAAGTTTTCCTCCTTGAGTGCCAAAGGACTTTGACCCATGTTCACACCAAGTCTTTCTTTCTAAGAAGGAGAAAATAAAAGTTTAATAATTGTGCAAGGGGAATTCACATAGACATAATAAATTCATGACATGACAATCTCCAAAGACAGCACACTACCAACTCTTGAGAATGGCAAAAGCAGAGCTTCACATCTCTGCTATCTTTACTCACAAATAACCACAGTCCAGAATCAGTCCTAATCTATCTCTTTAATCTCCTATGCTTTCCTTCTTCTCTCATGATAATTTTTAAAACTTTTTTCATTATTTTTTCAGTTGTTTTCATCAGGGTATACTGGGTATCATAATGCAGCATTAGCAAAAGGTAACACATAGCATAGCATATTCTGCACCTTTCCCCCACTTAGTATGTTTGGGATATATCTCTTTATCAGTACATTCTGTTTTATTGCTGAATAAGACTCACTGTATGAAAGTTCATTATTTCTAGACACCTGGTCCTTTTCAAATTTTTGCTATTATAAACAATGCCACTATGAATAAACTCATCATATGGTGTTTGTTATTTGTTCAAGTAGTTCTATAGGTTAGACTCCAAGTAGTTGTATATGTCAAATAGTAAATACAAAGTAAATTATTTGATATTGCCAAAAGTCCCCATCTTATATACCCAACAAGAATGAACAAATTAGCCCTAACCGGTTTGGCTCAGTGGATAGAGCATCAGCCTGCGGACTCAAAGGTCCCGGGTTCGATTCTGGTCAAGGGCATGTACCTTGGTTGCGGGCACATCCCCAGTAGGAGGTGTGCAGGAGGCAGCTGATTGATGTTTCTCTCTCATCAATGTTTCTAACTCTCTCTCCCTCTCCCTTCCTCTCTGTAAAAAATTAATAAAATATATACTTAAAAAAAAAGAATGAACAAATTAACCTATTGCCTCATAGCTTCAACAGCCTATGTTGTTTGGTTTGGACTTTTGTCTTAATTGAATAGATGAGAAATATAACCCATTCAAGTAGAAGCATTTTATTATATTGGTTTTCCTATCACTACTTGTAATTGGTTTCCTCTTATAACAATTGGTTTCCTCTTATTTTTCTGGTCTTTCCTTCTCAATCTCCTCCTCCTCTACCCATTATCTAAATAATAAAAATTTTTGAAGTTATTCTTGGACCCTCTTCTTTTCTCCCTTGTCATAATCTTCTTAAATGATTTTGCCCATTCCTATGGCTCCAATGCCATATGTAATTATAATGAATTCCAAATTTACCTTTCTGGTCTATACCTCTCTTCTGAACTCCAAATACCAATTTGATATCTCCATGTTGATGCTCTCAAGCATCCCAAAATTCAATATAGCACTAACTTTTGGATCACTGTCCTCCTTCCCCAATCACTAAAATATAATTCAGACTTCCTAAAGCATAGTAAGTATCATTATCTCCCAATTGCTAAAACCAGAAATTAGTATCCAATTAATTTTCATAAAAATATGTATGTTTCCATTATTCAGGATGAATAAGTTCTGGAGAGCTAATGTACAACACCCTCTTGCCTCTATCCATCAGGCCTGTTATAAAGTCCTTTAAAGTGAGCCTCCCATTTCACCTCTTAGAACCCGTGCCTCCATCCCAGGTTTTCACAAAAGAGCAAGCATGAGCTTTTTAAAATGCAAGTTGCACCCTGTTACTCACCTTCAATGGACTCTAAATTTCCTTGACACCAAAATAAAAATCATTGGCATGATGGTAAGGGACTACACCTATATCTCTAACCTCACCTCCCGCCATACATTCTGCTCCAAGAGCACCATCCTCCTTTAAGTTCCTCAAAATCTCCATCCTCCCTTCTACACAGGAAATCAATCAATATCTCTCTCCATATCTCTCTGTGTGTCCCCCAAGAGACAGTAAGCTCCATGAGGGCAAGGACATCTGTCTGTTTTTCACATTGTATACAAAAGTACCCAGAACAGTGCCAATTTGTACTTGTAAAGATTCATGTAGCCAAGAGTTATTAAAGAGCCTGAGCTAAAAGTTGGATGCAAGAGTTAGACATAGGAAACCTTAAAAATGAATAATGAATAGGATTGGATGAGTTATTTGACTTCAGATTAAGACACAGAGAGGTATCAGATGTGACTAAAGGCCTCCCCATGGAAAGCTAAGAAAAAAACAATAAAACATTAGGAAGTCACCAACAGGTGTGAGGCAGTAGTGGGAAGTTCAGGATGTGGAGAGAGAGATTTGTGCAGAAATGGCAGATTCATTTGCCAAGGCAATGTACAAAGTTCAGGACCATGGCAGACCATTAGAGAAAAAATATTGATTGGGAAATTGAAAGTATGGAATCGAAGCTCAGCAAGCCATTGGCTCTTAGTCAAAAACTGAAGAGGCAGAAATGAATGAATTCCCTAAGATGTAGATAGTAAAGAAAAGTGGATGATAATGACAGAATTTTAGGGAATGCCTCATTTACACAGTGCAAGGAAAATATGAAGCAAATAGTTGAGCAAAGAATGACCAGAAGGCTGGGGGAAATGGGGTAATGTAGTGTTAGGGAAGGCAAGCAAAGGTTGAGAGAAGTCAATACCTTAGAGAAATAAAAACACACTGCATAGGTGTTTGGATGGACAGTAATGAGACCCTTGGCAACTTGAAACTTGGGGGCAGGGGTGCATTAGGTTTTAGAGACAGAATGCTTCTGTCCTGGGAAATGGGATTAATATTTTCACTTGTACAAGAGGATGGTACGCAATCCTCTATTAACCCTTAAACGTCCTCTCTTGTCCTCACACAGCCCTGAAGCCGCTGGATCTACACGCCACGTACCAGACAGGGCCCCTGATGGCCGTAGAGACCACCCGGAACATAGTGCTGCACTGGCGGGCCCACGGCTGGCCCCTGCGCTCCCTCCGCACACCCGTGGCCTCCCTGCACTCTGTGGTCCAGGAGCTGGGGGGCCTGGCTGGGGGCCCCCACACTGTGGTGGTGCTGGGGCTGGGCGCACACTTCACCACCTTCCCTCCATCCATCTTTGTGCAACGACTGGCAGGGATCCGGGCAGCTGTGGCTGCGCTGCTGGCCCGGGAGCCCCACACGCTTGTGGTCATCAAACTGGCCAACACTGGCTACAAGTCCGTGTATGGCAGTGACTGGTTCACCCTCCAGGTGAACCGGCTCCTCCGAGCCGCCTTTGCTGACCTCCGTGTGGCCTTTGTGGATGCCTGGGAAATGACCTCCAGCCTGGCCCTGCCTGACAGCATCCACCCAGTGAGGCTCATTGTCCAAAACGAGGTGCACTTCCTCCTCTCCTTCATCTGCCCCACCTGAGCGCTTCGGTGATTCTGGGGCTTTGTGAATGAAAGCCATGGGAATTGTGAACAGGACCAGAGCGACAATTGGAGTCTGAACTAACAGTGATCCGGAGAAGAGTGGCTACCCAATGTTCATTTACTGTTAGCCCTAGAAGACAATCCTTGTGTACATTAATGAAAGATTTTACATAAATGAAATATTTTACATACCTTCTTTTAAGTTCACTTTGGGGGAAATTTTTACTGGTGTAATTGCAGATTACGCAATTGTAAGTAATAATACAGAAATCTCTCATGCACTTACTCAGTTTCTCCCAATGGTAACATCTTACAAAACTATACACTGAGTGGCCAGATTATTATGATCTCTGAACGCATAATAATCTGGCCACTCAGTATATATATATGGTGAGATTAGTGCAGAAATCAGTATATATACATTTCAATGGTGGTAGGCCCGGTGCATGAATTCGTGCATGGGTGGGGTCCGGCCAGCCTGGCCAGGGGGAGGGGACATGGGCGGTTGGCCAGCCTGCCTGCTGGTCAAACTCCTGGTTGAGGGGACAATTTGCATATTAGCCTTTTATTATATAGGATATACACTGAGTGGCCAGATTATTATGCATTCAGAGATCATAATAATCTGGCCACTCAGTGTATAGTGCCGCACGGTATCCTGCCCAGGATATTAACATTGATACAATCCACCAATCTTGCAAACGTGTCCCTAGTTTTATGGTACTCATTTGTATGTATTTAGTTTTATGAAAGTTTGTCATTTGTGTGGGTTTGTGTCTAATTCCTTAGCTTCTGTTTTGTAGCCTTGCAAAGGAGGTAAGACAAGGTCAAGGGTTTATACAAAGTGGCAAATCTAATAGGAGAGCCCTGGATAAACTATAGAGTCTCAATGGACTCTACCCTCATGCTAAAGAGAATGCAAAAATAGGACCTCACACCCTTTCAAAACTTCTCAATCCACTTTTCCTTTAATCAACCAAAGGTAAACTATTCTCACCAAGGTAAATAAGAGCCTCTTTGAGAGGTAAATCCCATGAACAATTTTCAATCCTTACCTTTTGATTTTTTTTCCCTGCATCATGGGCCACTCCTTCCTTGCTGAAACCATCTCTTCTCTTGGCTTCATAATATCAGATCCTTCAATTCAGATGTGAGTAACTTGAAAAATGAGGTCCACCCGAATCCATTTTGCTGGTGAGGGTGGTCACAGAGGCACCTAGTTTTATTTTTTCTCTTTAAAAATATATATTTTTTAATTAATTTCAGAGAGGAAGGGAGAGGGAAAGAAAGATGGAAACATCAATGATAAGAGAGAATCATTGAAAGGCTGCCTCCTGCATGGCCCATATGGGGATCAATCCTGAAACCTGGGCATATGCCCTTGACTGGAATCAACCCGGGACACTTCTATCCACTGAGCCAAACCGGCTAGGACGGTACCTAGTTTTCAATGATGGTTGCAAGAGCAGGCTCCTGGCATAAAAATGGCATCCTTGGTACAGTGTAAACCATAGAGGGATTTCTCCTGCTGCTCAGCTGGACATCAGTGGTGCTGATGGCATAAAGTACAGTTCCTGGAAGCTTAGCATTCGGGCCTGCTTCTCCAGTCTCCCAGCAATATGTGGGCTTCTCAGGATCCTTTTATTAATGCCCCTTACCCTTTAATCAGCCAGAATTGGCTTCCATTTCTTGAAAGAACTTGGATTAATCAGAGTATGTGATTATGTGCCTGGTAATCACAGGTTCATATGTTAGATGCTATAATAGAAGTGAGCTATGAGAATGTACAAGACAGACATGTAACTCAGCCTTTGTGGTCTAGAAAAGAATTCCACAAAGATACCTGAGTTGAGTTTGAGAAGAAGATTGTGGATTATCTAGGCACAGAGTCTCAGAAGGGCACTCCAGGCGGAGAAACAGTTATGCTCAAAACTACACAATATTTTCAAGTTGGGAATGGGCTGAGGCAAGAGGTCAGACAGCAGAGTTGACCAAGAAGCTCCGTGAGGCCTTTATAGACCATGCTCAAAATTGTTTCCTGGACTGGTAGCAGGGCTAGAGCCCAGGCCTTTCAATGTATACTCTGAGGATAAGGTAGATGCCTGAAACCACCTGGATATGGTTTTAGGTGAGTACTTATTTTGTATTTGGCACTCAGCCTTGCCTGAACACTCAGGGAAGAGTTAGCTGAAAGTGACCATCGCCTGTCATGGAACCTGCTGACCTGAAAAGAAGCCAGCATGCTGGATCCTTACCTTGCAATCTCCTGAGCCTGACTCCCTTCCCTTATCCCTTGTAACTCCGATCCTACTCAGCCAAACTCCCATTCCCCTCAGGGACCTTGTTATCTCAAGTTCTCCCCAAAACAACTCAACTCCCTTCCCTGTGTCTTCTATGGTGTAGTTAACAGGGAGTTGTCAAAGTCTTGTCTTACAATACTGGGAAAGAAAACATTTTGTATCCGTTAGCTTTGACCTTGCTGCAAGAAAACTTAAGGCTAAATTTACTGCTCACATGGTAAGTGGGAAGAGGAAGTTATTATTCTTTGTCTGGGGGTTTGGACCAAACTGTTCTACAATGATTAAGCTCCTCTTGCCTACAGCCTTATTCCCACATTTCGTCTTTGCTGCTGTGTTCACTTAGTTTATTCTGCTAAGAAGTGTGGTTCTCTCTTTCTTGCTGCAGCTGTCCTTTTCCCACATTTGACCTCATTTTGGGCACTTGAGTGGCCACATCATTCATGTGTTTGCAGGTGCCATCAGCAGGATGTTACCTTGTGAACTGCTGCTATGAAGAGAAGAATCAAGACTTTATAGAGGAATGAGAGAAAGAAAAGGAAGTGTTGAGAAGTATCCTGTGATGAGGTAAGAGGGCTTAGTTTTCAGAAAGAAAATGAGAGCAAGAGAAGAGGACAAAAGGGTGGATGCAGGTTTAGGAAATAGGGCATTTAGTGTAAATATCAGGTAACCAGTATTGATTAAAGTCACAGTCTGGCCCTTGCCGGCTTGGCTCAGTGGATAAAGTGTCGACCTATGGACTGAAGGGTCACAGGTTTGATTCTGGTCAAGGGCATATGCCTGGGTTGCGGGCTCGAACCCCAGTAGGGGGCGTGCAGGAGGCAGCCCATCAATGATTCTCTCTCATCATTGATGTTTCTATCTCTCTTCCTCTCCCTTCCTCTCTGAACTCAATAAAATACCTTTTAAAAAAGAAAGAATATCCTACTCCTAAGAAAAAAACAACAAAACTTTAAAAATAAAAATAAGGTCACAATCTGGACAAACTACTGTTCTTAATGTTGTGTGGAATACAAATAAGGGCACAAGACATGGGGCTTTGAGAAAGAGATGTGTGCAGGGCTTAACAAATAGAATGTTGAGTATGAGACAGCATCTGAGTGGTCAGGAAGGTAGGAGACTCAGGCAGTTATAAAAAAAAAAAAAACAATATTGGATAGGACTTCAAGGAGGAAAAAGTGGCCAACAGTTTAAATACTGCTGAGAACTTGAGCAATATAATGAAGAAAGAGACCTCAGAGATGACAATTAGCACAGGAAATCTTGGAGGAGAACTGGGAGTAGATTTGTGGTTGGGAGGGGATGAAATGAATCTTTTCTTTTGAGAATATTTGGAGTATCTGTAGGATAGGATATTGGATGTCCACCTTCCAAAAGCCAATAACCAAGGTCCGGATGGGCAGATCCAGGGATGAGGGCTAAGGTATCTTGGATCGCAGTGCTATACCAATAGGCCCAACACTGACCCTGTGGTTCTGTAGCCCAATTCACGCTTTCCCTGAATGTTCATTTTCATTCGTGAACTGGGCCACAGGAAAGAGGGAGATGACACTGGGCAGTGGCAGGGACCCCAGCCACTATGGTGCCCACTTCCCTTTTTGCCTATATGGACCACTGCCTGATGCAAGGTAATCATCTAGATGGCCCTGAATACATTGTTGGTTGGGGAATCATGTACATTGATTGCCACCCAAATTCCAAAAGTAAGTTCAAGTGTATATACAGTAGTAACTTATTCATCCATCAGCTGAACAAACTTCCCCAAGGAGGCTTTGCTGGCATCCCTTTGGGATTTTGAGTTATGATGTAACTCTGCCTGGTGCATCTTTTATAATTAGGTTGATTCCTCTTCTTGGTCTTCTCTAGCTGAATGTGTCTGCTTAGGGCCTAAGGCTGTGTTGGAGAATATATGAATCCTGTAACCTAGTCCCAGGAGTGAAAAGGATCAACTGAGTGGTAGGATGACTGGATTTCTAAGGAAGAATGGTCTGGATTCCTGGGTTTTCCATCAACCCCAAGAAATAAATGCTGAAGAGGACATAAGTACCCTACTAAATGATGGGGAGGAATAAAAGCGTAGGCAGCAGCTGCTTTATGAAGTCAGAGAAGAAATCACTGTCTCTGCCCTAAGTTAAGTTCTCTTATTATTATTTGCCTTTGGTTTAAGATGTTGCATAAACATGATGTGGTATTCATGCTGGAAGCAGATGCCTAAGAGTGTAGGGTGACTGGATTTATTAGAGCAGTGTTGGTGGCTTTTATTTTATTGTTAAAATATATTTTTTTATTGATTTTAGAGAGGAAGGGAGAGGGGGAGAGAGAGATAGAAGCATCAATGATGAGAGAGAATCCTTGATCAGTTGCCTCCTGTATGCCCCCCACTGGGGATCAAGCTCACTACCCGGGCAAGTGACCTGACTGGGAATCAAACCTTGACCTCCTGGTTCATAGGTCCACACTCAACCACTGAGCCATGCCAGCCGGGCTGTTGGTGGCTTTTAGATTTTAAGGATGTCTGTACAACATTATAGATACAAGGAAGTAAGGGTGAAATTTCTAGGTGCTTAAATAGAGGTGAGAGGGGTGAGATGGTAGGTGGAATTGGAGGTTAAGATCCCACCAACAGTGTTTCAAGAAAAGAAATAGCCCTGCCTGCAATCCCCAGTAGGGGGCGTGCAGGAGGCAGCTGATCAATGATTCTCTCCCATCATTGATGTTTCTCTCTCTACCTCTCCCTTCCTTTCTGAAATAAAAAAAATAAAAAAAAATGTATTTTTTAAAAAGAAGAAATAAAATGGGAGTGTATCTGGAGTTTGCTAATAGCAGTTGGGGGATGGAATCTCTTTCGTACATTTATTCCTGTCTTCCATCCTCATTTGGGTGGAACTTAAACATGGTCACCAGCCACCAAATTTGCCCAGGTGGCCTGTGTTGCTACTATACTATATTCCTGCTGTTGTTACTGCTTCACACTTTTATGGTGCCTCATAATTTAAAAACAACAACAACGTTGTATTGATTTTTAGAGAGTGAGGAAAGGAGAGGGAGAAAGATAAAAACATTGGTTGGCTGCCTCCTACACACCCCCTACCAAGGATTGAGCCTGCAACCTGGGCATGTGCCCTGACTGGGAATTGAACCGGCAACCTCTTGGTGCATGGGACAAGATTCAACCAACTGAGTCACACTGGCCAGTGTGGGGGGCCTCATAATTTTAATTACACTTGCATATCATATCTTACTCAATCCCTGCACGGATGCTATTGGAGACAATAATAAGGAAAAGTACAATGATACTGGTGACACACTCATTTGCTATACTCTCCCCTGGCCCAGGGCTCTCTGCTGCTCTAGAGTAGAGAACAGGCAGAAGTTAATGCAGAGGGTCAAAAGCAATTTCGGTTTATCCTCAGCTTGATCGTCCCCCAAACTCACCGGCCAGGCTGCTACTGAGTCAAGTGGCATTAGCTCTTTGCCACTCCCAGGATTCATGCTGGACAGTGGAAAGCCTGCTTCTCAAGCTGCAAGCCAGGTTTCCAGGGAACACATACATCTCTCTCTGACTTTAGACAACCTGAAAAAGCCCCCAAGCCTCTGTGCCCCATATTAGGAGTCCTCTGGGCCCTTCCTGGGATTTGCTCCTGGGCCACCTGGTCCTTCTTCAGTCTTGTTCTACTTAAACATGTCACCAGCCACCAAAGCATTCCTAGGAGTATGCCTGTCTTTGCCCCCATGTACTCCTGCCCTTCTCTGAGGTCCAGCCTCAAAGGAGGAGGAAGATAATTTCTCCATGAAAGTACACTTTTAGTTTGGGAGAGGTTGGGTGTGGTAAACACAGTCCCTTCTTCTCAGTGAGATGTCCATCAAGACCAGATACTCTTGATTGTACTCCTTTGTCTATTCACATTTTTTGCAATGATCGCGTACAAATTAGGGCTCGTTTCTTCCAACTTATTTCACATTTATTATACTTTATTTCTCTTTTCCTGCTTTCCAATGAATGAATCAATTTTTTTCTGATGATTGAACATTTTACATTATATTTTAGTCTTTTTTTTAATTTATTTTTTTTATTGTTGACAGCATTACAGATTTCCCCCACTTACCCCACTTTGCCCCCTCCATCCAGCCTCCACCCCACCCCAGGCCTTTGCCACACTATTGTCTGTGTCCATGGGCTATACATATAGTATGTGAATATGTTTTTTGGTTAATCTCTTCCCATTCCTCCAATCTGCTCCCCTCTGAGATCTGTCAGACTGTTCCTTGCATTCTTGCCTTTGGACCTATTTTGTTTGTCAGTTTATTTTGTTACAGTGTTCCACATATAAGTGAGGTCATGTGATATTGGTCTTTCTCTGACTGGCTTATTTTGCTTAGCATAATAGTATCCAGGTCCATCTATGTAAGAGATCCTTCTTTTTATCACAGCATAGTATTCCATTATGTAAATGTACTACAGCTTTTTTATCCACTAATCTACTTATAGGCACTTGGGCTGTTTCCAGATCTTAGCTATTGTAAATAACGCTGCTCTCTCTGAACATAGGGATGCATACATTACTTCTGATTGGTGTTTCGGGGTTCCTAGATATATTCCCAGAAGTGGGGTCACTGGGTCAAAAGGCATTCCATTTTTAATTTTTTGAGAAAACTCGATACTGTTTCCACAGTGGCTGCACCAGTCTGCATTCCTACCAGCAGTGTAGTAGGGTTCCCTTTTCTCTACGTCTTCGCCAGCACTTGCTCTTTGTTGATTTATTGATGGTAGCCATACTACATTGTCATTTTAATTTGCATTGCTCTGATGATTAGTGACTTTGAGCATTCTTTCATATGTCTATTAGCCATCTGTATATCCTCTTTGCAGAAGTGTCTATTCAGGTTCTTTGCCCATTTTTTATTGGATTTGTTTGTCTTCATGGTGTTGAGTTGTATACATTCTTTATATATTTTGGAAATTAACCTCTTATCAGATGTATCATTGGCAAATATGTCCTCGCATACAGTGAGTCACTTTTCATTTTGTTGATGATTTCTTTTGCTGTGCAGAAACCCATTTGTTTATTTTTTCCTTTGTTTCTCTTGCCCTATGATGTATTGGTGAAAATGCTGATGTGTGAGATGTCTGAGATTTTACTGACTATGTTTTCTTCTAGGATTTTTATGATTTTTGCAACAAACATTTAAGTCTTTTATCCCTTTTAAGTTTATTCTTGTGTATGGTGTAAGTTGGTGGTCTAGTTTCTTTCTTTATTTTTTCTTTCTTTCTTTCTTCTTTCTTTTTTTCTTTCTTTCTCTCTTTCTTTCTTTCTTTCTTTCTTTCTTTCTTTCTTTCTTTCTCTCTCTCTCTCTCTCTCTTTTTTTTTTTTCATGTACCTGTCCAATTTTCTGAACACCATTTATTGAAGAGACTGTCTTTACTCAATTGTATGCTCTTGCCTCCTTTGTCAAATATTAATTGACCATAATGGCATAGGTTGATTTCTGGGGTCTCTATTCGCTATAATTGATCTATGTGCCTGTTCTTGTGCCAGTACTGGGCTGGGGGTTTTTGGTTTTTGGTGTGGGTTTCTTTTTGTTGTTAATCTTCACCCAAGGATATTTTTTCCATTGATTTTTTTTTTTTTAAGAGAGAGGGGTAAAGATAGAGAGAAACATTGATGTGAGGAAGGCACATCTATTGGTTGCCTTCACACAGTCCCAACCCGACCAGGAATCAAGCCTGCAACCAAGGTACGCACCCCTGACCAGAATCAAACCTGAGACCCTTCAGTCCATGGGCCAACACTCTAACCACTAAACCAAACTGGCTAGGGCCAAGCTGTTTTGATTACAATGGCTTTGTAGTATATTTTGGTATCTGATAATGCAATCCTTCCAACTTTTTTCTTCTTTTTCAAGATTGCTGAGGCTATTCAGGGCCTTTTTTTGGTTCCATGCAAATATTTGAAATATTTGTTCTGTGAAATATGGCATTGGTATTTTAATAGAGTCTATGGATTGCTTTGAGTAGTATGGACATTTTAATGATGTTAATTCTTCTAATCCATGAACACAGCATATGATTCCACTTGTTTGTATCTCCCTCTATTTCTTTTTTCAATATCCTATATATTTTTTTTAGTACAGGTCTTTTACCTCCTTGGTTAAGTTTATTACTAGATATCTTATTTTTTTTTTTTTATGTACCAGTATCATTTATTTATTTATTTATTTATTTTTATTTTTTTTTAAATTTCTTTATTGATTAAGGTGTCACATATTTGTCCTCATCCCCCCATTCCCATCCCACCCCTCTCCCCACGCATGCCCCAATCCCCTGTTGAACTTAACCGTTGGATAGGCTTATATGCATGCATACAGGTCCTTTGGTTGAACTCTCCCCCTCCCCCCACCCTCCCCCTACCCTCCCCTATCCTCCCTCTGAGGCCCGATAGTCCGATCGATGCCTCCTTGCTTCTGGTTCTGTTCTTGTTCATCAGTCTATGTTGTTCATCATTTCCTCTAGATGAACGAGATCAAATGTCACTAGATATATACTAATAAGAACTGAATGTGAGATGAGCAATAATATTTATGCTGACAGGCAAATGAATCAATCTGTAGCGAGCTTCCCCCTGGACCAACAGTTCTTTTGAGACCCAATTTCGATGTCCAGTAGTTCCTTATGTGTACATGTCAACACTGACCCCTCAGCTCTGGATGGTGGACAAATGGTGGTAATGGAGGTCCGACTCCCTCTGGTTTGGTCTCGGCCAAACCCAGGGGCACGGCGTCACCCGGACTAAGGGGCACGTGGCCTCACCCATACCCAAGGGGCGCGTGGTCTCACCCGGGCCTGGGACCCAGCCTCACCCGGATGGATCCAGGGGCGCACGGCCTCACCCGGACCCAGGATCTGGCTTCACCCGTACCCAGGGACGCTTGGCCTCTCCCAGACCCAGGGGCACGTGGCCTCACCCGGGCTTAGTTGCACAAGGCCTCACCTGGATCCAGGGACACATGGTCTCTCCCGGACCCAGGGACGCTTGGCCTCTCCCAGACCCAGGGCCACTAGGGCTCACCCGGGCCTAAGTGCACGAGGCCTCATCCGGATCCAGGGATGCATGGTCTCACCCGGACCCAGGGACGCTTGGCCTCTCCCAGACCCAGGGGCACGTGGCCTCACCCGGGCCTAGGTTGACGAGGCCTCACCCGGATCCAGGGACACATGGTCTCACCCAGACCCAGGCACGTTTGGCCACTCCCAGACCCAGGGCCACTTGGGCTCACCCGGGCCTAGGTGCACGAGGCCTCATCCGGATCCAGGGACACATGGTCTCACCCGGACCCAGGGACGCTTGGCCTCTCCCAGACCCAGGGCCACTTGGGCTCACCCGGGCCTAGGTGCACGAGGCCTCACCCAGATCCAGGGACGCATGGTCTCACCTGGACCCAGGGACGCTTGGCCTCTCCCAGACCCAGGGCCACTTGGGCTCACCCGGGCCTAGGTGCACGAGGCCTCACCCGGATCCTGGGACACATGGTCTCACCCGGACCCAGGAATGCTTGGCCTCTCCCAGACCCAGGGCCACTTGGGCTCACCCGGGCCTAGGTGCACGAGGCCTCACCCGGATCCAGGGACACATGGTCTCACCCGGACCCAGGGACGCTTGGCCTCTCCCCGATCCAGGGCCACTTGGGCTCACCCGGGCCTAGGTGCACGAGGCCTCATCCGGATCCAGGGACACATGGTATCACCCGGACCCAGGGACGCTTAGCCTCTCCCAGACCCAGGGCCACTTGGGCTCACCCGGGCCTAGGTGCACGAGGCCTCACCCAGATCCAGGGACGCATGGTCTCACCCGGACCCAGGGACGCTTGGCCTCTCCCAGACCCAGGGCCACTTGGGCTCACCCGGGCCTAGGTGCACGAGGCCTCACCCGGATCCTGGGACACATGGTCTCACCCGGACCCAGGAATGCTTGGCCTCTCCCAGACCCAGGGCCACTTGGGCTCACCCGGGCCTAGGTGCACGAGGCCTCACCCGGATCCAGGGACACATGGTCTCACCCGGACCCAGGGACGCTTGGCCTCTCCCCGATCCAGGGCCACTTGGGCTCACCCGGGCCTAGGTGCACGAGGCCTCATCCGGATCCAGGGACACACGGTCTCACCCGGACCCAGGAACGCTTGGCCTCTCCCAGACCCAGGGCCACTTGGGCTCACCCGGACCTAGGTGCACGAGGCCTCATCCGGATCCAGGGACACATGGTCTCACCCGGACCCAGGGACGCTTGGCCTCTCCCAGACCCAGGGCCACTTGGGCTCACCCGGGCCTAGGTGCACGAGGCCTCATCCGGATCCAGGGACGCATGGTCTCACCCGGACCCAGGGACGCTTGGCCTCTTCCCGACCCAGGGCCACTTGGGCTCACCCAGGCCTAGGTGCACGAGGCCTCACCCGTATCCAGGGACACATGGTCTCACCCGGACCCAGGGACGCTTGGCCTCTCCCCGACCCAGGGCCACTTGGGCTCACCCGGGCCTAGGTGCACGAGGCCTCACCCAGATCCAGGGACGCATGGTCTCACCCGGACCCAGGGACGCTTGGCCTCTCCCAGACCCAGGGCCACTTGGGCTCACCCGGGCCTAGGTGCACGAGGCCTCACCCGGATCCTGGGACACATGGTCTCACCCGGACCCAGGGATGCTTGGCCTCTCCCAGACCCAGGGCCACTTGGGCTCATCCGGGCCTAGGTGCACGAGGCCTCACCCGGATCCAGGGACACATGGTCTCACCCGGACCCAGGGATGCTTGGCCTCTCCCCGACCCAGGGCCACTTGGGCTCACCCGGGCCTAGGTGCACGAGGCCTCACCCGGATCCAGGGACACATGGTCTCACCCGGACCCAGGGATGCTTGGCCTCTCCCAGACCCAGGGCCACTTGGGCTCACCCGGGCCTAGGTGCACGAGGCCTCACCCGGATCCAGGGACACATGGTCTCACCCGGACCCAGGGACGCTTGGCCTCTCCCCGACCCAGGGCCACTTGGGCTCACCCGGGCCTAGGTGCACGAGGCCTCACCCAGATCCTGGGACACATGGTCTCACCTGGACCTAGGGACGCTTGGCCTCTCCCAGACCCAGGGCCACTTGGGCTCACCCGGGCCTAGGTGTACGAGGCCTCATCCGGATCCAGGGACACATGGTCTCACCCGGACCCAGGGACGCTTGGCCTCTCCCAGACCCAGGGCCACCTGGGCTCACCCGGACCTAGGTGCACGAGGCCTCACCCGGATCCAGGGACACATGGTCTCACCCGGACCCAGGGACGCTTGGCCTCTCCCAGACCCAGGGCCACTTGGGCTCACCCGGGCCTAGGTGCACGAGGCCTCATCCGGATCCAGGGACGCATGGTCTCGCCCGGACCCAGGAACGCTTGGCCTCTCCCAGACCCAGGGGCACGGCTTCACCCGGACCTAGGTGCACGAGGCCTCATCCGGATCCAGGGACACATGGTCTCTCCCGGACCCAGGGACGCTTGGCCTCTCCCAGACCCAGGGCCACTTGGGCTCACCCGGGCCTAGGTGCACGAGGCCTCATCCGGATCCAGGGACGCATGGTCTCACCCGGACCCAGGGACGCTTGGCCTCTCCCCGATCCAGGGCCACTTGGGCTCACCCAGGCCTAGGTGCACGAGGCCTCACCCGTATCCAGGGACACATGGTCTCACCCGGACCCAGGGACGCTTGGCCTCTCCCCGACCCAGGGCCACTTGGGCTCACCCGGGCCTAGGTGCACGAGGCCTCACCCAGATCCAGGGACGCATGGTCTCACTTGGACCCAGGGAGATATCTTATTTTTTTATTGCAATAGTAAATGAGATAATTTTTTAGTTTCTCTTTCTGAGAGTTCGTTATTACTGTATAAAAACATCGATTTCTAGATATAAATTTTGTATCCTACTACCTTGCCCAATTCATTTATTAAATCTAATAGTTTTGGG
The DNA here is from genome assembly GCF_027574615.1 of Eptesicus fuscus. Taxonomy (NCBI): domain Eukaryota; kingdom Metazoa; phylum Chordata; class Mammalia; order Chiroptera; family Vespertilionidae; genus Eptesicus; species Eptesicus fuscus. Next base: position 33,607,605 of record NC_072476.1, read on the forward strand.
TGGAGTCTGTAAGCTTTTATATGTACATATAATCTGTGAATAATGACAGTTTTACTTCCTCCTTTCCAATTTGGATGCCTTTTATTTTTTCTTCTTGTCTGATTGCTGTGGCTAGGACTTAGAGTACTATGCTGAATAAGAGTGGTAAAAGTGGACATCTCTGTCTTGTTCCTAATCTTAAGGGAAATGCTTTTAGTTTTTGTCCATTGAGTATGATGTTGTCTGCAGGTTTGTCATATATGGTCTTTATTATGTTGAGGGATGATCCCTCTATTCCAACTTTGCTGAGAATTTTTTTAAAAACAGAAGCTAGATTTTGTCCACTGCTTTCCCTGTGTCTATTGATATGATCATATAATTTTTATCCTTTTTGTTTATGGTATATATCACATTTATTGATTTGCAAATATTGTACCAACCTTGCATCCCTGGAATAAATCCCACTTGGTCATGGTGTATGATCTTTTTATTTTTGCTGGATCTGATTTGCTAATATTTTGTTGAAGATTTTAGCATCTATGTTCATCAGGGATATTGGCCTGTAATTTTCTCTCTTTGTAGAGTATCTGTTTTTGGAGTGAGGATAATGTTGGCCTTGTAAAAAGAGCTTGGAAGTCTTCCTTCCTCTTGATTTTTTGGGATAGTTTGAGGAGGCTCTATTTTTAGTCTTATGTTTACCTCCCCTGTTTCCTTAAGTCTATCAATATCTGTATATTCACTCCTGATCAATACAAATACTATCACATCCCTTAATCTTACCCCATGCACCACCTCCATTATGTTGATACTGTCCAGAAGTTAGTTATAAGTTATATGAATACACATATTTTCCTTCTCTAATTTTTGTTTTTCCTCATTTTTATTGAGATATAATTTACATATAGTAAAATTCACAGATCTTAATTGTGTAATTCATTTGGACAAATGTAAATATCCATATAATCATCACCCAATTCAAAATAAAGAACATTACAGAACACTATAAATTTTCTTTATGCACCCTTCCAGTCAACTCCTTTCACTACAGCCAACTGCTATTCTGATTTCTATCATTATAGATTAGTTTGTTGCTTCTAGAATTCTTATTAAAAGAACTAGAGGCCCGGTGCATGAAAATTCATGCACTGCAGCGGGGGGTCCCTCAGTCCAGCCTGCCCCTTCTCACAGTCTGGGAGCCCTCAGGGATGGGAGGCGACCTGGCAATCAGGGGAAGGTGATGCCCCATCACACCTCTGCTACTGCCACTGCCAGCAGCACAAGCCTCCTGAGCCCTGGGCAGCTGGGCAGCCTACACCCGAGGCTTGCCTGGGCCTTGGGCCGGCCCTAGGCAGCTTGGCAGCCAATGCCCAAGGCTTGCCTGCACCTCGGGCCAGCCCTAGGTGGCTCGGCAGCTGACACCCGAGGCTTGCCTGCACCTCAGGCGTCGGCTGGGCAGCCACCATCTGAGGCTTGCCTGCACCTTGGGCCAGTTCTGGATGGCTGGGGGGCTGTGGGGACTGGGGGACTCCAGAGGCAGGTGTGTGGAGCTGCCAGACCCGCCTGGGGGCAGGCCCGGCTGTACCACACACCTGTGGGGTAGAGGGGACTGGGCGCCACTATCTTGTGGCTGTGGGCACCACTATCTTTGGCAGTCAATTAGCCTATTCCCTCCTTATTGGCTGTGGTTGCCGCCATCTTTGTGATGGTGTGATGGTCAATTAGCATATTCCTTCTTTATTAGATAGGATCAGTGTAATATGTACCTTTTGTGTTTGTTGCTGTTGCTGCATTTGTCAGTTGTTTTACTTTAAATATTTTTTATTGATTTTAGAGACAGAGGAAGGAGAGGGAGAGAGAGACAGAAACATCAATGAGAGAGAAACAAGGCTTCCTTCTTCATGCCCCTCACCAGGGATCCAGCCTGTATGTGCCCTGGGCATGTGACCTGACCGGGAATCAAACCAACGACCTCTCAGAGTCTGGGTTAATATTTAATCAACTGAGTCACATAGGCCAAGCACTTGTTTTATTTTATTGCTGAGTGCTATTTATTTTTATGAATATATCAAAACTTGCTTATCTATTTATCCATTGGTGGATATTTACTTTTTTCATTTGGGGAATATTATGAATATGGCAGCTATCAACATTCTCACATAAGATTTTTGTGGACATGATTAGAATTGCTGGATCATAATTGCTCCAAGGGTGTGCTGCAACTTCTCCACTGGCTACCTGAACTTCTACAAAAGCCTTCTCATCTATGGGTGATTAGCAGAGTTGGTGTTCTTTGAGTAGGTAAATGGTGGGAAACTCTTATTTCATCATGTTTATGATGTCACTCCTCCCGGTTTTACACTTTTATCTACCTAGTGTCTTGGTCACATACCAGATGTCTAGCAAACAACTCCAGGCTTCCACAGACCTTTTTATCAAGCAGTTCAAGTTGCACAAGATTGTGATTGTGGGATCAGTCATTGCAATTTGGGTAAGTATGCCTCTTTCCACTTGTCTCTGTCCATCCATAGAGCATGAACCAGTTACTTTCTAGGCAAAAGAGGCCAAGGGAAGCTCTCCATTTCGACATTCCATTTTCCTGTTTCTAATACAAGAAGTGTCATGGAGGGACTATTTCATAGAGAGAGAATGAGCACATAGTATCAGGTAGAAGCAGCTGTAAGAGTATCCAAAACACTAGCCCAAAAGAGTTATTAGAGGGGAAAGTGGAAACCTAAGCTATCTATGCTTTCTATATCCCTAAATTGTTATATTTCTGTTCCAATTCTCCTAGCTTCTTTCCAGTTCTTAAAACTAAGAAGGCCACTATTACCTCCATACCTGGTCTAAGGATACCCTGTTCCCTCTTCCTACCTGGTGCACATGTAAAAGTTTCCTTTTCCTCTTGGTTCTGCTTTAAAAATAGTTGAATTATTTAAAAGGAAGAAGAAGAAGAGGAGGAGGAGGAGGAGGAGGAGGAGGAAGTGGAAGCTTTACCAGGAATAACTAGGGGAAACAAGCAAAAGAAAACTCAAATACATAAATCTATGTGTTTACAAAGGAAAACCATTTGAACAAAGGACAATACATCCTTTTTTTATTTTTAGTCCAACTCAGGTCTGTATCAGAGAACAGGAAATAGGAATTCGTAGAGAAGAGCTATATCAGAATAGAGTTTATATCTTAAGGGAAAGAGGAAAAGATTACCCCAAGATATGAATGACTTTTCCTGATATGACTATAGACCAATAAGTTTTTGGGCCAACCTGTCCTCTTGTATCCCAGAACCTCTTCACTTTCTCCCATCAATCAGGCAGTTCCATACTAAGGAAATTCAGTTCCTTCATCTACTGTCTTATATATATTGAAATCCAGGCTTAACCTGGTTATGGTCACTAATATTTTGCTCCTTAACAAATTAATTCCTCTCTCTCTCTCTCTCTTTCTCTCTCTCTCTCTCTCTCTCTCTCATTCTCTCTTCAAATGTTTTTAAATAATAAAAAGTTGTGTCCTCTGATCACTACTGAACTACATTAGAAATCAATAACAGAAAGATTTCTAGAAAATCCCCAAATATTTAGAAACTAAATAACATACTTCTTAATAACCCAATGAGTCAAAGGAGAACTCTGAAAGGAAATTATAAAGTATTTTGAATGGAAGGAAAATTAAAATAGGCCTATAAAATTTTGTGGGATACTCAGAGGGAAATTTATAGTATTAAATGTCTTTGTCAGAAAAGAAGTACGATCTCAAATCAATGAATTCTGTTTCTATCTCAGGAAACTAGAAAAAAGAAGAGCAACTTAAAACCTATGAAATCAGAAGAAAGAAAAAATATCCTAGCATAAATAAATAAAATAGAAAACAAAAAATCAATATAAAAAATTAATTCATTGAAAGTTGGTTCTATGAGATCAATAAAATTGATTAGCTTCTACTCAAACTAATCAGGAAAAAATAATAGACACAAATGATCAATAGTAGGTATGCAAAAGATGTTATCAATACATATTCTACAGATATCCTATATAATAAAAGGCTAATATGCAAATCCACCAAATGGCAGAATGACCAGTCGCTATGACACACAATGACCACCAGGGAGCAGATGTTCAACGCAGGAGCTGCCCCCAGCCCGCAGGCCCCAGGCCAGCCAAGGCAGGTGTGAGTGGGGGACCCCCTGATCACCCCACCGGTTACCGTTGCCCAGCAAAGGGAGGCGACCAGCAGCGGCAGTGAGGGGTGGGGCCAGCAAGTGGGCAGCTCCAGGCCAGCCAAGGCAGGTGCCAATGGGGACCCCCTGATTGCCTTGTCAGTCACCCCACAGATCGGCCCTGATCGCCAGCCAGGCCTAGGGACCTACCCTGCATGAATTTTATGCACTGGGCCTCTAGTGTAATATAAGCAGGAGGAGGTCTAAGATGGCTATAGTGTAGGAGGACACTGAATTTGCCCTCTCCCATGAGCAAAATTTAAGCGGAAGACTCCTGGATGGAGATTTTGGAGAAATGTGTGTTTTCTTTCCCTAATTAAAAGGGGGAAATTCACCAAGCACAATTTGCCATTCCCTATGCTCTTGCTGGTACATGCACATGAGCATTGGAGGTACAACCATCTTGCACTATGGGCAACCAGTAACATGATAAAGATAGTAGATAGTCTGGATTCTGAATGACATTGTTGAGCCATTCACTGTCCCTTGATGTCCTACTTCTGGACATGGAGTTGTGTGAGAAAAAATAAGACCATCATTCTTAAGCCATTATGTTTTGGGTTTCCTATAATTGGCAGCTAAATCATTCCTAGCTTATATAACTAAATTAGTTGAGCATTTTTTTTTAAGTTTCCCTTCTATAAATTGCCTTTTTTAGGCCATCTGGAGTAGCTCAGTGATTAAGCATTGACCTATGAACCAGGAGGTCACAGTTCAATTCTTGGTCAGGGAACATGCCTAGGTTTCTGGCTTGATCCCCAGTCAGGGGTGTGCAGGAGGCAGCTGGTCAATGATTCTCTCTCATCATTGATGTTTCTCTCTCTCTTTCCTCTCCCTTCCTCTCTGAAATTAACAAATATATATATTATAAATTGCTTGTTTATATACTTTGCCCATTTTTGTATTGAATTATTTGTCTTTTTCATGTTGATTTGTATTCATTCCTCCTGTTTTCTGGGTTTAATTCTTTGTCTATTATATATGTTGCAAATACAATATTTTGTTAATTCTAAGATGTTTATTTTTTCATACTTGAACAGTTCTGAAATTGAGATGTGTCTTATAAATTATGGTATCTCATATTGCAGTCAGCTCGGGGCAGAGTTGGCTTTGTGATAGTCATAACCTGAGGTATATTTGCCAGGAAGCCAAGTTTCAGAGTCCTTCATTTACATAGATCTCTTCCAAGACCTTGGGAAGGATGCTAACACTGTCATGTGTTTTTGTGAAACTTACATAGTAAAATATTTTAATCTCAACCTGGTAAGGTCATGTATCTTTCTAATACAGCTTCCTTCATGTCAGGTGATGTTGGAGTAGTCAGAGCCTTTTTTTTTTTTTTTTTGTCCATTAAGGTAAGTTTGAATTGAGGAACATTTAGTTTTTATTTAATGTGATTTTCAGTCATTCCTGCATATAGTTAAGTTATAGCTAAAAGTCTTGGAATAGGAATGTCTTTCAGAAACACTCCTATCCCACTTTGTGCCAACTCAGCATCATGACACAAAGAAAGAGCCAGAGATCCTATCATGATATGAGTGTTTCCTGTAACACTCAGCACCAGAATTATGTGGGGAATGGAAGAGAAACGGGGTTTGAAATGGCCTTTCCTTTCTTTTTTTTTTTTTAATATATTTTATTGATATTTTACACAGAGGGAGGGAGAGGAATATAGAGTTAGAAACATCAATCAGCTGCCTCCTGCACACCTCCTACTGGGGATGTGCCCGCAACTAAGGTACATGCCCTTGAATGGAATCGAACCTGGGACCTTTCAGTCCGCAGGCCGACGCTCTATCCACTGAGCCAAACTGGTTAGGGCTGGCTTTTCTTATTGCAAGATGCTTGATGCATCTTCAGGCACTGTAACCACATCCAAGGTGGAAATAAAATAGGGCAGCAAGCTGGTCCGTTTTATTAGGTGAGTGGAAGCTGTCCCCAATACCTCTCTCCAGATCTCTCCTCATATCTTATTAACCAGAACTGGGAAACTTTCAAAAAAATTGAAAAAAATGTGGAATGTGAATGTCATTATTGGCTTGGACCAATAATAATGTATTGCATGATGATAATATATCACATTTGGCTTTATTCTACCCCAAATAAGAATGGGATATTGGATAGGCAACCAACAGTGTCAGACAGAAACACGCTCCCCAAATCTAGACATTTGGAAACCTGCCTTTGGGAGAGCTGGATCTGCACAAGAGACACACATATGCAGAATCACTGTCTCACGTATGCAGGTCGTGAGAGTTCAGAGATGGGGGAAGAGAGAAAAGAAGCAAGAAGGGCCTCCATGGTCAATAGGACTCTTATATCATCACCACACAAGACTCACACCCACTTGATTTAGAAAATGATGGTAAATTCTCATTCTTCTGAGCAGCAAACCAGAAAACAAAGTTCCTAGAGCCATGTACGTAATATAATCCAACCTCTGGTTTTGCCAAAGACCAGAGCTGAGCTTCAGAGGTATCTGAAGATAAGTCAATAGGCAAAGAAGAGGAAAGTGTCTTGGTTTCAGCCTCACCAGACTACTGGTTGCTCTGCATAGGTTGTCCAAAGTCCACAGCTTATGAACTCAAATTTTGTTGGGAAACTTCTCCCGCTGTGAGTGATTGTGTCCTGTGCGTATAATAGCAGCAGGGGAAATCCACCTCTGCATGTTGCTTCCTCCCCCTCTTGTGGGCTATCTCTTTCCTTTTGAAAAATGTGAAAATCTGCAATAACGAATTTTAAAAGCATGTGAAAATGTGCAGTAACAGATCCTCATCATCAGCTCTTACTTAAAGGGCCCATCTTCCCCCTATCATGTATGTTTAAAACATCTTAATTTCCTGTTCCCTGCTCAGTTCCATGGTCCTGATATTCAATTGCTGCATAAACTGTGGGTTCTGCAAGTGGCACAATGGAACAAAATCCATCACCATATCTTTGTCTTCTGTGCTCTGTGTAAAGGCTGTGGCCACTGCTTCTTGCATGGAAATTGCTTTGTCCCATGAAACATGCCTCCTGGGGGGTAGGTTCTCTCTCAGCCCGTGTTGGTTTCATCTTCAGCAGATTCCTGAACTACATTTGGTGGCTCTGAAGCTTTTGCCTCATTCTAGAAATATTCTCCTATTCTTCCCTACTAACCCAAACCTGTACCCAGTAAGGAAAGGGGGGAAGACTCTATGTCCAGACTCCACTACAGGCAAGAGCGGTCAATGAAACATAAACAAAAGTTGCAGTGTGGGACTTTTAAAGCTATTTTGGTGCTATATCATTCCTCCTTCCTGCTGATCCCAAAGTAAATATGATGGCTGGCGCTCCAGCAGCCTTCTTGGGACCATGAGAGAACCGTGAAGAAATCACACAGACCTTGCCCTTACATCCTTAAGACACTGAACTAAGGCCACCAATTGTCTATTTCCAGACAGTTATTGTGAGAAAAATAAACCTTTCTCTGTTTATGCCACTGAAGGTACTGTCTGTTACTACCAGCCAAAAGCAATTCCTAGCTAACACATTTGCCTTTCTCCTATTTTTTGCATTTTTCGGTATTTGAGTAACCTGTGTTACTCAATATCGGCAAAAATATTTCAGTGTCACATCATTCTTTGTAGAAGAGGGTTTGTTTCTGGCATGATATTTCTCTCCATTGTTCCCTAGTCACTTCAGAAGGTTTCAACTATGCTTGTAATATTTTCACATGCTTTTTAAATTAGTGTATTTTCCTCTCCTTCATTATGGCCTTTATATGTCACCTTTTTCTTTGCATTCCTTTTTTTTTTTACCAACCCTTATCTATCCCTAGAAAGATGAGCCCCCTCAACCTGACCTAAGGTGGAGGTGATATACTTTGAAATACAACACAAACAAACCCCTATGCTCTCTTGTCTTGGTAATCTAACTCTAGCTTTAGGAACAGATCTTTAGGTCAAAGTCAATAGCAGATGCCCAGTTTTTGCTTGCTGAAGCCCAGGCAGCTAAAATATAGCTTCAAAACTGCAGCTATAAACCACGATGTGCCTGCAGGGACCAGAAGCCTGTGCTTACTAAAAAACATGCAAGCAGTTTAGGGAGGACCTAGTTGGAGTATAAACTTGAAAAATTAATTCTTCCCATTGTTGCCATCAACTGTCTGTTGAATGCTATCCTTCCCTTGAGCTTTCTTAACCACATCTCAGTCTAATTCCATAAATTGTAAGTCAATTTCAGTTCTTATATCAGCCGAGTTTGTTTGTCTAAGACTCAGTGCTATTTACTTGCAACTTCAACCTTATGTCCTATTTAAAGCTCCTTCCCTTCTCCCTCCATCCCCTCTTGCCAAGTCCAGCGGGACCCCGTCTGGTGGCAGTGGAATGTGGGTGTCAGAGGTTCCAGCTGATGTGAGTTGAGGAGAGAGGCATGCTCTGCTCACACATACCTTTCCCATTCTTCTTCCCTCTGTTTTCCCTTCGCTGTTGGGAAGAAAAATCAAGAGATTGAAAAGTAAACAGGATCCTTCCTGTCACTAACCTGAGTGAAGTGGACATCGCTTCTCGATCACAGTTGCTGACCAGCTCATTGGCTATTGGCTTGAAGAAGGGGTGGTGGCTCCTATAGGTCCTGTGGATAAAGGGCTTAATCCCAAGCCACTCCCAGAGTCATTGGTGGTCTCTTGTGGTTCTCCATCATATCATGTCTCATTCCCCAATTGCATGTGTCTCTTAACCACATGGTACATTGGTCTCTGGTCAGACAGTGGCCACCCCAGTTCTCGGTCACAAACTGCACCAGCAACTCCTATGACATGACACAGGAAAATTCAAATTCCAGGGACTTAATTAAGGGCCCCTTGGATAGGTCTCAATACTTTGCATGAAGGAAATATCTCCTTCTGCCCCTTCCCCTCTGTACCAGTTCTTTCTTCCTGATGTACTTCCAAAATATTTTTTTCCTGCTTATGTTGATTTTATGAAGGAAAAATGTAAGGAGAGGTATTTGGGCATCTCTAGTGCCCTGGCCCTTATGAGACCTGGTAATATAAAATGGCCAGGAGTGTGTTTATATAACTCAATATCTATGCTGTGAGGAAATGCTGAGAATGAGGGTCAAGATCCTTGATGCTAAGGTGTAGTCAGAAAGTAAATCAGACGCAGGGTAGATAAATGCTAGAGACCATCAAATGCTGATGGGCCATCTAACTGGATTAACTTCCTTTCCCTGGGAGAAATTGCTAAGCACTTGTATTATGATTTTGAGCCATATGGGTGTTTCCTATGAGGCAAGGCCAACTTAGGTTTGTGCTTACATGGGACTTGGATTTCTGTTGGGGACTGAAGAGAACTGGAGCCCCAGCCTACTCCCTCCCCAAATCCCATTCTATCTGTACATGACTCACCTTTGTGCCCCTGGACCCCTCATGTCCACTCCATCAACTGTCCCTCCCTCTAAGTCCAGGATGGACATGTCTAGTAGAGACAGAGGTTGTGGAAAGAGAAATAGAAGGGGAAGGTGGATTTACTCTGATTTTTGGAGTCCAGAGAGAAAAGATGGACTTGTCAGGAGTGGGGAGGGCTAGAGATGAGGGATGGGAGTGGGTCCAAGCCTGTACCCCTCTGGAGGCAGTGGAATGCGTGTGTCAGAGGTAAGCAGGTGATCGGCAGAAGCCAGTAGGGACCAGAAGACAGATGTTATTTATTCTCTGGGATTTAGCCAAACTCACAGAAATATGTTTTTAAACATGAGATGGTATTTGCAGATTGTGTGGTGGTGGCTCAGACAACAGCTTTGGGTCAGAGGCAGCAAAAAGGAAGGCAGATAGGATTCCTGCCTGAGACCCACCAAGCAGAGGAGGACTAAGTTTGGTGAACTGAAAACTTCTTTACAGAAAAAAATATGAAGAGGCAAAAATCACTGACTGGCTCCTCTTTTTCTCCCCACAGATCTTGTATACCAGGGTTTCCTGGCCTGACAGTGCTGCCCCTCTGTCCCCAAGGCCTCGCCCTGCCCGCAAATCCTCTGGCTCTCTCCCCCAGGAGTTCTCAGACCTGACCCACCTTCTGCACTGGCCTCTGACCCCAGAAGATGGTGAGGACCTTTTGGCCTCCACCAGCTCTGAGACCTCCACCTACCACCTGAAGGGTCCTGCGCAGGCCAGCTATGTCCTGGGAGGCTACCTGGAGGCCATCCTTGTTGCCAGAGACCATCGAGGCAGGCCCAAGACTCATGGCGGGGATCTGTTTCGGGCACAGCTGCTGGGTCCTGACTTGAAGGCAGGGGTCCCTGGGAATGTCCAGGATCTGGAAAATGGCACATACCTGCTGTCCTTCCCCCTTCTTTGGGCTGGGCAGGCCCAGGTGCAAGTGCGGCTAATCCACTCCAGCGAGGCCGTTGGGGTTCTTCGAAGAATCTGGAGGGACCAATGGGCCACAGTCGATTTCATGGGCTATTTTCGGGGACCCACAGGATATGAAGAAATTGTGACTTGCAATATTAACCCCCTGTTAACTGGAGAGGAAGAGTCTACCTGTCACTATAGGGATGAAGATTCGGGGGAGCTCTGGTTCTGCGCTCGACCACCCACCCTGCCCTGCGACTCACTGGTGGGACATTCAAGTGGACGTTACTGGAATGTGACCACACCACAAGAGGAGGCCCTGCTGCTGTGGTAAGAAACCCAGCATTCTTGGAAACTGCCCCAACTCCTGAATCCTGGTCCCTATGAGTCTTCTGCCTGAGCCACTGCCCGTATCATTCATCTATTCACTTCTATTATGTACACCTCCTGAGCACCTATTATATGCTCATGCCAAGTGCTGACTACTTATGCATAAGCCTCAGCTTCCCTGCCTTCTACACATTTTCAATGAAGTACATGACTTTTTAAAACATGAAGTGTAATAAGTGCTTAACTGTATGCACTGTGTAGTTTGAAGACATGGAGAAAGAGCACCCCATCTGGTCTATGATGGTAAGGGCAGGTGACAATTTAGCTGAAACTTAAAGAGGAACCACAGACCCCTGGCAAAAAAAGAAGTGTCCTAATTTTCCCCCCTTTCCCCCTCCCCCACCCCCACTGATGGTCCCTGCAGGGAGAGATGTAGATTTAGAAGTCACCAGCATGTATGGTCAGAGAGTAGAGAGGATGGATGTGACTTCACTGAGTGAGACAGAAACAGAGGCTGCAGCCTATAAGCCAAGCAAAAAGAGGCTGAGAATCGACCTCTGTCTCAGGGAGCAAGCCGCCTGGGTGGACAGAGAATGGGAATGAGGGAGAGGAGACCATGAAAACAGACTTGCTCACTGTGAGTCCTACTGGCCTTGAGATCAGAGGCAGGCCTGGTGCTAGAGAGACCCCAGGGATGAGGGAAGCATTTTTTAAAATGGGAGGTCCAGGCATCTTGTCTCCAGTAAAGAGACAGTAGGAGAAGGAGGCAAAAACAGGGTCCCAGAAGATGGGGAAGAGAGGAAGTGGAGGGTCACCCCCTCTGAGGGGGAAGAAAGAGAAGAGGCTAGAGCTAGAGGCAGAGATGTTTAGGTGGGAGGACTGACAGGTGAGCTGTCTGGTGCTCCATGACCCCAAAGAGCATGGACGTTATCACTGGCTGCTATGAGGATAAAGCACCAAGGCAAGCTGAGCTGGAGACACCCAAGGTGCCGGCTCCACCAGACACCCATCTCTGGAGGCTCTGAGCACTCTTCTTGTCTGGCGAATTCCCACTAACATTTACCTCCTGACAACAATTTAGCACCAGGACCAATTTTCATGCTCCATTTGGTCAGAAAAGGAGAACCACCTATCTCATTTGCAGTAGTCAACTGAAAATAAATCTAAGATTCAATACTGACATCCTAGTCTCGGGATGTCGCTTGGAGGAAAACCCAAGAGTCTCTGGAGTGAGACTGCGATGTTTGAATCCCTTCTCCAACTGTTACTGTTTTTCAGCTTGTATTCATGTGATCTCTAGCAAGTTACTTATCCTCTCTGTAACTCTGTTCTCTCATTTGTAAAGGGGATAATAATAATAAAACCACTGTCATAGACTTGTGGAAGAAACAAATAAATCAATGTGCGGAAAGGGCTAAGAACTTTTATCATCTGATTTCAGATGTTTGCTTCTCTTGAGTCTTATCCCACCCCCAACTCTGTGCTAGATACCATCCAAAGTCCTGGAGGTCCTGGGGAGAGGAGGACAGGGCAGAATGGCCTCATCCTGCAGGAGCTAACAGTGCACTGATGGAATACAGGCATTAAACAGATAATCACACGTGTGACAAATGTGTAGTGGGCATGAATTTGCAACCCAAGCCCAAGTGTTTTCTTTACATCAACTTTAGTCAAATGTTGAGGACTGCTGCAACAGGGCTGGTGAGGAGTGTTCTCCTTGTCTAGGGTCCTGCCAAGGAACTGACGACCATGAAGGATCTTTCCTTCTTTAGTCAACTGTCCACACTGGTCACTTCAAAATGTCCATTGTCCAAGCCTGTATGTTCTTGAGCTCTGCTAGGACAGGCATCTCCAACTGGGTCCAGAGTCCCTGGAATAATCCCACACCTGCTTCCTGAAATTTTATACCTCTATGGGCCACCAGGGCCCTGACACTCTTAGGATAGGCCATGCTTAGGCATCTTTCAAAATTTCAGGAATATTTTCTTGCACTCTTCCTCCTTTCTGAAAGTAAATTCCCTCTCCTCTAAGACACAACCTCTTCAATCAATCCATCCCTTCTTTTAGCAAATGCTTACTGCACACCCGTTATAAGTATGTCTCTGCTGTCGACACTGGGAAAGCAGCAGTGAACAAACAGACAAGGACCCTGCCCTGGTAAAGCTTACATATGACTGGAGAAAGAGATGATAAACAATAAACATAACAATAAGTAAATTACATAAGATGTTAGAAGAAGATCCATACTATGGGAAGTTTAAAATATGGAGGAGGTGAGGATTAGGAGTATGTCCAGGGCAGGTTGCAATGTTAAATAGGGGGTGGTCAGGGTAGATCTCATTAAGAAGATGACATCTGCCCTGGCCGGTGTTGCTCAGAGGATAGAGTGTCAGCTCGAGCAACTAGAGGGTCTCGGGTTTGATTCCAGGTCAAGGGCATGTACCTAGAATGTACCTGGGTTGCAGGTTCCATCCCTTGCCCCAGATGGGGCACATGTGGGAAACAACGAATCAATATATCTCTCTCACATCAATATTTCTCTCTCTCTCCCCCTCACTCCCTCTCTTCACTCTCTCTAAAAATTCATGGAAAAAATATCCTCCGGTGAGTATTACAAAAAGAAAAAGGGAAAAAAGAAGAAGAAGAAGACATCTAAGCAAAGACTCAAGGGGATGATAGAGTTGGCCAAGGATTTACCAGGAAGAAGAGGACTCCAGGCAGAGGGTGTGCAGTGATATGACTAGTAGTGTCTGAGGAGCAGCAAGGAAGCCAGACAGCTAGATGGAGTAAAGAATAGGGATGCCGAAGCCGGTTTGGCTCAGTGGATGGAGCGTCGGCCTGTGGACTCAAGGGTCCCAGGTTCGATTCCGGTCAGGGGCATGTACCTTGGTTGCGTGCACATTCCCAGTAGGAGGTGTGCAAGAGGCAGCTGATCGATATTTCTCTCTCATCGATGTTTCTGGCTCTCTATCCCTCTCTCTTCCTCTCTGTAAAAAATCAATAAAATGTATTTAAAAAAAAAGAATAGGGAGGTGGGCCCAGCCAGCGTGACTCAGTGGTTGAACGTTGACCTATGAACCAAGAAGGCACCATTTGATTCCCAGTCATGTGCAACCCTGCACATGCCAGGGTTTCGGGCTTGATCCCTATTGTGGGCATTCGGGAAACGGCCGATCGATGATTCTCTCTCATCACATGTTTCTTTCTTCCTCTCCCTTCCTCTCTGAAATCAAATTTAAAAAATTAAAAATTAAAAATAATAGGGAGGTGGTGGGTGAAAAGACCAGCGAGATTATGGGAAGGACGTGCATAATTAAGAAAGGGCTCTCTAAATATGTTGGTTTTTGCTGTATAAGATTAAAGGGATCACTGCAGGATTTTGAGCAGAAGATGGACTTGATGTGATTTACATTTTTAAAGAGTTTCTTGGCCCACTGTGTTGAGAATGGATTGCAGAAGGTTAAGGGAGAAGCAAGGAAAACACAAGGTAGGAGGCCTTGACCTCAGGTTGCAGTGGTGGAGGTGTCTAAAGTGATTCACTTCTAGGTATATTGTGAAGGCAGCACCAATAGGATTTCCTGAGAGATACAACATGGGATGTACTATAAAGTGAGAACTTTCAGATGGCTACAGGGTTTGGAGCCTGCTCACCTGGAATGACAGAGTTGCCATCTGCTGAAGTGGGGAAAACTCTGGGTGAGGCAGGTGGTCACATGTATCAGACATCAAGTGCAGATATTGAGCAGATGGTCAGATACACAAATCTGGGCTTTGACAGAGAAACTGGGCTGGAGATCTAAATGTGAAAGTTAAAGTCAGGAAGCAGAGTGAGACCCCCCAGGGAGGGAATCTGATTGAAATACAGGAGTGAGGACTGGAACTCCAATATAAAGAGGTTGAGGAGAAGGGGGCTAGCAAAAGGGGCTACCAGGAGAGGAAGGTGTCCTGACAACCAAGAGGAAAACAAGCCTCAAGGAGAAGGGAGCTACTGCTGGGCTACAATGGTCGGGAATGACAAGGGCTGAGAACTGATAATGGATTTTGCCATTTCTGAGAGTGAGAGTGAAAGTCCAACTAGAGTGAGTTCAGTGAGACCAACAGGAGAGTTAAGACTTCTTGTAAAATGCCCCAATCACCTTCACCTATAAGTCATGTTTTAAATGTTCTATATTTTGTGATGCTTTGACATCTTGGGGCTTTGACATCTTGGGCCCCTCCCAGGATTAGCTGACTCCTAGAGATATCAAACAACTTGTCTTGAGCACACCTTTGATATGCAACCCACCCCTCCTGAGTCCACACCACTCCTCTTCCTTTTATCAGGCTCTTGCAGCCAGACACCATCTCCCTGCCTGAAATCCCTCAGGGCCAAGTACCAGACAACTGGAGATTACCTCTATAGCCCAGAGCCCACTGAAATTATTCCAACTATTAATTCCTAAACCTACTCAGCTGTTAACCTTTCCTCACCCATTCCTTCCTGAAACACACACACACACACACACACACACACACACACACACACAATAAAGACTTTTGCCCACATTTTCTCCTGCTCCTTATGCCTCTTGACCAACCCTGGTGCTTCCCCCGTGTGGCCCTGCATGGTGTATCATGTCCCCACGTCTCAGGACTCTATCACTATTTTTTCCATGGCAATCATCTCCTGATCTATTGACCTTACCATATCTAAATAAAACCAAAATACTAGGTACATTTTTAAAAAATATTTTTTATTGATTTCAGAGAGGAAGGGAGAAAGAGAGAAATGTCAATGATGAGAGAGAATCATTGATTGGCTGCCTCCTGCATGCTCCCTACTGGGGATAGAGCCAGGACTTGGGCATATGCCCTGACTGGGAATAGAACCATGATCTCCTGGTTCATAGGTCGATGCTCAATCACTGAGTCACACCGGACTCCTAGGTACATTTTAAAACACATCTGCTTTCCACACTGATGAAATCCTGGGGCCAGGAAATTCAAAAAGCCTGGATCCCTGAACTCTAGTTTCTAGCCCCTCTCTTGCCCTAGAGCCCTCACTGTCTCCCAGAAGCCCTGACTCTGGACAGATGCCCTTGACTTTGAGAATTTCCTTTTTTCCAAGAACCCCCATTTCACCTTAGCCCCAAATTCCTTCCTATAACACATTTCCATTAAGGATTCCTTTCTTGTCAATTGGTTTCTCTTCAGGAACGTGACAGACAAGGTCCTCCCTCAGGGTATTTCTCCAATCTGGGTGGCCAAGGAGAGCAATAGGAGCCTGGGTAAGTAACACTGGGGCCTACAGAAAGGCAGCGCTTATCCCATGCCTGTAGCTTTAGTTTTCTTCTGATTGTTTTGTTTACAAACAATTGCTTACAGTGTTGTCCCCCAAACAACTGTGCCATCCTGGGATCCCGGGGCCAAAACCTTCTGGCTTCTTCCATGGAGGAGTGTGGCACTCTCTCTCCTGCTCTGGCCGCTCCTTCTCCACTGTTGACAGCATCCTGGGCTGCCTGGCTGGTCACATCGTCCACATGCTGGGGGACTCCACGCTTCGGCAGTGGTGGGAGTATCTGCGTGACACTGTGCCTTGTGAGTGGCCGTGAGGGGAGAGGGCACACCTCCTAAGAGAAAAAGAGCAGAACCAAGGCTTTGAGAAGGCATAAAGCATCTACCTGGATTCAGGAGAGTGATACAGAAGGACAGGACACTGGGTTCCCTTAAGGAAGTGATGGGAAACAATACCCAGATTATGCATGATCTCAATAATTAATTAATTAGAAGCTCTAACAGGAGAGTAGATATGTTTGATGAACCATGAGTAGCCTTGGCCAGAACTATTTAGTTGCTTGGGGAATACTGGAGGAATAGAGTTGGAATTTAAGAAAATAATTATAGAGGAACCAGGGGTTTTGTGTTGTGACATTTGGGAGACTCCAACTGTTTTTAAGCAGTTTTTGGTTTGTTGGATAGATTGGATTGAGAAAGAAAGATCAAAGACAAGTTATAAGATAATTGCATGGTCAACATGTGAGGTGCTGAGAGGCTAAATTGGTACAAGAAATAGAGTGACAGCAATAAAGGAAGTAGTATGCTGGAGAAATTCACAGTCTTGTTAACTGATTGGTTCTGCAATGCAGGGAGGTGATCAGATTACTATGGATAACCATAAAATGAACTCAGAATAAAAGTCACTGACATGCTTACTGGATATGAGAGCAAGAGACGCGAGTGAGAGAAGATGGCGTATTTATGTTATACCTTTTCATATTGAGTTAACAAGGTGGGGGGGAGGGGTTTCTGTGGAGCATTTGGATGAGGCATTTGAAGACATGGGATTGGAAGTGCATTTAGATGTCTGAGCTTCAGACAGACTTTTGGTATTTATCCCTCTGAAGACAGGCATTCAGGGAGGTGAGAGTGTCACACAGGGTCTCTGCCTTTCAGGCACAAACTCCAGAATATAACGTATCAGGAATTAAGGGATGTGCTTTATTGGAGAAAGAGGCAACATGAGAGTCTAGGAGAGAAAGAGCATCAGCTTCCAGCCCTGTCCCCCAGCTGTTTTCCCACTATTCTACAGGGAGTGCGTGGGGCCCACAGGGTGGGTCTGTGCTCTAGTGGAGGAGACCCCCCCACATACACACACACACACACACACACACACACACACACACCATAGTTCTTCCTTCTTACCTACAAGCTTCTTGGCACAAGACACATGTGGGCTGCCTTTTGCTCACAGAAGTTATAAAACACCTGCTGCCTCCACCTGGAGACCTTGAGGCCAGTGGGATGCTGACTCCTGCTTGAAGGGTTGAAGCTCCCACCGTCCAGGAGGGTCAGTCTGGATGCAGTCCCTCCCTTTAGGAAAAAAGGGAGCTCTGCTCCCAACTAATTCAATGTTTCATCAACATTGAGTGACTTCCCAGGATCATTTTGGGACAATTCTGCTCATGGCCGGGTGGAGCGGGTGAGTTTTCTAGCCAAAGCTGTTTTTAAAGATGAATGGAAGCTCGTGGCAGAGGTTGGGAAAAGCAGAGACTGTGCTAGTTGATCTGGCACCTTTCTGTGGACTAGAGGAAGGTGCCCCTCTGTGCCCACACAGCCATGGAGCACACGGTGGGGCGAGCCAGTAGAGACTTCGTGCAAAGAAAATAAGGGCCTTTTCCTGTAGGTGTGTATAGCTGTCTGCCAGGGCACACGACCAAGCAGACAGCCTGTATTTCAGGAGTCTCTGGGCCCCTAGGCAAAGACATAAACTGGACAACCCTGAATCTCCAGCCTGTCAAGTCTTTATACAGGGGTGGAACCAGTGAATGAATGAATCTGAGTTGGAGTGCTAGATCTGAAAGGAGACGGTAGAGAGTGGCAGCTAAGAAAGGGAAGGGATTCCAAAGGAAAATCAATACACAAAATGCTCAAGGAACTAGGGAAATGAAGGACTGAGAATTGGGCCTTTAGACTTGGTAACTAGGTGGTCACTGACAATATGATAGATTAAGGAGAGCAAAAGCGGTGGTTGGGCCATCGGATGATAGAAGAAAATGGTGCTAGATTTTTAAACCAGGAAACACAGTCCTGTATTAACCCCTAAGCCTCTTCTCTTGTCCTCACACAGCCCTGAAGCCGCTGGATCTACACGCCACGTATCAGACAGGGCCCCTGATGGCCGTAGAGACCACCCGGAACATAGTGCTGCACTGGCGGGCCCACGGCTGGCCCCTGCGCTCCCTCCGCACACCGGTGGCCTCCCTGCACTCTGTGGTCCAGGAGCTGGGGGGCCTGGCTGGGGGCCCCCACACTGTGGTGGTGCTGGGGCTGGGCGCACACTTCACCACCTTCCCTCCATCCATCTTTGTACAACGACTGGCAGGGATCCGGGCAGCTGTGGCTGCGCTGCTGGCCCGGGAGCCCCACACTCTTGTGGTCATCAAACTGGCCAACACTGGCTACAAGTCCGTGTATGGCAGTGACTGGTTCACCCTCCAGGTGAACCGGCTCCTCCGAGCCGCCTTTGCTGACCTCCGTGTGGCCTTTGTGGATGCCTGGGAAATGACCTCCAGCCTGGCCCTGCCTGACAGCATCCACCCAGTGAGGCTCATTGTCCAAAACGAGGTGCACTTCCTCCTCTCCTTCATCTGCCCCACCTGAGCGCTGCTGCCTTGGGCTGTGTGGTCAGAGAAGCTAGCGTGATGGTTAAGCCTTCAAGCCCTGCCTCTCAGCCCATTATTCCCCTTGTCTGACCTTTCTAATGCACTGAATTCATGTCATAATTCACACAATTGTGGATTTTTCAACTTGTTATTTAGGCCATTTCTTTTACATGTTTGAAGCCCATGTTATTATGCACTACCAGGGAATCTGACACAAAACAGCCAGCATCAGGGCATCACTTGTAAAATGATGGTTTTTTAAAGATAAAGAAATAATCCTTTAAGCATTTAGGCAAAAAGGGCTTAAGTCACTTACAAGAGAAAAACTTAGATTGACTTAAATTAATCAAAAACAACATTAAGCCCTAACTGGTTTGGCTCAGTGGATAGAGCATCAACCCAAGAAGTAAAGGGTCCCGTGTTTGATTCCGGTCAAGAACATATGCCTGGGTTGTGGGCTCAATCCTCAGTAGAGGGTATGCTGGAGGCAGCTAATCAATGATTCTCTCTTATCATTGATGTTTCTCTCTCTCCTTTCCTCTCTGAAATCATTAAAAATATATTTATAAAAACAAAACACACCAAGAAAACAAACAAAAAAACATTCAACACTAGAAGCCAGTGGAACAATGCTTGCAAAGCTGACAAACTAAAAAAGTTAAGAACTTTACACTTAACTAAAGTATTATTCAGCTACAAAGGCAACAGACAAACATTTCAAATCTATACTAATAAAGGGGTTTAATGCTAATTAGACCGGACGTGTTCTGGATGACGTTCCGGACATCCTTCCTGAAAAACCCAGGCCAGGCAAAGCCGCCTGCCCACCGTCCCAGGCACCAGTGCCTGCGGCTGTGGCTCAGAAGATGGAGAAACACCACCTGCCCTGCAGTCCTGAGCGCCAGCGCCTGCGGCCCAGGAGACAGAGAAAAGCTGCTCATCCTGTGGTCCCAGACGCCTGCGGCTGGCCCAGGTGAAGCCGGCCCAGGTCCTGGGTGCCTGTGGCTGGCCCAGGTGAAGCCGGCCCAGGTCCCGGGTGCCTGTGGCCGGCCAGGGGAGAGAATCCTGAGTCCTGGGTGTGGGGCCGAGGCAGAGGCAGTTAGGGGCAATCAGGCAGGCAGACAGAGGGGTTAGGGATGATCAGACAGGCAGGCAGGTGAGTGGTTAGGAGCCAGCAGTCCTGAATTGCTAGAGGCATGTCCAACTGTCAGTTTAGGCCCGATCCCTGTGGACATCCCCCAAGGGGTCTTGGATTGGAGAGGGTGCAGGCCTGGCTGAGGGATACCGCCCTTCCCTCCCCCCCCCCCCTCCCCCGTGCACGAATTTCATGCACTGGGCCTCTAGTATGTAATAATTCAGGAAATATAGTTGATGTTCTACAAGAATGACAAAAGTCAAACAAAATATTACTGATATGGCCCAGCAATTTCACTTCTGGGTATTTACCCAAAGGAAAGGAAAACACTAAGTTAAAAAGATATCTGGGCCACTTGTTCATTGCAGCACTGTTTCCAATAGCCAAGACATAGAAACAAGCTAAGTGTCCATCAATGGGTTAATAGATAAAGAAAATATGGCATGTATATGCAATGGAATAGTATTCAGCCATAAAAAAAGAGAAATATTGCCATTTGCGACAATGTAGATAGACTTTGAAGATGTTATGCAGATGAAATAAGTTAGACAAAAGAAGGCAATTACCATATGATCTCACCTATATCTTAAATCTGAAAAAACAAGACAAAAATTAGCTCACTGATACAGGTTATCAGAGGTGAGGGTGGGGCATGAGTAAAATAAATAAAGGGGGTCAAAAGGTACAAACTTCCAGTTATAAAATAAGTAAGTTCTGAGGATATAATGACTGGATGGTGACTATCCTATATAATAAAAGCCTAAAATGCAAATTGACCAGTCGCTATGATGTCCACTGACCACCAGGGGGCAGATGTTCAATGCAGGAGCCGCCCCCTGGTGGTCAGTGTGCTCCCACAGGGGGAGCGCTGCTCAGCCAGAAGCCAAGCTCACTCTGGTGAGCGCAGCAGCAATGGCAGGAACCTGTCCTGCCTACACAGCAGCAGCAGCACTAAGGAGCACCGAGCCAAGTGGTAAGGAGCAGCGAGCAGGCGGGCAATAAGGAGCAAGGGGTCCCAGACTGTGAGAGGGCGCAGGCCAGGCTGAGGGGGTGCCTCACCCCCTTCCCCCCGGCAGTGTACAGATTTTGTGCACTGGGCCTGTAGTCTATAATAATAAAAGCGTAATATGCGAATTAGACCAGACGTCTTTCTGGACATCCTTCCAGACAACCTTCTGTACGAAGCTGAGGTTGTGAGGGAAGTCCGGGTCCTGGGTGCCAGAGGGAAGCCAGTGCCAGCAGCCGGGGGAAGGAAGGCCTACCTACTCTTGCATGAATTTCATGCATCGGGCCTCTAGTAGTAAATAATACAGTATTGCATGAGAACTTTACCAGCACCTCACCTCTGGAGGAGTCAGATGAAGGCAACTGAATGGGGTCCTCTGGAGAATCTTGGGACTCAGGAGCATTGCTCTATTCAGAGCTAATTGGTCAACCTTCAACTTTAACCTTCAACTTTTACCACATTCAAATCAATGAACCAACTGAAAGACTATGATTAACAATTCATCATTGTTCTGTGCTATGCCACTTGCTGGAGTGTGGTTTGAACATCTAGAAGTAGAATTTTAATAATCATTTCAGTCATACTGATTTTTCCACCTATAGAATTTAGTTAAATCTGAAAAGTTAGTACCTACAAATAGTTCTCCTACGTTGAGTGACAGAAATGTTTAGGGAGTGAGGTGTCATCGTTACAAGTATGTTGTAATTAAATATGAGTTAAAAATTCTTAGAAATTTTGTATTGCATATTTTAAAGTTGCTAAGAGAGTAAATCTTAGAAGTTCTTATCACAAAAAAAATATTTGTAACTATGTGTGATGATGAATGTTAGGTAGTTATTGCAGTCATCATTTCACAATATACTGTATGTTTACATTGGATCATTGTGTGGTAGACCTGAAACTAACAATGTTATTTGATAACTAGAGGCCTGGTGCACAAAATTCATGCACTGGGGGGGGGGGGTGTTCCTCAGCCCAGCCTGCACCCTCTCCAATCTGAGATCCCTCTCACAATCCGGGACTGCTGGCTCCCAACTGCTTGCCTGCCTGCAGCCTGATCAACACCTAACTGCTCCCCGGCTGGCCCAATTGCCCCCAACTGCCCTTCCCTGCAGGCCTGGTCCCTCCGCAAATGCCCTCCCCTATAGGCCTGGTCCCCCCAACTGCCCTCCCCTACAGGCCTGGTCTTTCCCAACTGCCTTCCCCTGCAGGCTTGGTCGCCCCCAACTGCCCTCCCTGCAGGCCTAGTCCCACCCAGCTGCCCTCCCCTGCTGGCCCTGTCACCCCTAACTGCCCTCCTCTGCCAGCCTGGTCACCCCTAACTTCTCTCCCTCCCCTGCAGGCCTGGTCACCCCCAACTTCCCTCCCCTGCCAGCCAGGTTGCTCCTAACTGCCCTCCCTCCCCTGCCGTCCTGGTCTCCCCTAACTGCCCTCCCTCCCCTGCAGGCCTGGTCCCCCCCCAACTTCCCTCCCCTGCTGGCCTTGTCGCCCATAACTGCCCTCCCCTGCTGGCCTGATCACCCACAACTACCCTCCCCTGCCAGCCATCTTGTGGCAGCCATCTTTTTTTCCCAATATATTTTATTGATTTTTACAGAGAGGAAGGGAAAGGGATAGAGAGTTAGAAACATCAATGAGAGAGAAACATCGATCAGCTGCCTCCTGCACAACCGCTACTGGAGATGTGCCTGAAACCAAGGTACATACCCTTGACCGGAATTGAACCTGGGACCCTTCAGTCCGCAGCCCGATGCTCTATCCACTGAGCCAAACAGATTAGGGCGGCAGCCATCTTTTGCAAGGGCATGAGGGTCAATTTGCACCTCTTTATTATATAGGATTTTATCTCAATTTAAAAAATAAAAGAGGGTCTTTCATTTTTTAAAAATATATTTTATTGATTTTTTACAGAGAGGAAGGGAGAGGGATAGAGAGTTAGAAACATCGATGAGAGAGAAACATCGATCAGCTGCCTCCTGCACACCTCCTACTGGGGATGTGCATGCAACCAAGGTACATACCCTTGACCAGAATTGAACCTAGGACCTTTCAGTCTGCAGGCGGATGCTCTATCCACTGAGACAAACCGGTTAGGGCAAGAAGGTCTTTCTTGGGTTAGTCATTTGATACATTTTCCCAATGATATATTTCTGTTTTTGCTAAAAAAAAAAAAAAAAAAAAAATTAAATAAATTCAAATCCAAAAGAAAAAACAAAACACTGCATTATAGCAATTTGAAAATGTTTAGCCTCACTGGTGAAATAATGCTAAAGAATAAAGGTGAGATAAATACATACCAGCTTAACTTTCCACTCTCCCTCCCCTCCTTATCAGAGTTATTTTACCTTAATATAGCACAATGTGTCACAGTCACAGCCACATCTTCACAGCTTGGGTCTTAAAAACCTGAACCTGTGTCAGCTTTCAGTTCTTACAGAGTTCTTTCATAAGAACAAAAGAAACCTTTTTGCTATTTATCACAGTTTTTACCTTTCAATTTAAAAGGCGACAATGGGTTCCCTTTCTCTCTCTCTCTCTCTCTCTCTCTCTCTCTCTCTCTTCAGGGAGCACCCCAGTGCCATTCCCTTCCCTCTTTCCTTCTACCACAGGCATGCATGCCCTAACCCAGTGATGGCGAACCTATGACATGCGTGTCAGCACTGACACGCGTAGCCATTTCTGATGACACATGGCCGCTGAGGCGGCCGCATGCCAAGGATGAAACATTTGCTGCTCCTGAGGATGAAACATTTGCGAAATAATGTTTTTTCCTCAAAGTGACACACTACCCGAGTTATGTTCAGTTTTTTGGCGAAGTTTGACATACCAAGCTCAAAAGGTTGCCCATCACTGACCTAAGCTTATCTTTTGCATAGGCAGCAATCTTGAGTAGGAGGGTCCAAGGCATGAGTCGTTGCATCATGCCTTTTTGAGCTTGCATCATATTCCCTTGGTAAAGAACCTTCCTTATCTTTTCGTCTCCTAGGTTTGTTTAGGTTTCTATTAGCATATCACAGATGTTGTCATGACACAGGGTTTAGTTGGATGATTGGTTTGCCCCCTAGCAGTCGCACGTTCTGAGTGAATTTCCCCTCCTCAGGATGGATAAGTTTTCCAAAGACATAGAAAGCAGCGATGATGAATTGTACTTCGAAAACGAAGAAGAAAGTGAAAAATGTAATAGTGACGAAAGTGAGTTCTCCGAGGATGCGAGTGGAGATGATGAACAAATCGCTGGTCCTAGTGGAACTACAGAAAGGAAAAAGTGCCTTGCTTTGCCCAAAGATCTGGCTGAAAGTACTGACAGTGACAGTGACATTGAATTCATAAAGGCAAAACGAAGACGCACAATTGTTTATTCGAGTGAGAGTGATGGAGATATAGGTAATATCATTGAGAAATAGGGTATAAGACCCAGTGAAAGTTACGTTTCTAGGGGAAAACAGGAAAAAGAAAAGTGGACATCTACATCTGTGAATGACAAAGAGCCTAGCAGAATCCCTTTCTCCACTGGTCAGTTACATGTTGGACCTCAAGTTCCTTCTGGATGTGCCACACCAATAGACTTTTTTCAGTTGTTTTTTACTGAGACATTGATAAAAAATATAGCGGATGAGACAAATGAGTATGCTAGGCATAAAATTAGCCAGAAAGAACTATCCCAGCGACCCACTTGGAATAATTGGAAAGATGTGACAATAGAGGAAATGAAGGCTTTTCTTGGTGTAATACTAAATATGGGTGTATTGAATCACCCCAACTTGCAGAGTTATTGGTCCATGGATTTTGAGTCTCATATACCATTTTTTCTATCTGTTTTCAAAAGAGAAAGGTTCTTGCAAATATTTTGGATGTTACACTTGAAAAACAACCAAAAAAGATTTGAGAACAAGAACCGAGAAGGTAAACTGCTTCTTGTCATACCTTGAAATGAAATTTAGGGAGACATTCTGTCCTGGAAGAGAGATTGCTGTTGATGAGGCTGTTGGTTTCAAGGGAAAGATACACTTCATCACATATAATCCTAACAAGCCAACAAAATGGGGTATTCGTTTATAATTCCTCTCAGATTCAAAATGTGGTTACGTACATTCATTTGTCCCTTATTATGGAGGAATAATATCTGAAACATTGGTGAGACCTGATCTCCCTTTTACTAGCAGAATAGTTTTAGAGCTTCATGAAAGATTGAAGAACTCAGTACCTGGTTCTCAAGGTTATCATTTCTTCACTGACAGGTATTACACTAGTGTCACTCTTACAAAGGAATTCTTCAAGGAAAAAACACAGTTGACAGGGACAATAATGCCCAATAGGAAAGACAATCCACCTGTTATCAAACATCCAAAGCTAATGAAAGGAGAGATAGTGGCTTTCAGGGATGAAAATGTAATGTTTCTTGCGTGGAAAGACAAGAGGATAGTCACAATGCTCAGGACATGGGACACTTCAGAGACTGAGTCTGTGGAAAGAAGAGTGCGTGGTTGTGGGAAGGAAATAGTTCTCAAACCCAAGGTCGCGACCAACTATACAAAGTTTATGGGGGGTGTTGATATAGCTGATCACTACACAGGCACATACTGTTTTATGAGGAAGACTCTAAAATGGTGGCATAAATTGTTTTTCTGGGGGCTTGAGGTCAGTGTTGTAAATTCCTATATATTGTACAAAGAATGCCAAAAAAGAAAAAATGAAAAACCGATAACACATGTGAAATTTATTAGAAAACTAGTACATGATCTTGTTGGAGAATTCAGAGATGGTACACTAACTTCTAGGGGTGGATTATTATCCACTAACTTAGAGCAACGTTTAGATGGAAAGCCCCATATAATCACACCTCATCCTAACAAAAAAAACAAAGATTGTGTTGTTTGTTCTAACAGAAAAATCAAAGGAGGAAGAAGAGAGACGATTTATATTTGCGAAACATGTGAATGTAAACCAGGTCTTCATGTGGATGAATGTTTCAAAAAATATCACACCATGAAAAATTATAGAGATTAAAATTACTCTTTGAATGTATCAATAATTTGAAATATAAAAAAATCCAAATAAATAAGTTTGTATGAAAAGAAACTCCAGTTCTTTATTCTACTGCCACGCTTTGTAAAATCTGGGGTATTTAAAAAATTAAATCCCGAGTAGAATAAAGGAATTGAGAAAAAAGCAAGCGAGTGCAAAGACCTTTCCCCCCAAAAAAAAATTTACTGAGAACCTGTTATGTGCCAGGCTCTGTGCAATGTACAAGGAATGGCACAGGAAGCAAAAGCAAGCACTTTCTGCTCTCGGGGAGCTTCCAGCAGGGAGAGAGCAGTCAATTAAATGAACATAAAGGCTACATTGTGATTAATGCTAGGAAGAAACAGCACCGGGTACCCCAAAGCTGCATCACAAGTTGCATTGATCTGGTTTGGGGATCAGGAAAACTTCCCTGAGGAAGCAATGTTTGTACTGAGGTCTAACAAAGTCATATAAGTTCATCAAAAGGTGGAAGTAGAATTAGGCAGCAGAAGCATTTCAGGTAATACAAACATCAGAGTAGTGTCTTGTGGTGGAAAGCTGTGTGAGAAGTTTGAGGAAATGGAAGAAGAGCAGGATGATTGCCCCTAGAGAGCAAGGGGAAGGATGGAGAGAGAGGTCAGGGAAAGTGGACCAAGCATGACATTGAAGGCCATGGTTTCAAAGGTTTCACATAATAGGACACCATTAAAGAGCTTTTAGCAGAGCAAGTTAACTCTCCTACTCAAAACTCACTATACTTTCAGTTCAACCTAAAACTTGTCTTTAAAAGTTCATTAATTTTTTTTAATGACAGAGAATGAAATGAATGAGATGCTAGATTATCCACTTGTTCCTCATCCCCCTAAATCCACTCTCCGACCTTCTCCAACCTGCATGAGGGCTGATTCCTATTGACCACAGAACCCGGTGCCTTCGCCCTCTCGTTTCCCATTGGGACCTGCCCGTGGGAGACATCTGCTGATCAAGGGGAGGAGATCCGCTCCTTATGAATCACCCTGAGTTGCTATTTGCCTCCACCAAAGGCCCTCTCCCTGCACCTAAGGGTATTTATTCCAGGTCCTGCTAACTGTTCCCTCTCTTTGCCCCTTCAGGCACATGGGTGACAAGAGAAAAGTTTCGAGATGGACTAAATTAAATTACATCAGGTAGAAGGAACAAGGAAGAAGAGACAAGGAGTTAGTCAACAGAGTGAAGATGCTTCAACAAGTGAAGATAGCAATACACCCACCACAGAATGTTTTAAAGCTGAAATGAGGCAATGGATGTTTAGTGCCTGACTCAGATAAGAGGGTTCCACAAAAACTTGAAGCATTTCTTCTCAGGCCTTGGATAAGTAGTAGAAAGCAGATACAGAGATAGGCGGGGACTGCCTTGCTGGCTGTGGGAGAAATGTAGAATAAGGTGGCCAGATTTTAACATTGGTAAAGCAGGACACCATTGACGGGGGGGGGGGGGGGGGGGGGGAGGGAGTGTTCCTTTTTTTTTTCTAATATATTTTATTAATTTTCTTTACAGAGAGGAAGAGAGAGGGATAGAGAGTTAGAAACATCGATGAGTGAGAAACATCAACAGCTGCCTCTTGCACACCCCCTACTGGGGATGTGCCCGCAACCAAGGTACATGCCCTTGACCAGAATCGAACCTGGGACCCTTGAGTCAGCAGGCCTACGCTCTATCCACTGAGCCAAACCGGTTTCGGCCCCGGGAGGGGGGGAGGGGAGGGTTCTTGATTAAAAATTTGGTCTATATTGTAATCGCTTTTGGTTTTTTTAATAAAAGGAAATTCAATTCTTAGATCATCATTTAATTTGCATCCTCTTTTCTTACTCATTATGTTAAAAATCTAAAAAAAATAATTTAAAATTATATTATAAATTATTATATACATATTGCTTAAAAACACAGTAAGTAGGTACATAATTACATGAACATATTTTATTGTTAGTTTATAAATTAAATTAATTTGATTGTTATAAAGTAACTATATTTTAAAAATTATTTTAATCCTATATTTCTTTCTAAATAATAACAATACTAACTTGTATTATTTTTCCTATGAATTTGCCGTAACGTAAGTCATAAGTGTCACTTTCAAGGCCGGCGCTAGACTTTTAGCCGCCACTATAAAATATAAATAATACGCCGAAACCGGTTTGGCTCAATGGATAGAGCGTCGGTCTACGGATTGAAAGGTCCCAGGTTCGATTCCGGTCAAGGGCATGTACATTGGCTGCGGGCAAATCCCTGGTGGGGGGTGTGCAGGAGGCAGCTGGTCGATGATTCTCTCTCATCGATGTTTCTAGCTCTCTATCCCTCTCCCTTCCTCTCTGTAAAATATCAATAAAATATATTTTTAAAAAAAGAAAAATAAAAAATAAAATAAATAAATAATACGAGTACTGTCCGCCAAATTCAAGAAAATTTATGTATTTATGAAATAAATAAATAAATTACTGACCTAAATTATCTGAATAGCTGATTTGTAATGACATCACTTGTTTAATTAGCTTACTAGCACGCAGTATGAAGTGTATCCTCTGAGAGACAGTTACAAAATGTTTTGGTCGTTGCCAATCCCAAAAAATGCCATTGTTCATTAAGTCCAAACAATAGTGGTCGAATTCTAACAACTGATCAACAATGCGAACTTTGATAAGCAGTTCTCAATAATCAGTTCTCAACAATTATTTGTTATTATTAAAGTTTAACATTATAAAATTAACACAGAGAGGAGGAGGAACCAAGATGGCGGCATAGTTAAACAACTAATCTGCTGCCTCACACAACAATTTCAAAAATACAACTAAAAGACAAAAACGTCTACCACCCAGAACCACGGGAAAGCTGGCTGAGTGGAAGATTTACAACTAAGAAGAGAAAGGAGCACAATCGCTGAAAAGCTGAGGTACGGAGGCACACGAATCGGGCTGGCGGCGGGCGGCTGGGTGCGTGGCTTTTCTTCAACCCACAGGGAGACAAGCTCCCGATCACTCTGAAAGCCAGTTTCTGGGGACACTCGGGGGACCCAGGCACCTACGGGGAGAAGCTGGACTCTCGGCCATCGGGTCGGAAAGTGAGAGTGACTTTTTTGCAGAGGTGCGCCCAGCAATCATTGTTTACTGCGCTGGAGCGCGGGGCGCAGGGACTTGGAAACGTGGAAAGGCAGAGACGGCTGATGGCAGCCATCGCTGTTGGCCACGCCCCAGCCTAGTGACGCCCTGAGACCCCGCCCTGAGACCCGCCCCGCACATTCTACAAACCCGCCCAGGCTCCACACAGCGGCTTTGGCATATAAATGGCCTATTCTGGAGCAGCCCAACCAAACTAACTGCAGCTCCAGTCAGACTGCTCCAAAACCGCCCAAGCAAAGGAGGAGAAAACTAGACCTTGCTGTAGCTCCTGCTGGGGGACACACAGTACACAAGGGTACACCAAGAGTGTCCACCTCAGGTAACTGGGAGGCTGACCCGTTGAACCAATAGGACACCTAGTACACAAAACTACCCTACCAACTTAGGGAAGCAGAGAATATGAGAAGGCAAGGAAACAGATCACAAACCAAAGAAATGGAGGAGAACAAGCGACTGGACATAGAGTTCAAAACCACGGTTATAAGGTTTTTCAAGAATTTCATGGAAAAGGCCGATAAATTCCATGAGGACCAACTAGAAATTAAACATACACTGACTGAGATAAAAAATATTATACAGAGACCCAAAAGCAGTCTAGAGGATTGCAAGAATCAACTCAAAGATTTGAAATACAAAGAGGCCAAGGACACTCCTCCAGAGAAGCATGAAGAGAAGAGAATTCAGAAAGTTGAAGATAGTGTAAGAAGCCTCTGGGACAACTTCAAGCGAACCAACATCAGAATTATGGGGGTACCAGAAGAAGAGAGAGAGCAAGATGCTGAAAACCTATTTGAAGAAATAATGAACGAAAACTTCCCCCACCTGATGAAAGAAATAGACTTACAAGTCCAGGAAGCGCACAGAACCCCAAACAAAAGGAATCCAAAGAGGACCACACCAAGACACATCATAATTAAAATGCCAAGAGCAAAAGACAAAGAGAGAATCTTACAAGCAGCAAGAGAAAAACAGTTAGTTACCTACAAGGGAGCTCCCATACGATTATCAGCTAATTTCTCAACAGAAACCATGCAGGCCAGACGGGAGTGGCAAGAAATATTCAAAGTGATGAATAGCAGGAACCTACAACCAAGACTACTCTACCCAGCAAAGTTATCATTCAGAATTGAAGGGCAGATAAAGAGCTTCACAGATAAGAAAAAGCTAAAGGAGTTCATCACCACCAAACCAGCATTATATGAAATGCTGAAAGGTATTCTTTAAAAAGAGGAAAAAGAAGAAGAAAGATAAAAATTATGAACAACAAATACATATCTATCAACAAGTGAATCTAAAAGTCAAGTGAATTAAAAATCTGAGGAACAGAATAAACTGGTGAACTTAATAGAATCAGGCATAGAATGGGAGTGGATTGATAATTCTCAGGGGGAAAGGGGTGTCTGTGTGGGGAGTATGGGAAGAGTCTGGACAAAAATCATACACCTATGGATAAGGACAGCGGGGGGGGGCGGGTAAGGGCAGAGGGGGGGGTGGGAACTGGGTGGTGGGGAGATATGTGGGGAAAAAGGAGAAACAATTGTAATCTGAACAATAAAGATTCATTAAAAAGAAAAAAAAAAAAAGGTAAAATAAATAAATAAATAAATAAAATAAAATTAACACAAATAATATAAAACTCATATCCTGGCTAAATAGCCACATGGCCGCCGAAAACCGTATATTCCCTTCCCGTTCTCCTGCCGTTCCCTAGCTTATCGTGCATTCTTTCCAAAAATCAGGACTTTTTTAAAACGCCGCAGGATGCGGGACAAATTATTAAAAATCAGGACTGTCCCACCAAAAGCGGGACGTCTGGTCACCTTAGTGTAGAAGAAACCCGTTAGGATTGGGGAAGAAACATTAAAAAGGAAGTCAGGCCTGGCCCACATGGCTCAGTGGTTGAGCATTGACCTGTGAACCAGGAGGTCATGGTTCAATTCCCAGTCAGGGCTCATGCCCAGGTTGCAGGCTCGATCGATCTCCAGTGTGGAGCATGCAGGGGGCAACCCATCAATGATTCTTTCTCATCATTGATGTTTCTATCTCTCTCTCTCTCTCCCTCTCCCTTCCTCTCTGAAATCAATAAAAACATATTTTTTTAAAAACAACCAAGAAAACCACAAGAATACAGCGAACATTTTTGTTCTCAGGGGAAATGGTTTTCATTTTTGCCCATTGAGTATGATGTTGGCTGTAGGTTTGTCATATATGGCCTTTATTAGGTTGAGGTATGATCTCTCTATCTCAACTTTGCTGAGCGTTTTTATCAAAAAAGGGTGTCAGATTTTATTGAATGTTTTTTCTACATCAATTGATCATGTGATTTTTGTCTTCCAATTTGTTTATGTGATGTATCACATTCGTTGATTTGTGAATATTGTACCAGCCTTGCATCCCCAGAATAAATCCCACTTGGTCATGGGGTATGATCTCTTTAATGTATTGCTGGTAGGAGAAATATAAGTATCACATGATCTCACTCATATGTGGAATCTAATGAATAAAATAAATTGATGGGAAAAATAGATCTAGAGACATAGAACCATGAACAGACTGATGAATTTCAGAGGGAAGATGGGGGCGGGGGTTGGAGAGGAGAGATTAACTGGGAAATTTATATGCATTTATGCATGGCCCATAGACACAGACAGTAATGTGGCAAAGACTTGGGAGGGAAAAAACAAAAACAAAGAAAGCATCTGTAATACTTTCAAAAATAAATTTTAAAAAAATTAAAAGAAACATTTTTAAAAAATTATAAAGCGAATAAGAAAACATCTTTAATACAATTGCAAAGCTCCCAGCACCCAGAAAGTGGGAGGGTCATTCTTGCCTGTTTCAGCTCTAACTTGGGGTCTGGGCCTCCCTCTACTTGTGTCACACGGGGAGTCCTCCCTTCCCGGCTGGACACTAATTCCTGGAGGCTCACGCAGGCTTGCGCCCACCCAGGGCCAGGATGAGCCCTCTCCGTGTCCCCTGCCCGGATGGAAAACAGGAGGAAGCAAAGAGGGTGACGCCAGCAGAGGCACACAGTCTGTGGGGAAGGCCAGGGACCAAGACTGTCCCCCTGGCCTCTCCTCCTTTCCTGTCCTTCAGAGAAGGCGTGTCACTGAGCCATGGCTCCCCTGGCCTGCCCCACCTCAGGGACCCCATCCCTCGTCCTTTGCTTCCCCAGACCTTGGTGAGCAGCAGCTGAATGAAGCGCAGATGAACAACGTTCCCTGCGAAAGGCTGTGGAGGAGAGGAGAGGGGAGGGGAGGGGAGGGGAGGGGAGGGGAGGGGAGGGGAGGGAGGTAAACTGGGAGGGGTCTGGGAGCAATCACTTGGCTAAGCTTCCGGCTCACAAGGCACATAGACCTGAGGGTGGTTCAAACGCCAGAGGAAGAGAGGAAATTGGAGGGCGGTAAACTCCTGGCGTCTCCGTTTCTTTCTCTGTAAGGTGAGAATAAAACTCCTGCATCTCACAGAATTGCTGTAAAGGAACACACAAGGCAGGCCCTCAGTCAAACTCCTAGTGGTTCTCAACTTCAGCGGTCAAGGTGGGACCTGAGAATTAGCGTGTCTCACAAGTTCGCAGGTGATGCTGGCGTGGCTGGTCAGCACTGGGATACCTGTGAGTGACATGACTAGGGCACATATTCGGTGTGTGCTTAACTTTTACGGAACGGCCAACGTGATTGTGCCATTTCACATCCCCCCTGTGGTGTCTGAGAGTTCCAGTTGCTCCACATCCTTGCTGACAGGTAGTCTGGTCGGCCTTTTAATTTGAGTCATTTAACAGATGTTTAATGACACCTCATTGTGGTGGTCACTTGCATTTCCCCAATGACTAATGATATTACACATCTTCTCATGCTTATTAGTTATCCATGTATCTGTTTTGACAAAATATCTATTCAATTATTTAGCTCAATTTTTTAATTGAGATTTTATTTTTTTAATATTTTAAAAAATATATTTTTATTGAATTCAGAGAGAAAAGGAGAGGGAGAGAGAGATAGAAACATCAGTGATGAGAGAGAATCATTGATCGGCTGCCTCCTGCATGCCCCACACTGGGGATTGAGTCCACAACCTGGGCATGTGCCCTCACTGGCAATCAAACCGAAACCTCCTGGTTTATAGGTCGACGCTCAAACACTAAGCCACGCTGGCCAGGTCACCTGAACATCTTTCACAGCCCAGAGGACTGAATGACATTAAGCTCTGTGCCTCAACTTCCCTGTGGATAAAATGGAGATTACAATACACCCCCCACAGAATGTTGTAAAGCTGAAATGAGGCAATGGATGTTTTGTGGCTGAGTCAGATAAGAGGCCTCCATAAAAATTTGAAACCTCTTAAAAAAAAAAAAATTGAAACCTCTCTCTCAGGCCTAGCAGGAGGGGTATGAAAAGCAGACAGAGAGGGCTGCCTGGCTGGCTGTGGGAGAAATGTAGAAGAAGCCTGTTAGGATTGGGGAAGAAACTGATTTAAAAGGAAGTTGGTCTGATGCTTCCATCTCCAAAAGTCCAAGGTCACTTCCTCTGATGCAGTCATGTCCATCCACTCCCACAGTCTACTCAGTGAGTGATGCCAAGCTCATCCTGGGGAGGCAATGGGCAGAGCCCCCTGTGAGTCACCAAAGGTCCAGTTCACCACCAGCCTCAGGCTGGCAGTGCCCTCCAGGAGGGATGGTCCCAGGGACTGTCACTGGGGTGACCCATTACTGCTCTGAGCCTTGACCCCGCTGTCCAGGGAAGACTCTGGATTAGCCAGGGCTCCCACAGCGGTGGGTGGGATCATCTGAGGAGCATTATAAAAACACAGCCTCCTGCGGCTCAGCCCTCAGAGCTCTGCACTCTGGTGCTGAGGCCTAGAGACTCTGTAGTGCAACCAGGTAGAAGCATCCAGAAGGCTCTGTGGATTCAGCAAGAGGGGGGTTCCAGTCCTGGACCCATCACTTGAGAGTCACGGACTGGGCACACCCTCTCTGAGCCTTGGTGGTCTCATACGTGAAGGGGTGAAGTCAGGGCCCTGCAGATCCACACGAGTTCTGTGGGTAAAGGCATGGCCGCCAGGAAGCCCACTCTCTGGGGAGAGGGAAGTGTCAGACCACACTCACCTCTCAATCCCAGCGAGGGTGTGAGCTGCAGAGGGAACAGGCTGGGGCCTGTGGGTCTTCTTTCTGCCCGTGAACTGCAGGGGAGGGCGAGGGCCCAAGAGCCAGCTGGTTGCACCTGGGGTGGGGCTGGGGTGGGGGGAGGGCATCTCCACCAGCGCCTCCCTCCTCCTTTCCCAGGGGCTGTGGCTGGACAGACTCCTGCTGCCTTTCCTCTCCTGAAGGAGCCTGAGCTGGTGCTGCTGCCGCCCCTTCCCCTGCAGTGAGAGAAACAGGCTGAGCGGCACCAGAGAGGCAGAGAAAAGCAGAGCGAGGAGAGACAGAGCGGGGGCTGACTCCTAAGGAGGTGAGGAAGCCCCTGGCAGAGACGGGGAGCTGAGGTGGGAGGGGCGAGGCCCAGGCGGCCACGGTCAGGACCACACCCGTCAGCATGAGATGGGGCCTGGGGCCCATATCATGGCTCTTGGTCCCTGACCACAGGGGAAGCTCTTCTGCAATATCAGGAAAGAAGAAGCCGGTTGTAAAAGGAAGTGCTGCTCATCCTGGGGCAGGCATGTTGGGGGCGGGCTCCCACCCTGCAGTCCTCGGAGGAGCCTGGTGCTGCCCCTCCCGTGGTCAGACCAGCCTGAGGCAGCCCCCCACACAGCCTCCCCTCCACTGAGGCTCTGCTGCTTTTCTCACCCGCCGCCCGCCCGCCCGAGGACAGCAAGGCCATGGGTCTGCCCCTGCTGCTGCCCCTGCTGCTGGCAGCATCGCTGCAGGCTGGTGAGTGGCCAGGACGCCCTGGCTCTGACCAGGGCCCCAGGGGAGCCCAGGGAGGGGCTGTGGCCAGCCAGGCTTCCCACCTGCAACGAGCAGTGGGCTGGGCTGGTCCCACAGTGCTGGGTCCCCCACGTCCCTCACCCTCCTTTCTACCCCCCTGGAGAGGGGGACACCCAGCCAGAGGGCCAGTCCTAGTAGCTGTCACACTTCCGCCCATAGGCGAGGGTGCCAGATGGTCCAGGGTTATCTTCTTGGTCCCTCCAAGTGGCTTCAAAGTCCCTCCCTCTCCCTCCCTCCTCCAGGTGGCTCAGCAGAGTGCATTTTAAACCCTGATCTTGGACTCTACCAACCAGAGCGCCTCTCAGCCCCTGAGGGTGGCTCCATCGACATCCCCTTCTCCTTCTGTCTCTCCTGGGAGTTGGCCACGGATCCCAACGTGCGTATATACTGGAGATGGAAAGACTTCCATGGAGAGTTCATCTACAACACAACCCCGCCGTTCACCCATGAGGATTTTAAAAACCGCCTCTCCCTGAACTGGGCAAAGGGCCAGACGAATGGCTCCCTCCGGATCTCTAACCTGCGGAGAGAGGACCAAAGTAAGTACTTCTGCCGAGTCCGGTTGACCACACGGAAAGGCGAGAAGGAGTGGCAGTCCATCAAAGGGACCAAACTCACCATCACCGGAGGTGAGTCCGCTGCCCCGGCCCCCGGTGCCCCCGTCCCCCAGGACTGTCCAGGCGCCTCTCTTCCTGACCTTTCTCTCAGACTCCTCTCCCTGCCCCTGCCTGCCTCCCAGGCCTCTGCCACCTTGACCTTCTTCACCTTAATCTCCCCCAAACTTGGGCTGCCTTCCTTGCCCACCCCCTCACGGCCCCCTCCAGATCCAGCCCCAACCCCATCCCCAGGCTTCAGCACCTTCCGGGCTCCCCGGTTACCCTCCCTTCTTGCTCCAAGTTGGGGCTGCAGCCCTGCCTCCTGCCTTCACCCCATGTCCTCCAGGTGGACCTGACTTTTTTTTTTTTTGTTTAATATATTTTATTGATTTTTCACAGAGAGGAAGAGAGAGGGATAGAGAGCTAGAAACATCAATGAGAGAGAAACATCGATCAGCCACCTCCTGCACACCCCCTACTGGGGATGTGCCCGCAACCAAGGTACATGCCCTTGACCGGAATCGAACCTGGGACCCTTGAGTCCGTAGGCCGACGCTCTATCCACTGAGCCAAACCGGTTTCGGCTGGACCTGACTTTTACGGGATGTGGCCTGCCTTTCCTTTGTCCTGTGTCTGTAGGTGGAGCCCCAGCTAGCCCCGGGTCTGTGTCTCCCCACAGCCCTGAGCTCAGCCTGACACACACAGGAGGGACCCAACAGCGGCCCAAGGAATTCCCACCCCTCTCCCCTCCACCCCTGGTAACACCCCAGCAAATGTTGTCCCAATCTCCCTGCTCCCCAGAACATGACCCTCAATGCTCCCTCCCCAGTTCCATTTCTTTATTCTCCTTCCCCATCTCCCTCTTCCTGTCTTAATCCTCTACCTTCCTTGCCTCTCTCAGGGCTCCACGCCCCCCCAACATTGGAGCTTCTGTGCTGTCCCCTTCTCCATCCTGCTCCTGCTCCTCTGTCCTGGTTGTGAGAGGCCCCTCTGCAACAGCAATAAGGGCAGTTCCTGCTTACTGTGCACTGTGTCCGGCTGAATCCTTGGTATGCATTGCCCTAGTGAGTCTGCACAATGACCCCACAATAACAGTAGGTACTGCTATCATCTTTATGTTACAGATGGGGAAACTGAGGCTTGCAGAGCCTAAACACTGGCCCAAATTCCCACTACTGGTGCAGACAGGATTTGAACCCAGTGTAACCCCAGAGCCTACTCTCTTAACCACTAGCCTCTTACCTCATCTATTGACTTTATCATCTTGTTATCCTGACCTATTTTTAACCCAATATGGGGTGTGTTGCATTAACAGTCCTTCCTATATTAGTTAGTGAGGCATGGAATCTTAAACATGGGTTTTCCTGTCTCCAGGGCAAATACTGGGTGATTCCACTTATGTGAGGTATCTAGAATAGTCAAATTCATAAAAACAGAAAGTGGAATAGTGGTTGCCAGAGGCTGAGGAAGGAGAGAATGGGGAGTTGTTTAAATGGGATGGAGTTTTATTTGGGAAAGAAGTGTATGGTGGTAAGAGTTTCACAACAATGTAAATGTACTTACTGCCACTAAATTGACTTAAATATGGTTAAAATGGTAAATTTTATGTTGTGTGTCTTTGACCACAATAAATGGTTTTTTTAAATCCTGTGATCTAGTTATCCCTATTTGTAGGTGATGAAATGAGGTTCTGAGGTCACACCACTGATGGGTGGTAGATTCAGGATTTGCACTGAGTAATGTGGATTCTCAGCCTTCAGCACTTCACCTTGTTACTCCCCTCCTGGTGTGAGAGCTTCAGCGGGTTGCTCCCCACCCGCAATATTCCCCAACCTAGGGAACAGGATGTGACAGTTTCACCCAGATACCTCCAATCCTCTAAGGAAGAATTTGCTTGTTTCTCCTGTCTTCTCAGCCACCGAGAAAACCACCACGGACCCCACCAGCACCACCACCACAGATGGCCTCAGTGTCTCGGGGGACAAAGGGAGATCAGGGTTTTGGCCTTTGAGTAAGGAAGTTGTGGTCAGCATGGCAGTGGCCAGCACTGTGCTCAAAATTGCAATTTTGGGACTGATGGTCTACCTCAGGTGGAAGAGAAGCCAAGGTGAGTGGTCCAGCACCCTGCTCTCTCCCCAGGCTTCCCAGCTGGGTGTTTCTCATAATCACCTGCACCAGGATGATTGCAGATCCCTGCTGGGATGAGGTCTAGTCTTGGGAATCTTCATTGTTAATGATCTCAAGTGCTGTCTGGGAGTCAAAATCATGGCTCTAAACCAGCCCCTCTCCAAAACTTTTCTTGACTTAATCATTTCTCATCAGTCCTCACCTTTTTGTTCATGGAGAGGGAGGGTCTGCCATGAAAAATTAAGGAGAGAGAAGAAGAAACAGGAAGTTGACTGAGCTCAGCAAGCATTGGTGGGATACCTGTTTTCTAGGGCCTGACTTGTAATTTCGAAACACAAAAGTAAATAAAGCAGAGACCCCCTTCATGGAACTAATTGGGGAGGGGAGGGGAGGGGCAGTTGCCTGAAGGGCTTATCGATTCATTTGGAAAGAGCTTAAAGTAGTTGTGATAAAGGAGGGGGTAATCAAGGAGGACTTCCCAGAGGAAGTGACACCTGCAAAAAGTCTCAAAGAATAAAAAAGAATTAGCCAGGCAAGTGGCAATTAGCCGGGTGGTGTAGAGATCACTGTTCTTTCAGGAGAAGGAAACTATTTGTGGAACTGTAAGCAGGTCAGCGCTATGGAGGAGGCAGGAGATGGGAAAAGAGGACCTTGTAAATCACATCCAAGAGCCTTAGATCCCAAAGGCTATGTGAAGCAACCTCACTTGGTATTGCAGTGGAGGAACCAGACATGGGCCAGACTAGGGTCAGTCTAATGCAGTGGCAGCTTGAGTGGAAGGAGAGAGAGCCAGATTTTGGAAAAGGTTAAGAAGGAACAAGTAAGATATGGGGGTTGGATTGAAGTAGGTATGAGCAGAAGTCCCATGTTTACAGCTTGGTGAACAGGCTATGATGAAACCAACAAGTGAATTAGGGAACATAAAAGGTCAAAGACCATGGTTCAGGGAGAAAAATGATTCTTCAACTAGATGAGCATCAGCACTTATAATTATTAAGCTACAATAATTAAAGTGATGCACTACTAGCATTAAAAAAAGATAAAAGATTGTAGGGAGGGGCTATCGGGTCAAGCCTCAGATTGACCTGTGGCGGGGCCACAAACAAGTCCCAGCTTGAGGGCAGAGCTCTCCTAGCATAATTAAGCTTAACCTTATAGCCCTCCCTAGTTCCTTCCTAGGTAGCCAATGGGCTGTGGGAGGTACAGCAAGTGCTGCCAAAACAAGGTGAAATTCACAAGAACATTGTAAACATGTTGACCACTACCCTTGTTTTGATCTCACTATAAAATAAAGCCTTGGCCTCATCCAGGCACCGGAGATCGGTGGAGCCCCAGCTGTATTCTCTTGTCTGTCCTTTCTTTAATCCTTCACTGCCCCTCCTCAGGCTCACCAAACCCTTGGCTGTGCTGGTATGGCACAAAACATAAAGTAATGGAAGAAAAGAAAAAAAATTCAAATATTGGCAGGATAAAAATACTAGTAGACCCAAATATATGCAGGAATTTAGTAGGTTAAAAGGTAGCATGTCTAATCAATACATATTAGTAGAACAATTGCATAGCCATTTGAGAAAAATAACATTATCTCCCTACCTTATCATTTGCACCAAAATAAATTTCATGAAGATCAAAGATTCAAAGAAGAAAAATAACCCTAGTACTAGAAGGAAGCATGTGAGACTATTTTATAATCATGGGGTGGAAATGACCCCCTTAAGTAAGACATAAAACCCAAAAGCCATGAATAAAAATATTTGTAAGTTCAACTACATACAAATTGTGTTTAAACTTTGCAGTGCAAAAAACACCGTGGTTGTCTCCTGAGTGAGGATGAGGGTTGAAGATGATGAGAAAATGTGACATAATCACTGAGGAAAGGGAAGATAGTGTTTAAGGATTCAACTCGGATGAGAAGCTGTGAATCGGTAGAAGCATCCTTGCACATGACCGTGTTTTTCCCCAGCAGTATTCACCCATGCAGTTTAGAAACCTGTAGGACCTGTCAATTAGGACTTCTGGTTAGCAGCTAGCATCAGAGATCAGAAGCAACCATAGCTTAAATAACACAGAGTCCCCCAGCCGTAAGCAGCTGCCTAGGTTGCCTTGTACCTAGGTAAGTGTTACACTGTTGGGAGAACAGCAGCCGGAAGCTGGCTGGCATCCTGGGCCTGGTTCCTACCAACTCTGTTGTTAACTATACCAGGATGCCCGCATAATTTTAAAATAAAATAAAATAAAATAAATAACACAGAGTTTATTGTTTTTCTCTCATAAAAAAAGAACCTGGAGACAGAAAACAGAGGCCACTGTCCCTAGGCACTCAGGCTCCTCCCTTTCGGCTAACTGTCCTGGATACTGGCTTCTATTCTGAAGGTTGTCTCCTGGTCCAAGGTGGCTGCTAAGACTCTGGCCATCATTTCTGAATTCAAGTAGGAAACAGAAGGAAGTTCTGTCTGTTCTCCTTTTAAAGAGCCTTTTTGAAAGTCATACCCAGACTTCCCTTATATCTGATGGGCCAGAATTTTTTTTTTTAATTTATTGATTTCAGAGAGAAAGGGAGAGGGAGAGAAAGGTAGAAATATCAATGATGAGAGATAATAATTGGTTGGCTGCCTCCTGAATGCTCCTCAAAGGGGATCGAGCCACACCCTGGGCACGTGCCCTGACCTGGCATCAAACCGTAACCTCCTGGTTCATAGGTCAACGCTCAACCACTGAGCCATGCCGGTGGGGCATTATTGGCCAGAATTCAGTCATATGTCCCACACCTATCTGTAGAGGAGCACACTGCCACTCCAAATAAAATCAAGGTTCTGTTACTGAATAAAAGGAGGTGAGTGGATATTGGGTAAGCAAGCAGCATTCCGTGCCATAGACACATGCAGGACTGGCGATTTGTCAGCTCAGTGTGGCCCGACAGGGGAATCAGGAGGATAAGAAGCTGGTGAAAGGGCACAAGTGGAGAGTGGAGGACTCTGAGTCAGCCTGGATAACCTGAAAGAAAGTGGATTATCAGGGGACAAGAATTCAGGGAGGTCAAAGCACAGGTGTGTTTGGTGGGTGGTGATGACAAAAGAGGGCTGGGAGGAAAGAGATCTAAAGCATAAAAATAATACTAGCATTTAATATTTCAGAGTTTTCATTCCCAGTGATCAAAAAAAATAATGTTCAGGGTATGGTGGAATGGAGTGGAGGTCACTGGAGTTGGGGGATGGGTGAGTCCAATCAGTGCCTGAGAGGATTGTCTCTGTGGATGATGAGACCTCACAGGAAGTGGGCAGTGGTGGAGGGGATGTGTGTGAACCAGGGCCAAATGCTTGGGAAATGCTGTAGAGACTTGAGAAGGAGGTGGAGGGGGGGAGTGCAGGGATGTGGGGAGAACAACAGAGTCCTCGGTGGAAGAGAGTAAACAGATTCCAGCCCTGAGGTTCAGAGGTGGAGAGAGAAACAGCCACCACTCCAAGGAAAGCATAAGAGGCTGGTTTGTCACAGCAGGAGGAGCGATGGTGCCTGTGACAAGATGGGGGAGGGGAGGGAAGGTGGGCCAGGCTCAGCAGTGGGAGGAGAAGGTTGAGGGATTGCAGGGAGTCCAAGGAAAGTGGAAGGAAGCAGAGGGAAAGTTAGGGAGAGAGGGCAGGGTGAAGGGGGCACAGGGTGCAGAGAAGAGCTGCTCTCCTGATTTGGTGTTGAGGACAAAAGCAGGAGAGGTGTGGGCAGCCTCAGGATGCCAGCTGGTGCCACTCTGAGTCCTAGGCCCTTCCAACGTGGGTTTCAGCAGAGCTGCTCTGCTGCCCTGGTTTATCCAAGGACGGTCTCAGAGTAGGATGGAGCAGAAAAGGCAGGAGAGATGCTGTTCGTGGATGGCACACTGTTGGTTCTTCTACAGGTCTGTGAACTAAAGCCAGAGCCAGCTAGGTGAGTGTTTGTCTTCAAAGTGAGACATAGGGGTTTGGGGGCGGGGCGGGGGGGGGGGGCGCGGGTGACTTAGGAAACAGGAAGTATCCTTATGAGAACAGCGCTAGAAAGCCTTTCACAGCTGCTCTCATCTTCCGCTTTCCCATCCACATTTTCTTACGTTCCATAACAGGTCGCACTTCTCTTACTAAGAACAGAGGATCTAATTACTTTCTCTGATTCTTTCCCAGAATGTCACCCTTTTCTCTTTCTCTGGTATCCTCTTTCACCTTCTTTTGTCCCCCTTCCTAAGTTTTTCCTTCTGTTCATCCTATTTCCTTTCCATCTTGGACATCATCCTTCTGGAACACATCTATCTTTCCCACATTTTTCCTCTTTTTGCTCATTGTCCAATCTGCCTTTTCCCCTGGTGAGGCGCGCATAGTGGCCACAGAATCATCTGCCTCCATCACCTCTACCGTCTGCCTTTTCTCAGAGCACCTTCCCCCTCAGCTCCCAGCCTGGCCTCCTCTCCTCTGTGCTGGGATCTCCTTCCTGCCCTGAGCACTGGTCCTCCGCACCCTCCCACCAGTTTCCTTTTCTCCATCCTTCCTCACATTTCTACACTTTCCCTTCCCTAAACCCCCTCCCACTTTTCTCTCCCTCCCTGACTTTTGCCAGCTGCCTTACTCAGGTCCCATCCCAGGATGGTGTCTCCTCCTGGGGACAAAGGCCTGAGAACCCACCCAGAGGCTGTGAGATGAGCGTCACTGGTTTTCCTTCTCCAGTTTTTTGTTTGTTTGTTTGCTTGTTTGTTTTTAAATATATTTTACTGATTTTTTACAGAGAGGAAGAGAGAGGGATAG
The DNA here is from genome assembly GCF_027574615.1 of Eptesicus fuscus. Taxonomy (NCBI): domain Eukaryota; kingdom Metazoa; phylum Chordata; class Mammalia; order Chiroptera; family Vespertilionidae; genus Eptesicus; species Eptesicus fuscus. The sequence continues at coordinate 33,650,278 of NC_072476.1, forward strand.
AGAGTTAGAAACATCGATGAGAGAGAAACATCCATCAGCTGCCTCCTGCACACCCCCTACTGGGGATGTGCCCGCAACCAAGGTACATGCCCTTGACCGGAATCCAACATGGGACCTTCCAGTCCGCAGGCCGACACTCTATCCACTGAGCCAAACCGGTTTCGATGCCCTTCTCCAGTTTTAACCGAGGCAGTGCCAGCAGAGAGGACAGGAATTCACCCCTCTGATTTCTCCTCCTGTGCCCCTTCCTACAACAGCGGTTCCCTAGAACAGTCCTTCAGGTGGCACTCAGGGGCCCCTCCTGGGCTACACCACAAACTGCCTCTCAAAGCTCGTCCAGGCGGCCTCTTTCTGAGAGCCTCAAACCATTTCCTACCTTCTGAGTGGGTCCAAGCAGGTCGCAGAGCCCCCAAGAGAACCAGCCTGATGCAGGTTTTGACTCCTTTCTGCCCAGCCTCTAACACATTTCCCACCCTTTCCTCCCCATGCAGGGGGTCCTTCCATAACACTGAGGAGAAGAACGAGAACATGGGGCATAAAGGTCAATTCTGCCACCATCACTCCCCACTCTCCACCTTGGCCCTTCCTTCTTCCTTACACACTCTCTCCCCACACGTGCCCTTCAGTGTTTTCCTCTTTCCCATGCCTCACCCATCCCTCCCACGGACCCTGATCCTGACCTAGCAGATGACCTCACTACTGAGCCCTCTGCCCATTTCTCTACCCTGGCTGCCATGCCATCTGACCCTGATACATCTTGGTGTGTGTGTTTTTTCTAGGACTACATAGAAACCCCAAGCCAGACCCAAAAGTGAGAAGTTCAGACTAGAGCCTGAACGAATTAAAGAGAAGCTTGGAGAAGAAGGGGTGGAAAGAATAGAGGGACTGTGGTATCAGCAGGGCACTCAGGTATGAGATCACTGATGTAAGATGAGGTCAGCTCCCCCTCCATTTCTAACCCCCTTCTCTTTCTGTTCTCACACAGGTTGATGGCATCCTCTATGCCTCCCTTACCTTCTCCAATTTGACCTCACCCTCACCTGTTAGCCACCTTCTCCATGAGAGCCCCCAGGAGGAGACCCTATACTCTATCTTAAAGACCTAAGGAGTATGACTGAATGATGACCTCCTTAGAGTAAGCTGCACAGAGAGATCACCACTTCCCATGATAATCCCAGCCAGACACAGATGACTCAGAAGCCAGCTGGGGTCGAAGGCCACCAAGGACCTAAGAAAAATAGCCATCTGCTCCAGTTCCCTCTTCGCCTCGTTCCCTTGCTGACAAAAATAAAAGTACCTGCAGGATTAGCCTGCATGCATCTAAGAAAAAAATTGATTTCAGCTTCTGTCCTTCTTGCCAAAAATAAACTACAATACATAGCTCATGCCCAAGATCCCTCCTCTAGTGCTTCTGTTCAGTGACTGCAAGTCCCTGAACACTGTTAGGCAGCCTGTAACCCAAGGTGTGCCCTCCAGCCCAACCACTCTACTTCCCTTAAAATAATAACTGACATCAATTAAGCCTTTACATGCATCACCTCATTTAAACATAAGCAACCCTATATGGCATAGGATGTACTCATCTGAGACATGAAATGAAGAACCGGAACAGTTACAGTGCTTTTCCCAAGGCCACACAGCTAGCAAATGGCGAGCCAGGATTTGAACTTATTCCTTCTCTTCTTGATGTCCTTCTCCCAGGACTAAGATGTCATTGCCTTCCCAGATTCCTACACTGTACAGGCCTCCCACAGAAACAATGATGTTAGTGACGTGGAGGAGGAGGGAGAGAAGCCAAAAGGAAGCATCTACTTAGAAATGACCAAGCCAAGTAAACCAGTAACCGGTTTAGTTAACATATAAACTGGTTTAATTTAGCCAATTCACCTTGTAGCCAATGACTAACCCCAACACTTACCAGTGCTAAGTTCCTTCTGAGAGGTTCTCCCCCTGTTCTGGAGAAAGAGATTAAGAGAGCAAAACAGCACAAAAGGACTCCTCAAAGAAGGCCATGCTGAACTCTGAATCATCTCTATGCTGTGGCTTCACCCTCTGTTCCAACTCTTCTCCCAACATCTTCCATGAGTTGCTACAGGTTCAGTTCACTGGAGGTTTCATCGTCAGGGGGTACACTACCAGCCTCCGGAGGCAGTAGCTCCTGGGATCCAGGTCCTTCTGTGCCCACCACGAGCCTGCCCTTTGGCACCATTCTAGCCTCTTTTTCCTCAGACTTTGTTGCAAATGACATGATAGCCCACATAGAAAAGTTGAAAGAATTCACACACACACACACACACACACACACACACACACACACACACACACAAAGACCCTTATGAACAACAACAAACTAAAAGACCCTCATGGGGATGGCTGATTAGCCAGAGACGGGTAAGATTCCTCAGGGAAGGAACAACCTAAGACAGGCACAGTCGCAGAGGGGCCATCAGGAGAGAACCTGGGGGTCAACAGAGGTGGGGCACAGACACTCACCCCTCAACTTTGCAAGGGCCTGAACACTCACCCCTTCTGAAGGAAGTCTCCTGCCCCCAGGGCTGCTTAACGTTCCATGCCCAGCTCAAATCGGGACCCGGGTAACAGACAGAGACTTGGCTGACAGCAGCTGCCCTCTCACTCCAACAAGAATTGTTGGAGTTGTCTTGTACCCATGGTGTGGGGAAGTGGGTTTATGATATCTAAATCCAGCCTACCACCAGGAATGCTCAGGACCTACTCAAGAAGGCAAATAATTCTTTCCACTAATATTTACAGGGTAAAATAAGATTGTTGTTAGAGTAATAAATTTGTCAGTAAAATAGTAGTCAAGTTTTCAGGCAAATTTAAATTGGCTAGTTGAAACAAGCAAATATTCTAGAAAAATTAATTGTACTGGACAAAAAGGTGTTCCTAAAGTGTTAACTAAAATTTTTATTGGTAGTTCATCTCATGATAAAATTGCGCACCATGTAATGAACCTAAAACAGTAATATTATAGTGCAAAAAAATAAAATTTTAAAGCCATCAAGACTACATTATAAAATTTTCAAAAGCCCTCTAATATTTAAATCAAAAAAGGGGGGATAGTAGAAGAATATCATGTAAGGAAAAATATCCTGTAAGTAAATTACATCTAGAAAATTAATACTTTAGAAAATTAATTGTAAGGCTAAAAGCAAGACACCCATGAAAAACACACAAGGTGTCAAAACAAGCCAGAGGAAAATCATTTGGGCAAAAAAAGAAATAGGATCCCAAGTCAAATTTATAGAAAATATTCCTTTATTAACTTTTGGTCGAGAACATGTTTGTATATTTTCAGAAAACAACTCCAAGACCATGTGGATTCCAGCAACAGAGAGGAATTGACAGGACTACTCCAGCCATGAAGACAGAAGAGAAGCAGTCCAGAGATGGAAGATACCGACGTCGCCTTGCCATACTAGCAGTTAGGAGCTGTGCGTCACTGCAGGTTGCCCAGGACCAAACCAGAGAGAGTCGGACCTGCATTACCACCATTTGTCCACCATCCAGAACTGAAATGTCATTGCTGACATGTACACATAAAGAACTGTTTGACATTGAAATTGGGTCTCAAAAGAACTGTTGGCCCAGAAAGAAACTCACTACAGACTGATTCATTTGCCTGTCAGCATAACCATTATTGCTTGTCTCATTTTTGGTTCTTATAAGTGTATTTCTAATAGCACATGATCTCACTCATCTAGGGGAAATAATGAACAACATAGACTGATGAACAAGAACAGACCCAGAAACAAGGAGACATGAATCAGACCGTCGGGCCTCAGAGGGAGGGTAGGGGAGGGAGGGGGTAAAGGGGAGAGATCAACCAAAGGACTTGTGTGCATGCATATGAGCCTAACCAGTGGTTAAGGACAACAGGGGGTTGGGGGCATGCGTGGGGAGGGGTGTGGGATGGGAATGAGGGGATGAGGACAAATATGTGATACCTTAATCAATAAAGAAATTAATTTTTTTTAAAAAGACCCTCATGGACCTATTAAATGATTATAGCAAGGTTTCAGGTTATAAGATTAATATATAAAAGTCAATTGATTTCTTACATAACAACAATGAATAAGTAGAATTTGAAATTTAAAGCATAATACATTGACATTAGCACCCCCCTCAAAAATGAAGTACTTAGGCCGAAACCGGTTTGGCTCAGTGGATAGAGCGTCAGCCTGCGGACTGAAAGGTCCTAGGTTCGTTTCCGGTCGAGGGCATGTACATTGGTTGCGGGCACATCCTCAGTAGGAGGTGTGCAGGAGGCAGCTGATTGATGTTTCTCTATCATCGATGTTTCTAACTCTCTATCCCTCTCTCTTCCTCTCTGTGAAAAATCAATAAAATATATTTTTTTTTAAAAATGAAGTACTTAGGTATAACTCTAACAAACTATATACAGATTTATATGAGAAAAATTATAAAACTCTGATGAACAAAATCAAGAACTAAATAAATGGAGCGATATTTCATATTTGTGGATAATAAGACTTAATATTGTCAAGATGTCAGTTTTCCCCTACTTTATCTATAGATTCAATGCAATTCTAATTAAAAATTCCAGCAAGTTATTTTATGGACATTGACAAACTTATTCTAGAGCTTATATGGATAGGCAAGATGCAGAGTAGCCAACACAATATTGAAGGAGAAAAACAAAGTTGGAGGACTGACCCCAGTCTACTTCAATGCTTACTATAAAGCTTCAATATTCAAAACAGTGTTGTATTGGTGAAAGAACAGACAAATAGGTCAATGGAACAAAATGGAGAGCCCAGCCCTGGCTAGGTAGCTCAGTTGGTTATAGCATTGTCCCAATATGCCAAGATTGTGGGTTCGATCTCCAGTCAGGGCATGTACAAAAATCAACCAATGGCCCTAACCGGTTTGGCTCAGTGGATAGAGCATTGGCCTGCAGACTGACAGGTCTCAGGTTTGATTCTGGTCAAGGGCATGTACCTTGGTTGCGGGCACATCCCCAGTAGGAGGTGTGCAGGAGGCAGCTGATCAATGTTTCTCTCTCATCGATGTTTCTAACTCTCTATCCCTCTCCCTTCCTCTCTAAAAAATCAATAAAATATTATATATATATATATATATATATATATATATATATATATACTTATTGATTTCAGAGAGGGAGGGGGAGAAACAGATAGAAACATCAATGATGAGACAGAATCATTGATCAGCTGCCTCCTGCACACCTCACACTGGGGACTGAGTCCACAACCCTGGCATGTGTCCTCGACTGGAATAGAACCCGGGACCATTCAGTTTGCAGGATGACACTCTATATACTGAGCCAAACCGGCTAGGGTATTTGTCAATTTTTAAATTGTTTTTTGGGGGGTGATTTTTGGCTATTGAATTGTATGAGTTCCTTATATATTTTGAATATTAGATGCTTATCAGATACATACACTGAGGGGCCAGATTATTATGCGTTCAGAGATCATAATAATCTGGCACTCAGTGTAGTTTGCAAGTACTTTCTGCCATTTCAAACATTACTTCTTCATTTTGATTGTTTCCTTTGCTGTGCAGAAACTTTTTGGCTCAATGTAGTCACACTTATTTATGTTTGCTTCTATTGCATTTGCTTTTGGTATCATATCCAAAAAATCATGACCAAGATCAATGTCAAGGAGTTTTGTCTCTATGTTTTCTTCTAAGAGTTTTATGTTTTTTAAGTCTTTAATTCATTTTAAATTAATTTTTGTGTATGGTTTAAGGCAAGGGTCCAATTTCATTCTTTTGCATGTGGATATTCAGTTTTCCCAACATTATGTAGTTTTCCATAAAATTAATTACTACACATTATTGCAGCTACCCACAATAAATGAATAAATCTCAGGATCATAATATTTATGAAAAAAGCAAGTTGTGGAAGAATATTTACAATATGATTTATTTACATAAAGTATAAAATTAATCCTTTATTTATATAAAGTATAAAATTGTGTAGAAATGCAATTGTGGTAAAACTACCAAAAAAAAAAAAAATCAAGGAAATGTTAAACATCCCATTCAAGATAGTGGCTGTATCCAGCCGGTGTGCTCAGTGGTTGAACATCTACCCATGAACCAGGAGGTCGGGGTTCAATCCCCAGTCATTGCCTGGGTTTCAGGCTCGATCCCCAGTGGGGGGCATGCAGGAGTCAGCTGACCAATGATTCTCTCTCATCATTGATGTTTCTATCCCTTTCTCCTTCTCCCTCCTTCTCTCTGAAATCAATAAAAACATATTTTAAAATAAAAGATAGTGGTTACCCCTGAAGGGCCAAGAAAGGGACAGGACTAGAGAAAAACATAAGGGGACTTCCAAGTAATGACAAAGCATCTTTCTTAAACTGGGTGGTGAGGACATAGGTATTTGTTGCATTATTGTTCTTTGTACCTTTTATTTTTCTATATATTTTTATTGATTTTTAGAGAGAGAGGAAGGGAGAGGGAGAGAGAGAGAGAGAGAAACATGGATGCAAAAGAGAAATATCAATCAGTTGCCTCCCATACATACCTTGACTAGGGACTAAATCTGCAACCTGAGCATCTGCCCTGACCGGAAGTCAAACCGGTGACCTTTCAGTGCATGGGATGACACTCAACCAACGGAGCCACACTGGCCTGGTTGTAATTTTTATTTTTGAAATGTTCTCATGACCAATGACATTTGACAAAAAAAGATGTTTTTGTTTAGATTAATAAATGAGCATGAGGAGGAAGAGGAGCCCTCGAAGGGGACTGCGAGGGAAGTAGGCATTAAGTAGAGAACAGAGCTGTTTGTGGTTTAGGAATCCAAGGGAGAGGGTATGGAATGCAAGTTTCAAGAAGGAATGTCAGGTGCTTCTGAATGGTCAAGTAAGATGAGCACTACGTGTCTTTTGGATTTGCCATTTAAGACATTCATGTGCCATGTCATCCAGAGCCATTTTTGTGGAGTGGTTAGAGTGGAAGCCAGACTGAGATACTGAATGAAAACTTATGAAAAGGAATCAGCAAAAAGATATAAAGGAAATGTCTGGTAGGAGTGGGCAAGGGACTGCTCCTCTCCTGGAGGTGGCTCTGGGTGCAGATGCTGCCGAGTTCTCAGGTAAGGTATCTTGAAGCAGAGATAGCTGAACAATGGTCTTTGCTTTCTCTGTGAATAAATGCTGCCCTCTTCTGGGAGTTTGGAGGGAATGGTGTGGTGTGATCAGCAGCTGCTTCTGGGAAAAGCAGAAAGTATAAAAAGGACTTAACCAAACACTGAAGTTGAACTTTTCGCCTCACCAATTCATGCACACACCCATCGTAGTACATTTACAACAACAAACAAACAAACAAACAAACAAACAAATACCACAGAAATTCTTTGCAGCTTCTTCTATCAAGAGGTGGAGGGTATTTCCTCATCCCTGCATCTGGACTGGCCTTATGACATGCTTTGAAGGTGATGTAAGCGATATTGTGCAATTTCTAAACCTCAACCTGAACTGCAAGTGGCCTTGCATCTTCTGTCCTAACACTGGGAATCCCTCTGCCACCATGTGAACAAGCCTGGGCTGGCTATTGGAGATTGAGAAACCACATAGAGAGGGGCCCCGCCGTTCCACCAAGTCCGGCTGAGGCATCCGATGAGTGATGAGACTATCCTGGATCATTCAGCTCCAGCCAAGGCAGTCTAGATGACTCATGGAATTGTAAGAAATAATCTTTGTGGTTTTAAGCCACTGCTTTTTGGGGTGGTTTGTTGTACAATAAAAGTTCATTCATTCATTCATTCTTTAGATGACTTTTTTTTTAAAACATATTTTATTGATTTTTCACAGAGAGGAAGGAAGAGGGACAGAGAGCCAGAAACAGCGATGAGAGAGAAACATCGACCAGCTGCCTCCTGCACACCCCCTACCGGGGATATGCCCGCAACCAATGTACATGCCCTTGACCAGAATCGAACCTGGGACCCTTCAGTCCGCAGATCGACGCCCTATCCACTGAGCCAAACCGGTTTCGGCTCTTTAGATGACTTTTAAAGCATATTCATAACTGTCTGGTTGTTTCCAATCATGCTTTTGTCTAAGTTTTCATCCACTCCTTGATCCTTTTGGAATGGACACACAAGAAAAAATTTCTCTCCAAACAATCTCTTATATTTTCTGTTACTACAAAAGGAAAAATACAAAATCTAGTGTGTATGTGTGTGTGTCTGTGTTGCTAGGAAGTTTGGATTTGTAAATTATGACATTCATGAGTAATGTCATCCAGAGCCATTTTGGTGGAGTGGTTAGAGTGAAGCCAGACTGAGATAGTGAATGCAGTGTTCAGTTTCAGGAAGTATCCTGATAAAATTTTCAAGTTCCTGATAAAATTATCTTCACCTTTTACCTGGTTTCTAACTTCTTTTTAATCTTTATGTTAATTACTAGAGGCCTGATGCACAAAATTCGTGCACTTGGTTGGGGGGGGGGTTCCTCAGTCCGGCCTGCACCCTCTCACGGTCCCAGAGCCCTCAGGTGATGTCCAACTGACAGCTTAGGCCAGCTCCCCACAGCAGTCAGACATCCTTAGCACTGCTCGCCAGCCATGAGCCCAGCTTCTGGCTGAGCAGCATTCCCCCTATGGGAGCACACTGACTACCAGAGGGCAGCTCCTGCATTGAGCATCTGCCCCCTGGTGGTTGGTGTGCATCATAGCAACTGGTCATTCTGCCATTAGGTTGATTTGCATATTAGCCTTTTATTATATAGGATACTATCTATACTAGAGGCCTGGTGCACCGATTCATGCATCAGTGGGGTCCCTTGGTCTGGGCTGCGAGGATCAGGCTGAAACCAGCTCTCCAACATCTCCCAAGAGGTCCCTGTGCACGATCAGGGCCGGGGAGGGACCCCAGAAGGGCTCCAGGGCGTGTCCAGCCCATCTCACCCAGTCCTGATTGGCCGGACCCCAGCAGCAAGCTAACTGATTGGTCGGAGCATCTATCCCCTGGTGGTCAGTGTGCATGATAGCAACTGGTCAAATGGTCAAATAGTCAAAGGGACAATTAGCACATTAGGCTTTTATATATATAGATTATATACATACATCTGTGGTAGCCACTTGGAATCCTTTTTAAAAATAGACATAGTTGAAATTATGAAGAGTCTCCTACCTAAAATCAAGCTTTTAGCCCTCAGCATGCCTTCATTCTTATCACAGACATTTGTCTCTCCAGGAATGTGACCAACAAAGCTCTCCTTCAGGGCTTCTCTGACGCACAGCCAAATGGCAGCCAAGAAGAAAGAGCAGCTTGAATGAGTGCATCTGGGATAGTTTGGAGTAGAGGCTAGCTGACCTAGAGAGTTATGTTCATAACTGGGATTAACCTCTCCCTAGAGTAATTTAGGAATGGGCTTTGGAGTCTGGAAGCCTTCATTCACATGCGTGCTCTGACATTTACCAACTCACTTCACTTAATTTCCCTATTTTAAGAGGATGGTTATAGTACATGCACGTGGCACACAGTAAACACTAAAAAATGTTAGCTTTTTACTAGTTAGCCTGTTATATTCTTCTTCCCATGACCCCCATACCATGCTGGACTTCTAGCTCCCAAACTCTCTGGCTTCTACCACTGAGCTATGGAACACTTGGTGCCCTACTCCAGATGTTCCTTCTGCACTGTTGATAGAGTTTTGGGCTGCCTAGTGGGCCATCTCTTCCACATGATGAGGGATTCCATCCCATGGCAGTGATGGGTGTATCTGTGTGACACTGCCACGAATGGCCATGACAGGAGATGGCAAGACACCTGGAGCCTTGTGAAGAGAGGTGAATAGGGAGGGCTTTGAGAGACAACCCTTTGTTTGCATACACGAACATGATGTTGGAACTTCTCAGAGGCTGGCCAGGGATTGACATCTAAATCCTAGACGAGGAGTCAGAGCTGGACAACAGGTAACAGATAACCAGGTAGATCAGAAAAATAGCATGTATTTATTTCATGGCATTTATAGACAAAATACTGAGCTCTGTAGCATTCAGAGAACTATCTTGCATAGTTTCTGCTCTCAAGGGGAACCATGGGGAGAGGACATTTCCAGGGGGGGGAAAATGACCAACATCAGGCTAAGTGAATAATATAGAGACTACATTACAAGAGTTTAAAGTAGGGTTGGGAACATCAGGGAAGGTTTCTGTAGGTGACCTGAGTTGAGCCTGGAAAGTGAAGAAGAGAGGGAGGACAACAGGGAAAGAACAAAATCAAAGGCCTGCAGGAGAAAAAGGGGATGTGGCTTGTCTGGAAGGAAGCAGGCAGTCTAGCCAAACTGGACAAACTTTGACTTGAAAAGGACTGGAAGAGAAAGTTTGGATTATCCTGTAGGTAATGTGGAGCCATTGGATATTTATGAGCAGAGGAATCTAATCATATAGGACAAGTGTTCCTGAGAGTTTCCACAAAAAGGAAGCTTTAAAGAAACTTCTAAGCATACACTCTGGGCCCAACTTCCTAATACCTTAAGCACTGCTTTCCCCCTGTTAACCCTCTCTCCACACGATCCTCACTGCCTCTAATGGCTCATTTCACCAGTGTCTGTATCCATTCAGAACTCCTCTTGCTGCAAGCAACTGAAAACACAGCCAAAGAAGCTTAGGCAGGAAAGGAGTTGATTAGTCAGCCCGGGTGACTGATGATGAGTTAGAGGCAGAGGATCTGACTTTCAGCATTCAAACTTGTCATCAGGTCTGTTTCTCTTAACTGCTCATTTTTGCCCCTGCTGTTCAGCTTCATTTTTACTCTCCATTTGGTGGCCCCAGCAGCAGTGGGCTGTCTGGACAAATGGCAAGATGATGCATCCTCCCACGTCAGTGTTGTAGGAAAAAACTGGACACTTTTCCACTAGCTCTAGCGAAAACCTTAATATTACCAAGACTGGACTTGTTTATGTGACCTGTCCATCCTGAAGACAATCAGTGTGGCCAAAGTGATGTGTTGCCCCGAATGACCAGGCCTGAGTAAGGAGCAGAATACCTATGTTCTGGAAAGTGAGGACAGGAATTTACGTCTGTCCAAGGTAGGAGTGCATAGCTCTAAATAACCCCTGACTTCCCCACAGTCCTGAACCCAGAGGATCTACCTACATGCCACATATTAGACAGGGTCCCTGAAGGCTGTGGAGACCACTCAGAGCATAGTGCTGCATTAGGAGGCCTACAGCGGGTCCCTGCACACCCTTTACACACCAGTGGCTTCCCTGCACTCCATGGTCTGGGACCTGGGCAGGACCCCCACACTGTGGTAGTGCTGGGGTCTACTTTACCACCTTCCCTGGGGCCATCTTTATCTGATGACTGACAGACTCTGGGCCTCTGTGGTTACACTCTTGTGGTCATCAAGCTGGTCAACACCCTTCAAGTCCATGTATGGCTGTGACTGGTTCACTCTCCAGGTGAACTGGCTTTTCTGAGCTGTCTTTGCTGACCTCTGTGTGGCCTTTGTAGACACCTGGGAAATGACCTCCAGCTTGGTCCTGCCTGACAGCATCCACCCAGGGAGGCTCATCATCCACAAGGTGAACTTCCCCCTCTCCTTCATCTGCCACACCTACGCATTCTGCCATTCCTAGAGCTGTGTGGTTAGAGGGCAAGGGGACTGGGACAGTTGAGAAGAGGACCACAGCCCTAACAGAACTTCTGGGACATGGGCCAGGTGCCATCAACTCCTCTCACCTGGAAGACTGCAATAGCTCCCAGCCACAGCCAATTCAATTCTTGCTCCACTCTAACCCCTTTTCCATTCAGAACAAGAGTGATTGTTTTAAAACATAAATGAGACCATATCATTGGCCTGCTCAAAAGCCAAGGCTTCAATCTCAGTAACTCTGCAGTTTCATTTATTGCAGTGGTTCTCAGCCTTTCTAATGCCACGACCCTTTAATACAGTTCCTCATGTTGTGGTGACCCCCAACCATAAAATTATTTTCGTTGCTACTTCATAACTGTTAGTTTTGCTACTGTTATGAATTGTAATGTAAATATCTGTGTTTTCCAATGGTCTTACCGCTGCTGTAGAGCATAAGACCATCGGAAAACACAGATATTTACATTATGATTCATTAACAGTAGCAAAATTACAGTTATGAAGTAGCAACGAAAATAATTTTATGGTTGGGGGTCACCACAACATGAGGAACTGTATTAAAGGGTCGCGGCATTAGAAAGGTTGAGAACCACTGATTTATTGCCACTCTTCCAACTCCATGGATTCTTGCTGTTCAAGCAGATCAAGCTGTCCAGCTTTCTCATTCTATTCTGATCAAACATCTCCTCAGAGGCTTTCCCTGACTACCCACCCCTCAGAATTGTATCCCCTTCTGAGCCTGTTTTTTTTTTTCCTCTTATCACTAACCACAGCCTGTATTTGATTTAGTCCTATTATTGTTGTTTACTTGTCCACTTCAATAGAATGTAATATCCATGAGGGACAGGGAGTTTGTCTAACTTGTTCACTGTTGTATCATGGTGCTTCAGACATACAGGAGGTAAATAACTATTCCTTGAATAAATTAATGAATGTCAGATGACTGTGGTGTTACTTCTATGTCCTGTACCTTCTCTCAGCAACCTGCAGCCTCATGAGAAATAAGCAATTAGCCCAAAGCTGTCCCGTTTGCTGTTGATTACATTTGATAACTGTCACTGTTAATATTTCACATTTACATTAAGGCAGAATGATTTTCAATGTAGTTTCCAAATTTTATTTGGGAGAACTCTCCCAAGGATATCCTCCCCTTTTGTTAACGAAGCCCCCAGAGGTGGCACAGCTGGTCCGTGCTTGGTCCTAGTTTGGTTGCAAAAATAGTGATATTGGTGACGGCAGCGGCAGAAGCACTCTGTCCTCGCTGGACGTGACCACCCTGCTCCTCTGACTCTGGCTGCCTGGGGCCTCTCCTGATCTAGACGGCAGTTCCTTGGCCGGGGGGTTGGGTGGGAGGGCTTCCCTGACACGAGTCCAGTGTCTTCCGGGGCTCCTCGTTTCTGGCCACAGGACCCTTTGTCTCCGGATTCCAGGCTTCCCTGACCACCCTGAAGGGCGCTCCGTGACCAGGCACGACCACGTCGGCCGTGCCCAGGACCCTCTTCCGGCTCCGCTCCTGAGCCACCGGGTCTTCACTCAGGGCCTGCCACAAGTCCTCGTCCCCATCGCGTTCAAACACGTCGCCCACCACTGCTACGGTGCCCAGGGCCGTGCCCGCCACCATCACGCTCACGTCCCGCTGGCCCCCGTGGCCGGGCGTGGCCCACACCTCGAGTCCCGGCCCCAGCCGCAGGGGCCGCTCCTCGCCGAGCCCGTGGGGAAGGTAGCGGCCCCCGGGGAGGCAGAAGTCGTGCGAGACCAACAGAGCGGCCCCTGGAAACAGCCCCAAGTTCCCGATGTGATCCGAGTGTCCGTGGGTTCCCACCACCAGAGTCACGTCTGCGGGGGCCACGCCCTGCCCCGCCAGGGCCCCCAGGAGCATCTCCCGAGCCCAGGGGCCTCCGGTGTCCACGAGGATGGGACCCCGGGCTGCCTCCTCCAGGGCGGTCTTCGCCTCGCCGCTCTCGGGCCGGGGCAGTCGGCGGCTGAAGGCGCCGGGGGGCAGGATGAGGGTCACAGAGCCGTCGGCGCGCACGGCGCCGCCCACTCCCTCGGGCTCCGCGTAGCCCCGCAGTAGAACGACCACGGAGAAGGGGTCGCCGGGCAGCCGCAGAGGGGGCTCCCCGCGCAGCGGCTCGGTCCGCACCACACTGCTCATGGCCGGAGAAAGTGGGGCTGCGGGCCAATGTCCAGTCCCTTAGGATTCCCACACTCGCCGGAACCTCCAAGTCTCAGTTCTTGCCGCCCCCTCACTCTTAAAGTGGTATCGCCCTCAGCCCCCTTCCAGGATGGTATCGCCCAACCTTTTCTTCCACGGGAAGCCGCGCGTCTTTCCGTGTCTTCGGGGCCCCCGCCTTGCCACCCTCTCGTGGTAGGTCCACACTCATCACCCTCCCAAGGAAGTCCTTTTTAGTTCCTTCCCTATAACCTAAGCCGCTCTCTACCTTGGACCCAGTTTTACGCCTCTTAGGTTCTGAGGCAAGGATGGAAACCGGGAAAACGCGAAGGATTTTGTCCTCTGCGAGCTCCCATAAGCCCAAGTACGGCGGCCGAGACGGCACCGCCCACGGAATTCTAACCCGGCCGCGTTCTCCGGCGTGCGCGGACCCGGACCCTGGCCTAAATACCGTCCTCGGCCTGGTATCCCTGCCAACTTCCTTGGGCTGCAACATGACAAAGCACCATTAGCTTCTATCAGGACGGCAGCCAACAGCCCTATTCTCTGAGCGGGGCGCTGCCACATCAGCCAGCTATGATGTGTGCACGGTAGTTGCTTGAAATTTTGGTTGCAACCGATACTTTAAAAAAAGAAAGCTTACTAGGCGATATAAAAAATTTGGCACTTGTGAAATTATGTGGCGGGCCATAGGTGAAATTAATATGAAGTAGACTAAGCGTCTACTCCACCTAAGCTGTCAACATCACCCCATCCCCATCCAGTGTCCCCTCTTCGGTCACAGTTTGTGGGCATGTAGCCTTCTGGACGCAGGCGGTGTATATAAGTCGCAGAGAATGCCCTTCTGGCTTCATCCTGGTAAGGGTCTAAAAAAGGGAAAGTGATGTTCCCAAGGCCCACAACTCCTATGCCATGGCCGACCTCTGGGTGGGGTTTAGAAGTAGTAGAGATATTTAAGGGGAAAGCCTTCAATATTGTCTCCACACCTACAGTTAAGGGAGCTAGATGACAGGCAGAGGGGGCTCATCTTTCGGGGTAGGGCTTCTACCTACTGCTCACACCTTTCTCCCCATAGCTATGCTATGCTGTACCATCAGGATTCTGCCTGAGACCAGATGGGAGAGAACAACTATAAGCTTAGAGGTGAGACACACTCACACACACACTCACACACCATTAAAGCTGTGGGGTAGAGAGAGCTCAGAATTCAGAGTGCTCTCCATGACCCCTGCCCTTCCTGGAGGCTCAAAAACGAGGGTCAAAGATCCTCTGGGTCATGCTTGGCGTGGCCCGGTGTGCTAGTCATCTCTCCTTCCTTTTCCTTCTCCTCCTCTTGATCTTGCTCCTCCTCCCCTTCTGTCTTCTCTTGCCCTTCTGTGGTCTCCTCTCCAGTCCAAGTTTCCTGTAGACATGCTAAGTTGGGTGATAGAAAACAAGTTAGATATTGGTCCTGTGGGTAGGGGATGTTGTGGCCTGGCAGGAAAGGGACCAGCCCACACACTTACCAGTTTCAGAAGCTGAGAGCACATGACCTTCACAGAGAAAATGCTGCAGGGGCTGCTCCTGATGGTGGAAGTACCAGTCTTCCACGACTTCTTCAAACTCCTCCAGCATTTTCTCACACTGGTCAGGTGGAAGGGTCAGAAGAGTATCTGCTCTGCTGGGCTTTGGGAACCTTCCTCTTTGCTCTTTACTACCTGTCTCCCCACCCCACCTTGGAGAGGCAGATAGCCAGGAGTTTAAACGTGGCTTACTAGATGTGTGATCCCCATTCATTCAACAAACACTAACACCTACTCTACTGAGTACTAGGTTATTAAACTCTAAGTTTCAGCTCCTTGTCTGTAAGATGGGAAATGGTAATCAGGTTGTTGTGAGGGCAAAATGAGGCAGCAGCTGAAACGTATGTGGCTCCAAATTTGCACCTATTGGTATCAGTAAGTGGTAATGCATATTATTAGTCTCCATTATTACTTCTTGATATACTCCAGGTGCATGTCAATCAATGACAGTCCTCACTCTGCCCCCTTCTCCTGCTTAGAGGTAGAACTCCCTAGGTTCTAGCTCTCCTTTCAGGTTCCCTTCTCACCTCCTGGGCAGTATCCTATCCTACCTGCTTCTTGAGGAATGTGACCTCCACACTGGGCTCGTCCCACAGCTCCAGAGGGATCCCCAGATCCACCTTTACTCCCTTCTGCACCAGGCCTTTCAGCGTCGCCATGGTCTGACTCTGCCCCTGTGAGATGGGAATTTGGGATCAGCCCAGCCCACTACCTCAACTTCTTCCTTTCCCTTTTCACCATACCAGTTTTGCCAACCACCGCAGTCTGAAGGGTAAGTTCCATGAGGGTGAGATGAGGGAGTCTAAAGATGAGGAGGGGACACTGAAGAGCTAGAGAAGGGAGGCTCCAGAGGATATAGGCCTAAGCAGTGGGATCCTGCCCTGGGGAGGAGTCTGACCTTGGCATATCTCAGTGAGCCCTTGCGCTCAGCATGAACACTGTAATCCAGAGTTTGCTCACATAAATTCTCCAAGGCCTCTTCTAGCCTTGTCTCTCTGTGGGAAGAGGGGAAACAAAGACTCCTTGAATACTGTATGAGCTCCCAGAGCTCTTTTGGGGGTTGAAAGGTGGAGGAGCATCAAGGACTCACGAAACGCTGTAAGGGACGTGTCTTTTCCTCTTGCCCGTGTCCAGCACCTGCCCCAGCTCCAGCACCTCTCGAGATCGTCCAGTGCGACTCAGCTCTTCCTGTAGCTCCAGACTCAGCAGCTTACACACTAGATGTCCAAAGGGACATGAGAGATAAACAAACATGCCAGCAACTCATTCTGCAGATGAGCAAAAGCAGCAGAGCCTGATGGTTACAAATGCTGACTCTGGAGCCAGCCTGGTTTACAGTCCTGACTCAGCCACTTAGTAAGCTGTGTAGCAATCTGCTGTGCCTTGGTTTCTTCACCTCTAAAATGGAGATAATAATAGTACCTCCTTATAGGGATGTGGTGAGGATTAAATCCATCCAGGTAAAGCCTTTACAATAGTGCCAGCACAAAGTGAGCAGTGTATAAGTCTTTGCTGTTGTTAGGCAGTCATTTATTGGGCTCCTTCTGGATGCACAATAGCAATAGAGAGCAAGTAAGACCTACCATGAAACACTATCCATGAAACACTGCCAATGCAGTTGGGGATAGAAAGATGGCAATATGGTGTGATGGTTCCTACACTAGGGATTAAGACCCTAGCTGGTTTGGCTCAGTGGATAGAGTGTCAGCCTTCGGACTGAAGGGTCCCAGGTTCTATTCCAGTCAAGGGAACATGCCTAGGTTGTGGGCTCGATACCCAGGAGGGAGTGTGCAGGAAGCAGCTGAGTGTGCAGGAGGCAGGGAGTGTGCAGGAGGCAGTGATTCTCTCTCATCGATGTTTCTATCTCGCCCTTTCCCTCTCTGAAATCAATAAAAATGTATTTTTTTTTTTAAAAAAAGACCAAGAAACTTAATCTCATTGGGAAATGCAAAATTCATTCAATGGTTACATATTGACTTCCTGCTCGCCTGGGATTTCCTTAAAGGTGAGCATTGCATCTGTTCCACCACTGTCTTTCCAGCACCATTGTGTGACCTGACACATTATGGGTCCCAAGAAAGGGAGTGGTCTATACAGAAGTGCCAAGTGAACTAAACACGGGAGCAAATAACTGAAGTGCCTAAAATATGCCAGGTATTACTCTAAGATCCGGGAGACACAGGTACTCTCTTTCCCTCCAAGGGCTTACAATACAGTGAGAAGTGACATATACGAAAAGACTTCCAAAGGAGGTGACATTTAAATTGTATCTTGGAGAACCACATGCAGAAATGAGAGGGTTATTCCAGGCAAAGGGAAAAACAGGTGAGAAAGGATAAGGCAGGCTCACTAGCTGCTGAGTACAGTGTGGCTTCCTCATGAGCACTTTGGAGATGGGATTTTGATTATGGAAAAGAAAGAAGGGGAGGGTCATAAAACAAACATATGTTCTGCCCTAACAACAATCTTGGCTGTACTCTAATCACTGCAGGAAGCCTGTACAGGCGTTAAAGCAAGGACTGACAAGATTGGGTCTGTGTTTAGAAATTCTGACAAAGGAGTAGGGGCACAAGTGAAAGGAGCGTAGAGATTAGGTCCAAGTCTTGAGGAACAACGATATTGAAATGTAGGTTAAAAGAAAAAGAATCCAGGGAAGAAATTAGAGTCAGGAAGCCTGCAAACTAGGGAACCAGAGCACTCAATGAATGGCCCAGCTCTGAAATGCCCTTTCCCTATTATTGTTCTCTATTGCTATTGTGCATCCAGATGGAGCCCAATAAATAACTGCCTAACACCAGCTGGGACCCACAAATAGTGCAACCACAGAAGATACTGCTTGCTGTAAAATCCACACAGTACACACACACCCTTTGGAAAGCCTCACACCTATGGGGAACCTCTCCCAGTTGTGTGGCCTCCTCTTTCATTTATGAGCTTCAAGGGCTGATTTACTCATCCCCAAGCCCCGTCAGGGGAACGCGGGACCTGTAATTTGGGAGTGTCTCTGCCGAGGTGGAGCAGAGGATATCCACAAGGTGAGCCTAACATCCCACATCCCACTCCTGCAGGATCTCCAGATTGAGGTCTAGCATCTAGTGGCATTGTGGGGGGGGGGGGGTTAGTGGGAAGGGCGCGCGCGCGCGCACATACGCACACACAAGATGCTCAGTAGCTTGGTGATCCTGGGCGGATAGTCTCTGAACTACAATTCCCACAAACCATTGGGGCCCAGACCAGCCAGAAAAAGCGGACTCTCTCTGGATGTCTCATGGGAATTGTAGTGCCATAGATTTGGGATAGCCCTATAGGTTCCCTCCCTTGATCCCATTCGACTTCCGCCAAACTCCACCAAAACCTCCATAAGGTCTTCAAGGAGGTTGAGTGACCCACCCATCACGGTCCATTTGGTCCAGCCCAAACAATGGAGGTGGGGCAGAGGGATGCCAAAAGAGCTATTCCTTTCAGATACCTTCGCATTTGCTGGGCAAGCGTTCTGTGTCATCGTCCTCCTCCTTCGGCGTCCCAGCCCAACCTGGGACGTATGCAGTCAAAATGAAAAGCAATATTCCCAACGGCACAGGTCCCATGACAAAGTGCTGCCCACAACCAAACACCGCTTGCCTTCTAACCAACTTCGGGAAGGCAGCGGGCCCTTTTAATTCCGAGGGGGTTGGCGGCAACTTTAATAGTCTCTAGCCTATCACCGGAGGCGCACGCGCAGTGCCGACCCAAAAGGGGGTGGGGCCATCTGCGCTCCGGCCTTCCCCGCCTGGGTTTTGTGGCGCCTCTTGAAGGTCCTGGCCGCCGGGTAGTGAGGAAATACACAGAAGTAGTTACCACAGAAGTGTTTGCTCCTTACACGTATATATAAAAACAGAGTTTTTATATAACTTCAGGCCGTGAGTCTAAAGAACTTATTCCTGCTCAGAGAAAGGGTAGGGACTTGCTCCTTTTCTCTGCCAGGACCGGCTCCTGGGAGGGGGCGGGCCAACATGGCGCCGAGCGCCGGGTGAGCGGCGCTTTGGCGGCGGTGAGAGTTTTTCGTGCCTGGGGCGCTCGGCTGGCGGGAGGGGGTCGAGTGGTACCATGGCCTAGACCCCTTGACGGGCCTGTGTGGGGACCAGGAAGAGGACGGTTGGTTGTGTGTCCGTACGCGTGGGGACTCTGTGTGTTTGCATTGGAGGGATGATGGGGGATGAGGTGGGCTCTCTGCTCCTTTCGAGCTGGACCCATGGCCTGGGGACCTTCGACCCGTTTTCCTGTTGGCTCTAGCTCCAGTTAATGCTCTGTGAAGCCTTTCTGCCGACTCCACTGACCTGGGGGGCTGTCGGGTGTTGAGCTTTTCCTGGCAGGGTGTTGATGGGTTGGTAGTTCTCCAGGACACTGGGACACGACCGCTTCTTGTACACCCGGCTCCAGGCACAGTACGGGGATGTGTTGAATAAATGTGTTCCCGGCAAATAAGACTTCCCAAAGTGGAGGAGAGCTGGGATGTTTTGAGGAGAACCAAATTCTCTCTGGTCTCCATCTTCTCACGCCTTCAGCACGTCCTCACCAGCCCCCACCGACATCCCGCAGCCAGTCCTAAACACTTTTGACATCAGTTTTCCTCATACCAGCTTTAAGCGAGCCCCTTTCCTGTTGGCCAAACAGTAGATTCCAAGGTTGGGTCTGTACTTGTTCACCTTGGTAATACTGGTA
This sequence comes from Eptesicus fuscus, assembly GCF_027574615.1. Classification (NCBI taxonomy): domain Eukaryota; kingdom Metazoa; phylum Chordata; class Mammalia; order Chiroptera; family Vespertilionidae; genus Eptesicus; species Eptesicus fuscus. The sequence continues at coordinate 33,670,340 of NC_072476.1, forward strand.
CCGAGTATGTGTTGAGCACTTAGATCTCTAACCCTCACAGTTCGTTCATTTATTCAAATATATATTGAATATCTACAGTGTCTCAGGCAACAGTCTGCTGACTTGGAACACATCAGTGAACATAATAAACAAAGATCTCTGTCCATACGGTGCAGGAGGCGGAGGTGTGGTGGTAATCGATAAGATGATTAACAATATATATTAGATGTTAAATGCCAAGGGGGGGGGGAGAGGATGGGGGTGGAGTGTGGTATTAAATAGGGTGGTGGAAATAGGCATCAAACTGTCATCTGGGAAAGAGCATTCCAGGCAGAAGGAATAGCAAAGGCCATAAAGCAAGAGCAGGTCTATCAGGTTTGAACAGCAAGGAGGACAGTGGAGCTGGATCAAGCTGGAAGAGGAAGGAAAGGAGGTCAGAGATGTAATGCAGAAGAGGGCCTTGTAGACCATCATAAGAATTTTGGATTTTACTGGATGGTAAATGGGGAGCCATTACAGAGTTTGAACAATGACCCAATCACTCTGGCTGCTGTGTTGGGAGTAGAAGTAAAGAGCAAGGGGGAAAAGCCGGGAGAGCTTCTCAGGAGGCTATTGAAGTTATCCAGGTTATAGATGATGCGGGCTCTGGGCCTGGGGTATAAATTTTGCCATCATCACCCTATTAGTGATACTGAAAACAGAGAGGTTGTGGTCACCAAGTAAGTAAGTGTAGCCAGAGAAGAAGGAGGACTTAGTCTAGGACAGTGATAGGCAACCTTTTGAGCTTGGTGTGTCAAACTTCACCAAAAAACTGAGCATAACTCGGGTAGTGTGTCACTTTGAGGAAAAAAACATTATTTCGCAAATGTTTCATCCTCAGGAGCAGCAAATGTTTCATCCTCGGCATGCGGCCGCCTCAGCGGCTGCGTGTCATCAGAAATGGCTACGCGTGTCAGTGCTGACATGCGTGTCATAGGTTCGCCATCACTGGTCTAGGACATTCTAACTTAAGCAGGTGAGGAGGAAGAACCAGAAGAGGAAACTGAGGGGTGATGGCCAGTGAAGTAGGAGGAAAACCAGAGGTTGGTGCCACAGTGGAGTAAAAAAAAAAAAGTTTTCAGAAGGTAGTAGTCAGCTATGCTATGTACTGCTTTGAGGTGAAAGAAGATGAGGACAGAGAGGGCCTTGGATTTGGCAATGTGAAGTCATCCATGACCTTGAAAGTTTCAGGGACCTAGAGGGGCAAAAGCCTCATTGGAGTAGGTTCAAGAGAGGAGAGGAGAATTAGAAACAAAATTAAGACAACTTTTTGAGGGAGTTTAATTGCAAGGAGGAGAAAAAAATGAGGTATAACATATAGAGAAAGTGAAGTAAAAGGTTTGTTTTAATGTATAATTTGGTAAAATACACATAAAGCCCACCATCCTAACCATTTTTAAGTGTAGTTTAGTGGCATTGAATACATTCACATTGTTGTGTAACCATCACCACCGTCCATCTCCAGAACTCTTCCCATTGTAAAACTGAAATTCTGTCCCTATTAAACAATAACTTCCCATTCCCCCTCCTCCAGCCCCTAGCATCCACCATTCATACTTTCTGACTCTGAGTTTGGCTACTTTAAGACCCTCACACAAGTGGAACCATACCATATTTGTCTTTTTGTGACTGGCTTATTTCAGTCAGCATAATGTCCTCAGGGTTCATTCATGTTGTAGCATGTGTCAGAATTTCCTCCCTTTTTAAGGCTGTTTTTAAGCTAGGAAAAATAACTGCATTTTGTAGGCTGATGGAAATGATCTGGTAGGTTGAGAAATTGATGATAGCGGGAGATGGGAGAAACACTGGAACAATGTTGGAGGTGGTGACAGGCATGAACCGTTTCTCTACAGTAACATGTGGGAAGGCAGGGTATGTGGATACCAGTGCTACTCGGTGGGTAGACATGGTGAGAGTCTGGAGGTCCCTTCTGATGGCCAAAGGTGAGGAAGGAGGAAGGTTGTCACATAGGACCGAGGGAGACCGAGTGCATTGAGTTATAGTATGCTTGTCGGGCAGGATAAGGGCCCATTTGAAGTTTATGGCCATGAATTTAAGAGTGGTAATTAGCCATGATGGTTGTGTATTTTTCTCATCATATTGAATTGTACAAGAATATAGGCTCAGGGTGGGAGAGCTGTATTTAGCCAGTACTGTATTTGTGTCAAGTAATAATGCAAGAAGGGATAAGAGAGATAAAAGTATGCGTAAAACAACCTTAGGAAAAAAGTGTTTTCCATATTTTATGGAAATATGGAAACGCAAACCAGGGACAATTTAAGTAACCTGTCCTAGTAACACAGCACAGTAATGCTAGGGCTGGTATTTAAATTGAGGGTCAAGATCATTCCTATATACCTCACTTGTATAGTGTCTGGCATAGAATCAGAGCTCAATAAATTATGTTGAACTGGATCGAATTGCTACCTCCTTCTGTTACACCCAATGCTGACTCATGTGGGGATGGACAGAAGGTCCCACGAATTCTTCCCTCCTCACATCCTTATTGTCCTCCATTTGTTGTGGCCTCTCCTAAGCAGACAGCCCCTCTACTTTGGGTCTCACATTTCTTTTTATCTCTTCTGCCCACCCCATCCCCCTGCCAGGGTCTCCATCTCTCCACCCTGGGGCATCATCCTTCAGAGGAGGGAGGAAGAGCTCCAGAATGGCTGAGGAGAAGAAGCTGAAACTCAGCAATACTGTGCTGCCTTCGGAGTCAATGAAGGTGGTGGCCGAATCAATGGGCATCGCCCAGATTCAGGAAGAAACCTGTCAGCTGCTGACAGATGAAGTCAGTTACCGCATCAAGGAGATTGCACAGGTAATCTGGCCCCTCTACCCAGTCCTGCATTGTATTGAGGAGGATGCCCAGGCCCTCTTCTTCCTCGGGGTCTCAGGCTGACATTTGTTCTCCCACCCCAGGATGCCTTAAAATTCATGCACATGGGGAAGCGGCAGAAGCTCACCACCAGTGACATTGACTATGCGCTGAAGCTAAAGAATGTTGAGGTGATTGGGACACACAGGACTGAGATGGGCAGGGGGGTGAGAACAGTCCTTCCATGGCCCCCTTCTCATCCTGCTGTCTTTCTCTCCCTCTCCCCTGAGATAGCCACTGTATGGCTTCCATGCTCAAGAGTTCATCCCTTTCCGGTTCGCCTCTGGTGGGGGCCGGGAGCTCTACTTCTATGAGGAGAAGGAGGTTGACCTGAGTGACATCATCAATACCCCTCTGCCCCGGGTGCCCCTGGACGTCTGCCTCAAAGGTTGGGGGAAAGGAGAGCAGGGTGGCCGGGCAAGGAAAGGAGGGGCAATGCTTACGGGTTTAAGGAGACTCACAAGGATGAAACCCTCAGTGTGAGATCCCTGGTGAGTGGCAGGAAGTGGGAACAGGAATGAAAACCCACATTCCTTAGTGTGGAGTGACTCCCTAGCATTCATGTCCAGCAGTCAACTTGATACCTTCCTTCCTCACAGCTCATTGGTTGAGCATTGAAGGCTGCCAGCCAGCTATCCCAGAGAACCCACCTCCAGGTAACCTCCCTGCCCAGAGCCCACCCCTCTGCCTCTCCCTCCTCCCTCCTCCCCCACCTTCTTCTCTCTCAACACTCTTGCAAATGACTGCTTTCCCACCAGCTCCCAAAGAGCAGCAGAAGGCTGAGGCCACAGAGCCCCTGAAGTCAGCAAAGCCAGGCCAGGAGGAAGATGGACCCTTGAAAAGCAAAGGTCAAGGGGCTGCTCCAGCTGATGGCAAAGGTCAGTCCTGCTAGGCCAGGCCTCTTCTGGCTCTTTCCCCAAAGCCAGATAGTCACTGGTGAATTGGTGAGGTCAGCCAGAAAGCCCCAGAAGGGATCACGCAGCGTAAGGGAAGCCAGGTCTCCCTGGGTAGGTGTGTAGAGGGTCAAGGTTTCTCTGATACCAAGGCCTCTTCTGGAGCTTTCTTTTTCAAGCCCATCTTCCCAATTTACATAGGGAAAGAGAAGAAGGCACCACCCCTCCTGGAGGGGGGCCCTTTTCGATTAAAGCCCCGAAGTATCCATGAGTTGTCTGTGGAGCAGCAGCTGTACTACAAGGAGATCACTGAAGCCTGTGTGGGGTCATGTGAAGCCAAGAGAGCGGTGAGGCCCCACCACCCTGCCTTTACCGCAAGACCCCCTCTCTTGGAGGCCTCACCAATTCTTCCCATGGTATCTGCCCCCACCTCACTCATTCCCCTCCTCCCACAGGAAGCCCTTCAGAGCATCGCAACAGACCCAGGGCTCTATCAGATGCTGCCGCGATTCAGCACCTTCATCTCAGAGGGGGTGAGGATTCAGACCCCTCCTCTGCTCCCATGGGGTCAAGGCCCTAGAATGAGGTTCCAGGGGGTGAGGAGCTGGCAGGGGAAGCTCATCTAAAGTGTCTCCCTGCCCTGTCACTTCTCCCTCCTGTAGGTCCGTGTGAACGTGGTGCAGAACAACCTGGCCCTGCTCATCTACTTGATGCGCATGGTGAAGGCACTGATGGACAACCCGACGCTGTATCTAGAAAAATACGTGAGTGGTCCTGCCTACCCACCTCTTATCCCAGGCTTTGGAGACCTCACTGCCACCAACAGGAAGCCAGTTATCATAATTAGCTGCCTTATCACTTCTCTCTTAGGTGCATGAATTGATTCCAGCTGTGATGACCTGCATCGTGAGCAGACAGTTGTGTCTGAGGCCAGATGTGGACAATCACTGGGCACTCCGGGACTTTGCTGCCCGCCTGGTGGCCCAGATCTGCAAGCATTTCAGCACAACCACTAACAACATCCAGTCCCGGATCACCAAGACCTTCACCAAGGTGAGCCCGAACAAGGAACGTAAGCCCTCACATCTCTACCTCAGGGTTGTCACCAGGACAGTGAGAGCAGTGGTGGGTCAGTTGGGGGGGGGGGAGGATTGAAAACAAGGGGCAGAGGGCAGAGGGATTGGGAATGGGACTTGAGCCGTATGCCATGTATATCTGTAATGTCTTAATGATCTACAAGGAAAGTGTGTTTGAGACTTGGGTCCTTACACATTAGGCTTTCAGGCCCATTTACCTGGATTCATTTTCCATCCCCTTACAGAGCTGGGTGGACGAGAAGACTCCATGGACTACACGTTATGGCTCCATCGCAGGCCTGGCCGAGCTGGGACATGATGTCAGGCCCCAATGGGGAAGCACTGGGGGAGGGAGGCATCATGAGGTCATAGTGGGCAATAGCCTACCACCTGGGAGACTCTGTGGTGACCCAAGGCCCTGGCTTCTCCCCTTCCTTTCCAACAGGTGATTAAAACTCTGATTCTGCCACGGCTGCAGCAGGAGGGGGAGCGGATCCGAAGTGTCCTGGATGGCCCTGTGCTGAGCAACATTGACCGAATTGGAGCTGACCACGTGCAGAGCCTCCTCCTGGTGACCAGAGCCCCCATGCCCTCCCCCAGCTTCTTCCTACTCATCCTCCCTCCCCCCCAAACACACACAATGTTTAGCAAGAATGTGGTCTTTTATTCATTTATCCCATATTTGCCTCATATTCAGAGCAACCTCAGAGTCCAATACTATTTAGCAGATGGAAAAGACTGAGGCACAAAGGAGTTAAATAAGAAATAAGAGGTCTTAACTCCCAAGGCTTCCAGACGGCACTACCCTCGTGCTTCTGCATCACTGTGGCCCATTCTGTGTAAGGCAAATGCCCTCTGGACCAAAACTACCTCTCAGATGTTACCAGGGTATTTAGCATGTTCTCTGTTCACACCAATTGGCGCCTATGTTTTCTTAAGAAGAAAAACCATAGCATTCCTTATACACACTGCTATGCCTGCAGTTTGGCCTTCAACAAGAACATACTGAAATGGTAATATCCTTTTTCACACCTTCACCACACTTCTGAGAATCCCAGCCCTCTTCCTACCTGCTTTTTTTTTTTGCTTTATCTCTACAGAAGCACTGTGCCCCTGTTCTGGCAAAGCTGCGCCCACCACCTGACAATCAGGATGCCTATCGGGCAGAATTCGGGTCCCTTGGACCCCTCCTCTGCTCCCATGTGGTCAAGGCCCGGGCTCAAGCTGCTCTGCAGGCTCAACAGGTCAACAGGACCACTCTGACCATCACTCAGGTCAGTGACAGTCCAGGGAGGAGGAGGGGTGACCAAAAGGAGAGGAGGAATGAAGAAGAACGAGGGGGAGACAGAGACCTAGTTTGCATTGGGATGTGGAATTACAGGCATGCCCATGCTGAGCGCGAATTTTTTCAAAACCCAGGGCCCTCCGAGTCAAAAGTTTTGGAGGCAGCTAGACCCCCACCCCAGTGAGACCAACTCAGAAGCAAGACGAGCCCTTTTTCTTAGATGTTGACATTTTCTTCTTGCCTCTTCCTCCTGCAGCCCCGACCCACGCTGACCCTTTCTCAGGCCCCTCAACCTGGCCCTCGGACCCCTGGCTTGCTGAAGGTCCCTGGCTCCATCGCACTGCCCGTCCAGACACTGGTGTCTGCACGAGCTGCTGCTCCACCTCAGCCTTCCCCTCCTCCAACCAAGTTTATTGTAATGTCATCGTCCTCTAGTGCCTCATCCACCCAACAGGTATGTAGAGCCCTACGGGACCAGGAATGATGGGAGGCATGTCACCATGCTGTCCTGAGAGGCCCCAGAGTAGAGCCCAGTCACCTCTGGGCCCAAAACAGGAGCTAGAAGGAGCACTTCCCAGGGGCCCCAAAGGCCACAGCTTCTCCCCCTGAGGATGAATCAGAGGACTAATTATTTGGTTGGAGCAAGTGAGGTGTTCCCCCAGGTCTGGGGAGTAGTGAGGATGCAAGATAACCGACACTGACTTTCCGTTCTTCCCCCAGGTCCTGTCCCTCAGCACCTCAGCTCCTGGCTCAGGCTCCACCACCACCTCTCCTGTCACTACCACGGTCCCCAGTGTGCAGCCCATTGTCAAGCTGGTCTCCACTGCCACAGCTGCACCCCCCAGCACTGCCCCCTCTGGCCCCGGCAGTGTCCAGAAGTACATAGTGGTCTCTCTTCCCCCAACAGGGGATGGCAAAGGGGGCCCCACCTCCCACCCTTCCCCCGTCCCTCCCCAATCCTCAGCCCCTTCCCCACTTGGGGGCAGTGCCCTCTGTGGGGGAAAACAGGAAGCTGGAGATAGCCCCCCTCCAGCTCCAGGGACTCCAAAGGCTAATGGCTCCCAGCCCCCTGGATCTGGCTCGCCTCAGCCTGCCCCTTGATGCTGTCACACAACTGCCAATCTTCTCTTCCCAAGATTCTCTCTCTCTCTCTCTCTCTCTCTCTCTCTCTCTCTACACACACACACACACACACACACACACGGTGGAAGGAAGTAGTCATCTGCTTCCCTCACCTTCCTTTTTAGATATTGTACAGCCAGCTCATAATAAAAGTTTGATTTGTAAGTTATGATTCACCTTAGTCCTTCCTGTGTCCGATACAATGGAAGGATCTAACCTGTTGAGCCCTCGTGGTCTCTAGGACTTAGGTCTCTTCCAGCCAGATCCATTACCACAGGCCAGAAGATGGAGAAGACAGTATTGTCCTCCTGAACCACAGGCCACCATCCTTTCTGCCCATGTCCTTGTTTGGGGAGCCTCAGATCCGAATGACATAAGCATCACTGTGGCTGAGGTGTCGCACCCACTTGTGGGGGTTGGTATTGCTGCAGTGTCTGAATGCCAGCCTGAGGAAGCGAACCTGGAGGCCGGAGCACGTGTGCCGGGGAAGTTCAAAGGAGAGGCTCGCAGGGCCCAGCCCCAGAGGAGGGGCTGAGGTGGAATGTCCTTGCCCAGGAGGCCCAGGCAGACCTGGGACTTCCATCTGTGAGGGACAGAGGCAGAGGGATGAGTGCTGAAGACAGAGAGGAAGGTGGGCAGGGGAGCCCCGGGGCCAGGAAGGTGACTATATTAGTGAGAACAGAGCAGCCACTACATTAAGAGAGAGGAGTTGGGACTGAAAATGGAGGAGGGAGAGGAGGGCCTTAGAGAATCAGCAGCTGATACCTGGAAAAGGCCTGAGAGCTGAGAGCCTCCTTGCACACGAGGCAGGTCCCAGCGAAGGGCTCCGTCACACAGCTCTGCCTTCTGCTCTGGGCTACTCAGCTCCTGGGACAGGCTGGAGTTTGGGAAGATGCGAGGCTCAGCCGGCAGGGGCAGGCCAGTTCCACCCCCACAGTATATGTATACTCTCCTCCCCAGTGCCATCCTGTTGTCCAGGGAAGCTGGTAAAACCATAATGCACACACACTAACCTGACCACCCCTCGAGGCAGGGGAAGATGAAGCCTGATATTGAGAGCCTGGCTGCAAACATGAAAGGAACAGTGTCGGGCCCAGAAAGGTAATGACTTGTCTCCATGCTTCATTAATGTCACAGCTGGAATTCAGCACAAGTGCCACCCCACCCCCTTCCCAAACTCCCAAGCCTCTAACTAAACTGATTCCTAGGCTGGTGGCTGCATCTGAAAGCCATAGCAACAGGATCTATCTGGGCCCTTTCTCCTACTCCCCATAGCTGAACTAGTCTTGGCTACCCCACTCATACCTCTTTGGGGGCAAGTCACATCGTAACTTCAGATAAACCTGGAGCCTGGATGAGAGAATATAATACCATTACTCTAGCCCAAGCATGTCAAACTCGTGGCCGGCATGTAAACGAGGCATGCGGCCCACTGGCCGAGAGTTTGACATGCTTGCTCTAGCCATAGCCTACTGGCATCTCACCAGCCCCCAGACATGTACTGAAGGAAGGAGAGAGAAGGGCTGAAATCTACTCGACTCTATTAGTCACTAGTGTTCATGGGGCTGAGTCCACTTTGGGGGAGGGTGCCTTTTTCTAATTTGTAACCTATACCACTAACCACCATCCCTCCCCAATAAATCTACCTATTGACTTGGGTTCCAGAGAAATTCTAGAACTGGAAATGGTCTCACCTGCCTGAGCCTCGGTCCCACTGCACAGAGGGAAAGAGCCGGAAGGGAAGTGGGGAGGGGAGGTCATCTGAGAGTTGGTACCGCATCACAGTCAGCTAAGATGAGGGAGAAACAGAGATCAGTTTGGTGCCCTCACACCTGAACTGCCTCCCTTCCCTTGGGTAGATGGAATACGCTGGGCCAGCCCATCCTGACCTCGCCCTGAGGTGGCTGCAAGCGGAGTATTCGATGAGACTCAAATTCATCCAGTTGCACCGAGCTGTGAAATGAGACTTCATCCACCCGAATTCCTGGCCCATAACCTAGAAAGAAAGACTCCTCTGCTAACCCATATTTTGGGAGAGAAGAGCAGGGATGGGGTAGGGATCTGTCTCTAACTTCTCTCCATGAAACTTCTGGTAGGAGAGAAAGACCTACTTATTTCTCACCTCGCAGTTCTGACTTCCCCACACAAAATTCTTCTGTCAAGCCAATGCGCATCTCTGTCAGAAAAAAGGACATCAGAAAAGGCCACCAAATAGCACCACAACCCCCACCAAGAAGTCTGTCCCAAACCCAACCCTAGGCCCAACCTGCAGACTTCTCACCAGAGCCACTGGGAAGAAAGCTCTTGAGTCGGATCTCTCCCTGCACATCCACCTTCAGCAGTGAGCCCTGAGAGTGGCAGAGAGGTTAATGCCCAGAGATGACCTCCCCAAATGTGTTTGCCAGATACTATCTGTCCTCAGCTCCAGGGCTGGGGGCCCAAACTTACATTAGATGCTATCAGTACGGACAGTCTCTCAACCACATCCAAAAACACTTCATTCTTTTGGCTCTGAGGAAGAGAGGGCATTTGGGTAGTTGGAGGCTGACTAGTGGACAGAGCAGTGGACGCTAGGGCCAGGGTTGGGGACACGAGGTATAGGAAGGGACTGGATTATCCACATCTAGGAGAGGTGGAAAGATATGCAGGGAACTTGGATTCTGGGATTCCCCTAAAACAACATCAGGGGGTCTGAACCTGTTTAGTCTCCCTCACCTGGTCAGAACGGCTGGACAGGACTGGGCGGCTGGCTGCACTGCTGGGGGCCACTTTGCTCTGTTGTGTCTCAGCCCCAAACTGCAAAGCACCCAAACCATCATCCTCAAGGTCTGCCAACCCCTGCCAAACCTTCTCCCTCCTGGTCCTCTCTCCCTCTACTCACCAAGCCAACGCTGCTGAGATCAAAGAGGCTGAAGGGCTTGCTGACCACAGCCTCAGTCTGGATGAAGTTCCTCAGCATCTCTGTGGATGTGGTCTGTACATAGCCATAATCCTACAGAGAGAGGAAGAACAGTTCTAGGGGTGGCCAGTGGGGAAAAGAGGTGAAAGGGAGAGGACTTAGCCTCACAATCAAGGAATAGATCTTTAGGGAACAGGGACAATGAAGGAAGTCTTTGAACCTTACCAACACTTCATCCAGGAGTTCATAGACAAGAGCCACGTTGCGGGAGATGGTCCCCTCTCCCAGGGAGCCACAGTAATCGCCCAGGAGGGTGGCTAACCTGAGGAAAAAGAATGGAGTGTGCACCTCTTCCTCCTGTCACACCCCAACCCCCAGCTGCCCAGCCCTGCCCTCCTCACCGAGAGAGCAGCTCTAGGAGGCTGAAGGGAGAAATGTTTTCTGAAGTCGTGGCCACCAAATAGAGACCACTGTGTCTGATGTGAATAAAATGACGGTCATCGTGGTGCTGAGGCAGAAGCGGGGGGAGGGGGGAAGGAACGTCAGGAAGAGAGTTGTGCTTAAGGGCCCGGGAGATTTTCGCTGGTACCCTGATTGCCCAACTGCCTAGCATTGCGACCTCGGGCGAACTAGAAACCTCCCAAGGGCCCAGTTTCCCCAGGTGTAAAGTGGAGTTCATGAGAGTTCCTTCCTCAGAGGTGCTGAGGATTGAGACATGTGAGGAGCTGTGCCTGCTACATTGTTGGCGCTCAATAAACTTTCCTTAATATTATTTGGAGGAATGCACGGCCCCCACCCCAGTGGGAAGCTCTCAAGGACACAGGCCCGAGTGAGAGGAAGCGTCCCCTCCACCCGAACCTGCCAGAATATCACTCCAACCCCCCTTTGGTTACCATGACAACCGGGGACTCTTCTCCAGGCAGTCCCGTCAGCTTCCGGTAGAAGAGCTCGGCCACATCCCGGCCGCCACTGTCCCCGCGGACTGACAGGTTGAAGGACAGCTAAGGACCCGGAGACACAAGCTAGCTCTGGGACACTACTCCTACCCCAGCCTCCCCCCTGGACTCGTAGGTCAAGGATACAGTCTTTGTAGATGAGTGGGTCCCCCTTGGAGGACAGAATGAAGAACTGGGAAATCATGGCCGTTCTGCAGAGTGGACAAGGAGAGGAAAGGGACGGCAGCCCCGAACAAAGGAACGCGTGTAGGCTGGCCCTTTAAGGCCGATTCTCCTCTGACGCGGGAAATCCGGCGCCTGCCCCACCCCTCCCAACCTGTCTCTTTCTTAACTCACGCCGCTTCCCCGTCACTCAGCCCAAGTTCGCCTGGTGATTGGTCGAGGCTGGGCCCGCGGCGAGAGGGCGGGACAGAAGTCCTCTTATCGGATTGGCCCATACGCGGCTGCGCCGGTCACGTGTTGGGCGACGTTTCGCGCCAATTTCGGTTGGTCAGCCACAGTCTGCAGCGGGAACGATCGCTGCTAGGGGAGAGTGAGAACTCTGAGCGCTCCAACTGCTGCTGCACGGTCCTCAGCAGCGATGGCACTTAAGGACTACTCGCTGGAGAAAGGTGAGGGTTTGCAAGCTTGGGAGGGGCGTCCGGCGCGGGAACTCTCCCGGCCAGCACCTGTTGATGTGAGCTGGGGTCCTGGGGGCCGCCGCTCGGCGCGCGAGGCCAGAGCCGGGGTCCAGAGGCGGCGTGGCTAAGGCACACGGTGCCTGGGAGGCACGCGGAGACCCGAGGTCGGAGAAGAGCTAGTGATGGTGTTCGGGAAAAGAGTGGGGGCGGCGGATAGTCCCGTTGGGGGTTCGAGTGGAGACGGTAACGCATGGAGAGACCCGGACCTCAGAAGGTCTTTCCTAGGGTGTAGAGTCGGGCACCCCTGGCCCCGCTACCTTCCGCGCGCTTAGGCACTCTGAAGTAGCCGCGTCTTCCCGGGATATCGAAGCCCCGGGGGCGGGCTGACCTGGGCCGCTGCGCGCGGGGATTGGCCATTTTAGTCCAACCTACAAGCGGAAGTGAAGGCGGGCGGAAGTTGCGCGACGCCTAGGAGGGAGCTCCGTGTGTAAACAGTGTCCTTCCGCGCGGTAGCCTCCGGGAGAGCTGCCGAGAGCAGGGGCGTGCCTGGAATTAGGGGTTTTAGTGCGAGTCTTAGAGGAGGTAGTATGGAGCCAAGATGGGGACGACGGAGTGGCCCTGGACCAGCTGGCCAATTGTCGGATTGGCTCCCCATGGGCGGAGGAATCCCGCGCCGTGAAGCGGCAGCATCTGGGCCCATGTGCTTCTTTGTTTACTAAGAGCGGAAGCAGTGGCGGTAGAGGGGGTGGGGTGGAGGATGGGACTAGTGGCATAGGTTTAGGGGACCGAAAGAAAACGGGGGATGATAATTATGGAAGAAAAGCTGAGAACCTTGAGACTTGAGTTTGCTGCTGGGAGTTGGGAGGCCTTTGGGAACGGGCACTGAGACTTCTAACGAAGGCAGACACTGAAATTACCTAGAGGGAGGGTGTTGGGTAATTTTTCAACTGCCAAGTGACCCTTATTCTTTAGATAAAAACAGACTTGTGAAAAGGAGTTCTGCCCAGTTTGGGGAGAATTATGTGGGGTGGGGTGGGGTGTTTTAAATGTTCATATAACTAATTAGTCACTTAAACAAGAGTGGGTTTCTTAGATTTCTGTCGCGTTTGCAAAAAGGTATCTGAAAGAAAGGAAGGTTGATCATCATGATTTTACATTTACATTATAGAAAAAGTGAAGAAATTCCTACAAGAGTTTTACCAGGATGACGAGTTTGGCAAGAAGCAGTTCAAGTATGGGAACCAGTTGGTAAGTCTAAGATTGGAGGGAATGGCACCTTGAGGAGCTGTAAGGTGGCCTGGCTTATTTTAACAAGTACATTTGTCTGTAAATGACATGTGTTTAGTGCGGTACCTGATACTTGGTAAGTGATTTGATACTACGGTTTGTGATAATTAAGGTGTTTTTAGGAGTTGGGAAGCTGTCTTTTGGGGGTTAAGAAGTGAGTACTGCTGTCCCACACTATTCCCTGTGGAGACCTGGAATCAATCTGTCCTAAGCTCACAGTGATGGTTCCTTGCATGAGCACAGTAAACTTGACTCTGAGGTCTTCCCAACTCTTCCCCACCCCAGGTTCGACTGGCTCATCGGGAACAAGTGGCAATGTACATAGACCTAGATGATATAGCCGAGGAGGACCCTGAATTGGTGGATTCAATTTGTGAGAACACCAAGCGCTATGCAAGGCTCTTTGCTGATTCTGTTCAGGAGCTGCTGCCTCAGTACAAGGAGAGGGAGGTGAGTGTTTGCAAGAAAATTCAGGGCAAGGAACTTTTCTGTCAGGGAGCTTCTCGGATATTAATGTGTTCTGAGCTAGCAGAAAGGAGGGCAGTGGTTTCTGCCTGCTGACCTTTATGCCCCATCCTGCCCCTCATTTTCCCCATCTTTCTTCCTCTGCCTATAGGTGGTAAATAAAGATGTCCTGGATGTTTACATTGAGCACCGACTGATGATGGAGCAGCGGAGCCGGGACCCTGGGGCAGCCCGAAGCCCCCAGAACCAGTACCCTCCTGAACTCATGCGTAGATTGTGAGTGATCTCAGTGGGGAAAGGTGTGGGAATTGGTTCTTCAGGACCTTGCTAATGACTGTTTTCTCTCTCAGTGAGCTGTACTTTCAAGGCCCAAGTAGTAATAAGCCTCGTGTGATCCGGGAAGTGCGGGCTGACTCTGTAGGGAAATTGGTAACTGTGCGTGGAATCGTCACTCGTGTCTCTGAAGTTAAACCCAGAATGGTGGTGGCCACTTACACTTGTGACCAGTGTGGGGCAGAGACCTACCAGCCGGTATGTATGAAATAGGGAACAGGAATGCACTTGTTAGTGTTTTTTGTAAGAATTTCTGTCTGTGAGGTTTATCCTTTTCTCTGTTTGTTGTAAAATACATCTATGTGTTCACCTTTCATTGTTTTTCTGGTATGTAGAGGTCTTTTCATCCATTTGTGTTTTTGGTGTCTGTCAACTGTTATCCCAGAATAGTTCAAGATGTTCTTGACAGTTCCGTGATGAGAAAATATGATGCAAGTGACTGACTCTTAAGTGGCTCATTTTTTTCTGACTTCCTTTGATGCTTTCTTACATCTTAGATCCAGTCTCCCACTTTCATGCCTCTGATTATGTGCCCGAGCCAAGAGTGCCAGACCAACCGTTCAGGAGGGCGACTATATTTACAGACACGTGGCTCCAAATTCATAAAATTCCAGGAGATGAAGATGCAAGAACATGTGAGTTTTGGGGGTGTAGCCCAGGGAAGGTGGAGCTTGGGAGTCAGTTTGAATACTATAGTCATGAAGTGGAAGAAAGAAAGAATAGGAGGAAGAGGTGAGGCAGAGAAATCATCTAGGGCAGGAGGGATATTTAACCGAAACTTTTTGATTGAGCTGGGGAGAGGTAAAGGAGATCTCTGCTTCCATATTCCTGTTGGCTAGTCTGAAGCTAGAAGTAGAAGAGTGGATCCCTAGGCAGGAGCTTAGATCCTAAAGGGCCTTATGTTTCTTTTTCCTTGCCTGTGCACCCTTATCCCCTAGAGTGACCAAGTGCCCGTGGGAAATATCCCTCGTAGCATTACGGTGTTGGTAGAAGGAGAGAACACACGGATTGCCCAGCCTGGGGACCACATCAGTGTCACTGGTATCTTCTTGCCAATCTTGCGCTCTGGGTTCCGACAAGTGGTACAGGTAAGAAAGGGGGTTTGAAGGGAGGAAATGTTCCCTTTTTCCCCTTGCCCACTCACTCTCACCCCACCCACAGAGAAAACTATTAACAGTAAAACAAAATAGAACAAAGGGTTTTGTCGGGAACTCCTTCCTGAAGGAATAGTGTGGACTTCATATCATGGTCTTTTCCTGTTCAAGGGTTTACTTTCAGAAACTTACCTGGAAGCCCATCGGATTGTGAAGATGAGTAAGAGTGAGGATGATGAGTCTGGGTCTGGAGAGCTGAGCAGGGAGGAGCTGAGGCAAATTGCAGGTGAGGGACTGGGGAAAAGACTAGAAATGTTTCTTCCTAGCACTCTTTTTCCTAATTTTCACTTTCCCTCAGAGGAGGATTTCTACGAAAAGCTGGCAGCCTCCATTGCTCCAGAAATATATGGGCATGAAGATGTAAAGAAGGCCCTGCTGCTCCTCCTGGTGGGAGGTGTGGACCAGTCTCCTCGGGGCATGAAAATCAGGGGTAAGAGGAAATGGGGAAGAGGCTCTGACAAGGGAAGGCAAGAGTTGGCATCTTGGCTTCATGGGCACTAGAATGGATCAGAAGAAACGATCCTGAGTGTGGGGGTGAGGGAGCCTTCAGAAATACTTTTCTCTGTTGTTGGACAGCTTGCATTAAAAGAACAGTTGCAGGGGCTTTCTTTTTTCAGGCAACATCAACATCTGCCTCATGGGGGATCCTGGTGTGGCCAAGTCTCAGCTCCTGTCTTACATTGATCGCCTGGCCCCCCGCAGTGAGTAATCGAACTTGGGGAGGGAAGTAAATGTAGAAGACAAGAATAGGATCACCACATTTATTCTTTTTTGGGGTTTGAAAGGTGGGAGAGGGTTGGGGAAGGGAGATAGTGCCAGCACCCCATAGATCTTTACCCAGGAAGGCCTGGTGAGCAAGTAAATTAGATCAGTGCAGGCCTCATTTCACTGTCCCCATTACTTGTGTCTTTGCCCTATTGCTCTTTTCCTTGTTCCTTTCCCTTCTAAACACGTCTGCTTGTTTCCTGTCTTCCTGACCCTGCCATTTAGGCCAGTACACAACAGGTCGCGGATCCTCTGGAGTGGGGCTTACAGCAGCTGTGCTGAGAGACTCTGTAACTGGAGAACTAACCTTAGAGGGTGGGGCCCTCGTACTGGCCGACCAGGGTGTGTGCTGCATCGATGAGTTTGACAAGATGGCTGAGGCCGACCGCACAGCCATCCATGAGGTCATGGAACAACAGACCATCTCCATTGCCAAGGCAGGCATTCTAACCACCCTCAATGCCCGTTGTTCCATCCTGGCTGCTGCCAACCCTGCCTATGGGCGCTACAACCCTCGCCGCAGCCTGGAACAGAACATACAGCTTCCTGCCGCACTCCTCTCTCGATTTGACCTCCTCTGGCTAATCCAGGATCGCCCTGACCGAGACAATGACCTACGGTGAATTAAGCTCAACACTCAAAGAGACATATCTTAGATGATTGGGAGGGAGGAGAAATTGGAAAGCCCTCAAATTCTCATGAAAATGGCTCCACAATTCTTAGGGAAATGATGGGTCTGGGCTGAAACATTAGTAAGGATTTCTTGGTAATGGTTTTCCCTGCCATGCTGTGAGGAGATGGAGCCCAAGGAAGAGGAAGATAAGAGTTGGGGCACAGGGTGCATAGCACCAAAAAGAGTGTTCCTCCTTGCCTCCATTATTCCCAGGTTGGCCCAGCATATCACCTATGTACACCAGCACAGTCGGCAGCCTCCCGCCCAGTTTGAACCTTTGGACATGAAGCTTATGAGGTAGGAGAGCTGAGTAAGGAAGGACAGGTCTGCTCCACTTTGTGTGGCAGTATCTTGGGCCTTGTGTGTCTCTTGAAAGTTTTCAGTCTTACTACCACCCTGCCCATCCCTTTCTATGTTCTGGGTCTGAGAACATTGAGTCCGGTCCCCCCAGGCTGGCCACAGAAGAACACACATCAGAACTAATCTTGCACATCACTGGCCTATGATGAGGCAGGTAGATTCTAGGCAAGGCTGGGTCCTGCTCCAAGGATATTTGATGCCACTATGTTCTCCACAGGTCTGTGAAAGGGCTTCCAGTGGTCCCTCAGGTTTTTCTTCCCTGTTACCTATTCTCTTCAAGTAAACAGTTGTCTTAAAGCAAACAAAATATATTTGTTCCCTTTAGCCATATCTTGTTCAGAAGGAGAGGACTTGACCAACTCTAGTTACAAATGGATTTGTCTTACTCATGCATAAGCCATTTTCCTTAAAAATCAAAATAATTTTAGATGTACCAAGAAATCCCATCAGTGATATTCAAGCCACACAAATAATGCACTATTTTTTTTTTCTTCTACTTAAAAATTCCTTCCTAATCCAAGAGTGTTTTTTTGTTGTTGTTGATTTCAGAGAGGAAGGGGGAGAGAGAAACATCAATGATGAGAATCATTGATTGGCTGTCTCCGGCAGGTCCCCCAGCCCACAACCCAGGCATATGCCCTTGACTAGAATCAAACCTGGGACCTTTCAGACCGCAGGCTGACCCTGTATCCACTGAGCTAAAGCAGCTAGGGCAAGAGTTTTCTTAAATGGGAAACTGACAGAAAAAGCATCCTCTCTCCATCTCTCTTCTGCTTTCTCACAAACTCACAGACGATACATAGCCATGTGCCGGGAGAAGCAGCCCACAGTGCCAGAGTCTCTGGCTGACTATATCACAGCAGCATATGTGGAGATGAGGCGAGAGGCTTGGGCTAGTAAGGACGCCACCTATACTTCTGCCAGGACTCTGCTGGCTATTCTGCGACTATCCACTGCTCTGGTGAGTGCCCAGTTCCTGTTCTGCTGGAGGGTTATCTGTTTTGACTTTACTGGGCAGCCTGCAGTAACATTGTCCTTTCTCATTGCCGCCTCCCTACCACTCAGGCCCTGCTGGGGCTAAAGTGCTGACAGTGCAGATAGTGGTCCTCTCGTGCTACCGCACTGTGGGTACTTGCTGCTCCAGCAGGGCACGCACAGCGTCCATGGAGGGAAAGGCCTTCTTTCTGCTCAAACCTCACTATGGGGGTGGGTGGGGTGAATTCCATTATGTCCTAGATCCTGTGCTAGAAATCTTCATTTCTGTCCTCACATCTTGGACCTTAGTCCTGGGGGCTCCAAAGTGCTGTTCGTGCAGGTAGTGTGATTACCTGACCTACTGCTGAGCTAGCACTTCCCGAGCCCCAGGGATACCTCTCTGCCAATCGCTTTCTTGGCTGAGCTCCCCAAGCTCCATCTGTCATGGTGCGGGGGAGCCCATTGGAATTCAGAAGGGTCTAGTCTCCCTCGCAGGACAGCTGAACACCGGGACTGGCCAGTGTTGAGAGGCGGAGACTTGGGCAATTGCTGGACGCTGCCCTGGGCATTGCACTTGTCTCGGTCTGACAGTGCCGGCCCCACACTGCGGATGTTTATAGGGGAGGGGAGGGTGCCTCCACTGGTTTTCTGAGTAGGCAACACAGAAGGGGGTTCCCTGACTGTTCCACTCCCCTCCTCCTGTTCCCATCTGTCCCTACCTTCCCCTTAGGCACGTCTGCGAATGGTGGACACAGTAGAAAAGGAAGATGTGAATGAAGCCATAAGGCTAATGGAGATGTCAAAGGACTCACTACTGAGTGACAAGGGACAAACAGCTAGGTGAGTGGTTTAATGGAAATCAGGAGTGCCTTTAGCAGATCACTTATCTTGTGGCTTCTGCAATGACACATGTATGATGGTGGCTTCAGAGTTGCAATACCACTATTCTCTGACATGTTGGATGCTCTTGTTTGTACCCTGACCTTACACACCCACACTTGTTGCCTTCAGGACCCAGAGACCAGCAGATGTGATATTTGCCACTGTTCGTGAGTTGGTCTCAGAAGGCCGAAGTGTCCGGTTTTCCGAGGCGGAGCAGCGCTGCATATCTCGTGGTTTCACACCTGCCCAATTCCAGGCAGCTCTAGATGAGTATGAGGAATTAAATGTCTGGCAGGTCAATACTGCCCGGACTCGGATCACTTTTGTCTGATCCAACCCACTTGTGACGCTGGAGTCGACTCTGCATAGTGTGTGCAAACTCGCCTCCCCCTTCCTTTAAAGGCCTAAATTGCCCTTGAGGGAAAAGGAGGATCCCTTCTGTTTCCTGAGCTGCACTTTTCTTCATTGCTTTTGCTAATAAAGTGTTTGTAGATTGCTGCCTTTTGTTAGAATGAAGTATTGTGTGTGTTTCTAGATGCATATCCTGTTTGCTTTATACTTGTCTTCTTTTATCCACTCCATAAATGCACTGAGTCAAGTACCTGCCAGGCATTCATGTAGACATGGGATACAGTGAGAGAGAATCCCACTGTACAGAAACTGTTTTCCCTGGATCTCCTTTGGGCTCAAGTGTATATTGAGGTGCCACTCGGGTTCTGAGGAAACAGCAATGAAACAGCCTCTCCATTTCTTTCTGAAATGCCTCTACACTTCATTACACCTCCTTAGTCCCCAACTCCTACTTGAAAGTCTTATTCAGGGGGTAATGGAAATCAGGGACCTGAAAGAAGGCAAGTGAAATGTAATGCCTGGCACAAGTAATTGCACAGGACAATCCCCATGTTTTTATCAACCTGGCCTCATCTCTAAAGTATAAACACTAGCACCTCTGCCTCATCAGGCTGAGCTGTCTATTGGTCAGGCAAATATATACCCAGTGTAGCAAGCATTCAATAAACTAGCAACAAATGGGAAACCTCAGTAATATTCACTGCCCATAGGATCAAGACTTGCAGTTGTCCCAAATAGAAATGTGCTTAATATCCCTCATCCTCCCACTCTGAAAAAATGAATTAAGTTTGGGAAAGTAGTCCTTTTTATAGGAAGACATTAAACAACAGATTGTGTAGATGGAAGCAGGCAGTTTTCTGCTCAACAGTCCACCTGACCAGACATGGAGTCACTTCAAGTGGCAATGAACTCCCCAGTCACTGAAAAGTATGGAGAAGAGCTGATGATAAGGGATTCCTGCCTCTGCACAAGGCTGGAACCAAGGGTCTCCTTTAAGATGGTTGAGAAATCTGTGGGGTACCTAACAAGAGGACAGAGCCACTGAAAGGGGTGCTGAGGAACTGCTCCCCTTTTATTAACGACAGGCTTCTCTGAAGGGAGTGTAGCACCCCTCCCCTCTGCCGACAGTTGTGGCCTATGGAGCACATAGGGACCCCTGTGCACCATCTCTTCAAGTACCCTCTCAGAAGAAGAGCCCCCGCATCCGCCTGCCGATGCCTTGTCGATCATAGAGGACGTTGAACTTGTTCACAAACTGGTTCATGGTGTTGCACGTTTTGGTGATGGTGCCAAGGTAGGCCATGAGCCCCACATCATTGCATTGCTGAGGGAACAGAAAGAACCAGTTCCCCAGGGGATCTAGGTCCCTCACAGCATGCCCAGGGAACAGTTGAGTCCCATGTCCTGCATGCAGTAATGACAGCATTACACCCCACCTCCCCATCCTGGGTTTTACACTCACATCATAAAAGTCTGTCTTGAACTTGTCTGTGCTGAGTACTGGGAGGCAGTGACACAGAGCATAGGCCTCCCGAAGGATCTCATGGTTAAAGGGGACCTCTCCTAAGGGCACAGAAAGTGACGGCATTAATATGGGTATTGTCACTTCACCAGGAAAGGAGAGTGCCAGGGAGACCCCTCGCCTACCTGCTTCAGAGGCTTTGACGTACTCCAAGATGAGCTTGACGCGGCTGTGCAACATCTTGATAGCACTGTGCTGTGCTATCAGGTGTTCGGCTACTGCAGGGGGATGAGGACAGGCCATGGTTGAGAAGGCTTGTGACCACACCTTCCACCCCCACTTCCAAGGACACCCCTCCAGCCTCAGTTACCAGTAGAGTTCTCTCCACTCCCTGTTGCTGTCATCCGGGCCACATGGTCTACACCAATGCGTTCAGCTTCCTCTGTGGCCAGAGTATAGGTCAGTTCAGCAAACAGCATTGTGGCCTATGGAGCACACAGGGAAAGTCAAAAGCAGGAAACACCAGGGGCAGGATGTGAGGGTGGAAAGGGAGGGCATTACCTCTCCATTGATTATATCGATGACCGACTCAAAAACACTGACAGGAAGCTGTAAAGAGATGGAGAACAGCTCTCACATTAAATGCACCTGAACCTATACTCTGTGCCAAAAATTGGGCTTGGCCCTTTCACTTTAGATTTTCTCATCAAACCCAATGATGGAGGTATTATTCCCATTTGCGCATGAGAAAATGCAGGTTAGAGGTTAAATGACTAACCTAAAGTCACACAGCTCTTAAATGGCAGAATGAAGATTCAACTCAATAGAGATGTCATACAATAAAAGATAGGCGATGAGGATAAAAGATAAGCATGAAGATAGACAAGCATGACAAAGTGAGCATGGAGTCGGTGTACTCACATCCGTGTGCTTGGTCATAGGGTTCAACTTAAGGAAGAGGGGGCTCTCGATTATCTCACACACCTGGAAGAGGAAGACAATAGACAAGAGTGGTAATGCCCATCTTTCCTGCCCTCATCCTCTATTTTCTGGCCCGGCATGCACATGTGTGAGCAATGTATACCTGCTTATGGACATGGATGTCGGATGGGTCAGGTGGTCCCCCTGTGGTATACCATCCCAGAAACTCCAGCTCCTTGAATACCTGCTTAACTGGAGAGGAAGGGGCCAGAGCACAATGTATTTCTTTAAACCATCCTTCCTTAATTTGAAACTCCTGGTGTATTTTCACCAGCTTCTCCTCTCCCCCCCTCAAATTGTGGCTCAGTTTAGAATAATTAATCCCTTTTATCCTTTCATCCTTTACTTTTTGGGGGCAGAATACCTGAATGTGTTCTTTTTCTAAGATCTCCTCAATTACTCTGTCTTCACTTTTTCCATGGTACTCATCCCATGACCTGTTTATTTCTTCCCAACCTCCTCCATCTTCCCCACTTCATTATTTTTTTCTCCCACTCCTCTGCCCACTTCTATTCCCCTCTCACACTGCTCCTCCTTGGTGTAATAATATTCCTTGTCAATGATAATCTTCTCTTCCACGGTGTGTGACAGCAGTTCAAAGGAGTTCATCACCTCGATATTTCGGCCCTCCTGCTTCCCGATGAGAGCCCCAATCACTGGGGAAGAGAAGGACACATAGGAGAGGGTAAGGAATCCTAAAAGCTTCCTAATCATATTCTGAGGGTCTGAGGTCAGTGTGAACCAAGTACCGGGGAAACGGTGATTTGGGCGAGGGGGTCACTGGCTCCAGGAAAGGAAGGAAAATAGACGATTATTTGAGGGAGATGACCAGAGCAGGTTGTAGAATTAGGCTTAACACTCACCCTGCATAGGCCGCCCTTCCTGGGAGCGCATGCGAATCCAATGGTCTGAGATGTTGAGAATCACAAGGGGATGAAGAGCGACTGAAACACTCCCTGTCACTCCGGAGGCCATCACGCTGGGGACGACTAAGGGTGGAGGAAGAGGAGAGAAGGTGAGAAGCCAGGCCCCATGTCCTTCCCCGGAGACGGCAGAGCCCGGAGCCATACATCCCTCCCGCCAGGTATCCCAGGGGTCGATGTTCCGTCCGCCCTCCTGACCTTCCAGGATCCAGGAAGGCGGCCTTCACGACCCCGAAGGCCGCCTCCAGAAGCCGCCCCCGCGGGGCCCGTTACCTGCTGCATCCACCTCCATCCCGCTGCTCCCACCCGTCCCGTTCGCCGCAGCTGCCGCTGCCGCCGCCGCCGCCGCCATTTTCCCCCGCGCCCGCCGGCCTCGGCCTCGGCCCCGCCCCCTCCCGGCTTCCGTCGGGCAGCGGCGCATGTGCAGAGTCCCCGAGCGCGCGCCGAGTCGGACGGGGGCTGCAGCGGCCCTTCCCGCGTCGGGCCTCGGCTGGCCTCCCTCCCTCCCGGCTGGGGAAGCCCGAGCCCCGCAGGGCCCGGGAGCTGACAGGTTTTCGTAGACTTGGACACCACCTCTCGGCTGCGGCGGGCCCTGAACAAATGACTGGACCCCTCGGCAACCTGTTCTCCTTAGTCAGTGAAATGGTGGTAATACAGCCTAGCTCCCAAGTCTGTTGCGGAATGCATGAAATGTCCTGTTATTGCCCTCCGAATAAAATTCAAGCTGCTAGCTGTGGCTTGCAAGCCCCTATGGAATCTGGGCCCTGCCTGCCAGCCGACCCTGACCTTTACTCCTCGGCCCCCTGGTCCCCATGTTTCAGCCACACTACCCCTCACCTCTGTTCCTTTCACACGCCCCACTGCCACTTGAGGGCCTTCTGCTGTGTTAACCATTGTAACCCTATAACCAATTCGGTACCTTAAACTTGGGGACCTAAATAATTTTTGAATACATGGATGAATAAACTTGGGGTGGAGCCTGGTCTTGAGTGGCTCCATCTGCACGTCCTATGGTTCCTTCTTCCAAACACTGGTATTACCTGCAGTACGGAACATCCTCAGCATTTCTAACCCTTCCCACCCTCCCTGCACTCTCCATTCCATGAGTTTCACCTCTGGCAAAGAGACTACTCCAACCCTCTCCCTACTTGTACATGCAATCACGTTGTGTACACTGCCTTTACCCCCGCTCCTGCTACCCCAGCATATCCATCTGATTGGCTCTTTTAATGTGTCTGTACCTCACCCAAAGTGTAAGCTCTGTAAAGCAGTTAGAGACCTGTTCCTAAACCCTGCAGAGCCTACTCTAGTGCCCAGAACTAGCAGGTACAGGGAGATGTTTTCCAATGATAATGGTGACTTATGTGAATTAAGCAATCTTTCCAGATAGGAGCCTGGATAAAGGGAAGTTGAAGGGCCAGCAACCCTCAAAGGAAGGGGCCTGAGAAATCCTGCAGGGAGAGAGGTCTTCTGGCCAAGAGAAAGTGAAGAAAAAGTTTATCTCATTCTAATCCCCAGGGAAAAAAACCTCTCAGCCAACTAAGATATTTATGGAAGAAAAGCATATATGCCTTACTTCTATTAGGAAAAATGAGGTAAAAAATATATATCCCTTTTACATGATAGGCAGCTTCTAAGGAGTATAATGTTTCTCAACTAGATTGAAGGCTAAAAGAAAAGCAAGAATTATTCTGGTGTTAATAAAGTTGATAATTTGTGTTGCTGTTTCACACATTAAAGTACTCCTTTGGCCAAAACCGGTTTGGCTCAGTGGATAGAGCGTCGGCCTGCGAACTGAAAGGTCCCAGGTTCGATTCTGGTCAAGGGCATGTACCTTGATTGCGGGCACATCCCCAGTAGGGGGTGTGCAGGAGGCAGCTGATTGATGTTTCTAACTCTCTATCCCTCTCCCTTCCTCTCTGTAAAAAATCAATAAAATATATTTTAAAAATGAATAAATAAAGTACTCCTTTGTCTTTTTATTGTTTCAAATGCCTTTAAAACACTGTTCAGGTGATTAAACAACTCATAAAGCAATGGTTATTGTGAAATTCATGAATGACTTTGAAATTGAATCATTGATTGGTTGGGGGCTGGGAATGGAGCCTACAACTGAGGTACATGCCCTTGACCCAAATTGAATCTGGGACCCTTCAGTCCATAGGCCTATGCTCTATCCACTGAGCTACACTGCCTAAGACTTACTAAGCATTTCTTAAAAGTGCATTATATTAAAAACTACCAAAGGGAGTTTATCACCACCAAACCAGCAATGCAAGAAATGCTAAAAGGAATACTGTAAAAAGAAGAAATAAACAGGTAAGAAGGAACACAGACACAAAAATAGATATGACTAAAAACTACCAAGAAAAACTCAAGTTGCGATTGTGTTAAAACAACTATCTCACCATTCTCTTCCTACCTTCCAACAAAACTAAAATACAACGCATCACTTTGTTGTTAACTTTCTTTCCACAGGGTGGAGTTAACAACTGATGGGGAATATGTGTTCAGAGAGTCTGCAAAGAAAAGATACTGAGGACTGAAGTGAGAGCCCTCCAGGAAATAATCTAGACTGGCTCACCAATTACTTTGAGTCAGTGGTGTTGTCAATAAATTATCCATCCATCCATTGTTCATTTACTTAACAAAAACAGATATTTAGGAGTGCCTACTATGCAGCAGGCATGATTCCAGGTGCTGGGGATACAGCACTATATAAAACAAAGTTCTGACTTCATAAAGCTCACATTCTAGTTATAAGAAACAGACAATAAGCACACACCAGGATATTAAGAGGGATTGGAGGGGTGGTATTTTACGTGGTGGAAAGGAAGATTGAAATGGAATAAGGGAGTAAGATATGAGGCTATATGGAGGAAAAGTATTCCAGAGGGAGTAATTGCAAAGGTCTTCAGGCAGGAGACTGCTGGTGTGTTCCAAGAATAACAAAAAGTCAATGACCAGAACTGAGTGAGGGAGAAAGTAATAAGAGATGAAATCAGAGACGTGACAGAGTCTCTTGGGCCACTCATTATTAGGACTTTGGCTTTCAGACGGAATCAGAATGATCTGATTTGACTCAAGGCTATAAAGGGTCACCCAGGCTGATGCATGGAGGTTAAGACAGTAGAGGGCATAGAAGCACAGTAGTGGAGCTATTGTCCTAATCCAGGTGAGAGATGACCACAGCTTGGACCTGAGCAGTAGAGGTAGCAGTGGGAGATGACTCGGGCCTACAGCTATATGTCCCAGTGCATCATTAGAGTTAGTAGCCTGGTGACTATACTTAACGATACTGTATTGCATATTTGAAAGTTGATAAGAGAGTAAATCTTTTTTTTTTTTTTAAATACATTTTTATTGATTTCAGAGAGGAAGGGAGAGGGAGAGAGAGACAGAAACATCAATGATGAGAGAGAATCACCGACTGGCCGCCTCCTGCACACCCCCGACTGGGGATCGAGCCCACAACCTGGGCATATGCCCTGACCAGGAATCGAACCAGTGACCGCTGAGCTACACCCGGCTGGGCGAGAGTAAATCTTATAAATTCTCAAAGAAAAAAGGATGTCCCTTCTGGAGCTCAGGCTGACTTTCAGTTCCCACTTACCCCCTCACCCAGCTGCCCTGCACAGGAAACAACCTGTCCAGGATTCCTCCTGTGAGGGCATAAAAGGGAGTGAACCACTAAGCCTTGCCCTCATGCCCTAAAATAGTGGTTGGCAAACTCATTAGTCAACAGAGCCAAATATCAACAGTACAACGATTGAAATTCCTTTTGAGAGCCAAATTTTTTTAAACTTAAACTTCTTCTAACGCCACTTCTTCAAAATAGACTTGCCCAGGCCATGGTATTTTGTGGAAGAGCCACACTCAAGGGGCCAAAGAGCTGCATGTGGCTTGCGAGCCGCAGTTTGCTGACCACGGCCCTAAAGCATTTTACAACATTCAGTGGGTCCTCCTGTTTTCTTGGATCAGTAACTTCCCCGAGTCTTTTCTGCTGTCATCCCTTGTGCAGGTTTGTCTGCACCTGAACTCCCTGATGGGCTGGAATGTTTTCTTCAAATTTTAATATTTACGGGGGCATTTTTTTAATTTGCATTTTTACATGGAACTGTTGGAGAGGGGGGATATCATGTCCCCAACCCCCATACCACCCCTCTACTCTTGAGTTTTTACAACTGGACTAACAATAAAATTAACATAAGGCCAGATTCACAGGAGGAAAACCAATTTAAAATGTGGGCATGGGAAATCATAGATGACGGTCTGAGAAATGATAGACTAGTCATCTTTTTATACTTCTTAAACAAACAATAAATTGGTGAAGAATCAACAGGACAGGTTTGGATGCTTGTTGGTGAGGAATCTCATCTAAACAAAGCTTGGGCTTGGATAGTTACCTAGTAACAAGGCTTTTACCTTAAGCTTCTTCCCCCTCGCCCGCCTCTGGGTTCCCTAACTCGAGCGGTAAGAAGGGCACCTTCCACATGGGAGTGATCTCCTGCTTTCTGGGGGACAGGAGAGAGGTCAGAAAGTTCTTGCAGTTTCTTAAGTAACTTTAATTCAAAATAATACGCATTGTGGGATATTTTGCGGCGTCCTGCCCTGTTCCCATATAACACAAACAGAAAACTTTGGAAGCATACACTTAATTTGGAAATTGATTTTTTTCATATGGATGAATCCTTCCACAGTTGACTCCAGCTCCGCTGGGAACCGGGTCGCTCAGAGGCGCCGGGCGCTCTCCTCCGCCGCTGGCTGCCCCTCGGGAGACCGTGCGCGGAGCGAAAGCCAATCCTCACCGCTCCACCCTCCCCGCCCCACCGCCCCGCCTCGCACCCTCCACCGGGCAGCGGCGCCTGGGCATGCGCCCTGAGGCGGAGGAGCGCGGCGGGCGGGGCGTGAGGCCCCAGAGCCCAGTCAGTAAACCACCGAGAGGCGGAGACATCCCAATTCCTAGAGGAGACAGGTGTGTGGGGGGCGGGCAAGGGGTAGTGGTGGCAAAAAAAAAAAAAAAAAAAGGACCGACCCGGAAGCGAAACGGAGGAGCTTCCGTTCTTTGTTCTGTCCCCGGTGTGTGGGTCTGTGACAGTGTCCAGCGGGGCCTGGTCCGTGTCCGGACCCCCCAAGTCTTCCGTCCCTGCCTCCAGGGTGAGTCCGGCCGCCCGCAGGGCTCGCGGTGAGACGGAGGCTGTGGTCGCCGGGGAAGGGCGTGGTGTCCGCGCCGCTGCGGCCCGAGGGATCCCCAAGCCCGCCCGGAGCGGGGTGCCGAAGGCGCCGCTCCCTCGCCCGCAGCCGGTCCCCGACGCCGCTTCCCCAGGGACGCCCTTCCCCCGGGCGGTACCCGGCACGGGAGGGGAGAAAGGGGCTCCGGTTCTGGTTGTGGGACCTAGCGCCCGGCTCGAGCCCTGAAAAGTTCCACTGTGGCTGTAGGAGGGTCCCTGTCTTCAAAACCGCTGCTGACAGCGACGCTCACTTGGCAGTTCTCCGAGACGCTTTTAATGGAGGTTTACACAGTTACTCGCGCCTGCGGCAGCAAAGGAGGTCTGATTCTCCTTTCCTGGGTTTTAGGGTTAGAGAAGGAGTTCTTCCAAGTGTGCACGGTTAGAACTAGGTCTGGGAGGGAGTGCAGACTCAGATTATGGGAGTGATCCTCTGGCGTCCCGTAAGTCGAGTCTTTTATGGTGAGTGGCTCCCATTTGTAACTGTATTATATCCCTAATTTGATACGCTCTTGACGTGGGATTGAACAGAGATCCGGTGTTTACCCTCTGAAGGGCATGTGTAAACTTCCAGAGGATGATGAACATGAAGCTGATGGACTAATTAGAGAAACGGTAGGTATTTATCTCCAAGAAGAGATGTTTGAGGAGAGGGGGCATCATTCGGTTTTGAACAATTGTGTGGAAGAAGATTCTATCACCGAAGCTCCACAGGGCACGAGGCCTCTGTAAGGTGAAGGTCCAAGGGCTTAGATTTTCAGCTTACCATCTGCTGGCTAAGCTGTGCAGCAGGGGAACAGAAGACACCCTTGTGAATTTGAAGTATTGAGAGTATCTAGCAAGTTAGCTGACAATGTTAGGAACTTTAGAAGATGTTCCTTACGCTGAATGGGAGGTAGACCTGGAGAACTTTCAGTTCCCTTTCAGCTTTCTTCAGGGTGCAACGCAAATACCAGTTGTGGTCTTAATTAGTATTTCTTACCATGCGTCTCTCCTCCACCCCCCCACCCCCTTATCTGTAAATATCTAGATTAGAAGTGGAATTTATGTGAGTATTTAAAATGCTTTTTTTCTTTTTTCCCCTTAATCGTACAGCATTGGCATCAACTAAAGTCAGAATTCCCAGGAACTTGAACAGAGGCTCCCAGTAATTGCTGCCGAGAGATAGCTCCAAAGAAGGCAGGAAAGAATACAGCAGGTAAAGCTTTCCATGGCTCGTTTTCACCACCAGGTCATCTTTCTCAGTGCCCAGAAGCAGCTCCAGGAAGAGGAATTGGCAGTGGAGCACCTGAAGCTGTGGGAGCACAATGGAGATTTTTTTTCTACGAGAAACATTGTTTACTGCTCTAGCTAGACACTGGGGACTTGTTCTCAACAATATGCCTTTGAGTTCCAGCTTTGGTTAACCCAGCTGTGAGAAGGGAGCAGTGCTCTTTGTCTCTGGAGTCAGAGCCTCTGATTTTCTTCCTAAGAAGAGTTTGGATGGAGAGCTAGTTTATTGGGGATGTGTGCTTATTAAAACAGTCCTGGAAATTGTAAAGTTGGTTGATAGGAACAAAGAGATGGCTAGCTCTGAGAGACATTGTTTAAAGGGACTTAGCTGGGAGAGTGTTAGTGCAAGAGAGTATGTTACCCACCTTGAGCTGGTGGGCCTGGCTCATACCTGATTCAGTGCTTTTCAGCCTGACTGGTGTGTTTCAGTGGTTGAGCGTGGAGCTATGAACTGGGAGGTGAGGGCACATGCCCAGATTGTAGGGTCGTGCAGGTTTCTCTCATCGTTGATGATTCTATATCTCCCTCTACCTTCCTCTCTGAAATCATTAATATATATATATATATATATATATATATATTTATTTTTTTTTTTTAAGTGCTTTTCACTGTGTAATGGTGTTGGCAGTGAGCATTTTATACCCCTTTGTTGCCCAAAGACTAGAGTTCTCTGAACTCTCAGTGGCTCTCAGACCGGGCCCCTCCCCTTTTTATGCCTGTGTGAATGCAGCAGTCTGTGATGATAAAGCAAATATTGTTCCTGGCTTTTTACTCCTTTTAGTAGAGCTTTGCAATATAGTTGGCACTCAGTTTTGTTATTTGAGCAAATAAGTAAAGAGAGGGACTGTAAACAAAATCCAGGGTGTTGTGTGTGTTTTTTTCTTGCTTGAGGATAAGGATGCTCGGGTGGCTGCTGCATCTATTCTAGATCTGTTTATTTATTTGAAAGAGACAGAGGAAGTGGGGAGGGGAGAAACAATGATTTGTTGTTCCACTTATTTATGCATTCATTGGTTGCTTCTTGTATATGCCCTGACTGTGGAATGAACCTGCAACCTTGGTGTATTGGGATGGCATTCTAACCAACTGAGCTACCCCGTCAGGGTTTAGATCTGTTGATTCTTGCCACAGTATTTAGTGAAGGCAAACTTTTACCTGAGATCAAACCTTAGATTAGGTGTTAATGTTACATTTTATTCACTAGGGCCAGAGAAAAGATCTCTTTTGCTTGTTGTAGTAGCTGGGGATTTAGGGACATTAGTAGAGATAAAAACAGAGTAATCAGTAATCTTGTATTTTTTTTAAAGTATTGGTTCCTGCTTCAGGGATTTATATTCTGACCCAAGGAAATGTATTAGAAGAGAAGGGAGATAAAAAGAAAGTTGGTTGCTACCTTCTCAGTGAGAGGAAACATAGCAAATGGGACTAATCTTTTATTTACTTACTAATGGCCTGGTGCACGGATTCGTGCACATTGAAAGGAAAATAATTAGAAGAAATATTTTAATTTCGCTATTCGCCCTTTCTCTATAATAGATGTGTCAACCAAATTTACAACCGGCAATGACAGATCAAAACACGCATGTGATTGGCGTCAGCGAGAGCTTTCTATGTATCATGCATGTGTGAATCAACTTAGCCTTTTATATATATAGAATAAACTTGCTTAATTAGACCTGCCTTCTGATGTAGCTAAACTTTTTCCAGCCCAGTGAAGTACCCCAACTTCTCTTTCAGGTAATTGTCAGCAACACAGCAGTAAATATCAACATGAAGCAGATTATTATTGTAGATCATACAGGGAGAACAAAGGTTAAAACATTTAACTGCAGCAGTGTTTAACTATATTCTGCGCAGTGAGAAAACCTAAAGTCATTTTCAAGGTCCACCGTTTCTTTTCAGTCGGGTCAAGTTTCTAAACTTTATAGATCTCCGTTTTCTGGCTAATGAAAAGAAAATAGGATTCCACTGAGTCTCCTATCTATCTACTCCAGGACTTCTGTGAGGATCAAATGAGATGAGGCATGGGAAAACGCTTCCCAGACATTTAGTTAAAGTGTGAAATGTTTGCACCTGGCTATAAAGCAAGTCGTGTTCCTGGGCTAAAAAAAACTGTAAGGATGCTAGTCGCCACTAGGGAGAGGAAGCTGGGTGTTGCTACGTGACGTCATTACCTGGACAGTTGGATACTTAGCATATTAGCCATATATGTATAAAATTATTAATATATATATAAAATTATTCTTTAATCCTCACTCAAGGGTATTTTTTTCCCCAGATTTTCAGACAGAATGGAAGGGAGGGAGAAGGGGGATAGGGGAGAGAGAAACATCCACGTGAGAGAGACACATTGATCGGTTGCCTCCCACATGCTCCCTGACTGGACAAGGGATCAATCCACAACTGAGGTACATGCCCTTGACCAGGAATTGAACCCTGAACCTTTGGTCTGATGCTCTAACCACTGAGCCAAAGCAGCCAGGGCTGAGACTAGTCTTTTAGATCTGGATAAATATATACACCCAGTCCCTGTAATGAGACTCAGGAAGACCACAAAAAGGGCTCAAGTTCTTTGACAGTGTCCCACCTATGACTGGGACTGAAAGCAGAAAACCATTTTAGAAAGAAAGGGAGGAAGAATTTATCTCATTTAATTTAATAGAGCTGTTTGACCTAGTTCTGTGAAACAGGTGTTGTTTCCCCAGGTTTTTTAAATGAGAGAGAGTACTCATTAAGTTTCTCTGGTCTCTGTTATTTGGGTGCTCTTTCGTGGTCCCTTTTCCTCTAATTATAACAGCTAAATTTAATATAACAGCTAGAAATTTAATGAAGGGTTTTTTTCTCCTGCCAATTCTAGTGTTATGAGGTTTTTTTTCCTCCTCTATAAACAAATAGCTTTCTCCATTACCCCCAAAATTTTTTTAAGTATATATTTATTGATTTCAGAGCAGAAAGGAGAGAAAGAAACATCATTGATGAGAGAGAATCATTGATCAGTTGCCTCTTGCATGCCCACACTGGGGATCCAGCCAGCAGCCCGGGCATGTGCCCTGACTGGGATCGGACTATGACCTCCTGGTTTATAGGTTGACACTTAACCACTGAACCATGCTGACTGGACCCAAATATTCTCTTTTTTTCCCCCCAAATATTCTTAAAATGTGTATGATTTTGCAATCTATATGTGTACTATTTTTTTCACTTTATTCTGATTCTTTTCATTTTGATAGTTGCTTAGTATTTCATTCTATTAATATAATTATTTGGCACTAGTATTCTCCAATTTTTGCTGTTATAAATACCCCTCAGTTTCTGTGTGGAGCCAAAGGTAGGATATTGTCGAGGAACTTTTAGTGATTCTCCTATAATCTCATTACAGGGAGTAGGAGTATATATATTCACCAGGGTCTTAAAGACTAGCCCCAGTTGCTGCGTTTTTCTCTCATTGTTCTTGGGTACTAACTAAAATGCTAGTTCCCCTCTCTGTATTGAGGAGATGGGTTGTGTGTTTTTTTAAATCTTTTAACCTTGAACTTTTGCTTCTGCAGTGCTTCCTCTTTCTCATTCAGAAAACCTATTTCCTGCTGAGTCTGCAAATAGGAGACCAGAGACAGGAGCTTCTGGCCTTACCCATGGAAACTCAGGCTGATCATGCATCTCAGGAACCTCAGTCCCTGCTTGAGAGTGGTATGGAATAGGGGATTAATTTATTCTTTTATTCAGTCATTCAATAGTCATCTATTGAAATTTCAGATACTAGGATTACTGTTAGAATCCTGATATGATTAAGGTCTGTGGGTTCCTTGTGAAAGATTAAGAAACTGTGACAGTCACCAAATTCCATTTTCTAGGGGCTTTGTAGCAGCCGATAGTGTTTTGGGATTTGTAGATCTGGGGGATGGAGTGTTATGTCTTCAGTCAGGGATGGGGTAAAGCTCCTAGTTTTCCTCTGGACTAAGAGAACTTCATGCAATAGTTTGAATTCAGTGATGTAGCGAATGATGGAAGGAATATGAACAGGACAGCCTGTGTTTCTGTCCAAGTTTGGGAGAATGGACAAGAACACTTCATCACTAATTATAGGACTGGGCAACTTTCATTGAGAGTAGAGTGACTGGAGAGAAAGGAAGGGACTGAGGGCAGAGTGGAGAGCAAGAATCAATAGGGCTTTATTTTTATTTTATTTTTAAATATATTTTACTGATTTTTTACAGAGAGGAAGAGAGAGGGATAGAGAGTTAGAAACATCGATCAGCTGCCTCTTGCACACCCCCTACTGGGGATGTGCCCGCAACCAAGGTACATGCCCTTGACCAGAATCGAACCTGGGACCCTTGAGTCCGCAGGCCGATGCTCTATCCACTGAGCCAAACCGGTTTCGGCTCAATAGGGCTTTCGACATCTCTCTTTAGGATGGGCTCACACTAAATGTACCTGTTATAACACCCTTAGTAGCTGCAGAGGAAGTGAACTTAGAAATGTCAGAGGAGTGGGTCCTAGGTTGTCCCAGGACCTTATGAGTTTTCTGTAAGTTGGGAGGCCAGACAGCAGCAGATAGACTCACTCATAGACACTTTTATTGTTCTCAGATCTTCCTTCCTCAAAAGTTCCCGAATTTTCCAACAAGGACAGTTTGGGGGATGAGATGCTGGCAGCTGCACTCCTAAAGGCCAAGTCTCAGGTAAGCTGTGGTCCCCTTATCCTCTTTTTCTTTCCCATTTTGTGGACATTTTTGGTACAGCAACATCCCATTCAATGCCCCAGCCACAATTCACTCCATCAGGACTGTGGTCCTTTCATGCTGAGTAAGACTTTCTTGGACTCTCATCTCTCTTCACCCTAATCACCTTTTCCCAGATTCTCAAATATTACTCAACCTCACCCCAAATTTTTTTTTGTGTGTGTGTGTGCTGCCAGTCCTACCCTCACCCTGAAATTTCATGCAGGAATGTGTTGTTTCAGGAGTTGGTGACATTTGAGGATGTGGCTGTCTACTTTATCCGGAAGGAGTGGAAGCGTTTGGAGCCTGCTCAGAGGGATCTCTATAGAGATGTGATGCTGGAGAATTATGGGAATGTATTCTCATTGGGTAAGGAGTTATGCTTTCTCAATAAAACTCCCTTGACATTTCTTTGCTTCCTTATTTGCTAGTAACAGTTGAGTCAATGAAAATAATTAACTAAGGACTGACTTAGTCTCAGAAAATTCTGACAGTAATAATAGTAACCCCATTTGTACAGTACTTTGCAGTTTATAAAGAGGTTTCATATATACTCATTTAATCCTCATAGTAACGGCAGTGGAAGTAGCAAGAATTATCCTCATTTTATAGGTGAGGAAAGAGAGGTCAGAGGTCTTAAATGTTTTACACAGGGTCCTATAGGGGTTGGTGGCAGCTCAAGCCCTGGTCTTTTAAGTCCAAATATGCTTTTTCCCATGCTATTCTTAGAATTTAACATATAATCCAGAGACTTTTCCAAAAGATTAGCAAGTTGGGATCCCTGAACGTGTGAAGTACTAGTCTGTGCCCAGGTGAACATTCTGGAACTCTGTGTATCTGGAACGCTATCTCCTCCCCTTCTTTGTTGGACTGCCTCTAGGGATTTGTTGCTTTGTTCATGATCTAATGCAACTGCTGCTCTGGTAGAAATTTTAATTTGGTATAGGGAACAATTGTCTTTTTAACCTTTAGTCTGTAGACTGTTAATTCCTTGTCTCTTTCCTATTTTTAGTGAAAACTTTTTCCTGAGCAGTGCCAGAAGGTCTTCCTAACTCCTATTTGAGACCTCCCTGACATTTCCTTTCTATAACCTGCAGATCCTAGGTCTGGGATTGAGCTCTGGGCCTGCTTGATATGAGCAGGATAAAACCTTGTCCCATGTTTTTTCCGATGAGCAGGATTCCCATTTCTGTGTGTTTTTTTTTGTGTGTGTTTTTAAATCTTCATCCGAAGAATGAGGATTTTTTCCCATCGATCTTTTTTAGAGTATATAGAAGGGAGAGGGGAGGGGAAGAGAGGGAAAGAGGAGAGAGAGAGAAACAGCGATGTGAGAGAGACACATTGATTGGTTGCTTCCTGAACACGCCCTGATTGGGGCCGGGGATCGAACCTCAACACAGGTATGTGCCCTTGACTGGGCATCAAACCCAAGATCCTCTGTTATACAGGTTGATGCTCTAACCACTGAGCATTGCCAACCGGGGCTCCCGTTTCTGTATTTTGACATGATATCTAGGCTGAGGAAGAGCTGAGGGTCCTGGGTTTGAAGGAAATTAAGAAGAGAGAGATTCTGCTGAAACCGGTTTGGCTCAGTGGATAGAGCGTCGGCCTGCGGACTGAAGGGTCCCAGGTTCGATTCCGGTCAAGGGCATGTACCTTGGTTCCGGGCACATCCCCAGTAGGGGGTTTGCAAGAGGCAGCTGATCGATGTTTCTCTCTCATCGATGTTTCTAACTCTCTATCCCTCTCTCTTCCTCTCTGTAAAAAATCAATAAAATATATTTAAAAATAAAGAAGAGATTCTGAAAGGTACCTGTTCAAGTGAGGGATAAATATCTATTTCTGATCCTAACACTTTTTTTATTGACAGCCTAAAAATGCTAACATCTAGACCGTTTATAGTTATTTTTTATGTGTGAAGTTCCCTTTAGAAACTCTTAAGACAGTGAAAATAGAGAAATCAAATATGGAAATTGTTTACATATTCTCACATCATAGCATAGCCTTCTAGGCCTAAGGCCCACAAATGGACTTTTGCCTATTTCCTGAATTTGACATACGTGGCACAGCTACAAACAACTATTCTTTTCACCTAGGGCAGTGGTAGGCAAACTGCGGCTCGAGAGCCGCGGTTTGCCACTTTGTTGACTAATGAGTTTGCCGACCACTGGGATAGGGGCTAATCACAAGGAATAACAACAGCCTGTAATTTTTGGAATCGAGAGTCTAGGTCAGTGGTCGGCAAACTCAGTCAACTCACGAACCGCGGTTTGCCGACCAGTGACCTAGGGCTGTAGGGGGTTACTAATGACTTCAACCTTGGTGTTCCTTCCTGTTCTGCTACTGTTTCTCAACACCTTCCACACTTTTCTTAAACAGTTCTGGTAGTCACCATCTCCCAAATTATATCTACAGTCTTTAACCTCTCCAAAGACTTTCTCACTTCATTAAACATGTTCTTCCCTGCCTCTACCTGATCCATTCTCTCCTTACAATCCAATTTTCTCTATAATTCTAGCTGGTATCTCAGTTTTGCTTCCTACCTTTCTCCTTCCCTGTTTCCTCTTATTTTGCCTTACTACACACAGCCTGGGCAGGTAAGAGGTATGCCCATGATTATCCTGTCCTCTGGTTTTGATTTTTCCACAAGGAACCAGTGATGTTTGTATTTTGTATTGTGCCAGATGGTGAGACCAGAACTGAGCATGACCAAGAAATTTCTGAAGATACAGAATCACATGGGGTGCTATTGGGAAGATTCCAAAAGGATATTTCTCAGGGTCTTAAGTTTGAAGAAGCCTATGAAAAAGAAGTCAGTCTCAACAGGCAGCTGGGGAACTCTTCTGGAGAAAAACT
Source organism: Eptesicus fuscus (assembly GCF_027574615.1). Classification (NCBI taxonomy): domain Eukaryota; kingdom Metazoa; phylum Chordata; class Mammalia; order Chiroptera; family Vespertilionidae; genus Eptesicus; species Eptesicus fuscus. The sequence goes on from NC_072476.1 coordinate 33,706,774, forward strand.
GCATAGGAAGATACAAGATTTTGGTCAAGTGACAGTTGAGGAAAAGCTAACTCCTATGATAGAGAGAAGTGAGAAATATAATGATTTTGGGAACAGCTTCACTGTGAGTTCCAACCTTATTTCACATCAGAGACTTCCTGTGGGAGACAGACCCCATAAGTGTGATGAATGTAGCAAGAGCTTTAATCGAACTTCAGACCTTATTCAACATCAGAGAATTCACACTGGGGAAAAACCCTATGAATGTAGTGAATGTGGGAAGGCTTTCAGCCAGAGCTCCCATCTTATTCAGCATCAGAGAATCCACACTGGAGAGAAACCTTATGAATGTAATGATTGTGGGAAGACCTTCAGTTGTAGCTCTGCTCTCATTCTACATAGAAGGATCCACACTGGAGAGAAACCTTATGAATGTAATGAGTGTGGGAAAACCTTTAGCTGGAGCTCCACCCTTACTCATCATCAGAGAATCCACACTGGAGAGAAACCATATGCTTGTAATGAATGTGGAAAAGCCTTCAGTAGAAGCTCTACCCTCATTCATCACCAGAGAATCCACACTGGAGAGAAGCCCTATGAATGTAATGAATGTGGGAAGGCCTTCAGCCAGAGCTCACACCTCTACCAGCACCAGAGAATCCACACTGGAGAGAAGCCCTATGAATGTATGGAATGTGGAGGAAAGTTTACCTATAGTTCAGGCCTTATTCAGCATCAAAGAATTCACACAGGGGAGAATCCCTATGAATGTAATGAGTGTGGGAAAGCCTTTAGGTATAGTTCAGCTCTTGTTCGCCATCAGAGAATTCACACTGGAGAGAAGCCTTTGAATGTAATAGGAATGAGCAAAAGTTCTCTGAGAGTTACTGCTGAATTAAATATCAGAGAGTCTACATGAAAGAGAGCCACACACCTGTTTTTCTCACTTCCTCTGAGTCTGAAGACCCCCTGCCTTACTATAAAAGTATGAACAACTTAGGATGTGTCCCTTCTGATGCAAATCTTTCACTTTAGAGAATGGGGAAAATTGGACAAATCATCCTGGCACAATGATTAGCATCCTGGTCAGTTTCCCCAGGAACAATACCAGCCTTAAAAAGTTAGGAGGCAAGCAGCAGCTTAAGTGCTGGAAATAGAGGGAAGCTCTGGGACCAATCACCTTCCATTATGGAAGGGAGTTTGCACTAGATCATATTTCTCACACCATGGGAGCCTTTCTTACCAAGGTGAAGGTGGAAGCACAGTAGGAGTAAAATTCTAAGGATTCCTCTAGTTGGAGTCAGTATACTCAGCACAGGTGGCAGTGGAAAGAATGTTCTGGGTCCTGTTACTTGCTAAGAAAGGGAAAAGGAATTTCAAATGCGTTGAGGTAACTAACAAGCTGTTAACAAAAGAAAGGGGAAAGAATGCTGCATGTGGAAGCCACTGTTTCTAATCCTGCTTTAAGTTTTGATAAGGAAATAGGGTGATGAGGGATTTGTTATTTGAGGGTGAGGAGTTTCTGAAAGTATTCTGGCAATTTTGTTGGAGAACCCAGGACTAATTGGGAAGTACAGCTAATCAGTCAGTCTAACATGAGGAAATGGATCAAAAGCATTTAGCATTAGTCTTTGTTTTCTTTCCTCTTCTCTCCCTCTTCCTCTCACCACTCCTGTGATAAAAAGTTATTTAATTCAAACCCTAGTGACTTAAGGATGCTTTTAAGGAGCTTGCTCAGCCAGCTCGCCATGCCCTCTGTCACCTATGACCTGTGACATCTGGCTCTAGCAGCCAAACTTCTGACCCCACCTCTGACTTCAACAGCAGAGTATGAATGCAAACATAGCGAAGCCCAGAGAAGGAAGGCTCTGGCCTGTGCCTGGTGGCAGGGCTCCTTGCTGGGTTAAGATGGAGCTCCTGGATTTACCAGCTGAAGGGATGACCTCATTATGCTTTCCCAATACTGCTCATCCTGTAGCATAAATGAAGTGCACTATTAAACAGAATAGTTTTTCAGAAGAAGGGCTGGAGTGTGTTCTTGTGTAGGGGCCAAGTTTATTTTAATTTAAACAGTGACTATAAATGGAATCTTTAAAAATTAACCTTAAAAAATATTTTTACAGCCAACAATATGTGACCTCTTTCCCTCAAGATTCCCATTATATTCCTCTAGATACTACTACAGACTATTCCATCATTTACACAATCTCTCCTACCTTCATATCTACATACAGTTTTTTTTGTGCTCCATATCATTCTGTGTGGTATGATACTAAAATCAGCAGCTAAAACTAGAAAGGTTACTGGGCATGGGATCCCTGATAAGAGCTTACTTGAATGTTGGGTAGCAATGGGCATATTTAGATATATTTTTTTAAGTTTATTGTTGAAAGAATTGCAGTTCCCTTATTTCCCCCCATTGACCTCTTCCTCACTCCTTCCTCCCCAAGCCTTCACTGCACTATTATCTTCATTGGTTTTGCATATATGCATATAAGTTCTTCGGTTAATCCCTTCCCACTTCACCCGCCCCCCCATTCCCTCTGTGAATCCTCACTCTGTTGCATGCTAACAAAAAAGTCTAATGGAGAAGATGAGAAAATGTCCTAAACTCTAGCCCCTGAAGAATTTTGGATCATGTATTATGATCACCTAATGTGTTCTAAATTTCTTTAAATATATATATAAACGTGAGCTAGGTCCTATAGGTAATATGTGGTAAATAAGAAGAGGTTCTAGGCAGGATGGTTGGGGGTCGGCCTGAGTATGGCCACTTAATATGAAGCTCTGGGAAAGACCCCTGAACAAGAAGGGTCAGCCCCTTCTCTGCCGAGATGCTGAGCCCTTCACGTCCCATAAGACTTCATGACTCAGACCCTTTCAGTGGGACATGAGACTGTGCAGGCCATTACATGAGAAATATTTTTGAAAAGGTCTCAAACTATTTTCATAACATTTTATTCACCTAATTTCCCTGATTATTCCTATTCCCATCAATTCCTCTTAATCCCTAATTGAGCAGTCCTTAATGTATATGATACTCGTGTCTCGGTGAACCCATTTATTTCCAAGGCCTCCACTATTCAATGCAAATAAGTTTTAAATCTGCACGTGTGGTACTGATCTTTCCCAAACTCCAGTCTTGGGTCTCCAGCAGACTGCAGGGAGCATTTACACTTGGATCTCTTAAAAGTTTCAAATGATGTGTTTCAAATCAGGTATGTCTTCCCCATCAATGCCCCCTCTCAAAATTTCTGCAAACCTCTCAGAGTCATAACTTCTGAATTTTTATTTTTAAATATATATTTGTATTGATTTCAGAGAGGGAGAGAGAGAAACATCAATGATAAGAGAATCATTGATCGGCTGCCTCCTGCACACCCCCTACTGGGGATGGAGCCCACAACCTGGGCATGTGCCCTTGACGGTAATCGAACCCTGGACCCTTCAGTCCACAGGCTGACACTTTATCCACTGAGCTGAACCGGCTAGTGCACTTGTACGTTTTTAAATTATTTGTATCCTACATCTAACCAACATCAATCCTGTGCAGGTTCAGTGAGCATGCAGTGTGAAAGATAAGAGGGGAAGTTTTCAGAGTTGAGATCATGGAGGAAGTGGGATTTCCAAGTGATGACATGCATATACTCTACCTGGCCCCTTTCCAAATGTTTTTCATACATTAAATCATTTAATACTCACTATGACCTGTGTGTAAGGCAGTTGTTAGTATAATCCCATTTTACAGACAAGGAAACAATTGGACTTGCCCAGTGAGATACAACAATGAGATCAGGGTTGTACTTAGTGGAGGCTGGGCCCCAGGTAGATGGCTTGGATGTGAGATGGGGAGGCACCCACCTCTGAAGAGAACCTTATCTAGGCAATAATCTTGTCCTGTCAGTTATGGTTCTGCAGTCTATATAGTTCCTCCTCTTCATTTCCGTTGCTGTTAACTTGAGTTCAGGTCTTCATTCCCCCCTGAATTATATAGTCTCCTAATGGATTGATATCTTTTATTTTCTCTCACTACAAATCACTCCCCAAAGCACTATACCCAGTTTGTCGCTTCTTTATGAAATGTTTCAGTGGCTGCTCTTATAGAATAAAATTCAAACTCCTTAGCTGTATGTAGTCAAGGCTTTCATTGAACTGGTTGCCACATAAATGTCTGGCCTTAACTCTTAGTGCTCCTCTTCACACATCTGAAAATCAAATGTGTGAAAAGCCAGAACTGGCAGAACAATAAAAACAGATTTGATTAAAAACTATTGCAATAGGGAGAAAGAGACCTCAGTAAGAATTGGGCCCTGCCCATCCAGGTGGCTCGGTTGGAGCATCATCCTGTGCACCAAAGGGTTTTGGATTCGATCCTTATTCAGGGCAAGTAGGAGAGGTACCCAAGCAATGTTTCTCTCCTGCCCCCGATTCCTCTCTAACATCAATTAGAAAAAAGGCACGAAAACATGTCCTCGGGTGAGGATAAAAACCAACAAAAGAACTGGCCTAATTCTGAATACAGCATGGCCAAGTGGGAATTTATAGCTAAGGAGTAAGGTGGGGGTCAGTGGGTGAAAATTTTCTAAGAGGAAACATTCAGGGGTAAGAGGGGTTTGGGCTAAACTGACCTAATAGGATCCTTGCTGAAGACAGGCCAGGGTGATTAGACGTTGCTATGACGTTGCGATGCTGGAGGATGGGGGACTTGCTAAAGTGGGTGTAGAAGGTTCAGGATCCTGAGTAAGATTTAGTCAAGCAAAGAATTGTGTCACATCAAATAGCAAGGTTATAACACGGCCACATGCACAACTTCCGTTCATGACCATGAGCTTGTTTCCTCAACAGGGTACCCATAGCTTGCTCCAGTTCCTCACATCCAATCAATAAAAATGGAAGTCCAAGAGGGCCTGAGAAACCATTTTCAAACTCCAACTCTGCATACACTTTCAATAGTACCCCTGACAGATGACTATTCATTCTCTATTGTAATATCTTCAGGGAAAAGAGGCTCGTTACACCAGGCAAAAGCAGACAATTCCACTGTTGAGCATTCTGATTGCTGGAAATTAAAATAAAGCTGAATTCTGTCTTGTACGCTTCAGCCTTGCAGTTAGCTTGTGGTTTTGTATTATCTCTGAAATGAGGAGGATGAGCAAGATTCCCAAGGACACCATCAGTCATAGCAAAAGCAATTTTCTAACTACCCCACGCACCCCAAGTTACACCTGTTCTTTGAGATCCAACTCAGTAATTCTGAGAAAGGATATGTGATAAGTTTCCAAGTAAGGGAAAAGCCTGCTTTTATCTGAACATTTCAGCTGACAGAAGTGTAAGCTACTGAGTGCTGATGGAGAAAAACATCTTAATTTTTTTAAAATGTATTTTATTGATTTTTTACAGAGAGGAAGGGAGAGGGATAGAGAGTGAGAAACATCGATAAGCTGCCTCCTGCACACCCCCCACCGGGGATGTGCCCACAACCAAGGCACACGCCCTTGACCAGAATCGAACCTGGGACCCTTCAGTCCACAGGCCGACGTTCTATCCACTGAGCCAAAGCAGCTAGGGCAGTTTTTTTTTTTTTTTTTATGTGGGCTATATTACATATACATATCTTAATATGGTACTTTTTGTTTAATCTTATATCCATGCCTTTGTTTTCATGACAAATACTTTTTTTTTAAATCTTTTATTTGTAAAATATATTTTTAATGATTTCAGAGAGGAAAGGAGAGAGAGAGAGAACATCAATGGTGAGAGAGTCATGTATCGGCTGCCTCTTGCACATCCCCTACTGGGGATCAAGCCCACAACCCCAGCATGTGCCCTTGACCGGAATTGAACCCAGGACTTTTCCACTGAGCCAAACCCGTCAGGTAACCCAGGACTTTTCAATAAGCAGGCCCACGCTCTATCCACTGAGCCAAACTGGCTAGGGCTTAATGAATTGTGTGAGGGTTTTTTAAAATTAAATTAAATGATTGTTTTTTTAAAACTATCCAAAGATATTTTCTTTCTTTTAAATTGTTTATAGAGTTTAAATTTTTTCTACTTAAAAAAAAAAGAAAGTTCAGTCAGGTGCACTATTTTAAATATGTCAGCAAAGAACTGAAGATTTTGAAATGAATAAAAAATTATATGGACTGAGTCTAGGCAAGAAGGGACCCGAGGGGCAGGTGGAAAAAAATATATAGACTATTTTCTACATACAAAGAGAAATATGGTCAGAGAGTGGTTTCTCCAGGAATGATAAAGGATTCTTATATTCCTCCATAGGCATATTTTTTTATTGTGTATTCTCTGCTTTGGTTGCTGACACCAACTTGTTAGTCAGCCACGCCAGAAACCTGGGAATTGTTCTGGATGCATTGTTTCTCCATCTCTCACCTATACAGCTTGTCTGTCAATATACTGTCTTGCCCATTCCTGTGACTTATGCTTTGGCCTAGGCCATCCTTAACTCCATTCAGGACTTGGACACCAGCATGAGGGTAGGTCTTTTTGTTTCTAAAGTCTTCTCCAATCCATTCTTCATACCTATGCAGGATGACAGCACCTCAAAACCTTTCAGTGGCCCCTCCTCATCCCCTAGGTCAAAGTTCATATTCTTTGTCATGACACAGGGCTTTTCATTTCCTAGCCCTGCCTACTTTCCCATCCTACCTCCTTGGACCCTTCTCATTCCAAATTCCTCACGTATTTTACGCTGGAGTGATGCAGTGACGGGAACAAATATTGTTGCGTACTTCTGTGCCTTTACACATACTATTTTTTTTCTGAATGCCCTCTCCTCTTTGTTCACCTGACAACCTTTCAATGCACTAACTGAGCCACTTCAGCTGGGATGCAGGATAATTTTTAAAAATTTAAAAATGTCTGCCTCATGGATATGTCCAGTACAGGAAACAGTGCACTTATGTCCTTGATGTTAATTGGTGTAGTTGATTTGGTTAGACAGGAAAAACCTGTGGGCTGTGGCTCAGAGAACATAGTATGTTAAAGGCAGGGCTGATTGATCCGCAGGGAAGATGGTTTGGGGGGTCTCAGAGGGGCTGATCAGAAGGGAGATGAGCGTGTAACTAAGTCTTTGGAGTACACATATGGCCCTGTGTTGAGATGGTGGATCTTGGAGGAGTCCGCAGCTCAACCCTGGCCTGGAGCCCTTTTAACCCCCAGACACGACACCCACTTGCCTGCCACACCCGGTCTGTGGACTCAGGATGGGCCCCATAGGAGGGAGCCTGTATTTGGGTGCCCCTGGGAGCAGGCTATGAGCAACTCATTGGGAAAACCGTGGTGTCAGCTCCTCTGGCTCTGTCCAAACCCTGCCACAGACTGTGGCACCTGAACTTGGGGATTGAGCCACAACCCAGGCATGTGCCCTTGACTGGATTCGAACCCGTGACCCTTATGTCTGCAGGCTGATGCTCTAGCCACTGAGCCGATTGGGCTAGGGCATCCCATGGTGTCTTTCTAGACAGAACTAACAGCCCTCAAATAATTTTGTTTTTTTTAATCCTCACCCAAGGATATTTTTCTATTGATTTTTAGAGAGAGTGGAAGAGGGAGGGAAAGACAGAGAAATATCAATGAGAGAGAAACACATGGATCGGTTGCCTCCTGCACAAGCCCCAATCAGGACCCGGACAAGGGAGGAGCCTGCAATGGAGGTACATGCCCTTGACAGGAATCGAACCCAGGACCCTTTGGTCAGCAGGCCGATGCTCTATCCACTGAGCCAAACCAGCTAGGGCCCTGAAATAATTTTTAAAGAGTGTTTACAAACTCTTAAGACTAATATCCCATTTATTATAAGAGCAATTTTGAGTTTAGATATATTTTTGAACTACCATAAAATATCTTCTGTCTTTAACATTCTCTAAATTTTCTCAAAAGATGGATTCCACAGTTACAGAATATGATTCAAGCCTCTTATTTGTTTTTATTTGTATGTTTTTTCTTTTTGGTAAAAAATAGTATTTATTGCATACACCAAGCATACCATACTTTTTTGGTGATTTAAAAAATTGTGGTAAAATATACATAAATTTTACCATTTTAAGTATATAATTTAGTGGCACCAAGTACATTCATAATGTTGGAGTCTTTTTGAAACATCAAACTTACAAGGTTTTCCTGGATTAAGAGTTTGAATAACTTTATATGCCTGATGTAGGATGCCTCCCATTTTATAACAATTACTAAAGGCCTGGTACACGAAATTTGTGCACGAGGGGCGGGTGGGGGGGGGGGTTGCCCTCAGCCCAGCCTGCACCTTCTCCAATCCGGGATCCCTCGGGGGATGTCCGACTGTTGGACATCGGGCCTAAACCGGCAGTCGGACATCCCTCTCACAATCCTGGACCACTGGCTCCTTATTGCTCACCTGCCTGCCTGCCTGGTCGCCCCTAACTGCCCCCCCCTTGCTGGCCTGATTGCCCCTAACTGCCCCCCCGCCGCCCTGGTCACCCCTTACTTTTCCTCCTGCTGGCCTGATGTCCTCCAACTGTCCCCCTGTCGGCCTAGTCGCCCCTCACTGCCCCCTCTGCCAGCCTAATCATCCCCAACTGCCCCCCCCCCCCCGCTGGCCTGATTGCCCCCAACTACATCCCCCCGCCTGCCAGCCTAGTTGCCTCCAACTGTCCCCCCTGCGGACCTGGTCGTCCCCAACTGCACCCCCGCTGGCTTAGTTGCCCCTAACTGCCCCCCCACACTGGCCTGGTCACCTCTTACTGCCCCCCCCTGCTGGCCTGGTTGCCCCCAACTGCCCCCCCGAGTCTGGTCACTCCAACTCCCCCCCCCGCCACCGGCCTGGTCGCCCCTCATGGCCCCACCACTGGCCTGGTCGCCCCACACAGCCTGTTTGTTCAGTCATTCGGTTGTCCCTCACTAACCCCCCTGCAGGCCTGGTCATAGGCAGCCATCTTGTGAGGGTGTGACAGTCAATTTGCATATTACCTCTTTATTATATAGAATAGGATAAGGCCCCTCTCTGGTGCAGAGATTCTAAATGATAATAACCTGGTATAGCTCTGGCCGGTTGGCTCAGTTGGTTGAGCATCGTTGTGTGCACCCGAAGGGTTGCTGGTTTGATTCCCAGTCAGGACACATGCCTGGGTTGCATGCTCTATTGTTGGTAGGGGACAGCTGATTGATGTTTTGCTCTCACATCAATGTTTCTCTTTCTCTTCCTCTCTCTAAAAATCAATAAAAATGAATATTTTAATTTTAAAAAGCAGCCTACCATAACATATATACTATCCTAATATATAAAAATCCTGGGTCCATCATGACTGGAGGCTTGACCAACCAGAAGTAGTCCTGCAGTCAGCACTGGGTTGCCGTGGTGACCCAGCACTGACTGCTGAGGGGGCTGTGAATCAGGCCTGGAGAGAGGCCTGAAGAGAGAAGTAGGGTCTGATCCGTAGCCTCTGTGGCAGCTGTTGATCAGCACTTGCGTCTCTCTCTCTCTCTCTCTGGGCCTGGGCAGCAGTCGCACCTCCATTTCTCTCCAGGCCTCCACCGGGGCTGCTGATCAGCCCTGTCTTTCTGATCAGGCCCTATTGATAGGCCCAGAGATGCTGACTGGCATAGAAACTGACCAATCAGAACCAAATTGGCCATCAGAGGAGGGCAGTTGGGGGCAAGATCAGGCTGGCAGGGGAGGGCAGTTAGGAGTGATCAAGCAGGCAGGGAAAGGCAGTTGGGGGCAACCAGGCTTGCAGGGGAGGGCAGTTGGGGGTGATCAGACAGGCAGGGGAGGGCAATTGGGGGTGAGATCAGGCCAGCAGGGGAGGGCAGTTGGGGGCAATCTGGCTGGCAGGGGAGCAGTTAGGTGTTAACCTTTTGCACTCGGATGTCAAGTGTGACTCAACACGGTTAGCATAGGTAGCAGCTCGAGAAAAAAGCAAGTGCAAAGGGTTAATCAGGCTGGCAGGGGAATAGTTAGGGGCAATCAGGCAGGGAGGCAGGCAAGTGGTTAGGAGCCAGCAGTCCTGGATTATGAGAGGGATGTCCCTGGGATCAGGCCTAAATCGGCAGTAGGACATCCCCCAAGGGTCCCAGATTGGAGAGGGTACAGGCTGAGCTGAGGACACCCCCCCAGTGCACACATTTTGTGCACTGGGCCTCTAGTATATGAGATAAAATCCTAACAGTGTGTGTGGCTAGCATGGCTCAGTGGCTGAGCCTATGAACCTGGAGGTCACAGTTTGATTCCGGTCAGGGCACATTCCCGGGTTGTGGGCTTGATCCCCAGTATGGGGCATGCAGGAGACGGACAGCCAATCAGTGATTCCCATTATTGATATTTCTCTCTCTCTCTCTCTCTCTCTCTCTCTCTCTCTCTCTCTCTCTCTCCCTTCTTTGAAATCAACAAAAATATTTGTATATATTTAAAATCCTAATTGTGTCCCTGACCGGTTTGGCTCAGTGGATAGAGCATCAGCCTGTGGACTGAAGGGTCCCAGGTTCGATTCCAGTCAAGGGCATGTACCTTGTTTGTGGGCACATCCCCAGTAGGGAGTGTGCAGGAGGCAGCTTATCGATGTTTCTAACTCTCTATCCCTCTCCCGTCCTCTCTGTAAGAAATCAATAAAATATATATTTAAAAATTAAAAATAAAATCCTAATTGTGCTTGCAGGCTCTTTCAGTGTTTCCCTGTATATCAGTGACTAGCAGCCCATTTGCATGAAGATTCGTGCAATAGACCTTCATCCACCTGGCTGCCTGCACCAGTTTTCTGCTGGCACCGGGGACCCAGGCCTTGGCTGTGGCCACCGCCTTCTGCCTTCTTTCTGGGTCGGGGCTTGGCCCCGGGTGGCGGCCTTGGGCTCAGCTGCACCCCAGTGTCCCTGCAACGGTTTCCTGGTGGGCATGGCTGGTGGGTGTAGCGAAGGTACGGTCAATTTGCATATTACTCTATTATTAGGTAGGATTCCCAACGTGGGGCACACACCCCACAGTGGGACAATTTGATTTTTAAGGAGGGCAATTTCAGAATGAGTTATTAACTGAATTTTTTGTCTTTCTTATGGTTCTAAGGGCCTCATATACCATATATAAATATGTACTATGACATATTTATGCATTTCAGTTCTCTATTGTATGTTTTGAAACTTTATTTGCTATTTTTTCATATCACTTCATATTATTACTAGTGGCCCAGTGCATGGATTCATGCACATTGAAAGGAAATTAATTAGAAGAAATATTTTAATATCGCTGTTCGCCCTTTCTCTATAATAGAAGTGTCAGAGATGAGAGAAAATTAGTAAAGTGTATATGAAAATATATAAATTGATTAATAAACAGTAACAACATGATATAAAGACAACAAAAACATGATATAAAAACATTGATAAAAACAATGACCAATAAATTGATTAAACTTATTCTAATATTTGCCTGTATACCACATTAAGAGTAAAAAAACTTTCAGAGTGCTTGACTAATTTCCCTTGTGATTTCCCTAACCATTCTGCTATAAGCAGAATCCTCTGATCTCATTTTAAAAATATATATATTTTGATTTTTTTTACAGAGAGGAAGAGAGAGAGATAGAGAATTAGAAACATCGATGAGAGAGAAACATCGATCAGCTGCCTCCAGCACACTCCCTACTGGGGAAGTGCCCTCAACCAAGGTATATGCCCTTGACTGGAATTGCACCTGGGATCCTTCAGTCTGCAGGCCAACACTATCCACTGAGCCAAACTGGTTAGGGCTCATATTTGTTTTAACAGACAACTGTCTGAAACATCCCCAAATACTTACAGTACTTTAAACTTGTTTGTACTATGGCCGATTGCATATAGTTGGTCTTCAGACATATTCTGTCGACAAGGAATGCTTTCTTTCAGCTTCAGAATGTCAACAAAAACAACCAAATTCACGATAGACAATGACAGATCAAAACACACATGTGCGATTGGTGCCAGCGAGAGCTTTATATGCATTGTGCATGCATGAGTCAATGTTTATTTTTAATTTGCCAGTGCACATCATATGTACTGTTTGGTTGGTCGGACAGATGGATGGTCGGTCACTTAGCCTTTTATATATATAGATTATTATTTTTTAAAAACAATTTCTTAGTGGTTTCTTCCCCAATACTTCAACTGTCCTTTTGTTCTATTTTTCTCTTTCATGGATGCCATGTTCTTTGGAAGCTTCTTTACACCAATTTAATGGCCTTTTAGGCTTCCTCCATGTGAATAGGAGTTCACTTTTTGAATAATAAGAATTATATGTCAGAGGGGGGGCATCAGGATTTTAGAGATGCTTACGTGGGGCATGGCCAAAAAAAGGTTGGGAACCACAGCTTTAGATGAACTCTCAGGTGCTTGGTAAGATCCCTCCTGAGACAGAAGGTTCTTTCACACTGACCACATGCATAGTGCCTCTAGTGTAGACACTCTGATAATTGATAAGGTTCCTTTGTGTAATGTGGAATGCCTTTTTACACTTTCATAAGGTCATAAGGACACAATCACTGGTTACATTTCCTGACCACAGAGATTAATAACATTTGCCTTTACTAATCACTTCACTAATGGGTGAGAAGATTCGAACTTTGACAAAAGCTTCTCTTATATTGTTTGCATTAGTAAGGCATTTCTCCAGTGTGAACAGCCTGATGTTTGTTGATATCCCTACTCATAAAAGTTTTCTCACACTGAACACATGCACAAGGCCCCTCTCTCTCTCTAATGTGAATGGTTGGTGTGTGATAAAGTTTGAACTTTGCAGAAAGCTTTCCCACATCATTGCATTTATAAAATTTCTCTCCAGTATGGATTCTCTGATGGACAATAAGATTTTATGGCTGGTATAAAGTTTTCCCATAATGAATCCATGTGTGAGATTTCTCCCTAGTATGCACTCTGATGTGTGATCAGATGATTTCTGATAGATTTTCCCATTGTTGTTGCATTGATGAGATTTCTCTCCAGTGTGGAACCTCTGATGTTTGGTGAGATCTATGCTAAAACAAAAGGTTTTCTTATACCAATGACAGGAATAAGGTTTTTCTCCAGTTTGTTTCTGTTGAGAAAGCCATGAGCAATTCCTAAAGGCTTTTCCACACATAGAACACTTATTTTTTTTAATATATTATATTGATTTTTTACAGAGAGGAAAGGAGAGGGATAGAAAGCTAGAAACATCGATGAGAGACAAACATCGACCAGCTGCCTCCTGCACACCCCCTACTGGGGATGTGCCCACAACCAAGGTACATGCCCTTGACCGGAATCGAACCTGGGACCCTTCAGTCCGCGGACTGACGCTCTATCCACTGAGCCAAACCGGTTTCGGCCACACATAGAACACTTATATGGTTTTCACTAGAATGAATTCTATTGATGTATGATGAGGTCAGAGTTCTGCCTTGAGGGTTTTGCACAGTCACTGTACTTAAATGGCTTTTCTCCAGTATGGATTTTCCAATGCTGAGTAAGGGTGGAGCTCCCAGTGAATGCATCCCCACATTCATTACACACAGAGGGGTTCTTTCCAGTATATTTTTCTCACATGCATTACAAGGTGGCACTTCTGATGCCATGTTTCCCCAGTCAAATACATAGGATTTCTACTTACATAGGATTTCTTTACTCTGGGGATTTTCCGATGATTGCCAATGGCTGAGCAACCCAATTACATTTATTACAAGATCTTCTTGTAGAATGTTGACATTTCTGTCATAGGCTTTTTCCCTAATGGGGGGGTTTCCTGGGGATGACTGTTGCACTGATAGAACATAACCTGCATGATGGGATACTTTTTTTCTCTCCTGTGGAATTAAGATTCATCAAATATTCTGTTCATATTTGCTGCTTCACAATCACTCCATGGTGGAATGCTCACCTCATTCTTTTTTTTTTTTAAATAATTTTATTGATTTTTACAGAGAGAAAGGGAGAGAGATAGAGAGTAGAAACATCGATGAGAGAGAAACATCGACCAACTGCCTCCTGCACGCCCCCCACTGGGGATGTAACCAAGGTACGTGCCCTTGACCGGAATCGAATCTGGGACCCCTCAGTCCACAGGCCGACTCTCTATCCACTGAGCCAAACCGGTCCTGGCTCACCTCATTCTTGGTTAGCCACTTTGGTCTAAGTTAATAAATAGAAAAGGCAAATGTCATTAATCTCTGTGGTCAGGAAAAGAAACATTCTACAAAATGTCTAGAATGATCATCATGACTCTTAAGTAGATGAGCAGGTAGCCTGGATGTGTAGGAAAACAGAACTTCATTGAGAATTCTAGTCCACCACTTAATTCCTTGGAAGCCTTGAGTCTGTTTCCTCGTGTGTGAAATAGGGATATTTTAAAAATAGGGATATGGCCAATTTTATGTTATGTATAATTTACAATTTAAAAAATAATTGAAATGTAAAAATATATTGGTTCTCATATTACTTGAAATGTAAAACAATAGGAGTCAAAATTGGTTTATTCATCTTCTAGAATCTTGTTTGAATCATATACTTGAACTATTTTAAGTCATTGTGGATTGACTAAATGGGGCGAATTTAAGCCATTATTTAAAATGATAGAAACAGCTGTTTGCATTTTTTACTGTCATCTCAAGATAGATCAGACCCTCCTGTCTCCGAGTAGCTGAGAGTCTCCACCAAAGAGAATTCCGAGGTGGGCTACAAGGAAAGAGCTGCTGCCCTCTTTAATCCTCACATTTCCAGCACTTCGAGGTTATTCTATAAGAACTTATAAAGTCACGATGTATTTCCTGGGATGCACAAAGCTGCTACCTCATCAACAAATATACATTTTGCTGAAGTAACTAAGATTCCTCAATTCATCAGATGACCATGCTTAGAAAGACAAAGGGGTGGAGGCATTGCTGCCCACTCATACTAGAAGTAGGATTGCCAGATAAGGTACAGGATATCCAGTTAAATTAAAATTTTAGATAAACATTGAATAACATTTTTAGTATAAGAAGTATGTCCCAAATATTGTTTACCTGAAATCCAAATGTAACTGTAAGTCTTGTGCTTTATGAACATAAAGCATCTTGTGTGTCTGTATGGGGGAGGAATGCTCACAAGCATCTTCAGACCAAGCCAACCTCAAATCCCCTGGGAACATGTCCTTTTCAGTCTACCAGGGATCCTCATTCACTCTTTTTACTTTTTTTTTTTTTTAAGTATTCTTTATTGTTGAAAGTATTACATATGTCTCCCTTTTCCCCCTGTTGACACCCCCGTGCCCACCTCTCCTCAGATCTTCAGCACCCTATTGTCTGTGTCCATGCGTTATACATATATGCATACAAGGTCTTTGGTTTATTACCTCCCACCCACCCATCCTCCCTGCCTTCCCTCTGAGATTCCGCACTCTGTTCCTGCTTCGAGTGTCTGGATCCACTCAGTTCATCAGTTTATTTTGTTATTTAGATTCCACATATGCGTGCGACCATGTGATACTTGTCTTTCTCTGACTGACTTATTTCACTTAGCATGATACTCTCCAGGTTTCTCCATGCTGTCTCAAAGGGTAAGAGATTCTTCTTTTTTACTGCTGCATAGTATTCCATGGTATAAATGTACCAGTTTTTTTTTTTTTAATCCACTCATCTACTGATGGGCACTTAGACTGTTTCCAGATCTTAGCTATTTAAATTGTGCTATGAACATAGAGGTACATACAATCTTTCTGATTGGTGCTTTGGGTTTCTTAGGGTATATTCCTAGAAGTGGGATCACTGGGTCAAATGGCAAATCCAATATTAATTTTTTGAGGAAACTCCATACTGTTTTCCATAATGATTGCACCAGTCTGCATTCCCACCAGCGGTATAGTAGGGTTCCCTTTTCTCCACATCCTCATCAGCACTTGTCATTTGTTGATGGTAGCCATTCTGACAGGTGTGAGATGGTACCTCGTTGTCATTTTGCTCTGCATCTCTCAGATGATTAGTAACTTTGAGCATTTTTTCATGTCTCTTAGCCATCTGTATGTCCTCTTTAGAAAAGTGTCTATTTAGGTCCTTCGCCCATTTTTTAATTGAATTGTCTTCCTTTTGTTAAGTTGTATGAGTTCCTTATATATACCCTAGAGGCCCGGTGCACAAATTTGTGCACTAGTGGGGTCCCTTGGCCTGGCCTGCAGGATCGGGCTGAAATCAGCTGACATTGCCTGAGGGGTCCCAGATTGTGAGGGTGCAGGCCAGCCAAAGGGACCCCACTGGTGCACGATCAGGGCCAGGGAGGGGTGCGGGAGGTTGGCCAGCCGGGGAGGGACCACAGGAGGGCTCCAGGGGCGTGTCCGGCCCATCTCACTCAGTCCCGATTGGCCGGACCCCAGCAGCAAGCTAACCTACCAGTTAGAGCATCTGCCCTCTGGTGGTCAGTGCATGTCATAGTGAGCAGTTGGGCAGCCTTAGCATATCATTAGCATATTATGCTTTGATTGGTTGAACAGACCACTGGACACAGCATATTAGGCTTTTTTTATTTTTTTAATATTTTTATTGAGGTATTATATGTGTACATATCTTACTATTACCTCCCACCCCACACCCACACATGCCCTCCCCCCCCAGAGTTTTGCGTCCATTGTTTATGCTTATATGCATGCATACAAGTCCTTCGTTTGATTTCATAACTCCCCCACCTTTCCCAAACTTTCCCCCTGTACATTGAAAGTCTGTTTGATGCTTTACTGTCTCTGTATCTATCTTTTTGTTCACCACTTTATAATGTTCTTTACTATCCCTAAATGAGTGAGATCATGTGGTATTTTTCTTTCATTGACTGGCTTATTTCACTTAGCATAATGTTCTCCAATTCCATCCAGGTTGCTGCAAATGATGAGAATTCCTTCTTTTTTATGGCAGCATAGTATTCCATTGTGTAGATGTACCACAGTTTTCCGATCCAGTCATCTGCTGATGGGCACCTAGGCTGTTTCCAAATCTTAGCTATTGTAAATTGTGCTGCTATGAACATAGTGGTGCATATATCCTTTCTGATTGGTGTTTCTAGTTTCTTCGGATATATTCCCAGGAGTGGGATTACTGGGTCAAATGGGAGTTCCATTTTCAGTTTTTTGAGGAAACTCCATACTGTTCTCCACAGTGGCTGCACCAGTCTGCATTCCCACCAGCAGTGCACGAGGGTTCCTTTTTCTCCGCATCCTCGCCAACACTTGTTGTTTGTTGATTTGTTGATGATAGCCATTCTGACAGGTGTGAGATGGTACCTCATTGTTGTTTTGATTTGCATCTCTCGGATAATAAGTGACTTTGAACATGTTTTCATGTGTCTCTTGGCCTTCCTTCTGTCTTCTTTTGAAAATATTCTGTTTAGGTCTGTTGCCCATTTTTTTATTGGATCATTTATCTTCCTCTTATTAAGTTGCATAAGCTGCCTGTAGATGTTGGAGATTAAACCTTTATCAGTGATAGCATTTGCAAATATGTTTTCCCATGCGGTGGGCTTTCTTGTTGTTTTGTTGATGGTTTCTTTTGCTGTAAAATAGGCTTTTATTATATAGGATATATATTTTTATTTTTAGTTTATTTTTTCTCCCTACCCACCTCAGGATATATAAATATTTTTATTGATTTCAGAGAGGGAGAGAAAAATCAATGAGAATCATTGACTGGCTGCCTCGTGCATGCCCCTTACTGGGGACCGAGCCCAAAACCCGGGCATGTGCCCTTGATTGGAATTGAACCTGGGACCCTTCAGTCTGCAGGCCAACACTCTATCCACTGAGCCAAGCTGGCCAGGGCTCCTTATATATTTTTGATATTAACACTTTATCAGATTTATCATTGCCAAGTATGTTCTCCCATACAGTTGGCTCTTTTTATTTTGTTGCTTTCTTTTGCAGTGCAGAAGCTTTTTATTTTGATGTAGTCCCATTTGTTTATTTTCTCAATTTCCTTTGCACTAGATGTGTCTGTAAATACATTGCTATAAGAGATGTCTGAGATTTTGCTGCCTATTGTTTCTTCTGGGATTTTTATGATTTCATGATTTACATTTAAGTCTTCTATCCATTTTGAGTTTATTCTTGTGTATGGTGTAAGTTGGTGGTCTAGTTTCATTTTTTTTTTACATATCTGTCCAATTTTCCCAGCACCTTTTACCTTTTTTTAAAAAATATATATTTTTATTGATTTCAGAGAGGAATGGAGAGGGAGAGATAGCAACATCAATGATCAGAATCAACTTATCGGCTGCCTTCTGCATGCCCCCTACTGGGGATGGAGCCCACAACCCAGGCATGTGCCCTTGGCCGGAATTGAACCTGGGACCCTTCAGTCGCAGGCCAACACGCTATCCACTGAGCCAAACCAGCTAGGGCACCTTTTACTTTTTTTTCTTTCATTTTAATTTCTTTATTGATTGAGATATTACATATTTTTAAATATATTTTATTGATTTTTTACAGAGAGGAAAGGAGAGTTAGAAACATCGATGAGAGAGAAACATTGATCAGCTACCTCCTGCACACTCCCTACTGGGTATGTGCCCACAACCAAGGCACATGCCCCTGACCAGAATCGAACCTGGGACCCTTGAGTCCTCAGGCCGACGCTCTATCCACTGAGCCCAACCGGTTAGGGCACCTTTTACTTTTTAAAAAACATATATTTTTATTGATTTCAGAGAGGGAGAAACATCAATGATGAGAGATCATTGATTGGCTGCTTCCTGCACACACCCCCACTAGGGATCGAGCCTATAACCTGGGCATGTGCCCTGAACAGGAATTGAACTGTGATCTCTTGGTTCATAGGTTGATGCTCAACCACTGAGCCATGCTGGCTGGGCTGCTGTACTATTTTTTTTTTTAATGTATTTTTATTTATTTCAGAGAGGAAGTGAGAGAGAAACATCAACGATGAGAATCATCAATTGGCTGCCTCCTGCAAGCCCCACACTGGGGATCAAGCCTGCAACTCTGGGCACGTGCCTTTGATCAGAATTGAACCCAGGACCCTTCAGTCCGCAGGCCAATGCTCTATCTGAGCCAAACCAGCTAGGGCTGTAGTGTTTTTACTAGAACAGATCAACATGATCTATGGCTCTTGGCATGCACCTAGTGATCTTCCCATCCTCATCAATAAAGAGGGTCAAAGGTAGTTCACAATTAAGAGGGAAGGAGAATAGAGTATGTTCAATATCTTGACTCCAGGGCCTGATCAACCCTCCTGCTATTTCACAGAGACCTTGATTTTCTGGACATTCTGTGGAACATTATTCTAGTGATGACATCATAATAATCAGATTTGGTGAAAAGGAAGTAGCTATTGTACTGGGTCCTTCAGTAAAACACACATGTACTAGAGCATGGGAGATAAACCTTACAAAGATTCAAGGGTCTTTTATATCAGTTTTTTTTTTAATTTATTTTTTCTTAATGTTTTTATTGATTTTAAAGAGAGAGGGATCGAGAGATAGATGAGAGAAAAACATCGATTGGCTGCTTCCTGCACACCTCCATTGGGGATCGAGCCAAAATATAAGGCATGTGCCCTAATCGGGAATCGAACTGCCGACCTCCTGGTTCATGGTTTGATGTTCAACCACTGAAACACCCTGGCTGGGTTCAGTGAAGTTTTTAAGGGTCCAACTATCTGAGGCATGCTGGGAAATTCTAAGGAACAAATTATTGCATCTTGCCCTCACTACTAAGAAAAAGGCAGTGTTTGAAGAGCCTCCTTGGATTTTGGAGGTAACACATACACTTTCAAGTGTAGCCCAGAGTCACAGAGCCCAAGTGCTGTATGACCGGCAGATTCAGATGGTGTTAGAGGTATCTGTGGTAGGTGAAAAATGTGTAGAGGTCTCGTAAGCCCCAGTAGGAGCTTGCAAGGCTATGCCTTCTACAGCAAAGAACTATTCAGTTTGAAGAGCAGCTCCTGGGATACTACTACCCATTAGACATCAGGTGATCATGTAGCTGGAGCTATTGATCACAGCTCAGTATGCTCAGATTCATTAAATCAGGTGGACACAGTAACAATCCATCATATGGAAGAGATGTCACATTTGTGCATCAGGCATGAGCAGGTCCAGTCACAGGTTATGTAAGCAGGAAGCTCTCACCTGTGTCACCTGCCTCTGCTGAACCGATACCTCCCTCTGCTCATACCTGTGGACTCCTGGAAGGCTCCCTTAGACTTGTTGGTGGAATAAACCTGCGGTCTGTTCCACAGAGGAGTCAGCTCAATGTTAGCATGAATCAAGAAGGCATTGTTGATTCCCTATGTGCTTCCTCAGGAGTGAAATCTGGTGGGCAGAGCTGCAGGCAGGCTATCTGGCACCAACTTTGTTTGGAGGAAGAAGTAGCCTGAGGTAAAGATTCCAGGGCTCTTGGGCTGTGGCAAACAGCTTGTCTAGACAAGGGGCCTGCAAAGAATAAGATTGAAAGCCTGGGGACAAGATATGAGGAAGATTTCAGCTTAAGGACAGATGGACCGAAGGGGGCTGAAACAAAGTATGTAGATCTTTGTGTCATATATCAATGCTCCTCAGAAAGTACCCACTGGTATCAGGAAAATAAGGGGCAGTACAGATAGGGGACCCATTCACCTCTCACCAAAGGAGTATGAGGCAGGTCTTGAGGCTTAGCAGCTCTACCTTCATTTCCTTCATGTGGAGCAGCTCCAGGAACCTACAGGTATCAGCTGCTTCTAATCACTAAATTCTCTGTGGGCCTCCATCATGGTTAATATATAAATAGGAGCGCTCACATTAAAGGTACTGAGTTAGGGTGCTGGCAGGACATCCAGGTCATCAGTAAGCTACTGGAACAGTAAAAACATTTCAGATTTCAAGCACAATTGTTTTTTGTTTTTTTTTAAGTAATGACTCTTAATACATTTGGCTGGTGCATAAAGACTTGCTACCTGTAGTTTAATCTGATCCCAGGGTGGCATACCGGCAGTTTCCAGAGATCAGAACTGGTACTAGACATGACACTTTCTTGTCCCTAATCCTGATATATCAGGTTTGCTGAACACTATGGCTGCTGCAGTAGACAAAAAATATGTTTTAGTAACTAATAGTAAAAGGTGAAAAAAACTCAGAACAACAAAATAAGCAAGTGATAGGAAGAAGGCGTGAAGTAGTTGGTTTCTAGGTAACAGGAAGACTTACCTACTGGCCAAAATACTTTTTATAAGGTAGAGAAGTATCTTAAGAAACCAAAGAGATTTCAGTCAGAAGGAAAAGATGGGATGGGTTGAAGTTAATCAAATTGGGTATTGACGTCTGGAGTTTAGAAGAATGACGCTTCTGAGGGAGAATCAGTTTTTCAAAGACTTTGGCAGAGACAGAGTATACACAACCAAAATGCACAAGAGGCTGACAAAATGTTCCCAGTGATGAAAAAAATGTATTAGTATGTAGGGGAAAAAAAAGCACAGACCAAAATGCAACTATTCTACACACTACTGCAATTTCCTAATATACACATTCATTCACAAGTACTACATATTCTATTTACCCCAAATCCAAATTTCCAAAAAGAGAAACCAGTAGCAAGTTTTTCTCTCTAGAATAGTGTTCAATAAACAACATACCATTTATTATAACAGTCCTGAAGTATTACAAGATGTTATAAATTCTGAATCAGATTATATTGTGTTCAAATGGCTCAATTCTTTACAAATCATAATTCTTTAAGGTATGTTAAAGGTTAAACAGTCATAATGCTTTCTCCATAATTATACTTGATACACATCACTTTAAGTATACAAAAGGCAATGCCGGCATGGTTACTGGGACCTCAAGTGTGGTGAGGGGATCAGCCCGTTAAGCTAACAAGTGAGGAATCCACTAGACTCTCTATAGGCGTCCTCAAACTACGGCCTGCGGGCCACATGCGGGTGTTTTTGCCGTTTTGTTTTTTTGCTTCAAAATAAGATATGTGCAGTGTGCATAGGAATTTGTTCATAGTTTTTTTTAAACTATAGTCCGGCCCTCCAACCGTCTGAGGGACAGTGAACTGGCCCCCTGTTTAAGAAGTTTGAGGATCCCTGCTCTAGGACCTTCCTTCCTACTGTGCCATTGCTCTCACTCCTCCAGGGTCTCTTGATGTTGAGTGAAACAAAAGCTAGCACTTAAGTTTATATTACAATTATCTGACTTCTCCCTAGCATTCATGTTCTAGAGTTACAAAAACGCACATACACAAACACTGAGAGCCTACTTGACAGTTAAAGCACTTCTCCGTCTCCAGTGTGGACTCTCTGATGTTTGGAAAGATTTGACTTACTACAGAAGGTTTTCCCACAATTATTACACCAATAGGGCTTTTCCCCAGTATGGATTCTATGATGTTTATTAAAATTGGAGCTGTGGTTGAAGGCTTTTCCACACTCCTTACATTTATACGGCTTTTCTCCAGTGTGGAGTCTCTGATGAGAACTAAGACCTGCGTGCTGACTAAAGCTCTTTCCACATTCATTACACTGATAAGGTTTCTCTCCAGTGTGTATTCGATAGTGTCGAATGAGGCTGCCTTTACCACTGAAAGCTTTCCCACAATCTTTACACTGATACGGTGCCTCTTCAGTGTGCATGCGCTGATGTTTAAGGAGATCTGAGCTCTGACCGAAGGCTTTTCCACACTTACAGTCATAGGGCCGGTCTACCAAGTGGGTTCTGTAATGAAGGGTAAGGTTTGAGCTGTGGCTGAAGGCTTTCCCACATTTGGTGCATACATAGGGTTTCTCCCCAGTGTGTGTTCTCCGGTGTTTAGTAAGATTTGAGCTATTGCTAAAGGCTTTTCCACACTCAGCACATATGTAACGTCTCTCTCCTGGGGCAGGTTTAGTGGACATTAATTCTCTACCTTTCTTGGAACCTTTGTCTAGAAGAGAGGTTTTTGTTCCTCTTTCTTTTTCAAGGTTTACCCATTGCCTTTCTAACCTGGCCTCAAATTTATTGGCAATAACCATGGGAGTAATATCCTTTTTGAATTCTTCTGCATGAGACTCTTCAGAACTTTTCTGCATATCTGTTGATTCCTCATTCTGGATGTTCGATTTACAATCTGAAACAATAAGTAGAATAAGGACACGTGAGTTATTTCCTGTTCTGAGAAGAAACCGTTAAAGGACAAAGAGAATCATCAGATGACATTGATGGATTTTTAAGGGTGACCAAAAATTGCTCTGAGAGGTCACAATATCACAATTATACAAATAAGTCATCATCAAATCTAGTTTACAATACCAGACTTTCACACAAGCCCCCTACCCTACCAAAAGTTATGATAGTATGAAGAGTACATGGCTTTTTCTGCTAGGAGGAGAACTTCATATATAGAGGGCAATAAGGCAAAGCCAAGCATATAGCAGCAAAGGGAGATGGGAGATGCTTGGGCAGAACGAAACAAGTTAGAAAGATTGCTGAAGGGTCAATCTGATTAAGGAAAATCCTACCTAATAAAATAGTAATATGCAAATTGACCGCACATTTGCTTCGCCCAAGCCATGCCCACCAGCCAATCAGGGTGAGTATGCAAATTACCCAACAAAGATGACAGTTAATTTGCATACACTGAGGGAGGGAGGAGTGAAGACTGAAGACAACTTAGAAGGAAGAGGGAGGAAAAGCGGAAAGCAAGGTGGCTGCCAGAGGGAAAGCCCGGGTGGGGCGGAGCGGGGCAGGCGGCAGCGGCACTCGGGTGCAGGCACGGCAGCCGGAAACGGCGGCCGCAGCAGCCGCTTGCAGGATTCTTCCTGCAAATGGGCTACTAGTAAAAGAATAATTAAGGGAGAAGAGGCTAGCGGCAAACTCAAAAAATCTATATGCTCATAGAAGCTGAATATCCTATATAATAAAGATGTAATATGCAAATGGTTGTTACGCCGTGAAGCGTAATAACTGACTGTGTAACGACCAGATCATGGATCAGCAGGAGGGTGGGGTGGAGAGCTACAGGAGGGGGCAGGGCAGCAAGCTATTGGAGGGGGGGCAGGAGGAGAGCTACTGGAGGGCAGCAGCAAGCTACTGGTGCATGGATTCATGCGCAGGGCTACTAATATATATACATACACACATACACACACACACACACACACACACACACATATATATGGCTAAGTTGACTTGCGCATGCGCCATACATATAAAGCTCTCGCTGGTGCCAATCACATGCATGTGTTTCCATCTGTCATTGTTGATCGTGAATTTGGTTGACACTTCTATTATAGAGAAAGGGCAAATAACTATATTAAAATATTTCTTCTAGTTAATTTCCTTTCAATGTGTACGAATTCGTGCACAGGGCCACTAGTAAAAGCAATAAAAGAGAACATTCAGTCCATTTATAATCATCCTAGTCCCAGATCCTCCTCCTTAATATGTTTTTACTGATTTTTTTAGTGCGAGAGGAAGGGAGAGGGGGAGAGAAACATTGGTTGCCTCCTGCACACCCTCTACTGGGGATTGATCCCACAACCTGGGCATATGCCCTGACTGGGAATCGAACCAGTGAACTCTTGGTATATGGGATGAAGCTTAACCAACTGAGCCACACTAGCCAGGCCTAGATCCTTCTTAATTTAAGTGAAAGTACTTAACTACCACCAGCGTTCAACTCTTATCATTTAATCGATATCAGCTAGGTCTTGTCATTCTTTAATTATAAAGTATTACTGTTGAAATCAGATTAAAGCAGTACATCTTTTAAGAGCATTTCACTAGACAGTCACACTGCTAAAAGTCCACCTAACCATCCACACACATAGAAGTTTCCTCTGAAAAATGGACTCCTCTTTTTTTTTTTTTTTATACATTTTTATTGGTTTCAGAGAGGAAGGGAGAGAAAGAGAGAAAAACAACAATTAGAGAGAATCATTGATTGCCTGCCTCCTGCACACCCCACACAGGGGATTAAGCCCGAAACCCAGGCATGTGCCCCCGACCAGAATCAAACCTGGGATCCTTCAGTCTGTAGGCTGATGCTCTATCCACTGAGCCAAACCGGCTAGGGCAAAATGGGCTCCTCTTAAGCACAGTCATCCCTCCATGGGTACAGAAGCCCCAACTGACAAAGGTACCCACTTCCAGCCCCCTTTTCCTTATCCCTCTGTCTGTCTCCTGACCATCTATTTCCTTCCTCTGTCAGCAGTCACCGTCAGCTGCTTCCAGGCTCACCCCTACTCACTGACGGCAGCAGTGGGAGCTAAAATCTCTCACGCTCCATGAGGAGCAATCATGTGGCTACTCACACAGGCTCTCCTTCAAGTTGCCATGAACTATGTGTAAGAAATAAGTAACTTAAAAGTTAAAAATTTTAAATAGCCCAAGGCAGAAGTTGAATAAATTTATCAGGGACCATTTCTGCATAATCCAAAGCTGATTATAACAGGCTCACTAAATCATTAACAAATGAATTGTTCCTACCTTGATTCTGTCTTAGCTCTGGAGTGAAATCCTGCTCTTCACCAAACTCTTGGATGTACAGGGGTCCCCAAGATTCATATTTGGGACTTGTCTCCACAGTCTGTGTCTGGGTGCTGCTCAGGGATTTCTTTGCTGTTCCTGAAGAGGACATCTTCTCCCGTGCCTGTTTCTTTTCATTCGGAGGAGGTGAAACCTAGACAATTAGGAATGGCTGGGTTTGTCCACAGCTCACTTTAGAACTAAAATGAAAGAAAATCTCAGGAGTGCTATGTAGAATCTCTAGGAAAGAGAAAAGAGAAACACCCCTCATTCAATTCTCAAGGCTAAAGCTAGTGTAGGATAGTAGGAAAAAGAGGAGGAAACATGGTCTAAATCAGTAGAAACTTCCATTTGCCTATTCATATTGTATGGACAAACCATTCCTGCCTGGAATGGCATGCTCCCAATCTCAGAGCATAAAAAATGCCCCCTCACACTCCCTCCTACCTGCTGTCCTGGTTCATCCAGTTCTTGCTCCAGGTCTTCCAGGAGAGTGACGGCCTCTTCAGCACTCTCTGGACAGTGCTCCTGCACCCAGGCCTGCAGCTCCTGGGGCAGGATGGTCAGGAACTGCTCCAGCACCAGCAGCTCCAGGATCTGCTCCTTGGTGTGGATCTCGGGCCGCAGCCACTCACAGCAGAGCACCCGGAGCTGGCTGAGTGCCTCCCGCGGTCCGGGTGTGTCATGGTATCCAAACTGCCTGAAGCGCTGGCGGAACATCTCCAGGCTCGGAAAGCATTTCTCTTTCTCCTCCTCCTCCACTTTCACAATTACAGGCCCCACCTGCTCCTGTAGAGGCCTAGGGCCCAGACCTGCGGCCACGCCCAGTACCTTGGTCATCATATAGACTCCAGAAACAGCCTCACTAAAGATGGGCTCTTTGTAGAAGGAATATTAGTTCCTTTAGATTTCTGGTTCTTCAGGACTACAGGCTCAACCTAAGAAAATATGGTTACCATAAAATTACCAAAATAAGTATTTTTAAATTTGGGTCTTACAGTTACACTTTTAGCACAAGAAATTGTAAAAATTATGGCCACTATAATACTACCATGTAAAAATTACTGTTCAAATCTCTCTGGAGGTAGCTCAGAATATCTTACTTTGATTTTACTTTCAAAAGAGCACACTGAGGCCCAGCTGGTGTGGCTCAGTGCAAGGTTCGATTCCCGGTCAGGGCACATGCTTGATCCACAGTAGGGGGTGTGCATGGCTGTGGGCTTGATCCACAGTAGGGGCGAGCAGGAGGCAACCAACTGATGTCTGTCTGTCTCTCTCTCTCAAAAAAAGAATATTCCAAGTGAAGATTAACACCCTCCCCCCAAAAAAGCACTAGGCATAATTTAAAAATTAAACTAACATTAATTGTGCTCTGAAAACTTTTTTAGACTCTTAGAACTCCTGAGGTTTTAACAGGCTATTGCTGGCCAGCAAATGTACATTTATGTTATAGCTTTAAATTAGGTGTTTAGATTCACACATCTAGTGAATACATATTAAAAACATGTATTTTATATATAACTGTTCCCCTTCATTTATTTTTGTGATCAATTTTTGCAATATAAAAAAAATGTGAAATGGGATTCTGGCAATAGAACCTCAATATGTAACCT
Organism: Eptesicus fuscus; assembly: GCF_027574615.1. Taxonomy (NCBI): domain Eukaryota; kingdom Metazoa; phylum Chordata; class Mammalia; order Chiroptera; family Vespertilionidae; genus Eptesicus; species Eptesicus fuscus. Next base: position 33,733,809 of record NC_072476.1, read on the forward strand.
TGCTTTTAGGAAAAATTCAATAATTATCAGAATTCTAGGGATGCTAATACTTGGACTCGCCTCCGCTGTACCATGCGGAAGCATTCTATGAGATGCCAACAGGCGTCCTGACAGGATGAACCATAATCAGCACCATCCCCTCCCTAACGCTGTCCTACACACCCAATTCGCTGCTGGAGCTCCCCAGTTCAGGATTACTTGAGCCAGGGAAGAAGCATTGACACCAGTCTCCTAAAATAACGGCTCTGGCACCAAAGACGACAGAGGTAGCAGTGCTGGGAGCATTTCTTAGGTATGCTTAAAAGTCGACTTCAATGTTGGAATAAGTACATAATTGGTTACAAAACTTCACACTCCAGCCAGAGGAGGGCAGTCCAACAACAGGCAAGACATCAGAACCTGTTTGGGCCACCAGCCTGTCCAACGTCATCTCAAGCTTAACATGCCCAAAACTGCACTTCCCATCTTTCCCCCAAAGCTGCTCATCTCGGTTAATGGCAGCTCTACTTCTGTTTTCATGGACCAAAAACAGGGTCATCCCTGATCCCTCTCTTGTTTACATTCTACATATAATTCATAAGTAAATCCTGTTAGCTCTACATCCAGGAGATACAGAGTTCAACCTTCTACCCTGCCATCCCAGTCCATCACCAGCAGCCTCCTAATTGCTTCCACTCTTCCCTCAGTCCATTCTCAACACAGCAGCCAGAGATCTCCTGTTAAGTCAGATCACACCATTCCTGTTTACACCTCTCAAGGCTTTGTGTCACCCCGAGTAAAAGCCAAAGGCATCATAACGGCCAAGAAGGCCTCCCTGTTGTCTCTGATCTTATCTTGTACTTCTCTGTTCATTCTACCCCAGGCAGTTGTTTCCCGGGACTTGTGCGGCACACTCCCACTGAGAGCCTTTGTCCAGGCTGCTCCCTTTAACACTTCCTGCAGATTACATGCTTCTTCCAGATTATGCATGCTTGACCCCCTGACCACCCTGTTTTATTTATTTAAAAATTTTTTTTTATTGACTTGAGAGAAGAATGGAGAGGTAGAAACATCAATAATGAGAATCATTGATGGCTGCCTTCTACATCCTACACTGGGGATCAAGCCCGCAACCTGGGCATGTGCCCTGACCGGAAATAGAACCGTGACCTCCTGGTTCATAGGTCGATGCTCAATCACTGAGCCACACCAGCTGGCATGACCACTATGTTTTAAACTGCACACTACCCTCCCTTACCTCAAAACTCCTTATCCTCCTATTTTTTTCCTCCATATCACTTACCACCATACAAATGCTATATATTTTACTTTTATTTTTAAACTGTCTCCATCCTTGAAAATCAACTCTTCATCTATTTTGTTCACTGCTATATTTCAAACATCTAAAATATACCTAGTACTTTGCAGGTACTCAAGTATCTGTGGAAAGAATGCAATGCATGGATCTTCGGGTCTACTTTTAAGGAGTAAAAACTGTAAAATTGTGTTTAAAAACATCAATACAAATTTAAATTTAAAAAATATGGCAGTAAGAATTCATGCTTAGTGTAATATAGACAGAGGTTGATACAGAATTAGATAATGTGTGTACATGGGTTACTACGGAGACTTATTTTCTAGCTCCGTCTGCTGTGAAGGTCCAGAAGCAGTAACATCCTGGTAGGAATAAGCATACCCAGTGCCCAAAGCTTGGTCTCTAAATACCATTCTCCAATAAAAGGAACTAGAGATGGAGAAATGGTTGATTCTAGGTTGGGGAATATACAAGCTGAGCCTGGAGCCATCTTGTAATGCCAGGAAGTATTAAACAACCACAGTGAGGCATGTTAAAGGAACACAAAAGCCAACATATAAAAGCTCCCAGTAGTCACAGCTGAAACAATTTGAGCAACAAAATAAATGGTGTAGTACTAGATTATAACCATAAGTTTAATATAAATATCCGTAAGCCCATACTGATGTTAAAAAGGTTGAATGAATAAATAGAGAAGACAAATCTCCCATACAGAATTATCCCAAAAAATTTATGTAGACACTCCACTCAAGAAGGCAGAGCTCCAACCTCTTGAAAATAGGCTATACTGACTGACTTGCTGGGGGAAATAACTACAGTGAAGAAACCTGACAAACACTACCTCAGCCAGTTGATCAAAATTACCATCATATAGGTAGTGTGCTGCATGAGAGGCAAGATTTTTGCAAACACCACAGCGTCTCTGGCCCAATGAGTGGAGATTGATAGTAATTCTTGCTACAAGTATGAGTTGAATGTGTGAGAGTTTTAAGGATATGAAAACATTTGAAAAATGGTCTGTTTTCTGCTTTCTCCGAATTTCCTGCTTTACTTGGGCCTCTCAGGCATTACTCAGCCTTTCTGTTTTCAGACCAGCTTGATGAATCCTGCTGTAAGACCCTTAAAAGATGGGCTGCATATGGTTCAAGTTGGTCTGGTTTGTCACTGGTCTCAAAACCCTGAGTCACCTAAAGGTTTTTAATTAAATAACCAGTGTCCTGGCAGTGATCTCGGGGTATTTAATTTTGTTGCCTAGGATAGAGGCTTGACAGCAGTACTTTTGTAAAATCTCAACCAATCAAGGTTGAGAGCTACTGATAAATAGAACAATCAATCTTCCTTATTATAAACACGTATACTAAGCCATGTCTGTTCTCTTGGAACCAAGAACCTAGATGATGTGGTTTGGGTTAGGTGGAATGGGAGGTACACGCTGTTTGGGGTTGACCACGTGTCACTTTTATATTTCAATGATTTCAGAGAGGAAGGGAGAGAACTAGAAACATCAATGATGAGAGAGAATAATTTATCAGCTTCCTCCTGCACGCCCCATACTGGGGATCAAGCCTGCAAAACCCGGGCATGTGCCCTGACTGGGAATTGAACCAGGACCTCCTGGTTCAGGGAGATGGTCAAGCACGGAACCCCATTGGCCAGGCCCAAGTGTCACTTTCTAATATCCTGGCATTCTTGCAGAAAAAAAAAAAAATTAACATCGTCATGGTCTCTATGTATCTACACACACACACACACACACACACACACACACACAGTGGAATACCACTCAACCATAAAAAATGAAATACTGCCATCTTTAACAACATGCCTGGAGCTTGAGCAAATTATGATAAGTGAATTAAGTCAGCTAGAAAAGGACAAGACCTATATAACCTCACTCACACGTAGAATTAAAAAAAAAAAGTAACAAATGAACAAACAAAGCAAAACAAAAGAAACCACAAACTCAGAGATCCAGACATCATAATGGTAGTTACCAGAAGGGAAGAGCAATCGGTAAAGGGGGTCAAAATATGTGGTAACGAATGGGAAACAGACTTTTGGTGTGGGGAGCATGAAGTAGACATCGAACTATCTCATGCTGCACACCTGAAATTTATGTTACTAACCAATGCTACCTCAGTAAAAACACTTAAATATCATCAGTGATATGTGCCTTGATATGAGAAGAGCACTTTACTTCTGTGGTCTTCCTCCTCAAAACCCATAAACACAGCCTAATCATAAGAAACACATCAGACAAACCAAATTGAGGGACATTCTACAGAAACAACTGACCAGTAGTCCTCAAAACTGTCAAGTTAATAAAAAAAACAAGGAAAGACTGAGAAACTGTCACTGACTGAAGGACACTAAGCAGACATGACGATTAATGTAATGTGGTATCGTAGTTGGGATCCTGGAACAGAAAAAGGGCATTAGGGAAAAACTAGTAAAAGTCAAAGTGTGAAGCTTAGTTAATTGTAATGCACCAATGTTGTTTCCTATAGTTGTGGCAAATGTACACAGTAAAGTAAGATGTTAACAAGGGAAATTGGTGAGAGGTAGATGGGGACTCACTGTGTTATCTTTGAACTCTTCTATAAATCTAAAACTACCCTAAAATTATTTAAACACAAAATATGGGGTGTTGGGGCAAACAAGCAGCTTTAGTAAATGCTGTTCTATTATGGACTGGTAAAGAGAAATATGGTTGTTAACTTCAATACTTACTATGCTGAAGCAGACCATTCTTAAGAGTCAATAAAACATTTAAAAAGTTGTGAAGCCTTTTCCTTTTAGGATTTTTTTAAACAATGTTTTTATTGATTTTAGAGAGAGAGGAAGGGAGAGGGATAGAGAACACTGATGAGAGAGAAACAGATTGGCCGCCTCCTGCACACCCCCCATTGGGGATCGAGTCCACAATCGGTATGTGCCCTGACTAGGAATCCAACAGAGAACCTCTGGGTTCACGGATGGATGCTCAACCAGAGCCACTCTCAGCTGGGCAAGGATTTTCTTTTTTTAAATCCTCATCCAAGGATATTTTTCCATTGATTTTTAGAGAGATGGAAAGACAGAGAGAAATATCAATGTGAAAGAAACACACCGATTGGTTGCCTCCTGCACTTGCCTCGACCAGGGACCTTTTGGTCTCTGCAGGCCGATGCTCTATCCACTGAACAAAACAGGATAGGGCAGATTTTTTTTTTAAAAAAAACAAAAAAAAAAAAAACACCTGCCTTGTCTCTAGGAGCAGCAACAGTTAATTTCTGACTCTCTTCCAGTAACTATCAGAACATTGGCCTAATGAAATAGTTCCTAGCAGATCTATTTCAAACATAACACGAAGCCTTTTTAAAATTTTATCAAATAGTTGGCAACATTACAATATTCTTTCGTCCCTTGAAATCACACAGTCCATTTTCCAGTTTGGCAATTCTATCTCCACAGGCTCAAGGGCCATCTGCAGAGGTTCAAAACACAAATCTGTTAATATCACCCAGCTATTTAAAACTACTGAACTTTTCGCATGGTAAACAAATGCCTAGCTGGCCTCTGCCTCCCCTTTCAGTCATCACTTCCCTTCTCATTCCCGATGCTCCCTCAATGCCCAATTCTATGGCAGGCTTCTATTCGTCTTTCAAGTCTTAGCTCAGTAACTAATCCATGAAAAGATGCTCAACCTTAGTTATAATAAAATATGCTCCCACCTGAACAAAGACCAACGAGATATTCACTCCCTTGGGTCAGGCCTTCTAAAGAGGTTCCATTTCTCAGAGAAGGCCCGCAACCCCCTGGGGCGTGTTTCGTCCATTAGCCCTGGGTTCGGGCCTCCCTTTGAGGGCTCTGGGCCGGGGAGGGGGTGGGGGACTGGCAGCCCCTGCTCTGCCCAAAGAGCGCACAAAAACGGCCCTGAAACCGCGATACAGTTTCATTTGTTAGAACCCGGGAGGAGGAAAGGCTTTCTAGGGAGCCAGCGTCTCCAGGGCTGGGCAGGGGCCAGGGCTCCTCCCCACAGCCCTTCCCGGACCCGCCTGGGACTCCGCGGGGGCCACAGCCGGACGCCCACGCCTCCCTCTCCTCATCCTCCCGACCAGGGCGCCCTCCTCCGCCCGCCGAGCTAACCGGGGACCGGGAGGCTCACCGTGAGTCAGAGCCGCTGTTGGCGCTGGGACGCCTAGACGCGCACCACGGCAGGCGCAGCCGGAAGTACGTCACAGCCCGTCCGCGGACAGGTTTGCGCGGTCGCAGTGGCCCCTCTAGGAACTCGGGAGAATCTCGGCAGCTCGGTAGATGGAGGCACCTCCAACGTGAACCGGAAGGGATCTTGTCTCTCCGTCCCCGTTCGTTTTTTACTAAAAAAAAAGTTCCGACCTAAACGCGGCGGCTTCGGCCAGAAAGGAGCACATCGGCACTGTGCGGTCCGAACACCATACCTTTCGACTTAAGAGCATCTGGAGAAACTGTTCTTTTTATTTTTTGGAGAAACTGTTCTTAACTTTGGTAGAAAGAAGGGGAGAATGAGGGGCAAAACAGTCTTAGCTTTCCAATATGTGAGGTGTTGTCATTTGAAAAAGAAGTTTGCATTATGGACCCTAGAAGACCAATGAATGGAACTGATAGAAAAGGTCAATGCAAGGAAGGCCTTTCTTAAGAAAGAGTTGCTCAGAAACGGCCGCTTCCTCCGGTGTTCTCATTAGAGCGTCCGCCCCTGCACTGAAGGGTCGTGGGTTGGGTTCCTGGTGAAGGGCACATACCTAGGCTGCACGTTCCATTCTAGGCCCCAGTCGGGGTGCATGCGGGAGGCAACCAATGGAAATCTATGTCCCCGAAACAAACAAAAGTGGCCTCCTCCTGTATCACCTTGTGCTGTTTTGAAGAATTAGGAGAGCCCTGGGGATGGGAAGGACAGGGGGTTCGCAGAATGAATTTTTGGGGTTAGACAATCTTTAACATCTTCCTACAGCTTGTCTTAGACTTCTAGTAGTTTTTCCCTTTAAAACAGGGAAACTTTTTACAACACTCCTTCGCCATTACCACTCCCTCCACACACCTCCTTTGGGTACTTACTATGGGCCAGGTACTGTGTTAAGGTCTTGGTTTCAGTTTTTTATTGCTGCATAAAACACTACCCCCAAACTTAGTGCCTTAACACAGCATTTATCATTTATTACATGATCTCACAAATCTGTGGATTGGCTGGATTGTTCTGCTTCCGGTGGTATCAGCTGAGGGGCTGGGATGGCTGGCAATTGGTGCTGGTCCACAGACTGGAAGCCCAGCTGCGATGCTGGCCTGGGGCCTCCATGTTCCTCCATGTCAGTCTGTCTGTGGGCATGGCTGCTTGGGCTTCCTCCGAATGATGATTAGATTCCCCAAGAGGAGCATTTTACTAGGTGTACCCGTTAATAATGCGGATTATCCTCCCATAAATGGGGTTCCACATAGGTTGATATACATATATGCGATTTGATATGTGTGCTATTTTGTTGTATTGACAAGCTTCAAAACTTCCTATGTCAAATTTTCTGAAGGTGTTAATATCATAGATATTTTTATGTTTAAAAGTGTCAAATTTCATGCCAAAAAAAGCATTTGGGGGAAGTTTTAAATCATTATTTTGAAGAAAAGTGCTAGCGATGGACATTACTTTGAATAAAGCACTTTTGATGTTTCTCTTGAAATTATCACAAAATCCGAACTAACCGGTCAATGATTAATCTGAATTATTAACTGGTTAATGATTATTCCGCATTAACATTTTTAAGCGTAAAAATACCTATGACGTTAACACCTTCAGAAAATTTGACATATGAAGTTTGGAAGCTTGTTGTCAATACAACAAAATAGCATCCATATCAAAGCACATACATATCAACATATGTGGAACCCCATCTATTGAAAAAAATCCGCATCATTAACCGGTACACCTAGTAAGAGGTCAAGGTGGAACTTGTAGATGTTTAGGGCCCAGCCTTGGAAGTTAAATAGCATCATTTTCACTACATTCTGTTGTTAAAACAGGTCACTGGGTCAGACTCAAGAAAACAGATTCTATCTCTTGGTTACACTGCAAGAGTATGTGGGATGGGAGATAATGTGACTGACTATCTTTGGAAACAATCTACTACACACATTTATCTTCATTATATTAATCTTTGAAATACTGTAATTCTGAGAATACTTACCCCTGTGAAATAGTAAAATTTCTACTTTATAGATCAAGAAACTTGGGCTTAGAAAGGTAAGTAACTTTTCCAGTGTCATACAATGGATATGTGGGAAAGTCAAGATTCAGACTTGTCTCTCTTTCTCCAACGCCTATGCTTTTTTTTTTTTTTTAATCCTCACCCGAGAATATTTTTCCATTGAATTTTTTAGAGAGTGGAAGAGAGAGGGAAAGACAGAGAAATATCGATGTGGGAGAAACACATCGATTTGTTGTGCCCCGACCCGGCCTGGGCGGAGAAGGAGCCTGCAGGCCCTGGGGAGGAGCCTGCAACCAAGGTGTGTGCCCTTGACCAGGCTCCAACCCAGGACCCTTTGGTCCGCAGTCTAATGCTCTATCCACTGAGCCAAACCAGCTAAGGCCCAAAGCCCATGTTTTTAAGCTCTATAATTCCTCTGCATTGGCTGGAAAAAGAATAAATGGTTAAAGGGGACAAAATCACTAGGACTGAGGGGGAAACCAGGAAGCCTGTATCTGTTCTATTAGCCACACATGTGTTGATGATTTGGTAGCACTCTAACCAGTCACTTAGTCAAAGGATCTTTGCCTACTCATGTAACCAGTGAGTTGTGATGCAGGGGCTTGAAGAAGGGGCCTAGAGTTGCAAAATATTCATACCAAAGGAAACCTTAAGGACAATCTGGTAAAGCTCTTGTTTGTAGACGAAGAAGCCAATGCTTGGAGAAGTCAGATCCAAGGCACACTAGTTAGCTAACTAGTAGCAAAGCTTAGAGTAGAATTCAGATTCTCTAATTCAATGTTGTGTCATTACTATGTCTCAACAGATTTTTAAAGCTATCATCTATCCAAATCATATGGTATTAAAACAAGTTAACCTAGAATGGTCCATTATTTTCTTCCATTAATATAACCATGACCATATGAACAGACCACAAGGGAACAAAGGAAAAGCTAGTCACATTGCTGGTGGTTCACTGTGAGGTGTCACCTGAATTTCCTCTTTAGAATGGTTTTGATTTCCAGGAACCTCATACTCTTCCAATGAATTCATTCAACAAACACCAAGAACCTACAATGTGTCAGACATTGTGTTAAGGCACAAGGGTAAATGAAAAATACACACAGCCCTAGCTGGTTTGGCTCAGTGAATAGAGTGTCAGCTTGTGGACTGAAGGGTTCTGGGTTTGATTCTGGTCAGGGGTACATGCCTGGGTTTCAAGCTCGATCCCCAGTAGGGGGCGTGCAGGAGGCAGCAATCAGTGATTCTCATCATTGATGTTTCTATCTCTCTTCCCCCCTCCCTTACTCTCTGAAATCAATAAAGATATATTCTTAAAAAATACACACAGTTCTTGGCAGACATGTAATCAAATAATTACAGAAATGTTGATAGAGATGAGACCAATAAGTGGTGACTGAATGAATTTGTCATCTTGGGGATCTCAGTCTAGCCTTCTGTAACGTCCGAACATTCTTTCTATGACAATTCTGTTTCTAACCGTTTCTGTGGCAGGGAGCTTACTACTTTAGAGGACAGTTCCCTCTTTTGGGAGAGTTCTACTTGGGAAAAGTTCTTTAAAGCAAAAATCTGCATTCCTATAATTTCAACTCATTGATCTTAGTCTTGATCTATTCTTTTCTCTCACAAAATGCATGTAGTTGTTATTCTTGTCCCTTTAAAATATTTGAAAATTATCACGATTGTCCCAAAGATCGCTCTGTGGAAAAGGAGGGAGAAAGCCAGGGCTTACAGTAACCACTGGTAGCGTTTCCCCTTCCAGGTTTCTGCTACAAAGGGGATAGGAATCCTTTTTCTTTTTCAAGCCAAATGTTTCAAGACAAAAGAGAACTGAGTATATAGAGAAAGTAAAGTGGGAGAGTATGGAGGTCTTTTAAATGAGGAACTGTGGACCCTTAGAGTGCCCACAGTCGGCTCAGACATTTATATTCAATGATTCAGAAGCAACTTTCAGACATGATCATGGTCATGGCTCTCTCTAAAATGGTTGCTTTCTGGATCTTCCTCACTTCTGCCATCACCTATTTTTGTGCCATCACTGTCCTTGGCCAGTAGAGGGTGATCAAACCTTGATTTCTCTTAGAACAAGGCTGGGCAAGCTTCTTGTCCATTACAGCTCTGAAAATGTCCCTGTCTTCCTTGAAGGAGTCCACACATATAGCATGTTGGGAAGCTGCAAAGACATTTTCTAAAGAAAATGAAAGGAAAAGAATAGAAATGGAGTGCTGGAGACAACCCCAGGGCTTAACGCTGAAGCTCTGTTGCTAATGAGCCTTGGGAGATTTGGATATGCAACTTAATTATCTGAAAATGGTATGATAATATTTGTTCTGATAACCTTTTTTCCCTTAAATTTAATTTAATTTTGTAAAAATAATTTTAAATGATTTCAGAGAGAAAGAGAGATAGAAACATCAATGATGAGAGGGAATCATTGATCGGCTGCCTTCTGCATGCCCTACATGGGGATCAAGCCCACAACCTGAGCATATAAACTGACCGGGAATCGGACCAGGAATCAAACCATGACCTCCTGGTTCATAGGTCGACACTCAACCACTGAGCAACACCAGTGGGCTTCTCTGACAACTTTAAAGTGCTGGATCATGTGAGAATGAACTAGCTTTGTAACTAGCTATACCAATAATAAGGGATTTTTAATCTTCAAAACTCTTGGCTACAATGTTATTTTAAAAAATATATATTTTATTGATTTTTTACAGAGAGGACGTTGGAGGGATAGAGATTTAGAAACATTGATGAGAGAGAAACATCAATCAGCTGCCTCCTGCACACCCACTACTGGGGATGTGCCCGCAACCAAGGTACATGCCCTTGCCTGGAATCAAACCTGGGACCCTTCAGTCCGAAGGCCGACGCTCTATCCACTGAGCCAAACTGGTTAGGGCTACAATATTATTTCTGATCCCCTCTTCGTTTTAATGTCATCCCCCCAAGGGATAGATGTAGCTCCACCTATCACAGATCCATATTTCTATTCTGTCCACTATGGATTGGGCCACCTGCCTTCTCCTTAATGAGAGGGTAGTTTCTGCCCTAGCTGGTTTGGCTCAGTGGGTAGAGCATCAGCCTTCGGACTAAAGGGTCCCAGGTTCCAGTCAAGGGCATGTGCTCGGGTTGTAGGCTTGATCCCCAGTAGGGGGCGTGCAGGAGGCAGCCAATCAATGATTCCCTCTCATCATTGATGTTTCTACCTCTCTCCCTTCCTATCTGAAATCAATAAAAATATATTAAAAAGAGAGAGAGAGAGTGAGAGAGAGAGGGTAGTTTCTTGCCAAGACTTTCACAAGAACACGTTACTGGCTTGTTCCCCCTAGTTTGAGGAAGAACCCAGGAAAAATTTGCATACGCTTAGAATACAAGGAGATTACAAAGGCTACCTGGCCTAGCCCTCCCCCCCTCCCCATGCAAGATCCCTCTTGCCCAGACCCCTGTGTGTCCCCAGCCATACACGAATAAATTGATTCAGCCACCTGCTCTGGCTGGCTCTGCAACAAGGTTCTTTCTTCTCCCAGTGCTTCCACTAGGATCACTCCTGATTGTGCAACTTGTGCCCTGCACAACCCTAGGGGCCACCATTTATCTATCGGGGAGTTTTCAGGGAGTTATATAGTTATCACAACTTGCCAGCAGAAGGCAGACAAATTTCCTGAAGATGGGGTACCTTTCTCTAATTTGCCCCAAATCCTGGTAGTGGCTAGGCCAGTGATGGCGAACCTCTGACACGCGTGTCAGTGCCATTTCTGATGACACGCAGCCGCTGAGGCGGCCGCATGCTGAGGATGAAACATTTAGGTTATTTAAACTATAAATATCGCGAAATAATGTTTTTTTTCCTCAAAGGGACACACTACCTGAGTTATGCTCAGTTTTTTGGCAAAGTTTGAAACACCACGCTCAAAAGGTTGCCCATCACTGGGCTAGGCAGAGCTGGCTTTACTAAGCTGCCTTCCTCATTGCTGTATCTCCTTCCTTTTATTATTCTCAATACACAGCATATGCCTGACAATCATGTTTGTAGAATGGGATTTAGTCCTATTTCTTAGAGTCAAGCAGAATGAACTGAAATCCTCTTCTAAGATGACAGGACTTTACATCTTTGAGGGCAGAAACCAAGTTCCCAGTGAGATTTTTTTCCTCATCAAGAAAAATCCTTGGTTGCACACATGAGGTTTTTTTGTTAATCCTCACTCGAGGGTATTTTTTCATTGATTTTTAGAGAGAGCAGGAAGGAGGGGAAGAGATAGAAACATCGATGTGAGACACATCAATTGGTTGCCTCCCGAGTGCACCCAACCAGAGCGGGGTATCAAGCCTGCAACTGGTACATGCCCTTGACGGAACTGAACCCGGGCCCTTTCAGTCTGGAGGCCAACACTCTATCCACTAAGCCAAACTGGCTAGGGCTGCTTTTGCTTTTACCATCCTGCAGTTAGTCTGTCTTTCTAAATGTGGAATCCAAAACCAAATGCACATGGTGATAGATAACCTTAGAGTCAGCCAAGCACCTCCTTAGTTTAAGAATCTGAAGTGGATGACACCTGAGACTGGGAGGCAGTGGTGGTAAACTACTGGCAAAGGACATGGGTAGTTTGGGACAAGAAAGGCCTCTTAAACCTGTGCAGCAATTTTCATCATTCCAGGGAATATTTGATTCCTCACAGGATTTGGGATTGCAAAAGGAATTGCATCAGCTGAAGAAAGGATTGGGGCAGGGGAAAGAATTAAGCAAGGATTGGGGCAATTTGAGAGACCATGTGAAATTCTGTCCATAGCATCTGGGACTGAAATGGGCCCAGAGTCTCTGGGTCCTCAATTTTCACAAAGACCTGATTTCAAGGTTACATGTTTTAGGGACTAATGGGATGGAGTACACAGCCAGTGTGTTTCACCTTAAAAAGGGAGACTTTAGTGGGGGATCTAGAGGTAAGTGAATACTTGGAAGAGAAGAGCTAGAGGCCCATGGAGGAAATAAAAATAGCTAATATTTTGGAATATTTATGATAAGCACTGTTGTAGGTGCTTTACATGTGATGGTTTACTTAATGCTTATAATAACTATACCCATTTTGCAGATGAGAAAACTAAGACACAGCAAGTAAGTGGTAGATGAAGAATTTGATCCTAGATAAACTGGCTCCAATGTCTGTGTGTATAGCCATGGGTGATGGATGTATGGAGGGAGAATAACGAGTTCATAAAGGACAAGTGACAATGAAGTGGTGAAAAGAACTTGGGTTGCTGGAGTCAGACACATCTGGTTTAAAAATCTAGCTCTGCCACTTTAATAGGTAAACCACTTCACTTTCAAGTCCTTTGTTTCCACATCTGTAAAATGGGGCAACTATCTTCACAAAGTTGATATGTAGATTAGAGAAAATTCCTGGTTATTATTCATGAGTGGAGGAAGAGAGAAGTTGAAGGACAGAGTAATGCGAACTGACAGGGTTTCAAGGAAATGGTCAAATATTATAGAAATGTAAGGAAGAATGAAGAAAAAATACTGTCAAGAACACAGGTGACCATTTAAATGGTTAAGGAAACAGCTGCTACAGAGGTTTGAAGAGGGAGGATATCAACAGTGAAGAGATGAAAACAGTGGTTATGGTCCAATTGGTAGAGGAATTTGGTAGCTCAAAGGAAGGAACAAGGTCAAACAAGACACTTAAAATTTGGTTTTACTTCTTAAAGCTACAGGTTTGTGCTCATTTAAACACAGAACCGATCTGAAGGGCGAGGAGGAGCCTGGAGGCGGCAAGGGGCTCCAGGGGGGCAGGAAATTACAGAAAGTGAAGCGCATCTTGGGAAAGAATACTGAAGCGTATCTGCTGAGAAAGGGTAAGGTGAGGGCAGGGGAGTTTGGGGAGCAGGAGAAACCCAGACTGTGAATCCAGGGCCAAGACAGGGCTAATCATAAGAATCAGGGTGGCCATGTCTGTGTGTTTTCTTCCACAGCTTTCTGTAACTGAGACACAGGAATGGAGGAAGAGGAGGAAGGTAGTCCAGGGTTTGAACTGGACTAGACAGAGTGAAAGATTGAGAAGTCTTGGTAGGTAAACCTTGACCTATGACTCCTGGGACGACTGTAAGACTCTGGTCCTCTTAACATCCAGGCCTTTAAACTTGGGACCAGAATCTCTCACGGGGCCCCTTGTCCACAGCAGTGACCACATTCAATAATGTACTGGATTTCTTCCCGTTGCTGTCTCCGTCCCTCAATTTTGCCCTCTGGAACCACTTTCTAAAATAAATCACCTGCACACAAGCCCTCATCTCAGGCTCTGCTCTCTGGAGGATGTGGGCTAAGGTAGACAGGATAGGGTGAAGTTCGCCTGAACCAGGATTTGCTTGCGAAGATAACTGCATAAAAATAGTTTCTTCACGTGCCACTTTTTATTTACTTAAAAAAAAATCACACTATAAGTTTGTTTCAATATATTATGTAATAACAAAATGAGGTTATTAGGTTAGAGGTCAGTTTAGGTCTAAACTCAGATTACATGCAGTATTCACCATTATGACTTTTCCAGGCCATAAATTGGTCAAAGGTTATTTTAATGGTTCCATCTAATGAGAAAATTGTTTGAGGGTGAGGGGGTGATTAAAAAGCTACTTTATTCCATGGCTTTTCATTCTGTCACCCTTTCCAAGAAGCTGCCTAGCCAGAGCTCTAAGGTGGTATTTCATAGGGAGTTCTTGTGAAATTACTTAAAACATTTTCATTTGGGTTGCTTGTGGATCGCAGTTCCAGTTAACTATGAAATTGTTAATGCAACCAAGGATGAAAAAAAAACAACACCCACAGACATTGTTACCTAGAGATGATAATTTATTGTTTTACCATGACCCAGGAGAGAAACAACATGAAGAGAATATTTATTACAAATTCCCAGTTTCCTTCCCAAACCTCACTACTCTAATTTGTCAAGACACCCCCGGCCTCCCAAAATGGACCATTGGCTATAAATGTGTGTACAGTTTACTTTGCTCCCATTTCACATGATTGAAACTTCAGTAAGTTAATGTTTAAATTATTTTCAATGGAGGAGTTCCCTAACTTAAAAAACAAACAAACCCAACCACTTTTCCATTCACTGAAAGAAGCCTTTCTAGAGATGTTGAGGATTTTAAAAGAACAAATTCAATTTAAAAATAATTTACTGAACACCTACCAAGCAACTGGACTCTTCAAAGACTAGTGAAAAGGCCAGGTTTTAACAGCAATAACTTAATTCTGCAGGTATACAAAGACAAATGTCTTCCTTTTGTCTAATTTATTCTAAGTTAAGAAACCAAGAATTGACAAAACAGAAAAGGTTTGTTCTGTCCGGTCTATAAACAAGACAATGCCTGAGTTAGCTCTCTCCACAGACCTAGGCTTATGTTGAGCTGGTTGTAATAACCTATATTTAACTAAAAGTTAATAAAAATACATGTTCATTTTAAAATAATTGATTTTGCTTGCATATCCTATCCCTTACCCCTAAAGTTATATTTTTAAAACAAGGTTTTCCTGCATACTCATAGTCCACTTCCTCCCACCCCACCCCTCATGTATTTCTTTTCCTGTGAGAACCCCTGCTATTTGCAGAAGCATCTTTAAGTCTAACATGCTTTGTTCTTGCCAGGGCAGACTAACACCATAAACTGTTAACTAGCCGAGGTGAGGGGGAAGGCAAGCACTGACCTCAACACATCCTCACGGTTCTCTTTTCTCCCTCCACCAAACTGCCTCGTTCCTCTTCCTCAGCCAGGAGTGCAGGGCTGTTACAACCCTTCCCAACACACCTGACCTGGTCGGGAAACTAAATGACAGCAGCTGCCGAGTCCCTTCCCTGGACCAAAGGAACTTAACCCCTAAATCTGAAACTGCAATGAAATCCAAGTTTCAAAACCACCTTTCACTCACTCACCGATCTCATTCTTTATGTCTTAAAACACTCATTCTCACGGCTTAATAAGTGCTTGCAGAAGGGAGGAAATACAATTTTAAGACCAATTAACTTTGCTGATTACTATGTAATTTGAAGTGAGTCATGATTTAGTAAATGAAGATGAGAATCTTAAGAGATTAAAAAAATTGTTAAAAAGACAGTGGACCATTGTTTAGAAGTCAAGTTAGTACCCACTCTTTACCTTCTACTGTTTTAGGATAAGAGAAAAACATGAGGTTTGTGGTGTCCACTATGAAATAGAACCAGACAATGTGAAACAAAGTTCTCATGTTAAGACAGTCTATATTATGAAATATTAAAAGTTTGTTTGACTTGGAGATGGCTTACCTCCCTATAACTTCAAGTTTGTTTTACAAAGCTTTGAAAAGTAAAACAATTTCATTTTCAGATATAATAAAAAATTAATTTGAATAGCAAAATAAGTAACTGCTTTGAAATGTAATGTGTCCATTCTAAATCTAAGAAAACTTTTCAAATGCTTTTTATTAAATTCTCCAGTAGTAGTTGAAAGAAATCTACTTTTATGAAAGATCTATTTATACCACTCATTTCCTTTTCTGATTCCACATTTCACTTTGCAACCTGCAGACCCTCATTTGGTTTCCCAGATGGGGAGCCCAAGCCCACTATTTTTTGAGAAGTTGCTCAGAGTGGGACACATAAAAATATGGCTCCTCTGGCAAGTATTGCTGTCACTGTTTGACTACATTTTAATAGTTACTCCAATTCACACAACAAATCTTCCACGAGGATGGTAGGATGAATGAACCTGGTTAGCTAGCTTTAGATGAGTACATCAGCATGATCAAACGCTAGAATAAAAGGTGATCAATTCTAGGATAAAAATTAGGAAAAAGTTCTTTCACAGCTATACGTCTTCACAAGCCCTCTCTCCTATCATCATAAACCAGGGAAAGCAAGCAGGAGCAGGGATGGTACACAGTGCAGCCAACAGGAATACTGCAAAATGCTGATCAGAAAGACTTCCTGCAATGCCAGGAACTGGGGGCATCTGTCACTATTTTCCAGGAAAGAGCCCATCTTGGTGTTTTCCTGGAAACACCAAATCTAAGCATAAACATTTAAGTTAGTGGGGGAAGCAGGGCTATGGTTTATAGAACCTAGTCAACTGGCCTAATACTCTCCCTACTCTTAATTCATGGAGATGATCCTCTTACTCCCGACAAGCTAAGAGAAACCATTCTCTTTGCTTAAAATGGTGATTTGGCAGCTAAGAGGTCAACTTCCTGGCTTTGAAAACTCTCAGGAAGCTGCAAGTTTAAAGGAATTATTTCATTTTAGCGCCCCATTAAAACCAGTCTCTCTTTTTTTATTGATTTCAGAGAGGAAGGGAGGAGATAAACATTGATGAGAGATACATCAATCAGTTGTCTCCTGCATGCACCCTACTGGGGATTGAGCCCACAACCTGAGCATGTGCCCTGACCAGGAATTGAACCGGTGACCCCTTGGTGCGTGGGACAACGCTCAACCAACTGAAGCACACTGGCCGGGCTAACCTGTCTCTCTTATCACATCTACTAACTTCCTCTTCTGATTTGATAATCACCAAACTATGAAGATTTTTTCTCATATTCCCCCTCCTCAGTTCTGTATTTTTTTTTTTTTTGTCTGTAATCACATCAACTCCTTTACTACTCAGTCCAAAACTGCTTTTTTTGAAGTGATGTGTTCTGTCAAACAGATTAAATACATTATTTGCCTACAGAGAATATAAAGAATAGCAACAGGGGTTGAAGGTACAAAACACAGACACTGACATTAAGGTCATATAAAATATATAGGAGTACCCAACATTGACAATTTTTGTAAGAAGTTGTACATTTTGCTATTTCCCCACATTTTTTTCTTGTGGATCCTCTGGAGTTAAGATTGAGTGTCCTCTGCAGTGTTTCTGAAATTCATTACAACTGGAACATACCGATGGAATTCATTTTCTGTCCAAAGCAACGAGTGCTATACATGAAAGGTTTCCTCACATATAATATTAATAAAGTTTATTTACAGTGTAAGCTTTCTGATGCTAAGGGCTGAAATGTGATTATAGGCTTTGCCATATTATCACATTCAAGAGGTTTCCTTCTGGAATGAATTCTCTGATGTACGTAAGATATGAATTGTCTCACATAACAAACATATTAACCTCTCTGTACATATTTAGCATAGTTTCACTTTTATGCCTTTAATAAAATACTAAGTGCATTCAACAAGATGCCTCATACATCTCTATTCTCAGGCTTTCGCCTTGCCTGCCAGGCCAGAGTAGAAACAAATACCCCACGACTTGAAGAACTTTACTTCTTTTCCTGGCAAAGTTAAGGTATTGTTTTAAGAAGCCCTTCAAAAACTTCCATTAGGTCAACTTACATGCTACTGTTTAAACTATTAACAGGCTTCACCCAGTCAAGAACTTTGAATGACTATCCTGAACACTTATTAGATGTTGTAAGCCTTTTTGACCATAAGCCAATTATAATTTGCTTTGAGCAGGTGATAAATGCAATGCAAATGATTTTAATCAACAGCTGAAGCCTGTTTTCTTTAGGAAACATCTTCAAGTAGCTGCTTCAAGGAGTGCATCTGCTGAAGATCTGAAGCAACCGCAGTGGCTAGCCCACATAGTACAATGTCCCAGAAAAATGGGAATTACATGTGGGGGCACAGGTTATTTTAACTTTCATTAAAAAAAAAAAAAAAAAAAAAGATGGCTGAGCTATGTCAGCATGTAGTTCCGGCTAAAAAAAAGCCAATGAAGAACCAACCGAAGTTCTTTTCCTCTTAAGAGTAGTCAGTGCTTTGATCAGTATCTGGAGGTAAGCAGCTCACTGCTTTCAGTTGCTTCCCAGCAGCAAGTCTTTGCTCAAAAGCACCAGCGGTTTTCTATGCAACCATCACTGTGGTTCATTGTGAAGAAAATTCTAGAAGCATTTCTTCTACTTTCACTTTACTATAAAACGTTCCTTAGGTATATGTTTCTGGAGTATCTTTTCTATTTTTCTTAAATTGAATGGATAGAAATATTCTGGTCACCTGCTGACTTCTTTGAAGTTTCCCAGGCAACACTGATGAAACTGCTTAGAAACTATAGAGAAACTGTGGTTGGTCCAAGTTATAGAGAGGTGAAAGAATTACTGCTGTGCAGATTTTAGTTTGGTCTGGAGCTGAGGCCATAACTGCCCCCACCTCATTGGCTCCCCAAAAAGCCATGCTGTCTCATGGACTCAAGTTGTTGATCAGCAAAATGATGAGTCTTAGTTTTGTTTCTTGATGGAAAATCTCAATCTCTATTGGGGGTCTCCTGTTATGAGGACAGTCTTCAGGTGTGTTCTTATTTTGTGTCATAGGTTTCTGCAGAGCTGTCTACAATCTTTTGCATGCTCTCATGAGCAGTCATCTCTACCTGAGTCCCTGATGACTACCTATGTAGCCCCCGACACTTGGGTTTCTTGTATGTGTATCTGAAAAGTCTCTGGCATTGGCTTCCAGGCAGCCAATTGCATCTTCTTGCACAGATGATAGAAAAGATCCAAATTTTATAACCCCACCTCAGTCTTTAGTGATGAGAAAGAGAAAAGACACTGTGTAGTACAACTCTGATACAACCAACCAAATCTTAGCAAGTTGGTAAACTTCTCAGAGCAACTAATACATTTAGTAATGGCCAGCTAATGATATCAAATGCTTTTTGTGAAGTTTCTGGAAAGTGTGGGAGAAAATGCTTCCTACATCTTCCTTTTTCTGAAAAGCAACAAAAAATATGTAGTCTGAACTATTATTTAAAGTTACAAATGATTCAGAAAGTGCCCAAATCATCAAGTTGTTCAGCAGCTGACTGAAGAAAATTCTGGCTAAGATCTTTGTCATAAAAAGATGTCAAAACATGGCCTTAGTAAGTTTTTGTCTGTTTCTTAAGATGGGATAGTGGAGTCATTTCTGACATTCCATGGTATTTACTCACTGATCCATGTTTAGAAAGTCTATGCAGGTGGCTCAATGGTGCCTTTCTTTTGTTTAGGACAAAAATAGCATAAGACCCTGGAGCTTTAGCATGCCTCAGGCTCTGCATGTCCTCTTCAAAAGCTGGCCAGGCTACTGTATTTCAGGTACTCAGGATTCACAGGGCTTTCTCGTAAGTGCAAAAGTCCTGTCAGAAGTCAGGCATAATGAGTGCTTCTTCTGTGTTCAGCACTGTGCCCAGTGCTGTAAGGATATAAATATATCCCTTGTCAAAGCATCTCTTTTTTTGGGGGGGAAGGTGGGTGATTAAAAATTTCATACATGAAACAATGAAGGATCACAAGACGGTATATAATCAAGTGCTAACTTATGGAGAAATGCATTTCAGAGTGTGATTAGTGCTTTAGGGATTTCTTCCAGAAGGGAGAGAAGTATTTGAATCGTTGCCATTTCAGTAGAATTTATCTCAGTGATGAGGATAAAACCATCTACATTTGTGGCAGTCCTTTGGAACTGGAGACTGGTGCACATACCCTCTCTTTCAGGAAGAGATAGAAATCTTTGGTTTGATACTCATCAGCACAGTCCTAGATTTCTATAGCTTTGGTAGGCTACCAGTGTTCATATATATCTTATATATATAACTAGTTCAAGCAGCATGTCCCAATGTAGTTTTTGTTTTAACTATCCCTCTCTTTTTGAGAAATAAGGTACAGCATGATGTTGGCCAACCAGGGCTTGTTTGCAGCAAGCAGCTTTTAACCTAAGTATCATTTTTAGAGAGCCAATTTTAATCTTTCAATTCTGTATCATAGTTGCTGAGAGTCCAATAGCGCCTTAAAGGTATCCTCATTACTGAAAAGCATGACATTTTGCTGTGTGTGCTTTTATCTCATAAGGAAATATCATGTGGCTTATTCATGACTAGTTTTTCTCTACAGGGGCTGTATGGAAGAATTATATGCCCACAGACTATGCAAAGGTAGAACACTGCTAATCTAACTATAAGGATCCTTAAAAAGTGTGTGGGTGTGTGTGTTTAAGTCTGTTGAGGATGTTTATTCCCTTCCATGAGCACACATCTCTGAAATAAATTTAGAAACAAAAGGGGGAAATGGCTTGTCAGCAAATTCTTACTTTACACACAGCTTTTCAGGAATGCTCCAAACGCATCAAGAGAAGCTGTGGTGTACTCAGTGTCTCGCTCTCTGGTATGGATTCTGTGATGCAGAGTGAGGGTCGAGCTCCGGGTGAAGGCCTTGCCACACTTAGTGCACTTATAGGGCTTTTCTCGGGTGTGAATTCGCCGATGCAAAATAAGGTATGAGTTTCGGTTGAAAGCTTTTCCACATTCGCTACATTCATAGGGTTTCTCTCCCGTGTGGATTCTCTGATGTTTTGTAAGGTCTGAGCTCTGGCTGAAGGCCTTCCCACACTCGTTACATTCATAAGGTTTCTCTCCAGAGTGAATTCGCTGATGCAGAATGAGATTTGAACTATGACTGAAGGCTTTGCCGCACTCATTACATTCATGAGGTTTCTCCCCCGTGTGGATTCTCTGATGCAGGACAAGGTTTGAGTTCAGACTGAAGGCTTTCCCACACTCACTGCATTCATAGGGCTTTTCTCCAGTGTGGATGATTTTATGGCGAATAAGGCTTGAACTCCTTGTGAAGCATTTACCACATTCATCACATCTATGAGACTTTGTTCCTGTCGGAACTTCTTCAGTGGTGTTAAAGTTTGAACTCAGGCTGAAGCTTCTTCCCAATCCTTTACCCTTCTCCCTGGGTCCTCTCTCTCCTGTGGTTGTTTTTTTTTCCTTGGCTGTAGCTGGACCTGAATCTTTCTTTTCTTTTCCAGCTTTCTCCTCAGGAGTCTTCTGCTGCCTTTCTGCTGTTCTGCCCTGCTGTTCACGTTTTTCTCCCAAATCTTTCTGGATTCTTCCTCTTGTCTCCCCACGTGATGCTGAGTCTTTTGTGATTTCAGCCTTGGAAGTCGACTCCTCATTCTCATTCCTGCTTTCACAACCTGACACAATAAATAGAAAATACAAATAACACCTTTTTCTTTTTAATCTATAGGTTAATCAAATGACAGTTTTTCAGGAAGCTCCTACATACCTGCAAAATGACCCCACAATATTAATCAAAGATTAAATAGAAGAAAAAATATAGAAAACATGGAACAGAATTGGGAAACAGAAGTGCAGGAAGAGTGGAAAGGACAACAAAGGAAGTGTATAGAGAGGATGGGAGTGAACAGATCTACTGGGGGATGAACAGAGGGACAGAACCAGTGAAGGGGGGAAGGGATGAAGAATAAAGAACATAAGACATTAACAATTCACAGTTCTATTATTTGGTCACCTGATAATTTGAAGAAACTCTTATACATGAAAAAAATCACATTCTGTTTCTAATATAAGAATTTATGAGCTTAAAAAGAGAATGGTCAGGTCTTTCCTAGAAAATAAGTGGTATTAGCAGAAATAAAGGAATATCATTAATAAAGGGAAGTGAAAACATCTCAATTCTGTGAATTTTTTTTATCAACAAGGAGATGGTTAATGGGCAAAATAAGGAACTCTGAACTTGGCAGGTTATAAGGACCTTCAGACACAGGAAATAGTTTCTCTCCTTCAGGGAGAACAGCATAGGGCTGACAGAGATGAAGGTGAAGAAGTTGGTTGGGGCACTGGTAAACATAATTAAAACCTTCAAAGAGAATAGAAAAGAATGAAAACAATTCCAGAGATACCCATGAAGGAGACACCAGAAGACAACAAAATTTTATTAATGCAGGGCTAATCCTCTCACTTTAGCAATCAGCATATTAAGACACTGGAATCTTCTTATTGTAGACTGCTATATTCAATCTAAGTAGAGATTAAAAATTGCTCAATAAAGATATATTTTATATATGTTTATATGTTTCCCAACTCTCTTTTTTATTTGGCCTTAAGAAACTTGTCCAAGAAGGTCTGTACTATCCCAGACAGGCCCTTGAATGCAACTCCTGAGAGAGCTGAATAATAGTTAACCTTTGACTTTAGTGAAGAAATTGCCATAAATACTAAACCAATCATAAAAAAGAAGAAATTAACTACTTCTTTTGAATTCCAAGCCAAGGTCCTCGACTATCTGAATTGAACCCAATTTTTAAAAAAAGTTATCTTGGAATAGGTAATACCCATCTTATAAACATGGACCAGTTCTTTGCCTTAATTTTCATCTAATCCAAAGAATAAGTACCAAGAAACCATAAACCCATTTTTACCTATGGTTCAAAGCAAAAGTTTAGGTTTCATAGTAACATCCTTTCTTTATGAAGTTTCCCTTCATTTGCCCTCATTGGGCAGAAGCCTCACGGTGGACTTCCTATGAGAGGACTTATTTGAAAGCTCCTCTGCAGTACTCTCTCTCAGGGGCTGACATCTAGCAGAGACAAATGGGAATGTATGTCAGCTGTGCCTCTTTGTCTTCTATGACTGAAGCTTTAGAACTTCTTTGCCTGTACTATACACTAGGAGTAGAAAACGTCCAACCTGTGGGCCATCGAAGGCCTGGAAAATCATGTGGTCTGGCCCTGCCAAGGCATTAGGGGTGAGTTAATGAAATGTTTGACCAAATATAGCAGGCTAATTTTTAAGTTGATAATTTTGTATGGCCTGCAAATGATGTTATAAACATCCAAATGGCCCTTGGCAGAAAAACGGTTCCCCACCCCTGCTCTATACCTAGGGACCAGAGTTCTTCATAGATTACTATTAGGTTTGGAAATTGGGAACCGTGATCAAAAGGGAGGTATAGATGTAAGTTCATAGAATTATGCAAAGCTGTCACAGAGCATGGTTCACAGGATGAAGAAGACAGAAAGCCCACAGAAGGATGCTTGCTTGGTAGGTTTAGGAACATGGTCTCAAGTTAGGATTAGAACCAATGATCAGTTCTCACTTGCCCTCTACACTAGAAAATACAGATGCTCCCCCAATAGAGGCACCTAAATTGTAACCCACAGGGGATGGAGCAATATCCTCCCCGGTAACAAAGTGGTGGAAGAAGTGAGGACCCAGAACACAAGAATATTTCTGATTTCAAACAGCAAAACAACGTCGAGGTAAAATAAATAAATAAATAAATAAATAAATAAATAAATAAAAATATATATACTTGTAATCAGGGAGTCAGTCACAGTACCAGGCTTTGGAGTTAAAGGAACACAAATGTTCCCATTCTCTACCTGGTCTGAAGAAATGGGCCCAGTAGTCTCTAAATCCTTGTCAATACTCAAATGAACATGTCAGAGATCCCACAACTAACAAAGAGAGGTAAAACAATCTTATCAGACAATAATCCTGCATCATTCTTACCCTGGGAAAACACGTTCCCATAATTCTCCTGCCTGTTGTCCCTATTGAGATTCCTCCGAGCCAGGTTCTGGCATCCCCATTCCTCCAGGATGAGGGACACAGCCATGTCCTCGATCTTCACCATTGCCTGAAATATGAGATCCCCACACTCAGTTCCCCCAAAGCTCAGGGATAAACCCACTACCCAAACCTGGAGTTAGGGACAGAGTTGACTACAAACCTACAGGGCACTGGGAAAGAAAAGGTGACCACGCCAGGCTCTGGTGGATTGAGGGGTGAGTGGGTCTACTCTGTGGGCAGGACATCAAGAATTGAGTGTCCTGGGTGGAGACTGTTATAAGATCTCCAGGAAGAGAGGCAGATATGAGGGTCTCAGAGGAGGGTAGAGGGGCCCCTGGCTCACCTGGGAATCTGCCGTGAATAGTGCAGAAGCCATTGTTTGGTCTCTGGGACTCCCCTCGTGATGAGGGGCAGGAACGTGGGTGGCAGGGAGAGCTGAGGGAGGAAAAAGGAGCTATGAGTAAAACCAGCTCTGCTCTGGGCCCAGGGCTCTCTTTTTCCTGCACCTGCATGCTCAATGTTCAACTACCGAATAGAGAATTAAAAAAGAAAAAGCATGACTTCTGTTTTCTCAAGACTTCTATTCTTAAGCAGGATAAGGAGTAAATGTAAAAGGATCCTTAAAATAACCTGGTCCAGCCCCTATGTTTTAAAGAAGGGGAAACTGAGGCCCTGAGAGGTCAAATAACTTGTCTAAAGTCACACAATTAAGAATGTCAGAGCCAGAGCTAGAATACAGGTTCCTACTCTCAGCTACAGAACTGAATAACATTTAGCCCATGATTCAAGCCTAGCTCAAAATTTCATTTTCTCCACCAGCCGGCATGGCTCAGTGGTTGAGTGTCAAGTTATGAACCTGGAGGTCACGGTTTGATTTCTGGTCAGGGCACATGTCTAAGTTTTGGGCTTGGTCCCCAGTGTGGGTGTGTAGGAGGCAACTGATCAACAATTCTCTCTCATCATTGATGTCTCTTATTTTTTTCTTTTAAAAAAAATATATTTTTATTAATTTCAGGGAGGAAGGGAAAGGGGGAGAGAGATAGAAACATCAATGATGAAAGAGAATCATTGATTGGCTGCCTCCTGCACATCCCACACTGGGGATGGAGCCCGCAACCTGGGCAACTGCAATATTAAAATCCCCCTTTGCCAAGTAATAGTAGAGAAGTGAATTTGAAACTGAATTATTAAACTTATTTTCAGGCAGTACAATAATAAAATAAGCTAAAGCAAAATGTATAACAGATTGAATAACTAGCACTATAGCCTTCCAGGAGCTAGAAAACACTCTGGAAGATAGGAGCACAAAGAAGAAATTGAGAAAAAAAATGCATATGCCTCAATTTGTTAAAGAACTATTTACTAAGTAACAACTGTATATACCAGGGTCTCTAACATTGTTACTCTGGTATCTTGAAGTTGATTTGGTACTTAAAATCATGAATACCCTCTTCAATTTCCTGATTTCACCCCTTGTATAGTGTGGAGACCTTATATACCCTAGAAGGTCATAGGTGGACAGTGGTGGGTTAAACATCACAGTGTATTGGTTTATACCGATTTCTCCAGCATATGAATGCTGGCTACCCTCCAGAATGCATAGAAAAGACTTAAGCTCTAATAATTAAAATAATTTTTATTTGTATGACCCTGAAATGATGCTTTTCCTCATGTTTCTCCACCAAAAATAAATTTTTTCCATCTTTTCCTATTGTTTGAAAATTCTGAAAGTAACCTAGAAAGAGTAATGTATACAATATTTTATACACTTTTTAAATAAAATGAATTTTTAAATTGATTCTTTATAAAGTAATTTATGATGTACTACAGTGTTTCAAAATCAGGCTGAAAGTATATCATCTCTTTCCAGCACTTTCCAGTAAAAAAAAAAAAAAAAAAATCTGTTAGACATCAGAATGCTAACAATTCAAGAAACAATGTAATATCTACCCAAGTTCATTATGCACATTTCATCTACTTCCCTAGTAACATTATTTAACTCTTAGAATTGGTCTGTAAATTGTATTTCCCCTAATATTTAGTAATGACAATAATCTACACTAATAAAAGAGAAACATGCAAATTAACCATCACTCCACCATACCCACAAGCCATGCCCACCAGCCAATCAGGAGAGAGTATGCAAATTAACCCAACCAAGATGTCGGCTGGCCACGGAGCTGGAGCAAGCAGGAGGCTTGGGTTGCCCTGGAGATGGAGGAAGCCTAGCTTCCTGCCCGCCCCGGCCGGCCCTGGCCTCTGCTCAAGGCTACAAAGTTTCAATTACAGAAGATAAATAAATTCTAGATACTTGCTTCCAGCCGGTCCTGGCCTCCGCTCAAGGAGGCGCTGAAAAAAAAAAAAAGAAAAGAAAAAGAAAAAAAGGAGGGGCTGGCATCTTGGGTCACCGGGGGGGTGATCAGGCCAGGATGGGACAGCAGGGGCCGTTGGGGGTAAGCAGACCAGCAGGGGGGCCAGTTGGGGGTGAGCAGGCCATCAGTGGGGGTCAGTTGGAGGTGATCAGGACAGTGCGGGGGGGGCAGTTTGGAGTGAGCAGGCAAGAAGGGGGGGCAGTTGGGGGTGAACAGGCCAGTGGGGAGGGAAAGTGGGGGCGAGCAGGCCAGCAGGGGGGGAGTTGGGGGTGAGCAGGCTGGCACGGGGGGCAGTTGGGGGTGATCAGGCTGGCGGTGGGAGCAGTTGAGGGCGAGAAGGCCAGCGGCGGGGGGCAGGCAGAGTGGTTAGGGGCAATCAGGCAGGCAGGCAGGCAGGCAGGTGAGCAGCTGGAGCCAGCAGTCCCGGATTGTGAGAGAGATGTCTGACTGTCGGTTTAGGCCTGATCCCTGTAAACCCGTAGTAGGACATCCTTCGAGGGGTCCCAGATTGGAGAGGGTGCAGGCCAGGCTGAGGAAACCTCCCCCCGCCCCGTGCACGAATTTCGTGCACCGGGCCACTAGTGTATAATAATAAAAACAAACATGCTTCTTTATTACAGGCACTTAGCAACAGAGAAGGGGCACACCCATCTGAATAGTTTGCTTCTTTTCCCCATAAGAAACCTTGTTTCTTACCCCGTGATTGTAAGAGGCGGGGTTTCCGAGATGAATGCTTGAAATGGGACTGGGTGGCCTCATGATGAAGGTCAAAGCTTGAGGACTCCTGAATAGGATCCAGAGGCACCATCCCCCTTGCGAGCATCTCAGGTCCATGCACTTGACCTGGGACCTGAGAACAAAGAGGTTAGACTTGAGGGTAAATCACTTTTTAACGAGTACTTTAAATGAGCAAAAAGAACATAAGTATACCAGGAAGAAGGAGAAAAGGCCAGAATACTTTTTAATATTCAAGCAAAAGAGGGAGAATAATCACTACAGACTACTAAACTAGCTTATATTAGTAGCTTGTATATTAGTTTATTTTATATACATAACATTATATATGTAGCTATTATATATATTATATAAGTAGTATCTTATATATTAATACTAATACTAGTCTAATACTAGTACTACTAATATTAGCTTTAAATTAGTAACTTTCTCTTTGCTCCAGTCTCAAAGTCCATGTGTTGCTCACACATAAGTTTCACCTCTTCTCACCTGCTGTCCTGATAAATCAAGCTCCAAATCTTCCAGAAGGGTCACAGCCTCCTCCCCACTATCGGGACGGTATTCCTGCAGCCAGGCTTGAAGCTCCTTGGGCAGGATGGAAAGGAACTGCTCTAGCACCAGCAGCTCCAGAATCTGCTCCTTGGTGTTTATCTCTGGTCGAAGCCACTGATGACAAAGTTCCTTCAGTCGACTCAGAGCCTCTCGAGGCCCAAAAGTGTTCTGATAACAGAAGTGCCTGAAACGTTGGCGGAAGATCTCTGGGTCAGGAGGAGGAGTCTCCTGCAGGCTGGAATCCTGCCCCCACATGTGTTCTTCCTCATCTTCCTCTTCTACCTTCACTATTACGATACCATCCTTCTCTTGGGCAGCCTGGGGGGACAGACCAGTAGCTTCCCTTGATTCAGCAGTCATCATTCAGGTTCAGAGAACTGACTTGATCCAAATAAAGTCTGTCCTCTTCTTTTTGTCCTTGGAAATGTTCTCTGATATCTGTTTCTGTATGATTCCTGAAGTATTAAAAAAAAGTGATTAGCATCTTTATGAAAAGTGACCTGTGCTACCAACACTTCATTCAAGGCACCAAGAATGCCAATGAATAGTAAAGGGGGAAAAAGCCTCCAGAGCCACACTATTTTGACCACCACTTTATACATTAAGGTTTGCCTCCAATGGGCAAATTCCACCCTTAGGGTGTTTGCCTGAGTCTAAGCACCTTATCTCCAAGAGAACAGCAGGTTATGACATCATGCCTTTACAGTGCTTAACCCAGTGAGAGCTGAATGTCAGCAGGGTGCAGGCAAGAGACTTCAAGCAGTACACACATAATCTTTTTTCATTTTTGTTGATTTCAGAGAAGAAGGGAGAGGGAGAGAGATAGAAACATCAAGGATGAGAGAGAATCATTGATTGGCTGCCTCCTGCACGCCCCACACTGAGGATCGAGTCCGAAACCCAGGCATGCACCCTGACCGGGATTCGAACCATGACCTCCTGGTTCATAGGTTGATGCTCAACCACTGAGCCACGTTGGCTGGGCCACACACTATCTTATATCATCCCTCAGCAACCCTACCAGGTAGGCACAACTGCTAGTACCATTTTATAGATGACATGGCTCACACTTAGGTAATTTAAATAATTTGCTCAGCAGTAGCTACCTACCTAGTGGAGTCAACAGTCACACCAAGTCTGAAGCCCTAGAACTGCTAATCTACCATCCAAGTATTTCTGTTGTTTTTTGGGGGTACTGTGTGGTCAGAGTGGGAGCCTCCTTCCCGCCAACAGAGGGCTGCTAAAGTGCCCTCATTTACTTGTTCACTTCTAGGTATTGTGATTTTTCCCAGTTTACCTGACATCAGTTTGTAGAATAATGGATTATTTTATCTAGCTTAAGAGACAATAATGGATTATTTTATCTAGCTTAAGAGACAAGCATCAATTATTTTATCTAGCTTAAGAGACAAGCATGGACTTGGGAAGTGTGTGAAGAGGTCAAATAGTGCAAAGTTCTGGTTATAAATTAAATAACCAGAACTGGGGGTGTAATGTACAGCACGATGACTACAGTTAGTAATACTGTATTGGATATTTGAAAGTTGGTGAGAGTAGATCTTAAAAATCCTCATTACAATAAAAATTTTGTTTAATTATGGTGAACAGATGTTAACTAGACTTACTGTGGTGGTCATTTCACAATAAACACAAATATTGAGTCTTTATGTTGTTCATTTGAAACTAATATGATGTTATATGTCAATTATATATCAAAAAGAGAAACAAGCAGCCTTAAAGATTCTTACAGAGAAACTACAATTATGATAAATACTAATGATGCAAACACACATAAACAAGAAAATGGCACAGCTGAAGTTTCTATTTAGAGCAAAGTTTTACTCAGCTAGATGAGGTAAAAACCAATGTCAAATACCACATGATCTCACTCATTTATGGAAAATAAAGAACACGCCCTGGCTGGTTTGGCTCAGTGGATGGAGCATCGGCCTTCGGACTGAAGGGTCCCGGGTTCGATTCCAGTCGGGGGCACGCAGGAGGCAGCCAATCAATCGATTTGATGGTTCTCTCTCATCATTGATGTTTCTCTCCCTCTCCCTCTCCTTTCTCTATCAAATCAATAAAAGTATTAAAAAACACACACACTATAACCTGATGAACAAAAAGATAGATACAGAGGCAGTAAAGCATTGAACAGACGGTTGAATTACAGCAGGAAGGGTGGGGAGTATTAGGGAGCGGGGCGGGGGGGGGGGGAAAGAGATCAACTGAAGGACTTACATGCATGCATATAAGCACAACCAATGGACACAAGACACTGGGGGGGTGGGATGAGGGCATGCGACTGGGGGTAGGGAAAGCTGGGGGAAAGTCAATGGAGGGAAAAAAGGAGATATATGTACTATTATGTGTAATACTTTAAACAATAAAAAGAAAGTAGTAGAAGCAAAAATAACCCCAAAAAACAATGTCGATCTAAATCAAGGAGTTAACCAATCAGTGAGAAAACAGCTGCTTAAAAAAAAAAAAGATGTAAAGAAAGAACTATTATGAGGATATCTGTATGCTGGAAAACATACATTGTTATGTAATTTTAACAGCCAAAAATGACTAATTATCCTTATTACCTAGTCATTTAAAAAACTTGGAAATATTTTCTAATCTGTTTAAAAATCTCCCAAATGAGGAATTTTAGTGGGTCTTAAGCCTGTTTGTTAAAAATATAAAAAACCTTTTGATTAGTTTGCAAGAACAGGTGATTTAAGTCATGGAAAATGGAAAAGTACTAGCTGAATTTCAACAACAAAAATTTAGCATGGTTGGTGGGTATATTACTAAACAGTCAGTTGACAAGGTGTTTCTTCCATCTGAAATGACAAATCTTTGTGAAGTATCTTTTTCACCTCTACAACCATCATAATTAAGCCTCAAATTCAAGTTTTAGAGACAGAGCATCAAATTCAAGTTTTAGAGACAGAGCATCCAATTTCTGTATCACAATTATTTAAGCCAAGAGTTGAAAACTAATGAAGCATTTTTAATTATATGGCTCTCATTACAAAATTATTAGTAATTTTGGTAGCAAAGGTACATCTAAAGCCCCAAAGTTATTATTTTTTAAAAATATATTTTATTGATTTTTTACAGAGAGAAAGAGAGAGGGATAGAGAGCTAGAAACATTGATGAGAGAGAAACACTGATCAGTTGCCTCCTGCACACCTCCTACTGGGGATGTGCATGCAACCAAGGTACATGCCCTTGACCGGAATTGAACCTGGGACCTTTCAGTCTGCAGGCTGAACTCTATCCACTGAGCCAAACCGGTTCGGGCCCAAAAGTTATTTTTAAAGAGCACTATTTAAAGTATTTTTAATTATACAAAATATTGGTATAATAGTACATGTATATAATTTTTAGTTTTTAATTGCTAGGAATGTGTGATCATAAAAGTTTGGAGATGAATGCTTTAATCACAAAGAACATGATTTTAATCTGAGATCACAAGATTAGTGTTTCTATCTCATTTTTTTGTCCTTAGTGAAAAACAGAAATCCTTATTAAACTAGCAGTCTATAATAACAGTAAAGAATATTACAAGAAGAAGAAAAAAGAATATTACATTAAAAGAGGCTTTCTATTTAAAGGAAGTGGGGGA
This sequence comes from Eptesicus fuscus, assembly GCF_027574615.1. NCBI lineage: Eukaryota > Metazoa > Chordata > Mammalia > Chiroptera > Vespertilionidae > Eptesicus > Eptesicus fuscus. Next base: position 33,764,977 of record NC_072476.1, read on the forward strand.
ACTAAGTCATTTCTCCAATGACATTAAACTACCGTATTTTCCGGCATATAAGACGACGTTTTAACCCAGGAAAATCTTCTCAAAAGTCGGGGGTTGTCTTATATGCCAGGTGTCGTCTTATAGGGCGGGTGCTGAAACTTCTGAGCCGGACTGGAGAATCTGCGGTCACCTCATACGGTGAGGGGAGCTCAAAAATGGCCGCACTCCATTCATTTCAATGGAGCCGGATGGAGACCGCAAGTGTCACTGGTCGGCTCCTTCTTGTGCTGCATACGGTCTCCATCCGGCTCCATTGAAATGAATGGAGTGCGGTTTTGAGCTCCCCACCACCGTATGCAGTGATCGTATGAAAGCAGCAAGGGTGGCGCTGTACAAGTACGGTAGAAGAAAATCCACTCACTAGGATTCGTGGAAGGAAGTGACTTAACGAGGTCCCGATGACAAGGTGAGGGGGCGCCTCACCGGGAAGGTGTAAGTGAAGGGTGGAGCAAGCTGCAGGCATCCAGGATGCCCAGGGTATGGAAAAAAGAGATAGAGCTGTGCCCAGAAAAACACGCCCCTTTCACCCATCTGGCCCGCCCTTGTATCCTATTACCGTACCTCCTTCTCTGCCTCTCCGATCTCGCTCCTGAGGACTGCAGTGAAGCGGCATTGCTAACTCGCCAGGGACTTGCCCGGCACTTGCTCTCTCTCTATTGTTTGTTATCTTCCTCCTATCATCATCAGTTGCAGTTTGGTTGACAACTTAGAAAACGAACAGCATGGCAGCTCCCATGGGTTTATTGTCTTATCCTTCCTTTCAGCTTTAGAGTGAATTAGGAAAAGTTTAATCCACTTGCACTGTTATATGTTTACATGTTTGATGACAAACAGCCTTATGTTTATAAGTGACAGTTTTCCTGCTAAGTACCTGCATGTCATAAGCATTTGAATTAAAATTACCATATTGAAATCAAATCTGTTTTTTAATTTTTATTTGGTGTGTATTGGAAGAGGGGTAGTCTTATACGGCGAGTATATCCCAAACTCTGTATTTTAACTGGAAAAGTTGGGGTTCGTCTTATACGCCGGAAAATACGGTAGTAAAAAGTCCTATTGTAAACCTTCCATTCTTATAACCCTTCCCTTTGATTCCTTCAGACCTGTTCTGTACCTCACCCTCCTTGCTGTGGTAAATATTTTGTTTTTCAACTTCAAAGCAGTTTTCCCAATAAAGTCCTTAGAGCTACAATTACTCAGTTTCCTAAACATTCCTGCCTATTCTCAATATTCAAGGTGTTCTGTTAGACTGAGGAGAATGGAAGGATGAGAAGCACTATTCCTCTTTTTACAGAAATAATTACAGTACAAAGTAGAATGTGCCAACTGTTCTAAGGAGGTTTCAGCAGGAGTGCAATTGAGCCCTGAAAAGTAACTTAACTGATGCATTAACAAGGCAGCTTCCAGGAAGAGGCCCACCCCGCTGGGAACTGGGGGCATCAGAATAGCAAAGACCCCTAAAGACTGCTATAGGAAAAGGCAGAGAGTAAGTAGTTCAAGAGATCATCCCTTTGGCTAGCTTAACCCAACTGAAGGATAAATAATTCCTGTAAGCCTTAGTTTCTTTCTTTTTATTCTGAAAAGTCCAAAGAATGAATATCTTCCTGCTATATCTCTTACAATTATTTTCCACCATCCTGATTCAAGCTCTATATCTTCTACCTACTCTAGTGCCATAGCCCCATACAGTTTCTCTAGTTCCAATTTGAACATACAAAGACCAACACAGTACTGCCAGAGTATGCTTCTGATTATTACCTCCTTCCCCTCAATTAGTCAGTTTAGCATTCAAACAATATGCCACATTATACTTTTCTATTCTTACCTTACTACTTTTCTTAGTAGTGATTCCCTATATTTCAGCCTCTGGCCCATTAATGTCCCCTAAGCACAAGGCGTGATTTTTAATTTCCTACCCTATCAACTTTATTGGTCAAATTTTTATGCACCTTGCAAGATGTATAATGTCTCCTGACATTCCAAATTAAATATCTTCCTCCTTTGAACATCCTTAGTACTTTCTTTGTTCCTATTCAAGGCACTTCATTATTTTCTCCTTGTATTATCATTTGGGTTGCAGTTCCTATCTCCACTTCCCAACTAAAATTTAAGCTCCTCAGGAGAGGGAGTCTTGTCTTCTATGTACTCATCTCCTTGAGCACCTGGCAGAGTTGAATTCTGTTAAGCTGAATAGAAGAAATAAGAACTACTCAAGCTATTACAGCTCCCCCTGCCATCTTCATACTGTCTTTGGTGGCAATTAGTGATCATATATTCCACTAATACCTCAATCACTCGGGCTCAGAATCTCACCTTGCTTGACTCCTCTCTTCTTACATGCATTCAGTCTCCAAGCAACAGGGGAAGCAATTCTTAGTTCCATGAAACCCAGCTTCCTCTCTTTGGTTCACTGACTTCATTTTCTCCCAATGATCCCCCCACCTCCTTACCCTCCGGATTATTCTTCCTAAAACTCTATAGGCTTGCAGTCAACAATTCCGAGTACCTGATCCTAGTTTCCTCTTAATAAGCTTCATTTCCTAACCATTTCTCCCCCTCTCCTGCATGAAACTTTTCCGTCTAGCAAAATGAGTTTATTCAGTCTTTCCTAAATATGCCTTGTAATTTGATTGCCATCTTCTCCTCACATCATACTCAATGCCTACTTATCATCAGATCTAAGCTAAAATGCCCCTTCCCCTCTTAGCTGTTCAATTCAAGAAGCCTCTCGTAGGCGTTAATAGTAAGAGCCAATATTTATTGAGTGCTTTCTAGGTACTAGGTATTATATTAAGCATTTCATACAACAATCTTAGGAGGGGGGTACAATTATCATCTCACTTTATGACAAAATTAAGGTTTATTGCTGTTTTTTTAAATATATATTTTATTGATTTTAGAGAGGGAGAGACAGAAACATCAATGATGAGAATCACTGATCAGCTGCCTCCTGCATGCCCCCTACTGGGGATCGAGCGTGCAACCTGGGCATGTGCCCTGACTGAGAATCAAACCAGTAACCTCCTGGTTCATAGGTCCAGGCTCAACCACAGCCATGCTGGCCGGGCAACTACTGTTAAATAACATACCCAAGGTCACACAGCAATTGGAAAGGGAGAACCAGGATTTGAAATTAGGTCTGTGGGACTCCTCAGTTCAAACTCTAACCATCAGACCTAGCCAGTCTGGCTCAGTGGATAGAGCATCAGCCTGCTGACTGAAGGGTCCCAGGTTTGATTCCAGTCAAGGGCACATGCCTTGGTTGCAGGCTCGATCCCCAGTAGGGAGCATGCAGGAGGCAGCTGATCAATGACTCTCTCTCATCATTGATGTTACTATTTCTCTCTCCTCTGAAATCAATATAAATGTATATAAAAACAAAACAAACAACTCTAATCATCATACCAAACTCACTCTGTCCCAACATGTGGGGTGAGGAAGGGCTTCTGTGCACATACAGATTCTGAAGGTGGCTATGAAGGATGACCACTCAGGAATGGGCTTTATCTGACACCCAGTTCTCACTAGAGAGCTGTGCAACTAAGGAGACACAGAATATGTAAATAGGAATTATCTAAAATCAAGTGGGTAGGGCCTTCAACAGGGTAATTGAGCAGAACTAGCCTAGCAATCAGCAATCTTTTTATGAAAGTTCTATACTGTCTTAGCCATAAGAATAAAGGAAGGAATCTTGATTTGTATTCATATCTAGGCCAGAGTTTTAAAGAGTAGGATACTCTGAGTCAGTGGGACTTAATAGGAAGATACACTGAAGAAGTGAGACCTAAAGGGACAGACATAAGGGCATAGGCCAATGATGGTGAACCTATGACACGCGTGTCAGCACTGACACGCGTAGCCATTTCTGATGACACACGGCCGCTGAGGCGGCCGCATGCCGAGGATGAAACATTTGCTGCTCCTGAGGATGAAACATTTGCGAAATAATGTTTTTTCCCCAAAGTGACACACTACCTGAGTTATGCTCAGTTTTTTGGCGAAGTTTGACACACCAAGCTCAGAAGGTTGCCCGTCACTGGCATAGGCACATTCCATTCCCTCTTCCCCCAATTTCAACAGTTCCTCTCCGCTATCTCCCATTTTTCTACTCCTATTCTGGACAAGAGAGAAGTCACAACAGCAAAAGGATGGGTTTTATTTTAGTTTCCCCAAATGATGTGAGCACATAGCTTTTCTCCTCTAAACTACCTGGCGCTGTTTCTATTTCTGTAATTTTTTACACCTTCTCTCCTCAACTGGACTAATGTGTGTTTTTTTAAATATATTTTATTGATTTTTTACAGAGAGGAAGGAAGAGGGATAGAGAACTAGAAACATCGATGAGAGAGAAACATCGACCAGCTGCCTCCTGCACACCCCCCACCGGGGATGTGCCCACAACCAATGTACATGCCCTTAACCGGAATCGAACCTGGGACCTTTCAGTCCGCAGGCTGACACTCTATCCACTGAGCCAAACCGGTTTTGGCTGGACTAATGTTAAGGGTAGGCTTCTATGTACCTATTAGACCACTTAGTAAGATTCCTTGCAAGCATTAGTTTTTAAAAATATACTTCATTGAATTTACATTACTATTTTTTTTTTTGCCCATTCATACACAATTAAATGTTATCCTCAAATTGGCTACTTGGAACAGTTTCATGAAATTGCTCTACCAGCTGATGATTTTAAGCAAATTAATCTATGTGTGTTTCTTCACTTGTATAGTGGGGATAAAACAGTATTTGCTTCATAGAGTTGTGAGGATTAAATGAGTTAACATATGTAAAACACTTAAAAGAGTGTCTGGCATTTAGTAGACACTAGAGAAGTATTTTAACTTTTTCCAATAAACTTAAGAGATGTAACTTATACTTTCCAATTTTCAGCCTACTTAAAAGATTAAGCAATGGGAGAAACCCCATAGTGAAAGCAGCACAGGTTGAAACACCTGAATTCTAGTCTCTCACAAATAGGTTATCCATCCCTGAGTTATTTAACCTCTCTGGCATTCAGTATCCTTATCTGTCAAATTGGGGGAAGGTGGGAACCCGGAGGAGAATACTTCCTCTGGGGTCCGTCTGAGCTGACGAACATTCTGACATTCTATCCGATTTAGATAAGATTACCCCCAGCAACTAGTTCTCACCAAGGATAAATACAAACGTTTTTCTTACAAAAAGGGCTTGGAGTTACAAGTTCACTTTATTCCACAGGTTACTTTTTAAACAGGCCATTATTTTTTCAAGGTGTATTGTAGTCATCAAAGTTTAAACAAACTGCTCTGCTCTCATTTTTTAAAACAGCTATAAATCGTTTAAAGTATAAAAAAAGGCACCTTTAAAAGACAGCTAGCTACACAAAGAACAGTGATACTACCTCTGAATGAAAAGGTAAGACTTAACACTGTGTATTTAGATGTAAAATAAAGTTAGAAAAAATCTAAATGCTTAAATCAAGTAGAGAATAAGCAAAAGCCTATGCTATTAAGTAGCTAGTTTGTATTTTTTAAAAATATATTTTATTGACCATTTACAGAGAGGAAGGGAGAGGGACAGAAAGTGAGAAACATCGATCAGCTGCCTCCTGCACACCCCCCACTGGGGATGTGCCCGCAACCAAGGTACATGCCCTTGACCGGAATTGAACCTGGGACCTTTCAGTCCACAGGCCGAGGCTCTATCCACTGAGCCAAACCGGCTAGGGCGCTAGTTTGTATTTTAAGATTGGTGAAAACTGCCTGAAATAATGAACAAGAATATTGCATAGCAATTCAAAGTCAATACAACTTGGAAAAACCTCGGTTCCCTATGCAATAAAGCTACTTCATTTGGCCAACACATACAGTCACAGAGCTTTGTTGATCGGGTTACAATTAATTCTCCACAAACTCAATTCAACAAGTATTTATTGACCACTCCAAATCTGCCTAGCACTGGCCTGTACAAGAAATGCTTTCTTTGGTCTCAGGCCATGTAACAGCCACTCTCTATAATGAAAGTATGGTATTGTGTACTGGAGGCATTGCAGGGAGGGGAGGGGAGGGGAGGAGAAGGGAGAGCGCAGTCAGGGTGAACTGTAGCTGAATTTTTTCAACTACACCCACTAAATGAAATTTCAAAATTGGAAGAATCTTTTAAGAAAACCTAGTTAATTTTATTAATGACAAAACTGAGAGTTGGCGAAATGTCTCATCCAAGGTCACTCAGGTAATCAGTCTTCTAATGACACGGTGAAACTTCCACAAATTCTCTTCACTCTCACTCACGCCAAGTCAAGCAGGGTAGCTTCCCAGAACCGAAAAATACACCTACTCTTCCTGACAGCTTATTTCTAAAGCCATCAAAATATTCCATAAAGCTGAAAGAGAGTGGGATGTAGATCACCTCGACTACAGTCGAATCACTTCTTGACCCACCCTGACTAAGCTTCACCTACTCTCTAATCACCGTCCAGGGGAGGGGTGGGTGAGGAGAAGCGGTGATCTGGAAACATGTATGCTGCACTTCAAAACGTGCCCATTTCTCGGCCTTCCGCATTTTTCCTCTTAAGGTCCTGAAGGACCCCGGGGAAAAAAAAATCCCACTGGACTCAAAAGCAAATGACGACGGACGGAGAGCAGAAAAATCAGACTGGAGTAGTGGGTTCGCTCGCGACCCTGTTCTCCGAAACGTCAAACGACCAGGTAGACACGGTGGGCGAGGGGCCCCGAAAGGGTCCGCAGTCGGCTTCTCCCCAGTCCCCGAGCACCCCGGGCCACCAGCGTATCGCCCCCTCCCCGCCTGGACCCGAGGGTAGGGCGGGTTCCTGGGGGGGGGGCGGCACATCCTGAGGCCGGGCCTGGGGAGGGGACGGGAACTCTTTACCTTCCGGCAGGGCCGCCTGGAGGGGACCCCGGGCCGCAGCTGCGGAGCCCACCCTCACGCACACCCCCCTGCGGCCCCGCCCGCCCGCCACAGAGGCCGGCCCAAGTCTCACCGTGAGCCCCGGGAGCGGCCTTGGGGCGCTGGGAGAGAAAGGGGAGCCGCCTCTGGGGCTCAGACCGGCCGAAGGGCGCTGCACAAGGACCTAGGCCCTCCCGACGCTTCGACACAGACACAATGAGTCACAAAGGCCGGAAGTGTGTCAGTACCTCGTCTTCCGGGATTGCGCTGAGCTTCCGGGTCCTCTCTAGGAGCGCGGGAGGATTTTGCTACTTGGTTCCCCGGGTAGCTGGGCCCCACGCCTGGTCTCCGATGGGGGGGTCAAGCATCCAGCTTGGAGTTTCCTGCCATCAGCTTGTGCGCCCCGAGTTAAAGCTGGAGACCGACGAGAGGGGGGTTCAAGCTTTATGAAATATAAACAGATTGTTCAGCTCAGATACCACCTCATATGAAAATTCGGTTTCTCCTTTCTTCCATCTCGAGTAGTCCTAGTAATAATTACAGTTATTATCAAGCAATAATAATCAGTAATTGTATGTCTGTGGCAGAGGAACTGAAACAAGGATGTTGACAGAAGATCAAAGGGAAGCCAGGGGTGGCTGGTTTCACAGAACTGCCGTGGTAGCTTCTCGTGGCCCCTGGAGATGTCTGCCAATTGAGTAGGTGGTATTTTCAAATACTTGGCGGGTGGACAAAGGTCTTTCCACAACCAAGTTAGTGTTGTGGGGTCGAACCCTGGAGTCAGAATAAGACCACCGGAGGCTGCACATGGATTAAAAAAAGCAGGCAAGGGTTCATTGAGCTGGCCAGCGACGGCGGCGAGACCACCCCACGCAGGTGCAGTCCACACTGGCCGTTCCAGGTGTAGGCAGTCCTTTTAAAGGTCTAAACCACAAAAATTTTCCTTTGTTCTAAATTCTAAATTCTAAATGCTGGGAATAACCCACAGGGTCGTTCCCAGCCACATCTTGCTGGACATTGGAATGTGGCCCTATCCTGCGAAAGCAAGTTTTTACAGAAGCAGAACCAAGCGGAGTCAGTAATCTCTAAAGGTTATCTACAGTTTCTACTCCTGGAGCTACTGAGTCAGTGGGAATCAATCTCCTGTGGTTCTGGTCCACAGGCACAGGAAAATAACCTTTGTGATGTGGGGTGAGTTTCCAGGTCTCAATCCCTATCGTTTAAGCAAGTAAGTGCGTGCAGAAGCCAGAATAGCAGGGTTAAAATTCAAACAGCAGTTTTTACCTAGGTATGGTTGCTACCATACTTCATTAGTTGTAAGGTTCTGTGTTTTGTTTATGTGGCCTATGCTATTATAGCAGTTTAAAATGAGTTTTCATAGTAATAACACTTTTGCCTTCAAGATACTTCTACAACCTATAACTATGGCCTTCACCTTTACCTGGCAGAAGTTGCTCCACTTTATGTGCAAGGGCGACCACGGCTTTAATGGTTGTGACTTTGCTCTACCCGTTCCAAGATGAGTTCATGGAGAGGCTAAACTCAGAAGCTTGGTGGCATGACTGAAATTGCTTGGGGGAGATTATTTTCTAAAAAATACTTGAAAACTAAAAAGCAATTACAGTATCATTAAATGAAAATTTCAAAAATGGAGAAAGATAGTAATCTGCTGTAATCCCTCCACCCTAACCCGAGTATGATGGCTTTAATTTTATCCCTTTTCTATCTATCTTCATAGATATGCTATATATTTTGAACTTATTATTTTAGACATGGTTCAAAACTATAGTTGTATTGGATAGGTGGCTGGTATGCTTGAAGTAACTACCACATTCATGCTATATGACCACTTTTTGGACAAAAGCTGATTGGATTAGGTTTGGGCACCTGATGGAAGCACAATTACATATGGAATGCTAACCTTTGGAACTACAGAGGTGGCCTCGCTTGAGAGCTCGGACTAATGGAACAATAGATCCCCTTTCTTTGGGCTGTTTAACTGTGAGACACACAGAAAACTGGAGGCAAGCAGAAACCAGTTAGCAGAAGCCATTAGTTGACAGAAGCCACGAAGCCATGGAAGTCATTAGTAAGCAGAGCATTGAGAGAAAACAAACTGATCTATAGTCACAAAGACAGGTGCAGCACATGGCACAGCAGAGCATAATGGAGTGACAGCGTGAATAACCTTCAGGCCCCAAAGAATGTTTATTCCCTGCATTGTTTGACTTTGCTGCAGATACCATTATGCCCTGTCTCCTCATCTTCCCTGTGTGTCCTTAGCATAAACCAGCAAAGGCCCTGACTGGTTTGGCTCAGTGGATAGAGCGTCGGCCTGCAGACTGAAAGGTCCCAGGTTCAATTCCAGTCAAGGGCATGTACCTTGGTTGCGGGCACATCCCCAGTGGGGGGTGTGCAGGAGGCAGCTGATCGATGTTTCTAACTCTCTATCCCTCTTCCTTCCTCTCTAAAAAAATCAATAAAATATATATTTTTTAAAAACCAGCAAAATAATCTGACTTTGTTCCTTGCCACCTGGAAAAACCCGATGTGATTGACGTGAAAATCATATGTACTACTTAAAAATGCTTACTAACGTATCATTAACATCTTAAATTTTGCAACACAGATTGGTTAGCTAGCATTTTAATAGCCATATAATAGTCCATTGAGCAGCTATACCATTAAGTATTTAATAATTCTTCTATTTCTAGACATGTAGAATACTTCTAAAGTTTGGCTATTTTATGAAATATTTAAATGAATATTTTTGTACAAATATATTTGGCTTATTAGGACAGATTCTGACTATTGTCGTTACTGAGTTAATAGGTATGAACTTTAAAAAATACATATTATCATATTTCTTCCCCAAAGAGGTTTAATTCTTATCCTCATCCTGCAGCAAAGTTACTTACACCAGAAGGGTGGCAAACATCCTTCATTGGCCTTGATATTTGATATCCTTCAAATATACTTATTGGATCACATCAAAATTATGGCATAACTTATTTACTTATTTGTAAGACAGTTTCTATGGTGCTATGAGGATAGCATTATCACCTATTATGTATCAGGGATTGTGCTTGATTTTGAAGGATACAAAAGTGACATTGCACTGGTCTACAAGAAGTTTATAGTGACCAGTGTGTGAGTCACCAAAATGCAAAGTGAAATGATGCATAATTGCAGAGAGGAAGGGAGATGGAGAAAGAGATAGAAACATCAATGATGAGAGAGAATCATTGATTGGCTGCCTCCTGCAGGCCCCCCAATGGACAATGAGCCCACAACCTGGGCATGTGCCCTGACTAGGAATTGAACCATGACCTCCAGGCTCATAGGACAGTGCTCAACCACTGAGCCACAACAGTTGAACTGAAGGCTTTTTAAATAACCTCTTAAAGCCTTTTCTTCATCTGTAAAATTATAATTAATAATTATTGATAATGGTGATAATTATCTTGACCTCATAAAGTCTTTGTGAGAATTAAATGATGTAATGTGTATAAAGTGCATAGCAAAGTGCACTTTATACACACAGTAAACACTCAATGCATGTTACCTATCATTATTGTTATTTTTTTAATCTTAATTAGGAGAGGAAATAATAGAGCTTCCATCTATACGGGGAAAAAGAAATACATAAATAATAAAGACAGTTTCTATGGTGCTATGAGGATATCATAATCATTAAAGACATCTCTGATTCTTTCCTAAGAATAGATTCCAAGAAATGAGATTGCTGTTCCCACAAATAGTCAGAGGGGCTATCTGAAAGAGTGCTGGTCACCCCAATGTCCTAGACCAGTGGTTGGCAAACTGCGGCTCTCGAGCCACATGCGGCTCTTTGGCCCCTTGAGTATTTAGCAAAGGCCAGCTTAGGAGTACCCTAATTAAGTTAATAACAATGTACCTACCTATATAGTTTAAGTTTAAAAAATTTGGCTCTCAAAAGAAATTTCAATCGTTGTACTGTTGATATTTGGCTCTGTTGACTAAAGAGTTTGCCGACCACTGTCCTAGACCTATGGCAAACAAGCTCAGCTAATGAGATCTGGTGGTATCTACCCAAGAGTTCTGAAAGAACTCAAAGGTAAAAGTGTTGAAAGTACCACTAAATATAATGATTTACTATGACAAATAGACACTGTGCTTAAGGACTGGCAGACTGCCCTGAACAAATACAAGTTTCTGAAAGGCACTCTAGAAACTGGGCTGCCAAGCTTAACTTCCATGTTGTGGAAGCCGGTGGAGTTAATAATGAAGGGACATACCCTGAATGTGTCACCAGCACAGGCACTAGGGACCTTGGGGTGTTTCCTCATGTGTCTAGTGACTTTTCGTTGTGAGTTCCTCAGGGTTCTCTGTGGGAGCCAGTTGAGCCCTGGGTTTATAGTAAGAATCTGTGTTTGATTCAGTCTTGTACTGAGGAACATTAATAAGTCAGGGTCACTATAAACTAAATTCTAAAAGCTAGAGATCTTCTGGGTCACTCAGATAGCATGATTTCAGACCCCAAACCTTTGTGAGGATGGCTTTGGTTAGGAATTTTCCAAGGCCACATATCCCCATAGTCTTCATCCTTGGCGTGAATTTTATTTCTATTCACCCTTCAGAGTGCTGTGCTTTGAGGTCCCAAGCTTTAGGCAGAGGTCTCAGATCCCCAACTTTGTCTCTGTCCCAGACATGTGTGGTCTATTAAAGAGCAGACACTTTAGGGAAAAGTCTCTCTCTGTGTTTATTCTTCTGAATCAGTGCTTTCTTGTCATTTCTGGTGTCCAAAGAGTTCCCTTACTTTCCTATCAGCTCTTTCATGCATTAAAAAAATGATGCCTTTTGCATGGAATTCATAATTTTTCAGTGCGCTGTATGGAGAAGGTTTCTTTGATCATCTTGTCTGCCATATGGCCAGAAGTAGAAGTCCAGGAGATATATATTTAAGACATGTAAGTTTGAAAAATTATAGATGGTATGGTTGGGAAAAAAACAGGCTTAATCATTAAATCTTGAAACACTAGAATGAAGCTCCAGCAGAGTACAAAGGACAAAGATGTTTAGGTACTGTTTTATAGACAAGATGTGGATTTTATTCCAGTGGGATAAGCTGGAGAAGTGTGGCCCTCAGTGATTCCTTGTGAAATGAGTGGAAGGCAGGTAAGGGCAGAGTTGGATGGACTTTTTTAGTTGGTTGAATTACCAGACCCAAGTTATATTAATAAATTCACATAAACTTTGAATGGAGTCTCCAGAGTCAGCTACTACTGGGTTCTGTCCTGTTGTTTCCTGTACAACAGGATTCTCTTATATGTGTTTTATATGTCCTGTTTCCTGTTTTACCAATGTTATATATGAGAGTGTTGGTGACATAAAATTAAATTTGTGCATGACCCTAAAGATAACGGTATTCACTAGTATGTTGAAGGTAGAAAAGCAATTCTTTTTTAAAAAATATATTTTATTGATTTTTTTACAGAGAGGAAGGGAGAGGGACAAGAGAGTTTGAAACATCGATGAGAGAGAAACATCTATCAACTGCCTCCTGCACATCCCCCACTGGGGATGTGCCCGCAACCAAGGTACATGCCCTTGACCGGAATCGAACCTGGGACCCTTCAGTCTGCAGGCCGACGCTCTATCCACTGAGCCAAACCGGTTAGGGCGAAAAGCAATTCTTGTTCCTCCTTCTCCCTTCCCCGACAAAAAATAACAAACAGGGAATGGATGAGTGACAAAGTAATAGGGACCAATGTTCTGCATGTAGGTGGAAAAGCCTACAAAATATCCCTGTGGCTGCCATCCAAGATGGAAAATCAGTCTGGAAAAAATAAGTAAGAAAGGACTGAAAGTGGAAGGTGTGGCTTTTTGACAGCAATAGCAGTGAACAGGCCTGGGGCTCTTTATAGAGACTAAGCTCAAAGTGAACTAAGAGTGTGATTCAATAAAGGTTAAACAAATCTTAAGGTCCATGAACAGCAAGCAGTACAGAGTCCAAACATAAAGTGAGAGGCATGCCTTTCTCCATAGTGGTCAGGCCACCTTCGTGCAGGGCTTTGCCTTCTGGTCACCATAACAAATCAGAGTGCAGGGAGCGGAGAGTTAGCAACACGGGAAGGAGCAATGGAAGCTTCTCTGAGTTTCAGCAAAAAGAGCAGTGTTTGCTTTGGCTGAAGAGGGGGCTTGGCAGGGGGGGGCTGTGTTAGTCTGCTGGGGCTGCCATAACAAAGTACCACAGTTGGGCAGCTTAAACAACAGATGTTTAGTGTCTTATGGTCTGGAGGCTGGAAGTTCAAGATCAAGATGTCAGCAGGGTTGGTTTCTTCTCCTTTTCTTATACATGGCCTCCTTCCCCTGTGTGTGTCTGTGCCCTAAAATCTTCTTCTTTGAAGGACACCAGTCATGCTGGATTAGAGTCAACCTATGTGACTTTATTTTAATTTAATTACCTCTTTACAGACCCTATCTCCAAATACAGTCACATTTTGAAGTCCTGGGGGTTAGGATGTCAACATATGCATTTTAGCAGGGGGGCATAATTCAGACTATAGCAGTCCCTGAATCTTGCCTCCTCATGTGGAAAAGGAAATAGATTTCTCTTTTGAAATTCCTGCAGACAATGCAAAGACCACTGTGTGGAAGTTATTAGGAATACCGATTCTGGCTCAATATAAAGAAAAGCTTTGCTTTAGAAAGGGACGGTGTCAAAGATGGTCAAAGAGCGGGGTGGCGGGGGGGAAAGGGGGGATAAGGATACATATGTAATACCTTAATCAATAAAGTAAAAAAAAAGATGGTCAAAGAGAAAGTAGTCTCTTGCTGGAAATGCTGTATAGAGAAGAGGCAGACTAGATGATCCCTTAAGATGCATCCATCAGCCTGAGGTTATTAGATGCTGAGTGGTGCTGGGCAGGTTGATGGATAGCTGTCAAGTGGATTATATACGACTAAAGTTTTGAAGATAATTTTCAGTCTTTTAAGAGCATCTGTGCACGATTACATTCATTTTCACACTGGTCAGGACCTCCTCCTGGTGTCCTCAGTTGGATTTGACCCACCTCAGTGCCTTGACTCACCCAGCTAGAAAGCCCAATTCCAGATCTCAGCTCTTCAGAGTTTGTCCAGCCCCTCGGTGGGAAAGTGGCCATGCCCAGCCTTAACTAAAGACATGCCATTAATGGGCCACCATTCTGGCTTCAGAGACCATAATGTTTTCCTGGAAAAGTACTTCCCTGCTAAATTGTAAAGACAGATGCCACTACTTTACCCAGTAACGGGCCATTACTTTCCTTGAATCTGGCATATAATGGGTTTTTCCTCCTACACAAATCTCTCTTGGCCTCTTGGTTGCCCTTAATATGCAAAATTTATGGTTTTTCCCTAGCTTCCAGCTAGGAGGTCACAGAAGGCTTAAAAAGGGATGGAACAGGCCTTGCTTATCACATAGTCATTTCCACTTGAATTTTGTCTTGCCATAGTGCTGATAATGAAAGGGAGATGTCCAGAATGGGTATTAGAAAAAGTCACAGAGGAACAGGCAAGGACCCTTTATAAGGAACTTAGGAATATGTTCCATTTATCCCTCATGGACAATGGCTCAGATTTCATTCCCATATGTGAACCATCTCCAAGGACTTTGTGGAGAAAGAGTTGGTCTGTGGGGTGAGAAGGAGAGCCACCTAATAGCCACTATGAGAGGTCCAAAATAGACATGATTCAGAGTAGAAAGAAAATTGACAATTTCTAAATATCTATATCTTGAAACTCCAGATGAACTGAGATTAAAACCCCCTGCCTTAACAAAACAGTCCTCTGTGCTGTTCTCCCTCAAGAGGAGAGAGAGGCAAAGCAGTGGAAGAATTTTCTGTTTGACCTTGGAGTCAGACTGGGCTTCAATCCTTGCTCTGCCATCTTGGGAACGTTTCTTAACCTTTTGTGTATATGAGAAAGACTGGACTTGGGAAAGTGAACCTGACTTCCTGTCTGTAAAATGGGGCTATCAACAGAATCTCCATTTGGTTGTTGTGAGGCTTAAATAAAAAGCTCCTAGGTTGATATCTGCCACAGAATAATCTGGCAAAGATTAGCCATATCCTTTATGTCTCTAGTATGTGGTATTCCTCCAAGAAAAGGTATCAGGTTGTATAGAACATCCTTATCCAGTGAAACCCCTTCTCAAAATACTTTGTCTTATTTTTTGTAGGAATTACTCTGATTGGGGCTCAGGGTCTCCATGCCTCCAGCCACGTCTTTTTATATCAGCTGGCTTTTGAAATAAACATTCCCACTGCCCCAGGGATGGTGCTCACACTTGGTCCTTGGGTAGGAATAAATTTGATTACTTGACAAATATGATCAACTTTACGGAGCAGCCTCAATTCAGAGAGGCACACACATGAAACAGTTAAATTTTCACCCATTGTCCCCCTCTGTATTATCAAATCTCCCATCTCTCTGGATGACAGGTTTTAAAATGGCACCTGAAGGAAATTGTGTGTACCCTAGTCACTTTCACTTAAGATTCTGAAAGGTCCCTTTTTTTACTATTGCCCAAGTTGTGTCCGGGGTACTGCAGTGGGAAGGGGAGGGTGGTCTGTGCTTTACTCTTATCCCTCCCTCTCCCCGGAGTGGAGGAAGTGAGTGGTCTGCCTCTAGATGACTATGTCCTCCTCCCCTTTCCTAATCTAAAAGAAGAGAGAGGAAAAGTGCAAGGGTCTCTTACTTAACTCTCTCTGTTGACTGTTGCTGCTCCCTAGGTAACACAGTGTTCCAGTTACTGAGGCTGCAAAACAAGTTACCACAAAGGTTAGTG
Organism: Eptesicus fuscus; assembly: GCF_027574615.1. Lineage (NCBI taxonomy): Eukaryota > Metazoa > Chordata > Mammalia > Chiroptera > Vespertilionidae > Eptesicus > Eptesicus fuscus. Next base: position 33,780,710 of record NC_072476.1, read on the forward strand.
GGTTAAAACAATGAGAACATTTATTTTGCTCCCAGATCCTCACTTTTTGGCAAAGACAAGCATAGTTGGCTAATCTCTGCTATACTTGGTGCAGCTGGGAAGGCTTATAGCCTAAGTGTTGAATTATCTGGAAGCTCACTCACTCCTAAATCCAGTGACTCCAGTAGTCAACTGAGATCTTAGCTGGGGCTGTTGCTCATAACTCTTGTGTAGGCCTCTTCATGTGGCCTGAGCCTCCATCCAGGATAGTGGCTTGGAACCAAGGATAAGCATCCAGGGACACACACATACATACACACAAAGAAAGAGAGGGATGGAGGGGGGGAGGGAGAAAGAGAGAGATAGGGAGAGAGAGAGATATGGAGGTCATGTTGCTTTTATCACCCAGCCTCAGAAATCACATGGCATCACTTTTACTGCATTCAGTCCCTCAATATCATAATAAAGTCACCCTCAGTTTCAAGGGAAGGAGAAATAGATGCCACCTCTTGATGGGGAGTGAAAGGGTTCTGGAAGGGCAATATTGCTGTGGCCACTTTTGGAGAATACCGTCTACCACCACCAATGGTCTGTGCGTCAGACATCCAAATGTTGGCTCATGGAGTGCAGGGATAACATCTTCAGGGAGCCCTTAGGGGCCTGCTCCCTACCCTGTCCTAGTAGATCTGCTCCAACAAGGCATCCTACACCCTCTTTTTGCTGGGGTCCTTTCGGTGGGCACAGTAGGTCATTTGAAGCCCAACTACCCTCCTCTGGGTCCACTTGATCTGTAGGAAATTCAGGCATCTTTGGCCACTCAAATGGCATGAACATGGGCTTTTACAATGCTCTCCTCTGCTACCCTCCCATCTTAGACAGTGGATTTGTTAAATCATCCTCCACCTGCCTGGGTGAGAGGAAGATTCCTGTCTAAGGGAATGAGATGCCAGCCTTCTCCTGTTACTGGCACTCCTCCCCACCCTACCCCCAGTTTTTGGAGACATTTGTACTTGGCTTCATGGTGAGGGGGAGTGGGGATCACTATGGAAGAGAGGTGGGAAACATTCAACTTCTACAAAACCTTTATCTCTTGCTAGCTTCCTCTAAACTTGGGGAGTAGGGGAACTGGCCCAGGTACCAAAGCATCTGAGCTTTTCTGCCTATCACGTGGGTGATATCTGGGATCTTGGATGTACTGTGCTGTGGGCTCTGAGTGTCTTCCAGAAGTTTAGACCTCTCTGCCCTTACTTTGGACTCTAGTCAGTAACAATAGAATTCCAATCCACATCCAGTCACACAAGTGCAAAAGCACCGGGGTCTAAACGAGGAGACAAAATAAGTAAGACAAAACGTGCATCCTTTCTGTCTCTGGCATGTCATGTATGGGCACTGAATTCAGACAGACTTGTTTCTAATCTCCTCTGTACTTCTTATTCTTGGTGCAGTTACATTACCTTTAGGATCCTTTATCTGTAAAACTGGGATTATAACAGCATTGGATTGTCATGAGGCTCTGAGTTGATCCATGTAAAACTCTGACACCCTATGAAGTATTGTAGTTAGCTAGTAATGCTATTGTTATTAGTACTAATTTTTTTACTCACTTGGACATAAGATGAGCTTAGGGCTCTGGGCTGTTGACTGACCCTTGGGCTGCATGTGTGGGCCTATCTAATAGCTTTTTGTTGTCTGGTGGCTCAGTGGATTGAGCATTGGCCTATGCACCGAGAGATCACTGGTTTGATTCCTGGTCAGGGCACATGCCCAGGTTGTGGGCTCGATAACCAGTAGGGGGTGTGCAGGAGGCAGCCAATGGATGTTTCTCTCTCATTGATGTTTCCATCTCTCCTTCTTCCATCCTCTCTCTCTAAAATCAATTAAAAAAAAAAAAACATTTTTAAAAAAAAGGTGGCAGAGATATAGGAGAGCTCAGTACAACTTCATTGGCTCTCACAGGCACCCCACTAGGACAGGGTGGCCTTTCCTCATCCTTGGAGAACCAAAGTAAAGAAGACAACGATGCCCTGGCTGGTTTGGCTCAATGGATGGAGCGTCGGCCTGTGGACTGACAGGTCCCGGGTTCGATTCCGGTCAGGGGCACATTCCCAGGTTGTGGGCTTGGTCCCCAGTGGGGGGGCGTGCGGGGGACGGCTGATCGATGATTCTCTCTCATCATTGATGTTTCTATCTATATCTTCTCCCTTTTTCTCTCTGAAATCAATAAAAAAAATTTTTTTTAAAAGGAAGATAATGATAACATTGAGCTGTGTTCCCAGGTCTCGCCTTTATTTGTCCAAACTACATACAAGTTTTGCATGACCCTCTTTGCACTTCTGGAATCGAGCCATAGGACACAATACCAAGCCTTCTCTGATATTGGAGTTTTTTTTTTTTTTTTTAAATATATTTTATTGATTTTTTACAGAGTGGAAGAGAGAGGGATAGAGAGTCAGAAACATCGATGAGAGAGAAACATCGATCAGCTGCCTCTTGCACACCCCCCACTGGGAATGTGCCCGCAACCAAGGTACATGCCCTTGACCGGAATCGAACCTGGGTCCCTTGAGTCCGCAGGCTGACGCTCTATCCACTGAGCCAAACCAGTTTCGGCTGATATTGGAGTTTTGATTTCAGGCAAACTGGGGGTCCTTTATAGCAGTACCTCGCCAGTTTTGCTCTGATATTGGCCAAATGTCAGAGAAGAGAGACTACATGGCATGGGGACACTTTTTGGAGTTGGACTGGAACCTGGAGAGCAGCTGAACTAATCCCAGAGCTTCCGCTAAACATCTGAGTAGTTTATAAAGGAAGAGGATCATCTTGTTTCAGGAAGCTTACAGTGTAAGCAAGCACATGCAGGTGTACAAACACATCCAGGCAGCACGGGGTGGCCGGTCGTGGGGTGAACTGTCATTCACTGGCCACATGATCCTTAAAGCTTCTGATTCCAGGAGTCACAGTCTGATTTTAATAACAGGTGACGGGCACTGAACGTCGCGAGAGAATATAGAAGGATACTGGAGAGAGTAATTAAAATATTGGGAGGAAGGGAAGTGAGTCCTTCATATTAGAAAGAATATTTGAAGGTTTATAATAGCTTTTTAAAAAGATTTAAAAAATTTTTTTTTATTTTCTAAAGGACGTTAGCTTATCAGCATAGTAGTCTGAACAAAGCTGCTTTTTAAAAAAAAATTAGTTTTATTGATTTCAGAGAGGAAGGGAGAGGGAAGAGAGAGATAGAAACATCAATGATGAGAAGGAATCATTGATCGGCTACCTCCTGCATGCCCCCTACTGGGGATCGAGCCCACAACCCAGGCATGTGCCCCTGACCGGAAATCAAACCCAGGACCCTCCAGTCTACAGGCCGATGCTCTATCCACTGAGCCAAACCAGCCAGGCTATCATAGATTTTTATGAGGAAGCTAATGAAAGATTTGAATGTAGGCTAGTTAAAAGAATGATAGCAGGCAGAATTCAGGTGCATTCAACGTGAAGACAATATAAAAACAAACAAACAAAAAAAGCACCAAAAACAGTTTTAGTAGTTTAAGCAAGAGATGAATGAAGATCCACGGGGGAGGAGGAGTTAATTTCTAAATGAGACTCTGTATGAATACATCTATATGCACATATGCACAAATACTTTGCAAGCAGAATACAGTAACACATTTGTTACGGAAAGATGGTCACTGAAAGACAGATTGGTGAAAAGAGAGGAGAGGCAGGATTTGACAGTGATGGGAAAGAAAGGACCAGCAGGTGAGTCAGGTGATGGGGCTGGGCTACGGATGACGGAGCAGAGCTGAGGAGTCCTAATTCAGGGGTCCTCAAACTACGGCCCGCAGGCCACATGCGGCCCGCCAAGGACATTTATCCGGCCCACCGGGTGTTTTTGCCACCACTGCCTGTCCTGCTTAGCAGCCAACTCGTCCCGGGCCCGCAGTGCGCATGTGTGGAATGTGCACCTTACTCTCCGACTCTCCTCCTTCTCTCTGAGGGACAGTGAACTGGCCCCCTGTTTAAAAAGTTTGAGGACCCCTGTATTGATTATGCAGGTCAAAGCAGTTGGGATTGAGCAGTGGAGCTGGACTGAAGGGACACAGATGGAGAGAGAAGGAGGAGGAAGCTGGGAATGACACCTCTTGGGTAGGTTTACATGTTTGATGACAAACAGGTAAAGGCTTCAGGTAGACATGTGCAGGTTTGAATGCAAGGAGACGAAGTCCAAGAGGAGACAGGACCAAAGGAACTTGGAGGAGACACCCAGTGATTTTGTAACATGACCCCTCGCCTTCATGCTTTCGCTGGTGGTAGGACAGTGTATATGCTGCATGCAGTTTCACAGGGTCGGTCCACATAAGGCTTCATCTGGCGCTCAGGGACTGGCCCATTGGTGGTATTCACAGAGAGACCCATGGTCCCGGCACAGCACCCTTGTGGCTCATTGCTTTGGCTTCCACCATGCCCCTGAGATGCGCGGCTGTCTTTCGGGAGCCAACTGCAAGGTGATTACATGTTGGAACAAGCTCTCTGCACACCTCACTGTTCAGCCCAATGGGGAGGCATGGGGACAGAGCAGAAAGAACATGCCATCTACAGCCATCAGCCGCTGCCTCTTGCTGGATGTGTGGCTTCATACAAGCAACTTGACCTCTCTAAGTGTCAGCTCCTCTTCTGTAAAAGTGGGATGACATTGGCCACAACTGCCTACCCTGCCGTCTTGAAGATCGTATGAAATGGTGGATGTGACAATGCTTGGTTAACTGCAAAGTACCGTATAGGTGCCAAACATCACGATTCTTTTAATGCCAAAAACTGCATTTTAACATAAAAAACCCCACCTTGCAAAATGAAACTGGGGGAAAGATCCTAGATGACTTTGATTATGGGAATAAATTAAAAGGGAAAAAATAGCACTGTTTTAAGAATTTCCCCCAAATTGTCCATATACACTCTCAAGGAAGAAATGAGCATCTCAGAAAGACTGTTGTCAGGGGGCTGCCTCCCCACGGGCCCTGGAACACCTTGGTGCCTGACCTGTAAATGCTCCCCTGCACAGCCAGAGGAGAGCCAGATGGCCGCCGCCCCCTCCCTCCCCGTGCAAACATCTCTCACCCAGCCTAGCAAACAAGCCTCCCTGGGTACAGAGGCGCCTCCGTGCTGCTTCTGTGTGGTGTAACCCAGAAACAAGCCACGGGCTCTGGACTTGGGTTATGTTTATAATCTGGGCCCCAAGCAACAGGGTCATCTGTCTTGGCTCCGGCTCTCTTATGCAAACAGGGCCGGGGGCCCATGTGGTTTGAGGACAGCCAGGCCCCTGCTTTCACTCCTCTCTGTGTAAACACGGTACAAAGAATCTTTGTGACCGTCCAGGCAGAGCAGCCAAGCCCAGAGGAAGAGAGCCTGCATGGGGAGGCAAAGGGAGGTAGCAAAGGGGGGTGCCCGCCAGTACCCCCTGTACCATATGTTATAGAGAAGTTAACTTTGCCCAGTGTCTGACTGTGAGAGAGGGTCTGTCACCTGCAGCAGAAACCAAGAAAGGTGTGAGAAAAGGGAGAACAGAGCTGATATCCTGCGGCTCTGATACCTTCCCTACCTAGCATTTCAGGTGTGGTTAAAAAAAAAAAAAAAAAAAAAAAGAACTAAGGCCATCCTAGCTGGTTTGGCTCAGTGGATAGAGTGTAGGCCTGTGGACTGAAGGGTCCCGGGTTCGATTCTGGTCAAGGGCACATGCCCATGTTGTGGGCTGGATCCTTAGTGGGGGGCGTGCAGGAGGCAGCCGATCAATGATTCTCTCTCATCATTGATGTTCCTATCTCTCCCACTCCCTTCCTCTCTGAAATGAATAAAACTATTTAAAAAAAAATAAAAGAACTAAGTCCTCCTCTTTAAGCAGTGCAGGGTGGAGGAAAGAATGCCAGCTGAAGAATCAAGAAAGCAAATTGTATTCCTGCCTCCACCCCTAATGAGTTGTGGGTGCCCTTTGGATGGTGCCTTAAGCTCTATGAGTTTTCTTGTCTACACAAATTAGAATTGTGCTATCTGCCGTTTGTTGAGCTCCCTGACTGTGACAGAGACTTTAGATATGTTATTTTAGTAGTCCACATAAGTACCCAATGAGGTAGGGATCCCCATTTCAGAGATTAAAAAATCAAGGCTCAGCAAGGAGAACTGACTTGCCCCCCAAATGCACATTAATGAGTGGCAGAAGCAGCTCTTTTTACTGCCAAACCCCGATTTTGCCCCTGCACTTCTTTCTCCGATGATTTGAAAACTGAGACTACACAGGTACTGGCCTACTTAGAACAATCTTTATTGCAGGAGACAGACGTTCTCACTCAGATAAGCTCAAGGCCTGGGAGTCTGGGCTCCCACCTTTCCCAGAGATCTCCTCCCACTGCTCTGGTTTATCACCTTGGTTAAAATCCAGGGAAAGAGAACAATCAACAACTTGTTTCACCTCAGGGTAGAACTTGGCAGGAGCTCTTGGAATCACTGCTACCCCATTCCAAGGCAATTCATAAACGTCTAAATTTCCATGGCATGTCCTGAAAGTTGCACGAGGGTGGCAGAACCAGTAATCCTTCTCCTTATGGACAAAAATTAGCACTGGGAGGCATTGCTAGGAGTCAGTGCAAGAAAGGTTCTGAGGCCTTTAGCAGTAAACTCTCGACAATAATATTCTAAGATAGGAATCAGCAAACTTCCACCAAAGGGCCAAATGCAGCTTGCTACTTGTTTTGTGCAGCCAGCGATCTAAGGGTTTTACATTTTTAAATAGGTGGAAAAGTTTTAAAAAGAATATTGGTTCATGGCATGGGAAATGAAGTATGGTAGCAGCCATACTTAGGTAAAAACTGCTGTTTGAATTTTAACCCTGCTATTCTGGCTTCCGCATGCACTTACTTGCTTAAGGTCATTTTCCTGTGCCTGTGGACCAGAACCACAGGAGATGGATTCCCATTGACTCAGTAGCTCCAGGAGTTGAAACTGCAGATAACCTTTAGAGATTATCAACTTTGCTCAGTTCTGCTTCTGTACTATCTGCTTTCACAAGACAGGTCCACATTCCAACGTCCAGCAGGATGTGGCTGGGAACGACCCTGCGGGCTGTTCCCAGTGTTTAGAATTTAGAATTTAGAATTTAGAACGAAGGAAAATTTTTGTGGTTTAGACCTTTAAAAGGACTGCCTACACCTGGAACAGGGCGGTCATGAGGGTGGACCCCACCTGCGTGGGGTGGTCTCGCAGCCGTCGCTGGCCAGCTCAATAAATCTTGCCTGGTTTTTTTAATCAATTAGCAGCCTCCGGTGGTCTTATTTTTGACTCCAGGGTTCAACCCCACAACAGGAAAATGATATTAAACTCAAATTTTGGCATCCATGAATAACATGATTTCAGAATGCAGCCATGCTCCTTTGTTTACAAAGAGTCCGAGGTAGCTTTTGCGCTGCAATGGCACAGTTGAGTGGTTGCAAATATTTACCATCTGGCCCTTTACTGAAAATGTTTGCCATTTCCTATTGTAAGAAAAAGCACGTGGCTGGGCAGGGCCTCGGGGAGGGTCTCCCCATACCCGAGGTACCGAATTTTCCGGCGTATAAGACGACTGGGCGTATAGAAGATTTTCCTGGGTTAAAAAGTCGTCTTATACGCTGGAAAATACGGTAGATCTTTGTTTAATCTCTTGTTTTCTGTAAAGCAGCCACACCTCAGCTGTGCCAGGTGTCAAGATCACGCTAGGGCTCAGTGGTGGAGCGTTGACCTATGAACTAGGAGGTCACGGTTCCATTCCTGATCAGGGTACATGCCCAGGTTGTGGGCTTGATCCTCAGTGTGGGGCATGCAGGAGGCAGCTGATCAATGATTCTCTTCATCATTGATGTTTCTATCCCTCTCCCCCTCTCTCTTCTTCTCTGAAGTCAATAATATATATATATGATTCCACTGGGTCTGGTTGGTGGCCTGAGGGAGTGGGCTCTCAGACTCAAGATGCATTATTGGCCCTGACCTTCCCCTCCATCTCACGCTTCAGGGGTCAAGTCCTTTCCTCCCCCAGCATCCAGAGGGCTGGCAGGCAGGCTTAGGTTCTTCAGGAGGGAGACTGGAGGATTTTCCACTGGAGAAACTGACAAAAAGACAAGATCCAGACACTGACAGTTGGTGTCCAGTTCCCAGAGGCTCATCTATGGGAAGATAATAGTGGTCAAGACCTGCCCACACCTGAGCCTTCCAGGAAGCTTCCTAGAGTCCCTGCTGACTGTGTGAGTCCCGCACTGATTCTTTCCATGTGAATGGGCAGTCAAGACATTTGAGGAAAGCCTTTAACTTATGGATAGGTGTGGTATGTTGAGTATTTGGGGGCTGATGGAGGAGGAGACAAGACCACAACTTGGCAGTATTATTCTACAATGGACTTTATTAGGTGGATCTTGGTCAGGATTGCATAAAAGGGACTTTACAGAGACAGCTGCAGTGCCAAGAGCAGGGAACAGGGCAAGAGAAAGGGGAATCCGAGAGGGGACTTGTGTGTCTAGGTGACCTCACTCAGCAGTACAGTTGGGAGTTGCCGGGTCAGAGAACCAGAAGGGCAGCAGAGGTTTAGGGGTATTTTATAGCCCCAGGGTTTGTCTTATCTATGGCTAGCTGATAGGTGCAGTTTTGCAAAGCAGGAGGCTCTAAATGGCTAAAAATATGCTTCTTTGAGCTATATTTAAAGCAACAGGATGTGTAAGAATTTGAATTTGGGGCTGGTGGGCTTTGAGCCTGCTATGAAGAAATAACCCAGGGGCCATCTTTAGCCCATTTATGTAACAGCAGCCACAACAAGAGGAAGCCATGACAATGCAGGGAGCAGAAGAAAATATTTAGCAAAAACCTCTGCAGTTAATTTCCTCAGAGATAAGAGAAGAAACTGCAGGATGGTCTATAAAGGGAACATTTAGAAAACAAAAGAAATATCTTGAAATAAAAAATATTAGCGCAAAAATGAAAAATTCAATAGAAGAGAAGGTTAAAGATATATATCAGCAAATAGAACAAAAAGACAGAAATGAAAAATATGAGTGAACATATGAAAATTAGAGAATCAATCCAGAAGGTTCCACATTTGAATTTTAGGAATTTTGGAAAATACAGAACAGAGAAAATGAAGTGGGGGAAATTATCAACAAAAATATCTTAAGAAAATGACTCAGAAATAAAGAACACATACATCCCACTGAATGTTCAGCAAAATAAATGGGAGAGAATTAAAAATAAAACCAACTCAATGTGAAATTTTAGAATCCAAATATTTCCAGATTCATTTAAAAGACTAAGAATCAAACCTGAAGCTCTAATTCAACAGAATATATGAACCCCTATGTTCATTGCATCATTATTTACAATAGCCAAAAATTGGAAGCAGCCCAAGTGTCCATTAGTCGATGAATAGTTACATTTACACAATGGAATACTACCCGGCCATAAAAAAGAAGGAAATTTTACCCTTTGCAACAGCATAGGTGGACCTGGAGAGCATTACGCTAAGTGAAAGAGCCAGTCAGAGAAAGACAAGTACCATATGATTTTACGCACATGTGGAATCTCATGAACAAAATGAACTAACGAATAAAATAGAGACAGACTCAGATAGGGACCAGGCTGACAGTTGGCAGGGGGTGGAACTGAGGGGCTGGGTGCGTGGGGGAGGAGCAATAAAAGAAAAAAAGAGAAAAAAACTCATGGACAAAGACAACAGTGTGGTGATTGCTGGGAGGAGGGGGAGAGAGGGGAGGTGGAGGAGGGTATACGGGGGATAAAAGGTGATGTAAGGAAACTTGACTTGGGGTGGTGAACATACTATATAATGTGTGGAATTGTGCACCTGAAATCTGTATAATTTTATTAACCAATAAATTCAATAAAAAGGGAAAAATAAAACAAACTTTGGAAAAAAATCGTAATGCTCCTGTCTTAACAGAAACATTGTTAAGTTAGAAGACAAAATTCTAAGGGTAAATAATTTCTAAACTAGAATTTTAAAAAAGAGTTATGAGGAGAGCAAAAAGACAATTTCAGATATGCAGGTTCTCAAAATACTCATCCACAGGCATTCTGTCTCAGGAGGCTTATGAAAGGCTATGCTTCACTAAAAGGAGAAACACCTGGGAGAGAAATGGGATCCAGAAGCAGGAGATCCAATATGGGGTTTGGGGTGTGACAAGGGCTCCCCAGGGGGCACCCTGAGATGACAGCTGTGCAGGAGCTGAGAGAGCAGCCAGGCCGTTTTGGAGCAGGAAAAAGAACTCCAGGATTTTTCTAGAGTAAAACATATGGCTGTATTCAGGTTATAAATCAAACTGTTCTCAAAACCTAAAGAAGACATTTGAGCCCCTATGGAAAAGGACTTTTCTGCATTTCTTTAACAACTTTTTTCATTGTTTAATAGTTTTTAGTCCTTATATTTTTCTATGTCACTATTCTATGTCTACTTGATAATATGAGGAAGATAGAATTCCAGTAAAGAATATTCCACCATCTCTGGCTATTTACTGAATGCAAAATCATACTATCCTCTTGTCTTAAACACTTGAATTTTCTTCCATTACATTATGCAGCAAAATTCACCAAAATGCATAGAGCCCACGGTTTCCCAGACAGGCTGGGGCCCGTTCTAAAATGCACAGACCAGTACAAGTCGTGGGGAGTTGGTGTGCTTCTCAGCCAGCTGTGCTGAAGCGGTGATTAAGAACTTTAAACACAGCTCTTATCTTCATTCTGGGTAGAGAGAAAAATAAGAGCTTATGTTTGGAGAAGGATTTTAGTGAAAAGAGCCTGAGCTTTGAGCCTGAACTGACTTGATTCTGCTGCTAAACTTTTTAATGGCAACTGTTTGCACCTGGTATTAGGCACAATAATTCCAACCTTGCAGGAAGTTTAAAAGTGATCCCATCATGGCCCTGGCTGAGTTGCTCAGTTAGTTGGAGCATTGTTCCATACACCAAAGAGTTGCAGGTTTGATTCCTGAGTCAGGGCACACACCTAGGTTGTGGGTTTGATCCCTGGTCGGGCGCTTAGGGGAGGCAACCAATTGATGTTTCTCTCTCTCTCAAAAAAAAAAAAAAAAAAAAAAAAAGTAATCCCATCTATACTAATATAAGGGTAATATGCTAATTAGATAGGATCTCTTCCGAACGTCCTTCTGGACAAAGCCACAGTGGCGGGGCAGAGGCAGAGGTGGTTAGGGGCGATCAGGCAGGCAGGCAGGCAGGCAGGTAAGCAGTTAGGAGCCAGCAATCCCTAAACCGGCAGTCGGACATCCCCCGAGGGGTCCTGGATTGGAGTGGGTGCAGGTTGGACTGAGGAATTTCCTGCACCAGGCCTCTAGTAATGAATAAAGAGGATTTGGTACTGTTCCTGGTTCCTAGAAGGTGTTTATCCTTTGTGGCTGTTACAAGTGTTAATGTTTTATCATTTCCTCATCTATCCTTTCTCATCGGATCTTCAGTGAGGTGGGAAGACAAGTTTTATATCCCCACTTAAAGACAGGCAAACCCACATCCCAGTGACAGGTTAGTACTATTCGATGGATCCTTTGGCATATAGCATTTCTGATTAGTGTGCAATGCTCTAACATAGACAGAGCCCTTGGCAAGTGAACTTCCTTGGAAGAGCAATTATCCTTGATGTGGTTTTACTTACAGCCCTACCTTTCCAGCAGCAGCAGAACCACGTGGCTGAGAACAGATTGTGATTACAGACCTGCTTCCAGAAAGAGGGTGTTTTTTTAAAAAAATACATTTTTATTGATTTCAGAGGAGAAGGGAGAGAGAGATAGAAACATCAATGATGAGAATCATTGATGGGCTTCCTCATGCACGCCCCACACTGGGGATCAAGCCTACAACCTGGATATATGCCCTGACCATGAACGGAGCCATGACCTCCTGGTTCATAGGTCAACGCTTAACCACTGATCCACACTGGCTGGGCTGCACCAATTTATACTCCTGCCAACAGAGCATGAGAGTTCCCTTTTGTCCACATCCTCATCAGCATGTTATCTCTTGTCTCTTAGATGACAGCCTTCTAACACATGTGAGGTGATACTTCATTGTGGTTTTTTAAAAAAACTATGTTTTTATTGATTTCAGAGAGAGGGAGGGAGAGGGAGAAAGGGATAGAAACATCAATGATGAGAGAAAATAATTGATTGGCTGCCTCCTGCACGCCACCTACTGGTGATTGAGCTCACAATCCGGGCATGTGCTCTGACTGGGAATCAAACCGTGACCTCCTGGTTCATGGGTCAGTGCTCAACCACTGAGCCACACTGCTGGGCTCATTGCATTTCCAGGATGATTAGGGATGTTGAGCATCCTTTCATGTACCTATTGGCCATCTGTATTTCTATCCTTCTATTTTTTAGTGTAAATTCTCATGTACAGTATTTCTTTATTAGTAATACAATGTCTTTTAACTGTGCCATCATTTCAAATTAAGAATGTTATTCTCTTTTTCTTTTTTTTTTTGTTGCTGTTGTTAAAATATATTTCTTTATTGATTTCAGAGAGGAAGAAAGAGGGAGAGAGAGATAGAAACATCAATGATGAGAATCATTGATCGGCTGCCTCCTGCACGCCCCCCACCGGGGATCAAGCCTGCAACCCGGGCATGTGCCCTTGGCCAAAATCGAACTTGGGACCCTTCAGTCTGCAGGCTGACGTTCTATCCACTGAGCCAAACTGGCTAGGGTGAGAATGTTATTTTCTTGTTCTTTTTACAAAAGTACATAGTTTTGAATAGTCTGCTTTAACTCTATTAGCCTTGGTCTTATTTTGAGTAATGTTTGTAGGACATTAAGTTTTTAGGAATGCATATAGCATGGTACAGCACAAACGTCTGTATATAAGCTTGAAAAGGAAAAAGAATACACTTGACTTAAAGCCTGAAAAGTGAAGAAATTAAAGCAGAAAGTACTCAGAGACTGGTCTTAAAAAGCAGAATATAAACAGAATCTAAAATGAAACTGAGGAAGGCAAGAAGGAAATAGTGAAAGTAGCACACGAAGTCTGTACAAAGAAAAATGTAGACATTAACACGCCAGGTCCCTGAAATGTGATGGTACAAGGAAAAAATGGGGAGTGACCCCACTTCAAATCAAGTGCAGAAAGATATACGCGAGGACTTAGTACTACCAACCACACACCTGCAGGTGGGTGCTTCATACACATTATCTCATCCACTTCTCCCTATTAAATAGGTACTATCACTAACCCTCCTCTAGAAATGAGACAAGGATTCTGAAGGTCAGAAAGGTTAAGTAAGAAAGTCATCCAAGCTCACACAGCTTGTATGCGGCATTGAGATCTCATTTTGCTCTACTATCTCTAGAAAACAAATGCAAATGTTTTTGTTTGTTTTTTAAAGGGTAATAGTCCAAAGAGTAAAACCTTTGTTGATGTCTCTCAGGAATAAACTGGACCTCCAAAGTTTTGGAGATGTTTTCAGTCTCAAAAATGGATGATCATAAAAGTATGCTTGTTTACTGTATCCCTGTTCAGATTTTAATTAAATTCCGTATTTTACTAAACAAAAGGGGGCAGGGAAGTGGCTGGTATGGCTCAGTGTTTTAGTGTGGACCTATGAACCAGGATGTCGTGGTTTGATTCCCTGTAAATGACACATGTCCAGGTTGAGGGCTCAATCCCCAGTGTGGGGTGTGCAGGAGGCAGCCGATCAATGATTCTCTCTCATCACTGATGTTGTTGTGGGGTCGAACCCTGGAGTCAGAATAAGACCACCGGAGGCTGCTGATTGATTTAAAAAAGCAGGCAAGGATTTATTGAGCTGGCCAGGACGGCCGCGAGAGCACCATACGCGGGTGGAGTCCACACGACCGCGCCGTTCCAGGTGTAGGCAGTCCTTTTAAAGGTCCAAACCACAAAAATTGTCCTTTGTTCTAAATTTTAAATTCTAAATGCTGGGAACGGCCCGCAGGGGGGTTCCCAGCCACATCCTGCTGGACATTGGAATGTGGCCTTATCTTGTGAAAGCAAGTTTTTTTTTTTTTTTTTGTGAAAGCAAGTTTTTACAGAGGCAGAATCAATCAGAGTCAGTAATCTCTAAAGGTTATCTACAGTTTTTCTTTTTTCTTTTTTTAAAATATATTTTATTGATTTTTTTACAGAGAAGAAGGGAGAGGGACAGAGAGTTAGAAACATCGATGAGAGAGAAACATCGATCAGCTGCCTCCTGCACACCTCCCACTGGGGATGTGCCCACAACCAAGGTACTGCCCTTGACCGGAATTGAACCTGGGACCTCTCAGTCCGACACTCTATCCACTGAGCCAAACTGGTTTCGGCAAGGTTATCTACTTTCAACTCCTGGAGCTACTGAGTCAGTGGGAATCAATCTCCTGTGGCTCTGGTCCACAGGCACAGGAAAATGACCTTCGTGATGTGGGATGGATTAATGTGAGCTTCCAGGTCTCAATCTGGAAGCTGAGGTAACTACCCTATCGTTTAAGCAAGTAAGTGCGTGCAGGAGCCAGAATAGCAGGGTTAAAACTCAAACAGCAGTTTTTACCCAAGTATGGCTGCTACCATACTTCAATGTTTCTCTCTCTCTCTCCCTGAAATCATTAAAAATATACTGAGAAAAGGGCAGGGGGGAGGCGGGGGGAGCTGGACATGTGGTTGGAGCGTCCTCCTATACACCAAAAGGTAGCGGGTTCCATTCCCAGTCAGGGCACATGTCTAAGTTTTGCGTGGGTTGATCCCTTGGCCCTGGTGGGGGCGCCCGGGGCGTGGCTATTTTTAGCAGAAGGGATTTAGCAATCTCTCCAGCCGGCATCTGTGGCCTCACATTCTTTAACTCCACTACCCAGCACAGAGTAAACATTTGTCTGAATGGTGTTGAAATATTTACCACTCTCCTTCCCGTTCTCCCCACCCTTTCCCCTTTGTGTTTTTGGTCCAGCTCTATCTGGCGTGTTCGTGGCTGGAACAGTATCTCCACAGACCCAATTCCTACCCCTCCTCCGAATTTCCTCCACTTTGCCATCTTCCATCCCTGCCGCAGTAGCTTCCCCTGCAAGCTGCACCCCGCTCCCGGGTAGGACAGCTCACGCTCCGGCAAGGACACGTTCCCTGGCCGGTGCGCCCGCCTGGGCGAAAGGCAGACTCCAGTCTGAATTTTCATTTCCCTACGCCTCGCCCAACGCTCGGGTTATGATGTCGAATAATGAAAACGGAAAGACGAGGGATCCAGACTACTTTTTTCCCGTTAACAACAATCTGGACCTGCCGCCAAGGTCGTTTCAAATGTTGTTTCCATGGACAGCAGCGTGGATGTGAGAGGGAGCGAGGTCGGCAGCTGGCTGGCTCCGAGGAGGCCTGAGCAAGGGGGCAGCCCGCGGACTCCCCGCCAACCTCCCCCGAGCCCGGAAGGTCCCCGCTCCCCGTCGGCTGGGGGCATGGGGGGAGGGCGGCCGGAGAAAAAGACGCTGCGCCTGCGGCGAGCCTTCTCGGATCCCCCGAGGCCATAGGCTGGCGCTGCGCGTCCCGACGGAGCAGACGCTGCCTCACCGCGCACCCCAGCGGCCAGCGCGGAGCACTGCCACGGCGGCCGTCACCGCCGGCACACAAAGGCCGGAAGTGCGCCCGCGTGCGCCGGGCGAGGCGGCCTCTCTAGGACCCCGGAGGTCTCACACCTCGGTGGTTCTCACTGGCTCGAAGAACAACCCCTCCACCCCTGGACCAGATAGCGCAAGAACCCGATTTCCAGGGCGTGTGCCCCACTCCAGGGGCAGCAAAATGAGGGTGTTTTTTTTTTTTGTTTTGTTTTTGGTGTGTGTGTTTTTTAAAATAAATTAGAAATCAGATTCAACAACTCATGTGTAAAAGAAGCTCCACTTAAAACATATCCAGGCCCATTTCAGCTAAGGGGTTGGAACATGGCGGATTGTCATGCTGACTTTCCCTCCAGAGGATAAGGAATCTGATGCCTGGAGAAAGTTCTTGCCTGCTTAGGGTTTCCCAGTGATGTAGTTGTGTCAGAACCCAGACTTGTTCCATGCCGGGCTTTCCACTGCCAAGGACTGCCTCTTGGCAGAAATGAACACTATTAAAATTAAAGGTAAGCTTTCAAAATGGCAGGAAAGGTAACATGAGTGTGCAAGAATTCAGAGAAAAACATCACATACCCATTAAGATGGCTACCATAAAAACACACACACACTGAATAACAAGTGTTTGCAAAGAGAAACTGGCCACCGTACCATTAGGGCAGCTCCTTAAAAAATTTAAAACAAAATTACCATAAGTCCAGCAATTCCAATTCTTGGTATATACTCAAAGAATTAAAAGCAGGGGCTTGAAGAGATATTGTACATCCATGTTCATAGCAGCCATATTCATAATAGCCAGAAGGTGAAAGCAACCTAAATGTTCATAGATGAATGGATACACAAAACATGGCATGTCCATATAATGGAATCTTATTCAGCCTTAAAAAGGAAGGAAATTCTGATACTTGCTACAAGATGCACGAACCTTGAAATTATGCTAAGTGAAACAACCCAGTCACTAAAGGACAAATGCTATGTAATTCCATTCATATGAGGCACCTAGAGTAGTCAAATTCACAGCCAGAAAGTAGAATGGTGGCTGCCAGAGGACGGGGAGGGGAAAATAGGGAGCTATTGTCTAATGGGCATACATTTTAAAATTTACACGATGAAAAGAGTTCTGGAGATGGGTGGTGGTTGCACAATATGGATATACTTAATGCCACTGGAACTATATAATTAAAAATGGTTGAGAGGGTAAATTTTATGTTATGTATATTTTAGCACACATACAAAAAAGAGCTCAGAGAATACACAATCCCATGCAAAAAGCATTAGATGTGTGCTAGAAAAATAGGTTTCTTAAATAGTAGACAGGCTTGGCAGAAGAATATAAATAAATATTTGTAAATAATAATGTTAACCAGTATTTCACAAATGAGTATGGCAATACCACCCCGATTTTGTTTGTTTTTTCAAGGGATTGGAACAAAAACTGAAACTCTGTGCCAGGTGCTATGAAGATTCTGGAAGACTTTTCAGAAAAGCTTATATAATAGCTTTTGTTGTGGGGTCGAACCCTGGAGTCAGAATAAGACCACCGGAGGCTGCTGATTGATTAAAAAAGCAGGCAAGGATTTATTGAACTGGCCAGGACGGCCGCGAGAGCACCACACGCAGGTGGAGTCCACACTCAGGACCGCGCCGTTCCAGGTGTAGGCAGTCTTTTTAAAGGTCCAAACCACAAAAATTTTCCTTTGTTCTAAATTCTAAATTCTAAAGGCTGGGAACAGCCCGCAGGGGGGTTCCCAGCCACATCCTGCTGGACATTGGAATGTGGCCCTATCTTGCGAAAGCAGATTGTCTCTAAAGGTTATCTGCAGTTTCTACTCCTGGAGCTACTGAGTCAGTGGGAATCAATCTCCTGTGGTTCTGGTCCACAGGCACAGGAAAATAACCTTTGTGAGTTTCCAGGTCTCAGTCTGGAAGCTGAGGTAACTACCCTATTGTTTAAGCAAGTAAGTGAGTGCAGCAGCCAGAATAGCAGGGTTAAAATTCAAACAGCAGTTTTTACCTAAGTATGGTTGCTACCATACTTCACTTTGAGCAAATTACTCAGTATTTATAGAAAACTAGTACCCGGGAGAGGATTAGAAAAGTCTTGCCAATGTCAGAAGAAAAATGACTGAGTAGTTTTCACTCTGCATATCATTCTGAATGTCCTTCATTTTACATAGCTTTGGGAACTAGAAAAGCAACATTATTAGAAAACTAGAGGCCTGGTGCACGAATTCATGCACAGTTGGGGTAGGGTCGGCCTGCCCCAATCAGAGTGAAGGGGCCGATCAGGGTCAGGGCCGGCCAGGGGGAGGGCCCGAGGGCCGTTGGGGGGCTGGCCCTGCCCCTGGTCACACTCCGGTCAAACTCCTGGTTGAGGGGACTATTTGCATATTACCCTTTTATTATATAGGATAATTCAAAAGACTAATAAAAAATAAGCAAAACCTGGTAGCATCAGAGATGTGGATTAGCAAGAGGATGTGTGAAGAGAAGGTAGGGAATATTCACAAGAGTGCCTGGTCTGTGGGTTTGTAAGCTCAAAATCCACTTTCCCAGAGCAGGACTAAATCCAGGCAAAACAGGGGTGACCTTCCTAGTCATACCTGCCTTTTTGCTCACTATCCCCCTCCTGAAGCAGTTTCCTCAGATGCCCTAAGTTCTATATTTGGAAAGCAAGGTAGGACTATTTTAAGGTTCTATAAGTGCTTTATTATTCAACCTACCAAGTCTGAAACATGAAGACCAATAATAAGAAAGGAGATTGAACCAGTAATCAAAAACCTTTCAATAGAGAAAAAGCATAGGACAAGACGGTTTCCTTGGTGGGAATTCTGTCAAACATTTAAAGAAGAATTAATGCCCATCCTTCTCAAACTATTCCAAAAAAAATTGAAGAGATGGGAACACTCTCAAACTCATTTTACGAGGCTAGCATTACCCTGATACCAAAGCCAGATAAGGACACTACAGGAAAAGAAAATGGCCCTGGCCGGTTTCACTCAGTGGATATAGCACATGCCCGGGTTGCAGGCTTGATACCCAGTGGGGGGCGTGCAGGAAGCAGCCGATTGGCAATTCTCTCTCATCATTGATGTTTCTATCTCTCTCTCCCTCTTCCTTCCTCTCTGAAATCAATAAAAATATATTTTAAAAAATAAAATTAAAATTAAAAAGAAAAGAAAACGACAGGGCCAATATCCTTCATGAATATACAGGGTGGGGCAAAAGTAGATTTACAGTTGTGGATACTCAAAACAGAATTTATTCTTATATTATTATTTATTACTTATTGTGTTATTTTCCATATGAACAACTGTAGGCCTACTTTTGCCACACCATGTAGATGCAAAACTTCTCAACAAAATATTAGCAGACCAAATTAAAAAACACATTAAAAGGATCATACAACACAATCAAGTGGAATTTATGCCTGGGATGCAAGGATGGTTCAATATGCACAAATCTAAATAAATGTGATAAACCACAAAACAGAATGAAAGATAAAATCATATGCTCATCGTCATTGCAGAGTAGCCATACTGGAACTGGAAGACCCAGGAGCAGCCCTGGGGCTGACTAATTCTAGACTTAGTTTATCCCAGGCGTCCTCAAACTACGGCCCGCGGGCCACATGCAGGTGTTTTTGCTGTTTTGTTTTTTTACTTCAAAATAAGATATGTGCAGTGTGCATAGGAATTTGTTCATAGTTTTTTTTTAAACTATAGTCCGGCCCTCCAAAGGTCTGAGGGACAGTGAACTGGCCCCCTGTTTAAAAAGTTTGAGGACCCCTGGTTTATGCTCTTAGCCACTACATTACAATACCTCAGACAAATTTTCAGTAACCAATGCCACAAAACTTTGAAAACTAGAATGCCAGTTTTATTACTTCTTAGGCAAAGCTATTCCCAGCTAGAAAATAAAGATAGAGAACTTTCCTTTCTTTAGTAGAAAAGTCTACGTGAGAAACTAAATTCAACACAGAATTTTGCTTAGTTAAAAATAGAAATTAGAGACTGAGGAAATAGCTAATTAATGGTTTATTATAAACTAGAGGCCCGGTGCACGAATTCGTGCATGGGTGGGGTTCCTTGGCCTGGCCAGTGATCAGGGCCAATTGGGGCCATCTCATCCAGCCCCCAT
Source organism: Eptesicus fuscus (assembly GCF_027574615.1). Classification (NCBI taxonomy): domain Eukaryota; kingdom Metazoa; phylum Chordata; class Mammalia; order Chiroptera; family Vespertilionidae; genus Eptesicus; species Eptesicus fuscus. The sequence goes on from NC_072476.1 coordinate 33,800,448, forward strand.
CGAGGCTGCAGGAGATTAGTTGGCCAGGGGGAGGGGCTGTGGGAGCACACTGACCACTTGCGTTGAGCGTCTGCCCCCTAGTGGTCAGTGCATGTCATAGTGACTGGTTGACCAGTCATTCCAGTCCTTCCGGTTGTTCGGTCGCTTAAGCTTTTATGTATATATAGACTAGAGGCCTGGTGCATGAAATTTGTGCACGGGGAGGGGTGTCCTTCAGCCCAGCCTGCACCCTCTCCAATCTGGGACCCCTCAAGGGATGTCCCACGGCCCGTTTAGGCCTGATCCTACCAGTATCAGGCCTAAACGGGCCGTGGGACATCCCTCTCACAATCCAGGACTGCTGGCTTCCAACTGCTCACCTGCCTGCCTTCCTGATTGTCTCTAACTGCTTCTGCCTGCCAGCCTCATCACCCCCTAACCACTATCCTGCCAGCCTTATTGTTGCCTAACTGCTCCCCTGCCAGCCTGTTTGCTCCTAACTGCCCTCTCCTGCAGGCCTGGTCACCCCTAACTGCCCTTTCCTGCAGGCCTGGGTCCCCCCCAACTGCCCTTTCCTGCAGGCCCAGTCACCCCCAACTTCCCTCCTCTGCTGGCCTGGTCACCCCTAACTGCCCTCCCCTGCAGGCCTGGTCCCTCCCAACTGCCCTCCCCTGCTGGCCATCTTGTGGCAGCCATCTTGTGTCCACATGGGGGCACCCATCTTTGACCACATGGGGGCAGCCATCTTGTGTGTTGGAGTGATGGTCAATTTGCATATTACTCTTTTATTAGATAGGATAGAGACCTGGTGCACGGGTGGGGGCCAGCTGGACACCTGAAGGGTGTCCCGGATCAGGGTCGGGGTTCTCTTGGGGCGTGGGGTGGCCTGGGCAAGGGGCCTGTGGTGGTTTGCAGGCTGGCCACGCCCCCCAGTGACCCAAGTGAAGGCCCTGGTATATGGGATTTATTTATCTTCTATAATTGAAACTTTGTAGCCTTGAGTGGAGCCAAGCCTCCTGCTTGCTCTGTGGCCGCAGCCATTTTTGTTGGGATTTATTAATCTTCTATAATTGAAACTTTGTAGCTTTGAGTGGAATCCACAGCTGGCCAGGGTGTGCAGGAAGGCTGGCTTCCTCCATTGCCAGGGAAACCCAAGCCTCCTGCTTGCTCTGTGGCCACATCCATCTTGGTTGGGTTAATTTGCATACTTGCTCCTGATTGGCTGGTGGGTGTGGCTGGTAGGTGTAGTGGAGTGATGGTTAATTTGCATATTACTCTTTTATTAGATAGGATGAGTGTATGTTAGAAGTTCATCTCTCTGTCCCACCATTTTTCATGTATTGGGACTTTTGTCTCCAAAAAAAGGCCAGGTCTATTGATAAAAGTATGTGGGCCCAACAGACAGTTTTAGATTACTCTAAGTTCTGTCTCTTAGTATAATGTCCTCAAGGTTCATCCATGTTGGAGCATGTGGCAGAATTTCCTTCCTTTTTAAGGCTGATTAATATTTCATTGTATAAGGGGGTGGGGGGAGCCATGGGGCGATAAGGACACATATGTAATATCTTAATCAATAAAGAAAAAAACATTTAATTGTATAGATAGACCGTATTTTATTTATCCATTTACCCTTCAATAGACACTTGGGTTGTTTCCATCTTAACATTTAAAAAGGGAAACAAACAAATAATAATAATAATAATAAAAATTAAAAATAAAAATGAAAAGGGAAACAATGTGATCTTGCCTGTGTTGTCAGAGTATTGAGGTTGATTGGAAAGGAGGGAGACTTGGGAGGACTCCAAAATATCTGTCTGAGGCACAGTGAGAGAGGTGCAGTATAGGTGGGGAAAAGGCCCGAGTTAGAGCATAATTTGGCTTTGGTGACATCTTGGCTCTGTGGGAAGAAAGGGAGGGGACAAGAAACAATGGTCTTCGTTTGAGTGGTTGGGAGGATAAAGATGCCCTTAACGGAGACAAACCTGGGGGAAAGAGGGAGGGGGGAGGGAGAAACCGGGAGGGGAAGGGGAGGAGAGAGGAGGGAAAGGAAGAGTTTTTTTGTTTTCTTTGGGGATGGGGCGGAGTGGGGAAAACCATGCAGGAATTTGGACTTGTGATACTGACGTGTCTTCAGGACATCCAGGTGGAAATACCGGGGGACACGTGTGAAAATGGAGTGGGACAGCGCCATAATTATAAAGGGGACCTACATACATACTTACAGAGAAACGCCTTCCTCCACCCTCCTCGCAGGACTCCCTGCTAGCCCTTCGGGTTCTTAGAGCTGCTGGAGCCACTCCGAAACGATAGCAGCACACACAGTGCCCTCTTGTGGCGATAACGGCAACTGCAACTGAGCCTATCACCCAGGGCCGAAATGTCCTGAATCCTGAAAGCCGCCTGTTTCGCCCCGTTAGCTTAGGAAGGAAATCTGACTCAGACAGACGCGCACAATGTGTTTTAAGTTTCTGCACATAAAGGATCAGGTGCTCAAGGGTCCAGAGAAGCCGACTGCTCCTTCAGCAGGTGCTGTGAGCCTAGGAGGCACCTTTGGAACAAACAACACAGTAGAAGTGGCTGATGAACAGATACTAGTAGATGTGAAAGGCAGGGTTAATGGGGCCTAGGGAGGTGAGCACAGTTTCTATATTGAAAATATTTGGGGGCCACCCTCACGTTTCCACCTTTCCTTCTGATTTCCTGACTATTAACGAACAAGCGGCTTTGCCGGCCAGGCAGCTCTAGTTTAGAGAAATAGTCTACTTGAGTGGTTCCTAAGCAACACTGTGACCAAGTGGAAAACGTTTTGTTTGGGGTTCTTATCGCCTTTTGATTGGCCCTGTCTCAGTTTAAGGAAAGCCATTTCAGAAGTCTGAGCATTTCTTTCTTTTTAAAAAAAATACATTTTTATTGATTTCAGAGAGGAAAGGAGAGGGAGAGAGAGATAGAAACATCAGTGATGAGAAGGAATCATTGATTGGCTGCCTTCTGCATGTTGGACCAAGCCTGCAACCCAGGCATGTATGTGTCCCTGACCGGAATCAAACTGCAGGCTGACACTGTATCCACTGAGCCAAACCAGCGAGGGCCTGAGCATTTATTTCAATACAAACTCCAGGAATGACTCAAATGGCAGAACCTGCCTGGTGGCAGGCAGTGTGAGTTAGGACTAAGGTTTGACTGTCGTGAACGAGACTCCAGATGAGATTGGTTTAAGCAAGACAGAGGATTATTTCTCTCACATCTAAAAGGTCTGGATTTAGGCCATTCAAGGCTGGATTGGTGGCTGCACTGTCCCCTGGGGCCCAGGTTGCTTTTAGCTTTCTGTTCCATTACCCTCGGGGTGTGGTTGTCACTGTCACAGTCCAAGATGGAGGTTTAGGCACCACATCCACTTCCTAGAAAAAGAATAGGGAAGATGGCCGAAACCGGTTTGGCTCAGTGGATAGAGTGTCGGCCTGCGGACTGAAAGGTCCCAGGTTCGATTCCGGTCAAGAGCATGTACCTTGGTTGCGGGCACATCCCCAGTAGGGGGTGTGCAGGAGGCAGCTCATCGATGTCTCTCTCTCATCGATGTTTCTAACTCTCTATCCCTCCCCCTTCCTCTCTGTAAAAAATCAATAAAACAAAGAAAGTCATAATGGAGGAACCAAGATGGCGCCATAGGTTAAACACCTAACCTGCAGCCGGGCACAACAATTTCAAAAATACAACTAGAGGTCAGAACGGACATCGTCCAGAACCACAGGAAAGTTGGTGGACTGAAATGCCCACAGCTTGGGGGAAGGAGAAGGCCACGGGGACAGTCGGGGAAGCCGTAAAAGCCTGAGGTATGGAGAAACGGGCGGAGACACGAGCACACGCGCCTGCGGGGAGGATGGAACCGGAGAGGAAGGGGCGGCTGATGACCTGGCCAGCGTTCACTGGCAGGAAGGAGATAAAGGCTCCGGAGTGCGCTGAGCGCCGGCTCCGATTGCACTGAACCCCATTCCGGGCGAAACCCTGGGAAACTCACTCACTTTCGCAACTCCGCCGCCCCCGCAGGCCGCCCGGCCCGGGACGCTGGGGATGCCGCCGCAACGGCGACGCCCGGAGCCCGGCGGCCTCCCAGCACCCGTCCCCGCCGCGCGGCCCCCGCGCGCCTGGTGCCGCGGGCCGCGCGCCTGGTGCCGCGGGCCGCGCGCCCCGCACACCGGACGGAGGCCCGGGCGCCCTCTCCGTGCACCTCCCGGCGGCGCGAGACTTCAGTAGAGTTGACTGAATTCAAGGGATTAAGAAGTACAAATTGGGGGGACGCCGCGGCGGCGACGCCCGGAACGCGGCGATGGCGGTGCCTGGAGCTCGGCGGCCGCCCAGCGCCCGTCCCCGCTGCGCGGCCCTCGCGCGCCTGGTTCCGCGGGACGCGCGCACCGCGCACCGAACGGAGGCCCGGGCGCCCTTTCCGTGCACCTCCCGGCGGCGCTAGACTTCAGTAGAGTTGACTGAAATGAAGGGATTAAGAAGTACAAATTGGGAAGTTTGAAAAAGATGGCGGCGGAGGTTAAAGGCTGTTCTGTTGCCTCGCACCCAGCGAAATCGGAGGGGATGAGGTGTGGAGGCGCGTGGGTCTGGCTGGTGGCGGGGGAAAGGGGCTTTTGTTCCAAACCTAGGGGAGATTAGCTCTCCATCACCCTGAAATCCATCTTCTGGCGAACCGCGGGAGACCCAGATGCCTGCGGGGAGAGGCGGGACTCTTGCGGAGGTGCGCCCAGCAATCAGTGTTTGCTGCGCTGGAGTGCGGAACGAGGGGACTTAGATACGTGGAAGGCAGAAGGACCAGACTCACAGCCATCGCGGCTCGCCGCACCATGGCCTGTTGGCGCCCTGAGACCCCGCCCCGCCCTGGGACCCGCCCCGCACGTTTGGAAGACCTGCCCCGCAAGTCTTGCAGGCACACCTGCGCCCCAAGCAACGGCTTATGCATGTGGGTGGCCTGCCCTCTGGCAGCGGACCAGATGAACTGCTGTTCTAGTCGGACTGCTCCAGGGCCACTCAGACAGGAGGAAGAAACTACAGTTTTTGCTGTAATCCTTGCTGAGTGCCTAAGGCAGTAGCTGATCTACACCCCATTGGAGACCCAGAAACGAGGGCATCTAGTGGTCTGTGGGAGATGACACCAGATTTCAACCACGTGCATAAGGGACACATTCAACAGGAATATTCAGTGAGCGCCAAAGCTTTGCTGCACCAAGACCCGGCCCATAAACGTGTCTCCTGCACAGCAACTCTTCCTTTATAGACAAAGAGAGCCCCCCCAGTGACACCAACAACAATCAAGACTTAACTATACAAAGGAGGACCAAGATGGAGGCATAGGGCGGAAGCCTGATTGTTGCCTACCACAACAACTTTGAGACTACGACAAGAGAGCAGAGCAGACACCATCCAAGACCACCATAGGGCTGGCTGAGTAGATGCTCTACAACTAGAATAAAAGAGGGGTATGTGGGATGATGCTGATGCCGGTGACCCAAAGACCACACTTTAAGAACTACGGCTCAGGCGACACAAAAGAACTATGGCTCAGGCGATACAACAGCGGCCTAGAACGTGCTCGGCGCAGTTCCCCCGGCGGTCTCCGGCTGAGGGGACGGCTCCACTGGCAGCCAAGCACGGACAGACAAGCCCCTATGAGACATGGGGTGGGAGACTCCGCGCTTGCTGACCTCCGAGTCCGTCAAGAATCTCAACGCCCCGGAAGCGGCCAGGTGCGCAGGCTCGGCGACCGGCCACCGATGCAGACCCAAGGGCCGACGCAGCGACGCCAGACCGGCCCACCACCCTGCACCGGGCGCACCGGAGCTTCGCCGAGCCGCCGCCCGACGAGTTCTGCAGCAGCCATACTGGAGCTCTGGAAGGATGGCCAGGGGAATTGCTGAGGGGGGATTGACCGGCAGGAATTGGGACCGGGAAGACGGGGCTCCGCTGAGACCCGGGTGCGGGCGGGGTTGCGCGCCTCTGGGCTCGGGTGTGGTCACACGCCTCTGGGTATAAGTGAGGCCTCACGTCCCTGGGTCTAGGTGAGGCCACATGCCCCTGGGTCCAGGTGAGGCCGGACTCCGGGTCCAGGTGAGGCCATGTGCCCCTGGACCCGGATGACGCTGGATCCCGTGCCCGGGCGAGGCCAAGCGCCCCTGGGTCTGGGAGAGCCCACACACCCCTGGGTCCAGGCGAGACCATGTGTCCCTGGATCCGGGTGAGACCTCGTGCACCTAGGCCTGGGTGAGGTCACGTGCCCTTGGGTCTGAGAGGCCAAGCGTCCCTGGGTCCGGGTGAGACCATGTGTCCCTGGATCCGGGTGAGGCCGCATGCACCTAGGCCCGGGTGACCCAAGTGGCCCTGGGTCTGGGAGAGGCCAAGCGTCCCTGGGTCCGGGTGCGACCATGTGTCCCTGGAGCCGGATGAGGCCTCGTGCACCTAGGCCCGGGTGAGGCCACGTGCCCCTGGGTCTGGGAGAGGCCAAGCGTCCCTGGGTCCGGGTGAGACCATGTGTCCCTGGATCCGGGTGAGGCCTCGTGCACCTAGGCCCGGGTGAGCCCAAGTGGCCCTGGATCTGGAAGAGGCCAAGCGTCCCTGGGTCCGGGTGAGACCATGTGTCCCTGGATCTGGGTGAGGCCTCGTGCACCTAGGCCCGGGTGAGGCCACGTGCCCCTGGGTCTGGGAGAGGCCAAGCGTCCCTGGGTCCGGGTGAGACCATGCGTCCCTGGATCCGGATGAGGCCTCGTGCACCTAGGCCCGGGTGAGCCCAAGTGGCCCTGGGTCTGGGAGAGGCCAAGCGTCCCTGGGTCCGGGTGAGACCATGTGTCCCAGGATCCGGGTGAGGCCTCGTGCACCTAGGCCCGGGTGAGCCCAAGTGGCCCTGGGTCTGGGAGAGGCCAAGCGTCCCTGGGTCCGGGTGAGACCATGTGTCCCTGGATCCGGGTGAGGCCTCGTGCACCTAGGCCCGGGTGAGCCCAAGTGGCCCTGGGTCTGGGAGAGGCCAAGCGTCCCTGGGTCCGGGTGAGACCATGCGTCCCTGGATCCGGGTGAGGCCTCGTGCACCTAGGCCCGGGTGAGGCCACGTGCCCCTGGGTCTGGGAGAGGCCAAGCGTCCCTGGGTCCGGGTGAGACCATGCGTCCCTGGATCCGGATGAGGCCTCGTGCACCTAGGCCCGGGTGAGCCCAAGTGGCCCTGGGTCTGGGAGAGGCCAAGCGTCCCTGGATCCGGGTGAGACCATGTGTCCCTGGATCCGGGTGAGGCCTCGTGCACCTAGGCCCGGGTGAGCCCAAGTGGCCCTGGGTCTGGGAGAGGCCAAGCGTCCCTGGGTCCGGGAGCGACCATGTGTCCCTGGATCCGGATGAGGCCTCGTGCACCTAGGCCCGGGTGAGGCCACGTGCCCCTGGGTCTGGGAGAGGCTAAGCGTCCCTGGGTCCGGGTGAGACCATGTGTCCCTGGATCCGGGTGAGGCCTCGTGCACCTAGGCCCGGGTGATCCCAAGTGGCCCTGGGTCTGGGAGAGGCCAAACGTTCCTGGGTCTGGGTGAGACCATGTGTCCCTGGATCCGGGTGAGGCCTCGTGCACCTAGGCCCGGGTGAGGCCACGTGCCCCTGGGTCTGGGAGAGGCCAAGCGTCCCTGGGTCCAGGCGAGACCATGCGTCCCTGGATCCGGATGAGGCCTCGTGCACCTAGGCCCGGGTGAGCCCAAGTGGCCCTGGGTCTGGGAGAGGCCAAGCGTCCCTGGGTCCGGGAGAGACCATGTGTCCCTGGATCCAGGTGAGGCCTTGTGCAACTAAGCCCGGGTGAGGCCATGTGCCCCTGGGTCTGGGAGAGGCCAAGCGTCCCTGGATACGGGTGAAGCCAGATCCTGGGTCCGGGTGAGGCCGTGCGCCCCTGGATCCATCCGGGTGAGGCTGGGTCCCAGGCCCGGGTGAGACCACGCGCCCCTTGGGTATGGGTGAGGCCACGTGCCCCTTAGTCCGGGTGACGCCGTGCCCCTGGGTTCGGCCGAGACCAAACCAGAGGGAGTCGGACCTCCATTACCACCATTTGTCCACCATCCAGAGCTGAGGGGTCAGTGCTGACATGTACACATAAGGAACTACTGGACATTGAAATTGGGTCTCTAAAGAACTGTTGGTCCAGGGGGAAGCTCGCTACAGATTGATTCATTTGCCTGTCAGCATAACTATTATTGCTCGTCTCACATTCAGTTCTTATTAGTATATATCTAGTGACATATGATCTCGCTCATCTAGGGGAAATGATGAACAACATAGACTGAGGAACAAGAACAGAACCAGAAGCAAGGAGGCATCGATCGGACTATTGGGCCTCAGAGGGAGGATAGGGGAGGGTAGGGGGAGGGTGGGGGGGAGGGGGAGAGTTCAACCAAAGGACCTGTATGCATGCATATAAGCCTATCCAACGGTTAAGTTCAACAGGGGATTGGGGCATGCGTGGGGAGAGGGGTGGGATGGGAATGGGGGGATGAGGACAAATATGTGACACCTTAATCAATAAAGAAATTTAAAAAAAAAATCAATAAAACATATTTTTAAAAATCAATAAAATATATATTTTAAAAAGATAGTAATTAAAAAAAACTGGAAACAGCAAAAACCTTGACATAGGGATATGTTTTAGTTAAGCCATGGAACATCAATTCAATAGACTATTATCACTGGAGAACAAATGTTTTCACAGGATATTTAAGGACATGGAAAATAATTAAGATGTAAGTTATATTTGCAAATCTATTTATCTATCATCTCTATATATCTCTATCTCTATCTCTATCTCTATCTCTATCTCTATCTCTATATATATATTTAAATGTTTTTATTGATTTAGAGACTTAGAAACATCAATGAGAGAGAAACATTGATCAGCTGCCTCTTGCACACCTCCCACCAGGGATGGGCCAGCAACCTAGGTACATGCCCTTGACCAGAATCGAACCTGGGATCCCTCAGCCCGCAGGCTTATGCTCTATCCACCAAGCCAAACCAGCTAGGGCACAAATTTATATATTTTTAAAAAGTTAATGTATAGCAAAAACAAAAATGTTGAGAAAGATTATGTTTAAACTAGAGGCCCAGTGCACAAATTCATGCATGGGTGGGGGCTGACGGGGGGAAGGGGCTGTGGGCAGTTGGCCAGCCAGCCCCACCCCCTGGTCGAACTCCCAGTTGAACTCCTGGTGGAACTCCCAGTCGAGGGGACAATTTGCATATTAGCCTTTTATTATATAGGATGATGGGATTTATTGAGTTTTTCTTTATACTTCCCTTTAATATGCATATTTTTAAATGAATGTACAATGTTTTATAATACACATTTTAATTTTATACTGATAGTACATTTGTTGAAGTTTGTCTTGGTGATTACCTAATATTCATATGGCCTCAAGAAGTATTTTTCAGATGCCTCTGATTCCTATCTGAGGAGTCTGTGTGACTTTGAGCTTGGGGGGACAAGTGCAGTGACCTGCAATCAGAGGTTTCTTCTGATCCCAAGAAGGGATCAAGTTTAGTCTCTGTCATTCATAAACCACATGAATTTGGCCAGGCCATTTCCTTTTAGGATCTCCACTTAAAACTAGTATCCAAAAGAAGAAAACACCCCAAACTAGTATCCCTATGGTGAACCTCATTTTCCTGCCTCCTTGTTCCTCTGTCCACAGATTCATGGGCTTCCGGAAGCTCCAAAGCATTGAGTTATTCAGCAAGATGAGTTCGCTGCTGTGTACAATCGGTAAGTATTTAAAGCTTAAAAAATTTAGAATAATACATGTTAATTAAATCTTATTTAAAAAGCCATTTATATGTTCATTTTATTATGAAATATTTTAATAATACAGAAAATGTAGAGTATATTATAATAACCACAGGTGTAACAGCAACCCAGTTTTGTTAAATCTCAACGTTTTTCCACTTTTGCTTCACACACACACACACACACACACACACACTTAAAGACCTAAAACATTAGGGAGCAGATGATACATAGTCCTTTCTAGGCCCAATCGTCTCTCTGCCAGAGGTAAGCACTTTCTAAATATGCTGTTTCTCCTTCCTCTGCATATGGCTAGTTTACTGCATGTGATAAAGCCATAGACAACACTGGGTTACATGTATTTTGTAACGCCCGGAACGCTGGCCGCACTCACAAAGCACCAAGAGACGTTCTCATGCAAAAAGCAAAGGGTTTATTGGTACAGGCATGCCCGGTCCCGCAACATACTCTGAACACAGAGCAGAGGTTGTGGGCCCCGAAGCAGGGTTTGAGCACAGGTTAAATACACTTTAGGGGGCAGGGTCTTTCCATTTTACAACCCGGTAACTTTCCACTGTGGTTTTCTGCTTCCTGGAACAATTAAGACAATTAAGTCTGTTGACATACAAACATTTTTCTTTAGGTATACACAAGCTCTTGGTATCGGTTCCCCCCAGCCATAGATGGCTATCTGGTTTCTATCTCAACATTCTTGGCTGACTTGTTCTAATTGTCTTCAACTGACCTTGTCTTCAACTGACCTCAGGCCCTTACTGAAATGCTGGCTTTTATGATTTTACAACTCTTCATTTTAACCTTATAAGTTTAACATTATACCTTATATGTCATTTTGAAGCTTACCTTTTTATACAATTGTATATTTTTGAAATTCATTTACATTGATCCATGTAGCTCTAGTTGACTAACTCTAAGTTCAGTTAGCATTCCGTCCTACAAATATGCCACCATTTGAGCATATGAAGGTGTTCTGCCGAGAAGTCTCCACCTCTTTCCTAGAAAACCCCTCCCCCTTCTGGAGTGCCCCACCTCTCCATGAAATAAGCCTCCATAAGAAAAGGAAATCCCACGAGCAAGGGGCTGCTCTGTTTGTGGAGTAGCCCAGTCTCTATCTCACGACTTAACTAATAAACTCTCTTTCACTGTAAACTCGATGCTGGTTGGAGTTTGAATTCTTTCCGGAGCTAAAGGCAAGCACCCACAGTGGGTCTCGGACCCCTGGAACGCCTGCACTACCCTCAAGGTGAGGAGATTGCCAGTTACCTTCTGCTGGTGGGATCCCTAGTGTTGGTCCCCCCGACAGACGGGTTCCTCAGCGGTTTCTTGGAATCTGTGAGTTACTTACAATTTTACCAATCAAGTCCTCTCTGGCAGGGCAGTGCTGGGCTAAGGTTAGCCAGCTAGTGCCTGCTGCTTGTCATCAAACAGTGCTGGTGGACGCAATTCCACAGGATTGCAGGTGCTGCAAAGACAGCATTGTGCCCTAAGCGTCATAGCTCACCACATTTGGTAAGTCTGAACTAACAAGAAAGTGTGGTAGCCTGGCTGGTGTGGCTCAGTGGTTGAGCGTCAACCTATGAACCAGGAGGTCATGGTTCGATTCCCGGTCAGAGCACATACCCAGGTTGTGGGCTCGATTCCCAGTGTGGGGCGTGCAGGAGGAACTGTTCAATGATTCTCTCTCATCATTGATATTTGTATCTCTCTCTCTCTCTCTCTCTCTCTCTCTCTCTCGCTCTCTCCCCCTTCCTCTCTGAAATCAATAAATATATATTTAAAAAAAAGAAAGTGTGCCAAAACCGGTTTGGCTCAGTGGATAGAGCGTGGCCTGCAGACTGAAGGGTCCTGGGTTTGATTCTGGTCAAGGGCATGTACCTTGGTTGTGGGCACATCCCCAGTGAGGGGTGTGCAGGAGGCAGCTGATCGATGTTTCTCTCTCATCGATGTTTCTAACTCTCTATCCCTCTACCTTCCTCTCTGTAAAAAATCAATAAAATATATTTTAGAAAAAAGAAAGTGTGGTAAATATAACACAGAAAGGAAAGGAAAGCAATCCATTTAACTGGGTCAGTAATAGCGACATAATTAAGCAGGTTAATTTCCAACATCAAAACCCAGATGTTCAGGACATAATTCTTCATTCTGTGGGATCCCTAAGAAGACACATGCTTACCCCAAAAGGCTTTGACAGTTTTGCAAAGTGTAGAATGAGAACCAGCCCAGAGGCAGGAAAGCTCTTGGGAGGGGTAGCAGGAGCTCACAATGCAAGGGCAATGTTGTGGCTGAATTGCGTCCCCTTCTCAGCTTTGTATGTTGAAGCCCTAATCCTCAGGGTCTCAGAATGTGATCTCTCAACATTAAAGAGTCACAGCATAGAGGTTTCATAACTCACAGTGGAGAGGGTAAGAAAAGGGTAGTAAATGTCTACTACCACAGCTTCTGAGGCTGCTCACCCTGACTCATCGGCCTAGCGGGGAGAGAACCCACTAGAAGCTGGCGTGTGGAACAGAGGCTGCTTTCCTATAAACAGCCAAGCATCTGCAACCAGAGGATGCATATGAATTGGGAAAATAACTGTGTAAATAAAAACCAGAGGGGTCTTGAGTTGTCTGAGGCTGATCGTGTGGTGTGTACTTTCTGGTTATGATGAACTTAATCTCCATACGTGGAGAGAGGAAAACAAAACGAAATAAAGTACAGTGAAGTAAAAGGATAAGAAGGAGCAGCACCGTTTGGGGGAGAGGTGTCTGGTGAGGCATTCTGGGGCAGCCAGGGGCAGGAGGCGGGTGGGAGGGGCCATTTGCCAACCTGGCTTTAGGGAAAAGTTCAGTTTGGGCCACCTGGGGTTCTTTCCAATCTCTGCAAGCTTTTATTTGAAGACTGATCCATGCAGTTATTAACCTCCCAAGTAGAAAGCATTTCCACTTCCCAGAGCTCTCCTGCTGTTGGGGGTATTAATCCAGCCATCTTGGCTTAACTGAGCCAAAGGCTTTCCTGACACTCAAGCAGGAGGAGACCCTGCCCAGGTGAGCCCAGCCGGCCTGCACCTTCGCTTTTAGACCACCAGGGGCGCTTTCTGCAGCTGGTTTCTCTGCACATCCTCCAAGCCACCGTACTCATTCATATCTGGTCATGATCACAATTCTGATGGTGTTACCCTACTGTCAGGAAGTCCTCAACTGTTACACTCAGAATCAATAACAGAACCTTCTTGCATTATTCAAAACTCTCCCCAGTTTGATCCCCAAACACCTTCGTAATTTCATCACTGTGTGGTTCATTTCTTTATTACATAAACATCTATCTCAGTGTCTTATAACCAAGAGACATTCGATAAACATTTATTGAATAAACAAATGGATGGGTGTATTCACCAAAACTTTAAAAGTGAACAATGAAAAAAAATCTGAATTGGGATCCAAAAATTGGCAAATTTGATTTCTAGGTCCTCCTCATATCCCCCCCTCCCCCCTCCCCACACACCTCTACTCATCTTTAATTTTTCAATTTTATTGATCTTCCCTTTGATTTGGGAAGGAACAAAGGGTGCATCTGTGATGGGTGGTCTTAGATTGCTGGTGACATCCTTAAAGAGTATAGAGATTGGTTTTATTCAAATTTCTTTCTTAAAATCTTTCCTGATATATTTATCTGAAAGAAGTCTCATCATGAATATAACCTATAGTTGGAATTGGTGATCATGGCAGTGGCTGTGGGAGGAGGAGGTGAGATTTGAGCTGGACCTTGACAATGGATATTTCAATAAGCCGAACTGAGGTAAACTCCATGCAGGAAGGGGCTATACCTACCTTATTCTACTGGCTCTCCAGGGCTCATTAGAGGACCAAACATAAAATGGGTACTCCATCTATGATTCTTCAATGAGCCCATCAATAAATGAGCAAAGGAAACAGAGACAAACACTAAATATGTTTGATGAACAATAAGGTGTATTTAGATGAAAACAGCAAGTTCTAGCAGGAAACAGGTTAATTAAAAAGTTATTAATTTGAGAGAGAGAGAGAGAGAGAGAGAGAGAGAGAGAAAACATTGATTTGTTGTTCCACTTATTTATGCATTCATTGGTTGATTCTTGTATGTGCCCTGACTGGGGATCGAACCCGCAACCTTGGTGTTCAGCCAAATTGAAAAAGGCATTAGCAAAGAATGTTGTTTGTTTGTTTTTTAATCCTTATCTGAGGATATTTTTCCGTTGATTTTTACAGTGAGTGGAAGAGAGAGGGAAAGACAGAGAGAAATATTGGTGTGAGAGAAACACAATGATTGGTTGCCTCCTGCAGGAGCCCCGACCGGGCCCAGGCGGGAGAGGAGCCTACAACTGAGGTAGGTGCCCTTTACTGGAATCGAACCCAGGACCAGTCCGCAGGCCGACGCTCTACCCACTGAGCCAAACCGGTTAGGGCACCAAAGAATGTTTTTAAGTCCTATATCCAGTTGGTGTCTCCTGCTTAATTCAGAATACTTATCTCTCCAGTCTAGCTGATAAACTACCCCCAGGAGAATCCTCCAGAGAGAGACAAGGTGGTCCTAAGAGACTGAGGAATTGTTAAGGTAATTTGTGGCACCGAGGCTTAATAAAAGGGTCACAGGTAAGAGTTCTGCCCTGTTTGTTTGTTTTACTTAAACCTGTGCATGGTGGTAGGTGACTGAGCTAAAAAAAAAAAAAAATCACGAACGGACTCAGTTAAAAAACAACAAAGCACAGTGAAATGAATTTGAAGGAGCCCAAGAACAGTAGGCTGATTCTTGCTTCTCTGGGAGTGCATTCTGGAGGATAAAGCCTCTTGAACAACCTGTAGTTGTGGGGGCCCCCCAAGGCCAACTTGCTGTGGGATAGGTGGAGTAGCGGGAGTGGAGGGCGTGTCACAGTGGGGAAGGAAGTGCTGGGGAAACCGAGGTACAGACAAGGCTGCGGATTGTGTATTAAAGAGGCTGCAGAGCTCTATGGCCTTACACGCAGAGGGGACAACACTAGTGGGCACCTGAACGATGCTCAAAGCTTCTGTTTCCCCCCCCAAATCTCCTGGTGGTCATGCCATGCCATAGTGGGGACCCAGGCCAAGAGGGCCAGGAAACATTGCTTCTATCGAACGCGAAGAATTTCAGATGATTCAAATGCTTCGGGGCAGGATGAATAACAATCTCTGCTAACATTTCCACAGCATTTAGCAGTTTAATAATCATTATTTTGTGTATAGGCTAGTTGATTAGTGTGATTAGACTTCACAGAACAGATAATGGGTTCAGAGAGGAACGTAGCAGTGAGTCAGCTCAGGGCCCAGCATTCAAGCTTTGTGTCTCCAAACCCACCACCTCCCTGACCCCTTCACCGCTCCTCCTGGGCCTCGCTGATGGCGATGACAGTCATTCTTGAGCTCATCTCTCTCATGTCCCGATGAAAGGGTGCCTACTGGTCTCCGGACCCCGAGATGCTGTTAGCCCCCGGTTCCTGACTCCCATTCCATGTGAGAATAAGGGGCTGGGCCAGGCTGCTGTGCTGCACGTGGCAGGAGTAGGGGCCTTTGTCCAAAGAGAGGATTTTCAGCAGCACCCAGGACTGGTAAGTGCCGTTTTCACTGATAGGACCCTCTCCCCATGAGTCAGTCTCCACTACACTGTCTCCCTGAGTCCAGTACAGACTGATTGGTTGTGGGTAGAAGTTGGAGGCCAGGCACTTGAGGGTCCTGATGAGTCCTAGTGTCACATGGCTGGTGACTGACACAAAGGGAGGGTCTGTGGAGAGATACAGCACAGAGGTTGAGGGTCTGAAGGAGACATTTCCCTGTTCACGTCTCTCCCACCCCTGGAGTCAGGGATGAGCAGAGCTCTCAGTTTTCTACCTGCCTCCCCAGGGAAACTTCCAGAAGATCAGGGAAGCTGAGGCTTTCCATGAACCTTCCCTGTTAGATAAAGGAATGTCTGTGGCTACTTTCTTGCCTCCCAGCACCCCCTGCCCACCCACTGTGGATTGACTTCTGATGGCAAGAAATGCACTGTTTTGTTTTTTCCTCAAAACCTCCCAGTGGGTTTTGTGGCTCCTGCCTCCTCCCGTCTGCCTGCTGCTCTGTCTTTGTGACCCTACCCTCTTCTCTCCCATAAGAACTTGTTTCTGATTAATTCTTAAACCAAGGTCCCAGCTTGTGTCAATTAACCCTGCTCACACTAACTCATATTCACCCTTCCTGGGCAGACATTTTACACACCTGCCTTTGCCCCACAGCCAAGCCAGGGGGCATATCACAGAGAGAAATGACTACAGGATTTGCCTGAACTGTTCCCCTGAGGTTCCAGCCTGAAGCTGGTCTTTCTCAGCTCAGTGTGATGAGGACATGGGGGCAGTGGGTACCTTGACGGTCCAGGAAGGGCCTGCTGTATTGCAGGTAGCTGCGTAGCATATCAGGGCACTCCTTTTCCAGATAGTTCTTGGACTCCTGCACAGAGCCTTCTGCCTCCCACTTCACCTTGGTGTTCAGAGCTTCTGGCTGCAGGGGGATCCAGGCTGGGATTTCTGTGTTGAACTCGATGTAGTCCCGTCCATCATAGGCATACTTCCAGAATGCTCCGCAGTAGTTGTCATTCCGAATCTCACAACCGAACGTTCCCTTAAAGGTGTGATTTCCTGCATGTAAGCCGACCCCCCCCCAGAAATCAGTCAGCTTGGCATCAACTCTGTCTCAATAACTCTTATTCCTACATAGTTTGCAACTCAACAGGGAGAAAGGGTTTGAAATCTAAACATGCAACCCCTTTTATCTCGACAAATGGCTTATTAGCCAGGCAGAGAGAGGAAAACTTAGTATGCTTTGTTGTTTTACATTCTTCCCAATCAGGGAATTTCAGATTGCTGCAGGCTGTGGACAGATCTAGTCCCATACAGCACCCCTTTAAATAAAATTTGAATATACTGTGAGGTTTTAGGAACCAGACACCAGCACACAGAAGTGCATCGACAGGTTAAATAGAAATTATTTGTAGTTTAAAACAGACTATGTAGTCTCTCCTTTTCTTCCAGTTGTGTACGAAGTTGATGTCTCCAGTTGGGTCAGCATAATTTTATCAGCTCTTCCCTCTTTGTGCATTTTTGATATCTTCAAACAAATCTCTAATGCCCAGCTTCCTTCTCAATTAGCAACAACTACTCTTGGAAAATGGCATGTGTAGGGAAGGGAGACACAACCTCTTCATTTCATTTTAGCAATTATTATTATTATTATTTTAAAAATATCTTTATTTATTTCAGAAAGGAAGAGAGAGATAGAAACATCAATGATGAGAATCATTGATTGGCTGCCTCCTGCACGCCCCCTACTGGGGACTGAGCCCACAACCCTGGGCATGTGCCCTTGACTGGAGTTGAACCCCGGACCCTTCAGTCCGCAGGCCGACACTCTATCCACTGAGGCAAACCAGCTAGGGCTTAGCAATTATTATTGGCTCTCCTAGGTGATGGCTCTAGGGGAGATCAAGACAGTCCATTCTAGCTTTCACGAAATTTACCTAATAAATCATGTTTCTTGGAGGCAGGACTCAATGATGCAATTATTGTGGATTCAGACTAGATAATTAAGTACATGTTCACCATCAAACAGCTAGTGACTGGCAGAGCCAGCACCTGAGCCCAGGTCAAAATGACCTGAGGTTAGCTCACTCCCCACTCAACATCCCTGGGTGGGGTTTAGCCTGATACCTTCTAAAGTGGAATCCACCTCAGATGTGGGGGTGTGGAACTGAGATGTCAGATGTGCCTAGGTAAGGGCTGACACTGACTTCACTTCCTGTGAGAGTTGAGGCCTAAAAGTGAGGATGGCCCTAACCGGTTTGGCTCAGTGGATAGAGCGTTGGCCTGCGGACTCAAGGGTCCCAGGTTCGATTCCGGTCAAGGGCATGTACCTTGGTTGCGGGCACATCCCCAGTTGGAGTGTGCAGGAGGCAGCTGATCGATGTTTCTCTCTCATCGATGTTTCTGACTCTCTATCCCTCTCCCTTCCTCTCTGTAAAAAAATCAATAAAATATATTAAAAAAAATAATAAAAGTGAGGATGGGGGAAGCAATGGGGAAGAAGAAAAGCAGCTCTGATGTGGGGGAGGAGGGTGCAGAAATGTCTGTCTATTTGTACTTGTTCTCCCACACCTCGTTTTAGATATAAGTATTTCCACCCTGCAGACCCCTTTCCACTCCCAAGTGCAGGCTGCCTCTGGTGCTAAGACCCTCCGCCCAGCAGCCCATAGTCCACTGACCTCTGTCCCTGTAATAGCCCATGACGTCCTTCAGGGTCTTCATGAAGATGTCCTGCCTGGTCTGCTGCAATTGACTTTCATCCTCCCAGTTCACCATTCCGTCCACCTGTTTCCAAGGGCCCACGGGCTCAGCAGTTCCGCTTTTACTATCGTAGTGGAGGAAGGCCTGGTCATTGAGGAAGCCAGTGGCCTGAAAACTAGGGATGCCTGCCTTGGGCCTGGACACTCCGGTATAGAGGAAGCTCAGAGAGTAACGCTCTGCGAAAAAAAAAGAGAAAACATTGAGATGTGGGGACCATAAAGGGGAGTCTTATTGTGGGACAACAGAGGACCAGGAAGGGAGACCAGGTCACTGGGCTTCTTCCTCCCTAGCTCTCTCCACCTGCTGTCAGCTGCTTGAGAGAAGAGGCTCTGCTTCTATTCAGGGGAGTAATATCTCAGAGACTGTTTTGTGTTTTTACTACACTGTTTGAGGTATTTTTCAGCTTTCTTGTAGGTCTATTGGGACCATGCCTGAGTTCTGTCAAAAGAGAATGTGAGGGAAGTGATTTCTGTCTTCTGGTCGGAGGCCCTGCAAACTGAGTAGAACCCTCTGTCTCTCTTCTATTTAGGTGAGGATTGTGGAGGCCACCGGTTGAAACGGAAGAGTCCTAAGATGCAAACAGCTTGGATCCTCGTGTCATTCCAGGGAGGACAAGAAAGTTGCCTGATCTGTATTCTTTTTTAAATGAGCAAGAAATAAACATTTGTTGGGGTGAGCCACTAAAAACTGTCTTTGTTATTGGAGCATAGCCTAGCTGAACCTGAGAGACACATATAGTTAGAACCTGTAGGAAGGAGAATTGACTAGAAACCTCAGGAAATGACCTAGAGTGGATCAGCATAAGGTAAGAACAGGATGGAGCTCAGAATTGCCAGGGGTCTCCCTGCATTTTGGTATGAGGCAGAGACTGTGGGGCGGGGGAGGGGGGGCGGGGGAAGGGCATTTTCATAATTAATTCAATAATGAATTCATGATAGAATTCATGAATTACTAACACTCTCATGGGTGTTACTAATGTTGAAGGACATATGACAGATTCTTTGTTCCAGGACTGAAGTTTTTATCACTAATTAATTTCTAAATGTGATTGCCATTTTACTCAGTAGATGTCAAGTAAAGCAGATTACTCTCTACAATGTGGGTGGGCCTCCTCTAATTGCTGAAGGCCACAAGAGAAGAGACTGAGGTCTCCAGAGGAAGAAGGCACTCTGCCTCAGGTGGCCTCTGGACCCAAGACTGCAACATCCTCTCTTCTCTGGCTCTCCAGTGTGCTGACCAACCCCGCAGATTCTGGACTTCTCAGGCCTCACCATGGTGTGAGCCATATCCTTAAAATAAATCTCTTTCTGTGCATATACATGGCGTTCATCCTGTTTCTCTGGAGAACCCTAAAGCTACACTAGATTTTGATGTAGGGTGTGATTAACAATGTAAACATAATCATTATAAGACACATATTCTGACAGTTTGTAAATGTAATGAATTCTAAACCTACACAATTTAGCTTACATTTCTTCACCCTGAAATTTCCTATGCCAAAGAAAGCCCCATTACTCTGTCCTAAAATTGACTCTGGGCCTAGCCGGCATGGCTCAATAGTTGAGCCTCGACCTATGAATCAAGAGGTCACGGTTTGATTCCTGGTCAGGCCACATGCCAGGGTTGCAGGTTCGGTCCCCAATAAGGGGCATGCAGGGGGCAGCCAATACATGACTCTCTCTCATCATTCATGTTTCTATATCTCTCTTCCTCTCCCTTCCTCTCTGAAATCAATTAAAAAAAAATATATATATATATAAAACTGACTCTATCTACCCAACCTCCAGCTGGCTTCTTTCTTCTCACGAGTCTTCCAGGCCCACTGTCCGAGTGTCTAACTGTGGGGCTACCTTTACAAGTGCTCTTTGGAGTTGCTGTCTTTTCCCCTGACAGTCAGACAGATACATCCAGCCATTGGAAAGAGGGAGGAACAAAAAGTTGCCCTTGTGTAGCCCCTGCTCTGCCCTGGCTGTATGACCCAGGATAGTTCACTTCACTTGTCTGGGTCTTAGCTTTTTGAATTTGGGGCCAGGGAGAAAGAGAAAAGGAGAGAAATATTTGTTTTTCCACTTATTTATGCATTCATTGGTTGATTCTTGCATGTACCCTGACTGGGAATTGAACCTGCAACCTTGGTGTATCGGGATGCGGCTCTAACAACGGAACTAGCTGGCCAAGGCATATGGGTCTTAGTTTTGCTGATTTGCCTACTAAGAATTTTAGATTCTAATTTAATGCCTTACTTAGCATGAGTCCAGAGGCTCCCTAAAGGCTTCTGGAAGTGTGTGAGCTGAGGTAGCTGACAGCCTTGAACACCCATTCCCACTGTACACTGGGAATCCCGGCTTCAGCTGGAGCCCTCTCCCAGCCCATCTATCTCGCTCGTTCCCTCCCCTGCATTCTTCTCCATACCCAGCCCTTGGTTCCCAACTCACCGTCTTGAGTGTCCTGGGGGACTGCAGGACCCACAACCAGCAGTAGCGACAGCAGGACAGGCACCATTGTGCCCATCGTGTCTGAGTGGAAGGTACTGGACTTCCCAGGTCCTGGTGCAGACTGCTTGGAGAGACAGCCAGATATAGTTTGGGGAACAGCTTGGCTTTGAGCCCTGCCCAGGTGAGGTGAATGCACAGGCCAATGAGAGTGCCAGGCTGGGCTCCTCAGCTGACTGGGAGGAAGCAGGATGCACAGGCCGGGTTGGGCGGATGTTTCCTCAGTGTCTACAGATGTTCTGCTAATGGGGATCTGAGATAGTGATCTGGGGACTGGGACTTTGTCATGGGTACACACTGTGGCATCTGTTGCCCTGCGGACAGCAGCATGCGTTTGCAGTACTAATCCTGTGGTAGGATTTGCCTATTCTTTTCCTGCCTAAATCTGATCTGGGTTTTCCAGTCTCTCCACTGGTTCCAGAATGAATCAGCAAATAAATTTATTTTCTGCTTAAAGTCAGAGTAGGAATCTGTTTCAGCAACTAATGATGTGACTGTTAACAAAATCGGAAAAGGATTATTTTTAAGCAACAGTCTCTCAGGGAAATGGAGGAAGGGGAACCAGGTTATGGGGCCATATTGGGGCTGAAGCCAGTGAAAATACAGATATCTTGGGCTTGTTTTTGTAAGACCTGACAAGTAGTGGAGGGTCAAACAGCTGACTTACTCATCTCTTTTGGTCAACTGGAATAAAATGTTCAGTGAAGTCAAATTTTAGGTCCCAAGAGGCTGCTACCATAGGACAGTGTGAAGGACTTGAGAAATTCAAGGACAAAGTCTGTGATGATCGAGTCCATAGAGCTGGGAAGCTTAAAGAAAAAGAAAATCAACTCAATAGCAGAAAATATCGACTCAAAGCACAGTCTGAAAACCAGGTGATTTCTGTGACAGTGCAGAAAGAATCTTTTGGCTTTTTTAGTTTTGAGGATGAAACCAGCCAAAAACATTAGTGGCTAATGATTTAGACCTAAGACCCCAAAATAAGTTTTCATAACTAATTACAAAAGCCTAAAAAGCATAATAGCCAAGTGTGACCAAGATATTCCTGCAAATCTTATACAATTGCAACTAAGAATGGGTGACGACAAGAAGAGCTTCCTCAGAGGAGGAAGTCAAGTGTGGAACGAACGGCATTGGGAAAGGCTTCCTGAGAGACCTTGTGGTTGAGGGAAATACCCAACAGGGATAGAATCTCGGTTGGCGGCAGGGGGCAAATTTTACGACAGTGATGGTATTTGTCATGTTCATTTTTCTGTCCCTTGTACTTAGCCCAATGCCTGGCAGAAATGAGGCAATCAGTAAACACCTTATAGGCATAGGAGAATGGATAAATGAGCTAAGATGAAAAAGAGACAATACCAGAGCTATCTGAGGGTCCCTGAGGACAATTTAGTGGAACCAGAGTTTAGGTAATGATTGGAAAGTAGGAACAGTGGGATGATAAAATGAAAAAGGAAGTTGGAGGTAGAATCTGAAGGGCCCTCATGCAATGAGCATCCAATCAATGTCTGGGGAACATTTCACTCTTGTGTCTTTTCCCTCACACCTTCTCTGCATACCCCACCCCTTTAGGCCAGCAGTTTTTAGGTTTTTGTACATCTACTCTCTTCTCAAGATACATTTTATTAAAAAGTTTTTTAGAATTATTTATTCATTTACTTGCTTTCAAGATAACTTTAAATGCATAAATTTAAACATGTAGGACACAGGGGAAGCCAGTTATATGGAAATGCAAGTCTTTTCATGCACCCTTGCAGGCCAACGGGCTGTTGGCAGCCCCTCCACCCCACCAAACAGAGCAACATGCTATTTTAAAGTCACTGTGGAATTGTTAAGAAGGAGATGACTAGTCCGGCTGGCATGGCCCAGTAGTTGAGCATCGACCTGTGAACCAGGAGGTCACTGTTTGATTCCCAGTCAAGGCATATACTGGGTCCCCAGTAAGGGGTGTACAGGAGGCAGCTGATCCATGATTCTCTCCCATCATTGACATTTCTATCTCTCTTTCCCTCTTTCTTCCTCTCTGAAATAATTAAAATTATTTATATATATATATATATATATATATATATATATATATATATATATTTAAAATAAGAAGGAGATAACTTGTGGCAACCAAGTTTCTGCTGGGGTGGGGCATCCTGAAATTGCAGTTGTAATTGGTTCTGCGGGCAGAGGAATCTGTTGGTGATTTTAGCTGGGTGGGCAAAAGTTGGTCGTGTATGAAGGCACATTTGGTCCTCTGGACCCCTGCATCCACCCTCATGTGACCTGTCAATGCTTATGGCCCAATCCTAAATTGAGGTCTTTTCCCTCTCAGGGAAGCTTTGTGACCATCACCTCTCAGCTGCCTCACACCCTCCAGGTCAGCAACAATCTTTCTGCCTCTTCTTAAGCTCTCTGAGCCTTTCACTCCTCTGAAATCTGAATCCCTCGAGTCATTGTTCTGCGTGTGGGAGAGCCTCTGTGTCCTCTCCTTTCTCCCACATCTGGCCAGGACGAAGGATTTCTGAGGTTTCTTCCCTCTTGTCCAATTGGGCCCCATCACTCCTGTGATAGGCTGGGTGGGATCTCACATCCTAATATGCGTTGGCCCTGGACTCTGGGTTTTCTCATTGATCTGAGATTTTTCTCGTGTCATGTGATTTACTGGTTAATATCAATTGCTACATTGCTGTCTCTTGACTATTTAAATTTTGCTCCAGCAGTCCTCCTGATGTTAAGCCAGGACATTATTTTTCCCCAAAAGGAGGGGACTGTGGATTTGTCACAAACTAAAGAAGCTATTTCTGAGCTTTGATTTTGAAATTGAATTGAAGTATCAAAATAAAAAAGTATAGTCCTTATATTTAGGCTTTCAAGAAAGATAAGAGAGTCAGCTGAGCATTCTGAAGGCTGGGAATGATTTCCTGTAGAAGCTCAGCTTGGAGGGTTGAATTTGGAGTAATCAAGATAAGATGTGATTAATGTTCAAAATCTGACCACTGGGTATAAAAGTAATACAAAACACATATTCTGACAGTTTGTAAATGTGATGAATTCTAAACTTGTGCAGTTTAGCTTACACTTATTCATACTGAGATTTTATGTGGGGGAAAAAAAAAGCCTCATTCCCAGCCTTAGAATGGACCCTGGTTCTTCCCAAGCTCTCCCTGGGCTCCTTTCCCAGTCACCTGCCTTCCACCACTGTTGTAGACTATGGAGGGAAGGGGCCTCATTCAGGAATCATCTCTCCAGTTAACCTACCTTCACATCTGCGCCTTGGGGTTGCTGCTCTCCCTGTGAGTCAGGCAGGTACATCCAGCCATTAGAAGAAAGGAAGGAACAAAATGTTCTGCCTGTGTGGCCCCTGCTCTATCCCTTTGCAGGTCTGAGTCTTGGTTTTGTTCATCTGTATACTAGGATTTTTAAAATTATGATTCTTTGAGATCTGATTTCACATTGAGTCCAGAGGCTCCCTGAATGCTTCTAGAAGAGTGTGAGCTGAGTTAGTTGAGAGCCTTGAACAGCCATTCCTACTGTGCCCTGGGAATTCCAGCTTCCTCAGAGGCCCTTCTCCCATCAATCCCACTCATCACCATGTCCCTCCATTCTTCTCCATGGCCAGCCCTTGCTTCCACACTCAGTGGCTTGGGTTTCCAGGGGGCCTTCAGGACCCAGAAGGAGCAGTAGGGACAGCAGGATAGGCACCCCTGTGCTCACGGTTCCTGGCCTGAGGGCTCCTCAGATCCAGGAGCTTGGAGCAGACTACTTGGAGACAGAGCCAGGTGTCCTTTTGGGACTGGCTGGGATTTGGGCCCAGGCCAGCTGAGGTGAATGCTCAGGCCAGTGAGTGCCAGCAGGGGCTCCTCTCCTGACAGTGAGGAAACAGGATATCAGGGCAGCCTGGGCGGATGTTGTGTTCAGTGAGTACAGATGGTCTGCCAATGGAGAGGTGAGCCAGTGATCTGGGGGCTGGGACCTTGTCATTGTTCCGCACTGTGGCATCCATTGCTTCTGTTGGCAGCAGCATGTGATCATAGGACTGCTTCCAGGGTGTGATTTGCCTTTTCTTTTCCTGCCTAATTCTGAGTCTGGGTTTTCCAATCTCTCCACTGATTCTAGAAGGAACCAGTAAATAAATGTATTTTCTGCTTAAAGTCAGAATAGGAATCCATTTTAGCAACAGATCTAATGATGTGACTGCTACCAAAATTGGGAAAAATTGGGAAAGGATTGTTTTTAAGCAATAATTGCTCAGGGAAATGTAGAAATGGGCACCAGGCTAGATATAGGGCCATACTGGGACAAGAAACAGTGAACATACCGATATCTTGGGGCCGTTCTTACAGGACTTGACACTGTGTGAAGGGTCAAACAGCTGATGTAGTTATGTCTTGCTGTCAACTAAAACATAATGGTCATTGAAGGCAGAATTTCACTTCCCAACAGGGTAGTACCATACAACAATGTGAAGGACTTGCGAATTCAAGGACTAAATCTGGGATGGTTGAAGCTGTAAATGCTGGGAGGATTGAAGAAAAAGACAATAAGCTCAAAAGCAGAAATGATTGATTCAAAGCACATTTGAAAACCAGAGGGACAACACCAGACCTACCTGAGAGTCATTGAGGTCAATTTAGCAGAAATAGAGTTCAGGAAACAGATTGAGGGGCTGGGCAGGTCTGGGGATACATATCCAGAAGGCATACTGAAGTGAAATTCTGGAGCCTTCTTCATCCAATGAACAGCAAATGTCTCCCAGTGAATGAGTCACATTTCACTATTGTTTCTTTTCCCCAACAGCCTGTAGTCTCTGTATATCTCATCTAACTAGTTCAGCAGTTTTTAGCCTTTGGTGGCATCTATTCTTTTGAAATTTTAATTTTTCTTAGTTTTCTGAAATTATTTATGAAAGATGAAACAGAGGGCTGGAGATCATGGGATACCAGGACAAGGGAAAAGGGGCGGAGAGAGAGGGAGCACGCGCGCGTGTGTGCGTGTGTGCGTGTGCGTGTGTGCGTGTGTGTGTGTGTGTGTGTGTGTGTGTGTGTGTGTGTGAGATAGAGAGAGAGAGAGAGAGAGAGAGAGAGAGAGCTTGCCGGGGTGAGAGTGCCTTTTAAGGGGAGGAAAAGAGGGGACGGGGCTTAGGGCACTCATACCACGCTGATTGGTGGTTTCATGTAAGGTACATGGTTAGGGGCCTAGGGATTTAGGAATTGGGGGCTTAGGGTATATGGCAGGTGCTGATTGGTGGTTCAATGTACAGTCCATATAAGGTGTTCAGGAATGTCCGGCTGCAGGTGGAGTTTACGTCATACTCTGTCCATCAGTTGGGGGAAGGGAGGATCTATCGATTTATTCATTTACTTCTTTCTTTAAATATACTTTTCATGCAGGATATAAAACATCCAATCATGAGGAAGTCATTTATATGAAAACACGGGTTTTTCCACGCACCCTTGGGGGCTGATGGGCTGTTAGCAGAGGGGTCCCCTGATACAGAGTCACATCCTCTCCTAAAGTGAGTGAGGAATTGTTAAGAGGGAGATAGTTTGTCTGGTTGGTGTGGCTCAGTGGTTGAGCATCGATCCATGCACCAAGAGGTCACAGGTTTGATTCCCCATCAGTAACACATGCCTGAGTTGTGAGCTCCATCACCCATGGGGGCTGTGTAGGCAGTAGCTGAACAATGTTTCTACCTCTCTTTCTCCCTTCCTATCTCTCAAAATCAATTAAACACACACACACACATATACAGTATATTATTATTATTATTATTATTATTATTATTTTAAGAAGGAGATAGTTTGTGGCAAGGAGGGCCTCCTGGGATGGGGCATCCTGAATTTTCACTTGAAGTTCGTCCTGCCTGCAGAGGAAGCTGTTGGTGATCTTTGTTGGATGGGCAGGAGGTGTTGGAAGTTTATGCCTGTAGCCAAGCCCCAACCTCAGGTCACCTGAGTTCTGTTACCCTCTTTTCTCATCTGTCTCACACCCTCCTGGTCAGGAACAATTTTCCTACTTCTTCTTGCCAAGCTCTATGAGCCTTCACTCTCGTTGAAATCTGAATCCCTCCAGGAAGTTTCTCTGGGTGTGTGAGTACTTTGCCTCTCCTTTCCCCTGACACCTGGCCTGGACTTGGGTTTTTTGAGGTGTCCTGCCTTTCATCCACTTGGGCACCATCACTCCTGTTACAGGTGGGGTGGGATCCCATATTCCAATCTGTCTTGGCTTTGGCATGTTCATGTGGACTTTGGGTTTCTTTATTGATCTGAGATTTTTATTCTGTCATGTGTTTTTAAAAACAATTTTTCTCCCAAGTGCCATAATGTTTAATTGATTTATCACTGCATTGTTCCCTCTACAGTATTTGTATTTTGTTCCTTGAAGTCTTCCTGGTATTCAGAAAGGACATTATTTTGCCCCAGAGGAGGGGAATTTGGATTTCACATAGATTTAAAAGAGAATCAGCTCAGAATTCTGGCTGGGAATTGATAGATCCTCCCTTCCCCCAACTGATGGACGGAGTATGACGGAAACTCCACCTGCAGCCGGACATTCCTGAACACCTTATATGGACTGTACATTGAACCACCAATCAGCACCTGCCATATACCCTAAACCCCCAATTCCTAAATCCCTAGGCCCCTAACCATGTACCTTACATGAAACCACCAATCAGCGTGTGCTGAGTGCCCTAAGCCCCGTCCCCTCTTTTCCTCCTCTTAAAAGGCACTCTCACCCCGGCAAGCTCTCTCTCTCAAGCTCTCTCTCTCTCTTCCCTTTCCCCCTCTGGAAGGCGGCCGGCAGGGTGATCGCCAATAAAGCCTGTGTCCTGGTATCCCATGGTCTCCAGCTCTATTTCATCTTTCAGGAATTATTTCCTTAAGTAGCTATGCTTAGAGGGGACTCTGGAATAATGTGGAATGGGAGGGTTAGGATGGAAATGATACTGAATTTTTGGACTGGAACCTGGATTCTTTGTCTGCCGGAATCGAAAAATGAATCCACGGACAGATAGTGGTATAGCAAAGGTGGAGATTTATTGGAGGACAAATACAGACTCCCACGTGGCGGGAGGGAAGAGTCCCACTGACTTCTTTTTTTCTAGGGCTTATAGAGGCTGCAGATCCTGGTGCTTTGATATCCCCTCTGATTGGTCACTATTCCCTTAGACCAGTGGTCGGCAAACCACGGCTCGTGAGCCATACGCTGCTCTTTGGCCCCTTGAATGTGGCTCTTCCACAAAATACCACGTGCGGGCGCGCACGTGCAGTGCGATTGAAACTTCGTGGCCCATGCGCAGAAGTCGGTTTTCGGCCTGGGCGAGTCTATTTTGAAGAAGTGGCGTTAGAACACTCAAGGGGCCAAAGAGCCGCATGTGGCTCGTGAGCCTCGGTTTGCCGACCACTGCCTTAGACTGGTTACTATAGTAAGTCCTGGGCTTAAAGGTCAAACCTCACATGGGACATGTGAGGTTCTCCTGGCTCCTTCTTATTGTTTTCCTATTCCCTTTGGGCTGTCTTCTTCTGAATGAAGGGCTTCCTTCTCTTTATTTTGTAAATATGACCTGTCTTAGCTACTTCCAGTTCCCTGTCTTATGGAAATATACCTGTTGCTACTTCCTTGTCTTATGGAGATGTAACTGCACCTGGCGTCCTTGTGTTATGGAAATGTACCTTCTCCCAGTCTGCGGCCGTGTTTTTTCCATGGACCCCAATTCTAAAAAATCCCTAAACCTGCCTATATCCCCCTAAAATTCCTGCTTCAGAAAGATGTAGGAAGGTCTTGTCACACAGGAAGGAAAAAATTGTCATAGGGTGTTAAGGTAATACAAAGTCAAGTGTGAGAGGTCTGCTCTGTTTTGGGTGTAAACCTGTGAGGAAAAAAAAGAATTTTGTAGAAAGTATCCTCACAGGGGAAGCTGATCTTAAATTCCTAAGTGGGAAAGGTAGGTAGTCCTGCTCCAGGCCTATACATTTCTTAGTTACAGGTTTTAAGTCAGCCTTTTTATTGTTCTTGTGCATCCAGATTAACACAGCTTTGTAATACTCCTCAAAGTGGGTATTAACTCTCAAGAGAGAACATAATCTTCTTAACCATGGTGTAATTCTGTTACTGAATGGGGACTGGGCCAGGAGCTGGTCTGTCTTGGGCTGGCCGGTAGTGTGTGGGTTCTTCTTGACTTTGTGCAGGAAGGATTTCACAATACAAGTCCAGGTGATTTTGAGAGTATGTTTGTTAAAGCTGAGGACAATGAAACAAAGAAAGGCTGTAAGGTAAAAGAAGCAGCAGGAGAGAGCCTAGGTGGGGCTGCTTTGGCTCACTGAGCAACAGAAGTCACAGTAAAAGGACTGAGCCAAGGCAGTGAAGCATCCATCTTATATAAAAACTGCTGTTTGAAACTTTAATCCTGCTATTTGGCTTCTGTAAATGCTTGCTGGCTTGCTTAAATAATAAGGAAAATAAGACTACTCCCACTTCAGAGAGGCCATGAAACCTTCCCTGGACAAAATTTATCAGTGCTGGGCACCAGGCCAGGCCTTTGGTTGAGATCTCAAAGCCCCAGCACATAGGAGCTCTTTAAGAACTTGCAAAAGGGGCCGGAAACACCCCATATTTGGGAGACAAAGAAGGTAAAGACATATAAATAGGGAGAGTTCCTCCATGTTGGGGCCCAGAACTTGAGAGACTTTTTCCTCTGGACCCGCGCGTAATAAATGTAACTCCATCTCTCTAAGTACTGCTTGGTTCTTCTCCAGTTTTCTGTAACAGCAGGATATTGTTAGCTTACTGAAAAGTCAGAGAAAAGGGGGGCTTTGGAGACAGGTTCAGGGGGTAAGCCTGGGATGAGCTGCTGCTGCCCACTGCTCCCCTGGTTCCAAGTCACTTGGGGACCTTTAGAGGTTAGGAAAAGAGTAGAGATACAAGGCGTGGGTGTGTTCTAGCAAGAGCGTGTCATGGGTCCTTTGTCTCGAGGCTTTTTATCTTTCTTTGGCTGGTGGGGACTCTAGGGCAGATCTCAGCAGAAGGTCCTAATAGAATATTCATTAGCTTCCAGGTGTGTCCTTCAATATGTTGATTCATCAAAAGTTATGTATAGAGGGGTCAGGGTTATTTTCTGGTTAATTTTATTTTTCAAAGAATGTCATCCAAGATGGAGAGGGATTGAGGCCAGCCTGTCCTGGGATGTGCCCGCAACCAATGTACATGCCCTTGACCAGAATCGAACCTGGGACCTTTCAGTCCGCAGACCGATGCTCTATCCACTGAGCCAAACCGGTTTCGGCTTGGCTCTGAATTATTTCTTAGCCAGAACTCAAGCACTGAGGTTGCTGAATCGAGGTCTCATCTGTATACTTGTTGCTAACACCTGTTGCCATTTTTTCCCCACTGTGAACATAACTAAGATGGCTGAGATGAGGATCCTTTGATACTTCTAAATTAATCTTTTGCATGCACAATTAGAAAGAGGTTGCTATTAGGCAGAATGAATGGAAATCATATTTAATTGGCTTCTTGGAACTTCAAAAAGAAGATTTAAATAAATAGATTCACCTATGATGTAATTTAGGTATCAATCTAATTATTTGAAGTATTAAAAAATGGCTGTCCTTATTTTAAAAGGGGGAAAGTCACTTGAAATTTGACTTGTCAAGAAGAAATAGAAATTGTAAATGCCTCAGGGCAAAAGTTGGATCTAATTGTCCTCTTACAAACTAGTGAGCTCTTCTCATGGCTAAAAAGTCTCTGCTTGTGTCTGTGTGTCTATGTATATGTATGCTATAAATGTGAGATAGCTTTCTACTAACATATGATTTTGTTGAAATTAATTTAAATTCAAATCTTTGCTTGTAAGAACTGGATATTCTAAAATTCTCGATAATAAAGAAAATAACCTAAATGTTTTTGAAAGTTCTTGTGATCTAAGATTAATCTTTAATAAATAAAACCTAGCTTAAGTTTGTCAGTTTAAGTAAAATAGACTTGTCTTTATTTTGCCTGGGTTTTATAAAACTAAGTTTATGTTAATAATTGACTTTTATGTTTCTGAAAAATGTTTTTAAAGGCTATAAAATGTCCAAGCGAAAGTGTGCTTATGCTGACTTCTTAGTTTTCATTTGACATTGAGGTTTTTAGGGTTAAAATATTAAATTTTTAAAAAATTCATTTCAGAGAGGAAGGGAGGAGAGAGAGATAGAAACATCTATGATATATAAAATTTTTTAAAAAAACCAAGCTCTAACTGGTTTGGCTCAGTAGATAAAGCGTTGGCCTGTGGACTGAGGAGTCCCAGATTTGATTCTGGTCAAGGAAACATGCCTGGGTTTCAGGCTTGATCCCCAGTAGAGGGCATGCAGGAAGCAGCCAATCAATGATTCTCTCTCATCATTGATGTTTCTATTTCTCTCTTCCTCTCTGAAATCAATAAAAATATATTTTTTTAAAAAGAAACATCATTGATGAAAGAGAATCATTGATTGTCTGCCTCCTGTACACCTACCACTGGAGACCAAGTCTGCAATCTGTGCATGTGCCCTGACTGGGAATCGAACCATGACCTCCTGGTTCATAGGTAGATGCTCAACCACTGAGCCATGCTGGTTGGGCTAGGGTTAAAATCTTAATATATGTAGAAATAACTTTGTATTGTTTCAGAAGTGCCCCTGGAACACCTCAAAAGATTTGAAATTTCACGGGAAACATTGTAAAATAAGTGATGAAAACTTCTGTTTATCGTGTGGATAAACAATGGTTGTAAATTAAATGAATAGCCAGGGCCCCAGAAACCTAAGAGAGCCACTTGATTCTTCCCAGCTCCCTATTTTTCGTTTTTTGCATTTCTTCATGCATCACAGTGCATTTAAACTGGACTTAGATGAAGAACCTTATGAGTTGACATTTTTTAAAAATATATTTTATTGATTTTTTTATAGAGAGGAAGGGAGAGAGATAGAGAGCTAGAAACATCGATGAGAGAGAAACATCGATCAGCTGCCTCCTGCACACCTCCCTCCCACTGGGGATGTGCCCGCAACCAATGTACGTGCCCTTGACCGGAATCGAACCTGGGACCTTTCAGTCCGCAGGCCGACGCTCTATCCACTAAGCCAAACCGGTTTCAGCATGAGCTGATGTTTTTGAATGGAGACATCTTACACTATTGCAGAGGTTTGATAGAGTCACTTCAAGAAAATGCCAAGTTGGTAGTCCCTTTCTTTCAGTCAACTCTCAGGTGACAAAGACGTTAAAAATCATTTTACTGCCACCTGGACATTTTGCTTATTGGAAAGGACATCACATAAAAAAAACACTTTCGTTGGAAGGGACCTAATCAGGCACCTAAACAGTAGTGGACATCTACCCCTGTTTATGGACATCAAAGACTGCTGGAGGACGAGAAGCTGCCGACACCAGGGATAGACAACTCTCCCTAGACATCGACAAGGTTGGTGTACCTATTTGATATTGAACTCAGAATCCATTTTGTTTGATTATCTTTTCCAGTCTGATAATGATTAGTCATCATAATAGTTATATTTGTCTTTGGCTTTTTCTATGTAGTCCAACTATTTATGATTACTGAACATGTATAACTATTAATATTCTTTCCATGGCTTATGTAAATGTTATACTAGATGCCAAATTCAGGAAAATGAGGCAGAAGGCAAAACTTGGATCATGATAGTTTAGAACAGAAATTATCTAGCATGTTTTATCTGTAATGAAGGCCATAGGACCTGACTGCCTTCCACTTACCTGCCCTTCCCTTTTGGAAAAAATTCAACCTCAACTCAGATTCCATGGTTATAGGATGGCCCTATGCCCAATGGTCAACAAGACAACATTGATACTGAGATTTCTTAGGAATAAGCCTTCTTAGGGCTGTGAGACCACACTATCCAATCAAAAGGTTGGTCATTAATGCATTCTTTGAATTGATTTATGACCAAAGTGGGAACTGTGAATGAAAAAAAGGGGTTCTGTAGAAAGAAATCTCATAGGGTGATCTGTTCATAAATTCCTAACTGGGTAGGTCATAGTGGGAAGCCAAGCCCCATTCCTATAACTTCTTTAGTGAAAGGTTTTAAGCCAGCCGGTCCATTGCTCTTATGCATCTAAGGTTAACACACCTTTGAAATGCCAGATATAGTAACCCTCAAAGGGGATGGTAGCTCTTAAGAGAGCAATAAACTTAAAATGTTTTTTTTCTATTTTATTTGACTTTTTCCATCAGCATTTATCTCCTTTATGCCCTATTCCACTCCCCACTTGCCCCTGCCATCATCACATTGCTGTCCATGTCCATGAGTTCTCTCTCTCTTTTTTTTCTCAATCCTTCCACCCCCTCAATCCCCCTCCCCCACCAGAACTGTCTGCCTGCTCTCTACCTATGAGTCTATTGTGGAATTTAATGAACAAACTGAACTACCAAGCAAAAGAGAGCACATAACTTGTTAACTATCCTTTGGTTTAATCCCCACCTTGTTTTCTCCCACATCCTTACATTTCCTTCTTAATTTCAAATGCATAAAAGAAGATGCAAACTGTTATTCTCCAGTGCATATGCCATCAGTTAGGCTCAAATAAACGGTTATAAAAATTCTCTACAGGTCTGAATATTTTTTTTTTTATTTTCCTGGGAATGTGTCCTGACAGAACAAAGCCTTTCAAATAAGCTATGGTTGTGTGTGGCTGTAACAGTGGGGAATTGTAACCCACCCCACCATTCCTTTGACATTGTTTCTATAAATGCTAACTCTGACTAATGTATAGCTTATAGATAAACAGCATGTTTGTAAAGGAATTCTATGAACTAACTTCAGAAGATGCATATTCTGACCTTCAGTCATCCCAGTTTTGGGAGGTTTGCTGACCTTCAACCATAGAACCAAGATGACAAAGACCAGGATGATGCACACCTGACTATCACTTGACCAGTTTCAATGTCCTCATTGAAATAGATCGTGCTGGTCAGCACATGGAGAACTTTTCAGACCCCTCTCCTTGATTTCCTTGTTCTGTTTTTCTCTTCCTCCTTATAAAAACCTCTGCCTGCACTGAGATGTTGAGATGGGCTTTGCAACAAGAGTCTCCCATCTTTTCAGGTGTCCAGCACTTGAATGCACCACTTTCTTTATTCAACAGCATCTGTCTCAGGAGTTTGGTTTATTTGGTAGTAGGCAGCTGAATCTGGGTTCTGGTGACATGGCCCTAAAGTCAACATAGTGTAGGGGAGGCGGAGTGGCTGGAGTGGAGGATAGTGTCTCACAGGTGGCAAGTAACTGTGGGGAAAACTGAGGTACAGAAGAGGTTTTGGACTGAATTAAAGAATTTGCAGTGTTCTATAACTTCATGGCCAGAGGGGACATCAGCAGTGGGCACCTGAACAATGCTCAAGGTACAAGGTGGTCATACCATGCTACAGTGGAGACCCCAGGTCAAGCTGGCCAGTACAGCCCTGGCTGGTGTAGCTCAGTGGTTGAGTGTTGTTCCATGCATTGAAGGGTCATGGGTTTGATTCCTGGTCAAGGGCACCTGCCTGGGTTGCAGGTTCAATCCCTGGCCCAATTGGGGCATGTGGGAGGCAAACAATCATATCTCTCTCTCTCATATTGATGCTTCCCCCAACCTCCCTCCCTCCCTCCCTCCCTTCCACCTTCCCTAAAAGTCAATGGGAAAAATATCCTCAGGTGAGGATCAACAAAACAAACAAACAAAAAGATGGCCAGCACATATTGTTTCCATTGGATACCAAGAATTTCAGATGATTCAAATGCTTGGGGGCAAGATGAATAATAATCTCTGCTGACATCTTTACAGATTTTAGCAATAAATAATCTGATTTATTTTTGTCTCTAGGCTAGTTGTTTAGTGTGATTAGATTTCACCGAATAGCTAATGGGTTCAGAGAGGAATGTAGCAGTGAGTCAGCTCAGTGCCCAGGATTCCACGGGACAGTAAGGGGCTGGGCCAGGCTGCTGTGCTGCACGTGGCAGGAGTAGGGGCCTTTGTCCGAAGAGGGGATTTTCACCACCACCCAGGACTGGTAAGTGCCATTTTCACTGATAGAACCCTCTCCCCTTGACTCAGTCTCCACTACACTGTCTCCCTGAGTCCAGTACAGACTGATTGGTTGTGGGTAGAAGTTGGAGGCCAGGCACTTGAGGGTCCTGATGTTTCCTGGGTCCACGTGGCTGGTGACTGACACAGAGGGAGGGTCTGTGGAGAGATACAGCACAGAGGTTGAGGGTCTGAAGGAGACATTTCCCTGTTCACGTCTCTCCCACCCCTGGAGTCAGGGATGAGCAGAGCTCTCAGTTTTCTACCTGCCTCCCAGGAAACTTCCAGAAGATCAGGGAAGCTGAGATTTTCCATGAACCTTCCCTGTTGGATAAAGGAATATCTGTGGCTCCTTCCCTGCCTCCTAGCACCCCTGCCCACTCACTGTGGATTGACTTCTGATGGCAAGAAATGTCAATGCCCCATGTTTTTATGTTTTTGGTTTGTCTCCTCCTTACCCCCAAAACCTCCCAGTGGGCTTTGTGGCTCCTGCCTCCCCCAGTCTGCCTGCTGCTCTGTCTTTGTGACCCTACCCACTTCCCTCCCATAAGAACTTCTTTCTGATTAATTCTTAAACCAAGGTCTCAGTTTGTGTCAATCAATCCTGCCCACACTAACTCATCTTCATCCTTCCTGGGCAGACATCTTATACACCTGCCTTTGCCCCACAGCCAAGCCAGAGGCATATCACAGAGAGAAATGACTACAGGATTTGCCTGAAATGGTCCCCTGAGGTCCAAGCCTGGGGTCACCTTGGTTTTTCTCAGCTCAGTGTGGGAGAGGAGGACAGAGGGAGCAGTAGGTACCTTGACGGTCCAGGAAGGCCCTGCTGTATT
Source organism: Eptesicus fuscus (assembly GCF_027574615.1). NCBI lineage: Eukaryota > Metazoa > Chordata > Mammalia > Chiroptera > Vespertilionidae > Eptesicus > Eptesicus fuscus. The sequence goes on from NC_072476.1 coordinate 33,835,956, forward strand.
GCAGGTACTTTTGCAGCTTCTGGATGCACTCTCCTTCCAGGTAGGCCTTGGTCCGCTGCACAGAGCCTTCTGTCTCCCACTTCACCTTGGTGTTCAGAGCTTCTGGTTGCAGGGGGATCCAGGCTGGGATTTCTGTGTCAAACTTGATGTAGTCCCGTCCATCATAGGCAGTTGTCCAGATTGCTCCACAGTAGCTGTTACTCCGAAGTTTACAGCCAAGCTTTTCTGACATGGTGTGATTCCCTGCATGTAACCCGACCCCCGAGAAATCAGTCAGCCTGGCATCAACTTCGTCTTAATAACTTACTCCTGCAGTTTGCAATGAAGAAAGGGTTTTGAAAACTAAAGATGCAACCCCTTTATCTTGGCAAATGGGTTATTAGCCAGACATAGAGCCAGAAACTTAGTATGCTTTGGCGTTTTAGGCTAGTCTGAGATGAGATGCCTTCTTCCCAATCAGGGAATTTCAGATTGCTACAGGCTGTGGATAGATCTAGTCCCATGAAGCACCTTTTTAAATGAACATTGAATATACTGTGAGGTCTCAGGAACCTGACACAAGCACAAAAGTGCATTTTCAAGTTAAATAGAAATTATTTGTAGTTAAAAATAGATTGTGCAATCTGTCTTCTTTTCCTGTCTACACGGAGTTTGATGTCTCCAGTTGAGTCCACATAAGTTGATCAGTTCTTCCCTCTATACTGGTGTTTGATATTTTCATTACAGATCTTTAACACGGCCTCCCTTCCCAATTGGAAATTGGCCTTAAGAAAGGGGGGTAGAACCACTTTATTTCTATTATAAAAGTAGGTGTTTATCCAACACTGACTAGTGCTATTGGCACTGGCTCTGATCTCAAGATATCTGGGCTCAAATCCCAGACCCGTCTCCACCCTCACCTGGCTTGTTGTGTAAATTTCAGCCAATAACCTGTTTTGCTTCATTTTTTCTCATTTCTAAGATGGCAATGGAACTATGTTAGAGGGTTATCTTGATCATTGTATGTGTCAATACATGTGCCTAGCATAGCACATAGAGCTCAATAAATGTCAGGCCTTGCCGAAACTGATTTGGCTCAGTGGATAGGGCGTCAGTCTTCGGACTGGAAGATCCCAGGTTCGATTCCGGTCAAGGGCATGTACCTTGGTTGCGGGCACATCCCCCGGTGGGGGGTGTGCAGGAGGCAGCTGGTCGGTGTCTCTCTCTCATTGATATTTCTGGCTCTCTGTCCCTCTCCCTTCCTCTCTGTGAAAAATCAATAAAATATATTTAAAAATAAATAAATAAATGTCAGCCCTTATTATTTTCTAATACCCTGTTTTCATATCTTTACTCATGATTGCGCACATCAATATTTCCATTCCAGTCATTCAAACTTTGTTTTAGTTTCCTTCCCAGACCCCTGTGCCTTACCCACTCCTATTTCTGAGCACAGTTCAGGCTGTTTTCTCACTAGGACTTCCAAACTACATCCTTCAGATTTAGTAACTTTTAAAACCTTCTTTTGTAGCTTCTTGTTTGTTTTTAATACTCAGAAACCCATCTTTTGACACCAGCCCTATAATAATTTAAAATCACCAGTTCATCAGGCCTGTGGTTAGCTGGCTTGTGGGGTAGGCAGCATGGTTTGGGAGAAAGAGTGCTGGGTTGGGAGATGGGAGAACTAGTTTCCGAGCTCCACTCTGCATGGCTCCTCACACCGTAAGACCTGGTGACCCCTCCCACCTGAGTCTCCTCCTATGGACAGGAGGGTGTTTATGATTTTATGGAACCCTAACAGTTGGTGGTTTTGAATTTAATCCTTCCTGAGCTGCTAGTATGAGCCATGGTTTGCACTAGGTACTTTCTTTCAATCACTCAGCATCTTCATTGTCTGCCTTAGGCTATGGGGCTCCTGGGGAAATCAAGACAGGCTATGGTCTAGCTTTCACGGAATTTACCTAGGTAATTTTTAAAAAATCTCTTGGAGGCAGGATTCAATGCTTCAATTTTGGCAGATTCAGACCAGATAATTAAGAACATGTTCACTGTGAAACAGTTAGTGACTGGCAGAGCTGGAACCTGAACCCTGAGCAGAATGACCCAAGGTTAGCTCAATCCTCAGCCAACATCCCTGGATGGGGGTGAGTCTGATGCCTTCTAAAGTGGGATCCACCTCAGATGGGTAGGAGTGTGGAGCTGAGAGGACAGATGTGACCATAAGGGCTGACACTGACAGCACTTGGTGTGAGAGTTGAGGCCTGGAAGAGAGGATGGGGGAAGTGATGGGGAAGGAAGAAAAGCAGCTGTGATGTGGGAGAGGGGGGGTGAAGAAATGTCTGTAAATCTCTAAATGTCCTGCTTTTTCTTTGGCATGGGGAATATTTCTAGCCTGCAGACCTCTTTCCACTCAAAATTGCAGGGCTGCTTCTTGAGCTAAGACCATCCACCCCAGCAGTCCATAGTCCACTGACCTGTGTCCTTGTAGTAGCCCATGACTTCTTTCAGGGTCTTCAGGAAGAATTCCCCCCTGGCCTTCTGAAATTTACTTAGTTCCTCCCAGTCCTCCATTCCTTTCACCTGTTTCCATGGGCCCAGGGGCTCAGCTTTTTCACTTTCACTATCGTAGTGGAAGAAGGCCTGGTCGTTGAGGTAGCCAGTTGCCTGAAAACTGGGGAAGCCCTCCTTGGGCTCGGATATCCCACTGGAAAGGTAGGTCAGAGAATAAGGCCCTGCAAAAGAGGAGAAAAGAGTGAGCTGTGGGATTCACGCAGGGGAGTCCCAATGTGGGGCAGCAGAGGGCCCGGAAGGGAGACCTGATCACCAGGCTCCTTCCTCCACAGCTCTCTCCACCTGCTGCCAGCCGTGCACTATTGGACGCTCACTTGAGAGAATGGGCTTTACTTCTATTCTGGGGATGATACTGCAGAGACCATTTTGTGTTTTACTACATGTGTTCTCTCTTGGCACATCAAAAGATGACATTTCTTAGCCTTTTTATAGGTATACTAGAAGCCTGTTGCACGAAGTTTCGTGCAATAGACCTTCCTTCACCTGGCTGCCAGCACCAGTTTTCCACCAGCACCAGTTTTCCTCTGGCCACCCGCCGATTGGAGCGCCTCCCGCCAGCGCGATTGGCCACCCCGGTGGGAAACTGGTGCCTGCAGCCACGCAATCGACCACCCCAAGTTCCGCCACCGGCGCCTTCTGCCAGCCTCATGGGTCCTTCCGTAGCACGAGTCCCTGCCCACCCTCTCCTCCCGCCAGCCCAATCAGCCACCCTGAGTCCCGCCCCCAGCCTCCCACCGGCCCAGTCATGGGCGTAGCAGAGTGATGGTTATTTGCATACTTCCCTTTTATTAGGTAGGATTGGGACCATGACTGAGTTCTGTCAAAAGGAAATGTGGGTGGAAGTGATTTATTTCTTCTGGTCGGAGGCCCTATGAGCTAGTTTGAAACCTCTATCTCTCTTTTATTTAGGTGATGATTGTGGAGGCCACAGGATAAAATAGAAGAGTCCCAACATGGGAACTACCTGGATCCTTGAATCACCCCATGGAAGACAGGAATGTTGTCTGATCTGTTTTCATGTTTATAGGAGCAAACAAATAAACATTTGTTGAGTTGTGCTACTAAAACCTGTCTTTATTATTGGAGCATAACTTAGTTGAACCTAACGAACACTATAATTAGAAAGTGTAGGAAGGAGAATTGACTAGTAAACTCAGGAAATGACCTGGAATGGATCAGCATAAGGTAAGAACAGGATGGAGCTCAGAAATGCCAGGGCTGTCCCTGCATTTTTGTGTGAGTAAGGGAGAGTTAGAGGGTTGGGATATTTTTATAATAAATTTCAAAATGGATTCCTAATATAACTCTTACTAGAGGCCTGGTGCCTGGATTCTTGCACCGGTGGGGTTCCTCGGACTGGCTGGCGGGGATTGGACCGAAACCATCTCTCCAACACCCCCCAAGGGGTCCCCACCTCCCTTTTGAATATATCACCCCATCTGCCATACCCTCACTCCTTTCTGTAAGAGGGCAGTTCTCGGGTGACACACCCCGGAATCGGGATCCCTCCTCTCTGGTTCCAGGTGCATCACCCAAGAACCACAGCTGCCAAGTCACCACAGCTTGGCAGCTCCTGCATTGAGCGTCTGCCCCCTGGTGGTCATTGCATGTCATAGCTATCCGTCAGATGGTCACTTAGGCTTTTATATATATAGATGGGTGTTACTGATGTTAGAGGTCATATTCCAGATTTCTAGTTCCAGTACTTAGTTATTTTCTTTTTTAAAGTTGGGGGAAGGAAAAGCATAAGGTAAGGAAGGGTGGAGGAGGTTATGAAGAAACAGATATGACTAACAGGAAGGTGAAAGGTGCCAGTCGGGCAGGGGGGTGGGAGGGGAATAGATGGGAGAGAAGGGACAGTTGTAGGACATACAGGACATGAACTAGGCTCAGTGATACCAAAACTGGGCCTCAACTCTTATCACAAACTTAAACTTAGAAAACATGGAAAAGATGCTTTTGGTATAGGAAATGTGAAAAGCAGTGGGCATGCTGAAAGAATTTCAAAATAAGAAAAAGTATCCAGCCCTAACTGGTTTGGCTCAGTGGATAGAGTGTTGGCCTGTGGACTGAAGGGTCCCAGGTTCGATTCCAGGCAAGGGCATGTACCTTGGTTGCGGGCACATACCCAATAAGCAGTATGCAGGAGGCAGCTGATCGATGTTTCTAACTCTCTATCCCTCTCCTTTCCCCTCTGTAAAATATCAATAAAATATATTTTTTTAAAAAAGAAAGAAAGAAAAAGTATCCAGGAGGAACAAAAAGGGTAGGTTAGGTCAAAAAACATGTGGGGCTCTAACCGGTTTGGCTCAGTGGATAGAGCATTGGCCTGCGGACTGAAGGGTCCCAGGTTCGATTTCGGTCCAGGGCATGTACCTTGGTTGTGGGCACATCCCCAGTGGGAGGTCTGCAGAAGGCAGCTGATCGATGTTTCTCTCTCATCGATGTTTCTAACTCTCTATCCCTCTCCCTTCCTCTCTGTAAGAAATCAATAAAACATATTTTAAAAAGAACACATGTGGGTATATGGAAAGCTTGCTAAAATTAGGATAAAGGGAGATGAAGAATGAGAAAAATTCAAATGTATAAAGTAACAAGGGGAAAGAAGAAAAGAAGAGATAAAAAGTGAGAGTGGGGAAATATTTGTTAGTTATTCTCACTAATTCTAAATGTGATTGCCGTTTTACTCAGTAGATGTCGAGTAAAGCAGATTACTCTCTACAATGTGGGTGGGCCTCCTCTAATTGCTGAAGGCCACAAGGGAAGACTGAGGTCTCCAGAGGAAGAAGGCACTCTGCCTCAGGTGGCCTCTGGACCCAAGACTGCGACATCCTCTCTTCTCTGGCTCTCCAGTGTGCTGACCAACCCCGCAGATTTTGGACTTCTCAGCCCTCACCATGGTGTGAGCCATATCCTTAAAATAAATCTCTTTCTGTGCATATACATGGCGTTCATTCTGTTTCTCTGGAGAACCCTAAAGCTACACTAGATTTTGGTATAGGATGTGATTAATAATCCTATCTAATAAAGAGGGAATATGCTAATTGACCCTCATGCTGTAACAAAGATGGTGGCACCCACAGCCAATAAGGAGGGAATAAGCTAATTGACTGCCACATCCTCAAAGATGGCGGCGCCCACAATAAGGAGGGAATATGCTAATTGACTGCCACGCCCTCAAAGATGGCGATGCCCACAGCCACAAGATGGCAGCGCCCAGTCCCCTCAGCCCCATTGGGGCGGCAGGCAGGACCGGCCACTCTGCATGCCTGCCTCCAGAGTCCCCCAGTCCCCTCAGCCCCCCTGCCATCCAGGGCCAGCCCAAGGTGCAGGCAAGCCTCAGATGGCGGCTGCCCAGCCGCCCAGGGCTGGCACAAGGCACAGGTAACCAGGGCCAGCTGAGGCTTGCACTGCCAGCAGTGGCAGCAGCAGAGGTGTGATGGGTGCGTCGCCTTCCCCTGATCGCCGGGTCACCTCCCGCCCCTGAGGGCTCCCAGACTGAGAGGGGGCAGGCCGGCTGAGGGACCCCCCCCCCTCCAGTGCATGAATTTTCAAGCACCGGGCCTCTAGTGTAATTATAATCAATAGTTATAAAACACATATTCTGATAGTTTGTAAATGTAAAAGTTCTAACTTACACAGTTTAGCTTACATTTCTTCATCCTGAAATTTTGTATGCCAAAAAAAGCCTCAGGACTCTGTCCTAAAATGGACTCTGCCCAACCTCCAGCTGGCTTCTTCCCCTGTCACTAGCCTTCCAGGCACACTGTCAGTGTCTAACTGTGGAGGGAAGGAGTGGGCTTGTTTCTAGAAGTATCCTCCAGTTACTATGCCTTTACAAGTGCTTTTTGTAGTTGCTGTCTTTCTCCTTCAGAGTCAGACAGATACATCCAGCCGTTGGAAGGAGGGAGGAACAAAAAGTTCTACCTGTGTGGCCCCTGCTGTCTTGGCTGTATGACCCAGGACAGGTCACTTCACTTGTCTGGGTTTCAGTTTTGCTCATTTCCCTACTAAAAATTTTAGATTCTAATTATTTAAGGTCTTACTTAGCATGAGTCCAGAGGCTCCCTAAAGGCTTCTGGAAGTGTGTGAGCCTCGAACACCCATTCCTACTGTACACTGGGAATCATCTGGGAACCCCTCTCCCAGCCCATCTATCTCGCTCGTTCCCTCCCCTGCATTCTTCTCCATACCCAGCCCTTGGTTCCCAACTCACCGTCTTGAGTGTCCTGGGGGACTGCAGGACCCACAACCAGCAGTAGGGACAGCAGGACAGGCACCATTGTGCCCATCGTGTCTGAGTGGAAGGTACTGGACTTCCCAGGCCTGGTGCAGATTACTTGGAGAGACAGCCAGATATAGTTTGGGGAACAGCTTGGCTTTGAGCCCTGCCCAGGTGAGGTGAATGCACAGGCCAATGAGAGTGCCAGGCTGGGCTCCTCAGCTGACTGGGAGGAAGCAGGATGCACAGGCCAGACTGGGTGTGTTTTCCTCGGTGTCTACAGACCATCGGCCCACGTGGAGCTGAGCCAGGTGACCTGGGATGGGACTTTGACATGAGTCCAGACTGTTGCCCTCTTGGCAGCAGCATGTGATTACAGGACCAGTCCCATGGTGTTATTTGGTTTGTGCTTCTACTGCCTAATTCTTAGTTTCTCCATTGAGTCTAAGAACTAACTGGTAAATAAATGTATTTTCTGCTTAAAGTCAGAATAGGAATCTGTTTTAGTAACTAATGATGTGACTGTTACTGAAATTGGAAAAGGATTCTTTTTAAGCAACAGTCACTCAGGGAAATGGAGGAAGGGGAAGCAGGCTTGGTTATGGGGCCAAATTGAGGTTAAAGGCACAGTCTTGCAGGCCATGATAAGGAGTGGAGGGTCAAACAGCCAACTGAGTCACCTCTTATGGTCAACTGGAATAAAATGCTCAGTGAAGGCAAAATGTTAGATGCCAAACAGCTTGAGAAATTCAAAGACAACGTGTGATGATCGAGTCCATAGGGCTGGGAAGCTTTAAAAAAATGTAATTAATTCAAAAGCAGAAAGTATTGACTCAAAGCAGAGTCTGAAAATCAGGTGATATCTATGATAGCGCAGAGAGGATCTTTTGGCTTCTCTAGTTTTAAAGATGAAACAGACAAAAAATGAATAGTGCCTAATGATTTAAAGCTAAAAGCAAGAGCTTTGGAAAGATGGCGGAGGAAGAGCAAAGAAAAAAGATCCCTTTGGTTCCAGAAAATCTCCTGAAAAAGAGGAAGGCTTATCAGGCTCTCAAAGCCACCCAGGCAAAGCGGGCACTTTGGGAAAAGAAGGAGCAGAGGAAAGGAAAAGATATCAGGTTTAAGCAACTGGAATGGTTCCTACATGATGCCTGGAGGCAATGACGTGACAAGGTGCGCCTCAGATGACTAGGAGTGAAACCTCATGGTTTGGAGGTGCCAGGTGAACCTTCCTTGGCCTTTGTTGTGTGCATCCAAAGGATCAGTGGGGCGAGCGTCATGGTACAGAAAACCATTGCCAGGCTTCGCCTGAAGAAGATTTTCAGTGGTGTCTTTGTCAGAGTGACCCACCCCCCAGACCATAAAAACGCTGCGTATAGTGGAACCTTATGTGACCTGTGGATTTCCAAATCTGAAGTCTGTCCGGGAGCTCATCTTGAAACGTGGGCAAGCCAAGGTCAAGAATAAAATCATCCCTTTGACAGACAACACAGGGATTGAGGAGCATCTGGGGAAGTTTGGTGTCACTTGCTTGGAAGACCTCATTCATGAAATTGCCTTCCTGGGGAAGAATTTCCAGGCAATCTCAGGGTTCCTGTGCCCTTTCCATTTCTCAGTGGCCCGTCACACTCCCCAGAATAGAGTGGGCTTCCTCAAGGAGGTGGGCTCCCCTGGGTGTCGAGGTGAACGCATCAACCAGCTCATCCGGCAGCTGAACTAAACCCAGAATACCTGAAAGCACACTGCATTGGAAGCATGCACTTTTGTTTTTTGGAATTATCCAGTATCTTCAAAGAAGATTATTTTCTCCTATATTTTCAGCAACTGGAGGGGAAGGGTCAGGGAAAAGATGGTTATGATGTCCCACTTCCAGAGGAAAAGTCCAGTGTGTTTCCCATTTTGGCCACTGCTGCCACCTCTGAAATCAGCCAAGGACTCATGCCATGGAGGAGAGGGGCCTGCGTCACAGATAGGAGATGTCCTTCATCACATCTTCTGTACCCAAGCATGAACACAAGACGGCAGTGGACCCAGCCCAGAGCATACCTGAACTTGGGATTCCTAACGCCTTGTTTTGGAAAGAACTTGAAATACATTTAGAAGAGCACAAAAACGGCGCTCAATTGTCTCTGTTGTGTGTCCGTGGTCCAGCTTTTCAGTGATAGCTTTGAAAGCTCTCAGGCTTAGCTGGCTCTAAATTTATCTGGTGGCTTCCTTATCCTAGCTCAGGATTTTTTTTTTAAAATATTTTTTTAATTGACTTTTTACAGAGAGGAAAGGAGAGGGAGAGAGAGTTAGAAACATCAATGAGAAAGAAACATCGACCAGCTGCCTCCTGCACACACCCCCCACTGGGGATGTGCCCGCAACCAAGGTACATGCCCTTGACCGGAATTGAACCTAGGACCCTTGAGTCCGCAGGCTGACTCTCTATCCACTGAGCCAAACCAGTTAGGGCCTAGCTCAGGATTTTAACCTATTCTTGGATTTGTGAGAAGGCAAGGACCATTTCCCCAGAAAAACCTGCATACACTCCAGTTTTTGCTCGAGGGTTTAGGGTGTTCATAGACTCTTCTCAGGGACCCATGCACCTTACAGGAGAAAGTCCTGCACTATCAGGATTGGTTGCCCAGGCCTGGCCTTGCTAACCTGGTTCCCTGTCCTGTGGAAGACCAAAGCTTACAAATCACCTTTTCCCTTCAAGCTAATGGGTGTTTCGTGTTAGGAACACAGTGGTAGAGAGTGAGCCCCTATACCATCTTTAACTTGGGGTATTGTCCCCCATTTATTTCTGCTGGGGTTTCATGATCAATTTTCTGGTTTCCCTGATGATCAGTCCTCTGCTTTAAGAACCCAAAATCAGGAAAAAATGAACCATTTTCTTGGTTTGGCATGGATGAAATTGGCACTATTTGGTCTTTTAGGCCCTGGGCAAGCTTAGTTATACCCTTTTGCATATTCTAGGCTGCAGGCCCCTCCGGAAGTATTGCTCTCTGTCCTGCTTGTAATGCTGTAATAGACCAACATTAGGACACTAGTGCTCCTGGGATGTTACACTTGAAAAGGGTCTGATCCTGCCTATGTTGACATAAGTGAGCCTCTGTCATTCAATTGCCTCAACCTGTCATCTAAGCAGTCGGTGAAGGTGTGCCAGGGCCAGGTTAAGACTTGAAAATATGCTTAGCCAGTGTCGCCTGGTCCTTTAAGATCAGCTTTGCTGCAGTTTTGGCTCATTGGGCCCTCAAACATAACTGTGAGATTGAGTTAGTGTAACAATGCCTCAAAGTGTGCCAGGTTATGAGGTAATTAATTAGGTTGGGTTGGCTCGGGAGTTAACCTGCCGGGAATAGATGTTACTCTTGCAACTAGAGAGCATTGTGAAATCAGATTACAGTGATGCATCAAAAGTCACGGGGAAAGAGCATTGTGGAAGCCCAGAGTTTGTATCCCAGATCTGCCTTACACTAAATACGGGAATAAGATTTTCACTCTTGCCTGTAAAATGGAGCTAATGTAGTCTAGCCTGTCTGCCTCACATGGTTGTTAAAAGGATTAAGCAAAATAAAATTTTAATTTAGAAAAAAAATAAAACTAAAAACAAAAAATAAGTTTTCATAACCTAATTATAAGAGTCTGAAAAGTCTAATAGTCAACTGTGACCCAGACATTCCTGCAAAACTTATACAATTGCCACTAAGGATGGGTGACAACAGGAGTTTCATCAGAGGAGGAAGTCAAGTGTGGAATGGCTTTGGGAAGGGCTTCCTGAGAGACGTTGTGGTTGAGGGAAATCCCCACAGGGATAGAATCTGTTGGCAGCAGGCAGAAATTTTGTAAGGACAGGGTTGTGTGTTCTGTTCATTTCTCTGTCCCTAGTACTAAGCCCAGTTCCTGGCAGAAAGAAGACAAATAAACACAAAAATAGATCAATCAATAAATGAGCAGGGACCAAAAGGGATGGCAGCAGATCTATCTGAGAGTCATTGAAGCCATTTGGTGGAAATGGAATTCAGGAAGCATAGTGAGGGTATGGCAGATGGGGTGATATGTTCAAAAGGGAGGTTGGAGTCAGATTCTAGACCAGTGATGGGCAACCTTTTGAGCTTGGTGTGTCAAACTTCGCCAAAAAACTGAGCATAACTTCATAAGTGTCACTTTGAGGAAAAAACTAACTCCAAGACTCTAGTCGCAAATGTTTCATCCTCAGGAGCAGCAAATGTTTTATCCTCGGCATGCGGCCACATGTCATCAGAAATGGCTACGCGTGTCAGTGCTGACACGCGTGTCACAGGTTTGCCATCACTGTTCTAGACAGTCCCCATACAAAGAACATCCAATGTCCTCCAATAAGTGAGGCACAGTTTACTGTTGTGTCTTTTCCTTCACAGCCTATATTCTCTGCATACCCTATCCCTAGATCACCAGTTCTTAGCCTTTTGTGCCATCTACTCACTTGCTGAGACAAATTTTATATTTTCTTAATTTTTAGAAGTTATTTATTTATTTACTAGTGGCCCGATGCATGAAATTCGTGCACATTAAAAGGGAATTAGAGGAAATATTTTAATATTGCTATTTGCCCTTTCTCTATACTAGAAGTGTCAGAGATGAAAGAAAATTGGGAAAATGTATATGAAAATATTACTCCTGTCAGAGTCTGGGGTGCGCCGTGGGACCCAGAGTCAAGTCCCCGCCCACGTGCGCATTCCTTGAAATCGTGTGAGACCCAGACCTGGCCAGCCCTACCCCCATTAGGCAAGATCCAGACCCGGCCTGCCCCACCCCCATCAAGCCCCGCCAGGCGGGGGGGCGCAACCTCAGGTCCCCAGTCTGGTGCAGGGCAGGGGGAGCAGCCTCAGGTCCCCCATCAAGCCCCACCGGGGGTGGGGGGTATAGCCTCAGGTTCCCTGGCTCACCCTCAGGTCCCCCAGCCTGGCACAGGGGCAGGGGGGGAGTGCCTTGAGGTCCTCATCAAGCCCTTCCCAATGGGGGACATGGCCTAAGATTCCCTCATCAAGTCCCGCTGGGTGGGGGATGTGGCCTGAGATTCCCTGTCAAGCCCCACTGGGCGGGGGGTGCAGCCTCAGGTCCCCCGGCCCGGCACCAGGAGGGAGGTGTAGCCTCTTGTCCCCTGGTGCCGGAGTGGGAGGAATGGCCTGAGATCCCCCAGCCCAAGGCAGGGGCAGCAGCCTGAGGTCTCCTGACCCAGCACTGGGGCTGAGGGCGCACCTTGAGGTCCCCTGTCAAGCCCCACCGGGCAGGGGGTGCAGCCTCAGGTCCCCTGGCCCAGTGCTGGGGCAGGGAGCATGGCCTGAGGTCCCCCAGCCTGGCGCCGGGGCAGGGAGTGCGGCCTGAGGTCCCCTGTCAAGTCCCACCGGGCGAGGGGTGCAACCTCAGGTCGCCTGCCCTGGCCCAGTGCCACGCAGCCTCAGGTCCCTGCTGATTGCTTGTTAAGGCTCATTACGGGAACTCAGCCTTTGTTGTGGGTGCTGCCATCTTTTTGACAGTGTGATAGTCAATTTGCATATTCCCTCTTTAATAGATAGGCTTCCTTTCAAGATAATATTTAATGCATTATAAATAAAATACAGAATAGAGCAGAAGCCAGTTACATGGAAATGCAGGTCTTTCCATGCATTTTTTGTGGTTGTTTGCAAATGGGTCTCCCATACAGAACAACATGCTTTCCTAAATGCAGGTTGCATACCTGTCAGGACCTGTCACCCTCCTCTCTCAGCTGTCTCATACCTTCCTGGTCAGCAACAACCTTTCTACCTCTTTTTGGCAAGCTATGTTAGGCTTCTATAGCTTCTCTGAAATCTCAACCCTTCCAGGAAGTTTCTATGGGGGTGTGAATGACTCTGCGCCTTCTCCTGTTCCCCCATAGCCTGTCAGGACTCCAGTCTTTTGAGGTTTCCTCCCTCTGGTCCAGGTCTGCCCTGCTTCTGATAAGTGGGGTGAGATCTCTCATTGTAACCTGCCTTAGCCTTGGGCTATTCATGTGGACTTCTGGTTTCTTCATTGATCTGAAAATGTTCTCCCGTGACATGTTTTTCATTATTTGTTCTAAGTTGTTGGTGTGTGTATTTAAATACCACTGGCTGGTTTATTTCCTTCTGAGTTATTTGATTTTTCTTCCATTACTGAATATCAAAGGCAACATTTACATATACTTCCCATCCAACACAATGTAATTAAAAAATACTAATGTGAGAGAGAATTAAAGGGCCACGTGCCTTATCCAGGCCACTTTCTTGTTTTCTCCCTGGGGAGCTCAAGATAAGAACATAAATTAAATTTAGGCCCCTTTCATGATACTCAGGAGTGGGCTGACAATGTCCCTCTCTGTGCCCATTCTTGTCCTGAACCACGAGCTTTGAGCGTAGTGTCAGAGGGTTAAGTAGGAGTCTGAGGAATACCATTCTTCTAAACCCTCCTCTTTCGGTAGGTCATCTACTCTTTTATATCCCCTTTCCTCAAGGTGCCTTGGCCCTTCTCTTGCTCAGTGCTGGTGAGTAGAACATAAGAAGCTGTGAACACACAGTCATGCACTGGGGGGAGGGGTCCCTCAGCCAGGCCTGTACCCTCTCGCAGTCCAGGACCCTTTGGGGAATGTCCAACTGCTGGCTTAGGCCCACTCTCCTAGCAGCCCTGAACACCAATCAGAAGCAGGGAGCAGAGAGCATCTCGATTAAGTGTCTGAAACCTGTCTGGAAGAGGAGTGCCGAGATGCTCAGAGGGATCACCTACTACCTGGACTGAGTGTTCACAGCTTCTTATGTTTTATATATATATATACACACATATACACACACACACACACACATATACATAAACATATACATGTATACACATATATATATATAATATATATTTCTCTTAGCTTATTTTTCATTTTGATAAAACACATTATCAAGAAGCTTCTGGAGGTAAAATTTTTGAGAGTTTGTATATCTGAAAATGTCTTTATTATACATTTGGCTAGGTATAGAATTTTAGGTTAGAAATTATTTTCTTTAGAGGTTGAAGGCATCTCTCTGCTGTCTTCTAGCTTTCATTGGTACATTTGAAATGTCTAGAGACATTCTGATTTTTTTTTTTTTGTTAATCCTCACTGAGGATAGTTTTCCCATTGATTTTCAGAAAGGGTGGTAGGTTTGGAGGAGGAGAGAGAGAGAGAGAGGAAAAAACACACACATTGATGTGAGAGAGACACACATTGATTGGTTGCCTCCTGCATGCACACTGACAAGGGCCAGAGATCAAACCTGCAGCTCAGATACATGCCCTTAACCAGGAATTGAACCCGCAACCCTTAGGTCCGTGGGCTGACACTCTAACCACTGAGCACCACTGGCCAGAAAGCCATTCTGATTTCTATTTTTTACATCTTCATTGTTGAAAGTATTACATATGTCTCTTTCCCCTCCCTACCATTGACTTCTTCTAGACCATCCCTGCTCCTCACCCCAGGCCTCACCCTATTGTCTATGTCCATGGGTTATGCATATATGCATATTAGTTCTTTGGTTGATCTCTTCCCACCCACCCACCTAACTCACCTTCCCTCTGAGATTTGACAGTTTGTCCCATGCTTCTGTCTCTGGATCTATTTTGTTCACCAGTTTATTTTGTTCATTAGATTCCACATATGAGTGAGGTCATGTGATACTTTTCTTTCTCTGACTGGCTTATTTCACTTAGCATAATGCTCTCCAGGTCCCTCCATGCTGTCTCAAAGGGTAAGAGATCCTTCTTTTTTACAGGTGCATAGTATTCCATGGTATAAATGTACCACAGCTTTTTTTTTTTTTTATCCACTCATCTACTGATGGACACTTGGGCTGTTTCCAAATCTTAGCTACTGTAAATTGGGCTGCTATGAACATAGGGGTGCATACATTATTTCTGATTGCTGTTTTGAGTTTCTGAGAATATATTTCTAGAAGTGGGATCACTGGGTCAAATGGCAGTTCCATATTTAAATTTTTGAGGAAACTCCATACTGTTTTCCATAATGGCTGTACCAGTCTACATTCCCATCAGCAGAGTACAGGGTTTCCTCATTCAGATTCTTTTGTATATGACCTATGGTGTGTGTGTGTGTGTGTGTGTGTGTGTGTGTGTGTGTGTGTGTGTCTGTCCTATCCAGAAACTTGTAAAATTTTTATTTTTTCTCTAGTTTTTTGAAATTTCATGACAATATGCTTTGGTATGAGTCTATTCCTCCTCAATTCTCTCTATATGTAACTTCTATTGTATAACTGTTGGACCTTCTGGCCAGTAATTTTCTTAGGTGTTCGCTCCTACCATCTCTTTTTCTTTTTACTATAGTTTCAGGGAGATTTCCTCAAATCAGGAGACCACCTCCCCCTTGGCTGAAGGACTCCACAAACAAAATGACCCATCCCTCTGCTCCTGTACCTAATGAAAAACCTGGATCTTTCCAGGGCTAATGAGAGGGCTGGAAGCGATGCCCAGTGGCAGGAGAACCCTCCTTTCCTTTGGCAGAGAGGACTACCCACAAGAGACAGAGGGAACTTAGGGAAGGGGGAGCTCTGGGCCACCCCCCCAGCCAACCATGGCTGAGGAAGAGGAGAGCCAATAGGGGCAACAAAAAGGGCAGCCAATCCTTCACGGCTTATGCCCTGCCAGGAGAGCACTGAGTTATGGCCTTGATCACTGCCAGCGAGGATGTTCTTCTGCCTGATTCCTTTGGAAAGCCCAGATAGGAATATTGGTGCTCCCCCCTTCCTCCGTGATTGACCTGGGGACCACAGGGGGCATCCTGGGCGATGGTTGCGAGGAAACCAGGGGGTGAAAAACATCAGCTGCCACCCATTGCCCTAGGGTGCTGTAGATTGGATGGGGGCACTGCACCGATTCTCTTCACACCTCCAAACACACACACACACAGAAGGGTAGGGCAGTTGGCTGCTGTAGCCCAGAATCCTGAACCGTTCCTGTGTCCCACATCGATGGGCGTCACCGACGATCAATATGTTAGCACCATTCTGAGGCAATCCTGCCTTACCAGTAGGAACAATCTGCTGTGAGTCAGGGAACAACCTGGTTGATCGAGTATGGAGATGGGGGTGGAGGAAGGAATTGGGGAGGGTGTTTTGAGAAGGGCAATTAGCCATGGGCCTCAAAGTTCCTGTATATTCATACTGAGCATGCCATGTATGCAAAACCCTGTGGGATCTTAACCAAGCCTATTTCTCAGGGTAGTGTTTGCAGTGAGAATCCTCAGGGGATGTGGTACGGGATCCCCTTTGGAATAAGATCAGGCTTATGACAGCTGACTATAAAAGCGTGCATTCCTCAAGCTCAGTGTTCTTTGATTGTACTGCAAGCCTACTGCCTGTATAGCATCCACCTGTATTCTTTGAAGTTACTGTCTGGGAGTAACTCCAGTCCTTTGTCTCGCTCTCCTGTCTTCTGCCAACATCCACAAAACAGTAATGGATTAATTTATTGGGATGAAAGTAGGGTTAATTTACAGACTTTGACAGGTATCTGAACCTTTTTTGTCTGCATTTGGATCCCCATTGGCAAAGGGTGTGCCGCACCAGCATGGCCAAGAGTGAACCCCTTGGCGGCTGAACCAAGGAGGGGCAGTAAAGGATTGAAGAAAAGACAGACAAGAGAATACCACTGGGGCTCGGTGGATCTCCCGTGCCTAGATGAGGACACAAAAGACCCAGCCTGCAAGCTGATGCTTTATTTCCTAGTCTGATTAAAACAAGGGTAGATTAACATGTATACAAATGTTCTTGTTTTGGCAATACTTGCCGCACCTCCCACAGCCCATTGGCTACTTAGGAAGGAATTAGGGAGGGCTACAAGGTCAGGCTTAATTATGCTAGGAGAGCTCTGCCCTCCAGGCTGGGACTTGTTTGTGGCCCTGTCATAGGTCAGCCCGAGGCTTGACCCTAGAGCCACTCCCTACAAAAGGGGACTTCATGTACCAAGCTGATCAACCCATCTGTTGATGTACCAGGCTGAGCAACCAGTCATGAGGAAAACGGGTTGAGCAATGAAGACCTCCAGATGTGCTGGTGCAATTTTGGGAAAGCTGATCAACTATTGCAGGGTAAACAGGATGATTCAGCCCTTGCTGACAGCTTCCTGGAACTCTGCAGCAGACACCATACACGTAATGTCCTCTCTTCAGTAAGGTCCAAGCTAGACATTTACATTTGTGTTGGTGTTTCTTGAGTCTAAGCGGTAGTATCCTATTTTGCCACAAGAGGGAGACTGGGAGAGGAAAATCAGATCTGTTGACTTTCCTGAGTCACTTGAATAGTTTCTTTCTTTGGGTATCTTGTGAATTCTGAGGAAACAGACACAACAATATTCATAGCTATTCCAAAACAAAATAAAAATGATTTGTAATCTTTATATTATTTGCAACTTTTCTTTCCATCCAATTTAAGAGTTTAACTGCCTGGTAGAGCGACTGTAGAGTGATTACATCTGCTCCTTTATCTTGCTTTTAATATCCCCATCTCAAATTCCTGATGTCCCCATCTCCCTCACTCATCCTACCTAATAAAAGAGTAATATGCAAGTTGACCACACCTTCACTATGCCCAAGCCACGCCCACCAGCCAATCAGGGCAAGTATGAAAATTAACCCAACCAAGATGGTGGTTCATTTGCATATCAAGACAGTGTAGAAAGAAGCCAAGCCTGCAGAAGGGAGCAAAGCTGCAGAGAAGCAAGCAAGCGGAGCGGGGAGAAGAGAGGAAAGCAGGCGGGGCCGGGGAAGAAGGGAGGAAAGCAGGTGGGGCCGTGGGAGAGTGCAGCAGGAAGCCCTATTGCAGGAATCTTCCTGCAATGGGAACTGTAGTCTTCAATAATTCCTCATTGTTTTCTCTTCCCTGAACACACACTTTTTGGAGTAAGTGTAATGCCAACTTAGGGTTTTGACCTTCTTCTGATTATTCAAAACAGTAACTCCTAAGTAGGATTTTACCCAGTATAGTGAGTTATGGTTAATGATCCAGATTTTATAGACCTTGATCAAATTACTTAATTCTTATGTGCTTCAATTTCCTCACTGCTACACTGGATATTACAATAAGAACTTTATCACAGTATTTTTGGTGGGAATTAAATGAGATAATATATACCTGTTACATAGTATTTGCTTAATACCACTACTATACTTACCCAGAGTCCTCCTCTTTCTGTCTTTATTCATTACTCCTGTTACTCATAACTTCTGACTAAAACTTTTCTGTTCCAGCCAATGTCCTTCCTAGTCCATGTGGCTTAATCGCTCCTACTTAGGAGATACAGACTATTTTCCTGATCTCTCCTCTTTGAGATTCCTGATTCTCTGCAGATTGGGGGGCATTTTGTTATCTAATCTCACTCTTTATCCCTTATTCTGTGCCTTTTATCAACAGTTGCACAAGGTCTGAGCAACTGGCCTCTGTCTTGTTCTGCCTCTTGCAGTTTGTATGACCCATATAAATTACTTGAGTCTGTTTTCTCATGTGTAAAATGGCATGGAGGACCCTTAGGGTCCCATGTAGCTGTAACAGTTTATGGAAAGAAAAAAACAAACAAACACATTTAGTGAGCACCTAGCCTAGACTCTGAACTATGGACTATATTTACTGAGCAAGTTCTCAATGTTGAGCAATGCCCTTGGCAATGAGGGTACAAGGCAGATCAAGAGACACGTTGCCTCTACCCTCATGAAACTTACAAAGACTAGTTTTAAAAATTGAATTCTCATGACAGCCATGCGAGGACTCACCAATGCAATGTAGCATAGATGATTAAGCCACTTGATTAAGTCCCTGTAAAACAACTAGTGACTGGTGGAGCCACCATGTGAACCCAGGTTTGACTGACCCCAAGGTTGGCTCACTTTCCACCCAACATCCCTGGGCACGGTGAGTCTGGTACTTTTTTCAGTAGGAACAGCCTCAGACAAGTGCAGTTGAGGAGCGGAGAGATCAGATATGCCTGGTTAAGAGCTGCCTTTGACATTATTTCCCTCGAGACTTGAGGCCTAGAAGTGAGAATGGGGAAGTGATGGGGAAGGAGAAAGCAGCTGTGCTGTAGGGGAGGGGGAGGCAGAAGAATCTGTGTATTTCTATTTGTGTCTTTTGCTGATCTTTAAGGAATCTGCTATTTCCTTCCCTAACTCCTCTTTTTATGCCTAATTTAATTGGGACTGCCCCTTGATCTTGTGAAAACAGCACATGCAGGTGGACAAAAGTAGATTTACAGTCATGAGTATGCAAAACAGAGTTTATTCTTGCATTATTATTTATCTTGTATTATATATATTTCCATATGAACAGCTGTAAACTTACTTTTGCCCACCCCTGTATGTACCTTCCATCCACAACACTCAGTCCACTGGCTTTCTGTCTTTGGAATAGTCCATGTCTTTCAAGGTCACCAATAAGATGTCTTCCCTCCTCTCCTCTGTTCCCATCACTGGGTTCTAGGGTCCCAGGGACTTACTGCCTTCACAATCATAGAGAAAGAAGGCTTGATTGTTTGGATGGGCAGTGGCCTAAAATCTAGGAAATACTTTACTGGGTATGGAAAATCTGGTAAAGAAAGGCATAGAGTAAGGACCTGCAAAAGTGGAAAGGACTTTGAGGAGTGGGTCAACTGTGAGTCCCACTGTGGGCAGCAGAGGATCAAGAAGGAAGACCTAGTGGTTGGGATTAATAGCTGCATCACAGTATTGCATGATCACATGGGCAGAAGGACTTTGATAGAAAGTGCAGGAAGGAGAATTTTCTAGATTCAGATAATGAATTATTCTGATTAATTAATTACCCCAGATGGGATCAGCATGGAGTAAAACCAGGATGCTATCTCTTTATCAACAGTTCTTTGAGTTGCCATGCTGGTGAGAAATGCATTTGCTGACTATTTGTAAATGTTATGGAGTCTAAACCTACACAATCTTAAGAAGTTATCAGCTTAGCCCTAGAGGGTTTGGCTCAGTAGATAGAGCATCAGCCTGTGGACTGAAGGGTCTGGGTTTGATTCTAGTCAAGGGCACTACCTCGGTTGCAGGCTCCTCCCCGGGCCGAGCCTTCAGGGCTCGTGCAGGAGGCTTCTCTCACCATGATATTTCTCTCTGTCTTTCCCTCTCTCTTCCTTCCTCTCTAAAAATCAATGGAAAAATATCCTTGTATGAGGATTAAACAAACAAACAAAAAAAGAGGTATTGAGCTTATATATTTTTTTAAAAAATATTTTTTAATTTATTTCAGAGAGGAAGGGAGAGGGAAAGAGAGCATCAAGGATGAGAAAGAATCATTGATCATCTGCCTCCTGCATGCCCCACACTGGGGATTGAGCCTGCAACCTGGGCATATGCACTGACCGAGAACAAAACAGTGACCTCCTGGGTCATAGGTTGAAGCTCAACCACTGACCCACACCTGCCAGGCTTAGCTAATATGTTTGTTTCCTCCAGATTTTCATGTGATGATGGGCCCAGGACTAGCTTAGCTCTCTTCTCTCCAGGTGATGTAGTATCCCAGGCCCCATACCATTATATCCAACTAGAGGCCCGGTGCACAAAATTTGTGCATGGGGGGGGGGTTGTCCCTCAGCCCAACCTGCACCCTCTCCAATCTGGGACTCCTTGGGGAATGTCTAACTGCCTGTTTAGGCCAGATCCCTGGGACATCCAGTCAGACATCCCTTTCACAATCCAGGACTGCTGGCTCCCAACTACTCGCCTGCCTGCCTTCCTGATTGGCCTGCAGACTCAAGGGTCCCAGGTTCAATTCTAGTCAAGGGCATGTACCTTGGTTGGGGACACATACCCAGTGGGGAGTGTGCAGGAGGCAGCTGATCAATGTTTCTCTCTCATAGATGTTTCTAGCTCTCTATCCCTTTCCCTTCCTTTCTGTAAAAAAATCAATAAAATATATATTATAAAAAAAGAAACATTTAAGATTCCTCCATATCTGCCTGGCTGGTGTGACTCAATGGTTGAGACCCCAGGCTGCCACCGCTGGAAGGGGATTGCACCCTGGCCAGGCTGAGACCTCAGCCAAGGCTGCCACCTCAGCCCAGCCAGGCTGAGACCCCAGCCCAGGCTGCCGTCTCAGCCTGGCCGGGGATAGCGCAGTGGGGGTGCCCGGCCCTGCAGGCATGAGACCCCCAGCCCATGCTGCCACCGCGGCCAAGGGATCGTGCGGCTTGGGTGTGAGGCCCTGCTGGCCTGAGATCCCAGCCCAAGCTGCTGCCGCAGCCGGGGGATCACGAAGCTTTGGTGCAAGCCCTGCCGGCCTGAAATCCCAGCCCAAGCTGCCGCCACAGCCGGGGGATCGTGTGGCTTTGATGCAAGGCCGTGTCGGTCTGAGACCCCAGCCCAAGTTGCCGCTGCTGGCCGGGGATCATGCCAGGCGCTGGCGCCTCCCAGCCAGACACCCCGGGCTGCCGCCACTGGGCAGGGATCGCTGCATGGGGGGCGGGCGCCTCCCAGCTAGACACCCTGGACTGCCACTGCTGGGTGGACTTGGGGACTCCGGCGGGGCTAAGAGGACTGGGCACTGCCATCTTGTGGCCATGGGTGCCGCCATTTTGTTGTGGAGTGACGGTTAATTTGCATATTACTCTTTTATTAGATAGGATTCTCTGGGGTGGTTTTCCTTCTTGTTCTGATTCTTTCTGCTGACCCCTCTTTAACCCTTATTCCTGGTGGTGTCTTGCTCTCCCCCAAACTAGATACATATACCCATCTGTGGGAAGAAGAAGGGAGGGAGGGAAGAAAGCTATTTCTCTAAACATTGTGGGGTACAGAGATGCCAGGCCTCTGCACTCCTTTCTACTCCCTAACCTTGGGTGATCCTTGCACCCTGGGCGTCCTGCTGCTCCAGGTCTTGGCACATGCTGCCAACATATGGCTGTGGGAGGAGGCTGGTCTCCTCTGGTGGGAAGAGGAGGGACAAAGAGGGTATTGTCTGGTGGATAAAGAAGTGGGGGCTTCTTGCTTGGCACCAATCCTCAGAAACTTATTGTAAAAGAGAAGTTTGTCTTGGTGTTTAAGTGTCCTGTTAGAAGCTTAGAAATAATTAGGCAGAAACCCTCTCCCTCTCCCCCACCAGCACCAACTTTGGCCTCCACCCCTGATACCCATGCTGACTCAGGCACTGTGGACACTTATAAATGGGGCCATTGAAGAATCAGGAGAAATTCATGCAACTTTAAAAAGTATCCCTATTTTCTGGGCCCTGTGCACTCTCCACTTACCACCCCCCCTTCAGATATTTAGACAAGGACTTTGGTCACTCCAGCTGGACCATCTGTATAGCCCTGAATGGTGGGGTCAGAGCTCTCGGTTTCCAAAGGGAACTGTTAGTTTTAAGTAAGTTAGATTGAGAACCCATCATTGAAAGGATTGGATCTCCATCTGGAAGTACCCTGCAATACCCTGTGAGGTGCATGCAGTAACGATTCCCCACGTTCTTCCCCAAAGTAATCTACAGCCATTTACTCAAATATCCATACAATGGGGAAGGGGATACTGAGACCTTTTGAGGTTGCATAGATTATCTGAGCTGGCACTGAGAACCCTGAGGACCCAAAGCACCATCATAGGGCATGTGGAGGTTTGGTAATAAATGGAGCCCTTTCCCCGCTCCCTCCCACAGTTATAGCTCACATTCACTGCCTCTACAGACCCATCTGCTGTTCGTTTCCCATGTCCTAGAATGTACAGTTAGAATAGATGAACTTAGCAGATGGCTGAATCCCACATAGATTCCTTGACCACTGAAGTAAAGTTATTATGATAGGGGCAGAAATAGAATATTGGGAACCAGCTAGAATTGTAAGAAATATTAATCATGCTCTATTAACCATGATTGTTTTATTCTGATTAAAGAAGGCACAGTCTAACCCTGCTGGGAGCTCACCTGGAAATGCAGCCCATTTTCCCCATCAGGGAGCTGCCTATTATCATGGAAAGATTAACAACTTTGTTGCAGAAACCAGAGCCAGAAACCAGAGACACTAGCCCTTTGAAGATCCCTAGCTTTTGCATACCTGAAGGCCTTTGCAAATCTCTGTATTACCTGTAAACTGCCCATTTGGCATACCCTTTGCCTACTTCCCATGTAATCTTTGTCCTCCTACCTAAAATAAGCAGCTGGCTTATGGTGGGGGGCAGAGCAGATTTTTGTGGGTGACCTGCTGCTCTCCCATGCTGCCGGCAGTATTGGAATAAATGCTCATATATGATTCAACCCTGTTCTGATTAACTGACTCAAGTGGTGACAGGCAGCACAGATCCACCGATTGTCCAGTTACAATTACATAGCAAAGGGCAAGTGAGCTCTGCCCCACTCCCTCTAGGCCAGTGGTCGGCAAACTCATTAGTCAACAGAGTCAAATGTCAACAGTACAACGATTGAAATTTCTTTTGAGAGCCAAATTTTTTAAACTTAAACTTCTTCTAACGCCACTTCTTCAAAATAGACTCGCCCAGGCCGTGGTATTTTGTGGAAGAGCCACACTCAAGGGGCCAAGAGCCGCATGTGGCTCGCGAGCTGCAGTTTGCTGACCACGGCTCTAGGCCAAGAGAATAAATAAAAATCTATATTGAAAAAAAAAAAAAACTATATTGCATCACAGGAAAAAAAATGGCAGAAATCAGTGTCATTTTCAAATAATTAAAGAATGCATGGCAGTGGTCTCCATTATATCCCCATTTAATTCACCAGCCTGGGCCCTGCAAAATAGAATGGGTCGTGACACATGGATTCTTGAAGAATTAACCAAGTAGGAACCTCAATGTTTAGCACTGGGCTTGATGTAGTATATTTAGTAGAACAAAATAACACAGCCTTTGTTATATGGTAAGTAGTTATTGATCAGATTGCTGTACATACTGATTCATTGTAAGAATAGTCATATTGCTTGTTCAAATCCCAACTTCTCCACTCAACTAGCTGGTTGACCTTGAATAAGTTACTTAACCTCTCTATTATTCATTTATCTCCTTTGTAATAGTACTTACATCAAAAGGTTGATATGAGGAATAAGTGAGTTAGTAGCACTTAGAATATCACTCATTTATTAAGCACTGAATTAATGTTAGTATAACAAAATATTAAATTGGAAGTTTTGACTGGGATTTTGAGATGCAATGTTTTAAGAATATATATACAATGCAGACGACATTCTAAAGTGTTTTGTTAGTCTGAGATTCACTACTTCAAAGGAAAAACAAACAAATAAGTTATGTCACTCTTAAACTCTATACCCATATCAAAGTTGTATAAAATGGCAGAGTTGTTGAAAATTAGAGGGCAAGAGAATTAACTTGGGAGAGAGGTTATCTTTGGAAAGAGATTGCTGTTAGTTCTCCCAGAGGACAAAGAATGGAGGTGTTGCCTCTTGCATCTCAAGCCTAGTGAGAGGAGCTCCAATATGCTATTGACTTCTGCTTGATAAATCAAAACGGGAAAATATAGGACATCCAGCAAATGAATAGAAGATGTGGCTGTATTGGAACAGGCCTAAATGCTCAAAGTTTGTTGACCCTAAGGATGCATTACTATTTCCTGTGGCCCAGATGTGAACATGCCCAGGAGGGAGGTTATTTTATGTTGTGCTTAATAGAATCCCCGGAGAAGTGAACAGGCTTCAAAGGCAAAAAACAAAAAAACAAAAAAACAAAAAAAGAAAGAAAAAGAAATCATTTGACAAATTGTCAAAAAGATCAAATCACTTAAATGATGAAGACTATCCAGATGGACTTAGACTTCTCCATAATGATATTAAATGCTAGAAAACAGTGGAACGATACCCCAAATATCCACAGGGGCAGAATCTGGAACTGAGGTCCCCTCCAACTCTCCTCCTTTAAGAGTGGAATGTTGGCTCTGTGAGCCACAACAGAGTAAACAGATCTCTGCACTGAGAGTTACTCTCCCATCCAGCCACCCACCTACCTGCTCTCCCAGCCTTGCCCCTTCCCATTCTTTGGAGGGGATCCAGGCTCTAGCAATGAAGGCAATAATGGGTATGGGGGCAGGTGTTAACAGTTCTCACTGGGCCTGGTGGAGAGGAGCTGGGCTCCTGGGGTTGCTGAGGGACATGGAGCAGATGCCCATTATGCTGTCGGAGGAAGCCTGTGCTATTTCTCCCAGCCAAGAGGAGAGGACATCCTGAGATAAATAAGGAAATTCTATCTGTTGTTGCCGGCAAGCCTGCGTGTTGGAAACATACTGAAGTCAATGCTCCCTTTCTGATAATCTGAAAATTCCTGTTTCAGTTCACTTAGGACACATACGCTCGCTCACAACAACAGAGGGTTATTCTCTACAGCCCATTCTTTAACAGCAGGGCAGCCTGCTCCTCCAGCTGCAATTCTTTTATCCTTCACTTAGGCGGCTAGGAATGGAAGGGGGAGGGGGAGAAGTGGGCGGTGGCAGAAGGCAGGGCCTGGGGGAGAGCTGGGACCCTGTGGACTTCAGCCTGAGGCTGTTTCTCTCTGTCACCAGTTGTTGGTGCTTTTGCTCAAAGCTGCCAGGTGAGTGCTCACGCTGGGGCGGGGGGTGGGGGTGGGGGCAGCTGGGGTGGCACAGGGCTCAGGGGCAGAGGTGGTGGGGGCTGCCTGGGGCTCTACACTGCCTTCTCCAACTCTAATGTGCACACCAATGACCTGGGGATATAATTAAACTTCAGATTTGATTTGCTAAGCTGGGGGTGTGGCCTGAGACTCTGCATACCTGGTGATGCCGGTTCTGCTTCACACTGTCCACACTTTGACTAAAAGGATCTAGGACCTTTTCCAGGCCAGGTGGGGTGAGATGGGAGCAGTGAGCCAGTCCAGCAATGTCCTCAGTGGACATCCTACACTCATACCTTCACTGAGATGGATTCTGCCACCCATGGAATCCTGAACATTTTCTCCAAAAGAATAGAGATGCTTGGGAAAATGCTTACCAAAATCATAATGGGTTACAAAAAAATCTATTTACATATTTGAAAATCCCCTCAAACTGGGCTTTCCTCCCTCTCCCAGCTACTGAGCTCACAGATGTTGCTCCATCAACTAAAATCTTAACAGGGCTCAGAACCTACCAATTCTCTCCCAAATTTATCTGCAAACTACTTCTCCGGTCCTAGAAACAGAGTGGTGCTGAGCTCTGTCAGCAATGCTCAGCCCTCAGCTCCCTAGGTCCTGAAGTTCAGCCCGGGAACGCTGGTCCTTGTGGGCAGAGCTGCAGACACGTTTATAGAAGGATGTGGGTCTCCGCAAATAAGACAGGTGGGCTGGGGAGGATTGGAACAGATTGGGGAAGGGGGGTCACAGAGTCCCAGGAAAGCAGGACATGAGGGAGGAGGGAGGACTGTGTTAGGCTCAGGTCTATAGGAAACTCCCTTTGGTCTACAGACTTTGGGAGCTGGAGCACAATTTTGTCTGAACATGAGGCCCCAGAATGTGTGTGGAAAAGTGTTTTGGTGATAACAGCCATGGGGCAAAGCACAGATAGGAGACTCAGAACTAGATATGGAGGCTCTAAACCAAGAGGTTCTCAGGCAAGTCCTCTTGTCCTTTTCCTCCCAAAGATTATCATGTTCCAACCAATAAAAGCTCTTCGAAATGCTCTTGCTTTACAGAGCTGGTAACTGAAGCCAAGAGTAGAGAGGTGATGGACCAGAGCTACCATAAACAGTGGTTTTTAACCAGGGTAAATTTGACCTCAGGGGACAATTAGCAATATCTGGAGACATTTGAGATGAGTAAGAGGGAAGTGTGCTACTGGAATCTACTGGGTAGAGGCCAGGACCGCTCGCTGCTAAATGTCTTACAACACACAGGGCAGCATTGCCCAGGCCCCCAGACAAAATGATCAGGACCAATTGTCAATAGTGCCAAGGTTGAGAAACCCAGGACAGCATTGGAACTTTGCCGGAAACCAATTCCAGCATGTAATAATTACAAGAGTTTCACCAAAAGGTTGGTGAAGCTTGGGCAGCTCAACAAGGGCTGAGCCACATATGTAGTTTACCTGTTGGAACGGCTAAACGGCACTTCCCCAAAACCTGAATAGGATTATTGTTTGCTGCCAGACAGCTCAGGGCATCTACATGTTATTGCCTCCTGTTGGCCAAACACCTGAACAGCTGTAGGCTATTCCCCAAACTGACAATGCTTCTGAACTCTACCCTTTGAAACTTTACCCTTTGAAGTGTATTATCTCCACTTTGCCTTAGGACAAATTGTGTTAATAAGTAGCACGGGGTCCTTAGACAAGGAGTAGTCTTCAGTTCCTTTAGCTGAAGATCCTCTGACTCCCAATGCCTTTCAAAATTATCTTTTGTCTTTGGACTCCATCTTGAATCTACACATCAGCCCCTTTCTCCAGATTGCTGAACCCTTTGTAAGGCTGTGACAAGAACCCCGGCAAACTTGACCTTCCTTTTGGTCCTCTATGGAGTTCAATATTTCTCTAAACAAAATTTAATTAAGCATTGATTGAGGAACTGTTTTTCTCCCCCAGGCACTACACTATATACTTTTCTTGGGTACTTTTTTCATCCAGTAAGTAAGCCAGTGATTTTGTTTTATTTTTGTCTTGATGTTCAAGTTAGAAAACAGATTTTGTTTCTTTATTTACCTTTTATTATTTTCAATTATTCATTCTCTTCTCCTGAATTCTGAATTACTCAATGTGCTTTTAGCACTGCAATTTGATTTTCCTCAGAATCTGTCTTATTGCCTCCAAAGTAGTTTTTTTTTAAAGGAATGCATTTTAATTTTTAAAATATATGTTATTATTGATTTTGGAGAGAGAGAGAGAGAGAGAGAGAGAAAGAGAGAGAGAAGAGAGAGAGAGAGAGAGAGAGAGAGAGAGAGAAACATTGATCTGCTGCCTCCTGAATGCCCCCTACTGGGGATAGAGCCTGCAACCTGGGCATGTGCCTTGCCCCATGTTGAACCAGCAACCTTTCATGCATGGGTCGACGCTCAACCACTGAGCCACACTGCAGGGCCAAAGTAGATTTTAGATATGCTACTGATGATCTTTCTCCCACACTACTTGTAGTGGGTTTATACATTTAAAGATCCATTTCTTCTCAATTTTGAGGAGTCTTGGGAATGAGAGAAGATAAATCTCTCTTCAATTTGCCATCTTTATTCATGAGGACAATTTTGCATCTTTCTAGAGACTGAAAATAGGGTTCTTCTAAAAATTTTAACCCAATTTTATAGAAAAGAATTTTCAGTGGCCTGATGTACTTATGAGTCTTCACAATCTATGATGGGGGTAGAAAGATAGGGGCTGAGGAGCAGGCAGAGGTTCAAACTCGATTCCAATGACTCAAGATATGGTTCCTCACAGTTGGTGGATGGGAACATATTTCTCTGGTCAAGTGATGCTTTTGGAAGCATCTTAATTTATCCCTTTCAATTGCACAGAAGTGACCATTCTGCCTAAATTTTGGCATATGGCCTGTTCTTATCTATAGTTTATGATACTAATGCCCATTTAAAATTGTTTTGTGCATCTTTGTGGGTATCCTAATTGGGAAGCATGTTTCATTTGCTGCCATAAAAATGTAGGCTATTATTATTATAGCTAAAAGCAAGTTGATAGTCAGTAAATAAGTGTGGTCTGAATTATAGGAAAGACAATTTAGGGATCAAAAACTTGAAGAAACCAGAAAGGAGAGATGCAAGGACACAGATTTGGAAGGGATAGTGACAAGTGTAGGGCCATTTCTTTCTCTAAGAGCTGTACAAGGAAGTGACTATGAAGAGAAGTAGTAGCTGTGAGGTTTTATATCAAAGAGTCTCTATTTTCACTGTAGAATAAGAGGTTTGTATGGTCTTCTAAGGGTGACAAGAACCAGGTGTGTAAGAGTTTGGGCTTAATGGTGATGGTTAGAAACAGTGACTTGGCATTAGGAAGGCTGCTAATTGGGTCAAAGACAAAGATGACCATCTGGGCTGATAGCATGATGATATTTTGTCCAGAGAATTGAGGAATTGCTGAAATCTGTTCTGGACCATGGCCACTTCTCACCGCGAGGGAGATATGAGCCCAAGGAACAATGGCAAGGAGAGTCAAATTTAAATTTTTTCCCAGTAATTTCTGGCTTTGACCCCAAACCCCATTACATTTAACTAGTACATTTTGCTGTGTTTCTTTAAAAAAAAAAAAAAAAGTTCTCCTTTTCCTAGGTCTAAAGAGCATTAAGACGAAAGCAAGCCTTGACACTCACTTTCTTCCCTTGATTCCCATGGAGCCTCTGAACCTAATCACACCTCAGTTTTACTTTGTAATGGGAGCAGAGGCCAGCCAGACACACCTGTGAGCACCTGAGGGCATGGGACCAGAGAGAAGCAGACAGCAAGAAAACACACATTCCCCCCAAGCTCAGCACTGATTTTTGTTCAGGTGATGCTAGCAGCGTACCAGAGCTGGCAGCCATCACCTGGGGAAATATCAGTTTTCAGAGGACACTGGTCTCTTGCTATTTAGCCTATTTAGGATTAGAGGGAAGGAAGGAAGGAAAGAGACAAAGATAGACCTTAGTCTGTATCCAATGCGGAGAGTTCCTCTCCACTGCAGTGGGGGACAGAGGACAGAAGAAAGAGCCACATCCACACTTACTATTATTATTTTACATAGATGATTCCATTAACTATATAAATAGATCCAATCAGAGTCTTAGTATTTGATCAATGAGGTCCTTGGAGAGGAGCAAGAAGGCTTGCCTTACCCATCTTTGGATTAGGAGTGAAGAGGTGGCCTACAGCTCCTCCTAAAGGATATTGAGCAACACACCAACACTCATCATTGTTCTCTGCTCCATAACAGAATGTGCGGCAGGTTCCTGAGGCGGCTGATGGCTGAGGAGAGCTGGCACTCCACCCCTGTGGGGCGCCTCATCCTTCCGGTGCTCCTGGGATTCCGCCTCGTACTGCTGGCTACCAGTGGGATGGGGGTCTATGGCGATGAGCAGAGCGAATTTGTGTGTCACACCCAGCAGCCAGGCTGCAAGGTTGCCTGCTACGATGCCTTCCACCCCCTCTCCCCACTGCGTTTCTGGGCCTTCCAGATCATGTTGGTGGCTGTGCCCAGTGTCCTCTACATGGGTTTCACCATGTATCATGGCATCTGGCATTGGGAAGACTCAAGAAAAGTGAAGAAGGAGGAGGAGACCCTGATCAGACAAGGACAGGGCAGCACAGATGTCTCAGGGGCTGAAAGCCCCAGGCTGCTCTGGGCCTATGTGGCGCAGCTGGGGGTGCGACTGGTCCTTGAGGGGGCAGCCTTGGGAGGGCAGTACCATCTGTATGGGTTCAAGATGCCCAGCTCCTTTTCATGTCGTCGAGAGCCTTGCCTTGGTAGTATAACCTGCCACGTGCCCCGCCCCTCTGAGAAGACCATCTTCCTAAAGACCATGTTTGGGCTCAGTGGGCTCTGTCTCTTCTTTACTCTTTTGGAGCTGGTGCTCCTGGGCCTGGGGAGATGGTGGCAGACCTGGAAGCAAAAATCTTCCTCTTCTAAGAACTTCACGACTTCAGAGAGCACCAGAAAACACAAGGAACCAAACGATAACTTCCCAGTGGTGGAATCAAAAGAACAGTTCCGAGTAGCAGGTGAGAAGGGCACCGATGTCCCTCATTCTTCTTGCCTGATGTCTCGGTCCTGATGATCCCCTCCTGGCAGGACCCTTACACTCCAGCAAGTACAACTCCCATGTTACAAAGAAAAAAAAAGTGAAGGGATTAAGCAAAAACAAACAAAACAAAACAACACCTCATAGACACAGACAACAGTATGGTGATTTCTAGAGGGAAAGGGGAGTGGGGGGGGGGCGGGGAGGAGGGAGATAGAAGAGGGTATATGGAGATGGGTAAATGGTGATGGAAGGAGACTTGACTTGGGATGAACACACAATACAATATACAGATGATGTTATAGAATTGTACATCTGGAACCTATGTAATTTTATTAACCAATGTCACCCCAATACATTAAATCTTTTAAAAATATATTTTTTATTGATTTTTAAAGAGAGGGAGAGGGATAGAGAGTTAGAAACATCGATGAGAAACATTGACCAGCTGCCTCCTGCACAATGCCTACTAGGGATCCATCCTGCAACCAAGGTACATGCCCTTGACTGGAATCTAACCCAGGACCCTTCCGTCCGCAGGCCAATGCTCTATCCACTGAGCCAAACCGGTTAGGGCTAAATCTTTTTTGAAAAGTAGAAAACCAGGTTCTATGTAGATATTCTGACCACTTCTCTCACCCCAACCCCCATCCCCATCAATTTGATGACTTCTTCCGATGAACCAGGACCAGAGTGCTCAGTCAGTTGTACCTCCCTGTGCTTCCATTGAGGTCTCTTCCCATTTAGAAAAAGTCTCAGCTTCTGCTTGATTTTCTACTTTGCAGAGTTATAAAGACACCTGGCTCAACTCTGAAGGATACTCCATGACTGGAACTTCTCCCCAACATCCAGTGAGTGGGGATATATCTCTGAGACAAGTTAGAGGCTGTTGAAGCATCTCTAAGGGCCATGGTGGGCCGTGCTGCCTAAAGCATTTCCTTCAAGAACTCTTGCTTATGCTTCTTCCCAAAATTTTCTGGTGTCAGCATCACAATTTTCATGGGCTTTGTTTGAATAAGCCAGCAGAAACCTCCATAAAACCAGCCTCACCCTTGTCCTGTGTAATAAAGGTTGACTACTGTTGGTGGCATTCTTGTTACTAAAGACAATTATTCTTCTTGTCTCAGTGACTCTACTTATCTCTCTTCTGTGGTTCTACATTTTCTGCTTCCCCAGTTTCAGAGTCCTGTAACCCTGAATATCCCCAGCCTTGCAGTATATGTCATATCCATAAACTCTGGCCTTCCAAGCATATATAACCTAGTGTTCTTATAATATATGGATTAGATTTATTCAAACACCTGGACACATCTCTTAAGAAGATTATGTGAATTCAGAGGCTTATGTCCCCTGGACCACTGACAGCTCTGATTTCTGCTCAATTCTCGTTCTCTTTTTGGTTCATGGCAGTTGCTCCATTGGCTCCAGCACACAGCACCTTAAATGTGAAGCTAAGTCCCTGCTTTACCCTCAACTCTACTGAAAAGACATGAGTTCCACTGCTGTTTCATGGGTAACGGTAAGGGGAATTTACATTATAGTGTGATTTGGGAGATAATTTAAAGCTGAATGACAGGTTTCTCTTTTCTTGAGTCTCAGTCATTTCTGTCCAAGAGTGTTCTAGCCTCCCACCTTTCTGCAGAAACACCTCTCTCCTCAGTTCTTCCTTGTCCTCAAATTCTCACCAAAGAGCAGTTACCTAGTTTTGTTTCTCCTTCTGAATTCCATGTTACCTCAAGTGAATGAAAAAGGGGCATCCCTAAGGATATTTGGTTTCCTAAGAGACACTTCGGCAACAACTAGTAAAAGAATCCCTTATCTGAACCCTATTTGGTTTGGCTCAGTGGACTGAAGGGTCCTGGGTTTGATTCTGGTCAAGGGCACATGCCCACATTGCGAGCTTGCTTTCCAGTAGGGGGCGTGCAGGAGACAGCTGATCAATGATTCTGGCTCATCATTGATAGTTCTATCTCTCCCTCTCCCTTCCTCTATGACAGCGGCTCTCAACCTGAGGGTCGAGACCATTGGAAAACACAGATATTTACATTACAATTCATAACAGTAGCAAAATTACAGTTATGAAGTAGCAATGAAAATAATTTTATGGTTGGGGGGGGGGGGTCACCACAACATGAGGAACTGTATTAAAGGGTTGTGACATTAGGAAGGTTGAGAACCACTGCTCTATGAAATCAATAAAAATATATTAAAATATAAAAATAATAATCCCTTATCTGATATAGCCAGAGGCCAGTCAAGTGACCAAGGACAGAAAAAAAAACAAATGTCATCATTCAGAATTTCTTCTTGATAGATAGCATCCCTTTCAAAACATATTATTCATGTGCCATATAATTCATCCATTTAAATTATGCAACTCAATGGCTTTTAGTACAGTCACAAAGTTGTGCATCCATTAACACAATTTTAGAATAGTTTAATATATTGTGCATCCATTAACACAATTTGTGCATCCAATAACACAAAAAATCAACTCAGAAGGAAACCCTATGGCCCTCAGCTATTACCCCCAAACTCCCATAACTCCCAAACATTGCTTTGGCACCCTTGTTAAAAATCAATTGCTTGTAGATGTATGACTTTCTTTTTTCTGGATTTTCACTATTATTTGTGGAGGAGAAACTGTCCCATGATGTGACTGACGGCTGTGGACCCTTAAGACAGATCCAGCTAGATTCCAGTCAGAACAGAGACTGGTTCCCATAAATCCCACCAGAGAATGTCTGATCAACCCCTACCCTGTGTCCCCAGGCATGGTGGTTCCTTGAACAGGCCTTTGCCCTGTGCTGAGAAAGCATGTAAAACGTTTTCCTCTTATCTGGGGCTGGTTACACCACAGTACCACTATCCATCCTGCCCTGTGCTACATAACCACGTGGCATGGAGGATAGCCATGTTGTCTTGCTGCTGCCCACGATGTGTCTCATATGTAAGCTCCCTTAATACACTCTGATGTAATGCTGGAGTTGTCAGCCTCTTTCTCCTGTCTCTCAGCCCCAGTACACTTTTCTAACAGTATTCCATTGAAGTGTATGTCTATCCTTATGCCAGTATCATGTTTTGATTACTATAGCTTTGTAAAGGGTTTGAAATTGGGAAGTGTAAGTCCTCCTAATTTGTTCTTCTTTTTCAAGATTGTTTGGCTATTTGGAGTCCCCTGAAATTCCAGATGAATAAAGTTGTGAATTAGGGAACCTTAATATTTTCATTAAAGTACAGTCATCTTAGAAGTATGGCAGGATTGAAGACATAAGGACCCAATGAGACACAGGGCCCCATTTCTCAATACATAGGCATACATACAAATATACACTCACACCAGAAACACTCATGGCAAACACCAGTAACTGGTAAGAGCACTTCTTCCTCCTTGGTCCATATTAAGAATCAGAGTCCTTCTCAATATAGTATCTCAATTGAGAGATAGAAACATTGATTTGTTGTTCCACTTATTTATGCATTCATTGGTTGATTCTTGTATGTGCTCTGATCAGGGATTGAACCCACAACCTTTACGTAGTAGAATGACACTTTAACCAACTGAGCTACCTGGCAAGGGCTATAATTTAAACATTTTAAAACTAGCCCTAACCGGTTTGGCTCAGTGGATAGAGCGTCAGCCTGCGGAATAAAGGGTCCCAGGTTCGATTCCCGTCAAGGGTATGTACCTTGGTTGTGGGCACATCCCCAGTGGGGGTGTGCAGGAGGCAGCTGATCGATGTTTCTTCCTCATCGATGTTTCTAACTCTCTATCCCTCTCCCTTCCTCTCTGTAAAAAATCAATAAAATATATTAAAAAAAAAACAGTACAGTGAATAATAATAAAGGCGATGTTTATTAAAATACATTTCATTAAAAAAATAAACATTTTAAAACTAGATATTTTGTGGGACTTTTATAAAAAAAACTCCAAAACAAATTGCAGAAACCACCTTTCTAAATAATCTAATCAGACATCCAGTAAATACTCATTGAGCATATTATGGGAAAGGCAGTGTCTGACATTGGAACACAAGAAAATTTAAAGACTTCATCCATAAGTAAAGGAACAAAGTGGGAATCTACTCTAATAAAAGAGAAATATGCAAATTGACCAAACCTCCTCAAGGCCCACAAGCCAATCAGGAGTGAGGATGCAAATTAACCCAATAAAGATGGCAGGTTAATTTGCACGCACAAGCATAGAGCGAAGACTTAAGGCTCCGGCCCGACTGAAGACTGAAGACATCTGAAGACGACTGAAGAGGCTTGGCATCTCCACTGCGGCTGGAGTGGAGAAGCCTTGAGGCTTGGCTCCTCCGCTGCGGCTGGAGTGAAGGCCTGGGTCCCAGGTGCTGGAGGAAAACTGGTGCTGGCAGCCAGGGGAAGGAAGGCCTATTGCACGAATCTTCGTGCAACGGGCCTCTAGTCTATACTAATAAAAGCCTAGATGGCGTCTCACCCTTGCATCATCATAAGATAACAGCCCCATGTCGTCACAAGATGGCCACCCCCACATCGTCATAAGACAGCTGCCACAAGATGGCCAGCAGGGGAGGGCAGTTGTGGGAGATCAGGCCACCAGGGGAGGGCAGTTCGGGGGTGACTGGGCCAGCAGGGAAGGGCAGTTGGGGGGGGACCAGACCTGCAGGGGAGGGCAGTTGGGGGTGACCGGGCTGGCAGGGGAGGGCAGTTGTGGGGGACAGACCGGGCC
Organism: Eptesicus fuscus; assembly: GCF_027574615.1. Taxonomy (NCBI): domain Eukaryota; kingdom Metazoa; phylum Chordata; class Mammalia; order Chiroptera; family Vespertilionidae; genus Eptesicus; species Eptesicus fuscus. Next base: position 33,871,088 of record NC_072476.1, read on the forward strand.
TACAGGGGAGGATAGTTGGGGGGGACCGGGCCTGCAGGGGAGGGCAGTTGGGGGCGACCAGACTTGCAGGGAGGCTAGTTGTGGGGAACCGGGCTGGCAGGGGAGGCCAGTTGGGGGTGATCAGGTTGGCAGGGGAGCAGTTAGGCATCAATTGGGCCGGCAGGGGAGCGGTTGGGGGGTGATCAGGCTGACAGGCAGAAGCGGTTAGGGGGTGATCAGGCAGGCAGGCGAGTGGTTAGGAGCCAGCAGTTCCGGATTGTGAGAGGGATGTCCGACTGCTGGTTTAGGCCCTGCGGGATTGGGCCTAAACCGGCAGTTGGACATCCCCCGAGAGGGTGCAGGCTGGGCCTCTAGTAATAATAATAAAAAAGCACATCAGAAACACAAGATCAAAAATCCATTGAAAAGAAACAAATAATTCCCTGAAACAGGCAAGCATATTATTTGTTGAAAGCCTTAATGGATGCTCCTTGGCATAGCAAAATGGTTGCTGTCTTCAAGCTGGGTCCAAAAGGCAGAATCTTAATCACTCCCGCTTAAAAAAAAAAACAACTTATTTTTCACCCTCTCTCCCAGTCTTTCACAACAGCTACAGCTTCAGCTCCACTCTCTAAGCATTGCTCTCTCATCCTGGTCTTGACCTCATCAGGTAGGAGGATCAGAAACTGCTCCAGCACCAGCAGCTACAGGATTTGCTCCTTCCCAGCATCTTAGATGACAGCTACTCAGCAGATCCCCCAAGAGTTGGCATAGAGCATCTCCTGGTCCTCAGACCTCCTGGGAGTTGAACGATCTAAAACACTGGTGGGAAGTCAAACCTGGAGAAGATCATCTAATCCTGGATTCCTTCCCCTAACTTAACCACTAGAACCCCTATCAGCACTGGGTGAGTGCGCCCATGCCCCGAGAAGGGGTTTCCTCTACCTGGGGTCTGTTTCCTATGCTGAGGAAGAAAGCGAGGGAAACCAGGGTGACGGGACAGAAGAGCTAGCTCCCCAAACACCCCCTTTCCTGCGTGCAGCACGGGAGTTTCACCAAACTCCGAAGAGTCGAGAGTCGGTGGGCTTTGTTGGGGACGAGGATATCCTGCTTTTCTATGAACCCAACCAGACCTTGGGGCTGGAGGGTGCGAAAGGGCTCCTTTCCTTGCAGGATGAGGCTGAAAAAGAGGGGACTTCAGGGAGAGCAAGCCTCGAGGGCCAGCGCCCCCTAAGCCCCATTCAGGGCCCAGCTACACAGACCTGTCCTCCTGGGTGCAGCTAGCCTAGGACCCAGCACTGAAATCGCCGGAGCAGCCAGCGGCTCTCAGCCTCACCTCCCACACTGGACCGACTAGCCGAGTCCGTTAGCGCCTCGGGTTTAGCTGCACCAGCCCGGGCTGCACGGGCGCAGTCGCCGCCCTCCCACCCCAAAGATTCCCGGCATCCGCTCTCGGCTTCCGGCGGGGAGGGGGGACGGTAGTGAAGAGGGGGATGGTTTCCGCATCTCCGTTGTTGCCTGGAGGAGCGGCCCAAGTCCCGCCCGGAGGGTGTCCGGGCCTGGGCGGCCGCTCCCGCGCGCGCACGGCGCCTCCGGCCAGCGCGCGCCCGCGCCCGCAGCCCCGGAAGTGGGACTGCACGTCCCCGCCCGCCCGCCCGCAGCCCCGCGTCGGCCGGGCGGGCTCGGGTAGGAGAGGCGTCATGGAGGCCGAAGACCTCCAGGAAGAGCTGACCTGCCCCATCTGTCTGGACTTTTTCAACGACCCGGTGTCCATCGAGTGCGGTCACAACTTCTGCCGCCGCTGCCTGCGCCGCAGCTGGACGCCGGGCGACGGCCTGTTCCTCTGCCCCGAGTGCCGGCAGCCGTCGTCGCCCGCCGCCCTGCGGCCCAACTGGGCCCTGGCCCGGCTGACGGAGAAGACGCGGCGCCGGCGCCAGGGCCCCGTGCCCCCCGGGCTGTGCGGCCGCCACTGGGAGCCGCTGCGCCTCTTCTGCGAGGACGACCAGCGGCCCGTGTGCCTGGTGTGCAGGGAGTCCCAGGAGCACCAGGACCACGCCATGGCGCCCGTGGACGAGGCCTTCGAGAGCTACCGGGTGAGCTGGCCGCGGGGCTGCCCTGGAGTGTTCACCGCTTCCTTAGGAAGACGCACGGGGTGGCCGCTAGTCCCGGTTGGAAGCATGAAAACCCCTTTGGGGCTCAAAGAAGTGGTGCGACACGGATCTCGGAGCTGAAGTTGAAACTGGGGGTGGGGAGGGCGGGGCGGGGCGGGTCATCCCCGCAGGGTTTCCCGGGAACGGGCCCTGGGGAGCTGCTAGTTTAAGGCGAACACACTGAGTGGGCGTGTGTATACCAGTGCTGTCCAATAGAAACAAGAGGCAAACCACATGGATAATTTTTATGGTGGTAAAAAGAGCAGGTGACGTTCATTTTTTAAAAAAGAGATATTTTTACTGATTTCGGAGAGGAAGGGAGAGGGATAGATAAAAACATCAATGAGAATCATTGATTGGCTGCCTCCTGCACGCCCCCTACTGTGTGTGTGTGGGGGAATTGAACCCACAACCCTGGCATGTGCCCTTGGCGGGAATCGAACCTGGGACCCTTCAGTCCGCAGGCCGACGTGCTATGCACGGAGCCAAAGGAGCTAGGGCACGTTCATTTTTAGTAATGTATTTTATTTAACCTAATTATCCAAAATACTGTTTAACATTGTTCTTAAGAAATATCAGTGAGATATCTATTTTTTTCATAGTAGACCTTTAAAAATCTGAGTACTTCATTTACAGCACATATCACTTCCAACTGTCCACATTTCGGGTGCTCACTGCCTAATGGCTGTTGTATTGGACAGTGCAGGTCTATCCTGTGGGTGTCATAGACCAGTGATGGTTTGGGGAAAGCCTGGTTTGGAGTAATGAGGCTGGGTTTTGTTACTAGCTTCTTTAATCAGTTGGGAAAATCACTTAATATTTGAATTGTATATTACTTATCCTATTTCATGCCTTAGTGAAGAAGCTTCTGTTGAATAAATCAGTTTATCCTACTCTGCTCCAGCCACACTGGCCTTCTTGCTTTTGTTTTCAAGGCTGTTCTTCTCTGCCCACACCTTCCGTCCTTTAGATCTTACTTGCCTTTAGCTTGAAGATCTTCCTTGCTCATCTTTTCCAGAGTAGCTCTACCCCCTTCCATTACTGATGGTGTAACTCCAGTGGTCTCCAACAGAATTGGTATCTAGTAAGTACTGGTTGAATGCACTCACTTAATGACACAAGTTAAATGATTTTGTAAACTATAAAATGTACAGTTTTATCAGCTGACTACAAACAGGAAACAGATGTAAAGCTGGACAGTGAAGTATATAGTAATTCCCTCATTCAGTAACATTTATTGATGCTTACTGGATGCCAGGCATTGTTCTAGAATCTGGACATAAACAAATGAGAAAGACATAGGCCTTGTCTTATAAGCATGTGTACACCAACAATTTTAGTGTCTGAGAGTTACCCAAGTTTGTACCAAGTACCCAGAAAGTCTGAGGTCAGAGTGATCAGTGAGGAGCGACTAATGGCATTACAGAAGCATTACACGAGTTCAATCTTGAAGGGTAAGTATAGCAAGGGAGAGGGGAGGATATTCAAGCCAAGGGAACAGTGTGGCAGTGTGGAATAGCGTGTGATATGTAAGAGGACTGGAGGTTGCTTAGAACTTCTGGAGGGTAGAACATGGGCGGCAGGATGGTGGGAGTTGAGGTTGAAGAAAGGGGCAAGGGCCATGTCATGAAGGATGTTGTTCGTAGCTTTCTCTTTGAGGCAGTGGGCATTGAGGATTTAAAGGCAGGGAGTGACGCCATCAGTTTTTTGTTTTAGAAAGATCGCTTTGATATCTATGTTGCACCATTTCAGGCATGAGGCAATAAGGGCCTGAATTAGTGCAGGGCAGGGACGATGGAGAAGAGGGGATGGATTCATTATGAGTGCTGGAGTTGAATGACTAATTGGAGGGTAAGGGAGAGAGAGGAGTCTAGGATGACAGTTTCTAGTGCTCATTTTGGGGCATGTTGAGTGGAGGCAACTGTGACAGGAAGTCCAAGGAAGAGGGACAGGAGGCAGGGGGCATCAGAGGCTTGAAAGACTATTTTAGAATTGTCAGCCTACCCATAGAAGAAGTAAGCAGATGAGATTCCCCTAGGACAGTGGTTGGCAAACTCATTAGTCAACAGAGCCAAATATCAACAGTACAACGGTTGAAATTTCTTTTGAGAGCCAAACTTTTTTAAACTTAAACTTCTTCTAACGCCACTTCTTCAAAATAGACTCGCCCAGGCCATGGTATTTTGTGGAAGAGCCACACTCAAGGGGCCAAAGAGCCGCATGTGGCTCACGAGCCACAGTTTGCCGACCACGGCCCTAGGGAAACCACATAGATGGTAAGAAAAAGGGGGCATAAAGAGAAGCTTGGGAAATACCAGTGCTTAGTAGCCAGTAAAAGAGATCGAAAGGACCCATCAGAGAAATGGAAGGGAAAATACATTTGTGGGTGAGGGCTGAGGCAAATAAAGTGGGTGGTTGTGAAAGGAGAACAGGGCCCTTAAATCTTAAATCAACTGCCTCCTGCACGCCCCCTACTGGGGATGGAGCCTGTAACCCAGGCATGTGTCCTAACTGAATCGAACTGTGACCTCCTGGTTCATGGGTTGACACTCAGTCATTGAGCCACACCAGCCAGGCTCAAAAGGTCTTTTAGATGAACACAAGTTGTTTTTTAAGAGTCATTGGTGGTAGAGCAGAAAAAGAGGACAGAGAAAGAGAAATAGCTTCATAAACTTGAGGAAGCAGATTATTTGCATGGAAAGGCTTTAAGTACTGATCTTCTTACTCTCATGCCATTCTGCTGATTCTCAAAGCTAATCCCTTCATTACTATTAATTCATTTAACAAATACTTCTTGAACACTCTTTTGTGTCAGACACTATGCTACAGCATCAGACATAGCACTGGGAACGGAATGGTGAATAAGACAGGTAAAGACTGTTTTTATGAAGTGCATAGTCTATTTGGGCCGGGGGTAGGAGGTAGACAATAGACAGACAAATAAATGAAATAATCACGGATTGTGATATGCTGTGAAAGAAATAATGTATCATGCCAGAGGAGTAGCTTTCTCTAAGTTGACATTCAGTAAAGACTTGATAGACGAGTAGGATCCAGCCATCTGAGGAACAGTGGGAAGAACATTCCAGGTAGTGGACAGCAAACGCAAAGACCCTGAGGCTGGGAAGAGCCTGGGACTGAAAGAAGGTCTAGGTGCCAGGAGCATCGTGAATGAGGGGGAAAGTAGCTAAGATGACCTAGGTTATGTCAGGCCATCATAAGGTGTTTGAATTGTTCTGGGGGTGAGGAAAGCCAGTAAAGAAGCTTAAGCAGGGTAGTGACATCCTCTGATTGGCTTTTAGAAAGATCATTCCAGCTGCTTTGTGAATATCAGATGAGAGAAGGACAAGACTGCAAGTAGGAAACCAGTCATGGGGTTATTATACATGTCCAGACAAGAGATGATGGTGACTTGAACTAGAGAGTGGCAGTGGGGACAGTAAGGGGACTGATTTGATGTTTATTTTGGAGGTGCATCTACCTGCTTGATTACAGTGACAGAAATGCACAGAACCTGAGAGCTGGGATGGTATTGAAGAGACCACCTAATCCATTTGTCATCAGCTGTGACCCAGGAAATGTGTGAGGCTCAGATACATAACTAGTTTGTGAAGGTCTAGATTGAAACTCACATCTGATTTGAAGTTAAATGTTATTTGAACAACATAATCACAAGCGGCAAATATCTTCATTCTGCCAGTGTATGCACTTTTATTATACTTATGCTTTTATATGCACAAATTTTTCTGATGTTAAATCAAGAGAAATGGTTTTTAAAAACCAACTAGCCAGCTTTGAAATGTTTGGTGCTGCCCTCCTGCCACCTCCTGGCAATTTCTGTTATTGCAGGGAAGGAGTTTTCTGATCTCCCAAAGGGTTCCCGTTTACTCAGGGACCCTGTTTATATCCCAACTGTGGCAAGATTCAGAAAGACTTAAGAATCTTGGATAATAGAACCAACTATGCAGGATAAAGACTTTTAAAAATTGAAAAATTCTATTTAAAAGATTAATTTGTTTTCATTATCAAACAAAAGTGAAAACTTAAAAAAAATCTTGGTCACATACATATCAGCTATTTATCTCATTACAAGCCTCATATATACATTGAACTTGACAGTGATCACAAAGTAGCAGTTACATAATTGAATAAAATAATAAGATTATTTGAGATAATCACTTACCTTACTGGTAGCAGGATTATATACCTATTTAAGTGAACAACTAAGAGTAATAAGTCGATTTTGTAATGCTACATATAAAACACTATATTAGAAAATTATACAAGTGATATTGTGATATAAAACAGAACTACTATATAAATTCCTTTATAACCTAATGTTATTTCCCCCCCACATTTTACTGTACAATTTTCAAGCATACATCAAAGTTGGAAGAATCTATATGTATAAAAGGCTAAGTGACCAGCCGATTGGCCGGTAGGTATGAGGCACACTGACCACCAGGGGGCAGATGCTCAACGCAGGAGCTGCCCAGCGACAGCAACTTTGCAGAGTGCCCTCTCGCACTCCGGGACCCCTCGGGGGATGTCGGACTGCAGGTTTCAGCCCGATCTCTGCGGGCCAGGCCAAGGGACCCCACCTGCCAGAGGGACCCCCGCTCACTCCGCAGATGCCCTTCGAGCCGTGGAGCCGCCCCAGGTGCGGTCGGCTGGGGAGGGACCATGGGAGGTTGGCTCCAGGGCATGTTCAGCCCATCTTGCCCAGTCCCACTTCACTGGCCACCTTCTAATTAGTTTCCTTTCAATGTGCATGAATCCATGCACTGGGCCTCTAGTTTTATAATAATACCAGTATACCCACATCTAGGTTCTGCCATTAACATTTTATTCTATTTGTTAATCACCTATCTGTTCATCTGTCTATATCGTCTCTGTATTGATCAATTCTTATTTCCTTTTGAAGCATTTTAAAGTTAATTGCAGACAGTACACTTCCTCCTATACTTTAGCATGCTCAGCATTAACCAGAGTTAACATTTGTTTATGTTATTTTTTGAGGTAAAATTTAATATAATGAATTAGATACAACTTAAGTGTACATTTGAGACATGTTTCAATTTTTTCCTGGAATAAGGAATAGAATTGCTGGACTCTAGGATTAATGTATGTTTAGTTTTTTGCTAGACCTTTTTCTGAAGTGGTTGTACCATTTTATATACCCACCAACATTGTATGAGAGTTCTAGTTGCTCCATGTCCTTGCCAACTTTGGTGTTGTGTTTTTAAATTATCTAACTTTAAGCATTGTCACTTATAAATTATTGGGGGAAAAAAGTAATACCTATTAGTTTTTTAATTCTCCTAGAGAAGAATTTGAAAAGTAATTATACCACTTATTTCTTTGTTCTATTCATTTCTTTTTTCTTTTTTTAAAAAAATATATTTTATTGATTTTTTACAGAGAGGAAGGGAGAGGGATAGAGATTTAGAAACATTGATGAGAGAGAAACATCGACCAGCTGCCTCCTGCACACCCCCTACGGGGGATGTGCCCACAACCAATGTACATGCCCTTGACCGGAATCAAACCCGGGACTTTTCAGTCCGCAGACTGATGCACTATCCACTGAGCCAAACTGGTTTCGGCTCTCTTTTTTCTTTTAAGCTTTTTATTTTGACATACACACAGACTTACAAAAAGCTTCCCTCAACCATTCTTCAGCATTTGCCAGTTTTCACCTGTTTTTAATTTAAATACTCTTTTGCTTTGTGTATAAGAAACCATTACTCATGTTTTTTCACCAATCACTCATTGCAGCTTCTATGCATGATTTTCATTCTCTGCAGACCCCTTGTTGTTGTTCCAGTTTTAGCCTTGATGCTTTTTACTCTGTAGGATTCTCCTGGGTGATTTTACTCCCACCCAGGGCTTCACGTGCTGCCTGTGCTCTAACCCTAAATCTACTTCCTTAGCTCAGATCTTTCTTGACTCTTAACTGCTAACTATGTCCACTTGGATGTTCCACAAATATCTCAAGCGCAGTGTATCCGAGTAGAATTTATTTTCTACCCTCCCATTTAAATACTGTTCCTTCCTATATCTTCTAATTTGGTAGGTAACCTACAATCCATCTAGTTACTCAAGCCAGAACCCAGGGGCTAAATCTGGACTCCTCCTTCCTGCAGCCATTTGGTCATCAGTTCCTATGTGTGTGTCTTTCCTCTTGTGTGTGTCTCTAACCTGCCTGCTCTGTCTCTAAGGTCATGTCTGACATTCTGCTATCACGTGCTTCCCTTCTATGGCCCACTCTGTTAATGCTGAATGCCTTGGGGTTTTTTAATAGCTTATTTGGGTTTTTAAATTACAAAAATTATTTAAATTATATGCCTCTTATAGAAATTCTAACAAAACAAATTTATAAAATTTCTAGTCTCCCTTCTTCTCAACTTTCAAGCCATTTCTATCCTTTAGAAATAACTAATGTTAATAGCTTGGTGTATAGCCTCCCATATTTTTCTTCTGTTCAAACTCAGACACACACAGACAGACACACACTCTTTGCAAAACAGAATTATATAATACTATTGTTACAGCTTAGTTTTAACTTAATATAATATGTCAATATATAGAGAACTACCTGAAATTGATGTAGAGTATCAATATACCATAATTTATTTAATAATTTCTCATTGATAATGAATAATGCTGTAGTGAACACTCCTATATATTGATTATTTTAGTAGTGTTTTGTTGCATAGATTATTAGAAGTAGTATTATGTACATTTTAAATTTTATGAAATCTTGCCACTGCCCTTCTAAAAGATGCAACTTTGTACTTTCCTACTTATGACGGTGCCAGAAGTTTTTTCTACCTTGCCAATGCTAGGTACTTATTAATTGTCTAACAGTGGTCAATTTTTGCCAATTTAATAGGCAAACTCTATATAGTTTTGTAGCGATTTAAGACCAGAATATTTCTTATTCTGAAGATGGCCTGTTTGGATTAGGTGACTTTTTAAAGCTCTTGAACAAGGAAGTTGCTTGGAGAGATGATTTCTGTCTAATATGTGTTTCTGCTGGCAGGAAAAACTTCTCATGACTCAGTGTAGTCTAACAGCCAAGATGAAGAAAGCCATGCATTTACAGGACATGGAAGTGAAGAATGCTACAGAGTGGAAGGTAGGCAACAGCAGCAGTGGTGGGACATTTCTTGCCTCTGAGGCCCTTGCAGTCTGTGTTTGCTTATGCAGTTTTGCTGGGATGAGCTTTTAGGAGGCCATCAGTTGTCAGGCCCCTTGCAGGTAAGGTGATAGAACAGGAAGTATGTATCTGTCCCTAATGATCTCTGAGTTCATATACTTCATCCCCATCTCTACTTTAAGGTAGTGCCACTTTCTTTCCCACTTTTTCCTAAGGTTGGAATTGGTTTGGGTCCATGGCATTGTAGAAAGTAAATGGACTGTGCTTTCGGAGTTGCGAGGCATGGTGTGTATGTGCACAAACACAAATCTAAAGGTTTAACAAAACAGAAGAGTAGGTGTTCTGAGAGCTAAACTAAGTAGTAGATGTGAAAGTGCATTTTAGTTTAAAAAGTACACAAAGCATTGATAGCAATAGTAGAGACCCAGATGTTACAAAGAATAAATGAATACTATAAAGGCTACTATAAAGATATCAAGTAAGTTTAAATAGAGGAGAAGTGGAAATTTGTGGGGCGGGGTAGACAGTTTTTCTGGAGGAGGTGATTAAAATGGAAGGACCATGGATTACTGGGGAGTCATGTGCAAGGAGTTTAGGAGTAAGGACTGGGCAGAAACAAGGACTGAGCAAATCTCATGTGGCTCTAGGACAAGATGAAGAATCAGAAATTGAGATTCAGTGCAGAATTTACAAAGCTGCATGACTTCCTGGCTGAAGAAGAGCAACTGTTTCTTCAGAAGTTGAGCAGAGAAGAAGAAGAGACTAAGAAGAAACGGACTGAGAACACATTACGGCTCCATCAGATAATCACTTCCTTGAAGAAGCTCATCTTAGAGGTTGAGGAGAAGAGCCAGAGCTCCATCCTGGAGTTGCTTCAGGTGAGACTGGCAGGGGAGGGGTTAGTTAACATCACTAACTGAACTCTCTTATCTTCAGAGCTGAATGTCTTTCTTAGTGAGTGGGTTTAATAGAAGAAATGTTTTCTCTCTGTTGATGATTGTATTACTACTGTCGTTATACAATTAAATAATCAAATATTTACTATTTAAAGGAACTTAATGTACAATGTAGGTATCATTCACATGGCCCAATAATTTATCTAGGATCTGAAGCACATCTAACACTTTTCTATTTGTCTTATTTATATGTTTGTACAGGGTGGGGCAAAAGACTCCAACTGTAAACCTACTTTTGCCCCACCCTGTATTTACCAGCAAACAAGAGGGTAAATATAAATGAGCTAATCATGCCAACTTAAGAAGTCAGTGGTTGTGGGAAGAGCTATAGAGCAAACCCGAGAACTAGTAAGGAGAAAAAATAATGATTTCACAGTAGCATTATTTATAGTAGTAATGGTGTTGGGGACAATCTGGGTATCAATTGCTGAAAGAGGAAGCTGGCAAAAGTGGACACATGGATTCAGTGTATACATAGTAACAAGAATGGATCTTAAAAACATAATGTCTAAGAAAAAAAAAGCAAGAAACAGAATGCAACAAGAACTATAACTCATTGCATAAATGAAAAATACATAAACCTAAGCAATACTATGTATTTTGCAAGAACACATTAATAAATTAAGCACAATAGGAGAAACCAAGATGGCGGCATAGGTAAACACCTAAATTGCTGCCTCGCACAACAACTTCAAAACTACAACTAAAAGACAAAACGGACATCATCCAGAACCACGGGAAGGCTGGCTGAGTGGAAATTCTACAACTAGAAGGAAAGAGAAAAGCACACTGAGACTCAGAGGAGCCGCAGAAGGCAGAGATACTAAGGCGCATGCGCGTGCGCGGAGAGGGCTGGCACCTGAGTACGCGGCTGGCTTTTTCATTCTGCAGGGAGACACAAGCTCCCGACTGCTCTGAACTCCAGTTCCGGGCAAGACTCTGGGGACCCAGACTCATACGGGGAGAAACTGGACTGTCTGGAAGCGGGCGGAACTCGAGGACAGCTTTCTCTCAGTGGTGCTTGCAGCAATTACCAAGGGACACAGACCCGGGGCCTCTTAGGGAAGGGCTGACGGGAAGCCATTGCTGTTTGCTCTGCCCTGAGACTCCGCCCCATCCAAGCTGTGCGCAGAGGCTTTTGCATATGAATGGCCTGGTCCTTTGAATTCTAAACTTATCTATCAAACTGCAGCTGAGTCAGAGAGACCCAGAACATCCAAAAGAAGGCCCACGGCCCCACAGCAGCTTGCATTGCTCACAGCTGGGCCTCATCTGGGCACCTCCAAAACCCAAACAAAGAGGAATCTGTAGATCTCTCTGTAGCTCCTGCTGGGTGGCCTCAGGCAGAGGCTAAATTAGCACCTTCTTGGAGATCCAAGAGCCAGTGTACCCAGGGGTCAGAGTAGGACCATCCAGATTACAACTCCTCACATCCATAAGGTACACACTCAGGGGGCAGACTCAGTGAGCACCAAAGCCCCACTGAAGCAAGTCTTGCCTCATAAGGGTGTCTCTAGCACAGAAGTTCTCCCATCGTAGACACAGCTGATCCTCACAGCCAGTTGGCCTAGAGGTCAATTCCTCCCAGTGATACCAACAACAATCAAGGCTTAACTACAACAAGACTGTGCACACAGCCCACAAAGGGGTGCACCAAGAGTGTCCACCTCAGGTAACTGGGGAGGCTGAGCCACTGGGCCCTATAGGACACCTAGCATACAAACCACTCTATCAGGGAAGCAGCCAAAATGTGGCGACAAAGAAACAGGTCACAAATGAAAGAAATGGAGGAAAGCAAACTACTGGATATAGAGTTCAAAACCATGGTTATAAGGTTTTTCAAGAATTTTCTAGAAAAGGCTGATAAATTTTGTGAGACCCTCGAGGATATGAAAAAGGACTAACTAGAAATTAAGCATACACTGACTGAAATAAAAAAATAACATACAGAGCTCCAACAGCAGACTAGAGGATCGCAAGAATCAAGTCAAAGATTTGAAATACAAAGAAGCAAAAAACACCCAACTGGAAAAGCAAAAAGCAAAAAGAATCCAAAAATATGAAAATAGTGTAAGGAGCCTCTGGGACAACTTCAAGCGTACCAACATCCAAATTATGGGGGTGCCAGAAGAATAGAGAGAGCAAGATACTGAAAATCTATTTGAAGAAATAATGACAGAAAACTTCCCCCACCTGGTGAAAGAAATAGACTTACAAGTCCAAGAAGTGCAGAGAACCCCAAACAAAAGGAATCCAAAGAGGACTATACCAAGATACATCATAATTAAAATGCCAAGAGCAAAAGACAAAGAGAGAATCATAAAAGCAGCAAGAGAAAAATAGTTAGTTACCTACAAGGGAGCACCCATATGATTGTCAGCTGATTTCTCAACAGAAACTATGCAGGCCAGATGCGGGTGGCAAGAAATATTCAAAGTGATGAATAGCAAGAACCTACAACCAAGATTACTCTACCCAGCAAAGCTATCATTCAGAATTGAAGGTCAGATAAAGAGCTTCACAGATAAGAAAAAGCTAAAGGAGTTCATCACCACCAAACCAGTATTATATGAAATGCTGAAAGGTATTCTTTAAGAAGAGGAAGAAGGAGAAAAAGGTAAAGATAAAAATTATGAACAAAAATACATATCTATCAACAAGTGAATCTAAAAATCAAGTGAATAAAAAACCTGATGAACAGAATAATCTGGTGAATATAATGGAATCAGGGACATAGAAAGGGAGTGGACTGACAATCCTCGGGGGGGAAAGGGGTGTGGGGGGTGCAGGTAGAGAATGGACAAAAATCGTATACCTATGGATGAGGACAGTGGGGGTGGTGGTAAGGGCATGGGGTGAGGTGGGGTGGGAACTGGGTGGAGGGGAGCTATGGGGGGAAAAAGGAGGAACAACTATAATAATCTGAACAATAGAGATTAAAAAATTTAAAAAATAAAAAGAAATTAAGCACAATAGAATGGTTTTACTTTTCAATGTTGATATGTTTCTAAGAAAATGGAAGTGAGTTAAGTGCTAAAGTGAAGGAATAAATGAAAAATAAAAAGGATGGAGGGATGGGTATCAATAAATTCCCTGAGGCTCTGAGATTCTATGATCCAGTTCTATTTTTAATTATTTGTCTAATCTTGCACTTATGCTGGCTGATAAATTTTTCGTAAGTACTCTGCTGGCTCATGTGTATCTTTGAGGTTTCAGACTCTAACTAGATGTTAAACCTGTATTTTAAACAGTGTTTAAATGTGTTATTTCAAAGGTTCTGCTAGATTATATGTTTGGATATATAATTGGAACTTTATTGTTCTAGCAAATTGTAAAAGTTCTAGACAATTATTGGAGACCATTACATTTAGATATCATACATATATTTAAGTATTGCTTAACTGTGTCCACAGATTTTGACAATATTATTTTTATTGTTATAGTAAAACTAGAGGCCCGGTGCACGAGATTCATGCACTGGGTGGGAGCGTCCTTAGCCTGGTCTGTGCCCTCTTGCAGTCCAGGACACCTCGGGGGATGATCCTCGGGACACCTTGGGGATCGGGCCTAAGCTGGCAGTCAGATATCCCTCTCACAGTCCGGGGCTCTCGCAATTCAGGACCCCTCGCTCCTTACCACCTGCCTATAGTAGAGGCGGGAGAGGGTCCCGCCAGTACTGCTGTGCTCGCCAGCTGTGAGCCTGGCTTCTGGCTAAGCCATGCTCCCCCTGTGGGAGCGCACTGACCACCAGGGAGCCTCTCTTGCATTGAACATCTGCCCCCTGTCAGTGCGCGTCATAGTGACCAGTCGTTCCGCCAATTTGCATATTATGCTTTTATTACACAGGATAAACATTTTAATATAAAATCTACAGAAAAAAATATAAATCACAAGCTTGACAAATTATCACCAAGTGACCCAACCATGTAACCACCACCCAAGTCAAGAAGTAGAACAGGAGTTGCATCCCAGAAGCCCTCCTCACACCCCCAATCAATATCCTTTACCTCCTCCTTAAAGCTAGTCTCCTTTCAGACTTCTCACACTGTTTTGTTTTGCTTGTTTTTGAATAAGAGTCTTTTAGTATGCACTCTTTTTTCTATCCTCACCCAAGGAGTAAGGATATTTTTTCCATAGATCTCCAGAGAGAGCAGAAGAGAAGGGAAGGGGGTGGGGGGAGAGGGAGGAAGAGAGAGAAAAATATCAGTGTGAAAGAGACACATTGACTGGTTGTCTGGGGGGTGAGCGGGTGGCGTGAGCTGGGATCAAACCTGCAACCCATGTATGTACCCTTGACGGGGAATTGAATCTGAGACCCTCAGGTGCACAGGCCAATGCTCTAACCAGTGAGCCAAGTCAGCCAGGGCTCAGCATGCGCTCTTTTGTCTCTGTGTTTGTGAGATTAATCCACGTGTTGTAGGTAGCAGTAGACCATTTGTTTTTATCACTGCATAGCAGCAGTTCTCAACCAGGAGCGATTTTGCTCCCCCAGAAACAATGTCTAGAGACATTTTTGGTTGTCACAACTCAGAGGTGGTTACTACTAGCATCTAGTGTGTAGAGGCCATGGATGCTGCTAAACATCCTATAATGCACAGAACACACCTTCCCTTCGGCTCCAGCAGAGACTCATCTAGCCCAAAGTGCTGAGGTTGAAAACCTACTGTATAGTACCTTATTCCTTGGTATCTAGCCCCCCAAGAATACCAAAGTCCATGGATACTCAAGTCCCTATTATAAAATGGCATAGTTTTTGTATATAACCTATGCATGTCCTCCTATATACTTTAAATCATATCTAGATTACTTATATATCTAATATAATGTAAGTAGTTGTTATACTATGTTTTTTAGGGAATGGAAAAAAAGTAAATTTTAGTACATATGCAACCATGGTAGGCCTAACTATATAGTCAGCAACAATCTACTAATAAAAGAGTAAGATGCAAATTGACCGTACCTTCATGACGCCCACCAGCCAATCAGGAGTGAGTATGCAAATCAACCCAACAAAGATGGCGGGTTAATTTGCATACACAGGCGCTGAGCAGCGGGACACTTGCGTCATCGCCATGGCAACAACACAGGCATTTTGCACCACCCCAGCTGCTCCGGGCCTCTGGGCAGTGTGGAAAGGCAGAAAGGCGGCTCCAGGCTGGAGTGAAAAGGCAGCTCCTGCCGTAGCGAAGGCAGTGCCAGCAGCAGGGGGAAGGAAGGCCCATTCTTGCACAAATCGTCGTGCATTGGGCCTCTAGTATAACATATTTTTTAAACTTTTCGATCTGCAGTTGGTTGAATCCATAGATGCAGAACCTTGGATATGAGGGGTGACAGTTTTCCACAGAATCAGTACACGAAAACATATTTTTCATTTTACTATTAGCAAACTTTGGATTGTTTCCAGTGTTTACTGTTACAAAAAGCAATTAAGAACATCTTGTTTTGGTGCACTATGTGTACATTTTCTGTCAGTTATGTATCAATGAGCAATCTCTGATCACAGTAGTTGTACCAATTTACACCATTGCTAGCAATGTGTGAAAGATCCAGTTGCTCTGTATCCTTATCAATACTTAGAGTGATCAGTTCTTTAATTTTAGCCATCCGAAATGATGTATGATGTTATCTCATGCCCTCAATCAGCACCTCTTCCCTCTTTTGAAAGGTACATGGCATGTGTCCCTGGATCCGGGTGAGGCCTCATGCACCTAGGCCCGGGTGAGGCCACGTGCCCCTGGGGCTGGGAAAGGCCACGCACCCCTGGGTCCGGGTGAGACCATGTGTCCCTGGATCCGGGTGAGGCCTCGTACACCTAGGCCCGGGTGAGGCCACGGCCCCTGGGTCTGGGGGAGGCCAAGCGTCCCTGGGTCCGGGTGAGACCATGTGTCCCTGGATCCGGGTGAGGCCTCGTGCACCTAGGTCCAGGTGAGGCCACGTGCCCCTGGGTGTGAGAGAGGCCACGCGCACCTGGGTCCGGGCGAGACCATGTGTCCCTGGATCCGGGTGAGGCCTCGTGCACCTAGGCCCGGGTGAGGCCACGTGCCCCTGGGACTGGGAGAGGCCAAGCGTCCCTGGGTCAGGGTGAGACCATGTGTCCCTGGATCCGGGTGAGGCCTCATGAACCTAGGCCCGGGTGAAGACACGTGCCCCTGGGGCTGGGAAAGGCCACGCACCCCTGGGTCCGGGTGAGACCATGTGTCCCTGGATCCGGGTGAGGCCTCGTACACCTAGGCCCGGGTGAGGCCACGGCCCCTGGGTCTGGGGGAGGCCAAGCGTCCCTGGGTCCGGGTGAGACCATGTGTCCCTGGATCCGGGTGAGGCCTCGTGCACCTAGGTCCAGGTGAGGCCACGTGCCCCTGGGTGTGAGAGAGGCCACGCGCACCTGGGTCTGGGGGAGGCCAAGCGTCCCTGGGTCCGGTGAGACCATGTGTCCCTGGATCCGGGTGAGGCCTCGTGCACCTAGGCACGGGTGAGGCCACGTGCCCCTGGGGCTGGGAGAGGCCAAGCGTCCCTGGGTCAGGGTGAGACCATATGTCCCTGGATCCGGGTGAGGCCTCATGCACCTAGGCCCGGGTGAGGACACGTGCCCCTGGGCCTGGGGGAGGCCAAGCGTCCCTGCGTCCGGGTGAGACCATGTGTCCCTGGATCTGCGTGAGGCCTCGTGCACCTAGGTCCAGGTGAGGCCATGTGCCCCTGGGTCTGAGAGAGGCCACGCACCCCTGGGTCCGGGCGAGACCATGTGTCCCTGGATCCGGGTGAGGCCTCGTACACCTAGGCCCGGGTGAGGCCACGTGCTCCTGGGTCTGGGAGAGGCCAAGCGTCCCTGGGTCCGGGTGAGACCATGTGTCCCTGGATCCGGGTGAGGCCTTGTGCACCTAGGCCCGGGTGAGGCCACGTGCCCCTGGGGCTGGGAGAGGCCAAGCGTCCCTGGGTCCGGGTGAGACCATGTGTCCCTGGATCCGGGTGAGGCCTCGTGCACCTATGCCCGGGTGAGGCCACGTGCCCCTGGGTCTTGGGGAGGCCAAGCGTCCCTGGGTCTGGGTGAGACCATGTGTCCCTGGATCCGGGTGAGGCCTCGTGCACCTAGGTCCAGGTGAGGCCACGTGCCCCTGGGTGTGAGAGAGGCCACGCGCACCTGGGTCCGGGCGAGACCATGTGTCCCTGGATCCGGGTGAGGCCTCGTGCACCTAGGCCCGGGTGAGGCCACGTGCCCCTGGACTGGGTGAGGCCAAGCGTCCCTGGGTCAGGGTGAGACCATATGTCCCTGGATCCGGGTGAGGCCTCATGCACCTAGGCCCGGGTGAAGACACGTGCCCCTGGGTCTGGGGGAGGCCAAGCGTCCCTGGGTCCGGGTGAGACCATGTGTCCCTGGATCCGGTTGAGGCCTCATGCACCTAGGTCCAGGTGAGGCCACGTGCCCCTGGGTCTGAGAGAGGCCACGCACCCCTGGGTCCGGGCGAGACCATGTGTCCCTGGATCCGGGTGAGGCCTCGTACACCTAGGCGCGGGTGAGGCCACGTGCCCCTGGGTCTGGGGGAGGCCAAGCGTCCCTGGGTCCGGGTGAGACCATGTGTCCCTGGATCCGGGTGAGGCCTCGTGCACCTAGGCCCTGGTGAGGCCACGTGCCCCTGGGGCTGGGAGAGGCCAAGCGTCCCTGGGTCCGGGTGAGACCATGTGTCCCTGGATCCGGGTGAGGCCTCATGCACCTAGGCCCGGGTGAGGACACGTGCCCCTGGGGCTGGGAGAGGCCAAGCGTCCCTGGGTCCGGGTGAGACCATGTGTCCCTGGATCTGGGTGAGGCCTCGTGCACCTAGGTCCAGGTGAGGCCATGTGCCCCTGGGTCTGAGAGAGGCCACGCACCCCTGGTCCGGGCGAGACCATGTGTCCCTGGATCCGGGTGAGGCCTCGTACACCTAGGCCCGGGTGAGGCCACGTGCCCCTGGGTCTGGGAGAGGCCAAGCGTCCCTGGGTCCGGGCGAGACCATGTGTCCCTGGATCCGGGTGAGGCCTCGTGCACCTAGGCCCGGGTGAGGCCACGTGCCCCTGGGGCTGGGAGAGGCCAAGCGTCCCTGGGTCCGGGTGAGACCATGTGTCCCTGGATCCGGGTGAGGCCTCGTACACCTAGGCCGGATGAGGCCACGTGCCCCTGGGTCTGGGAGAGCCCAAGCGTCCCTGGGTCCAGGTGAGACCATCTGTCCCTAGATCCGGGTGAGGCCACGTGCCCCTTAGTCCGGGTGAAGCCGTGCCCCTGGGTTCGCCGAGACCAAACCAGAGGGAGTCGGACCTCCGTTACCACCATTTGTCCACCATCCAGAGCTGAGGGGTCAGTGCTGACATGTACAGATAAGGAACTGGTGGACATTGAAATTGGGTCTCAAAAGAACTGTTGGTCCAGAAAGAAACTCACTACAGACTGATCCATCTGCCTGTCAACATAACTATTATTGCTCGTCTCACATTCAGTTCTCATAAGTATATATCTAGTGACATATGATCTCGCTCATCTAGGGGAAATGATGAACAACATAGACTGAGGAACAAGAACAGAACCAGAAGCAAGGAGGCATCGATGGGACTATCGGGCCTCAGAGGGAGGATAGGGGAGGGTGGGGAGAGGGGGAGAGTTCAACCAAAGGACTTGTGTGCATGCATATGAGCCTATCCAACGGTTAAGTTCAACAGGGGGTTGGGGCATGCGTGGGGAGGGGGGGGATGGGAGTGGGGGGATGAGGACAAATATGTGACACCTTAATCAATAAAGAAATTTAAAAAAAAAAGAAAAAAAAAAAAAGAAAGGTACATGGCAGTTGATGACTAATGAGGTTGAGTACTTTTCAAATGGTAATTAATCATTTTGATATATTCCCTTTTTAAAAAAACAAACAAAACAAAACAGCTTTCTTGAGATATAATTCCCCCATTTTAAGTGTACAATTGAGCAATATAATTTTATCAAGTTGTGCAACCCTTACCACAATCCAGCTTTAGAGCATTTCCGTAAGATCTGTTTTTGTTTACAGTTAATCTCTGTTCTTACCCCCAGCCTCCCACAACCTACTTTCTGATTCTGTAGATTTTACTTTTTTGAATATATCACACAATCATATTATGTCATCTTTGTGTATGTATTCTTTCATCTAATACAATGTTTTTGAGTTTTATTTATGTTGTAGCATATATTAGTACTGCATTTGCATTCCTTTTTAAATTCCTGAGTAGTATTCCATTGTAGAATACAGCACATTTTGTTTATCTTTTCAGAAATTGATGGGCATTTGGGTTGTTTCCATCTTTTGGCTGTTATGAATAATGCTGCTATGAACATTTGTCTGGCATTCTGTGTGTGAATATATGTTTTCAAGATAGTAGGAGCAGAATTGCTAGTCATTTTGGTATATTTAACTTTTTAAGAAGCTGCTAAACTGTTTTCCAAAGTGGCTGCACCATTTTACATTCTTACCACATCCTAGCCAGCATTTGTTATTGTCTCTGATTGAAAGAGAATAGACGGAGAAGTTGGCAAAAAGCAGGAGAGAGTTAATGTCATAGTGCTAAAAGAGAAAGAACAGAGTTTCAGGGATTGATTGACATTGTCAAATAGTACAGAGGGGTCATAGGAGAAAAAAAACTACACTGTGTCAATTCATTGGCTTTGGCAGCAAGAGATCATATGTGACATAAACGAATGTAGCTGACAGAAAAATGCTGCTCATAAAGTTGAGTAGCAGCTCTCAAGAGGAAGGTACAAACTTACATCTTTCTTTCTTCTCTTCTCTTTACAGAATCCAAAAGATCTTTTGACCAGGTATGAACTCCTTCTTTCCTATGGGGGTCTGCATGGAACGGTAAAGATACAGCTTGAGTAGAGGGGGAACAAGGCCGGGCTCCATAGGTTAATCTGGTCACACCTGGAGGGGCCTGCAGAAGAGGGGCTCTGTTCACTTTTGCAAGGAGGAATAGCAGAGAAGTTGTCTAAGCTTTGGAGTTGGAACCTTCATAGGAGTTGGGGGTCTTAACTGTCCTGTTGTCTCCTAAGAAGAGCAGCCTTCTGTACTTTTTTTTAGGAGTGAGAACCAAGATGTAAACTATTCCCTTGAAGTTCTAGAGGTGAAGACTCTGTGCCATATACCATTGATGAAGGAAATGCTGAAGCGATTCGAAGGTGAGCAGAATTTCTAGGAGTTGGAGCTCCCTATAAGTTTTTAAAATAAGAGAATAAACAGAGAGAAGTCTGGAAAGGAAGGAGGAAACAGGATATGCAGCCAACAGGAGGGTCAGGAAAAAATGGTAATTACTTAGGAATAAATGGATATATGCTTCATCCAAGAAACATTTATTTAGCCCTAGCCAGTTTGGCTCAGTGGATAGAGCATTGGCCTGCAGACCAAAGGGTCCTGGGTTTGATTCCTGTCAAGGGCACATACCTTGGTTGCAGGCTCCTCCCCGGCCCAGGCCCTGGTCGAGGCTTGTGCAAAGGCAACCAATCAATATGTTTCTCTCACATCAATGCTTCTCTCTCTTTCCCTCTCTCTTTTTCTCTCCCTAAAAACCAATGGAAAAATATCCTTGGGCGAGGATTAACAAGAACAGAAAACAAAACAAAGAAACATTTAACACATACTATGTGTTGTTATAAGGCACTAGTGATACAGAAAGAAAAAGACCTCTTCTAAGAATTCATAAGCAAATTGGAGACACAGACAATATCACTGTAATATTGTGGACTCAGTGTTTATCAGTGGTATGAAATATTATAGAAGTACAGAAGAGCTCTATTGGCGGGTGAAGTAGGGAAGTTTTCACAGCAGAGATGACAATTTTGGCATTTGAGGGATGAGTAGGAGCTTGCCATGTGGAAAAAGGGAGTGTACTCTTTTAAGCAGAGGCAGCAACATCAAAGATGTGGAAAATGGAGGGTATCCAGTGTGACTAAACCATAAAGGTGCATTGTAGGGAAAGGCAGGGACTGAGGCTGAGAAGATGAGTTAGGAAAGGCCAAAGATAAACTTATGGGATCTTTAGGGAAGTATCAAGGCGTGTACATGTTGTAAAAGCTATACAGGCAATTTTCGTGCACATCCCTGGTTAAGAACCATGTGTGGATGTCCCCATCAGGCTAAAATGAAGTAACAGGGACTCTGCCTGAAACTGTTTTTGTTAATTAAAAAAAAAAAAAAAGACAGTACTAGAAACAACAATTTTCAAAACACCAAGCATCAGGCAGTGATCCCTGATAAAGTGAAACAGATGAGGAGAGCCCTATGATTGTTCCAGCCTATACCCTTGAGAGAGTTTTCAGGCTATCTCAGGGAGGGTTAACCGAGGTAAAGCTAGGTAGACTCCCTGAGTTGAGCAATGGAACCGAGAGTCTAGGGAGAACAAAAAAAGTGAGAGTTTGCGGAGTAGTGGAGAGGAGATGGCTATAGAGAAAGAACCCTGATGTTTTCAGCCGAGTACTGATCAGAACACGCTTGTGAAGAACTACCTGAGGTTAAGGAAGGAAGTTTCCAAAATGATTATAAGGAACAGTTCCTGATGCTCACACAGGGCTAGGAACAATACCTGTTTCTACCAGCCAGACTGGAACACTTTTTTTTTTTTTAAATATATTTTATTGATTTTTTACAGAGAGGAAGAGAGAGGGACAGAGAGCTAGAAACATCGATGAGAGAGAAACATCGACCAGCTGCCTCCCGCACACCCCCCACCGGGGATGTGCCCGCAAGCAAGGTACATGCCCCTGACCAGAATCGAACCTGGGACCCTCAAGTCCGCAGGTCGATGCTCTATCCACTGAGCCAAACCGGTTTCAGCGTGACTGGAACACTCTTAATTCATGGTTACTGAATAGAGTTTTCAGGAAAGTCTTGCCTCATTAGTGGGGAATAATTTACCCTATACTGAGCAGTGCTTTGGAACCACCTTAAAAATCATGAATGAAGACTCCAAATGATCAAATTATTCCCGAGCATCCCAGGACAAGCTCAAGAAGATTGATTGGGATTTTAAAAAATGAGTGCATGTTCAGCAATGTAAATGCACAATGTTTGGCATCCAATCAAAGATTACCAGGCATGCAAAGAAGTAGGAAAACATGACTCATAATGAGAATAATTAATAGAAATTGACCCAGGATTGACCAGGTTATTAGAATAAAGATAAGAAGACATTAATACAGTGATTATAGGATTGATCAGGTTATTAGAATAAACATAAGAAGCCATTAATACAGTGATTATAACGGTTCTGTAAATAGGCATATAGAGACTTGGAAGATATAAAAAAATAACACTAGATCAAACTTATAGAGATAAAAACTGGAGTGACTTAGATGAAGAATACACAGGTTTGGATAAATAGATATTGCAGGAAAAAAAATTAATGAACTTGAAAATGGAGCAGTGGCAACTTTGCAAAATGAATAAAATGCACAGAGAAAAGTACTTAAAAAATGAAAAGAGCATCAGGGAGATATGAGACAACTTCATGCAGTGTTATACATGGTAGTTGGGGTCCTTGAAGGAGAGAAGTAGGATGAGATGAAACAAAAGTATTTGAAAAAATAATGGCCGAAAATTTTCCAAATTTATTAAAAACTATAAGTACACGGATTCAATAGCTCAACAAATCCTAAGTACAAGAAATATGATGAAAACATCAAAAGCAGTGCTAAAAAAGAAAAATTTAAATATATCAGGATAAAAAGAACATGTTATAGGTGAACACAGATAAAGATGACATCACATATCTCATGGGAAACAATGCAGGTGAGCGAAATCTTTGAAAAACTAAAAGAAAAAACCTAGAATTAAAAGATCACCTGAAATGATAATGATATAAGTATATATATTTGTCATTTAAATATCGTTAAAAGTAAATAGTGATGGTTAATTTACATGTTAACTTTACTGGGCCACAGGGTGCCCAGATATTGGTCAGATATTATTTTGGTTGTTGCTGTGAGTATTTTGGATGAGATTAACATTTAACTTGGAAAACTTGAGTAAGTCAGATTGTCCTCCATAATGTTGGTGGGCCTTATCAAATCAGTTCAAGGCCTAACTAGAACAGAAGGCTGGACCACTCCTCCCCACCCCTGAGCAAGAGGGAATTCTACGGTAGACTGCTTTTGGACTTCATCAGCAGTTTTGGCTCCTTTCAACTGGAGCATCAATTTTCCATGGGTCTTGAGCCTGCCCATACACAGTAGATTTGGACTTTCCAGTCACCATATTTATGTGAGCCAATACCTTTATAATATTTCTCTCTGAATATACACACACACATCCTATTTGTTCTATTTCCCTTGGTACCCTGACTAATACAGTAACTAATGTTTAAACAGACAGACAAAACAATAACATTGTGGAGTTTGTAACATATTACAAGTAAAATACACAACAGTAGCATGAACGTTGGGAGGGAAGAATGGAAGTATACTATTATACAGTTGTTATATGTGAAGTGGTATAATATCACTTGAAGGTAGATTCTGGTAAGCCTCACAACAACCACTAAAATAAAACATGTGCTGGTGGGTAAGGGAGGCTGGGGGAAGGTCAATTGGGAAGAAAAAAAGGAGACATATGTACTACTATTTGTAATACTTTAAACAATTAAAAAAAAAAAATAGCCCAGCGACAGAGATCCTGATAACAACAGGTAGAGAAGATATATGCAATGAAACTATTTTAAAGTGAAGTGTATAAATAAATTTCAGGTTTATAATTTAAAAAATAAATAAATAAAAGTTAATTAAAACAAAGGAGATAAAGTGGAATCATAAAAATATTTGATAAATCAAAAAGAAGACAGAAAAAAGAACAAGTAGGAAAAATAGAAGACATATTGGAGGTATCACACTACCTGATAAACTATACTACAAGGCCATAGTAATCAAAACAGCATGGTACTGGCATAAAAACAGACATAGAGACCAATGGAACAGAATAGAGAGCCCAGAAATAAACTCATGCCTATGTGAGCAATTAAAATTTCATAAAGGAGGCAAGAAAATATAAGAGGGTAACTAAATGGTGTTCGGAAAATTGGACAGATACATGCCAAAAAATGAAACTAGACCACCTTCTTACACCATATAGAAGAATAAACTAAAAATGGATTAAAGGCTTAAATGTAAGACTCAAAACCATAATCCTCCAAGAAAACATAAGCAGTAAAATCTCTGGCAATATTTTTTTTCTGATATATCTCCTCCAGCAAAGAAAACAAAAGACAAAAATGAACAAATGGGACTATCTCAAACGAAATAGTTTTTGCACAACAAAGGTAACCATCAATAAAACAGACAACATACTGAATGGGTAACGATAATTGTGAATGATACATTCGATAAGGGATTAATACCCAACATTTATAAGGAACTCATACAACTCAACAAATAATTAAGTAAAACCCAAACCAATTAAAAAGTGGGCAGAAGACTGAATAGACACTTCTCCAAAGAAGACTTACAAATTGCCAATAGACATGAAAGATGCTTAAAGTCACTGTCAGAGAAATGCAAATTAAAACCACAGTATCATCTTACACCTGTCATAATGTCAATAAATCAACAAGTTGGTGAGGATGTGGAGAAAAGGGAACCCTCATGCACTTTTGGTTTGAATGCAAATTGGTGCTATGGAAAATAGTGTGGAGGGTTCTCAAAAAATAAAAAATGAGACTGCCTTATGACCCAGCAATTTCACTTTCGGATATATATCCAAAGAAACCCAAAGTACTAATTCAAAAGAATATATGCACCCCTATGTTCATTGCAATGTTAATTTACAATGCCAAGATACAGAAGTAACCCAATGCCCATCAATAGACAGGTGGATAAAAAAGTAGTAGTATAGCCATGGCTGGTGTTTGTCAGTGGTTAGAGCACGGGCCCCGTGCACCAAATGGTCAAGGATTCGATTCCTGGCCAAGGGTACGTACCTGGGATGCAGGTTCAGTCCCTGGCTCTGGTTGGGGAAGAGGAGGCAACCAGTTGATGTATCTCTTTCACATCAATGTTTCATTCCCTCTCCCCCCCACCTACCCCTTCCTCCCTTCTACTTTCTTTAAAAAGCAATGGAAAAAATATCGTAGGGTGAGGATTAACAACAACAAGCAGTGGTATATATATACAATAGAATATTACTTGGCCATAAAACAGAATGAAATCTTACCATTCGAAACAGCATGAATGGACCTAGGAAGTGTTCTGCTAAGTAAAATAAGTCAGACATAGAAAGACAAGTACCATTTGATTTTACTTATATATGGAATCCAAAGAACAAAATAAACAAAATTGAAACAGACTCATAGACACAGAACAGACTGATGGTTGCTAGAGGGGAGGGTCTTAGGGCACTGGGTAAAAAGTTGAAGGGACAAAGAAGTAGAAATTGATAGTTACAAA
This sequence comes from Eptesicus fuscus, assembly GCF_027574615.1. Classification (NCBI taxonomy): domain Eukaryota; kingdom Metazoa; phylum Chordata; class Mammalia; order Chiroptera; family Vespertilionidae; genus Eptesicus; species Eptesicus fuscus. The sequence continues at coordinate 33,896,747 of NC_072476.1, forward strand.
CTAGTCATGGGGATGTAAAGTGAGGCATAGGGAATATAGTTACTAATACTGTAGTAACTATGTATGGTGCCAGGTGGGTCCTGGAGTATCTGGGGGAACACTTTATAAAGTAAATGATTATTTAACCACTATGCTGGACACAAAATAATATTGAATGTAAACTGTAATTGAAAAAGAAAATGAAAACATATAGCAAGATGATAGATACAAACCCAATCATATTATTAATCATATTAAATATAAATTGCCTTAGTATCCTAGTTAAAAGATGGAGATTAATTGGATTGGATAAAAAAGCAAGACTCAACTGTATGCTGCAAGAAATACATTAAATATAAATACATGTTAAAAATAAAACAATGGAAAAAGATAACACCATGATAATATTAGTCAAAAGAAATCTAGAGTGGCTATATTAATACCAAAGATTTCAGAGCAAAGAATATTATCAGAGTTAAAAAAGGTTAATTCCTAATGATAAAGGGGTTAATTCATCAGGAGGACATAACAGTTCTAAATATTTATACATGTAATAACAGCTTCAAAATATATTAAGCAAAAACTAATAGAGTACAAGGAAGAATAGACTAATCCATAATTATAGCTGGTGTTTTAATACTTTCAATAATTTTTAGAACAAGTAGGTAGAAAATCAGCAAATAGAGTAGGTTTGAAGATCACTAGTAACCAACTTTACTTCACTGAGATTATATATATATATATATATCACCAGAATACACATTTTTAAAAAGTGTACATGGAACATTTTAACTAGATAGACCAACGTAGGCCATAAAACAAATCTCATTAAATTAAAAAGAATTTAATTTATGCAAAGTATGTTTTCTGACCATGATGCATTTAGGTTAGATATTAGTAACAAAAATGTCCATGGAAAATTCCCAAATATTAGGAAACTAAATACATACTTCCAGATAACCCAGGAATTAAAAGAGAAATTAAAAAGGAAATAGTAAGTTAGTAAGTTCTTTGAACTGAATGAAAGGGAAAATACAAATCAGAATTTATGGGGTGCAGCTAAAGCAATCCTTAAGGAGAAATTTATAGCACTAACCTATATTAGAAAAGAAAAAAGTTCTCAATTCAGTGTCCAGTTCCCACCTTAAAACACTGAAAGAAGAAGAGCAAATAAAGCAAATAATTAAAAGAATGGAAATAGAAATATTGCAATAGAATACAGAAAAACAGAAAAATTAATGAAACCAAAAGCTGATTTTTGGAGAAGATTGATTTTATTAATAAACCTTTAAATAGAATGACCAGAAAAAAGAGAAGATACCTATTGCTAATATTAAGAATGAGAAGCCAGCAACAACCTGTATAATTTTATTAACCAATGTCATCACAATAAATTCAATAAAAAAAAGAATGAGAGAGGCAACATCACTACAGATTCTACATATATTAATAGGATAATAAGTGAATATTATGAACAACTTTTTGTTGAGAAATTTGACAACATAGGTGAAATGGACAAAATCTTTAAAAGACACAAATAAGCAAAGCTTGCTTAAGAATAAACAGATAACTTGAGTAACTTAATTTCTATTAAAGATATTGGTGTTATAGTTAGAAACCTTCCTACATGGCCTTACTAGTGAATTCACCAAACATTTAAGAAATAAATATGTATTCTACATGAACTCTTACAAAAAAATTGAAGATGAGAGAATATTTCCCAATTCATTCTATGAAGCCTGCATTACCATAATACTAAAATCAAAGACATTACAAGAGAAGAGAACTTTAGATCAGTGTTTCCTATGAACATAGAATAATTTCAAAAAATTTAACACAGTGAATCTAACAACATATTAAAAGGATAATACATCACAACCAAATGGTTTAAATATTTGAAAAATAAATGTAATTCACCACATTAGCAAACTAAAAAAGGAAAATATGATAAGCTCAATAGATGCAGAAAAGCATTTGTCAAAACACAATATCCATTCATGATTTTAAAAATAAGGCAAACTAGAGAGACCAGGAGAGTCGGAGGGAAGGGAATGTGGAGGCAGGGAGGACGTGACAAAGTTAAAGTGAGAGATGCTGGAGATCTGAGTAAAGACCGTGGCAGTGAGAATGAGAGGAGGAAAAGAACCCAACTGATATTTCAGAGGTAGAATTGGTAGAACTTGGTGACTCATTAGTAATTGAGGGTTAGAGGAAAGGAAGAGTCAAATAACCTCAAGATTTCAAAGTGTGCGTGTTTGGGTGGAGGTAATGCTGTTATACCTTAGAGACATAGAAGACAATGATGTCTGCATTTGTAGGGGACCTCGTCCCAAGTGGGTGGAAGGAGACTTAGGATAATAAGTTCCGTTTTGAGTTATCTGTTGGGGGCCTGTGGAGATGCCCAGTGAACAGCTGGAACCAGTGAAGAGAAACCTTGTTAACAATGACATCCATATGTACCTGTACAGTGGACCAGTCAGTCAACAGTCTTGGTCTAGTTCTGATCCAATAAATCAGAATTGGTTAATATTTCTCCAAATTTTATGCTGGTTGTGAAGTCTCACGGCCATGATCTATTGAGCTCCCTATTTTCTAGGTCTTAGTCTTTTGCAGCAGAAGGGAAATGAGGATTTCAGGTTGCTAGTGGCCCACCTGAGGGATAGTTGAGAGGCAATGAGGAGTCTCATGCCAGACAGTACACGTTAGGAGGAGAGAGATGGAACTGAAGCTGGAATGATGGGCGTTTCTGGAGGAGGGCTGGTGGTGAGCTCTTGCATTATTTATCTCAGCTCTCTTTTTCTCTGCAGTGCCTGTCAGTGCAGCTGAAGACACAGGTCATCCCCAACTTGTCTTCTCCCAGGAGGGGAAGTATGTGAAAAATGGAGCACCCGTCAATTCTAGGCCATTACTTTCTACAGCGTGGAACTACTTTACTGGATGGAGGACTTCTCAGCAGAACACACACTTTGTGGAGAGATTTCAACACTTACCGTGTGTTTTGGGAAAAAACGTTTTCACTTCAGGGAAACATTACTGGGAAGTTGAGAACCGAGATACCCGGGAGATTGCTGTGGGGGTGTGTCAGGAGGACATCATGGGGATTGTTGATAACGCAGAAATGTCTCCTCATTTGGGCATCTGGGCTGTTTGTTGGAGTTCTGCAGGCTATTGGCCCCTAACAGGCTCCCCTGTGGGTCCCGCCAAGCTAGAGCCAGCTCTTCACCGGGTGGGCATTTTCCTAGATTATGGGGCGGGGGACATCTCGTTCTACAATGCTGTGGATGGAGTGCACCTGCACACTTTTTCTTGTTCTTTTGTCTCATGTCTCCGGCCGTTTTTTTGGTTGAGCCCATTAGCATCTTTAGTCATCCCACCAGTGACTGGTGGGAAGTGATCATGGCTGTTCTTCCGCGGCCCAAGAATCCCTACCTGTGTCCCAGGGACACTCATTTCTTGGCCCTCTTCTTTAACTTCATAGTGATCCTTCATAGTACATCAGTACTGTCCATTCAGAACTCCAATTCTGTGTTCTCTTCATCTCCCTGTGTGTCTGTGCATAGACAGGTATGGCAGATCCTGTTGCCTTTCTAGCCACTCGCCCCACTTCTCACCTTCTCTTCTGGCGCTTTCTAATCGAACTGTTTGGTGTCCCCCTCTGTGTGCTTCAGGAGAAGCAGTCCCATGTGAGGTAATTCTGGCCAATGAGATGGGTTGGGAAGTTTTCCAGGGTGGGGAAACTTTCTGGGGAATATTATTGTAGCTTCTAAGTAGAGGTATTTGGAAAGCCACAGCTCTTTTCTGATATTAGCAGCTGTCTTGGAACTGAGGAGAGGACAGTAACAGTGGAAAGGAAGAAAAAACATGGTCTCTGCTGGCATCAAACTGTTGGCATTTCCCTCATCCCAAACTCTCTGTTCTCTGAGATTATGGCTCCCTTTTGTATGAGGCGGTTTAGTTGCATTTTGGTTACTTGCAGTCTGAAGTGTCCCAACTGGTGCTATAGGCACATAGCGTGGACATCCCAAGTTGAGGCTTATCTCATTTTTTTCTGAAACTTAACAAATGTATGGAATCCACATTCACTTCAATTGCATAATTACTCTTTCCAGTAAGTACTGATATCCTTCACTTTTCTGGATCAGGAAACTGAGGCAGTCTTCTCTGACTCTGCCCATGCTACTGCTCTCTTCACCTGACCAGGTCTCAGCCTGGTGTCAGGTGTTCTTTATGCTGTTTGTTAAAATCATAGACTGTATATACAAGTTTATTAACATAGTGAAAATGTTGAGAAACCTTTAAGTATTTACACTGTGCTAGCCTTTTCACATAATGCTTTCATATGACTCTTGTAATAGCTTGGTGAGATGGAGATTAAAATCCTATTTTTGTAAGTGAGAAAACAAACCTTTAGAGTAACTCACTCATTATTGCTTAGCTGGCAGATGGGAGTGTTGGGATTAAATTTAGATCTGTTTGAGATGAAAGCCACATTTTTTTTCTGCTCTGCATGTATTTGTAAGTACTTATTGAATGCAGATTGTGGGTCAGCATAAATTTGTTTCTTATTTTCTTACATGTTTTTATCCTTTATATGTGTTTTTCTCTTTACCTTTATACTCTCAATTGTAAGCACTCAAGAGGATTGTGGAAGTTACTGGATAGTTATTTTAAAAATAATGATTGTTGCTCTCATTAGAAAAGTCGTGCACTTCTTGTAGAAAATTAGGAATGTACAAAGTGTGTAAAGAAAATTAAAGTCATCAGTGGTCCCACCATAACTAACATGTTAATGTGTTTTCTCCCAGATTTTCAATAGATTTTCTGGCCGTGATTTAACAAGGCTTCTTTCAAAACTTCTAGCCCCCTCCCTAACCCTTCTTCCCCTTCCTGTGTCCCAGCCCATTCTGGCTTATCTTCCTTTTCAGCCAGGCCAATATGATTTCATTTAATGATTTCTGCTGAGTTCTCCTTAACTCTCCAAGTTACTTGAGGTTATGAGTTAAATGTGTCCTCCAAAAAGATATGTTGAAGTCGTACCTGTGAGTATGATCTTATTGGGAAATTAAGTTGAGGATATTAGGGTGGGACTAACCCAACGTGACTGGTATTCTTATAATTAGAGGGAAATTTGTAAACACATACACACACACATGAAATGCCATGTGAAGGCTTGGAATATGGCTATAGGAGAGATTGGAATTATGCTATCACAAGCCAAGGAATGCCTGGGGCTGCTAGAAGCTGGGAAAGGAAGGAAGAATCCTCCCCTAGGAGCTTCCAAGAGAGCAGGGTCCTGCCAACACCTTATGGACTTCGGGCCTCCAGCACTGTGAGACAATACATTTCTGTGGTGGTAAGCCAGCCAGTGTGTGGTGCTTTTTAATGGCAACCCTGGGAAAGTAATAGGTTCCATCAGGACTTCTAGTACCTGCCTTGTTAATTTCCAGTCTTTGGGAAACTTGTCAGTACCTTTGCTCCTCTCTTTGTTCTGGGCTGTTGAACCAGGTTGATTGGCTCTGCTCCAAAGTCTTATTCTGACTTAAAGAGGGCTCTTTGAGCTGCTTGGTCAACAAACTTCAATTTTTCATCCCTTGACTTTTATATATCTGGTGGCAGTGATTCCAAGCTTTTTCTTTTTCCCCCAAGCTTTCATACCATTCTAGCGGGGGTAAAACTTTACTTATACCTATCTTAGGTTTTCAGATGTGATTCTAACAAAAAATTAACAAGAAAAAGAACAGTTTATCAACACATACAGCACACAACACGAGAGCAACTAAAATGAAGAGTAGCTTAAATTGGAGGCTTAGCATTCTGACTTACATAGTATCTTCAACAAAGAACAATAAATTTGTGGAGAAATAACAGGACAAAGGAAAGCAGTGTTAGCCTTCCCAGGGTGGCAGGTTGCAGGAAGGTAAATGTATGTGAGGAAACTAATGGAGAAGTTTGTTTGTAGATTCTTCTGGTGCTGTGTCTGGGTTAAAGCTGCCTCCAGTAAAAGGAGAATTTATATCTTGCCTTTAGGCAGAAAAGGTGTGTGTGTGGGGGGGGGCGTGCTTTTCCTGGATTTCCTGTTGCTTATTTGTCTCAGCTCAACATAACTTACATGTTAGGCATATTTTGGCGTGACACATTAGGGTCCTTTACTACTTATTATTGCAAAGAACTTGCTTCTTTTACTGAGAAAATTTTTTTTCTTGTACTGTACCCAATTCTTTGTCCTTTTTTTTTTTTTTTTTTTGAGTCTTGGTATTGGCCCCGCTCATATCCTGAGTATGGGATGGGACCCATGTGTTGTATTTAGTAAAACTCAAATAAGCTTTTCTGATGTACAAACAGGATTGAGAATAAACTTGTAATAGCTTTCAATTTTACTTGGAGGTTTCTTTGAGACTTTACTATGTTAAATGTATTAACTGACTCATTAGGAGGGGTGTTTATTATGTAGCCTTAGAAAGCTTATTTCACCACAGACACTGTAGCTTTGGGAGCAGAAATTAACACTTCCCCCAAAACAGTTTGACAATGACTTTTTTTTTTTTTTTTTTTTTAATCCTCACTGGAGGATATTCTTTTCCATTGATTTTTAGAGAGAGTGAAAGGGAGGGAGAAGGGGAGGGGGAGAGAGAAACATCAGTGTGGAAGGGATACATGGACTGGTTCTGGTTGCCTCCCTAATGGGGCGCCCTCAACTGGGGAGGGGAGAGTAAACCCTCAATCGAGGTACATGCCCTTGATGGGGAATCTAACCCTTCAGTCTGTGGGTTGATGCTCTGACCACTGAGCAAATCTGGCCAGGGCTGACAATGACCAGCCTACACTTTCTCCACTTGATCTTGACCATCTCAGATTTCAACCTAGACTTGTGCTGCACAACCCCCAAAGTTGGTGATACATGCTTTGGTTCTGTAAACTACTCATGCGGTGTGATTCTGAATAGAGCTCTGTTAAAGTCTTCCCTGCCCGCCTCACCCCCTACCCCCCACCCTCCGCCCCTCCCGTCCTGGAGACTGGGCTTTTGTTATGGAAAACACTGTGGGCACATTTTCCATTGATTTCTAGTCCTCTTTTCCCTGCCAGAGCCATGAGGGGGATCTTTTTCAACTTTTCTCTGAGAATTTGGTGGGATTCCTGGAGATAAAACTTATAATATATGTGCCCGCTCTCCAAAACTACAACTAAGTTTCTCACTCAAGCCAGTCTACTCAACCTTTGTCAAATCTGCCATTTAAGTTTATGGCTCTGGTGGGTTTTTGCTTCAGGTAAGTGAATCTGAGCTTCAACTCTGGATCTGTCTACCCAGATTTTGGGGTGGCAATTTGCCAGGCAGCCGCAGTTCTCTCCTGGGACCAAGAAAAGCCATTGCTTTTCAGCTTTCTCATCTTTTTTTTTAAGGATATGAGTTATAACTTCCAAATTTTTTACATGTTGGATCTGAAACTGGAAGTCTACTATCGTAATATTAAAATAGGTTTCTTGTAGACCTCTGTAATGGTTAATTTTGACTGGGCTAATGGATGTCCAGATAGCTGTAAAACATTATTTCTAGGTGTGTCTGTGAGGGTGTTTCCAGAAGAAATGAACATGTGAATCAATAGGCTAATTAAAGAAGATTGCTCTCACCAATGTGGGTAAATACCATCTAGCCATTTGAGAGCCTGAATGGAACAAAAAGGGAGAGGGAGGACAAGTTTGTTCTCTGCTTCAGCTGGGACGCCCATCTTCTCCTGCCATTGGACGTTGGTGCTCCTGGTTCTTAACCTTCAGATTTGGACTGACACGTATACCATTGGCCTCTTGATTTTTGGCCTTTGGACTCCAGCTGGAACTTACACCATTAGTCCCCATGGTTCTCAGGACTTTGGACTCCAACTGAATTATACCACTATCTTTACTGGTTCTCTAGCTTGCAGACAGAGGACTGTGGAATGTAGTCTTCATGATCATGTGAGTCAATGGCCAATGATCCATCCTATTGCTTCTGTTTCCCTGATCAATGCAATCTCATATAGTTGGGTCTTTTAAAAAAAAATCCAGTCTGTCAATCTTTAACTATTATTCTTAAATCATTCACCTTTAAATTTATTGTTTGTATAGTGTATTAAAATATACTATCTTGGGGTGGGGGCAGCTGGGGAGTGGTCAATGGGGGGGGGGAAAGGAGACTTTATGTATGTAATACTTTAAACAATAAAGAATTTTTAAATAAAAAAATTATATGGATTAAAAAAAAAGTGTGAGCTATCTTTCCAGCAAAGGCAAGTGAATCCTTGATTGTATACCATTACACTTGATGGCACAACTAGTCTAGGATTCTATGAGCTGCTCTTGGACACTCCTAATAAAATACTATTATTATTAAAAAATATATACTATCTTGCTAGCTGTTCTCTATTAATTTCATTTCTTCTATGTTTCTTTTTCCTTTTTCTGCCTTCTCTAATTTTGCTGAGCATTTTTGAAAAATCATTTTATCTCCTGTATATACTTACTAACATTGCCTTAGGGTTTACATTTTGAACTATGAATCTACCTTCAAATAATGTCACTTCATGTATGGTGAAAGACTATAACAATATGACCTTGATTCCCAGTACTTGTTCGATTGTTACACATTTCATTTTCTGCATATGCAATAAATATCAACAAATGGTTACTATTACTACTTTAAACACTTACTAGCTTTAAACATCTGGTATGTTGAAAGTATAAGGGGAGTGAAATGACAATGTGGAAAAAAGACACAATAGAGAAACGCAGGTAACTGAGGACTATAAGATATTTTGGAAAGATATTTCATAGAATACCCATGCTGATGAATTAGAATATATAGACTACATCCATAGGCATCCAAGAGAGGCTCACAGGGAAGATTGAGAAAATCACTGCTCCTCTGGAGTCTGGATGCTTAGTACAGCCTTCATTTCTTGTTGACTTGGTTGCTAAGAATGTAGGAGGTAGGTAATTCTGAAGTGAAAAAGATTTTGAGTTAAAGGGATTAGGGTCCTCTGAATAAAATTGAAAGCACACTTATCGGCTCTTCCTCACAGTTTTGTCATCATTGTTATATGGTGTAGACCTACAGAATGTTTCCTGACAGATCATCCTGGTTTTGTTTTTTCATTTAGCGTGACACACACACTTGCAGGTCTTGCTTCTTCATCCATTGTAAAAATATCTGACTTTTAATTGAACTGTCTAATTTATTTATACTTAATGATATACTTGGTATAGTTGAGTTAAAATCTACCAACTTTTTAAACTTTTTGCTTTCTGGTGCAAGATTGGTTCAATATCTGCCAATTAATAAATATGATATGCAACATAAACAAAATGAAGGATAAAAATCACATGGATCATATCAATAGCTGCATAAAAGGCATTTGACAAAATCCAGCAGTTATTTATGATAAAAACTCTCAGTAAAGTGGGAATAGAAAGAACATACCTCAATGTAATAAAGGCTATATATGACAGACCCCATAGCTAACATCATACTCATCCAGGGTAAACTAAAAACGTTTCCCTTAAGATCAGGAACAAGACTAGAATACCAATTTCACCACCCTTATTCAACATAGTCTTGGAAGTCCTAGTCATAGCAACCAAGCAGGAAGAAAAGCATCTACATTGGAAAGAAGTAAAACTGTCATTATTTGCAGATGACATGATATTGTATATAGAAAACCCTAAAGGTTCCACCAAAACACTACTAGAACTGATAAATGAATTCAATAATTTAGCAAGATGCAAAGTAAATATTCAGAAAGCAGTTGCTTTTTTTAATATACCAATAATGAACTATCAGAAAGGGAAACTAAGAAAATCCCATTTACACTTGCACCAAGGAAGGTAAAATACCTAGAAATAAATTAAACCAGAGAGGTAAAAGACTTATACTCAGAAAACTATAAGACATTGAAGAAAAAATTGAAAAAGATACAAATAATTGGAAGCACATGCCATGCTCATGAAAAGAAGGAATTAACATCATTAAAATGTCCATACTACACAAAGAAATCCATAGATTCAACACAATTTCTTTAAAAATATCAATGGCGTTTTTCATGCTAGATCAAATAATTCAAAAACTTATGTAGAACCACAAAAGATTGAATAGCCAAGCAATCTTGAGAAAGAACAAAGTTGAGGTATCATACTATCTGCTAACAAACTATACTACAAGGCCATAGTAATCAAAATGGCATGGTACTGGAATAAAAACAAACATATAGATTAATGGAACACAATAGAGAGCCCAGAAATACACCCACACCTATATGGGCAGCTAAAATTTCACAAAGGAGGCAAAACATATAATGGGATAAAGATAGTCATTCAGTAAATGATGTTGGGAAAATCGAACAGATACTTGGAAAAAAATAAAACTAGACCACCTTCTTGCACCATATACAAGAACAAACTCAAAATGGATTAAAGACTAAAACATGACAAAACCATAAAACACCTAGAAGAAAACATAGGTGGTAAAATCTATGGCATCTCTTTTAGCAATATTTTTTTCTGATAAATCTCCTCGGTCAAGGAAAACAACAACAAAAACATGAACAAATGAGACTACATCAAACTAAAAAGGTTTTGCACAACAAAGGAGACCATTAACAAAACTAAAGGACATCCTGAATGGAAGAAGATATTTGCCAATGCTACATCTAATGAGGGATTAATACCCAAAATGTATAAAGAACTCATACAACTCAACAACAACAAAATCCAATTAAAAAATGGGCAGAGGACCTGAGTAGACACTTCTCCAAGGAAGTGTCTATAGACATGAAAAATGCTCTATGTCACTAATCATCGTAAAAATGCAAATGAACACCACAGTGAAATATCATCTCGCAACTGTCAGAATTGCTATTATCATTAAATCAACAAACAACAAGTGTTGGCAAGGATGTGGAGAAAAGGGAACCCTCTTGCTTTTTTTTTTTTAATATATTTTATTGATTTTTTTACAGAGAGGAAGGGAGAGGGATAGAGAGTTAGAAACATCGATGAGAGAGAAACACCGATCAGCTGCCTCCTGCACACCCCCTTACTGGGGATGTGCCCGCAACCAAGGTACATGCCCTCGACCGGAATTGAACCTGGGACCCTTCAGTCCGCAGGCTGACGCTCTATCCACTGAGCCAAACCGGTTTTGGCTAGGGAACCCTCTTGTACTGTTGGTGGGAATGCAGATTGGTGAAGTCACTATGGAAAAGAGTATGGAGGGTCCTCAAAAAATAAAAATAGAACTGCCCTATGACTCCATGATTCCACTTCTGAAGAAACTCCAAAACTCAAATATATGCATATCTATGTTTACTACAGTATTATTTACAATAGCCAAGATATGAGCATACCCCAAGTACCCATCAATAGATAAATGGGTAAAAAGTAATGGTACATGTACACAATGGGCTCTGCCATATAAAAGAATGAAATCTTACCATTTGTGAATTTCTTGCATGCTTTATAATGTATTTCCTGTAGTTCATATAAATAATAAAGTATTTAGATTATAACAAATATAAATTTCAAAGCATAATTTTAAGTTTTTAAACATTCAACAGTATATTAATTGGAGTAATTAACACTTAAGTGCTGTAAGCCATCCCCCAAAGTCTCAACAAAAGTTGAGTTCTCTTCTAAATCACCATCTAATGAAGATAATGGGGGTAACTCTTCTCCAAATGGTGACTCAGGGAATGAGGCAGCTACCATCTTCCTGTTTCAGTGTCATCCTAGTATCACGTAGCTAGCAATAGAAGAGGAGCACATAGGGAGGTCAAATCAGATCCTTAACCTCTCAGCCTGGAAGCAACATACATCCATTAGGCTCACATTGGCCAGAATTTGTCACAGGACCCCACCTAGCCCCAAAGAAAGAGGCTGACAAGTATAGTCTTCCCAGTGATCAGGAAAGTGAATGGTTTGTTAAACACAACACTGTCTCTGCCTCAAAAAGATATCAAACCTCATAGTCTATTAAGGAGGAAGGAGGAAGAAAGAAAAGAATGCAATATTCACTGATTTGGATACCAAGTTTAATGATAAAAATTTCACACACACTGTGTTTAGTTTATTTTTTTCAAAGTTAAAGCATTAAAAGGTACTTTATAGATATTTATTTAATTTATATACTAGAGGCCTGGTGAACGAATTTGCACATGGGTGTGGTTTGGCTGACTCCTCCCACCCCCCCACCCCCGATTGTGGCTGATCAGGCTGGGCTGGCTGGGGGGGGGGGGCTGTGGGCAGTTGGCCACCCCTGATTGGGGTGGGGGGGTGATCAGGGGCAGGGTCAACCATAGGGAGGGGCCGAAAGCAGTTGGCCAGCTGGCCCCGCCCCCTGGTCGAACTCCCAGTTGAGGGGACAATTTGCATATTAGCCTTCTATTATATAGGATTTTTATTAGATTTATTGGGGTGACATTGGCTAATAGGATCATATAAGTTTCAAGTATACATTTTCATTGTATTGTGTGCCCATCACCCAAAGTCACACCATCTTTTATCACCATATATTTGGTTCCCTTAACCCCTCACTACCTCTCATCCCCTTCCCTCTGGTAATCACTATACTGCTGCCTGTGTATATGAGTTTCAGTGTTATATCCTACATAGCTTTTCCTGACTGACTTATTTTACTTAGCATAATATTCTCAAGTTCCATCCATGTTGTTGCAAATGGCAGCATTTTATCTTTTTTCTTATGGTTGAGTAATATTCTATTGTATATATGTACCACAATCTTCTTTATCTAATCCTCTATCAAAAGGCACTTTGGTTGTCTCCATGTCTTGGCCACTGTGAATATGCTGCAGTGAACATAGGGGTGCATATATCTTTAAGAATAAATGTTTTTGAGTTTTTCAGGTAGACACCTGAGAGAGAGAGAGAGCAAGAGAGAGAGAGAGAGAGAGAGAGAGAGAGAGAGAGAGAGAGAGAGATTGCTGGGTCACATGGTAAGTCTATTCTTTAAAAAAAAGTCTTTATTGTTGAGATTATACAGATGTCCCTCTCCCCCTTCCCCCCCCCCCGCATCGCTCCCCTCCACCCAGTTCCTGCCCTGCCCCAGGCCTTCACCACTCTATTGTCTGTGTCCATAGGTAATACATACATATTTGATCTTTCTTTAATCTCTTCCCGCCCCCCCTTCCCTCTGAAAATCGTCAGTCTGTTCCATTTCCATGCCTCTGATTCTATTTTACTCACCAGTTTATTCTGTTCATTAGATTTCTTATTCATTTGATTTTTAGATTCAATTGTTGATAGATATGTATTTGCTGCCATTTTGTTCTTCATTTTTTTTATCTTTTTCTTTTTCTTCCTCTTCTTAAAGTATAACATTCAGCATCTAATCTAATAATAGACAAATATGCAAATTGACCGCACCTTCGCTACACCTAAGCCACGCCCACCAGCCAAGCCACGCCCACCAACCAATCAGGATGAGTATGCAAATTGCCCCAACAAAGATGGCGGCTAATTTGCATATCAAGACAGCGTCCAAAAAAGCCAACAGCTGCAGAAGGGAGTAAAGCTTCGAAGAAGCAAGCAAGGGGGCGGGGGGGGGGTGGAGGCGGAGGCGGGGGAAGGAGAAGGGCGGGGCGGAGGCGGGGCCGGGGGTGAAGGGAAATGCGGGCGGGCTGGAGGAGAAGGCGGGGCGGGAGACAAGGGCGGGGCGGAGGCGGGGCCGGGGGCGAAGGGAAACGCGGGCGGGCTGGAGGAGAAGGTGAGGCGGGTGACAAGGGCGGGGCGGAGGCGGGGCCGGGGGCGAAGGGAAACGCGGGCGGGCTGGAGGAGAAGGTGAGGCGGGTGACAAGGGCGGGGCGGAGGCGGGGCCGGGGGCGAAGCGAAACGCGGGCGGGCTGGAGGAGAAGGTGAGGCGGGTGACAAGGGCGGGGCGGAGGCGGGGCCGGGGGCGAAGGGAAACGCGGGCGGGCTGGAGGAGAAGGTGGGGCAGGTGATAAAGGTGGAGCTGAGGTGGGGCCGGGGGCGAAGGGAAACGTGGCGGGCTGGAGGAGAAGGTGAGGCGGGCAAACAAGGGAGGAACGGAGGCGGGGTAGAGTGCAGCAGGAAATCCCATTGCAGGAATTTTCCTGCAACGGGAAAGCTAGTTTCATATAATACTGGTTTGATGGTGATGAACTCCTTTAGCTTTTTCTTGTCTGTGAAACTCTTTATCTGACCTTGATTTCTAAATGATAGCTTTGCTGGGTAGAGTAATCTTGGTTGTAGGTCCTTACTATTCCTCACTTTGAATATTTCTTGCCACTCCCTTCTGGCCTGCATAGTTTCTGTTGAGAAATCAGCTGACAGTCGTATGGACACTCCCTTGTAGTTAAATAACTGCTTTTCTCTTGCTGCTTTTAAGATTCTCTCTTTGTCTTTTGCTCTTGGCATTTTAATTATGATGTGTCTTGATGTGGTCCTTTTTGGTTTCCTCTTATTTGGGGTTCTCTGTGCTTCCTGGACTTGTAAGTCTATTTCTTTCACCAGGTGGGGGAAGTTTTCGGTCATTATTTCTTCAAATAGATTTTCAGTATCTTGCTCTCTCTCTTCTTCTGGCACCCCCATAATTTGGATGTTGGTATGCTTGAAGTTGTCCCAGAGGCTCCTTACACTATCTTCATATTTTTGGATTCCTTTTCCTTTTTGCTCTTCAGGTTGGGTGTGTTTTGCTTCCTCATATTTCAAATTGTTGATTTGATTCTCGAGATCCTCTAGTCTACTGTTGAATCCTTGTATATTATTCTTTATTTTAGTCAGTGTATGCTTAATTTCTGACTGGTCCTTTCCCATTTATTTGGAATTCTCACTAAGATCCTTGAAAGTCTCACTAAGTCCCTGGGAGATTTCTAGAAGATTCTTGAGTAACCTTATAACCATGGTTTTCAAGTCTATATCCAGTAGTTTGCTTTCTTCCATTTCTTTCATTTGTGACTTTTTTGTCTCCACATTTTGGCTGCTTCCTGTGTTTGTTTCTATGCATTGGGTAGAGCTGCTAAGTCTCCTTGAATTGATAGTGACCTTGTGTAGTAGGGCCCACAGCTCAGCCTCCCCAATCACCTGAGGTGAACACTTTAGGTGTACTCCTTTGTGGGCTGTGTTCACAGTCTTGTAGTTGAGCCTTGATTGCTGTTGATGTCACTGGGAGGAATTGACATCCAGGCCAATTGGCTGTGGGGACCAGCTATGACTACAGTGGGAGAGCTGCTGTGCAGGAGACACCCTTATGGAGCAGGACTTGCTTCAATGGGGCTTTGGTGCTCAATGAATCTGACCCTTAAGTGTGTCGCTTTTGGATGTGTAGGGTTATAATCTGGTATTGTCTGACACTGACCACTGGGTATACTGGCTCTTGGGTTTCTAGGGAGGTGTAAAGTCAGCCACACTGCCTGGAGCTACAGAGAGATCTGCAAATTCCTCCTCTTTGTATCAGGTTTGGCAGTGTCGGGATGAGGCCCCAGCTGTGAAGCAAGGCAGGCTGGTGCCTGGTCTTGGGCCTTTTATTGGTAGGTTTGGGGCTTCCTGACCCAGCTGCAGCTTATTTGACAGGTTTTAGCCCAAGGACAGGCCATTCATATGAAAAACCTGCTGCATTCAGCTGGTTGGGGTTATAAATTGGATGGGGCGGGGTCTCAAGGAATCACCAGGGTGGAGTAAACAGAAATGGCTGCCCATCAGCCCTGCAACCAGGGAGGTCAAAGCATAGGAACAATAACCGTTGTGAGCACCTTCGTCTGGAAGAAAGCCACCCCTGAGTTCCTGCCCGGATACCAGGTAGAGTTTCTCCTTGTATGGGTCTAGGTCCTCCAGAGCCTCGCCCTGGTGCTGGATCTCAGAGGAAGTGAGAGCTTATAAGTTCAGTTTGTGTGCTGGCCTTTTAAGAGAAGCAGTTGTGTATCTAGCAGCCTCTGTGTCACTTGAGCCCCAATCCTCACTTGTTTTTATAGCCTGTAGTTCTTACTGCCTATAGGGACTTCTTTTCCCAGCTCTGGGACCCTGGGCTGGGGGTCTGGTGTGGGGCTGGGACCCCTTCCTCCTCCAGCGGGCTCCGCAGAGACTATCTCCCTCCTGATTAAAAAGCAGCACATGCGAGTGCCTGACCAGCCCGTTCCTTGCCTCCACACCTCCTACCAGTCTCAGTCTCAGTGTGCTTACTTCTTTACTTCTCTAATTGTAGGACTTCCATTCAGCTGGCTTTCTGGTAGTTCTGGATGATGATTGTTCTGTATTTCAGTTGTAATTTTGATGTGATTGTGGGAGGCAGCGTGTATAGGCGTTTGTCTATGCCACCATCTTGGTTCTCCTCCTATTCTTAATTTTTTGAGGAATTGCCATGCCAGGCTGTTTTCCATAGTGGCTGTACCAGTCTACATTCCCACCAGCAGTCAATAAGGGTTTGCTTTTCTCCACAACCTCTCCAACCCTTGTTATTACTTGTCTTGTTGATAATAGCCATTTTAACAGGTGTGAAGTGATATCTCATTGTAGTTTTTATTTGTATTTTCCTAATAGCTAATGAAGTTGAATGTCTTTTCATTTATCTGTTGCTCATTTGTATGTCTTCTTAGGAGAGGTGTCTGTTCAGGTCCTCTGCCCATATTTTTTGTTTTGTTAATCCTCACCTGAGGATATTTTTTCCATTGATTTTTTTTTAGAGAGAATGGAAGGGAAGGTGAGAGACATAGAGAGGGAAACATTGATGTGAAAGAGACACATCAATTGGTCTCCCGCACATGCCCCGACTAGGGCCAGGGACTGAGCCTGTAACTGAGATATGTACCCCTTGACCAGAATCTAACCTGAGACCCTTCAGTCCATAGGCCAACACTCCAACCACTGAGCCAAACCAGTTAGGGCTGCCCATTTTTAAATTGGATTGTCTCTGCTTGGTGTTGAGTTACATGAGTTCTTTATACTGTATTTTGGTTATTAACCCCTTGTCAGAGCTATTGTTTGCAAATATCTCCTCCCATTCAGTTGGCTGCCCTTTTATTTTGTTGTTGGTTTCTTTTGCTATGTAGAAGCTTTTATGTTTTATATGGTCTCATTTATTTATTTCTGCCTTTCCTTCCCTTTCCATTGGGGTCAAGTTCATAAAATGTTCTCCACGACCAAGGTCCATAAATTTAATACCTATGTTTTCTTCTATGTTATTATTTTAGATCTTATATAAGGTCTTTGATCCATTTTGAATTAAATTTTCTACATAAGGACAAACTGTAATCTAGTTTGAGTATGACAAACAGCTAGGGTGTGATATACTAGTAGTAAGTGCCTGCCTCCATTCTTTGACTTCTTTTTTATGGATATGGCACATGGGAAAACCCTCAGAAGGGCATTTGAGACTAGATCTTCCTCATACTGTATTCTCAAAAGGGTTGGGTGAAAAGGGGCTAGAGAAATGTGGGTTTCAAGATAGAAAATAAGCCAGAAAACACTAGGGATTGTTTCTCTACACAGTTAATTGGCCCTGGGAGATAATACTCTCATGTTATCTTTAAAGCCACACTCTTCAAAATATCTGATTCCCCTGATCCCTGCAAACCAACCCCAAACAAAGTCCTTTGGGAATGCTTATCTCATTGCACACAGCACAGCCTAATTGGCATTTTGAGAAATGGTTTCCAGCAGAGAATCAGGATGTCCTCTGGGTTGGAATCCCTGATGACATATATGTAATGTCCTTAATTTGCCTCAGCTGACATCTTAGGTTCTCAGGGGTAGGCTTACAAATGCTTTATTTCTCACAGGTGATGCTCCTCTTCCTTCATGATTGCTCATGTCAGGCCAATGTGTCCTCATTATAATCCCTATCATTGCTGCTGAGGAAACATTTAGGAAGGGGGTTATTGTAAGAACACCAGTGCTAGAGCCAAATTCATATTTTACTAAGTAGGGGAGGAGCTAAGAAGACAGTGCCTTGAGTGATCCAAAATAGCAGAAATCCCAAACAGATGTTCTTTCAACTCTGAACTCATTGATGATTAAGCTGGTAGTAAATTTAACCTTTTAATCAGGTAGCGTTAATAGAAATTCTTCTTCTCTTTAAAAAATTCTTTTAAATTGATTTCAGAGAGGAAAGGAAATACATTAATGATGAGAGGGAATCGGCGTTGGCTGCCTCTTACATGCCTCTACTGGGGATCGAGCCTGCAACCCGGCATGTGCCCTGACCAGAAATTGAACTGTGACCTCCTGGTTCATAGGTCAATGCTTAACCACTGAGCCACACCGGCTAGGCAATTAATGGAATTTCTTATTGCCTAAGCTCTCATTGCTATTTTGGGATGGAGAGGCAGCTCAAATACTGTATATGTTTAGAGACAGAGAAAGTATATGCATGATTCAAAGAACCAAATAATACAGGTTAAAGAAATTCAGTTACTTAATCTGTTCTGATATGTGCTGATGGAGTTCAAAATCTGAGCACAGATTGCAAGAACATTACAGAATTACATGTACTGTGTATTTGTACTCCTAGTGATTCTCTGTCACTAGGATAATTAGTGCAAACGATGACGACTGTGTAAGGACAGTATCTTCTATGCCATTCCACCAGTAAATGGCGATTTCCAGGGTCTTCTCTGAAAGAGTGATGAGCACTTCCTCATCAGTAGCCAACGTGTGAGTCAGTGTGGGCCTATCCTGCCCTTTCCATTTCACTTACATACTTGATCTGCCTATAAGTCTCTGGGAGAAAATTTCAGGTGAGGTCATGTTGGGGGTTGAGGTATCCAGGAACTAGATTAGAAACTAGGGCAGTGATGGCGAACCTATGACACGCGTGTCAGCACTGACACGCGTAGCCATTTCTGATGACATGCGGCCGCATGCCGAGGATGAAACATTTGCTGCTCCTGAGGATGAAACATTTGCGACTAGAGTCTTGGAGTTAGTTTTTTCCTCAAAGTGACACACTACCCGAGTTATGCTCAGTTTTTGGCGAAGTTTGACACACCAAGCTCCGAAGGCTGCCCATCACTGGACTAGGGCATCCTTTGGCATCATCAGTTTATTTCCCCATCCCTTAAGCCAGAGGGTGA
The DNA here is from genome assembly GCF_027574615.1 of Eptesicus fuscus. Lineage (NCBI taxonomy): Eukaryota > Metazoa > Chordata > Mammalia > Chiroptera > Vespertilionidae > Eptesicus > Eptesicus fuscus. The sequence goes on from NC_072476.1 coordinate 33,915,793, forward strand.
TATTTGGTCAGTCCATGAGGAAAGCTTTCTGAGAAGACAGAGGAAAAAAGTCACTTGAGAGCCACAAAATAGAATGGGAAATTATTAGAACAGTTGTTTAAGGGAGGAAGAGAGACATGCATCAGACGATGAAGAAATTTACCCTATGGAGCTTTACAGAGAAAGATGGAAACGAATAAAGAAAGAGATAGGTAAGTATATGGATACCTAATTAAGTGGGTTGTAGGGAAAGTTGGGCTGTTAGTCCACAAGAAACTGAGTTGGAAATAACAGTGTGAAGTGAAAGCCAAAAACATGAAATACTAGTCTGCATTAATGGGGAGACAGGTAGTAAATGTGAATTTTTTCTTTAAAAATTATTTTTATTAATTTCAGAGAGGAAGGAAGAGGGAGAGAGAGAAACATCAATGATGAGAGAGGATCGATTGGCTGCCTCCTGCACACCCCATACTGTGGATTGAGCCTGAAACCAGGGCATGTGCCCTAACAGGGAATCCAACTGTGACTTTCTCAATGATGCTCAACCACTAAGCAACACTGGCTGGGCTGTGAATTCTTTATTAATGGTCAAATTATATTTTGAAGGATACATTTAGTACTGAATTCTTTACTTCAAAAAGTGAGTAGGCAATCTGAAATGCATAAAGATCTATAATGATGATTAGGAGGAAAAACACAAAGAGGGATAGGGTAGGTATTTTGGGAATTGATTTAGATTATTATTTTTTTTTATGTTGGGCTTCACCATGGAAATTAAGCTCTCATTCTGATCTATTCATGTGAGAATTAAGAGCTGATTAGAAAATGTGAGTAAAAATTTGAGGCACTCATCTAATCCCAGTTTTACCAGCCTGGCCTATATTTTGAAGGCTTACAGGTCTACCTAGAACATAAGTATTTGTGGCTTTGTTATGTGTAAAATTGGCACTCATATGCATCTCTTTAAACCATACTTAATCTTGAAACAATGACAATACCAAGTTATCCTTCTACCTAACATGAGACAACTATCCCATATACCGCCAACAACATGTTAACTTTTTCCCCAAAAGAGGAATAAGACACACCAACCCTTTTCCTGTAAGAGGAGATAAATTCTTTTTTTGTCTTTTGGTGAAATCCATTCTACTGTCTATTTCATACTCCCCCTTTATATCCTGAGACTAAATGCTGGGTTATGACATTAACTACATTTTAAAAATTAAATTTATTGGGGTGGCATTGGTTAATAAGGTTATGTAGGCGTCAAATGTACATCTCTGTAATACATGATCTGAATATTGCATTGGGTGCCCACCACCCAAAGTTAAATCATCTTCTGTCACCCTTTACCCTTTACTATCCCCCACCCCCTCCCTCTGGTAACCACCATACTGTTGTTTGTGTCTATAAGTTTTGTTCGTTGGTTTTTCTTATTTGTTCATTTGTTGCTTTCAGTTTTACATCCCACATATGAGTGAAATCATATAGTTCTTAACTTTTTCTGTCTGATTTATTTTGCTTCGCATGATATTCTCAAGGTCCACCATGTTGTCACAAATGGCAATATTTCATCTTTTCTATAGCTGAGTAGCATGCTATTGTGTGTATGTGTGTATATACCACATATTCAAGACACTTCGGTTGTTTCTGTGTCTTGGCCACCGTGAATAATGCTGCAATGAACATAGGGGTGCATAGATCTTTGCGAATATATGTTTTCAATTTTTTTTCAGGTAGATAACCAGAAGAGGGTTTGCTGGGTCACATGGTAACTCTATTATTAATTTGTTTTTTTAGGAACTTCCATATTGTTATCCATAGTGGCTGTACCAGTTTACATTCCCACAGCAGTAAATGAGTGTTCCTTTTTCTCCACAACCTCTCCAACACTTGTTATTCCTTGTTTTACACAAAATAGTCATCCTAACAGGTGTGAGGTGGATCTCATTGTAGCTTTTATTTGCATTTCCGTAATAGCTAGTGAAGTTGAGCATCTTTTCATCTATTTCTTGGCTATTTGTATGCCTTTTTAAAAAATATATATATTTTATTGATTTTTTACAGAGAGGAAGAGAGAGGGATAGAGAGTTAGAAACATTGATCAGCTGCCCCTTGCACACCCCCTACCGGGGATGTGCCCGCAACCAAGGTACACGCCCTTGACCGGAATCGAACCTGGGACCCTTGAGTCCGCAGGCCGACGCTCTATCCACTGAGCCAAACCGGTTTTGGCTTGTATGCCTTTTTGAAATAAGTATCTGTTCAGGTCCTTTGCCCATTTTTTAACTGGATTGTCTCTTTATTTGGTGTTGAATTGTATGAGTTCTTTATGCTACATTTTGTGCATTAATCCCTCATCAGAGCTGTTGTTTGCAAATATCTTCTCCCATTAACCTTGGATGGGTGGCTCAATTAGTTGGAACATTTCCCTGTGCACCAAAAGGTTGCAGGTTTTATTCCCAGCCACAGCACATACCTAGATTGTAGGTTTCATCTCCAGTTGGGGTGCGGCAGCCAATCAATATCTCTCTTTCTTCCCCCACCCTCATTCCTCTCTAAAATCAATAAAAGCAAGAGAACTCATGGACATGGACAACATTATGGTGATTGTGGACATGGAGAACAGTATTGGGGGGAAGGAGGGTAGAGGTGGAAGAGGGCATAGAGAGGATAAATGGTTGATGGAAAAAATAAAATAAATTAAAAAAATCACAAAACATTTCCTCTAGTGAGGAATATATATATATATATATTCTTTTCCCATTCAGTTGGTTGTCTTTTTGTTTTGTTAGCAGTTTCGTTTGTTGTGCAGAAGCCTTTTAGTTTGATTTAGACCCATTCATACACTTTGCCTTATTTTCATTTTCTTTGTGGTTAAATTCGTAATATTCTCCAAGACCAAGATCTGTAAGTATAGTACCTATGTTTTCTTCTATGTAATTTATTGTTGCAGGTCTTATGTTTAGGTCTTTGATCCATTTTGAATTAATTTTTTGTATATGGGAACAAACGGTAGTCTAGTTTCATTCTTTTGTGTGTGGCTTTCCAGGTTTCCCAGCATCATTTGTTGAAGAGGCCTTCTTTTCTTCATTGTATGTTTTTGGCTCCATTGTTGAAAATTATTTGCCCATGTACATGTGGGTTTATTTATGAACTCTCAATTCTGTTCCACTGCTCTGTGTGTCTGTTTCACTACCAATACCAAGCTATTTTTTTTTTGGTAATTTCTTAATTAAATTTATTTTTAATTGAATGTATTGGGGTGGCATTGGTTAATTACAATATATAGGTTTCAGGTAAACAATTCTACAATATATCATCTGTATACTGTGTTGTGTGCTTACCACCCCAAGTCAAATCTTCCATCACAATTTATCTCCCCCTTCTCCCAATGCCATTACCCTCTTCTACCTTCTCCCACCATCCTTTCTCTCTGGCAATCACCATACTGTTGTCTGTGTCCATAAGTCTTTCTTTTCTCCATTTGTGTAACCTCTTCTCCCTTCTCACCCAGCCCCAACCCCGTTATCTGTATCCATGAGATTATCGTTGCGTTGTAGTATAGTTTGAAGCCAGAGAGTGTGTTATCTCTTGCTTCATTCTTTTTGCTCAGATTGCTTTGACTATTCAGGATCTTTTGTAGTTCCATACAAATCTGATGATTTTTTTGTTCTATTTCTTTAAAAATGTTATTGGGATTTTGATGGGGACTGCATTAAATCTGTATATTGCTTTGGGTAATATGGATATTTTTAACTATATGATTCCTCCAACCCATGAACACAGAATATCTTTCCATTTCATTGTGTCTTTTTCAATCTCTCTTAATAATGCTTTGTAGTATATGAGGTACTTTACATCCTTTGTTAAGTTTATTCCTAAGTATTTTATTATTTTGTTGTAATTTCAAAAGGAATTGTTTTTTCATTTCTTTTCCTGAAATTTTATTCTTAGTATACAGGAATGCAGTGGATTTTTATACATTGATTTTGTATCTTGCAACTTTATTGTATTTATTGTTTCTAATAGTTTTTTGTTTTTTTTTTTTTGGTGGAGTCTTTAGGGTTTTCTACATACAGAATCATCATGTCAACTGCCAAAAGTGACATTCTTACTTCTTCCTTCCCAATTTGGATGACTTTTATATCTTTCTCTTGCATGATTGCTCTAGCTAGGACTTCAAGAACTATGTTGAATAAGAGTGGAGTGGTAAGAGTGGACATCCTTGTCTTGTTCCTGATCTTAGAAAAAAGCTTTCAGTTCTTCACCATTGAGTATGATATTGGCTGAGGGTTTATCTTATACTAGAGGCCCGCTGCACGAATTCATGCATGGGTGGGGTCTCTCGGACTGTAATCCGCAGTCTAACACTGCCTGCAGCTCCTACCTGCCACTTCTGCTCATCCTGGCCCCACTGTGCCTGCCTTGGGCTCTCACCCAATCAGTCCTGCCTAATCAGTCCCGATCAGGAGAGGCTTGTGCTGCCACAGCAGCACTCTCCAACCATGAGCCCTGTTGAAACTGGCTCTCCAACATCCCCCAAGAGGGTGCAGGCCAGGCTGAGGGACCCCATTGGTGCACAATCGGGCTGGGGAGGGATGGCGGGAGGGCTCCAGGGCGTGTCCAGCCCATCTTGCTCAGTCCTGATTGCCTGGACCCAAGCAGCAAGCTAACCTACTGGTTGGAGCATCTGCCCCCTGTGCACGTCATAGCGACTGGTTGACCAGTTGACTGCCCCCTGGTGGTCAGTGCACATCATAGCGAGTGGTTGAGAACCTTAGCATATCATTAGCATATTATGCTTTGATTGGTTGTTCAGTTGTTCTGCTGTTTGTCTATTTGCATATTACCCTTTTATTATATAGGATAGCCTTTATTATGTTGAGGTAATTTCCTTCTATTCCCACATTATTTAGTATTTTAATCATAAGTGGGTGTTTCTGCATCTAGTAATAAGATCACATGATTTTTATCCTTTGTTTTATCAATGTGGTATATTACATTGACTGATTTGTATATTTGAACCATCCTTCTGCCCCTGGAATAAACTCCACTTGATTGTGATGTATTATTTTAAATGTATCATTGTATTCGATTTGCTAGTATTTTGTTTAGGATAGTTGTTTCTGTATTCATCCCCTCTGCAGTGAGCTCCACTCTGTGAGAGCCAAGCTGCATCTCTGGCATCCTCTCAGCTCTTCTTCCTTCCCAAATCCCCAGTTTGCTCCCATTTGCCTACCTTCAGATGTTTCAATGCTCAGGTCTCTCAGATGTATTTGTGCATTGAGCAGGGAATCCTTTGTTGAAGTGTAGCTCTTAAAATTGTTGAAACTTCAATGGGAGAGACCAGGAGCACCTATCTCCAGTTATTCCTCTGAAGTCACTCCAAAGTTGGTTATTTTCAATAGAAGCAATTAAGCTTTTACAATATTGAAGTTTCTCTCCCTTTAGTAACTCTGATAGAAAGAAGTAGGAGCCAAATGAATGGGGCATAATTATCTTAAAAGGTGAAATTTTATGAGCTCCAAAGGGGGATTTAAAAGGACCAACAGCAATGCTTACGGCCAAGGTATTTGGAGGACTCTACAAATTTTGCCAACTTAACCTTAATAATGCCATTAGTACATTTGACTAAACCTGAGGATGGTAAGCACAATGAAAATGTTGTAAGATTAGGCAAATAGCAGAGACTTGTTGAAATACCTGACTCGTCAAATGTGTGCCCTGGCTGACATGGTTCAGTGGTTAGAGAGTCAGCCTGTGCACCAAAGAGTCAGGGGTTCGATTCGCAGTCAAGGGCATGTACCTGTGTTGCACATTTGATCCCTGTGCAGGAGGCAACCAATTGATGTTTCTCTCTTGCTCTCTCTTTCCCCCTTCCACTCTCTCTAAAAATCAACGGAACAAATATTCTTTGGTGAAGATTGACAAAAAAAAAAAAATCTTATATGCAAAAAATGTGATCCTCAATCACTATAGAGTTTGAGAGGAGATCCCCAGGCAGAGATAATCTTTTCTAATAGAACTTTAGCCACAGAAGAGGCAATAGCTTGTCTACAAGGGAAAGCTTAAGTTCATTGAGAAAACATACAGACTATGACTAAAACATACTTATATCCATAAAATGGGGGGAGCTGTATGAAATCTATTACAGAGGTGATACTGAGTTCTTCTCACTGTGTCATATCAGGTGATGCATGATCAATTCATCTCATTCTTGATGATGCTCACTCTGATCACTTGATTAAGGGAATGTCTACCAGTGTGTTCCACTGTGAAACTACACTTTCCACTTTGTAATTAATGGGTATTTTGAGCTGTGATATTTGAAACTATCCTCATCCAGTTGCAATTTATCCATTTATTTATGCCTGTATGTACTCATCTTTCCTACTTTATTTATTCTTACCATCAATATTTATGATTGTGCTCAAATTGTCCCTGGCTTGGTCATTGAAAGTCCATCAGTCTGGCATCTATGTCCTTTTGGCATGTCCCCCTCAGTGTCTAGCATTTTCTTGCTTTATAGCTCAACAAGATATTCCAGGATCATCTTGGACTTTCTCAAACCTGGCCCCAAGTCAGCCATTTCTCTAAGGAGCCTGGGTCCCTTGAGGTGGAAAATGGTATTTATAAGCCAAGATCAGGGCACAAGGTGTGTTCATTGCTATAAAGTTTTTAAACTCTGCCCATGGAGAGAAGTAGAGAATGTGTGTTTTCTATACATAACATACACATAAATTATCTATCTATCTATCAATCATCTATCTATCTCTTTGTATCTATTTATCTTCATAGCTATTTATCTATTATCTATCCTATATAATAAAAGCTTAATATGCTAAGTGTCCATTCAACCAATTAAAGCATAATCCTATCTAATAAAAGAGTAATATGCAAATTGACCACACACAAGATGGCTGCCCCCATGTGGTCAAAGATGGCTGCACCCATGTGGACACAAGATGGCTGCCATAAGATGGCCAGCAGGGGAGGGCAATTGTGGGTGATCAGGCCTGCAGGGGAGAGCAGTTGGGGGTCCCAGGCCTGCAGGGGAGGGCAGTTGCGGGGGATCAGGCCTGTAGGGGAGGGCAGTTGGGGGCGATCAGGCCAGTAGGGGAGGGCAGTTGGGAGGGACCAGGCCTGCAAGGGAAGGCAGTTGGGGGCAATCAGGCCTGCAAGGGAGGGCAGTTAGGGGTGACCAGGCTGGCAGAGGAGGGAAGTTAGGGGCAATCGGGCCAGCAGCAGAGCAGTTAGGCGTCGATCAGGCTGACAAGGGAGTGGTTAGGGGGTGATCAGGCAGGCAGGCAAGTGAGCGATTGGGAGTTAGCAGTCCTGGATTGTGAGAGGGATTGTGAGAGGGATGTTCACCCAAGATCAGGCCTAAACGGGCAGTCAGACATCCGTCAAGGATTCCCAGATTGGAGAGGGTGCAGGCTAGGCTGAGGGACACTCCCCCGCCCTGTGCACCAATTTTGTGCACCGGGCCTCTAGTATGCTAATGATATGCTAAGGCCACTCAACCACTTGCTATGACGTGCACTGATCACCAGGGGGCAGACGCTCTGACCGGTAGGTTAGCTTGCTACTTGGGTCCGGCCGATCGGGACTGAGCGAGACAGGCGGACATGCCCTGGAGCCTTCCCACGGTCCCTCCCCAACTGGCCAACCCTCTGCGTCCCTCCCTGGCCCTGATTGTGCACCAGTGGGGTCCCTCGGCCTAGCCTGCACCCTCTTGCAATCTGGAACCCCCTCAAGGGACGTCAGAGAGCTGGTTTTGGCCCGATTCCACAGGCCAGGCCAAGGGACCCCACTGGTGCATGAATTCGTGCACTGGGCCTCTAATCTATATAGAAAAGCACACCCTGAGTCCACAGGGTTAATTCTGTTTTTCTCTCCTTCTGAATCAGTGACTCTCTTCTCTGACAGTGAGAAATGTGGATTTCATTATCTTTAATATGTTTATTTGTTTGATCATTCCGCCTTGATATAATGAATATTTGCTGCATCCCTTTGCACTAAAGGATACTCTTTTCATCCTACTCAGATTCTCCACACCCTGTTTAGGTTCTGGATGCTTTCACCAGGGTACCTCTCTGCATGGACACATTTCCCACTTTGTTTGGGTTCCCACACCCATACCAAGATTCCCTACATGTGAATACCCTTCCACCCTACTCAGCCTCCTTGTTAGAGCCACTGAGACTCCCTTCTCTGCCCCTGCCCCTGCCCCTGCAATGTGTGTCTGCCCACAATGCTGTGCTGAACCTTTTGGCTTTAGGACCCATTATCCAGAAAGGAAAAAAAGGAAAGGGAAGGGGGCGGGGCGGGGGGGATGGCAGGAAAGGGAAAAGAAGGAAGTAAAGTGAGGGGAAGTAAGTGGCAGGAGAGAGATAGAGAAGGAAAAGGAAGAACCCTGTGCACTTCTGAAACTGACGAACGCTTGTAGCCTTTCTACCCAATCAATTGACCAATCAACTATCTTTTATTCCATGTTCATTGTGTTAAGAGGGTTGGGACTTGAGGATGACATACAAAGAATATAAGACAACATGTATCCTGTTTTCCAGAGTTATCAAGGCAGATGAGATGAAACATTAAATCAAAACTAATAATAAAATAATAAGTGCCTCAGCTGAGCCTTATAAAAAATATGTGCTCCAAAAAAGGTGGAATTACATTATGAATGTACTTTCTAAATAATGGGGAAATCACAGTGGATTTATTCTCACCTATCTTAATATATCAAATTGGAATTCTGAAAAGGTCCCACTCAACCAGTGATTGTGATGGTTAAAAACATTTAGTCACTGGCTGTGCATGAAAGCATCAGATAATATTATTATGAAGAAATGTTTATTGAGTTGCTCAATATAATATACAATATAGGATATTCAAAATAAAACATGATATAAATGTCACTATTGCCATATCCACAATGATTCTTGTTTCCATTAAAGTTTATTGATAAAATTATAAATTTGTATTCATGATTAGTACTAAATAAGTAGATGGTATTAAGTGGGAGTAGATGGAGATAGTATTATAAGAACTCAATAAGCTGGGTCTGCTTATTTAGTCACCTCTCTTATATTACACAATATGTAATACTCTGTATAGACACTGAGAAGATAAGTGAATGTACAGACTCCCTAGTCATCCATCAAGTGCAGTAGGGTAAGCCCATCTTCATTTCTGTTTTTTTATTCACAAATTACACTGAGATCTCCGGCGTAGGGGGATACAACTTCTTTGAAGAACAAAGTGTAAGTGCTTAGGGAAAGTCAGGCTCCACTTACAGTTCCATCTCTCAACTCAGCCTTTAAAACAATGGGTTTTTTTGGTTGAATAATTCCTTGAAAATCTAGTTCCACAGGAATCTGCAAATGTTAAACAGCAGATGAGGACCAGTTAATGAAGCACTGTCAGCACCAAAAGCAAAGCAGATAAGATACATTGAGGACAATAATGCTTTATAATATATAGAAATTACTCTTAGCATAATATATCTTTGTTTCTTTATACTTATTCAGTAAGCTATCTCGAGACTGGTCAGTGAAAGCATTCATCAATACATTCATTCAAGAAAATATCAATTACAGCATCTATTCTGTACCAGGAACAGAGACAAAATCATATTAGTTTGTGCTTATTTTTTGGTTTGAATTTTAAGCAAATGTATAATTTTTTTGAAATTTAAACCAGATTCTTAGGCATTATGAAAAACTATTTAGAAAAGCCATACAGAATTCATTTTGTGCATATTGGAACTTACAAGGTAACCTGAGTACATATTATACATTTTAATTATTTGAATTATCCATCACTTCTAAAGAGTCCAGTCACTTCTCCCAGTGGAAGCCTTCTAGTTTCATGATGGGAAAAGGTATTTGTCAAGCGTTGTGCCTATTTTCTAACATCTCCTGGTTCCCAGTGTAAATAGTGAACTTCTGAATGGCGTTTTGACCTAAATAGTGTTTTGACTAATTTTTTTTAGCTCTATTCCCACCCAGTCACTCCCTCAGTGTTGGGGAGCCACCAACACAGTACCCTTTAGATCTCAGTTCACTGAAGAGCAAGAAAATTGTCATGGAGGGTGAAAAGCACAAGCCAGAGATGACTGGGAGCTTTCAGGGAGTGTCTACACCACCCCAGGTGTGCCAGAGGCCCACTCCTCTCAGGGCTAAAACCTCCTTTGTATGTACTTACAGGACTGCTACACAGCTGCCTAAAGCCACAAATAAGATGGAAACCATCTCTATCCTCCTCCTCTTCTCTGAGAAAGCCTGCTTAAGGAAAGGATCTGCATAATAAATATACAAGTCCTAGAAATAAGCCTTATTATAGGGCCTTGCTTGCTATGACTCAATGACAACTATTATGTTCTTCAGAGAGATTCCAGATCTTCTATTAGTGTAAAACCTTCCTATTTTATAATTTCAAATAGCATGTATATATTTCCCCTGTACACAGACCAACACACATAGAAAATGTACATTACAAATGCTATTTGTTAAAATTTTCTAATTAAATCATTTAAAATGTGGATTCATGATCTCCAAATCAACTGCAAAATACTTTTTAAGCATTTCCTGAATGACCGCAAGGCACCATTAGGAATTTATGAAAGGAATAAAATGAGGTGCTGGACTTTAGGATATTCTTAGATACAAAGAAAACATAGAGTACCAAACTGGATGGTTTAATTATAAAGTTTTCGGTTAGGTAGGATAGTGATGATACCAGCCTGTAGTAGCAATAACATGGCAGAGGAAAAATGGGCTCTGGACTAGATGGGAAGCCTCCTGGAAGGGCTTTGGGAGTGAACTAGGGCATGAAAGATGAGAGCAGAATGGGGAAGAACGTGAGAAAAACATCATAGAGTTCATATTAGGATGTAAAGAACCCAACTTGATTGCAGCCTGGCTCCCAGAAGTAGGTTTCAAGTAGCCAAGATGGCCATGGACTGTAGGAGTTCTTACGTCAGGCAGAAAATGCTTTAATCAACGCTGGCTGCACATGAGAACCAAAGGGGGTGCTTTTAAAGCCACACAGGATGGATTGTTTTAGAATCTGAGATGACCTAGGCATAGGATTTTTTAAAGATCCCTGCTGATTTCATTGTATAGCCAGGGGTTGAGAACGCTCTCACAAGAGCTTCTGTAAGTTCTGGTGGAAAAGACCAGTGTTCAAAAGTCATGACCCAGTTATCATTGTACTTCAGGACTGTGCACAGCACTTTCCCTTCCTTCCAGTGGACTTGAAACCAAATTTAAACTTTTCTCAAAGGACTCTACATCATCATGTCACACTAACTACATTGACTCTAGATGGCCTTTATAGTTGAATAGTTATAAAAACACAGGCTTAGCACTCTAGGCTACCAGGACCTTAAAGGTTATATGTGACTCCAGACAGATTCTCTGACCAACCGAACAAAGTATTAAACAATGAATGAGCACACTCATGCATCTGTACCTCAGTTTAAGAAAAACTCTCAATCAAGCATTATTCACGCAGAGCGGTAACGTGTTAAGTATCTGACCTGTGTTTCTTTGCAAGGTTTGAAGGAGAAGTTCTGCAGAACTCTGACGATAGCAATTTTCATGTTCATGATAGCGAACCTCATTCCAATGCAGTTTCGGGGTCCACTTCCAAAGGGTGTGTATATGTAAGGATTTATGCTGTCTTTGTTCTCCTTACTAAACCTGGTTATATGACAGTAGATGCAAATAATTAATGAAACATAAACACCACAAGAGCTACATGTTTGGGGTTCTTAGGCTCCTCTACAAGTAGTATACAGAATACTCCCTGGGCTAGTCAGTGACATCCTGCTATAGTTATTTTGCTGTAAGAATGGTAAGCTACAGATCCTTTCCATTCCCCATACCCTATATGAGCTAACAGTATCATTGAAGAGATGATATGAATGCTGTTTAAAAGAACATTTATCTTTAAACACTAAATTACATTCGGGATATTGAGATGCTCACACTCTGAAAGGCAAGTAGGAAATGAGACTAATTGAAGAAAAAGTAGGTCCCTGCCTCCATTAAACTCATGTTAGTCACATGCTCATGGAGGAAGGCAATAGGAATCATATCTCTCATTGGTTGAATTGTTATTTTTTTCCTTCCCTTTCCTTCCCCCCGCCCCTTTTCCTCTCTTCCCTTCCTCTCACCTCTTCTGTCCCTCTCCCATTGAATAGCTTAAGTCAGATGCCTTATATGGGCATATGATGCTCCTGTACTCTAGTATAATCTGTGATTTCCTTGTCTGTGTGTTCCACTAGACTATAAATTCCTTGAAGGTTAGACTTATGTTTTATTCAAATTTGATTCCTCAATGTTTGATTATATTAAGGGAAAATGTGGATTTTGGAAAATGATCATGGCATTGTGGTTATGTATTTTTAAAAGGTTCTTGAACATTGGAATATTTAGAGATGGTATGCCTTAAAATAATATGGGAATTAGGAGGGTGGTAGTAATGGTGTGTGAATGGGGCAACAGACATAGTTTGATGGCTATAAACATGTGATAGGCACACATAGATGAATTAAAAGTAGACTCGTATCTATAGAAAATGATTTTGTATATTTGTGTAAATGTCAAATTCTCCATAATAGGCATTTTTTTAACATTTGGATTTCTCACTGCCTTGCCCACTTCCTGACATGGTAAGCAGTTACTCTCTGTGGATGACTTAATGATCAAAAGGGCAGTACAGTCAGTGGTCTCTGGTTTCATGTTTATGAAGCTACAGGGTATGGTGCCGGGGGGAGGGAAAACAGTTGAGCTTGGAGGAAACACAGAGGCCCCTTGGTCCAGAAAACAGAGGATTTGGTCACGTCTAACTTCTTCTTTCACCAAATACTATGTGTAGACAAAAAGCTAGAACTAAGAACACCATGGCAAATGAGAGAAGGTCCCTGCCATTAGGGATCTTACAGTAAGGCTAATGAAAGCCTAGATCCCAGCTAGTGCCCTCAATAGTTAATTCCAATTTTTCTCATCAATACAATAAATGGGAAACATCAGCTCTTTCTAGAATTCAAGCTATGCCCAAAGCTAGGCCTTGGCTCTGAATTTCCAGAAGAACATGCTAAAGACCATCTTAGGGGAGTGTCTCAGGCGTCTGGAGAGCAGGTGACTTTTCTTTGGAAGTTGCCAAATACTGAGAGTTGGAGGAAGCTGACACAGGACTGTAGCCAAAGACAGACCAGTAACTTGTGTTCACCTCTGTCCTCAAGGGGCTGCTTAAATCATCAGGGATGAGGACCTCTCAGGTTCTCATAATGCACTCTCCCAATAATGATAAAGGTGTGGCCACCAATGTGGAAAAAAAAACACAGAATGTGGGAACGTTGGTGGTAAATTCAGAGAGTTAATGAGAAAAACAGAAAAATTTAAAGAAGTAAAAAAGCCTGCATTCCTAAAGTCAGATAATGATTAAGTAATGCATGGCATAAGCATATAGTCACATATGCATAAATATTTATATGTATGCATACCTATATATGATGGTTATATATAATAGGACACTATTTATAGATTACTGGTAAATAAAGTAAACAGTTCAAAATAAAAAATATATTACTATTTTAGTTAAAAAAATCTATATATGCTTAGAAAAATGTCAATAATGACATACATTGCATTACTAATGAGGCCTATCTTAAGGTATTAGGACTATGGACAGATACAATTTTCTTTTATCTAGTCTAGAGTTTGTAAAATTTTGTCAACAAACAATGATTACTCTTGTAATAAGAAAAAGCAAACTTGTAAAAATAAAAAAATGTACATATAAATGATTGTACAACCACACATTAATCATCTATACTAAAAGACATCAGAATATGTCCAACCAGCCTGGATTAGGGTGGGTTCCCTTTCTCAGGGGTCCAGTACCTTTCAGGACGGAACTCCTCAGGTTCTGACCAATATGTTGGGTCTAGGTGAAGAACAAAGGTTGGCACCATCACCACCGTCCCTTTGGGAATGAATACCCCATTGATTTCCACATCCTTCTTACAGACCCTCTCAAGTCTACCAGCAATTGGGAATAATCTGAGGGATTCATTCATCACCATGTCAAGATACTCCATCTGTGCCAGGGCATCATAGGTGGGAGTTGCCTGGGAAAAAAGAAACAGATTTTGATAAACTGAGATTTGAGATCAACTTTTAACTCAGTCTATGTAGTTCTATATAAATGTTAGGCGCTCCAAAGAATAACTTATTTGGGTAAAGGACCTTAGGATTTATAGACATTTTAATATCTGTCATGTCCTTTCACATGCTTAATGGCCCATTGGGATGTGTGGAGTAGTTATGACTATGGGGGACGTTGTGGACAACTCCTTAAACAGGACCCAAAATTCCTCACATTACCATGTAGTGATTTTTTTTAACTCATGTGAGTAATAGACTATGACCCATATTCTTAACTGAAATATGCTAAGGTCACTATTTGTTTTCAAAATAGAGGCACACTTCTGTACCAAGGAAAGATAATGTGTAAAAGAGCAAAATTCCAACTTGACAAAGTTTTCAGTTGAAAAATTCTGCTTACTAAGCCTTTAGATTATATATATATAAAATTTGGAAACACCATATAAATAGAAGCTCAATAAATAACAAAACTCTGTAAGTATAGCAAAAGAAGGGTGTGACTGGATGCTAGCTAGCAGAGCACACAACTTCATTCTAGCAAAAGTTATAAAGAGGTGGAACCCCACTCAGCCTCAGGCTGCCTTGCTGGAACAGTCTCCTAGTTGTTGCTTCAGGGTTTGACTGTAAGCTGTGAAGATCTCATACAAGCCTCTCCAGCCCCAGAGGCCAGTCTCTTCATACCACAGAGTTCCAGTTTTGTCAGGTATCTGAAAACAGTGTGGGCAATACAGTATGTGGTCACCTCTTGGTGTCATACTTAAGGGTTTGGCTAGCGGCTTCTTCACCACTAGCTATATGACTAGTGTATGAAAATTATTTCACCTCTCGGTACCTCGGTTTTCTGATGTTACATGGAGATATTTAGAGTTGGCACTTCATAGGGACATCACCGCTCACCCAATATCCATGTGGTCTCCACATCTCCCAGCCCACTTAAAGCTAGGGGAAACCAGCTTTGAGAATGGGCTGTGAGCTGAGGTGACATATGTCAGTTCAGAGCCAAAACATTTGAAAATCCACTGAGCAACACTCTAGTTCGTTATTCCCCAACCAACACGAAGGCCTTGTGCTCCAGAAAGTGCAGCTACAAGAAAGTGGGTCCTTTTTAGCTTATATTTCCGAGTAACTGTGGAGCACAAAGTCCCACTCCCATCCTTCATTAACAATCCATGTTGGACATGTTAATGTGAGTTGGAAAAAATCCTTTGCTATGTAAATCCACTGAGAATAGAGGGCTAATCTGTAGTTGTGGCAAATTTAGACTATTCTGAATAAAGTATCATTTTTTAAAATTGAATTTATTCTTCAAATAGTTCTTCTAACCCAGGACCAAACCGGAGAGGGTCGGACCTGCATAACCACCATTTGTCCACCATCCAGAACTGAAATATCATTGCTGACATGTACACATAAGGAATTGTTTGACATTGAAATTGGGTCTCAAAAGAACTGTTGGCCCAGAAAGAAACTCACTACAGACTGATTCATTTGCCTCTCAGCATAATCATTGCTTGTGTCATTTTCGGTTCTTATAAGTGTATTTCTAGTAGCACATGATCTCACTCATCTAGGGGAAATGATGAACAACATAGACTGATGGACAAGAACAGACCCAGAGACAAGGAGGCATGGATCAGACTGGTGGACCTCAGAGGGAGGGTAGGGAAGGGTGGGGATAAAGGGGAGAGATCAACCAAAAGACTTGTGTGCATACATATGAGCCTAACCAGTGGTCAAGGACAACAGGGGGATGGGGGCATGCGTGGGGAGCGGTTTCGGATGGGAATGGGGGGATGAGGACAAATAGGTGATACCTTAATCAATAAAGAAATTTAAACAAAAAATAAAATGTGAGATAGACACAATAATATTCAAAAAATAAAGTAACATTATTGTCTGTTTAACCTTTTGCACTTGGATGTCGAGTGTGACTCGACACGGTTAGCATTAGAATAAAGGAATTGAGAAAAAAGCAAGCGAGTGCAAAGGGTTAATAATTCTTAAATACATAGAAAATTGAATTTATTGGGGTGACATTGGTTAATAAAATTATATAGGTTTCAGTTTACAATACTATAATACTCCATCTGTATATTGTATTGTGTGATCACCACCCCAAGTCAACTCTCCTTCCATCACCATTTATCCCGCCCTCCCCCATATTTTCTTCTACTTCTGCCCACAGCCTATTCTTCTCTGGTAATCATCATGCTGTTGTCTGTGTCTATGAGTTTCTTATTTTTTGTTAGTCCTCACCCGAGGATATTTTTCCATTGATTTTTAGAAAGAGTGGAAGGGAGGGGGAAAGACACACAGAGAGAAACATCAATGTGAGAGAGACACATGGATTGGTTGCTTCCACATCATGGCCATGGATCCAGCCTGCAACCAAGTTACGTGCCCTTGATAGGAATCAAACCCAGAACCCTTTAGTCTGAGGGTAGAAGCTCTATCCACTGAGCCTAAGTGGCTAGGGCTGTGTCAATTAGTGTTTTTTTGTTTAACCTCTTCATCTTTTTCACCTAGCCTCCTAAGCCCCCTTCCCCTCTGATAGTCTGTTCTCTACAGTATATATGAGTCTGTTTCTATTTTTAATACATACTTTTTTAAAAATTCAATTCATTTATAAATATAAGGAATTTAGAACAGACAAATATAGTGAGAAGTATACATTAGCTGTTAGTGTTGTTGTTGTCATTGTAACTCTTAATAAGAGGGGGGGACATAATGCTTTAGCTAGTCTGTTTGTTAGTGACCTTTCCATCTTATTGCAACAACATGATCTCTAATATAGGCTTACCCAGAGAAGAAAAGTAATCTTTAATTTAGTTGGACCCTAAAATGTATCTTTATTTTGTATTTGAAGGACCTAAGACCTATCCAAAACCACAGTCTGGACTCAAACTCATGTCTTCTATTTCCTACACTATGTTCTTTTCTGTATACCAGGCTTCTCCTAGATTGCAGTTTACCCAAGGTGGTAGATTCCAGGAATAGTGCCAGTTTTCCACACCTTCCTGTGTCCATGCCCTTAGTCATCTAACTTTGTGCCCTCTTATTATGATGCTGGGTTGACCATGATGCATGCTTTAAGTCAATGGAATGTTGGCTAAGTGTGATTCAAGCAGAGTTCTGAAAGGCACCCATATGATTGGGTTTATTGGTCTTTCCCTCTGCCATTGCCTGAGAAGAACATACCCAGGCTAGTTGTCTGGAGTATGGGAGATGTGTGAAGTATGTGTGGACCTGATTCACCTAGCCGCTTAGCCAAGGCCAGCCTAGATCAGCCAAGAGCCAGACTAAAGCAAGTCCAATCAATATCAACAGAGATGATTATCTAGACCAGGCGTCCTCAAACTATGGCCCGCGGGCCACATGCGGGTGTTTTTGCCGTTTTGTTTTTTTACTTCAAAATAAGATATGTGCAGTGTGCATAGGAATTTGTTCATAGTTTTTTTTAAACTATAGTCCAGCCCTCCAACGGTCTGAGGGACAGTGAACTGGCCCCCTGTTTAAAAAGTTTGAGGACCCCCTGATCTAGACACTTGAGCAATAAATTCCTATTGTTAATTGCCACTGAGGTTTTAAATTTTTTTTCATTTGACATTATTATGATAACAGTTATAACTGATACAACAGGACCAACACTTTTTTTCAAAGATTTTATATATCTCTAATAACAAAAATTACCTATATTTTTGTTTGTTTTTGTCTTTTTACATCCTTCCTAAATAGCACAAGTGAAATAATTGATGCTTACATTCTTTGTATAAATTCTCCTAGGAAGTGGTGAGGAGGCATTCTTGATAAGGCTTTACGTTCTCCCTCGTTCTCCAAGTACCACCCACTCACCTTATTGGGCAATGTTGCATCAATCTCCTTGTGCAATTTCTGCTGCACATCGGGGTGAGTGGCCAGCAAATACATAAGGAAAGAAAGAGAACTGCTAGTGGTCTCATAGCCGGCAAAAAGAAAGATAATAGACTGGGCAACAAGCTCCAGATCAGTCAGAGCTAAAAGGAGAAGAAAGATATTTTATAAAGCAGGTCAATGTACAACATCACAATTTAGATTATGAGAAATCCAAATGAAACTCCCAAACCCTTATAGGAAAAATTGAAAAAACAATTCAGCTTAAATTGGAAGTGTTTTGCACTCTGATGTTTATGTAATAGAGCCAGAAAAACGCAAAAATATCTTAATCTGTTTTTCCCCCACCAAGGTCTATTCTATTCTTCACCATCTGCTTCTGGTTATATCACTCTGTCCACAACATAGCTGTGCAATTTTAAGACATAGCGTTTTGTGTTACATGCACAGTGTTATCAGTATGTCCCTTGGAGAATCCCAAAAGTAGTTTAGCTACAAGTAATATGGGATAGATTTCTCCCCAGGAAAAATTTAAATTATTCTAGATAAAATATACATGGAATATATTTTTTAAAATATCTTTTAAAAAATATGTATTTTTATTGATTTCAGAGAGGAAGGGAGAGGGAGAGATAGAAACATTAATGATGAGAGAATCACCAATCCACTGCTTCCTGCATGTCCCCCACTGGGGATGGAGCCTGCAACCCAAGCACACGCCCTTGACTGGAATCAAACCTGGGACCGCCCCCGCCTTCCCGCCCCTGAATCTACAGGCTGAGGCTCTATCCACTGAGCCAAACTGGCCAGGGCGCTGGATAATTTTTAAGAGACTTTGCACTAAGGCTTATGCAGGGGAAATGAAAGGATCTTTCATTCAAAAATGTTTGCAGAAACTTAAGAGAATGATACTGGGCTACACATAAAATATGGTTACTCTAAGTATTGTCCATAGACCAGCATCATCAGCAGTATCTGGAAAGTTATTAGAAATGCAGAATATTAAATCCCATATGAAAACTACCGAATCACAGTATCAACTGTCAAGAGATGTGATGATTTGCAGAACTAGAACAAAAAAACCCAAAATTTATATGAAATCACAAAAGACCTCAAATAGCCAAACAATCTTGGGAAAGAACAAAGTTGGAGGTGTCACACTACTTAATATCAAGCTATACTACAGGACTATAGTAATCAAACAGCATAGTATTGGCATAAAAACAGATATAGATCAATGGCACAGAATAAGGGACCCAGACCTACTGTATATGGTCAATTAATATATGACAAAGGAGACAAGAATATACAAGGAAGTAAAATAGTCTGGTCAATAAATGTTTGGAAAATTGGATAGATATGAGCCAAAGAAATAGAAAGAAACTAGACCATCTTTTTTAAAATCCTCATCCAAGGACATGCTTATTCAGAGAGAAAGAGAGAGAGAGAGAGAGAGAGAGAGAGAGAGAGAGAGAGAGAGAGAGAGAGAACATCCATCCGTTCTCCCTGCTTCTGTATGTGCCCTAAGAGGGGGCTGCGACTGGGGACCAAACCTGCTGCCCAGACATGAGCCCTATTTGGGATTGAACCCACAACCTCTCAGTGTTCAGGAGGATGCGCCAGCCAACTGAGCCATACTAGTCAGGGCCTAGACTATCTTTTTACACCGTATACAAGAATAAACTCAAAATGAATTAAAGACTTAAATGTAAGACTTGAACCATATAAACCCTAGAAGAAAACAAAGGCAGTAAAATCTCTGACATTTTTCTTAGCAATTTTTTCCCCCTGACATATCTGTTTGGGCAAGGGAAACTATAAATAAATGGGACTCCATCAAACTAAAAAGTTCACACAGCAAAGGAAACCATCAACAAAACAAAAAGACAGCCTACTGAATGGGAGACAATATTCACAGATGATGCATTCCATGAGGGGTTAATACTCCAAATCTATAAAGAATTTATACAACTCAAACCAACCCCATCCCCCCAGTAATCCAATTAAAAAGTGGGCAGAGGATCTGCATAGACACTTCTCCAAAGAGGACATTCAGATGACCAATAGACATATGAAAAGATGCTCAACATCACTAATTGTCAGAGAAATGTAAATTAAAATCACAATGAGATATCACCTCACACCTGTCAGAATGGCTAACATCAATAAATCAACAAACAAGTGGTGGCAAGGATGTGGAGAAAAGGAAATCTCTTTCACTATTGGTGGGAATGCAGATTTGTGCAACCACTGTGGAAAGCAGTATGGAGGGTCCTCAAAAAATTAAAAATGGAACTGCCTTATGACCCAGAAATTCCACTTCTGGGAATTTATCCAAAGAATCCCAAAACACTAATTTGAAAGACTACATGCACCCCTATGTTCATTGTAATATCATTTACGATAGCCAAGATTTGGAAGCAACCCAAGTGCCTGTCAAATGGATTATTACTTAGCCATTAAAAAATAATAAAATCTTATCATTTGCAACAGTATGAATGGACTAGAGGGTATTATGTTAAGTGACATAAGTCAGACAGAGAAAGACAGTTACCATATGATTTTACTTATAGGTGGTATCTAAAGACCAAATAAATGAACAGAATAGAAACAGACTCATAGATACAAATAAAAGACTGATGGTTGCTAGAGGGAGTGGGATAGGGGGACTGGATGAAAAAGGTAAAGGGACTAAGAGGTACAAATTGTTAGTTACAAATTGTCATGTGGATGTAAAGGACAACCTAAGAAATACAGTCAAGTTCTAGCTGGTTTGGCTCAGTGGAAAGAGCGTTAGCCTGAGGACCAAAGGGTCCCAGGTTTGATTTCGGTCAAGGACACATGCCTGGGTTGTCGGCTCAATTCCCAGTGGGGGGTGTGCAGGAGGCAGCTGATCCATGATTTTCTCTCATCATTGATGTTTCTATCTCTCTCTCCCTCTCCCTTCCTCTCTGAAGTCAATAAATGCAGTCAATAATGTATGATAACTCGACAGAGTTCTGATTTTTCAATGAGGATTTTTGTGATGCTTTTGGAGGATAAATTCAGCTATCAAGTTCTTTCCCTCAGTTAGCATATACCACATAATATTCAAAGTTTAGAGCTGTGTTGTCCAATATGGTAGTCACAAGCCACAAATGATGATTTAACTTTAGATCTTAATTAATTAATTAAAATGAAATACAGTTTAAGATTGTTTTCAGTTGCACTGGCCACTACACAAATGCTCAATAGTCACATGTGTCTAGTAGTTACTGTATTGAATAATGAATATATATATATATATATATATATATATATATATATATATATATATATTAGAGGCCTGGTGCACGAAATTCATGCACGGCGGGGAGGGGGGTAGCGGGGGGTGTTGTCCCTCAGCCCAGCCTGCAGTCTCTCCAATCTGGGACCCCTCAAGGGACCTTCATTTTTTCCTTCAAGAGTGTGGTGGAAAAACCCTAGATTACCTTCTTGGATTCTTATAACCCAAATTACCAAGAACACTGCAATTGGTGGCCTACAGGGAGCTTAGCCAATGAGTTGTCAGAAAAGGTATTTACTCTCAAAATGGTTTGGCTCAGTGTGGGCCTGCAGACTGAAGGGTCCCAGGTTTGATTCCTGTTAAGGGCATGTACCTTGGTTGGAGGCATATCCCCAGTGGGGAGTGTGCAGGAGGCAGCTAATGGATGTTTCTCTCTCATTGATATTTCCAACTCTCTATCCCTCTCCCCTCTTCTCTGTAAAAAAAAAAAAAAAAAAAAAAATCAATAAAAATTTTTAAAAAGGTGTATCCTCTGCAGCTCATGCAGCCCCTGGGTTGTGTCCACTGGGCTAGGGGCGTGTCCCTGCCACCCGGTGGTGGCTGCCGGGGTCTCCGCACACCCCAGAGGCCAGCAGCCATCCCCCTGTGGAGGGCGCTAGGCTGGGGGCATGGACACAATCTGCCACTTGGTGCTGGAGCTTGGAAAGCCTCTGGGGCGGGGTGGGAACATACCCGTCTCCAAACGCCCCAAGGCCAGCAGCCAGCCCCACCATGGGCCCCAGGCTCGAGGCTTGCAGGGACCCTGGGCAGCACGCAGCGGTGGCCGCCAGGGTCTCGGCATACCCAGGAGGCCAGCAGCAGCCCCCAGTTCTGGGCGCCTGGCTGGGGGCGTGGCCCCAAACCAACGCTTTGTGCAGGAGCCTTTGCAAGCAGCTTGGGGAGGCCAGCAACCAGCCTGACCATGGGCCTCAGGTTCGGGGCTTGCAGGGACCCCAGGCAGCACACAGCAGTGGCCACCAGGGTCTCGGCACACCCCAGAGGCCAGCGGCAGCCCCCAGTCCTGGGCGCCTGGCTAGGGGCATGGCCCCAAACTGCCGCTTTGTGCAGGAGCCTTTGCAAGCCGCTGGGGGCGGGGCGGAACATCCCCACGTTGCTATAGCGACACGGGGATGTTCCCGCCCGCCAGGTTGCTTGGCGCCTACACCCATAGGCTCTGAGTGGCCAGGGGGCATTCTGGGACCCCTGCCGCTCAGGACCTAAGCACGGGCCTACAGGCTAGGAGTGGCCTGGGTCCGGAGGATGTTTCCTGGACCCAGGCCACTCAGCGCCTGCATATGCAAATTAACCACCATCTTATTCGCTCTGATTGGTTGTGGGTGTAGTGGAGGTGCGGTCAATTTGCATGTTTTTCTATTAACCCTTTCCAATCTGGGACCCCTCGGGGGATGTCCGACTGCCAGTATAGGCTGGATCCCTGAGGGATGGGGCCTAAACCAGCAGCAGGAATCCCTCTTGCAATCCAGGACTGCTGGCTCCTAACCACTCTACCTGCCTTCCTGATCGTTCCTAACTGCCTCTGCTTGCCAGCCTGATCGCCCCCTAACTGCTCCCCTGCTGGCCTGGCCACCTCTTAACTGCCCCCCTGCCAGCCTGGTTGCCCTCTAACTGCCCCCTGCCAGTCTGGCTGTCCCCTAACTGCTGTTAAAGTTTGTATACATTTTTTTGGACACCTTGTATATATATAATATTTCCTTCATCACAGAAGGTTGTATTGGACCATTGTAGATAGATAGATAGATGGATAAACAGATAATGAAAGAAAGAAAAGAAAGGAAAGAAAGAGAAAGAAAGGGGAGGAAAGAAGAAAGGAAGGGAGGAATCTAAACATAGATATCCATGTATTTATAATGGTATATTAGCGTCATCTCATCCCTGCTCTCTAGAACCAAATGTTAAATATTCAGACATTTTGTGAGATGGTTGTCAGACTATTGGTAATTTAAAGTTAACTATAATGGGATTATTTATATTAAGGAAATAAGTTATTAATCAGATTTTTGAGAGGGGGGATCCTTAGTCTAGTTATGAGTATATATCTATCTATCTATCTATCTATCTATCTATCTATCTATATCTATATATATAAAAGCCTAAGCAACCATAATGACCGAATGACTGGTCAACCAGGTGCTATGACATGTACTGACCACCAGGGGGCAGATGCTCAATTCAGGAGCTGCCCCCTGGTGGTCAGTGCACTCCCACAGCCAACCTCCCACGGCCAGCCAACCTCCTGCAGTCCCTCCCCACATCTAACAGGTTCCATCTGGCAGCCAGCAGGCCCCAATCGGGACTGGGCAAGACAGCCCCAATAGGCCCTGATCACTGGCCTGGCCCAGGGACCCCATCCATGCACGCATTTCATGCACCAGGCTTCTAGTATAGAAATATTTATATTTATCAGACCTGTGTAAATATATTTGATATTATTAGGTTTGTCCACTAAGGAGATCTAGGAGAAAAATAGCCCTAGTAGGAATGAACATTCCCAGATTGTAGATATTGGTTTCTAAATATCACTTGTTACTAAAGTGACCAAAGCTCCTTGAAAAAATGACTGATTCAAGACCTGATGAAGGGAAATAAAGAGAAACCTAGAATATTCTCATGCCAGGAAGCAAGGAAGTGCACACAAAAACAATGATAGGTAAAGCCCAGCTGGTGTGGCTCAGTGGTTAAGCATTGACCTATGAACCAGGAGGTCATGGTTCAGTTCCTGGTCAGGGCACATGCCTTGGTTGTGGCCTTGATCCCCAGTAGGGGGTGTGCAAGAAGCAGCCAATAGATGATTCTCATCATTGATGTTTCTATTTCTCCCTTTCCCTTCCTGTCTCTGAAATCAATAAGAACATATTTTTTAAGAATGATAGGTAAAAATGATACTGGACACTCTGTATACTAGTATATGCCATTATACATTTGTCAAAACCTTAGAATGTACAATTCCAAGAGTGAACCCTTGTGTAAACTATAAACTTTGTGTGGTAATCATGTGTTATTATAGGTTCACTAATTGTAACATGATCCACACCTGTGAGGGATTTTGATAGTCGAGGAATCTGTGTACAGATAGAGGGAGGTGGGATATTGGAAATCTCTGTACCTTCTGTGGAATTTTGATGTGAACCTAAAACTACCCTAAAAAAGTCTGTTGGGAAAAAAAATATTAAAATGAAAGAAGAAACCCAGATCCCACTTAAAGGGACTTCAGTGAACAAACCTAAAAGAATTTGATCACACACACAAAAAAAAAGATGTAAGAGAGTAAATTTATAATATATAAGATCATATTGACATAAATAAATAATAAATGAGAACAGAAAATTTTACAATGAAATATCCTATATAATAAAAGGCTAAAATGCAAATTGTCCCCTCGAGAATTCGACCGACCAGGAGTTCAACCGCTCGCTATCACATGCGCTGACCACCAGGGGGAGGCATGGAACTAAGGAAGGCCCTGGCTGGCAGCCAGAGAAGGAAGGCCCCGATCAGCCCTGATCGCCGGCCAGGCCTAGGGACCCTACCCATGCATGAATTTGGGCACCAGGCCTCTAGTCAATTCATAAATGTAGAAGAAATGATGGAATTAGAAAGTCATATTTTTGCAACTATCATAGTAATAATGATCAGTCAAAAACCATCAATGGATGATAAAACTAGTAGGTGAAAGTTTGAAGAGGAACAGAATATTTACTTAGTCTCAAATTAACACGTTACTTATTAATTACAAATGAAAAATAAAACTTTACAGTAGATTACTCTAGTGAACACAATTTTAACCAAGTGTTCCAAATTAAGGTCATCAACTACCTCTGAGCCTTCCCATCACTGGCCCTCTGAAGCACGTCTTGTTTACCTTTATGGGAGTCTGTTTCTTTGGAATTCTGAGAGTTAATCATCAGCTGAAGTAAATCCACTCGGTGCTGGAAGCAGAAGGAAAAATTTCAATGTTAGAAATAAATCAAGAGTGCAATACTAGCCCTAGCTGGTTTGGCTCAGTAGATAGAATGTCAGGCCTGTGGATCAAAGGGTCCTGAGCTTGATTCTGGCCAAGGGCACATAACTTGGTTGCAGGCTCCTCCCCGGCCCAGGCCCTGGTCCGGGCTTGTGCAAGAGGCAACCAATCGATGTGTTTTTCTCACATCGATGTTCCTCTGTCTTTCCCTCTCCCTAAAAACCAATGAAAAAATATCCTCAGGTGAGGATTAACAACAACAAAAGAGTGCAATACTAAATTTCTTTCCTAATAAGATGGCCCCTTTAAATCCAAAAGTGTGCCTAGTGTTGCTTGAGTTATCAGTGAATAAAAACATCCATCTACAAATCTTGGAGAGCAGGATGTTTCCCTGAGAAAGACCCAGCCATCATGCCTAACTGCTTTTTGGTTCTCACTCTCTCTGATCTTCAGCTTCTCTTACTTTTGAACATAGCTTCCTGGCCAAAGAATTACCTGCTCCATCTCCTGTCATGTCTACATGCTCACAAAAATGTCCCTGACTTCAATACTTCTTTCTCCAGCCTTAATTCTTAATGAAAGGCTACATAGGTGAATCTCCTGATATTTGAAGAATTCGTTGGTAGTTTTTCTGTGAGCAGCTTCAAGTGCCACCGTCCCAGAACTCTCCACAAGGTTCAGTGCAATTCTGGGATACCCAGCTTTATCCCCATGGCCTGCAGACATTCTTGTGCTGGCCTCCAGGCCCATGAAGGCAAGGCTGGGTTAGCCAGCTTGCAACCTCAATGCCCAGAGAAGACTACTGCTCTCTCCAGTCTCTGAACAGGCTCCAGTTTAACAGAGAGTACACTCCACCAGGGGCCTGATGGGAACTTCCACTGCAGGATGTGTAAAATAAGAGGCTTGGAATTGATGTGATTCTTTGCCAATTTTAACTCTGGGGAATTATACCAGGAAAACAAATTTTAAACAGTAATTTTTATACTTTGATAATTTATTGAAGGCAAGTGGAAAACTTTTCATCTCAATAATATTCATGCAGTGATATACTGACCTTTGTGCCCATTACTATATTACATTTCAGACAGTGTCTCTGACTCATCTTTTCTTTTCTAACCTCCACCTTCTTCATTCCCCATAAACACACTCATGTAACCACCACCAGATTTTACCTTTTGTTTATCTTGGAGGCGATTTTCTTTCATTCTTTTTACAGATTTTTTGAAAAAATCAGTCACACTTTTTGGAAACATAAAAATATTAAATGCTTCAAAAACTGGACCAAGGAATGGAAAGAGTGCTATAAGAAAAAAAGAAAGCACAATGAAAATAAAAAACGTACCGGGAGCAATTATAATTTTCTCCACCGATGAGAAGAGTGAAAGACACCAGGCTTCTCAGCCAGGAGCCAGTCCCTCTATGCCCTTTGCTCAGACTTCCAAGCCCATGGCTGAGCGAGGGCAAGTCCACACATACGCGCCATCATTATAGCAGTGAGATCAGTGGCCCCTCCCCATCTTTTGGATGACTAAAGAAACAGGATTTCATCCCTGAATAGCTTTGCCTTTTATCTAAATCAGAGCAGAGTCTGATTTATTTAATTAATCACACTGTTCAAGAAATAGCATGGACACAGTGGAACACTAGACACTAAAATGTCAACAATTATTGCATCTGAGAGTTTAATTATAGGTGAGTCTTGTTTCTTCTTTGTCTTTTAAAACAATTCTGAAATTTTTATTAAAAATGTGCATTGTATAATAATATAAATATTAACAAAAGTATATTTTAAAAAATGAATTTGTAGCTAGGATAGAAATAATACAGAGTCTTTCAACCATAATGGAATGAAATTAGAAATTAATAACAAAGAAAATTGGGAAACTCATTACTATGCGAAAATTTAAAAATACCCTTCTAAATAATCCATGGGTCCTACAAGAAATCAAAAGGGCAATTAGGAAATACTTTGAGATAAATAAAAATGAAGAGAAAGCATGCCAAAATTTATGGATGTAGCAAAAGCAGCGCTCAGAGAGAAATTTATAGCTATAAATGACTACATTTAAAGAGAACAGAGATCTCAAATCAATAATCAAACTTTCCTCCTTAACACACTGTAAAAAAAAAAGCAAAAAAAAACCAAAAGGAAGCAATGATACAGATAAGAAACTAATACAATCCTATCTAATAAAAGAGTAATATGCAAATTAACCACACCTTTGCTACGCCCACAAGCCACACCCACCAGCCAATTAGGAGCGAGTATGCAAATTAACCCAACCAAGATGGCTGTGGCCACGGAGAGTGCAGGAGGCTTGGGTTTCCCAGGCAATGGAGGAAGCCAAGCTTCCGCAGCCCTGGCCTGCCTTGGCCTCCGTTTAAGGCTACAAAGTTTCAATTATAGAAGATAAATAAATCCTAGACCCCAGGGCCTCCACTTGGGTCGCCGGGGGGTATGGCCAGCCTGCAAACCACCACAGGCCCCTCACCCAGGCCGCCCATGCCCCAAGGGAACCCCCACCCTGATCTGGGACACCCTTCAGGGCAAACCAGCTGGCCCCCACCCATGCACCAGGCCTCTATCCTATCTAATCCTATTTAATAAAAGAATAATATGCAAATCAACTATCACTCCAACACACAAGATGGCTGCCCCCATGTGGACACAAGATGGCCACCACAATATGGCCAGCAGGGGAGGGCAGTTGGGAGGGACCAGGCCTGCAAGAGAGGGCAGTTGGGGGCAATCAAGCCTGCAGGGGAGGGCAGTTAGGGGTGACCAGGCCAGCAGAGGAGGGAAGTTGGGGGCTACCGGGCCTGCAGGGAAGGGCAGTTGGGGTGGGGGGGACCCAGGCCTGCAGGGGAGGGCAGTTAGGGGTGACCAGGCCTTCAGGGGAGGGCAGTTAGGGGCAAACAGGCTGGCAGGGGAGCAGTTAGGCATCAATCAGGCTGGCAGGGGAGTGGTTAGGGGGTGATCAGGCTGGCAGGCAAAAGCAGTTAGGGGCAATCAGGAAGGCAGGCAGGCAGGCGAGCAGTTGGGAGCCAACAGTCCTGTATTGTGAGGGGGATCCCAGATTGGAGAGGGTGCAGGCTGGGCTGAGGGACACCCCCGCCCCGTGCACGAATTTCATGCACCGGGCCTCTAGTAAAGAATAAAAAACAATAGAGAAGATTAATGTAATCAAAAGTTGATTCTTTGAAGACATTTAGATAAATTGACCAAGGAGGGAAAAATAGATTCAAATTTCTGGCATCAGAAATGAAAAAGGGGAGATTATTACTGACATTAAAAAATTAAAAAACTATAAGGGGATATTATAAACAACTGTATGCCAATAAATAAGATAACTTAGATAAAATAGACAAATTTCTAGAAAGACACAACTATAGAAACTGACTCAAAAAGAAACAGATATGACCTGGCCAGTTTTTCTCAGCAGTTAGTGCGTTGGCCCTCGGACCAAAGGCTAATGGGTTTGATTCCTGGTCAAGGGCATGTACCTCAATTGCAGGTTCAATCCCTGGCCCAAGTGTTAACTATTTATGACATATTTCATAATGGATCTTTTTTGTTTGTGTGTGTGACAATGGATCTTATACATGATACCAAAACCTCAGGCAATAAAAGAAAAAATACATAAATTGTAGATCATCAAAATGAAAAATTTTGTGCTCTAAAGAACTCTATCAAGAAAAAAGACACCTACAGAATAGGAGAAAAATTCTAAACTCACATATCTACTAAGGAATTTTTATCTAGAATATATAAAGAATTCTTACAACTCAACAACAAAAAGACAACTCAAATGTAAATGGGCAAAGCATTTGAATAGAAATTTATGTAAAGAAGATACAAAGATGGCCAACAAATTATCAAAAGTTGCTCAACATCATTAGTCATTAGAGAAATGCAAATAAAAACCACAATGAGATATCACTTCATACCCACTAGAATGGCCATAAGAAAAAAGATAGAAAAATATCAACCAAGTGTTGGTGAGGATGTGGAGAAATTCAAACCTTCATACATTACTGATGGGAATGTAAAATGGTGTCATCACTGTAGAATAAAGTTTAGCAGTTTATCAAGGGATAAGGTAAACACAGATTAATATAGTATTTAGCAATTCCACCCCTTAGTGGAAGAATTAAAACCAAATGAAACCTCCCAAAATTGAAATAGGTAATCACAAAAAAGTGTACAGAATTTTTACAGCAGCATTATTCACAATAGCCAAAAGGTAGAAACAACCCAAATGCTCATTAACTGATGAATGAATAGACATAATGTTCATACAATAGAATATTATTGGGTCATAATAAATATATAAAGTACTGATACATACTACAACCTTGAAGACACTATACTAAATTTTTAAAAGTCAGCAACAAAAGGCCACATATGTGATTCTATTTAATGAAGTGTCCAGCATAGGCAAATTTACAGACAGAAAGTAGATTAGAGGTTGCTTTGAGCTAAGGGGAGTAGAATGATAATGTTAAAAAGTGCCATATATCTAAGTTGACAAAAATCCTATATAATAAAACCCTAAAATGCAAATTGACCAAACAGCACAATGACCCATCACTATGACGTGCACTGACCACCAGGGGGCAGACACTCAACACAGGAGCTGCCCCCTGGTGGTCAGTGCCCTCCCACAGGGGGGAGCACCGCTCAGCCAGAAGCCAGGCTCACAGCTGGCAAGTGCAGCGGCAGTGGCGGGAGCCTCTTCCACCTCTGCAGCAGGCGGACATCCCCTGAGGGGTCCCGGACTGTGAGAGGGCACAGGCTGGGCTGGGGGACTCCCCCCAGTGCACTAATGTCATGCACTGGGCCTCTATTGTTCTAGGTAATATAATGATGGCTGCACATATCTTTGAATGTACTAAAAACGATCTTTACATTTCATTGAGTTATAATTGACATAGTTTAAGGTATATAGCATAGTGATTTGATATACATTTATTGTGGAATAATTACCATAATAAGTTTAGTTAACATAAATCACCATACATAGTTAAAAATATTTTTCTTTCTGTGTAATTAAAACTTTAAGATTCTACACTCTTGTTTATCTTATAACTGAGAGTTTGTATCTTTTGAGCACCTTAAACTAAAACCCCCAGCCTCAAACTCTGCCTCTGATAACCACAAATCATTTCTTGTTTCCTCTGAGTTTGGGTATTTTTTTAGATTCCACATATAAGTGAGATCATACAGTATTTGTCTTTCTCTGTCTGACTTATTTTACTTAACATAATGCCTTCAAAGTTCATCCATCTTGTTGCAAATGGCAAGATTTTCTTCCTTTTTATGGCTGAATAATAATCCATTCTATCTATCTATCTATCTATCTATCATCTATCATATATCTATCTATGCCACATGTTTTATCCATTTATCTGTTGACAGACATTAGGTTATAAAAATGATAGAATTATACAATTTAAATGGATGAATTATATAGTATGTGAATAATATCTCAAATGAGCTGAGAGAGAGAGAGAAAAGAGGTGGAGAAAGGAGGGAGGAAATGAAAGAGAAAGAAAAAAATACAGTAGTCCACGTACTTAGGCAGAAAATGAATGGATCAAGGAAATTAAATTTTAAGAGCTTCTTGATATTTTCCACAAAGGGATCTTGTGGGTTGTTGAGGGAATCGATGTTCACTCCAAATGATGTGCCAGTAATCACATCCATGCTGTAGGCCCCAAAGATGCTGAGTAGAGAAATAAAGACATAGAAAATTAAAATCAGCACCTCCTTACTATCCTTATCCAACACGTACAATAGGAAGAACATGTAAATTCATATACCCAGACAAAGAGCCACACAACTGTGAAAACCATCTGCTGGATCATGTAAAGAATCTATACTCCTGTCACAGTCAATCATGAGGTGTTTATCAGATGCCAGTGATAAAGCTGGCCCTGTGCTGGGATATGGGGACACCAAGGCAAGTTTGACCCACCTATGAGCAATAGGAGATCAGTCAGTGGGATGGAGACTCAAAATCAGACAAATTACAGTAGTGCGTTTTGAGTCTGGACAATAGTATCCATACTGTGCTTGAGCAGGACAAAGGATAGGTAATGACTCCTCCTAGTGGAGTCAAGAAAGGTGACATTGACCTGGGTCTTGCCTCACCACAGTGTCTATACTCAGAGCTGATTCTACTTCAGCACATTACAGAACAGCAGCATCCTGGTCTGAGTTGCCAGGAATGCCATCGCTCCTTCTCTGCACTCCTGCTAAAGCTCCTGAAAGACCCCCTCTCCTCAAGTCCAGTGATCTCAAGTTGCCTTTAGGGCACATTCATTTCTGTAAAATGTAAGAACTAAGAATGTTTCTGGTTTAAGAAATAATTTTTAAAATCACCCCAAAATCAATTTGGTGGAATCCCATAGGTAAGTGATCATATGTCCTCAGTTTCCCCAGATCAGTCCCACTTGACCGGTGTTGTTCCTGCATAGTTAAACATATCTTACTTTAGACAATAAATGACATGTTCACCTTACCCATAGTCTATACAAGACCGTCTTTAATTTGAGACTAAAGACAGGAGAAGTGGTGGTAAGGTTTAATATTTCATATTTTGCTGGTATCCTCGCCAAAATCATGACGTTGTTCCAAGTTCCACACTGTAACTTCCCAGCCCCACCCACTGCTCACTAATACATACCAGTGCCTTCCCCTGCCAGTATTTCACATTCTCTACACTGAAAACTTTGGTACAATCACGTTTCTACTCTCTAAACTATGTATTTTTGTCTTCAAGAATATCCAAGGTGACAACTAAGCAGACAGATTAATCCTGGTTCATGTGCACAGGAGAAGATCTTTCTCTCCTGGCTGCCCTGCCTTTTTGGAGGAGCCACATCCTCTTGGGTAGCCCATTGGAGTTCTAACACCACACACCCACTTCTGTCTGGTCATTATAGTAATTCAGTGGGAATTCGGCTCTGGCAGGCGGCTGGGGGGTCTTGGAGCAGAGCTCAGAATCCCAGCAGCCGGCCTCCTACTTACTCTTTCAAGGTGATGGGCTTGCCTTTCTCTGCTTCCTTCCTCAGGTTGCTCACCAGCCCATCTGCATACTGGCCAATGATGGGGAACATCTAGACACAAAATACAACACCATCCAAAGTTAAATATGAAGACTCAAGACCTAGCTTTCTCAAGCATGGAGTAGTAAGTGATATCTTATAATGATTCTTATAATGTCACTTCTAGGACATAAAGATAAAAGGCCATTATTAGGAAGCTCAAATTCAGCAGGCTACCCTTGGAAAGAAACTATCTTACTTTCTACCTGTCCCCAGATGTATTATTTAAGTTTCAAATTAAGTATCCTCTTATACTCTTACCTCCTTGAGCTTTCCACTGGTGAAGGTTGGAGACAGCAATGTTCGAAGTCTCTTCCAAGTTTCATCCTCAGATATAGAGATGGCACTTTTCATAAATCCCACTGCAGGAAAAGCCTAGAGTTAAAAGCAAAAGACATTTTGCCCTGAATAAGTTTGGAGTTCTCAGCAGTTGAAGAAAATTTGTTAAATGGGCATCAATTATTCAACAAATATTTAGTGACTGTCTACTTCAGGCGTCCTCAAACTACGGCCCGCGGGCCACATGCGGCCCACCGAGGACATTTATCTGGCCCGCCGGGTGTTTTTGCCGTTTTGTTTTTTTACTTCAAAATAAGATATGTGCAGTGTGCATAGGAATTTGTTCATAGTTTTTTTAAAAAACTATAGTCCGGACCTCCTATGGTCTGAGGGACAGTGAACTGGCCCCCTGTTTAAAAAGTTTGAGGACCCCTGGTTAGTATGCTAGATACTCAATAAATACTTATCCCCAATGCCTAGCATCTCATGAAGGTGCAGGAGACATCCAGCCACCTGATGGTTTCCAGCCTTTATTCTAATCATATTTTTCAGTGCAAATTGCCCATGTTTTAGAGAAACTGCTTTTTCAGGGGAATAAATAGGAATAAGTCCTAGTATATCCTACAGGGCTGTGCAGAACAGAAAGGGATTCTTGACTGATAGCCAGATAGCTTTGGCAAATTGTATATTGCCTCAGACCAGTTGTCTTTTACTTATATATACAACATAAGCAACCTGAAAAAAAGAATGTCTTGATATGGTGATTTTTTAAAAAAAGTAGTTAATACTTAAAAAATTATGAATCTATTTGTTATTATTAAAAATAATAAAATTACATGGAAATCCTTATATTTTTCTACCAGCGATAGAAGAAGGAAAAGGAAGAGATAATTCTATTTCTCAGGCTGGGACTGACCTATCAAACCACCCTCCTTGAGACTTTCTTCCATATTTTAACACTATGTTTTGTTTTAAAATGTATATCTCCATTATGCATTCATGATAAAAAAAAAACACACCAAAAAACTCGCCAACTAGGAAGAGAAAGTTTCTCAACTTGAAAAGAACATCTACAGCTAGCATCACATCCTACCTAATAATAGACAAATATGCAAATTGACTGTACCTTTGCTATGCCCATGATTGGCCAGGAGGTGCAGGGGGGCAGGACTCGGGGGGGCCGGGGGAGCCGATTGGGCCGCTGGCAACGCAAGCTCAGCGTCTGCGCCATGGCTGTGCTGCGGCACAGAAGGGGCCTCTGGGGCAGCGAGCTCACGTCCCACCGCGGACCATCAAAAGCGAGGGAGCTGGGTGCCTGTCCACTCTGGCACCAGGCCTTTCAGAAGCCTCTGCTGCGCTGCCGCGCTGGAGGCTTCTGAAAGGCCTGGTGCACCAGCGGACAGACACCCAGATCCCTCATGATCGAAAGCGAAAGCGTGTAGGGGACCCTACACGTGCATGATTTAATCATGCACTGGGCCTCTAGTTTACTAATGAAAGCCTGAAGTAACATCACTAAGATGGCAACGTCAGAGACTCCAGCTTCTGTTGTCCCACAAAGAACAATGAGACAGCTATCCACACACAAAAATAGGTCTAAGAGAGTTCAGTAGGTCACTCAAGCATCTTCAGCCACAGAGTTGAGAAAAAAACAAAACACAACAACCCTGAGAATAACTGAACAAAATGGATAGGGAGAATAGTTTCATTTTGCCTGCATGTCATCCCCCAGGCCAGCACTGATTGGGGCCAGGAGGGAACTCGCCAGCCTGAGAGACTTGCCCTTGCTGCGGAAGGAACAACAGGGTAAGTGCCAATTTTCTCTAACCTTTCAGGGCACTGTACAAATGGCCTGCTTTGGTTTCACTATGCCCACTCCACGGGCATAGATGACAAATCTAGTGACAGCAAAGAAGAAGAGTAAGAACTGCTAGTGCAGTCATTTGTCAGAAGCTATCATGATTTCCCATGTCCTGCTCTGCAGAAGACCCCACCAGACCTCAACAGCTGCTGAGGAAACCAGTAGCCAGCACAGCTACTGTGAACACCCTGCTGGTTTTGCTGCTGTTAGTTCCACAGGTTTTCACGCTTGCAGATTCTAGCATCCTGAGCCCTGTCTTACCACCCTCCACACTCACTAGAGCTGCCCCGAGTTGTGCTACCACCCTGTCATGGGATCTACTCCAGCAGCCAACACTGGTGTATGTGGCAGCAGCCCAGTTCCCTGCAGCTGTTCAGTGAGTGCTCAGTATCAGGGTGGCTGCCTGAAGGTCCAAACCATGCACCTGTGGAGAGATAGCAAACCCAACCTCCCTTGTAATCTGCTCCAACCCAGCCACTCCTAAATAGGACCTGCCCTTGTTTCCAACAAGTCCTACAGTCCACTTCTTCTCAAGATACACATTGCTAGGGGACTTGGCAGGTCAGAACCTGTCCCTCCTGCCTGCTAGTACATGACACCAAGCTCGGACAACAATCTTTTTGGCCAGTTCAAGCCTCCACCAGAAACATTAACTTTGTTTCACAGGTAAATGAGCCTCACAAGCTTGTGAGGTATGTGCCGAGGATCTGGGATCCAGGTGGGTGTGCAGGTGGGGCTGCTTTAGGTCTAACTATAATGAGACATGCACAGATATAGTTGTTTAGGAAAACAATACAAGGGCCAGTAAGAGAGGAGGCCCTGTATTTTTGTGCTGGCCTCCTCTTCCTGCTTTCCTTCCCTCTGCCATTTCCCGCTCTGCAGCCCAAGAGAGTCGACTTCTAGGGCAAGTCTGCCAGACACTCCCCCGAGCTGGGCATAAGCTGGTTCCTGGATCCTTCCCTTAGGAGGAGTTGTGTGTGTGTGTGTGTGTGGGGGGGGGGGGGGTTGGAGGGGGCAGGTGATGGATGAGTTACAGCAAATAGACACCCATAGGGGAAAAAAATAACCTCGACCTACAGTTCACACCTCACACAAAAATTAGAACAAGATGGATCATATACTTAAATGTACAACATAAACCTATATAATATTTAGAGAAATAGAAGAAAATCTTTGGGGCCTAGGGCTATGAGAAGAGTTTTTGGACTTGGGCACAAAAAGCCCAACCCATAAAAGGAAAAATTGATAAATTGGCTTCATCAATTAAAAAAAAAAAAAGTTTGCACTGCTAAGGACTCTCATAAAGGAAAAGACAAGCTACACACTGTGACTATAAAAGAGTAATAAGAGGAAGACTTATGATGATAGAACAGTTCTATCTTCATTGTGGTGGTAGTTACACAAATCTATATATATGATAAAATTTTATAAGCAGCACACACACAAATGAGTGCAGATAAAACTGTTGAAATCTGAATAAGCTCTGTGGATAGTACCAATGTGAAATATCTGTTCTGAATTGTGCTATAGTTATATAAGACATTACTTTTGGGAGAAGCAGAATTAAGTGTACATGACATGGGACCTACATGGATATATTTTTGACAACTTTCTGTTTATCATTTTTTCAATATTAAAAATAAATAACAATTTAGTTTTAAAAGGAATGAATACCTACCCGCCGATTTGTGAAGACAGAATAACATTCTTTTACTAGGATTGTTTTGATCATGTCTGGATCCGTGATCGCCAACACAGGCTGCCGACCATCATAGAACCTATGTTGGGAAAAAAGAGCTGATTAAAATGAACAAGACAGCCCAGTTGGTGTGACTCAGTGGTTGAGTGTCAATCTCTGAATCATGAGGTCACAGTTCAATTCCTGGTCAGGACACATGCCCAGGTTGCGGACTCGATACCCAGTAGGATACG
Source organism: Eptesicus fuscus (assembly GCF_027574615.1). Classification (NCBI taxonomy): domain Eukaryota; kingdom Metazoa; phylum Chordata; class Mammalia; order Chiroptera; family Vespertilionidae; genus Eptesicus; species Eptesicus fuscus. The sequence continues at coordinate 33,952,290 of NC_072476.1, forward strand.
TGCAGGAGGCAGTCGATCAATGATGTTTCTATTTTTCTCTCCCTCTCCCTTCCTCCCTAAAATCAATGAAGATATATTTTAAACAATAAAGTGAACAAGCCAGTTTCTGCAGCTGGAGCCACTCCTGGAAGTCTAGACTTTCATTCTGATGCTACATAATCCACATTCCTAGAGACCATTGTTAGAAATAACAGAAAATTTAAATTCAGGTGGTTTTTTTTAATTGTTTTTAAAGTATTACATATGTTTCCTTTTTCCTTGATTGAGCCCCACCACCACCACTCCCACCCCCGAGGACAAGTCTCCACCGCCCCAGTGTCTATGTCCATATTATGCTAATATGCATGCATACAAGTCCTTTGGTTGATCTCTAATCCCCCCCTCATTGTTGTTTTGAATTGCATCTCTCAGATAATTAGTGACTTTGAGTACGTTTCCATATGTCTCTTGGCCTTCTGTATGTCTTCTTTCGAAAAGTTATCTATTTCGGTCCGTTGCCCATTTTTTTATTTGATTGTTTATCTTCCTTTTGTTAAGTTGTATGAGTTCTCTGTAAATTTTGGAGATTAAACCCTTATTGGAGATAACATTGCAAATATGTTCTCCCATGCAGTGGGCTTTCTTGTTGTTTTGTTGATGGTTTCTTTTGCTGTGTAGGAGCTTTTTATTTTGATGTAGTCCTATTTGTTTATTTTCTCCTTAGTTTCCATTGCCCTAGGAGCTATATTGGTAAAGACACTGCTACGACATATGTCTGATATTTTGCTACCTATGGAGTCTTCTAAGATTTTTCTGGTTTCCCACCTTACATTTAAGCCCTTTAGCCATTTTGAGTTTGTTTTTGTGTATGGTGAAGATTAGTGACCTAGTTTTTTTTTTTTTTTTTTGCATGTAACTGACCAAATTTCCCAGCACCATTTGTTGAAGAGACTGTCTTGACTCCATTGTATGCTCTTGCCTCCTTTGTCAAATATTAATTGAGCATAATGGGTTGGGTCAATTTTTGGGTTCTTTGTTCTGTTCCATTGGTCTATATGTCTGTTCTTGTGTCAGTACCAGGAAGTTTTGAGAACAGTGGCTTTGCAATATAGCTTGATATCTGGTATTGTGATCCCTTCTTCTTTCTCAAGATTGCTGTGGCTATTCGGGGTCTTTTTTTTATTCAGATGAATTTTTGGAGAGTTTGTTCTAGGTCTTTGAAATATACCATTGGTATTTTAATGGGGATTGCATTGAATCTGTAGATTGCTTTGGGTAGTATGGACATTTTAATGATGTTGATTCTACCAATCCATGAATATGGTATGTTCTTCCATTTGTTTATGTCTTCTTCTATATCTTTTTTTCAATGTCCTGTAGTTTTCTGAGTACAGGTCTTTTACCTCAGTTAAGTTTATTCCTAGGTATCTTAATTTTTTTGGTGTAATGGTAAATGAGATTGTTTTTTTAGTTTCTCTTTCTGTGAGTTCATTTTTGGTGTATAAAAAGGCCACAGATTTCTGGGTGTTAATTTTGTATCCTGCTACATTGCCGAATTCATTTATTCAGGTAGTGTTTATGTGGGAATTTCCCATAACAGTCTTTATAATTTTTTTATGTTTCAAATATTTCATTATCAAAAAGAAAGTTAGGTTAGTAAATAGATGAAGGCCAGTAAATTATCCGAGTGGGAACAGCCACTGCAGCTGGCCGAGACCACTTTGCAAAATCCTACATCTTTTCAAAGTCAGTAGAATAGAGTAGATAAAGCAATACTTATATAAACTAAACCTCTATTGAGAAGTCTTGGCTTAAACATTTTTTAAAACCCAAACTCCATATGCATGGAGGAAGTAAAAACAAAGCTGAGCAGATATGGTTTTCCATTCTGTTTACCAAGACCCATGGCCCTTTTTCAAAAGGATATAACAAATGCAAATTTAAAATGAAAAATTTTGGGGTTTTAATTAATAGTCAATCATATGGGTAAGGGATTATGATAGACATTTATGAGGATAGTTTAGAAGGGTCTCTGCCCTGGCCAGGTGGCTCATTGGTTGGCCTGGTGACTCGGTTGGAGTGTTGTCCTCTACAACAAAAGGTTGTGGGTTTGATCCCTGGTCAGGACAATGTTTCTCTCTAATCTCTCTTTCTCTCTCTCTCTCTCTCTCTCTCTCTCTCTCTCTCTCTCTCTTTCTCTCTCTCTTTTCCTCCCTCCCTCCCTCTCTCCCTCTTTCTCCTTTAAAATCAATAAAAACATATTAGGATTTTTTTTAATTTTGAAAAAAGAAAGGTCTGAAATAATGCATTTCATTCAATTAAAGGAGACCTAAGGGAAGAAAAATAGAGAAGAGGGGAATAATGAGATACTGGACAGAAGTGACACCAGGAGTCCCTAGGCCATTAAAGTCTTGGGAGTATGATAACCTGCAACTCCCCATCTTGATTCAGAATGCAGACCTGGACAGCTGGTGACATCTGGGGTCCTGGTAGGACAAGCCTCCAAAAGCTTTACAGTAGGTGGCTTTATCCCAAGAGGCTCTGGGCTGAGATTGTCCTGCATGCCACGGGGCCCCCAATCAAAACTACAAGTCAATCCAAAGGGATTTTCCTCAATACTCACCCCCACATGTTTCCATACTTTTTGAAACAGTCCATGTCAAAAGCCCCAAAACCCTGTAAGGAGAAACAAAATTAGATTATTAACCTAATTGTACTGAACTCTACTTCTAACTGGGACCAATATTACTCAAATACCTTGAAATTAGGCTTACTGTCTTACACAGGCAGATAGAAGCAAACTCTTATTCAGATGTGTCTTGGAGAACAGAGAGAAAAGGGAGATGTTTGAAACACAGAATTGGAAATCACACTTGAATTTTCTCCAAGTAGTGTTGACACTTGACTTACCCTTATCTATGATACTTAGTAACTCCTTGTCTTTTTAAAGGGTTTTTGTTGTGAATGTGTTATCTCTAAAATCTCATAACCCCAGAATTATTACCTCCATAGACACTCCAGAAGTGAAGCTGAGGGAGAATAAGAGTGACTTGCACTCTCTTTGACCTCCTGGTCAAGCATCCTTTTCATTTATCTCATGAGTCTTAGCAGAATTAGGAAGTTTAAGACACCAGTGACCACTTTTAGTCTAGCAGGTTTAGTCTAGATGTCTAAGGCATCTTTGTTGAGTGAGAAGTGAGTGAGTGAGTGAATGAATGACCAAGTGACTCGCTTTCCAGTTTTCTACCTCAACACAGAAAAGATTGGTAAATGTCACCACTCCAGAAGGACAGAGCAAATTAAAACACTTTCTCTGTGTTTTCACTTCTGTAATTAAAAACACACATCTTCATGTTGCTAAGTTTCAGATATTTGATATTTTAATTATGCAAAGGAAGGCCCCAGAAATGTGGGTCTTGGGGTATATCCATAAGGAGTTGATCTGGGGAAGGTAGATAGGAAATTATTGCCTTTTCAGTAGGGAAAGTTCTTAGACTAATAAAGGCATTAAGACCTCACCTGGGAGAATGAGCATTTGAGAATCAAGCCTCTCTCTTTCAGGAAAGAAAATCTGAGGCAGAGAGCAGCCTGCACAGAAGACTCTACCTGCTGGCCTAATAAGCATGAGCTCATAACTTTCCGTCTTAGGGTCAGGCCCTGGGTAAAGCATTAGGGCTGCATTAATCACAAATGCTCTGCCAAAATTAACAGTCCATGTGTCACCTAGGACATTCCATTCAGTTAATTTTTTAAAGTATATTTTTATTGATTTCAGAGAGGAAGAGAGAGGGAGAGATAGAAACATCAATGATGAGAATCATTGATTGGCTGCCTCCTGCACGCTCCCTACTGGGGATCAAGCCCACAACCCTGGCTTGTGCCCTTGTTCAGAATGGAACCCGGGACACTTCAGTCCACAGGCCAATGCTCTATTCACTAAGCCAAACAGCTAGGGCCATTCAGTTCATTTAATTTTAAAATAATTTCGTCAAATCATCTCCTTTCTAATAAAGAGGGAATATGCTAATTGACCCTCATGCCATCACAAAGATGGTGGTGCCCACAGCCAATAAGGAGGGAATATGCTAATTGACTGTCACACCCTCAAAGATGGCGATGCCCACAGCCAATAAGGAGGGAATATGCTAATTGACTGCCACACCCTCAAAGATGGAGGTGTTCACAGCCACAAGATGGCAGCGCTCAGTCCCCTCAGCCCTGCTCTCTCGCCTGCCTCCAGAGTCCCTCAGTTCCCTTAGCCCCCCAGGGCCAGCCCAAGGCACAGGCAAGCCTCAGATGGTGGCTTCCCAGCCACCCAGGGCCACCTGAAGCTCAGGTAGCCAGGGCTGGCCAAGGCTTGTGCTACTGGCAGTGGCAGCAGCAGAGGTATGATGGGGACATCACCTTCTCCTGATCGCCAAGTCGACTCCCACCCCTGAGGGCTCCCAGACTGTGAGAGGGGGCAGGCTGAGCTGAGGGACCCCCCCTCCAGTGCATGAATTTTCATGCACCTGGCCTCTAGTTTCATATAACTCTGCTTTTGGTTTAGTTTAAAACAACAACAACAAAAAAAAACAACCCACACAATTCACTTAGAGGTTAAATATCTGAAGTCGAAGGACAAACACCATCTTGTCTCAGTTATATCCACTCCCTCTCAAACTCAGCCACAGGGTGCCTCCTTTGAGGGCAGAGAAGTAAAGCAGACAGCTCTTCTTCCATCTCTCAAATCCCCAAAGACATCATGGGGAGCAAAGGGTAACTTAGAACCATGAAAATAATTGCAGGGATTTATCAGTTCTTTAGAGAATTCAAGTATTTATGTGCAAATTACCTGATGGTGACTACTTGAGCTGCCTTAATACACTGAAGTTTCAAAGCTACCCAAGAGGAATCTAGAGAAGGCTACCCTGAGTGTATCCTGTGAACAGGGAAGTCTGACTCTAGCACATCCGACTTCCTGGGGCACGACCAGGCATCCTTCATGCTTTTCTCCTAATCCTAAGTATGATTATGTCTTCCTGGGAATCTGCACCTCCCAGAAAGAAAATGCTCCTCACGATGCTCACAAGTTGGGACAAGGCGTGTGCTGAATCAGCTGAGAGCTCTGCTGCCCCACTGAGCCAACCCCTGAGGCTCCTGACAGCTGACACTGAGCCTGGGGTAAACCTGGCCCTGCGCAGGGCGAGGCCTATGATGCCCTTTCTGGAAACTTCCTCCTGAGCAAGGCCCTTTTACTAGGGAACCCAGCTGCGATTTGGAACCATAAGAAGCAAAAGAGGAAGCCCAAACAGCACTCACCTTACGATAGGCCAGGGCAGTTCCCACAAAAGGTAGGGGTGTCGGCCCAGGAATTCCCAGCTTCTTAAAAAGTCCGTGTGTATAAGTCCCATATCTGTAAGTGAAAGAGAAAACCAGGTTACAGGGACTATGGATTAGGTCCTGGGGCTGGAACAGTCACTGTCTCAGAACTGGAACAGCCAAGGTAGGGAATGAACATGTAGGTGATAAGTAGTAACAACTCCCACAGCAATAATTAACATGACAAATCAATTAAACCCATTTCTGCTTCTGAACTTTCAACATGTTACATGAACTCTCAAGTGAGGCCAAGCAATTGAGTGAATGTGTCAGCAACATTGGTCCCACCTAGTGATCTGGTCTAGTGTCTAAACTCCCCTGGTTCCATATCAAGGCAGAAGGTGGGCTAAATGAACTTTTCTTTCCAGCTTCCTCTTTTTGGTAGAGAAATGCTGCTTTTGGTGCAAATAAAGGGGCTAACATGAAAGCCAATCATTTTTATTGCACTTACATTGTGTTGCCAACAGAGGGCATTGTCTACTCTACAGCTACTCCCTCATGGTACAGCTGCTGTGCCAGTGTCTTCTAAGACCACAATGTGGTTTAGTCAGTGGTGCCAGTATCTAGTGACAGACCCAGACCACACAGTATGACTGATGGTGCCCCTATTCCCAAGCTTCAAGTAGATGAGAGGCCTACACTGTTGCTCTCTTGATGACCTCCTGCGAGACCAGAACCAGGAGTATCTGGGAGAAATGTTCTCCCAACCCATCCAGACTGCTACCTGGATGCCTCTCTTGTCATCACTGGCTCACTATCTCTCTCACCTGCACTGTGACAAAATAACTGGCTGGGCAGGTGTATTTAAATACACATGTACAATCTATGTTATAGAAGTATATATTTGTACAATGGACACATATTCCTGATATTATTCTAGAAGTATGAGGTTAATTACACACCTTTGCAGCCCTTTTTTTATCCTTCAGAGATAATATGCTAGAAAGAGTGTTATCTCACTAAAATAATCTAGGATTAAATAGAGTGCAATTAAACACTATCAATTAATTTTAAAATGTCATCAGACAGTAAATATGTTGCCACAATAAACTATTTATAATACTTATTTCATAGAATTGAAACAAAGTATATATTTTCTCTATTCATGTCATCATGATTTCCTACTTTCAATGAAAGTGAAATTGAGAAAGAGAGCAAATGGGACACCCACATGTCCAAAATGACTCTCCCCCCAACCTGTTTCATGATGCCAGGAATCTCATGCTTGAAAGGAATTCCTCTGCTAGATGGTTTGATTCATCCTCCTGCACTGCAACTTAATGGGGAAAATATTTAAATCCACATTGGCTTTTGAGCGCATGCCTGTGCAGGCAGTTAGCAGATTTCATATTGGGGAAAAATAAATCTCTATAATGATGCCAACCCTCCCCAAAGTCTAGAAGAAAAAGGTGAAAGACAAGAATACAGTTTCAAGATTTCTACTTAGTTTCTTCTGCTCTACGGCTTTCTCACTTAGGGGTAACAGTTCTGCCTTTTTACAGAGTATGGGAACTAAGTCTTAGGAGGAGAGTGTCAGGGGAGAGACAGAATAGAGGAAAGAGCTAGTGTGAAGAGGAGGTGGGATAATCGCCAGGCCACCCCCGACCCCGAAGTCTGGGGTGCACTCTGGTGCATGGTGCCAATTACGCCCGGCACTGGGAGGAAAGAAGCAGGTACAAACCTAGTGACACAAGGGCCATTCCTTGCACACATCTCTAGCAGCAGACACAGAACTGGAAAGGTGAAGATCATGAGACAAAACCCTAGGTCACTCCCTCCTGCCTCCAGGGTCCCTGGAGCTGGGAAAGGGGCAAGGACCCCCTGCACAAAAGTCAGCTGTTTTTAATCTGCCTCTGCTAAATTCGGGTTAATTACCTAGACCTACCCAAGCCGTCAGTCAATCAGAAAATCACCCCCAGGAGCAAGTAATGTCAGCAAACCCTCCAGATCACAGAAGCTGGGAGTTGGGTGAACATGAGATGTCTCTCCTTCAAATAGATCGGGGTAAGATCGGTAATACCTCCTTTGGTGCTTGTGCACCCAACACTTAAGCAATTACCCCTCTGTTAACTGTTGGGTCTCCAAAATAGATAAGGGGAAGGGAGGTCTGATGAGATCCCCAAGTCCAAGATTACAGAGGCTATGAGCCTGGACAGTAACTCACAGGTAGAGGAGCACCAGGCTGGTAGCCAGGAGAACCCAGGTTTCCACCGAAAAGCTTGGAATCAGGTCCATGGCCACTTTCCTTCCAAGAGTTTCTCCTCTTGAGTTTTCTTTGTATCTGTGTGTGCTCTTCTTAGCAGGTCTGTGTGTTGAGAGTTTCCCGTCCCAAGTCATGGATGTTCAGTGAGACTGGATGTTTATGTATACTGGGAGAGGAGGTGGGGCTTGAGCTTCAGCCAATAGGGCCATCTGTGCACAAACTGGTATGACCTCTCCACTTTGACAGTTGGCAAAGCACCATGGACACTCCCACTTTAATCTCCCTTGAGTTCATATTCTGTGGGAAATCAATAAACAACTCCGTTTTATTGGTAAATCCAAAGGTTACAGAAACTCAAGTAAAGCCACTGGCATTATATATTTCAAATGCCCTTGACTCCATGGCTGCCTGCACTAAAAAAAATACTTGAAATCTTTTAAACAAGCTAGGTCTACAGATCTTAACCCAAGAAGTTTCCTTTGCCAAGAAATGTCTCTGTGCACCTAGAAGGCTCCTACTCATCCTTCAAAATTCAGCTCAGACAGAACCCCTTCTATTGGAGTCTTTCCTAACCAACCTCCCTGAACAGATACAACCTCTTCCTTCTCTGGGAAGCTTCTATTCTTTGCAGACAATTTTATTATTGTCCTAGTAACATATCCCACCATTCTTTTAACATTGTTTCTGGCACAAGCCGGTTTTGCTAAGTGGTTAGAGCATCAGCACGCAGAATAAGGGTCTCCGGTCAATTCTGGGTTGGATTCTGGTCAAGGGCACGTACCTCAGTTGCAGGCTTGATCCCAAACCCCAATTGGGGTGTGTGCAAGAGGCAACCAATGGATGTGTCTCTCACATTGATGTTTCTCTTTCTGTGTCTTTCCCACTCCCTTCCATTCTCCCTAAAAATCAATGGGAAAAAAAATATATCCTCCAGGTGAGGATTAACAACAACAAGACAAATAAACAAACAAAAAACTCATTGTTTCTGTAAATTATGACTTGTAAATTCACATGTAGCTACATAAACAGCCTGTTTGCTTAAAGGATTCTAGGAGGAAAGGAAGCCTTGAGGCATTTCAGTTCCAGACTTGCTCACCTTGGACCCTGAAATCAGGATAACAAAAACCAGACCATCACTTGACTGGCTCCAAGATGGTTATTGAGAAGACTGTGCTGACTCCCTCAACAGAGAGCCCACAACTCAGCCCTAGTCTCCCATTGGTTTCCTTTGTTCTGCTTTCCCCTTTCCTGCTCTTAAAAACCCCTGCCTGCTCTGAGATGTTAAGGTGGTCTTTGCGACATTCGTCCATTGTCTTCTCAGGCTGGCAACTCTTGAATAAATCAAATTTCCTTGCACCAGCCCTTGCCTCTTCATTCTTGGCTTTCAGGAGGCAGGCAGGTGAACCTGGGTTCAGTATCAACCTCTCTACTGTCCGGCATCACTATTAGTCTCTGTACAAAGTTCCCTTCCCAGATAAGAGCTTCTCAAGGGCACATTCTGGGTATTATTCACCATTATGTCCCTAGTGCCTAGCAGAACACTTTATGTATAGTATGTATTGAGAAATGTTGGCAGAGTTGAGTTGGTAGAAGTAATATTGCTGGGTCCCCTGCATGTCCTTTCCTTGTGACTCTTTGGTGACCACTCATCTTACTAGATGGTTAATACAACAAGAGGGCCTGGCTATGCCTCGGTCATCATTGCTGCACATTCAGGCTGATCCATGCCCCCGAAGGAGAGGCAGGACATGGTCAAGATGGTGAAGGCTACCCCAAGCTTATCAATTCATCTTGCTTCCTGTCCCACCCCTCAGAGGGTCCTGCAGTAGACAGGGAGTTAGACAGATTCATGACCAAAGAAAGGCTCCCTCCCTCTGGAAAGACTGCAAGTCCAAGACCAATGGGTGTGAAGAGGAGAACAGCAGCTGGATGGCCAAGTGAATCCTGAACACTTTAGCCACCATGGACACGGCAAATGTCCCTCTGGGCAGCACACATTGCACAAGGACTGCAGAAACACACATGCGTTTTTCTCTGAGGCAAAGGGGGTTAGAGAAGATGACTTCCTTGGTTTTTGACTAGTGGGGGATTTTCTAATGGGCTGTAAGAGCTGGTAGGGATAGGGCTGCAATTGCAGTCAGTGTCAATCAGAAAATCAGTGTCCTGTGGCCTTTCTGCCACATTCCTGATGCAAGAAATCCAAATACTGAGGGTCTGGAAATTCTACCAGCTCATTATCATCCCTCAGACCCATGTTCTGTGTCTGCTTGGTTGGAGAAATCATGGATTGTGTCCAAAGGAAACCTTAAATGTTCTTAAAACTCAAAGAAACGGGAGACATTTAAGCTGTTTGTGTACTTCCTCCTCTCTTCATCCTTTCTCACTTTCAGCCTTTCTGCAGAAAGTGATACTCGTCTGTCACCAATTCTTTAGGTTCCTCTGGCCAGAAATTCTCCAGGGTTGCATAAAACTGGATTGAGTTGGTATATGTCTCATTGGTAAAATGCAGAAAGTCCCAACTATATCACCTACTTCTTCCTTTTATTTATTTGGAAGCTTGTTATGAAGTCTGAAATTTCTACCATCACAGTTTGTCATCTCTGGGTTAAGGTTTTCTCCTAGAGGTACCTTTTAAATTCCATAGCTCCCACTGGAAAGTGCAATGCAGGAATACATTTACTCATCTATGCATTGATTTAAGGCCAAGTGCATGAATGTTATGTGGCGTTATCATGCCAGGTTATGGGCTACAAACCATACAGTCTCCATCCTCAAGGGCAAGGATCCTGAGTCTTATATTCAGTTTTGAAACATGGACTGAACACAGCAGGCATAGAACCTAATCATAATCGACTGAACCCAATCAACATGCCCACCTCCTCCACATTTTTGTTTTTGCCACATCTCCACCAACCACAGGCCCAGCCACCAAAACTTAGATACCAACTTGTTGCTGGAAATTGGCAAGATCAGGTTTTACCTTACTGCGAATTGAGTTATAGACACATAATCTTGCTTTCATTTTTTGCACGCTCAAGATTGTATCCTGTGAAATTTGACTCTAATGCACAAATCATTTCAGAATAACTCTGCCTCCTCTGGGCAATTCTCCCGGCCAGTGGATGTCAGGATGGGCTTCCCAGAAAAGGTGCCACTTGAGCTTTAACATTATAAAAGGACTGGAGTCTCAGGCTAATGGTGCTCCTCACGTCCCCCAGTCCCTGACAACCTGTCCTATTATACTGATATCTGAGCCTAATGCTTCCTTGAATGTTATTTGAGATTCAACTTTGACCATTTGCTAAGGAAATCAAGAAAGCAGATAAGCCATTCTCTGTTGATGAGGACATTATGTTTCTCAGACTTGCACAATTGCTTTAACTTTGTTGTACTAAAATTATCTGTTAATTTGTCTCTGTATTAACTTAAATAACATCTGGGTCTTAGTCATATGTGTACTGTAAGCATGTAGAGCAGAGTTCTGAAAGAAGGTAATGAGCTCATAAGTGCACGAATGAGGAGATGCGAGGCATGGGTTGTGTGGGGTGTGCTTCCAACACAATAATGCGGTTTTTTACACTTGAGCACATCTCTTAGTACGTAAGTCTCTTCTTGTTAGAAGTTTCCTTCTGTGGGATGTTTCCCCTTGAGGAGCAAGACCATTCGCATTGTTTAGGACACGGTGCTGGCTACATTTTAGTCCTAAGGAATGACTAGCCTACGAGTCTTGGGATATATTCCAACCTGCTGGACCAGTCCCTACGGTGAATAGGGCCAGGGAGTGGTCATATTAGGCTTAGTTATGAAATCAAGGCAGTTAAGTTTGATTTTAGAGAAAGAATAGCGCATATTAGTTTCCACAGAAGTTTTGTTTCCAAAAAGAATAATAAAGGCTTTTTGTTTGGGGGAGTGAATTAAGTAGTCAGTAATTATCAGCTGAACCCTACCTTTTCCTTGTTTGGGTGTTTCCTGCAGTAGTGGCTGAAACCAAACAAGTAGCCAAAGGCCAGGATAGGTACATTAGTTATTAATGCGCTCTAACATATTATCCCAACATGCAACAGCTTAAAACAGCAAATAGCCAGACGGGTATGGCTCAGTTGTTGAACGTCGGCCCCTGAACCAGGAAGTCAAGATTTGATTCCCAGTCAGAGTACATGCCTAGGTTGCAGGCTCCATCCCCAGCAGGGAGCATGCATGAGCATTGATGATTCTAACTCTCTTTCCCTTACCCTTCCTCTGTCTGAAATCAATAAAAACATATTTAAAAAAACAAAAACAAAAACAACCGACATTAATTCTGTCAGTTTCTTGGTTAGGAATCCAGGTATGACTTAGCTAGAAACTTCTGGCTCAAGCTCTCTCATGAGGAGACAGTCCTCCTGTCAGGCACGGCTGCAATCCCATCCTAAGATTTGAGTGGGGGAGGATTTACTTTCAGATCCATCTAGGTGGTTATTCACAGGTTTTAGTTCCTCACAAGCTCCTGGCCTGAGGTCATCATTGGCTCTTGACCATAGGCCTCCCTCAGTTCTTTCATATCTGGGTTTCTTCATAGGGCAGGTAACTGGCTTCTTTCAAAATGAGTGAGTGAGAGCAGATGCCCAAGATGGAAGCCATAGATGGTAAAAAAAAAAAAAAAAAAAAAAAAAAAAAAAAGTTTTTATGTGTTTATTTGAGCCAAACTGACAGCATATGCTGGGGAGCAAGATCTCAAGTGCTTCAATGAATAACGGTTTTGCAGTTTCTTTGTTGTGCATTTGAAATTAAGGGGGGAATGTAAGGAAGATTACATGAAGGTGAGAGAAAGCAAGGCAGGGATTGGATTATAGGATAGTTAAAATTATTTGCTCTCTTGAAGGTGGGTAAATCTTAGAAGGGGGGATCTGAAAGGATAGTTCATCCATTAGAAGGAGGGATCTAAATATAGGCATTTTAAACAATGGACATGGCTTGCTTAGGAAAAAGATAAACCTCTTACTAAAAAGTTCTATGGCATGAGTACTGAGCATGACCTGCCCGGTTAGGAATTTTTGGTCAGATCATCCTGTGAGGTTACTTCCCATAAAACCTCTTTTTTAATTCACAATTCCCCCTTCTGGTCATAAATCAAACCAAAGGATGCATTAATGACCAACTTTTTAAGTCAAAGACAAAGATTAGACTTTTTGTAACCTAATCTCAGAAGAGGCATACCATAACTTTTGCCATATACTGTCTTTTAGAACCAAGTCGTGTGATCCAGCCCATACCAAGGAGATGGGATAACACAGGTGTGTGACTAAGAGGAGGCAGTGGCCATTGGCGGCCATCTTAGAGGATACTCCCACAGATGTGAAACCAAGAGAATATAGTGTCACATAAAACCAATCCGAGAATTATAAAAGAATGCTTCATGTCTAGCTCATTCCAAATCTTGGTGTTGTAAATAATGCTGCTATGAACATAGGGGTGCATATAGTCTTTCTGATTGGTGTTTTTTGTGTGTGGGGTTGTTTTGTTTTGTTTTGTTTTAGGATATATTCCCAGAAGTGGGATCACTGAGTCAAATAGAAATTCCATTTTTAATTGTTTGAGGAAACTCCATACTGTTTTCCATAGTAGCTGCACCAATCTGCATTCCCACCAGCAGTGAACTAGGGTTCCCTTTTCTCCACATCCTCACCAGCACTTGTTTGTTGATTTTTTTGTGATAGCCATTCTGACAGGCATGAGGTGATATCCCATTGTGGTTTTAATTTGCATTTCTCTGATGATTAGTGACTGAGCATTTTTTTTCATATGTGTCTTGGCCATTTGTATGTCCTCTTTGAAGAAATGTCTATTCAGGTCTTCTGCCCATTAAAATTTTTTTTTAATTTAATTTTTTCATCTTTATTGTTGAGAGTATTACAGATGACCCCTTTTGCCCTCCACCCGGTTCCCGCCCCATCCCAGGCGTTCATCACCCTATGACTCATAGGGTGATGAACGCCTGGGATGGGGCGGGAACCGGGTCATAGGTGAGATCTTTGCTTAATCTCTTCCCACCCACCCCCTTTCCCTTTGAGATTTATCTCTGTTCCATGCTGGTGCTGGGTCTTGGGTCTTTTATTGATAGGTTTGGGCTCCCTGACCCAGCTGCAGTTTGACAGATTTTTAGCCTGAGAACGGACAGACCATTCATATGCAAAAGTCACTATGCACAGCTTGGGTGGGGTTGTAAATTGCTTGGGGTAGGGTCTCAGGGAATCCGCAGGGTGGAGCAAACAGTGTGGGCTGCCATGATGGGAACTCAGATCTGTCTGCCAGTCATTCCTGCAATAGGGGAGGTCCCAGTACAAGAACCATGACCCCTGGGAGAACCTCCATCTTTCATTTGGGGCATCTTTCTTTTTCTCTTCAGTTTAGCTGCCTCTCTCTGTTTGTTTCTTTGTATTAGGCAGCCCTACTATGACTTGACATAGTGGCCTTATGTAGTAGGTGTCTTGTTGGGCTCAGTGGTGCAGTCTCCCTGATTGCTTGACCTAGGTGCTCCAGAAATTTCCCTTGTGTGGGTTATATGCGCCTTCCTGTCATAGTTGAGTCTTTATTGCTGTTGGCCCATCAATGGGTGGGGTTGCCCCTCTGACTGGCTATAAGGATTGACCCCAAGTGCAATCAATATATGATCGGCTATACAAGGACTGACTCCACAAAGCTTAATTTGCCCCAACAAGGTCTTTTGTATGCCAAGATCTCCCTTTTTGTGTGCTTCTTGCGGAGCTAATTGGGTTGTACTTTAATGTGGTCTGAACTACTGGGTGTGTTCATTCTGGGGCTACATTGGAGGAGATCCAGTGCTTGTCAATGGCAGGTCTTCCTGTCACCGCCTTGGGCTACCTATTTGGAGCTACAAAGTGATCCACAGCTTGTGGTTGCCTCTCCTGGGCCCGGGTGTGTGGGGGAGGAGTACAGTTGCATACCAAGGCTGGTTTCTACCAGCTCTGAGCCTGGGGCAGGTCAGTAAAAGACTCAAGGATCCCCAAGATCCACCCTCACCTGTTAGCTGCCTGTTAGGCTCATTCACTGAAAGAGCCTCTAGTGGTAGTCAAGTTGCATGCGGGAGCATCTTGGTGAGTCACCAGGTAGGTGTGAGTGGTGTTCCCCAGATTAACACAGATTCAAACTTGGTTTCAATGCTGGATTTGAGGCCAATCAGCAATAGTCTTAGGGTATCGCAAGGTCAGCTGCTACCCATCAGGTGCCTGTGAACCTTTGCAGTGGAGCGGGGTCTCGGGTTTTTATCAGCGTGAAGCTAGGAGTGCTCATCAGGCCACACACATATTTGGCCGTGTGAAAGGAGAGCCCTGGACAGAAATGATAGCACCAGTCTGGCATGTAAGAGAAAACGGCCCCACCCAAGAGCCCCACAACTCAGTTTTTCCTAGAGTCTGCCCTGACCTCCTGGAGAGTCTTCTGCACCAGGGACCAGACTAGCCACAGCCCACTGACAACAATGTGCAATCTCAGCAAAATGAAGCCATCAGGGTTCGGGAGAAGCTGAAGGTCCTCCCCTGGGGGGGCTAGTGGATCTCCGGGAGGGTGCAGAGGTGCCGCTACTTCTGTGCATGTGCAGCAGGTCTGGGCTGTGGTGTGTGGGGTGCAGCTTCTCTGGCACTCTGGGTGCTTGTGGTGCAGCTACTCTGGCCCAGGAAGGGTGTGCTAAAGTTGGTGTCACTGTTCTAGCGTGGCATGGGGAAGAAGGAAAGAATTGTCCTCCACCCCAGAGCCACACAACTCGGTCCTTGATTCTCCCTGAGATCATCCTCAAGGTCCCTTCAGGAAAGTCTCTACCATAGCCTCCGGCAGCAGACTCATCTGAAGGGCAAGAGCTCAGCTGGGCAAGGAAATGGGGGGTGGGAGGGTAGGGCTCGTACAATCCCTCCTGGCAAGTGCAGTTTGGAGGGGAGTACTTGACTCACAAAAGATGGCATTTGTGGGCATCACAAGAGAAAGACTCAGCATAGGGACCCTGGTGGCTGTCTCTTCAGCTCTCTCCTCAGAGCCTTGCAACCCAGTCTGTCTTCATAGGACTCTAGTCCACTCCTACCCAACCTTCTTTTGCTGGAGCGTAGGGTGGGTGTCTACAAATGAGATTTTGTGCACTGGCCCTTTAATAGGGCACCTGGGTTTCCAGCAGACCCCTATCTCTCCCTGGCACACAAAATCTCTGCTGATTTTCACAGCCAGATGTTACGTAGGCTTCTTTTCCTGGCTCTGTTGTTTTGGGCTGGGGCCCTGGCAAGGAGTTGAGATCCCATATCCCTCAGTATTCTCACCCACGGCACATGGGTACAGGGCCAGCTCTGTTCACATCTTGGCTCTTCCAACCAGTCTGGATGGGATTGCTTTTGAAAATTCTTGGCTATCAGGCTTCTGTTCATCTAGTCTTTAGTTGGTTGTTTAGGTTGATTGCTCTATAATTTAGTTTCAATTCTAGTTTGGGCCTGCTGCCATCTTTTCCCTCAAAAATAGTAATTTCTTAAATAAAATCCCATCAATTAAAATATTTTTGCTTTTAGTGAGAAGAACTTTACTTGTTTTTTTGTTTTGTTTTGTTTTGTCAGAAATCCTGCTTGTGGAATCTAGGGTGAACAGTATGAAAATTACTCAAAAAATTAAATAAATCATTTTCTCCTTATGAAGCTGTGTGAACTGACCAGATTTAGGGGCAGCCAGGGAAAGAAGCAGGGAGGGGGAAGGCCAGCAATTCATTCAGTGGAGATCGCCCAAGTTCACAAGTTGGAGTTTTGACCTTTAGTCAGAACATGGGCTCCTTTGATAATCAGATTAAAGTATTGACCAGTCTCCCCAGAAAATAAACAAACACTCATCATTTTCCATGCAGTTCCAAGCGGTTCCCAAGGAGACATGTCACCATGGTGCCCGCCAAGCCATGTGACTTTTTCCAGGAGCCCTGCCCAGCCAAGTTCAGCCCTCTCCTGAACTCCAGCACAAGATGCCCTATTCCAATCAGTCACAGGGTTATCCACAGGGCCATGGGGCCCTGCCTATCAGTCTGAATTAGGTCTTTGTGTGTCAGGTGCTAAGATGTACATGGGGACATAGTGTGAACAAGAACATCACCCCTGCTTCCAGGGGTGCCCCATTGCAGGCAGACACCTATAAAGGCATGGGGAGCTTCGGAAAGGCAGTGATAAGTGGGATATGGACCTACCTGGGTGGGGGGTTTCCCAGAGGAGGTGACACTCCGCTTGCACTACCATGGACAGAGGAGTGTTTGAACATAAGAAGAGAGAGGGCATCTAAGGCTGTGAGAATGGCTTAGCCTACCATTATTATCATTGTTGAGTGTGTTTATTATTTCTTTTTTTATATTTTTATTGATTTCAGAGAGGAAGGGAGAGGGAGAGAGAGATGGAAACATCAATGATGACAGAGAATCATTAATTGGCTGCCTCCTGCACACTCCCAGCTGGAGATCGAACTTGCAACCTGGGCATGTACCCTGATCGGGAATTGAACCATGACCTCCTGATTCATAGGTCAGCACTCAGCCACTGAACCATGCCTGTTGGGCAAGTGTTTACCATTTCTTGGTTGCAAAATAAACAGTGTCTGAATCATGCCAACTTTTATTACTGTTAATAAGGAAGAAATTAGTTTGCAGGCAAAACTGGGAATCTTTTGCTTCCATGGTCAAGGCTCAGCCATGAGCCAATCAGCAGGGTGCTTAAGGCTGGGCAGGTCCTCTGGGAATAGCCACTGGGCTTGGCAGGCCCCATGGTGATCTGTAGTGTACTTAGTAGGGTACATATTTGGGTGGTTTTTTAAAAAAAATTGAGTGAGGCAAAATCCATATAACATACAATTAGTCATTTTAGAATAAACAATTTAGGGTCTTTTAGTACATTCACAATGTTGCACAACCACTGCCTCTGTCTAATTTCAAAACATTTCCATTGCACCAAAAATAAAACCCTGTGTCCACTGAGCAATGTCTTCCTGCTTTCAGCTCTCCCAAACCTCTGGCTACTACCAGTATACATACTGGCTTTATGGATTTACCCCTTCGAGATATTTTATATAAATGTTATCATGTATATGTGGCCTTTTATATATGGTTTCTTTCATTTAGGGTAAAATTTTCAAGGCTCATTCTTGTTGTGGCATGTATCAATACTTCATTTCCTTTATGACTAAATACTATTGTGTTGTATGTATATACCACAGTTTGCTTATCCATTAATCCCCTGTGTTATGTTGTTTTCACCGTTTAGCTACTGTGAAAAATGCTTCTTTGAACATGTACTAGTCGGTACATGCATTTCTTTTTCTTTTCTTTTTTTAATGTCTCAAACACAATAGGATTTTATTTCTTTAAGAATCTAAAATGCATTTTCCTAATTTTTAAAACTTTTTAATATATTTTATGTTTTATTTTTCCCCATTATTTTATTAAGCTATTATGTGTGTACATATCTTACCATTGCCTCCCCCCGCCCCACTCCCATACATGCCCTCTCCCCCCAGTGTTTTGCGTCCATTGGTTATGCTTATATGCATGCATACAAGTCCTTCGATTGATCTCTTATCTCCCCCACCTCTCCCTAACCTTCCCGCTGTAATTTGACAGTCTGTTCGATGCTTTACTGTCTCTGTATCTATCTTTTTGTTCATCAGTTTATAATGTTCTTTATTATCCACAAGTGAGTGAGATCATGTGGTATTTTTCTTTCATTGACTGGCTTATTTCGCTTAGCATAATGTTCTCCAGTTCCATCCAGGTTGCTGCAAATGCTAAGAATTCCTTCTTTTTATGGCAGCATAGTATTCCATTGTGTAGATGAACCATAGTTTTCTGATCCACTCATCTGCTGACGGGCACCTAGGCTGTTTCCAAATCGTAGCTATTTTAAATTGTGCTGCTATGAACATAGGGGTGCATATATCCTTTCTGATTGGTGTTTCTAGTTTCTTAGGATATATTCCCAGGAGTGGGATTACTGGGTCAAATGGGAGTTCCATTTTTAGTTTTTTGAGGAAACTCCATACTGTTCTCCATAGTGGCTGCACCAGTCTGCATTCCCACCAGCAGTGCACGAGGGTTCCTTTTTCTCCGCATCCTCGCCAACACTTGTCATTTGTTGATTTGTTGATGATAGGCATTCTGACAGGTGTGAGATGGTACCGCATTGTCGTTTTGATTTGCATCTCTTGGATAATTAGTGACTTTGAGCATGTTTTCATGCGTCTCTTGGCCTTCCTTCTGTCTTCTTTCGAAAAGATTTAGGTCCATTGCCCATTTTTATATTGGATCATTTATCTTCCTTTTATTAACTTGTATAAGTTGCCTATAGGTGATGGAGATTAAACCTTTATCAGTGATAACATTTGCAAATATGTTTTCCCATACAGTGGGCTTTCTTGTTGTTTTGTTTATGGTTTCTTTTGCTGTGAAAAAGCTTTTTATTTTGATGTAGTCCCATTTGTTTATTTTCTCTTTAGCTTCCATTGTCCTAGGGGCAGTGTCAGTGAAAAAGTTCTTTTGGCATATGTCTGAGATTTTGCTGCCTGTGGATTCCTCTAGTATTATTATGGTTTCTTGTCTTATGTTTAAGTCCTGTATCCATTTTGAGTTTATTTTTGTGTGTGGTGTAAGTTGGTGATCTAGTTTCATTTTTTTGCATGTATCTGTCCAATTTTCCCAACACCATTTATTGAAGAGACTGTCTTGACTCCATTGTATGTTCATGCCTCCTTTGTCAAATATTAAGTGAGCATAGTGGTTTGGGTCAATATCTGGATTCTCTATTCTATTCCACTGGCCTATATGTCTGTTCTTGTGCCAAGTAGGTACATGCATTTCTTTTATTTATTTATTTATTTATTTATTTATTTATTTATTTATTTATTTATTTAATGAATCTTTATTGTTCAGATTACAATTGTTTCTCCTTTTTCCCCACATATCTCCCCACCACCCAGTTCCTACCCTCCCCTCTTCCCTTACCTCCCCCCCCCCCCGCTGTCCTTATCTATAGGTGTATGATTTTTGTCCAGTCTCTTCCCATACTCCCCACACATACATCCCTTTCCCCCTGAGAATTATCAATCCACTCCCATTCTATGCCTGATTCTATTAAGTTCACCAGTTTATTCTGTTCCTCAGATTTTTAATTCACTTGACTTTTAGATTCACTTGTTGATAGATATGTATTTGTTGTTCATAATTTTTTATCTTTCTTCTTCTTTTTCCTCTTTTTAAAGAATACCTTTCAGCATTTCATATAATGCTGGTTTGGTGGTGATGAACTCCTTTAGCTTTTTCTTATCTGTGAAGCTCTTTATCTGCCCTTCAATTCTGAATAATAATTTTGCTGGGTAGAGTAGTCTTGGTTGTAGGTTCCTGCTATTCATCACTTTGAATATTTCTTGCCACTCCCGTCTGGCCTGCATGGTTTCTGTTGAGAAATTAGCTGATAATCGTATGGGAGCTCCCTTGTAGGTAACTAACTGTTTTTCTCTTGCTGCTTGTAAGATTCTCTCTTTGTCTTTTGCTCTTGGCATTTTAATTATGATGTGTCTTAGTGTGGTCCTCTTTGGATTCCTTTTGTTTGGGGTTCTGTGTGCTTCCTGGACTTGTAAGTCTATTTCTTTCATCAGGTGGGGGAAGTTTTCGTTCATTATTTCTTCAAATAGGTTTTCAGCATCTTGCTCTCTCTCTTCTTCTGGTACCCCCATAATTCTGATGTTGGTTCGCTTGAAGTTGTCCCAGAGGCTTCTTACACTATCTTCAACTTTCTGAATTCTCTTCTCTTCATGCTTCTCTGGAGGAGTGTCCTTGGCCTCTTTGTATTCCAAATCTTTGAGTTGATTCTTGCAATCCTCTAGTCTGCTTTTGGGTCTCTGTATAATATTTTTTATCTCAGTCAGTGTATGTTTAATTTCTAGTTGGTCCTCATTAAATTTATCGGCCTTTTCCATGAAATTCTTGAAAAACCTTATAACCGTGGTTTTGAACTCTATGTCCAGTCGCTTGTACTCCTCCATTTCTTTGGTTTGTGATCTGTTTCCTTGCCTTCTCATATTCTCTGCTTCCCTAAGTTGGTAGGGTAGTTTTGTGTACTAGGTGTCCTATTGGTTCAACGGGTCAGCCTCCCAGTTACTTGAGGTGGACACTCTTGGTGTACCCTTGTGTACTGTGTGTCCCCCAGCAGGAGCCACAGCAAGGGCTAGTTTTCTCCTCCTTTGCTTGGGCGGTTTTGGAGCAGTCTGACTGGAGCTGCAGTTGGTTAAGCTGCTCCAGAACAGGCCATTTATATGCAAAAGCCGCTGTGTGGAGCCGGGGCGGGTTTGTAGAATGTACGGGGCGGGGCCTCAGGGCTAGGTGGGGTCTCAGGGAGTCACTAGGCTGGGGCGTGGCCAACGGCGATGGCTGCTGTCAGCCGTCTCTGCCTTTCCATGTTTCCAAGTCCCTGCGCCCCGCGTTCCAGCGCAGTAAACAATGATTGCTGGGCGCACCTCTGCAAAAAAGTCACTCTCACTTTCCGACCCGATGGCCGAGAGTCCAGCTTCTCCCCGTAGGTGCCTGGGTCCCCCGAGTGTCCCCAGAAACTGGATTTCAGAGTGATCGGGAGCTTGTCTCCCTGCGGGTTGAAGAAAAGCCGCGCACCCAGCCGCCCGCCGCCGGCCCGATTCGCGTGCCTCCGTACCTCAGCTTTTCAGCGATTGTGCTTCTTTCTCTTCTTAGTTGTAAATCTTCCACTCAGCCAGCTTTCCTGTGGTTCTGGGTGGTAGACGTTTTTGTCTTTTAGTTGTATTTTTGAAATTGTTGTGTGAGGCAGCAGATTAGTTGTTTAACTATGCCGCCATCTTGGTTCCTCCCTCTAGGTACATGCATTTCTTTGAGAAACTGTTTTCAGTTCTCTTAGCTATATACCCAGGGGTGGAATTACTGAATTGTATGGTAATTTTCTACTTAACTTTTTAAAAAATATATTTTTATTTATTTCAGAGAGGGAGGGAAAGGGAGAGATAGAAACATCAATGATGAGAGAGAATCATTGATCGGCTGCCTCCCACATGCCTCCTACTGGGGATCCAGCTTGCAACCCGGGCATGTGCCCCTGACTGGAATCAAATACAAGACCCTTCAGTCCACAGGCTGATGCTCTATCCACTGAGCCAAACTGGCTAGGGCTCTACTTAACTTTTTGAGGAACTACTGAATTGTTGTTCACCAATTTACACTCCCACCAGCCATGTACAAGGGTTTCAACATTTCACATTCTCACCAACAGTTGTTTTTTTCTTTATAGCCACCCTAATGGTTTTGAAGTCATAATTTTTCTGGGATTTTAACTTTGTGCAACACATTGGGTAAGAACCTGTGAGAACATACTAGATAGAGGAGAAGAAAAGGGTGTGGTGGGAATCTGCTTGGTTGGCCCCTGATCCATGAACTCCAGGGACATGTATCTTCTCCGTAGTGTAGATAGTCAGCTAATAGGGATCCACAGAATGTGACTGATACGCATGCACTCTAGAAGTTATTTAAACACTTTAGCCTCAGTTGCTCAATTTATAAAATGAGCATGAATAATTATGTCTTTTCCTCCCAAAGGAGCCCTGACCAGAAAAGACTTGTAAACTGCAGCAGCTTGAGGCCTAGATCTGTACGTCTAACTCATGGTAGCTATGACTATACAGAATATATGACAGTGTTCAGCCGGATATCTGACCCTCTGCAGGTTCATCCAGAAATGTTCACCCATGTGAACTCATAAACAGTTCAACTAGTGTCTGAGAGAGGACAAGAGTTATAGAGTAACCCTAAATTGAGTAATGTATTTTCTTCTAGCAAGAAGAGGAGATAAAAGTTCAAGCTTTAGTTGAAAAAATAATTAAAATGTTGGGAGTTTGCTGAGTGTGAGCTGTTTACCTTTTTCCATTTCATTAATTGTATTAAAATGGCTCTTATTGGCATAGAGTAATGGGTTTTAAAAAACAAGACCCAACAGTATATTGCCTTCAGGAGACTCAACTGAGATACAAAGACAAAAACAGGCTTAAAAAGAAGGAGTGAAAGATAATACTCCAAGATAATGGAATCCAGAGAAAAGTAGGTGTATCAGTACTTTTATCAGACAAAATATATTTTAAGACAAAATGGTAATGAGACAAAGATGGACATTTTATAGTGATTAAGGGGACAATTCCTCAAAAAGACATAACATTTATCAATATACTAGAGGCCCAGTGCACGAAATTTGTGCAGGGGGAGGGGAGTTTTCCCTTCAGCCTGGCCAGCGGGCTCTCACAGTCCAGGATCCTTCACCCCTTATTGCCCACCTGCTCGCTGCTCCTTACTGCTGCCATGGAGGCGAGAGAGGCTCCCACCACTGCCTCTGCGCTCACCAGCCGTGAGCCCAGCTTCTGACTGAGCAGCACTACCCCTGTGGGAGAGCACTGACCACCAGGGGTAACTCCTGAGTTGAGCATCTGCCCCCTGGTGGTCAGTGCACATCATAGCAACCAGTCATTCTGCTGTAACAGTCACTTAGGCTTTTATTATATAGACTAGAGGCCTGGTGCATGAAATTCGTGCACGGTGGGGGTGGGGGTGTCTCAGCCCAACCTGCACCCTCTCCAATCTGGGACCCCTTGGGGGATGTCCGACTAAACAGGCAGTCGGACATCCCTTTCAAAATCTAGGACTGCTGGCTCCCAACTACTCGCCTGCCTGCCTTCCTGATTGCCCCTAACCGCTCTGCCTGCCAGCCTGATCACCCCCTAACCACTCCCCTGCCAGCCCCTGATACCCTGGTCACCCCAAAATGCCCTCCCTTGCATATTCCCGCTTTATTAAATAGGGTTTTTTCTTGAGCATATTGGACAGTCCTAACTGGTTTGGCTTAGTGGATGGATGGAGCATTGGCCTATAGAATCAACGGTCCCAGGTTCGATTCTGGTCAAGGGCATGTACCTTGGTTGGGGACACATACCCAGTAGGGAGTGTGCATGAGACAGCTGATCGATGTTTCTCTCTCATAGATGTTTCTAGCTCTCTATCCCTTTCCCTTCCTCTCTGTAAAAAAATCAATAAAATATATATTATAAAAAAAAGAAACATTTAAGATTCCTCCATATCTGCCTGGCTGGTGTGACTCAATGGTTGAGACCCCAGGCTGCCACCGCTGGCAGGGGATGGGGCCCTGGCCAGGCTGAGACCCCAGCCTAGGCTGCCGCCTCAGCCCAGCCAAGCTGAGACCCCTGCCCAGGCTGCCATCTCAGCCTGGCTGTGGATAGCCCGGTGGGGGTGTGTGGCTCCAGCCCAGGCTGCCTTCACTGGCCTGAAGACAGCTTGGTGGGGGTGCACCGCCCTGCCGCTTCAGGCTGCTGCTGCTGGCTGGGTGATCATGCAGTGGGGGTGCCCAGCCCTGCAGGTCTGAGACCCCAGCCCAGGCAGCCGCCTCGGCCAGGGGATCATGCGGCTTGGGTGCCAGGCCCTGCAGGTCTGAGACCCCAGCCCAAGCTGTCCTCACGGCCAGGGGATCCTGTGGCTTGGGGGCGTGGCCCTGGTGGTCTGAGACCCCAGCCCAAGAGGCTCGGCTTGGGGGTGAGGTCCTGGTGGCCTGAGACCCCCAGCCCAAACCGGCCTGGCATGCTAGGGATCACTCGCGAGTCCCTGCTTCCCGCTCCTCCTGCCGGCGCGATGGGCCACCCCGAGTCCCACCCCTGCGCCTCCTGCTGGCCCAATCATGGGCGTAGCGGAGTGATGATTAATTTGCATATTACCCTTTTATTATGTAGGAGGATATGCACCCAATCAGGGAGCACCAAAATATATAAGGTATTTAATACAGACCTAAAGAGATAAGCTGAAAAAAAAAAAACACACAGTTATAATAGGGGACTTGAATACCCCTCTTTTAACAATGGTACATCATCCAGTCAATAAATATTGGCCTTACGTGACACATTCTATCAAATAGATTTAATAGATATTTATAAAACTTCCTATCCAGTAATGACAGAATACAAATTATTTTCAGGTGCATAGGGAACATTCTCAAGGGTAGACCATGTGCTGGGACCCAGCACTAGTCTCAATAAATTTAAGAAAAACAAAATTATACCAATCATATTTTCTAAGCACAATGATATGAAATTAGCAATTAACTACAATAAGAAAGCTAGAAAAATGACAATTATATAGAGACTAAACAATCTGCTGTTGAACAACTACTGGATCAAAGAAGAAATAAAATAAACATCAAAAGATACAAGGAGACAAATGAAAATAAAATTGTGATGTATCAAATTTTGGGGATGCAGCAAAAATTACTAAGAGGGAATTTTATAGCATTACTGGCCTACTTATAGAAACAAAAAAAACCTCAAATAAACAATTTAAAATTACACCTTAAACATCTATTTTAAAAAAGAATAAATGAAATCCAAAGTCAGTAGAAAGAAGAAAATAATAAAAATCAGAATGGAAATAAATGGAATAGAGATAAAAAAGAGAATAGAAAAAAATGAATGAAACAAAGAGCTGGTTCTTTGAAAAGGTAAACAAAATTGGCAAACCTCCAGCTAGACTAAGGGGAAAAAAGGTAAAAGACTCAAATAAAATCAGAATTGAAAAAGGAGAAGTTACAATGGACACCACAGAAATATGAAGATTATGCAAGAATACTATGAAAGGCTATCCACCACCAAATTGGATAACTTAGAAGAAATGAACAAATTCTTAGAAGACTACAACCTTCCTAGACTAATCATAAGGAATTGAAAAACCTAAATAGGCCCATCACTAGTAAGGAAGTTGAAACAGTACTGGTAGATTCTACCAATCATTCAATGAAGATTTAATATCAATATTTCTCAACCTCTTCCAAAAAAATTGAATAGGGAATACTTCCTAACTCATTTTACAAGGGCAACATTATCCTGATACCAAAACTAGGCAAGGACATTTTAAAAAAAGGAAATTACAACCTGGCTGGTGTGGCTCAGTGGTTGAGTGTCGACCTATGAACCAGAAGGTCATGGTTTGATTTCTGGTCAGGGTACATGTACATGCCTGGATTGTGGGCTCGATCCCCAGTAGGGGGGGTGTGCAGGAGGCAGCTGATCAATGATTCTTATCATTATATTTGTATTTTTCTCTCCCTCTCCTATCCTCTCTGAAATCAATAATATATATTTGTTGTTGTTAATGCTCACCCGAGGATATTTTTCCATTGATTTTTATGGAGAGTGGAAAAGAGAGGGAAAGACAGAGAGAAACATTGATGTGAGAGAAACACATCGATTGGTTGCCTCTGCACATGCTCAACCAGGCATGTTGGTGTCCTTGACCGGAATCTAACCTGGGACCCTTTGGTCCGCAGGCCAATGCTCTATTCACTGAGCCAAACCAGCTAGGGCAATACAAATATATTTTTTTTTTAAAAAAGGAAATTATAGGCCTTTATCTTTGATTAACAGAGATGCAAAAATCCTAAAGAAAATACAATTAGCAAATCAAATATAATAATAGATTTAAAATATCAACCATCAAAATAAAGTAGGATTCATTCCAGGGATACAGGGATGGTTCAACATCCATAAATCAATACATGTGATTTGCCATATTAACAAAATAAAGCCTATAAATCAGACTTCCTGTCAATAATTAGGTAAATGCTCTGCTCCTCCACCCACAACCATATCAAAATTACAAATGATAGAATAATCACCCTTGAAGGCTACTTAACACATATTAGCTGAACGGAAGTCCTACAGCTAAGAATATAAAGAAGAAGCCAACTCGATTTAAATAATGGGCAGAGGACCTGACTAGATACTTTTTCAAGAAAAACATGATCCTACAGATATATGAAAAGATTTATAGAGGTTTCTCAAAAAATTAAGCATATGATCCAATAATTCCTTTTCTGGGTATTTACCCACAAAATGTAAAATCACTTACTTGTAGAGATGTATGTGCCCCCTAGTAACTGCAGTATTACTTCCCAAGCCAAGACATGGAAACAACCTAACTATCCATTATCGGAAAATCAAAAAAGTAAGTAGTGGTACATATATACAATGGATTACTACTCAGCCAGAAAGAAGATAAAGTATTGTCATTTGTGACAATGTGAATGGACCTGGAAGGGCTTATGCTAAGTGAAACAAGTTACGTGGAAAAGGACAAAAACCATAAAGTTTTACTCACATGTGAGATATAAAACAAAAAGTGACAAGATATCAAAACAGTCCAAACCAGACTCATAGTATGGTGGTTAAAAGAGGGGAAAGAGTGAGGGTAGAGGAGTTCAAATATTTGGCAGTGGAATGAAACTAGACTTCAGGTGCAGAGCATGCAGCAGAGTGCACAGATGTTCAATTATAATCTTGTGCACCTGAATATTATGCCATGTTAATAACCAATTTTACCCCAATAAATTTAATTTAGAAAATAAATAAAGCAAGTGGCCCTTTTTAAATAATTGCTGTGTGAGGAGCCACTGAACTCATAAATGTCGAGAGCCCTAACTTCCTGGGTTTCTTATTAGGGCTGGTGGAGTCTGCCCAGCTGGGACCCACCACACCCCACCTTTCCCAACCAGGTCGGATCTTGAAGCCCCTCGGTTGAAATCCCTTTCACCCTGCTCCTCAGGTGGGGCAGAATTTGTTTCTAAACCGTTCCCAAAACCCATGGGAACCATAAGAAGGAGTAGGGAGAGCTCCTTCTCTTCTCACCAACACTAGGAATTTATAAAGTTCAGTGGGACTTCCAGGCAGGCTCAGAATGAGAGCGAGGAGAGGGAGATTCTACTTCAGCACAAATTTGTCAAATATCACAGTAACACTTATACATTCTAGTGCAATATGTAAAAAATGAATAGTAATGCCCAAAAAAATGAGAAACAAACTATCAAATTTTAAAATAAAGGCTGACTCAGTAGGTTAATTTTGTTTACACACCAAGATTCATTTAGGTCATCACACACCTGCTGCAGGGAGACGTGTTCTCATTCCGCAACTTACCCTGAAAAGCACCCAAAAATGAAATGAGTTAATGGGTGACTAGAGGGATGGATAAATAGGTGGTAAACCAAGGACAGAAATTCTAATCATATGCCTGGCCAGTGTTGCTCAGTGGTAGAGCAACAACCTATGAACCAGGAGATTATGGTTTGATTCCTGGTCAGGGCACATAAATGGGTTGCAGGCTCAATCCCTCGTCGGGGGCTTGTAGGAGGCAGCCAACCAATGATTCTCTCTCATCATTAATGTTTCTATTTCTCTCTCCCTCTCTGAAATCAATAAAAAAGATTAATTATATATGTTTTTAAATATTTCATCATTTTGTTCAAAATTTCCATACTGTTATTTGAAAATTATTATAAAATTGGGGAAGATATTATTATCAGTATTTTTTAATATATTTTATTGATTTTTTACAGAGAGGAAGAGAGAGGGATAGAGAGTTAGAAATATTGATGAGAGAGAAACTTCGATCAGCTGCCTCCTGCACACCCCCTATTGGGGATGTGCCCGCAACCAAGGTACATGCCCTTGACCGGAATCGAACCCGGGACCCTTGAGTCCGCAGGCTGACGCTCTATCCACTGAGCCAAACCAGTTTCGGCTATTATCAGTATTTTTTAAGAATTTAAAAATCTTGCCCTAACCAGTGTGGCTCAGTGGATAGAGTGTTGGCCTGCAGACAGCCTTCTGCAGGGGAGGGGCCATGCTACATTCCAAAGCTGGCTGCCAGGCCAGGGACAGGCTTGATTCTGGCAGGGGGTGTGCGGGAGGCAGCCAATCAATGATTCTTTCTCATTATTGATGTTTCTCTCTCTCTCTTCCTCTTCCTTCCGCTCTGAAATCAATAAAAAAATATTTTTAAACAGAGTTTAAACATCTTTCAAACTTCCCCTGTCTCACGTCTGACACCCTTACTCTAATCAGATTCTCATCATCTCTGATCCAGATTTAAACCAGAGGCTCCTGGCTGATGTTCTTTCAGAGGGCAACCTTTGCCCATCTAATCAGGCTGTGCCCAGTCAAATCGGGCACTGGCAGTGCCTCATCCAGGTGAGAGGCCAGTTGTGTTCCCAGTGCCCCTCCTCAGACTCACACTGCCTGGAGTCTTTGCAGGTCCATGTGCAACCCCTACTACCTAACACCTTCCCACGGGCTTTTTTTTTTTTTTTTTTTTTTTGCACTTGCTGCTTTTCCTGTCTTATTCTCTCCCAATTGCCTCATCTTTAGGATTCCTCTCAGAAACTTGAACACATGCATTGACTTCTGAAGCCTCCAGAAGCCCCATAATAGGCAAGAACGGGTTTTCTTAAAAGCCATAAATCCATGGGGACAAAGGAAAGCAGAAGTAAATGTTTGAACCTAGAAGTAGAGGAGGAAAGAGCCATCACACGCTCCTCATGCCAGACACCATTCTGAGCACTCCCCTTACTCCTCAAAATAGCTGTATGCAGAAGCTACTCTTATTTAAATCAACTCACCTTACAAATGAGCAAACAAAGGCACAGAAAGTTTAAATCACTTGTGCAAGGACTGGCCCTGAGTGGGCTTGCCTCAGCCTGTAGTGTGTGGGTTCTTGATTTTGTGTTGGAAAGATTTCACAAGTCCCGGTGGGTTTGAGAGTGTGTTTATTAATGCCGGGGACAGCGAAACAAAGGAAGAAATCAGAGTAGAAGAAACAACAGGGGAGAGCCTCGGCGGTGATCTACTTGGCTGTCTAGAAATGTTATAGGAAAGAAGTGAACCAGGGCGGGGCTGCTGGTAGCTCACTGGGAGGGAAGGTCACAGTGATAGAAGTGAGCGAAGGTGGGTCTGCTGGCTCACTGGGGAGTCAGAGAAAAAGGAGGCTTTAGAGACAGGATCAGGGGGTGAGTCCGGTTGGTGCTGCCCATTGCTCCCCTGGTTGTAAGTCTCATGGGGACCCTTAGAAATAAAAAGTTCATGCCCAGAAGGGGCATGGGTGTGCTCCAGAGCAAGCCACATTGAGACTGTGTGTGTGTGTGTGTGTGTGTGTGTGTGTGTGTGTGTGTGTGTGTTTTGCAGGTGAGA
Source organism: Eptesicus fuscus (assembly GCF_027574615.1). Classification (NCBI taxonomy): domain Eukaryota; kingdom Metazoa; phylum Chordata; class Mammalia; order Chiroptera; family Vespertilionidae; genus Eptesicus; species Eptesicus fuscus. The sequence continues at coordinate 33,981,910 of NC_072476.1, forward strand.
ATCTGTGCATTTTTAATACGCTGATGCATTAAGATGAGTGTATAGGGGAGTTTCTTCATAATTCTTTGGTCTGTTTACTGTCCTGCTTTTATCTCAGGTCTGGCTGGCTTTAATGAGGTTTTTGTTATTTGTTCCCCAACTTCATCTGTTTAGCTGGCACACATGGCATTAATTTAGTCTTTGTTCTCTATTTTCCCAGGCCAGGGTGACTTAAGCTATGCATTTTCTGGTTAGGGAGGAGGGTGTGAATCATTTGCTCTCCAGTATCCTTGGTTAGGGAAGATAAGATCTTGAGGTTGACAAGTTGGCTGTAAATTGCCCAAACTGTTGGGCTTTGCCTAATTTTCTTGTCTCAATTTCCCCATTCTACTTGCCCAGTAATTTTCCTAGTTTTTTTCTATCCTGCCATATTCCCTCCTCAAAGACTTCTATCCCTAAAATCTTTTAGGGTTGATGAGGGAGGATGATCTATTTTCAGAAACTGTTTCCTGCTGACATAGCCCTGCCTATGTAGGATATGGAAATCTCCTCCTGCCTGATCTAAGGGAGACAAGGGAATGGGATCTGAGACTGGAACAGAGAGACCACTATTTTATTTTAAAGTAGGGATGGGATGGAATTCCAAGTTAAAAAGTTTTCAGTCATTATTTCTTCAAATAGTTTCTCAGTCCTTTGCTCTTTCTCTTTCCCTTCAATACCCCTATGAGGTGGATATTGTTATGGTTAATGTTGTCCCACAGATGCCTTAAACTATTTCTAATTTTTTTTCTATTTGCTGTTCTGAATGAATGTTTTGTGCTACCTTGTCTTCCAAATTGCTGATTCGGTCCTCTGCTTTATCTAACCTGCTTTTGATTCCTTCTAGTGTACTCATCATTTCAAATATTATATTCTTCATTTCTGACTGCTTCTTTTTTATAGTTTCTTTGTGAGATTTTATGCTTACTCTCTTATTTTTAAGTTCTCAGTGAGTTTACCTACTCTTCCCCTAAGTTCCTTCAACATTCTTATAACCATTGCTTTGGACTCTGTATTTGGTGGATTGCTTGCCCCAGTTTTATTTTGTTATTTTTCCTGGAGATTTCTCTTGTTCTTTCATTTGGGTCATGTGTCTTTTTCTCCCCATTTTGGCTGCTTCTCTGTGTTTGTTTCTCTGTGTTAGGTAGAGCTGCTTGTTCCCAGTCTTGGCAGAGTGGCCTTATGCTGTAGATGTGCAATGGTGCTCAGTGGCACAGTCTCCATGATTCCCTGAGCTGGGTGCTCCAGGATTATTCCTTGTGTGGGTTATGTAAGCCCTTTTGTTATAGTTAAGTCTTGATTGCTGTTGGCACATCTGTGGGTGGAATTGACCCTCAGACTGGCTGACTGTGAGGATTGGCCCTGATCACAAGCTGCTGTGTGGAGGCTGATTCCAGGAGGCAGAATTTGCCCCAGCTGGGTCTGATCCTCGATGAGACCTCCCTTTGGGTTTACTACTTTTGGAGCTAATCAGGCCATGCTCTGTTGTGGTCTGAAATCAGCCACCAAGTGTATTGTTTCTGAAATTTTTTTAAATGGACTCTGGTGCTTGTTAATGTCGGACTGCCTGTGATCAGCCCTGGCTTCCTGTTAGGAGCTACAAAGCAATCCGTGGTTGGTAGCTGCCTATGCTGCACCCACCTAGGTGAACGTGGGAGGGGCCATGCTACACTCCAAAGCTGGCTGCCATGAACGCCAGGCCGGGGACAAGTCAGTAAAAGGCCCAAGTCTACCTGAGACCCACCACAACCTGCTGGCTGCCCATTAGGCTCAGCCACTGAAAGCGCCTCGGGTGGTATGCGAGTTGTAGGAGGCAGGGTCTCGGTGAGTCACCAGATAGGGGTGAGTGGTGTTCAACAGGGTAATATGGATTGAACTCAGCACCAGTCCTGGGTTTGGGGCTACTTAGCAAAAGTCTCAGGGTACCCCAAGGAGAGTCACCACCTTCATGGGACCTGTGGACTTCTGCAGTGGGGCAGGGTCTCAGGGAGTCACCAGGTGGAGCCAGTAGAGTTCATCAGGCTAAAGCAGATTAAGATTGGACTGTGTGTAAAGAAGGCTCTGCGCAAGAACGCTGGCTCCTGTTGGGTGCATGAGAGACCGTCCCTCACCCTAAAGCCACACAACTCAGTCTGTTCCTGTCTGACCCCAGCACTCTCCGTAGCTGCCATCGCTCTGCCGGAGCCCAAGGTGAGCGCCTTCGAGCGAGATTTTGTGTGTAACCCTTTAAGAAGGTGCCTAAGTTTTCTGCGACCTACCATCTCACCCGGTTGGACCGAATCCCCGCTGGTTTTCACAGTTAGATGTTTGGTGGGCTCCCTTTTCTAGCACTGGTACTGGGGGTTGGGGAGTCTGGCACCTAGCTGGGACCTCTTGCTCCTCATGAGGGACCTCTGCAGCTGAGATATCCCTCCAGATTCTCAACTGCTGCATGTGGGTGTGAGGCCAGCCCATTTCTGGCATCTCTGCCTTCCAATGGGTCTAGGCATGGATTCTTTGTATCTTTCAGCTAGTCCCCAGATGGTTATCCAGTTTATTGTTCTATAAGTTGGTTGTAATTTTGATGTGGTCATGGGAAGAGGTTAATGTAACTTTCACCTCAGCTGCCATCTTGAATCTTCTACCCTTATTTCATCTTTGTTCATCAGTTGTTACGGTACCAACTGTTAAAAATAAGAGACATAGCACTTTTGAATGCACACAGATGCTCAAAGAAAATGTAGCTTTTGAACTTTTCATAAATGTGATTGTCATCCCCATGAGTCCCTACCTGGGGTAAAATTGGGGTGGAAGAATTTTTTTTGTTTCCATAAAACAACTTACTGGTTTCATTTGGGTAATAAACTTATCTAAGTTTGGCCTTGCAAACTCCCTCTTTCCCTGCTCCTCTCAGAATGAAATTGGGATATTTGGGGATATGAACTGTGGGAATGGGAAAGTGGGCCTCAGACCATCACCCCATGCACCCAACAGGAGCCAGCGTTCTTGCGCAGAGCCTTCTTTACACACAGTCCAATCTTAATCTGCTTTAACCTGATGAACCCTACTGGCTCCACCTGGTGATTCCCCGAGACCCTCCCCCACTGGGTCTTGCAGGCAATGTATTTTCCTTGCCTGGCTCTGCAGAGGGTCTTCAAGGGTCTGCTGTTGCATTCATGGTTCTATCAGGCCTGAGAGTTTCCCTTGCTAACCTGGGGCTTTCTAACTGGCATCGTGGGTTCTGGCCCACCCTCCACCCAACCTTGATGAGAGTGCGTGTTTCCCTTAGCCCTCCTGTGCCATCCATGTGCAGACTCAGAGGCTCCCCTCAGATCCTGTTATAGGCTGCATTGTGTCCCCCAACCCCCAAAATTTATATGTGGAAATTCTAACCTCCAGCACTTCGAAACATGCCTGTAATTGGAGACCAGGCTTCTAAAGTGCTAATTAACTTTAAATGAGAGCATATGGGTGAGTCCCAATTTAATATGACTAGTTTCCTTATGAGAAAAGGAGATTCAGACAGACAGGTACAGGGGGAAGACCATGTGAAGACACAGGGAGAACATGGCCATCTGGCAGCCAAGGAGAGAGGCCTCAGTAGGAACCAACCCTGCTGACACTTTGATCCTGGACTTCCAGCCTCCATATCTGTGAGAAAATTAATTTCTGCTGTTTAAGCCACCAGTCTATTGTACTTTGCTACAGCAGCCCTCGCAGACTAATACAGATCTAGTCTCCTTCCCCCGTAGGCCAGAAAAAGGGTGTTTGTACATTTATTTCTGTAATGATAGTATAATAATTATGTTTCGGTCTCTACAATTAAATTATGAAATCATCTTGGGTAGAAACCATGATTTATTCACTTCTATACTCCTGGGGCCTAAGAGTTCTATACCTGGCATGGAGGTTTTGAATGAGTATCTGAACAAATAAATCATCTCCGCTTTGTACAACCACCCTCAAATTTAATAAGATGGAGAGTGCAGAGGTAATAACATTCTGTAAATAGTCCAATTAATTAATCAGTACCAGTTTCTTATGGCATAACAGGAAGGTCATGTGCACAATGTGAACTATTTGCAAGTCACTGAAATAGGGAAGGTCAAGCTTTCAGCAAATGTGGCCAGGACCATGGGACCACTGAAACCTCGCACAGCTGGCTGTAAGCCCAGTGCCTGCTTTTGGCACTTTACCTAAAGTCAATTCAACAAAACCAGAATACATTAAGACCTAGAATGTTCTGTTACTGCCATAAGTCCACGAAAATAGAGAAAACAGTAAAATATGTTTAAGGGATAGTCCACCAATACACCAATGTGTCCATAGAATGGGGACAGCAGGGTGGGCCAGAGAAAGGGACAATGCAGGTAACAGGACAGATATCAGAAAGGTCGTAAGTCCAGGAAAAAAAATAGTAAAGTGTGCTTACAGAAAACCCACCTCTTCACATCATAGTGCAGCATCCATGACCAAGGTGGGGAAGAAACGAAACTTCAGAAAGTATCTCTTGGAATCCAATGACTGAGTCATTCAACAAATTAGCTCTTCTGCAATTGATCTGTGGCAAATCAGGCTGCTTCCATGACCTCTGCAGCTCAGAGAGAGCTGTTCTAAAAGTATGACTCTTAACAACATTGGCCAGCACAGTTGTTGGTTCATCATGTGCTTGGAATCATTCTCAGAGTCTCATCTGTATTTATTTCTGTAATCCTCGCAATTACCCCATGAAGTAGGTCAGGGGTGGGGAGCCTTTTTCCTGCCAAGGGCCATTTGGATATTTATAACATCATTCATGGGCCATACAAAAGTATCAACTTAAAAATTAGCCTGCTATTGTCATAATGGCTATTATCAACAAATCAGCGAACAACAAGTGCTGGCAGGATGTGGAGGAAAAGGAACCCTCATGCACTGCTGGTGAGAATGCAGACTGGTGCAGCCACTGTGGAAAAACAGTGTGGAGTTTCCTCAAAAAATTAAAAATGGAACTCCCATCTGACCCAGTAATTCCACTTCTAGGAATATATCCCAAGAAATCAGAATATATGCAACCCTATGTTCACAGCAGCACAATTTACAATAGCTAAGATTTGGAAACAGCCTAAGTGTCCATCAGCAGATGAATGGATTAAAAAACTGTGGTACATCTATACAATGGAATACTATGCTGCCGTAAAAAAGAAGAAATCTTACCATTTGCAACACCATGGATGGAACTGGAGAGCATTATGCTAAGAGAAATAAGTCATATGGAGAAAGATAAATATCACATGATCTCACTCATTTGTGAAATATAATGAACAATGTAAACTGATGAACACAAATAGATCCAGAGACATAGAAGCATTGAATAGACTGTCAAACCTCAGAGGGAAGGCGGGGGAGGGGAGGGTGGGTAAGAGATCAACCAAAGGACTTGAATTCATGCATATGAACAGGACCAATGGACACAGACAATAGTGGGGTAGGGGCATGTGCTGGCGGGCAGGGGCGGGCAGGGAGAGGTCAATGCAGGGGCGGGGGAGGGGGGAAAGGAGACATATGTAAAACTTTCAACAATAAAAAAAATTTAAAAAATCAAAATGAACAGAATAGAGAACCCATAAATAAATAAAAAATAGCCTGCTATATTTGGTCAAATATTTAAGTAACTCTCCCCTAATGCCTTGGCAGGCCCAGACCAAATGATTTTGCAGGCCTCATAGTGCCTGTGGGCCAGACGTGCCCCATCCCTGAGGTAGGTGCTATTATCATCCCTGCTTCACAGATGAGGATTCTGAGGTTCGTCAAGATTAAATAACTGGGTCACCCCACTTATAAGTGGCAGATCAGGTTAATGAATTCAGAAAGAGCCTCCCATCTCCACCATCACATACTACTGGCAGTGGTCATCTTCACCCTCCCATCAGGATAGCTGCTGGGACCCTACCCCTTTACACGTGTGTGTATACAGTCACGTACATACACAAACATCTACCTACCTAGCCATCATCTATCTATATAGAAAAGCATGAATTTGCCCAGTACATTCCATTCCAATCTCTATGTCCACTGGGCTCGTTCTGGTTTTCTCTTTCAAAATCAGTGACAATCCTTCTTCGATAGTGAGAAACCTGATTTCCTTTTTTTTTTTTTTAACATATTTTTATTGATTTCAGAGAGGAAGGGAGAGGGAGAGAGAAATAGAAACATCAGTGATGAGAGAGAATCATTGATTGGCTGCCTCCTGCACGCTCCACACCACGGATCAAGCCCACAACCTGGGCATGTGCCCTGACTGGCAATGGAACCATGAACCTCCTGGTTCATAGGTCAACACTCAACCACTGAGACATGCTGGCCACAGCTGGCTTTCATTATCCATAATACATTTACTTATTTGATCAATCTTCCTTTATGTAGCCAAACCTGTGCCATCCCTCTCCACTCACTTATCTTAATACATCAAATTGGAGTTTCAAAAAAGGTCCCATCCAACCAGTGATCGTGATGGTTAAAAACATTTAGTAGATTATTATAGTAATAATAATAAAAATAATATAGAATAAATATTAAAGTGTGGAATTATAGTGTGATATTAAAGTATGATGTTAAAAAATATTGAATGTAATGTAAATAGGTTGATTAAATATTTTTGAGTGATTTGTATGTAGAAAATAGATAAAGTAATTTGTTTTTTATATGTAAAATTAAATATGTAAGGTTTTTGGGATTTGTTGATAAAATATATTGAAAATGTTTATTTAGGTACATAAAAAGAGGAAATACTAGAAGAAGATCAGAGAGGTTGCTCTGTTCTTTTACAGATGGTTACTTTTTACTTCCCTTCTTGCAATTTATCCAAATTCTACTGTGGATTATGAGTTTAAATAGTAAACTAAAAACTGAGACCTCAAATAAGATACCAAGTTGCAGTTGTAATGTTCAATTTCTAGTATGTATCTATTAACATAAATTCCTGGATAATCTGCTGAGGTCTGGAAATCACCAGGATTCTAATAAATAAATCACATATGATTCGTGCATTGCATATTTATCTCCTATATAATTTATACTTAATCAATATTAAATAAATACTTTAAATAATATATATCAATTTAGAGATTGGCTGAGGTATCCTTGGTCATCTGTGCTTACATCCCTGAAGGAAAAATTGGGATAATTGGCGTAGTCGGCAGTAGATGGCTCCCACTAATTTGGTTCTATATATTCCTCCTACTGTGCATGAAATATTAGAAAATCTATTGTGAAAAGATGTTTATTGAGTTGCTCAATATAACATACAATACAGAATATTCAAAATAAAGTGTGACATTAATATCTCTACTGCCATTACTAAAATAATTCTTGTTTTCATTAATGTTTATTGATAAAATTATAGAGAAATTTGTATTCTTGATTAGTGTTAAGGAACAGCAGACAGTACCAAGTGGGAATGGATGGAGCCAGTATTATAAGAACCCAATAAACTGGGTCTACATATTTGGCACTTTAGTCACCTCCCTTATATCACACAATATATAATACTCTGTATAGACACTGAGAAAGCTAAATGAATGTACAGAATTGCTAGTCATTTATCAAGTGCAATAGGTTAAGTTCATCTTCATTTTTGGGTTTTATTCACAAAGTACGCAGAGATCTCTGGGGTCGGGGGATACAACTTCCTTGAAGAACAATGTATAAGTCCTTAAGGAATGTCAGGCTCCACTTACAGTCCCATCTCTCAACTCTGCCATTAGAACAATGGGTTTTTGTGGTTGAGTAAGTCCTTGAGACACTATTTTCAGAGGGATCTGCAAATGTTAAACAGCATATGAGAACCAGTTCATGAAACACTGTTAACAACAGAAGCAAAGTAGATGAGATACATTAAGGACAATAAAGTTTTACAAACATATAAAAATTACTTTTAGCATAATATATCTTTACTTCTTTATACTTCTTTAGTAATCTGTCTCATCCTGATCAGTTAAAGCATTCATCAATACATTCATTCAAGAAAAAAAAATTTTTTTAATGTATGTGTATATATATACTAGAGGCCCAGTGCATGATTGAATCATGCACGTGTAGGGTCCCCTACACGCTTTCGCTTTTCGCTTTTCGCGGTGGGGCTGGGTGCCTGTCCACTGGTGCACCAGGCCTTTCGGAAGTCTCCGGCTCGGCGGAGGCTTCTGAAAGGCCTGGTGCCAGAGCAGACAGGCACCCAGCTCCCACGCTTTTGATGGTCCGCAGCCGCTGAGGGGGGCTACCCTGCTGTTGAGAGGCCTCTCAACAGCTGCTGAGTGGGGGCTGCCTCGGACACCTCGTTACCCTGCCGTTGAGAGGCGCAACTGGGTGTCCGCAGCAGGTGGATCTGGCCGTTGCGAGGCACAGGGGGTGGGAGTCCCGCCCCTGCGCCTCTCAACAGCAGGGTAGCCCCCCTCAGTGGCAGCGGATCCGTGCCTCTCAATGGCCGATAGGCCACCCCGAGTCCCGCCCCCCAGCCTCCCGCTGGGCAATCGTGGGCGTAGCGGAGTGATGGTAATTTACATGTTACTCTATTATTAGATAGGATATATATATATATATATATATATATATATATATATATATATATATCACCTATTCTGTACCAGGCCAAAGACAAAACTATGTTTGTTTGGTTTTGGTTTAAATTTTAAATAAAAAGGATGTGTTTTTTAAATTTAAACCAGATTGTTAGGCATTATGGGAAAATATTTGGAAAAGCCAGGTAGAGTTCATTTCGTGCATGTTGAAACTTGCAAATTAATCCTGAGTACATATTCCATGTTTTAATTATATGGACCATCCTCGACTTCCAAAGCCCAGCCACCTCTACCAGTGGAAACCTTCCAGTTTCATGATGGAAGAAGGTCTTTGTGAAGTATTGTGCCTGTTTTCTAACACCTCCTAGGTCCCATGTGTAGTGTAAATAGTGAACATCTGAAGACCTATACATTCCTTTGACAAATTTTTTAGCTCAGTTTTCACCCAGTCACTTCTTCAGTATTGGGGGAGCCTCCAACACAGAAACCTTCTGATCTCAGTTCACTGAAGGGCAAGAAAATTGTCATGGAGGGTGAGAAGCACCAGCAATAGAAGACTGGAAGTTTTTGGGGAGTGTCTGCCCCACCCCAGGTGTGCCAGAGACCCATTTCCTCTCAGGGCTGAGTCCCTCATGTGTATATACTTACAGGACTCCTACACAGCTGCCTAAAGCCACAAATAAGGTGGAAATTATCTCTATCTTCCTCTTCCCTGAGAAAGCTTACTTAAGGAAAGGAGCTGCATAATAAACACACGAGTCCTAGAAATAAGCCTTATTATAGGGCCTTGCTTGATATGAATCAATGGCAACTATTCTGCATGTTCTTCAAAGAAGAGACTCCAGATCTACCTATTAATGTAAAACCTTCCTATTTTGTAATTTCACCTCAAGGCATGTGTATGTAATGCTCATTGTTAAATTTTTCAAATTAAATTGATTAAAATTTGTATCCAAGAGCTCCAAATCAACTGCAAATCACTCTTTAAGCATTTTCTGCATGACTACAAGGTACCATTGGGAATTTATGAAAAGAATAAAATGAGGTGCTAGAATTAAAGACATTCTTATGTACATAAAGAACCAAACTGGATAGTTTAATGAAAAAGTATTAGGTTAGGTGGTACGAGTGATGATACTAGCCTGCAGTAACAATAATATGGCAGAGGAAAAATGGGCTCTGGACTAAATGGGGAAGACTTCTGGAAGGGTTTTGGGAATGAACTCAGACTTGAAGGATGAGAGGAGAATGAGAAAAACATCACAGAATTCTTATTAGATGTAAAAGGAGCCCAGTTTGATCACAGCAGGGCTGCCAGAAGGAGGGGTCAAGTAGCCAGGATGGCCCTGGAAATCAGGCAGAAATGCTTTCATCAGTGATTCTCAACCTTGACTGCACATGAGAGTCAAAGGTGGAGCTTTTAAAGCCACAAAAAATTAATTATTTTAGTATCTGAGATGACTTAGGCATCAAGATTCTTCATAACTCTCCACTTATTTTGTTGTATAGCCAGTGGTTGAGAACCACAACTAACACAAGAAATTCTGTAAGTTCTAGTGGAAAAGAACAGTGTTCGAAAGTCATGATTCAGTTATCACTATACTTCAGGACTGTGCACAGCACTTTCTCTTCCTTCTGGTGGACTTGAAACCAAATTTAAACTTTTCTCAAAGGACTCTACATCATCATGTCACACTAACTACGTTGACTCTAGATTGCCTTTATAGTTGGATATTTATAAAAACACAGGCTTAGCACTCCAGACTAATGGGATCATAAAGGTCACAGATGACTCCAAATACAACCTCTAGCTTAGAGAATAAATTATTAAACAATAAGTGAGCACATTCATACATACACATGCATATAGTATACACACACACATATACGTTTTTACAAATTTCCCAATAAAACATTATTTTGGCAGAGTGGTAACATGCTAAGTATCTGACCTGTGTTTCTTTGCAAGGTTTGAAGGAGAAGTTCTGTAAAACTCTGACGATAGCAAGTTTCATGTTCATGATAGCGAACCTCATTCCAATGCAGTTTCGGGGTCCACTTCCAAAGGGCATATATGTGTACGGATTTATACTGTCCTGGTTCTTCTTACTGAACCTGGTTCCACAACAGTAGATTAAAACAATTAATAAAACATATACACCATAATAGCCACATGTTTGGGGTTCTAGTATACAGGATACTCCAGTGGGCTAGTCAGTGAGATCCTGCTCTGGTTATTTTGCTGTGAGAAATATAAGCTAGAGATCATTTCCACTCCCCTTACTCTTTAGGAGCTTTCAGTTTCATTGAAGAAAAAAGATGAATGCTGTTTAAAAGAAAATTTGTTTTTAAACACTAAATTACATTCAGGATGTTGAAATATTCACACTCTAAAGGCAAGAAAGAAATGAAGGAAAAGATGGTTTCTCCCTCCATCAAACTCATGCTTGTCACATGCTCATGGAGGAAGGAAGCAGGAATAATACTTCCTATTAGTATTTTTTTCCTTCCCTTCCCTTTTTTCCCCTCCCCTCCCCTGACCTCCCCCCTTCTGTCTGGCTGTCTCTCTCTCCCTCTCCTTCTCTCTCTCTCTCTCTCTCTCTCTCTCTCTCTCTCTCTCTCTCTCTCTCTCTCTCTCTCTCTCATTGAACAGCTTAAATCAGATGACTCATATTGGCATATGATACTCCTCTACTCTAGTATGATCACTGGTTTCCTTAGTATCTGTTTCACTAGCCTATAAATTCTCTGAATGGTAGATCTATGATTTATTCAAATTTGACTCCTCAATATTTTATTATTTTAAGGAAAAATATGTATTTGGGAAAAGTGATCATGGCATCGTGGTTATATATTTTTTAAGAGTTCTTATATTTTGGGAAACATTGAAAATATTTACAGATGCTGTGCCTTAAGATAATGTGGAAATTAGGAGGGGGATATCGATGGCATATGGATAGGGCAGTGGATATGGGTTGATGGCTGTAAGGCAGGTGATGAACACATATAGATGCGTTATAAGTATTTCATAGATGTGTATGTAGGAAATGCTTCTATATATACATATACTTTTGTATATGTTAAAAAAATTTTAAAACATGGATTTTTCACGAACTGGCCCACTTTCTGACACATGGTCAGCACTTACTCTTTGATGACTGATGAAGCAAAGTACAAGATGACTAACGGATATGTGAAAAAATACTCACCACCGCTAACTATAAGGGAAATGCAAATAAAAATTACAATGAGATACCAGCTCATTCCAGTTAGGACAAGAAATAAATATTGTAGAGGATGTGGAAAAAGAAAGCTCTCATACACTGCTGGTGCAAATATAAACTGGTGTAGCCACTATGGAAAACAGTATGGAAGTTCCTCAAAAACATTAAGAAAAGAGTTACCATAAGACCCAGCAATCTAGAGGAACCAAGATGGCGGCATAGTTAAACAACTAATCTGCTGCCTCACACAACAATTTCAAAAATACAACTAAAAGACAAAAACGTCTGCCACCCAGAACCACGGGAAAGCTGGCTGAGTGGAAGATTTACAACTAAGAAGAGTAAGAAGCACAATCGCTGAAAAGCTGAGGTATGGAGGCACGCGAATCGGGCCGGCGGCGGGCGGCTGGGTGCGCGGCTTTTCTTCAACCCGCAGGGAGACAAGCTCCCGATCACTCTGAAATCCAGTTTCTGGGGACACTCGGGGGACCCAGGCACCTACGGGGAGAAGCTGGACTCTCGGCCATCGGGTCGGAAAGTGAGAGTGACTTTTTTGCAGTGGTGCACCCAGCAATCATTGTTTACTGCGCTGGAACGCGGGGCGCAGGGACTTGGAAACATGGAAAGGCAGAGACGGCTGACGCAGCCATCGCCGTTGGCCACGCCCCAGCCTAGTGATGCCCTGAGACCCCGCCCAGCCCTGAGGCCCCACCCTGAGGCCCCGCCCCGCACATTCTACAAACCCGCCCCGGCTCCACACAGCGGCTTTTGCATATAAATGGCCTGTTCTGGAGCAGCTTAACCAACTGCAGCTCCAGTCAGACTGCTCCAAAACTGCCCAAGCAAAGGAGGAGAAAACTAGCCCTTGCTGTAGCTCCTGCTGGGGGACACACAGTACACAAGGGTACACCAAGAGTGTCCACCTCAAGTAACTGGGAGGCTGACCCGTTGAACCAATAGGACACCTAGTACACAAAACTACCCTACCAACTTAGGGAAGCAGAGAATATGAGAAGGCAAGGAAACAGATCACAAACCAAAGAAATGGAGGAGAACAAGCGACTGGACATAGAGTTCAAAACCACGGTTATAAGGTTTTTCAAGAATTTCATGGAAAAGGCCGATAAATTCAATGAGGACCAACTAGAAATTAAACGTACACTGACTGAGATAAAAAATATTATACAGAGACCCAAAAGCAGACTAGAGGATTGCAAGAATCAACTCAAAGATTTGGAATACAAAGAGGCCAAGGACACTCTTCCTGAAAAGGCCGATAAATTCAATGAGGACCAACTAGAAATTAAACATACACTGACTGAGATAAAAAATATTATACAGAGACCCAAAAGCAGACTAGAGGATTGCAAGAATCAACTCAAAGATTTGGAATACAAAGAGGCCAAGGACACTCTTCCAGAGAAGCATGAAGAGAAGAGAATTCAGAAAGTTGAAGATAGTGTAAGAAGCCTCTGGGACAACTTCAAGCGAACCAACATCAGAATTATGGGGGTACCAGAAGAAGGGAGAGAGCAAGATGCTGAAAACCTATTTGAAGAAATAATGAACGAAAACTTCCCCCACCTGATGAAAGAAATAGACTTACAAGTCCAGGAAGCACACAGAACCCCAAACAAAAGGAATCCAAAGAGGACCACACCAAGACACATCATAATTAAAATGCCAAGAGCAAAAGACAAAGAGAGAATCTTACAAGCAGCAAGAGAAAAACAGTTAGTTACCTACAAGGGAGCTCCCATACGATTATCAGCTAATTTCTCAACAGAAACCATGCAGGCCAGACAGGAGTGGCAAGAAATATTCAAAGTGATGAATAGCAGGAACCTACAACCAAGACTACTCTACCCAGAAAAGTTATCATTCAGAATTGAAGGGCAGATAAAGAGCTTCACAGATAAGAAAAAGCTAAAGGAGTTCATCACCACCAAACCAGCATTATATGAAATGCTGAAAGGTATTCTTTAAAAAGAGGAAAAAGAAGAAGAAAGATAAAAATTATGAACAACAAATACATATCTATCAACAAGTGAATCTAAAAGTCAAGTGAATTAAAAATCTGAGGAACAGAATAAACTGGTGAACTTAATAGAATCAGGCATAGAATGGGAGTGGATTGATAATTCTCAGGGGGAAAGGGGTGTCTGTGTGGGGAGTATGGGAAGAGACTGGACAAAAATCATACACCTATGGATAAGGACAGCGGGGGGGGGGGGGGTAAGGGAAGGGGGGGGGGGTAGGAACTGGGTGGTGGGGAGATATGTGGGGAAAAAGGAGAAACAATTGTAATCTGAACAATAAAGATTCATAAAAAAAAAAAAAAAATAAGACCCAGCAATCTCTCTTCTGGATATTTACGTGAAAATTTTGAAATTTGAACATACTTATTCATAAAGATACACATACCCCTGTATTCATTAACATATTATTTATAATAGTCAAGACATGAAAACAAAACAAGTGTTTTACAACAGATAATTGGATAAAGAAGATATGGTACATATATACAGTGGAATAATACTCAGCCATAAAAAGATAAATTATTGCCAATTGTAACAACATGGATGGATCTTGAATGTATTATGTTAAGTGAAATAAATTAAACAGAAAATGATAAGAACTACATGATTTCAGGCATGAAATCCTAGGTAACAGAGGAAGCCAAGCTTTTTATATGTAGGATATAAAACAAAAAGCAACAAATAAACAAAAAATAAAATCATAGATATACACAACAGAATGGTGGTTACCAGAGGGGAAGAAAGGTATGAGGAAGATGAAGTGGGTACGGGAGGTTAAATACAAGGTGATTGGAGAAATCTAGACTTTGATAGTAATCCCATAATAAAGTTTACAGAGGTTGTATTATAAAGTTGTACAACTGAAATTATTATAATACTAGAGGCCCGGTGCACGAAATTTGTGCACGGAGGGGAGTTCTCCCTCAGCCAAGCCTATACCCTCTCCAATATGGGACCCCTCGAGGGATGTCCGGCTGCCCGTTTTAGGGCCGATCCCACTGGGATCTCCCTCAGCCAAGCCTATACCCTCTCCAATATGGGACCCCTCGAGGGATGTCCGACTGCCCGTTTAGGGCCGATCCCAGTGGGATCGGCCCTAAACGGGCAGTCGGACATCCCTCTCACAATCCAGGACTGCTGGCTCCCAACTGCTTGCCTGCCTGCCTTCCTGATTGCCCCTAACCGCTTCTGCCTGCCAGCCTGATCACCCCCTAACCACTCCGCTGCCAGCCTGTTTGCCCCCAACTTCCCTCCTCTGCTGGCCTGGTCACCCCTAACTGCCCTCTCCTGCAGGGTTGATCACCTCCAACTGCCCTTTCTTGCAGGCCTGGTCCCTCTCAACTGCCCTCCCTTGCAAGCTGGGTGCCTCCCAACTGCCCTCTCCTGCTGGCCATCTTGTGTCCACATGGGGGCAGCTATATTGTGTGTTGCAGTGATGATCAATCTGCATATTATTCTTTTATTAGATAGGATAGAGGCCTGGTACAGGGGTGGGGGCCAGCTGGTTTGCCCTGAAGGGCATCCCGGATCAGGTGGGAGTTCCCTTGGGGTGTGGGACGGCCTGAGCGAGGGGCCTGTGGTGGTTTGCAGGCTGGCCACGCCCCCTGGCAACCCAAGCAGAGGCCCTGGTATCTGGAATTTATTTTCCTTCTACAATTGAAACTTTGTAGCCTGGAGCGGAGCCAAGCCTGGGGTTCCCTCAGAGGCCGCAGCCATTTGTGTTGGGGTTATAATTGAAACTTTGTTGCCTTAAGCGGGTGGGCCCAGCTAGGGTGTGCGGAAAGCTTTGCTTCCCCTGTTGCCGGTGGCAACCCTGGCCTGCTCTCTCAAGCTCCATTCTGCCGCCATTTGTTTGAATTTGTTTACCTTCTATAATTGAAACTTTGTAGCTTGAGTGGAGGCTGAGGCCTGGAAAGGGCAGGCGGAAAGCTTGGCTTCCTCTGTTACCTAGGAAACCTTGCTCTCTGTGGCTGTAGCCATCTTGGTTTAGGTTAATTTGCATGCTTGCTCTGATTGGATGGTGGGCATGGCTTGTGGGCGTGGCTTGTGGGTGTGTTGGAGGTATGGTCAATTTGCATATTTGTCTATTATTAGATTAGATTAGTGTTACCCCAATAAATAGAATTAAAAATGAAGTACAGAAAAGGTCTCCGATTTTACGTTCATGAAGCTACAAGGAGGGGAACTGCTGAGCTTGGAGAGGTTTCTTTGCAAGGTTTGAAGAAGTTCTGTAAAACTCTGACAATAGCAAGTTGCAAGAATGAAATTGTATGCCCTGGTAGCTAGCATCCCATAGAGGCCCCCGTTCCAGAAAACAGAGGACTTGGTCAACTAACTTTCTTCAACAAGTACTATGTGTAGACGCTATGCTAGAATAAGGACACCATGGCAAATGAGACGAGGTCCATGCCATTAGGGATCGTATAGTTGTGCTAATCAAAGTCTAGATCCAAGGTAGTGTCCTCAATAGTTCTTTCCAATTTTGCTCACCAATACACTAAATGGGAAGCATCAGCTCTTCCCAGAGTCCAAGCTGTGCCCAAAGCCAAACTTGGCTCTGAATTCCCAGAAGAACATGCTAACGACCCCTAAAGAGGAGGGTCTTAGAATGTCTAGAGAGCAGATGACTTCCCTTTGGAAGAGTCACCAAATACTGAGAGTAGGAGGAAGCTGGTCCAGGACTGCAGCCAAGACAGACCAGGGAAACTGTGTTCACCTCTACCCTTAAGGAACTGCTTAAACCATCAAAGGTGAGGACCTCTCAGGTTGTCAGCCTGCACTCTCCCAATAATGCTAAAGGAACAGCAGCCAATGTTTTTAAAAATGGAATGTGGGAACATTGGTGGTAAATTCACAGATTAAAGAAAACAACACAGAAAAACTTAAAGAAAAAAAGCCTATATTTCTAAAATCATTAGTGATTAAGTAAATTATGGCATATGTATACAATCACAAACAGATAAATATATATTTATATAAGGTGGTGTTTTATACATAGGATGTAGTTTATGGTTTACTGTTAAATAAAGTAGTATAAAATATAATTATCATTCAAATTTTTAAAAATCTCCATATGCATGGAAAATGTCAATAATGACATATATCACATTATTAATGAGGCCTATATTAAAGTATTTGGACTATAGACAAATACAACTTTCTTTAATCTAGAGATTATAAAATAATCACTCTTATAATAAGAAAAACTTCTAAAAATAAATAGGTGTGCATATAAATGATTGTACAACCACACATTAATCATCTATACTAAAAGACATCAGAATATGTCCAACCAGCCTGGATTAGGGTGGGTTCCCTTTCTCAGGGGTCCAGTACCTTTCAGGACGGAACTCCTCAGGTTCTGACCAATACGCTGCGTCTCGTTGAAGAATAAAACTTGGCACCATCACTACTGTCCCTTTGGGAATGAACACCCCATTGATTTCCACATCCTTCTTACAGACCCTCTCAAGTCTACCAGCAATTGGGAATAATCTGAGGGATTCATTCATCACCATGTCAAGATACTCCATCTGTGCCAGGGCATCATAGGTGGGAGTCGCCTGGGAAGAAAGAAACAGATTTTGATAAACTGAGATTTGAGATCAACTTTCAACTCAGTCTATGTAGTTCTAAAGAAATGTTAGGAGCTCCAAAGAATAACTTATTTGAGTAAAGGACCTTAAGATTTACAGACATTTTAATATCTGTCGTGTCCTTTAACCTGCTTAATGGCACATCGAGATGTGTGGAGTAGTTATAAGTATGGGAGACGTTGGGGACAATACCCTAAACGGGACCGGAAATCCCTCACCTTACCATATAGTGATTTTTTTAATCTCATGTGACTAATAGACGATGGCCCCTACTCTTAATCTTAATTTCTTAAATGAAATATGTTAAGGTCACTTAATTTCTTAAATGAAATATGTTTGTTTTCAAAAGAGAGGCCACACTTCTGCACCAAGGAAAGAGAATGTGTAAAAGAGCAAAATCCCAACTTGACATAAAGATTTTTAGTTGAAAAATCCTATTATTTTTATATACATATATATTTTTATTGATTTCAAAAAGGAAGGAAGATGGAGAGAGAGAGATAGAAATATCAATGATGAGAGAGAATTATTGATTGGCTGTCTCTTCCACACCTGTACTGGGGATTGAGCCCACAACCCGGGCATGTGCCCTTGACTGGAATTGAACTCGGGACCCTCAGTCTGCAGGCTGACGCTCTATCCACTAAGCCAAACCGGCTAGGGCCAACCCTGTAGATTATATATATAATTTGGAGAGAAAAAACTATATAATATAGAATTTATAAATAACTTGACGAGAAACAGGTTTCTTTCTAAACCAAATAGGGTACATGAAGAGTATGATGGGATGCTAGCTACCAGGGCACACAACTTCATTCTAGTGAAAGTTATAAAGAGGTGGCATCCCACTCAGCCTCAGGCTGCCTTGCTGGAACAGTCTCCTAGTTGTTGCTTCAGGGTTTGACTGTAAGCTGTGAAGATCTCATACAAGCCTCTCCAGCCCCAGAGGCCAGTCTCTTCATACCACAAAGAGTTCCAGTTTTGTCAGGAATCTGAAAACAGTGTGGGCAATACAGTATGTGGTCACCTCTTGGTGTTATATTGAAGAGGCAATATTGTAGAGGTTAAGGGTTTGGCTAGTGGCTTCTTCACCACTAGCTATATGACTAGTATATGAAAATTATTTCACCTCTCGGTACCTCGGTTTTCTGATATGTTACGTGGAGATATTTAGAGTTGGCACTTCATAGGGTTGTATGGCAGAGACATCACCGCTCACCCAATATCCATGTGGTCTCCACATCTCCCAGCCCACTTAAAGCTAGCGGAAACCAGCTTTGAGAATGGGCTGTGAGCTGAGATGATACATGTTAACTGGAAGCCAAAACACTTGAAAATCCAGTGAACAACACTCTACTTCTTTATTCCCCAACCAAGATGAAGGCCTTGTGTTCCAGAAAGTGCAGCTACAAGAAAGTGGGGTCTTGCCCTAGCCGGTATGGCTCAGTGGATGGAGCATCAGCCTGCGGACTAAAAGAGCCGGGTTCGATTCCAGTCAAGGGCACATGCCCAGGTTGCAGGCTTGATTCCCAGTAGGGGGCATGCAGGAGGCAGCAAATCAATGATTCTCTCTCATCATTGATGTTTCTCTCTCTCCCTCTCCCTTCCACCTGAGATCAATAAAAAAATATTTTTTTAAAAAGAGAAAGTGGGGCCTTTTTAGCTTATATTTCTGAGTAACTATGTAGAGCCAAGATTCCCACTCCTACCCTCCTCTAACAATCCATGTTGTATATATAAATATGAGAAGTAAATTTTTGCTATGTAAAGCCATTTAGATTTCAGGACCAATCTGTTACCAAGGCATAACCTAGCCTATCCTGCTTAATACAGAATTTGTTAAGATTAAATTCATTTATAAATACAAGGTATTTAGAATAGACACATATAGTAAGGAGCAAATGTTTACTTATAGTGTTGTAATTGTTACTAAAAAATAGAAAAGAACACAATGATTTAGCTAGTCTCTGTCTCTTAGTGACCTTTCCATCTTATTGCTATCAGAAGAATGCCAATGTGAGTTTTCCCAGAGAAGAAAGATAATCTCCAATTAAATAGGTTCTAAAATCTTTTCCTTATATCTGAAAGACCTAAGACTCAGAAAGGTCATACGACTTGTCCAAAATCATAGTCTATCTTCTATTCCCTACCCTATACTCTCTCCTGTATGTCAGGCTTCTTCTAGTCTGGAATGTTTACCCAGGGTGGTATATTACACTATTTGTGCCTGTTCTCCACCATTGTGTGTGTCCATGCCCTTAGTCATCTAACTTTGTGCCCTCCTATTATGATGCTGGGTTGACCATGGTGCATGCTTTAAATTAATGGAATGTTGGCTAAGTGTGATGCAAGCAGAGTTCTGAAAGGCACCCATATGATTGGGCTTATTGCTCTTTCCCTCTGACATTGCCTGAGAAGAACATACCCAGGCTAGTTTTCTGGAGTATGGGAGATGTGTGGATCATATGTGAAGCTGATTCACCCAGCCGCTTAGCCAAGGCTAGCCTAGATCAGCCAAGTCCAGGCAATATCAACACAGATAATTATCCAGACACTTGAGCAATAAATATTTGTTTATCGTTAATTGCCACTGAGGGTGTGTGTTTTTTCCATTCGACATTATTGTGATAACAGATAACTGCTATGCCAGGAAAAGCACTTTGTCCAAAATTTTATTATCTGTGAAAAGTACACATTACCTATATTTCTTTGTTTGTTTTCACCACTTTACATCCTTCCTAAATAGCACAGATGAAGAACTGATGCTTATGCTCTTTACAAAAATTATCCTATGAAATGGTGAGTAAGCATTCTTGGTTAGGTTTAACTTTCTCCCTCTCTCTGCAGGTATCATCCACTTACCTTATTGGGAAATGTCACCTCAATCTCCTCTTGCAGTTTCTGTTGCACATCAGGGTGAATGGCCATAAGATACATAAAGAAGGAAAGAGAAGTGCTAGTGGTTTCATAGCCAGCAAAAATAAAGATAATAGATTGGGCGACAAGCTCCAGGTCGGACATAGCTAAAAGGAAAAGAAAGGTCAATGTAAATCATCACAGTTTAGATTATGGAGAAAAAAATGGAAATTCAGATCAAACTAGGGGGATTTGTACTCTGATGTGTATATTGCAGATCCAGAAAAAGGCAAAAAAATGTCTTAATCCAGTTTTTCCAAAGGTCTACACTATTCTTGGTCACCTGCTCCTGGATACATCACTCTCATCACTATCTCATCTGTGTAATTCCACAGCATGTTATTGAGAATCTTAAAAGTAGTTTAGCTACAAGTAATATGGGATAGCATTCTCTCCCAGGAAATTTTTAAATTATTCTTTAAAATGTTGAGACAGTTTACAATACTAAAGTTTATGTAAAGAAAAACTAAAGTATCTTTCTTCTAAACATGTTTCCAGGAACTTAAAAGAACAGTAATTGGCTACAGATAAACTCTTGTACTCAATGTATTTATTGTCTATGGACCAGCAGCATCAGCAGTATCTGGGAGTTTATTAGAAATGCAGAATACTGAAGACGGCAGTATCAGGAGCTTCCTTCAGCCAGGAGGAATGGAGAACAGTGGCTCTCCACTGTTGGGCCAGATGGTGGTGTTTCAGAGAAAGAAATGGAACCAGAGTCCTGCCAATGCTCAGACTCCCAAAACTCGCATCCTGTTGCCTTGGGAGTATGGCCAAGGAGCATCCTATATAATAAAAGGCTAATATGCAAATCGACCAAACGACTGAACAACCAATCACTATAATGCGCACTGACCACCAGGGGGCAGACGCTCAATGCAGGAGCTGCCCCCTGGTGGTCAGTGCACTCCCACAAGAGAAGCACTGCTCAGCCAGAAGCCGGGCTCACGACTGGCGAGCGCAGCAGTGGTGGCAGGAGCCTCTCCCGCCTCCCTGGCAGTCAGACATCCCCCGAGGGATCCTGGACTGTGAGAGGGCACAGACTGGGCTTAGGGAACCCCCCCTGAGTGCACGAATTTCATGCACTGGGCCTCTAGAATTATCTAAAAACCAAGAGTTATTGCAGTAGAACCACGGTTTCCCTCTGTGACTGATCCCCAGGTTGGGTGCTTGGAGGCAACCCCATGGAGAACAGGGGTCACCATTACAGTGAGGGAAAACAAACCCCACCTCCAAGCAGCGAGGCTTTACTGTCTTATAAAAGCCCTGGAGGTCAAATCTGGATCACAGAGGTAAAAAATCTTGTGATTCAGTGCCATCTACTGGAAAATAGTAGAAAGACCTCTTCAGAGGAAGCTGTTATAGGCCATTAATATCGACAGATATAAATGTGTAGGCAAAGGAGAACAGCAAATACCACGAATAACTACGGAAACGAGGATGATTGAAAGAAAATGAAAAATCCCCCAAAAGCAAGTTGGAACTCATGGAAATATGTGATATAAATGACAGAGATTTGATGATTGCAATTCTGTAAATACTCAACAAAATGCAAGAAAATGCAGACAGGCAATTCAATACACTCAGAAAACAAATCAATGAACAAAATGAATACTTTACCAAAGAGATTGAAAGTTTTAAAAAGAACCAATCAGAAATCCTGAAAATAAAGCATGCAATTAAGGGGATTAAGAATAAATTACTAAGCATAGAAAACAGAGCCAAGAAGATGGAGGAAAGAATTATGCCATCAGAAAAAGCAATCCTATATAATAAGAGAGGAATATGCTAATTATCCATTATGCCATGAGGCATAACGACCGACCACGTAATGACCGGATCACAGATCTGCAGGAGGGTGGGGCAGCGAACTACAAGTGGGTGGCAGAGAGCTACAGGAGGAGGCAGGGCAGCAAGCTATGAGAGGGGTAGGAGGGAGGAGGACTGGGGGAGCTACAAGAGGGTGGGGCAGTGGGCAGAGAGCTACAGGAGGGCAGCAGTGAGCTACTGGCTACAAGAGGGTGGCAGAGAGCTACAGGAGGGGGCAGGGCAGCAAGCAAGTGGGAGGCAAAGAGCTACAGGAGGGGGCAGGGCAGCAAGCTATGGGGGGGGGCGAGGGGAGCTACAGGAGGGCAGCAGCGAGCTACTGGCGCATGGATTCATGCACAGGGCTACTAGTATTAGAATAATGGGCATTCCAGAAGAGGAATAAAGGGAGAAGAGAAGGGAGAGTCTATTCAAACTAATAGTGGCCTCCTTTTTTATTTTCTCTTGAGAGAATAAACATGGTTAAGATCTAATCTATTTGTGTGGGAATGGATTAGGACCTTTTGATACTTAGAGCACTGAAATAAACACGGTACTTCCCACAAAGTTGTAATTCACAACTAAAAACAAGAAGTGTCTACCGAGTTCTGATTTTTCAAACATTATTTTTATGATGCTGTTGGGGGTAAATTCAACTATCAAATTCCTTTCCCCAGCTAGGATATACCCCATGATATCCAAAATTTAGAGCTGTGCTGCCCAATAGGTAGCCACTAGCTACATTTAATTAATTATTTACATTTTAATTAATTAAAATTAAGATTCAGTTTTCAGTTTCATTGCTTACATGTCAAGTGTGTAATAGCCACATGTGCCTAGTAGTAAATCTATTGATATATAATATGTTCTCTTTCATCACAGAAGGTTGTATTAAACTAGATACTAATAGATAGGGAGAAAGAAAGACATGTATACATAGATATGGATATATTTATAGTGCTGTGCTGGAGTCATCCCTGTTCTTTAGAACCAATTATTAAATATTCTGAAATTGTGTGAGATAGTTTTCAAGCCATTAGTAGTTTAAAATTAACTATGATGGAAGTATTTATATCATAGGAATAAACAATAATACTTGGATTTTCCTTTTTTGAGAGAAAATATGTTTACATCACTAATTATGGGTGGATATAGAAATATTTATGTTTATGAGACCTGTATAAATATATTTGATGTTCTTAGACTTGTCCACTGAGACA
Organism: Eptesicus fuscus; assembly: GCF_027574615.1. Classification (NCBI taxonomy): domain Eukaryota; kingdom Metazoa; phylum Chordata; class Mammalia; order Chiroptera; family Vespertilionidae; genus Eptesicus; species Eptesicus fuscus. Next base: position 34,005,263 of record NC_072476.1, read on the forward strand.
ATCTAGAAGTAAGGAAACCCTAGGAGCAATGAACACTCCTAGATCTAATTTTGGTTTCTAAATACCATTTCTCACTAAAATAAACCAGAATTCCTTGGTGAAATGGCAGGCTCTAGGGCTGATCAGGGGAAATAGAGAGAAATTTGGAATGCCTTGCATCAGAAAGCAAGAAAGTACTCAGAAAAATGATAGGTGAAAAGGATACACGATACTCTCTATACTCTAATGGTGGACATATCTATATATGTAAAAGCCTAAGCAATTGAACGACTGAATGACCAATTGCTATGACGCGCACTGACCACCAGGGAGCAAACGCTCAACGCGGAGCTGCCCCCTGGTGGTCAGTGCGCTTCCACAGTGGGAGTGCTGCTCAGCTGACCAAACCATCCCGGTGGCCCAACAGCCCAGAGGCAGCCACTCACTCCCTCGATAGCCCTGCAGGTCCAATCTTTGGAGAATGGGCCAGGCACTGATGGTCTGGCACCACCAGCATGATCCCAGCAGCACCACTGACCTCCTGGAAGTTGGCCTTGGGCATGTCAGCGGGATGGATCTGAATTCCAGGCCATGGGCGGCCTACCACCCGCCCAGAGGGCTGATCGTGTCCTGCTCCCCCCCACCCCCCTTGGGACGGGCGCCAGACGCAGGGCTCACAGCTGGTGAGCACTGCTGTGGCTGCAAGCCTCTCCTAATTGGGACTGACTGGGTGCAAGCCCGCAGCAGGCACAGCGGGGCCAGGATGAGCAGGAGCGGCAGGTGGTGTTGGACTGTGGGTGTCAGCCCGATCCCCACAGGCCATCCCGAGGGACCCCACCCATACATGAATTCATGCACTGGGCCTCTAGTGTCATTATAAATTTACTAGGGGTCCAGTGCACAAATTCACGCACCTTGAAAGGAACTGTGGGCCACGAGGCTGCAGTGGGCACAGGAGCAGGTCTCGGCCCATTCGCTGTGGCCCCTGGTCCCGTCTGCCGGCAGCCCCACTCCCACCACCGCCGTTCCCATGCACTGACGGCACCAGCCCCACATGCACCCGCTGACAGCATGGAGCAATTGGGGCCAGTGCCAGCAGCAGGTGCAAGCAGGGCCGGCGCTGTCAGCGGGTGAGAGCAGTGGCTGCTGCTCCAATCACCCCTCAGGAGCAGAGGGAGGTGAAGCCCTCAGGGTGATCAGGGCCCGCAGCCGCTGCTCACACCCACTGACAATGCCAAGTGATTGGGACCAGTGGGTGCAAGCAGCGGCTCCAGTGCCAGCTGTGGGTGCAAGCAGGGCCGGCACTGGCAGTAGGTGCAAGAGGCGGCTGCCAGCCCCGATCACCCCTCAGGAGCAGGGGAAGGTGGAGAAGCCCTGAGGGGTGATCGGGGCCAGCAGCCGTCCCTCGCACCCGCTGACAGCGCTGGCCCCACTCACACCCCTGCTGGCACTGGCCCCAATTGCTCCACGCCAATAGCAGGTGCGAGCGGGGCCGGCACCAGCAGCAGGTGCGAGTGCCTGGCAGTACCGTGGCGCACGGGAGCAAAGTATTTCCACTAACCACCAGAGCCTTGCCCCAATGACAGAGACTGGTGCTCCATCTTGGTCTGGTGCCCCCGCTCACCTGCTCCATTATCACACCACAGCCGATGCCTGCCATGGTCCCCGCTCTTCCGCCTGCTGCTGACGCCCGCCATGTTCTGTGCACACCCCCTGGTGGTCAGCGCACATCACAGCGGTCTATTTGCATATTAGGGTTTTATATAGAGAGATTAAAACCCATAGAACATACAACACCAAGTGTGAATCCTAATTTAAACTATGCACTTTGGGCAATAATCATGTCAATGTAGATTCACTGACTGTAACAAATGGTACACTGCTGTTAGGGATTCTGATAGTCAGGGAGGCTGAATATAGGTGAGGGGAGAAGGTTATGGGAAATCTCTATCCCTTTCACACAATTTTGCTGTGAACATAAAACTGCTCTAAAAAATAAAGTTTATTGAAAAAATAGAAAGAAAATAGGACCCCAGAGCCTTCTGAAAGGGCTCCAGTGGACAAACCTGAGAGAATTTGACCATCAAACAAGTAAATATAAAACAAAACTTTACAGTAAATTAAGCTAGTGAACACAATTTAACCAAGGGTTCCAAGTTAAGGTCACCAGTCCTGGGGCGATGTGCTTCCTAAAGTGATGAATTCTCAATGCAAATCTCCATGCAGCTGGATGAGCCAGAGAATAGATATTGGAAACAAGCTCCCGGAGATTCTGATGTAGGGGACCCACAGATCACTGGCTGACTTCAGGGCATAAAGTTCTTGTTTATGATGACCTCCAAGCTTTGAATAAAACTGTGCCCACGTGTTTGTAGAAAGTGCCTCTGGCTACCTTTATTCTGAGCATGTGTCTTCTTCAATTTGATAGAAATTCTCGTCGGCATGAAAATCTTCCTATACATTTTCAGAATCACCACTACCTCTGAGCCTCCCCATCAGTGGCCCTCTGAAGTACACCTTGTTTACCTTTATGGGAGTCCATTTCTTTGGAATTCTGAGAGTTAATCATCAGCTGAAGAAAATCCACTCGGTGCTGGAAGCAGAAGGAGAAATTTCAATGACAAAGAGTCAACTTGTGAAACCAGAAATAAATCAGGAGTGCAGTACTAAACTTCTTTCCTATTAATATGGCCACTTCATATCTTTTTTTTAATTTTATTTTTCTATTACAGTTTACATTCAATATAATTTTGTATTAATTTCAAGCATACAGCATAGTGGTTAGACAATCATATACTTTGCAAGGTGTTCCCCCCCAATATTTCCAGTACCCATCTGTCACCATAGAGAATTATTACAATACTAGAGGCCCAGTGCACGAATTCCTGCATGGGTGGGGCCCCTTGAGGTGGCCTGTGGGGGATTGGGCTGAAACCCACAGTCCAATGCCACCTGCCATTCTTGCTCATCCCAGCCCCACTGCACCTGCCATGGGCTTGCGTCCAGTCAGTCCCAATTGGGAGAGGCTCGCACCACTGCAGCAGCGCTCGCCAGCCATAAGCCCTGCATCTGGCACCCATCCTGAGGGGGGTGGGGGGCCCAGGACACAATAGGATCTCCGGGCGGGTGGTAAAACCACCCTTGCCAGCCCAGAATCTGGAGCCATCCCACTGACATTCACGCCGGTTGTTGGGAGCCACCTGGCAGTCACTTTTATATTATTTTTTCCTTGCGGAGCATCTAGGGAGGGAAAGCAGCCATGGTGCCCAAGGCTGACTTCCAGTGTAATTCTGGGGTGCCCAGCCCTATCCCCATGGCCTGCAGACATTCTTGTGCTGGCCTCCAGGCCCATGGAGGCAAGGCTGGGTTAGCCAGCTTGCAACCTCAATGCCCGGAGAAGACTACTGCCCTCTCCAGTCTCTGAGCAGGCTCCAGTTTAACACAGAGTACACTCCACCAGGGGCCTGATGGGAACTTCCACTGCAGGATGTGTAAAATAAGAGGCTTGGAATTGATGAGTGTTTGCCAATTTAAAACCTGGGGAAGTATGATACCTGGAAAATAATTTTCAAACAGTAATTTTTTATACTTTGACAATTTATGGAAAGAAAGTGGAAAACTTTTCATCTCTATAATATTTATGCAGTGATATACTGACCTTTGTGCCCATTACTATATTACATTTCAGACAGTGTCTCTCTGACTTATCTTTTCTTTCCTAACCTCCACCTTCTTCATTCCCCATAAAATGTTAGAACTTTCCTCCTGTAAACCTACAGTCCTTTATCTGTCTAAAAAAAAAGAAAAGTGCACAAATCATATGTATCCAGCTCAATAAATTATCAAAAGCGTGAACATACTCATGTAATCACCACCAGATTTTACCTTTTGTTTATCTTGGAGGCGATTTTCTTTCATTCTTTTTACAGATTTTTTGAAAAAATCAGTCACACTTCTTGGAAACAGAGTAATATTAAATGCTTCAAAAACTGGGCCAAGGAATGGAAAGAGTGCTGTAAGAAAAAAAGAAAGCACAATGAAAATACAAAACGTACCGGGAGCAATTATAATTTTCTCCACCGATGAGAAGAGTGAAAGACACCAGGCTTCTCAGCCAGGAGCCAGTCCCTCTATGCTCTTTGCTCTGACTTCCAAGCCCATGGCTGAGCGAGGGCAAGTCCACACATACGGGCCATCACTACAGCAGTAGATCAGTGGTCCCTTCCCCATCTTTTGAGTGACTAAAGAAACAGGATTACATCCCTGAACAGCTTTGCCATTATCTATTAAGTAGACTGTCTTTGAATAAACCAGAGCAGTGTCTGATACTTTAATTAATCGCACTGTTCAAGAAATAGTATTCAGATGCACGTGCATGGACACAGCGGAACACTAGACACTAAAATGTAAACAATGATTGCATGTGAGAGTTTAATCATAGGTGAGTCTTATTTTTTCTTTGTCTTTTAAAATAATTCTGAAAATTTTATAAGAACTGTGCATTGTTGGAGAAAAAGGAACCATTGTGCACTGCTGGCGGGAATGCACACTGGTGCAGCCACTGTGGAAAACAGTATGGAGTTTCCTCAAAAAATTAAAAATGGAACTCCCATTTGACCCAGTAATCCCACTTCTAGGAATATGTCCCAAGAAACCAGAAACACCAATCAGAAAGGATATATGCACCCCTATGTTCATAGCAGCACAATTTACCATAGCTAAGATTTGGAAACAGCCTAAGTGCCCATCAGCAGATGAGTGGATTAAAAAACTGTGGTACATCTACACAATGGAATACTACGCTGCTATAAAAAAGAAGGAACTTTTACCATTTGCAACAGCATGGATGGAACTGGACAGCATTATGCTAAGCGAAATAAGCCAGTCGGAGAAAGATAAATATCACATGATCTCACTCATATGTGAGATATAATGATCAACATAAACTGATGAACAAAAATAAATCCAGAGACAAATGGCAGGGGAGGGGTGGTTAGAGACCAACCAAAGGACTTGTATGCATGCATGTTAGCAAAATCAATGGACACAGACACTGGGGCGATGGGGGGCTTGCCCTCGGGGGTGGGAGTGGCAGGGGCAGGGTCAATCAGGGGAAAAAGGAGACATATGTAATACTTAGAACTGTGCATTGTATAATAACATTAATATATACCAAAATATATATTGTAAAAGAATTCGTACACCAGATAGAAATAATACAAAGTATGTCTTTCAACCATAATGGAATGAAATTAGAAATCAATAACAAAGAAAATTGGGAAACTCACTACTATGTGGAAATTAAAAAATACTCTCCTAAATAACCCATGGGTCCTATAAGAAATCAAAAGGGCAATTAGGAAATACTTTGAGATAAATAAAAATGAAGAGAAAGCATATCAAAATTTATGGATGTAGCAAAAGCAGCACTCAGAAAGAAATTTATGACTATAAATGTCTACATTTAAAAAGAACAAAGATCTCAAATCAATAACCAAACTTTCCCCCTTAACACACTGAGAAGAAAGAGCAAACAAAATCAAAAGCAAGAAGGAGGAAGCATATACTACATATGAGGGAAGAAATTAATAAAATAATAAATAAAAACAATAGAGATCAATGAAATCAAAAGACAATAATTTTAGGACATTTAAATAAATTAACCAAGACAAAAGAAGATTCAAACTACTAGCATCAGAAATGAAAAATGGGAGATTACTACTGACATTAATAAAAAACTTTAAAGTAGTGGTATGAACAACTGTATGCCAACAAACTAGATAACTTAGATGAAATGGACAATTTTCTAGAAAGACACAACTATAGAAACTGACTCAAAAATAAATAGACAATTTGAATAAACCTATAGCAAAAAAGAGCTCAAATTAGTAATCAAGAAACTACCCACATGCCCAGACAGCATGACTCAGTGGTTGAACCAAGAGGTCACGGTTCAATCCCTGGTCAAGGCACATGCCTGAGTTTCAGTCTCAATCCCCAGTGGGGGATGTAGAGGAGGCAGCCGATCAATGATTCTCTCTCATCATTGATGTTTCTGATTCGCTCTCCCTCTCCCTTTCTCTCTGAAATCAATACGAATATTTTTAAAGAAACTACCAACAAAGAAAAGCCCAGGTCCAGATGACTTCAGTGATGAATACTACCAAATATTTAAAGAACACCAACTTTTCACAAACTAGAAAAGGAGGGAACACTTCCAAACTTATGGCGCAGGCCAGTATTACCCAGATACAAAAACCAGACAAAGATATCACAGGGAAAGAAAGCTACAGACCAATATATCTTATGAACATGGATGCACTAATCCTTAACAAAATACTAGCCAAACTCAATTCAGAAGTACATAAAAGGAATTATATACCATAAATTCTGGGGTTAGCCCAGAAATGTAAGGTTGTGTAATACATCTATACCAATAGAAAAACACAAACCATATAATCATCTCAATAGATGCAACAAAAGCATTTGACAAAATGCAACACCTTTTTTTGTGATAGAAACAATACCTTAAGAATAGAGGGGAATTTCCTCCCTTGTTAAAGGAAGTCTGAAAAATCCATAGCTAACACCATACTTAATAGTGAAAGCCTGGAAAAAATGTCTATTCAGGTTAAGGCAAACTGAATTTTGTTCTAAGTTCATTAATTTGAGAAAAACAGGCTTTTTAAAATAGTTCTGGGACAACTGGGTAGCCATATGCAAAAGAATGAAGTAGGACTCAGACATTATACCATATATTAAAACAAAATAAAAATGGATCAAAGAATAGAAGTTAAAACATAAAAATTAAAACTTTATACTCTTAGAAGAAAATTAAGGGGTAACTATTTATGACATATTTGGCAATGGATCTTAGACATGACACCAAAAACATAGACAATAAAATATAAAAGACATAAATTATAGTTCATCAAAATAAAAATTTTATGCTTCAAAGGACTCTATCAAGAAAAAGAAAAGACCCCTACAGAATGGGAGAAAAATTCTCAATTCATATATCTGATAAGGAATTTTTACCTAGAATATATAAAGAATTCTTACAACTCAACAAGAAAAACATCCCAAATGTAAATGGTCAAAGGATTTGAATAGAAATTTATCTAAAGAAGATACCACCCTAGTTGGTTTGGCTCAGTGGATAAAGTGTTGATCTGCAGACTGAAAGGTCCTGGGTTTGATTTCAGTCAAGGGCACATGCCCAGGTTGCAGGTTCGATCCTCAGTAGGGGGCACGCAGGAGGCAACTGATCAGTGATTCTCTCTCATCGTTGATGTTTCTATCTCTCCCTTTTCTCTGAAATCAATTTTTAAAAAACATACAAAGATGTAACAAATATATCAAAAGTTGCTCAACATCATTAGTCATTAGAGAAATGCAAATAAAAATCACAATGAGATACCACTTCATATCCACTACAATGGCTATAATACAAAAGATAGAAAAATGTCAACCAAGTGTTGGTGAGGATGTGGAGAAATTGGAACCTTCATACATTACTGATGGGAATGTAAAATGGTGTCACTACTGTAGAATAAAGCTTAGCAGTTCATTGATAATGTAAACAGGGGTTAATATAGGGTTTAGCAATTCCACCCCTGTGTAGAAGTAAAACCAAAAGAAACACCAAAAAATTAAAACAGGTAATCACACACACACACACACACAAAATTGTACAGAAATGTTAATAGTAGCATTATTCACAATAGCCAAAAGGTAGAAACAATCCAAATGTCCATCAACTGATGAATGAATAAACATAATTACTGGTCCATAAAATGGAATATTATTGAGCCATAATAAAATAAAAAGTACTGATATATGCTACAACATGGATATACCTTAAAAACTAAATTTTAAAAAGCCATCCACAAAAGCCCACATATGTGATTCTATTTATATGAAGTGTCCAGCATAGGCAAATCTATAGAGACAGAAATAGATTAGAGGTTGCTTTTGGCTAAGGGGATTTTAAAGTAAAAAATACCATAGATCAGCCAGAATTAGTGGAGTGGGGTCCTATACATGAAAAAGGTTGCTGGTTCAATTCCCAGTCAGGGCACATGCCTGGGTTGCAAGTTCAATCTTGGGGGTGGGCACATACAGAAGGCAACCGGTGGATGTTTCCTCACATCATTGTTCTCTCTCTCTCAATCTCTCTCTTCCCCTCTCTCCCTCATTTTAAGCATGTGCTCCAGTAGAGATTTAAAAAAGTACGGGGGCGGGGTAGGGGCCGGGAGGAGGGGAACAAAGGGTGGGTGGAATGGGAGATATATATAATACTATCAACAATAACATACACACACACACACACACACACACACACACACACACACACAAAATAAAGGCTAAAAAAAATTTAAAGTACCATATATCTAAGTTGACAAAAATATTCTAATGATTAATATAATGATGGCTGTATATATCTCTGAATTACATATACATATTACAAAATAATTACCATATTAATTTTAGTTAACATAAATCACCTCACATAGTTTAAAAATTTTTTCTATTCATGTAATGAGAACTTTAAGAATCTACACTCTTGTTTATCTTATAACTGAAATTTTATACCTTTTGAGCACCTTCATCTAATTCCCCCATCCTCAAATTCTGCCTCTGATAACCACAAGTCATTTCTTATTTTTCTATGAGTATGGGTATTTTTTTAGATTCCATATATAAGTAAGATGATACAGTATTTGTCTTTCTCTGACTTATTTCACTTAGCATAATGTCCCCAAGGTCCATTGATGTTGTTGCAAAAGGTAGGATTTCCTTCTTTTTTATGGCTGAATAGTATCCATTCTATCTATCTATGCCACATATTTTAACCATTTATCTGTCAACAGGCACTAGTTTGTAAAAATGATGGAACTGATATTTTAAATGGATGAATTTTATAGTATGTGAATTATATCTCAAATGAGCTTTTATAAAAAAAGACAGAGAAGAGAGGATGGGAGAGAGGGGGAGAGAGAGAGAGAGAGAGAGAGAGAGAGAGAGAGAGAGAGAGAGAGAGAGAGAGAGAGAGAGGTGGGGAAAGGAGTTAGGAAATGAAAGAGAAAGAAAAATAGTAGTCCACGTACTTATGCAGAGAATGAATGGATCAAGGAAATTAAATTTTAAGAGCTTCTTGATATTTTCCACAAAGGGATCTTGTGGGTTGTTGAGGGAATCGATGTTCACTCCAAATGATGTGCCAGTAATCACATCCATGCTGTAGGCCCCAAAGATGCTGAGTAGAGAAATAAAGACATAGAAAATTAAAATCAGCACCTCCTTACTATCCTTATCCAACACGTACAATAGGAAGGACATGTAAATTCATATACCCAGACAAAGAGCCACACAACTGTGAAAACCATCTGCTGGATCATGTAAAGAATCTATGCTCCTGTCACAGTCAATCATGAGGTGTTGCCAAAACTGGTTTGGCTCAGTGGATAGAGCGTCGGCCTGCGGACTGAGGGGTCCCAGGTTCGATTCCGGTCAAGAGCATGTACATTGGTTGTGGGCACATCCCCAGTAGGGGGTGTGCAAGAGGCAGCTGGTCAATGTTTCTAGCTCTCTGTCCCTCTCCTTTCCTCTCTGTAAAAAATCAATAAAAAATATATTTTAAAAAAATCATGAGGTGTTTATCAGATGCCAGTCATGCAACTGGCCCTGTGGTGGGTTATGGGGACACCAAGGAAAGTTAGATCCACCTGTGAGTAATAGGAGATCAGTCAGAGGGATGGAGACTCAAAATCAGACAAATTACAGTAGTGTGTTTTGAGTCTGGACAATAGTATCCATACTGTGCTTGAGCAGAACAAAAGGTAGGTAATGACTCCTCCTAGTGGAGTCAAGAAAGGTGACATTGACCTGGGTCTTGCCTCACCACAGTGTCTATACTTAGAGCTGATTCTGCTTCAGCACATTACAGAACAGCAGCATCCTGGTCTGAGTTGCCAGGAATGCCATCGCTCCTTCTCTGCACTCCTGCTAAAGCTCCTGAAAGACCCACTCTCCTCAAGTCCAGTGATCTCAAGTTGCCTTGAAGGCAGACTCATTTCTGTAAAATGTAAGAAATAAGAATGCTCCTAGTTTAAGAAATAACAATTAAAAAATCATTCCAGAATCGATTTGGGGAGAATCCCATAGGTAAGTGTCTCCAGTTTTCCCAGATCAGCCCCACTTTACCTCCGTTGTTCCTACATAGTAAAAAGTATCTTACTTTAGACAATAAATGACATGCTTGCCCTATCCATAGTCTATACAGGACTTTCTTTATTTTGAGACTAAAGACAGGAGAAGTGGTGGTAAGGTTTAATATTTCATATTTTGCTGGTATCCTCACCAAGAACATGATGTTTAAATTGTTCCAAGTTCCACATTGTAACTTCCCAGCCTCACCCACTGCCCACCAATATGTACCAGTGCCTTCCCCTGCTACTGTTTCATACTCTCTACACTGAAAACTTTGGTACAATCATGTTTCTACTCTCTAAACTATGTATTTTTGTCTTCAAGGATATCCAAGGTGACAACTAAGCAGACAGATTAATCCTGGTTCGTGTGCACAGGAGAAGATCTTTCTCTCCTGGCTGCCCTGCCTTTTTGGAGGAGCCACATCCTCTTGGGTAGCCCATTGGAGTTCTAACACCACACACCCACTTCTGTCTGGTCATTATAGTAATTCAGTGGGAATTCGGCTCTGGCAGGCGGCTGGGGGGTCTTGGAGCAGAGCTCAGAATCCCAGCAGCTGGCCTCCTACTTACTCTTTCAAGGTGATGGGCTTGCCTTTCTCTGCTTCCTTCCTCAGGTTGCTCACCAACACATCTGCATACTGGCCAATGATGGGGAACATCTAGACACAAAATACAACACCATCCAAAGTTAAATATGAAGACTCAAGACCTAGCTTTCTCAAGCATGGAGTAGTAAGTGATATCTTATAATGATTCTTATAATGTCACTTCTAGGACATAAAGATAAAAGACCATTATTAGGAAGCTCAAATTCAGCAGGCTACCCTTGGAAAGAAACTATCTTACTTTCTACCTGTCCCCAGATGTATTATTTAAGTTTCATATTAAGTATCCTCTTATACTCTTACCTCCTTGAGCTTTCCACTGGTGAAGGTTGGAGACAGCAATGTTCGAATTCTCTTCCAAGTTTCATCCTCAGCTATAGAAATGGCACTTTTCATAAATCCCAATGGACCAATGGACTAGAGTTAAAAGCAAAGGACAGAAATGAAATTAAAGATGGCGGCATAGGTAAACACCTAAACTGTTGCCTCACACAACAATATCAAAACTACAACTAAAAGACAAAACGAACACCATCCAGAACCACAGGAAAGCTGGCTAAGTGGAAATTCTACAACTAAAAGGAAAGAGGAAAGCACATTGAGACTCAGAGGAGCTGCAAAAGGCTGAGGTATGGATACACGCAGAGAGGACGGGCGGCTGTGTGCACGGGTGGCTGAGTGCGCGGCTGGCTTTCTAAAATGGGAGGGAAATGGAAGCTCCTGATGGCGCTGAACTCCAGTCCCGGGCAAGACTCTGGGAACCCAAACTCATTCCGGGGGAATATGGACTGTTAGGAAAAGAGACTCAGGGGAGCTGCGGAAGGCAGAGGTCCGGAAGCGCGCGCCCACAGAGAGGATTGACTGCTGAGTGCATGGGCGGCTGAGTGCGTGGCTGGCTTTCTAAAGCGGGAGGGAGACGGAAGCTCCAGACTGTGCTGAGCTCCAGTTCCAGCCGAGTTTCTGGGAAACCAGACTCATTCGGGGAGAAACTAGACTGTCTGGCAGCAGGCAATACTTGAAGGCGGCTTTCTCTCAGAGGTGCTTGCAGCAATTACCGAGGGACACTGAGACCCAGGGTCCTCATAGGGCACGGCTGACGGGAAGCCAACTCTGTCTGCTCCACCCTGAAACTCCGCCCCATCCAAGCTGAGCACAGAGGCTTTTGCAAGTCTTCTCCCATAAGGGTGTCTCCAGCACAGAAGTTCTCCCAGCGTATACATAGCTGATCCTCACAGCCAACTGGCCTGGAGGTCAATTCCTCCCAGTGATACCAATAATCAAGACTTAACTACAACAAGACTGTGCACACAGTCCACAAAGGGGTGCACCAAAAGTGTCCACCTCAGGTAACTGGAGGAGGCTGAGCCACTGGGCCCTATAGGACACCTAGCACACAAAGCTACTCTACCAACTTAGGGAAGCAGCAAAAATGTGGAGACAAAGAAACAGATCACAAATGAAAGAAATGGAGAAAGCAAATGACTAGATATAAAATTCAAAACCATGGTTATAAGGTTTTTCAAGAATTTTCTAGAAAAGGCTGATAAATTTAGCGAGACCCTCGAGGATATAAAAAAGGACCAACTAGAAATTAAACATACACTGACTGAAATAAAAAATATTATACAGAGACCTAACAGCAGACTAGAGGACCGCAAGAATCAAGTCAAAGATTTGAAATACAAAGAAGCAAAAAACACTCAATTGGAAAAGCAAAAAGAAAAAAGAATCCAAAAACTTGAAGATAGTGTAAGGAGTCTCTGGGACAACCCCAAGCGTACCAACATCAGAATTATGGGGGTGCCAGAAGAAGAGAGAGAGCAAGATACTGAAAATCTATTTGAAGAAATAATGACCAAAAACTTCCCCCACCTGGTGAAAGAAATAGACTTACAAGTCCAGGAAGCACACAGAATCCCAAACAAAAGGAATCCAAAGAGGACCACACCAAGACACATCAAATTAAAATGCCAAGAGCAAAAGACAAAGAGAGAATATTAAAAGCAGCAAGAGAAAAACAGTTAATTACCTACAAGGGAGCACACATACGATTGTCAGCTGATTTCTCAACAGAAACTATGCAAGCCAGAAGGAAGTGGCAAGAAATATTCAAAGTGATGAATAGCAAGAACCTACAACCAAGATTACCCAGCAAAGCTATCATTCAGAATTGAAGGTCAGATAAAGAGCTTCACAGACAAGAAAAAGCAAAAGGAGTTTATCACCACCAAACCAGTATTATATGAAATGCTGAAAGGTATTCTCTAAGAAGAGGAAGAAGAAGAAAAAGGTAAAGATAAAAATTATGAACAACAAATACATGTCTATCAACAAGTGAATCTAAAAATCAAGTGAATAAAAAATCTGATGAACAGAATAAGCTGGTGAATATAATAGAATCAGGGGCATAGAAAGGGAATGGACTGACAATTCTCAGGGGGAAAGGAGTGTGGGGGGTGCGGGAAGAGACTGAACAAAAATCGTACAACTATGGATGAGGACAGTGCGGGGGAGGTAAGGGCAGAGGGTGGGGTGGGAACCGGGTGGAGGGGAGCTATGGGGGGAAAAAGAGGAACAATTGTAATAATCTAAACAATAAAGATTTATTAAATTTAAATAAATAAATAAATAAATAAATAATAAATAAATAAAATGGGGCTGCGGAAGCAAAGGACATTTTGCCCCGTGTAAGTTTTGGAGTTCTCAACAGTTGTTAAACAGTCATTAATTATTCAACAAATATTTAGTGACTGTCTACTTAGTAGCAGGCCCTATGCTAGATACTCAATAAATACTTATCCCCAATGCCTAGCATCTCATGAAGATGCAGGAAACATCCAGCCACCTGATGTGGGTTCCAGCCTTTATATTCCAATCTCTTTCTCAAGGCAAATGACCCATATGTTGAGGAAACTGCTCCTCCAGGAGAATAGAGAGGAATAAGACCTAGTACATCCTCCAGAGCTGTGCAGGATAGAAAGGAATTCTTGACAGACAGACAGATAGCTTTAGCAAACTGGTTGCTGCCTCAGACCAGTTCTACCTTTACTTATATCTACAGCATGAGAAACTTGAAAAGGGGATGTTTAATATGGCAGCTTTTAAATAAAACAGTAGGTAATACTGAAAGGATAAGAAATCTATTTGCTATTCTTAAACATGGAAATCCCTTTCCCTTACATTTTCTCACCAGTGATAGAAGATAGTAAAGAACATTATAAAGTGATGAACAAAAAGATAGATACAGAGACAGTAAAGCATCAAACAGACTTTCAAATTACAGGGGGAAAGTTTGGGAAAGGTGGGGGAGTTATGAAATCAAACGAAGGACTTGTATGCATGCATATAAACATAAACAATGGACGCAAAACTCTGGGGGGGGGGAGGGCATGTGTGGGTGTGGGGTGGGGGGCTAATAGTAAGATATGTACACATATAATACCTCAATAAAAATATTTAAAAAAAAACACAAACCTACAGGTAGCATCACATCAATGAGATAAGCCTGGAGTAACATCACCTGTTGGAGTAGGAGACTCCTGCCTCCACTCCCTCCACCCCCTCAAAAAAACAACAATTAGACAACTATCCACAGACAAAAATAGGTCTAAGAGAGCTCAGGAGTTCACTCAAGAAAATCAGCAACAGAGTAGAGCAAAAAATCCCTGAGAATAACTGTAAAAAGTGGATAGGGAAAATAGTCTTATTTTGTCTGCATCATCTCATTCCCCCAGGCCAGTGCTGCTCAGTGCCAGGAGGGAAGTTCCCAGCCTGGGAGACTTCCCCTTGCTGAGAAAAGAGAAATAGGGTGATTGATAATTTTCCCCAGCCTTTCAGGGCATTGTACAAATTACCTGATTTGGAATAGATGATAAGTCTAGAGATAGTTAAGAACAAAGAAGAATAAGAACTACCAGTATCGGCCATGTGGCATGAGTGACCATGATTTTTTGTGTCCAACTCTGCAGAAGACCCCCGTAGCCTTTGAGGCTGAGGAAACCAACTGGGCACAGATGCTGTGAAACCCCTGAAATTGTTACTGCTGACAGCCCCACAGGTTTTCACACTCACAAATTCCAGGAGCCTGAGTCCTGCCCAACCACACTCCACCCCCACTAGTGCTGCCCCAACTCGTGCCAACACCGAGCAGGATCTGTGCCAGCAGACAGCCCTGGCCTCTGTGGCTGGGGATGTGTATACCACTAGCCCAGTCCCCTGCAGATTCCCAGGTGCCTAGAGCCAGCTCTGACTATTAGTGGACTACACTGTCACATATGCCCACAGCTAATCCCTGCAGCCACACACCTGCACACTTTTAGCCTCAACTCCATCACCAGCTCCCACTGCCCTGCATGTCTTCGTAGGTAGCTGCTATAACTACATGAGTATACATTGACAGCCCAGGCACTCTAATCTATTTGTGTGCCCACAGCTGGCCCCAACCCCTGCCACTGGAACCGTATCTCACCATTGTACTCCTGTGCCTGCAATTAGCCCCAAGAATTTGCATACCACTAAATTTGGCTGCCACTGCTGCCTGT
Source organism: Eptesicus fuscus (assembly GCF_027574615.1). Lineage (NCBI taxonomy): Eukaryota > Metazoa > Chordata > Mammalia > Chiroptera > Vespertilionidae > Eptesicus > Eptesicus fuscus. Next base: position 34,020,602 of record NC_072476.1, read on the forward strand.
CCCAGTCCCTCACCACTGGACCTCTTGATGCTGTTGAAAACCCCACCGCCCTTGCAGCCACAATGGAACAAACACAGCTCTTGCTGTCAAGGATCATATAGTCGGTTAGGTTGTGAACCCCTGCTATCTGGCCAATGTTGCCCATCAGACCTGGAGCCACTACACACCTGCACCACTAGACCAAAGGTCACTCCAGTGTGCCCCAACACATAAGTAAAGGTCTTTCCTTATTAAAGTTACTTTATAAAATCTGCCAGAAGTAACTGCTTCTTCAAATGCACAGACACCATTGCAAAACTACAGTAACCACAAAGAATCAGAGAAACATGATTCCACCAAAGGAATCCAAAAAACTTCTAGTAGCAGACCCCAAAGAAAGATCACAAATGGCCTTAACAAAGTATTAAAAATACTTGTCCTACCAAGAGAGATATCTTGGCTGTGGAGATCCCCCTAAGGAGTAGGGGGACCCAGCACTACATCAGGTCCCCCAGCCCGGGGTTCCAATACTGGGAAGAGAATCCTCATAATTTCTGGCTGTGAAACCCAGCAGGAATTGATGAGAGGGATGGAGGCTGCTGGAGTCTCAGGCAGTTCCTCTTAAATGATCTGTGCAGGAACTAACTCAAACTCATTCCCTCTGGCATCGGGGCAGGAACTCAGGGGAGGCTTTCTTCCAGACGAAGGTGCTCGCAGCGGTTGTTGTTCCTGTGCAGGAACCTCCCCTGTGCAGGGCTTACTGGCAGCCATTTCTGTTTGCTCCACCCTGCTGATTCCCTGAGACCCCACCCCATCCAGTTTTATAATCCCACCCAAGCTGTGCACAGGGGCTTTTGCATATGAATGATCTGTCCTTTCTCAGGCTAAAAATTTGTCAAATAAACTGCAGCTGGATCAGGGAACCCTTTCAATAAAAGGCTACAACCAAGATTACCCAGCAAAGCTATCATTTAGAATCAAAGGTCAGATAAAGAGCTTCACAGGTAAGAAAAAGCAAAAGGAGTTCATCACCACCAAACCAGTATTTTACATGAAATGCTGAAGGGTATTCTCTTAAAAGAGGAAGAAGAACAAAAAGGTAAAGATAAAAAATTATGAACAACAAAGTGACAAAAAATACATATCTATCAACAAGTGAACCTAAAAATCAAATGAATAAAAAAATCTGATGAACAGAACAGACTGGTGAATGTAATAGAATCAGGGGAATGGAAAGGGAGCAGACTGACAATTCTCAGGGGGAAGGGATTGTGGGGGGTGCAGTAAGAGATTGGACAAAGAGCTTACACCTATGGATGAGGTTAGTGGGGTGGGGAAGGCCTGGAGTGAGGTGGGAACTGGGTGGAGGGGAGCAAGGGGGGAAAGAAGAGGAACATCTGTAATAATCTGAACAATAAAGGTTTTAAAAACATATATGAACAATAAAGTGACAACAAATACATATCTATCAACAATTGAATCTAAAAATCAAATGAATAAAAAAATCTGATGAACAGAATAAACTGGTGACTGGAATAGAATCAGGGGCATGGAAATGGAACAGACTGATGGTTCTCAGAGGGAAGGGGGTGTGCAGGGTACGGGAAGAGATTAGACAAAGATCTTATATGCATGTATGCATTACCTATGAATACAGACAATAGGGTGGTGAGGGCCTGGGGTGGGGTGGGAACCGGGTAGAGAGGAGCTATGGGGGGGGCGGGGAGAAGAGGAACATCTGTAATAATCTCAACAATAAAGATTCTTTTTAAAAGAATATAACAAAAAGACAAGCTACACACTATGACTATAAAAGAATAGTAAGAGGGAGCCTTATGGAGATGGAAGAGTTCTATATATTCATTTATGGCAGTAGTTACACAAATCTACACAAATTATAAATTTTATAAGAAATTCACAAATGAGTGCATATAAAAATTATGAAATCTGAATAACCTCTATAGATAAAGTACTGATGTCAATTTCCTGCTCTGATATTGTACTATAGTTATACTAGAGGCCCAGTGCACGAAATTCGTGCATGGGGGCGGGGGGGTGTACCTCAGCCCAGCTTGCACCCTCTCCAATCTGGGACCCCTCAAGGGATGTCCAACTGCCCGTTTAGGCCAGATCCCACCGGACATCCCTCTGACAATCCAGGACTGCTGGCTCCCAACTGCTTGCCTTCCTGATTGCCCCTAACCGCTTCTGCCTGCCAGCCTGATCACTCCCTAACCACTCCCATGCCAGCCTGATTGATGTCTAACTGCTCCCTTGCCAGCCTGTTTGCCCCCAACTTCCTTCCTCTGCCGGCCTGGTCACCCGTAACTGCCCTCCTCCGCAGGGTTGATTGCCTCCAACTGCCCTCCCTTGCAGGCCTGGTCCCTCTCAACAGCCTTCCCTTGCAGGCCTGGTCCCTCCCAACTGCCCTCCCCTGGTGGCCATCTTGTGGTGGCCATCTTATGTCCACATGGGGGCATGATCTTTCACCACATAGGGGCAGCTATCTTGATCTTGTGTGTTGGAGTGATGGTCAATCTGCATATTACTCTTTTATTAGATAGAATAGAGGCCTGGTGCACAGGTGGGGACCAACTGGTTTGCCCTGAAGGGTGTCCTGGATCAGGGCGGGGTTCCCTTGGGGCATGGAGAGGCCTGGGCGAGGAGCCTGTGGTGGTTTGCAGGCCAGCCATGCCCCTGGCGACCCAAGCAGAGGCCCTGGTATCTGGAATTTATTTACCTTCTACAATTGAAACTTTGTAGTCTGGAGCGGAGCCAAGCCTCCTGCTCAATCCTTGGCTGCCGCCATTTCTGTTTGGATTTGTTTACCTTCTATAATTGAAACTTTGTACCCTTGAGTGGAGGCCTGGGCCCACCAGAGTGTGTGGAAAGCTTGGCTTCCTCTGTTGCCGGGGAAACCCAAGCCTCCCTTCTGGTAACCATCTTAGCTGGGGTTAATTTGCATACTCGCCCTGATTTGGCTGGTGGGCGTGGCTTGGCTGATGGGCGTGGCTTATGTAGCAGAGTGATGGTTAATTTGCATATTACTCTTTTATTAGAGATGATGGGATACTAGAGGCCCGGTGCACGAAAATTCGTGCACGCAGGGGGTGTCCCTCAGCCCAGCCTGTGCCCTCTTGCAGTCTGGGAGCCCTCAGGAGATGTCTGACCAGGCCGAACAATCAGGGAACAGCGCGGCCGGCAAGCGGCCGGCCCCGCCCCCTATTGCCCCACTGCTGCCACCACTGGTGGACTCCCTCTGTGGTAGGCAACCAGGCAGGCTGATCAGGAGATGGCACCAGCTGGCAAGCAACTGGCCCCACAGCCCCCAATCTCCCCACTGCCACTGCTGGTTGCTGCCACCCCCCCCCCCACCGCCATCCCCTCCTTCTGCCCGCTGGCACACACCCTGGCTGGCCTGGTGCCACCTGCTCACCGGCTCCACCCCCTGCTGACCAGTCATTCTGCTGTTCAGTCGGTCCTTTTATTATATAGGACTAGAGGCCCAGTGCACAAAATTCATGCACAGGTGGTCCCTCAGCCTGGCCTGCACCCTCTCCAATCCGAGACCCCTTGGGGGATGTCCGACTGCCAGATCCCTGTGGGATGGGGCCTAAACCGGCAGTCAGACATCCCTCTTACAATCTGGGACGACTGGCTCCTAACCACTTCACCTGCCTGATTGCCCCTAACCCCTCTGCCTGCCTGATCATCCCAACTGCCCTCCTCTGATCATCCCAACTGCCCTCCCCTGCCATCCTGATTGCCCCTAACTGCTCTCCCTGCCAGCCTGATTGCCCCTAACCGCCTCTGCCTCGGCCCCCACCACCATGGCTTTGTCCGGAAGGAAGGCAGGACGACTGGAAGATGTCCAGTTGATCCGGTCTAATTAGCATATTACCCTTTTATTAGTATAAATTACTATTGGGGGAAACAGAGTGAAAATGAGATATTCCTGCATTTTTATAACTTCCTGTCAATTTATTATTATTTCAATATTAAACATTATAAATAAATAACAATTTAATTTTTAAAAGAATGGATGCCTACCCGCCGATTTGTGAAGACAGAATAACATTCTTTCACTAGGACTGTTTTGATCACTTCTAGATCGGTGATCGCCAACACAGGCTGCCGACCATCATAGAACCTATGTTAGGAAAACAGAGCTGATTAAATTGAACAAGCTCGTTTCTGCAGCTGGTGCCACAACTGGAAGTCTAGACTTCCATTCTGATGCTACATAATCCACATTCCTAGAGATCATTTTTAGAAATAACATTAAAACATTTAAATCCAAGTGGTGTGTACATGGGAATTTCTTATATCATTCTTTAAAAATTTTGTATATTTAAAATATTTCATTATCAAAAAGGAAGTTAAGTTAGTAAATATATGAAGGCAAATAAAATAAATTACCTGACAACAGAAAAAAAATACATAGAGCCCACCTACTCAGTTACTTAAAAATATTTGGAAGTTATATAAAAACTAGGGGCCCAGTGCACGAATTCATGCACCTTTAACCCTTTGCACTCACTTGCTTTTTTTCTCGATTCCTTTATTCTACTCGGGATTTAATTTTTTAAATACCCCAGATTTTACAAAGCGCGGCAGTAGAATAAAAAACTGGAGTTTCTTTTCATGCAAACTTATTTATTTGGATTTTTTATATTTCAAATTATTGATACATTCAAAGAGTATAAAAAGAGCCACTACCGATGCTAACCGTGTCGAGTCACACTCGACATCCGAGTGCAAAAGGTTAAAGGAACTTTGGGCCGTGAGGCTGCGGTGGGCATAGGGGTGAGTCTCGGCCCATCCACCGTGCCCCTGCCTAGCCCCCTTTCTGCAGCCCCTGGTCCTCTCTCTGCTGGCAGTCCTGCTCTCACACACTGATGGCCCAACCCCACTAGCATCCACTGACGGCGCGGAGTGATTAGGGCCAGCGCCAGCAGCAGGTGCAAGTGGCTGCTGCTACCCCAATTGCCACTCAGGAGCAGGGAGAGGTGGAGAAGCCCTCAGGGGTGATCAGGGCCTGCAGCTGCCACTCGCACCCACTGACAGCACCAAGCAATTGGGACCAATGCCAGGCACTGGCAGCAGGTGTGAACGGTGGCTCCAGCATCAGCTGTGGGTGCAAGCAGGGCCATCACTGGCAGTGGGTGCACCTCAGGAGCAGGAGGAAGTGGAGAAGCCCTGAGGGGCAATCGGGGCTGGCAGCTGCCGCTCGCACCTGCTGATAGTGCCAAGCGATCAGGGCCAGCTCTGGTGCCGGCAGCAGGTGCAAGTGCCTGGTGGGACTGTGGCGCATGGGAGCAAAGAATTTTCAGTAACCACCAGAGGCTTGCCCTGATAACAGCAACCAGCCTTGGTCTGGCGCCCCCACTCACCTGCTCCACTATCCACCACGGCCAATGCCTGCCATGTTACGTACATGGCCCCTGATGGTCAGCGTACGTCATAGCAACCAGTTGTTCAATTGTTCAGCCGTCTGGTCTATTTGCATATTAGGGTTTTATATATATACTAGTGACCCAGTGCACAAAATTCATGCACAGACGGGGAGTTCCCTCAGCCCAGCCTGCACCCTCTCCAATCAGGTCCCCTTGGGGAATCGGGTCTAAACTGGCAGTCGGACATCCCTCTCGCAATCTGGGACCGCTGGCTCCTAACCACTCACCTGCCTGCCTGCCTGATCGCCCCTAACTGCCCTCCCCTGCTGACCTGATCTCACCCCCAACAACCCTCCCCTGCCAGTCAGGTTGCCCCCAACTGCCCTCCCCTGACGGCCTGATCTCGCCCCCAATTGCCCTCCCCTCCTGGCCTAATTGCCCCTAACTGCCTCTGCCTCAGCCCCCACCACCATGACTTTGTCCAGAAGGAAGTTGGATGTCCAGAAGATGGCCAGTCGACCTGGTCTAATCAGCATATTACCCTTTTATTAGTATAGATAGATAATATAGGATAGGATTGCTTAAATGAAGGGAAAAACCTTTTTCAGCAGGAGGAGATGCTCTTGGCAGACAAAAATACATAATCCCTATATCTGGACTGATAGCCAGCCATATGCACTATACTGCCTAGCTGGTCATTAACCTTTTGCACTTGGATGTCAAGTGTGACTCGACACGGTTAGCATTAGAATAAAGGAATCGAGAAAAAGCAAGCGAGTGCAAAGGGTTAAAAAATTGAACCACTTTCTTACACCTTCCACCAAATAGCTGTTGCCCTTAAAACCCCTCCTCTGGCCCCACCTTAGGTTCTGCCTTCACAGTTCACCCAGATTAGGTTCTGATTGGTCAGTTTCTATGCCAGTCAGCATCAGAAGCTCTGCCTACTAGGCAGCCATTGGCTCCCCACAGTTTACCCAGATTTGGTTCTGACTGGTCAGTTTCTATGCCAGTCAGCATCTCTGGGCCTGATCAGAGAGGCAGGGCTGATCAGTAGCCCCCGGAGGCCCGGAGAGAAAGAGAGGTATGACTGCTAACGAAGCCCAGAGAGAAAGAGAAAGGCAATGGCTGATCAACAGCTGCCATGGAGACTGCGAATCAGACCCTGCCTCTCTCTCCAGACCTCTCTCCAGGCCTGATCCACCGCCCCCTCAGCAGTCAGTTCTGGGTCACCATGCCTGCCGCAGCAGCAGTCAGTGTTGGGGCGCCACAGCAACCCAGCAATGACTGCAGGACTGACTTCCAGTGTTCGGTTGAGCCTTTGGTCGGTCATTACAGACCCTGGGTTTTTATATATTAGGATACTAGAGGCCCAGTGCACAAATTCGTGCACAGGTGGGGTCCCTTTGTCTGGCCAGCAATTGAGGCCGATCGGGGCTGGCCAGCCTGGGGGAGGGACTGCGGGAGGTTGGCTGTGGGAACACACTGACCACCAGGAGGTAGCTCCTGCATTAAGCATTGCCCCCTGGTGGTCAGTGCAATTCATAGTGACCAGTCAACCAGTTGTTCAGTCGACCGGTGATCATGGTCTCTTAGGCTTTTATTTATAGAGATAGATATAAAAATGCATACGACATACTATTAGATGAAAAGTGTAGACATAGCCCTAGATGGTTTTGCTCAGTGGATAGAGCTTTGGTCCATGGAGTGAGCAGTCCTGAGTTTGTTTCTGCCCAGTGGCACATACCTAGGTTGCAGGCTCAATCCCTGGCCCTAGTCGGGTGCATGTGGAAGGCAACCAATTGATCTCTCTCTCTCACATCAAAGTTTCCCCCTTTCTGTCTCCCTCCCTTCCAATCTCTAAAAATCAATGGAAAAATTCCTCAGAAAAAGTAAAGTGTAAATATACTGATCACAAATATGTAAAAATGTGTCCCCAAATAATAATGACTTGGAATGCTCAAAAAGATATAGTAGGAATATGAATGATTTCTTTGCCTTATTTTCTAAAATTTGTTTACAATTGCTTAAAGGAACTATTTTAACTATTAAGGAGAAGTCCTTGGTAGATTCAAGTTTAGAAATATTTAAAACAAAGGACAAAGAGAATAAAACATACAAAGGAGCATGTACAATTTAGTTAAAAGTGTTTTCTTTTCATTACTTATATTTATCGTATATGTGGGTCCATGTAGGAGACATCACCCAGCAGCAGGACAAGCCACTTTTAACATACATACTACACAAAGCTGACTCTTTCTGTGATACATCCCAACCTGGCCATCTCCTGACTAGTTTACTATAAGTCGAATTACATGAAGTTTACTATAAGTTTAGTAACACTGTCCTCTAGCATTTCTTTTTACTATAAATCATTTTCATTAACTAGAATATAATGGGAGATTTTCCACAAGTCTTACCTATTCTTTCTTTGACTCCTCAGACTACTTTCAGTTTTCCCATATAAAAATGGATGAGGACCACTGCACTTAATGTTGCCCATTTCCAAAAAAATCTTCTGAATCTCAAATTTGTTTCCAATTGTAAGTGGGTGTCAAGTACATTTAGTGTTGAAGCAGTGATATAAATAATTGTGGTGGTACTTAGATTGGTCAGATTGACTATATTTCTTGGATGATTCCCTTCTCCCCATCGTGTTTTTCAAAAACACCTGGGTGGAGAGACACAAGGTTTGGGGCAGGCGTCCTCAAACTATGGCCCGCGGGCCACATGCAGGTGTTTTTGCTGTTTTGTTGTGTTTTTTTTTTATTTCAAAATAAGATATGTGCAGTGTGCATAGGAATTTGTTCATAGTTTTTTTAAAACTATAGTCTGGCCCTCCAACAGTCTGAGGGACAGTGAACTGATCCCCTGTTTAAAAAGTTTGAGGACCCCTAGTTTGGGGTAACTCTTTTTTTTTTTTTTTTTTTATATTTTTTATTTTTTTTATTTTTTTTTTTTTAAATTTCTTTATTGATTAAGGTGTCACATATTTGTCCTCATCCCCCCATTCCCATCCCACCCCTCTCCCCACGCATGCCCCAATCCCCTGTTGAACTTAACCGTTGGATAGGCTTATATGCATGCATACAGGTCCTTTGGTTGAACTCTTCCCCTCCCCCCACCCTCCCCCTACCCTCCCGTATCCTCCCTCTGAGGCCCGATAGTCCGATCGATGCCTCCTTGCTTCTGGTTCTGTTCTTGTTCCTCAGTCTATGTTGTTCATCATTTCCTCTAGATGAACGAGATCAAATGTCACTAGATATATACTAATAAGAACTGAATGTGAGACGAGCAATAATATTTATGCTGACAGGCAAATGAATCAATCTGTAGCGAGCTTCCCCCTGGACCAACAGTTCTTTTGAGACCCAATTTCGATGTCCAGTAGTTCCTTATGTGTACATGTCAGCACTGACCCCTCAGCTCTGGATGGTGGACAAATGGTGGTAATGGAGGTCTGACTCCCTCTGGTTTGGTCTCGGCCGATCCCAGGGGCACGGCGTCACCTGGACTAAGGGGCACGTGGCCTCACCCATATCCAAGGGGCGCGTGGTCTCACCCGGGCCTGGGACCCAGCCTCACCCGGATGGATCCAGGGGCGCACGGCCTCACCCGGACCCAGGATCTGGCTTCACCCGTACCCAAGGACACTTGGCCTCTCCCAGACCCAGGGGCACGTGGCCTCACCCGGGCTTAGTTGCACAAGGCCTCACCTGGATCCAGGGACACATGGTCTCTCCCGGACCCAGGGACGCTTGGCCTCTCCCAGACCCAGGGCCACTTGGGCTCACCCGGGCCTAGGTGCACGAGGCCTCATCTGGATCCAGGGACGCATGGTCTCACCCGGACCCAGGGACGCTTGGCCTCTCCCAGACCCAGGGGCACGTGGCCTCACCCGGGCCTAGGTTCACGAGGCCTCACTCGGATCCAGGGACACATGGTCATACCCAGACCCAGGAACGTTTGGCCACTCCCAGACCCAGGGCCACTTGGGCTCACCCGGGCTTAGGTGCACTAGGCCTCACCCGGATCCAGGGACACATGGTCTCACCCGGACCCAGGGACGCTTGGCCTCTCCCAGACCCAGGGCCACTTGGGCTCACCCGGGCCTAGGTGCACGAGGCCTCACCCGGATCCAGGGACACATGGTCTCACCCGGACCCAGGGACGCTTGGCCTCTCCCAGACCCAGGGCCACTTGGGCTCACCCGGGCCTAGGTGCACGAGGCCTCACCCGGATCCAGGGACACATGGTCTCACCCGGACCCAGGGACGCTTGGCCTCTCCCAGACCCAGGGCCACTTGGGCTCACCCGGGCCTAGGTGCACGAGGCCTCACCCGGATCCAGGGACACATGGTCTCACCCGGACCCAGGGACGCTTGGCCTCTCCCAGACCCAGGGCCACTTGGGCTCACCCGGGCCTAGGTGCACGAGGCCTCACCCGGATCCAGGGACACATGGTCTCACCCGGACCCAGGGACACTTGGCCTCTCCCAGACCCAGGGGCACGTGGCCTCACCCGGGCCTAGGTTCACGAGGCCTCACTCGGATCCAGGGACACATGGTCATACCCAGACCCAGGAACGTTTGGCCACTCCCAGACCCAGGGCCACTTGGGCTCACCCGGGCCTAGGTGCACGAGGCCTCATCCGGATCCAGGGACACATGGTCTCACCCGGACCCAGGGACGCTTGGCCTCTCCCAGACCCAGGGCCACTTGGGCTCACCCGGGCCTAGGTGCACGAGGCCTCACCCGGATCCAGGGACACATGGTCTCACCCGGACCCAGGGACGCTTGGCCTCTCCCAGACCCAGGGCCACTTGGGCTCACCCGGGCCTAGGTGCACGAGGCCTCACCCGGATCCAGGGACACATGGTCTCACCCGGACCCAGGGACGCTTGGCCTCTCCCAGACCCAGGGGCACGTGGCCTCACCCGGGCCTAGGTTCACGAGGCCTCACTCGGATCCAGGGACACATGGTCACACCCAGACCCAGGAACGTTTGGCCACTCCCAGACCCAGGGCCACTTGGGCTCACCCGGGCCTAGGTGCACGAGGCCTCATCCGGATCCAGGGACACATGGTCTCACCCGGACCCAGGGACGCTTGGCCTCTCCCAGACCCAGGGCCACTTGGGCTCACCCAGGCCTAGGTGCACAAGGCCTCACCCGGATCCAGGGACACATGGTCTCACCCGGACCCAGGGACGCTTGGCCTCTCCCAGACCCAGGGCCACTTGGGCTCACCCGGGCCTAGGTGCACGAGGCCTCACCCGGATCCAGGGACACATGGTCTCACCCGGACCCAGGGACGCTTGGCCTCTCCCAGACCCAGGGCCACTTGGGCTCACCCGGGCCTAGGTGCACGAGGCCTCACCCGGATCCAGGGACACATGGTCTCACCCGGACCCAGGGACGCTTGGCCTCTCCCAGACCCAGGGCCACTTGGGCTCACCCGGGCCTAGGTGCACGAGGCCTCACCCGGATCCAGGGACACATGGTCTCACCCGGACCCAGGGACGCTTGGCCTCTCCCAGACCCAGGGCCACTTGGGCTCACCCGGGCCTAGGTGCACGAGGCCTCACCCGGATCCAGGGACACATGGTCTCACCCGGACCCAGGGACGCTTGGCCTCTCCCAGACCCAGGGCCACTTGGGCTCACCCGGGCCTAGGTGCACGAGGCCTCACCCGGATCCAGGGACACATGGTCTCACCCGGACCCAGGGACGCTTGGCCTCTCCCAGACCCAGGGCCACTTGGGCTCACCCGGGCCTAGGTGCACGAGGCCTCACCCGGATCCAGGGACACATGGTCTCACCCGGACCCAGGGACGCTTGGCCTCTCCCAGACCCAGGGCCACTTGGGCTCACCCGGGCCTAGGTGCACGAGGCCTCACCCGGATCCAGGGACACGTAACCCTTTACATATATGACCTCACACCAGCCTTAGAGTTTGTTACAATACCAGGCAACATTCAGATTCCTGGGCCCCAGCCCTGACACTAAGGATTTGGTATTGCTGGGCCCTGAGGTATATTTTTAACACACTCTCCAAGGTGGTTCTTATACACACCCAAGCATGAGAACCACTTTCTTTCTTTAGAGGACTCCATGCAGAGCTCACAAGTAGTCAATATTGGGAGGGCAGTTGGAAATGGGCCAGGGTGACCCAGTGCAGGGTGCTCTTTCTTCTCCATCACATAGCCTTTCTGGACTATGCCAACTCAGTAGGACCTTATGGGTTCTGAGGATGTGAAAAGGGATGAAACAGACTGAGAAGCAAAGCCTTCTCCCCCTTGCTTCTAGGACACAAACACCACGTTACACCTCTCCTGCTGCTCTCAGCACACTTCCAGCAGCTCCGAATGGGACAGCCGCTGCAACTGGCTAAGACCACTTTGCAAAATCCTTAAGTCCATCAGCCTACCAGGAAGCAGTATGGTTTGGAAATATTCTATCTCTTCAAAGTCAGTAGAATAGAGTAGATACAGCAATACTTGTATAAACTAAACTTCTATTGAGAAGTCTTGGCTTAAACATTTTTTAAAACCCAAACTCGAAACTTGTGGAGGAAGTAAAAACAAAGCCACACAGATATGGTTTCCCATCTGTTTACCTAGACCCACAGCCCTTTTTCAAAAGGATATAACAAATCCAAACTTAAAATTAAAGAGTTGGGCTTTTAATTAATAGTCAATTATGGTCCAGCTGGTAGTGGCTCAGTGGCTGAGCTTCAACCCATGCACCAAGAGCTGGTTGGTTCAATTCCCAGTCAGGGCACATGCCCGGTTATGGCCTGATCCCCAGTAAGAGGTGTGCAGAAGGCAGCCAACTGATGATTCTCTCTCATCAATGTTTCTATCTCTGTATTCCTCTCCTTTCTTTTCTCTCTCTAAAATCAATAAAAACAGATTTTTAAAAAATAACATTGTAAAACTATGGTTTATAATGTTTTCAAAGTCAATTATGTAGGTAATTGGTTATGATCGGAATATATTAGAAGGGTCTGAAGTTATGCATTTCATCCAATTAAAGGAGACCAAATGGAGGAAAAATAGAGAAGAGGGGAATAATGAGATACTGGACAGAAAGTGATGCCGGGAGTCCCTAGGCCATCAAATTCAGGAGAGTATGATAACCTGCAACTCCCCATCTGGACTCAGAATGCAGACCTGGACACCTGGTGACATCTGGGGTCCTGGTAGGACAAGCCTCCAAAAGCTTTACAGTAGGCTTTGAGCTGAGATTCTCCTCCACACCAGGGGGGCCCTCATCATAACAGCAAGTCTATCCAATAGGAGTTTCCCTAATACTCACCCCCACATGTTTCCATACTTTTTAAAACAGTCCATGTCAAAATCCCAGAACCCCTGCAAGGAGAAACAAAAGTAGATTATTAATCTAAGTGTACTGAACTCTACCTCTAAAATCTCATAACCCCAGAATTATTACCTCCATAGACACTCCAGAAGTGAAGCTGAGGGAGAGTAAGAGTGACTTGCACACTTTGACCTCCTGGTCAAGCATCCTTTTCATTTATCTCATGAGTCCTCTCTAGAATCCTAGCAGAACTAAGAAGTTTAAGACACCAGGGAACTCTTATAGTCTAGCAGATTTAAACACATCTAAGGCATATTTGCTGAGTGAGAAGAAAGTGACTGAATGAAGGACAAAGTGACTCACTCTCCAATTCTCCAGCTCAACTCGGAAAAGATGAAGAGATGTCACCACTCCAGAAGGACAGAGAAAATTAAAATACCTTCTCTGTGTTTTCACTTCTATAATTAAAAAACACATCTTCTTGTGGCTAAGTTTCAGTTGTGATATTTTATGTTTTAACTATGCAAAGGAAGTTCCAGAAATGTGGGTCTTAGGGTGCACCTTCCAGGAGTTGATCTGGGAAAGGTGGAAGGGAAATTGCCTTTTCAGAGGCAAAAAGAATGGGATTTCCTAAACTAAATGATGCCCTGAAGAACTCAGCTTGGAAAATTAGAATCTGAGAATCTGCTCTACAGGAAACAAAATCTGATGTAGAATGCAGTTTGCATGTAAAGCTCTGCCTGCTGGCTTTATGGACATGAGCTCGTAACCTTCCATGTAGGGGTCAAGCCCTGGGCAAAGCATCAGGGCTAGATCAACCACAAACACTTTGCCAAAATTCACAATCCTTGTGTCACTGAGGTCATTCATTTCAGATAAAATAAATGTTCCATAATTTTGTCCAAACATCTCCTTTCTAGTGATTTTGTGTGAGCAAATATTTGAAGTCCGTGGATAAACACCATCTTACCTCAGTTATACCCACTCCCTCTCAGACTCAGCCCCAGGGTGCCTCCTTTGAGGGCAGACAAGTAGAGCAGACAGCTTTTGTTCCATCTCTCAAATCCCCCAAAGACGTCATGGGGAGCAAATGGTGACTTAGGGCCATGGGAATAACTGCAGGGATTTATCAGTTCTTTAGAGAATTCAAGTGTTTATGTGCAAATTACCCGATGGTGACTACTTGAGCTGCCTAATACACTGAAGTTTCAAAGCTACCCAAGAGGAATCTAGAGAAGGCTACCCTGAGTGTATCCTGTGAACAGGGAAGTCTGACTCTAGCACATCCGACTTCCTGGGGCACGACCAGGCATCCCTTCATGCTTTTCTCCTAATCCTAAGTATGATTATGTCTTCCTGGGAATCTGCACCTCCCAGAAAGAAAATGCTCCTCACGATGCTCACAAGGTGGGACAAGGCGTGTGCTGAATCAGCTGAGAGCTCTGCTGCCCCACTGAGCCAACCCCTGAGGCTCCTGACAGCTGACACTGAGCCTGGGTAAGCCTGGCCCTGCGCAGGGCGGGGCCTATGATGCTCTTTCTGGAAACTTCCTTCTGAGCAAGGCCCTTTTACTAGGGAACTCAGCTGCGATTTCGGAACCATAAGAAGCAAAAGAGGAAGCCCAAACAGCACTCACCTTACGATAGGCCAGAATAGTTCCCACAAAAGGTAGGGGTGTCGGCCCAGGAATTCCCAGCTTCTTAAAAAGTCCGTGTGTATAAGTCCCATATCTGTAAAGTGAAAGAGAAAGCCAGGTTACAGGGATTATGGATTAGGTCCTGCGGCTGGAACAGTCAAGCTAGGGAATGAACATGTAGGTGATAAGTAGTAACAAATCCCATAGCAATAATTACATTCACTCATCACCTCTTTGCCCACTTCCGCTGTGAGATTCAGAGAAAGCGATAGTGATTAGATAAAATCAGTTGAACTTTTCACGGACCCAAGCCCAGAATGAATACTTGATAAATGTTTCCAAATGAGAGTGCTCCTAAGAGGCTGAGGCTGGAATGTTTTCCAGGAGATTCACTCATGGCTATTTAGCAAGTTTGTTTGTTCATAATATTGGAGATTCTAATTCTAGATAGAAAAAGGGAAAATAATTTCTGCTCCAATGATGATATTTTGCTTAACTTCATCCCCTCAGTAACTGAGAGTTACTGCAAGCCTACCGAGACATTGTTCTTACAGTTTGCTCAGTCACATTTATGCTATTTCTTCCCCCTATGCCCTGACCCTGTATTAAGTTCTGATTCTTCTTAAATATATCATCATAAAGAGGCCTTAGAATAGCCACAGTGTACTTATTTCTATAGAAATAAAACTGTGTTCGGGGATTTCACTGGCATCACAGAAATGTGAGTGCCTTTCAGCTACACCCAAGTCTCTGTTGTCAGGCAATTTGGTTGACTTGAGCTCTAGAGAAGGGTGATTGACCCCTATGTTTCCTGAATGAAACTGTATAAAGGAACCTATGAGTAAAGACTCAATTTCCAGGCCATTCTTCCCCTCACTGCATTTGTTTCTTCACCCTGTGATGCTCACCTGCTAAGCACAGTGCCAGGATCACTCATTTTATCAAGATGGCCAGTCAGAAAGCAGTTAGTTTACTGATTCTGTGTCAGCTACCTCAAAATCCCATTGAGGCCAGTGCTTACTATGATAGGCCTGCCTGCATTTGATCTTTCATGTGTCATGTGTGGAGTTTCACAACTGAGAATTCTTAATCCTTGCAAGCCTTCCCACTCCAGTATTACTGAGAGATGCAAGAGTGGAGGATGAAGAGAGGCTGAGGAAAGAGGAAAAATTCATCCATTTTAAGGATTAATTTGCTAGGCCTATAAGTCTCACCTTATAAAGGCAAATTAGAAAAGTATGGCTGAAAAGTAGGCTCTGTATAATGATGGTTCAACATGCCCTATAAGCACTTTCAGCTAAAAGGGGGCCTTCCAAACTTTAGTACCTCCCTGTTGACAGTAAAAGATGTGCTATACAACACAAAATAAGTATCCATGAAATGTCCCAGAAAGTCAAATTAAAACCTTGTTGCCTCTTCTTTGGAGGTTAACCTTTAAGAAAGTATAGGTTTCTAACATTGTATATGATTTTAAGAATCTAATAGAGGCCCGATGCATGAAAATTCATGCACTGGAGGGGGGGGTCCCTCAGCCTGGCCTGCCCCCTCTCAGGGGTGGGAGGCAACCTGTCGATCAGGGTAAGGTGAAGCCCCCATCACACCTCTGCTGCTGCCACTGCCGGCAGCACAAGCCTCAGCCAGTCCTGGTTACCTGAGCCTCAGGCAGCCCTGGGCGGCTGGGTAGCTGCCATCCAAGGCTTGCCTGCACCTCGGGGCAGCCCTGGGCGGCTGGGGGGCTGAGGAAACTGTGGGACTTCAGAGGCAGGCACACGGAGCGGCTGGACCCAATTAAACCCATTTCTGCTTCTGAACTTTCAGCATGTTACATAAACTCTCAAGTGAGGCCAAGCAATTAAATGAATGTGTCAGCAACATTGATCCCACTGAGTGATCTGGTCTAGAGTCTAGACTCACATGGTTCCATAACAAGGCATTGGGTGGGCTGGGTGAATTCCTTGGTTTCTTTCCAACTTCCCTCTTTTTGGTAGTGAAATGCTGCTTTAGGTGCAAAGGGGCTAACAATAAAACCAATCATTTTTATTGCATTTACATCGTGTTGCCATAAGAGAGCACTGTCTACTCTATAGCTACTGATTCATGGCTGTACCAGTGTCTTCTAAGGCTAGTGTTGTTTAACCAGTAGTGCCAGTATCTAGTGATGGACCCATTGCCACACAGATCACACAGTGTGACTTCGATGGTGTCCTATCCCCAGATTTCAAGCAGATGAGATGCCTACACTGTTGCCCTCTTAATGACCTCTTGCAAGACCAGGACCTGGAGTATCTGGGAAAAATATTCTCCCAATCCATCCAGAATGCCTCTCTTATCATCACTGGCTCACAATCTCGCTTACTCACCTGAGGTGTGAGATTAAAATAACTGGCTAGGCAAGTATATTTTTAAACATATATGTAATCTATGTTATAGAAGTATGTATTTGTACAATGGACTCATATTCCTGACATTATTCTAGTAGGGTGAAGTTATTTACACACTTTTGTGGACATAAATCCTGAACCAACAGCCTCTTTTATCCTACAGAAAGAACATGCTGGAAAAAGTCTTATCTCAGTAAAAAACAAAACTAAAATTAAATAAAATTAAACATTATCAATTAATTTTAAAATGTTATCAGAGAGAAAATATGTTGCCACAATAAACTGTATTTATAATATTTCTTTCATAGAATTGAAACAAAGTGTATATTTTCTATGTTCATGTCATCATGATTTCCTACTCTTTATGAAAGTGAAATTGAGATAGAGAACAAATGGGACAGAGGGGGCCTTCTCCACCCATGTGACCAAAATGACTCCTCCCCCAACCTGTTTCATGATGCCAGGAATCTCATGCTTGAAAGGAATTCCTCTGCTAGATGGTTTGATTCATCCTCCTGCACTGCAACTTAATGGGGGGGAGGGGGAATTTAAACCCAAATTTGCTTTTGGGCTCGTGCCTATGCAGGCAGTTAGCAGATTTCATATTGGGAGAAATAAATCTCTATAATGATGCCAACCCTCCCCAAAGACTAGAAGAAAAGGGTGAAAGAAAAAAAAAATACAGTTTCAAGATTTCTGCTAAATTCCTTCTGCTCTAAAGTTTTCTCACTTAGGGGTAATAATTCTGCCAATTACAAGGTGTGGGAATTGAGTATTAGGAGGGGAATTTTAGGGGAGAGACAGAATAGAGGAAAGAGCTAGTCTGAAGAGAAGGAGGGAAATCTCCAGCCCCCCTGAAGTCCCGGGTGCACCGTCGTACATGGTGTAAATTATCCCAGGCAGTGGGAGGGAGGGGTGCAGGAACAAACCTAGTGACACAAGGGCCATTCCTTATACACATCTCTAGCAGCAGACACAGAACTGGAAAGGTGAAGATAATGAGACAAAACCCCAGGCCATTCCCTCCTGCCTCCAGGGTCCCTGGAGCTGGGAAAGGGGTAAGGACAGAAGCCAGTTGTTTTTAATCTGCCTCAGCTGAATTCTGATTAATTAATCTAGGTTTACCCAAACTGTCAATCAATTAGAAAATTACCGCCAGGAGCAAGTAATGTCCCCAAACACTCAGAAATTGAGAGTTGGAGGCAAATGGGACATTACTCTTTCAACAGATCAGGGTAAGAGCAATAATAATCCCTTTGGTGTTTGTAGCCCCCACCGTTTAAGCAACTTCCCCTGTTGGATCTTTGAAACAGATAAGGCAGAGGGGGCCTGATGAGCTCCCAAGGCCATGATTACAGAGACCATGAGCCTGGACAGTAACTCACAGATAGAGGAGCACCAGGCTGGTAGCCAGAAGAACCCAGGTTTCTGTGGAAAAGCTTGGGATCAGGTCCATGGCCACTTTTGTTGGAGGTTCTCTCGAGTTTTCCTGTCAGCAAGCCTTGTGTGTTACGTATGCTTTGCCAGCCAGCCTGTGCGTGCGAAGCTTCCTTCCCCTCCCGGCTGCGAATCAGCCTGACTGGAACGTTTGCAGCTGAGAAAGTGGGCGAGGCTAGAGCAGCAAGCACTTAAAGGGCCCTCTGTGCGCCAACTGCAGAGGCCCACTCCACCTTGAAAGTTGGCAAAGCATCATGGAAACTCCCACTTTGACCACCCTTGAGTTCATATTCTGTGGGAAATCAATAAACAACTCACTCCATTTTATTGGTAAACCCAAAGGTTACAGAAACTCAAGTAAAGCCACTGGCATTAAATCTTTCAACTGCCCTTGACTCCATGACTGCCTGCACTAAAAAATACTTGAAATCCTTCAAACAATCCAGGTCTACAGATCTTTACCCATGCAGTTTTCTTCCCCGGTGCCCCCTTGATGACTCCTGCTCATCCTTCAAAACCTAGCTCAGAGAAATTCTGCTCTGTTATGTCTTCATAGCCAATGTCCCTGAACGGATACAACCACTTTTTCCTCTTGGTAACTTCTAGTCTCTATTATTGTCCTCGATCCTCTAGCACCATTGTTGGTCTCCACACCAAGTTCCCTTATCAAATTGAGGTCTTCTGAAGGGCACAGTCTGATATTAATCACCATTATGTCACTAGTCCCTAGCAAAACACTTTACGCGTAGTTTGTATTAAGAAATGTTGGCAGAGTTGAGTTGGTAAAAGTGGTATTGCTGGGTCTTCTGCATGTCCTTTCCCTGTGGCTCTTTGGTGACCACTCCATCTTCCTGGCTTGTTAATGCAACAAGAGGGCCTGGCTGTGCCTCGGTAATTATCATTGCACGTTCGGGCTGATCCATCAGGATTTTGTTGACTAGGTGTCCCAAAGGAGAGGCAGGACATGGATGAGATGGTAATGATTACACCAAGCTTATCGATTCATCCCGCTTCCTGTCTGCCCCCTCCCCCCAGAGGTCCTGCAGCAGACAGGGAGTTAGACAAATGTATGGCCAAAGAATGGCTCCCTGTCTCTGAAAAGACCACAAGTCCAAGACCAATGGGTGTGAAGAGGAGAACAGCAGCCAGATGGCCTCCACCGACATGACAAATGTCATACCTTACACAACAATGACATGACAAAATGTCACACTATGGTCAGCACACATAGCATGCAAGACTTCAAAGAGGTGAATGAGCTTCTTTTCCTGGGACAAAGAGGGTCAGAGCAGATGGCTTCCTGCTTTGAGCAGCGGGGGATTTTTTTTTTTTTTTATGGGTACTGAGAAGCTGATAGGAGACAACCTGTACTACTACTCCGTGTCACCTGATGGGAGAGATCCAAGTACCGTGCATCTGTAAATTCCACTTGTTGCTTATCATCACTCAGACCCATGGTCTGTGTCTGCTTGGCCTGAGAAACCATGAAGTATGTCAACAACAAAACCTTAAAGGTTCCCAAAAATCAAAGAAGCAGGAGACATTTAAGCTGTGTTTGTGCACTTCCCTTCTCTCTTCATCCTTTCTCACTTTCAGCCCTTCTGCAGAAAGTGATACTCGTCTGTCACCAATTCTTTAGGCCCCTCTGGCCAAAAATTCTCCAGGGTTGCATAAAACTGGATTGAGTAAGTGGATGTCTCATTGGTAAAATGTGGAAAGTCCCAACCATCTCACCTACTTCCTTTTATTTATTTGGAAGCTTGTCATGCAGCCTGAAATTTCTATCATCACAGTTTGTCAACTTTGAGTTATGTTTTGCTCCAGGAGGCACCTGTTAAATTCCACAGCTCCCACTGGAAAGTGTACTGTATGAATACATTTATCCATCTGTGTATTAATTCAAGGCCAAGTGTGTGAATGTGATGTGTAGTTATATCACCAGGCTGTGGGCTACAAGTCATATAGTCCCCATCCTTGAGAGGATCCTCCCTCAAGGAGATCCTCCCTCAAAGTGGAGGGAGAAAGACAAATAACTGTGTTCAGAATGTGGCATACCCCTGGAATCTCTGAGATAATAGAGCCGTACAGACAGGTAAGAAGAAGGGGCTGCAAGCTGGAATATTTATAAAGGACAAACATGAGAGGTTGGAAGATGATCCGGAGGAAAAGTAGAATTAATATATTACCTCAATGTACAATTTAAGAAGTTCTTTCATGTCTCTCTTAATTGACCCTCACGACAACCCTATGAGATAAGTAATGTTGTATTATTTTAATTCCCACTTTACAGATGTGGAAACAAAAGCTCAGGATGGAGGAGTCTTTCCCAAGAAATTAAACTATGAATCCAGGGCATGGAGCCAGGTCTTGTTATTCCAAATTGGACAGTGGCATGCTGGCTCCAATTCCAGGGGCCTCCTGAAATAACTTAGCAGATTACATGGGATGACCTTTCCTTCCACACTGCCCAGCACACTTCTACTGTAGTTGCAAAAATAGTACAGAGCTGGTTGTGACCCAAAAATGACATGCACGTCCTTGTATCCATTACTAAGTTGTGTTTTCACTGAACTGGTCTCAGCAGAAGAAAGATGTTGCAAACAATTCTGACATATCACAATCAAAATTTTTTAGGTTTCCAGGAAAGCAGAAAGTAAAAGATGACAAAAACTAATGAATGAAAGGTAGGCAAATTTCAGAAGACCACGTGGAAGGGAATTAATAAATAGGAAGTGTTGGACAAAAATCATACACCTATGGATAAGGACAGCGGGGGGGGGGAGGTAAGGGAAGAGGGGGGGGTAGGAACTGGGTGGTGGGGAGATATGTGGGGAAAAAGGAGAAACAATTGTAATCTGAACAATAAAGATTCATTAAAAAAATAAATAAATAAATAAATAAATAAATAGGAAGTGTTAAAAGAAACAAGAGATAAGCATCTCAGAATATGTTACAAAAGGGGATAAAGCCTGTACAGTCTTACCTAATGGTTGATATAACCTCCTAAAGTGTTTTGTCTGACACTTGGCTGGTCTCATCCAGGAAATCCTCTACGAGGCCACCAGCAGAGCCTTGTAAAACTTGGAGCTTGCAACATTTCTCTCTTGCTCAAATCCACCAACAACTCCCATCATCCACAAGATAAAATTTAAATGCTTCAAGAAATAAAAAATATAGCATTCCATAGAAATGTAGGAAAGTAGAGTTAACTAATTCACTCCAAAAGAACAATAAAGAGATGGAAAATGAAAGACAAAAAATAAAAATAAAAACTAATCATTCTAGAAGTTTTATCATCTGTCCAGTAGGGGTATCAGAACAAAATAATATAAAAAATAAAACGAATAATTCAAGAAAATTTCTCAGAGTCAAAGCGGGGTAATCTCCAGATTACAAGGCCAATATACAGCACTGCTCAAAATAGTAGCCCCTAGTCACATGGCTGGTCAAATTTAAGTATAAATTAATTAAAATTAAATGAAATCAGAAACATAGTTCCTCAGTGTTCAATAGCCTCATGTGGCTGGTGGCTACCATATTGGACAAAAGAGACAGAGAACATTTGCATCATTGCAGAAAGGTCCATTGAACAGCTCTGTCCTTGAATAATGGATGGAATCAGGGTACCAAGTCACATCATAATAAAATGTCAGAACAACAGGGACAGAAATAAGATTCACAAAAGCTTGCAGAAAGAGTAGGAGAGCAAAAAAATAGGTCCCATACAAAGGCTTAAAATTTAGAAAGGCATTAAACTTCTCAACAGCAAAACTAGAAATAAGATTCTGTTTCTAAACTCAGAGAGAGTAATCTGGCCAGCCTAGAATCTATGCCCAAACTATCAACCTAGCATGAGGATACATATATTAGATGTAGTCAGACATGCAAGTTTTTTTAAAAAAAAATTTTACTCCTATGTATCATTTCTCTGAAAGTTACAAGATAAGTCTCTCTACTAAGTGGATGGAGAAAAACAAGAAAGATGGGCAAGGGATCTGGGAACGGCTCATTCATCCCAGCTGAGAGGCCATGAAATGTCTCTTGGGACAAGGCTGTGCAGAAGCTACCAGGAGCAAACAGCCCAGACCAAAAGCAAAGAGAGAGCCCCTGAAGGGTCTGAACATGTGGAGAGAAGAGTCGAGTCATGCTTCTGGTGGGTAATAAGGACAGAGAAAACTCATCAAATTACAAAAAGATACTATTCATTTCAAGGAAAATGAAAAGTTGTCAAGAACACAAATGGAAGCATAGAAATGTACATGGCTCAACTGTTAATAGTAAGTACTTAAGTCATATTGATGATGCAAACACCAAATAGAAATCAGATTCCTATTCCTGTTTTGAAAAGATGAGAAATGAGAATGAGGCAAGGAGGATATTAGGAACCTAAGTTCCCATCTTCCAGAGTAATCTAGAAATAGGAGTCTAAGAATGTCATTGAATGACATGGCAGTAAACATCAGAAGAAACTAATAAACAGTGAAGTTCAAAGTGAACTCTGGAGGGAAAAACTGAGTGGGGATCAGGTAGGGCAAAGTGCCACTACTTTTGTTATATATCTTATAGAACTGTTTTACATTTTAAAGCATGTATGTCTCTAAATCTGATTTTTTTTTTAATGTAAAAGCTTCAAATAAATGTCAGCTCCTTCCAGCTTCCTCTGGAGCAAAATGCTCCTTCCCTTCACTCCCAAAGCACCAGGCTAACCTCCCACCACATTGAATCAGTCTGTTCTGCCCGCTAAACTGGGAATGTCTCATCCCTGACACGGAGTTAGGAGCAGAAAATGTTTGTGGATCTAAACAGAAGCCTGGACAAGAGCCTCCCTGCTGATCGTGACTAGCCATGTATTTGAGTTCCAAATGAACCTCCTAATAGCAGGTGTTAGAAAATCCCCCAAATGTTTGGTGGTATGACCTACGGGAATGGAAAAGTGGGCTTAGGATCCTCACCTCACCCTAGAACTTGCAGGTGACGGCTCCCTTCCCTGGTTCTACAGAGGGTCCTCAAGGGTCCGCTGCTGCATTTGTGGTTCTGTCAGGCCTGGGAGTCTTCCCTGCTGACCTGGGCCTTTCTCACTGGCACCCAGGCCCCAGCCCCACCCTCTACCCAGCCTTGATGAGAGTGCATGCTCACTGCGGTGGGAGGTCCCCTTAGTTTTCCTGTGGCTGCCACGTACAGGTCTACAGGCTGTCCCTTCAGATCCTATTACAGGCAGAATTGTGTCTCTTTCCCCACCCCCTCCAAAATCCTTATGTTGAAGTCCCAGCTCCTACTACCTCAGAATATGACTGCAGTTGGAGAAAGAACCTTTAAAGCAGGAATTAAGATTAAGTGGGGTCATATGGGTGGGAACTAACACAATAGGACTGGCATCCTTATAAGAAGAGGCAATTAGTACACAGACAGATACAGAGGGGAGACCATGTGAAGAAACTGGGAGAAGACAGCCATCCGCAAGCCAATCAGAGATCTCAGAAGGAATCAACCTTCCGACACCTTGATCTTGACTTCAATCCTCTGAACTAACTTGAATAGCCTGCATGCATGCCTCCCACACCACACAGATATAAAGATATGTAGTTGGTTTCTTTCAAGGTACTTTTACTCTTTCAACTCTGTTATCCTCAGAGTATCTCCCCTATGGCTGCAAGATAACTGCTGCAGCTCTGAGTATCACGTCTTCGTAAGAAAATGGGAAAACACAGGAAGGGGAGGTGGGGATACAAGGAGTTCTCTCCCCACACACTTCTCATCATGGTTTTCACAGAGCACTTCAAAGATTTTTCTTTATGTCCATTGGCTAGAACTGGGTCACATGTCTACTCCTGGACAAATCACTGGCAAAGGGGACAATGGTAACACTTGGCTTTGACCCCTCTTGACCTTGTCACTCAAATGAAATTTCTGTTGTTTTAAGCCACCCAGCTTGTGGTAAGTTGCTATGGCAGCCCTAGGACACTAACATATCTGACATTCAAACATGCTGTGGCAAAAAAAAAAAAGGGGGGGGTGGCGCTCAAGCAGGAAGCACTTCTAGTGGGCATCTTCTGAAATTCCTCCTCGAGTTAAGTCATCAGAGAGCCACAGCACTTAAGTGAGA
This sequence comes from Eptesicus fuscus, assembly GCF_027574615.1. Classification (NCBI taxonomy): domain Eukaryota; kingdom Metazoa; phylum Chordata; class Mammalia; order Chiroptera; family Vespertilionidae; genus Eptesicus; species Eptesicus fuscus. The sequence continues at coordinate 34,044,854 of NC_072476.1, forward strand.
GGCATGCTTGTCATCTCAGAAAGTGCCAGCTCATTACAAAAGAGCTCCAAATAATGGGAGCAACTGCAGGTGAGGTAAGCAGCATGATTCACAAGTCATATTAGCAAAACAGGAAAAGAAGAAAGAAGGCATGGAAAGCCCTGGGGGATCACGAGGGGAGTGGGACATACAAGAAGAAGTCATGCATTCAACAAGCATTTCTCAGACACCTGCTCTTGCCTCACACAGCCTTGAGAACTTTCGAGTGGAATAATCAAAAAAAGTCTTTCCCTGTAAGAACTCAAAATCTAGTTAAAAAGATACAAATTGATTAATTTGATTAATTGTAATTTAAAACTAGGAAAGATATTATGTCAGTACATTTTTATCCAGATTTCTTCATTCATAAAAAAATATTAATTAACTGCCTATTCTTTACCATTCTCTGCTTTTAGCATTTGAGGTACAACATGATCAACCAAGTTTCTACTCTTAAAGAATTTGCATTCTGAAGCATAGTAATCTCTCCTTTGGAAAACTGCTGTTTGAACTACTCTGTTATTCTTAGTCTCTTATTCTGTAGGTCAACTCTGTTATTTTTAAGCTGTAAAATAACTTTGTTGTTTGCTTGAATATAAAAGATAAATTTAATTGTCTGACCTTGCAAGCTAGCCATCTAAGTGATACGCTGATATTGATGCCAGGTGTCCGTATAGATATGATACTCAAGGTTACAGGTGTTTGTTAGATATGATATGTACTCAAGGTTACAAATTGTCTGTAAAAATAACTTATATCTGAAAAAGATATAAAAAGAGAATGCTTCCTCCTTTGGGTGTTCAGAATTTGACAGAGGTAATCTGCTCTGAACCTGCACGCAATAAAGATGACTCCTAACTAATTGGCTCATTAAGGCGTCTTGTCCAGCTCGCTTATTTGCGATATAACAATTCTAGAAGGAAGAGGTATATCATAAACAAACAAGAAAATATATGTCACAGCAAAATGATAGGAAGTGAGGGAGGGTAGCTCAGAATGGTTGGTTGGCAAAAGTCTCCTAAGGAGGTCATATTTGTGCTGAGTCTTGAATGACAAGAAAGTGTTCTGAGAGGTTGTAGTAAAGGGTTAACTCAACATGCCTGAATTGTCCAATCGCTGCACATTCCATAGAAAGGATTGATCCTGACCAGCTCTAGGAAGATAACCTTTAAGTCTTTGGAATATGTTGCTTAATAAGAGTTTCTTTGACTACCTGGGGGCAATGGGACAAACCAGATAGTTTATGCCAACAATGTGAACTAAGGTGGGGTCTTGGGCCATGCTGTATCAGTCTGACCTTTGGGGGATAGAGACTGAATAACCAAGGTCAGTCACATGGGCACTCAATAAAAACCCTGGACAGCAAGGCTCCAGTGAGCTTCCCTGATTGGCAAAGTATCACACATACTGTTACACATCATTGATGAGAGATTAGGGCTGTCTGTACAACGCCATTGGGAGGGGAACACTGGAAGTTTTGGTCCTACGTACCTTTTACCTTTGCTGATTTTAATCTGTATCTTTTTGCTATGATAAATCAAAAGCTTTACTGAATTCAGTGAGTCCTAGCAAATCACTAAACCTGAGTGTGGTCTTTAGTACATATGACACAGAGAGAAACTGGAGGGAGAACATCCCATGCAAAGAGAATAGCTTTTGCAAAACCCTGAGGTGATCATGCAAATGGGATTTAGACCAAGAATAACCAAGGGGTCTGCCCAGTCACACAATGATGTGGAGGAAGAATTAAATCTAGAACTTAGGTCTCCTGACCCACAACCAGAGATTTTCCCCTGAAACTGCTTAAAATTGTAGAAATGGGGCAGGCTTAGGAGTCATACATACATATTTCTAATCTATCATATGAGGATATTTTTTTATTGATTTTAGAAAGAGCAAGAGAAAGGGAAAGGGGGGGGGGGAGAAAAGAGGAAAGAGAGAGAAACATCAATGTGAGAGAGAAACATCAATTGGTTGCCTCCGATAAGGGCCCCAAGCAGGTATCGAACCCACAACCTGGGTATGTGCCCTGGCTGGGAATCAAACCCGCAACCTTTTGGTGTATGGGACAACACTCCAACCAACTGAGCCACACGGGTCAGGGCTGTTTTTTATTTCTCCGTCAAGCACCACGCCTGGCAAGAGCAAGAGAGGTTAGGAAGACATGCTTATCCAACTGAATGATGGTGAGGGTCTTTTGTGTTCAGTGCTTGCCTCCTGGCCTGCCAACTGCTGATGCTGCCCTCACCTCCCATTCCAGAGCCTTCTTTGAGCCACTTCCAAGAGCCCAAAGCTCTCTCCATAGAATGCAGCACAGCTCTGGAGATCCAAGTCCTTGCATGGAGATAACACAGAATTAATTGCTAGTTTGGAACAGAGGGTACGGCTAGAGGATGAAAGACGGAACAGTAATAAATAGGGCAGCAGGTGAGTCAGCACTCCAAGATATGCCAAAGGGTGAAGTCTGACCTTCTGGATCAGCTCTTTTCAAACAGAGGTGGAAAACAGATGTCAGAATATTACAGTACCAAAGGACAAGGCCTCCCATCAGTTTCAACCAGAACAGCTTTATAAATTGAGGTTAAGCATTCCTTCTAAGAATGTAGTCAAGGGCCACAGAGAGTCTCTGAGTCACAGAGTGAGCTATGAACCTCCTATGCATTGAAGTCAGGGATTGGAGAGAAAGAAATGGCAATTCAGATCAGACGTAAGATTATAGAGGAAACAAAGGCACAACTGGAATTGTATTATATTGGGAGGAAGTAACCTTGGGAGTTCAGACCCATGATCCCACTCCAATCTGCCATTCACTTATTTGACCAGGGGCAAGACCCTTCCACTCCTAACTTCCTGTCTGTAACATAGGGATGTTCCCAGTGCCCAGGTACGAGGTTTCTCTGAGCTAAGTTCAGAATTTCCAAAGTAGCAGACCTAGAAAATAGAGATAGAAGGCAGGGTAGTGACTAAAATCTGTAGCTGATGGGACATGTTAGAACTCAAATCAACTCACCAATGACAACACTATTTGATATTTTCCTACAGCACTGCCTCCACTGGTATCATCCTTGTTGAATATTTAAAACAATGACCTCAACTTGGCATGTTAATAGAATAAAAAATGGAGTCACAAACCAAAATTATAATAGATATATGATTTTATATTTGTTTATATATTCACATTTACTGGAGAACTTTATTTTTGTATGGTTTTGAGTTACAGTGTAGAGGGGTGGAGGAGGAGAATCCATTTCTACCTCCCTATTACAGTACTAAGGGAATGTTACATAGCCCCTGCCTTCTTCCTGAGAGGTATTTGAAAATTTCTGGCTTCTGTTATTGCTAAAGTAATTTCATAAGCATTAGGTTTTATTGATTAAAGTCCTCAGATAATTTAATGGGTATGAACTTATTATGCTTCACTCAATTATCACAGGCCTTTTACTTTGGTGAATATAATTTTGGGGCATGCAAATAACAACCTTTTAAGTTCAACTTCATTGTATATATTCTGAGGGAATTGAAACTGCCAAAGAAATCTTGACTTTTAGTGGCAATAATATATATATAAAAGCCTAAGCAACCATTACAACCTAACGACTGGAATGACTGGAACAACCTGTGGACCAGTCGCTATGAAGCGCACTGACCACGAGGAGGCAGCCCCTCAATGCAGGAGCTGCCCCCTGGTGGTCAGTGCACTCCCACAGCCAACCTCGCTCAGCCGGCCAATGGTCCTTGGTCCATCCCCCTCTCCCACCCACCCCACCCCACCCCCCCACACCCCACCCCCACCCCCACTGGCCCCCATCAGCCCCTGGTGCTAAACCATTTGTAGACAACCTGCTTCTGGATTGGGGGTTTGTATGTAGCTGAGCAGCTCCCTCACTGCGATCTAATGGAAGTCAGCCCTCAACACCAGGGTTTGTCTCGCTCCTGTCCTCTCCCTTCCCCCAGGGCCACCCACCCACTGCGGTGGTGGTGGTGGTGGTGGTGGTGGTGGTGGTGGTGGTGGTGGTGGTGGCTGCGGCGGCGCTGCAGCGAGGGATGGAGGGCGGGGGAGGCAGGGAACTGCGCGGTGGCAGGGTGCCCACAGCAGCGTCCGGCATCCATTCCTTCTGCGCCTGACGACAGGCACCTTTGGGCCCCGGGCTGGGACAGGGAACTGGGAGTGGGTGGCGGCAGGCACCGCCTCTTTCCCAGGGTGGCCAAGGGGCGGCTCCCTCCTAGGAGCTGGGGCCAACCTCTCGAGGTCCCTCCCCTTCCCATACCCACCCCCCTACCCCCCTTGCACAAATTCATGCCCCGGGTCTCTAGTCTCATAATAGTGTGTTCCTTGGGTGAGCTAAGTTTATACTCTCAACCCGCCTGAACTAACCTGATTATAATAGGAACTTCCTAAGGTTCATGTGCAAAGTTCAGTTCATTGTTTAATGTTCAACAAGAAAAATGCCAGTGAGGTGGTGCTGTAGGAAAATATCAAATAGTGTTATCATTGTTGAATTGATTTGAGTTACAACATGTTCCATCTGGCTGCTGATCTTAGCCACCACCCTGCCTACTAATCTCTTTCTTTTAGGTCTATTATAGGATTAAGAGACAAAAGCATAGAACTCAGCTTGAGGAGGTCACTCATTCAACAGCCACTCCTCCCATTATATTTTTCCCCTTATTGCAAAGCTGCTACATGTATACAATGACTGAAAGAATTTAATGCAACCAACACATGGATTCGCTTACAACTTTTACTTCTAAGGAACTTACTGCCATCTGTCTTTTCAAGGACTCAGATTCACACTGAAATCCAGCTATGTTCGAAGAATCTAAGTTTAAGTGAGCTACAATATAAAAGAAGTAAAAAAAAATTGCTCTAGAGACAGAACTATATTAAACATATTAATGAATATATGAACAAAAAGCAGTGACTTAGGGCTGTTATTTTTCTCCACAGCAGGAAGAGAGTAATCAATTCAGGCAGTTACATCTCCAGATCCTCAGGTTTTAATAAAGCATCTCATCATCACGATAAGAATGATCAAAAACCCCTGAGAGTTGTACACCTGAAACTAATAAAATAATGTATGTCCACTGTAAAAGAAAATATCTGAGAGGAGAAGGGTTCAAAATAATAGTGTAGAAAGACCCTGAGCTTACCTTCTCCCAAGGACACAAGAGATTTACAGCTACATCGAAAAATAATTTTATTTGGATGAAAAGAACAGTGCCTTCACAATAAAAGAAAAAATGAGATGCATTGAGAATTACAGGAGGGGCAGAGATATAGCCTTGCCTGAGACACCACCCGAGATGCAGTGACCCACAGGTGGGAAAGATCCTTCCCTTCCAAAAAAGAAACTCTCCCTTGAGGAGTGAAGGGCTCCACATCAGATATCCCAATTCTGGGGACTGACACTGAAGAAATGAGTCCCCAAAATGTCTGGTTTGGGGGGGGGGGGGAGGGGGGATTAAGGCCAGGAGAAAAAGAACTGTAGGGAACGGAAAAACTGCTCTTAAAGAGCTTGCACACCAGCCCACACCCCCTGAAATCCAGCACAAAAACATCAGTGTGACAAGCTCTTAGGCCATAAGAGAGGGAGTCCTATTTACTAACTTTAAAGAGGCTGCTGAAGAGGCAGTAACCTGCAAGGACTTTATCCAAAAACAAAAATGCTGGTAGACACCATTTTTGTGATTTTATTTTAACCTGCTGATGAAAGAAATGACAGGCACCATTTCAATGGAAAAAATATCCTCTGGTGAGGATTAACCTAAATAAATAAATAAATACATACATACATACATACATACATACATACATAACTGATAGGAGGGGTGGAGATGCAAAACGGGCTGTCCCACACTCACACATGGCAGTTGAGAATCGGGAGGGATATCTCAGCTGTGGAGGTCCCTGCTGAGGAAGTAGGGGTCCTAGCCCAGAGTACCAGTGCTAGGAAGAGGAGTCCCCACAATATCTGGTTGTAAAAATCAGCAGGGATTCCATCTGGATGAAAGGAGGGCTGCTGAGAACCCCGAGTTCCTCTTACAAGGCCCATGCACAGACTCACTCACTCCTGTGAACAGACTTCAACAGTCACCCTAAGCTTCAGCAAAGGGACAGAGCTTGGAAATCACCAGGACCTCACAGGGAGAAACTGAATAACTGAATTATGAGGTTTCAGCGAGAGGGCTGGAGGGGCAGCAGCCATTGTTCCTATGCTGAGCCCTCACACACACACACACACACACACACACACACAGCCTACAGGTTCAGGCTAATGCAAAATCAGAATCAGTATAAGCCAGGTGAACACCCAGTTGCTCACCCTGGTGACTCCCTGATACTCTGCCCCACCCAACTGGAGCACAGCCCAAGCCTCTTTCAATGGCTGTGCCTCATAGACAGTCAGCCTTGGCCCACACTGCAGACTTTCTTAAAAACTGGCCTCAGTGTGCCCTGTGTGCCTCTTGCTGCGTGGGTCCAGGTCCAGCCAGCCTCAGTTCACGGTGTTGTCCAACACAGGCAGCTACCAACTGTGGACCACTTAGTGACTTCTACCTGGTGGCCCCACATCAGTCACAGGCAGCAGGTGACTTTGGCCTACACCAGAGCCCCTCCTAAGAGGCCCCAGAACAAACATACCTCAGATTGGACTCAGACCACAACAGAGCACCACCCAACGAGCTCCAAAAATGATACACACAAAGGTTTGGTCATGGCGGGCACAAGAGCCCCACTTGGGTGAATGCCACTCCATGGGGTAGGCAGCTCACCTGCTGTGGTGATGGCGAATCAGCCTGAGGGTCACTGCAATCCACTGACATGCCAACAGCAATCAAGGCTCAATTATAAGAGGAAAACCCACACAAAGGACATCACTGGAGCACCCAGCTCAGATGACCAAGGAAACTATGCCACTGCACCCCACAGGACACCTACTACATGAGACTACCCTGCCAAAACTGGGAAACACACTTAATACATTGAAACAAAGAAAGAGAGCAGCCAAACGAGGAGACAAAAAAGAAATATGTCCCAAATAAAAGAAAGGAGAAAACTCCATAAAAAGAACTTGCAGATGATATGATACTATACAGAGAGAATCCTAAAGATTCCACTATAAAGTAATTAGAACTGAGAAATAAATGTACTAAAGTAATAGGACACAAAATTAATATTCAGAATTCAGTTGCATTTTAATATACCAATAACAAACTATCAGAAAGAGAAATTTAAAAAACAATCCCATTTACATTTCCATATACAATAAAATTCCTATGAATAAATTTAAACAAGGAGGTTAAAGACCTGTATTCAGAAAATTATAAGACTGAAGAAAAATATTAAAGAAGATATAAATAAATGGAAGCATATACCATGGTCATGGATAGGAAGAATTGACAATGTTAAAATGTTCAGACTACCCAAAGCAATCTATGGATTCAATTCAATCTCTATGAAAATATCAATGGCATTTTTCATAGATCTAGAACAAATAATCCTAAAATTTATATGGAACCACAAAAGACCCCAAATAACAATAGTAATCTTGAAAAAGAAGAGCAAAGATTGAGGTATTATGCTACCTATACTACATGCTAGAGTAATCAAAACAGCATAGTACTGGCATAAAAAACAGACCACAAATCAAAGGAACAGAATAGGTATCCCAGAAATAAATCCACATCTATACAGTCAATTAATCTATGACAAAGGTGACAAGAATATATAATACAATGAGGTAAAGATTGTTTCTTCAAAATATGGTGTTTAGGAGCATGCAGGAAGCAGCCAATCAATGATTCTCTCTCATCATTAATGTTTCTATTTCTCTTTTCCTCTCCCTTCCTCTCTGAAATCAATAAATATATATTTTTTTAAAAGTGGTGGTATATATCTATCTCTATAATAGAGGAATATGCAAATTAGCCAGGACGCCATAATGTCACGACCAAACAGCAGGGACCTGACGCTACATGGTGCCTTGCCAGGGCGAGGGACCTCAGGCCACGGCCCCTGCCCAGCGGGGCTTGACGGGGACCTCAGGCCGCGCCCCCCACCCTGGTGCCGGACCAGGGGACCTGAGACTGCGCCCCCCACCCAGCACCAGGCCAGGGACCTGAGGCTTTGCCCCCCCACCCAGAGGGGCTTGACAGGGGTGGGGCTGGCTAGGTCTGGGTCTCACCCAATGGGGGTGGGGCCAGCCGGGTCTGGGTCTCCTGTGTTTTCAAAGTGCATGCGGGTGATGGGTGGGTACTTGACTCTAGCTTCCACGGTGTGCCCCAGACTCTGACAGGAGGGAGATTTTCATATACATTTTACTAATTTTCTTTCATCTCAGACACTTCTATTATAGAGAAAGGGCAAATAGCAATATTAAAATATTTCCTCTATGCATACGAGCCTAACCAATGGTTAAGGACAACAGGGAAGTGGGGGTATCCGTGTGGAGGGGTGTGGGATGGGAATGGGGGGGTGAGGACAAATATGTGACACCTTAATCAATAAAGAAATTTTTTTTTAATATATTTTATTGATTTTTTACAGAGAGGAAGGGAGAGGGATAGAGAGCTAGAAACATTGATGAGAGAGAAACATCGACCAGCTGCCTCCTGCACACCCCCTACCGGGGATGTGCCCGCAGCCAATGTACATGCCCTTGACCAGAATCGAACCCGGGACCCTTCAGTCCGCAGACCGACGCTCTATCCATTGAGCTAAACCGGTTTCGGCCAATAAAGAAATTTAAAAAATAAATAAATAAATAAAATAAAATAAAATATTTCCTCTAATTAATTCCCTTTTAATGTGCACGAATTTTGTGCACCGGGCCACACGTGTGTGTGTGTGTGTGTGTGTGTGTGTGTGTGTGTGTGTGTGTTATAATGGAATGTTACTCAGCCATAAAAAAGAATTAAATCTTACCATTTGCGACAACATGGATGGACCTAGAGGGTATTATGCTAAGTGAAATAAGACAGAGAAAGAGAAATGTCATATGATTTCACTTATATGTGGAATTTAAAAAACAAAATAGCCAAAGCCGGTTTGGCTCAGTAGATAGAGCGTCAGCCTGCGAACTGAAAGGTCCCAGGTTCGATTCCGGTCAAGGGCATGTATCTTGGTTGCGGGCACATCCCCCCTGGAGGGTGTGCAGGAGGCAGCTGATCGATGTTTCTCTCTCATCGATGTTTCTAGCTCTCTATCCCTCTCCCTTCCTCTCTGTAAAAAATCAATAAAATATATTTTTAAAAAATAAATAAATAAATGAACATACAAAACAGACTCATAGATACAGAGAACAAACTGATGCTTGCCAGATGGGAAGGAAGTTGGGGGAGGGGAGCTAGGTGAGAAAGGTGAAGGGATTAAGAAGTACAAATGGGCACTGTGGCCAGTGTTGCTAACATTGGCCCAGACACTGAAGGGTGGCTGGTTTAATTCCCGGACAAGGTCATGTACCTGGGTTACAGTTTCAATCCCTGGCCCCAGCTGGGGCGTGTGTGAGAGGCAACCAATTGATGTGTCTCTCACATCAATGTTTCTCTCTCTCTCTCTCTCTCTCTCTCTCAAAATCAGTGGGAAAAAATATCCTCAGGTGAGGATTAACATTAAATCTGCAAATTTACATCTTTGTGCCTAATAAACTTCAATAAGAAAAAACAAACACAGAAAATAGTAAGTATTGGTGAGGATGTGAATAAATTAGAACCCTGTGTAATGTAGGTGAGAATGCAAAATGGTACATCTGCTATAGAAAACAGTATAGTGGGTTCTCAAAAAATTAAAAATAGAACTACCAAATGACCCAGAAATTTTACTTCTGCGTTTATACCCAAAGGACTTGAAAGCAGGGACTTGAACAGGTATTGTACACCCATGTTCACAGCAGCATTATTCACAGTAGCCAAAAGGTGGGAGCAACTGAAATGTCCATCAACAGATGAATAAACAAAATTTACTATATCTTTACAATGGAATATTATTCAGCCTTAAAAAGGAAGGAAATCCTGGCACATGCTGCAACACTGATGGACCTTGAGAACATTATGCTCTCATAATAGAATATAGAATGAATGTACTTGACACTACCAAACTGTATACTTCAAAATGGTTAAGATGGTAAATTTGATGTTATGTGCATTTTATTACAATGTTTTTAAATGACCATCAGCATGAGCATTGAAGTTCTGATCTGATTGAAGAAACAAGATAAATTCCCTGGAATGCAAATTAAAAGTAAGAAAATATTAAGATTTTCCCTGTAGACAAAAGTAACAAATTAAACCACTGAAAGCAATAACTTTCCAGTAAAAAAAAAACTTTAAGGAGATAATGTGTCTGGAGCTCAGGAGAACTGGGTCCAACCAGACCCAAGGCAATTATTGCATATTTATTTTTAACAATGCCCTTTAGGTATTGCTCCCTAGAGGCCCAGCATAGCCCTGCAAATAATCTAAGTGTGAGACCCACACACCTCTCCTTGACCCAACAATCGGGGAATGGAGCCCTGTTCCTTAGCCTCCTTGTTCACCCTGTCTTCCACCCACAGGCTTGTTCCTCATCTTGCTTTCCATTGAGCCCAGGATTTTGCCTCTGGCTGTAGGTGGCTTGTGAGCCGTCTGCCCTTTCTTAGCCAGAAGAAGCAACTCAGGAGGAGGTAGTTTCCTTGGGCAGGATTGGCAGAAGTCAAACCAACTGGACAGGTCAGTGCCAATGTAGGTACAGGAGGAGACACTCCTCTCTCAACGCCCCAAAATATGTAAGCCTACAGACATCTCCTCCTCCCCCACTTCTCAAAGACAAGCAGAAACACAGACCAGTAGGGGACTTGGAAATCATGCAGTGATCCAACCCCTTCACTTTACAGACAAGAAAGCAGAGTACAGACTTATTAAAATCACACAGGATTAGATTCCTGGACAACTTCTCTCAGCCCCTGCCCTCCTTCCTGACCATAGAGGCCTATCCAGCAATTCCAACCTTATCTAATGCTTATCTTTGGCAGAGAAATCTGAGTATGTTTGCTGGCATTAAGACAGGCTCAGAAGAACAGCAGTTGACTGCCTACAGTGGCCTAATTTTTACATCATGTTGAATGTAAGCAATTTAGCAGGAGGGAAAAAAAATGAACAAAATTAAACCTCAAACTGTTCCCATTACCTTCCAAATTAACCTATTACTTGGTGAATGTACAAACATTCTGGAATAGATGTCATCTATATGTACATGTTATCTTATGTTCTGCTTTTGAAGTCTGTGTCATAGACAAATATCCATAAATCAACATATTCTTTCCATTTTAAACATCTGTATAGTATTCCACAGAATTGATACATCATAGTTGCAAAGATATTCCCCTATTATTTTGAACCTTTGGTTGTTTTAAGTCTTTTTTAAATTTAGGAACAAAATATCTTTGAATAAATTATCTTCTTTTTCCATCTGATTTATTTCCTGCTCTAAGGTCCTCAATATAAAATTCCTACATTTATATACATTTATGCAATCCCTGTAAAGCTCTGTAAATTAGAGAGCTTTACTTCCTACCTATTGAGATTGAGGTAGAATTTTAAAGCTAATATTTAAATACTTAGTATACTGACTGGTATAGAGTGTATATTTATTAATTTATTCCTGATAATAACATATCTATACTCTTATTGGAAAGCATGATCATCTGAGTATATTTAAATCTTTCTATTATAATCTATTTATATCTTACAATTCCTTTATTTATACATTATACTTTTTTGAACAAATATTTATGTTTTCCAAGTTTAATTAAAATCCAAATATTCAATTTTATCATAAGGGCAATGAAACCACCCTTTTCAATTCCTTTTTTGAGGGGTGGTTATTTATTTTTTATATGCCAGTAAGCAATTTATTGATTTTTATGTGATATTATAGCCTGCAACTTTGCCTAGCTAACTTATTTTTAGTGATGACTTAACTTATTTTAATAGCTTAGTTATAAGACACTTTGCATAATAGCTATGTTTTTATTTCTTTTTTCTTTTCAGGTAGCCATTAACAGCATTTCTAGTGAAATATTAAATAAGGAAAGATAACAGAGAACACCCATATCTTGTTCTTCTTTTTAGGAAAAAAGTTTGTCTTCAATAAACATGCTGTTGACTCTTATTTTTAAATACACAGTTTATCATATTAAGAAAAACACACCTAATGTTTTCAGAGTTTTAATCTATAAAGTGATGATAAATTTATCCAGATCTAATTACATTATGTTGATATTTTGTTTGTGATTAACTAAGTTAATAGAGTCCTTTGAGTTTAATAGCTAATTCTTTTAATGTGTTGGGTATTTAGTTTGCAGATATTTTATTTGGGGCATTTGCACCTATGTCTAAAATGAAATTGGTCTAAAATGTTCCCTTCATTGTCTTTGTTTAGTTTGGATTAAAGTCATACTTGCCTCTAAAAACGAATTTTTAAAAATGATAGTAATAATAATAGGCACGTTAAGTAGATGCTTACTATATACAATACACTGTTCTATGCACATTATGGGTATTTTCTCATTTAGTCCTCACAACAACCCTGCTAAGAGATATTATTACTCTATCCATTTTACAGATTATTGTTATAATTTTCTTTGTTTTTAAATTTATTACTAAGTTAATTATTGGTTCTTGAAAAGTCAGAAAATTTTCTTCCTTGGAGTCAAATGCCCTTTTAAAACTATTTTATAATTTTTCATATTATATTTACATTCTTTAATTCTTTCGTACCTTTGGCTACTTACAAATATATAAAATATCCCCAAAGGTTTCTCCCAATCTCAAAGACATAGGTCAAAAAGGGGACAATTAAGAACAGTTATCCATTCATTCAACAACAACGGCATAAAAACTATATGAGTTTCTCGTATAGTCCAGGCATAGATCTAGAAACTGGGAATAGAGTAATACATAAAAATAAAGTTCCTGTTCTAATGAGCTTATATTCTAGAGAAAGAGAAGATAGATAGATAGATAGATAGATAGATAGATAGATAGATAGATAGATAGATAGATAGATAATAGATAGATAATAGATAGATAAATAGACAGGTATTAATAAATGACTAGAATAAAAACAAGGCAAAATAAAGAGGGAGACAGAGATAGGAGTACTATTTTAGATAGGTAGTAGAGGGAAACCCTTAACAGAGATGATATTTGAGCAGAAATCAGAATGAACTAAAGGGAAGAGAATTCCAAGCTGATGGGTAACAAAAGGCTCAGAGGTAGGAACATGCTTGATGTTTCCAGAAACAGTGAAGAGGCCATTGTGATCAACATACAGAAAGTGAGAGGCAATAGCAGTGAGATCAGGGAGAGGGCAGAGGTGGGAGTCATGCATTGCCTCGTAAAATTTGGCAAGGACTTTGAGTTTTGCTCTGAGTGAGATGAGAAGCCGTTAGAGGATTTTGAATAGAGAATTGACATGGTCTGACTTATATTTCTTAATGTTCACTCTGGTTGCTGTGTAGAAACTATTGGAGGTAGGACAAGGATATAAACAGGAAGCCCATTTAAGAGACTATTGCACTAATCTGGAAGTAAATAATGATTTGGGGGGCCATGACTATAGCAGTCAACACAGAGAAAGTGGTCCCATTTGGGATATATTTCATAGGTAGAGATGACAATATTTGCCAATATATGGATGAGGATAGTTTTTTAAAAAGAGTTAAGGATAGTGCCAAGGTTTTGGCTTGAGCAATTAGAATAAGATGGGGATGGCTAAGGAAGTAGCAGGTTTGAGGACTGGGAGACCAGTGAGACAGTTTTGAACAAGTCTGAGATGCCTGTTAGACATCCCAGTGGATAAGGAGCGTGGGCAGTTAGACATAAATAAGTTTGAGGTCCAAGAGAAAAATCCCAAACTGGAGATAGAAATTTGGATGGTATTGAAAGCTTTGGGAGTAATGATACTACTTAAGGAATGAGTGTAAATCAAGGAGTCGATGGGGTATCTCAACAGCTAGAGATCAGAAGAATGAGAATGAGCAAAAGACAAGGAGAGCAAGTACCCATATTTTTCGGCGTATAAGGACTTTTTAACCCAGGAAAATCTTCTCAAAAGTCGGGGGTCTTATACGCCGGAAAATACGGTATTTACAATTTAGAATTAAAGTGAGTTATTGCCAAATGATGGGTGGGTTATCGTATTTTCCGGCGTATAAGACCCCCGACTTTTGAGAAGATTTTCCTGGGTTAAAAAGTCATCTTATACGCCAGAAAATACGGTAACCTATAAGGGAGGAGAGATGCCAAGACAAAACTGTGCTTCAAAACCAAGTGAAGGAAGTGTCTGAAGATGGGGGATGTGCCAAACTATGCCAACTCTGGCTCGTTGGTTTCAGTAAAATGGAGCCTGAGAACTAACCTCAGAGTTAGCAATGGCAGCCTCGACAAGGGAATTTCAGGAGAGAATGGGAAGAGGGGAACTGGAGAGTGAGTCCTGACTGCATCCGGTGGACTTTTGTGGAAAGGGGGCATAGAGAAATGAGCTAACAGCTAGAGGAAAATGTGGGTGAAGGGTAGATTTTTTTTTTTGAAAACTGGGAGATGCTTGCATGTTGACAGGAATCATCCAGAAGCTAGGGGGAAATCTTTTTGGTTTTAAGTTAGTAGATTCTCTTAGCTTTATTTTCTTGAAATAGGAATATTTGGGAAGAGTATTTTCCTAACAAGTAAGAAATAGTAACAAGAAAATTTACTTTTCCCATATCTCTGGGGAAGTGGGAAGATTGCAAAGAAAAGGAAGATGGAGTCACCCTGGTTTAAAGGAATATAATCAATGAAGGGTCTGAGTTTTTGGACTACACATACTGCGGCTCCCGTTCACAAGCTTTGGTCAGTCTCAGAACCTATGTGCAGCCACACAACCGAGTCCTCTCTCCTCAGTACAGATGGTCCTCTTCCACCCCATCCCTGCTCTACATTCCCTTTCTCCTGTCCCAACATTGGCCACTCCAGGAATCCCTGATCCATTTACCCAGATGCCCCAAGTTTAAGTTTACCCAATCGTACTTTTTTATAAGTATAAATATTTTTATTGATTTCACAGGAAGGGACAGGGAAAGATAAAAATATCAATGATGAGAGTGAATCATTGATTGGCTGCCTTGAGCCCCCAACCTGGGCATGTGCCCTGAACGGCAATCGAACCGTAACCTCTTGGTTCATAGATCGATGCTTAACCACTGAGCCACACCAGTTAGGCCAGCTGTACTTCTTAAAGTGAAATTGAAGGAGCACTGCTTTGAAATCAGACTGACCTGGAAACAAATCCTGATGTCTTTAGGAAATTATTTAAACCATCCAGTCTGTTTATTCATCTATATAGTGAAAAGAAGAATTCTTATCTTACACAGGTTGTTGTTAGGGTTAAATTAAATACATGCACTTGCTGAGCCCCATATTATGCCATACAGTACATACTCAATAAATGTCACCTCCCTGGTCTAAGGGCTGTTTCCTATGTGAAAGTTTTACATTTGACAAGAAGCTTCTTAGGAATGAGAAAAATGTTCTTTATTGTTTTCTTTTCTCTCAGATAACCCAATAAAGAGCTCTTAGTCAGAATTGATCAAATGAAGATCTCAACCATATTAAATGTTTCCCTTCATTTTCACTTTTCACCAAATAGGTTTCCCTCCTCTTAGGCTCCTGCATTTCTATATTTCTATCTTACATTTGTCCTTTACTCAAAGATTTCTGCCTCTGTATCACCAAACACTTGAATCCCTAAAAAGAAAAAATCAAGTTGCCCCATCCGGGTGGCTCAGTTGGTTGGACATTGTCCCACACACCAAGAAGGTTGTGGGTTCAATTCCTGGTTAGTACATATACCTGGATGCAATTTGATCCCCCTCTCCCCCCAATTGGTGTGCTTACTGGAAGCAATCAATGTTTCTCTCGCTCTCTCTCTCTCTCTTTCTCTCTCCTCTTCCTCTCTCTCAAATCAATGAGAGGGTATCCTTGGGTGAGGATTACAAAAGCGGGGGGGGGGGGGGGGAGAGGGAGAGAAAAAGAAATCAAATCAGTAAAGCATTAATTCAAAATGAGTTATTTATCTCCCATGCTAAGGAATAGCTCTCAACACAGGCAAAGACCTCAATTGGGACCTGCTGCATAGCCAAAATCTCCATCTCCCCCCATACCCTCCCCACGTGCACTGGTAAGTTCCTTTTCTCCAAGCAGGCTCTACCTCAGCAAAAAGGCAGTGTGGGTAAAGTCAGCTCCCTAAGACACTTTCCCCCTTATTACTCCCTGCCCAGTTTCCAGATGGGCCAACACTGTACTGCCATAGCTTTTCCGCCATCAGCGATTCCCCATCACTAGTTGGCACGCAAACTCAAATTCTTTCTTTCTTCCCTCCTTCTTTCTGATGTATATTCTTATAGAACCCAAATTCTCACTATATCTTGTGAAGCAGTGAAAAATAATTTATATTATATCCTAACAAAACTTTATCTGAGCTTGCACTGAACTATTTTGAACTTCAATTTAGCAGGGTCCCCATGTTGCCCTGCTTCCAACTGTTGCTTTGGGCAATGTTATACCTGTGATTTATCTTTGTTATCTACAGGGGCAACTCTCACCCTCCAGAGGCGAGTCCCTTCCTGGGTAAGCCCAGACAGAAGGGCTGGCTGAACTGTCTCAGTCAGCAGGCTCTTCTGTCTAGGTTTGTCCTGACCTACTCCAGCCCCAGCATCATCACCAGGATCAAGGTGACCCAGAGTCAGTGAGAGTGGCAGCCAGAGCAGCCTGAGCCCTGGGCTCTCTGTGGGTGGGGAGACAAAATATTCAAGAGGAAGGAGTTTATATACAAACTAGAGGCCTGGTGCATGAAATTTGTGCACTGGGGGGGGGGGTTTGTCTCTCAGCCCAGCCTGCACCTCTCCAATCTGGGACCGCTTGGGAGTACCTCTCACAATCCGGGACTGCTGGCTCCCAACCACTCACTTGCCTGCCTGCCTGATGGCCTCTAACTGCTTCTGCCTACCAGCCTAATCACCCCCTAACCATTCCCCAACCAGCCTGATCAACACTTAACTGCTCCCCTGCCAGCCCGATTGCCCCCAATTGCCCTCCCCTGCTGGCCCGATCGCCCCAAACTGTCCTCCCCTATTGGCCCGGTAACCCCAACTGTCCTCCCCTACAGGCCTGGTTGCCCCCAACTGCCTTCCCTTGTCAGCCTGGTCACCCCCAACTGCCCTCCCCTGCAGGCTTGATCCCCCCCAAATGCCCTCCCCTGCAGGCCTGGTCACCCCTAACTGCCCTCCCCTGTTGGCCTGGTCCCCCACAACTGCCCTCCCCTACAGGCCTGGTCACCCCATAACTGCCCTCCCCTGCAGGCCTGGTCACCCCCAACTGCCCTCCCCTGCCGGCCTGGTTCCCCCCAACTGCCCCCTCCCCTGCCGACCTGGTCACCCTAACTTCCCTCCCCTGCAGGCCTGGTCCCCCACAACTGCCCTCCCCTGCCAACCTGGTCCTCCTTAACTACCCTCCCCTGCAGGCCTGGTCACCCCCAACTACCCCCCTCTGCCGGCCTGGTCCCCCCCAACTTCCCTCCCCTGCCAGTCCAGTCACCCCTAACTGGCCTCCCCTGCAGGCCTGGCCCCCCACAACTGCCCTCCCCTGCCGGCCTGGTCCCCCCCCCAACTGCCCTCCCCTGCTGGCCCCATCGCCCCCAACTGCCCTCCCTTGTCGGCCTGGTCCCCCCAACTGCCCTCCCCTGCCGACCTGGTTGCCCTTAACTGCCCTCCACTGCCAGTCCAGTCACCCTAACTGCCCTCCCCTGCAGGCCTGGTCCTCCTCAACTGCCCTTCCCTGCCAGCCTGGTCGCCCCCAACTGCCCTCCCCTGCCAGCCTGGTCCCTCCCAACTGTCCTCCCCTGCCGACCTGGTCCCTCCAAACTGCTCTCCCCTGCTGGCCTGGTCACCTCTAATTTCCCTCCCCTGCTGGCCTGATCGCCCACAACTACCCTCCCCTGCTGGCCATCTTGTGGTGACTATCTTTGACCACATGGGGGTGGCCATCTTGTGTGAGGGTCAATTTGCATATTACCTCTTTATTATATAGGATAATACTCTCTGGTTCTACATATGCACCACTGTGGTCCCAAAATTCTGTACAGAAATTACCTTCAGGTGGTAATCTTATCAGGATTAGGAAGAAACTATATTTCCATATCTTTTTTCTTAATATTGAGACATTAGTTACTCATATCAAAGAAAGTATGATGGAAATTCAAGGGGCTAAAACACCCTCAGCAAACCCCTCATTGTTACCACCACTGAGTATCTGGCCATATGTCACAAGGATTCTCTTAAGAGGGATGGGAAACAGGGTTTTGGGGGGCCCAGGATCAGCAGCATTTTGGGGGTGAAATGATTAAAACCCTGACTTTGGGGTCTGTTGTAGCCATAGGACTTTCCTTTGAAAGGTGAAGAGCCTTCTTTGGGGTTTGTACCAAATGAACACCCAGATGTGGCCAGCTGTGAGTTGAGGGACTATGTGAAGGAGGGAGGGAGGCATGGGCACTTCCACTCTCTCTGTAGCCTGTGCCTGGTCTGGATCTCCCCGCAGGACCAGTTGACCATGGAGAAAGGAAACCACACGAGCGCCTCTGAGTTCATCCTCCTAGGGCTCTCCAGCCAGCCTGGGAGGCAGGAGCTGATCTTCGGCCTCTTCCTGGTCATGTACCTGATTGGGGCAGCAGGGAACTTGCTCATCATCCTGGCCATTGGCTCAGACTCTCACCTCCACACGCCCATGTACTTCTTCCTCAGTAACCTCTCCCTAGTGGATTTCTGCTTCATCTCTGCCACAGTCCCCAAGATGCTTGTGAATATCCAGATGCAGACTCAGTTCATTTCCTATGGTGGCTGCCTCACTCAGATCTACTTCTGCATTTTGCTTGCCAACATGGACAACTTCCTCCTGACAGCAATGGCTTATGACCGCTACGTGGCCATCTGCCACCCCCTGCACTACTCCACTAGAATGAGCCTGCAAACCTGTGCCCTGATGCTGGGGAGCTCCTGGCTCATCGCTAACTTCCACTCCCTGCTACACACCCTCCTCATGGCTCGACTGGACTTCTGTGCCAGCAACGTCATCCCTTACTTCTTTTGTGACCTCGTTCCCCTGCTCCAGCTCTCCTGTTCCAACACCCAACTCAACCAGCTCATGATTCTGCTGGTGGGAGGCTTGATCGTCCTCATCCCCTTCCTTGGCATTCTCGTCTCTTATGTCCACATTGTGTCTGCTGTGCTCAAGATCCCATCTGCCAGAGGCAAACAAAAGGCCTTTTCTACCTGTGGTTCCCATCTCACTGTGGTCATCCTCTTCTATGGGACTATCACAGGGGTCTACCTGAACCCCTCATCTTCCCATTCAGCTGACAAGGATTCCCTGGCTTCAATAATGTATATGGTGGTCACTCCCATGCTGAACCCCTTCATTTACTGCCTCAGAAACAAGGACATGAAGAGAGCTCTAAGGAAACTGTTCAGTGTGAAGGCTTTATCCTGTGGGCTATGGACAGTAGAGTTCCCCCTCAGCGTCTTTGTGCTGGGAAGAGAGTGAATCCCAGGGACAGGCGGCACATACAGAGGGCAGGAGAAACACAGACTTCATTATCCTGGGTTGTCACCATGGCTATGGCTCCCCAAGTAATTTGCTAGTCCAAAATTTCTTGGGGCTCTGGCCAGGTAGTTCAGTTGATTAGAACATCATCCCAATACATCAAGGTTGTGGATTTGGTCCTCAGTCAGGGCACATACAAGGATTAACCAATGGTTGCATCAATAACTGAAACAAGCCCTGGCCAGTGTGGTTCAGTTGATTGTGCGTCGTCCCATGCACGGAAAGGTTGCTGGTTCAATCTCCAGTCAGGGCACATGCCCAGGTTGCAGGCTCAATCCCTGGTTGGGGATATCCAGAATTTCTCTCCTCTGGAATTCTCATCCATGTTTCTATCTCTCTCTCCCTCTCCTTTCCTCTTAAAAAAAAATCAATTAAAAAATAACTGGAACAACAAAAAATTGTTCACTCTCTCTCTCTCTCAAATCAAAATTTTTTTAAAAAATTTAAATAACAAAACAAAATTTCTTGGCCCCTGCACAGACAACCCAGACTACCAAGAGGGAGATAAATTCTCCCCTAAAGACAGAACCACATAAAGAGATGCAAATTCGCTTTATCCAGAGACCTTCTAGAGACGGCTGAAAAGGCCACCCATTCCACATGAAAAAGTAAACTCATAGAAATCTGTGACCTGTTCTGATGCCTTTGCCAAAGGGGTGCTCTCTGAGAACCCTCAGTCACCCCCACATTCCTCAAATACTTAACCCTTACAAATCCCCATTTCCAAACTCCTCCACTCCACCCCCACTTCTTCAGCCAGCATTCCCACATTCTGGGTTGAACCTAGTTCTGGGCACAGAATGATCATTCTCCCCAAAGGTGTCCCACTCTTGGCCTTGGACCCTGCTAGATGGGAGTTCCATGGCTCGAGATACTTACATTAGCAATGCCTACAGTGACTGTTTTATTTGAGCACCTAAGCAGACCTCATACTATCTTACTTCTGTGTTCTCTTAGGAAAGAAAGGTCTGCCACCCACATGGTGCTAACGAGAGAAAAGAGGCTAGAGTTAGAGTTGATTCTCTGTGTATGAAAAACATAAAGGGAATAAGCCATCATAAACTTTAGGAATATGTTTCGCCATAAGTTGACTTGGAGAAGGAGACAAAGAGGAAAATCCTCATAAAATAAGTTTATGGTTGGAGAAGTTGTATTTGGTTTCCTGTCAAATATTCTATGTTCTATGAAGTGAGGTAGAGCTGGAAAGAACATTACACAGAAAGTCATAACAACTGGCTTCTAGTCCTGGCCCCTCCAATTACTAGCCATTTGACTTCAGGCCATTTGAAATTTACCAGTCTGCCAAATACACCATACTTTTTCAGTTCCTACTCATGCTATTCAACAGGCCCATCTTGCCCATTTCTATCAAAATTCTAGTTGGATCAGATAAAATAGGATGCCCTTCATGAAGCCACCTCGAGTCTTCCTAGCCAAAAGAATTTCTCTCCTCTGGAATTCCATATAATTCAAATCCCATTGCAACCCTTTTCATACTTTGCTTTGTATGATCCATGTTCACCCCAACTCCATTCTAAGCAGGATTGTGGGTCCTTTTTAAATTTTATAAAAGGTCCTGTTCATGTTAATGAACTCCTCAAAAGACTGTCACAGTGCTTGATTTAAAATGACTCAATAAAAGTATGCTGCTATAGACTATGATGAAAATGACAATGACACTAATAACAAACACCGGAGAAAGAACACTTAAGGCCTTTCTCCCCATGATTTCACCTTAGCCAATACGTTTTCTATCTCCCCATCCTCCTCTAAGGAAGTTACCAATCTGGTTGGTCTGAGCCCGGGGAGTTCACTGGCTCCTATCTTATGAAGGGCAGTGTGCCCTGAAAGCTCAGCATCCAGAAATGAAGTGCCCTTCCTTCCAGCCTGGCTCTGATTAGTCCTCTTCTATTTGTGCTTGGCTGGAGTCCCCAGTGAGGGTCCAATCAACCACACACACAATGCCTGCACACACGGGTCCTCAATTCAGATCTGGAGCTGAGAGAGGGAAGTAAGGGAGGCCTAGACTATTTTCCAGCTCACTTTTTACCAGTGATCCCAATGATGGAGGTTATTGGGTATAACTCAGATACTAACAAAGTGGTACTTTGGCGCAAAGTTTGCTATTGTTCCTTAATTAAATTGTCTCCTTGGAAGCCCCCAGGAGTTGGGATGACTGCCAGGGCAGAATTTACACTTCCCTGGGTCTCTAACATAAAACCATAATAAAAGTAACAAAATCTCACCTCAAACATGTAAAAATGGTGTGTAGAAAAGTTGATGTAAACATAGAGAAGAGGTCTTCCTTTTATAAACATCCTATATATAAAAGGCTAATATGCAAATTGTCCCCTCAACCGGGAGTTCAACCTGGGGGCGGGGCCAGCCAGCCAACCTTCCGAGGCCCCCTCCTGAGCCCCCCCCATGGCTCCCCCCAATCGACACCCCCAACCCAGGGTGAGGCCGGGCAGCCAACCGCCCACAGCCCTTTCCCCCAGCCAGCCAACCTCCTGCATTCCCACCACTGCCCACCCCTCCCCCGTCCCCCCCTTACCCGCCCCCCCAAGCCAGCCCTATCTCGGCCTTGATCAGGGCAGGCCAGCCAGCCCCCACCTGTGCACAAATTCATGCACCAGGCCTCTAGTTTGCTATAATGGTGAATAGCACAATAGTTTGGCTCCAGGTTTTAAAAAAAAATTGAGTAAGAGAAAGAGCAGCAATAAATAAATATGAAAGACCTTCAGCTGAGCTTGCTTACTGGTGGGTTGTGAGAAGGCTTTCTGGCTCTTCTAAGGAAGGGCATAGGATAAGGAAATTCTCTTATGGCAAACACCTTTCAGACTGACTGATACTGGCCCAGAAGCTGCTTGCTGATAGGTAAATGGATAGGAATGTTCTCTTCCTCATCCTACACATGGGTCAACTGTAAAAAGTTCAGAAGCTCAGCCACCCTTACAGACTTGGCACCATAAACCCTTCCTTTGCCGCCAACAAATCAGGACATTCCTTTTCTTTATCAAGCACAAAAGAATTATGACTTAAGATATTTCACTAAGAAGCGATGGTAAAAATAAAACATTCATTCTGGCCAGCCAAGGATGAGATCAATGGGAATTTTTCCAAGTTCGCGTTCTTTCAGAAACTGTTACAGGAAAACCTCAATATAACGGACTAATTCAGGCAAGGTGGTGTCTGTTAAAGTCGAAAATCCATTATATATTAAAGTAGGTTTTCCAAATGAGGAAGGCGTATGTTAAAAATTGACAAATTAGTTTTACTGTTTTTAATCATGTTTGTGTAATTAAAATTAAGTATGTATGAAAAGTTTAATTTCAAAAAAAATAAAAAATAAAACATTCAAAAGAAAACAAAAGGGAAGTGTTTTTTTTTCTTAGAGATTCCGAACCATCTAGAATCCAGTCCAGTCTTCTGTTGAACCTAGTTTCAGGACTGGGACTGATTCTCAGTTACTCACAGAGGTTGTGCTCCTTCCCACACTCTCCTCTATTATTTCAGTGGTCTCCCCATCAATGTCCTCAACATCCTCTGAGTCCAGCACCTATATATTCTTGATAAAATGTGAAATGTTAATCTGGTTACACCCCTAGATCTATAAGTTTTTAGTTGATACAGAGAGCAGAGAACTATATTAAATAATGCCATGGTATGCAAACAACAAAATTTAGAATGTAAGAAACTCCACAGGATAAAGAACCCAGTTGTCCCAGTGAATGAATTTCAAGAAGAAAAAAAAATAGGAGCTACTGATTATTAGACTTAGAAGACAAAGCAAGTTATAATTATGGATCTTGGATCTTAACTCAAAGGTTCGAAAAAAAAGTATGTGGTTTTTTTAAAAAAACATTAATTGGGAAATAAGGAATTATTAACTTTTTAGGTATGATAATAGTATTGTGATTATTCTTTTAGAGTCCTTACCCTTTAGAGGTACACACCAAAATATTTATAAACAACATTTGGGATTTGTTTCAAAGTACTTCAGTGGGGAAGAGGAGAGATTAGAAATGAAGCAAGATTGGCTATGAGTTTATAATGATTAAAGTAGAATGATGAATACATGAGGACTCACTTATATATGTTTGAAATTTCCTATTATAACAAATCTCTAAATAGAAATATACATTAAATAAAATATTTGACATTTAAAAATAAGGCTACTACATTTCCATGGGGAAAATTCTCTTTTGAGACATTTTTGAGGCATCGTCCATAAGCTTTGGTCTCTAAACAGACAGGGGAGCCCAAATGGGAAGACAACAAGGCCTGACTTTATCCAAGGTTCTCTCAGGAGATTCCTTCTGGCTAAGTGTATGATCAAAGAGAATCTACAATTTAATTCAAGTAAACTGAAAGACCACTGATGAACAGCCCCAGTCCGTGGTGGCCCCATGCTTCCACCCAGCTTTGGAATACGGACCTTCTAGAGAAGGCCAAACTCTAGGCCAGATCAGCCCTCATGTCCAAAGACCAGAAGCCAGAGGTTTCCATCAGGTTTGGCTGCCAAGTGGCTGTAAGCTTTGCCTGGTTTGTCTGGGAAACAGGGAAAAAACATGCCGATTTTGCATCTGGACCCCGATGTTGCTAAGTAGCAGCAGCCCGGAGTCTCATACTGTATATGTCTCAGATACACCCTGGTTAGTGTAGCCTGGAGGGGACAGCTGAGGGGCCAGGTCATTTGCTAAATCAAAATTAAACACCATGACTACCTGCCAATAAACGGATCAAGTAATATGTTTCAAAATGGACTGAGTACTGCAATTCCTTGTATTGAAGTCATTACCATTTATCTTATTTACAATCGAAAATAAAAATAAAAAAATCCCAGTGAAAGAATATTAAGAGGCATCATGAGACAAATTACGTCTTGCAATTATAGTACACAGTCAACAGACTAATTTACAGCATTCAGAGGCACAGAATTACAACACTGCAGTGCAGTCCATGTGAATTACGCGGTCCTCAGAATTTCAAAGAGAAAGAAAACCCTTTAGTGATGGCAAAATAATATAAAAAGCTTCAACACAGTTACAAATACTGCATCTTCTCATTTTTAAAGAAATGCATTTTTCAAACGCCTACATATTTATTTTTCTTAAATTGGCACTCATGCAAAACAGATTTTGCTACCATCTCATCATTTCCAGTTGGCATTCAAGATCCCAAGCACTTCAGATGACAAGGATCTAGATGCATTGAGGACAGAGATTATTCAGTAACAAGACATAGATGGCAAATGCATTTCAGGGCAAGAAGCTGACAGAACCAAGGCATAGGCTCAGATGCCAGGTCCAGAGGGTTCATGGGAGCACCCATGCATTCCACCGTGGGTGGTTCTGAAGATAAAATACATTCACTAAAATGTAAGCTCCACGAAGTCAGTGATTTTCCGATTTTATTCACTGATATATGTCAAGCACCTACAAGTGATTCTGGCACACTGTTGGGCCTCAATAAATAAGTGTGAAATTAATCAAGTGAGAACACAGAGAAAAGCATTTTATATACTGCAAAATGCCATCAAATATAGAGTATTAATACTAGTTCACCTTTCAGGCTTAATTAGATCTTTATACAGAACTGAATGCTTTTAAAAATACTCTCATGTTTATTCAGTGATCAATAACAAAATATTAATTTCCGAATAAATGTGTGGACAGTTATTATAATACAAGGAATGGAATGGGGAAACTTTACAGATGAGGGTAGAATGTTTCAAAGGGAGCTACAAATAAAGTAAAATAAACGAGGCTGCCTGAGTGATCCCGACTAGGGAGGGAAAGATCCAGCACCCAAGCAGGAAGGGCAGAATGAGTGAGCACAAGAATATCTTCTTACACAGCACTCACCACAATGTGACTTAAAACACGGTAATGGTTTTGTGTGCGCTTCCAGTGCTAAATCAAAAGCTCCTGGAGAAAAAGGTTTCATCTGTCTCATTCACCATCTTCCCAGTGCCAGGCATATAGTAGGTTCAATAAATATTTGTTAAGTGGAAAAGAGAGTCGGGGGAGGAAAGTAAGAGTCTGTATCCTGGCAGGCAGGATACAGACCACAGAAAAATTAGTTCAAGCTGCCAACAATGGACAAAATTTTGCCTTCACTACCAGACTTGCTCAGGAGGTGGATATGAACATCCCACTGAAGGAGAAAAACCTCAACATGAACTAAAACTCAGGAAATCGTTTCCCCAAAAGACAGTAAGAAAAACTGTTAGCACTACTTGGGTAAGAGACAGGAGAGGCTGTGCTCTCTGGGAACTCAAAATGAGCCTGGTCTTGCCCTTTTTCTTTTGAATAAAGGGGTCAAGGTGTCTTTCTGCACCCCGTAACCCTCAACACCACCTCCAAATCCTTCAGTGAATAACATCCTCCAGACCGGTCTCCCTCCATTTGGTGGTCCTGGGAGGTCCCGCCTTGTCCAGCACCTTGTAGTAGAAAAAAAATGCATTTCCGCAGAGCACCCTTACTGCACGGGAATCTCCTGGCGATGCTGAGTTTTCTGGTGCCGGTTGAGAATGGACCTCTGGTTGAAGCTCCTCCCACAGGCAAGACAGTGGTAGGGCTTCTCCCCTGTGTGAATCCTCTGGTGTCTGACCAGCCGCTCCCCTTTACTGAACCGTTTACCACACACCTGGCACCCATACGGCTTCTCCCCCGTGTGGGCTCGCCGGTGCACGGCCAGGTTAGCGTTCCTGCTGAAGCTCTTGCCGCACTCGCAGGTGTAGGGCTTTTCCCCGGTGTGAGTTCTCCGGTGCACCTGAAGATGCTGTCTCCGGCTGAAGCTTTTCCAGCAGTCCCCACACTTGTAGGGCTTCTCCCCCGTGTGACTCCGCTGGTGGACCTCAAGGTGGTGCCTCTGACTGAAGGTTTTCCAGCACTCACTGCACACATAGGGTCTCTTTCCCAGGTGGGTTCTCTGGTGCTTCATGAGGTACTCTCTCAGAGTGAACCCTTTCCCACACTCAACACAGCCATAGGATTTTTCTTCTTCATGGGTTCGCTGGTGTCTGACGAGATTTGAGCTCCGACTGAAGCCTTTTCCACACTCAGGACACTGAAAAGGCTTCCAGAAGGAGCTGTGAGCCTTGAGGTCATCAGGTACAGACAGGGTGCCATGCTGGGGAGGAGGCGGCCCTGGCATGTTTCCCATAGAATTACCAGGCTCCTGCTCACAGGTTCTTCCAAGCTCGGGGCTCTGGAGAGCAGCTTCCCCAAACCTCTCTGAGGTCCCCTGAGCAAGCGCCCCCTTGAGGTCAGCCTGCTGGATTTTGGCCTCTTTATCCTTGCTCCCAATGCCTATAGGACAAAGGAGATACATACTGATTCTGTAACAGCAATGAAAGTAAATTTATGTTAATGCAGAATGGTGCAGCCACTGTGGAAAACAGTATGGAGTTTCCTCAAAAAATTAAAAATGAAACTGCCTATTGACCCAGCGATCCCACTTCAGGGTATATATCCTAAGAATCCCGAAACACCAATCAGAAAAGATATATACATCCCTATGTTCACAGAAAAGTTATTTACAATAGTGAAGATCTGGAAACAGCACAAATGTCCATCAGTAGAAGAGTGGACAAAAAGGCTGTGATACATTTACACAATGGACTACTACTCGGCCATAAAAAAGGAACTCGCACCCTTTATGACAACACGGATGGACCTGAAGATTATGCTAAACAAAATAAGCCAATCAGAGAGAGACAAATACCATATAATTTCACTAATATGTGGAATCTAATGAACAAAATAAACTGATGAATAAAACAGAACTAGAGGCATGGATACATGGAACGGACTGACAAATGTCAGAGTGAAGGGGAGTGGTGGGGACTCGATAAAAGAAGATGAAGAGATTAGCCAAACAACTATGTGCACAGCCCATGAGAACAGACAAGTGTGGTGCCGACACCTTGATCTTGGACTTCCCAGCCCCCAGAACTGTGAGAAATAAATGTCCATTGTTTAAATCAGCTAGTCTTTTTTTTTTTTTTTTAGATTTATTTAGTTGCTTTTTAAAAATAATTATTGTTGAAAGTATTTCATATGTTCCCATTTTTCCCACATTGACCCCCTCCAGCCCACGCGCCCCCACCCCACCCCAGGCCCTCACCGCCTCATTGTCTGTGTCTATGGGTATGCAAGGTCCTTGGTTGATTACCTTCCCCCTCCCCCATCTCTCCTCCCCGCTACCCCCCTTCCATCCAAGATTCTGCACTCTGTTCCAAGCTTCCATGTCTCTGGATCTACATATGAGTGAGGTCATATGATACTTGTCTTTCTCTGACTGACTTATTTCACTTAGCATGATACTCTCCAGGTCCCTCCATGCTGTCTCAAAGGGTAAGAGATTCTTCTTTTTCACAGCTGCATAGCATTCCATGGTATAAATGTACCACAGCTTTTTTATCCACTCATCTCACCCAGTCTTTAGTATTCTGGTGTAGCAGCCTGAACTAAGACAAGTTCCATGTCTTTTTACAGAGTAGTCGACCAAATTTTAATTTCTCATTTAACTTTCTAATTCAGGTTTTTTTATTTCCTTCAAAATCTAATTCATCAATTTCCTCTAAAAAAACACACCCTGGTTCTTCTCTCACCATGGGTCTCTTCAGCACATATGTATTCAATTAGCACTTTGTTTATTCTGCACTTACTTACATATGACCTCACTGTAAATGCTACTTTATATTCATCCAAACATTTTGCCTTCCTCAATGATTATAAACCTATTCTGGTAATGGTGAGCTACTTGCAGTTCTCCATATCCTCCATTCACCTGCTCCACTCACCTCCCTACTCACACTGCTCCCTCTGCCTGGTCTTATTTTATTAGTCTGGGTTTCCTGGAAGCCTGGCTCAGGGACTAAGTCAGGAAAGGTGCTTAATGACTGCTGGATGAACAAATGAACCCAGTTTGTCAGGGACATTCTTATACCAGACCACCTCTACCATAACATCTTTAGTAAGACTGAAATGCCTGTGAATGCTACTGAAATGCCTTGCCCATTCTAGAAGTCCTTCCTCTGATCCCTTTTACACTCTCTCTAAATTAACAAAACAATTGTTTATAGAAGAACAGAGGAAGGGGAAGAGAAAAAAGACGAGAAAAAGTAACAGGAAGCAAAGAAGCCAAGAGAGAAATAACAAGTGGTGCTTAAATGGGAAAAAGATCCTTTTAGGCACGATCATTAGAAGATTAAAAAAAACACACAAACAAAAAAAAAACAGAAATTGCCCAGCCGATCTGGCTCAGTGGTTGAACGCCGACCTACAAACCAGAAGGTTACAAATCGATTCCGTCAGGGCACATGCCCCGATTGTGGGCTCAATCCCCAGTTAAGAGGCATGCAGTAGGCAGCCAATAGATGATTCTCTCTCATCATTGATGTTTCTCTCTTATACCTCTCTCTTCCTCTCTAAAATCAATAAAAATATACTTTTTACAAAAACAACACAGAAATTACATACTTCCTGATTTGATAAAAATATGAAGAACACAGCTATCACCTCTGATGTATTCTTTCATTTCATAAACTTTTCAAGAAAGTTAAAGTATACAAAAGATAAATGCAGCACTCAAAGAATTTTCATAATGAACACAATCCTGTAAACAGCATCTAGTTCAACAAATATTACCAGCCCTCAGAAATTCCTTTTCCATCCCCTTCAGTGACTATATCCTGCCCTCAGGGTACATGCTATCCAGACTTTTATCACCATAAAGTACAGTTGCCTGTTCTTAAACTCTACGTAATTGATTCACACATTGTTTCTAGCTTCTGCTCAACAGTATTATGCTTGTGAGATTTACCCATATCATGGTTTGTAGCTGTAGTTACACTACATTCTTTTTCACTGTTGTATAGTATTACAGTGTAAAAATATATTCCAACCTATTTCTCAGTTTCACTGATGTTCATTTGAATAGTTTCCAATTTTGAGGTGTTCTAAATAGTAAAATTAAAACTAAATGCAGCCGAGGCCGGTTTGGCTCAGTGGATAGAGTGTCAGTCTGGGGACTGAAGGGTCCCGGATTCGATTCCGGTCAGGGGCATGTACCTTGGTTGCGGGCACATCCCCAGTGGGGGGTGTGCAGGAGGCAGCTGATGGATGTTTCTCTCTCATCGATGTTTCTAACTCTCTGTCCCTCTCCCTTCCTCTCTGTAAAAAATCAATAAAATATATATATATAAAAAAAAAAACTAAATGCAATACATGACCCAGAGAAAAATCAGATTTGTTGTTCCACTTATTTATGCATTGATACCAGGAATCAAATCCACGAGCTTAATGTATGGGAAGACACTCTAACCAACTCAGCTACCCAGCCAGGGCCTTATGTTTATTTTCTCAGGCCTGAGCGTACAAAGCTGTCAATGCAAGAGCCGCAACTACTTGGAATGAATCTCAGGAAGACCTGAAGGTTGAGATGGCTAGAAGATGGTATGCCTGGGAAACAGAACTTCATCTCACCCAGCCTCAACATAAATGCTTAGGGAAGTGTTTGGGTTGTTCTGAAACAATGAGTAGATAAGAGGACAAACATACAGTCAGAAATGGCCAATAAAAACCCTCAGGGAACACGAGGGCAGAATCCTTCCCCCACATAGTCACATCACTCGCAGAGGTGCATTCCTGGCAGGAAGTAAGACACTGGAATGATGGCACCTCCATTTGGGACATGCTGCATGAGGCCTTGCACTGGGCAGTTACCTGAGGGTTTCCACATCCTCCACCATCGAGTAATCTTACATCGCTTTCTCACGGTGTAACAACCTTGTACTGGACCAGTTCTCTTGAGCCCCTTCCTCTAGTGCCCCTTCCACTGCTCCATGGAGTATTATTACAGGTACGTGGGGTCTTCATAGGACTGTTAAGATCATAGCGGCAAGCACCTTCATTTTTAACTCTTGTGACTACTTGAGTGTTGGCCACATAGTAAATGCCAAATAAAGATTTTTGGGTGAATAAATGAATGAATACTTACTGACTCATAAAGTAATTACTTAATAATACTTACACAACTAATAAGAATATCTAACACTACCATGCTTGCCAAATGTTTAGATTTGTTAACTCATAATGCCAAGGAACAGTGTTCTAAAGGGGGGGAAAGAGAATTAGACAAAACAAGGGAAAGGCCAACCACATTTCTTTTCCTGTCCCCACTGTGCTCCCCATTCAGCCCAGAAATTTTCCACACTATTCTTCACTTGCAAGTCCCCAAGCCCCTGCAGTACCCTCTGCTGGCTTTCCCAGCAGGACCTTTACCCTGCTAACTCCTCCCTCCTGCTACTCCGCCTCCTATGAGCTCTTTTCATGTTCATGATGACCAAGTTCTCCCCGCTCTCACCTCAGGTAAAACCCAGCCACCACACGAGAGAGGCCAAATGGAGGCTCTGCTTGCTCAGTGACACAGGTCCACTCCAACATCTCCTATCTCTAAAATCCTACCATGCTTTCTCATGCCCTCCTTGAGACACTCTACATGCTCTGAAGGTTTCGGGTATATTAGTTCTCTCCAACACAAAGCTACTAATGTGGGACCTACACAGGGGGCACTCAATAAATACGTGCTGAATGAACGAGATCAGAGGACCCATCTTTTGCTGCTTTTCTCTTGATCTCAAGCCCTCAGTACCCTTCAATGATGGACACAGATTAGATGCTCAGAGGGTCCTAATGACCAACCTGTCTCATCACAAACAGAATAACTACCTTGTGTTTTCTTGCCCTTGCCTGCTCCTCTCCTGACACAGGAATGCACCTAGCCAGTTCTCACACCCTTGGCCCATGTTCTTTCTCTGGTCCTGTTTACTAATCTGCATGAAACCCCCTTCCTTTGTCAATAGCACCAGATTCTGAAATCTGGGGCAAGGTTGTAGCTTCCAAAATGCCTCTTTCTTACCTGTGGGATGGAAACAGTCTTACCTGAACAGTCCTGTGGTTCCACATATTCCCCAAAGCAGTCTATCTGGGCTGGAGTCACATGCCTCCACTCTTCCTCTGGGAAGGGCAGAGCCATATCCTTAAATGGTCCCAACCCCTGAAACAACAGGAGACCACTGTGGGTAAAGAAATGATCCCGAAGTAGGAGCAAACCAAAAGCAGAGAGACCACAGGGGCCAAAACTCTAGGAAAGAACAGAGCAAGAAGGTGGAAGGAACCAGTGTCCCCGGCTGGCTTTAGGAGCAGAAGTGCCTGCCTCTAGACAGTTTAATGACAGAATAATGGACTTGTTTGAGCCATTTTATTTTTGAGTTTCTGCTGCAGATGCTTAGTTTGTACCCACTAAACACAGTATCCAATTTCTACTTTCCAATCTCCTCCACTCAATCATCAAACTTGATTGAGCCTGAGAGCTGCTATTTACCCCTTCTGCTCGAACTAATTTTCCCTCAGAAATAAGTAAACATTAGGCAAGCCCTGTCTTAATAATGCCTTGTTAAAATAAATGCATTGCCATTCATAATACCATAAAGAATTATTATGGTAGACAAGGAGAGTCTGACCAAATTAAAACACACTGCTGTCATTCTGTATTTTCTCCAAACCCTGTCCAGAGAAAACAGGAATAGGAAATGACACAGGCATCAAATCTTGCCCAATTCTGCTTTAGCTAGATCAGACTTGACTCACTTCTCTTTTTTATTTTATTTTTTTGCCAAATTACATTTTTCCTTCTACAATGAACTCCTCACTTTAAGATTCATTGTCCCTTTCAGAAAGGTGCCACCCTGGAAATCCCACCTCCCTGGTAATCTCATGGAAGAGACTTACACTGTGGCAAGAGTGCCCCATCTCTGCTCTAATTACCCTGACTCTCGGCAGGCTAAGAAGTGCAAACAAGACCTGGTTTTGGTCTTAAGTAGGGGCCAGACAGACCATTCTGCTCAGCACGCCTGAGAGGCCCCAACCCTCAGTCAGCTACACTCCTGCTGACTTGAGGGGTGGGGAGGTCCAGAGGAAGAACAGCAGCAAAGTATCCACAAAGGCTATCCACAAAGGGTTACTGATCTCCTGACCAACCATCACAGCCTAGGTCAGGCCTATGGGTTTCTATCAGCAATGCCTTCCTCCTCACTATTAAAAGAGTAATAATGGGTCAATTAAAACAACTCAGAGAGTAATCAAACAGGTGAATTGAGCCTTATGCCTGGACCATAAGGCACAGGCTCAGTTCACATTAACAACCGAAGGTGGTGAAGTAGAGAGAACAAAGCCCGTCAGGACAAGAAGGTAGAATAATTCCACTTCGTGGTTGGAGGTCGGTTGTGCAGAGAAATCCTGGGGAAAGTGAACCTCATTCAAAGCTACATCATGATCACAGGAAAGGCAGAGACACAGCTCACCTGGGACCCAGCTGTGAGGAACCCAACGGCCATCTCTTGGTCTCTAGTGTTCACTGTGGGGAGGCCAGGACCAGCCTGAAGAATTGGAACAGCTGAGCAGATAGAAAAAACATGAGCAGGATTAGTGCTATCTTACAGTAACCTCATTCAAAGTGTCTACCGCTGATTCACAGAACCTCAGGACAAAAGACTCCAGACGGATAGGGGTCTGGGTGTACCCTATCCTGTTCTCAACTGAGAAAATGGTCCTAATGCAATATACCCTGTCCCTTCAGGACAATGGATGCTCCCTATGCTGGAAATAATTCCCTTTGAGATTCAGTAATACAATAAAGTCACACATTACTTTTAGGGATGTGGCTGGTCTGCTAACTTAAAAGGATCTCTACATGTCGGCTGCTTATTTCCTAACCATTTTTAGAAAGGATGTGAGGGAAAGGAGACAAATGACAAGAGAGCATGATCCCAGATACTGCCTGATAAAATCAAAGAGTGAAGGTATTTCACTTCATCTCTCTCCTACTGAAGTCAAGGAAGTAGCCAGAAAAACTCAGAATTACACCTTGCACGTAGTTTAGCAATTGTTGGGTTTGTAAAGGAAAGGGGGAGGGAGAGGGCACAAAGCACCATTTCCTGTGCCCTTCCTTCCTTCCTGTTTGCATCTTACCCGGCTCCTGGAAGGCCTGTGTCCCAGCACCAGGGTCCTGATTGAGCTGTTCCTCGGTGCCTTGGTCTAGGCCTTGAACACCTTCCCCATGGGGCATCCCCCACTCAGGCTTGACCTCCACTGGTCCCAGGTGGACACCTGCTTCCCAAGGGCCTCTGCAAAGTGCTGTCTCCTCCTGCTCTCCCTGCACGTGGCATGGAACCTAAGAACAGGCCCCAAAACCTATTTAGAATGAGGCCTTGTTATGAAAGGAGTTGAATAAAACCTAAAAAGAGAGCCAATAAAAGAATCATTCCAGCTGCAGGGGAAAGGGACAAGGTGGCTCAGCTCTTCACCAGGACATCAGTGAGAAGGTGAAAAGGAAGCTAAACTCCTTTCTCAAGCTCTAAGCAACTTTTATGTATCCATGACATTTTACAAGGGTCCCTTCTGTCTGCCTCAATATAGGTCAAATTCTACCATGGATAACATCACAAAGAGCCAAAATATTGTCTCGCTATTAGAAAGAAAAAAAAAAATCCCCCAGTTGCAGATGATGCAAGTAAAAAAATACAGAGCCTAAACTCTGCAACAAATGAGCTAGTGAGCCCGGCCGGCATGGCTCAATGGTTGAGCGTCCACCTATGGACCAGGAGGTCACAGTTCGATTCCCGGTGGGGGCACATGCCTGGGTTGTGGGCTCGATTCCCGTTGTGGGACATGCGGGAGGCAGCCGGTCAATGATTCTCACCATTGATGTTTCTATCTCTCTCTCCTCCCCCTTCCTCTCTGAAATCAATAAAAATATTTTGTTTTAAATTAGCTAGTGAGAAAAAGTCACTCTCTCTTTCCCAAAAATCAGGAAGCTGTATTAGAGTGACAGAGACATGACCAGAGTCTCAAGGAAGCATCTGCAGTGCAGTTACTTGGAGTCCCCTGAACACCTCCACAGAATCGCTATGTGAGCTAAGTGAGCCGCCGTCCCAGAGGTGGAACAGCACCGTTACAGACAACTCTTCTCAGTAAGAATATTCACCAAGTGGACTTCCCTGCACTCCCACATCAGCTCTGCCTAAAGAGGAATGGGTCTAGGAGGGACCTTGGAATCCACCATACTGCCTTTTTTGAGTCTGAGGCTCACAAGGAACATCTGGTCAGCTTTCTGCCCTGATGACCAAAAAAGAACCCCTGGGAATGGCTTTTCTTACTGTAAACTCCACTGTTACCCCTTCACCTCCCCCCCAAAAAAGTACATCTGGGACTACAGGAACAGAGAAAGATTCTGCACCTCATCTACTCCCACGCTTCCACAAACCTTCCAAATCTTTACATCTCCCCTCACCACGCCAACAAAACCAGACCCAAGACACCCTTCTCACCCACCGCCTTGGCCTCCAGTGCTCTCTCTGTGAAGTCCTCCACCATGGCCACTAGGGCCTTGCCACTCTCTGGGCCATGCTCCCGAATCCAGGCATAGAACTCCCGGGGCAGGATGGTCAGGAACTGCTCCAGCACCAGCAGCTCCAGGATCTGCTCCTTGGTGTGCAGCTCAGGCCTCAGCCACTGGCGACAGAGCTCCTGGAGTTTCCTGAGGGCTTCCTGGGGACCAGTTGCCTCCTGGTAGCGGAACTGCCGAAACCTCAGCCGAAAAGTCTCAGGACTAGGATCCTCCCTTCCCCTGCCCCATGGCAACTCTTTCTCCAATTTTACCACAGGAACACCCATCTGCTGCTGAGGGACTTCTGCCATCCCTGGACGCTCTTTAAGCATCTTCACACTCTCATCCAGGAGGCTGAGGGTCTGTTGGAAAGACAGAGACAATGACCACAAATGAGACATGGATCAGTCCATCCCAATTGTCTTTACGTCAATGAATATGCTACTGGAGAACATGGCAATGACCTTCTAGGGCAGCAGTCGCCAACTGGCGGTCCATGGACCACTGGTGGTCCGTGAGGTCCGAAAGGTTGGCGACTGCTGTTTTAGGAGACATTTTCAAGAGACTGAACATATGTCTTGAAAATCATGTCAATTCAGTTCAGTTATTTGCTAACCACCTAGTATGAGCTGAGAATGTAAAATGTATAGGGTTTAGCTTTTACCCTCAAGTACCTCAGGATCCCATTAGGGAGCTAATACTCTAATCAGATAATAATATAAGATGGATGATAATTAGGTCAGTCACCTGGGCTCACTCTTCCAAAACTAAAGGACATAAACATTCAACACACACACACATATATATATATGCCAGACCCACAGAAACTAGAAATATAATAGAAAACAAGACAGACAAGATGCTTGTCCTTTGAAACTCATATACCAGTGCAACAAACAGAAAACAAAACAACTGTAAGCAAATAAATTAAAATTACAAATAGGGTCTGTTGGTAAGAAAGACAGACAACGACCACAAATGAGACAGACCAGTCCATCCAGCTGTCTGTTGGGATAAGTTCTAGAAAGGAAATAAGTAGGGTTTTCTGTTAATGGGGGACAAACCATTTCAAGAAGGCTTTTCTGAAGAGATGACACTAAGGCTGAGACCTGAAGGATGAGAATGAGCCAGTCATTCAAAGAGCATTCCAGGCAGAAGCTCTGAGAATAAAAATTACTCTGCATGTCAGACAACAAGCCAAAGTGCAGTGTGGCTTCAGCAGAGTAGGTCATGGTCAGAGCTACACAAGTAGAAGCAGAGGCATGCAGACACCAAATTACCCAGGTCCTGGGGCACAGTAAGAATTAAGGGCTTGGCCTAGCTGGTTTGGCTCAGTGGACAGAGCGTCAGCCTGCAGACGGAAAGGTCCTTGGTTCGATTCCGGTCAAGGGCACATGCCTGGGTTGTGGGCTGGATCCCCAGCAGGAGGCGTGCAGGAGGCAGCCAATCGATGATTCTCTCTCGTCATTGATGTTTCTATATCTCTCTCCCTTTCCCTTCTTCACTGAAATCAATAAAAAAATAATTTTTAAAAAAAAGAATGAAGGACTTTACTCTTATTTCTTGTTTTAGTAGGGAGCTACATGTTCCACATAGGTCCTTTTGCCTGCAAGGTATCAAGACCAGAGAGGAAGAGGAGGGTAGCAGCACTTACTGTGGTCCAAGCAGATGACAGGACTTCGATCAGGATGGTGGCAAAGAAGCAGACAAAGTCAAGACATATTGTGGAGGTAAACCCGATAGATTTACTGGTTGGTGGCTTGGGTGTGTGCTCAACCTAAAGACAACAGAGCAACATATATATACCATTATCATAACTGATTGGAAGAGTTCTAATTTGTGTAGGCTTTTCCATTTAGAAAGCATGTGAACACATACCCCCGTTTAATACTTACAACAGTTCTGTATAGTGAGTACTACTTCCCCTACTTTTCAAGATGCATAAACTGAAGATGTAAGAGGTGAGATGGCTGGCCAAGGTCAGCTTCCCAAAATACATGGTGTAGATGAGAAACATGGGAAGCCAAAAAGATAAAGGTAAATGTAGGATCAAGTACTCATGAGAAAAAAGAGGCTTGTACCACATTGGAGAATGAGTACTGTTTAATTCCACTGAGGGGCAAAGGGGGTGACTTAGGCTGGGGAAATGGACCTAGAACTCCAAAGCAGGCTCGGCTTTTAGAGGGAGGGAAGATCACTCTAAATGGAACCAAGAATGAGCCACTGGTAGGAGGCAAATCCGAAGCTTCTGCTTAATATCCCATTAGGTGTTTATGTATTTACTTACTCTTCTTAAGTCTATTTTACATTTTCTGTCATTTTCTCTCCTGCATCTATTGAGCTTGCTCTTCCATGACTTGCTAGCTATTGCATTCATCCCACGATAGCGCAAATGTTGACCAACGTGTGTCTGTCTACCAGATTCCCAGAAGGCAAGAAAAGTCCTCACTCATCTTTTATTCCTGACACCTGACAAACAGAAGGCGCCCCGTTAACTATTCGTTATCCTACGTGTGGCTCTGCAATAGCTACTTTCACGTTTCACAGAGTTCTGCTCTGGTGCAAGGTCTCCAGTACGTGGGCGACGACCCCGCGCTAGGCCAACCCTGGCCGGGGCGGGATCAGCATCCCTCCCACCTGAGCCAGCCGCGGGCGTCACTCCACCCCCACCGCCAGGGTCCCGGCCCGCCAGGCCTAGGTGCGCGGTCCGAGCAGACGCCCCCCCCGCAACGTCAGCCCCGCCGCCGTCCCCGACCTGCATGCACCACAGCACGGCCCCCGGCGCCCCGGCCACCAACGCGCCTCGTGGCCCCAAACCGACTCTCACCCAAGGCCCCGCAACCGCGCCAAGTTCCCCAGTGCCCTCCGAGGACCGGAAGTAGGCGAACGCTGTCAGACAGGTGCGTAAGGGGAGGGTCTCTTCCGTTTCCTCTCTAGGACGCTTGGAGGTCGGGGCGACTCGATGGTCGCTCACCCCCACGGGGACCGCTCCGGGGCGCGGGGGACCGTGAGGGGCACTTTCCCGGGCTGATTTCCTCGGGCCTCTCGGTCGCCAGGCCCCTTGGCGCCTCCGTGCCTTTTCACCTGTTTCCCCTCTGTGGGGAGGGCTCTCCAGACGTACCCCGGGCACTGCGCCTCCCTCTCGGTCTAGGGCGCCTTACAGCCCGGTGAGTCAACGCGTGTTTATCTCGCGTGCCCCGGTGCTGGATTTAATTTCCCTCCGCTTTGTGATAACACTTTTCTGGTGAGTTTTCTTCGTAGCCAGACTTTTGCTTCTCTTTCTGCTTTTTCCTATAATACTCTTGTATTGATACTGCTGTTTTACCCTTTTATTTGAATGATTTTTCTGGGTCAGCTACTTGCAGATGGATACTGAGAAGAGAGAGTCGGGTAGCAGGACGTTCCCAGTTTCTCAGTAAGAAGGCTTTTTCTTCCATTGTTACATTGAGGGATACGTTCTTTAATATATGGTTCCCATGTCGCCAGGATTCCTCTGGTTCTTGGATCCTAACAGTTCAAAGGGGCGGCGTGTACTCTCACTCATCTCCTTCCTTCTATTCTTCATCAGTCGTTGCTACCAAAGGATACTGCCATTTGCCTTCCAAGGTGGTCTCCTCTCTTTTGCAAGGGATGCTTCTTAAAGCGTCCCCTTTATAGACTCCCGTGCACATTCCATGCCTTCTCTGTCTCCCTAACACACATGGCCCATGTTTCTCCTCTGTCCTATTCGTAGCCATTCCCTCTCAAAGTGGGTCCTTCTCAGACATCTGAAGGTTACTATTTGCTAGTGAGTTTTGGAATTTGCCGCCACTACAACCCCTATATATTGTCTGACCCACCCCACTGTACCCACCATGCCACTCTTCCAGTTGTGACTTCCCATGTTGGTTCTGTTGGTGTAGGGCGGTTTGGGCCACAATTACATATTTTAGTTTGTAGATTTTCTCTATTCCTAGTTTAACTGATAATTATAGTTCCTTTATGGATTTTTTTTTAGGAATATTAGCGAGACGACTGGAATTAGGCTGTCACCATATCCCTATAAGAAATTCCCAAGATCACTTTTGGAGAGAAATATAAGAAACTAAAAAATATATAATTAAAACGCCTAGTGGCTGTTTTTCAGGTGTATATGTCTTAGCTCCTCTGCTTGGGTGTAAGCCTCTAGGGAACAGAAACTGATTCTGATACCTCTGTGCACCCCAAGATGCACTGCAAGAGGTCAACCTTTTATGAACACTAACAGTCACAACAGACTCTAGCCATGTCCATCACATTTCTTCAGAAAGACGTACAGGGCTCCCTGAACTTGTTTTTGAATTTACACTGCTTAAAGTTCTAAGAGCTTTCCACATGTGTGTTCTTTTGAGAGAGAAGTGGGGAGGCAGTTACTTAGGATCACTTTTCTGGCCTCCCCGTTGCCCCAAAGCATTTGTCCTTCCCAGTTACTCCCATCCTAGCGGGTAGGCTGAGCGCTCCCCAGTCTGTAAGCACCATCAGGAATGTGAACAGGGCATGTTAGAGGTGCTCAGGAGGCTTCTGACTCTAGTGGGAGGATGGAATGCCAATACATTGCTTTATGCTTTCCTCAGGGGCATAGACTCATTAGGCTCAGGCTTCCAGACCTTGGAATTCAATCCTGGGGATGTGTTCACCTTTAACCACCCCAAACCTTCCTCCCAACACATACTTAGGAAAAGTTTTCTGACCCTGGCCGGTGTGGCTCAGTGGTAGAGCACCGGCCCACGCACCAAAGGGCCATGGGTTTGATTCTGGTCAAGGGCACACACCTGGTTTGCAGATTCGTTCCTGGCCTTGGTCCAGGCAGGAGGCAACCAATCAATGTGTCTCTCTCACACTTCCCTCTCTCTCTCCTTTCTCCCTCTCGCTCCCTCCCCCCCTTCTCTCTTCCTCCTTCTCTTCCTCCCTTCCTCCCTCCCTAAAAAAGTAAATAGGAAAAAAATATCCTCTGATGAAGATTAAAGAATTTTTAAAAAAAGGAAGGAAAGGTTTTTCTGTACCAAGTCACACTTTTGTATGGCAAAATCACTTTTTCTTTTTAATATGACTAACTCAAACACCTGTAGTGGTTACATTCTGTTCGGTTTTTGTCTTATGAAAGATCATTTCACTTAATCATATTATAATATAACTCCCTCCCCTCCTACCCTCCAGGCTGGGTTTTTGAGGTATGGATTAACAGACAGTAGTCCTTTTATTGAAAACACCTGAAGGAAGGAAAGGAGAGAGATCACTCAGGAGACTCAGAAGAATTCAAAATTTTCAAATACAAAAAAAAAGTCAAATATGAGCAAAATAGAATCACTGTAGAGGGAAGTGGAGCATTAATTTCATATACAAGAAGCTTATTAAAAGTAGCAGAGACTGGCAGAGAAGGGAGTGCCACCCACACACGCCCACTCACACAACTTGAAGGGTGGAGGACAGACTCTCCTGGACTAGATAACTGTCTCTTCCTTCAGCAGGGTCTCCTTCTGCAATGAGCTCAGTCCTCCTCCAAAACTCTCCAGAATCTCCAGGTGTGGGCTCTCTGGAGTCTCCTTGATACTCTGGGAAATGCGTAATAAATGGCACCTATGGCAGGCTTCTTGAAAGAGGTAGATGACACCTAGGGAACAGCAAAAGTTTGGCTCAGATTAGAGAAGGTATCATACTTCATCCCCTAAAAGTCAGAGATTTGCTCCACTAATGCAACTCCTTTTGCCCTCCCCAAGGCTCCCCTCCAATGTAGAGCATTATAGAGACAGAAGGAGAAACAGAATGCACCAGAAAACAAGGCGTATGAACAGATGGATAAACTCACAGAACCATAGCCAGTGCTGGAAATAACAGTTGCCAAACCATTAGTAGATGAGAAAACAAGGTTTAAGAGAAGAAGCTCAAACATAAAATCCAGATGCCCAACTCAAGAACCTTAGTAAAATAAAAGAAAGGAAAAAGAGAATTGATGTTCATAAGAATAAGTGGAGATACCTTAAATCAGTGATGGGCAACCTTTTGAGCTCGGTGTTTCAGACTTTGCCAAAAAACTGAGCATAACTCGGGTAGTGTGTCCCTTTGAGGAAAAAACAGCTGGGCCTCATCTGGGTACTTCCAAACCCCAAACAAAAAGGAGGAATCTGCAGATCTTTCTGTAGTTCCTGCTGGGTGGCCCCAGGCAGTGGCTGACTTTGCACCTCCTTGGAGATCCAAGAGCCAGTGTACCCAGGGGTCAGTGTGAGACCATACCAGATTACAACCCTTCACATCCATAAACAACACACTCAAGGGGCAGACTCCATGAGCACCAAAGCCCCACTGAAGCAAATTCTGCCCCATAAGGGTGTCTCCAGCACCGCAGTTCTCCCATTGTAGACACAGCTGGTCCTCACAGCCAATTGACCTGGAGGTAAATTCCTCCCAGTGATACCAACAGCAATCAATGCTCAACTACAACAAGACTGTGCACACAGCCCACAAAGGGGAACACCAAGAGTGTCCACCTCAGGTAATTGGAGAGGCTGAGCCACTGGACCCTATAGGACACCTATCACACAAGGCCACTCTATCAACAGAGGCAAGCAGCCAAAATATGGAGACAAAGAAACAGGTCACAAATGAAAGAAATGGAGGAAAGCAAACTACTGGATATAGAGTTCAAAACCATGGTTATAAGGTTACTCAAGAATCTTTTAGAAACCTCCGAGAAACTTAGTGAGACTCTCAAGGATATGAAAAAGGACCAATCAGAAATTAAGCGTACAGTGACTGAAATAAAGAATAATATGCAGAGATCCAACAGCAGACTACAGGATCCCAAGAATAAAGTCAAGGATTTGAAAATATGAAGAAGCAAAAAACACCCAACTGGAAAAGCAAAAATAAAAAAGAATCCAAAAATATTCAGATAGTGTAAGGAGCCTCTAGGAAAACCTCAAGTGTACCAATATCCGAATTATGGGGGTGCCAGAAGAAGAAAGAGAGCAAGATATTGAAAACCTACTTGAATAAATAATGACAGAAAACTTCCCCTACCTGGTGAAAGAAACAGACTTACAAGTCCAGGAAGTGCAGAGAACCCCAAACAAGAGGACTCCAAAGAGGACTACACCAAGACACATCATAATTAAAATGCCAAGAGCAAAAGACAAAGAGAGAATATTAAAAGCAGCAAGAGAAAAAGTTAGTTACCTACAAGGGAGTACCCATACAACTGTCAGCTGATTTCTCAACAGAAACTATGCAGGCCAGAGGAGTGGCAAGAAATATTCAAAGAGATGAATAGCAAGAACCTACAACCAAGATTACTCTACCCAGCAAAGCTATCATTTAGAATTGAAGGTCAGATAAAGAGCTTCACAGATAAGAAAAAACTAAAGGAGTTCATCACCACCAAACCAGTATTATATAAAATGCAGAAGAAGAGGAAGAAGAAGAAAAAAGATAAAAATTATGAACAACAAAGTGACAACAAATATATATCTATCAACAAGTGAATCTAAAAATCAAGTGAATAAAAAATCTGATGAACAGAATAAACTGGTGAATATAATAGAATCAGGGGCATAGAAAGGGAATGGACTGACATTCTCGTGGGGGAGGAGGTGTGGGGGGGTGCAAGAAGAGATTGGTCAAAAATCTTATACCTATGGACGAGGACAGTGGGGGGATGGGGGGTAAAGGCATGGAGTGGGGTGGGAACCGGGTGGAGGGGAGCTATGGGGGGAAAATGGAACAACTGTAATAAACTAAACAATAAATATTTATTAAATTTTTTTAAAAAGACAATGATTATAAGACTAGATGAAAAAAATCCAGTTACCAGTAAAAGCTATTTATAAAAGACTAGAGGCCCGTTGCATGAAGATTCGTGCAATAGGCCTTCCTTCACCTGGCTGCTGGCACCAGTTTTTCTCCAGCACCCAGGACCCAGGCTTTCGCTCTGGCCACCGCCTTCCGCCTTCACTCCGGCCAGAGTCTGCAGGCTTCTCGCTGACTCCTGCCAGAGTCTGCAATCTTCGCTTCACTCCAGCCAGAGTCTTCGCATCGCTCAGGCCAGAGAGCCGCTCCTGTAGCTCCCTCCGCCCCCCACCCTCCCCTTCATAGCAGGCGTCCTGCCCCACCCAGCTGCTCTGCACCTGGAGCAGCTGGGTGGCAGGGCTGCTACCATCTTTGTCCTGCTAATTTTGCATACTACCTCCTGATTGGCTGGTGGGTGTTGCAGATGTATGGTCAATTTACATATTTCTCTTTTATTAGTGTAGACTAGAGGCCCAGTGCACGAAATTTGTGCATGGGGGTTGGGCGTGGGGGGGTGTCCCTCAGGCCAGCCTGCACCCTCTCCAATCTGGGACCCCTCGAGAGATGTCCAACTGCCCAGGATTGGGTCTAAACGGGCAATTGGACATCCCTCTCACAATCCAGGACTGCTGGCTCCCAACTGCTCGCCTGCCTGCCTTCCTGATTGCCCCTAACCGCTTCTGCCTGCCAGCCTGATCACCCCCTAACCACTCCCCTGCCAGCCTGATTGATGCCTAACTGCTCCCCTGCCAGCCTGATTGCCCCTAACTGCCCT
This sequence comes from Eptesicus fuscus, assembly GCF_027574615.1. Classification (NCBI taxonomy): domain Eukaryota; kingdom Metazoa; phylum Chordata; class Mammalia; order Chiroptera; family Vespertilionidae; genus Eptesicus; species Eptesicus fuscus. The sequence continues at coordinate 34,088,574 of NC_072476.1, forward strand.
CCCCTGCAGGCCTGGTCACCCCTAACTGCCCTGCACTGCAGGCCTGGTCCCCCCCGAACTGCTCTCCCCTGCAGGCCTGGGTCCCACTCAACTGCCCTTCCCTGCAGGCCCGGTCACCCCCAACTTCCTTCCTCTGCTGGCCTGGTCACCCCTAACTGCCCTCCCCTGCAGGCTTGATTGCCCCCAACTGCCCTCCCTTGCAGGCCTGGTCCTTCCCAACTGCCCTCCCCTGCTGGCCATCTTGTGCCAGCCATCTTGTGTCCACATGGAGGCAGGATCTTTGACCACATGGGGGCAGCCATCTTGTGTGCTGGAGTGATGGTCAATCTGCATATTACTCTTTTATTAGATAGGATAGAGGCCTGGTGCATGGGTGGGGGCCAACTGGTTTGTCCTGAAGGGTGTCCCGGATCAGGGTGGGGGTTCCCTTGGGGTGTGGAGCAGCCTGGGCGAAGGGCCTGTGGTGGTTTGCAGGCTGGCCACGCCCCCTGGTGATCCAAGCAGAGGCCCTGGTATCTGGGATTTATTTACCTTCTACAATTGAAACTTTGTAGCCTAGAGTGGAGCCAAGCCTCCTGCTGGCTCCGTGGGCCGAAGCCATTTCTCCTGGGATTGATGTATCTTCTATAATTGAAACTTTGTAGCCTGGAGTGGAGGCCTAGGCCAGCCAGGGCTGCAGAAGCTTTGCTTCCTCCATTGCCGGGGGCAACCCTTGCCTACTGCTCTTTCCAGCTCAGTGGCTGCCGCCATTTCTGTTTGGATTTGTTTACCTTCTAGAATTGAAACGTTGTAGCCTTGAGTGGAGGCTTAGGCCGGCAACAGCAGGTGGAAAGCTTGGCTTCCTTTGTTACCGGGGAAACCCAAGCCTCCCTCCTGCCCTCTGTGGCTGTAGCCATCTTGGTTGGGTTTATTTGCATATTTTCTCCTGGTTGGTTGGTGGGCGTGGTTGGTGGGCGTGGCTTGTGGGTATAGCTGAGTTGGGGTCAATTTGCATATTACTCTTTTATTAGGTAGGATATCCAAATCATAAAGTCAGAGAAAATTTTAAAGTAAAAGGTTTTAAAAGTATAACAGGTAAATACTAATCTAAAATGTAGAAGTAGCTACAGTAATATTAGATAAAACAGACTTTACAACAAAGCATTACTAGAAATAAAAAGGGTAATGATAAAAAGTTCAATTCCCTAGTAAAATATAACAAGTCTAAATCAATGGGTTTAGATCCTGATTTTAAAAGTTCAAAAAGGAGTAGCAGAATAAATGCAAAAATTTAGGTAGGGAAGTTCAAAATTAGAAGTAAAAATTAATTAATAGAAAACAAACTTCAAATATGAAGGTTAAATAAAGCTAAAAGCTGGTTCTTTGAAAACTAAAATATGGTAAGCCTCTGACAAGATTTAAACATAAACAAGCTTGGTCTGATGTTTATTAGAAAGATAAAAGATTGCATTCAACATGAAACATAAAAACAGACCTCAATCTAGGCTATAAAGCAAGTCTCAATAATCTAAAAATATTAGGGATATATAGACCATGATCTCTCATCAAATTGAAATTAAGTTAAAATAATAAGCACAGATACAATAAAAATTCTGTGCTTGAAATTTTAAAAATATTTTAGGGATCAAAGAAGAAATCATAAGGAGAACTAGAAAATATTTGAAATATAACAACAAAAAATACTACACATTAAAAGGGGAGCTGCAAATGAAGTAATTCTTATAGGGGAATTCAAGTTTTGAGGTTTTTTTTTTTATTTTATTGTGTGTGTGTGTGTTTTGGAATTAAAGTTTTAAGTGCCTACTCAGTTAGTTGGAGCTTCATCCATACACCAAAATTTTGTGGATTCAATTCCCAGTCAGGGCACATACCTAGGTTATGGGTTCAATCCCCACTTGGATTGCATAAGGGAGGCAGCCAACTGATGCTTCTCTCTCACATCGATGTTTCTCTCCTTTTCTCTCTCTCTCTCTAAAATCAATAAAAACATACCCTCAGGTGAGGATTTAAAAAGAGAAAATGTCAAGTTGCAGCTCTAGTCAGTTTTTCTAAGTGGTGAGAGTGTCAGCCCACAAACTGAAGGTTTGATTTCAGTCAAGGGCACGTACTCAGTTGCAAGCTTGATTCCCATCCTGTAGAGACATGTTCGGGATGCAACCAATCTATATGTCTCACTCACATCGAGGTTTCTCCCTCTCCCTTCCACTTGCTCTAAAAAACAGTGGGAAAAAATATCCTCTAGCCTGACTGGTGTGGCTTAGTGGTTGAGTGTCGACCTATTAACTATGAGGTCAGCATTCAATTCTGGTCAGGGCATGTGCCCTGGTTGCAGGCTCCATCCCTAGTAGGGGGCGTGCAGGAGGCAGCCGATCAATGATTCTGTCTCATCACTGATGATATATATATATCTCATCAAGGATATATATATATATATATATATATATATATATATTAAATATCCTTGGGGGAAGATTAACATCTCTGAAATGAGGATGTATCTTATAAGCTATAGCATCTTAGAATTATACTTGGCATCAACTTTTCTTTCTCAGTGGTACATAAATTAAGGGTGTACATAAACAATGGAGTCACTGAAATATGGCTAGTCCTTAAACTATATAGTGGTGTGCAGTTTATTTTGAAGTACTTATATCTTAAATTTATATTATAAATATTCTTTATTATTTATTCAATGTATAATAAAATTGAGTTAAAATAGATTATAATCATGCCCTGGCCAGTGAGACTTAATTGGTTGAGCTTCATCCCATGCACCAAAATGTCACCAGTTCGATTCTCAGTCAGGGCACATGCCTGGATTATGGGCTCAATCCCCAGTAGGGGGTGTGCAGGAGGTAGGCTATCGATGTGTCTCTCTCACATTGATGTTTCTATCTCTCTTTCTTTCTCTCTCTCTGCCTCTTCCTCCATCCCTCCATTTCCCTTCCTTTCTCTCTCTCTCTCTCTCTCTCTCTCTCTCTCTCTCTCTCTCTCTCAAATCAATAAAAACATATTTTAAAAAATAGATTATAATCATGGGTCAGGTTAACATAGCAGGCAAAGATAATAGAGACAAAATTAGGACTATAAACTTAGATGGCGATGGTATGTAAAGATAAAGGGGATAGGGTGAGGAATAGGATCTTAGATTTCAGGATAAAGATAGAGATAGGACTAGAAAGCCTTAGGCACCAGGATATTATGTATAAGGGAGAGTATGAAAATTTGGAAGAGTCCTGGTTCTCAAGTCAAGTAGGATAAGAATTGGAAAGGACAAGGATGGAAGGGAGGGTTGAAGCTCTAGAGCAGTGCTATCCAGTAGAACTTTCTACAACAATGGAAATTTCTGTATCTTTATCATCCAATAAGGTAGCCACTGGACACCGAATAATGTGGTTATTGAGTATTTGGAATGTGTCTAGTATGACTGGGGCACTGAATTTTTAACTTTACTTCATTTTAATTAATTAAAGTTGAATAGCACATGTAGTTAGTGAGTGCAGTTTTGAACAGCGCAGCTCTAGAACAAGGCTCCTGAATCCAGACAGAGGGCAGGGAGAGGGGCACCAGTTCCAGGACACTCACCAGCCGCTATGAACAGAAGGATACCAAAGCCCAGGACATAGTAAGGCCACTGCACGGAGAACTGGGGAGGCCTGGGCTGCATCCTCAGACTCTGGATCTCCAGGGCATGCAGCAACAAGGCCAGGAAAGCACAAGTCCCTGCAGGGTCACAGGGAAGTACCCTTAATCTCCTCCTGTGGTTCTCTGCCTTCACTCCAGCCTTTCCTCTGACTTAATTAGACAGAGCCATGTGGCTCCTGCATGGAGGATCCTCTCTCTTGCTGGCACACCTTGCCCTCTCAGAGCCAATAACTTCCACCCCACATGCCTGTCTTGCCCTCTTTCCCAACTAATCTCAAAGCCCATGTGCCTCACCTCCCAGGGGCCCCCTAATCAGAAATCCTTTTCCCAAGTACCCTCCATGCTCCTGACCTCAGCTGACTCAGCCTGGGCCCTCTGGGTGTGATGCTTTGGTTGAAACTCAACCTGATTCTCCCACCATGAGCCTTCCAGCCCCTCCATCTCATGGCAGGGGAAGGCCTTGGCCAACCTTTTAACGTCAGAGGTCCCAAAGGGCAGAGATAGTCCCTTCCATTCATTCATCTAAGAAACATTTATATTTTATTTATATCGTATATTTCAATTATATTAGAATTCTAGACTCTAGGACAGTCACTGGGATAGAGATTATGGTAAAAGGCCACCAGAAAAATGACCTCCAATCAATGTGGTAAGGACTATGCCAGTTGGAAGTATGAAGAACTGAAAAGCCCCAAAGAAAAAGGGTCATAAATACTGAGGGGGCAGGTATGATGGTGGGCTACTTCATAGAAAAGCCAACAAAAGAGAGGGGACTTCAAATCCTCTCTCCTAACATCACAGAGACCACTCCCCTCCCCCTTAACTCCCTCACCTGCCTTTGGACCCCTCCCCAGACCCTCCCCCTGGCCTGCCTGCCTGCCCCACACCTGTGAAGAAGCTGATGGAGGCTGATATAAAAGTTTGCTTCCAGGTCCTTGGAAAGAGCTGAGATGCAAAAGACACCATGATGAGGGTGGTGAGGAAAGACAAGACGACTGCAGACAGCAGGAAAACTCGGCCGAGGATGATGTAAACTGCAGGGGAGGGAAAGTGGGCGAGTGCTGGGCACCCTGACCCCAAAGGGCAGAGCCCACAAAGCCCACAGATCCTTGGCAGGGATGGCCCCCGGAGCTCCCCAATATGTGGTCTGGGACCAAGGTTCTGACCCTGCCACTTCGGCCCCAAGAATGCTCTGGCCCCATTTTGTTCCCCATGACATGGGAGTACAACAAACAAAAAAATTTAAATGGACAAATGGTAGTTTTTAAAAACAACATAAAATAGCCCGGCCAGGGTGGCTCGATGGTTGAGCATCAACCCATGAACCAAGAAGTTACTGGTTCGATTCCCAGTCAAGGCACATGCCCAGGTTGCTAGCTCAATCCCCAGAAGGGGCGTGCAGAAGGCAGCTGATCGATGTTTCTTTCTCATTGATGTTTCTATCTCTCTATCCCTCTCCCTTCCTACAATCATTTTTTAAAATATTAAAATAAAACCCTGGTGATAAAATTTGTTACACAAGGAAACAGGAGGAATCACATCTGTATTGGTCACATTGTACAAGTCACTGGTGGAAAGTCAAGATGTTCTGAACTCTGCAGGAAACCCCTATAATTATCCCAGTTAATAGAAGTAATGAAACAGACCCGAAATAGCAGAGCCAGAGTCTTAAGGACAGGGTGTCTTATGCTCCTACTGTTGGCATGATTCAGACCCATGTTAAAACGAGTTTGTATATATTCCTGAGCATGCAGAAATGGACAGCTGGGGGTAGAACAAAGAGACAAAGGTATTGTTGAAGACCCAGAGTTCTAGAATCTACTCTTGGGTTAAAACAGTGCTTCTAAACCAGAGACAATTCCCCCCCTCCCCCCCCCCCCCCCCGCATGGGAGATATGTGTCACAACTAATGCTGGGAGGGGTCTACTGGTATCTAGTGGGTAGAAGCGGGCAGGGGTGTTATTAACCTGTAAGAAACAGGGGAGCCCTCCACATCAAAGATTACCCAACCAAAAATGTCAGTAGTGCCAAAGTTGAGGAACCCTGGACCAAAGAGCTCACACAGTCTGGCCCTTCTTCCCCAAAGTGGCTCTGCTTTCCTATCACCAGGAGATAATTCCTAGGTCTTCCAGAGTCGCCTCTTTTCCAAGACAGACACCATCATGAACTTTCCAAGTTCCTTATAAAACATGGTCTCAAGTGCCTCTTTGATAAAGTGGTACCCAGGCCTGAGCACAGTATCTACAGAGCTGCCACCCGGGGATGGACAGGTGTGTGGCCAAGGGGACAAGTGGAGGCTCTGCTAACCAGGCTGCTCCCCCAACTAGGAGGGGTGCCTAAAGGGTGCTGTCCGGATGGGCTAATGGCAGCCCTGAGAGGTGGGGGAGCCTCCCAGAGTAGGGCAGGATCCCCCCCCCACCCCCCCCCCCCCCGCCATATCACATGTTGGGCCACTCTTTTCTCCAGAAATAAACCTGGTTACTAACACATTGGCTCCTGACTCTGGTGTCAGCCTGGCATTATTAACCCCCTCCCAGCCGCCTACTTTCCCTTAACCCCAAAGGAGTGGAGACTCAGAGAAAAATCCCCTTATGGGCTTATGAAAGCCTGCCGGCCTGCCACTCCCAGTTCCTGCAGCGGCCCCGTCTCTCCCCAGTCCCTGCCTCCACCCTCCTTACTGGATAAGGGTCGAGGCTTCAAGCACTTGATATGAAAGCAGTTCTCAAAGAGGCCACTGTAAAACACTTCACGGGACTCTTCATTCACGAGGCGCACCCAGAAGGGGAAGATGGTGACCAGCAGTATGAGCAGGTAGCCCAGGGCAGTCAAGGCGGGGGCTACGGCCCATGCGAAGCCCCTTACGTCTTTGTTCTCTAAAGTCAGTATCATCTGTGCAAGGGAAAAGTGAGGGCAAGAGGTGGGGCACATACTCCCAATACTCGCGTGGTACAAGGAGAGAGCACCTAAGGAAGTGCTAGCACATAGGCGAGGGTCAGTAAATGCTGATTTCTTCGCCTCAATAAACGTAACAGGCTCACAGACCTCTTCAGTGGGCCTGAAATAACGGACAATTTTTCTGCTACTGACTCACTGGGTGATCTTAGGCATGTAGGGTCCCTTTTTCCACCTCTGTTGGACCACGCTGTCCTCAACCTCTCCTAGCTCTGAAGTTCTAACCATTCAATTGTTATTACCCACAGAAGAACCTCTCCAATGCCCTCTTCAGTCAGCTATTTGCCCTTTGAGATTTCAGGATGAGGACCAGGGGGAGGAAAGACCAGGTCTGAAGTGCCCTCACTCAGTGACTGGCCCTTTTGCTTCAGGACGCTGGGTTTACATGGGAAGGGGTCCACCTGGCCAGGAGGGGGCACCTGCTGAAAAATCGAGCAGATCATATGCACAGAGCAAGTTTTGCAAATAGTTTTAAAGTCTCAGAGACCTTCCTGAAGCCTCAGGTATCGTCTAGGCCTGGAGGTCAGGCCCTTAGTTAAGGACCCCTCAAATCTTCTCCTTAACCACCACCTGTCATTAAAGACACCTTCTTTTGCCCTGCTGGTGTTGCTCAGTGGTTGAGTGTCGACCTATGAACCAGGAAGTCATGGTTAGATTCCCAGTCAGGGTACATGCCAGGGTTTCAGGCTCGATCCCCAGTGTGGGGTGTGCAGGAGGCAGATGATCAATGATTCTCTCTCATCATTAATGTTTCTATCTCTCCGAAATCAATTAAAAAAATACATTTTTTTAAAAAAAGATGCCTTCTTTTGAATGAGCACCTGAGATGTAGAAGGTAAGAACTGGCTGGACTTGGCTTTAGAAGCTCTCGACTGTCATCCCTGCTTTATCACTTGCTAGCTGTGTAACTTCGTGAAGCCTGCTAAAACTCTCAGGAGTTTGGGTCTCCCATTTGGAAGAGGGAGGATATAATGCCCAGTGGGTCGTTGGGAGGGCCAAATGAAATACTGCACACAGAAGGGTCAAGCACAGTGCTGGGACTCAAGTGCTTGGTTAAAGGGGGAGGGGGAGTAGGGGAAGGGGATGAGCTTCTCCTAAAATTCAAATATTCCTGTTGAAAAGGGACCTGGTGGCCATTCACAGTCTAAGGGAAAATGTATTCAACGAGTCTGCTTTCTTCTCTGCTTTTGCCAAGCCTGGCAGCCCCGAGGAATGAGTTTTCCCCAAGGTGGAGAGGAACAAGTGGAGGAAGGAGAGGAGTTGAGTAGGAGCTTGTGGTGCTGCAGGGAGGGCAGGCCTGGTCAGAATGTATCCAGATGGCATGTGATAATCCTGCCCACTTGGTGGTGCAGAAAGGAGGCATCAGGAGGTGAGAGAGACACTTGACAAGGGAGATGAGGGGCACCCTAAGACAACAGAACAGCTCTTCTTTCCAAGTCATGCCCATAGCCAGGCCTAGAGACTCCTGTACAAGCCAGGCATCTCTGCACCTTGATGCGCAGCACCAAGGATTCAAGCTGTGCGTGATGACTACTGAAGACAGGGTCCTCGGAGTGAAGGTGCTGCTCTTACCTCTCTGCACCCTGTGCAAGCACCCTTGCTCATGCCCAGGCATCAGGGCCTCTCCATGGCCCCACTACAGACACCCCTCACTGCCGCTGGGACCAGGAGTGTCTTTGAGGCTTTGGGAACTGTTGATCCCTATAGAAGAACAAGTCTAAAGGCAGAGGACAGAGGTGTGGGTGCCCTCCCAGCCTTTCCACCCAACTATGCTGTTTATCAATGTTTAATGCTTTGGAAACATTCTAACATACTTTCTCCTCCTTTCTGTCACTTACCAGTTTCTCTTCTCCCCACTGAAAAATTGAATCCTTCCCTCTCTCCAAAGCTACCCTTTTGATCTCCCCTCCACCCTCCAGGTCTACTGATGAGTCGCCTGAACTTCAGGGCCTCAGTTCCCTTTGCTTTACAATTATGAAATAGGTGGAACCAGGGAGTGTTGAGCCCCAGCTATAAAACTCTCCAGGTGGGAGTCATGGCTACACATTGACCCCCATGTTCTGGATGGGATGGAGTACCCTGGACATTTTCATCTGATGGTCTGTACCCCTTCCTGTCTATTCCCCAAAACCTCAACTTGTCTAAAACGGACCTGAGCATTGTCCCTAATTCAGTCATCCTCTCCATCGCACACATTATAGCCAGGAGCTCATGCTGGCTTCTCTCTTTCTCTCATGCTCCCAGCTCATCAGCCTTCCTTGTTTTCTCAGTTTTTACAAAATTTCCCAACCAAGCACCCTTCCTGCCCCCACACCCCTCATGTCTCCCTCTAGTCCTGGAACACTCCCCCTCCCCCCCCCCCCACCGCTCAAGCATCCACAGCTTCCATGCCTGGGGTCCTTCCCTGAGGGTGCCCTCTCTGCTCCTCCAGACCTTTTCAATCCCACCTCTCCTGCAAAGCTCAGCTTGATCCTGTCTGTCCACTCCATGTAGACCTCCCAGCTACCAACCATTATCCATTCCCTCCACAAAAATTAAATGTGCACTAAAAAAAAAATTAACTGTGCACTTACTGGACGCCCCATGCCCATTTTAGGCCAATGGGAACAATACGGGGCAGGGGGTGGGGGGAAAATGAAGGCCAGGAATTTGCAGGCTCTTGGTAACTACTGCAGAGAGAAACAAATAAACACATTAAATTGACACAGTACTTTCCTCTCCCCAGCCTGGGGTTACCACAGGCCACCCAGTGTTCCACCTCCTGTCTGCACTCCCCACCCCACGCAATCCCTCTTCTACCCCCAACCTTGCTCTCCAGTGAGGTGGGCCTTGTTTCACCTTTCTCTGAGGATAGGCCAAGGTTCTGCGTGCATGTGAACAGCCCTTAGTGCTGAGATTGGACAAATATGCAATTTTGGGAATGCACTGATATAGGCCAGACTCCACCACCGACATTTTAATATAGAGGGATTTGTAGACCCCTTGGTACTGATGAAGAAACAGAGAGCAGGAGAGCAGGCTCCACTGGTCCAGGATCCCACAGTTAGTCAGTGAGGACCAGGGACCAGAAAAACACGTCGCTGTCTCTCCCACTTCCCCAGCCCCTACTGGCCAGCAGTTCAGCTCAGTGATTTACAAATGTGAAAATCAATGGAACCCGAGATTTTCTGTAATAGCTATGTTCATGTATATGTGTGAGAAGGGAGAGAGAATGGCGGGAGGTAGGATTGCCATTTTTTATTTTGTAAGGGCATACCAAAAAAACCTGTCATCTACTATCACTGACTGTTTTAATGATTTTAAAAGGACCTCAGGCCCTAGCCTGATTGGTTCAGTGGATAGAGCATCAGCCTGCAGACTGAAGGGCTCCAGGTTCAGTTTGCAGTCAAGGGCACATGCCCTGGTTGTGGGCTCAATGCTCGGTGGGGGCCGTGCAGGAGGCAGCCAATCAATGATTCTCTCTCATCCTTGATGTTTCTATTTCTCTCTCTCTCTCTCCCTTCTTCTTAGAAATCAATAAAAATATATTTAAAAAATAAATAAAAGGACCTCAGACACTGGAAGCAGAAGAACCGCATACTCCTCCGTGAGGCCAGGAACAGCATCTGAGAACCACCGGCTTGGGGAGAGGATCCTCAATCCCGGCTCCCTCTGGGAGGCTCCCGGAGCCACCCTGAAACAGCCTGAGTGCAGGCCCAGAGACACCCGGGAACTGTGCTGAGGGGCACAGAGGCGGGCGCATAAAGGAAACCTGGGTTGGAACAGGGAAGAGACCAGGCGGGAACCGTCTGGACCTTGGGGAGGAAGGCCATTCCTCCCACTGTCAACCTTCCTCTGCCCAGACCTTCCGTGACCCCAAAGTCAGTGACATTTTACAGACCCCATAATGGGCCCCAACCAGGCCATCCACCCCCAGACACCACCCCGTGGGTCTCAACAGCTCAACGGGTTATGTTTAGCCCTGGGGAGCAGAGGGTGTCTTCTCCATGTCTGCCCCCTCCCCACCCGTGAAGCTACCTCCACTCACCCTCCACCGGTTCCTCTTCCTCTCTGGGCCACCGTGGGGGTCTCCCGGTCTCCCTGTCTCGGGGCTGGGCTTCCCTCCAGGCGGCCCCAGGGCAGTGGGACCAGCCCCCGCCCCGCCCCCCTCCTCTGCCCCTTCAGCTCGAGGTCCAGGTTTCCGTTGGCCCCGAGGCCCGCGCAGGTAAACTTGGTCTCCCGGCAGACTTATACCTCTCAGATACCCAGAATAGACCTAATACTCTACTACCTAAGTGTAGAGGTACTTTTGGAACTTCTTTTAATGATTAAAATATTCATGGCAAATAAGGTTCGACTTAGAGGGATCTTTCTGGAAGAAGATGGTGCTTAGGAATTTCCAATGCAGCATTTCCATCAGCAGTGAAAGCCTAAAACTTCTGCAGCCCTGACTTTATTAGGTAATGGTCACTGACTTTAAGGAACTTAACAGTGATGTGTGATACCATCACAGAACCATATTTACATTTATCCTCCACCTCCAGATACCCCCTCTTCCTCTGTGCATGCAATCTGGATACTGGAGGGGAGAGGGTTACAAATTTTTTTCTTGTGATGAGAACTTTTAAGATCTACTCTCTCAGCAATTTTCAAATATACAATATGGTATTGTTAACTATAATTACCATGTTGCACACTATATCCCCAGGACTTATTTACCTTATAACTAGAAGTTTGTACCTTTTGACCACCTTTATCTCAATTCCCACAACCACCACCCTTACCTCTGGCAACCACCAATCTGTTCTTGTATCTATGAGTTCGGATTTTTTAGATTCCATATATAAGTGAGATCATACATTGTCTTTCTCTGACTTATTTCACTTAGCATAATGCCCTCAAGTAGCAGGATTTCTTTTTTTTTTATGGCTGAGTGATAATTTATTGTATATGTATACCACATTTAAAATTTTTTTCTTTATTGGTTTTTAAAAATATTTTTTTTATCGATTTCCAAGAGGAAGGGAGAGGCAGAGAGAGATAGAAACATCAATGACAAAAGAGAATAATTGATTGGCTGCCTACTGCAAATCCCACACTGGGGATTGAGCCCGCAACCTGGGCATGTGCCCTGACCAGGAATTGAACACATGACCTTTTAGTTCATAGGTCAACACCCAACCACTGAGCTGGGCAAAATTTATCTTTATTGTTGAAAGTATTACAGATGTCCCCACATTTTCTTTACCTTAGGTCGTTTCCATGTCTTGGCTATTGTAAATAATGCTGCAATAAATATGGGGGTGCAGATATCTTTTTAAGATAATGATTTTGTTTCCTTCAGATAAATACCCCAAAGTGGAATTGCTGAATTGTATGGTACTTTTTAATTTTCTGAGGAACCTTCATACCATGTTCCATAATGACCACACCAATTTACCACCAACAGTGCCTCACACACCTACCCCAACCACGGCCAGGGATTGAACCTGTAACCCAGGTATGTGCCCTTGATCGGTGTGCAGGCCAATGCTCTAACCACTGGGAACACCAGCCAGGGCTAGATATAACCAGTTTTGATTAAACAGAAACAGTGCGCGTGTTGAGACGTGAATGGCAATTACAAAGATATTAGCAACTGGTGAAGATTTTTTTTTTTTTTTTGTAAGAGGTATAACAGTGAAGGGAACAAAGGCAATTGTAGCAACATCCCTCTACTGCTCAACTAGCCACCAAGTCTGGCAAGTTTCCATGTAAATGTCTCTTGCATCTGACTGTTTCCTTCTTTCTTCATAGCCCAGGTCTTTTCAGAAGCTTCATGAAAGAGGCTGTCCTGCACTGAGTCTTCACACATGGGATCTTGAGACATGTGGGGTTTGATAGGCAGAGAATGTAGGAAACAGCAATGCATGTGAGTAAAAGGACACAAATGCACAACAGTGGGTAGTACAGTGACTCCTGCGTTACCTAGTGCAGCCATGCCATTCTTGCTGGGTTTGTCTTGGGGGAACACTGACAAAGTTGGGCTGAGGCCACTGTGGAGGACTCATTGCCAGCTTATGAAGTATGGACTCAAAATATGAATAAATTCATATTTTAGGGAGGTGAATATGGGTACTTGACCTCTTATAAAGACTAGCAGCAAGGAACCTATGGTAAGGGTCTATTCTATCCTCTCTCATCTAAAACCTGACTCCTTTCTTACTCTAAATTCTTCCAAGGACAAACTCAAGACTTTCTAAGGCTTCCTGGGCTCACATTAATTCACAGGGATCTCCTCTTGTAAACTTCTACATTATTTATTGTTCTATGACCTTTCACAGTTATGTATTCCAACTCAACTCTAAGCTCAGGGGTGGGTAGGGGTTAGGTGTTTTGGTGTTTTTTTTTCCCCAACATCTCATAAGTAATAATTCAATAAATACTTGCTGAATGAAACATTAGCCTAAAAACACCATTCAAAGACTGAATGTGTGAAAGAAAATCTCCCCAAACATAAGCCATCTCGAAGTCCATGATGTGCAATATCTAAGCCTTTGTCCTCCAATTAAATAATCAAGTCCACCTTTTTTAATAGACAGACATATATACCAGATAATAGTGAGATGGAAGACTGAAATTAAAATATGGATATTTAGAGTTTAACCTCATTTTCCATCAGCAGGTGGCTAGCTTGTCTATTGTATTCCATAGGCAGGCACCCTCTTGCAGTTTATACCTTGAGTGGAAGATGTATCTTCCCTAATGGTGAAAGAGAGCTCTTTTCCTGGGACTTGGGGTATGGGACATACTTTGCTGGGTTCATTCACTTATTTATCCACACAACATTCACTGAGCTTCTCCAAAGACAAAGCAAGTTAGCAGGTGCTGGAATGATAGCTCTTCAAGACTTAGTGCTATGATAGTGCTTCTGCAGGTTTGCTCGACATAGAGAGAAAACATTAGTTACAGGCTTTGTTTACATGCAATAGATAGAGCTTTAGGTAATAAATAAATATCAGTAGTCTTGATAAATACCAGAACAATTCTAAGTGTAAGGTTAATCATGTCCATCTGATCTGAGGCCATGGTTAGAAGGACAAAGTTTAGACAAAGAAAGCCAGTTAGGTTAGCTCCTCACTCTTGCTCTTTTTAGACGACTGCTCAGTGGATGGAAACAGTGACTCAGGGGACATCTGCTCAGGAAGCTTCTCCAAGGGCTCCCGAGGGCTCTGTCCAATCCCTGGTGCTGCTCCAAGGCCAAGGTCTTCTCTAAAAATTCTTCAGAACAGGACACAAGGGACAAGCAGTCACTTCAGGATAGGGTAGGAGATGGGGTCAGATATAGGGGAAATGGTAGGTAAACCTTTCCCAGGAGAAATTCTCAGCCCAGGAAAAGGTCTGAGAAGCTTCATTCTCTCTCCAGGTCATCTGGGTCCTGCCGTGAGATGGCCACCAGACTGCCAGCACCAACCCAATTCCACGGGAGTCCCCCCGCACCGTGCCCCTCCCCTCCCGCACAGCCCTAGTCCACCACCGCAGTCTGAGCTTGTCATAGGCTGCCACACTCTCCTTCCTGAGTCTCTGATCCCCTACACTCACTCAGAAGCCTGGAAACACGGGTCCTTGGCATGCACTTCCGGGTCCCATCTAGGCAGTTCAGAGGTCTAATCTGGCCTAATCTTTTTTTTTTTTTTTTAATATATTTTATTGAATTTTTACAGAGAGGAAGAGAGAGGGATAGAGAGTTAGAAACATCGATGAGAGAGAAACATCGATCAGCTGCCTCCTGCACACTCCCCACTGGGTATGTGCCCGCAACCAAGGTACATGCCCCCGACCGGAATCGAACCCGGGACCCTTGAGTCCGCAGGCCGACGCTCTATCCACTGAGCCAAACCGGCCTCGGCAAATCTGGCCTAATCTTGATTGCGGATTCTCTAAAGGCCACTGGGGATCTGGGTCCAGAACCACGTGGAGGTGGAGACCTTAAATTGGTGTTTGTCCCTCCCCCAGAAAGGATTGTAGTAGGTTGGAACAGATTTCTCTATTTGTCCCTGTATCACTAAGTGGACCAAGGATCTAAATTTGTTGTTTCCTTCTTCATCCCCTCTGACCCTGTAAGCACCCATTTGCCTCCTCCCCTTGACTCCTGCAGTTTTACCACCCATCTCACCTCCTCCTTCACAATTACAGATCAGGTGACCCGCTGAGCCCAAATTCAAGTTATGAAGGCCCTCAGTCCTCCTTCCCCTTTGTCCCTTCAACCCAGTTCCTACCAGTTTTGCATGGAGTATATAAACAAACAGGAGGAACATGCTGGTACCAATACCAATATGAGAAAGAAAAACCTTAGAGAGGTCCAAAGACCCTACTGCGCCTGCAGTACAGATCTGCCCATGGCACATTTGATGTTGAAGCAGGAAAAGGGATTAAGGCAATGAGTTATGATAAGGGTAGATTCCCGCTAAACTCAGAAATAACAGCTACCAACTGTGGAGCATTTAAACTGATATTATCTCATTAATCCTCACAACAATCCGATGAAGTTGGTAATTTTTACCATCTTACATGCCAATAAGCAAGGAGGCAGCATTTGAACCCTGGTCTGCTCAAATCAGAGCCTGGTGTCTAACTGCACTTAGGAAGGACAATGAAGAAAGACTGGGTGAAGATTTGTAATATGAGCAACCGCAGAAAAGAAAAAAGACAAGACACTTGTAATTATGCCCAAGTTGTAAATTTATAAACATGAATGAAATACAAACACAAGAGGTTAACCATTTTCTATAAGTGGAGTGAATAGGATGCATCAACAAAATAAAAAAATTCCAGCATTTTTTTCTTGTTGACTTATACAGGGCACCATCTGATTTCTGATTGAAATCATTCTTATAGTCTTGGATTAAACAATAGTTCCTTTATGCACTTGTATTTTGAAAATGTGAACTCATATTATACAAATTTTAGATGAGACAGATGTCAGTTTGCGGACTCCAACAGGGAGTGCCTGTCAGGAGGCAGTTCCTACCACAGACAAGGATGCCTGATGTTTTCTCTAGTCATATTTAAGTTCTCCAAAACCAGGGCATCCCATCCTGGACAATGCCAGTCCTACACTGTTAAACGCTTGCTCATTAATTCCCTCTATCTTCTATCTAAACATCTGTCTTCTATTTTTACTGGTTTTTATAATAGTATTTATATTAGTAACTATTTGGCACTTACTATATGACCAGTACCTTTTACATTATCTCTTTAATTTTCATGCTATTAACCACATTGTATAGACAAGAAAACTAGAGAGACTAAGTAAAATTTCCAGTCACACAGCTAGTAAACAGCAAAATTCAAACACAGGTATGTCTAATTCCAAAGCTATTGCTTAGACAACTAATCTGTATCTTTTTACTCAGTAGATGGTTTCATTCTTTTGATTAGGTTAACTGTAACACTGAATATCAGTGTCTGGCAAATATATTATTGAATGAATAGGTAGTTACATTTCTAGTTGTGGTAATCCCATTATGCTTTGCTGAGATGACACCCTAGGAGTTTTCGTTCTTCAACTTCATCAGTTACCCTCATACTATTTCCTAGCGTGAAGCATTTCTCCAGAAAGCTCATATATTACCCTGAAAATGCCATACTCTCATTTGTAGGCCTTCTGACATCATCTCTCTTGCCTGAAATACTCTCCTTGCTCCTCTTC
Organism: Eptesicus fuscus; assembly: GCF_027574615.1. Lineage (NCBI taxonomy): Eukaryota > Metazoa > Chordata > Mammalia > Chiroptera > Vespertilionidae > Eptesicus > Eptesicus fuscus. Next base: position 34,104,841 of record NC_072476.1, read on the forward strand.
CAGTGTACCACATATCTCTCCAGTCTACTTCTATTTGGATACTCTTTTGCTCAAGCCAGAACCTAGGAATCAAACTTGATTTTCCCAATAACTGCTTTGTTCCACTGCTATAACATAACTAGAGGTGACAGTAAATCTTGGTAAGAATGTCCATCAGCAAGTTCTAATTAGCAGCAAAAATTAAGAGCACATTTGGGCATTGAAAATGGAAATGTAAATCTAGTGATGGGAATGGAGGGGACTGAGCAGGAGACAGGAATTGGGGAGCTTTGATCTGTGACCTGTCACTGTCAAAACTGTCTAAGCCTGTTCATGGGGCAGGGAAGGGTCTCTGACTAGCACCCAAAAGATATTGGGATATTTTCTCCTAGTATCCCAGAGAGCTTTGAGAGCATTTAGGATGAGTTGCAAACTATTAACAGTGAATCACTGGGGTGCAACAGGGAATGAAGAGCAATCAAAGAAAATGTCCCTGGTTGGTGTCTAATACCAACTTCATGATGATAAAAAGTTTTGGAGTCAAACACACCTGACTTTGAACTTGCTATGTGATCCTAACAAGTTCTTTAACCTCCCTATACCTCAGTTCTGTAAAATGAAACTAGTTCCCTTGCAGAGTTGTGAGGATTAAGTTTGAATACGCACATACACACATGTACATGTAGGTGGGTGAGCAGATAGAAGATAGATAAAATTAGCTGTCCCTCAACTAATAGATTTTTTCTCTTACCTCTCCAGCATCAAGACTAAAAAATTAAGAACACAAACTCATATTCTATTGGACCAATTAAATATCAGCAAGCTTAAACTGGCAAGTTCCTTTTTTCTAATTTTTAAAAATGTGTTTTATTTAAACACACACACACACACACACACACACACACACACACACTCTGCCTAGTTTAACTGAAACCTCAAATGATTTACTCTTATTTTATGTACTGACACCATCCCAATCGAATAACCCTTTAATTGCTAAACATTCAGACTTTATTCCTCAAGAGTTCTGTGGAAGAGCAAGTATCAGTACACAGGAGAACGATCTACTCTTGTTATGAATTAAGTACCTGTAAGGAACTGAGTTGCAGCCAGAAAGGTGATTCCAAAATTTCCAAATGCTTCCAGCTAAGGCCTTCAGATTTTATTTGAAAGAGATTTGCAGAATATCAAACACACTTTTATTCAAGTGGAAGTAAAAAGCACATTCCTAAACCAAATGCATACATGGCATGTTTATACATTCTGGTATTTAAGGATTACTTCATCCTCTGATTCATAATCCCCAGAGGTGACTATTAGTTTCTATACATGAGTATACACATTCCTTGACAGGAAAAAAACATGCATTTTCATTTGATTTTACATTTAGATTCCTACCTTGCCCTCATTAGATCATATGCTTGCTGATGGCTAAGAGGTAAAATATACTGGTAGAACTATCCTAGAGGTTAGCCATAAAATGCTTATAGGGCAAGCAATACATTTTTATATATTTGTTGAAGATCCCTCAGGAATATTATAACATCTGAACTATGAAGGCCTCAACTGCTGGAATGACAACTAGAATTTTAAGTAACACTTGTCTTATTCATAAAATATTATGAAACTTAAGATGGGAAAATACAATAAAATGCTTTGGCATCATCTAAAGAATCATAAACTGTTGCTAGGTATTATGATGGTGACTCTGAACTCTGGACCCAACATCTGTGATCACTTTTATCAATCAAGAAAATCATGTTCTTTTATATGGCCTATAGACTCTAGTAAAATACAAAAAAAATGTGATAATGAATAAGTATACACAATGCCCTCACACTTCAAATACTGTGCTAGATTGATGAGGGGATATTGAGGGTGAAAATCCAAATAGGTAAGAAAAGAATCTTAATGGTTAAAATTTTATCAGGAACAAAATTACCAACTCTCTTGAAATATTCTCTTTAGAGATATTACATAAGAACAGCAATATCTTTGTTGGAAGGCTGAGCTCTCTGCCTTATGAAGCTCTCTGATCTTTTAATATATGTTCTTTATGTTTTGCCCTATCAAAAGCAGGCTGGAGCATTTTGCTGGCCTTCAATGGAAGTATAAATTTAGACATGCAGAGTAGATGCTGAATGAATGTAGCTACAACACTAGGAGTTCTTATCATCTCTGTTAGTGGGCTGTGGATGCAAAACAAGACAGCTAAGAATTTGGGCATCACTTGAAAATATTTAGCTGTCTGTCATAAATGCAAGGGAGACAGAATCGTTCATACTCATGGGTGAACCGGATGTAGAAATCCAATTCTTTTAAAGGAAGATGCTTTACTTTGGGAAAAAAGACACCAGAACAGTGACATCAAGTAGGGATGGCATACCTGCTGGTGAAAAGCTTAAAACTAGGAAACCATCATTCGAAGGCGCTTAAGAGAGTGGAGAAATCAACAGGAATCCAGTTGTTGTGGCTAGAAACAAATAGGAATTAGGGTCCCCAGAAAAAAGCAGGCCTAATAGTCTGTTTTGGAGAGAACTTGTGTGGAGAACAGCAGAAAAAAACTAAATGAGCTACTTTCCAGATGCTGATATGTTTTAACATTGGTGTAATTACAGTATCTTAGGGAAGCTGAGAACAATACATACCAATTTCAAGAAAAATCTTTATAGGCCATATTAAAATAAAAATAGTTTAAATGAATTCCATAAATAAAGTATACATAGTTACTTACAACACCTATTATATTAAAGAATGCCATGAGAAAACATCACTGCATTCACCATGTCACTCCTCAGGCTAGATTCTTCTGCAATGAAAAAGATCGGGACTATATATTAATGATTTCATATACAAATAATCAACAATTGTCCCTCCAATATTTTGATGTTGAGTAAAGCCTGAAATATGGCAATAAATTTTTTCCATTTGAGTTATATCAGATTCTGGTCTGGTGTAGATATTCTGATGATGAAAAAGACTTGAACTCCTATACTCAATGGCTTCTCTTGGGTATGGATTCTTGGATGTTGAATGAAGATTGAAATATGACTGAATCTTCACACACACATACATTTATTACATTCATAGGCTTTCTGCATGGAATGAATTTGATGCTGAAAAGGTATTTTCTTTGACTGAGGCTTTTTCACATTCTTTACAGTGATGGGCTTTTATTCCTGTATGAATTCTCCAATGATGACTAAGTTATGAACATAACATGAAGCATTTACCACATTCAATATATCTGTAGGTTTTCTCTGGTATGGGTTTGCAGGCATCAATTAAAAGTTTAAAACTAATTGCTTTCCTACATTCATCACATTCAGAGGATTTCTCTCTGGTGTGGATTCTCCAATGATGAAAAGGTTGAGCTGACTGAAGATTTTATCACATTCAGTACTCACAATTTTTCCCTGGTGTGAACTCTCAGATATTGAATGAGGCCTGAACTTGACTAAATGTCTTCCCACGTTCATTACATTCATAAGGTTTCTCTTTGGTATGAATTCTTTGATGTTGAACAAGTTGTGCTCTCTGAAGGAGGTTCTTTTCCCATGCATCACAATCAAAGGCTTCTTCTCTGGTGAGGACTTCTCGCTGCAGGACAAGATCTGAGCTATGATTAAAACTTTCCTCATAATCATTATACTCAGAGGATTTCTCTTTCCTGTGAATTTTGTGATGCTGAATAAGGCATGAGGTTTGACTGAAAGCTTTCCCACATTCATTACATTCATGTGGTTTCTCTCCTGTGTGAATTCTTTGATGCTGAATAAGATGGGAATTCAATCTGAAGTCTTTTCCACATTCAGTACATGTATAGGGCTTTTCTCTGAGACTAACTCCTTGATGTTTAGTAAAAGTCATCCCACATTCATTTTCATAGGCTTTCTCTTCACAGTGAACCTTCTGATGTTCGACTAGGAATGAGGTATGGTAGAAATCACTGCCACATACAGTACACTTACAGGGCATCTCTCTGTGAATTCTCTGATGTTGAGTAAGGTGTACACTACGACTGAATACTCTTTCACAATTGCTACATTTATAAGATTTTGCTTTAGTGTGAATCCTCTTATGCTTCATTATGCCTGAGCTCTGAGTAGAGGATTTATCAGATAATTCACAGGACTTCTCAGACACTTCACATTTATAGGGTTTTTCTCTAGTATGTATTCTTTTATGTCGACTAAGACTTGAGCTCTGACTGAAAGATTTTTCACATTCTTTACATTTGTAGGGTTTCTCTTTAGTATGAATTCTCTGATGTCTAGAAAGAGCTGAGCTCTGATGGAAGATTTTCTCACATGCATCACATTTATAAGATTTCTCAGTGGTGAAAATGCTCTCACATTTACTAAGGTGGGAAAGATCCATTAAGCTTTCTTTATATTCACTACTCTGAAAATCCTGTGTTAGATTTACTTGTTCATGTTTCTCAGCAGCTGAATTCTGGTTGAGGCTAATGTCATACCTCTCAATGTCATCAATGTTCTGTATTCTAAGATCTCTCTGGTCTGTATCAAGAGTAGATTCCAGACTGAAGTTTTTTTCAGGTTCATTACATTCATTGTTCTCACTGGTGAAAGTTTTCTTGCTGATTGTTATTTGCCTAAACTCTCTCTCGAGGAATAAAAATTTCCTTAGTATTTCCTGAAGCCTTTCTAATCTGTCCTCAGGTTTATACACTTCTCTAGTATCAGGAACTTGGCCGGCATCCTTTTTGAGTCTTCCTACTCTCATTTTGCATGAATGTACTTCTGAAATTTTCTGCTTAGGAATCAACAGCTTGCTCTCTTCTCTGGTTCCTCCATCTGATGCAATATATAAATAGAAAATGCAAATGTAATCTGTACCCTATGCTTAGAAAAAGAAAACTCAGAGAGGAAAAAGCTAATATAGTATCTATCCAGATTAGAGAAATTTATTTACTCTGAAACATATGCACAAAATTTCAACAGCAGATATAAGGGCATGAATAGGAAGTGTGGTAGGTTCTAAATGGTTCAGGGTGTGGTAGAAACAGAAGGTACTTTCAGCAGAGTAAGAAAATCAACTAAGGTATTTCAAAGGAGAAAATAGAGAAATAGTTCAAACGAATTATAGACAAGCAACTTGAATAGGGACCTACTACAACTTGTGGATGATAAGGGACAAAATAAAAGCAAAGAGTTCATCAAAACTGAAGGGAAGCCCTGGCCAGTGTGGCTCAGTTGGTTTGGCATCCCATGCACCAAAAGGTTGCCAGTTCCATTCACTGGGCAGGGTACATGCCCAGGTTGCCGGCTTGATCCCCAGTAGGGGGTGTGCATGAGGCAGCTGATCAATGTTTTGCTCTGACATGGATATTTTGCTGTCTCCTTTTTCTCTAAAAATCAATTAAAAAAGAAAAAACTGAAGAGAAAAGGAAAGAGTTCTCCATTCTGGGATACAGACAGAGCTCTCCATTCTGACTGCCAAAGCAGCTACAACTTGGCTCAACAATAGTACTAATTCCATCTGATTGATTCTGCCTTACTCACCTGAGCAGTCATCTCTTAAGACTCCTCTATTCTTAGTTTCCAAATCAAAGACCTGTAGATCTTGTTCCAGCTGAGATATCCCATCAGGCTTGAAAATTGGAAATCCTGCTCATAGAGAAGGAAATGGGATGTGGCAATTTATCCCCAGATACCATACCAGCCACTTTTTCTCTTAACTTATGGTTAATAGAGAAAGTAAATTGTTAGAAAACAGTAGGAAGGCCTGGAGGGTGAAAGTGGCAAAGATCCTCTACATGGAACTCCTATTTGTGCTCTATAAAGAAGTATGTCAAGGAACAAGTTTATGACTTTTGGGAGCAATAGTATTCACTTAAACATTACTCAAACAACGGAATTTGTGCATGGGATAATTTCACAGAAATTATCATTAGCACTCCTCACCTGTTGCCTCTAGATCAATCTTGTATTAGACCTGATCAAAACTGAGGTAATCAAAATATAACCTAAAGAAAAGTGGATATTTAAGCATCTGTTGTATGTGACATGAACCATAGCAACAGAATCAGTGAAGACTGAGTAAATATTCTTAGGATAAACCCTAAGAATCAATTCATTTCAATTCAAATACGGAAACAAAGAATAATATGACACATTCTCACCCATTAGGAGCTTACACTCTTATTAAACAAACATTTACGGGATGCCCTCTCTATCCAAAGTATGTCAGGGATAAAGGGCTCAAGCCAATAAGGCCCATTCTCTCAAGGACCTTAGACTCTTAACTGCAGAGACAAGTATAAACAAATAATTATAATATATAGTGAGGAAAGTGCAATAAAAATGCATCTTCACATAAAATGGTCTTTTTCTGGCTTGCATAATGGACTGCTAGGATCTAAACTCTTTTAAAGTGAAAGTGAGAGGCAGTCTGCTTCTGAAGGGCCAGAACTATTATAGTATCAAAGGGGCATTTTTTTTACACGTGTTCAGCCGAGATAGCTTCTAGTAGCACACATACAGTCTTAGCTCAAGCCTCTCATCTCCAAAAGCCTTTCTCTTCATTTACTGAATGTCTACAAAATTTATTTGTTCCTCTTATCCTGATATGTCACTATATAATGGAATTTATAGATTTTTTTTTACTTGGTTTCAGATATCATCATCCCTACCTGATTGCAGGGACCATGTAGCTTGTGTCTTGCAGGGACCATGTAGCTTGTATCTTGCATTTCTTTTGATTCATTTACTTAAAAGCTACTCATTGAGTGCCAATTTTGTGTCGAAGGATCAACATATAACAAATAACCAATGTTTTTAAAAGGGTATTGGGCTTGGAAAATATAAACTAACAGCTGCCCTCTTGGGATTCTGTGTGAGAGTCTAAGAGCAGAGTGATCAGAACAAATATAAAAAAGATATAAATGTCTTTTATTTACTGTGTTTCTGAGTTCCTGCTGGGCATTAATAGAGTTCTTTTGGACATGTATTTAGTAAGGTCCCCCATGTCAAATGAAATAGTTTTGCAAGTTAAAGAAAAGTCACTGTGGCATGAAGTAGCAACTATTCTGTTTAGAATTCTCATAACATAATTTGCAACTTCTACTTTTGAGATATTTATTAAGATATTTCTAAGTATTTGACAACTGAAATTTTGGTTCTTTATATCTATCACATATGTACAACAAAAAAGATCATCTCAATGTGGAATGAGAGGTTTGATTTTGGACTTGTGTCTAAGGTAATGTAGAAAGATATAAAATGCTTAACAGGCAATTAGATATACAAGACTGAAGTTCAGAAGAAAACAGAGTTCATGATATAGATTTAAAGTCACCTGTATCATCAAAATATTAAGCTATGATTTACTAAGCAGGTGGTAGGTACAAAGTACCATACCATGATCTGTACAAGCTTGCACTCACTTAATACTCACCATACCTTTATGAGGTAGTCACTATTATTATACCCATTTTAAAGTAGGAAAACTAAGAATCAAAGAGGTTAATTAACTTGCCCAAGGCCATAAGTGGTTAAGCTAGGATGTAACCCCAGTCTTATTTCAGAACCTGGCTTTTAAATAATCTACTAGTAAAAAAATGATTGTGAATGAAATCCATTCCTTCCTCCAAAATATGTATAGAAAGAGAACAGAAGACCCATATGTTGATAATGGAGTAAATAGTAAACATAATAAAAGAATAGAAATAGTGATTGGAGAATCAGGATCCAAAAGATTTGGAATCATAAATGTTTTCATTAAAAGGGATCTAAAAGATCTTTAGTACCAAAAAAATAAAAAATCTCTTTATAATAAAAATTCAAACTCTAGGCACAGTCAGAGCAATATTCAATTTGAGAAAACTGCACTTGTAAAGAAATAATTTGAACACTCCTAAAATTTTTATTTGTATTAAAAAAAAAACTGGTCTATAGCTCATATCACTTGTCCTTTTCAAACAAGCATTTGAGTAACTACCATGAGCCATGTACTTATAAACATAATCTAACTTAATCCTTGGCACAAACCAAAAGGGACACTATTTTTCATGTTTTATAGATGAAGAAAATGAGTGTATCACAGCTGGTAATTGGAACCCAAGTTTAATTCCAGAGTTTATATTCTTTCTACTCTACCACATTAAGGGTCTCAGAAAGCATTAAGACAGGTTTTCTTGCCATTGGTCTAAATGTCTTTTCCTGCCCTGGCTGGGGAGCTCAGTCAGAGTGTGGTCCGCATATGCCAAGCTTGCAAGTTCAATCTCCAGTCAGGGCACATAGAAGATACAAGCAATGAATGCATAAATAAGTGGAACAACAAATCAATGTTTCTCTTTCCTTCTCTGTCTTTCTCTTTCTCTTTCTCTCTCTCTCTCTCTCTCTCTCTCTCTCTCTTTCTCTCTCTCTCCCCCCTTCCCTCCCTCCCTTTCATTCTCTAAAATCAATAAAAATCAATAAATGCCTTTTCCTAAATTTAAGTCAAATTCTGTGCTCTCAAAAATAGTATTTGTTTAGATTTTTTTTTGTAGCTCAAGCCTCTAATCTAAAATTACTTAATTTTTGCCTGGCTGGTGTGGCTCAGTGGTTGAGCGCTGACCTATGAACCAGGAGGTCATGGTTTGATTCTTGGTCAGGGCACATGCCCAGGTTGTGGGCTCGATCCCCAGTGGGGGACATGTAGGAGGCAGCCGATCAATGATTCTCATCATTAATGTTTCTCTCTCTCTCTCTCTCTCCCTCTCTCTTCCTCTCTGAAATCAATAAAAATATATTTTAGAAAAATAAAATAACTTCATTTTTTGTTAAAATCTTTTAATTTTTAAATTTAAACCATGACCATTTCCTAATTCATTTTTACTTAATCTGGTTTTTTAAAGTAACATTTAAAATATACCTCAGAATTAAAAGGTTAAGGGATAAAGCAAAAAAATAAAATATATCTCATTATTTGGTTTGCTGCCTAAGATTTAGCCATTGGGAAGCTTCATGCCTTTCTTCCTGATCCTTAACAAATACACAAATAAAATCTCTCCTTAGCAATACTATTATTGTGTATCTTCTATAATAATAAAAGTTTAATATGCTCATTAGACCGGACATCCTTCCAGATGACCTTCCGGACAAAGCCGGGCTGTGAGGGAAGCCCGGGTCCTGGGTGCCAGAGGGAAGCTGTTGCTGGCAGCCAGGGGAAGGCAGGCCTACTCTTGCAAGAATTTCGTGCATCAGGCCTCTAGTATACTTATAATGAAATATATTCCTAAAAAAAAAAAAAAAGAAATATATTCCTAGATAATTTTAAATCTTGAATGTGTCCTTTCTGTTCCCAAACTATTCAAACTTATGCCTATCTGTTCAATTTATCATAGCCATTTTTCATTTTCATTGGAGTACAGAGCCATGAAAATATAAAAAACACCGTATGTGGTTTGACTAATTGCTTTAAGACACAAAATAGTGAAAAAGAGCATGGGTTTCGCCCTAACCGGTTTGGCTCAGTGGATAGAGCATCAGCCTGCGGACTCAAGGGTCCCAGGTTCGATTCCAGTCAAGGGCATGTACGTTGGTTGCAGGCACATACCCAATAGGGAGTGTGCAGGAGGCAACTGATCGATGTTTCTCTCTCATCGATGTTTCTAACTCTCTATCCCTCTCCCTTCCTCTCTGTAAAAAATTAATTATATTTTTTTAAAAAGTTAGGGGATATGTGCCAAACATTCCTGATAAACTCACTTATCATGAACTAGAATTCTGATAAACATGTTTCTAATGCTGTCATCTAATCAAGCACTCGGCACTCTGTCCCACTTGCAATGCCAAAAATCCAGGCCTCTTTCCCAGTCTTAATTTCCAGTACTTAATTTTAAGCACTAAGTCACATATTACATTCCTTTGGGTATGACCCTCAAGCCAGTAATTCATACATTGTTAATAGAGTATGCTTCTTTTAGATTTGGTAATAAAAATTATGATTTTATAAACTTTTTCACTCTTTTACTCAGCTGTTCATACTCTATACTTATTTATTTTTTTGTTTTGTTTATTTGTTTTTGTTAATCCCCACACGAGGATATTTTTCCATTGATCTTTTAGAGAGACTGAAAAAGAGAGGGAAAGACAGAGAGAAACAATGTGAGAGAAACATTGGTTTCTCCCACATGCTCCCCGACCAGGGCCCGGGCCAGGGAGGAGGTGCATGCCCTTGAAGGGAATCAAACCTGGGACCCTTTAGTCTGCAAGCCAATGCTCTATGCACTGAGCCAAACGAGCGAGGGCCATACTCTGTATATTTACTACAATATAGTCAAAGCACTTAACCAAAGGACCAAAGTTCTGATGTCTGTGACAAATACACCTCAGAGCTACTGCCATGGGAAAAAAGATGTGTGGCTCCTAAGTCAGGGACTGAATTATAAAAGTCCTTATTTTATAACATCAACATTAAGCTAAGTTAATTAAGTGTATAACTTTAAAATTCACATGGAATTTGCTAAACCCACTAATATGAAAGGTCTTCCCAAAAACAATAGAAAATAATTACTAAGGAGATGCTCCTATCACAAGAGCAAACTGAATATGAGGATTTCTTGTGTGCATTTGTGCCCAGTATGTGTATAAGTGTGCATGTGTGTCCTGTGTATATGAAGAGATGCAAGAAAATGGAACGAAATTCAGTTAACTAGCATGCTGTGATGTTAGGCTGATTAAGCTGCTAAGAAGTTGCTTTACTCCAAAAAGTAGACAGGTTAACTGTTGGAAATTATGTTATTATTAGATAAAATTTATAGTATCTTGCAATTACATATCACTTTACAGTATACAAAATTGTTAAATATACATTCAATTTGATGCCCTGAAATAAAGAAATTGAACTCTTTTGCCTTCCCATTTCCCCTCCACCAAGGACAGAGCTAAGGAACACTTAATCAGAAAAGGTCATGTAAATGTTTCAATCTTATTTAGCAACAAATAATAAAGGGGACAAAGTAAGGACCTTGGAGGCGGCCACAGGGACTCAAAAGAAGAAGACTAGAATGTTAAATATAAAGAAAGCCCAGGGGTCACAAGAGAGTTAAGCATCAGAAGGAGCAGGTCCTGTTCACTACAGAAAAGGAGGGGCGCGCAACAAACGTTCCACATTCTAAAATAAAATGAAAACATCATAACTGAAGAGCTGGAGTTGAACTTTGTGGTTTCTCAGAACACAAGTAGATGACCACCAACCATGGCTTCTGAATGAACTCAAAATTCAGGATACAAAACGCATCTGGTGGCAACGGAGAGTTTCCTTGGCCCTTTAGAAATTTAACAAAGGTCTTTTGAGGAGCTGCAATTTTACATAGTGGTGGCATCCTGGGAGCATCTATTCCATCAATCAAGTGTAATATCTTATAATTGTGGAAAAGTAGTTTCCGAGCGGGGATGAGCAATATCGATGGGAAGCCGATACTTGGGCCATCTCTTGGAGATTCCTGCTGAAAGGACTGCAAGTGTTTCTCCAGAGAAAGCACTTGCCTGGGTATGACTCAGGGCCGGACAGGAATTCACACTATGAATCCGGGTGGTGGGAAGACGGAGAAGTATGCCTACAAAGATCAAAGAGCCACGAATGGAAAACACGCTAAAACCTTCCCAGTGGGCAGGCTGCCTCCCCACAGAGAAGAAGACCTCTTTAATCCTGAGTGTAATCAAGGAGACAAAGCAACAACCCTAGATGCCATCAGCATAGGCAAAGCAAAATGAGAGAAAAGAAAAACCTTCATTAAATTCACACATAAATAAAAAAGAACAAAAGCAGAGACAGGTAACAAAAAACAAAAACAACAAAAAAGGGGGAGAGAGAGAGAGGAAAGAAGGAGCAATGCTCACATCAAGGGGGCTATCAACAACCCCCCACTGACGTTTCTCCACAGCACCACAGGTTACCTAATCTGGGCAGCCTACTATATACCACCCAAATGACAAAGGAGAGACTTGGTTTAAATCTGAGTCTTCTGCTGCTAGGAATGAGGTTATTTAGGATTACCATGTGGGTGATTCACTGAAATGTACGCACAGTGAGTCATGCCTTTAAATGAAGTCTCTCAAATTCTGCCTGCTTGAAGATGAATTTAGTAATCTCTCTTGTAAGAGATTACTCAACAAGAAGGATTTAAGCTTATCTTTTAAAAAGGCATTTCTTCTTCCAAAGAAAATGGGAAACTCAGATACAAAGGAACTGAATTACCAGGAAGGAAAGTGTCTGGTTGTAGGTTGGGAGGCCCTAGAGTCTCTCTCATATAAAATAAAAATTAAATTAAAATAAAATAAAATAGCGAAAGTAAGAACTTAGGCAAAGCACAAGCAAGCTTCCCTTTTCTAACAGGGAACAGATACCCCATAAAAGCAGGAACCATTAACTCAGAATAAGGAGTAGAATGTCTCATATCTTGAAACCCCCAAAGGAAAACCACTCCCAGAGGAGATAACCTTAAAGATAGAGGATTTAGAGGTTCTTAGACCTGGAATCTGAGCCAAACTCTACTTTCTCAGAGACCTCACACCTACTCAGTAAAGAAATCCCAATAGGTCAACTGAATGAATAAAAAGAAGTCCTTACCCAGTGAGACCACGTTCCCATAATTCTCTAACATCACTTCTCTGTAGAGATCCCTCTGAACAGGATCCAGGCATCCCCATTCCTCTCGAGTAAGGTGCACAGCCACATCCTCGAATGTCACAAACTCCTGAAATAATACAGCCTGGCTGCTCTTGGGAATAAGGCCACTATAGCATCATGGCCAGAGATTGAAGGAGATGATAGAGACTCCAGTGTGTATTTATGTCAGGGAGGAGTGAGAACAAATTAGAATCTAGGGAATAAATTCCATAACCCTTTAACAATAAGCCCCCATCAAAACAGTAGGGATAAAGAAGAAACAGTGTTTTCTGGTAGTGTTGAGAAGCTGGGAAGATGGTTTGTGTGGCGTCCAGGTCTCTGAAGAGGATCAGTTCTGAAACCAGAGTCTGTTACTAAAAAAAATTCTAGGCAAGGTTTATGGATGGGGTGAGGGAAGGGCCACACTCAATAAGCAGCAACAGTCCCTGAGGAAAAGAAGGTTCCTCAGCTCACCTGGTACCTGGCTGTCAGGAGTGCAGTTGCCTGGTCTCCTGGGCTTCCCTCGTGGGGAAGAGCAGGCACCTGAGGAACAGGTGGAGCTAAGGGAGGAGAAAGGAGCCAAGAGTGAGAGCAGCCCTTCCCCAGGGCTCCCTTACAGAAGAGAGCCAGTAGGACCCTTCTTCACATCAACATTCTAGTAAAACCAATGAACATTTATCAAGTATTGAGTGTGTCTACTCTGCTCCTTCTCAGCACTTGCATGTCCTACTACAAAAGTTTAGACCCATGATTCAGATATTAAGCAATATACCCGTTTTGCAAATGGGCAAAGCAAAGCATAAGAACTTACAGCGACTTGTCAAGAGCCATGGTTACCCAATAGACTTCTGACCCTTTCCCAGACACTGTTCTCTAATCACTAAGCCTTTATCTTGTGAATGGGCACTGTCTCTGCAACTAGTGCGTCAGGCAGCTAAGAATAAGGAATGGCCATTTGTTTCCTCACAATCCTGTCCACACTCCCACAATGCCCCACAGCACTCTACATACCTAATGTTGCTGACACACATTATTTCACTGCAGTTGGCTACAAGTATTCTGAGATAAGATTACGGAACAAAGGCAGTACAGGACAGATCAACCTACCTATATAACACATAAAAATGTTATTGTATAATCAATATAAGACATGTATACATTCATACAGGCTCAACCAAGGAATTAAATGGGTGCTTTCTTGACCACCATTAAATTAGTCACAAACACTGCAGTTGCAACAGAATGGCCTGTGGCAAAGCAGGAAAGGTCATCAAGGAGGGAAGATACTAAGTGAAGGGAAGAGGGGGAGGGATAGCCCTAAACCTAAGAGGAAAGGAAAGCCAAGCGAGGATTGTGAGATGCGGCAAAAACGACACATCTTAGAAATGATTGTGGATGTGGTAAATGGGATGAAGCAAAGGCTGCATCAACAAAAAGCAGCTGGAGCAGAGTGACTACCATTCTGCCCATTAAGGAAAGACAGGCTGTCCTTAATAGAGGGGCCCAAGACCAGGACTGAACTGAGGCACACGAGCCCCTCCCTTCCAGACCTCCCTCTAAGGGACCATCTTCTTAGTGAAGTTCCTGGCCTCTCTCATGCCAGGCCCAGAAGCCCCTCCACACTCCCACTCTCCTGGACCTAAGTGCTCTCTCTGCCTTACCCCCAGTGAGTCCCTGATCCATGTCGGTGTCCAGCAGGAACGGAGGCTCTGGGGACAGACCCTCAGACTGGGTCTCCAAAGACTGAAATTGGACCCGTGGTGATCCTGCTGCTTCCTGGGCAGATAGTTCCTCCATCCCTGTTCTGGAGGGCAATGACCATCACTGTGGGGTGAGATTAGGATAAATTACTTTAATAAGTTAAAATAGCCTGCAATTTCATATCCTGAGCACTTAGCAAAAGTACCTTAGACACTGTAGATACTCAATAAAAATAGTTGATAACGATTAAGCACCTAAATTAAACAACGAATGTGTGGTATTTCAAAACAAAAAAAATCAAGAAAGTACAATTTAATACAGTAAAGATTTCTGAGGAAAGTTTAAAATAGTTGAGATTTACAAATTTCTTTCAAGGCTCAAGTGTGTACCCAGAGATATATGCTACTTATGATTACTCATTATTTAAGAGCAGGCCCCTTGGGATTCCTTGGTAAACGCTGTCAACCCACTTTCGATTACCTAACCGTCTTGACTAATAACAAAACCCCACTTTTGGGGGATGGGGACCCTTCGCTAACTCTGACGAGGCCGGCAGGCCTTGCCCCTCAACCCTGACAGTAACCCCGGGAAGAGCTGCGGTCCGGACCGATTTGACTGGTGTCCTTCAAACCCAAGGACGCGAGAGGGTTCCGTCCCCCTGACGCGAAAGGGCTGTCTCCCTTCCGCAACCCCCAGCAAGGCCCTGGCGTCGGGGCGTCAGGCCTCTCCCGGCGCTGCCCTCCTCCCACCTCTCCGCTGGGGTGAAAACACGGCCCCCAGGAGGCGAGGCAAGCCACGGTCAGCCGGCCGACACCAAGGCGCCGTCACCGGGTCCTGACAGCAGGGTCCTCGGTCCGCGGGGCAGAGCCGGGCTGAGGAGAAACAGGCCCTCGCACCACCGGCCCGCGCGCTCCCGCGGACGGAAACCGCCGCCGGCCGGCCCCGCCGCCGCCGCCGCCGCCGCCGCCCCCGCCTCCTCCCCGGCAGGCTAAAACCCGGGGCCGCCCCCACCGCGACCCCAGAATGGCTTCCGGGGACTCACCCAAGCGCCACAGCGGGCCAGGGCTGCCGTCCTGTCGCAGACACCTCTGCTCGCGGCCACCCGGGCCTTTGGGGAGTCGCTCTACGCCGCCAGGAGGGCGGTGCTTCTCGGTGGCATTTCCGGAGGCGGCGTCCGGCGGCCGGGGCCGAGGGCAGGGCCCCGGATGAGGGCCCTGGAGGAGGCCCACGGGTGAGGGGTGGGAACCCCGGAGGTAGCTGTCGGGCCTTCTGCCCTCCTTCCCTGCCAACCCCGCCGGCTGCCTTTGTAGCCCGTACACCAGGAACGACTGGGACTGCCCCGGCTTGCAGAGCGCCCCCTGCGGGCCCTTCCCCGCGTCAGCCAACCCTGGAGACTACCGCCTGCAGAGGAGGACTTCCTGGAGTCAGCCCGTGGGGAACCAGCAAAGGGTACAGAATGCTCGTAGGGAGAGGATTGAAGACCCTGATTATAGGCGGTGCACAGAAAATCGAGGATCTGAATCCTCTAAGGTTCTTGGCGGAAGTTGGGGCATTGAGCAAACAGGAGTGGAAGAGAGGAACTGAGACTGGGAGAGAGCCACGCTCCTGGGGGGAAGACTGGACTGTGCAGAAACAGGGATAGGTAAAGCACGGAGAACTTGGACGCGGGGCCGGAGTGCTGAACAGAATCCCCTGACCTAAGGTATTATGATTTCAGGGATTCTTAGAGAATGTGCTATCTTGTGAAACTGGATCTGCTAGGGACTGGCAGGTGTCTTAAAGAATTTTTTTTAAAAAAGTGATTTGGAAGGGATGTAGATAGTACTGCTTTGTTTAAGCTCACAAATCAAACGTTATCCTTGAATGCTATTTCACATCAAATTAAATAAGAACAAAACTATGGCATTGTACATCTTTTTTTAGACAACATCAGCCTCAGAGATTCTGATATTCCCTTCTGAGCAAAATTTTCTTTCAGTGGTTTCCTCACATGATGCAGATGGAAACAACCAACTCATAAATTTTGTGATTTTTAGTGTAAACTATATAGCTTTAAAGAAAGTGTATGAGTGCTTCATTAATTTTTCCTTTATGCCCACCATTGCACTAGCATGGAACAATACAAAAGAAGTAAAATATCAGCCCTAACCGGTTTGGCTAAGTGGATAGAGCATTGGTCTGCGGACTGGAGGATCCCAGGTTCGATTCCGGTCAAGGGCATGTACCTTGGTTGCGGGCACATCCCCGGTGGGAGGTGTGCAAGAGGCGGCTGATCGATGTTTCTAACTCTCTATCCCTCTCCCTTCCTCTTGGTAAAAAATCAATAAAATATATTAAAAAAAAAAAAGAAGTAAAATATCACACTAGAATTTATACATGCTCTAAAAATCTGACTACTTTGTCAACACTAGCACCATCATTTGTGAGCTTACAGGATGCCTTATCCATTGGACATACCTTAAACTAAGAAACCTATTTTATAGTCAAGGAGGTGTGACAATGAGCGTGTAACCACAGAATTAATGGTTCTTACTCATTATTCAGAAACTAGAGACCCAGTGCACGAATTCGTGCACAGGTAGGGGTGGAGGGGTCTGGCCGGCCTGCCCTGATCAGGGCCAATCGGGCCAGGCTGGCCAGGGGAGGGGACATGGGAGGTTGGCCAGCCTGCCCCGCCCCGGATGGGGGATGCGATCAGGGGTGGGGACGGCCAGGGGGAGGGACTGCAGGCAGTTGGAGGGCTGGCCCTGCCCCCTGGTCGAACTTTGGTCGAACTCCCGGTGGAGGGGACAATTTGCATATTACCCTTTTATTATATAGGATAGCTAGCCTGATAGAACTGTGGAAAGGCACGTATTGAAGACGCAGCTAAATTGCTCATATCAGATGCAGCACCTTGCATAGTTGGGTATACAGTATATGCATTGATATGCACTGCACCAAAATTATGCACTGCACCAATTATGCACTGCACCAATTACCTACATATATGGTATTGTGTCTCATAGAAAGACTACATGAGTACAGGAACCAAGGGGTCAAAACAGTGGTGGCACCCAGTAATCCATTTGTGGAATTTGGGCTTCCTATCTCCAATCCTAGAGTCTACTGGGTTATGGTCCAGATTCTCTAAAGAACGTTTCTTTTAGGAGATACACTGTGTCCCACTGAACTGGAAACAGAACACCGCCAGGCCACTTGGGGTTCCTGGTGCCAGTAGATCATTAGGCAAAGAATGGAGTTATTATAAATGTCCCCCAAGTCCTTGCCACACACACTACATAAATGGAAAAAACACCCAGTCAGCTGCATTCAATAACCTAGCTGCAATCACTTTAATGTAAAAATAGGGGTGGTGGTAGAGGGAAAAGGGCAGGCTTATACAAAGAAAAAACACAATGCAGCCGAAATCGGTTTGGCTCAGTGGATAGAGCGTCAGCCTGCGGACTGAAAGGTCCCAGGTTCGATTCCGGTCAAGGGCATGTACCTTGGTTGCGGGCACATCCCCAGTAGGGAGTGTGCAGGAGGCAGCTGATCGATGTTTCTAACTCTCTAACTCTCTATCTCTCTCCCTTCCTCTCTGTAAAAAATCAATAAAATATATATAAAAAAAAGAAAAACACAATGCATAATAATGTAATGGCTCTTTGAGATGACTTGAAACACTGGACAGAAATATGAGTAAGTATCTGGAGGGAAAAGTTCTGGGAATACAATGTCTTCAAGGAGGATTATAGGTTAGGGATCCAGCCAGTTATAAGGAGCAAAGACCTACTCAAGTGGATTATTGAAGAGTCATGGGGAAGTAGAAAGCAAAAACAATGGCAAACACAGCAAGGTCAAACCTCATAAGGAATGGGACATCTCAGGGCGTGGAAGGTTATTCAGAATATCACCTAGTCATTGGTAGCCTCTGCAGCAGGTGGCTACTCTTTTGTGGGCTTTCCATTGCTGTGCTCAAACTTGTCTTGGAATTTAGAGTGGTGTCACAGTCATTCAAGGTGTCAGGTACTGTCTTATAAAAGATGAAGTTTCTTGAACTACTTATGAAGTAATAGTAAAAGTCATCATTATTCTGATAACATTTTGACAGCAAAAATGCCTCACATTTGACTTACTATAATAATTCCTTTATTGTTATTATGAAAACTCCCTGGAAACATTAGCCAAGCTCGGAATCTTATAACTTCTAGTATTGGAAAGAATGTCTGTTTGAAAATACTGCCCATTCAAGTGGCAGTGCATAATCAGGGTCCCTAGAGAAGCAATCACTTTGGTTTTGTGAAGCCGTTCATTGTTTTTAATAACTATTTTTATTAAAACCATTTTTGATCCCTAGTTGGTTTGGCTTAGTAGATAGAGTGTTGGCCTGCAGACTGAAAGGTCCCTGGTTCCATTCAGTTCAAGGGCACATGCCCAGGTTGTGGGCTCAGTCCCCAGTAAGGGGCGTGCAGGAGGCAGCCGATCAATGATTCTCTCTCATCATTGATATTTCTATCTCTCTCTCCCCTCTCCCTTCCTCTCTGAAATCAATAAAAATATATTTTAAAAATACAACCATTTTTGAGGTATAATTCAAATACCCCACCATTCACGCAAAGTATGAAAGTCAATGATATTTAGTATGTTCGCTGATGGTGCAACCATCATCACAATCAGTTGTGGAATATTCTCAAAAATAGCCGTACCCCAGGTTCGATTCCGGTCAGGGGCATGTGCCTTGGTTGCGGGCACATCCCCAGTGGGGGGTGGGCAGGAGGCAGCTGATCGATGATTCTCTCTCATCGATGTTTCTAACTCTCTATCTAGACCTCTCCCTTCCTCTCTGTAAAAAATCAATAAAATATATTTTTTTAAAAAAATAGCCGTACTTAATAGCAGTCTCTTCCTATACCTCTCCAGCCCTGGGCAACCACTAATTTACTGTCTATTGACTTGCCTGTTCTGGACATTGCATGTGAATGGCATCACACAATAACTGATTTTTTTGTGACTGGTTTATTTCACTTAGCATATTTTCAAGATTCATACATGTTGATGCATGTATCGGTACTTCATTCCTTTTTACCCAATAATATTTCATCCTGTGGACATATTACATTTTGTTTATTAATTTGATGGGTATTTGGGTTGTTTCTACCTTTTTACTATTATGGATTATACAGCTATGAACATTCATGTATAAGTTTTCATTTCTCTTGGATATATATCTAAGAATGAGATTATTGGGACATATGGTAACTCTATGTTTAACAATTTAAATGCCAGGCTGTTTTCCAAAGTGTCTGCACTAGTCTTCATGTTTACCACTACAGTGTATTGAGGGTTCCAACCTCATATCCTTGCCAACACCTATTATCTGACTTTTTTATTATCGGCATCCTAGTGGGTATAAAGCGATATGTCATGGAAACCATTGTTGACTTGACTTTGATTTTCCTCTGTTGCAGTTCCTCTGCCACAGACACACAACCACTAAGTAGTAGTATTGTTTGGTAATAACTAGAATCATTACAATTACTGCCATCAATAAGGAAAAGTAGGAGAAACGTATATGTATCAGAACAGGATGGTATCCAGGGAAACGTAACCCTCCTTTTCCTGAGGGTTAAAGCTGAGCTGACGAGAGAGATTCCCTCCCCAAAGCCTAACCCAGCGATTGGGTAACACAGATGCAAAGTCCTCCCGCGTTCCTAGAGAGAACTCCGGAGCGCAGCCCAGTCCCGGAAGGCGGATGTTGACGCGCTTCCGGCTTCTGTGACTACACAAACAAACGCACAGCTGGGTTAGGGGGAGCAGAGTGGTTGGGACCAATTTTCCGCTGCCTTTCGATTTCCCCAGCCATCTGTCTTTTGTATCCCAGCAACCCCAGAATTCTCCGGGGTTCACTGTGAGACGTGGGTCCGACGGGGGAGGACAGGCAGGACCGAAGTGGATATGTACGTCGTTGTTGCGCGATCCGATCCCCCACCCCACGACCGCCCTGTGGAGGAGGGTCCACGTCCCTATCCCGCATCCCAGCCTCGGCGGTAGGAAGCGCCGCCATCTCCACAGCCCTGGAGCTAAGCAGAAATTTTCGTTTCCGGTCTAGGATAAGCTGTTTCTGAGACCGGGAAGAGACAGCCTCATCCTGGGTGTTCACCCCAAGGAGTGGAGTGCAAAAATGACCCTAGTTTAATTTTTGGGCTTCCCACGGAAGCATTCCATGTGCTGTCCTTCTGATGAGAACTTTTTCCCCAGATTTCTTGGGACCCCAAGGTATGAAATGGGGAAGACCCTTGAGACTACCGAGCTCCATGGGTGTTTTTTGTTGTTGTTTTAATGACAAGTTTAAGCCTCGTAAGTGTTTGCAGATCATCTGCTTACCCCCAAACCCATTGCCTTTAATGGTGATTAAAGAGTGTTTGAAGCCTAGTGAAAAAAAGTGATTTGGATGCAGTAGGAAAAGATATACACTTCACCATTTCCTTTAAGTTTCTGAAATTTCTGAATTAAAAAAAAATCATTTCAGACATTAGTTTGGTTTTTCAGTTGTGGTAGCTGAGCTTGACTTGGTGCAGTGAGTAGTGAAAGGAGTTTGTTGCAGGGTAGTGGAAAGTGGGTTGGGCCATTAGATGACTAATTATCAGTTGTTCTGCCTGTCACTGATTACTAGGATGGTCTTGAACACCACCAAATCTCAATTTGGTACTAAGTAAAACAAACTGGATTATTTCAATTAGGAAATTCATTGATAGTGATTTAACTGAAAAATCCAACTAGGCCAAACCTAATGCCCCATCTCCATTTCCTGCAGTGTTACCAGAATAAAGAAAGATACTTTATTTTGTTGAGAGAGAAGGTCAAGGGGTAGGGGATCCCTTCCTTCCTCCCCCCTCCCCCCCCAAGAAAAACATTTATGCAGGTCATATGCAATCAATAAATGAATTGTGGAGAATACACTGAAAGCAGATCATTGGAACCTTACTATTTGCTGGAGAAATAGGTTGGTTACACAGTGTAATCTATACTAATAAAAGAGAAACAGGCAAATTGACCACTCTGCTATACCCACCAGCCAATCAGGAGCGAGTATGCAAATTAACCCAACAAAGATGGCAGCGACCAGGGAGCTGGAGCGAGCAGGAGGCTTGGGTTGCCCCCAGTGATGGAGGAAGCCAAGCTTCCCGCCCGCCCTGGCCGGCCCTGGCCTCTGCTCAAGGCTACAAAGTTTCAATTATAGAAGATAAATAAATCCTATACCTGCTTCCAGCCGGCCCTGGCCTCTGTTCAAGGAGGTGCTGGGGAAAAAAGAAAAAAAAAAAAGGAGGGGCTGGGAGCCTGGATTGCAGGGAGCGAGGCCAGCATGAAAACAGCCCTCAGCTCCTCTCCCAGGCTGACCAAACTCCCATGGGGTGAGAGAGGCTCAGTAGAAACCAACCCTACGGACACCTTGATTTCTGATTTACAGCCTCCAGAATAGTGAAAAAATCAATTTTATTGTTTCAGCTACCCAGTCTGTGGCATTTTGTTATGGCAGTCAGAGCAGACTAACACACTATGTAAGGTACTTAGCACAAAAAATAACATTATCAGTTGTACGATATATATATAACTTTTTCTCTTAGAAATAAGATTATACTATTGTCCCAATGGTTTGCTAAGGTTGTATATCTAGACCTAGTGATGAGTTCATGCTAATCCAGTCATATTCTCTCTCCTGGTTGTCCTCATGACCAGTGATATTTATAGTATTTCCAGCCAAGGTTAAAACAAAGCAGTTGCCATACTGCATCAAACTCATGATTTATCATGCTTATCATTTTGTCTGTCAGAGGTACCAAGGGACAGATGTGTTGTGAAGTGGAAAATTGTCATTGACATCAATTCCAAAACACACAAGTTCCTCTATTTTGGTATTCACCCTTAATTTCCCTAATGTTTTAGTCTGCTATTTTTTCGGTATCTCTGTGGGCATGTCATTAGTTTACTACCCATGGGGCAAGAGTACTTGTTAGTTTTTCTCCTTATCTAATTCTGATTTCAAGGATTGTCTCTTAGTTCTACTACCTGTGACTTGGCAGGTTCAACTCTGTGAACACCCTAAATTTTGTAGTTTCCTTTTTCTGAAATTTCTTAAAAGTTCTGTTCTTTCTCCTTTGGTCCAAACCACCAGAGCTGCATTTTATGGTGAAGTCATCCTGTACAAGGGCAGAAAAATGCTAGTGTCTTATGTTTTGTCTTTAACACCTTTCCTAATGGGACCATCATTTAGGTGAAGTCAAAGCACCAAGCTGGACTGGGAAGAGGGAGGGGAATGTGGGAGGTTTGTCCATATCCTGCTGGGGGCAGTGACTTAGCAGCTTGTGTCCCCTCCACCACCTGCAGCTGGGAACTCAAAGCTGCGTAGCTGGGCCTGAAGAGGGACTTCAAGCTGAACACAGGACCTTCGGGACAAATAGAACAAGTCTGACGCAAAGTGCATCCCATTCCCACTCCCTCCCCTGGAGCTCCATCCCATTGGTGTCCCCTGGGAATCCAGCAGGTCTCATGGTCTAGGGGTCCCCTGAGCCTTCCTCTATAAATCTAGGGGGCTCTGATATCCTCCTCAGCCAGTGGATAATACCAAGGTTCAGAAGCAGCTCCGCACCACTGAGAAAGAAGTAAGGAGCTGATGGGCAATCTTAGCCTCCTGGGGGAAAGGTGCAAGTCACAGATTTTGAGAACTAGCACATGATACCTGTTTCTAATTGTTCCTTCTGCAGAGAAAGGACCCCAAGCTCATGACCTTACTCAGATGGCTGTTACTTTTGTAAAGTCAACACACATTTTTGATAGACTCAGTCACCGGCCTCCTCTCTGCGCCAGTACCTCAGCAGACATTTCTATAAAATTCCACCAACGTGCTCGGAGCACCTATGCACTGAGGTGACTGCAATGCACGTTATACTGTTCGGTTCCTTTTTGCCTTCAGTATTTTCTAACATTTTCATGTTAAAAAGGATCAGGAAATAGCATCTTGAACAAACAAATCCTGCTCTAACTTGCCCAAACTTGAGCAAACAAAGTATGTGACCCTAATGTTTTTCCCTTTCCTTTTGGAAATGTGTAAGGGACGGCTGTGATAAATGTGATGACTGCATGGAAGCAAAATATTTTTCAGTCAAAAGTTCAAATCTTAAAACTCTTGACCTTTTTTCTCCCCCTGCAATAGTTTTGACCTCAGAAACAAGTTTCTGGAATCAGCTGTTTAAAGTGGAAGAGGCTACCTTAGAAGGCAATGAACTTCCCAATCTTTGAAAGGATTTCATGCAAAAACTGGATAGTCAGTTGCCAGGAAATGCTTTCTCCAGTTCAACAGTTATAAGCCTTGTTACATGCACATGTTTACAAAGTGAATGGGGATTCTTCCACTGGGTTTGATGCTCCCATGAGACCCATTACAATTCTAAGATTCTATAATTGTATGATTTTATCATATATTTGATCAAAAATGTTTTTCACACCGATGAGAACAACAGTTTCACCACTCTGTAATATTTGATGTTTATAAGACAGAGTATAGTTTAGTGCTTAAGATCTTAGCTTTTGGAGGAAAAGCGATCTGGGTTCAAATGCTATTTTGCCATGGAGGGCCGTGTGATTTTGGGTGAATGAATGAACTATTCTGAACCTCAGTTTTTCCCAGCTGTAAAATGAGTGCTAATAAGTGAAACCACCTCATAATGTTGTGAAGATTGAGATGATCCACAAAATGCATTAAATATTAACACTAAGCTTTACTGGTTATTATTCTCAAGTCTCATATCTGATCTTTAGCTCTGTGATTCTATTTGCAGGAGAGAAGAATCTCCTTAATGCTCCTGAGAAGGACTTTTGACACAGTTTGCATTAAGTTAGTGGTTATTTGTCCCAAGTGTGTCATTTTCTCTTTACAAGCAATCAGTGACTTTCAGCAAGAATTCCATAATCCTTTTATTATTTTCATTTTTTTCACCAAAGTTTACCCAAGTCAGTACATCCCTTTCCACCTGTATGCCATCCCAGTTCACCATAGTGAACATCTCACAATTGAACCACCACCACACGCCAGGGACTACCAATACTTCACCCACCATTAGTGAGGGAGTCCTCATTGCCTCATGGACACCCTCCACAGTGGTCAACCTCCTAGGACAGCTCACAGCACCAAATGTTTTAATCAGGTTCCCTAAAACAGAGCCTAAAACAGGGATTCAGAACCTCATGGTTGTTTAAGGGCATGCTCTTCAGGAAAAATATTTGCGAGAGGGAATGAAACTGATCAAGAGGGCAAGAGTCAAGCATGGACACAGTCTCAAGGTCTAGCCTTAGCCTGATCCACAGAGTGGCTTGGGAAACAAACTACATTATAGTTTTCCTCTGCTTTAGGCAAGTGAATCAACCTTTTGTACCTCCATATTAGTCAGTCACTGGCTGGAGTGGGGACGGCAGATTAACTCCTGGATGCTGCAGCTCCCACCATCTGAGGACAAGTCTCTAGAATCTTGGAGAAGGGAAGAGCTGTGAGCACTTAGCAGCCTAAACCCTGGGCAGCTTAGTGGATAGGTGTGAAGTCTAGCTAGAGGAATCTGGACAGGATAGCAGTGTACAACACAATCAACAAGTTTAATTTGGTGTTCATTGTACGCTAGGCAGTCAGCAGAAGCAGGACTTCAGCAGTGCCCAAAAGCTCTTTCCCTTTCTCTAGCAAACAGACTCAAGTGAAACCTTTTTTCCATGCCATCTTCTTTTGCCCACAACTCCTACCCAGACCATGACCTTCCTGCTCCTAATTACTGTTTACTTTCAAATCCAGCTGCAATGCAAATTGAAACTCATTCTACATGTCATTATCCTGCAGGGACATCTATCTCCAGAGCAACTGGGAATTAGTATACATATTGCTTGGACGACAATTCTTTTTTTTTCTCTTCTTTTTAAATAGATTTTTATTGATTTTAGAGGAAGAGAGAGGGAGAGAGAGAAACATCAATGATGAGAGAGAATCACCGATCGGCTGCCTTCTGCATGCCCCACACTGGGGACGGAGCCCACAACCCGGGCATGTGCCTTTGACCAGAATCGAACCTGGGACCCTTCAGTCCGCAGACCCATGCTCCATCCACTGAGCCAAACTGGGACCATAATTCTATGGGAATAGCTACCCTGATTCTTGCGGATAATAGAAAAGAAGAAAAGAAAAAAAAGTCCATTTGGCCTGTGTTCTTTATTCCCCTAAGGTCCTGCTCCCCTCCCCTCAAGATGTGACTAGCCAACAGTTTCTACTGAATTGAAAAACTTAACTCCTCTTTCTAATAGCTAATCTGATGGTAACAGAATCAAAACAAAACCAAAAAAGTCGAGTGTGTTTCCTGGAGAAGTTGTAGATTGAATAAGATAGTAAGGAACACATACCATTCGGCCTCTGAACCCAATTTTTCCAAAATACAAATCCTTAAGTCAATTTTTTTCAAAGGGTTTAATACTTACTATGGGAACAATGACTGGAGCCTTCTATTGGCCAGGACAATCATTTCTAGGGGAGGTTCATTGCTGAGGTACCAAAACGAGTATCATGCTGAAGAGTTCTCTCTTTACCTATGCTCTTCCCTGAATAGATAAGCTGTCAAGGCAGAATTACAAACAAAGCTTATTTCTACTGTATCCATGAGGCTTCCCCAGTGTCAGTGCTCTGACATTCAAATGAGGAATAAGTGCTACTTGAAGGTTTTCCTTCACCCATAATATCCATGGGTTCTCTCTCTTTTTTTTTTTATGCCCTGGCCAGGAATTGAACCATGACCTCTTGGTTCGTAGGTTGACACTCAACCACTGAGCCATGCCGTCCGGGCACCGCGGGTTCTCTTTTGTCTACATTCTCAAGCATGAAGATGCTCATAGAAGCATTTCTCCCTGGGAAAGCAAACACATTATCTATTTCTTGTTCTCCAGTGTTCCTAAGTTCTAACGGAAGGATTTCAGTTATGTATCTGGAGGTTTTATGGTTAAGCTGAAGTTACTACTACATTCATCATAGGAGTAGGATTTCTCTTCAGGAAAGCTTGTCTAAATTAAGAGCGGTGCTACAACAGAAACATCTATACACTGAAGGTATTTATGGAATCTGTCCTCTCATGACTTCTCAGATGTTTGAAGAGGCTACAACTCCAAGTGAAACTCATTCCACATTCTTTACATTGAAAGGGTTTCTCACCAGAATGGATTCTCTGATGTTGATTAAGATGTGACTTCAGAGTGAAGCCTCTGCCACATTCATTACATTGATAGGATTTCATGTTGGAATAGATTTTTTGACGTTGTTTTATGTGAGAACACTGGCCAACATTTTCTCTACAAAGATCACATTTACAGGTTTTCTCTGCAGTATGAGTTCTGTAATGCTGAATAAGGTCAGAACTATAATTAAAGGCTTTGCTACATATATCACATTTATAAGGCTGCTCTTGTAACTCAATCTTCTTATCTTCAATCACTGTTAAGTTCCAACTATATGCTTCCTCACAAATGCCAGTTTTTTCTTTTTTCTGACCCATGTGGAGCACCTGATGTTCAATGAGGCTAACATACTGAAAAAAGATTTCTCCACATTCATGACACTGATGGGTTTTCTCTCTAGAATGAAGTCTTAGATGCCCAGCAAGGTGTGAACGCCTCCCAAAACCTTTCCCACACTCGTTACATTTAAAGGGTCTCTCCCCACTGTGCACACTCTGATGCTGAACAAGATGGGACCTTACTCTAAATGCTTTCCCACATAAATGACAGGTATAGGGTTTTTCGCCAGTGTGGACTCTCTGATGCTGAGTTAGGTGCACACGTTGATTATAGCTTTTCCCACACTCATCACACCTAAATGGTTTCTCTCCAGTGTGTATTCGCTGATGTTGGATAAGATGGGCACTCTGAATAAAGCTTTTTCCACATTCATTACATTTATGTGGTCTCTCTCCTGCGGAGGATTTTTTGTGGACATATGTGACTTCATTGAAATTTATCCTCTTTGAAGAGGGTTGTCCTACTATCTCTTTCATGGGAATTCCCTGCTTTCTATCCAACTTGCCTTCTCCAAAATCTTGAACTTGAGAAACATTTTTTTTTATTCTTCCAGAT
This sequence comes from Eptesicus fuscus, assembly GCF_027574615.1. Lineage (NCBI taxonomy): Eukaryota > Metazoa > Chordata > Mammalia > Chiroptera > Vespertilionidae > Eptesicus > Eptesicus fuscus. The sequence continues at coordinate 34,132,270 of NC_072476.1, forward strand.
AGTTCCATGTCTGCTTCTGAAAATTCTAAAATTTTCTTCTTAACATTCAATTTTGTATTCTTACTTCTTTTGTCATTGCCTGAAAAAATAAAGAGGAAATGCAAATGTCATCAGTTCCTTTATAGAAGAAAAATAAGCTATCAGAAAAAGGAAATAATCAAATGAAAATATGACATAATAGGAGTAAAAAAGGGGATGTACAGATGTACTTGATGCAATTTAGTTCTGGCCAGTGTGGCTCAGTTGGTTGGAGCCTCATCCCATGAATTGAAGGGTCATGGTTTGATTCTGGTCAGGGCACATCCCTAGGCTGCAAGTTTGTACCGATTGATGTTTCTTTCTTTCTTTCTCTCTCTCTCAAATAAAAAATAAATAAGTAAATATAAAAATCAATTTAGTAATATGTATTGACAGCCATAAAGATGTTTTTGGCCTTTCATCCATTAATACCACTTCTGGGCATCTATTATGAGAAAAGAATCCTAAATACTGAAAAAGGCATAAGCAGAGTTATCAAAAGTGAAATTTTAGAAGTCCAACTGGGGAACAGTTGAATAAATTATGATGTCTCCACACAATAGCAGATTGTCAAAAATAACAAATAGGAAGGTCAAGCAACACTAGAAAATGTATATGTCTAATTTTTGTGTCCTATGAGTATAACTATATAAAAATAGGCTATAAGCCAAGCTGGTGTGGCTCAGTGGTTGACTGTTGACCTATGAACCAGGAGGTCACGGTTTGATTCCCAGTCAGGGCACATGACCGGTTTGCAGGCTCAATCCCCAGTGTGGAGCATGCAGGAGGCAGCCGATCAATTATTCTCTCTCATCATTGATGTTTCTTTCTTTTCCTTTCCCTTCCTCTCTGAAATCGATAAAAAAATATATTTAAAAATAAAAATAGGCTTATGAAAAAGGATAGAAGGAAATCTACTACACAGTAATAATTCTATTAGTTAGGATGGTGAGATTATGTGATTTTTTTTCTCCCAATTTTTTTCCTCCAAATTTCCTATTATTTTAAAGTAAAATAACTAAATTGGAAAAAGTTGGAAAAGGGGAAGAAGCAAGTAAGAGAGTCCAACTCCTCATTTACTAGACTAGAAAGTAAATAGGTAATGTCTAAAATTGATGAATAAAGCAATAGCAGGATTATTTAAAACTAGAAGCCAGGTGCACAAAATTCGTGCATGGGTGCGGTCCCTAGGCCCGGCTGGCTATTGAAGCATGAGCGTCTGGCGTGGAAGGGCAGGTCCCAGCTGACCACTGGGCCCTGGGAAGCACGTGGGCCATTGGGACCCCTTGCACCCACCTCTGCCTGAGTCACAGCATCCGAGTCCCCGTGTGGAGATGCGGAGAACATGGCTGGACGCCATGGGCTGGGGCGCAGCGTGTGCCTCTGGGCCGCCCAGTGGCACCGCACAGAAGCCAGACAGGGAGCACACTCTCTCCTGGCACGAACCCATGGGGAGCCCAACCATCCTCTGCAGTCCCAACAGCTGCGGCTTGGCTCACCCAGAAGCCATGCAGGTACGGGGTGGGCTCCTTGCAGGCCCCCGGCACCTGAGCGCGGGGGCTTCCCCGGCGTGCAAGCTCTGGCGTCTTGGGGGAGGGTAGCAGGGGGAGTGAGAGCAAGCTCAGCAGACACCCCACATTCTCACCGCACCTCCATCCCCACCACCCCCACCCCTAGGAAGGGGGCGAGAGGTCGCAGCGTGTCGCCGACGCCCACCATGTTCTGCACTGCCCCCTGGTGGTCAGCGCATGCCATAGTGAGTGGTTGAACTCCTGGTCAAACGACTGCCTGAGGGGACAATGTGCATATTAGGCTTTTATTATATAGGACTGGTGAGCTGGTGCACAGATTCATGCACATTGAAAGGAAATTAATTCGAAGGTGGCTGGCGGGGTGGGACTGGGCAAGACTGGCCGGACACACCATGGAGCCAACCTCCCGTGGCCCCTCTTGGCCGTCCACATCTGGGGCAGCGCCACGGCTCGAAGGGTGTTTGCAGAGTGAGCGGGATCCCTCCAGCAGGTGGGGTCTCTTTGCCTGGCCTGTGGGGATCTGGCCGAAACCGGCTCTCCGACATCCCGCGAGGGGTCCCAGATTGCAAGAGGGGGGTTCTCAGGTGACACACCCCAGAATCGGGCTTCCTACTCTCTGGTTTTGGGGTGCGTCACCCAAGAACCACCACTGCCAAGTCACTGCAGCTTGGCACTCCTGCATTAAGCATCTGCCCCCTGGTGGTCAGTGTGCATCATAGCTACCGGTCATACAGTCGCTTAGCCTTTTATATAGAGAGATATGGAATTACTGGAAGAAAATAGAGGTAAAAGCAAGTACCTCTGGAGAAAGGGAAGTTGGGACAGAGGAGAGGGCATAGGGTTTTGCCTATTGATTTGACAATTACATTATCCTATATAATAAAAGGCTAATACGCAAACAGACCGAATGGCAGAACAACATTGCTATCATGTGTGCTGACCACCAGGGGGCTCGCGCGGAACATGGCAGGCGTCGGCAGCAGGCAGCAGAGTGCAGAACAGGGTGGGTGTTGGCCGCGGCGGGATGGTGGAGCAGGTGAGGAGGAGCGCCAGACCAAGGGGGGGGCGCAGTCGCTGTCATCAAGGCGAGCCTCTGGTGGTTACTGAAAATTCTTTGCTCCTGCGTACTGCAGTCCCACCCAGCGCTCATACTCGCTGCTGGAGCCACCGCTTGAACCCTTTGTCAGCACTTGGCACCAGTCCTGATTGCTCCGCACTGTCAGCGGGTGCGAACGGTGGCTGCCAGCCCTGATCACCCCTGAGGGCTTCTCCACTTCCCCCTGACCCTGAGGGGCGATCGGGGCAGCAGTCGCTGCTCGCACCCACTGATGGCGCCAGCCCTGCTCACACCTGCTGCTGGCGCCCGCCCCAATCGCTCTGCACTGTCAGCGGGTGCAAGCAGGACGGCACCGGAAGTGCGTGGGAGCGGCGGTGGCAGGAGCGGGGCTGCCGGCAGACAGGGACCAGGGCCGCAGCAGGAGGGGGCAGGAGGGAGCGCAGAGGATGGGCTGAGACCTGCCCCTGTGCCCACCACAGCCTTGTGGCCCACAGTTCCTTTCAAGATGCATGAATTCGTTTACTGGGCCCCTGGTCTATATAATAAAAGCCCAGCAACCATTACAGCAGAACCAGAACGACCAGTCGCCATGACACACACTGACCACCAGGGGAGTCAGCGCAGTGGCAGAGCCTCTCCCGCCTCTGTGACGGTGCTGAGGAGCAGTGAGCCAAGTGGTAAGGAGCAAACAGGTGGGTGGTTAGGAGCGAGGGGTCCCGGATTGTGACAGGGAGCAGGCCGGGCTGAGAGACCCCCTCCTGCACGAATTTCGTGCATCAGGCCTCTAGTAAATAACAGACTGTAATCTTTGCCCCTTCCTACTGTTCCCTTATCACAGCTCATCTGTTCTAAGCTAATAAAAACATTTTTGCCTCCATTTATTCTCCAATACAAACTCTTCACACATACATCTTTGGGATTTCTCTCTGAAGTGGCGCTTCAGGTGCTCAATCAGATGAGAGTGCCGACCAAAGTTTTTCCCACATTCGGTACATCCGTAGGGTTTCTCTCCGCTGTGCACACTGTGATGCTGGACTAGGTGGGAACTCACACGAAAGGCTTTTCCGCACACCTGACATTTATAGGGTTTCTCACCAGTGTGGACTCGCTGATGTTGAGTAAGGTGCACACGCTGATTATAGCTTTTCCCACATTCACCACACTTAAATGGCTTTTCTCCAGTGTGGATTCGCCGATGTTGAATGAAGTTTGAGGCTTGAAGGAAAAATTTACCACAGTCATTACATTTGTGACCTCTCTCAGCATTTGTGTTTTGCTTACAGTTAATGTCTGCGATGGCACCAAGATCTCTTTTCTGGGAAGGGTTCTGCCTTGACTTCCCCACACTGGGGTTTACCTGCCACCCTTCTACCATGCTGCGAAGCTCATTAACTTCTCCAAATTCTTGACTTTGGGCAACACTTCTTTCAGTGTTTCCTGATGTCATCCAGTGCGATTTTGCTTCATCAGAAATCTGCTTTACTATGAGTTCCATATTGTCATTCTTTGACTTGCAATCTGAAATAATAGAAGAAAAATGGAAAATTTAACTACTTCCTATAGTAGAAGAAATAAAATGACTAAGGGATATAGAATAATTATACGAACCCAACATGAGCACATGACTATGCAAATTGATATAACATTTTTCAAAAGAAATCTGGCATTATCTATGTATTTCACCTACAGTCTACCAGTGTGCTTGTTATATAGTGGTTCTTCTAACAGAATCCATTCAAGCCCAGCTGGTGTGGCTCAGTGGTTGAGCATCAACCTAAGAATGAGAAGGTCATGGTTTGATTCCTGGTCAGAGCACATGCCCAGTTGCGGGCTTGATCCCCAGTTGGGGCATGCAGGAGGCAACTGATCAATCATTCTCTCTCATCATTAATGTTTCTACCTCTCTCTACCTTTCTCTCTGACATAAATAAAAATATTTTTAATAAGAAAAAAAAGAATTAATTCAAAAGAAGCTAAAAGCTATAAGCTCCAAAATGTTTGTCATAGTACTAAACTTTTTATAATTGCTCCAGGCAGCAAAATCAAATATTAGTTTCCAAGATCATAACTTATTTAGAAATACTGGCAAAATCTTACTTGGGATGCAAAACTCAAGAAGGGATATGACAAAGAAACAACAAAAAAGAAGAAAAACAAATAAAAAATTTTAAAAAGTAAACAGAAAGAAAAACAAATATGATTTTTTTTTAAAAAGGGATACAACATGTAAAATGTAGATGCCAACAGGGAAAACATCATAAAATAGGTACCAGTGATTTGAGAATGGTAACAGGGTGAACAACTAGCCACCCATGAGCTAGAAAGAAAAGAATGAATGCCATTGAAATATAGTAAAAATAACTACTACAATACACTTATTCAGCAAAGTCTGAGATGCTTTCACAAATGAGAATTATTCAGCTAAGAATTAGTTAATCTGTCAAGGAACAGAATACAATAATTACTACAAATTTGTTAAAATCCAAACCTGTTAGTTTTAAGCTCTTTCATTTTAAAGTGGTAACAGATAGTATTTGCAAATATTATTCTCCAAACACTTCAGTTATACCCTTATTATAAAGGAAATAATCAAAATAAGCTAAGAAGGGAAGTTGACTTGTTCTTTCACAGAAAAAAAAAGCGCGCCACATTATAGCAATTAAAACATACATGCTTTTATAAGATGTACTAGAAATATTCTTTGTAAGATAACAAAATTAATATGTCCTAATCCATGCAGACAAAATAAGTCTTACCCATGGAGGTAATACTCTCATAATTCTCCTTCCTGTCATCCCTATAGAGAGACTTCTGGGATTGGTCCAAATGTTCCCATTCCTCCAGGATAAAGGAAACAGCCACATCAGCCACATCTTCGATTTTCACCAACTTCTGAAACATGAGATCGCCACTAAATTCCCATTCCCTGTGTTCCAATTTGGATGAGGGAAAGAACTGCAAGTGTTAAGGAAAGAAATAGGAAGAGGGACTATGCTTCAAAGAGGATGGGGAGAACTGGGTAGAATGGAAAAAGGATTGAAGTATAAACCCAAGGTGTGCCTGGTCTCTAAAGAGACAGAACTCCTGATAAAGATTCAGGATTAAGGCAGCTACGTCTCCAAGAACAGACATGGGTCCTTATTGCAGGCACAGGGACACCAGCTCACCTGGGACCCAGCTGAAAGAAGTGAGGCTGTCAGCTCCTGGCTGTCCTTCAGGGGAAGGGAAGAAACTTGGAGAGCAGGAAGGGCTGAGGGGGGAGAAAAAGAGGTGTTAGTGAGAATATCTTTGCCCAGCTCTGATTGCCACCATATTCCACTTTTGGTCAAGAATCTACAATGGTGCCCAGCCACATCAAAACCAAATTCTTCCGCTTGGCTCTCAAGACCCTCGACATTCCGGCCTCGCCCACGCCTACCCTATATTCACCCTTCCACCCAAAAAAAAACTAGATTCCCTGCTTTGGTCAGGCTAATCCCTGCTGCTGACTTCAAATTGTGCCATTCTGCTCTGCCAAGACTGAACCTAATCATTTCAAAGGATAACCAAAGTCTCACAGCTTCAGATCTCAAGCACTTCCTGGAGCCCAGGGCTTCCGAAGCTTTAATGAGCAAACAAATCACCTGGGGGTCTAAGCACAGAGCAGATTCTGGCTTAGCAGGTGTGGGCTCCACATTTTGCATTTCTAACAAGCTTCCAAGTGATGTTGGTGGTGCTGCTCCTTGGACTACACTTTATGATTAGCAAGGCGTTAGTCCACATGCTCTCTCTTCAAGAAATTACCATGGTTGGTTTATAGTCAACCAGTTAGTATATGTTATTAAGCCTACTCTGTGTGTTATAATAGGCAGATAAAACAGTCCTTGCCTTCCAAAACTTCAGCAACAGGGAGTGTAGACATGGAAGCCTTACTTACTTCCGGAATAGGGTAAATTACCAATACTATACTTGAAGTTCACCATCTAGGAAGGCCGAGTAGAGAGTGGAAGGTGAAAGCTTCAGGAAAGCCTTTCCACAGGAAATAGGGATGGAGCGGGGTGAGAATAAGGGTGCTTTGAAGGTGGAGTGAGTAACATGTGTAATGCCTGCAGGGTCTGATATCTAGATGCTGGTCACTATTTGACCCTCTGCTGTCACCTCTGCTTGTTTTTGTCAAGATTCATGGTGCATCCAGATCTCAATCTATGTGAGCCCCAACTTAATCAAATCACCTGACAGTTTAGACCTTGCTATGATTTCCCTCAGTGCTGGAGATGTCTATGTATATGTAGTTTGTTTGTGTCTGAGGATTAGAAAGTAATGAGCAATGACACAAAAAGGAGATAATGATTATTGATGACAGACAAAAACAGAGTCTGAAACCAGGAGTGTGGCTAAAGAGTCAAAAGAGGAGACTTGAAATAAAGGGATGAATGTAGTCTATACTTGAACAGTAATTGTGAGTATAGACTACATTCCAATTATAATTGGAATTATTATAGTAATTCCATTCTAAATAATTCCACTTATTTTTTGAAGTTCCTGTGAAACTCATTGCTTCTTTAACTTTTAAGTAAATGATTTTGCTTCTCTCAAGCTCAAATTAGTCCCAGGGGCAGAAAACCAGCCTTCAGTGCTATCAAAGGAATGCAGCTTCCCCCAGTGTATAAAAAAAAAAAAAAAAAAGTAACACAGTAATTTTGTTGGAATAAAGAAACTGGCTAACAGGACAGAGAAGAGAAGCAGCACCTAGGAAGAGAAGAAAAGAGTAGCATGATCTGATGAGATCATGAAGATGACATGATTTAAGGAGGATAGGAGGGGAGGAACCAAGATGGCGGCATAGTTAAACAACTAATCTGCTGCCTCACACAACAATTTCAAAAACACAACTAAAAGACAAAAACGTCTACCACCCAGAACCACGGGAAAGCTGGCTGAGTGGAAGACTGACAACTAAGAACAGAAAGGAGCACAATCGCTGAAAAGCTGAGGTACGGAGGCACGCGAATCGGGCCGGCAGCGGGCGGCTGGGTGCGCGGCTTTTCTTCAACCCGCAGGGAGACAAGCTCCCGATCACTCTGAAATCCAGTTTCTGGGGACACTCGGGGGACCCAGACACCTACGGGGAGAAGCTGGACTCTCGGCCATCGGGTCAGAAAGTGAGAGTGACTTTTTTGCGGTGGTGCGCCCAGCAATCATTGTTTACTGCGCTGGAACGCGGGGCGCAGGGACTTGGAAACGGGAAAGGCAGAGACGGCTGACAGCAGCCATCGCTGTTGGCCACACCCCAGCCTAGTGACGCCCTGAGACCCCGCCCAGCCCTGAGGCCCCGCCCTGAGGCCCCGCCCCACACATTCTACAAACCCGCCCAGGCTCCACACAGCGGCTTTTACATATAAATGGCCTGTTCTGTGGCAGCTTAACCAACTGCAGCTCCAGTCAGACGCTCCAAAACCGCCCAAGCAAAGGAGGAGAAAACTAGCCCTTGCTGTAGCTCCTGCTGGGGAACACACAGTACACAAGGGTACACCAAGAGTGTCCACCTCAAGTAACTGGGAGGCTGACCCGTTGAACCAATAGGACACCTAGTACACAAAACTACCCTACCAACTCAGGGAAGCAGAGAATATGAGAAGGCAAGGAAACAGATCACAAACCAAAGAAATGGAGGAGAACAAGCGACTGGACATAGAGTTCAAAACCACGGTTATAAGGTTTTTCAAGAATTTCATGGAAAAGGCTGATAAATTCCATGAGGACCAACTAGAAATTAAACATACACTGACTGAGATAAAAAATATTATACAGAGACCCAAAAGCAGACTAGAGGATTGCAAGAATCAACTCAAAGATTTGGAATACAAAGAGGCCAAGGACACTCCTCCAGAGAAGCATGAAGAGAAGAGAATTCAGAAAGTTGAAGATAGTGTAAGAAGCCTCTGGGACAACTTCAAGCGAACCAACATCAGAATTATGGGGGTACCAGAAGAAGAGAGAGAGCAAGATGCTGAAAACCTATTTGAAGAAATAATGAACAAAAACTTCCCCCACCTGATGAAAGAAATAGACTTACAAGTCCAGGAAGCGCACAGAACCCCAAACAAAAGGAATCCAAAGAGGACTACACCAAGACACATCATAATTAAAATGCCAAGAGCAAAAGACAAAGAGAGAATCTTACAAGCAGCAAGAGAAAAACAGTTAGTTACCTACAAGGGAGCTCCCATACGATTATCAGCTAATTTCTCAACAGAAACCATGCAGGCCAGATGGGAGTGGCAAGAAATATTCAAAGTGATGAATAGCAGGAACCTACAACCAAGACTACTCTACCCAGCAAAGTTATCATTCAGAATTGAAGGGCAGATAAAGACCTTCACAGATAAGAAAAAGCTAAAGGAGTTCATCACCACCAAACCAGCATTATATGAAATGCTGAAAGGTATTCCTTAAAAAGAGGAAAAAGAAGAAGAAAGATAAAAATTATGAACAACAAATACATATCTATCAACAAGTGAATCTAAAAGTCAAGTGAATTAAAAATCTGAGGAACAGAATAAACTGGTAAACTTATTAGAATCAGAGGCATAGAATGGGAGTGGATTGATAATTCTCAGGGGGAAAGGGGTGTCTGTGTGGGGAGTATGGGAAGAGACTGGACAAAAATCATACACCTATGGATAAGGACAGCGGGGGGAGAGAGGTAAGGGCATAGGGGGGGTGGGAACTGGGTAGTGGGGAGATATGTGGGGAAAAAGGAGAAACAATTGTAATCTGAACAATAAAGATTCATTTAAAAAAAAAAAAAGGAGGATAGGATTCTGTACTTGAGAGGGCCTACTGGTTACAGCAAAGGCAGGATAGCTCAGAATTGGGTAAAAGTGTAAAATTAGAGGGTTAAAATATGAGCTCTGTCACTTAATAGCTTTGTGACCTTGAACAAATTACTTAACCTTTTTAGGCCTTAGTTTCTTAATTTCTTACATGAGCATAACAGCAACACCTACTCATTCCACTAAGTACTAGGCCTATTACACAATTTTGGGTTTCCATGTTGAACAGTTTTAACTATTTTTAAAGACTGGAATTATATGACTTTTATTCCTTTAGAGATCTTCTGAAGAACAAAAAGAAAATTCATTTTATATTTTAAAAAATAGAATAAAACTCATTCTATCTTGTAATTTCTATATGGATCCACTGGACACTTTTATAAATTTAGAAAACATTTTGGGATCTGACTGATCTTATTTTTCCTGTATCATGAAACATTTTTCTATTTCATCATCCCAGGAATGATTTCATTCTTACTAATCATTATTCATTAATTATTTCCAATGAGAGCATAGAAGACTAAAATAGCAAGAAATGAGAGAATAAAAAAATATTTAGGATCATGCAACAGTGAAAAACATCATCATTATTCACTATTCCCAAAGTATTACATACATTACACAGTTTTGCATCATCTTCCAAAAAGTATAAGACTGTTGACACCTGCTTTTAACTTTCATTGAGCATAGTTGAGAATTCAGAAGTTCTGAGGGCTCCCGGACTTTGAAAGGGGGCAGACTGAGCTGAGGGACCACCCTCCAGTGCACGAATTTTGTGCACTGGGCCTCTAGTAATAATGATAAACTGAAAATACAAGGGAAATCTTAGAATGAGTCTACAAATGATAATATCCTGGTGACCTTTCTCAAACTCAAGAATCAATAATAAATGATACATTTTTAATTTCATAAAAGTAATATGACCCATCTTATCCAGTGAGCCATTCAATGGGAAGGATTTCATCATGCAGTATTTTACAACAAGATTTTGGACTATCCTATTTTGCTAAAAAGACAGTTTTTGATTTTGCTAAAGAGACAGTAATGTGTGACACTACTCTTTAGTTTTTTATAATGTTTTAATTATCAAAATTCACTTGATACAAAGAAGTTTAATTCTTATTAAAACTTCTTTAAAAATTGGTATCATCAGCCGAAACTGGTTTGGTTCAGTGGATAGAGCGTCAGTCTGCGGGCTGAAGGGTCCCAGGTTCGATTCCGGTCAAGGGCATGTACATTGGTTGCGGGCACATTCCTGGTGGGGGGGTGTGCAGGAGGCAGCTGGTCGATGTTTCTCTCTCATCGATGTTTCTAGCTCTCTGTCTCTCTCCCTTCCTCTCTGTAAAAAATCAATAAAATACATTAAAAAAAATTGATATCATCGCCCAGCCGGTGTGGCTCAGTGCTTGAGCGCTGACCTATGAATCAGGAAGTCACAGTTTGATTTCTGGTCAGGGCACTTGTCTGGGTTGTGGGCTCAGTCCCCAGTGGAGGGCATGCAAGAGATTGATTATTCTCTCTTACCATTGATGTTTCTATCTTTCTCTCCCTCTCCCTTCCTCTCTGAAATCAATAAAAATATATTTTTTAAAAATTTGTTTTTATGCTTTGATTCTTCTGTTATTATGCATAAAATGACTTAAATATAAAAAAAGGAAAAGGAGTCTAGCTGGTTTGGCTCAGTGGATAGAGCATTGGCCTGTGGACTGAAGGGTCCCGGGTTTGATTCCAGGCAAGGGCACATGCCTGGGTTATAGGCTCAATCCCCAGTAGGGGATGTGCAGGAGGCAGCCGATCAATGATTCTCTCTCATCATTGTTGTTTCTATCTCTCTCTCCCTCTCCCTTCCTCTCTGAAATCAATAAAGAAATATTAAAAAAAAAAAAAGAAAAGAAAAGAAAAGAAAAGAAAGAAAGAAGGATCCATTGGCCCCAGATGGTAAGTGAAGATTATTTTTCCTGGTACACTGACGGTTAAATGAATTCCTACAAGTAAAGCTTAGAACAGGTCTTAATAAACACCATAGACATAATAGCTGCTGCTGCTGTGCTTTTATTATTATTACCACAGTGAAAGGAAAGCTGGAAAAGATTAGAGACATAGGACATGTCAAGTGAAAGGCCTGACCACTAAGGGGAACCTAGAAGAAAGCCTGGGGCCAAACAGGAAATACAAGTTCACAATTTCTAATCCTTAATTCTGAAATCCCAAAGCTCTACATACCAAAGGTGGTATGAAGTTAGGCATTGAACTAATTTGACAACAAAACCTAATCAGAATATATGTGAAGCTAATCAAAACTTTTATTTAACCCACTGCTGTATATACACATACATTTCACTGCTGAAATATGAATGTGTGTGATTATGGGGTACCATGTCAAATCCTGTTGGTAGTGTAATATGTGGTATGTAAATCACATTATCATACTAAATCTGAAAAATTCTGAATTCTAAAATATATCTGATGGCAAGAGTTCCTGGTTAGAGATTATAGACTTGTGGACATATGTCATCATAAATAAGATAAGCTGTTCACTTTTCTTCTTTGATATATATAACACAGGTTAATAAAATAGAGGGAAGGAAAGAAAGAGAAAACAAATGCGCTAAAGGTCATGGTGAAGCACTGCTTGAAATAAGAATGAAAGCAAAATTCAATAAAGAATTTTTAAAAACTGAAAGCAGTTAGGAACTGGAAACTTTTTTTTTTTTTTTTACTTAAGCATTAAGATAACAAAATCTATGAAGTAGAGTTGTAAATCTTTTAACAGTACCTATGAAGTTCTTATCATCTGCATTATAGCTTTTGAATAGAACTGTGGTTGGTACAGTTCCTAGCCATCCTGTAAGCTAACCTGTCTGTTTTTTTTAATATATTTTTATTGATTTCTGAGAGGAAGGCAGAGGAAGAGATAGAAACATCAATGATGAAAGAGAATCATCAATCGGCTGTCTCCTGCATGCCCCACATTGGGGATCAAGCCCACGACCTGGCTTGTGCCCCGACTGAGAATCAAACCATGACCTCCTGGTTCATAAGTCAATGCCCAACCACTGAGCCATGCCAGCTAGGCAACCTGACCTTTCTTAATACCATGGACTCAATTCCAGGTCCCCATACCCTGCCAACCTCCAAATCCTACTGATTGCAGAAGCTCCCTAGCCTGAAGTCTCTCTCTCATAGACACTGCTTACCCACATGGCCAGGGCGCCCACTCTCTGGCCACATCTATTCCACCAAATCATAGATCCTCACCATTTTCCTCCAGATGAGGCTTCTGTGGCTCTTGTTCAGGCTGGGATTCCAGAGACAGAAGCTGGTGATGGAAGGACTCCTGCATAGCTCCTGATGGCACCACCTTCTGAGAAAGGACTTCCGGACATGCCACAATCTAACAACCACAACCACACCAATCAGTACATTAATGAGAAGGCTATTAAGTAATCCAGCAAATACACGCTATTCTTTCATTTGTTCCTATACTAAATATTTAATGTGCTAGGTCTATAATGAATCAGGCACTGATTATACATTAGTTTATATCTAGTTGTAGAAGACCTCCATTAAACATTTTAACAGATAAATAAATACTAGGACACAATTACAGACTATGTTATATGTTAGAAAGGAGAAGGAAGTAAAATGAGACAGATCAGACGAGATCTACTTTATTTTTTAAGATATGTTTTTATTGATTTGAGAGAGGAAGGGAGAGGGAGAAGAAATAGAAACATTGATGAATTGGCTGCCTCCTGCACGACTCCTACTTGGGATTGAGCCCACAACCAGGGCATGTGCCCTGACAGGGAATCAAACCGGTGACCTCTTGGTTCAGGGGTTGACACTCAACCAGTGAGCCACACCAGCTGGGCATGAGATCTACTTTAGATTGGGTAGCCATCCAAGGCTTTTCGGAGGAAGTGTCACTTAAGTAAACACCTAAAGGATGAAAGAAGCCAGCCAGGAGAAAGGTAAGAAGTGTTGCAGGCAGAGAGAACAATATAAGCAAAGACTCTCAGACAGAAAGAGGGTATCTTAGGAAGGCCAATGTGGGTCAAGTTTAGTAAAGAGGGAGAGAGAGGGGAGAAAGGAGCTTGGAAAGGTCAATTATAGGACTCAGGAAGTCACACGTGGTTCTCCAGCAGACCAACACCCAGACTGAAGCTAGTTCATGTCCAGTGTACAACAGACCTCAATCTTTCTGTTCTTGGCTCTTGCTCAACCGTAGGGTACATACAATTACTCTGCCACAACCAGTCTCCAGAATCTGTCTATTCTGGAAGGTACTATCTCAGCAGCAACCTAGCTGGTAATAAGATCCTGCATTGAGATAGAATCGCCATCCCCTTTCCCCCTCCCTTCTGGTTTCAAAACACTTTTGATTTTAACCCTCCTAGTACTGGCAAAATGTGGCACAAGAGTTACATTAAGAGGCAGTTGCAAAACAGTTGTGGCAAATATTCTGTGTGAAAGTTTGTATCCTGGTTGACCCACTCAGAACAGAGTTAAGATGATGCCAAGTATGTCAAAGGGCACTGTGGGCAACGAAGAACCAAAACAGCCGTTGATGTCCGGAAACTCTGACAGAGAAACTGACAAAGGAGAAGGATAAAGCCCAGGGAAAGATTTGCAGAGACAAGAACTGCCTGGAGATAAAGTTGAGGAAAAATGTCAGGGATACAGGAGACAGACAGAGAAAAAGGCAAACAAAGTGTGCTGTGAAGGCCCGTGGGAAATACCCTATCTGGGCCTCAAATCCTACCACTAAGAAATTATTTTTCTCTGTATCCCTTCCAAAAATGGGCTGCATATCACACCGAAAGAGGCAAATCTGTAATATATGCTGTAAATCCTGTATTAAAAAATGTTTTTTGTTTTAAATTATGCTTTTGAGTATTACTAAAAAGATAGAAAATAGTTTGTTCATTTATGTCCTAAATTAGCTTTTTTTAAAAATATTTTTTTATTGATTTCAGAGAGGAAGAGAAAGGGAGAGATAGAAACATCAATGATGAGAGAGTCAGATTGGCTGCCTCCTGCATGCCCCACACTGGGGATCATGCCCACAACCCTGGCATGTGCCCTGACCAGGGATCAACCACTGAGCCACACCAGCTGGGCCCAAATTAGGTTTTAAAAAGTATTAACTAGATGTCAACATGAACCTTTATGCCCTGAAAGGAGCAATAGAAAGGTTCAAACATTCCCATCTGTACAACAATCATTCAGGAGAGCTACAGGGTCTGGCTTCAGGTCAACAGTAACTCTCTCTGCTGCCCACTTGCCTCGTGGGGTGAGCTAAGCCATCTGAAGAGCCTGAAGATATTCTGGAATGTTGAAGTACCCTTACCCAGAGGTAAAGAATAAGGAGCTGGTACCTTACAATGAAGTGCAATGGCTCTGGAAAATGAGGGAAATTCTCTAACTAGTTTCAACCTCTTCTAGACCTATAATCTTTTGTTTCTTTGCTATAAAAAGAGAATTAAAGTTTAAGAGAGTGTGAGTCTAGCAACAAGAGGAAGGTAGAAAGTCAGATTATAAATGAGTAAGAAAGTACAAAATGTTAACAACATAAAAATACTGATTCTCCCTAGATTAATATATTATTTCATGCAATACCAACAGGATTTTGGGGGTACTAAAAACTAAATAAATAATTCTAAATATCATAAGGAAAATGAGAAAATATTAAAACACTAGAGGCCCAGTGCACAGATTCGTGCACTGGTGGGGTCCCTAGGTCTGGCCTGCACCCTCTCTCAATCTGGGACCCCCTCAGGGAATGTTGGATAGCCAGTTTCAGACCAATCCCCACAGGCCCGATCCAGACAGGAGGGAGCCCTATCCTGTGCGTTGAGCGTCTGTCCCTGGTGGTCAGTGCTCGTCATAGCAACCAGTTGACGGGTTGTTTGGTTGTTTGATCACTTAAGCTTTTTTTTTTTTTTTTTTTTTTTTTTTTTTTTTTTTTTTTATATTTTATTGATTTATTACAGTGAGGAAGAGAGAGGGATAGAGAGTCAGAAACATCGATGAGAGAGAAACATCGACCAGCTGCCTCCCGCACACCCCCCACCGGGGATGTGCCCGCAACCAAGGCACATGCCCTTGACCGGAATCGAACCCGGGACCCCTCAGTCCGCAGGCCGACGCTCTATCCACTGAGCCAAACCGGTTTCGGCCACTTAAGCTTTTATATATATAGATAATTCGGAAGAAGGAAGGGTAGCCCTATCATATACCAAAGCATTTCAGAGAGCTCAAATAATTAAAATACTAACAGATGAACACATAGTGACATCAATAAAATAGGATAAAGAGACCACAAAAGGACCCAAATACATGCAGAAATTTGGTATGTAAATATAGAGGCATTTTAATCAGAAAGAGAAAAGGTGGATTACAAGTTGCTGGGGCAACCTGGTAGATATCTGGGGGAAAATAAAGTTTTAACCATACCAAACACCCTAAACCAAAATGAATTCCAGATGTAAAGTGTAAAAAATGTAAAAGTGTAAAAAAAAAAATTTAAGACAAAACTATGAGAAAAAATTCTCATAATATTGTAGTTGAGAAGGCCTTTCTAAGTATGGCACAAAACCCTAAAAACAACATAAAAGATCTAAGTTGATTGCATAAAAATTAAAACACCCTGCAAAGCAAAAATCTCCATAAGCAAAGACAAGCAATAATGTGGAAAAATAGTACTTGCAATTCAATTACAGACACAGTCCTTACTTTTCCTAATAGGTAAATAATATAAACAGATAATCTGCAATAAAAGGGCATATGCATAGCCCTTTAAAATATGTATTGTGGTCAAACTAACCCATTAGAGAAATGCATTAAAACTGCACAGAACTGGAATATGTATCTTTCATATTGGCAATAATCAAAAAAGTTGGATAAGATAATAATGTGTTATCAGACTGTAGTAAAAAAATTTCTCTCATACATTGCTGTTGGGAATATAAATTGGTATAACCTCTATGTAGGGCAATCTATCGATAGCTGTCAAAATTACAAATGCATATGACTTCTGAGCTAACAAATGGACTTAGCATTCATTCTATAATTAATGATGTATGTAAAGATATTCATGCAGCAAAGTTGTTTGTAGTAAAAATTCAGAAACAATCTAAAGGAACAACTTAAATAGCACTCAATGGTTCAATTATGGTATATCCATACAATGGAATATAACGCAGTTTCAGAGTGAGGTCACTCTATTGCAGACATGAAACAAACCAAGCTATAAGAAAAAAAGCAAGAGGCAGAAATACACAGTGATTTTAAAACATCTGTGTTTTAAATATGTCATATACATACATGTTCATATATATAGAATATAGTATACCTCCGTAAGGATATGCATGTATCATGTAAATGGTTGCCTCTGGTGAGGAGAATTAGGCATCTGAGGAACTAGGGGTAGAAGGGAAACTTTTATTACTACCTTAAGTACCTTTTGAATTTTGTATCATGTCACTCAAAAAATAAATATAGTAATTTTAAAACTAAATTAAATCACAGATTGTCTTCTCCAGGTTAGCACACTGGATAGTGCTTCTCTTTTGCTGGAGTGGCAGGAAATCTCCACAGGGTACCTAATCCCAGGAGAACAAAAGAATATAAATGAAGCACCAGAGTGCTAAGGATCTCACCCCTGCTCAGCAGCTCAACTCTCTTCCTGTCCTTCCTCATGGCTCTAATGTCTCCTCTTCCACTCACCTGTCGTCTGCGTTCCTCTAGTTCCCTCTGTATATTTTCTACCACAGCCACAGCCTCTTCTCCGTTTTCTGGGTGATGTTCTCTCACCCAGGTCTGGAACTCTTCAGGCAGGATGGTCAGGAACTGCTCCAGCACCAGCAGCTCCAGGATCTGCTCCTTGGTGTGCAGCTCGGGCCTCAGCCACTCACAGCAGAGCACCCGGAGCTGGCTGAGTGCCTCCCGGGGGCCCGATGCCTCCTGGTACTGGAAGTGCTTGAAGCGCTGGTAAAAAGTCTCAAACACTGGCGGGTTGTACTCCCGCATCCAGGTGCTGTCTTCTTCTTCCACCTTCACTATTAGAAGGTCTTCTTGCTCTTGTGAAGTCTCAGCTGGAGGGTCCAAGTCTATGACTTCCCCAGATTCTGTCATTATCATTCCAAACTCGGAAGGATGTCTCTCCACTTTAGCTGTTTTACACTGATCAAATATACGTTCTCTGCTCTTTAGGATCTTCTGGAGGACACGTTCATTATTATGCAACCTACTGATATATTGGAAGTTATTATTAGCAAAGAGGTGACATAGAGGTCATTTATACTAAAGATGACCATTCAACAGAGGAATTCATTTAAACAAGTCAGCTGTAACTCCACCCATTGGAGAACAAGTCAGCTGTAACTCCACCCATAAAATATTAACATATTTCCAACATTTAAAGAATGTAAATGAGAGCCATAAAAAAATCTGACATCAGGCCCAACCAACACAATTTAACTGGTGAAGGATATTAATAGGACAAGACTTACTAACTAGTCCAGACGCAGTCGCTCCTTCTATCTTTAAGTCAAACTTAAGTCAGAACAGGGGTCAAAAACATTACAATGATCAAAACTGGTCCTGTCTTTCAAGCCAGAAGGGCCTGACAGACCAACGGGAGACTTCATTGGTCCCGAAGAGAAGCAGGGTAATAAGGGCAGATTTGGACCTGGATTTCTCGGAATCGACCCTGACCCCGGACACACGGGAGACCGGCCCGGTCAAGGTTAGGATGGGCCCCCGTCTGGATACAATGCCCATTCCCTTTCCTCAAGACTCCAGCCTCGGGGAGCTCTCCTGGACGACCGAGCTCCCGCAATCAAGGCTGGAGAGATGGGTTTCTTTTCACCAACGGAGAGAAAACCGAAGGCGACACTTCTCAACATTTCCTCGCCGGAAGTAAGCAAGTCCAAGCTTTCCTTGTCCAACGGGCTTGAGCCACAAATCCAACCCCCGAGAGCACTTCCGAGTCCTCTCTAGGAAACCCGGAGGTCCTCGCCTCGCAGCGGCTGGAAAGTGCCCGCCCCACGCCCCACCCCAGAGGGGCTGTGGGCCAATCGGTGGGGAAATGGGGCGGGGGCCCAGGAGCCAATCCCGCCCACGGAACCTCAGGAGCCGTGAAGAAAACAGAGCCACACTCTTTCCCCACCCAACCCAAAGCAATTTACTTTTTTAAATATTTTTATTGATTTCAGAGAATAAGGGAGAGACAGAAACATCAATGATGAGAGAGTATCACTGATCGGCTGCCTCCGGCACACCACCACTGGGGATCGAGCCCGCAACCCGAGCATGTGCCCCCAGACTGGAATCGAACGCGGAACCTTCCAATCTGAAGTCCAATGTTCTATCCACTGAGCCAAACCAGCCAGGGCAACCCCAAAGCACTTTAAACAGCTCGGGCTCCTCCTTTTTCCTTGGAGTGCAGGCAGGGGGCGGGGTCGTAGGTGTCGGGAGCTGTTGCTAAGGCGACAGTTGCTAGCATCCAATTTGCCGTGGAACTTGCGCTCCCCAACCCTCAACGCCCTACGCCCCAATTCGGAGTAGGGTCCGTAGCCTTCTGCAAGCCCACAACTGTCACTTCTCTTTAATTTTGAACCCTTCGGTTTCTTTTTTTTTTTTTTTTTTTCCCTTCGGTTTCTTCACGTGAATCTCACCACTCCCCGCACCCCGTTTCCAGACACACCCACCTCTTTACCACCTCAGCTCTCTCTGTGCTAAAATCTCCAACGTTAAGCTCGCGAGTCCCGGGAGCCAGCGGCTACCAGGACTACATCTCCCAGGAAGCGCCGCGTGAAACGTGCCCGCTAACCAATAGGGCCGCGGCTCTCTTGTCAGCCTCGGTTTCGCGGGCCTATCAGAGTGCGGGAGAGCAGGGAGGCATTTCCTCCAACGCCTTGAGCTAGAAGGCGATGTTTGGCGAAGTCCGTTGCCTTCTACCTTGGAGAGAATGGATGCCGAAACCTCGCATCGTTGCAAAGTAGGGAAATCATCTATGCTGGGCTTTCAGCCAAGAGGATCCCATTCTTAATAATTTCTCATTTTTGTATACGTTTACAAAGCTGTTTGACAGGCAAGACAAGAGGCTTATCACCACTCTTTTACATATCGCCCAAATGAGGCTTAACTACTCCACTCTGAATCAGAAAGCACACATCCTTGGATCTACTGAAGAGTTTTTTTTTAGTGTTTGGGATGAATTTTTCACCGATCAGGGATGAGGTTTGGAGACTGACTTGCTAGCCCTGTGGTCTACCTTATGGGAATGAAGAAATTCAGAAAAATCCCCTACTATCTCCAGAGAGACCTTTAGCTGGAGAGGCTCAAATTGACAGGTGGGTGGGGGACGCTGTATTTTTTAATAAATATATTTTTATTGATTTCAGAGAGGAAGGGAGAGGTAGAGAGAGATAGAAATGATACACGCCCCACACTGGGGATCTAGCCGGCAACCGGGGCATGTGCCCCAAACAGGAATCCAACCGCAACATCTGGTTCATAGGTCCATGCTCAACCACTGAGCCATGCCAGCCTGACAGAACATGAATTTCTGAAAGATTTTTTTATGAATCACTGATTAAATAGTAGTTGCTCATATTTTCTTTTGTTTTCCCCAAATTCCTATGTTAATCTAGTGAACAAGTATTTATAAAATACTTTGTTGCCAATCACTGCTAGACACAGGGAACACTGCAGTCATGCTCTCCCTTCATGGGAAGAACAGACAGTAAACAAGAATTAGCAACACTGCCCTGGCCTGATAGCTCAGTTTGTTGTAGCATCATTCCATGCACCGGAAGGTCACAGATTCATTGCCCAGTCAAGGCAACTGCGTAGGTTTTGGGTTTGATCCCAGGTTGGGGTGCATATGGAAACTAATCAATCGATGTTTCTCTCTCTCTTCCCTTCCTCTCTAAAAAACAAAAATCAATAAAAACATACCTTTGGGTGAGTATTTTTTTAAAAGAATCAGTTACAATGTGGTCAGTGCTATGAAAATTCAAAACGTGATGCGCTGGGTGAGGTGGGTAGGAATGGATGATCAGGGAAATCCTCTCTAAGCAGGTAATATTTGAAATGAGACGTGGAGCATGAACGTAAGTCAGACTTTTCCTTTTTTTGCATTTTACAGATTTTCATTTCTAATAAAATAAAGATTAAATAAATATTAATATTTAATATCACACATAAACAAAAAGCTCTTTGGGGGTCCTGAGACTAAAAAGTGAGAAAAGGGTCACGAGACTAAAAAGTAAGTAAACCACTGTGGTTTATCCCCAGCCATGATTGATCCATAAGGCGCCACTGTGATGGAATTGCAAACCACTCCTGTATAAGGTCCTGGCTGGGCTGAGGTTTTAGTCTGTTAGATCCCAGGAAGCTGATTGGTAGTGACCTGTTGGACATGGACTAGTTGGCTTATTTTCTTGTGTTTCTTTTTCTCCTCCTCTTCCTCCTCTTTCTCTCCTTCCTCCCACAGATCCACTTCAGTGGGATCAGATATCGAAGAATATTTTTTATTTTTTTAAGTCGCCAAGCGTGATGATTTTGCAGCCATCTCTGCCAACGAGGAGTGCCATATTGGCAACTACCTCATACGCAACATCATTGACAAGGGATCCTTTGGCGAGGGTAGGCTGGCTAGGCACATTGTCACCAGCACAGAGGTGGCTGTGAAAGTTGTCAACTGGCAGAGTTTCTCTGATGTTCTCCAAGAGATTGATTCTCTTAAGGAACTAGATCATCTTAATATCACCAAGTTGTTTGAAGTCATTACCACCGAGCACCAAGTATATCTCTTCATGGAACATGCCAATGAAGGAACATTATCCGACTACTTAGAGAACTGTGGCCCCGTGACAGAAAAGGAAGCCCAAGCCCTGTTCCGACAATGACTAGGAGGGGTCCATTACTGTCACCAGAGACACATCATACATCGGGACCTAAAGCTGGAGAACATACTTCTAGGTGGTGAGATGAATGTTAAATTAGCAGACTCTGGCCTCTGTGGGGGTATTTATGGAAGAGAAACTGACTGCCTTCTGTAGCACTGTCCCCTATATGGCCCCAGAGTTCCGGTTCAAACTCTATGAGGGCCTGAAGGTGGAGGTCTGAAACCAGGGGGCAGTGCTCTACAGGATGGTGACAGGAAAACTTCAATTTGTGGTAAAGAATTTTGAAGAATTTACTGAGTACATCTTGAATGGGTGCTTCTTTATACCATACTTCCTGTCTCTACAATGCCAAAAACTGTTATGAAAATTAATAACCCTCAACCCCAGCCAAAGACCAACCCTGGAAGATATCATGAAAAACCGCTGGATCAACATTGGGCAGGCAGAGGAACTGAGACCAGACACAGAGCCACCCTGGGGTAGTCCAAATAATTAAGACCATGGCATATGAGCAGCATGAATATTGGAATTACAAGAAAAACATATAACAACATCATGGGCACTTACCTCACCTTAGATAGCATGAAAACCAAGATTTGTGGCCTCAAGATCAGGGTAAGGCCCTGCCCCTCCTCTGACCCCAACATCAGTCTTTCCCCAACCCAGGGGGTTTCGGGCATCAGGGCAGAAGGGCAGAGATCCTGGACTCCACCACCCAGCCTAGAATCAACTATGCCCACTCCCGGAGGCAACCTGGAAGGGAGCACCACAGGGAGAAGGGAGAAAGGATGACCATTCACCCAGCCAGTGTGGAAGCAAGCACCACAACTCCCTTACCCAGCCTAGATATAAAGGACTGCCATCCGGAGCCCAGTCCTCCAGCCTGATCCCAGGAGACTGTGAGCAACTTGAGGACAAGGACTATGTTTTGCATCTACGGTGTCGAGCACGATGTTCTGTCCTGTAGAAAATACTCTACAAACCTTTCTTGTGTAAACAAATACCACATGGGTGAATGTTTTTTACAACTCCTTGTACAGTTGGATCTTTAACTTTTCCTAAAGCAAAACTTTAAAACTTTATTCACAGACAGTGTATTAAAGAATGCCATTCAAGTTTTAAAAGAAGAGAACCGGTTAGTTCTGTAACCTGAAGCACTATAATCTCCTCAAGGCAAAGTATGCAAGAAGAGCGTCCCTGGAAGGGGCGGGCGGCAAACCACCAAGATTCATCCCAGTCCTCCAGGGCGCCTAGAGAGATCCCGGAAATGCCCGGGAGGGTGTGTACCGCGGGGAGTCGGTGACGCACTTCCGGCCCGAGTTACTAGTTTTTGTTGATTTTTTTTTTTTTTTTTTTTTTTTTTTGGTCACGGGACGGGCGGTCCTAAGGGGCAAAGCTGGGGGTAGGAGGACTCCTGCAGGGGGCAGGGTGGATCGCGCCGCTGCCTAAGGAAGGACGATGAGTTCTGTGGGTTTTTGCAGCGTTTGCTCCCTTCTCACCTGAAGGCAAAACTCCGGAAAAGTCCGCGCGTGCTGAAGGAAGATGAGTTCGGGCTTGACCGCAAGTGAAGGCAGAGACGCTGAGGTGGGGGCGTGGATGGTGGCTGCGGGGCCTAGGGTCGCCGCGCCGCCCCTGCGCGATGGGCTTCTGATAGTGAAAGTGGAGGAAGACCCACCGGGAGTTCGGGAGTCCGACCCGCCTGTGGATGGCCTGGATCCCGAAACTTGTCGACAGTATTTTAGGCGGTTCCGTTATCAGGAGGTGGCCGGACCCGAGGAGGCGCTGAACCGGCTCCGGGAACTCTGTCGTCGGTGGCTGCGGCCTGAGGTGCACTCGAAGGAGCAGATCCTGGAGCTGCTGGTGCTGGAGCAGTTCCTGACCACCCTGCCCCCGGAGCTGCGGGACCGCGTGCGGAAGCACGACCCCGCGAGCGGCGACCAGGCTGCGGCCATCGTGCGGGCTCTTCAGAGAAGGCTTGGTGGAACCTCCCTCCCGGTGAGTAGGGCGCTGGTGGCGGGAGTGTGGGGGAACGGAGGTGTGTATGAGTTTCAGAAGGTTTTTTCCTTCCTTATTACATTTTGTGTGAACTTGAGAGCGTGCATACAACTTTTCCTTTCCGTAGGAAACGGTGACGAATCCATTCAGGAAATGATCCTTGAGTTAGAGACCGCTCAGCACAAAACCTACTCGAGAGTGTTGTTGACTCATTGTGAGACACCCTTTTGTATACCTGGAGTATTGGGGTAAGAAAGATGTCAGAATGCGATAACAGCAATGCCCCACCACTTGGAATGTGAGGTTCCCTTTTTACTTTTTAACGGTTTGGCCACTCCCTCCTCCCACAGTTGATAATAGTACTCCAGAGAGGAGAGAGAGGCTGGAAGTGGAGTGAATTATTGATCACACTTACGTGATGAAGCTTCCATAAAAGTTCCAATTGCATGGGATTCAGGGAGATTTCAAACTGTAAGTGCATCCACTTAGTGGGAGAGCAATACACCCCAGCTCCATGGGGACAAGCTTCCGAGCATGGGACCTTCCCAGGCCTTGCCCTATGCATCTCCTCCATCTTGTTGTTTCTGAGTTATAACCTTTTGTAATTAACTGGTAATCTAGTCAGTAAGTTGTTTTTTGTGGTTTTTTAAATATATTTTATTGATTTTTTACAGAGAGGAAAGGAGAGGGATAGAGAGAAACATCAATAAGAGAGAAACATTGATCAGCTGCCTCCTGCACACTCCCTACTGGGGATGTGCCTGCAACCAAGGTACATGCCCTTGACCAGAATGGAACCTGGGACCCTTCAGTCCGAAGGCCAACTAGGGCTAAATAAATTGTTTTCCTGAGTTCTGAAGCTGCCCCGGGAAATTAATTTTGAACTCAAAGAGAGGGCCAAGGGAACCTCTGATCTAAAGCTGGTTGGCCAGAAACAGGTGGTGGGCTTACAGTTAGCATCTGAAGTTGGGAAGGGGCAGTCTTGTAGGACTGATCCCTTAACCTGTGGGATCTGAACCCATCTCCAGGTACGTAGTGTCAGAATTGAGTTAAACTGTAGGATACAGCTAGCTGGTGTTGGAGAATTGCTTGACGTGTGGAAACACACATATCTGGTGTTAGAAGTGAAATAGTTTGTAATGAAGTATTAAGAGGAGAGAAGATACACAAGGGTGTGGTTTTCCTTTACACAGAGATGGAGGAGAGGCTGGGCGAGGGGGGAGGGTGTGAAATGTACTATACTCAGGTCCTGGAGACAGGAGGCTCTGCATGCTACACAAACCTCATGGGAAAGACACCAGGTAGTAGTCAGGAGGCAGATGACAGGAGCTAGGGAAAAGTTAGGCCAGAGTCTAAATTGGGGTTTCAGAGGGAAAGGAAGAGCATGGCAGGGTAAACAATAGGATTGCTTAGTTTAAATCTTCCAGTCAGCTGTAAATTATGCAGTGGTTCCTAGTTGCCTGGTACCTGAGCTTGGGATGATGAAGGCAGAGGAATCTTGCCTCCTTGGGTGTGCAGGCCCCATAGAGAAGATAGGGCTCTAGATTAACCAGTCTCAACTGAACCTTTGCTCTCTAAGAATTGGCTTACACCCAGAGGGGAAGTCTCCCAGCCAGAAAGTTTTTTTATTAACATGTGAAAACATAGTAGAAAATTAAAAAAACAACACCTTTCCCTGACATTGAGTGTGAGATCTTTGGAGTCAGTTTGTGAGACATCACTGGAACCTAGACCATCTCTCTGCACCAGTTTTAGAAGCTTCCCTCTCTAAGAACTGTAGTTTTACCTTTTGTAAATAGTCTACTTATATTAAGCCATTTCAAAAGATCATCTTGTTGGGTAATCATCTTATTGTGCAATGATCAAAGGAGGAAAAGGAAATTTTATTGAGTACCGGCTGTTGATGAGGTACCTTCAACTTCTTAAGACATACTTATATCCATTTCACACATGAGGAAACTGTTTTAGAGCCAGCCTTGGAATTTAGGACTCTCTGATCTGGTTATCTATACATTTTTAATCTACATCATATTTCCACTTTGATAAATCATAGTGATGTAACTCAAATTATTATTTTGATTTTACCCCCAAGTTAGTGTAGACAGTCCACAGAATGGCTTTTTGGGATTGCAAGAGAACAGCAGCTTCTGTTTTTGGTCATTTTGAAACTACCAAGTCAGTACGATTCACTGGTAAAGGCTCACAGAAGTGTTTGTTTCTTCATTCTCAGTGCTTCCTCCTCAGTACTGCCGACTGAGTCTAGCCTTGTCCTGAGACTAGTGGTAAGGCTATCCTGGGACAGCAGGTGCTGAGGGGAGGTCTCTTTTTGTTTCAGGGATTGGTGAAGGTCAAGGATGTACCTGTAACCTGGGAGGAGTGGGAGCATCTGGACCCAGTTCAGAGGGACTTCTACAGGGAGGACATGCTGAAGGATTATGGGAACACAGTCGTACCAAGTAAGTGCTATGACTTTGCTTGTTTCTAGCTGTGTGTCATTTGTGAAGGGTTTGCTTCAGTTTGATCCCTGAGCCAGTCTGCTACTCACAGAAATAGGTTGAGTGTCCTAGGTTCTCTTTTGTGACCTTAAGTAAGACTTTTCTGTTCTGTATTGTTAGGCTTCTTGTTGTAATTCAGTTTCAATAAAATACATACAGAAAAGTATAAAAAATACAATGGACACCTGTGTATCTACCACCCAGGTTTATCAGATTTTAATATCTGCCATATTGGCTTCATTTTTTTTTTTTAATAAAAATGTGTTACTGCTATATGTGTATCTTCCTTGAAAGCTGCTAGCTTCCAGAGGTAACCAATATCTTGTGGGTATTTATCATTTCCATGTGTGTTTTATATTCTTTCTACATATTCATGTAGCCACACTCACACACACACTATCTCTTTCCCTCTATATATGTGTGTGTAAACATGTATATAAACATGTAAATATATAAATGTGATTATATAAACATATATATACTACTTTAACATGTTTTTATGGTATTATACACTGAGTGGCCAGATTATTAGGACCACCTGACGTTTGTAGGCAAATTAACCATATACCGCATCTTATGGGATATGGAAGCTGAAGGCCTGTTCGAACACCTTTGCTGTCTGCAGTTACCAAGGTAAAATGTCTCCGATTCGCACAGGAACACAAGGATTGGACAGTCGAGCATTGGAAAAAAGTCATGTGGTCGATGAATCACGTTTCCAGTTGCATCATGCAGATGGAAGAATGAGAATTTCTTGGAAACATGAAAGCATGCACCCCACATGCATGAGTACAACCCTTCAAGCTGGTGGGGGCAGTGTTATGGTTTGGGGCATGTTTTCCTGGCATAATTTGCGCCCTTTAATTCGTGTGGAACAACGTCTGAATAGCACAACATACCTAAGTATTGTTGCTGATCAAGTTCATCCTATCATGTTGATGGCGTATCCCAATGGAGATGGCTTCTTCCAGCAAGACAATGCGCCATGCCACAGTGCTCGTATTGTGCAGGAGTGGTTTCAAGAACATGAGGGAGACTTTTCCTTGCTTAGGTGGCCCCCACAATCACCAGATCTCAATCCAATTGAGCATTTGTGGGACAAGTTAAAAGAGCCATCAGGCAGCTGGTTCCACAACCATCAAATCTCACAGAACTGGACAGTGCTATTCATCAGGCATGGTGTCAGATTCCTCGCATCACCTTTCAACATCTCGTGGAGTTAATGCCAAGAAGAATTGCTGCATTATTGAAGGCAAAAGGTGGTCCAATGAAGTACTGATGGGGTGGTCATAATAATCTGGCCATTCAGTGTATATTACTGTATGATTTTATTGCACCTTGCCTTTTTCCCAACACTACATTTTGAGATTTATCCACGTTGATATCACTCTAGTTTATTCATTTTAACATCCGTATATATATTGTAGAATATTCCCAAGTTCATTTATCCATTCTCCTGTCAATGGAGATTAAGGCTTCCAGTTTTTCACCATTACCAACAGTACACTGAACATTCTTGTGTCTTTCTCTCTGTGGTCATATTTTGGAGTTTCTGATAAGAATATACTTAGGGCCGAAACCAGTTTGGCTCTGTGGATAGAGCATCGGTCTGCGGACTGGGGGGTCCCGGGTTCGATTCCGGTCAAGGGCATGTACATTGGTTGCGGGTACATCCCCAGTGGGGGGCGTGCAGGAGGCAGCTGATCGATGTTTCTCTCTCATCGATGTTTCTAGCTTTCTTTTTCTTTTTTTTTTTTTTTTTTTTTAATATATAGGTTCTTTTTTAATTTTTTTATTGATTTTTTACAGAGAGGAAGGGAGAGGGATAGAGAGCTAGAAACATCGATGAGAGAGAATCATCGACCAGCTGCCTCCTGCACACCCCCTACCAGGGATGTGCCTGCAGCCGATGTACATGCCCTTGACCGGAATCGAACCTGGGACCTTTGAGTCCGCAGACCGATGCTCTATCCATTGAGCCAAGCCGGTTTCGGCTGTTTCTAGCTTTCTGTCCCTCTCCCTTCCTCTCTGTAAAAAATCAATAAAATAAAAAAAATAAAATAAAAAAAGAATATACTTAGGGATATTTGCCTATCTTACTGTCCAGAGGAATATAAGCAGTATACAAGAATTCTTTCTCCATATCCTTGTCAACATTTGGTGTTCAGCTGATGGCATGATGTCTTAACATAGTCGTCTAAGTATTCCCTTTAAAAATTGAAGAGCCCAGCAAGCGTGGCTCGTGGTTGAGCGTTGACCTATGAACAGGAGGTCACAGTTTGATTCCCAGTCAGGGCACATGCTGGATTGTGGGGTGTGCAGGAGACAGCCAATCAATGATTCTCTCTCATCATTATGTATCTTTTTAAAACATATATATTTTATTATATCCTATATAATAAAAGCCTAATATGCTAAGTGTCCGGTTGACCGGTCAGCCGTTCAACCAATCAAAGCATAATATGCTAATGATATGCTAAGGCCACTCAACCACTTGCTATGATGTGCACTGACCACCAGGGGGCAGATGCTCTGACCTGTAGGTTAGCTTGCTGCTGGGGTCTGGCTGATCGGGACTAAGTGAGACTGGCGGGACATGCCCTGGAGCCCTCCCAAGTCCTTCCCCGGCCCCAATCATGCACCGGTGGGGTCCCTGGCCTGGCCTGCACCCTCTTGCAATCTGGGACCCCTCGGGGGATGTTGGAGAGCCAGTTTTGGCCTGATCCCACAGGCCAGGCAGATGGACCCCACTGGTGCATGAATTCGTGCATGGGGCCTCTAGTATATTTAACGTATATATTAAAAATAAATAAATAAAGGGAGAAGGAAAAAAAAAGATTAAAAATATGAACAAAATGGTAATAAAAACATATCAACAATTGAATCTAAAAAAACAAAATACTATCTACATTCACCCACATATTGAATAACTTTTCTTTTATAGCCTTTACACTTTCCTTTTACAGTTTTCCCTGGAATTAAAAATGCCTCATTTTGCATGTGCTTACTCTTCTAACTACTGAACACTAGAGTTTCACTCACAAGCTTTCTGTTAGAAATGTAAAACTCCTTTCAGCATGTTCACATATATCAGATATGCCATCATTTTCATATCCCTTTGGAGAGATTCCCCTGAGGCTTCCTCTGTTCCAGTGTGAATAGGCTTCTTCTCCAGACCTGTTGACTCTCCTTCACTATCACCCTGGGAATTCTTTATTTTCCCCCCTGGATCCCATACAATTTTCTTCCTTCATTTTAACCTCTTGATTTGATGGAGAACTCTTCTAGTGTGTTCCAGAGAACATATACTTGAGAGCTAAATTTTTTGAAACTTTGTCAATGTCAGGAAATATATTTAGTCCTCTCTTACATTCGTATTATAGTATGGCTGGATATAGCATTCAATATTAGAAATAATATGTTTGAATTTTGAAGACTGAATTTTCTGGCCAGCTTGCCATGTTGCTATTGAGAAATCTTTTGTCACTGTGATATTTTATCCTTGGCATACAATCTGTTTGTCCTGTGTAGAAGCCTTTAGAAGCTTTTCTTTATTCCTGCTACTATGAAATTTCACAATGGATATGGCTTAATATGAGGTAGGTGTTTTTCCCCTCCATTCATTGTTCTGAGTAGTTGGAAGGCCCTCATAGAAACCCATATCTTTGAGTTGTGAGAAATTTTCTATAGTATTTTTTTATTTATCTACTTATTTTTATCTCATTTTTACTATGTTGTAGCTGGGATTTCTTTCATTTGGTTGTTGGAACTCATGAACTGATTCTGTCAAGTCCCCTGATCCCCTTCCTATTTCTTTATCTTTTATTTTGCTTTCTAGGAGGTCTCCTTAGCTTTATTTTCCAACAAATATTTCAACAAGAGATTATTCAACAAATATTTTATTGAGTATCTGCAGTAAACCAGGTGCTATTCTAGATGGGGATACAATAAGGCAGTGGTCGGCAAACTGCGGCTCGTAAGCCACATGCGGCTCTTTGGCCCCTTGAAGTTTTAGCAAAGGCCAGGTTAGGAGTACCCTAATTAAGTTAATAATAATGTACCTACCTATATAGTTTAAGTTTAAAAATTTTGGCTCTCAAAAGAAATTTCAATTGTTGTACTGTTGATATTTGGCTCTGTTGACAAATGAGTTTGCCGACCACTGCAATAGGGAATAAGCCTATGAAATTCCTGCCATAAAAATTTCTGCCCTTGCCCCAGCCATGTGGCTCAGTTAGTTGGAGCATCATCCTGTACACCAAAGAGGTTGCAGTTTTGATCCCTGGTAGGGGCACATAATGGGAGGCAACTGATCAATGTTTCTCCCCCTTCCTCTCTAAAAATCAATAAACAAATCCTCAGGTGAGGATTAAAAAGAATTTTTTTTTTTCTGCCTGGAGAACATAAGCTTTGGAGCCAGTAGTTTGAGCTTGAGGGGAGGACAGTACAATGGGTTTTTACAAATTAGTGTGTTAGTTTTCACTTGATTGTCCTGATATGCTAATGGTACCTGTCACCTGTTCTTTAACTGTGCCTGATGTCCCTGATCCAGAGTTTATCTGGTCTGGCCTTCTTGGAGAGTAAACTGTAAGAATTTTGGATTGGGGGATAGACTCTGGTGTCTTGACGGTTCCATTATAGACTTTCAATCAGTACTAGATATAGCTCCCACACAGACTGCCTTCAGACATTGGAGGTGCCTGGTATGTCTAATACAGTAACTCATCATGAATAGAATTTCTCTTTGTCAAACCATCCTTCAGCCATAGCATAAAAGCTATACCACCTCTCTTGACACCCTTCCAAATTTGCCTGTCATAATATGGTGACTCATAGAACAGTGGAGTGGGGCACGGGGATAAGAGATGGGTTGATGGGTGCAGGCACAAGTATAAAAGCAAAGAAATGGGGTTTGTATAGGAAAATGTGAACACATCTGACAGGTTAACTAAAACAATTCAACTTCAGGAGTGGTTTCATCGAGATTAAAAAGGTTATTGGCCGAAACCGGTTTGGCTCAGTGGATAGAGCATCGGCCTGCGGACTGAAGGGTCCTCGGTTCGATTCCTGTCAAGGGCATGTACCTTGGTTGCGGGCACATCCCCAGTAAGGGGTGTGCAGGAGGCAGCTGATCGATGTTTCTCTCTCATCGATGTTTCTAACTCTCTATCTCTCTCCCTTCCTCTCTATATATATTTTATTGATTTTTTACAGAGAGGAAGGGATATATATATATATATATATATATTTTATTTATATATATTTATTTTTTTTAAAGGTTATTAGTAGGGCTGTTTTTCTGCTAGCACTCGTTTATTTCACTCTTGCACAGGATGCAATGTCATCAATTTGTATTTTAATGTTTCAGGTTTGGAAACCAGAACAGAGAACAAAGAGTTGATTCCAAAGCAAGAAATTCTAGAAGTAGAGCCACAGATGCAGCTACAAGAAAGGTCCCAGGGGAATGCTCCCCTGTTGTCCAAATGTGGTGATACCCATGAGGAGATGGTAGAAAAGCACTCAAGAAACCCTTTATTCCTGAAACTTGAAAATTCTCCTGAGGAGCAAAGACTCACCAGCATCTCAGATCTCAAGAATGTTCCCACAGAAGAGGGAGACTCTAAAAATAATGAAATTGGGAATAGTGCCAGAAGTTCAAACTTGGTTCTTTGTAGGCATGGCCTGACAGCAGAGAGATCTGTTAATGGTGCTGAACGTGGCAACAAGTGCAAACAGAGTTTAGATATAGTGAAACTTCAAGTGGTGAAACCTCACAAATCTATTGACAATGTGGAAAATTTCCATACTTCAGGCCTTTTTCAGGCCCAGAGGCAGCTCCGTGAAGAAAGACCTTATAAATGTGATAACTGTGGAAAGGGTTTCAAACAGCGTTCTGACCTCTTGAAACACCAGAGAATCCACACTGGGGAGAAACCCTACGAATGCAAAGAATGTGGGAAGAGCTTCAGTCAGAGTGCTGCCTTGATTAAACACCAGAGGACACATACAGGGGAAAAGCCATACACATGTCCCAAATGTGGGGACAGCTTCAGACAGAGCTCACATCTCAATCGGCATCAACGAATCCACATAGGAGAGAAACACTATAAATGTACTGAATGTGGGGAGACCTGCCGTATTTCCAACCGTTTTAGACATCAGAGAATCCATAAAGGGGAAAGACCCTATACATGTGAAGAATGTGAGAAAAGCTTCAAACGGTGCTCTGACCTCTCTAAACATCAGAGAACCCACACCGGGGAGAAGCCTTATGAATGTTCTGTCTGTGGGAAACGCTTCAGTCAGAGTGCAACCCTCATCATACACCAGAGAACTCACACTGGAGAAAGGCCTTATAAATGTCTTGAATGTGGGGAAAGCTTTAGACAGAGTCCACACCTTATTCGACACCAAAGGATCCACAGAAATAAAGCTCCATCATTTTGACATGATTCTGCATGAGCTGTTTTCTTTCATTTTATTATTGCCCTGAAACTACATTCTCTGGCTTTTGGTGTATTTCAGTCAGTTGTGGGTCATATTTCCTTGGGCATCACAACCAAGATAGATTCAGTCTGACTTAAATTTCAAGGCGTAATGTTCATAGAGTATTGCTATGAAGGAGAAGCATGTAAGTTGGGAGCCCCTCCACCAGATGGACCTGTGGAGGAGACTTCGGAGAAGGGTGCAACAGTCTGTCCTTGTCTCTCCACCCTTCTTACCTCTGCTGCTCTTTGACCAAATCTTCCACATTCCCATTACTTCCCCAAGAATTCATTTTAGTAACTTACAGTTATCTTTCTATTTAGATGGTAGAGAGGATTTCAAGTACTTTCTCATACAAAACACCTCATACATTCAGTTCAGTGAATACAAGAGCCACTCTATGTTTTTGACTTTTAAATATTCAGTTTTGCAGAGTCCCTCTTTCCCATTCTTTCCCTATTGTGTTAAACTGTAGGCACAAATAAAAACTTGGATTAGAGCCTAAATCCATTTTTTTCTCTTTCCAGTTCTGTACATGGTAACATGTATTGCATCTAAATTCTTTCTGAACATTTTTTTTTTTTTAACTAAAGGGATATAAGCACATTACTGGATATTTGGGAAAACAACAAGGGAGAAAATGACCCATACTCCCACACTTGATCTGTTACTGGCATTTACAGTTAACCATTGAACTACGTGAGGGTTAGGGGTGCCTATATCCTGCACAGTCAAAAAATCCATGTATAAGTTGACTCCCCCAATATTTAAGTCATCCCTAGATATCCATGAGACAAGGACAGACTGTTGCACCCTTCAAGACCCCTGCAGGATGAATATTTGCATATGCTCAAGTCCCTTATATTAAATGATGATATAGGAAAATGCATATAATCAGCATTCTATGTTTGCAAATTTCCAACCACAGGTTGAAAATACTGTCTTCCATCTGCAATTGGTTGTATCCACGGATGTGAAACCTGTAAGTACAGTGTGCTGCCTGTATATTTATTGAAAAAGTTTGTGTATAAGTGGACCTTTGCAGTTCAGACCTGTGTTGTTCAAGAGTCGACTGTATTTCCTTCTGATTTTTTCTGATATTTTTGTATAATAAAAATTAGTTTTTATATTTTATGTATTTAACATTAGGTATTAAGGATTTTACATTGTTTTTATAACCTTTATGCAATGGCTGCATCATATTCCAACAAATGGATGTAACAATGGAGGCAAGGCAGTATGTAGTGAATG
Source organism: Eptesicus fuscus (assembly GCF_027574615.1). Classification (NCBI taxonomy): domain Eukaryota; kingdom Metazoa; phylum Chordata; class Mammalia; order Chiroptera; family Vespertilionidae; genus Eptesicus; species Eptesicus fuscus. Next base: position 34,165,840 of record NC_072476.1, read on the forward strand.
TTAATGTAATTTTGGCATCATTTGGATTGTTCTCTAGAATCTAAGGCTAGGTTCCCAGGTAGAAATCTGTTCAGTGTGTGAGCTCTTTTTGGCTTTCAATAACTTCCCAATTTACCCTGAAGCAAACACCAGTTATGTTCTATTATGAGAGTTCTACTCTAGCATTGTCACTTTACCTTGTATTTTTTTCCTAAATGTACAAAAACTGAAACCAAAGTAATTGCCTTTCAGATCTCACCTCCTTTATCTTGGATGTGGTAGAATAGTAGTGTGTGCTTTCTCCTTTGACCTTCCTTGTAACCAACAAGAGGGACTATGAAAGGGCTGGCCTAGGTATCGTTAACTTTTTATTTAAATGAGACTCAGTATTAAGAAAAGAACTGAGGATGAGGCAAGGATAAAAGTTTAAGCAGTATCACAGCTGTATCACAGTGGTATTTTCTCCAAGCTTATCAAGGATATTTTCCCAAAGTCAGATAGTAAGTGATAGTTATATAGTATATAACCTGGTACAGGTTCTGATCCTAGTGTTCTTTTTACTATAGTAACTCTGCAAACTTAGAATGAACTGTCCTCCAATTTTAGTTTTTATCTACCTTCTAGAGACATTTACTGCTACCTATCTACTACTTGAATTTCCCACATATATGCCTTTGGTCAAGATGTTTCCTCTGCTTTTAATACCATCTTCCTTTCCTTGGTCCCTAAATCACAAATAACAAAGGAAAAATTCCACTCTCATAAAACAAGTTAAAATTTTTGCTTCTCAAGTATCCCACCCCAAAATGTTTTCTTTACTAATACTATCGGTAGGTTTTGTTTATTGTTTACCATACCAACTACTGTATACAGTAAATTCATGTGTTTATGTAATTTCTGATCCCTATATTATGAAGGGTGAGTGTCTTAGTCTGCTCTAATGCCATATATATATATATATATATATATATATATATATATATATATATATATATATATCAGACTGGGATGACAAATAGCATTTATTTTCTCACACGCCCCAACTAGGGTTAGGGACTCAAAAATCAGGATGTTGGCAGGGTTGGTTCCTTCGGAGGCCTCTTTCCTTGGCTTATATATGGCTGTCGTTTCCCTATGTCTTCAAGTGGTCTTCCAAATTAACATTTCATAAGGACACTAGTCAGATAAGATTTCAGCCCACACTAGTGACTTCATTTTAACTTAATCACCTCCCAAAAGGCCCTGTCTCCAAACACAATCACATTCCGAGGCACTATGATTTAGGGCTTCAACATACACATTTTGGCATAAAACACAACTATATCCGTACCAGAAACTACTAAAAGACCAAGCTTAGTTATTTGTTTAATAATTCATTCAGCTTTTTTTATTGAAACACTTCAATTCTTTTGGAAAAAATATAGGTCGTCTTTTTCTGATCTCAGATTAGTGAAGAGTATCTTAAACATGTATTAAGTTAACTTAAGATAACAGCTCTAAAAAATACCCCAAAAGCTATAGTTGTTCATTTCTCGCTCCTGTAAGTTTAAGGCACATATACATGACTGGCAGGGTGGCTCTCCTCCAAGCCATCAGTTTAATGGCAGCCCTGCCATCTTCATTACATGGCTGTCAAAATGCCCTGGGTTTTCTAACCTAGTCAACTGGAAAGAAGAAAAAGAGCATGGAGGTGTCAGAGCTTTCATGGGCCTAGCCAAGAAGTGGCACACATCACCTCTACTCATTCTCTTTTGGTTAGGACTCAGTCACCTAGACATGTTGAACAATACAATCTGTGAAATGTGACCTAGCTGTGTGCCTAGGAAGAAAAATACATTTCTGATAAATTGGTTGCAATCTGAAATAAGACTCAAAAAGCACTATAAAAGACTGACAAATTCAACTACATTAAGATCAGGAAAAAACAAACAAAATAGAAATCACAGCCCAAGATAATGAAAAGCTGCTTGGGCCTAAACAGGCAGTCGGACATCCCTCTCACAATCCAGGACTGCTGGCTCCCAACTGCTCGCCTGCCTGCCTTCCTGATTGCCCCTAACCGCTTCTGCCTGCCAGCCTGATCACCCCCTAACCACTCCCCTGCCAGCCTGATTGATGCCTAACTGCTCCCCTGCCAGCCTGATTGCCCCTAACTGCCCTCCCCTGCAGGCCTGGGTCCTCCCAACTGCCCTCCCCTGCTGGCCATCTTGTGGTGGCCATCTTGTGTCCACATGGGGGCAGGATCTTTGACTACATGGAGGCAGCCATCTTGTGTGTTGGAGTGATGGTCAATCTGCATATTACTCTTTTATTAGACAGGATAGAGTCCTGGTGCACGGGTGGGGGCCGGCTGGTTTGCCCTGAAGGATGTTCTGGATCAGGGTGGGTGTTCCCTTGGGGCGTGCGGGGGCCTGGGCGAGAAGCCTGTGGTGGTTTGCAGGCTGGCCACGCCCCACGGCAACCCAAGTGGAGGCCCTGGTATCTTGGGTTTATTTATCTTCTACAATTGAAACTTTGTAACCTGAAGTGGAACCAAGCCTTCTGCTTGCTCCTTGGCGGCAGCCATTTCTGTTGGAATTTATGTATCTTCTATAATTGAAACTTTGTATCCTTAAGCAGAAGCCTGGGCTGGCCAGGGTGTGGGGAAAGCTTGGCTTCCTTCATTGCCAGGGAAACCCAAGCCTCCCTCCTGCTCTCTGTGGCTGGTAGCCATCTTGGTTGGGTTTATTTGCATATTCACTTCTGATTGGCTGGTGGGTGTGGCCTGTGGGCGTGACCTATGGGTGCAGCAGAGCGATGGTTAATTTGCATATTACTCTTTTATTGGGTAGGATAATAGATATGCAAATTAAGCCACAATTAGATACTATTTCACACCTTACAGATTATCAAATCTTTAAAAATCTGTCAGGCCCTAGCCTGTTTAGCTTAGTGCAAAGAGTGTTGGCCTATGGACTGAAGAGAACCAGGTTCGATTCCAGTCAAGGGCATGGTTGTAGGCTTCATCCTCAGCCCTAGTTGGGGTGTGTGCAAAGGAAACCAATTGATGTGCCTCCCTCAAGGCGATGATTCTCATTCTCTCTCTCTCTCCCCCCCCCCCCCCCTTCCTACTCTCTCAAAAAAAATCAGTGGAAAAATATCAAGTGAGTATTAACAAAAAAATAATAAAATCTGTCAGAACCAAGTATTGATAAACACAGTGGTGGGAACTCTCATCTATTGCTGTTGGGTATGTAAATTGTTTCATGTATTATAGAAAGTTTGGCCCTGGCTGGGTTGGCTCAGTGGATAGAGCCTTGGCCTGCGGACTGAAGGGTCCCAGGTTTGATCCCAACCAAGGGCACATGCCTGGGTTGTGGGCTTGATCCCCAGTAGGGGGTGTGGAGGAGGCAGCCGATCAATGATTCTCTCTCATTGATGTTTCTATCTCTTTCTCCTTCTCCCTTCCTCTCTGAAATCAATAAATATATTTTTAAAAAAGTTTGGCATTACTTATTGATTTTAGAGAGAAATGATTGGTTGTCCCATTTATTTATGCATTCATTGGTTGATTCTTGTATATGCCCTGACTAGGGATCAAACCTGCAACTTTGGTATATCGGGACAGCTCTCTAACCAACTGAGCTACCCAGCCAAGGTTTGGCATTAATTATTCAGGCTGAAAAACGTATGTATCTTATGACTCATCATGAAAATATATCTATTTCCAGGTCTTTTCATAGGGAACTAAGAGGCATGTTGTTTTGTAATAGCCCTAAAGTGGAAATACTCTAAAAGCCCATCAACAAAAGAATAGATTTATAGCCCTGACCGGTTTGGCTCAGTGGATAGAGCGTCGGCCTGTGGACGGAGGAGTCCCAGGTTCAATTCCGGTCAAGGGCATGTACCTTGGTTGCAGGCACATCCCCAGTAGCGGGTGTGCAGGAGGCAGCTGATCGATGTTCCTCTCCCATCGATGTTTCTAACTCTCTCTCCCTCTCCCTTCCTCTCTGTAAAAAAATCAATAAAATATATATATTTTAAAAAAAGAATAGATTTATAAGTTGTGGTGTACTCCTACAAAGAAATACTGAGCACCAGTGAATATGACTGAACCACAGCTACACAGAAATATTGATTCTCAAAACACATGTGCAATGAAAGTACAAAAGTATTCCATGCGTGTAAAATTCCAAAATAAGCAAAACTAAATAATGTAATGTCCAGACATGAGTAAATAGTATGTATACATTATACAAAGGAATGATTAAGATAAAATTCAGAATATTTTATTTGTTAACCTTTGGTGAAGAGAAAGGGAGATGAGTTTAGAGAGATTGTAAGGGGTTTTGTGATTCTGAAAATGACCTAATTCTTAACAGGATGAAGATGCCTGGGAGGTTCTTTTTATAATTATTTACTGTCACTTATCTTCATATACTTTTGCATTATATTATTTATTGTGAAATAATTGTATCCAATAACTGGATATACTAATTAGTTTATTATGAAATATTGCTAACAAATAAATAAAATAGCCTAGTTTTAAAGAACATTCACATATGTACCACACAGATTTATCCATTCTTAACATGCCAGATTTGTTTCAGATCATTTTTTTCAAATATGTTTTTATTGATTTAAGAGAGAGGGAGACAGAAAGAGAAACATTAATGATGAGAATCATCAATATGCTATCTCCTACACGCTGCCTACTGGGGGTTGAGCCAGCAACCAGGCATGTGCCCTGACAGGGAATGGTTAAAACAACTCTCTAAGAAGTTTTATACTGTCCCTTCTTTCCAGTTAGAGACTTGTGGATGTGAGGGATCCTCTTCCTCCTGACATTGCATTGGAAATGGGGAAGAAAAAATAATGGGGATGTGTGGAGTTTTAAAAACACTTAAATGGAAAACATAGGTAATTACTATAGACCTGATAAAAGGAACATTTGTACATTCTTAAACTTGAAGTTTGATAAAAGTAACTCCATGTGGCAATAGTTGTGTTGGGTAGGTTTCTCCCATGTGTTTTATACAATTTGGAATTGATAAACCATTTTTATTTTGCAAAAAAGAATATGCTTGGAGTAACTGTGGGAATGAAAGGATATGGCTCCTCAAGGATTATATTTGACACTTTTTTAGTACAAGCCATTTACTTGTGGGAGAGGGCTGAAACACTGATAGAGGAGTGAAGAGACAAATAAAGGAACACAGCTGATAAGACAGCTGCCATTGTAAGTGAATGTGTATAATCCCATGGGAAAATCTGTAAACAGTGTACAACAGATGCTTCAGATAACCTATGTGCTCTTCCCAAGGGGAGGGAGATCTGGTTTATATCAAATTCCCATCAAGCACTGTGTAAGGCCTGCTCCGAGGATATTTCATTGTTTTAGAAAAAGCGTGCAAACCAACAGCTGAAGATAGTGCAAGGCAAATGAAACACACAGAGGGGCCAAGGCCAAAGGGGCAGGAGCAGGGCACCAACAGCATCTGCTATAAGCACTGACTTAGAAAACTTCATAGAATGTAGTAAATTTTTTTTTGGGGGGGGGAGAAACAATTGTAATAATCTGAACAATAAAGATTTATTAAAAAAAAATAAAAAACAAAAATAAATAAATAAATAATAATAAAAAAAAGAATGTAGTAATTTTCAACCAGCACACTGCTATGCGGGAAGAATTTTTCAAATATGCAATACCTGACTATTTAGTCAGGGGTGCTGACCTCTTTTCCCTTAGATTGTCAAATAAAAAAATGACAACAGAAACACAATAGTAGCTTTCCAGTGTGAATGAATCAAAATTATACCTACTTTTTTGGGCAGATTGGCCAAAAATGTCTTTTTTGATGTGCCGCAGAATTTTAGTAAATAGTTTATGTGTACCATGAGATGAAAAATATTGAAAACCACTATAATAGAACATTAACTTAATTTTATAAAAAATTTTATCCTTAATACCTCACTAGCTACATGTAGCACATACTTTTAAACAGCCTATCAATATCAGGTCATTATTCTGTTTAAAACCAAGAAGGCATTCTTAAATCATTCACAATCTATTAAATGATCTCCAGCCTGGGGGACCACAGAGCAAAGCTATCAAGCCTCCCTTATGCCTTAACTTGACTTGGGGGGAACAAAGGTATAGGGACTCAAGGGAAACGGGATACAACAGCCTATCACATTTTCTATTAAGTGATTCTGCACTACAGCAAGGCTACCTACAAAATGAGGGCCCCCAAAGAAAGAAAGAGTTCGGCTCTTGTTTATTAATTTTTGTAAAACAATCTAATTATATATATTTGCAATAGTGACAAGTTCTGGTCTTTAAATTATAGCTTTTCTCATTAGTCACGTAGATACCTGCTCTCTGTGAGTACCCTGATGCTTAACAAAGCTTGTGCGCCAACTGAAAGATTTCCCGCATTTTTCACATCTATAGGGTCTCTCTCCATTATGAATGACCTTGTGTCGATGAAGATTTGACTTAAAACTAAAAGTTTTCCCACATTCTCTACATTCAAATAATTTCCCCTTAGTATGGGTCCTTTGATGCTGAATGAGATCTATATTCCGACCAAATGATTCTCCACATTCACTGCATTTGTGAGCATTCTGTTTACTGTGAATTTGTTGATGGCTCTTAAGGGTTGAGTTCCGAGCAAAGGCTCTTCCACATTCAATGCATTTATGGGGTTTTTCTCCGCTGTGGATTACCTGATGTCGAATCAGAGTTGAATTCTGACTAAATGTTCTTTCACATTCACTACATTTATAGGGTTTTTCTTTGGTATGGATCCTTTTATGTTCAACAAGATATGCCACCTGACGGAAATATTTTCCACATTCATGACATTTATATGGCTTTTCTTGAGGGTGACACTGTTTATGGGTAGTAAGAGCAGACTTCTGTTTGAAGGCTTGCCCACATATGTCACACTCAAAGGGATCCTCTGAAGTGTGAAATCTCTGATGTCGAACAAAATTTGCCTGACGTTTGAAGACTCTTCCACATTCACTGCATTCATAAGATTTTTCATTTGTCAGAATTTGCTTATGCTTCAAAAACAATGATCTCTGATAGAAGGGTTTTCCATACTCATTATATTTGTCCTGCTTCTTACTAGTTTGACCATTCTGATCTTGAAAAAGGTTAAGGTTTTGAAGGAAGTACTCATTGTATTCATTACCAACAGTAGGAAGTGCAATTCTGTAAATGTCCACAAATTTGTTAAATTTAAGTAAGTTTTGTGAAGGCGTCATGGCCGTCTTCTGCCTTACCACTGATATCCTACATGACTCTGTATTTTCAGAAATTTTCTGCTTTGGAGTTAGCTTTATCATCTGGTATCTGGCTTCAGAACCTAGTAAAATAAAAAGAAAATATATAACCTTAGCTGGTTTGGCTCGGTGGATAGAGCGTCGGACTGCAGAATGAAAGATCCCAGGTTCGATTCCAGTCAAGGGCACATGCCTAGGTTGTGGGCTTGAACCCCCGTGAGGGGCGTGCAGGAGGCAGACAATCAATAATTCTCTCTCATCATTGATGTTTCTATCTCTCCCTCTCCCTTCCTCTCTGAATTCAACAAAAATATATTTTAAAAAAGAGAAATATATTGCTGTAACCAGTTTGGCTCAGTGGATAGAGTGTCGGCCTGCAGACTGAAGGGTCCTAGGTTCAATTCCAGTCAAAGGCATGTACCTTGGTTGCGGGCACATCCCCAGTAGGGGCTGTGCAGGAGGCAGCTGATCGATGTTTCTCTCTCATTGATGTTTCTAACACTCTATCCCTCTCCCTTCCTCTCTGTAAAAAATCAATAAAATATATTTTTAAAAAATCAATATATATATAAAAGCCTAAGCGACTGTTAGGACGGGATGACTGGCCAATAGCTATGATGCGCACTGACCACCAGGGGGCAGATGCTCAACACAGGAGCTACCCCTGGTGGTCAGTGCACTTCCACAGCCAACCTCCTGCGGCCAGCCAACTTCCCCCGTTCCCTTCCCCCGGCCAGTCTGTCCCGATTGGCCCTGATCGCTGGCCAGGCCGAGGGACATCACCCATGCACGAATTTGTGCACCAGGCCTCTAGTATGTATATATAAATCACCTGTCCACACAGAAGGAAAAACGTGAAAAGAAGCCAACTGCTTGTAATATAAGACACTGAAATGAAGCTAAGAAATGTTCACTTAGTTACATCATCATACTAGAGAGGCCACAATTCTGATTTTCATAGGACTCTCAGCTTTTATAACTGAAAGAGCTCTTAATATCAACCAACCAAAAAATGTACAAGAATGTATTAACCCAGCTAGTGTGGCTCAGTGATTGAATGTCAACCTCTGAACCAGGAGGTCACGGTTTGATTCCCAGTCAGCATGTGCCCAGGTTGTGGGCTTGATCCCCAGTGGGGGGCAGGCAGAAGGCAGCCCAATCAATGATTCTCTATCATTGATGTTTCTATCCATCTCTCTTCCTCTCCCTTTCTCTCTGAAATCAATAAAAAATATTTTTTAAAAAGTGTGTTAGAAAATAAACTGCAGCTCCAGTCAGACTGCTCCAAAACTGCCAAATCCCAAGCAAAGAGGAGAAAACTGTAGTTCTTGCTGTAGCTCCTGCTGGGTGGCCTCAGACAGTAGCTGACCTGCACCCCATTGGAGATCCAGAAACTAGTGTATCTAGTGGTCTGTGTGAGACGACACCAGATTTCAACTACTCTCATAAGGGAGACATTCAAGAGGCAGACTCAGTGAGCACCACAGCCCTACTGGAACAAGTCCTGCCCCATAAGCGGGTCTCCAGCACAGCAATTCTTCCATTATAGACACAGCGACCTCACAGCCAATTGGCCTGGAGGTCAACTCCTCCCAGTGACACCAACAACAATGAAGACTTAACTACAACAAGGCTGTACACACAGTCCACAAAGGGGTGCACCAAGAGTGTCCATCTCAGGTAACTGGGAGGCTGACCCATTGAACCATATAGGACACCTAGTACACAAAGCTACCCTACCAACTCAGGGAAGCAGCGAAAATGAGGAGACAAGGAAACAGATCACAAACGAAAGAAATGGAGGAGAACAAACAACTGGACATAGAGTTCAAAACCACAGTTATAAGGTTTTTCAAGAATTTCCTAGAAAAGGCCGATAAATTTAACGAGACCCTCGAGGATATGAAAAAGGACCAACTAAAAATTAAACATACACTGACTGAAATAAAAAATATTATACAGAGACCCAACAGCAGACTAGAGGAACATAAGAATCAAGTCAAAGATTTGGAATACAAAGAGGCAAAGGACACTCCTCCAGAGAAGCAAGAAGAGAAGAGAATCCAGAAAGTTGAAGATAGTGTAAGAAGCCCTGGGACAACTTCAAGCGTACCAACATCAGAATAATGGGGGTGCCAGAAGAAGAGAGAGAGCAAGACACTGAAAACCTATTTGAAGAAATAATGACTGAAAACTTCCCCCACCTGGTGAAAGAAATAGACTTACAAGTCCAGGAAGCGCACAGAACCCCAAACAAAAGGAATCCAAAGAGAACCACACCAAGACACATCATAATTACAATGCCAAGAAAGAGAGAATCTTACAAGCAGCAAGAGAAAAACAGTTAGTTACCTACAAGGGAGCACCCATACGATTATCAGCTGATTTCTCAACAGAAACTATGCAGGCCAGAAGGGAGTGGCAAGAAATATTCAAAGTGATGAATAGCAAGAACCTACAACCAAGATTACTCTACCCAGCAAAGTTATCATTCAGAATGGAAGGGCAGATAAAGAGCTTCACAGATAAGAAAAAGCTAAAGGAGTTCATCACCACCAAACCAGTATTATATGAAATGCTGAAAGGTATTCTTTAAAAAGAGGAAAGAGAAGAAAAAAGTAAAGATAAAAATTATGAACAACAAATACATATCTATCAACAAGTGAATCTAAAACTCAAGTGAATTAAAAATCCGAGGAACAGAATAAACTGGTGAATATAATAGAATCAGGGGCATAGAATGGGAGTGGATTGATAATTCTCAGGGGGAAAGGGGTGTCTGTGTCGGGGGTATGGGAAGAGACTGGACAAAAATCATACACCTATGGATGAGGACAGCAGGGAAGCGGGGGAGGTAAGGGCAGAGGGTGAGGTGGGAACCGGGTGGAGGGGAGATATGGGGGGAAAAAGGAGAAACAATTGTAATAATCTGAACAATAAAGGTTTATTAAATTTAAAAAAAAAAGAAATTAAAAAAAAAAGTGTGTTAGAGAATGTGAGAACAAAGTGAATCCTCACCATTACTGAAAAGCAACTTACTATAGGTACTCAGTAGTGTCACATAAATATAGGGGGGAGAGTCTCTTATACTATCTAGATAAACATGTTTTTTAATATATCTGGGAGGAAGAACTCCTTAAAAATGAAGTGTAAGATAGAATAGAAAAGGAACCAGAGAGAAGGTACAAAAGTCAACAAAATAGAGCAGATGTTCTCAAACAGGGGTGGTTTTACATCCTGGGAGACATTGACAATGTCTGGAGATAATTTTGGTTGTCCCAACTGGGGTGGTGCTACTGGAATCTAGGAGGTGGAGGCCAAGAACGCTGCTGAATATCCTACAATGGGCAGGACAGCTCCCCTTCAACAAAGAACTATCTAGCCCAAAATGTCGAAGTGCTTCAACTGAGAAACCTTAGAGTAGAGGGACATGGAAAAGGATAGAAGCAGCAACAGGAGAGAGTAAGTAGGAACAAGTAGGTACATCAAAAAATACCAAGTAACACAAAAAGCAAAATGAAAGCAAGGGAACAAGAGAAAGGATGAGTAATGAGGGTAGAGGCAAGTAATAGCTAGTATGGCATAAGAGCTGTCAGAAAACATCAGACCAGTGGTTCAGTGAAGTACTTTAATGCAAAAGAGAATGAACTTTGCAAATTCGAAATCAAATCCCAACTAGCAATATTCTGTGTGATAGATTATCTTTTTTAAAAATATATTTTTTATTGAATTTATAGAGGGAGAGGGAGAGGGAGATAGAAACATCAATGATGAGAAAGAATCATTCATTAGCTGCCTCCTGAATGCCGACTGGGGATCGGGCATGTGCCCTTCACAGGAATCAAACCCGGGACCCTTCAGTCTACAGGCCGACGCTCTGTGTGATAGATATCTTAATCTATTAGTTTCTTCCTCTGGAAAATGGAGCTTATGGTATTACTACTACCTTCAGAGGTCGGTAAGGATGAAGAAGTGAGAGAATGTATGCTAAACACCTGGCTCAGCATTAAGGACACAGAAGGAGCTTCATTAATGTGATTCCCTTCCTCTTTATGGTTTCTGCTTGTCTGGGACTTCTCACCCACCTGGGCAAGCACTACTGGAAGCCCTTCTAGTCCCAGCTCTTGGGAGATCCAGGATCCATGGGTCTTCCCACTGTTCCAGCTGACAGATCACCTCAGGTTTAGGAATCTGAAATCCTATTCATGGGAAGTAAATGGATGTGACGGTTAGTGAGTTAGAGAGATGACCTAGAGCTCAGATTAACCACTTTGTATCTACAGTGGCAAGGAGATAAAGACAACAATCAAAAGGGTTCCTGAGAATAGAAATCTGCACAATCTTTGTGAAAATCTGACAATCTTTATTGACAACCTGAATGATAGTCACACCCTTGGATGTGGTAAACTCACTCTTAGAAATACAGCCTATGGGGGGATGAGGACAAATATGTGACACCTTAATCAATAAAGAAATTAAAAAAAAAAAAAAAAGAAATACAGCCTAGCCCAGCCAGCGTGGCTCAGTGGTTGAGCATTGACCTATGATCCAGGAGATCATGGGTTTGATTCCTGGTCCGGGCGCATGCGTGGGTTGCAGGCTCAGTCCCCAGTTGGAGGTATGCAGGAGGCAGCCAATCAATGAGTCTCTCTCATCATTGATGTTTATATATATCTCCCTCTTCCTTTCCCTTCCTCTCTGAAATCAATAAAAAATATATATAGAAAAAAAAGAAATACAGCCTAAGGAAAAATTAATGTTCCAGAGATTTTCAGCAGAGTTGCAACAATATAGAACTGGAAATAAATTAAATGTTAATAGGGGAATAATTAAAGTATAGCACATTAATATAATAAAGGGAAAAGTATTAGGCACATATTAAAAATCCATATGTTTAAAAATATTTATTCAGGGTCAATGGGGAAAAAAGGGATATATGTAATACTTTCAACAATAAAGAATTATTTTTTTTAAAATATTAAAACAGGAAGTGCACCCTGTACATTTTTAAAGCAGAATACAAAACTCATGTAGAGTATAATTCAAAACTCATGTAAAGTATGATCCAAACTTAATGTTTTAAAACTATATGTGTGTGGATATGTACATAAGTATACATATATATGAAAAGACTAGGAAAAAGTAAACCAAAATGTTGGCAAGTTCTTTTTTAAAAAAATAAGTATATTTTATGGAGTTTTTACAGAGGAAGGAAGAGGGATAGAGAGTTAGAAACATCGATGAGAGAGAAACATCGATCAGCTGCCTCTTGCACACCCCCCACCGGGGATATACCCGCAACCAAGGTACATGCCCTTGACTGGAATCGAACCCTGGACCTTTCAGTCCACAGGCCGACGCTCTATCCACTGAGCCAAACCAGCTAGGGCGGCAAGTTATTTCTGAGCAGTGGGACTTTTATTTTCTACTCTATTACTGAAATATCATTCAATAATACATATATATTAAGAAACTTAAGCCGAAACCGGTTTGGCTCAGTGGATAGAGCGTCGGCCTGCAGACTGAAGGGTCCCAGGTTCGATTCCGGTCAAGGGCATGTACCTTGGTTGCGGGCACATCCCCAGTACGGGGTGTGCAAGAGGCAGCTGATCCATGTTTCTCTCTCATCGATGTTTCTAACTCTCTGTCCCTCTCTCTTCCTCTCTGTTAAAAAATCAATAAAATATATTTTAAAAAAAAGAAAAAAAAAAAAGAAACTTAAAAGTACCATACCCATTAACTCCAACATTCCAGTCTTTGGAATACTAGTATATCTTGGGGAATAATCAGAAATTTATATAAAGATTTATAGTCAGAAATATCCATTGGAACTTTATCACACAGAAAATGATAAACACACAAATGAATCAACAACGAAAACAAAGCCAAGCTTAACACTCCTGAATAGGAAAATGATTAATTATGGATCATACAATAGATTTACATTAAGATTATTTACTATATTATGGAGGTTTTTAATAGCAGAGGGAAAATTCTGATGTTATAATGTTAAGTTTTAAAGAGGTTACAGAATTATACAAAGAATATGCTCAGTTACATTTTTTTTAAAAAAATGTTTTTATTGATATTAGAGAGAGAGGGAGAGAAACATTCATCAGTCACTTCCTACATGCACTCCAACCAGGGCAAACCAACTGAGCCACACTGGGCAAGGCACTCAGCTACATTTTTTAAAGCATGGGGGGAAAATACTGGAAGTAAATATTCCAAAATATTAACAGTATTACCCCTGAATGTTTTTCCATTCCCTTCATGCTTTTCTATACCTTCCATGTATTCAAATATGCTCTTGTAATTTTTAAAAGAAAAAGAATCATAAAAAACCCAGAGGTGGGTAGATAATCCTATGACAGAAACTGTGTCAAGAGTGTCAGTGTGAGGGTCAAGCATGTGTCCCCAGAAAGAAAATTATTTATCCAGGTAACTTCCCCAGTAGGACGTTCTGCATTGGCTTAAGAGAAAGGCTGACTCCTGGGAGGAAAGAAGCAGTGAAGGTTCAGAAATAAAGTCAAGTCAGTTAAGAATCATTTCCTGGGCAACGAGTGATGTTGCAAACAAGGAAGGAATCATTTCCAGAAAAGAAATAAGACATTTCAAGAGAATAAGAAGCTAGCCTTTGGGAATCAAATCAGCCACAATCTTTTCAACTCCAAGAAGTCTTATAGATATAGAGGAGGTCAGTGGTGGTGGGAAATGAACTCTAAAACAAAAGGAAACTTCCTCATTTCCAATCCCTTATCTGAAGCCAGATGAGTTTCAGCATTCAGAATTTTTTCAGATTTAGAAAGGGTGACTTTCTATTATATACTACTCCAAAACCTAACAGGGTTTGGAACTGTACCTTTAATCAAGCACATTGATATTTCTGATGCTAAACATACAGATACAAAAGTCAAATGGGAAAGAAATCCTATATAATCCTATATAATAAAAGCCTAATATGCAAATCAACCGAATGGTAGAACGACTGGTTACTATGACACACACTGACCACCAGGAGGCAGGTGCTCAACTAAGGAGCTGCCCCCAGCCCGCAGGCCCTAACCCAGCCAAGGCGGGTGCCAACAGGGCCCACTCCCTACACCTCCCCCCCTATTGCCCTGCCAGTCGCCCCGCACAGGGAGGTGACCGGCTGGGATGGTGGGGGCAGGGCCAGAGAGAGGGCGGCGCCAGGCAAGCCAAGGCAGGTGCCAGCAGAGGCCTCCCAAGCACCCGCCAGTTGCCCCACAGATTGCCAGCCATGCCTAGGGACCCTATCCGAATTTTGTGCACCGGGCCTCTAGTAAGGATGATAAATAGCTTCACTTGTAGGATGAAGTCAAGTTTGGCCACTGGATGACCAGGTTGAATCTTATAGCCAAATGCATTATGAAAACATTTCTGGTTTTCAGTGCTTTTTCTGACTTTAGAATTTGTGTAGACACTCAAAGGCAAATCTGTAAGCCAAGTCATTACCCAACAAAATCATGTTTCTGTAATTCTCCAGCATCATATCTCTGTAGAGGTTCTTTTGAGCCCAATCAAGTTTGTTCCACTCTTCTCTGGTGAAGTATATAGCCACATCCTCAAAGGACAGCAACTCCTAAAAACACAGTGACTAATTATAGCTTCAATTCTGACAATAACTTTGTGAGCTGCTATTATTCTATAGGTCAGGTTTGATTAGATAAAGTGAGTTGGTCAAGTTCATTCAATTAGTAAGTAGATTCAGGGATCAACTTCAGTTTTCCCACACTCAAGCCAGACATCTTATTTTTTCTATGCGAGGGCCAGAAGCTTTTTCTTTAGAGGGTCAGGTTAATATTTTAGGCTTCTCAGGCCCTTTGGTCGCTGCTACAATTATTCAGCTCTGCTAATGTAGCACAAAAGAAAGCCATGGAAAGCAAATGGGCATCACTGTGTTCCAATAAAACTTTACTATCACATCCAGGTCAACTTGCCCAAATCCTGCTCTATACACACAACCCTTTGCAAATGATTTTTCTGCCAGGGCTCGCACAGGGAAGAGATAGCACACTCAAATGAGGTCACTGAGGATAGCTTAGTGTACAGACTAGTCACAAAAGAATGGACAGGCTTCCAACAGGGCCTGCTGAAGCATGTAGGGGCTGGCTCTCCTGGGGAACCATTACTGACTAAGTCTGATGGGGAAAGCAGGGAAAGAATTATTAGAATCTAGAAAGTTGTTGAGAGAAAATAAGGCTGGAACCAGCATCTTAGAGAAATGCAGCCCAGCAAGGAGGAAGCTGTAGGAATAAGCATCTGACATTAATTTCCTCCAAGCCTCTGGTCCCCTGACTCCCACCATTCCATTGCCAAAAACCAACCAGAAGCCAGAGGGCAAGGGAGCCCAATGATGGTAAATATAAACGTCAGCCTCCCAGGGCACAGACCAAGGTCATGAAGGGTACAGAGTATATCCAGGGGGATCAGGTGTTCAGCACAATGTACGCAGTAGGAGTTTCCATTTGCAAATGTGTATTCACCTCATGTGAGCCAAGAACAGAAGGTGTCTTGTTCATATGCTATTGGAGCTCTTGGAGCAGAGGCCTGGTTGTCTGTTCACTATACTCCTTTCTTTTATAAGACATTGACTGTGTGGGTTCAGGGGGTATTTGTGCAGAACAAAGGTGCTCAGTAATAGAGAATACCCACCCCATCCTGAGAAGCTTCTCATAGCTCTCTTCTGGATACAGATACCAGAATCTCCCAAATTGCATGGCCTTTCTTTCCTCCCCACTAAACCTGACTTCCTCAAGCTCTCTCTCAACACCATCCTAAATGTCCCTCCTTTTATTGCCTTCTGAACCTGACCAACTCAGCTATCTGCATTCTCTATATCTACATGAAGGTTATTAGGTGCTGGGGATGGAATGGTTTAATCTCCTATGAGTTATCTCGTACATTTGGTTTTACAGTTGAGCCCTTAAAGATTCTCAAAAACTATTGCTCTCATATTCCCCACCAGTGGTACTCTACACATTTATCACTCCTGTTCCTTTAAGAAACGTTTACGGAGCACCAATAAGTTGTTAACCTTCATGCTATTGGCCAGTAATAAATATAAGGTTACAACTCAGGCTGTGAACTGCTCAACTCTATATAATAAAAGTGGTGTGACGGGGCCCCCTCGAGTTGCTAAGTGCACATCTGTACAACCCTATAGCAGCCCTGGTCCCTGCTTCAGGAAGTGAACCACACAGTGGAGGAAGATGGAGAAATCAACATGGGAATGATCCAGTGGTCAACACCCATGGGAGGTAATTAGAGGGGGCTGTGAGGAGAGGGAGCTCACCTTCCCTTTCAGAAGGCACTGCCAGTTATGTCTCAGAAATAGCCCATGGGGCACATGCTCTTTAACTCCTCTCGTATTCCCACCACCTCCCCTAGACATTACCTACATTTTTACTCAGCCCTCTTCTCCCTCAGAGGAAGAGGTTGCCCTTCTAGTAATCCCTCCTTCTCTGCTATTGATTCCATTCTCTCCTGTCTCTGCCAGGGTCTGAATCCAATGATGATGATGATGATGAGTCTTCCTTTTCTTTCTCTTTCCCCTTGTGATATTATGATTTACAGTTAAAAAAAAAAAAGTATATTTGGTCTTCATCCCTGTTTCTCACACAGAGTTCCTAAAACTCCTGGAATTTCCTAAAGGAATAACACCAAATGAGCAACTTTTGTCCTCAGACAGGTCCAGAGCCATAAAGGTAAAAGGCATGTCTTGTTACTCATAATAATTTTCTTGCCCTAACTGGTTTGGCTCAGTGGATAGAGAGTCGGCCTGCAGACTCAAGGGTCCCAGGTTCGATTCCGGTCAAGGGCATGTACCTTGGTTGCAGGCACATACCCAGCGGGGAGTGTGCAGGAGGCAGCTGGTCGATGTTTCTCTCTCATTGATGTTTCTAACTCTCTATCCCTCTCCCTTCCTCTCTGTAAGAAAAAAAAAAAATCCAATAAAATATATTTAAAAAACAACAACATAATAACGTTCTTCCACCACACGTGAGATTATGTTAATGAGATGAACTTTAGAAAGTCCCTAAAAATGGCAGAACCACAGCTCACCTTCCATGGGGCTGTCAGGAACACAGCTGCCATGGCCTGGTTTCTAAGATGGGGCAGGATCCTGGCCACCAGGCTAAGCTGAAAGAGAAAAAAAAAAAAAAAAAAAAGGTAAGGAGGGAGGCCAGTACACATTTGAACCTCTCTCACTAGGCAACTCTTAGAATTCCAACAGGGCCAATAAACCTCAGCTAACACAAAGTCACTATTAATGTTGGAATATGTGATAAAAATGAAAGGAGCCACTAGAATAGTTTTTTTTTAGTAAGTTCTGAAGCTAGGTCCATTTTCAAAGCTAGTCAAAAGAACCTGTGGCCCAGCCCCCTCCCCTTCTCCCTAGAATATGTTCTGCAGTACCTCATTATAAAAATAGCACTCTGTCAGCAGATGAGTGGGTTAAAAACCTGTGGTACATCTACACAATGGAATACTATGCTGCTGTAAAAAAGAAGGACCCCTTACCATTTGCAAAGCATGGATGGACCTGGAGAGCATTATGCTAACAGAAATAAGCCGGAGAAAGTTAACTATCACATGATCTCACTCATTTGTGGAATATAATGAACAACATAAACTGATGAACAAAAATAGATTCAGAGACCCAGAAATATCGAACAGACCGTCCGCCAAACCTCAGAGGAAAGGCAGGGGATGGTGGGGGGGTGGGGGGTGGGGTAAGAGATCAGCCAAAGGACTTGTAGCCATGCATATGAGCATGACCAATGGACACAGACCAATGAGAGTGGGCAGGGAGAGGTCAATGGGGGGGGGGGAGGGGAGGAAACATATGTAAAACTTTCAACAATAAAGAATTAAAAAATATAGCACTCTTACCTGCAACCAGCCCAGAACTCAAACCACAAGCAATGCAGCAACAGGCCCCAAATCAGGACTTGGTCACTATCTGCCACCATATCCCTAACATTTATGTCCCTTCTTCAACTGAGAAGGACCAACAGAGAAAGCCAAACATGCTCCCCGCTGCCCAATCACATAGAATGTCCCACTTATATGAACTTAACCTGCTCCAGGCTTCTCAAGCCAACCACCTCCAAACTGGGCATATTTCAGCTTTTCCTTTTTTTCCACCCTAAAGCTTTCCGGTCCCTGACTGTGGGTCTCTACCAAACACAAGTGATGGTGGCTGACTCCCTTGCTAAAGCAATGCTCTGAATAAAGAGCCTTTGTTCTCATTTGGATGGTTTTCATTTACTTCTACATCATACAGAATCAGCTCACAGAGTGTAAAAAGTATTTTAGGGCAGTTATCAGGCTACATATTATACACAAAGAAGTAATCATTGTCAAAAAGAAATTCAGCTTTACTTGATATGGATAATTTTATTGAGCAAGAAACAAACCACAAACACGGAGACTTCAAAACTCAGGGTGTTAAGAAGCTGGGCTCTCAGCAGTTACTGCTCAGCTTATAAAGCATGTGAGGGGTAGCAGAATACACCACCCCAAAATATGCTCCTTTGGAATGTTGATTATTTTGAGCTGCAGGCACTTGAAAAACAGCAAATGCAAAGAGAGGCTTTCTATGAACTCCCTTTATCTTCCTAAAGACGGATCCTCCAAAAGGAACTCAACTGTCACAAACACCTTCCAGGAGTTTCACCCACCAGGGAAGACTGACTCTTATCACAAGAGAGGGGACTAGGACACTTTGACACAAACTATCAGACCTCCCATATATTCTTCTAAGGGCCCACTCACCTTTCTAAAAACCTTTTACTCTCCTCTAAAAGGCCTACATTCTCCATCCCCTTTCCCTATTAAGATGGGAAAAGCCTGAATTCTAAGGCAATCCAGGAGTTACTCATTTTTCCCTGGGTATCTCCATATATTCATGAGGTACACATGTTAATAAACTTGTTTTTCTCTTAATCTTTTATTCAGTTAACTCAGAAGGGAAGAGAAAAATTACTTTCCTCCCCCCAGACATGAATGAAGAAGTACCTTGTTTTCTATTGTGACTGGTTACTAGAAACTGACATTTCTTTTAGAGCACTAGTAATGTACAAGTTTAATTTTGTTGTTAATCCTCACCCGAGGATATTTTTCCATTGATTTAAAAAAAAATTTTTTATTGATTTTTTTTTTTTACAGAGAGGAAGAGTGTTAGAAACATCAATGAGAGAAACATCCATCAGCTGCCTCCTCTCCTGCACACCCCCTACTGGGGATGTGCCTGCAACCAAGGAACATGCCCTTGACTGGAATCGAACCTAGGACCCTTGAGTGGGTCCGCAGACGCTCTATCCACTGAGCCAAACCGGTTAGGACTGATTTTTTTTTTTTTTTAAGAGTGTGGAAGGTACGGGGGAGGAGGGAGGGAAGATGGGGAGACACACCTATGTCTCAGAGATTGGTTGCCTCTCGCGCACCACCCTGACCATCCCTGGGGATTGAATCTGCGCGGCCTGACGCTCTAACCACTGAGCCGCTCCGGCCAGGGCCAAGTTTACTTCTTTGTAGCTGATTGGCTGAGAAGATGCAAGGTCACCCAACCTAAGAAAGCTTAACTTTCATTTAAGGACAGAGTGAGCATTTGGGGGGGGGGGCAATTAGGACAGTTTTGGGTTCTTTAAGTTTGGGTTCCCTAGCTATGGGCGGTTGGCCTATACCCAAACTGTGACCTTCATTTTAGCTTTTTCTTTTCTTTTCTTTTTTTAAAACACAAATTCAATATTGTTACTCAGGGAGTACACACGTGATGCGTGCGATACAGGTGATTTCTATTTCTTGTGCTTTCCCGGCTACCGGTGAACCTTGCTTTTTGAGCAGGTGCATTTCAAAGCCCCTCACACATCACTCACGTTCCTGAGAGCGCGGTGCCTCGGAAGCAGGAGGGCTCTCCAAGAACGTCCTGATCACGGCTCCCGCGCTGCAGGAGGGACCTCAACCGCTTCATTATCTACTGGGAACTCTGTACGTTTGGAACTCAGAATCTAAAATGCCCCTTCACAATGTGATCCCCCTAAACTCTTCATCACCTCTCGTTTTCCCCTGTAAGAAAACCTAACCAAGCAATAGCACCAACCAGGCAATCCATCACCAGACTCCGTTCTTCCTTAACGCTAAAGTGACTGCGCAGAACATGCTCAAAAGTTGGCGTCTTCAGGAAGACGCTGAGTAAATGCCCTGTGACCTCCCCAGAAAGCAGGGTGGGGTGGGGTGGGGTGGGGTGGGGTGCGGTGAGGGGTCTCCCGAGCCCTGACACCGTCCGTGGCGGAGCTGCCGTGACTTCCCCGCGGCACCCACTCCTCCCATCACCGTAGCTTCTTTCTCCCCAAACCTGCTTGGCGCCCGCTCCAGGAAGTCCTAGGCGTCCACGGGCAGCGACCAGGTGGGCTGGGCTCCCCTCGCGAGGTTCCGGCCCCGCCCCGGGGTCTGGTCGGCGAATCCATTAATCCCCAACTGAGGGCGCTAACCCGAAAGCTTCCCGTGTCTCTCCCTCGCCGACTCGCGCGTGCGCCGAGTAGAGCAATCCCGCCTGCGTGCCGTCTAGGAAACGCGGAGGCTTCGCAACTCTATGGTCGGGCTACCTGTGCCGCGGCCCCAAGTCCCAAGCACCCCCGCGCCTCCGACTGGGCCAATCCGCGGGACTGGCAGACCCCGCCCCTGGCTGCCCTGAGACTGGTCAGGACCGCCTGGGGGGCTTTACAAATTCCATTGCTAAGACCCACGCCTTCCACACCACTTGTATCAGAAGGTCGAGGGGTGGGCCCTCGTGCAACTGGGTATTTTTTAAAAGCTTTTCTTGTGAGTCTAATGTAGAGTGACTAGCTTTTTAGAGAGCCAACCCTCAGTACGGTCATACCTGAGAAAAAACAAAACAAAATAAAATAAAATGAACATAATATGTTGAATTATTTATACACATGTGTGTTATTACTTTAACATAACAATATTTAAAATAGGTGTTTATCTGAAAGTATGTTATTTGAAGTTACTTTTCTGTTATAGGAATGGTGTTACTTAAACAAAGCAACTGTGAAGATGACAAAAGGAAAACCGCATTCAAAATGGACTCCAGAAGCCACGAAGGGAGGCCTCTCACTCACCACAGCAGGAAGAAGATAACTTTACTCCCCTGGATGAGGAGTAAGATTTTCTCCTTACCTGGCAACAGCTCAACCAATGGGAAGCTGCCATAATCCCAACCACTCCTCCTCCAATGAATTTATGTTCAAAACTACACTACCTCTCCCAACTTCCAACTTTTCTTTATAAAAACACCCTCATCTCCTTTGTTCTGCACATTTACCTATGTTTTGCCATAGTTTGTAAGTCCCAAATTGTTATTCCCGAAAAAAACTAGAATTTTCTATCTAAACCCTTTATCTTTTTTGTTTTGAAGGTTGACACACACCAGACTAAACAACAGTGGCAATTAATTGTAGAACTAATTTAAAAAAATTTTTAATCCTCATCTGAGAATATTTTTCCCATTTAAATTTTTTTTTTTTTTTTTCACAGAGTGGAAAGGAGAGTTAAAGACAGAGAAATATCAACTGCTTGGTTGCCTCCTACACCACCCCAACTGGGCTGGGGATGGAGCCCTTGACCAGAATTGAACCCAGGACCCTTCAGTCCAAAGGCTGACTCTCTATCCACTGAGCCAAACTGGCTAGGGCAATAGGATTCCATATGTTAAGTAAAGAAAAAAAGTAAGAGAATATAGATTTCTTTTTAAAAACTCTTTTAGGCGCCCCTGAGTCCGGGTGAGGCCGCACCCCTGGGTCCGGGTTAGACCAAACCAGAGGGAGTCGGACCTGCATTACCACCATTTGTCTACCATCCAGAGCTGAAAAGTCAGTGCCGACATATACACATAAGGAACTGGTGGACATTGAAATTGGGTCTCAAAAGAACTGTTGGTCCAGAAAGAGACTCACTACAGACTGATTCATTTGCCTGTCAGCATAACTATTATTGCTCGTCTCACATTCGGTTCTTATAAGTATATTTCTAGTAACACATGATCTCACTCATCTAGGGGAAATGATGAACAACATAGACTGATGAACAAGAACAGAACCAGAAACAAGGAGGCATCGATCGGACTGTCAGGCCTCAGAGGGAGGGTAGGGAAGGGTGGGGGTAGGGGAGAGAGATTAACCAAAGGACTTGTGTGCATGCATACGAGCCTAACCAATGGTTAAGGACAACAGGGGGGTGGGGGCATCCGTGGGGAGGGGTGTGGGATGGGAATGGGGGGATGAGGACAAATATGTGACACCTTAATAAAGAAATTAAAATATAAAATAAAATAAAAAATAAAAACTCACCGAAACCAGTTTGGCTCAGTGCATAGAGCGTAGGTCTGCGGACTGGGGGGGTCCCGGTTTCGATTCCGATCAAGGGCATGTACATTGGTTGCGGGCACATCCCCGGTGGGGGGTGTGCAAGAGGCAGCTGGTCGATGTTTCTCTCTCATTTTCTCTCTCATCGATGTTTCTAGCTCTCTGTCCCTCTCCTTTCCTCTCTGTAAAAAGTCAATAAAATATATTTTTTTAAAAAGAAATATATTTTTTATTAGAAAGGAATCTAAGCAAGGTTTGAGTATTTGTTAGTGAAAAATTTAAAGTAGTGAATTAGAAAAAGAGACCATAGATTTTATTACTCAGACTCTTCCGCTCTGAGTTAATTCTGGTTATATGAGGTGTCTCCCAGTTGTGGCGAGAACACCTTTCACCTGGAAGGTTTAGTTCCTGCAGTTAAGGAGACAGAGGAAGGCCAAGGTACCCTTCTGGCACCAGCTGCTGGTCAAAAACTTTAATTCAAAGTACTCAATATCTCCCCCACCCCCTAGGGTTGGACTCTTTATTTTTTATTTATATTTTATTATACAGATTTCAGGTGCGCAATTTCATAACACATCATCTGTACACCCTAAGTCAAGTCTCCTTCCATCGCCATTTGTCCCCCCATACCATTCTCCACCCCCACGCTCCCTGGCAATCACCACACTGTTTTCCTTCTATTTTTTTTAAAATATATTTTTATTGATTTCAGAGAGGAAGGAAGAGGGAGAGAGAGATAGAAACATCCACGATGAGAGAGAATCATGGATCGGCTGCCCCCTGCAAGTCCCCCACTGGGGATCAAACCCACAACCCAGGCATGTGCCCTTGACCAGAATCGAACCCGGGACCTTTCAGTTCACAGGCAGATGCTCTATCCACTGAGCCAAACTAGCTAGGGCCACCGCACTGTTTTCCATGTCCATGCATTTTTTTTTTTCTTTTATGCTCAATCCCTCCACCTCCCTCTTTTTTTTTATTTCTTTATGGGATGTTTTGGGGGCAGCCCTTCTTTGGCCCTGGCAGTACCCACAATGTTCTAGGCTTCCTGGTGTGCCTCTTAAAGCAGCATGTCTTTCATAACGACACCAGAAAATACTTCTGATTAGACCATGGTGCTTTCGTGCTGGTTGCCTCTGCCCTGTTCCTCCTCTGCGTGGAGAAGCTGCAGAAAGCTCCCAGGTTAGGGAGACCCAGAAAAGCCAGCTTCAGTAGGTTGTATTGCTGGGACACCAAGAAAAAAATCTTTCTTGGGTTATCTGTACCCACAGGAATGGGAGCAGAGAGCTAGTAGGACTTCACTTCCAATTATTAAACAAGTCAATGATTTTTGAGACTCTGCAGAGACTAGTCAGAACTGTTTGAAACTTTCTAGAGACAATCAGTTGATGAGACTGCGATGGGGGTGACTTGGAAGGGCTGGAGAACATGATGATGACACATTTTTTTCTGCCTAAAGAGGCATTTCTTAGTGTCTCAGTTCTTGAAAATAAATGCCACCATCATGAAGTGGGTCAATCTCCAAACTGTTCATCTAAGGCTGAGATGCTCTGCCATGAGTGATGCACTGAGCTGGAGAGACTGACCAGGGTGGGCACAAGTGCAGATGTTGGGCAGAGCTGCTGATCAAGAACCATGGGTGCTGTCAAGATACTGTAAACACCTTGGGTGGTTGCAAATCAAGAGCTAGAAAATGCATGGAGAGAGGGCTCATTGCACTTATATATGATTCCACAACCTTCACAACCCAGAAAAATGTACACACCTGTATGACAGCAGTTCTCTAACCAGAGCAAAACTATGACCCCATAAATATACAGTTGTGACCTCAGGTACCACCCATTCCAAAATTTCCATCTTAAAAGTAGAGAACCTGAGACAAAATGAAATGGTGGTCCATGGTCACACTGCAATTCAAAATTTGGGAATAGGCACAAAAGGATGGATGAAGATTGGGTGCCCATCACCTATTATAAATCCAGCAAGACATAATCTTTCTTACTCTTCTTTCACATAAAGCAGGCACATTATTTGGTGGCTTCCTTGTGCTACCCTAAGGGAAATGCTAGGAGCTGCAGACCTTGCGTGTCTGAGGGTCTGGCCACTGTAATCAAATTCTAGGTCATCTGTTTAGTGTCTAGGAAAATCAATCAATCAATCAATCGATCAGCAAAGTTTTTTTTCTGTGCCTATAGCACCATCTGGTGGCTAATTGGATAATAACATGTTCTCTAATATTTGTAAGATGTGATGTCATGATTTAGGGTCTAGGCCAGGTACCTCTTGGGGAAACTTGTATTCAATTAGAGCACACCTGGGGAATTCTCCAAGTGCAAACATTCGTAAAACTAAAATACAACTTCAATGTAAGATCCCTGCGACTGAATTTGTCTCTTTTGTCCAGGTTGTGGTTCCAGTGACCATACATGTGAGCACACCAGTATACCTATAATAGGTGATCACTAAACACTATTCTCTACCCAGCAGCTTGGGTCATTGTTCAAGAATGTTCATTTGATCATGTCTTAACCTTCACTGGCTCCCCATTTCCCTTAATTGATAAGCTGCACTCTTCACCCAGCATTCAAAACATTTTGTGTTCTGATCCCTGCTTGCCTCTCCAGATTCATCTGTAATCTTCATCATATTTTATTCTTTTTCTATTACCAAATTTACAGAACTCAAAATTTAACATTTTGACCATTTAAAAAGTATTTTTATTGATTTTTAGAGAGACAGGGAGAGGGAAAGAAAGAAACATTGCTGTAAGAGTATAACATCGACTGGCTGCCTCAAGCCACAACCCAGGCATGTGCTCTGACCGAGAATGAAACCAGCAACCTTTTGGTGCACAGAATAACGCCCAAGCAACTGAGCCACACCGGCCAGGGCCATTTTAACCATTTTTAAATGTACAATTCAGTGGCATTAAGTCCATTCACAATGTTGTGCAACCATCACCACTATCCATTTCCAAAACATTGTCACCATCCCAAACATTAACTTGTAGCCATTAAACGTTAACTTCCCAAACTTACCACATGGCTCTAGCCCTTTATGCCTTTGCAGTTCCTGGTGCCTGGTGTGCCCTTGGACACTTTGTTCACTTAACTACTTCTTTATTTTTTTCAAAAACCAGCACAGATGAAGTCCTCTTTTTTGACGTCCTCCCAGGCCTCCCTCTCACTAAAAGTCCATGGCTCCCTGCTGTACACATATCTATTGCTGTGCTCACATCTGTCTACACATTTATCTCCTGTACAATACCAGAGATCCTAGAGCTCAGAGACCATGTCTGACTGATTTCTATGTCCTAGTGGCCAGTACATATCAGTGTGTGTTTGGTAAATGAATAAATGGCTAAGAGTTTCATAACTCTCCATGCCACTTTCCTGGCGAAGTTATCAGTTTACCGGTCCAATTCCTACACAGTTCTTAATCCTTTATTTGTGTTGTAAGCGGCAGGAACAGTACCAGGTGTCTGACGGGTGGGGTTAGACCAAATCTGGGTTCAGCAACCTCGGTACTTGGGTTCTGGCTAGGAAAGAATTCAGAGACAAGACCCAAACTGTAGGAGGACATTTATTTGGTAAATCAAGAGGTAGAAAAAGTAATTCCTGGAATAGACTTAGGGAGACAAGTTGTGGAGGCAAAAGAAGGGTCCTTGGAGCCTGGAAGTGAGGAAGCTAATGGTAAGGTGCCTGGGGCAGGGAGGGGGTGGGGAAAAGGAAAGGGAAAGGCATGGTGTGCTCTGGGGAGGAAGAGAGCACTGGGTCCTCCCTAGGAATGTTAAGGTGGGTATTTTAGGGGAGGTCCCAGGGGAAGATCTCAATAGGATATTCAGCAGATTTCCAGGTGTGTCTTTTCAGGGTCGTGGTCGCTACTGATTGATTGGCTGGCACCAGGGCAGGGAGTCATTATTCAAAGCAGCTAGTCCTGAGGTCAGCTGTCAGCCGTGGCTGGTTTTGTTGCTTATCTGGGCCTGGAGCTAAAATACAACTGAGGCACAGATGTTGTCTCTAGGGAGGAAAGGTCAGGAAGTCCAAACTGAATAATGAGCCATATGCTAAGGGGAAGGAAAAGTCACCGTGGGGGCGAGGTCCCACCCTGCAATAGATTGTCACCTGGGGCTTTCTAACCTGGTGACCTTCTGTACCTGGCCCAGGGTCCTTTCTCTACTCATGGCTAACTGCCTACCACATTTTCACACACACTGTTTCATTTAGTTCCTAGCACAAGGATGCCAAGTAAGCAAGCATTACATCCCTATTTTACAGAGAAGGAAACTGAGATTCAGAGTATGGAATCACACCCAAGTCAGAATTGCTTAACCAGCAACAGTGGTGAACGTAGCCTTTACACACACACACACACACACACACACACACACGCGGTCATGTGAACCCTAATAAGGTCTTGCATACCCAGCCCAGAGCTGGAACACATAGGGGTACTCTTGAACCAAACCTACTTGTAATTTAAACCTGGGTGAACACGTTTCCTGGTGACTGGGAATTCCTTAAGAATCGGCGCTCATCTCCCCATCCAGTCCAGTTGGGAGGAAGGATCCTGATATGCTCAAGGTGACAGAGTAAGAAAGCCAGGATATTCTTTTCCTTCCACTTCCCGTTTTCGGATTCCCTCCCGGGATGGAGAGCTAGGCTGGGCCCTTCTCTCCCTCCTCCGCCCGCAGCTGAGGGGGCCGGGGGGGCTTTGCTCTCCAGAGACTTTGCCCTTCATCCCGCGGAGCACTGGCAGCGCCAGCGGAGCCTCACTCCCGACCTGCTTCCCGTGAGCCTCTGCTCTCCACGACCCCACGCCGGGGCGCGTGCGCCATACCCAGCAGTCCTTGCGCGGCCCCGCAGAGCGGACACCCCGGACTCCAAGATGGCGTCAATCGGTAAGCGCAGAGAGCCGGTTAGGGCCTGTCAGGTTGGAAGCTGGAGCCGGTCCGGGGCTTACGGACGCACTGGGCGGGGAGAGAGCTGCGGAGCGCCCGTCTTTGCCGAGGGCCTTCGCCGCGACCTCACCCGACGCGCTCTGGACCCTTCGCAAGGGTCCTGCGCTGTCCGACCTTTCTCTGCTCTCCGGCCGCACCTCCGGGCTGTGGCAGGGAGGGCGGAGGCGAGAGCGAGGCGAGGGTAGCCGGGCAACGCGCCTCTGGGCTTGGGAATGCGCCGCCTCAGGACTCCCTCCCTCTCCTCTCCTCGCTAAGGGATAGCTGCTCTCGTCCCCGCCGCGACCCAGGTGCTTTGCACTTGAACCTTACGTGCAGATACTTGTTTCCAAAGTTGAAACTCACATTAAGCTCCAGGAGAAGTGTAGTGCCTAGGACAGTACCTAACACAATGAAAGGTTAGACGCATATACGTATGTTGACTATGCGCTGAATAGGCTCTCAAAGGTGAAGTGACCACTCAAGGTCATAACTAGTGAGAGGGCTGAGCTGGGATTCAAACCTAGGAGTTTGGGGCCTCGTGGTAAACTGAGCTTGAATCACAAGCATGATCTTGCCCTAATCGGTTTGGCTCAGTGGATAGAGCGTCGGCCTGCGGACTGAAGGGTCCCAGGTTCGATTCCGCTCAAGGACATGTACCTGGGTTGCAGGCACATCCCCAGTAGGAGATGTGCAGGAGGCAGCTGATTGACGTTCCTCTCTCATCGATGTTTCTGACCCTCTCCTTTCCTCTCTGTAAAAAATCAATAAAATATATATTTTTTAAAAAAGAATGATCTTAGGACTGACTGGTAGGCTTTTCGGTGGCATATATGAATGAACTGTGCACTCATTGGACTGTGCACACTTTTTTTTTTTTTAATAGTAGGGCAATCATGTATAAGCCCTAGATCCTCACATTAGCCTTTTCAAGAAGTCACTGCCAGGAATGTTGATCCCATGTGGTGTGGCCTGCTCGAGATCACAGCATGACACAGGCAGAGTTTTGATTAACCTATGTGTGTCTTACCCCAGTTTCTGTATTCTTAATATCAGCCTGGAGAAATTAAGAGGGGATCAGAAAAGATGAATGATGCTGTTTTTGTCATCTGTGAAAACGGGCACTAGAATATTTATCCATAGGTGGTTTTGTTGTTTAAGACAACATGTGAAAAGGAAGCATTGAGACTTGGCATCTTAGTTAAGCAGAGGGTTGACCTGAATAGCACTGTGGACTAAGGATTTAACAACTTAGTGCATGTAAGGTACTTGGAATACTGCCTGGTGCACAGGTGAGTGATGCTCATCCCAGCTTAAACTCTGACCTTTGAGTCCTGTCTCATCTGGCCCATTCAGCATCACCCTAGGGGAAAGAATTGGAGTCCAAGCCTCTTAAATAATGATGATCTTGTAGATGATATCTGTTGCCAGAGTATAAAACCATTAGCAAATAAAGTGATGAAAATATGAATGAATAACAATAGATGAGAGCAGGGCTTGGCAAACTATGGCCAATAGGCTGGATTTTATGAGGTCTGTTTTTGTCTGTGAGCTAAAAATGGTTTTTATGATTAGAAGAAAAAAAAAAGTGTGTTACAGAGGCCTTGTGTGGCCTGCAAAGCCTAAACTCTCTACTCTCTGGCAAACCTCTGGTTTGGATTTAGTACCTAGAAGACACTTGGCATTTCCATGCCTCTTCATCTAAATTAATATGCTTCTTGAAGTCATAAAATCAGGCCATACTTGTGGTCCTTACACAGTCTTCACTGAAAGTCTGTCATGACCAGGAACTGTGTGTGGATGCTCCCACCTTCAGCTATCTCATAGACAGACAGACAAAAAATAATAATTCCCATGCACACAGTATCTAAAGCCAAGTACCAAGGTGGGTACTATTCTTATCCTTATTTTACAAAGGAGGAAACAGGCACAGAGAGGGCAGTAACTTGCCCAAGCTACAAAGTGGCACAAAACTCAGAATACTGCGTTCTGGAGTCTGCTCTGTGATCACCACACTCTACTGGTGTGAACCAGCGGCTGCCGAGGGATGTATAGCACTGCACAGCAGTGTTGAGGGAGAGTTCCAATATGACTGCCAAGGACTAAGGCCTTTGTCTTCTGCTAAAAGAAATTCTGCCTGGCTGGTTTGGCTCAGTGGATAGATGATTCTCTCTCATCGATTTTTCTGTCTCTCCCTCTCCCTTCCTCTTTGAAATCAATAAAAATATTTTTTTAAAAAAAATTTGAGGGATTAAAAAAATAATCATAATAATAAATAAAAGAGAAATTCTTTTTTCCTCACCTGAGATATTTTTCCATTGACTTTTTAGAGAGTGTGGAAGGAAAAGAGAGAGACAAAGAAACATACATTTACCTGCAACCAAGGTACATGTCCTTGACCAGAATCCAATCCGGGACCCATCTATCCACTGAGCCAAACCAGCTAGGGCTAAAAAAAAATTATTGGAATAAGTGTAGATTTATCTCTAATGAATCTGATTGCCTCTTGGAGTTTTGTGATGATGTTGTACTTGTTCTTAAAACTAATGTAATTTTTCCCTAGCTCTGTGGTCGGCAAACTGCAGCTCGCGAGCCACATGTGGCTCTTTGGCCCCTTGAGTGTGGCTTTTCCACAAAATACCATGGCCTGGGCGAGTCTGTTTTGAAGTGGCATTAGAAGAAGTTGAAGTTTAAAAAATTTGGCTCTCAAAATAAATTTCAATCGTTGTACTGTTGATATTTGGCTCTGTTGACTAATGAGTTTGCCGACCACTGCCCTAGCTGGTTTGGCATTTCTATTTCTTTCTCCTTCCTTCCTCTCTGAAATCACTAAAAACCTATATTTAAAAAAAAACGAATGTAGCCCTGACTGGTTTGGCTCAGTGGATAGAGCGTCGACCTGTGGACCGAAGGGTCCCAGGTTCGATTCTGGTCAAGGGCATGTACCTTGGTGCGGGCACATCCCCAGTGGAGGGTGTGCAGGAGGCAGCTGATAGATGTTACTCTCTCATCGATGTTTCTAACTCTCTATTTTTCTCCTTTCCTCTCTGTAAAAAATCAATAAAAATATATATTTTTTTAAAAAAGATTGTACTCATAAAAAATACACGAATGTAGTTTTCCCCCTGTGCTTATACATTTCTTAATTTTGGTTAAGGAAATGCTCTTGTCTTCATAGTACAGAGATATAAATATGTAGAAAGTTTAAATTGTTGGCTTTTTTCCTCCTCTGATGTGCCAAGGTACCATGCCAATTTCTGAATGTGGTCCTGAGAATGCAGAATGTGTTTTTATAGTTAGTGTGAATATGAAAAAGATAGCTCCAGTGGGCCCAGATGTGGCCTGATTTTTTTTTGAGCCACCAGCCTTATACTTATCAAAAATATTTTGATTTAAAATAGTTAATTCTTTTGCATATTTCCCCCAACATAGTTCTATTTTTGAAAGCACTTTTATTATGGAAGATTTAAAATAAAAAGGGAACAGAATAATGTAAGGAGCACTCTGTACTCAGACCCTGTGTCAGCAGTTAGCAACATTGTGCTATTCTAGTTCCATCTATACCTCCATCGCCACTCCCCACCACAATGCCATATTTAAAGCCAGAGTTGGTTTTAGAATGACGTTTGTACTCCTTGCTGCATGCAAGAAGGCTTTGAGAGTGTAGCAAAGTTATTACTATGTTCTTATTCAAGAAGAAATGTGATATAGTATTCCTTGGACTAAAAGCCTACTTATTCAAGTAAAGATAAACCTGGAATGTAGGATGTGTACTTATTAAACTTTCCTAAAAATAGCACAATTAGGGTGACAGGGAAAGGTATAGGTCGTTTTTGGAGAACATTGTTCGCTGTTGAGTTTAATATCTGTGACACTGAACTCTCCAATAGAGATTTGGAACATATCTTAACATTCATTTGAGACCATCTGACATCTCAAAAATTAAACTAATCACAGCTTTCTGTTTGCAAAAAAAAAAAAAAAAACTAAAGAGTGAGATTAATCCCTGAAATCCTGTGTCCTTAAAATATCCTAAAGTTTGGTTTATGTGCTTTTCCCTCTACCCTTATCCTTTTAAAAAAATGTTTCATGTAAACCTAATGAGATTTAAAATATATATATATTTTGTTTTTTACAGAGAGGAGGGAGAGGAATAGAGAGTTAGAAACATCGATGAGAGAGAAACATCAATCAGCTGCCTCCTGCCCCGCCCGCCCCCCCTTCCCCGGGAATGTGCCTGCAACCAAGGTACATGCCCTTGACCGGAATCGAACCTGGAACCCTTGAGTCCGCAGGCCGATGCTTCATCCACTGAGCCAAACCGGTTAGGGCAACCTAATGAGATTTTAATAGTAATAATAACAGTTTACAATTCTGAGCACTGTTCCAAATGCTTTTATACAGATTTTTGTTTAATCCTTGTAATAAACCATTACAGATGAGGAAATTAGCTCACTGATTATATTGAAAGAAAGTGCTGGCATTTGAGATAAAGAGGGCAGGGAAGCGGCCTTTTAGGAGATGATATTTAAGTAGAGATAGCTGTCACTGCAAATGCAAAGGCATCAGTGAAAATAATTATGTTGCATATGAGAAACAGAAACGGTTTTGACTCAAGTATGGTGAGCTCAGGAAGATGGGTGTATATGAGATGGTTGTCTTACCCCATAGAGTGTTGGCTCCTGAGAGCAAGGCTCTCGTCTGCAGTCAGCACTGTATTCACAGTGCGTGGTGTGCTACTTGGCATATGGTAGGTGTTCCATATTTGTTGGATGAATCTAGGTGGAAGGTTGGGGCAGTTTGTTTGGGACAGGTAGCCTAAACCGCAACCCTTAAACCATGTAGGCAACTCGTAGGCTTATGCCTCCATGTTTCACTGGTCTGTTGTGACAAGCCTCAGCCTGGCCCATCAATGCCACGGGTCCGGTTCTCCAGACTACCTGTAGCAGATCTGAAGCTGCCGTTAAGCCTTGCATTTCTCTTTATGGCCTGACAGCCCTTGCCCTTGTTAAGGGTTGGGAGATGTTAGGAAACCTGTGGGATCCCCTTAGTGGACTCTTGAGGCTGGTCTTCAGGGAGCATTCATCTTTTCTTGGACCCCCAAAATGGAAAAGAAACTTTGGAGTGATTTAGTCTGGCTTCTGTGGCTGGTCATTAAGAAGGAGTTTTAGTCTTTGATGCCTTGCTCTGAAGGCAGCGATCTGCTGGCACCACAGACATTGGGGCACAGAGGAAGTGGCTATTTCTACACTCAGTGCTCAGAACAGTGGGCACTAAGAATGGTTTATAGTCTGACAGTCCTAGCGCGCCTGGCCGGCATGCATTTGTGTTCCCTGTGTGCAGCAGTCTGACCTGTGTCTGGGCTTACAGTTGGGGACCTCGGGCGAGATCCTAAGCACTTTGCTTCTCCTTTTCCTCTGGGTGATGAAGCTGTTCTGGGGGCTGAGTGAGGTGGGTGGGACTGCCTGGCACAGGGTCTCCTGCCTGAAAATGTGTTCACAGGGCTAGGCTGGTGGCTTCTTAGTAACAGTCCTTGGGCAGGTGTGCAAATCCCCAGCTAAGAACCATATGCTAGTGTGGGCTCCCTGTGGCCCTGGGTGGGCAGTCGGGAGCCACCTCACACAAGAGCACCCACACTATAAGGACCCTGAGACAAGCAGAGCACTTTCAGGAGCAGGAGGGGCTTGGTCAGTTTGGGCCGGGTGGACTTCTAGAGGTTCGCTCCCTGCATTTGCCTGTCCATGAGTTGGGAGTCGGGGCCCACGTGGATCCCCTCAGTGGGCTGATAACTCTGCAAATGATTGTCCCAGCCAGGGCACTGGGGAGAGAAGGGGCTGTAGGTAACCCCACTGGGATGGCAGGTGTAACCTACTGTCCTTGTCCCCTTGCAGGAAAAAAAAAAAAAAAAAAAAACATAATAAAGTTGACCTCTGGAGGAGCATGGGGGAAGGGAAATCATTCCCTCATGAGCATCTGAACACTCACAGTTCCACGCCCCCCTCCCAAGTCCCCTTTCTATTTTACTCTTAAGCCCAGAGATGATTATAGAATGGAACTATAGAAACCCTTCCTGTACAGTCTTCAGACTCTCATTGAAATATAATCTGGGGCCTGTTGGATTATTTGGAGTGGTTTTTACTATCATTTGACATCTGTGGTCCCAGGTAGGATACTTGTAGTAGAAATCAAACTGGCTTCAGGAGTAGGGGGACCAGAACTGAGGTTGAGTCCTGCTTCCACTGCCTGTATGCTGTGTGACTTTGGCCAACTTTTCTGAGTTACTCCCAGCAACTGTTATTCAAAAGCCTGTTTATTAATAAACCTGTCACTACAGCAATTCTGCCATTATATGGACTCTGGCTTAAAATAGTGAATTTGGTGTGACATATTTATTCATAATATTACTTATGTCCAGCCTAGCCTCTATGTAGTAATTTTATTGAATGGTTGAAATGAGTGACATAAAAGGATGTTATTTGTATTATTTGGAGATTTTTCAGTATATATTTTTGCTTTTTCTAATCAGTGCCATTGAAGGAGAAGAGACTGATGGAAGTCAAATTAGGGGAGCTGCCAAGCTGGATAATGATGCGGGATTTCACCCCTAAAGGCATTGCTGGAGCATTTCAAAGAGGTCAGAGCCTTTTGGATATGTGTAAACAAAAGCAAATCTCTGGTTCTTCAGATTTCTTTTTCCTGAATTAATTTGGGTGGTAAAGGCCTTGTCTCAGACCAGTAAGTTATGTAGATGACAGGGAGAAGTTGTTAGCTTTTGAATTTCATGTTTGGTCGTGTCAAAGACTGGCTCTGAGATATTTCAGCCAAGAAAACATTTTCTATTGCTTGGGATCAGTACCATTGCCTTCATCTTAGAGAAATGTCTATGAAC
Organism: Eptesicus fuscus; assembly: GCF_027574615.1. Taxonomy (NCBI): domain Eukaryota; kingdom Metazoa; phylum Chordata; class Mammalia; order Chiroptera; family Vespertilionidae; genus Eptesicus; species Eptesicus fuscus. The sequence goes on from NC_072476.1 coordinate 34,200,311, forward strand.
ATTTTCACATTATTAGACTTCTGTAAGAAAAAAATGAGTGAAGCATAGTGGACATCAGTCTAAAGTGTAATGCTCATCTTCCTACCAAGCAAAACTTCCATGATGAATATTTGAAATGGCCTGTCCTTCATGTCTGTGCATTTTAAAGTGCACAGCTAGTCAGGTCAGTCCTGTGGAACCCATGTCATGTTCCAAGACTAAAGACTCACATTATGCATGGTCTCCAGCTTCTCAGGGGCTTCCCTCTGTATTTTTCTTTGTAATACTGACTTCCCTGTGGCTGTCTTTCATGTGCATCTTTCCTCCTGCCCTGAGGCCTTTCCTCAATTTTGCCCTCAGATTAGAATACTCTTACCTTTTCCCTACAGTTACAGTAGACCCCGACTCCATGGAGGTGACTGTGTCCTGTTCATGCTCACAGCTCTCTGCAGTGCTCCTTCACAGTGTCCCTCACTGTTATAAACTGTGGCCTTCTATGATCATTTCAGTCTTTTTCTATCTACTAGGCCATGAGCCCCAAGAAGGCAGATATGGTTTGTCCCTTTACTGTTACTGATGGGAGTACCTAATAAAGAGAAACGCACGAAGCCTTCTTCCCTGAGTGGCCCTTACTGGGGATTGGATTCTCAGTCAGAATTAGGGTAAGGTTTTCCAGGGCTGGAGGTGAGGGTGAGATAGGATCAAAGGCTGACAGGCTGAACCAAATCTATAAGATCAGGGCCACAGGGTAGGGGCAGAATTAAGGTAGGCCTACCTGGAGCTTCTCCTGGGCTCGTGGGGACCCAAGACTCCGGGGGCGGGGGAGCATTTAAGTTTTTCCCTTTATCAACCCGAGAATGTAGGGTCAGTGGCTTAAAGAGCCAGAGCAGGACTGGATCCCTGAATTAAGCCAGACTCGATTTTGCACTGCATGAAGCAATCATAGCAAAGCAATGATCTTCCCTTCTGTTTGCAGGTTACTACAGGTATTACAACAAGTACATCAATGTGAAGAAAGGGGGCGTTGCTGGAATTTCTATGGTGCTGGCAGCGTATGTGCTTTTCAACTACTGCCGTTCTTATCATGAACTAAGTAAGTGTCTTTGGTTACATTGCCTACAGTGGGGTTTCCCCTGAGAGGGTAGCATTGGCTCATTGTCAGATTTAGAAGTCCATTATTCTATTGACAGCTGAAGAATTGAAGGGACTTGTCAGAACATAGTTTTTAGGATATTAAGTGAGAAAATTGTGGCAAAGAGAGAAAATACACAGAAAAATGAGATGAAGCTGGGGTTAAGGTAATACTTAGGAAGCATTCTATAAGATACTGCAGGCTCTGCCAAAGGTTGATAGAAAATTTGGCTTAATTTTCCTAGCCTAAGCCCATGTAGAGGGAAGTTGAGTGGTACCATCTGTTTGGGCAGTGCTCTGGAGAAATGTAGCTATTCCTGGTTCTGAGATCCAAGAGGAGCTTGTCCAGTGGGAGATGCCAGAAAGTGTCATTGGTGACCGGGTTTCATGGCTGTTTCTGAGTGTCCAGCCCCGTCTGTGGCATCTGGGGTGATGCTGGCTCCAAAGGACTGGACAGGTTCTTGAGGGCTATTTATCTGAGTGGGTGTTCTTCTGGGAAGGAAGAGGCTGGCCAGGGAGATGAGCATCTGAGATGCCTTCATGTCCTCAGGTCAGCAATTCCACTGAGACCCTGACAGGCAGGTTCTGGTTATTTTCTGAAAGGAATTCTCAGGATGGCTTTGATTTTAGCCCAGTGCTTTCCCTCTCATCTTGTGCTTTCCCTGTACCTTTTAAGAAATTTACTTTTGACTTTCTAACTTCAGAACATGAGCGACGACGCAAGTACCACTGAAGAGGGCCCAGTGTGGACTGCACATTCCTGACCATGACCTTTGCCCAGCACCTCTGAATCTTTTCATGTTGTAATGTAACACCTAATAAAGGGTGGCTGGTACTGGGCTGCTTCACTGGTTTGGCCATTTCCCCTCACTTCAGGTCCCTTGCACAAGGTAGGACAAGATTGCCTAACCACTCCCAAAGAGGGACTGTCAGCCCAGGGCATCGAATCATGAAGACAGACCATTTCAATCACATCACTTTGGGATTTTGCCCCAGCTAATTAGGGGGGTCATTTAGCAGTGCCCTTTCAAGTGTTTCCCTGCTCTTCGTCTTGTGTGTCCTGAGCACTTCTGGCTTTTTGTCACCCGACTGCTATAGTATAAAGCAGAAGTCCTGTATTCCTAAGAATGCCTTCCCCACCATCATTCTGTATCACTCCTGGGTATGTGCCTGATGGAAGCTTAGTGGGTTGATCTGAGGGGAAGCACAGGCCCTGAGATCCTATATACAGCACTTTTCCTTACCTTCATCAAAGGCCTCAGTAAAATGATGTGAAGGCCAGATTGGTTTCTTGTTAAGGGGCGTATGGTGAGCCTATATACTGCATGGAGTATAAGGGGGTGAGATGCTGTGGCTCATTTTCTCCTAGACCTGAATTTGAATAAATGTCATCCAACATTTGAGATGGAGACCTACCAGTAAAAACACCTTCCACCGGCATTATCACTTCACTTTTGAAGTCATTTGTTGAAAGGGGATAAGCAGGCACCAATGTCAAAGCTTTGTGCCAGGCAGTGCAGCCAATAGCAAGATCCTCTCCTTGGCATGGAGTCTGAAGCAATGAGACAAAACTTAAAAAACAAGCTTTAATCAACCTCATAAAAGTTGTTCTTATAATTGAACTTGGATAGGTCCCCTTGCCCAGCAAGTTCCAGGTGATGGTTTCACATTTCCAGGCTTAAGGTGGTCTCCATAGGCCAAAAGGTGTCTGAGTGACAGTACAGATGCTTGATGGGGCAGGAGGTAGGTGCACAGGTGGATCACGTCATCTTTTTAAAGGGCGGCCTGTAGCTCAGCTTCAGGTATACCTTAAACACTGTTAAGGTTAAGCATGTACCCCAAGAAAATAAGCCTGGAGGAAAAAGACCCTCACACTTGAGAGCCCTGCACCCCTCCTCAATCACTGCCACCTTGGAACAGGACCAGGCTGAGGCAACAAGCCCACTTGAGTTTGCCCTGAAGGGCTGCCTCGTTCAAATCACATTGATAGGCACAGCTTCTGAATTCAGCAGGACATGGAGGAAGCAGGCATGACCTAGCCTGTTTTAAGGACCCACCAGTCCCTGGGTTCACCAAGAACTGGTGTTTAATGAGGCCCACGGGGAAGGGCCGTCTTTCATACAGAACTGCTTACATAAGCTCTTCCCCACAACTTCCTCCTCTCTCCAGAGGGCAGTGTTCAGGAAGTCCCAGACAGATGTTGATGCCTAGACACACATGATGCTGATTTGAGGGACAGAACTGGAGCACATGTTCCCTTTTTAAGAGAGACTACAGCAAAATGGTAGGGAAACGGACAGATGTTGCCCCTCAGACTGATAAACGCCAGTGTGCTTGCCTACCAGCTCCAGCCAGAGTTGCACTAACACTGGCATTGAACAGTTAAATGCACAATCCCAAGGATGGCCCAGAGTGGCCCGAAATGGGGCCCTTTGGGCTGTTCTGAGCTGTCTCCAGCTGCTGTCACTGTCCACTGAGAAAGGCCAAGTGCCCTTTGGTGCATCTGTTGGCATAGTGTCCTTTTTCACCACACTGGGAACAGCAGGAAGGAAAGAAGACAAAAAAACAAAAACACAATTTTCAAATGCAGTTTTCAACTAAGGTGGCACTCATCAAATACCAGGTTGAGAAAAGGGACTGAAATTCTCAGTGGTACAGTTTCATTGAAATATAAGGGAAAAGCTACAGAAGGTAAGGTGGTATAGAAACTTCAGCCAAAAACTTGTCAAATGGGAGAGCCCTGCAGCCAAAGGATGATCTGAGAGCACACAGTAGTGAGCTCCTTCAGCCAGCTGGGCACATGGGACCTGCCCACAGAAGGGCTCTTAAGGTGGTAGGAAGAAGCCCACAGCACCAGAGCTGCCCCACCTGTCCAGGAATAAAGCCTCTGCATGGCTGACCACCTACCTGTGAGGCACCATTCTGGGACTGCCTGGCAATGGGAGGGAACAAGGAGAGAGAAGCTACCAGGCTCCTCCCCCAATGCAGGGGGGATTCATTGCTGTGGACACTGTGTGGGCTACACCCAGATTTCCCCTCCTGGTTCTTGCACACCTGCCTAAGCTATCCCTGGGGACAGGTTTCGGTCACAGGAGCAGAGATGGGACAAAATGGTTAGACTTGGTTGAACAGACCTGGTAATATCACCTCAAAAATCTAGCATGGACCCTGATTTGTCCTGCTTCTCATTATCCAGTATCTGCCTTAGTTTTACTTCATTCAACCTTGTTGCTCTTCCAAAAGCAGAATTCTAAGAAAGGAAGCAAATGGTATCCTCAAGCACCAAACAAGGAAGGGGTCTGGAGGTGGTAGGAGCACCCACTCTGCACTAACCCATTCAGTGCCCTCCCAATCCCTGCTGCCTTGGCACTTCCTGGAGTGTGGGGCTCTAATTAGTCACCACTGCCTAGAACTCTTGGCTGCTCTACTCCCAAGCCTGCTGTCCTCATGTTTTCAAGTCTTTACCTGTACATGTGACCTGTGTGGACAAGTGGCCTGTGTAGCTGCCAGTTATTCCTTTGGTTGATGTGATGACCAGAGGGAGGGACTGTGTGGGCCCATTCATGGAACTTGGCATGTCCATCAGCCTCCACAGCTGAGGAGTTCAGGATTCCCACAAGGCATCTTTAATATTAACTGTAAAGTGCCCCTGGTAAGAAGAGGTTGGCAGGTCCTCACCCCAGCTTTCTGAGGTTCCAGGATTTAGGAGAGTTTGCTTCACAGAAGCCCTGCTGAAGAGTCCTACAGGGAGGCAAGATGTACTTGAGGACTGGTTGGAAGCTGTTCTGCACAGGACAGATATCACCTCCTCATTCCTCTCTACTTTTCTCACCTGTTATGGCTCAGGCTTAGAAATCTGAGGCCTTCCCTGAATCGATGTACACTTTTAACTTTAGTGTCTTTGGCCTTTCCGAGAACAAAAACCCCTCCCAGGATAGAGTAGCATCAGCAGTCTGTTTCCTCAGCAGAGCTGGCACAGAGAAGGTGCTCAGTGAGTGATGGCTATGGGACGTGTCCAGTGGATTGGCTTTTCTATGAACGTGTTAAATATATGCCTTTTGACTCGGCCCCTCTATTTGCAGGTATGGATGCTAATGACATCAGACAAGAGCTCACAAATGTCTAAGTATTAGATTTAGCACTATTTTTAGCTGTAAAAATTATGACTTAACTGTCTACTAACAGAGAACTGGTAAAATAAAATATGATTATATAGTCACTGAAAAAGATTAGATTTACATACACTGATAGATCTACAGTATATTGTAAAGAAAAAAAGTATAGAATTCTATACATACTAGAGCCCCATTTGTATTAAAATACATACCATCCTTGTGTTTCTGTGAATAAAAGTTTAGAAGGGCAGTTCTCCAAGTTGGGGTCCCCCTTAGGGATTTTGGAGTGTAAAGGGGTACCAAAACCAAAAAGCATGAGAACAGAATACAATGAATAAAGTGGCCGTTTTAGAAAAGGTGGGAGTAAGGGACAACACTCACTTTGTATCTTAAATACTTCTATATCATCAATAAATTTTTTATTTTTAAAAGCATGGACTAACTTTGTATTTTTTCTAACAATTCCCAATCTGAAGTCTTTGTAAGTCTAGTTCTGTTAGTCATTGTTTCTGATTCACTTGGTGGTGCTTGTTTCCTTCTATGTTTTGTGATTTTTAATTGTGAACTCATTCTTCGGAACTCTAGCTATGGGAATTCTGTGTGATCTGGGTTGAGAATAAATTCATCGAAGAGCCAGATTCCAGGAGCCCATCTGGGCTGTTTTAGATGAGAAAATTAGCTTTTTAGCCCTCACCAAGGGCATAAATACAGGCCCAAACTCATGGAAGGATTTGCCAGTGACTATAAACTCAAGGGACTCCCTTCACCCCTTTCCATCAAGAGCCAATAACAACACACACGTTTCCTAGTGGGGCTTTAAAAAGTTAACTCTTCCCTGAGTGCCCTATTGTATGTATGTGTGTGTATGTGTAAGGGGTGAGAAGGGCCTAAAGCTTTGATTCTTTCTCTTCAGTGGGCCCATGCAGGATCTGAGGACAATCAGAGGCTTCAGGGCTCACTTGTCCTTGGATTCATGCTTCCACTTTAGTCCCAGCCTCTGACAGATTTCCCTTCCTTTTTTGAATGTAGACTCCATTCATTGTGTGTTTAATCATTCACCCTGCCTTGGTGTGTTGTAGAAGAAAGTGGGATGGCCTCTAGCCCACCATAATGGCTCACTTTTTACTGTTACAATTAGCAAACACAAAGACTTTTCATTTTTTCAAAATTAACTATTTGGTGAGGGAACTGGCACTGACTGTGAAGACCCCTCCCCACCCCCCAATCCAAGACTCACCTTGTAACAGGTGACCTGCTCCAATGGGCGGGGTCCCCGGTTGCCTGCACTGCTGTTTTGACTCTGCATGACCCCGATGACCTGCGGGGCTCTCTGCTGATTGGGAGAAGAGTTCTGACTCGTTAACTGGATCAAGGAGGACGACCTTTGTAATGGCGGATTGTTACTTTGCTGGAAAGAGTTACACAACACGGTTTTACTGCGGAAAACACGTGCACGCAAACTACCAATGGGGACAGAAAAAAGGAGGGCGGGACTACTCCCGCATGACCAACAGGAAGGAGGGCTTCTGAGGTGGCCCCTCTCAGGAGAGCAGGCAGAATAGAAACATCTGGTGATGATGGCAGGAGCGGCTGCCCGAAAAATACCATGCAGACACACATAAACGAAAAATAAAAGTAGAAAACAAAAACACCAAAGAGACAAGGTCTCTGGGGCAGTGGGGCGAGGGCATGAGCAGGCCTTACTTTCGTTTCTGAGGTTCTAGCTTCAGGTCAGGATGAACGCTTGGTTCAGCCAGATGTTTAGCAGCCTACACGGCGAGCAACAGTCACAGAAAAAGAGTTGGAGGCTGACATGCTGAACTGCGGTCTAGGGGCTGAGAGGGCCCTCCACTAGGGAGTCACGTGAACTAGGGGGATGGGGATCCTGGGGTGGGACTGGATAGCAAGGCTACCTCCCAACCAAGTGGTTTCTGGCTCCAGCCTCCAAAAACACAGGGACCCCGAGCTAGAAACCCCCAGGTTGTCATGGCTGCACCAGCACCCAATAATTCCCAACTTTGCTAACAAGGAATTCTATATGATGCCCCATAACCTCCTGAGGATGGGAGCAGTCAGTATAGCAAGTGCGGACATTTCTTCTGGCTACTCAGCATCTAGCAGTGAGGAAGGCCTGGTGGTGCTTTGGCAACAGGTTCAAAGTCCAGCCAGGTAAGAGGTAAGGCTCAAGGTCCATGGGTGGGTTTATTCAGCGTGTTGAGACCCTGCCTAGCGCAGTGGCCAGCCCTTCCTCTGGGTTTCCAATCCTCCACTCCAGTAACCAAACCCAGGATGCCTTGCTGAGGGGTGGGGAAGTGGGGGGTGGGGAGGCTGCTGCTGATTCCCATTTGTCCATGGCATTTCCTCTTTCCTCCTGCTTGAGGGGAATTGGTCAACTGCTGGGTTGTAGGACTCCTTGTCTAGAAAACGGGAGCCAGCTGGTCCTTCAGCCCTCTGTTCCCAGCATTCCCCGAAGTTGGGAAAATCCACACAGAGTGATCACAGCACTGGCCAGAGAACTAGCCAGCCTTGGTTTTGTTCCCAGATCTGCTCCTGCCCAGCTGTGGCACCTCAGGCAAGCCCCTCCCTCTAGGAGTGTCAGTTTCTCCATTTGTAAAGAAAAGGGTCTGAACCAGAAGCAAGAGCGGTAGAGACGTGGAGCTCCTGCTGCCTTCCACTCTGGCTCCAAGGTGGGCTCAAAGCACTCGCCAGGCAAGGGAAGAGAAACCAAGTGGGCATTCAGCTCCAGCAGACAGCCCTCCATATCTAGAGGCAGATAACAAACTGCTCAGCTCCCTGAATTTCCTGCTGGAACTCAGGATGACTGTCTTGCCTCCTCCTGAGCCCTCTCACAGGTCTCCAGCTGGGGCTATGACAGACCAGGCATTGATGCAGGCACTGAGTTCTCTATTGCAAGGGCACTGCCAGGGCCAGCAGTGCCATAGGGCCGAGGAAGGGCCAGAACACGGTACCTTTGTCGGAGGCTGCGTCTGCTGGGGCAGTGGAGGCTGCTCGGTGGTTCCCATTGGCAGTTCAAATCGAGGGCTGGTGACCCAACAACCAGAGGAGATGAGAACAAGAGAAGAAGAGATGAAAGAGGAGCTAGGCTAGGCGGTGTTCTCAAATTCTGGCCCAGGGAATATCATGGCTAGTCTCTACCCAAGTACAGAAAATGAACCAACTCGACTTAGGGTGGATGTTGGCTCTCAGCTCTGCCTCTGAAGCCATAGGACAGTGGGAAGAACAGAACTAACATGCCTGGGCTCAGACCCAGCTCTGCTTATAACTGGCTGAGACCTGGGGAAAATGCTGCTCAGAGGAATGAAGAACAGCTGTTGGTAACATCAGAAGGCATGAGCCTGCTCCATGAGGGGCTTTGAGCATGGGAGCTCCTTCCAATACATACCCTTCCCTGCAGGATCCAACTCAAGTGCCAGACCTCTAACAACAGACTCCCAGGAGGACACGTCTGCCTACCCCACAAGCAGGAACCCCTGGGCTACCTGTGGGCTCCTGGGCTTTCATCTAGGGAGCGGGACCAAGTCACTTACCGTGTGGCAGCAACCAGGACACTATGCTCCTGTACAGGTGTCGGCAGTGTGGATGGAGGCAGCACAGGAGGGGAAGACTACCCTGTGGTTCCAGTGCCACCCTATCCCCTCAACCACCCAAGTGACAGGTGCACTGAGGCCTAGGAGAGGAGTGCTGAGCCCTGCTGGGCAAGAACCTGGCTTTGGAGGCCTGCAGACCTGCCTCTGAGCAGATACCACCTCCTACCATGTGACCCTGGCCAGTGGCTGAGCTGCCTGTGTCCTCATGTGTGAAAAAGGACATTCTCTTTCATACTTGTGAGAGTTACATGAACTAGTGTATGTGAAACCCAAGCTCAGTAGTTCATATAGGAGGCCCTGACATTATAGTACCCTTCCTTTATGGCACAAGTTCTTAACCTGAGGGCCCTAAAAATATGTATGCAGAGTTTCTCTGGATCACAGGGCCCATAGTTTTCATCAGATTCCCGGATGGCTGTGTCCAAAAAAGGTTAAGTGCTGGTGTAGTCAGCCACCTCTGAGCTCAGGAAGCAGCTGGGGTCCCTCCCCAACCTCCTATCCCTGACCCAGGCACTGTGCTACCACCACCCAGTGACCAAAGCCCAACTGAACCCAGGAAAGACGTATAGGGCAGCAGGGCCTGGGGCAAGAGCAGTGTGGGAGTTGGGGGGATAGGAGGTGGCTACTCACTGCATGAATTTACACGAGGGCCCCTCCGGGCAGAATCCCACGAGGTAATTCACACAGATGACTCTCCGAGTGTGCCGGTGCCTACACAGGGGACCTGTGGAGCCAGCATCAAGTACTCAGACCACCCCCTCTTTAGGGGATGCTCTCGTGCCCATTGCCAGTCAGAGCCCTGCCCAGACCATGGTCAGAAACTGGCTTTGCCGCTTATTCATAGGGACAGTGGGCAGGACACACAACCTCTCAAATACTAGTTTCCTTATTGAAAATGCAGAAGAGAATGCAGCCCACACAGGAGCTTTGGGAGGCTCACGTGAATTGAGAGTGTAAAAAAGCCTCACTAGCCCCCAAATGTCTAACACCATGTTTTGCTGGAGTAGGCAGGACAGGTAGAGGGTCATGTGGGCAGAGAGAGGACTGGCCTCTTAGCAGGGGGCCCAGCCACCCGGACACCTACCGTGCTTGCAGAAGCCACGATCGTACCAAGGGCAGTCCTTGATCTTGGACTCGGGGTCGATGTGCAGGAAGGGGCACTCCTTGTTGCTGCACTCCCCTGCAGGGAAACCCACACATGCGTCCACCCAGGCCAGCCCTGGGAGAGCTGGACCCAGACCCACCTTGGTTTCTCCCAAGGCCAGGGCCCATTGTGTGGCAAAGAGTGCCAGGTGGTTCTGGTGTCTAGTCCTGGCCTGGCGAACCCTGAGACTCGATGGAGTGCCTTAGGGCCTCGGTTTTCTGACCTGTATGTGTGCTGTGAAGGTCCTCCCCTCACATGTGTCCATGCTGTCACCAGGGTCAATGACACTGACAGAGCTGGGCACAAGGTATACACACACTCATTAGATAACTCATGGCTCCATCCCTTATCAAAGATGGTGTCCTGGGACTGTGGTGTGCCCAGGTATGCAAACGTACCAGCTGAGGCCAGGAAATTACTGTTCTACTTGGATCAGCTTTTCACAGGTACTAGCTGGGACAAGGGAAAGGTCTGAGGAGTCTACTATTTAGGACAAAGTAGGGAAGATTTTGGAACTCAGGTTGGGTCCCTGTGGTAGAAGGCAATGAAGCCTTTATGAGAGGAGCTATCTCAGAAGCAACCAGCCCAGCTGCCACTAGCATCTTTCACCCAGCTACAGTTCAGCCACCTCCATGCTTGCCCTTCCTTTCCAACCTGTTACACATAAAATGCCAATCTGAAAAAAATGCAAACTCCTTCCCAGACCCACCAATTTCCTACATGGTCTAGCTCATCCCTCCTGTTTTCTCCTCCCCTCCAGCCACAATGGCCCCCCAGCTGTTCCAAGACACTTTTCTGCCAGGATTGGCCCCTGCTTAGCCTTCAGATCCCAGCTCAGGTCTCTCCTAAGAGAGGCCTTCCTGACCATTCTCCCTAAAGGAGATTCCTCATGTGGTTCCATCACCGTTTATTTCCTTCAGGGCATTTATTGTGCACAATTCTCTTCCTGACCATTCTCCCTAAAGGAGATTCCTCATGTGGTTCCATCACCGTTTATTTCCTTCAGGGCATTTATTGTGCACAATTCTCTTGTCTCACTGACGTATCAGCTGCCTCTTTCCCTGGGCCACTAAAGCAAAAGTACCATGGGGCAGGGAATGGGCCTGTCTTCTTCATCACCGTCTCTTCAGGGCCTAGCAGGGGACCCTCACCTGTGTTACAGTGACAGGAGCTGCAGACAGTATGTTTATATCAGGTCAGGATCTGCAGGGGAATAGCAGGCAGGGATTTGTCACAGAGGCAGGAGGGAGGGGGGACTGGCTCTGCCCATGGCCATCAGCAGAGAAGTAGGGGACTCAGGTGAGCCTGCAGAGGCACCCTTGAGAGTCTGCCCTGAGGGCTGGCTCCTGCCTTTGGAGTCAGATGACAGAAGGTTCCCATTGAGAAGCCACTGCTTTCTTTCAGTGATGGCTCTGGGGGAGGGTGGGAAGCTTGGAAGTCTGAGTCCTATTTCTGTCTGTCTGTGCTATGACTTTTTAGTTTGTGTTGCCTCTCAAAAAAAAAAAAAAAAAGAAAAAGAAAAAAAAAAAAAAGAAGCCATAACTCTAATTAATAAGCCAGCAGGCCAAGCCTGTTGGGCTGCTGTAATAATTAGCTTCTCCTCTGACAACAGTGCTTTGAAAGTGTGCAGGTCTAGCACTCCTCGGCCCACAACAGAGTATAGCAGGCTTCCAGTCTCCCACCGGGCCTCCCCCCAGGGCCTGGGGTCGGCAGTCCTGAGGCCAGAGCTAGCCCTTGTCCTGACCAACAAGTATTTTCCCTAGTCAACCTCACTCAGAGCAGAGAGCCAGATTCTAGTTCCATCAGAGAGCACAACAGCTTGGCCAAGCCCTGTGCCAGCCCCACTGCCCTCAGGCTGCCCCCACTTCTCCATGCAGTTCACTCAGGACAACTTAGGCCACATGTTCTCTAAGCAGGGATCAAGTCAATCTCAGTTTCAAGGTGAAGAGTAGGACTCTTTGCTACCAGAATACAGCTCCGCAAACTTGCTATTCTTAAGGGGCATTTAGGACAGACAAGCTACTACCTGGGATCACATGCTCAGAGAGAAGGAAACCAACTCGGGGGGCAATCAGTTGCCACACAATAAGAAGTTGATTTAAGGGAGAAGGCAGACTTGAGCAGAAACAAGGCCTCTGGCCAGCTGCACTCTCACCTACCCACTGGGATGCTCTCATTAGTCTCAAATTCCCAAATTACCTGGAAGTGCTTAAAAAACAGAAGCACTGCCCGGGCCGGTGTGCTCACTGGTTAGAGTACCAGCCCACGCACCGAAGGGTCTCAGGTTTGATTCCTGGTCAAGGGCATGTACCTGGGCTGCAGGTTTCATCCTCAGCCACGGAGGCAACCACCTGACATGTCTCTCTCACATCAATATTTCTCTCTCCTTTCCTCCCTTCCTCCTTTCCACTCTGGAAAAAAGAAAAAAAAAAAAAAAAAAAACAATGGAAAAAAATATCCTCTGGTGAGAATTAACAAAAAATAAACAAACAAAAAAACAGATGTAGGGATTATTAGAGAATAACTGTAACTTCCCATGACTAATAGGCCAGCTGAGGGTTGGAGAGCAATGCCTAAGGTTCTCATCTGAAGCTGGACAGACTGGAGAGGTAGATACCCGGAGTGCCTGAGCAGTTGCTTAACTCCTCTGGGTCTTGGGTCTTGGTGGGGCCTCCCTTCGGTTACTGATGCTGAGGGGTTTCTGGATGGAGGAAGCGGCCTGGCCACACCTTACCGAACTTTGAGTAGAAGTAGCACTCAGGCATCTTGGTCATGTCATACTCATGGAGGAACTCGCACTGGTCCCCCTTCTTGCACAGCCCCCGTAGCCAGTGTTTGCACACCACTGTCTTCTCACCACTAATGTGGCGAAATGGGCACATGCCCCCTGCGGAGGAAGATAGAAAGAGGTAGCCCTGAGCCCAGGGGCACTGGGCCCGGGGGAGCCAAGGCGCCTTCTCCCCACACTCCTCTGAAGCACCCAAAACTAGAATGTCCCAGAGGTGGTGGCTGCCCCTAGCAGAAGGCAATGTGATTTTAGACAGTATATGGGCACACATTTTAAGTTTAAGTAGTTATGTCTTTTATTTTAATGTGTTTTAATAAAATCTAACTAAAACATCATGAATTCACAGATTGTATTGTAAGATGGAGGCTTGACAAGATCAACAGTGGTGTGGGAGAGGGGTGGGTTTATTTCTTTATTTAATTAAAGAATAGTTCCAGTGATACATGGACATGGCAAAAATTGTACGGCTAGTTTAAGAAAGACTGGGTTTTGGGAAAACCCAAGTTTAAACTATCTTCTAGCCTAAAAGATAGAAGGTAAAAAGGATCCCCAGTAGAAGCCTGGACTCCAGGTGGGCTCCATCTTTAGTTAAAAGTACCTATTTATCCTCCAACAACTAAGAAAATCAGCTACAGAACTGAAGAAATGCATTGCATACAAACAGGGGGAGGTCTGCCGTCTGCAGTAGGACCTGAGTGATCATCCTTATAGACAGGACAAAGCTATACCCTGAGAAGGTCCTATTTCTAAGTAGTGGCCTGGCAAGACTACTGGGAAGGTCCGACCAGAATGAGGTTGTGACTGGGAAATTTCTGGACCAGCCCTGTCCAACAGAACTTTCTGCAATGATGGAAGTTCTATATTTATGCTGTCCAATATGGCAGTCAGTAGCCACATGTGGCTATTAAACACTTGAAATATGACTAGTATGATTAAGGAACTGCATTCTTAATTTCATTTAATTTTAATTGATTTAAATTTGAATAGCCACATGTGGCTAGTGGCTACTGTATTAGTTAACAAAGAAGCAGTCATAATGCCCATGTTAAGGACAGCTTGCTAACAGATGGTGGCAGGTCAGAAAGGCAGAATTACTGAGCAAGGACATGGAAATGAGCCCAGGAGCCCAGGGATGATGACTCCAACTAGAAAGATGGAGGTCAAACTGGTTGACCTACCAGTAGGTCTATTGTTTGAATGATAAGTGACTGAGTTATAGAACCAAAACTTGCCAAAATCAGTCATTAAAACCAGTCTTGCTCTAATTCTGTGTTCCCTTTCAAGCTGTGATCAAATTTAGTTTCCAAATAAATTTGCCTAGAAAAACAAAAATGGCCAGACCTACATATAGTATGTAAGGTCCAGCCAATACTTCTCCTTATGAATAATCTGGCTCATGGAGCCTCTGTGGGGGCCTGGTTAGTACGAATAAGACTCCATGAGACAGACTATTGTTGGGTGTGGGGTTTTTTGATGAGAGGGTATGGAGAACAGTGAGCTTGTACAGACTGTAGAATCACAAAGGCCTGGGCTCAGATACTGGGCTCAGCCACTCAGTAATTTTGAGTTTGGGAAACACCGCCCTAAAAGACAGACGGTAAAGAGGACTACCAGCAGAAGCCTGGACTCCACACAGGCTGCATCTTTAGCCTCCAATACCTAAGAAAGATCAACTACAGAACTGAAGAAATGCATTGCATACAAACTTGAGAAAGTTTCTGAACATCTCAGTGCTAGGAGCTTCTATTCATGTCACAGGTCAGCTTGTGGCCACAGGGAAAATGAGGTGAGAAAGCTGATTCAGAGCCAGGTTCAGTGCCGTGTTTTAGGTTTCAGGCAGAATACCCATCATGTTCCTAGCCTATCCAAACCACAATTTCATCTAGGGGCACTGTTATTCTTGAGAAAGCAATTTAAGCTAGAGACCTGATGGCCTGCAAGTCTGCTAGGGGATAGAAAGGTAGAAGGCACCTGAGGAGGAACATCAAGGAACCAGGGGTCTCTTACCTTTGCCACAGGCAGCTTTCAAAAAGAATTCACAGACAGCAGCCCCTGACTCTGTAGAAAGGAGAGGAAAGGAGAAGGGTCAACAAAGCAAGGTGCAATTGCTACTGATGACATCTGAAGACAGGGAGAGGAAAACCTTCTGGCCTTTGACCTATGAAATGTTCATGATCCAGGAAATAGGCTGACAAAAAAAAAAAGAAAAAAAGAAAAAAAATGCAAAGTCCAAACAAGCAAGAAAAATGTTGCTTATTTCAGGCATGCAAAATCAGACACATATGTTAAGACCAGTCATTATACAGGCTGAGAGTCTCCTATAATAAAAATGCTTTTGAGGGTTTGGGAGTGAGTGGGTGAAGGAAGGATGGAGCACAAGATCACAGAAACTATCCGGTGCTTGGACCTTCCAGAGGGCTAATTTCTGAGCACTTTAATGTGAGGCAGAGGGAGGGAATGATCTCACAGGAAACATACATGAATGGGGACTCTGAGGAGGGACGAGAGAGAGAGAGAGAGAGAGAGAGAGAGAGAGAGAGAGAGAGAGAGAGAGAGAGAGAGAGACAGTTAGGGAGGTAAAGCATATAACTGAAGACAAAAAAAAAAGGACTACTCTTAATTTGCAATGCCAACACAATTATTAAAGCAGTGCTTTGCTTCTACAGGTGAGGGGAGCAAGTGAACACAGGTGGAGTGCATGTGGTGCAAGTCAGTGGGATCAGGGTTCGCTGTTCCAATGAGCCCAGTAATTCACCGGCCATGGCGACCAGAATAAACGTGGTTTCACAAAGTTTTGTCTATCAGCAGGCATTTCAGAATTGCTGAAAACCCACAGAGAACATCTCCGAGGGCCACGTTTGTGCCTCTACTTATTAACTTGCAAGGGATTCCTTGGCTTCTGGGCTGCAGGCAGATTTTGCTAGGACGGACTTAAGGCGGTGGCACTGGGGATCTTGGAGGTGTCACTTGTTTGCATTTCAAAAAGTCTGAAAAGGGAGCTCAGGCACCTGCCAGGTGTGATGAAAGACCCAGAGTTGGCGTCCAGAAAAGAACTGAGGGACAGGCTCCCAGGAGTGAGTCCTAGGAGAAGAATGGAGCTTGAGAGTCTAACTGTGGTCTTCCAGACTCCTCCAACGGCCCAGTTTTGATGAAAGCAAAAGGGAGAGCACAGTGAGGGGCCTGGAGGTGGGGGAAGGAGATTGTACAGTACTTTCCAGTAGTTGGGGAGTTTGTGGGGGTGGGGGAAGGATTTCCAATCAAGGATACCCGCCTTGCCCTGGCTGGTGTGGCTCAGTGGATAGAGCCTTGGCCTGCAGACTGAAGGGACCCAGGTTCGATTCTGGTCAAGGGCACACGCCTCGGTTGTGGGCTCCATCCCCCTCAGTCCCCAGTAGGAGGCTCGCAGAAGGCAGTCAATCAATGATTCTCTCTCATCGTTGATGTTTCTCTCTCTCTCCCCCTTTCCCTTCCTCTCTGAAATCAATAAGAATATATTAAGAAGAAAAAAGAGGACACCCGCCTTCATTGAACAATTTGAACAGCCGGACATGGTCTAGCCCTCCTGAAGATTATCTTAAACTACCCCCAGGGGATCAAAGATCTGAGGAAGGTGGGCTCCCGCGTGCGAGTCCCAGGACCGAGGGGAATGGGACCCAGTTCCGAGTCGGTTGCGCCCCTTGCCCGCCGGCCCCGGCCCCACGCTCACTGTCCATGCCGGGGAAGGGCAGCGGCTGCGCCCCGAGCTGCTGCTCCACCGCGATCTCCAAGTCGAACTTGATGTGGTCCACGCTGGCGATGATTTCCTGCATGGCGGCGGCGGCGGCCCCACCGGCCCGGCTACCTCTAGTACCTCGCCGCACTCACACTTCTACCCGCCACCGGCCGGCGCACACGGTCCTCCTCCGCTTCGCCTCGCCTAACCTGGCCGCCGCCGCCGCCGCCGCCGCCGCCGCCACCGCCGGCGCCCGAGGTATGCCGGGAGCGCTCGAAGCCCGCGCCGGCCCTTCGCCTGCTCAGACCCGAGCAATCGAGCGCGGAGTACGGCCCGCCCCCGCTAGGCCAGACTAGCTGCCAGCCGAACTCCCGTCTACCTAGTATCCACGCGCCAGGAGCTCGCGACACAGACTGCGCCTGCAGGAGGTCGGCCGGGGCGCGCTCCGGGGGCGTGGGAGGCGGGGGTGGGTGTAGGGAGATGGTGCGCGACGCTGAGAGGCGAGGCGGGGAAGCGGATCCCCGCGGGGTGGACGCGGACGCCTGGCCCTCGTTCCTCGGGCCGGACTCGGACCGAGTTCCCATTTGACCCTCACCGGAGCCCGGGATCCGGACGGGAACAGGCCGGGTTGAGCCGGGGGCGTCCCGTGAGGAAACCGGGGATCTGAAGGCCAGTGTGGAGGGGTCGGGTTGGCCTGAGGCCCCCGGCGAGTGTCAGGTCCTCCGAGGGAGTTATTAGCCTGGCAGGTTAATGAACTTGGGCAGGAAGAAAATTACACCTTTATCGTCTCTGCGTGAAACAGCTTTTTCTCCCCTGGCTGACGTGTAGCGTTAGCAGTGCCCAAAACTAAGTCGTGATTTCAAGTGGGGACGAGTGCAAATGATACTTAGAGAATCTGCAACTATTACCTACAAGCTATTATTTCCATCGTCGCTCTTTGACATGACAGGATCTTGTTATTTAGTATGTTGAAAAGAAGCATATATACTACTATAGATAAGTTTGTTTTTGAAACATTTGATACCTATTTCGATATGTATATGTATATATATATATATTGTAAGCCTATATATCTCCTTCAGTGCAGGTAAACACTTTATTTAATGTGGCTACTTGAAAACTTAAAATTACATATGTGTTCACATTTGTTTTTATTGAGTTTCAGGCCTCACCAGACACGGAATGATAAGGGTCCTCTGCACTAGTGTCACTAGGGTGCTGGTCAAGAGAGGTTGTCCTGTTTGACCCTCACAGGAGCCGGGGTCCCAGCGGGGACAGGCCAGAGAGGCAGTGAGTGTGGCAGCCAGGGTTGAGCCGGGGGCTCAAAGCCAGCCCAGTTGGGAAGCTGACCAGTCTGGCCCACAGCATTGCTGCAGGGCCCACAGCATTGCTGCAGGGCCCCCAGCAAGTCACTCCCCTTCCTGGGCCTCAGTTATTAATCTGTTCAGTCTGCCATCACCTCTGAAGTCTTTCCAATGGTCATCTGATATAACGAGACCTCAACATTTTTTCATGCTGGTTATTTTGATACTAGAGGCCCAGTGCACGAAATTCGTGCATGGGGGCTAGGGGGTGTCCCTCAGCCCAGCCTGCACCCTCTCCAATCTGGGACCCCTCAAGGGATGTCCGACTGCCCGTTTAGGCCCACTGGGATCGGGCCTAAACGGGCAGTTGGATATCCCTCTCACAATCCAGGCTCCCAACTGCTCACCTGCCTGCCTTCCTGATTGCCCCTAATCACTTCTGCCTGCCAGCCTGATCACCCCCTAACCACTCCCATGCCAGCCTGATTGATGTCTAACTGCTCCCCTGCTGGCCTGTTTGCCCCCAACTTCCCTCCTCTGCCAGCCTGGTCACCCCTAACTGCCCTCTCCTGCAGGCCTGGTCACCCCTAACTGCCCTCCCCTGCAGGCTTGATCGCCTCCAACTGCCCTCCCTTGCAGGCCTGGTGCCTCCCAACTGCCCTCCCCTGCTGGCCATCTTGTGGTGGCCATCTTGTGTCCACATGGGGGCAGGATCTTTGGCCACATGGGGGCAGCCATATTGTGTGTTGGAGTGATGGTCAATCTGCATATTACTCTTTTATTAGATAGGCTAGAGGCCTGGTGCACGGGTAGGGGCCAGCTGGTTTGCCCTGAAGGGTGTCCCGGATCAGGGTGGGGGTTAGTAAGAAATAGTGGACCTTGAAAATGACTTCAGGTTTTTTCACTGCACAGAATATAGTCAAACACTGCTGCAGTTAAATATTTTACCCTTTGTTCTCCCTGCGTGATCTACAATAATAATCTGATTCGTGTTGATATTTGCTGTTGTGTTGCTGATAATTACCTGAAAGAGAAGTTGGGGTGCTTCACTGGGCTGGAAAAAGTTTAGCTAAATCAGAAATCAGGTCTAATCACGCAAGTTTATCTATATACTAGAGGCCTGATGCACAAAATTCATGCAAAGGGCTTGGCCCCCTGCGCTGCTGTGGCTGCCTTGGCCCCCTACGCTGTGGTGGCCACCTCTGCTTCAGCCCCCGCCACTGGGCTTCATCCAGAAGGTCGTCCAGTATAATTAGCATATTACACTTTTATTATTTATACTAATAAAAGAGTAATATGCTAATTAGACTGGGAGACCTTTTGGAGACCTTCCAGACATCCTTCCAGACAAAGCCGGGGGCTTGGCCGGCCTGTAAACAGCCCCCAAACGGCCCTCAGCCCCTCACCCAGGCCAGCCATGCCCCCCAGCGGGGACCCTCACCCCGATGGGGGTGTGGCCAGCCTGCAAACGGCCCTCAGCCCCTCACCCAGGCTGGCACCATTCCCAGTGGGGACCCCCACCCCGATGGGGGTGTGGCTGGCCTGCAAACCGCCCCAGGCCCTGACCCCCAAGGGCACCCTCACCCTGATCCGGGACTCCCTTCAGGGCAGACCAGCCGGCCTCCACCCGTACACTAGGCCTTTATCTATACTAATAAAAGAGTAATATGCTAATTATACGACCTCTGGATGTCCTTCTGGACAAAGCTATGGTGGCGGGGCCAAGGCAGAGGCAGTTAGGGGAGATCAGGCCAGGAGGGGAGGGCAGTTGGGGGCGAGCAGGCCGGTGGGGGGGGGCAGTTGGGAGCGAGAAGGTCGGTGGGGGGGGCAGTCGGGGGCGAGCAAGTCGGTAGGCAGAATGGTTAGGGGCAATTAAGCAGGCAGGCAGGTGAGCGGTTAGGAGCCAGCGGTCCCGGATTACAAGAAGGATATCCGATTGCTGATTTAGGCCCGATCCTATTTGGGCCTAAACCGGCAGTCGGACATCCCCCAAGGGGTCCCAGATTGGAGAGGGTGCAGGCCGGACTGAGGGACACCCCCCCTCCCATGCACGAATTTCGTGCACCGGGCCACTAGTTACAGATATAAAGCTCTCGCTGGCGCCAATCACACGCGTGTTTCAATCTGTCATTGTCGATTGTGACACTTCTATTATAGAGAAAGGGCAATATTGCTGAAACCGGTTTGGCTCAGTGGATAGAGCGTCGGCCTGCGGACTGAAAGGTCCCAGGTTCAATTCCGGTCAAGGGCATGTGCCTTGGTTGCGGGCACATCCCCAGTGGGGGGTGTGCAGGAGGCAGCTGGTCGATGTTTCACTCTCATCGATGTTTCTAGCTCTCTATCCCTCTCCCTTCCTCTCTGTGAAAAATCAATAAAATATATTTTAAAAAAAGAAAAAAAAAGAGAAAGGGCAATATTAAAATATTTCTTCTAATTAATTTCCTTTCAATGTGCATGAATTTGTGCACCAGGCCACTAGTAGCTTGATAATATCACTAGCTTATATCTGTTGAGTGCCTACTGTGCCCAAACTGTGCTGCACGCTATGTATCTGAGACCTCACTCAAACAGTGCTGTGTGGGTGACGTTATCGTTAACCCCAGTTTACAGGTGAAGAGACTGAGGCCAGAGCAGTGAGTGCCCAGGGACTCATGGATGGCTGTTTGGCAGAACCTAGGCTTCCTAACCTCAGGGCTCATGCTTGTAACCACTTCTGTGTCTTCTTTCTGCCTTTTTGGGTTATGAACCTGAGTTGACTTCATTATTTTTCTGACCTATGCCAGGCCCTGGAGGTAAAAGCCAGAGATGGACCTGGTGAGACTTGCCCGGCTCTTCTCCAGCCCCCGCCCCCTCGGACTGTCCATCCTGCAACACCTTGACCCTCTCAGAGCCCGGTGGGCAGGAGGTAGGGAAGGGCCTGCGTGGCTGAAGTCCATGAGGCTGACTGGGCCAGTACCAGCAGCCTTCAGCAGCTCCCTCGCTCAGCTGCCCCTCAGCCAGGGGAGCCAGAAGAACATACGCAGCCTCAGCTCTGACCCAAGCCAGCCCAGCCCCAGGGCCACCCAGGAGGAAGAGGAGGAAGAGAGTTTTGGGACTCTCTCCGATAAATACTCCTCCCGGAGAATGTTCCGCAAATCGACGCCCCAGTTGTATAACCTACGGCTCAGGGAGCAAGATGAAGAAGATGATGAAAGGGAGCCGGAGCCAAAATCATGGCAGGGCCGAAGAAACACCCCTTACTGGTACTTCTTTCAGTGCAAACGCCTGATCAAGGAAGGAAAGGTGAGGGAACCTTTGGATTCTGCTTCTCCTGGCTCTTACGTCCCCGGTAGCTCAGTTTTTTGTGTGAGGGCTGCCCTACCTTTTCAGTCCCTAAAGGTTTGGGTGCTCGGAGCTATTTTCTCCTCGGTCTTCACTCACCCTGGGTGCTGTACCAGGTGACCCACCAGCCTCCTGGCTTTCAGTGACCCCTCCTCACTGCAGCCTGGCCTTCTCGTGGGCTCCTGATCCGTGTATCCAGCTACCTCCTCAGCATCTCCCTTACACTTACCCACATTGACCTGAAATTTTCATTCCCAACCTTGTTTTCCCTACACTTTCTTCATCTCACTAAATGGCAACTCCATTATTCCATCTGCCCAGGCAAAATGACTTCAGGTCATTTCTAACTCTTCCCTTTCTCTCCCCAGCTCTAACTTCAAAATGTTGCCAATCCTAACATTCCTCACAACATTGCTGCTGAACGCCGAAGCCTAGCCTTCTCTTTGCCCCCTTACACCTGTCACAGGTCTCCCCGCCACTCTTGCCATCTCCTGCCTGGATGCCAGCTCTAAACACAGAGCCGTCCTGTTGAAGCAGAAAGCAGTTATTGTAACTCCTCCCTCCAAAACTCCTAATATATTCACTGACATTGAATATGTTCACTTTCTTAGGTATCGATAATGACATTCTGTTTATGTATAAAGTTCTCTTAGGGGTATGTATTGAAGATTTTATGAATGGAATGATAGGATGTCTAGAATTTGCTTTTAAAAATTCTGTTTATAGGGGGAGTGCAGAGTATAGATGAAACAAGATTGGCCAAACGTTAATCACTGTAGTTAACACTGTTCTCCATTTTGTGTATTTTTGAAAGTTTTTGTAATGAAAAGTTGAGAAATGAAGAGAAGCAGAGTCCTTACAACGGCTTATGAAGCCTGCAAGATCTGCCACCACCACCCCTCTGTCCCTGCACTTACCTACTGCAGTCCTCCAACTCCCAGGCAGACTCCTGCCCTGGCTGTTCCCTCAGATAGACATGGGCCTCTTCCCTCACCTCCTGCAGATCTTTGCTTACCCGTCACCTTCTGAGGCCCTGCGTGGCTATCATATCTAAACTGAACCTCCCACACCCTCTGGCACTTACTGCTTCATTTTTGTTCATAGCACCTGGCACCACTCGACCTACTATCTATTTTTCTTAGTTATCTCATTTGGTGTCTGACTTTTCAAACTAGAAGATGAACACCAGGAGGGAGCTCCCTCTTGTTCTCATCTGTATCCCCAGCAAATAGATCTTGCCTGGCATAGAGGACTCAGTAACTACTGGTTGAATTAATGGATGAAAAAATAAGGAGTAAAGGAGTGAACCAAGGATTTAAAGGGGAATGGCTTAGGGGTGGGGGTGGGTCAAAGACAGCTGTGGGCCAAGGGAGTTGGCAATTGGAGGAAGCTGGTCACTCAAGGCTGTCGTCCTACACCATCGCAGGGGGCCGTCGGTGTGGGGTGGAGGGTTTCCACAGGTGGTGGGAGTCCAGTGGGCGTTCCTTCCTGGCTACACAGAGCTCCCATGCTGCAGAGCACAGGGACCGAGAGGCTGGTGGCAGAGGCCCAGGGCGGGTGTTTAGCTCCTGGGCAGGCCTGGTCTTGGGCTCAGGGAGGGTCCCACAATTTCAAACTCCCTCCCTCTGCTGAGGGTCTCTGAGGCCACCCTGAACCCCCTTCATTGTTTCCTTCTTCCTCCCCCAGCTGGTTGAGGCCCTGGACCTGTTCGAGAGGCAGATGCTGAAGGAGGAGCGACTCCAGCCCCTTGAGTGCAACTACACGGTGCTGATTGGGGGCTGTGGGCGGGCTGGCTACCTGAAGAAGGCTTTCCGGCTCTACAATGATGTGAGTGGGGGCGTAGGGGAGGCAGGGGCAAGACTCTAAAGAGCAGGGGTTTAGGGACCAAAAAGAGCTGGG
This sequence comes from Eptesicus fuscus, assembly GCF_027574615.1. Classification (NCBI taxonomy): domain Eukaryota; kingdom Metazoa; phylum Chordata; class Mammalia; order Chiroptera; family Vespertilionidae; genus Eptesicus; species Eptesicus fuscus. Next base: position 34,223,312 of record NC_072476.1, read on the forward strand.
TGCTGATCCTGAATGTGTCACGACTCTGGGCAGATGATTTAACCTCCTCGGCCTCAGGTGCATCATCTGTCAATGGAGGTGATCGTGGGTAATTACATGAGATCACATGGTAAGTCCTCCAGCATCTGCCTGGCCATGGACAGCCCCACCGATCTCTTCTTTTTCCATTGCCAGTTTGTTTGTGTTCCTTTTCTCTCGTCCCTGTCTTCACACCTCCACCACCACTACACACACACACACACACACACACACACTCACACGCACACACACACACACACACACACACACTCACACACACACACACACACTCACACGCACACACTCACACACGCACACGCACACACACTCACACACGCGCGCGCGCACACACGCACACTCGCGCGCGCACACACGCACACTCACACACGCACACACACACGCACCTTCCTTTCAAAATTGGTCCCTTTTTTATTTTTTTAAAGTTGGCCTTTGGAAAAGGGTTTTTATTCTCTTGGAACATGGTTTTACTTTGCATTCACCCTCCTCTAGGGTGTGTCGTATTTGTTATTCTCAGAACCAAGAAACTGTTTCCTTTGTGAGTCAGGAAAGAGCAGTGGACTCTGCAGCAGTGATCCCATCTTCTCCTGCATCCAGAAGCTGGGGCATCCTTTACTCCAGCAAGGATTCTTGGGAGCCTTAGTCTTGTCATTTGGGACACTCCTACTCCAGGCCTGATCATCTCTACTGGGAGCACGGGGGAGGAATTGTCCTTACAAATGATAAAGTAACATATTCTTTAAAAGACCTGATCAAATGTCTTGGCATAGAAAAATAAGAGGCTGGCTGCCCGGATCAGCACTCTAGGCAGCAGGAAGGCACTCCGGTACTAAGTGAAGGGGGTGGGTGGGTGGGAGCACATTTATTGTGGCTCTTGGTTAAGAGTCCTTAGCAGCACTTAGATTTGGAGGATCCTTAAGTGACTTCCCACACGTCACCTCCTCAGAGAAGCCCAGGCCATTCTGTTTAACCTTAGCTATTTCCTATTACTTTGCTGCTGCCCCCCAATAATAATTTTATTTTAGAATAATTTCAGATGTATAGAGAAGTTGCAAAGATAATGTAGAAAGTTCCCAAATACTCCCAACCCCCTCCTCTATGTTAACATCTTACATTAGATGGTGCATTTGTCAAAACTAAGAAACCACTGTTAGTTCATAGTTCATTGTTGTTAACTAAACTCCAGACTGTATTTGGATTTCACCAGTTTTCCACTGATAACCTTCTTTCTGTTTCTGATCCAATCCAGGTTCCCATCCTGGCTCCTCCAACCTGTGACACTTTCTGAGGTTCCTTGTTTCTCATGGTCTTGACAGTTTTGAGTAGTTCTGGTCAGGGGTTTTGTGGAATGTCCCTCATTGGAGAATTTGTACATTCTCATGGTGAGACTAGGGTCATGGGTTTGAGGGAAGAATATCGCAGAGGTGACGTGCCCTTCTTATGTAAGGTCTTCACGACATCACCATGACTTATCCCAGGAGACATTTACCGTGGGCTCTTGGTGACGTGGTATTTGCCAGGCTTCTCCACCACGAAGGTACTATCTTTCCCTTTCCAGCCTGCGTTCTGTGGGTGTCCTTCACAGCACTTACTACAGTTGTTGGTTCCTCATTTGTCTGGTGTGTGTCTCACCCTCTAGAGTGTAGGCTCAGTGAGACAGGCTGCATCTGTCCTGGTAACCACTGGTAGCCAGTTCGTGGTAAGTTCTTAGGACACCTCTGTCGACAGTGTGAATACACACCAAGTGTCCGTCATCCTCGAAGTCGGGATCACCGTCTTCATTTTTCAGATGAGGAAGCCGAGGCCTGGAGAGATGAAGTACTTTGGTCGAGGTCACCCTGGGGTTAGGGCTCTTCGCCCTCTTCCGCAGCAGCTCCTTGCCTGTCCTTGGTCAGGTGGCCCTTACCTGGGAAGCAATGAGTGCTTGACTTTACCAGGAGTTGGCACCTGGAGAGCTTCATGAGCACAGTGTTAGCCCCAGCCTGGGGTTTGTGACTCCGCAGGGTGGGGGCCCCTGAAATGTGCTGTAGTAACATGCTCCTGGCCTCTACTGGCCTGGGGGTCACTCTTCTACCCAACCCTTTTCGAGGCGACAGTATCATTCCTAACTTGCCCACCACCGTTCAGTTAGGAAGCTTTGCAGTGGGGCTTTGATTGCCTCCCACCCTTTCCCAGAGCAGATCCATCCCAGGCCCCTCAACAGTCAGGGTGACCTGGTTGGCCAGAGGGTAAGGCATCAGGAAGCCCCTGCTTAAAGCACCTCGGGCCGCGGGTGAGCTGATGAGCGCCCTGGGGAGGGTCGTTTCTTGTTGGGTGTAACTGGGATGCAGGATCAGTTTTCAGAGTCCCTCTGGCTGAGGTGGGTTTGGAAAGCCGAGCCCTGATGTGTCACTCAGCTCTTCCTTCGCGCAGGCCCTGCTCCCAGGCCTGTTCAATGCAGTAATGGAGTCCCCTCTAGTGCCCTTTGAGTGCCTCTCACCTGTGTGTCCAGCTGACCCCAGAGCTACCTCTAAGTTTCTCCCCATCTCCACAGATGAAAAAGCGGGACCTGGAGCCCTCCGATGCCACCTATACAGCCCTGTTCAACGTCTGCGCCGAGTCCCCCTGGAAGGACTCCGCTCTGCAGAGTGCCCTAAAGCTACGGCAGCAGCTCCAGGCCAGAAACTTCCAGCTCAACCTGAAAACATATCACGCCTTGCTGAAGGTGACAGCCAAGTGTGCAGACCTTAGGATGTGCCTCGACGTGTTCAAGGTGGGGATGTCCTTCCGCCCTGCCTCCCACTTGGGACCTGTCCCATGGAGCAGGTGTGAGTCTGTGGCCATCTGTGTCCCTCACACAGGAAGATTCGGGGACCAATGAGACAGGCCCCGTGCTGGGCTCGGGGGTTCACAGGTAAACCTGACGAGACCCTGATCTCAGAGGCCTTGGTCAGACAGAGAGACCCCTAACCCCGTGAGGACGGTGGGGTCTGTGCACGGCTGTGTCGGACTTGGTGGTGCCACGGGGAGGGCCTCCTGCCTAGAAGGAGTAGTGGGAGCCCAAGCCCTAGCATCCGGGGCGCTGGGTGAGTGGAGGCACGGGAGTGCTTGAACGTGGGCTTGTCTGCATTAGAGCTTTGACTTGTAGCTTCTTATCTTCCTCAGCAGCCCCATAAGAAGGTTTTTAATTTCCAGCTTACAGAGGAGACCAGTACAGGGTTTGAGTATGGAATACCTTGAGCGGGTGATAGGTGTGCTTGCTCAGCTTGCAAGGACGTGGGACCCATGTGAGTTCACACTGAAACAGCCTTATGGGAAGCACGGAAGGCTCTAGGTCGCCACAACCAAACCTCAGAGAACCAGGGCGGTGTCAGGGCTCAGCATGCCCTTGGCAGCCTTGTCCTCACACTCTTCCCTCAGGCATTTCTCACTCTGTTCTTACCTTCTACCCAGAGTGACTTGACTGCTTTTCCCACCACACAGAGCAAGGTCCCACCTGCCCATTCCAGGTTAGGGGACCTGGTGGACTGTCCAGGCACCACGTGGTACAGAGCAGCCTTTGGTCAGTCCTGGGTCGGTTACCTTGAGTAAGCCTGCCCTGCTGGAGAGGCAGAATTACGGAGTTTGCAATTCAATTTCCAGGACAGGGGCTAAAAGTGACCACTGGGGTGTTCTTTGCAGAGGGGTGCACAGAAGTGATAAGAGCCGCTGGGAAAGAGAGGAGGAGGAAGTGCAGGCAGCAGTTGGACAGCTCAGCTCAGGAGCTGGTTCTGAGCCAGCCAGCCAACCAGATTCAGGCTCCACCGCTTCACAATGTGCAGACTTGGACCTGCCCCAGGAATGTCTGTCCTGAGGCAGGCCCAGTGGGCGGGTCTGGGCTCTGCCACAGGTTCCCATTCCTTCCCCTAGGAAATTGTTCATAAAGGACATGCGGTCACAGAGGAGACCTTCAGTTACTTGCTCGTGGGCTGCATCCAGGACAAGAAGACAGGCTTCCGATATGCCCTGCAGGTCTGTCCTTCCTGCCTCTGCCTTCCTGCCTCTCCTGTCCCCACCACCCCCACTCCGTGCCCCTGTGTCTGGTGCAAACGATGATCCTTTGTGCATTTCTTGAGCTCCTGCTACTGCCCTGGGCTGGGTGTTTCTATATTTGCCATATTTTGGTCTTCCCAGAGCACAGTGCTCCCCGCCCCACCTCATTTTACAGATGGCAGGGAGAGAGGCCCTAGGCGGCGGTGGTGGCATGGCTGCTGAGAGTGAGGGCACAGCCAGCTCATGGTCTCCTTCTCTGCTCGGCTGCCTTCTGTGCAGCCGGCCTGCATCTACCAAGCTTATGGTCCCTGCAGCACATCTGCTTGGGGTACTTGCTCAACCATATCCCACAGCCACCCCCTCAGCCTCTCTGCAGGGGAACCCCAGGAGCTGCATGTAGTTCTGGGAGAGTCTCACAGACATCACCGTTGAGACATGCTGCTCTCATCCCACCTTGGATTCCCAGGAAGAACTCCACTCAACTGGGTAGGCAGTATTAGCAGCGGTACCATCGCTGTTCTAGCTCCTCCAAGTAGAGAAGGACTGGCAGCTCACCTAGAGCCCTCCTACTTCAAGGGTAGCCCTCAGACCAGCAGCATCAACCTTACCTGGGACTTGCCAGTTTAGTTATAGCCCCCCTCCATCCCTCCCCCCCCCCCAACACATAACACACACACTGCATCCAGATCAGCATTTCATCAGGATCTCCAGGCAGTTGGTCCACACAGAGTTCAAGCCCTAAGTGATCTGAGACAGCCTTGGACCAAATGCTTGCCCCCCCGCCCCCAAAGCAGACTCGCTGGAAGGAGTGGCCACCGGCCACCCTCTGGCCATCAGCAAGCTTTATAGTGAAAACCAACCAAGGCCTAGTTCTTCCCTCTCCTTGGCCTGGATCTGTTCTAGTTAGAAACAGTCTGTAATACTAACAGCTATGCACAGTGTCTTGCACTTATTAAACTGCTTGAGCGAGGCACCAGTAGCCTCGTTTTACAGATAAGGAAACTGAGGCTCCTTATGTAACTTGTCTTAGGTCCCACAGCCACTAAGCAGTGGAGCTGGGACTGGAACTGAGGTTCGTCTGACTAGAGAGTCAGAATTCTGCCACCATGGGATAGGGTCTGTGTCCCTGCTGAAACTCAGTTCTGTCATCGTTCCCTGAGGAGGTGCCTGCAAAGACCCTTGCCCTCCTGTCTGGTGGATAGCAACCTTCTTGCTAGATGTGCCCATCTGGGCCTGACCAGCCCCTGCCTCACCTGCACAGTGGACCCTGATGAGGGCAGAAGTCAGAGCTCTAGACTCACTGAGTGTGGCTTTCACCTGAGCACAAAAAGGAGCAAGTGATACCTTGAGCCCATGTGGTGCCCTCTTGGTGTCAGTCACCCAGACATCACAGCTTTTTGGAGAACACACAGCATACTGGACACTGTGTTGTGGGGATGAAAATGATCTCATTTCATGAGGAAATGGGGCTGCCTAGGCCCACAACCTCACTAATTCCCCCGCCACCCACACCTGCCTTATGCTCTCAAGTGTGAGAAAGCTGCCTGGGGCAGGGCACACAGTAGGCACTCAGGGAGTGCAGCTGAATCCAATCCTTAAGTCGGCCGAGACTCTTCCATAACCTAGCCTCTCTGGCCGTCCACCCCCAAGGGAGTACAGAGGTGGGCAGAGGCCTAGGGAGAAGCCTATTCCCTGGTACGGGGGTCCTGAGAGAGGGCAGAAGGATGAAACAGAACAGTTTTGGGGTGAGCTAGAGGAAAGGAGTGATACGCCCCTGAAGTTTCCCATAGAGTTCGCAGGTTCTTGCCCAGAGCCTGGAGTGGGGTCATACTCGGTCCTTCCTGCACCCTTTGTGTTTGCCAGCTGGCTGCTGGCTCAGTGCCTTCTCCCTCCTGAGAGGGAGCATGGAGCTGAGGCTTGTTTCTCCCTGGCAGGTGTGGAGGCAAATGCTGAGTCTGGGGCTCAAGCCAAGCCGGTATGGCTACAACCTGCTGTTGGGGGCAGCTCGGGACTGCGGCCTGGGGGACCCAGAAGTAGCCTCAGCGCTGCTCCTGAGACCCAGGGAGGAGATGCTGCTGCTCCAGCCCCGGGCAGGCGGGCGGCAGGCAAGGAGGAAAGCCCAGGCTGGGATGGTTGACAGCATGTCAGCCAAGCTGCACGTGGAGACCCTGGAGAGACAGCTGTTTCTGGAACCTTCTCAGGCACCTGAAAGGCCTCCAGAGCCTCAGGAGGCCAGCGTCCCCAGCAAGGCCCAGCCTGAGATGGAAACCAAAGTGGATCCTGATCACCCTGTGGCCCTTGCCCCTGTGGTCTCAGAGCCGCCTCCCCGGGAGCTGGAGACTAACCTCCTGACCCTGGGGCCGGTCCCCCCGGCCGTGGTCTCCTTTGGGACCGTGACCACCTCAGCAGACAGGCTGGCTTTGATGGGGGGCCTGGAGGGCTTCCTGGGCAAGATGGCAGAGCACGGACTCCGGCCTGACATCAAAACCCTCACGCTTCTGGCTGAGGTGGTAGATCCCGGCAGCCCCGCAGCATCCTCACTGCTGACTGTCCTGGACACGTACCAGGTGGAGGCCGATGTGACCTTCTTCAACACTCTGATGAGGAGGAAGAGCAAGCTGGGTGATCTGGAGGGGGCAAAGGTGAGCGTGGAGGCAGGCCCAGGACTCTGCTCTGGAGCCCTCCTTCCCCCTCCCTCCTCTGACCTTCCAACTGTGGGATTATCTTCCCTGCCAGGTGTGTCATCCATTTCCAGTCAGTGGGCAGACTGTCCGGAGCCCATGCTCCGGGCCTGGGCTCAGGTGAAAAGCTGGGAATCGAGCGAGCTACTTCAAGGAGCTCACAGATTGGTGGCTGGTGGCTCCTGAGTATCCCTACCCTTCAGCCACCCCACCTCACTGACTTCACACGTACTCTGTGCTAGATGCTGTTCTAAGAGCTCCACATCCATTTGTTTCTTTACTGACCACACCCACTTCACTGATGAGGACACGGGGCCCTCCATTCATATGACATGTTTCTATGTGCTGCCTTTTTTTGCCAGAGTTCTCATCTGGGCACTTGTGAACATCAAAGATGACAAAGACACAGCCTCTGCCATCGGGCTCACAGCGCAGAGTGCACCTTTCTCTAGAGAAGCTACATATGATAGAGCCCCTCTGCAGAACCTTCTCTGGGTCAGCCAGCACTCACCACACTGTTGTCGGCATCTCCCACCCTGGACCCTTAAGGCCTCTGGTACTCCGTGGACATTGAAAGCCCAAGTGCAGGGATGGATGGCCAACAGAGAAGTAGAGAGGGACAGGAATATGAAGGGCATTCAGGGAGAAGGGACAGCATATTGGAGGCAGGCAAGCTAGAATGCGAGGTGTACTTGGAGAACAGCTGAATTCTGGGGAGGTGGCTGGACAGGACCCTGGGCCCTTGAATAATGGGCTGAGGCCAATGCCCAATGTGGCCAGCAGAGGGAGCCTGAGGCCTTGGAGCAAAGCTCTACCTCTCGGATCTCCAGCATCCAGCCAAGGGCTTTGACAGACAAAGCTTTTGCTGGGGCTGGTGGGGTACAGCTTATGGTGATGCCATGTCTATTCCCATAGGCACTGCTGCCAGTCCTGGCAAAGAGGGGAATTGTCCCTAACATCCAGACATTCTGCAATTTGGCCATTGGGTGCCATAGACCACAGGATGGTCTGCAGTTGCTGGCAGACATGAAGGTGAGTGAGCCCAGGCCTGGGCAGGACCCATGGTGCTGAGGAACACTGGAGGTGCTCAGGAAGAAATCTGGGTAGGGGGGAAGTTGGGGTCCTCCCAAACCTCTGCAAGGTGTACTTATGGGGAGCTGGTTGGATAGAATAAATTGTGGGGATGGGGGCAGGGAGAGTGGGGTCATTCTAGCTTCAAGTGTAGAATGATCATTGGCCCAATTTGGGAGAAAGTAGATGCTGGTGAGCTGCTGCAGGAATGGGCATTGAGAGCAGGGATGCTACAATCTTGAAAGCGGTGACAGTGGGGTGAGATTGAGGGGTGGGGATAGGTCTTGGCCCAAACACTTTGGAGGATAGAGAGCAGGGATGTAGCAGAATTCTTGGGTGGGGGCTCGGGATATAGTAAACCCACAGCCAAGAACTGAGGAGGTCGTCTCCTGCCCATGGCTTACTGCCTGAGTCCGTTGATCTCTGAGAGCAATATTCTCTCTCCACGTTCTTCAGGACTGAGAGGGTAAGGTGCTTAGCCATGTGGGATGGAGCCACCGAGTGGGGCACCTGTGCTTTCCTTTTGGAGGGGGCAGTGCAGCCCTTGTTGCTACGAGGTTCTGCCCTTCTTGTCCCTGGTCACTAGTCTGCAGAGCAGACTTGACTGGCAGGGTCACTCACCAAGCTGAACATGCTGCAGCAGGCTTTCCTCCAATCACCATCATCTCGCTGATTGTATGTCTGTGATGTTCCAGAAATCCCAGATGACCCCCAACACCCACATCTACAGCACCCTCATCAATGCGGCCCTCAAGAAGCTGGACTACACCTATCTCATCAACATCCTGAAGGACATGAGGCAGAACAGAGTCCCAGTGAATGAAGTCGTCATCCGCCAACTGGAGTTTGCAGCCCAGTACCCACCCACCTTTGACCGGGTATGTGCCCCAAGCTCTAATGTGCCCACTGTCACCTTAGCCAGGGCCACTCCCCACCCCTGGTTCTGGCCTTCTGGGATTGGTATTCCCTTGCTTTAAGTTGTCAGTGGCTACCCTTAGGAAAAATCCCAAACTCCTTAGGCCAGTGGTCGGCCAACTGCGGCTCGTGAGCCACATGTGGCTCTTAGGCCCCTTGAGTTTTTAGCAAAGGCCAGCTTAGGAGTACCTTAATTAAGTTAATAACAATGCACCTACCTATATAGTTTAAGTTTAAATTTGGCTCTCAAAAGAAATTTCAATCGTTGTACTGTTTTATATATATATATATATATATATATATATATATATATATATATATATATGTATATACTAGAGGCCCAGTGCATGATTAAATCATGCACGTGTAGGGTCCCCTAGACCTAACCTGCCATCCAGGCCATATCCACTGCCCTGCAAAGCCTAGCACGCTCCACAGACATTGCTGGCAGCCTGCTCCCTGCTTTTGATGGCAGGGGGCCCGCTGGTGCTGGAGCGGACACACAGCTCCCCGCTTTCGATGGCGGGGGGAGCTGGCTGTCTGTCCGCTGGTGCACCAGGCCTTTCGAAGGCCTCGGGAGCGGCAGAGGCTTTCAAAAGGCCTGGTGCCGGAGCGGACAGACAGCCAGCTCCCCACTTTTGCTCCCTGCTTTTGATGGTCCACAGCAGGACGTGGGCTCGCTGCCCCAGAGGCCCCTTCTGTGCCGCAGCACAGCCATGGCACAGACGCTGAGCTCGCGCCGCCACTGGCGTCGCGAGCTCAGTGTCCCGCTGGACCAATCGGCCACCCCGGCCACCCCGAGTCCCGCCCCCTGCACCTCCCGCTGGCCCAATCGTGGGCGTAGCAGAGTGATGGTAATTTACATATTATCCTTTTATTATGTAGGATTTTCTTGATTTTTTACAGAGAGAGAGAGAGAGAGGAATAGAGAGTTAGAAACATCGATCAGCTACCTCCTACTGGGGATGTGCCCCCAACCAAGGTACATGCCCTTGAGCAGAATCGAACCTGGGACCCTTGAGTCCGCAGGCCGACGCTCTATCTGCTGAGCCAAACCGGTTTCGGCAATCGTTGTACTGTTGATATTTGGCTCTGTTGACTGCGTTTGCCGACCACTGCTTTAGGCCGCAGCTTGCAAGTCCCTCCTCCACATGGCTTTCATCTCAGGCCGCTCTTCCCTTTGTTCACTGTCAGTCCAATTGTACTTCTTTTCTAGATAACACCACCCTTCCCTTTGTTCACTGTCAGTCTAATTGTACTTGTCTTTTCTAGGTAACACCACCCTTTTTCCGGCCTCAGGCTTTTGCATTCTCTCTGCCTTAAATAAACTCCCTCTGCTTTTTCACATAACTGGCTCCATCTCCTTTTGTGTAAGTGGCTCTTTCTCAAGAGGATACTCAGCTGACTGCCTCCCTTCCCATTACATAAAGCTCTATTTCTTTTCACCATGTTTCACAGCTTATACTTACATGTGTGACTCTCACCTTCATGAAATTATAAGCCCCTAGAAGTTGAGACTCCTCTCTGCCTTGCTCACCTGGATCCCTAGTGCCTGCCCTCTGCCTGTACCCAGTACGGACTGTTGTCAAGTGAAAGGGGATGGCAGTAGGGCAGTGATAGAATCTGTTCTGTAACGTCCATTTCTGTCTGCCATTCTGAGGATATCAGAACCTGAGGGTTCAGACTTTAAGCCTACTGAGTCAGACTGTGTGTCACGGATTTAGCCTGGAGAAGCACCATCCCAATGGGTAGGGAGAAAAGTTGGCAAGGACGCACCAAGCTCCACCATGGAGGCTTAGGGTCAAGGACAGCTGTGCAGGTGCGATGCTTGAGTGCCGTTGAAGGCACAGAAAGAATTAGTGATAGCAGTGAAGAGTATGCCAGGCAGAGGACATAGCTGTGTGCCTTTGAGCAGTTGGTTTAGTCTTATCGATTTCTGAGTTCTTTAGATATTCTGGATACTAGTTTTGTTGGTTGCATGTTGCCAATATCTAGTTAGTAGGATGTCTCTTCACCCTGTGGTGTAGGACCCACTAAGGGTCTTCTCAGCAGTCCCCAGACTACCTCAGTACTTAAAGCTTATTGTATTGAAATCATACATTCATACTACCTTATGAGAGTGGACTTATTTCTGTTTGTGATTGTGAAGGTTCTGCTCTATGTACTTTCAGGCTACATTAGATACATACAAGTTTAGAATTGTTAAATCTTTTTCATCAACCCTTTTATCATCATGTGGTAAGTTTTATCTCTGGTACTTTTTTTGTCTAATCCTCCACCAGCTTTCTTTTGGTATCTGCCTGGTACATCTCGTTTCCTCCCACCTCTCTGTAGAGGCCACTGCAGCAGTGCTGACATGACAGTCACCAGGGAGACAGTGGCTGTGCAGAGGTAGAAGCACTCAGCAGACGGTGGAGGTGGAGTTGGTGGGACCTAGCCGATTCTAGGGGCTGGAGTAACATCCTTGGATATAGGAGAACAACACATATTTAGGAAGGGCTGTTAGCAGATGGGAATCTGGGTCAGCCTTATGGTATAGCAACTTTGCTTTTCTATAGTATACTCAGGTATTATCAACAGCTTTTGTGCCCTGTCCTTTCCACAGCTTCCCCGAGGCCTGAGCCAGCTGCTGTGGTTTGAGATTAGCTGTAGGTAGCATGCAGTGATTCTAATTGTGGCTCCTCTGAATCCTTGAATCCCATGCTTTTCAATTGCAGTACAAAGGGAAAAACACCTACTTGGAGAAGATTGATGGCTTTCGAGCTTATTATAAGCAATGGCTGAAAGTGATGCCAGCAGAGGAAACCCCCCACCCATGGCAGAAGTTCCAGACCAAGCCCAAGGGGGACCAAGACACTGTCTCTGAGGCTGATGTGGACAGAGGCCATGGGAGCAGCTGATGAGGAGGCCCAGGAGGATCTCCATCCAGCAGAACTGGAACAAAGTGCACAGCCTTCACAGTGCTTTGTGGGAACTTCAGGAGTCCCTTTCATATTAAAGACACATGAACATGCTGGTGTAGCCTCAAGCATGAGGACAAGGTCTGGCCAGAGTAAGAATTGCAGCATTTTGTATAAAGAAATGCTGGGCCCAGGGTGCCTGACAGGATCCCAGCACGGCTTGGGCCACTTTGGCACATCATCTCAGGCCATCGTCACCTGAGAGGTTGTCATCCCCAGTGAACTTGATCATGGTCACATGAGATGGTCAGGATTGAGTCCCAGTGGCCTGGTGCTCTCCCTCTGGGCTCTGTAAAGAACTATTGCAGGGCCTAAAGGTTTAAAAGTTTTATTTCTACAAATCACAGCTGATGAACACCAAAGCCTTCACACATAGAGACCATGCTCCAACTCGGTCCTGTGGCACTGCTCTGCCAGAAGAGCTGCTATCAGGAAAAGGGGGTGTCACGACAGGCAGAAACCTGAGAAGTCCAAAGTCCTGGGTGGAAAGGGGTCAGGGCCCAAAGGCCTCAGCCAGAGCAGCCCCGGCAGCCGCAGTGTGTGCACTCAATGATCCGGCCCTGCAACAGAAGACAGTTGAGACACCGCACTCAACCATATGCCCCCCCCCCCCCCCCCCCCACACACACACATGTAGTAATCCTCCCACTGAGAAAGTTGACAATGGGAGTCACTCCCTATAGGGCACTCCTCAGAAATTCCTTTATGACAGTTCTGGATGACAAAAATTCAGTTCCCGTGTGAAAATGGAAACAGCTGCTGTTGACACTGAAGTTACAACTTGTACTTTTAAGCTAATTAAACACATTTGGGAAAAAATCTGTGTGACTCTTGTTAATCTGCAAAGTGTACATGATATACCCTGCTATGAGGAGGGGTAGGATTCCTACTGTTCAGGGGTCTCAGGTCCTCTGGGCTGGGGAACTTTCCAGTAGGCCAAGGGGAGAGAATGGTATGCACTTGAATCTGTACAGCAGCAGAAATCTTTTCTCCCACGCCAGGGGCCTGTCCAATAGACAGAAGACCTCAAAGCAGTGGTTATATTTATTTTCCTCTTTTTTTGGAGTAAGACCCTTACCTAAGCAAATAAGATCTGATGGTGAAACCAAACTAAATCCAAAGCAGGCTCTGTTCTGGCCATAAGGCTGGGGGAGTACCTCCAACCAGACGCTGCCATGGAATCTGGTGGTCTCAGAGGATAGGGGCTCCTGCAGCTCTGCCCCCAGAAAACCAACACCCAGAACCTTCCCTTGAGGAGGCAGCCCTCGTTCACTTTCCACTGCTCAGAATGCTGTGCCTTTGACTTTCCAGATGATTCAGGGAGACAGCTGCCTACTGAGCTAAAGCCCTGGCCCAGAGCCGAAACTACAAACTGTAACTGGTCTGCAGAGTAAAGGGTCCCTGTAGTGACAGGAAGACCAACCCAGAAGGTGAAAAATCTGGCTTCAGCTCCCAATTGGACCCACAACTGTCAGCTAAGGGGCTACACTCAAAAGCCACTAATGGCCAACATCCCAGTAACTTCTCTGCATCCTGTAGCCCCATTTCAGAGGGGCTTGTGCTCTCAGCTCAGTTATTGCATACCCAGCACCATTTCCGAGGTTTGGAACTCAAAAGTTCTGACAGAAGAAATAGTGTAATTGAAGTGCTGAGACCTGGAAAAAAGACTGCTGAAGAGTGAGTACTATTGACTGGCTCACCCTTCCCTGACTCGGTCCTCCCAACCACCTTAGAGTAGGTGTTATTACTCCCATTTTGTAAGCGAGGAATTCAATAACTTGCTCAAAGATGGAGTTAAGACTGGCCCCCAGACAAAGCAAATACAATTACTGCCAAACTGCCTAGATGGCTTCCTGAACAGAGGGACTCACTTCTGGGATGAGGGTGGGAAGGAATGGCCAGCAGGACATCCAGCAACCAAATTATTTCCAGTCCCCCAAAAGTATAAACTCTCTTGGTGTCAACTAGGACAGAATTCTGAAGTGAAAGTTAGTCATTATAGGGATAGACATTACCACTTCCAGCTTGCTTTTGGGAACCCGGCAAATGCAATTCGTTCCAAAATTAGTGTCTCGTGTCTGAATGCACCGCAGGCAGCATAAGTTTTCATAACCCTGCTTTTTCCATTTTGCAATCAGGTTTTTGTCTGCATAGCCTTCTTTAATACAATATTCATATAGTTCTGTGAAAAAGATGAGAAAAGGGCATCAAATCATGGTAAAACAAAGCTTGCCCCACCCCTGGCCCATCACTACTCTTCATTAAACAGAATATCCAACATTGCCCCCACCCCTTTTTTTAGTGGTAAGAAAAATCATGGAACTTGCTGAGGTAGCTATAATAGAGCCATTAAGTAAATCTCAAAGCTACTCAAGTTGGAAAGGCTAAGAGAGAATCTAGCCAATTACCTCTGCTTATGGCTTTCCGCTTATAGAAGAGGTCAAAAATATAGCGGGTTTTCTGGTGGTGGATCCTGAAGATAGGCCACAGAGATTCCACTTTCCTCTTTCCCTCATGAGGTTCTGTTTCAGCTGGGGAGAAAAAGGTGTTTGATTTATTTTGGCAGGCAGGGGTACTATGCACAGGATATAGTGGTGTTTTTTTTAAATAAGCAGGAATAAAGAAGAAATCCTACTTTATACCCACTAGGGTGGCTACAATAAAAAATGAGAGACAATTAAAACAAGACAAGTAGCGAGGATGTGGAGAAATCGGAATCCTCACATGCTGCTGGTGGGAATATAAACTAGTGCAGCCTGGTTGGAAAACAATCTGGCAGTTCCCCAGGAAGATAAACAGAGTTACCATATGACTTAGCAATTCTACTCCTGAGTATATACCCAAGAGAATCAGAAACACACATGCACACAAAAACTTGTATGTGAATGTTCACAGAAGCATTATTCACAATAGCCACAAAGTAGAAACAATTCCAGTGTCCATCAACTAATAAACAGATAAAATGTAAACCATACAATGGAATATAACCTATATATATAAAAGACTAAGTGACTGACCATCCAACCATCTGACCGGTACATATGATGCACACTGGCAATTTAAAAGTAAACATTGACTCGCTCATGTGTGATACATATAAAGGTCTCGCTGGCCCCGATCTAGACAGAGTAGGAATATTCCCTACCTGTATCCGTTTTGGGACATGGTCAGTTATATGTTGCTTTTTCTCGAGTTCAAAGAGCATGTGATGATAAAGTTAAAGTTGTAAATATTTCATCACAAGGGAAATTAGTCAAGCACTCTTAAAGTGTTTTTACTCTTAATGTGGTATACAGGGAGATATTAGAATAAGTTTAATCAATTTATCAGTCATTGTTTTTATATCCTGTTTTTGTTGTTTTTATATCCTGTTTTTGTTGTTTTTATATCGTCTTTGTTGTTATATCATGTTGTTATTGTTTATTAATCAATTTATATATTATTTTCATATGCATTTTACCAATTTTCTTTCATCTTGACACTTCTATTATAGAGAAAGGGTAAACAGCAATATTAAAATATTTATTCTAATTAATTTCCTTTCAATGTGCACGAATCCATGCACTGGACCACTAGTTCAGTCATAAAAAGGAATGAAGTACTGATACATGCTACAAAATAGATTAACTTTTAAAATATTACACTAAATGAAAGAAACTAGTCCCCAAAGCCAACCTACCATATAATTTTATGTCTTTAGAGATGAAAGTGGATTACTGATTGCCTAAAACTGGGAGATGTGCGGGGAGGGGGAGGGATGACTACTAAAGGGTATGCATCTTTTTTGGAGTGATGAAATATGAAATTGATGGTGGTGATGGGATGCCCAACTCTGTGACTATACTAAAAACACCCTTTAGCTGAACCCTCTGAAAGGGCAAATTTTACATTGTATGTTTTATATCTTAATATAGCTATTTTTAAAAAATAAAGCAAAAAAATTAAGCCACATGATTTAAACAATTATTTTTTAAATACGTTTTTATTGATTTCAGAGTGGAAAGGAGCAGGAGAGAGAGAGAAACACCAATGATGAGAGAGAATCATTGATTGGCTGCTTCCTGCACACCCCACACTGGGGATCGAGACTGCAACCTAGGCATGTGCCCTGACCAGGAATTGAACTGTGTGAACTTCTAGTTCATAGGTTGACGCTCAACCACTGAGCTATGCCGGCCAGGCATAATTATTTTAAACTTAAAATGCCTTCTTAATTACATAAATTAGAAAACAAAAGATTTTGAAAAATAATTCAAACATAACCTCTGTGAAAACCCTGGTCTTTATCCTTCCAAACCTCTTTATATAGTCTAATAATTTCTCAACATAATTCTGGGCCCACAGACGGGCATCCTAATCATCTTTAAAGTACCTCTAATTTCACTGTCAACCAAAATCCTTTAGGGATAAAAGAAAAATAAAATTGGACTAATCTGAAAGTTCATAGTATGGCAGGCCTGCAGGAAATAACTGCTCCATCTATATATATATAGGATCAGGAAGCAGCTCACACCTGCCACAAGCAATTCTCTTTCTTACAAGTTGATCTTTATCTACCACCTCCTCTTGGTTTTTAGAGCAGAGGAGAAAGGTGAGGAATGGTATAAAAACAAAACACAAAACAACAACAAAACCATACCTCCATTTCTCCAACTTTGAGGCCATTTTTAAAATGTAGGATTTATAATTCAGCTCAACAAATGGTTTCTATGATTGAATCAAGATGCTGGTGCTGAGGACATAGCAAAAGCACACCGTGTGCCTCATGTGGGGAAAGCTCTGCTCTGGGTGCCCAAGATACAGCAGTAGGGAAGACAGAGAAGCCCTGGAGCTGTGTTCCAGGGGAGGAAGCAGATCAACACCTGGTAGTGTTGTAAGAGATGGCAAGTGGGGAAAGGAGGGACTGCCATTTTATATAGATGATTAAAGAAAGCACAAAGGAGATATCTAAACAGAGACTTAAACAAGGGGTCCGGCTGGCATGGCTCAGTGGTTGAGTGTTGACCTTTGAACCAAGAGGACATGGTTGATCGCCAGTGGGAGGCCTGCAGGAGGCTGCTGATCAATGATTCATTCTCATCATTGATGCTACTCTCTCTCTCCTTCTCCCTTCCTCTCTGAAATCAATAAAAATGTATTAAAAAAATAACAAGGGGTGTGGGTGGGCTGGAAGGTGGGCAAAATGGGTGACAAACTTCCAATTATAAGATAAACTAGAGGCCTGATGCACGAATTTCGTGCAAGAGTAGGCCTTCGCAGCCACGGCGGCTGCCTCAATCCCACAGCTGCAGCCCTGGCTTCGTCCAGGACATCCGGTCTAATTAGCATATTACCCTTTTATTATTATAGACTAGCTTTCCCGTTGCAGGAAAAATCCTGCAATAGGATTTCCTGCTGCACTCTACCCCGCCTCTGCCCCGCCCTTGTCACCCACCCCGCCTTCTCCTCCAGCCCGCCTGAGTTTCCCTTCGCCCCCGGCCCCACCTCCGCCCCGCCTTTATCACCCGCCTCACCTTCTCCTCCAGCCCGCCCGCATTTCCCTTCGCCCCCGGCCCCGCCTTAGCCCCGCCCTTGTCGCCGGCCCCGCCTTCTCCTCCAGCCCGCCTGCTTTCCCCGTTTGCCCCTGGCCCTAACTTCGCTCCTCCCCTCCCCCCCTTTCGACGCTGTCTTGATATGCAAATTAGCCGCCATCTTTGTTGGGGTAATTTGCATACTCATCCTGATTGGTTGGTGAGCGTGGCTTGGCTGGTGGGCGTGGCTTAGGTGTAGCGAAGGTGCGGTCAATTTGCATATTTGTTTATTATTATAGATAAGTCCTGAGGATGTAATGTGCAGCACGGTGACTATAGTTAACAATACTGTATTGTACATTGAAAGTTACTGAGAGAGTAGATCTCAAATTTTCTTATCACAAGAAAAATACCTGTAACTATGTGAGGTAATAGATATTTACTAAACTTATTGTGGTAATCATTTTGCAGTAAGGTATAAATATATCAAATCATTGTTGTGCCCCTAAAACTAATACAATGTTTTATGTCAATTATATCTAAATTAAAAAAAGAAAGAAAAATGAGGGGCAAATACGCTCGAGAGGCAGAGCTAACAGCAATGCAAAGGCCCTGAGGCAGGACTATACTGGGGATCAAGGGACAGCAGAAAGGCTGGGGGTTGATGAGGCGAGTGAGGGAAAGAAGTAGGTGATGGAGCTCAAGAAGGAGCTGAGGGTGAGAGTGTGTTTGACCTGGAAGGTCACAGAAGGACTTGGGTTTTGCTCTCAGAGGGAGGTGAACCACTGCAGGATCCTGAGCAGACAGTGATATAATCTGACTTAAAACTCTCACCCTGGCTGCCCTGTGGAGAAGACGGCAGGGAGAGATTGAAGTAAGCCAGATAAGAAGTGAGGGTATGCCGAAACCGGTTTGACTCAGTGGATAGAGCGTCGGCCTGCGGACTCAAGGTCCCGGGTTCGATTCCGGTCGAGGGCATGTACCTTGGTTGCGGGCACATCCCCAGTAGGGGGTGTGCAAGAGGCAGCTGATCGATGTTTCTCTCTCATTGATGTTTCTAACTCTCTATCCCTCTCTCTTCCTCTCTGTAAAAAATCAATAAAATATATTTAAAATAAAAAATATATATATATATTTCTATATAAAAAAAGATTCTTAAAAAAAAAAAAAAAGAAGTGATAAAAGGAGCCAGATTTTAGATACATGAATTTTCTAAGATTTCACTATGAACAACTTTAAATATACACAAAAGAAAACAGTTTATTGAACTCCGAAGTACCTCCCAATAACAGTTTATTGAATCACCCACTTTAATAACTATAAGTTACCTAGTTTAATTTTATCTGGTTTTCTCCACGTTTGCGAGTGGGGAAAGAGGAGTATATTGAAATTAATCTCAAACATCAACCATCACATTAAAAAATATGTATCTTGCCTGGCAAGTTTAGCTCAGCAGTTGAGCGTTGACTTATGAACCAAACGTTCACCGGTTCAATGTTTCTCTCTCATTGATGTTTCTATCTCTATACCTCTCTCTTCCTCTCTCTAAAATCAATAAAAAAATATATTTTAAAAAAGTTTTAAAAATATGTATCTCTACATACTAAAGACCTTAAAAGATATCTGTAATGCCAATATCCCGCCCAACAAAATCAACCATTATTTCTTATTAGCATCCCATATTAAATCCATGTTCAATTTTCATCGATTGCCTCAAAAATATCTGTTGACAACTATGTGTCTGAATTAAGATCTAAACAACGGCCAGATGTTGTATTTGGTTGATCTGTTTCAAGTGTTGTTTATCGGTAACAGTTTTCCCTCTCCATTCTGCCACGCTTTGTAGGAATCTGGATGTCTTCGATGATTGGATAGGAATAAGAGGGGAATCAAGGAAAGCTCCACAGTTTGTGGCCTGAGAAGGGAAGCAGCTTTGAGGTGGGTGAATGAGGACTTAGTTCTGGACACGTTAAGTTTGAGATGTTTTTAAATATCTAAATGGGGCCATCCAATAGGTAGTTGGTGGAGAGTCTAGTGTGGAATCAGGGCTGGAGAAGACACTTGGTCACCTGGGTAGAGGTGGCTGGATGAGAACACTGGGGAAAGCTGGGAGCATGACGCCATCCTGGAAGTGGAACCTTCCTATGCTTTTGAATCTTCTCTCAATCTTTTAATCATAGCATCACCTGCATTTTAAAAATCCCTTTTTGGACCCATTTTCACAAGATCATGTGAAATATTCTTTTTTTTTTTTTTTTTTAGAGAAAGAGAGAAAAAGAGAAAGAAAAACACTGATTGGTTGCCTCCCATATAAACCCCGACCAGTGATCATGAACCTGTAACCCATGTGTGAGCCCAGACTGGGAATCAAACCCACAACCTTTTGGAGTACTGGACGATGCTCCAGTAGACTGAGCCAATGGCCAGGGTAAGATCATGTGATCATTCTTGGCTATCGTTTTGTACAGGTTCACACACAAAGGGGAAGGCAGTTTTCAGTGGATGATGTGGAGTCTCGTCACTATGAGAATATAAGAAGCCAGGGGTAGGGGACATCATGCCATAGTCTATAGACTTTGTTTTTACCTCTTTGCTAATGTCAAAAACTGCCCATTAACTTCAAAATCTGGCAACACTTCTTTTATGGTACTATTATTTAAAGGTCTAATTAAATGTTTATTATGCAAGTGTTGATTATGCTCGATTTCCAACTAGTTTAAAGTCCTTATAAAAACAAAGTTATTTACAAGTCTCAGTTACAGTCCATAGAAAAAATGTCTTTGTCAAATCCCCATATAACCCTCTGCCACACGTTATTTCCTCAATCTCTGCCCCTTAGTCCCTTTTTTGTGGGGGACTTACAGAACAACAGTGGCTATACACAAACTTGAGTAATGAGCTAAGGGACATATGAAGAGCTGAGAAGTTGTACTGAGCTAGGAAATACTGGGGACAAACAAAACTTTCCTTCCTAAGTAATAGTGCCAACTGCTCCAGTGTGAGTGGTTCTGTTAATGGCCCTCAGATCAAGAGAACAGGGCTGGTAATGCCACTGGCTTTGTGCTTCTTTGCCAAAGGCCACACATGGCCAGAACACTGCCACAGACTCCACAGGCAAAACTTGCACTGGAGGCTACAGAATGGAAGCTGGCAGGCTTTGTTTGGCTCCTACCCAAAATACTTTTTTCAGTTTGAATTTTAAATTAGGAGAGTTCACACAAAACAGCTGGCTTTTTGGCTTGTCTTGAGGGGGAAAAAAATTTAACACATTTGGAAATGCTCAGCCTGTATTCGATATGGTAAAATGGGCTCCAGGTAAGTAGCAGCCTCTGCCCCTCTCCAGTCTGCCACATCCCCAGAACTCCCTCCCTCCCTATGGTGCCCAACACTGAAGCCAAGTCTGGTACCACCTGGCATCTACTCTGCTTTCTTTACAGTAGAAGAGTAAAATGGGAAAGCAAAGAAACGCTGAAGGGCAACATGGTTCAATAAAAATGGGAGAAAGAATACTTCTTTTGGAGGTAAAGAAAATCATATACTTCTAAATACTCTCCCCCCCAAAAGTCATCCCTTAAAAAATGGAAGATTTTTTTCAAGGACTCGTAAAATCTCATATATTATAGCACTTTCCAAAGTTCCTTTATTTTGAATAAAAATCTGTTTGGGGAAGAAATTGCTCAGCCCAAAATGATCTTGATTACTTTAAGTTCTGGGTATTTAATAGAGGTTTTGAAAAAAAAAGAAGCAAAGTAATTTAACACTGATTTAGTAATTACTGTTGTGGGTATGACTTCACAATAAAAAGGTTAGATTAGTTACCTCAAAGCTTTAAAAAAAGACCACTTTAAAAAGCACTTTAGTAAGTTGTTACACTGTGATCATATAAAGCCAACAGATGCTTGTGACTTATGATAAAATTTCCAAAACAGCACACTACACTGATTCACAAAGTACAGAATCATACAGCATTTAGAGGGAAGTGAAGATGGTGCATTCTGGACAACTGGTTGATGATGCAGAAACAAAGATGAGGAAAATAGTGTCAGAAACCCTAAGAAAAATCTGAATAAATGTTTCAGAAAAAAGTGAAAAGAACAGGATTTTCCAAGTAAATATATTTTGTATCATTTAAAATATATATGCAATCAAAATAGTAATTATAGGTAAACTAATTTGATCTATATTCCCTAAAACGTTTATATTAAAATTGGCCCAAAAATGTTTTTGAGGCCCCTTTTATTAGTGTTATCTTACTTTCTGACACTTATTGCATTCTTATGACTTAGTAAGCAAACAAAACAAATCAATGTCTGGAGGCCACAGTAGTGCCCTCTCTCT
Source organism: Eptesicus fuscus (assembly GCF_027574615.1). NCBI lineage: Eukaryota > Metazoa > Chordata > Mammalia > Chiroptera > Vespertilionidae > Eptesicus > Eptesicus fuscus. The sequence continues at coordinate 34,244,834 of NC_072476.1, forward strand.
TTGCATTTTAGCTTGGCCCATAGAGACATCTAAGCCCAGACAGGAACTCAACTCACCTTCTCTCATCTTTTGATCTAATTCATCCAGTGTTGGTTCAATCAACTCCCAGCCATCTGGGGGAGCTTTCCGGCTTCTTTTGACTTTAGGCATTTTTCCCCACAAGATAATTTGCAAAGATCTAGGAGGGAAAATTAAATGAATTAGTTTCTGATCCTCAGATCACCAAAGGCCTTCACCAGCCTCCACTGTGTACCTTCACTTCACTAACTCTGTTATCTAATTTGTAAAATGGGGATAATAGAACTTATGGGGTCATTGTGAAGACTTAACTATAACTGCATGTAACATGCGTGGCTTTTAATGTGGTTTTTTTTTGCTGTTATCATTAACTGACACCAACTATTAGCCTGGCCTTGTACTGGATATTGGGAACATAGAACAAAGAATAAAACACAATCTCTGTCCCTGAGAAGGTGACATTCTAGCAAGGAGATAGAAAGTAAAAAGGCAATTACAAAAAGTGTGATATCTGATTGAGGGAGCTGAGATGAGTGTTTAAAAAGGAAAAAGAGCCCTGGCCTCTGTGGCTCAGTTGGTTGGAGCCACCTCCTGCATACCAGATCTCAGGTTTGATTCCCCAACAGGGCACATACCTAGGTTGTGAGTTCAATCCTTGATCTAGGCACATACAGGAGGCAACCGACCAATGTAAGTCTCTCACATCAATGTCTCTCTCTCTCTAAAAAAAAATAATAAAATAATTAATTTTCTTATTTTTAAAAAAAGGGATAAAGGCCATGTAAAACAAAAGTACTTCAAGGCTCCTTCCAAAGAGTTTAACTGAAATATCTCTCTTCAGCTACAGGCTCAGGTTCTTTTCTAGCTCTATCAATTACTCTGCGACTTTGGGGAGGTCACATTCCCACTCTGGTAATCAGTCTCATCTGTAAAATGAGGGCAGTGGGTTAGCTGGTTTGTCAACATCTCTTTTTAAACTAAACAAACATACTACATAGAGGCAAATCATGTAAAGCCCATATAATAGTCCAGCCCAAATGTAAATAGTAAAGAAATATTTTCAAACCTCATAGCATATACTAGATGGCAAAGAGAACTCAGGTTACCTCTTACCTTTTTTAAAAAAATGTATTTTTTAATTGATTTTTTTACAGAGAGGAAGGGAGAGGGATGGATAGAAACATGGATCAGCTGCCTCCTGCACACCCCCTACTGGGGATGTGCCCGCAACCAAGGTACATGCCCTTGACCTGAATCGAACCTGGGACCCTTCAGTCCGCAGGCTGACGCTCTATCCGCTGAGCCAAACGGGTTAGGGCTACCTCTTACCTTTAAGCATAGCAGATTCTCCTCTCCCAAATTCATTCAGTCCCTCCCTTCGGTCCGGTCCTTGACAGCTTACAAAGCCCCCTCCGCACCCCACAGCTTCCTTTCATGAATTTCCCCTAACAGCCATACAGGAATTAAACTCCAGAAGGTTTACTAAAGTCAAGGTCGCACGGCTTGGAACTGGCAGCGTATGACTCTGATTGGAAGCTCGGGACTCCCAAATCCGTGATCTTTGCACTTGTCTCCCCTACGCTGAAACTAAAGAAGGGTGGAATCTGGTGCCTGCCCCAGCGCCCGACGGCTGGGAGAACAAAGACACGGGAACAACCACTCCGCAGTCACCCAGGGAAAGTTCGAGGGCCCCGGCCCAGCCTGGGAGTCAAGAGGAGGCCTCTCAAGGCAGGTAACAGGTAGGAGGTAAACTAAATCAAGAAGAGGTGTCGGCAGGTGTAAGAGAAGTAGGAGCGCTCGGCAGAGGCGGCAAGTGGAAAGACTTTCGGAAGAAAGGAGGGAAGACGATACCACAAGAGCGGGAGGAAAGGTTCATAGAGAAGACAGCATCTGAACCGGGCGTACAAGAACAAGCAGATTTTTTACAAAAAAAAACCAACACAACCCAAAAAACAAAACACGTTCTTGGCAGAGAAAACAGCGTATGTGTGTGTGTGTGTGGGGGGGAGGGGGGGAGAAAGGGTGGAAACAAGAGAACTCCCAAATCTCCCGTCCCCTCTGCAGAACGAGCGAGGCGCCACCTCCTCTCCGTAACTCACCCCCATCTCCAGGGGCCCGAACCCGTCCCAGTCCAGCCGCTCAGAACGCCCTCTAGGCCAGTGCAGACCTCCACTCCCTGGCCCATCTTTACCAAGATACTCGAGAACAGAGAAAAACACCCACCTCTAGTGCTGTCAGGTAGCCGGGCTCAGGCTCCCAAAGAGGGATAGAGCAGCAGCCAGCAGCGGAGTAGTCGTCGCTACCGTCCCGTCCACTTCCGCTTCCCAGATTATCCCTTCAGGATGAGGTCCTCGCGGAGCCCCGCCCCACCTCGCGCAAATATTGCGTCATCTTAGGTGCCCAAAGCCCTGCCTGTAAAGAAAACCAGACCTGCCGCTGCTTTTTTGCTCTCACTTTCCGAGGGTTGGCCAGCCGACTCACGCGTCTCTCCGGGCGGGGTGAGTGGGGGCGCTGTTGCCCGGCAGCACGCGGACGAGCCTGAATTCAGGCGGCGCGCGGGACAGCCCAGCTCCCCGCCGCTGATTCCCTGAGATGCCCAGTTCTCTTGGAGACGGCGGCGGCGGCGGCGCGCCGAGGGGACTGTGTTGGGCGGAAGAAGTCGAGCCCGAGGCATTTCCGGTTCCGGTGTCAGTGTAAGGCGCCGCCGCCGCCGCCGCCGCAGCTGCCAGAGCCGCGATGCCTAAAGGAGGTGAGGAGCGGGCGCGTGAACCCCGTGGGCCTCGAGGGGCGATCCCAGTCTGGCTCCCGCTGCCCCAGCCCTCGGGCGTCTCAGAGAGCGGCGCAGAGGGAGGATGTCCGTGCCGGCTGAGGGCCAGGCCTAGGCCTCGACGCCGAATTGTCCCGATGGAGAGACTGAGGACCATAGTGGCCTCAAACCACTCCCTCGGGGGTCTGCGGAGACTCGGAGGCTCCGGGTCCTCGCCGACGCTGAAGGCCAGACCTAGGGCGCGCTTCTCCCCGGGGATGGGGGGCGGGGTGGGGTCTGGATCTTTCTCTATTCTAGGCTCGCCGGAGACTGAGTCACCGTGTCCAGCGCCTGTGCAGGGCCCACTTGCCTCGTGTGTAAAACGTGGGCCCTCATGGGCTCTGGGTAGGGAGGCCTGCCTAATGAGACATAAGGTGATGCTCTTGAGCCCGGCAGACTCAGCTTTGGCTGCCCTCTTCAACAGCAGCTTGATGTGTATCTTTGAGTCAGTCCCTTAACCTCCCTGTGTCTTGGTTTCCTCATTTGCAAATAAGGGTTATAATTGTACCTACCTCATAGTATTGATGCGAGGCTTAAACTAGGTAATCCCATGGAGTGCGCATATGTGCCTAGTAAGCTTTAACTCTTGTTATTTGTAAACTTTTGTCAGTTCCTTGGCCAAGAAGGTAAAGAATCCGTGGCTTCCCAGTACATTGCTCGTCTTCCTCTGTCCTTTTTTTCCGAAGAGTCAGTAGTTCTCGATTGGAGGCCCATCCAGTGGCTTTGGACAGGATATCTACCATTTTCCAGACTGTTCTCATCTGGAACACCTGGCTGATAACCCCTAAGTTGGAGAGTTGGGATTAGGGGTAATAAAATGATAGAGCACTTGAAGTGTCTAGCTAGCTCCTGGCACAGAACAGATATTCAGTTAATGTTGGCAGCTCATGTGTCATGTTGATTGAGATGTATCAGGAAAATCTACTTGGAACTTTTTCAAACCTGAATGACTTCCTGACTCTACTTCCAGAGATAATTGGACTTTACAGAGTTTAATCCATTTAAAACTAGGTATCTGCTGGTTTAGTCTGTGGTAGGAAGAGCCATGTCTCCTCTGTATTCCTTAGTTTCTTGTTATGCACAAGGAGGATGCTAAGTGAGCCCTTCTGACTCCAGAATTCTGGCTCTAGGAGTTCTACTTAATAGGCACTTTGAGGCAAGGTTGGAGGGTACAATTAGAAAGTCCTAAACATGAATTCTTGGTTAAATGACATGGCCTTTTGACTTGTGAAAAACTTTATGTATAAACAAGATTTACATTTATTGCTTTACATTAATTTGCTTTACAAGCAAAGCAAAACATGAAAATGTTAAAGTATCAAATTCCTCATGAACAAAGAACCAATATTTGTTTCTGTTTAAAAACTGAAGCATTTTTAAAGGCATGAAGAGCTGATAAAAGTTATTGTAGACCAAACTAAACTAAGGTCAGCATCTCATAGCCAAGTGTGCAGGATGGAAGCCTATAGTAGCCAATTTTGAGTTACTATTGCCTGGAATTTTCAGAGGGCAAGAAAGGGTGTTGGTTTCTTATAATGGCAAGCTTGATCTTTCACAATAGGACTTTCATGAGCATAGACCGAGACACTCCTGGGAACCCAGGTAGTCATTAAAATTGGGTGGTGTACTTTGTAGCAGCCCAATTATGGCTATGCAGCTGCTGTCTAGGAAATTAGGGAGGCCAGTATCTCTGTTGCTGTCTCTGGAGTCCAGAGCAGCTCCGACTGTCTAATACAGATTCTCTGCTATCAGTGAGAGACTCACTGGAAATCAGGTGGACTACAGCTTTCAGGAAAGGTGGGGATGGGTCAAAGCCACAGCTAATCCAGTATCCTCTGGGACCAGTAGAAGGGTTATAAAACTGGCTGATAGCTTTAGCAGGGGTCAGTCTATAAAACTGATACTCTTAGATGAACTTTAATTGCTAATCATACATATATTTTAAATTTCAAATTTTTATTGTTGAGAGTATTATAGATGTTCCTCTTTTCCCCCCTTGTCTCCCCTCCACCCAGTTTCTTCCCCACCCCAGGCCTTCACCACCCTATTTTCTGTGTCCCATAGGTAATGCATATATGCATGTAAGATTTTTGGTTAATCTCTTCCCACCCCCTTCCCTCTGAGATTCATCAGTCTCTTCCATGTTTCTATGCCTCTGATTCTATTTTATTCATCAGTTTATTTTGTTCATTAGATTTCTTGTTCATTTATTTTATTTTTAGATTCAATTGCTGATAGATATATGTGTATTGCCATTTTATTGTTCATATTTTTAATCGTTTTTTCTTCTTCCTCTCTTATTTATATATTTTTATTGATTTCAGAGAGGAAGAGAGATAGAAACATCAGTGATGGAGAATCATCGATTGGCTGCCTCCTGCACACCCCCTAGTGAGGATTGAGCCCACAACCCAGGCATGTGCCCTTGACCAGAATCGAACCCGGGACCCTTCAGTCTGCAGGCTGATGCTCTATCCACTGAGCCAAACCAGCTAGGGCGTCTTTTTAAAGAATACCCTTCAGCCCAGCTGGCATGGCTCAGTGGTTAAGCATCAGCCTATGAATCAGGAGGTCACAGTTTGATTCCCCATCAGGGCACATGTCTGGGTTGCGGGCTTGATCCCCTGTGTGGGGCATGCAGGAGGCAGCCAATCAGTGATTCTCATCATTGATGTTTCTATCTTTTTCTCCCTCTTCCTTCTTCTCTCTGAAATCAATCCTATATAATAAAACCCTAATATGCAAATCAATTGAAAGGCAGAACAACCAGTCACTATGATGCACAGTGACCACCAGGGGGCAGACGCTCAATGCAGTAGCTGCCCCCTGGTGGTCAGTGCACTCCCACAGGGGGAGTGCTGTTCAGCCAGAAGCCAGGCTCATGGCTGGTGAGCGCATTGGCGATGGTGGGACCTTCTCCTGCCTCTGCTGCAGGCAGCCAGTAAGAAGCGAGGGGTCCTGGACTGTGAGAGGGTGCAGGCTGGGCTGAGGGACCCTGCTTCCCGCCCCCGCCCCCAGTGCACGATTTTCGTGCACCGGGCCTCTAGTAAATATATATTTAAAAACAAACAAAAAATGAATACCCTTCAACGTTTCATGTAGTACTGGTTTGGTGATGAACTCCTTTTGCTTTTTCTTGTCTGTGAATCTGTGTATCTGACCTTCAATTCTAAATTATAGCTTTGCTGGGTAGAGTAATCTTGGTTATAGGTCCTTGCTATTTATCACTTGAATATTTCTTGCCACTCCCTTTTGGTCTGCAAAGTTTCTGTTGAGAAATCAGCTGACAGTCGTATGGATACTCCCTTGTAGGTAACTAACGGTTTTCTCTTTCTGCTTTTAAGAGTATTTGTCTTTAGCTCTTGGCATTTTAATTATTATTATTTTTTTTAAAGGAATGGGTATTTTATTTTTTATTTTTTTGTTAATCCTCACCCAAGGATATTTTTCCATTGATTTTTAGAGAGAGTGGAAGAGAGAGGGAAAGACAGAAATATCAATGTGAGAGAAACACTTTGATTGGTTACCTCCTGCACAAGCCCTGACTAGGGCCCAGGCCAGGAATGAGCCTGCAACCAAGATTGTGCCCTTGACCTGAATCGAACTCGGGACCCTTCGGTCCACAGGTTGATGCTCTGTTCACTGAGCCAAACTGGCTAGGGCTTGGCATTTTTTTCCTTCCTTTTGTGGGGACAGGGGAGGGAGCATGGAGCAAGGCTGCCCTGGAGGCAGTGGACTTGTGAGGCAGTGGTGGTGGTGGCAGGACAGCGTGGGTCCGCACAGCCCTCCCCGCAGCTGGGGCTCTTCGGAGCCCAGGCCCAACCCTACTGGGCTCTGGACACGGCTTTGTCTCCTCTTCCATGCTCTTGGCTGCAGGCTGCCGCCTCCTCTCTGAAACCAACTAACCCGGACTAGGGCTTGGCATTTTAACTATGATGTGTCTTAGTGTGGTCCTCTTTGGGCTCCTCTTGTTTGGGACTCTGTGCTTCCTGGACTTGTAAGTGTATACATGATTTTCAAAAAGTAATCTGAATTAATTCTACAGCATATATATATATATATATATATATATATATATATATATATACACACACATACACAGACACACACACACACACACACACATACATATATGTATATATATACATGCCTAAGCACTGTTATGACCGGCCGACTGGTCGCTATGATGCGCTTCCCCCTGATGGTCAGTGCACTCCCACAGTCCCTCCCCCACGCTGGCTGGCCCCAATCCTGACTGGGTGAGGGACCCCACCCGTATACAAATTCATGCACCGGGCCTCTAATAGGCTAATAATTAGCCTAACATGTCTACCCCTAATAAACCAGCCTAATGATAATAGCCTAAACCTATCAATAGTATTATTTTCTGATTCTCTATCTACCCCACTACTTATACTATCCACCTGACTGTTACCACTTATGATTGTTGCTAGTCAGTTTCACCTGGCCAAAGAACCTTAAACGGGAAAAAATTATTAATATACTAGAGGCCCAGCGTGCACGAAATCGTGTGTGGTTAGGGTCCGTAGGTCTAGCCTGGCCTCCTTTGCTGGCCTCTGCCACCCTGCGATGCTACGTGAAGCTCCCTGCCCCAAGACGCTCTGCGATGCTCGCGGCCCCTCGACTGCTCCACGAGGCTCCCCCAGCCCCACCACTGCTCCTTGAGGCTCCTCCCAACCCGCCATGCTCCGTGAAATTCCCCCCGCCCTGCGACTGCTCCGCTAAGCTCGCTGCCACCCTGCGAAGCAGCCCGCTGCTGCAGCTCAACAGTCCCCAGTCCCGCCCACCACCACCACCACCACAACCCCCTTCATGGTGAGCAGCTCAGGGGGAGGAGGGGCTCGAGAGGTGCTCCATGCACTCCATGGTGACCGGTTGTCCGTTTGGTTATGACGGCACCTGGCTCTGTATATATTAGGATTATTACATTCTCTAAATGTTCTTGATCATAACATTTTCAGCTATAGAATTTTATATCTTATTTGAAGCCACACTAGTCCCCATTCTTATTACCCACTGAGGGCGGCAGACTGAGTGACTTAATGCATGAATCTATTTCTTATTTTACACTCCATTAGGGTCACTACCTTTACTAATCACATTAACTTACATTCAACATACTGTAGGCTCACTAAATTTTTTATTGACCCAATATTGAGTTAAACCATTAGTATGTTCTTGAGGTAACACATTATTGTGACTAGCGTACATGATAGCTTTTATAGTAAAGACTAGAGGCCCAGCGCACGATTAAATTGTGCGGGTAGGGTCCCTAGGCCTAGCCTCCTGCGATCAGGGCCATCTTCTGCCTGTTCGCCAGTCCCCAGGCCCAATGCTGCCTCCGCCGCCACCACTGAGCTGCCAGGCTGTTGGGATCACCAGCTCATCCCCAGCCGCTGCCGCTGGGACTTGAGGCGCTGATGAAGGGGACCACAGCAGGGGATCCGGGTGCACACGTGGGATCCTGGAGCCGGCACGGACAACCGACTCCCCGCCTCCGATGGCAGGGGAGCTGGGTGTCCTGGGTGTCCGAGGCAGCCCCCCCTTAGCGGCCGCCAATCCGGCCATTGAGAGGCGCAGGGGGCGGTACTCCCGCCCCCCGTGCCTCTCAATGGCCGGATATGCCACCCCGAGTCCCAGTCGTGGGCGTAGCAGAGTGATGGTTATTTGCATATTACCTTTTTATTAGGTAGGATACTTTATATGGTCTCCATCTCTGACTGCCAAAAGCACATGTTAAAGCCCCTATTTCATGTTCTGTAGTATTAGCAACTATAATGCTAAAGTTAGGATGATACGGAATACTATGAATTACTATATTATTAAATCCTGTTACTAATTTTATAGCATACCCTTTCTTAATATTATCTTTACTAGAGGCCTGGAGCACGAAATTCATGCACTGGTGGGGAGGGCCCCCCCCCCCCCCCCCCCGAGCCTGGCCTGTGCCCTTTCACAGTGTGGGAGCCCCGCGATTGATTACCCCAAAGAGGTAGACCCCACGCACCCATCCGGGGCTCCTTGATGGATTGCCCCAAAGAGGTAGGCCGGAGCTGTGGGACCTGCCTCCATGCCACATGGAGCTGCAGGACCCCTGGCCTCATCGCGCACGCAGCGTGAAGCCCCTGCCCATCTACACGTGCACGCAGCCCTGCCCACCTGTGCGCGCCCGCTGCACACACAGCCTTCTGGTGATCACTCATTACAGTGTGAGGGCATCATGGCGTGAGGGCGTCATGACCACATAGGCTTTTATTAATAGGACGGGGTATACTATACTATTTCTTTCACCAGGTAAGGGAAGTTTTCTGTCATTATTTCTTCAGATAGGTTTTCAATGTCTTGCTCTCTATCTTCTTCTGGCACCCTCATAATGCAAATGTTGGTATGTGTGAAGTTGTCCCAGAGGCTTCTTACACTGTCTTCATGTTTTTGGATTTTTTTTTTTTCTTTTTGCTCTTCTGATTGGGTGTTTTTTGCTTCCACATATTCCATATCCTTGATTGAATCCTCTACTTTCCTGTTGAATCCCTATAAATTATTCTTTATTTCAGTTAGTGTATGCTTAATTTCTGAGTGGTCTTTTTTTTATGTCTTTGACATTTTCACTGAGGTCCTTGGAAGTCTCATTAAGTTCCTTGAAACTCATTAAGTCTCTTAAAGCTCTCATTAAGATCTTTTAGTAATCTTATAACCATTGCTTTGAACTTTGTATCCAGTAGTTTGCTTGCTTCCATTTATTTCATTTATAACATGTTTCTTTGTCTCCCCATTTTGACTTCCTCCCTGTGTTTGTTTCTATGTATTAGGTAGAGCTGTTACATTTCATGGAATTGATAGAGTGGCCTTGTGTAGTAGGTATCCTGTAGGGCCCAGTGTCTCAGCCTCCCCGGTCATCTGAGCTGAGCACTCTAGGTGTGGTCTGTGTGCACAGTCTTGTAGTTGAGCCTGGGGGGAATTGGCCTCTAGGCCAATTGGCTGTGAGGGCCAGCTGCGTCTGCAATGGAAGAGCTGCTATTCAGGAGACACCTCTGTGGAGCAGGACTTCCTTCAGTGGGGTTTTGATGCTCACTGAGTCTGCCCCTTGAGTGTGTCGCTCTTGGATGTTTAGAGTTGTAATCTGATATGGTCTGAAGCTGTCCACCGGGTCATTGGCTGGGGCCACCGGGCAGGAGCTACAGTGAGATCTGCAGATGGCTGCTATTTGTATTGGGCTAGGACCATGGTCGACAAACTGCGGCTCATGAGCCACAAGCAGCTTTTTGGCCCCTTGAGTGTGGCTCTTCCACAAAATACCACGGCCTGGGCAAGTCTATTTTGAAGAATTGGCATTAGAAGAAGTTTAAGTTTAAAAAATTTGGCTCTCAAAAGAAATTTCAATCATTGTACTGTTGATATTTGGCTCTGTTGACTAATGAGTTTGCCGACCACTGGGCTAGGAAGTGCTCAGGCGAGGTCCAGCTGTGAGGCAAGGCAGACTGGTGTTAGTGCTGGGTCTTTTGCCTTTTAATTGATAGGTTTGGGGTAAGCTGCCCCAGCTGCTGCTTGTTTAAGAGAATTTAGCAAAGTCTGGAGCCTGAGCCCAGACAAGCCATTCATATGGAAAAGCAACTGCAAACAGCTTGGGTCGAGGCTGCAAATTGGGTGGGGCAGGGTCTCAGGAAATCATCAGGGTGGTGCAAACAGTGTGTTCCAGGCTGATGGAGACTCAGATATGGCTGCCAGTCAGCTCTGCGATAGGGGAGGTTCCAGCACAGGAACAATGACCCCTGCAAGCACCCCTGTCTAGGAGAATGCTGCCCCCAAGTTTCTGCCCCCATGCCAGACAGTCCAGTTTTCCCCTGTATGTCCCTGGATTCCCCCAAAGCCGCTTCCCAGCGCTGGAGCTTAGAGGAATTGGGACCCTGTAAGTTTATGTGCAGGCCATTTAAGAGGAACTTCTGGGACTCCAACAGCCTCCATGTCACTCAGCAATAATCCCCCACTAGTTTTTACAGCCTGAAGTTATAGGGACTTATCTTCTCAGTTCTGGAACCCTGGGCTAGGGGTCTAGTTTGGGCTGGGACTGTCTGCTTCTCATGGGAGGCCTTGGAGATAGCCCTTCCAATTAAAGAAATATCACACGTGTGTGTCAGACCAGCCTGTTCCACGCCTTCACACCTTCTATCAGTCCCAATGCACTTTCTTCTTTACTTCTCTAGTTGTAGGACTTCCATGCAGTTGGATTTCAGGTGGTTCTGAATGATGGTTGTTCTGTATTTTAGTTGTAATTTTTTTTTTTTAATATATTTTATTGATTTTTTACAGAGAGGAAGAGAGAGGGATAGAGAGTTAGAAACATCGATGAGAGAGAAACATCAATCAGCTGCCTCTTGCACACCCCCTACTGGGGATGTGCCCGCAACCAAGGTACATGCCCTTGACCGGAATCGAACCTGGGACCCTTGAGTCCGCAGGCCGACGCTCTATCCACTGAGCCAAACCGGTTTCGGCATTAGTTGTAATTTTGATGTAGTTGTGGGTCACGGTGAGTACCAGGGTTTACCTACATTGCCATCTTGGTTCTCCTGCTAGTCATATTTTAACACTTAGATGGTAGTCAGGTTTATTTTCAACTTTAACTATGTTTCTTATACAAGTACAAGAAAGTTTTCTCCAAAAGGTTTTTAAGTTTTCTCTTTCTATCATACCACTTAGATGAAGTATCTTGTATTCCCTAGCATCTGTGGTAAATCATCTATGTGGCTTTGTCCCTCCCCCCAATACTATCCTATCTAATAAAAGAATAATATGCAAATTTACCGTCACTCCAACACACAAGATGGCTGCCCCCATGTGGTCAAAGATGACTGCCCCCATGTGGACACAACATGGCCGCCACAAGATGGCCAGCAGGGGAGGGCAGTTGGGGGCGATCAGGCCAGCAGGGGAGGGCAGTTGGGAGGAACCAGGCCTGCAAGGGAGGGCAGTTGGGGGCGATCAAGCCTGCAGGGGAGGGCAGTTAGGGGTGACCAGGCCGGCAGAGGAGGGAAGTTGGGGGTGACCGGACCTGCAGGGAAGGGCAGTGGGGGGGGGGGAACCCAGGGCTATAGGGGAGAGCAGTTGGGGGGACCAGGCCTGCAGGGGAGGGCAGTTATGGGTGACCAGGCCTGCAGAGGAGGACAGTTAGGGGCAATCAGGCTGGCAAGGGAGCAGTTAGGCATCAGTCAGGCTGGCAGGCAGAAGCAGTTAGGGGCAATCAGGAAGGCAGGCAGGCGAGCAGTTGGGAGCCAGCAGTCTTGGATTGTGAGAGGGATCCCAGATTGGAGAGGGTGCAGGCTGGGCTGAGGGACAAACCCCCCCCACCCCCCACGCATGAATTTTGTGCACCGGGCCTCTAGTGTTCTCATAATTGCATCTATCTATGTTTGGATTCTAAGGGACCAGGTGACTTAGCCAGGCACTACATGCAGTATGCTCTCCCCTATATCCTCCCCTCAGGTCTTGTTTGTGGGAGCCTGCATCCAGCACATAGTTTAGTGCTGCATCAGGTGGTCACATGTTGCCTCTTTTTTTCCTTTGAGTATATGAGGATGGGGAAGTTTAGGTTTGGGTTGTGTTTGGTGAGGGACAGGTGAGGTCTGCAATCTCTGATGAGAGTGCCTCAAGCAGGACACAGCTCTCTGGGGGCTCGGCAATTAAGGAAGTTGCTTCCCTCCCGTCTTCCTAAATTGCCAATCCTCTTGCAGGGAGAAAGGGAGGCCACAAAGGCCGGGCACGGCAATACACGAGCCCTGAGGAGATTGACGCACAGCTCCAAGCTGAAAAGCAGAAGGCCAGGGTGAGTACATTGTGTCCCAGGGTGGTTCTCTGCCTCTGGCACCCAGATAATCCTGGCAAGGACCACCCATTCTCAGGAAGAAGCCTACACCTGGAATCTGGGGGAGCAGCAAGGAGAAGGCATGAGTCTCAGAACAACCAATGCTGGCCATCCTCTGATTGGATCAATTAGAACTTTGTTCAGTCAACAACGGTTGCCTTAGTGAGTCTCTGTTCTTGTTCCTGTGTTCCCACCTTCCAGGGGTTCTCCCTTTGCCAGGCTTTAGGTTGAGCTCCCAGCACCACCTCTTGTCTGTTCCAGCCATACAGGACTGCTTGCCAAACCCAGCATAATATAATGCCCTGCCTTCCCATACCCCTACCAGGCAAAGTAACATTTGTTCCCCAGACCTTACTCAATGTCACCTCTTCTGTGACTCTCACTGGTGCTACCCACCCTTCCCTCTCCAGTGCAAGCTTAGTAGTTAGCTCTACTTTGCTTTTTCCAGACAACTTACAGGAAACAAAATGTTTCTGTCATTGTTCTTGTTCGTGTCCCCTGCCACACCATTAGATTCTCATCTGCGTAAGGGCTGAAGGAAGCACAGTCAGGTTAGGGTAGAGGGGCCGGGGTACAAGGAAGGAGGGCCTGCCTTGTGAGGGGGTTGGCAGCTGAGCAGGACCTTGGAGAATATGTACAGGTTTTGTAAGGGATCTCTTTGGTGGGGAGGCAAGAAAAGTGGAGGAAAGTGGTGTGCCAGGGCATTGTCTTAGGAAGCTGGTGTAGCAGGGCATCACTGCCACTGATTGTGGGAGTGGAAAGCAGGGGAGGACTTGTCCAATAAAAGTGAGTATGATTTGACAGCTGCACAGGGCAGCTGGGGAAGCAGAAGAGAAGCTGAACAGTACCAGCACCACAGCTGAGTCCTTCTGACCTTGGGAGATGAGGTACCTAGCCTGGGAGAAGGAACAGGGTCTTTATGGCTGTGTGAGGGGCTTACTGGACTGTGGGAATGACTTCCAAGCTGCAGAGTCTAATGGATAGGCTCCTTCTGTCCCAGGTCCCCCCGGGGGACCAGGATCTTGGAGTAGGAGCCTTGTCATCCTTGATCTCGGCCTTCTCAAGGTCCACAGTCTAGATGTAGTTGGGGCGGGAGGCGGGGGGGGGTGATAGTCTTGTGGTTTTGTTTTGCATTTTTAATTCTGTAGGTTGTCCATTTCTGAAATAGGAAGAAGAGGAACAAGGAGAAGAAGATGGAGATGGGGCTGCAGGTGACCCCAAAAAGGAGAAGAAATCACTAGACTCAGATGAGAGTGAGGATGAAGAAGATGATTACCAGGTACTGAGCTTGGTGGGGGCCTGAGACATGAACTCATCCATTCAACAAACATTTATCAAGTGCCTGTTGATCACCAGTCCCAATGGTAGATGCAGACAGAGTCCTTGCTCTTAAGGGTTTACATAACGATGTTTTTGTCAAAGGTGGACCACATAGATGATGGTGGTCCCATAAGATTATAATGGAGCTGAAAATTTCCTGTCATCTAGGGACATCATAGCCATCGTAACATTGTGGTATAACGCATTACTCACGAAATGTATGGTGATGCTGTGTAAACAAACCTACCAGTCATGTAAATGCATAGCACGTACACTTACTTAGGCTATACCAGTGGTCGGCAAACTCATTAGTCAACAGAGCCAAATATCAACAGTACAACGATTGAAATTTCTTTTGAGAGCCAAATTTTTGCTCTCAAAATTTTTTAAACTTAAACTTCTTCTAACGCCACTTCTTCAAAATAGACTCACCCAGGCCGTGGTATTTTGTGGAAGAGCCACACTCAAGGGGCTAAAGAGCCACATGTGGCTCGCGAGCCGCAGTTTGCCGACCACTGGGCTATACCATCTAGGTTTGTGTAAGTGTACTCTAATGTTCGAACAATGGCGAAATCGCCTACTGATGTATTTTTTAGTATGTATCACTGTTAAGGGGCACATGATTGTATGGACAATAGGGAAGTAAATGAACGATGTAATTTCAAGTAGTGGAAGTATTACAGATAAAATGGACTGTGATCAAGGATACTTGGGAGTAGTGTGTGGTAAGGAGGTTACTTTTAAACTGAGATCTCAAACAAGATGGAACCGGCAATGCAGAGCAGTCGAGGCAGCCAGATTAGTAAGTGCAAAGTTCCTGGGGTGGAACTACCTAATCATGTTTAAAAAATAGGAGGAGGTTGGTGGGACTGTGACTTGGATAAGGAGTAGAGTGGTTAGGGATGAAGGAGGAAAGGTTGACAAGGGCAGCTCTGGTATGGCTGTTGAAGGGGTTTGGGTTTCACTGTAGGTGGGCAGTGGGCAGCTGGTGGGGGTCTCGAAGTTGGAGAGAGAGAGGAACTGATGTGCTTTTTAAAAGATTGTTTTGGCTGCTCTGCAAAGTGAATTGTGGGGTGTTGAGTTTGGGAAGCAGTGAAATGTTGGTAGGTATCCAGCCAAGAATTTGTGGTTTATATTAGGGTGGTGGCAATGGCAGTGCAGAAAAGTGATTTTAGAGATAGACTTAGTGAGGTTTGTTGAGGGTTGGGTGAGGGGGCTGAGGTAAGAAGGAATAAGGCCATGCTTAGGGTTCTGGGGAGGAGCAGGGTGGGTTGGGGGTGAATCTTAAGTTCTGTTTTAGACACATTAAGTTTGTGGTATCAGTTATCCAAATTGAGGTGCATAGATGTAGCCAGATTGGACATAGGTATCTGCAGCTCTGTACAGTGGTCAGATTGACTGGTGTTTAGAAGCTGTCTTTCCGGTCACTTTATTAAAGAGAAAGATGGGGTTGGCAGGGTCTGATATGTTGACCAAATCTATTACATCGAGAACTTGTGCTCTCATTTCTTTCTGAACTTCTCTGGGATGTGGGAGGTTCAGGCTCCAGGTTCTTGGGCCAGCATTTGGGCCAGCATTCAAAACTCAGAGGCTGTGATCTGATGGCTAAAGTCATATTTCCCTCCTGTCAGCTTAGATGGCTAAGAATTAGAATTGGTCCTGAGACCATCATTGGCCCACCGTACTCTGGGGATCCAGCATTGCATGTTGTAGTCAGGTGTGAGATTCCATGGAAAATAGCTTTTGGAGTCTGAACTTAAAGTGGAGGAGTAGTGAGTGCTCTGTGCTGGGCAATTTTGATTTGGGCTTGGGTTCACATCTCATCTATTGTCTACTTATTGGTTGGCTTTAGGCAAGTTATTTAATCCTGTGCCTCCATTTTGTCACCTTTGAAAGTGGGATAATAATCCCTGGCTGCTGGGACTTAGCATAGGTTGGGCTCGAAGTCATACACACTAGTTCTCCTGTACCTCCCATGCTGGTACTGGTAAAGACAATCCTGTGAGGTTTTGGGCCAAGCATCTGGGGTGGGCTGGGGTGGAACAGGAGTTTATCCCCATCCACATGGGCTGTTGGGAGATGTTGGAAGTGGCCTTCAGGGGCTCTGCAGGACCTAAACTTCTCCAACAGCCAGCTTCTTGTCCTATCTTAGCAAAAGCGCAAAGGTGTGGAAGGCCTTATCGACATCGAGAACCCCAACCGAGTGGCACAGACAACCAAAAAAGTCACACAACTGGACTTGGATGGGCCCAAGGAGCTTTCCAGGAGAGAACGGTAACCTCCGCTGCTGGGCCTGGTGACCTGAGCACATAGGCCAGGGGCTGACCTGTGGGGGCTGCGGCACCCACCTCCACTGAGGCCCCCGCTTCCTGGGCTCTGAGATCTCCAGTGGCTTCAGCTATGGTGTTGATCTCTGTTTCATCTCATTCCCTAAAGGCTCTTTAGAGCAGCGGTCGCCAACTGGTGGTCCACAGACCACTGGTGGTCCATAAGGTCCGAAAGGTTGGTGACCGCTGCTCTAGAAGCTTCTCCACAAAACAAAAAAGCAGAATTTTAAAATTCACCAATAGAAACAGGAGAGCAGATTCAGACCTGAGTTTTGCACTTGAATTAATCCCCCGTGTTACAGAGGGTTTTGCTATAGTTCCTGCTTCCATTGCACCCCACTCCAGGGACACTTCCCTTATCCAGCCTGATTTCATCATTCCTGGCCTGTATCCATCTTTAATGTCATGGCTATGAGAAGAGGAGGGGATTTGGGGCCTGTGGAGTCCAGAAGACAGCACAGTGCAGGGAGATCCACTGGCTGCCCAGCCCTCTCCAAGTCTTAGGTGAAAATGGAACAGCAGATAATTTCCTTGTAGATTGTGTGAGGATCATAGTAAAGCACGAAGGTGCCCTGCACACGGCCAGTTTTCCATAAGCAGTAACCTGACTTTTGATGGCTGCCAGGTGACATCAAGAGCCTTACAAGAGGTTGAAGGTCGTTAGGGAAAGCTGCTCTGTTTTTTTCTTCTGACTAGGCTGCTGGGATTTATTTATTTTATTTTTAAATATATTTTATTGATTTTTTTACAGAGAGGAAGAGAGAGGGATAGAGAGTTAGAAACATCGATGAGAGAGAAACTGCCTCTTGCACACCCCCTACTGGGGATGTGCCCGCAACCAAGGTACATTCCCTTGACCGGAATTGAACCTGGGACCCTTGAGTCTGCAGGCCGAAGCTCTGTCCACTGAGCCAAACCGGTTTCGGCAGGCTGCTGGGATTTAAATCCACCTCCCTGTGCTGGTTCCATGAGGGGACTGTGAAAATCCCACGAGGAAGGGGTCTGTTAAAACCCATGAGGAAGGTCCACAAGCTTGGGTGTGATTAGAGGCTTTGATGGACTCTACTCCTCCAATAGATTCCTTCTCACCAGTGAAAAGGGATTCTGTTGCTGCTCCTGCCTTTTGGGTTGCAGAGTGAAAGCCATAAAGACCTGCACCGTGCCTGGCACTTAGCCTTCACTGAGGGGGCCCTGAGAGCCTTCAGGCAACCTTGCTTATCATCCAGATGCCTCCGTGACCCCCTCCTCCCTCCTAGTGTAGGCTGACAGGTATTCCTGTCTTATCTTTTTAGTAAGTGTTTTGTCCAGAGTCTTCTGGGTGAGATATCTGCACATCCAACTTTGATTGCTGGGGGTTTTCCCCTCCCCTCTGGCCATGCCCTATGCCTCGTTTTTCATTACTCCCCAGCCCTGTGTGCTATGAGGCCAATGGGATGCCCAGTCTCTCCCTTCTCCAACCTCCTGCCAGGTGGGACTTCTTTGCCACCTCCAAAATCGGCTCTTCCAAGAACCTGGTGTAAATGAGACACTCTAATCTCTCACCCTGACAGGTGCCCATTCCAGTTCAGAATCTCAGGCTTGGGAAGAAGATCCTCAAAGGGAAACTAATGACCCTCCCCTCTCTCTACTTATGGTGTTGGTGGCTGTCACCTTTGTCCCATGGGAGTCCAGCTCTTATTCACACCCCTATGAATGCCCCCCACCCCCCTTGGAGGCAGTCTCATGCACATCTGAGCTGCACTGAGAATGTGCAGTGTCGTGTCTACCTGGATTGGGTGTGCCTAGTTCCCATCCATGGCCATTTGGTTCACTCCTTTCTCCACCCCTTATAGAATGTGGTTTCTATTGCCTTCCTCCTCCTGGTCATCTTCTGTGGACACAGTTCACTTGGTTTTGGTTCTTTCTCATCAGATTCTAGTGGACACCAGATTCTAGTCAGCCATACCCTGCCCACTCCTCACCACCCCAGCCAGACATGGTCCATACTGTGTTAAGGCTTTCCCAAGGTCACAGGCCCTGAGCCTACCCACTTATCCCGTGTCTTCCATCTGAGGAGGCTGAGTACATAACTTGAGCTTCCAGCCCCTTGAGTCTGCCATGCAGAGGTCCAGACTGGTCCCTCTGCGTGTTTTGTTTGGTGAGTGTCCATCAGGGAGGGGCACATGGAGCCAGGGGCCCTCCCGGAGCCAGGGGCCCTCCCTTAGCCAGGGGCCCTCCACCACTTGGGTCTAGGTCTGAGTACTTGGCCATTTTTCTGGCTCCTACATCCACCTCAGCTGATAATGGTGGGGAAGATGTCCCTTGTGACACTATTTTATCCAAACAGAGAAGAAATTGAGAAGCAGAAAGCAAAAGAGCGTTACATGAAAATGCATTTAGCTGGGAAAACAGAGCAAGCCAAAGCTGACCTTGCCCGGCTGGCAATTATCCGAAAACAGCGGGAAGAAGCCGCCAAGAAGAAAGAAGAAGAAAGGAAAGGTAAGTCCCGGGTCACTGTAGCACTGCCTGACTGGTTCTGGGCATAAATGCTGCACTTCATTGTCCTTGTTGTGAAGGGGTGGGGTCAGATTGTTTGGTAGAGGCCCACCCTGTGTGGAAGTGGGAGTTCCTAACCCCTCCCCTCCAGGGTGCTCGGAGGGTCCCACAGCAGCGTAGGGTTAAACATGGGTTTGAACTTCAGCAGAGCACTGTCTGTGGCATCTGAGAGAGGCCTCAGGGATATATCAAGTGCAGGTCTTCGAGTTTGGGAGGTCCCACCAAGGTCTGGTGCCTTGTGTGGCTGGGGGAGCTGTCTGGGATAACCACTGTCTGTGTGAGGGGCTTGGGAGGTGGGGCAAGATGGGCTGGATTTCATGGCAGACTCAGATGAAATCTGGCCAAAGTGTCCTTTCTCCAGTGGGCCCAAGGTGGTAGAGGGTTCCTGTAGGCCAGGTTGGCTGTGGAAGTTGGTCTGGTTTACAGGAGCGTTTGACTCATGTTCTTATGTCTTTATCTCGTGCATTTTACATGTGGGACCATGAAAGCCCTTAGGGATCCTGCTATCCTGCCTCCTCACCAAACAGCAAGGAAACAGGCCTAGAAATGGGGAACCAGTTATCCAGGGGCATTGTTACCACACTGGAGATAATCTGGTTATCCCGGCTCCCTGCTAGTGGCTCTTGCTTCACAAATCCCAAGCAGGAAAGGACTTCCTGTGTAACTCTGAACATTGTTGCTGATTTTAGAGAATTCAGCATCTACTGGGAGAGATTGGAATTACTGGGTTCTGCCAGGGGCGGTGTAAAAAGAGTTTCTATTTTAGTCCTGGATTGGGTGTTGGTGGGTCTTTATGGAGTGGGCCCCAAACTCAGTGAGAAGGTCTGCACACCAGGGTTCAGTGGCTTCAGCAGAAATCCTTTTCCCGCTGGAGGGTATCAGGCAGGCCTCTCAGTCTCTGCCTGGTGAGCCAGTTGCACAAATGTTTTCTGAGGCCTATCAGACTTATAGTTCTGATTCTGGGAGTGGGGTTGGATATGTGGAGGGGTTGTTTTAACTACCCTTTCCTTCCCTTTCTACTCTTAGCAAAAGATGATGCAACTTTGTCAGGAAAACGAATGCAGTCGCTCTCGCTGAATAAGTAACAAGGCCTGAGGGAGGAGATACCAGGGAACTGGGCCATGCGGCCAGGACTGCTGCTGTGTCTCGCCCACCCTGTGCCCTGTCACCACTGCAGCAGCCCCTCAAGACAAGGAGTTCCCCACAGCCTGGGGTCTCCTCTTCATCTTGGCACGGAAATTGTTTGGGGGATGGTGGGTGGGGGGCTGGGGGGAGGGGGCAGCTGCTATCTTTGAGACCCAAAGATGCAGGACAGCATTTCATATGTAACCATTTGAATGTTTTTGCTGTTTTTAGAATTCAGAACTTTTGTTGGGGGTGCCTGGGAGGTGGGTTAAGAAGAGCGTCCATTTGTCCAGTAGATTGCACAGAAGGGGGTGGTTGTGCTGGGGGCTGCTGCTGGTGAGTTTGCAACAACCAGCCCATCTGTGTTGCCTGGGTGCTCACTCAGGGGCTGTCATCTGGGAGCCTGGGTCTCTGAGGGTCATGGCTCTTCCCATGGCCTCCCCTGTGCCCTTCTCTGCCCCATTCCCACCTTTCTGACCAGGGCCCATTCTTAACCCTACCCATGGATCATTTTAAGAAACCGCTGTTTACTGTGCAGCACCCAGGCAAAACATGCTCTACAAATCCAACTTGTATATTTGGCAGATTAAACTTGACATTATCGTAACCCTTGTTCCATGATCCATCTTTGGGCCCCTATGCCTGGGCCATTTTCACCCAGCAGGCATGTTGTCACTCTCAAAGCAGGCCTGCCCCACAGGTTCAGTTGGCACTGAGCAGGGTTTGGGGACTGGACCCTGGGCATCCAAACTGGAGACCTCACAATACAGGAGTTGGCCTTCTCCCTTTAACCAAGTAGGAATCTTATGTCAGAGTGGCCAGGGCCCTGTCCATGTCCACAGCAGGCTGGCAGCAGCACTGCACCTCCCTGTCCTGTCCTTCAGGTGCCCCCTGGTGGTAACAGCCTCAGGATTTCAGTGCAGGGAGGAAGCATCCTAATGGCTGATATCCAGCATGACTGCCAAGAGTTATCTCATTCAGTCCTTACCACCCTTTATGGGGGGATAGCAGCAGGGACGCTGGGGCTTAGCACAGTCACGGCTGCCTGCAGGCTCTGCCATAGTGCCTGTCCTGCCCCCCTGCAACCTCCTGAGAGGCGCTCTGTCTGCCTCATGAATAGCATCATCCTTTCTTTGCACATGGTCCTGGGAAGTCAGTGACTGGGTGCCAAGCAGGGAGTTTGACCTGAAGTCAGACGGGTTTAGTGGTCGAGCCCAACTCCCAGTGACCTCTACCACATTCCCTGGGCTTGGCCATGCTGGAGGTCACACCCTTGGGCACCTGAGGAGGGATACCACAGCTGCCAGCATACGCAGCTCATCCTGGCCTACAGAAACTCCCTCATTACTTAGATCAGTGGTCGGCAAACTCATTAGTCAACAGAGCCAAATATCAACAGTGAAACGATTGAAATTTCTTTTGAAAGCCAAATTTTTTAAACAAACTGTATAGGTAGGTGCATTGTTATTAACTTAATTAGGGTACTCCTAAGCTGGCCTTTGCTAAAAATTCAAGGGGCCAAAGAGCCGCATGTGGCTCGCGAGCCGCAGTTTGCCGACCACTGACCTAGATTTTTAAAACCCCATAACTATAAAGTATAGTTTTATTAAAAAACAAACAAACATAACCCTCTGAATAAAATGAAAACCGGGGGGGGGGGGTGGATCTTAAAAAATGAGCATTTGCCAGAAACCAACTGCAAAACATCAAACTGAGTAATTAAATTTACATTAAACCCCAGAATCAGCCTGGAATAAGCAATCACTTGTCTAGGAATCTGACTGCTGAGTGACAGGAAGACACCTTCCCCCTAGGCTGGACTGCAGGGGGAAGGAACCATTTGGGGGAAGGCTCTTGGGTTAAAGGATCATTTTTGCTGGCAATCAAAAATAAGGTACCTATGTCTGTGCAAAAACTAACCTCTTCCAAACACAGGCGAGCATGTCTACAATTGTATTTTTATTACCTCCACGTTTTGAAGCAGTTCATGACCAGCAGAGTGCTTTGGGGACCTTTTTTACAATAAATGAAAGTATTTGTTTAAGAAAAAGGCACATGTTCCTTCAAATAGGTAAGAAAAGCTCCCAACCCCCTCCCCTCCCTTTCCCCTATGGGTACTCTAGAAATACGCAGCAAAGCGAGCCTTAGCTTCCTGACCCTCCCCCAGCAGCTGGGATGAGGCCAACATTCTCCTCACAGGTCATTTGATCTTGAGGTCCTTCAAGGCTGATTCCAAGCTCTGGAAGGAGATGAGCAGAACAGGCTGGTTCTTAGCTGTCCTGTAGACGTTCTACCACCCCAACCCCAGGCAGAGGACAGAAAACTTGGTCTTTGGGGCCCAACAGACCTGGTTTGAATCCCAGCCCTAGAAGGGAGGTGCCTCAGCATGCGGAGGCCCAAGTGTCAAGGGGCTGCCTCATCTCCCTACCGCATTCCAACGAAGTGCCTTTCTCCCACTTGAAAGACGGGCACCCAGAAAGGCTGCCCAGGCAAAATGGGATGAAGGGCCCCTGGGAGTCTGGTGGGAAGCCGGGGTGGGGTAAGACTCACCTTCACATCCCAGATGCTCATGCCACCGTCCATGCCAGTAGTGCAGAACTGTGAGCACTTGGCCTTACCCCCACTGAGCACCGAGATCTGGCTGCAAAGATGATGAGGGCTTTATGGATCCCGGCCTGTGCTGGACTCAAGTCCAGCCTGCCCTCCAGGAGCTCTTGGGGGGCACTGACTTCAGTGAGAAGTCCTGGGGTTTGCTCACAGGGACAGCCTGGGAGGCAGGCTGTGCAGGACCACAGAACAGGGCTCACAAGTGTGCTTCAGGAACAGCAGCAGTGTGCAAGGTACAAAGGGCAGCCCAGGCGACTGGAACAAGATACAAAGGCCTGGGCAGGGCATGGAGGACATGTGTCTGGGGAATGTGTGTAGTGACAATAGGGTGGCAGAATAAAGTAAAAGATGGGGCTGGGAGGTCGAGGAACTAGTTCTGAAGAGCTTTGAAAGTGGGACAAAGGTGTTTGGTCAGAAGACATCACTACCCAGCAGCCACAGGAGGGCTTCACTGGCTCGGTCAGAAAGTCTAGCCAAAGTTCTTTATTTGCCACAGGGTGCACACCTGTGGCTGGCCGGACTGGGGAGTTTTGCAGGGCCTTCTCATCACACCCTGGTTCTCAGAGGCTGCGGCTGGACCTTGGGTTCTGCCACCAGTTCACCAGTTTCTAGCACTAGGCCAGCTTCAGCTGTGGCCCCGCCCATAGCTGGTCACTGCCTGGCCAACCGAGGAACAGGCCCCACCCCGATGGTCCTCACAACCACGTCCTACAAACGCTGAGGCTGCCTGCCTGCCCGCCCCACCAGACTGTATTGTGCAGCCTGAAGAGATCTACCTGGCTCCCCAAACCGGGGTCACACCTCCAAGCTGCTAGAAAGAGTCCAGATCCACCGCTCCCAGGACCACCCACTCCAGGCCCCATCCTGCCCCTCTGGCCCCGCCCTCAGCTGCCTCCTTTCTTACGCAGCGAATCCAGGCCCGCCTCGGCCCCACCCCCGGCCCACCAGACCCCCCTCACCTGACGCTGTTCTTGTGCAGCGAGTCTAAGCCCGTGCCGCCAGCCACGCCGCCCTCGGAGCTCGCCTTCTTGTCGAGGTTCTGGAAGCGCTCGCGGGCTGTCAAGCCGCGCTGAGAGTTTTGTTTGGGCACGTCCAGCCGCCCACCGAAGCTCAGCGTCCCCGCGGCGCCGTCGTAGGTAAAAAGCACCGGAAAGCAGTCGTGGCCCTGCGGTGGGGGCGGGGTGCTATTTGAGCACAGGCCGAGGGCAGGCGCAGCGCCCCCATTTTCCACCCGGGGAAACTGGCTGGAGGCAGGGCGTGCCAGCAAGGGGAAATTGGTCCATGAATCTGGCGGCCGCACAGGCCGGATGGACTTGGATGGAGCAGCTACCGGGAAGCTGATGCAAGCTTGCGGACACTGCCAGACCAAGCCCAGGTAGAGGGACCAGGTGTTGGGGCTTAGCAAATAGGGGTGGCTCTTACCCCAGTAAAACCAGTGTCTAGATGAGAAAGCTTGTCTGGGACTCCTCTGGGAGCCCAGGGACCTTCTGTCCTAACAGGCCAAGTGGGCTTGATCCCCCTCGAGGACCCCCATTATGTTTGCTGAGGGTGAAAAGGGACTTGACCGAGGCGGGCAGGAGGGAAGAACAGTAGTGCCCTCTGGACACATTGTCATTTCTACTTGCCAATAAAATAGGCAGAGATGTAAAAGATCCACCCAGGGCATGATCTCCACTCCCCCTCCTCCCTCCATGGCCCTTGGTGGAGCATTTTGGTGACAAAGCCTCCATCTGCACTGAGCAGAACCCCCTCACAACACCCACAATGGACATATAAAGTGAGCAAGAAGTAAGTATTTACTATGTCAAGCCCCTGCAGTTGGGGAATTTTTTGTTGTTACCACAGCATAATGCAGCCTATTCTAGTCAATAGACATATATGGATGAAAGGATGGATGGATGAAAGGAAGGGAGGAAGCAGGGAAGAAAAGTAGGGAGGGAGGAAGGGAAGGAGGGAACAAGTGGATATAACTGCCTGGGCACCTCTGGACTCGCGGGGAGACCTATTCTAATTGGATACTGCTTCCCTCCTTCCTTACCGCAGCCACCAGACTGTTTTCTGTGATGAAGGTCACGGCCAGCAGTGGCAGCGTTTCAGAGGCCAGTGTTGTGACTCTGAGTGAGAGAGAGATGTCAGCCACCAGCCCCCTCCTGCTCTGTGCCTGTTGTCCTCCCCTTGGGTGACCAGTACTCACGCCATCTTCTTGTCGGCATCAGCCAGGCACACCGTGCTGTCGTGGCTGACCCAGGCCACGCGGCTGCCACTGGCTGAAAAGCAGACACCGTGCACCCAGCCGCAGCTACTGCTGGACTCAAACATCAGCTCCCCAAAGGGCATCTTGGAGCCCCAAGGGGTGGGTGCTGGTCGCTCCTCCACTTCCTTTATGTAGGCTGAGAATATCCTGCCCACAGGGGGAAAATAAAAAAAGGTGACTGGGTGTCTAAAGAGACTCCCTTTCTCAAACCAGCCTGGTAAGGTAAGAGTAATTGGCTAGAAGCTCATGATACCAGAGCCAGCTTTTCATGACCTGCACCTGCACAGGTGGTCAAGTCTGGGCCTCAGTGCCATCTTTGTGCAATGGAGAAGGTCTCCTAGCTCAGTCCTGTGAACTCCCAGGACCATCCATTGGCGACACACCACCAGGAGGCGTCCTGGTCCTCATCATGCTGGCCACAACTCCACAGCCAGCCCCACGATGCCCCTTCTCCCTCCTACTCTGCACCTTGAACCATTCCTGCCCCTTGTCTTGCACACTGCTGCTCTCACACACGGTTAATCCTCCTCTATACCCCAGGACTAGCAAGGGGTCACCTGACAGATCAGGGTGCCAACAAAACAGCTCCCTACCCACCAACAGAGCCTCATCAGCACATCCTCCTCCCCATGCCCAGGACCTCCAAGGGGACCTCAGCCTGCTGGAGCCTTGTTTCCCAGGTGGAGATTCAGAGACCCAGGTCATCTGCCTGGAGCTGGGAGCTGGAGGCTTGGGAGACTTAGGGCTGCTGAACCCAGAAGTAAAGAACAGCCTATGGCTACTGGGGAATCTACATTCCATGTCTTAAGATAATGAGGCAGCTTATCAGTCATTTATTCCTTAGTGTGAAAAAGCACACCACTCATTTTCCTTGGGACAGAAGCCAGGAAACGGAAGGGGTGGCAGATTCTAATGAAGCAAGAGAGGAAGGTCTAGGAAAGAAACCTTGTTGACATTAAGAGGTAGGAAGAGGCCAAGACTCTCCCCAGGCTGGAGACAGGAGCCAATGATCCTTGAAAGAGTAGAACCTCACAGAGCCCAGGTCACCCTCCTGGCAGCAGAGCTGGTCTACAGCTGGTCTGGAAGGCAGGGTGTGGGGCTCCCCCTCCACCCTCAAATTCCTGTCCCATTGATGCCAGGGTCCCACCCTCTCACCGGCACTTGAAGTCGCAGGAGCCTGCGGCCAGGAGCACGTTGTTGGGGTGCCAGTCCAGGCTGAGGACGGTGGAGCGAATGGGCTTCTTGATGTGCTTGCACACCCACCTGGATACGCAGTCAGACAGGTAGGGGGAAGAGAGAAGCAGACCCACTTACCTCAGTGTCAGGGGCCTTGGTGCCCCAGGAACTCCAGGCTCCCACTGCACTGGGCCCTGCAGACCAATGCAGTCCAGGAGAGAGGGATCTGGGCACTGTGAGCCGATGGGCCTTTCAGGGCCAGGTTCAGGCCAGCAATGTGTGGGAACTCTATACCCTGTCGCCTTTAAAACTCAAGACAACCGTGGGCAGGCTCAGTAAAGCTACTAATTGGCTAGAGTGGGATTTGAACTTGGGTCTCCCAGGCTCCAGCCTGAGCTTGTGCCTGGCGCCTGGCCTCTGGCCTCAGGGATCCAAGGGAGATTATGATGTGGCCGGAAGCTTGTGGCTGGGTACCTTGGGCAAGTGACTTTGCCTCAGAACCTAACTTTGCTCACCTGTAAAGCACAAACAGAGGCCCAGTCCAAGGGCCTGTGGGGAAATCAATGCCAATACACGTGCAGGGCTTAACGCGAGGACCACAGAGGTGGCCTGGTGTGGTTTGTCCCCTTGTTACTGAGACAGGGCTGTGGGAGCACCCAGTGGTGTGTAGAGCCCCTCACCTCATCTATGAGGTCCAGAGAGGTCACACTTCCCCAGGGTGGTTGAACAGAGAGACCAACACCCCATTTGGTGTTTTCTGAGACACTCTAGTGCCACCACCTGTTAGTCCGCAGCCCAGGGTACCTCCCAGCCCCTTCAGGCTCCGCCCAAACACCCACCAGTCATTTTCCTGTTCGAAATAGCAGATGGAGATGACCCGGGAGCCGCTGCCCACAGCGAACTTGTTCTCGTTGGGGGCCCAGCGCACACAGCGAGCGGCCCGGTTGATCCGCAGGATGACGAGGGTGGGCTTCCACGTGCGGCCCTTCAGTGTCCACACGTAGGCGTTGCGGTCTGTGCCGCAGGTCACAATGCGGTTACTCTCAGGGGCCCAGTCAATGCCTGTGGGAGGGGAGGGACACTCGGTTGAAGGGAACTCAGCTGAAGTGGATGACTCTGAAGTTCCATGTAGGCGGGGCTCAGAGGTCACAATCTGAATGAAGGCGGCTCCAGGGGGCGCTACTGAAGCTTGCTTACTGGGGGTGTTACAGTTCCGAGAACTATCACCAAACATGCTGGGAGGCCAAGCCAAGAGACAGAAAAGAAATGGGTTATTGGTAATGCTGGGCTGCTGGATCAGACCTTTCCTGGGGCCCACAAACTCTGAGTTTTACAGTAACTCGAACCAGCATAATCCCTTTATAACTTAAGCCACTTTGAATCAGGGCTGTGTTACAACCCAAGCTATCCTGCCAACACAGTGAGTATGTGGCTGGCCCTGGTTAGCCATGTCAACCCTTGCCTCCCTTCAGGAGGATGACCCACCTGTCACCTGCCCGTTGTGCTCTTTGAGCTCATGCACCTTGACCCACTTGGCTCCACTCTTCTCATAGATGTGCACTTCATGGTTGTTGGGGCAGATGGCAATCTCTGCAGGAAAGAGCAGGGTGTGGGAGTCAAAGATGCATGCATAACTATTATTGCTCGTCTCACATTCAGTTCTTATAAGTATATCTCTAGTGACACATGATCTCGCTCATCTAGGGGAAATGATGAACAACATAGACTGATGAACAAGAACAGAACCAGAAACAAGGAGGCATCGATCGGACTATCGGGCCTCAGAGGGAGGATAGGGGAGGTTGGGGGGACGGGGGAGAGATCAACCAAAGGACTTGTGTGCATGCATATGAGCCTATCCAACGGTTAAGTTCAACAGGGGGTTGGGGCATCCGTGGGGAGGGGTGTGGGATGGGAATGGGGGGATGAGGACAAATATGTGACACCTTAATCAATAAAGAAATTAAAAATAAATAAATAAAAATAAACAAATTAATAAATTAAAAAAAAAAAAGAAGATGCATGCATGCCCAGGTTCCCCATTGCCCTTCAGCTACCCTCTACCAGAATGCCCTTCACCTGGGCAGCACTTTGCCTTTGAGACTCTGCCTCAGAGGGGCCCGCTGAAGTCCCTCAGGCCCTGCTGGGCTCTTCTTATGACACCTCCCCAGGGACTGGCCCCTCTCACATGGACCATCCAGACATGCCCACAACAGTCTCATGACCTCTGGGAGCTTCGCCCAGTCCTCTGCTCTCAACTCCAGCCATGGTCCTTGCTGTCCCACCTCAGGGCCTCTGCACTTGTCCCTCCCTCCCTCCCTGTAGGTCCTGTACAAACGTCACCTCCTTTGAAAGGCCTTCCCTGGCCACCTTTTCTAAATCAGCACCTCTGCCTCCACTGCCTTCCCTCACCCCGTGTGTTCTTCATAGCTCATCTCACTACTTGCCATTGCAGGTTGTCTTCAGTCTATCCCAGCCCCTCCCCCACCTGGGAACCCCTGCACCTACAGCCCGCCTGCTCTCGTTCCTGTTCTCACCCCCACCCCTCAATGCCCACTCACCTGGCTGCCCCTGCTTGTCCCAGAGTGGCTCATCCCTTCCCTCCTAAACACCCAGGATCAGAAGTGAAGGAGGGGGACGGTTGGCCCTCACAGAGCCCGCAGTCCAGGGTGCCTGGCCACTTTAATGCCCACGTGTGCTCCAGGGGACGGAGGGCACTCACGTGTGCGGTCCTTGTTCCAGGCGTGGCAGCTGATGGGCTCCATCAGGAAGCTGTGGTAGGCCATGGCTTCTCAGCTCCTGTGCCCAAGAAGGTGAGAACCCAAGTCAGCCCTGCCCCTGCCCCAGACCAGGCCCCAACTGACCTCACAGCAGGGCAGTGGGACCACCCTGCCTCCTAACTCTGGCCTGATGCCTCCTTGTCTCACTCCTGGGACCTCAGTTTCCTTGTAAAATGACAGCCCTCGTGGGATGTCTTTGAGGCTCCAGGGAACAGAACAAGGTTGGGGTGGGAAGTACAGGGGTGCTGAAGCCACTGTGAGTGGGGTGTGCAGGGACCCTGCGCCAGGCCGGTCATCACCCATCATCTGTGCCTCAGTTTTCTCATAGATAGAGCTCCCCCCAGAAGAATGGGGTGAGGATGAAATGAAACCATCTCAAAAGCCGAGAGCAGTGCCCTCCATACCCAGAGCCCTGGTCTTCCCCACTCTCTTCCGGGTGGATAAAGAGGGGGAGCTTCTGTAGGCGCCTGTGGGGAAGGACACAGGCGGACCGACAGAGAGATCCTGTTTTCATCAAGAAAACCCCTTTGCTGCTCCTGTGGCTGGGAGGGTGGGCTGCACTGGGCCTGGAGTGGGTGGTGGGGTCTTTGGGGGTCCCAGGATGGCATGGATGTGAGATGAAGGAGGGTCCAGAGGGCAGCCAGGTGCCAAGAGGAGGGGGACTGGGCCCAGCACTGCAGGTTCGGGCCTGGCAGCAGCAGCAGCTACTGGACCTCCCACCTGGAGAGGGGCCACAGCTCAGCCCCTGCACATCTCAAGCCTCCTCCCACCTGCTGGCTGAGCCCATTGGGCCTGAGGAGAGGTGGGGTCCACACCTAGAAGCTTCACCCACTGCTTTCCTTTACCCTCACCCCTCCTCACATAGCTCTGCTCATTTCTGCTCTGGCCTGGCTGGCTCCTCCCAACAACCGCCCTCTCAGGCCACTCCTTCCCTCCTGGCTGTGGCTAGGGGCGAGGCCCCCCTGCCTCTTCTTCATGCTGAGCTTGCTGCCCTCAGCCATCTCTGTGCCTGGAGTCTGCAGAACTCCTGGCCTTCACACATGCTACTCCCTCTGCAGGGAAGGCTGCTTTCTGGGGACATGCCGGATGTGTCTTCAAGGCCAGTCCTGTCCACATTTCACACCTGTGTGCCATTCTCTCCAGCCACTCAATGCCCACTCTGTTCTATTGGGCAAAATCCTATTTACCCGTAAGACCAAAGTGAACATCACTTCTTCAGCAGCCCAGGCTCAGGCCACACATGCTCATGCATGTTCAGCCTTGTACACACACAAGCACACTGCCCCCATACATGTGTTTTCGGCCTTGCACACACACAAGCACATTGCTCCCATACATGTTTTCGGCCTTGCACACACACTAGCACACTGCTCCCATACATGTGTTTTTGGCCTTGCACACACACAAGCACACTGCTCCCATACATGTGTTTTCGGCCTTGCACACACACAAGCACACTGCTCCCATACATGTGTTTTCGGCCTTGCACACACACTAGCACATTGCTCCCACAATAGCTGCCTCCCCGGCCTATCTCCTTATAAGGCCTCTTTGAGTATGGCAAGGCCACGGAAGTGGCTGTGGTGGGGGAGCTGTCAGCCCAGGTCAGCATGCCTGAGGGGGATTTCCCCCAAGCTTCCGGTGCATCTGGACTGGGCCAGTGTTGCCATCCAGTTTTGCTGGGGCTGGGTGTCCTCACTGTCTGCACTATAGATGACTCAGGAATGGGAGCATCAGGCTTGTCTGACTGCTAAACTGTGCTAATCTGCCCACCCCCCTGTTCTAAGGGCACTCACAGGGCAAGGGCAGGGCTAAGGCCAGAGCCCACTTCCAAACCCCTAGTCCAGCTGAGGCCAACCACCCTGACCCCTTCAGTCCCAGGAGGCCCAGAAGGAAGAAGCCCTGTAGCTGCAGGCTGGGGTGAGGGTGGGAGTCCCTGGATCCCAGACTCAGGCTCAGAGTTGGTCAGCAGAACCCAACTTCCCAGCTCCAACTGTGTGGCCAGGCATTTCTGCCCCTTGCAAGGTCTTGGTAAGAGTGTCCGAGGACATGTGAAAAGCCTGTCTAGCATGCTGTTCCCGAGTTCCAGGCTGTGAACATGGAGAGGCTGGGTCAGCTGAGGACAGTGGCCCCCATACTAGCAAGCCGTGTACCTGAGAGGACTTGGGGAGCTCTGACCATTTTTTTCCCGGGTCCCAAAGGTTCATCAAGCTGGCAAAGATGCCACGTGCGCAGTGGGACAGGCAGGGGAGGGAGGTTCAGACTACACCTATCAGCGGTCGCACTTTAGCTTGAATTCAGAGAGAAACACTTCCTAGTCCACTGAACCAACACCTCAAAGGGGCAGGGCGTTCGGATGAAGGGGGTGGGAAAGGGGAAGAGGCACTTCCCTTAACGTTTTCATAACTTCTGCAAAGCACCTGAAACCAGCAAGAGCCCCAGCAATGACTCCCGCCCCCCAAGTACAAAAGAGGAAATGAGAGCAGGACTTCTCAGCCACTGTGGCCTCAAGGCTGTAGCCTCCTTGCTTAGGCATCAGTAGTGTCTGTGGTCAGACCCCGGGAAGCAGCCTTCACACTGGGCCACCTGCCTCGGACCTTGGACTTCAGCCCAGGAAAACCTCTACCCTACAAAAGGAGGGAGCTGGACTCACTGCCAGCCACTCTCCTGCTGAGGAAAATGCTGTCAGGGCTGCTCTGCTCAAGCAAGTTGTCTCAGGGATGATTTCTGGTGGAGACAAAGGCAGGCGGAGGCCGTGGCCTCCGGGACACCCACCCACTTGTCCTCATGGTTCGGCGAGCCAGCACTCCTGTGGGCCCATTTGACTTACAGACGAAGCGAGAGGAGGGGACCCTGGGCATGGCATTGGGACTTGGCCCCCTCCACCCCCAATCACCTCTGAAACTGAGTGAGGCTGGGGGAACACGGACCAAATCCTGAGACTCCCTGCTCTACCCCAGCCTGGGGCCAGGATCTCTCTGTGGTCCCCACATCCACACGCAGAGAATGCTCAGTGTGAATGGACCCAGGGGCTCGAGTGGCTGGTGGTGTGAGGGCAAAGAAGAGTGACATTGGGGCTAGGAGGGGGTATGGGTCCCCAAGGGGTGGGGTGTGGGTTTCCATCCAGGGGGTGCCAAAGACCATGCACTGGGGCATAAGCCCCACGGGGACGGATATTTGTTCAGTGATGTATCCCCAGAACCAATTAGAATACCTGCCAAACAGTGGCACATGAATACAATTTGTACATATTTACTGGTTTACTGGAGAGCATGTACTCAAATTTTTTTTTTTCCTGATTGGGTCAATGATCAGAAAAGCTTGGAAACCTGCAATCTAGAGGGTCCCCTGAGGATACAGGGTGACTACAGCTCCTTCTAAAGCAAAGCAAGTCAGGTGAAGGGTCCCGGGCCTTGGGGCCCCTTCCTTACAGTGCTGGGTTCAGATTCGGGCTCTGTCCCTGCTGGCTGGGTGCCGTCGGCCAATGCTTTCCTCACATCTCCATCCAGAAAAGGCTGGGGCTGGACAGGCACCCGCTGTAGGTTTTTTCTTACTTGAAGAGAAGCTTTGCCAGCCTTCCCTGAACCCAGACATTTGGCTGTATTTTCGGCTAATCCAGGCAGGAGGTGCCTGGAGCAAGGATCTCTGCTTTACAGGCGCTCAGGGAAGTCCCCACCCAGCTCAGAGGCTGGCTGGAGAGAGCTGCCAGCAAGCCGTTTGGCAGCAGGCTAAGCCATTACTCCATTTCCTGTTGTGCGTGGAGCAGCCCCTGCCACCCCAGACAGACCAGCCAGCCCCTTCTCCCTCACTCTCCCCTGGAGCCTTACAAACCAAAGTCACGTCAAGAAACACAAATGAAAACCATCACAAGGCACCGTAAAGCCCCAGTTAAAGGAACTCAAACAAAACAAAAACACATAAAACTTAATGCTGGCAGGGCTGTAGAGAAATTCTAATTTGTTGCTAATTTATTCAGTCTTTCTGAAGAGCGATGTGATAACGCTCAACTCAACAGCTGGGTAGGAGCAAACAGAACAGAATAACATGAACAGGAAATTAAGATCATTAACACTTGGGTGACATAAATTCTTTTTTTTTTTTTTTTTTGCTAAGAAAATAGCCACTGAGTTGTTTTTTTTCCCCCTCAAAGCAAACATGTTCATACTAACCCTCTTTGTCATGGGGACAGGGAAGAAAAATCCAGATGACTACAGACATGGAGAGAGTACATGTGATAGTAACACGGTATTCTGTTTAACTATCGCAAGCACATATGTAATTAACTTTACTTGGCATCTCTAATGCCCAGGATTCCCCAGGATTTTGACATACAATCTATTCTCTCTTCTAAACCAAGCCTAATACGTTTTTTCTTTTTTGTTTTGTGTTGCTTTTAACCTTCACTCTGAGACTCAAAAGCCAAGATTGGCTCAAAGTCACACCGCTCTTAAAAGGCACAGCAAATTCTGACCCCCAATCTCAGACTGGGTTCACCTGGGCAGACACCTGGGTTCACCTGTGGGCCGGCCTTATGGTGGCGGCAGCAGCAGCCACACGTGCCTCTGTGTGCCCGGCGCAGCAGCAGCGCCGGACCCGCTCCCAGGCGGGGGCCCCGTGTCCCCGAGGAGCCAGGTGAGGCCCAGGGAGGCGGTGGCCCTCTTCCCGGGGCCCGGGGACCTCACAGGCAGGGGGTGCCCTTAGCCCCGGGCAGCACCGACCTCGGGGCGGGGGCCCGGGGAGCCCCACTAGTCACTCCTTCTCTCCGGTCACCGCCCGGGCCCGCCCTGCCCTGCCCCTCCGGACGGCCGGGCTGCTCGCCCCGCAGCTGCCGGGAGAGGCGCCGGTCAGCTCCGCCGGCGTCTGGGGCCCCGGTTCCCGAGGCTCCGCCAGGGGGGACCCTCAGACCCGGCCTGGGCCCCAGGCGGGGGAGGGGGCGCCGCGAGGAGCGAGGGGGCGGGCGGGGACGCCAGCTCATTTCCCGCTGCAGCAACCCGGAAGGCGGGGGGTGCAGGGGAAGTGGCTGGGCGTGGGTCCCTCGCCGACCGAAGTAACGGGGACACCGAGCGGGGGGCACAGTCGGGGAGGTGGGGGGGCGGGAGCGGACGCGCGGGCCGGGGGCTCGGCCACCTCGGGGACGCCGGGTGCGGGGAGTCCTCCGCTGCCCACCCTGGGCCCGGCCCGCCGCCCTCGCCCCCCGCCCCGAGCCTCTCACCACCTGGCGCCCCTTCACCTCCGGGGGCTCCCCCACATCTCCTGGCAGGTTTCCTCCCTCCCCGCCAGGCGCCCCCTCCCCGCGCCCCCGTCACCTCCAGGCGAGCCCCTCGCCCCCCACCTCGGGGCCCCCAGCCCCGCACGCCCCCCACCTCGGGGCCCCCAGCCCCGCACGCCCCCCACCTCGGGGCCCCCAGCCCCGCACGCCCCTCACCTCGGGGCTCCCGGCCGCGGACTCTGGGCAGTCGACGCGCCGAGCCGGCTCCGGGACCCGCAGCTACTTCCTCGTGGGCGGCGGGCGGGGCCTGCAGCCGCGGCTCCGAGGGGACGGGGCGGGGGCGGGCGGCCGGAGGGCAGAGGCCCCGCCCACCTCGCTGCGTTTGGGGGCTGCCCGGCCCCGGGGCACCCAGACGTTGTCCGGGACCGACCCCGCCGCGGTCTGGGCGGGGAAACCGAGCTCAGAGCCCGGAGCGCCGCCTGGGCAGCCGGACGGCCGCGCGCACGTCCCTCCCCACCCCCAGCGCGGCGGGCCCGGCGACTGGGGGAGCCTCCGCCGGCCTCGGGCCCCGGCTCGCAGGGACCGCCCCTTCCTCCACCCGCCGGTACCCGCTGGGCAGCAGAGGTGCACGGGCGCCGCCCAGGCCGGGGCGCTGGCCGGGCGGGAGCGCTCTCCGGCGGCCCAGCACGCGCAGCGCCGGCTCCCGGCACCGTCCCGCCGAGTCGGCTTCGTTGGCTCGGCCTGGCCGCCGGGGGTCGGGGGTCCAGGCCCGGGGGCCCGGGGGCGGGCTGGCGTGGAGCACGCAGGACCTCACCAGAGGTAACGACGGCCTCACCGGGGTCCTTTCCTGGGCACGCCCGACGCCCTGGGAGGGGTGGGGCGGGAGCCAGAGATGCAACCGGTAGGCCCCCCACAGAGTCCCCTCACAACTGCACGCGTCCCCGCGGGAAAGGGGTTGCCTTGCAGACCGTCTGAGAAGCCCGGGGCTGGAGACGAGGAAGCCCCTTCTACGAAGCGGCACGAACCTGAACACGGAGGTGGAACGGCCGCAGAGGAAGCCCGCCGACCTGGGTGGAGCTCGGATGGGAGAGAACCCCCGAGAGCTGGCCGGAGCCCTGGGCGACCTCCGACCGGCCAGCCTGAGCCCACCCGCCCCATCCCGAGGTCTCCGGGACACGGGGCAAGGAGCCTGCTTTGTTTCTAACTGGCTGGAGCTGTGCTTTTCTGTTCTTCATCACCGACAGCATCCTGACAAAGACGCCTCCCTGGAGCCCTGTTCTTCCCTGAAGAGTGAACTGAGGCAGCCCCATTTGATGAAAAGACGACTCATCAGCTGAGTGCGAGCAGAAACCCTGTCTGCATTGCTCACTCCGCCGTCCCCGCCGCCGGGAACGGCGCCTGGCGCAGAGGAGGCCCTGGGTGCACATCTGGTGAAGGAGCCGGTGAAGGAGCCAGATGCGTGGTGTCGGGAAATCGAACCCAATCCGGGCTCTGCCTCGGCAGCTGTAGTGTGACTTCCCTTCAGCGCCTTGGCTTCTGCATCTGTGAAGGGAGGCGGACGCAGGACACGCTGGGCTGCCTCACAGGCCTGCGGTCTCCGTGGCAGGGAAGACCCAGTGGGTGGGAAGGCACAGCTCACACAGGGAAGTGGCAGGGGTGTTATTTGAAATGGCTCCCTTGGGGGGGTGGGGGACAAAGTTTTCTAAGCCTAAGAAGTGAAGCCACTTCCTGGGTGAGGGGGGTCTGGGGGTGGAAGAGTTCATTTGGAGAGCTTTCTGTTTCTCCCCGGAATCTGCCTCCCCCTGTGGTGCCCTGGGAAGAAGATGCTGTACTCCCCGTCTTTTCCGCCTTCTCAGGTATCCAAGGAATGCAGCCGCACACCCAGGCTTCAGGGCAGGCTGCCTTGGAGGAGGGCGGTCAGCCGGGGCTTGGTGCAATGTGTTGGGGTCATCAGCGTTCTTTGACTTTCTGCTCCTTCCTCCTCACCGAACTGGCCTTACTGCCCCCGGTCACAAGCGGTGAGCCATGCTGCAGGCATCTGGCTCAGGACGCGGTGGGCTGGCCAAGGCAGGGGACACCAGGGGCAGAAGCGTTTCCCATAAGAGCCCAGCATGTTTTCCTCTCCTCTCACCGAGTGCTCACCCCTGAATGCGGACCATGGGTCTCTCTCCCTGAGGCCAAGGGATTGCCCCCTGATCCCTGTGAACAGGAGGGAAGAGGGGAGACACTGTACCTCCTTCCCCAGGCCACACGTACATGTGAGGTGGCTGAAGCCTGGGAGGGCAGATGAACTCCACGCCTGAGGCTCAGGACTCAGTCAGCATTCCACATCCCGGGTCCTGCTCTAGGGGGCAGGCCTTCTGATAGGGCTGGCACCCTCTTGTGCACCCCCTTCCAAGCCACACAGTTGTATGGGGCAGTTCAGTTGAGAAACTCAGGTGTACAACGAAACCCCAAAAGGTATCATCAGAGGGGTCCCCTCCTGTCCGTTTCAGTGACATTGCCCTGCTCCTGAGCTTGGGTGAACGGAACTGGCCTTGGTCACTACCGTCCCTCCACTTCCTGCTCTCGCCCAGTAGGGAGCATGCTTATCAGTATGGCTGGGGCTCTGGAGATTGTCATGGTTCCAACATAGGGGTCACTCCCCCTCTGGGCTTGCGTTTTGTTTTGTCATCTTTAAAATGTGGCAACAGCCCTAACCGGTTTGGCTCAGTGGATAGAGCTTCAGCCTGTGGACTGAAAGGTCTCAGGTTTGATTCCAGTCAAGGGCACATACCTTGGTTGCGGGCATATCCCCAGTAGGGGTTGTGCAGGAGGCAGCTGATCGATGTTTCTCTCTCATCGATGTTTCTAACTCTCTATCCCTCTCCTTTCCTCTCTGTAAAAAAATCAATAAATATATATTTAAAATAAAATAAAATGAAATGTGGCAACAGCCCTAGCTGGTTTGGCTAGGTGGGTAGAGGGTCCTGAGTTTGATTCCGGTCAAGGGCACATGCCTGGGTTGCGGACTCAATCCCCAGTAGGGGGCGTGTAGGAGGCAGCTGATCAATGATTCTCTCTCATCATTGATGTTTCTCTCTCTCTCCCTCTCTGAAATCAATAAAAATATATTTTTAAAAAATGTGGCAACAGCCCGGCCAGCGTGGCTCTGTGGTTGAGCATTGACCTATGAATCAGAAAGTCACAGTTCGATTCCTGGTCAGGGCACATGCCCAGGTTGTGGGATCGATCCCAGGGTGGGGTGTGCAGGATGCAGCCAATCAATGATTCTCTCTCATCATTGGTGTTTCTCTCTCTCCTCCCTTCCTCTGTGAAATCAATAAAAATATATATATATAAAATAAAATAAAGTAAAATGTGGCAACAACAGTTCCAGCACTACAGGGTTGTTGTGAGCAGTTAATGGCTAATGATGGTTTACCTCGGTGCCGGGCACAGGTAGCTGTTCCTACAGTAATGCATCAAGGGCTGGGTGAAGCACCCTCTTCATGGATCCCTCAGGTGACTGACTCTACTTCAGTGCTTTTCAAAATGTTTTTGCTCAGGACCCACAGTGATATATATTGCGACCAAGTACACACCTCTCTATGTATCTGAAACGTTAAGTGTTGTGAAACAATACTTACTCTTACTATGTGTAATACAAAAATCTGTTATTTTCTCGTTTTATTTACTTTTATTTTTTTACTTAGTGTTAGCTTTGATTATATTAAATGCTAGTATTACAAATCAATCCAAATGTAGTAAAGCTAAGTACAATGGGGACATTTCTCTTTCTAGGAACAACCCTTTTACACATCCTAGTACCATCCCCTAGTGGAGGGCTCTTTCTTGTGGAGTCCTTAGCCTCTCCTGACGTTCCCCTCAGAGAGTGAGTGAAAGGAGAGAAATCTTGAGCTCTCTCCAGAGGCCAGTGGTGGCCTAACTTAGAAAGCTTCGATGACGCCTCGGGACCCACAGGATGTTTTCTGCTCTTTTCTCTGTTCCTCCAGATGTTTGTGCCTCCTGGGTGTGTGCCCTCTGGATCTACTTCCCACTCTTTTCCACTCTGCTCTGGGCCTCAGCACGCTCACCTGTATAGACTGCATTCGTGAGCTCTCTTGCCCTCTGACTTCCAATTTATTTTAACCAAGGGACGTCACCAGCATTGGGGATGGGAGGTGGACAGTGCATTTGTCTTTTATGTCAGTTTCACTTCTTCCCCTGTTGGGTTTATGGCAGGGGTCCTCAAACTTTTTAAACAGCGGGCCAGTTCACTGTCCCTCAGACAGTTGGAGGGCCGGACTATAGTTTTTTTTAAAAAAAGAACAAATTCCTATGCACACTGCACATATCTTATTTTGAAGCAAAAAAACAAAACGGCAAAAAACACCTGCATGTGGCCCGCGGGCCGTAGTTTGAGGACGCCTGGTTTATGGCATCCCTTGGTTGCCGGCTTGCTCTCTCTCTGCCCCACGCAGCTCACATCTGGTCCTGGAGACATTCAAGCATCCTCGCCCCTGTCTTCAGGGGAAAGTCTGCTCCAGGGCAGTCTGGTTTCTGCTCTCTCTGCCCTCAGAGCAGCCGGCGTCCCACTCCTCTTGATTTCATAGGCATGCGTCACAGCACAGTCACTATGCTCAGCAAACACACAGAGGTCCGTATCTGAAAGATGATCTAATCTCACAGCAGGTTTGAGGGAGGGTTAGATAGCCCCTGCTCTTCCCCCATGGGCATGGGAGGAGGGCTGACACACAAACACACTGACACACTCTCCAACAGAATTCTTATTTCCAAATTCAACCTTGAGATGAGGATTTGCTAAGGGTCACAATCTGGTTTTTGCCCCCACCTTGCAAGTCCTGAACAGGTGTTTTTTTTTTTTTATTTTTTTTTTATATATTTTATTGATTTTTTACAGAGAGGAAGGGAGAGGGATAGAGAGCTAGAAACATCGATGAGAGAGAAACATTGACCAGCTGCCTCCTGCACATCCCGTACCGCGGATGTGCCTGCAACCAACGTACATGCCCTTGACCGGAATCGAACCTGGGACCTTTCAGTCCGCAGGCCGACGCTCTGTCCACTGAGCCAAACCGGTTTCGGCCACAGGTGTTTTATTTTTATAAAATGCCAGTCATGAGCTAGTAAATGGATTTTTACAATCACTACTGGGCTCTGGCCCTCAGTGTGACCGTACTTCCCTTCTCTGAACTGAAGTAGTGTATTAGTTTCCCATTGCTGCCGTGGTAATTGCTAAACAGGTGGCTGTAAACAACACCGACGGATTCTCTTACAGTTGTGGTCGGGTCCACAACCAGTCTCCGTGGGCAGGTGGCGTTCCTCCTGGAGGCGCCGGGAGCTCGTTTCCTTGTCTTGCCCAGCGTATAGAGGCTTCCTGCACTCCTTGGATCTGTGGCCTTGTGACACTCCGACCTACCGTTCCATCATCACTCACCCTCCCGCCTCCCTCCTGGAAAGATCCCTGTGATCATGTTGGTTCCTCCTGGATCACCCAATATCTTCTCCCCATCACATCTTTAAGTTAACCCCATCAGAAAAGTTCACAGGTTTTGGGGATTAGGGCATGACATCTTTGGGGGGCATTATTCTATCTACCACACTTTGATAAGTTATACACAATAACTGAAATAACATAGCTCATAATTCATATTCTGATCTGTGCTATTCCACATTGGGGTAGCTTTATTGCCTTAGCTACACTGCACGCCTGGGGGAACCCTGGGCCTTCACATCAGTGCCTCCAGAGATGGGCACGCAGGGAAAGTAAACTACGTGTGATGACTGTTGGGCCAGACTGAAGAGTTATGCGTAAGTAATTCATCTGCATAATGAAGTTCTAAGGCTGACTCCGGTTTCCTAATACTATTCTGGAAAGAACTACTAAATGTTTTTTGGTTAGCAAAAGCCTTCATACATTGTTTCCTACCCTCTGCTACTAGAGGGCCAGAGCTAAGCCTGAAAGCAAACCCACCTTTACTATATAATAGAATTACTAATACTGCATTACCATTTTACCGGTAGGGAGACTGAGGTTCAGTATGTTAACTATTGCTCAAGGTTACACAGCTTGGCAGAACTAAGCTTCAAATCAAAGGGCTTTGGTGATCACCTAGAGCCCCTCCAGATGGGTAGTCATTGTGGACCCAAGCCTGGCCTTGTTCTCGAAGGTAGGGTGAGAGGAGGAGCTTCCACAATCTCCTAGACCCCCGCACTGCAGTACAGCACAGAGGGTTTCTGGTTGCCATGCTTGGGATGGGTGGTCTTCCAGGGTGAGAAATGGCCTAAGTTATAAAAAGGAAAAAAACTACTCTGTGGCTATTAAGTTCTTGGTGGCAACGTTCATAAATTTTGTTTTTTGTTGCTGTTGTTTCTTTCATGCAACACGTTGTTTCTCTAAAAACCTCTGGGCTCACTAGCCAAGTCATGTGCTTTAATGAAATAAAAGAAATTAGCTAATTCGTAATTTTTGGCCTGCTTTTGTCTTTCCTCTCTCTGTGACAACAACCTTGCTGATATGCTGGTGCAAACACATATACACAAAGGAGCCCTGCCAGCAGGTCCAGAGAGAACACGGCAGCCAACAGGGAAGGGGCAGGCTCCCCGACCTGGCACCCCGGGTGCTTCTGGGTCCTCTCCTGGAGGGAAGCAATGCTCCCATGAGTCACCAAACGGGCAAAGTAACTCTTCTGAGACTATCATGACGTCCTCTGAGAAGCACTGTTACCCGGGTCCTAAAACTAAAGTTGTGTTTGAATCCCTGCTCTACTTCTCCTGGCCCAATGAAGTCAAGAATATGGCCACACTCAAGGCTACTCTATACTTACTTACTTTGTTATTCATTTATATTTACACCTCTCAAGATCCGCAGCCTTGGAATGTCAAACTTCATGTCTAATTATGATGAAAATAACTTAGCTTGGGCACAATAATCACTAAACCAAAGTGATAACGTGTCCTTTTCTCTTCCACACTCCCTCGCATTATGCCCGCGGCGGCACACTATTGCAGCAGCTGCTCCTGCTGTGGGCACAGGGCCAGGCCCAGACCTTGGGTCTCAGAGCAGGCTCCCATTTGGGCGTGGCTGCTGAATGGTGGTGGGCATCTCTGTGCAATATGGGAACAATTCACCTACTTTGCAAAAACACTGCAATGCTAAAAGATAGCATGCAATAAGTGGTTCTTTTGGTTGAAGAAAAACCATTTGTATTCAATTTAAGAAACGAATCATCTAAGATTTTACCTTAAGAACTAGTCTAAAGAAGAACTGATTAAGTCTTTCTACTAAACATGGAAATATTATAAGGAAACAGAACCAAAAACATATTCAGTATTTTTATTTAAATTTTTATCAATTTACATACCTCTCCACCCTTTCTTTTAAGTTAGTGTGACAATTTCCATAATAAACTACTAAAAGAGAAGCTTTGGTCAAAAATGGAATGAAATAGCAAAAACAAAAACCAAAAAAACAAACAAACAAAAACCAAAATACAAACAAAACCCAATCACTGCTGCTTTTAAAAATCCAACACTTTCACCAATTATATTCAAACAAAACCACACAAACAACATTTGCACGATACGTGTCTTCAGTGTTTCCTTGCGGCTGGCTCTCCTCACCATCATGCAAATGGGGGAGCTGCCGGGGCAGTTTGTCAGTTTGTCATGCTGGATCTGGGAGGCTCACTCAGCTTCACATTATCCGGAGGCCCTGGATGGAAGACTCTAAGGTCTTGAAAATGGAGGGAAGAACACTAATGGTTACTGAGGACTGTATATCCTGGCATTTCCCCGCAGCGCCACACTACTCCCCTTCCTCTCCTTGGCTGAGGTGCAGGCCCCTTGTGCTCCCGGTACCGAGACACGCTCTCCCAGGACTCTGCCCAGAGTCTCTCCAGGACTGCTGGCCCTTCCAGGCCACGTGTTCCCCTGTCTCCACTACCCCAGCCCACAGGTTCTGGGCACACTCCTCTGTGATCCTGGGCACATACCTCCTTATCTGTGTCACTGGCCCTTACTGATGAGGGCCACCTGTGCACACGTCCCTTGCCTCTTCACCACACTCTAGATGCCCTAATGGCAGGTACTTCTATGTTTGTGTAGGCCACACAGCAGTCAGCCTGCTGCACAACACAGCAGGTGCTCAAAGGTGGATGGATTGAAGAGAAAACTGCACTGGGACTTGGTAGCTCACACAAGTGCAAAAAGAGAGAAAAAGACATGGCCTGAGAGATCAAAGGATAAAGGGCATGACTGTAACCACCCGGGTGGTGCTAACTACAGATGCCCAGGACTTAAAGCATATGAAGATTAAAAAAAGGGGTGGGGAGGATACTTTTATTATTATTATTTTTAAAATATATTTCTTTTTTTTTTTTTAAAATATACATTTTATTGATTTTTTTACAGAGAGGAAGGGAGAGGGATAGAGAGTTAGAAACATCGATGAGAGAGAAACATCGATCAGCTGCCTCCTGCACACTCCCCACTGGGGATGTGGCTTGTAACCAAGGTACATGCCCTTGACAGGAATCGAACCTGGGACCCTTCAGTCCGCAGGCCGACGCTCTATCCACTGAGCCAAACCAGTGAGGGCTAAAAATATATTTCTTTATTGATTTCAGAGAGGAAGGGAGAGGGAGAGAGAGATAGAAACATCAATGATGAGAGAGAATCATGGATCAGCTGCCTCCTGCACACCCCCTACTGGGATGGAGCCCGCAACCCAGGCATGTGCCCTTGACCGGAATAGAACCTGGGACCCTTCAGTTGGCAGGCCAACACTCTATCCACTGATCCAAATCAGCGAGGGCAGGGGAGGATACTTTTAGAGAAAGATAGTTAGTTTCTTCAGAATACTCTGGAGGCTTTCCCATACTATGTATTTGACCCAAGGAGGGGAAAAAACATCATGAAAATGTACAACAGCAAAATTCGATAAAGCTGGAGTATACAGAGTCCTTAGATTTGTCACTACGCCTTCCATCAGGCCTCCTGAATCTCTCTCTGTCCAGAGCCTCCTGGCCACAACCCCTGCCACAGCTGGAGTCCATATCCTCATCACCCGTTCACTGGACTCAACAGCCTCTGCCCCAAGCTCTCGTTGCCTAGGCCACCCACGCCTTACAGCCGGGTGCATTTCTACATCGGTTCTGGAAGAGCTTTTAGTTGTCTGTAGACAAAGCCCAGCTTCCTCTCCCTGACCATGCCAAGTTCTTTTCTCTAGTTCCATCTTCTGCGTCTGTAGGACTCACACCACAGTCCACACCACTGGCAGTGCCTTGAATATAGTGTGCACCCCCTTTGCCCCCAACCATTCCTGAAATCCCACTGCATCTAGGGATGCAGCTCTTCCCTGCAGTGCCGGCAGTCCATGCGTCCCCTAAACTCCTCGATGTAAAAACAGAGGCACTGGCTTCTCTTCTGGAGCTCCGACTAATCCCCTGGCCCTCTGCTCTCTCCCACCAGACAAGCACTTCAGGGGCTCCTTCATCTTAATATCCTCAGTACCCAGCACCACGCCTGGCACCCAGAGGACACTTAGTAAATGTTTATTAGACTAATTAGGGTAAACCATACAAATATATCTATGTAGCTAAATTTAGACGGGTACCCAACACAGGGCCTGCTACAGAAACAGCACTCAACTTTTCCTCAATGAATAGATGGACATCTAGAAAGAAGTATATATTCCAAATCATTGGGAAAGTGTGGTTTCCTGCTAATGACCTTTAGGTTTTAAAGACAACTTCAGTGTAATATCTTACATTTCTGATCTGCATTGGCTTTGATATTTTGTTTCAAAAAATGAGAAACATTTTTCTCATAGGAAGTTTTAACACCAACAGGATTTGTTCTGAAAGGCAGAAAATACCTTGAAATCCCAAATTGTCATGGCTCCATCGATGCCAGTAGTGCAAAATTTGCGACAATCTTGCTTGTCCACCTCATAAATAGATACTTGACTGAAAAAAAAAAGCAAAAACAAGAGATTGTAAGGTATGCAGTAGAAGTGAGCCCCAACCTTCCTAATAGTATAAGGGCATTTCAAGGAAACTGTCTGTCAACTCCTGAATATCATGTTGTCTATTAATATTAGGCTGCAGCAATCTGACTCAGAAAATATGAAAATGCACCATATTCCCAGATGGCCAGAAGAAAAAAGACTGATGTGAGGGAAAGAGTAAGAACCCACATTAATTAGTGTGTGGAGAAACAAGACAATCCAGGCCACACAGCATGCAAACTGTCCAACAGCAGGGTGTGGCCAGGACCACAGCCATGACTGAAACAGAAACTAATTTAAACAAACTAACAAACAAACTAACAAGCAAACAGAGGCAGGATGAAGCATGACTGAAATCCAATTAAAACAAAAAATCCCTGATGACTCTGACAACCAGGCATGTAAGCCAAGAGCTCTCCATCATTTAAAATTAACCCTTATAAACGGCAGCAAGTCAGACACCCCACAAAATCCCAACCTCGCAAAACAGGGGAACACAAACCAAACAACGTGTCTCAGCCTGCTTATCTGAAAAACTTCCAAGAAAATCACTTCTGTAGCTCAGACAGTATTTCCCTTTCTCCTCTGAAATGACTAGAATATTACCTCTGGGGAAGGGGATGGCAAATGGTACATACTACCAGTGAGCTAAGAATGGATTTTACCATTTTAAATGGTTGGAAAAAACCCCAAAACTATTATTT
Organism: Eptesicus fuscus; assembly: GCF_027574615.1. Lineage (NCBI taxonomy): Eukaryota > Metazoa > Chordata > Mammalia > Chiroptera > Vespertilionidae > Eptesicus > Eptesicus fuscus. Next base: position 34,289,587 of record NC_072476.1, read on the forward strand.
CATGATGTGAAAATTATCTGAAATTAAAATTCCAGTGTCCATAACATTTTACTGAAATACAGCTATGCTCATTTATTTACGTATTGCCCATGGCAGCTTTTGTACCACAACAGAAGAGTTGAGTAGTTGTGACAGAGACCATATAGCCCCCAAGAGTCTAAAATATATACTATCTGATCCCTTACAGAAAAAGTTTGCTTAATATCTGCAAATAAAAGTAAACATGTCAATCTGCAAGGGTCTGTCATTTTTTTTAAACTAAAAGTCTCAAAGAAGCAAAGAGGGTTCCTTCTCTCCTGATACACAGTCTGCAGAAGCTTAAGAAAAATTCACAAGAAATAACTTTGAAAGTCATTCAAGACAGAGAAACTTGAAAAGTGTGAAGAAAGTTTTGCTATGCCTTCAAGTTACACCTTTCAATAGAGCACAAACATTTTCAGCCTATTTAAAGCCCAGTGGTCCCTTTCACTCAACATGATGAAAAGCACAACTTAGCCCTGGCCAGTGTGGCTCAGTGGGTTGGGCTGCACTGTTCGTCCATACCAGCTCACAATCCACAGCAGGATCTGCACTCCGCATGTGGGATGCCTTGTACCATCTACACCTTGAAGGACAGGATGACGAGGCGGGTGTAGTTCACTTTTAGGCCCTGGCTACAGGTAGCATCCAGGAACTCAGATCCAGGGGCCCCAGGGGGCTGGGTGGCACTTACGTGATGCTATTCTGGTGCAGAGTCTCCAAGGCTGTATTGCGGTCCTCAGTTGTGGCCCTCTTGTCCATGTTGCGGAAGCGTTCCATGGCAGACATGTTGCGTTGGATGCTCTGTTTTGGAATGTCTAGCTTGGAGACGAAAGTCAAGCAGCCGCGGTCATCATAGTTAAAGAGCATTGGGCAGCAGTCATGGCCCTGAAACAGGATATTAGTCAGGCCTGGAGGGTACACTGTCTACCTACCAACCACTCAGAGAAGGTTCACCACCACAGGCATCTCTCGTTCCTAAAGGCTAGCTCTGTTTCTTTTCTTTTTTAAAATATATTTTATTGATTTTTTTACAGAGAGGAAGGGCGAGGGACAGAGAGTTAGAAACATCGATGAGAAAGAAACATTGATCAGCTGCCTCCTGCACACCCCACACTGGGTATGTGCCCGCAAACAAGGTACATGCCCTTGACCGGAATCGAACCTGGGACCCTTGAGTCCGCAGGCTGACGCTGTAGCCATTGAGCCAAACGGGTCAGGGCTAGCTCTGTTTCTTTTAAAAGGCTGTTCTACTTTGTGCTAGTGCACAGTCACAGAGCACGCAATGCTCCTGTTCTGGAGAATTATATACAGTGTATTACAAGGAAAGATGAAGAGAAATACTCACAGCGGCTACAACGCTATTCTCCGAGACAAATGACACACTCAGGAGGGGCAGGAACTCTGTTTTCAGAGTTGAGACCCTGAACACAAGAACACTTGTTAAAAGGAGATACAAGGGACCATTCAGTTTCTTTATGGATACAGAAGATGACAAAGGACCCATTCTCACAGGGGCTTTGGCAGTATAAACAACCACTTATGTTTAAAGGAGCCCCATGACCTGGCCTTTCAGGAATCTCAAGCATGAAATGGCCCTGAGATAACCTGTAGAAACTGAGGCCTTCCGCTCTCTTTAGCCTATGTTCTACTCCCTTCTAAGTCTACCTACCCCAGCCCCTCTCCAACTCATGACAAACTGGTCTACAGCTTGGTCCCCAGAAAGCCCTTGTTCTTTCCCATCTCTGCCTTTGCTCCCACACCCCTTTACCACATGCTCTCTCTGCTCCTCTTGCTTATCCAAAGTCCACCCGTCTTTGAAGCTCAGCTCTGATTGATCACCTCCATGAAGCTTTCCTGGAGCACATCAGCCTAAAGTGGCTTCCCCTTTCTCTGATCTCCTAAAGTTCTTCGTGTCACTCACGACTGAACACCTTATTTTGTTATTTTCTCCTTGCCTGTGCTCACTAGGGGCTCCTAGAGGGCTGGGACCACTAACAGTTAGTAAAGCCTATTCTCTTTCCTCCACCTGGGTTAGGAGCTAGGGCTACTGTAAGTATCTATATATATATATAGAAATCTTCCAGAAGGCCATATCATTTATAATAGGGAAGGACATTAAAAAACCCCATAAAGTTTAAAAATACAATTCAATCCAGTAGGAAAAAATATCCTTTTTGAAATACCAATTTGTTGTCACCATGTGGCAGAGGGAGCCAGAGTCACCTGATGTGACCGACTGCCAGCATACAGATTAAGTCAGGAAACCTTTAAAGGTGCGTTACCTCTGGCTGCCAATGGGAAAGGATGCACTAGGAAAGGATATTCTTCCTTTAACATATGAACAAATATGAATTCTGATGTCTAACAAGATGCCTAATGCTCTCTTTAGAGAGCTGAGCAGGCAAAAATGAGTCATTGTGATTTGAGTTCTTCCAGCATACACCAAAGGAACTGGCTTCAAGGTTTTAATATTACTGAACGAAGTCCCAAATTAATGGAGTCATTGTTCACTGACTACACAGAGCAAGAATACATCCTCTATTTAATTTAAGGCTGGTGTGTGACATTTACATGTTGTAAGGAACTCGTAGTAACAGACTAAACTGGCTATTTGAAGGAACTCTTATCAGTAGCAAACCAGGAAGGGTCTTCAAAGGAATCACTATCAGCACTTTCATTAAGAAGTGTTTCTGGAAGTGAAACTCTTTAAATTTTAACTCTTTAAAATTTCCCCAAGTGAACAATCTAAACGTGTGCCTGTGATTTAAAGGCTGCCTTGCAGTTCTCAGGCAGATTTTTATGCATGCGTCCTACATAAGCACCCAGAGAAGGGCAGCCTTAGCCAGCTGATGAGAAATCCCACCCCATGTCCTAACTCAAAACAGAAGGCAAATACTCACTGCACGCTTTTTGAGGCATCGGCAACGGACACAGTGCTGTCATGGCTGACCCAGGCCAGTCGACTCCCACTGGCGGAGAAGCTGACGCCATGCACCCAGCCACCAGTACCACTGCCACCAAACTCTGACATCAGCTGACCAAAAGGCATCTTGCTGCCCCAGGGTGTACTGGCTGGCTTTTCATCCACTTCTTTAATGTATGCAGAAAACACTCTGCAGTTTAAGGGGCAGGGGGAGAAGGAAAAAGTAAATGATAATATATGTATACTAGAGGCCTGGTGCACGAATTCGTGTACTGGTGGGGTCCCTCAGCCTGGCCTGCTCCCTCTTGCAATCCAGGACCCCTTGGGGATGTAGTAGTGGGGCAGAGGGCTATACCACTCCAGCTCATCCCAGCCCCACTGTGCCTGCCCGGCCGCTGGGTAGCATGTTGCCATGGAGGTAGGAGAAGCTCACGCAGCTGTAGCTGCACTTGCCAGCTGTGAGCCCGGCGTCTGGTGTCCTTCAGTCAGCTGAGCAGCGCTCGCGCTGTGGGAGCACACTGACCACCAGGGGGAAGCTCCTGTGTTTAGCATCTGCCCCCTGGTGGTCAGTGTGCATCATAGCAACCGATCCACTGGTCGTTCGGTCACGTAGGCTTTTTTTTAAAAAAAATATATTTTATTGATTTCTTACAGAGAGGGAGAGGGATAGAGTTAGAAACATCAATGAGAGAGACATCGACCAGCTGCCTCCTGCACACCCCCCACCAGGGGATGTGCCCACAACCAATGTACATGCCCTTGACCGGAATCGAACCTGGGACCTTTCAGTCTGCAGGCTGATGCTCTATCCACTGAGCCAAACCAGTCAGGGCGGTCACGTAGGCTTTTATATATATAGACAGAAATAGGCTAGTCTGCTGCTACAAGGTGTCTCAGAATGCAGAGTAAAATATAATGGGGCAAATTAACCTGCAGAAACCTCTTAAGACACAGAATGGTTCTAGGCTGCCTACAGGTCAATCCATACTCAATCAACTAATAATCACACAGTGCTGCTCTAGGAGTGCCGTTCTGAAATAATGAACACAGAAGCTCTTCCCTCCTGAAGTGTACCTTCTGGGGGAGGATTGTGCTGTCCCACACTCCCTTGCCCATGGGAGATCTGGCTAAATGAGCACAGCATTGTTTCTTGTCTACTTTACCCTCATTCGCAACACAGTATTCCAAGAAGCCCACACAGTCAAATGGTGGGAGAAAGGAAACTATTTGCCACCCTACAATAAACCCTAGCATGAACTCACTTAAGAAAGGGACATCTAAAGTGAAAGCTGAGGGAGGCCGTGGGAAGAGCAGGCCGGCTTTCCCTAGCACGGTCAGGCAGAGGGCTGTGCTCACTGTACCCTCAGGCCCACTGTCCAGCCTTTGTGGCAGGTACTGTCCGGGATGAAGGTGGGTCCTTTATAGCCTGCTATCATCAATCTCTTTCTCTAATTCCTTGAGGTGGGAAGCAAAAGGGATAAAGAACAGCTGGGAATCTATTCTTTTACTTCCTTTTGCCCTCCAATGCTGTACCTACTTTGTAAAGCTTCTCTTCAAAAACTCCTGAACCTAAAGACTCCCTAAATGACCTAGAATATTTCCCTCCAAAATGACAATGGCAGTAGCAGCTCTGGAAGAGTCAGGGCACCAGAGAGGGGAAGGGCACAGTGAGCTGTCTGTAAGTTAGATGATGTGTCCTTAGCATCACTGTGCTTTAAATCAGCGTCACAGTGGCTACTGCTTTAGTCATGTGAGTCCAGGAAAGAACGGGTGGTTCTCAGCTGCGCCAACTGCAGTGTGGGAACGGAACAGATCCATACCCAAAGGAGCGCAAGCCAAAGCAAAGTTTATTTCTAGAAATTATTATTAATAAAAGCATTGTAACCTATTTTCACAACCAGATTTTTAGTATGGCCTGATGATCCAGGTGGTATGATCAGTAACACTTAGCTCCACCCTCTAAGGGAGCTACAATGACTCTGGGTAACATCACAAAAACAAACTAAATATGAAAAATTCTAGAGAATATCTATGTATTTTTACTCTTACATTGGTTCTTTTTTTTTTTTTCCAGTCTATAGTGAGTTTCTTTCTGGGCCAACAGTTCTTTTGAGTCCCGATTTCTATGTCCAACAGCTGTTTATGTGTACATTTACATTGGTTCTTAAGTACAAGAACCAATATTTTTCCAAAAAGTACCTTGACACTACTGAATACCCCTCTCATAGTCAAACTGTCACACACATATTTACTAGTAAGAAAAAAAGTCCCCCAAAAAACAAACAAAAAAACACCCTTGGGTATTCTTTAAAAATGCCCCCCACCATATTTTTATTTATTTCAGAAAGGAAGGGAGAGGGAGAGAGAGACAGTAATATCAATGATGAGAGAGAATCATTGATCAGCTGCCTCCTGCATGTCCCACACTAGGGATCGAGCTCACAAGCCAGGCATGTGCCCTGACCAGGAATTAAACCGTGACCTCCTGGTGCATAGGTCGACAGTCAAACACTGAGCCACACCAGCCAGGCTCCCTTGGGTATTCTTGGATATAAATCACTAGTTAGGTTTTTTGGAAATTCTCCACATACCCTATCAAAAAAAAGATGCATCCCATCTCCCAATCCACCGCATAGTCAACATAAAGCAACATTTATTTGCTTTCCTTCTGGCTAAAGGGAAAAAAAAGCCTGTTGATAAAGAACAACTTTAAAAAAAGCAATTACTTGTACAATCCTTAAAGGAGTTTTCCAAGTAGCTGTGTTTCTTCTAGCCTCATACTAATAACAAAAAGCTTTAACTGAAAAGGAATAACACGATAATAGCTCAGCAGTACACTGTTCAGCTATGTTTTGTTGATCTTAGTTCACTCTGGAATTTGCAGTCTGCTGCCTGGGTGTAAAATGAGAAGTGATACTGTAGTTGAGGAAGGGGGAGAGGAGAAGAACACTTCCCCCATTCCGAACCATGGGTGTTCTGCCTAAGGAAAACCTCCCTCTCCCCACCCTTTCATCTTCCTTCTCTCATACTTCCAAGTCCACTTCTTTCTCCTTTGTTGATTTATGCACTTGCTTTCTAGTCCCTTTTCTAGACCACAAGCTCCTTTCATCGGAATCCCTTATGGTACCTAGCATAGTACCTTACAAAAAGGGACCTTAAAAATATTAGTTGAAAGGTGACTGATGAACAACAACTCAAGTCTGTCTACCAATTCTCATTTGTTCCCACCTGCATTTGAAATCACATGATCCTGCTGCCAGCAAAACATTGTTGGGATGCCAATCCAAGCTGAGGACCGTGGAGCGAATCGGCTTTTTAATGTGCTTGCTTACCCACCTACAAAAGGAGAAAAACTATTTTAGTTTATCCATAAACCAAATGACTTACAAATATGTCCGTCGAAAACATCAATGCATGGTTCTTATGTGGTGGCTACCAGGTTTCCTGCCAGAGAGAGGTTGCATTTCTAAAAGAAGAGAGGAAGAGAGAAAGAACCACAGATTGTCCTTTCCATTTTCCTGTCTTAGGTTTTGACATTCTCATCAGGTCAACAGGTTCTGAACTTTTCGGGCTACCAGGGGATTCTCTTTAGTAAGTATATTTATGCATGAACTCTGGTAGTGCCCCATGGAGTTTCAGATTATGTCTGACTTTAACCTTTGAAATAAAAATGGAGGTTTGAAATTACTTGAATTTTTATTATAAATATTCAGTGACTTGTTATTTCATTTTAGGTTAAGTTTGGGTTGTAAAATAGCTTAATTTCCTTTCCAAGTTTCCAATGCTAAATAAGTTTCCTGAAGCTTCAAATTCTTTTTAACTTTTTTTCAGTGAAAATTTAATCATGAAATCAGCAGAAACTCTTATTGGAGATTAGACTCTAATTCTCTAGCTTCACTTAAAGAGTTTATTTATGTCTAAAATCAGTCATGATTCTGGCATAATTTCTGCCCTTAAACTGTTGCTTAAAAACCAATTATGCTCTGTTCAACATGAGAGGCTTGATATTGTGCCAAATGTCTTTCGTTGAAAGCTAATTGTTTTTCTATACAATCTTTTTCTTAGGAACCTATCTGAAAAATTTCATTCTGAAAAATAGACAATATTCTACTTGTTTAATATAGTTATTTTAAATTAGAGGCTTAAAGGTTGTTTTAAAGTACTCATATCATACCAATAAAATATTGTTTTATAGCTGAGAAACTCCCCCGAACATACAGCTTGTTCAAATGACACTTTGTACTACAGTAAAGCCCAATTTACCTATATCTGAGACTATTTTTTAATGAATAAAAATGTGAACAATCACTGACATCGAGGGATACCTAGAAAGAAAAATTGTTTCTTACATATGTATTATAGTGAGCATTCTAAATGTTTTTTAGCAGGCAACATTTTGTTAGCCTTAATTTTACACATGTTTGAAGGAAAAATGCATGTCTAAATGCATAAATCAATCTTGCTGCAAATTCAGACTTTCTTTTCAAAGAATCAAAATTTCGAGGTTTTACTAAATTACAAAGTGTAATATGATAATCCCTTCCTTTCACTGTTTCAGCAGAAAGCAAACAGTAGGAACACAAAGAGTAATGTGTACTCTGCTATTTGTAGTGCAAATACACACGGCCAGTTTCCTACTAAATGACAATTCCAGGTCGAAGAGTAGTTATTCCTTCCTGAATACATGTCAGGTAGAGCAGAGTTGTTTTCTTATCAAAATAAGAAGGAAGGAATAGTTAAAGTAAATTACTTAGCCATAAAATAAACCTCTGCATTTTGACTGGCTTAGCAACAAGTGATTTATAAAAAAAAGTACAACAGGCTGATTATATATCCAAGATCCTGACCAATTTTTACTTCAATGGCTTAAACAAGTAAAGCATTATACCAAGGCATAGATTTGGTTAGCAAATAAACTTTAAAGAAAGGAGAACATTGTTATCTGTAAGAATCCTAGAAATTTAAGTGGATAGAGATAAGAGGAAAAATAATTATTTCCCAGGATACTGGGAATCTTTCAAGTTTATAATTTATATATCAGAGTAAGAAAACAGCCATTTGGATAGTACAGAGTCAGAAGAACAGTAATAGCTTATAGATAGGACAAACAGGTTAGGAGATCAGGACATGGAAACCACAGCTCTAGATTAATGTGAGAAAGATGTGAGATTTGACTCACTGTGCACATAGGAATGAAAAACGTGCAGAGAATGGAAAATCCAGAGGAAAAAACCTTCAGATGAAGAAAAACTGAAGCACTAGTTAAGCCTTAACCCAGTGTCTCAAGAAGTCACCAAGAACATAAGTGTTTCAAACGTATGATTCAGAAGTAAAGAAAACTCAGATGTTGCTCACCAGTCATTTTCAGACTCAAAGTAACAAACAGAAATGAGTCTTGCTCCACTTCCCACAGCAAATTTGTTCTCTAGTGGGGACCACTTGACAAAAGTGGCTGCACGGTTAATTCTCAGGATCACCAGGGTTGGCTTCCAGACACCATCTTTCTGACTCCAGACGTAGGCATTGCGGTCTGCCCCGCAAGTGACGATGCGGTCGCTCTTGGGGGCCCAGTCGATACCTGCAAGTGAGACGTGGCATCATCTCCTTTGCCTAAGCCAATGACAACTGACATGGCACAGGCAGGTGGCCATTGGTACGGCGGGGACAGATGTGGTCCTGATCACCACATCACAAAGGCAAGGATGTTTCTCCACAAAGTTCTGTAACTCGGGATCCTCCATGAGGCCAGGTAGAACAGAGCTGTTTTCATAATTGCAGAGGTTACAAAACTAAGCAGGGACATTCTTTCCACCCATTCACAGGTTTCTAAAGATATCTGGTCTGAAGTCCTTTATCTTCCCTCTTAAGATTTTTTTGCCTGAAAATCTTTATTTTTTATTTGTTTTTATTGTTAATCCTCACCTGAGGATATTTGCCCCCACCCCCCTATTAATTTTTAGAGAGTGGAAGGGAAGGGGAGAGACAGAGTCCTTATCTTTTGGAGATACAAATTGAAATATGAAATGATACAATGTCTGGGATGTGCCTCAAAATAGTACAGGAAGAGAGTTGGGAACAAGACCGTCTGTGTGTTGGTAACTGTTGAATCTGGGGGAGGAGTATACAAGGGGCTCATTACATTATTGTCTATTTCTGTTATCTGTTTAAATCTATCCATTTTACAATGTCTTTTGTGTGTGTGTGTGTGTGTGTGTGTGTGTGTGTGTGTGTGTGTTTTAAAAGATAGCAATTAAACATTTAACACAAAAGGATAAACTCAGATAAAACACACCAGGACTCTGATATCCCTTTGATGTTTGCTATACTCTTTCTCTGCAGCACTGACTAGTCTTTTCTTCTAGAAAGCTTCAGAAGATGAATTTTATTTTTCTGTAGTTACTACCTTTCTGAGAAAATATGTTTCATCCTTGGTCTTCTGCCATAGAGTTATACTTAGATTTTTCCAACAACAGTTTTTTAAGACTTAAAAAAAATCATTTGAGCATTTGGACAGAAAACAGGCCCAAGTTCAAAGGATTCCAAAAAAGAAGCAGGGGAGAAAAAGGACACAACTAAATATTTCACTTTTTTGGCTATCTCTCTGGTCTTTCATCTTAGCCCTTTCTCATGTAAAAGTATTTCCTCATGCAAAATTTCCAATTTAAAATTTTTGAATGTTATTATTTTTAGGCCATAAGGCCACTGGCAAAGGGACTTAGAGAAAATAGGCCAAACCTAATAGAAATAACATTGTGGGAAAGCAATAGCAACAAAAATAGAAATTATGTCTTTGGTGCTGGTTCGGTAATATATAGTCGGTCAGATCAGGGTGCTCACTAGCATTATATACAAATCCTGGTAAAAGCAAAAAGGGATGGTCACAAGTTTTTGCTGGAGAATACAATGTAAAGAATGCAGAAGATCAAAACATGTTATGTTTTTCTCTGATTTGGGGGAATGAGATCTTTAAGCTAATCAGTATGTTAGGGGATTAGAAGCAAAATTTCAGGGTCCGAATTTAATAAAAAGTCACCATCAGTCCCCTGGCTGCCCACTTAAGTGCAAATACAACTGAGAGGAGAAGAAACCCAAGACTGCAGTGAGAAATTTTTAAATGAAAAGTTATGAAGAATAAATTGAAAAAAATTTTTTTTATTAATTTCAGAGAGGAAGGGAAAGGGAGATATAGAAACATCAATGATGAGAATCATTGATCAGTTGCCTCCTGCATGCCCCACAGTGGGTATGGGAAAATAAGCACTCTCATACAAGGCTGGTGGGATGAAGGCTATCTGAGGATACCTAGCAAAGTTGAAGATGTATCTATTCCTGTGATACAACAAGTCTACTATATATGAATATCACACATGTACAAAGAGATCTGCACAAGAATGCTCGATTTAGCACTTCAATGTAATACGGAAAAACGGGCAACATAAATGTCCTTTGATGGAGGAAAGAGAAAATAAATGAGGTAGGAAATGCCAAACAGCCGTTAAAAGGAACAAACTTGACTTAGATAAACTAACATAGAACTCAGAAACAATGTGGAATGCAAAAGCAAACTGAAGAGGTGTATGATATGATGTCATTTTGGCAGCCCCTGAAAAACTAGCCAACAGTACCAGAGATTGCTTATGAATATATATATACATGTATGTAAAAGTGTTAAAAATGGACTAGGACAACGTCATACTAAATTACAGACTGCCTTCTGAGGGACAGGAACAGAACTGGTGGTGAGAGGGGACTTTACCATTATCTAGAATAATATTCTTGTTATTAAATATTTGATTCCTAAGCTTTTTGGCACAGGAAAAAAAGACATTTATCTTTCCCGTTGTTAACACTGGGTGGTAGGTATATGGATGTTTGTTACATTACTCTTTGTCTTTTCCAGTATTTGGAATGTCTTCCTTGCCCCCAGAACAATATGCAGGAAATGTTTGGAAGACACTGCGCTCGCGCAGCAGTTGGAAATTCAGTTTGGCTTAAGTTTTCACACAGCTGACATGCTCTCTAGTTTTCACTTTCACGTCTCATCTCCTAATCTAAGCTCCTTAGTCCTCATAGTAGGTTCAGTTTTCCATAACACTAGTTGAGTGTGTGTACCAACTGAGCTAAAACAAGCACTTAATAATTGAGATCAGTGTGGCTCAGTTGGTTGGAGCATCGTCCTGTACACTGAAAGGTGACAGGTTCAATTCCTGGGCAGGGCACATATCCAGGTTGCAGGTTGGATTCCTAGTCAGGGCACATATGGATGCTTCTCTCTCGCATTGATCTTTCTCTCTCTCTCTCTCCATCCCACCCTCTCTCTAAAATCAATAAAAAAATTGAGATCACTATTATGCTATTTTCTGAAAATTTCTAAAGAAAACTCAGTAAATGCTACACAACTTTGAATATTATGGCTGACTTACTTTATTAGGCTCTTTATTTAAATGAAAGAGTGCTAAATTTGAACATACTGTACTAAGTTCATGGTTATCTTCTTTTACCTGTGATGTGTCCATTGTGCTCCTTGAGTTCATGAGCTTTCACCCACTGGCTCCCGTTCTTTTTATAGATGTGGACTTCATGATTATTGGGGCTAAGGGCAATCTCTGGAGGAAAAAGTCAATAGTTAACACTTGAACTTAAAACTGTCACACAAAAAAGGGATATGTTACAGTTGGGATTTAAAAAGTAGAGTGAAGCCTGACCAGGATGGCTCAGTGGTTGAGCATCGACCTACGAACCAGGAGGTCTCAGTTCAATTCCCAGTCAAGGCACATGCCTGGGTTTTGGGCTCAATCCCCAATAGGGGGCATGCAGGAGGTAGCCAATCAATGATTCTCTCTCATTGATGTTTCTATCTCTTTCCCTCTTCCTTTCTCTCTGAAATCAATAAAAATATATTAAAAAGAAAAACTAAACTTAAACATTCACTTCATCAGAGACATATACAACTGTCAAAGATTCTAACCAGTAAGAAATAAATGATGTTGCTATACTTAGCTGATATATAGTTGACCCTTGAACAACACAGATTTGAACTGCGCAGGTCCAATTATATGTACCCCCCCCCCCCCAATAAATACAGTGGCCCTCTGTATCCATGTGATTCACCCATGGACTCAATTGTCTGCTGATAGAAAACATTCTTTTCCATCTACAGTTGGGAATCTGTGGATGTGGAGGGCAGAATGTATGTCACTTTATATAAGGGACTTTAGCATCCTTGAATTTTAGTATCCAAGGGAGATATCGAGGCCCTCGCATACGAAGGGTTAACTATAGTTATGTTTTTGGGGAGTCAAAACTTATACATGAATTTTCAACTGCATGGGGGAACAGGGGGAGGGTCAGTGCCCAAAACCTTGCATTGTTCAAGAGGCAATTATAATTTTAGCCTGAAGTAAGATATTTGACATTTTAGCTCACCTGTACATTATTAGTAATAAATATTTAATTTCTGTTAGACTTTCTGAAATGCTGAAAATAGTGCAGAGGCTCTTATTACTGCTATCATAGACCCATGTTGGAACCATCATGGTTTATAAAAAAAACCCAAAAACTTGATTCTGCTAGTAAACTATATCAAAGTTTTCCTTTAAATAAAGCCATTATAAACCACAAAATAAAATTATGTTTTTAAGGGAAATCTCTTGTACCAATCCAAAATAATAAGAACATACATATCGCCCTAGCTCAGTGGTCGGCAAACTGCAGCCCGTGAGCCACATGCGGCTCTTTGGCCTCTTGAGTGTGGCTCTTCCACAAAATACCACATGCGGGCGCACACGTACAGTGCGACTGAAACTTCGTGGCCCATGCGCAGAAGTTGGTTTTCGGCTCTCAAAAGAAATTTCAATCGTTGTACTGTTGATATTTGGCTCTGTTGACTAATGAGTTTGCTGACCACTGCCCTAGCTGGTTTGGCTCAGTGGATAGAGAACTGGCCTGTGGATTTAATAGTCCTGGGTTTGATTCTAGTCAAGGGCACATGTCTGGGTTGCAGGCTTGATCCCCAGTAGGGGGCATGCAGGAGGCAGCTGATCAATGATTCTCATCATTGATGTTTCTATCTCTCTCTCCCTCTCCCTTCTTCTCTGAAATCAATAAAAATATATTTTAAAAAATCCTAATTTTAATTTTAAGGAGTCAAATTTTTTAATGGATCAACTATAATGTGAAAAAACAAAATAAGTTTTAAAAAATCATCACATAGATATGAATATTCTTTTTTTTTTTTCAGAGAGGAAGGGAGAAGGAGAGATAGAAACATCAATAAATGGTGAGAGAGAATCACTGATTGGCTGTCTCCTGCCCGCCCCCTACTGGGGATCGAGCCCCAAACCTGGGCATGTCCCCTTAACCAGAATCGAACCCAGGACCCTTCAGTCCTCAGGCTGATGCTCTATCCACTGAGCCAAACCAGGTAGGGCTAAAATTAGGATCTTTGACCGAAATGTTAGGTCAATCTTTTAATAGTTTTCCCATCTATTATGTCATCTATCCTCAACTCCTTAGGAAAGCTACAACTGTTTTGCAGATAAATTGTGGAACTAGGTAAATATTTAGCTCTAAAATCGTAGGACTTTCAATGCTTTCTGGAAAAGCTATATATTTCTCTAAATTTCTACGAATTTCAAAAGCCAAATCTAAGGTTAAACCTGAAAAATGTTATAAATTTCAAATTATAATTTGGCATAACAAAAAGTTTGACTTAATATATTGAATTTATAAAGTAGTTTAAATGAGGACAATAACAATGTGCATTTTTATTAAAAACTAGAGGTCTGGTGCATGAAATTCATGCACTGAGGTGGGGGGGAGGTGGTCTCTCAGCCCGGCCTGCACCCTCTTGCAGTCTGGGACCCCTCAGGGGATGTCTGCCTGCTGGCAGAACGGGCCTAAGCTGGCAATTAGACATCCCTCTTGCAGTCCGGGACCTCTTGCTCCTTACCGCCCACCTGCTCGCTGCTCCTCAGTGCTCCCGCCACTGTTGCTGCACTCCCCAATTGTGAACCCGGCTTCTGGCTGATCAGCGTTCCCACTGTGGGTGCACACTCACCACCAGGGGCAGCTCCTGCGTTGAGTGTCTGCCCCCTGGTGGTCAGTGTGCATCATAACAACTGGTCGTTCTGCCTTAACGGGTGTTTAGGCTTTTATTATATAGATAATTGGAAATACTCCAAAAAATTATTTTTAGATAGGACAGTGGAGACAGAAGATATAGGAAACTCAATTATGAAGCTCTGGATTCACCATCCTACATGATACATATTTTCAAATACTCAATATAGAGGCTCATATCTAGGTTTTCACCCAACAATAACCAAGAGTGTACTGTTTATGTACCAAGGATTTATTTAAAAATAAGAGTGAGCCCTGGTTGGTGTAACTCAGTGGTAGAGCTTCAACCCGAGCACCCAAGTGTCATGGGTTCAATTCCAGGTCAAGGGCATGCACCTGGGTTGCAGGTTCAATCACTGGCCCCGTTGGAGTGTGAGGGGGAGGCAACCAATCAATGTATTGCTTTCACATCTCTCTCTTTCTTCCTTCCCCTGCCCTACCTTCCACTCTCTTTCTAAAAAAAAAAAAAAATAAAAAAAAATAAAAATCAAGTAAAAAATATCCTTGGTGAAGATTCTCTCTCTCTCTCTCTCTCTCTCTCTCTCTCTCCTTCTCTCTCTCTCTTTCTCTTTCTCTCTCTCTCTCTCTCTCTCTCACACACACACACACACACACACACACACACACACGCACACACGCAAAATAAGAGTGAACCATGTCTGAATGGCTTTTGAAAAGATAGTGAATTTATAGATTCAAAGAAATCTCTATAAAATTCTAGCTGGCTTCTTTGTAGAAATTAATAAGCTGATCCTAAAATTCATATGGAAACACAAGGGACCCAGAAGAGCCAAAACAATCTTGAGAAAGAAGTACAAAATTGAAATTTACACTTCCCAGTTTTAGCATGTATTACACAAAGCTCTAGGAAGCAAGACAGTGTGGTCCTAGCACTAGAATAAACATAAAGCTCAATGGAACAAAATCGAGAGTCCAATAAATTTACATTCAATTGACTATTGACAAGGGTGCCAACATAATTGCATGCAGAGAGAAGAGTCTTCAACAGATGGTGCTGGGACAACTGGCTATCCACATGCAAGAGGATAAATGAAGCTGTACAAAAATTAACTCAAAATGGGTCCAAAACCTAAATATAAGTGCTAAAAGTATGAGACTCTTAGGAAACATAGGTATACATCTTTGTGACCTCAAATTAGGCAATGGTTTATTAGCTATACAGCAAATACATAAGCAATAAAAGGAAAATAAATTGGAGATTTTAAAAATGAAAAACTATTGTGCTTTAGAGAACACCATCAAGCCGAAACCGGTTTGGCTCGGTGGCTAGAGCGTCGGTCTGCGGACTGAAGGGTCCCAGGTTCGATTCCGGTCAAGGGCATGTACATTGGTTGCGGGCACGTCCCCAGTGGGGGATGTGCAGGAGGCAGCTGGTCGATGTTTCTCTCTCATTGAATATACATTTCTCCGAAGGAGATATACAAAAAGCCAATAAGTGGGCATACTCCTTTCTACCCACTAGGATAATAGTGGGTATAGGGCTGTAATAAAAAACACAGATAATAACATGTGTTGATGAGGATGTAGAGAAAATGGAACCTTCATATACTGCTAATGAGAATATAAATTGGTGTGGCCACTTTGGAAAATCATCTGGCAGTTTCTCAAAGTGTTCAACTACCATATGACCTGGCAATTCAACTCCTAGGTATACTCTCAAGAGAAGTGAAAACATATGTCCACATAAAAACTTGTATGTGAATGTTCACAGCAGCAATAGTCACAACAGCTAAAAAGTGGAAACAAGCCAAATATCCACCAACAAATAAACTAAATGAGGTATGTCTATACAATATAAAAAGGAATGAAGCTGATACGTGCTACAAGATGGATAAACCTTGAAAACATTGTGCTCAGTGAAAGAAGCAGATGTAAAAAGCCACAAATTGTATGATTTCACTTATAAAAAAATATCCAGAATAGGCAAATCCATGGAGACAGAAAGTAGATTAGTAGTTGCATACAACTGGAAGTTTTGAGGAAAACTGGAAGTGACTGCTAATGGGTATAGAGCTTCTTTTTGGAGTGATGAAAATATTCTAAAATTAGATAGTGATGGCTGTTGCATAACTCTGTGAATATACTAAAATCACTAAATTGTATACTTTAGAAGGATGAATTTTATGTTATGTGAACTCTATCTTAATAAAGCTATTATTTTTTAAAAAGAGTGAATATAATTCAATTTTTAAAATAACTCATAGGCCTAACATTACACTTCTGTTTCTAGGCGTTTTTTTGTTCATTCTCTTTGTCATATTATCTGTCACTCTGCTTGCTATACTATGCCTACTTCTAAGAGTCTTCTCCATGCCTTTCTAGTTTGCTAGAGCTAAAAACTCAAGCTTGTTTTGAATAATACTAGAGGTCCTGTGCACGAATTTGTACACAGGTGGGGTCCGGCCAGCCTGCCCCGATGGGGGCCATTGGGGCCAGGGCAGCAGGGGGGAAGGGATGCAGGAAGTTGGTCAAATGGCCCCACGTCTGATTAGGGTGGGGGTGGGACAACTGGGAGCGGGGCTGGCCAGGGGGAGGGGCCACGGGCAGTTGGAGGGAGCCAGTTGGGGCCCTGATTGGGCTGGTTGGCCACCGCAGTGCATGTCATAGTGACCAGTTGTCCGGTCGCTTGGCTTTTATATATATAGATAGTAAATACAAGTTAGTACTGCCCTTCGTACCTCAGGAATAAACCATATGTCTCTGAAATAGCTTATATCTAGGTCCTAGAATTCTGACTAAATGCTGGGTGAGTGTGGTATTATGGCACAACCATTCCAAACAATGGATTTTAATATGTCTCTGATATAAACTGTCCTCTAGTGCAATGATAGCCAACCTTTTGGACTTCACAGACCACCAGTTGGCAACCGCTGCTCTAGTGGTATGGTAAAAGAAGTGGACAAGGAGCCAGAAAGCTTGGGTGCTAGCAAGGGCATGCACCTGGGTTGCAGGTTCAATCACCGGCCCTGTCAGAGCATGAGGGGGAGGCAACCAATCAATGTATCTCTTTCTTCCTTCCCCTGCCATAACTTTAACTTGGTGTGTAACCACTGGAAAGTCCAAAACTTTAGGCCTCTATATCTGCAAACCGAAGGACTGACCCAGTTCCCTTCTGAACCTATATCTGTCCTTTTCACATGTGACAATGATATATATGATCACTAAAAATGCCTACATCTAAAAGTATCAAAGGTACCAAAATAAAGGCACAAAGTTAATAGCATACTTACGGGTACGATCCCTGTTCCAGGCATGACAGGTGATTGGCTCTAGTAAAAACTGATGCAGGGACATTATTCCTAGTGGTTTCAAAGTATAGAAAGCTGCAAGGACAACAACAAAAAAAGCATTTAAAATGACAGGCAACCAATATTTAAATTGTCTGGGGATTTTGAAATGTTTGGGAATAAATAAAACATTATTCTCCCATTAAAAAAGAATTTCAATGTCAAAACTTAATCATTTAAACACAATTGGTATTGTAACCACTAATATATAATTTATTCTGTCAAGGGTCATCAAGGGACTTTAAAACCATGGGTTAAAGATTGTTGGGGTACAGGATATTCAGACAGTCTCAAGTGATCATCCTACAGATTACTTACTAATTACAAAGAGAAAAACATGCTTTTACAACTAAAAAAAAATCTGGCAGTCACCACCTTAACTGAATGATCACACTTAGTATCATAAATAGTGAACCAATATAATCTGAGGACCTCCTGATGGGAGGCAACATGAAGTGCACATCATCTATATCATAAAAAGTCTGTGGTCGTCACGCCATCACACTGTAATGACCGATCAGCAGGAGGCTGAATGTGTGGGGTGGGCGGGGCGCCGTGCACAGCAGGGGCAACCGGGTGGGTGGAGACTTGACTCTGGAGGACTTGACCCAAGGCTCAGGCGGGTGTCTGGGTCCCGCCTCCTGCATCATCGTCCACGGGACTCTTTCTGGGTCCCACCGAGCTGTGGGACTCTGGGTTTTGGGTCTTGCGCGATTTTGCACACTGGGCCCCTAGTCATTTATAAGTAGTGACCACTTAATGTATCATCCAGACCAGAATACTTTTAAGAGAGCAAAAAGGGCCCAGCCAGCGTTGCTCAGTGGTTGAGCATCTACCTATGAACTAGGAGGTCATGGTTCAATTCCAGGTCAGGGCAGATGCCTCGGTTTCGGGTTTCATCTCCAGTGTGGGGTGTGCAGGTGGCAGCCGATCAATGACTTTCTCATCATTGATGTTTCCATCTCTCTCTCCCCCTCTCTGAAATAAATAAAAATATATTTAAAAAAAGAGAGAGCAAAAAGGGGCACTATTAATAATTATGCTGTGATAACAGGTCATAGGACTATCCTGGAGTAACCTGGTAATATGGCCAACCTAGCTATAAAGTATTTATGCAAAGAATATTTACTCTAAATCTAATAAAGGTCCAGACTCAATTTCCAGTTTATAGAAAATAAAAAAAATTAGTTAAAGAACATAAAAGGGAAATAAACAGTGAAAACCAGAGTGTGTGTCATATAATAAAACAACTGGTCTGGACTATTAAAAAAAGACAAGTTGGGGTGAGGACTATTTTAGATTAAAAGAGCTTTGAAAATCAAAGTTGATATGTGAAACTTGATTGTAGTCTGTATTTTTAAAATAGCCATAAAAGACATTTTGTATAATAGAGTAAATTTGAATTTGGGCTACATATTATGTAACAATACAGAATTATTTTCAATTTCTTAACTATAATGGTTTGCCCTCAGGTAGGATAATGTCCTAACTCTTAGATGATAAAGATGATGAGTGTGATGATATTTTCTGTAACTTATTTTCAATCCTTCAGTACATGTAGATATATAAAGAGCAAATGTGGCAAAATGTTAACAACAGGTGAATCCAGGCTAAGAGTATGCAAGTATTTGTTATATTACTTTTTAACTTTTTATTGTAACTAAATGAAAAGCAGGAATCTGTGAAATATCACTAAATTAAAAACCAAATAAAATTATCTATTTTATAGGCACCCAAATCTAGATCCACTGAAGCAGCAACCATTACCTGAAATAGGAGAAATTTTTTCAAAAAGCACCCCATTTTATAATTTCTAAGAGGCACTCTCACAACACTCTGAAGTTTCAATACACTTTTAAGTACAAGTCAAATTAACCTAGGGTGGAGACTGAAATGTGAAATAGGAATTCTGATGTAAGCAGGAAATAAATGCAAGGGCTAAGAAGGTTGTGAACAATCAAAGTTCAGCAGACAAAGCAGAAGTTAATTTCAGTGGAAAGCAGAAAAAAAAAAGTCTCTGCTAATTGTTGTAAAGGAACCCAAAGGTCAAAAAGAGATAAGTGTACCCTTAAATAAAACATTTGATATCTTGAACTGACAGAGAAATGTTAGTGTTTCACCTTTTATTCCGAGGGAGAAGATGGTTAGAACATTAATTTTTTACTTTTGCATGTTCTATTTTTAAATATATTTTATTGATTTTTTACAGAGAGGAAGAGAGGGATAGAGAGTCAGAAACATCGATGAGAGAGAAACATCGATCAGCTGCCTCTTTCACACCTCCTACTGGGGATGTGCCCGCAACCAAGGTACATGCCCTTGACCGGAATCGAACCTGGGACCCTTGAGTCCGCAGGCCGACGCTCTATCCACTGAGCCAAACCGGTTTCGGCACTTTTGCATGTTCTAGAAAGCAAATTGCAATTCACAAATACAGAAAAAGCCTCTAATCGGAAATTAAAACAATTTAAAAAAATTCAAATGAGACTGCTAATTTTTTTTAAAAAAATAAATGTTCATCTCTCTCTCTCCCAATTTTTTATTTTTAGTTTTTGGTGGTCTTGTTTCCCACAAAGCTTAAAAAAAAAAAAAAAAGTTTAGCCCTGGCCAGATGATTGGAGCGCTGTCCAGTGTACCAAAAGGTTTTGGGTTCGGTTCCTGGTCAGGGCACAAATCTAGGTTGCAGGTTGGATCACTAGTTGGGGCACAAAGAGGAGACAACCAATTGATGCTTCTCTCTCTCATTCCCTGTTTCTAAAATCAATGAACATATCCTTGGGTGAGGATAAAACAAAACAAAACACCTTTCTGACTCACTGCATGATTCTCTTTATCTCTGTCATCAGCTGTGACCCATCACAACAGGTTTTACTCACAGTTACTCAAAATAACATGTAGTGTTACAAGTATCTCCTTAATTAAAAGCACTTTAGTTTACAGCTACACTTTATAAGGTAATTTGTTAAGTAAAACAAAATTGGTCTTCAAATTAACAAAAGCACATATTTCATGTACAGTTAAAAAAGAACAGTTGCAGACAAAGGCTTTCTCATTCTTCAATTCATTTTGTAAGTAATGTAGCAAAGCCTTCAAAAGAGGTAAACATTTACACAATGGCATAATTACTTCTAATATTGCATTTCTATTTTGATATTATTATTCAAGAGCCATATTTGGACACACACTCAGACCTGTAATTCTTTTATAATCATGTGGCTATTTTAAGTCAGTAGGCCAAGAAAACAGCCATGTTTGTCAAATTTATAAGGCACTCAGTACACGCAGCCTGTATTCATGAAACTCAGTGAATGGAGAATAATAATAGCTTGAATCTTGTACCAAGAAAAAGATAACTCCTGTCATAGGGTGATAATTATAATTTCTAAACTGTGATTAGTATTTAAGTGAAATTTCAGGGTGAGGGCATATATGGGAGTGGGGTGGAGGGTGGCAATGGTAAGATATGTACACATATAATACCTTAATAAAAAAAATTGAAAAAAAAAAAAGAAATTTCAAAACCTTTGTCTTCATGAGGGTAGAGAGGAGAAAAAGGGACAGACAAGAAGGTGGTGACATTAAATTTAATAAGCTCCTACTGATGACCTTTTATTGTCTAGCTCTAAGATGATTTATAGTATAATATGATTCCAGGAATTCTCCCTCCCTTCAGACTCCTTTATTTATCACTTTGAGTAGAGTCATTCTGATGTTTGGTTAGCCATGGGCTCTGGAGCCAAGGGAACATGAGTTTGAATCTTGCTGTTGACACATACAAGCTATGAGACCTTAGTATCTTTAAATCTTGTTTATTTTTTATCTGTAAAATGCACATATCACTGGCATCCCAAGGCTGTTGGTAGGAGGATTAAATGAAATAACATGTGAAAGCATGTAGTACAGTACAAAGCCTAACTCAAAACAGATGCTCAATAAGTTAATTCCCTTTCTCCCGTGGACCCAAGGCTTTTGAACCATCCCAAGAAGTACACACCAGTTAGGATCCTCTGAACTTGGCCCTGGAGCTTGAAAGTACTTGTACAGTGGAAATGTCAGTTCCCTGTTTAGAGTCAGTTTTCAAGATTATGATTCATCTAGTTTCTAATTGCTCTCATTACCCAACCCAGCAATACCAGGTACTCCAACAAGGTCACCACACCCTCCACACATTCAGAGACAGGTTCCAATTTCCGGCACCAGCCTCACCAGCTGAGCATTTTGAACTTCTTTATGCAGAATTTGTTTTAGCATAGGATTAGTCAACTAGATTGGAATACTGCCCCTCTCCCTCCAAGCAGGAGTTTTAATTTTTCCAAGGTGAACCCCCCTCCTTAAATTGTGATAAGGAGATGAACTGACACCAGAAATTCTCTGAATACTTTGTGATAGGAAGGAGCCAGTTACACCCACTTCCTAACAGGGCAAAAACACCCGTCTGCTTTCCTCTCTTTTGTTTTTATATACATAACCAAAAGGTTAGATAAAACTGATGAAAGAGGACAGAAGTAGGATAATTTAGGCGATGACTTGAGGTACATAAAAACAGGGTCTAAAGTTGCAGTATGAGAACAGAGGGCTTCATAACCAGAGTCTAAGTCACAATTTAAGTGCCTACTAGGCTCCCGGCAGTGTAAGTACCAGGTTGGGGCCAGAAATAGAAGTCAATTTGACACTTTTCTGGACCTCAAGTGAGGCGTGAGGGAGGTTAGGAGGAAGGGAAGATAAATATGCAAAGAATGCCCAGAAGCAGTAATAATAGCTAATATTCACTGAGCACCTACTCTGGGCCAGAAACTATTCTAAGCAATTTATATAAATAAACTCACTTGATTCGCCAGAAAGCCCTAAGAATGCTGTTACTGCAGATGAGGAAACAGGGACTCCGAGAAGCAATCTTCCCACGGTCATCCACCGGAGTGGTGGTGCCGGGATTACAATTTTGACAGTCGGACTGGAGGGTGGGAATGTGACAGGTGCTGCCACATCAAAGGTTGCATGGAGCCAATATGTGCACTTTTGAGTTAGGGGACAGCGGCACTCAAGAGGGGGGATCTTAAGGAACCCGGGGGAAAGGTTTTCCTAGAATTTGGACGGGTCTCCAATAACTGAAGGATTGAGGGCTGCGCTAGAAAGAAGCCAAATGTCCCACGAGCGCCCGCCGTGTGCTAAAGAAAGAAACGAACGGTCCCTCGTGACACACCGATTAGAGGGAGATGATTCCATTCACATTACAGTTTTACAGACTGTGATACACGGCCACAATAAAGGTGCACATAGGGCGATGGGAGCGCAGGGGAAGGAGCCGTTAATTCTGGCACTGGAGGACGCTCGGAGCTCGAACATTTCGGGAGAAACGATCTTTACGGAGGCCCACGAGCTCCGCAGGTCCCACGGAAAGCGGGGATCCCCCCGCCCCTCCGGAGGCCGGGCTGGGAGCCCTGGCCCGCCCTCCGGGCCCCGCGGCCTAAACCCTCGCCTCCTCGTCCCCGCGGGCTCAAGTGCGCTGCGAGGCCAGGTAAATGGAGGCTCACAGGGTCAGAAGCGCGCTCCTACTGCCCCTTACCTGGGGTCGGGGCAGTCCGGACCGGCTCGGAGCGGAGAATTCGCGGACTCTGGTCAGTCGACGCGAACAGGCTCCGGCGGGCGCTGGCGGAGGACCGAGGCCCAGTGGGAGCGGCTGACAGATACCGGAAACTGTCACAGCGCCTGCGCAGAGCGGCCGCGCGGGCAGCCCGCGCATGCGCAAGGCTCGGGCGTGAGGCTAGTTCCCTGGCGGGTGCGGCGGGGGAAGATTCCGCGTTCGAGGCTCTGCGTTGGCCTTTATGAAGCGGAGTCACAAACCGGCTAGAATGTGGTGACGAAGAAGCGTAGGTGTCTTACTCCTTTCCTAGAAAATTCTTCATACTTGTGAACCGGAAGTGTGGATCCTTGGCTGTTTCACAGGAGCATTTGTCAGTAAATGAATTACTGAGAATTGGGGCCTTGCCAGCCACAGGGACTCTAGGAACGACTATGTTTTTCTCCCTTCAGAGATCCCCCCCCTCAGAGCCACTTTCCTCTGTGGAAAGCACCTGAGTTCCGTCCTGGGTTAGAATCACTTGCTCCCTGCCCCCTAGATGGCGCCACAGGACGCGGGAGTTGGGGGAATTCCCAATCCCCCCCGCTGAAGACAGTGCTTGCTTTGCAGATGCTTCCTTAACTTGTGAAGGAAAAGGGGATTACTTGGCAGGCTTGGCAAGCTCAGTGACAGAAAGTGACCACACAGGATGGTCTAATAATAAATTCCTAACCGGGTAGGTCACGGTGGATAGTCATGTCCCAGTCCTATAGCTTCCTGAGCAAAGGTCCATCTTTAAGTGAGCCCTGCCCATTGTTCTTATGCAGCTAAGATAACAACTTTGAAATGTCAGAGTAATTTTCTTCTTCAGGCCTCTGGAAAGCCCAACCTGCAGCACCAGAACACGAGACCACAAAACTCCCTGTTATTTTGTTGCCTGCACACCATACCTGTGTACTATAATTATCCTCTACCCATCCATGTAAAAGACGTATGTGCTTTCCCATTTTGTTTTTTATCCAATCTTAGATGTTTCCCTCCTTTGCTTTCCCTGCTTTGATTTCTCCTGCTTCCTTAATGTACCACCGGTGGATTTCATGTAACCTTCCTTTGATTCTAAATGTATAAAATCAGCTGCAAAACGGCCATTCTCCAGAGCATTTTCTCAATTCGTTGAGATTCTGTTTCTAGGCATGTTTTCAAAATTTTGTCTCACATTCATATAAAGGTTTTCTATAGGTTTAGACATGCTTTTGTTGACATACAAATACCCTGAATTTCTAGCTAGACTTGTTGCCCTTGAACTCAGAAATGTAGGAGCAGCACTTCTTCCTCCGGGTCACTGCAAGTTGCTAACCTGCTACCTATTTTGTTCCTTTTAGTAGTTTATGAGTTTGACCCTAATGCTTGGTTGTGAGGTGATGTTCACAAAAATGACTTGTCAGTTTCCCAATCTCAGAGTCTCAATATGTTCTCTGGGGTTAGTTAATTCAGTTGATCATGGAGCACTAATGCACTGGAAGTAACTGATTTTACTTTGTTCCATGGCTACAAAGTCTTTGGTTATAGAAAGATTGAGGACAGATTGAGAGTGGAACAAACATTTTAACTAATTACCCACTCCCAGAAACATCTTTGCAAAGGAAGGACAGCACATGGAAGCAAGGATTCCTATGTCTGCAAGTTAAATGAACCAATTGGAAGTATGAAGAGTTGGTATCCAGAGTCAAAATACCAACAGTATTTTATTTAGAGCCCACCTCTTTACAAAGGATAGTTCTTTCTTTGAAGGAGTTTATAATTGGGTAGATGAAATTAACACAAATCAATGATATCAGATTCTTTATAATACATGACAAGGAAAGAAATAGCCTCAGAACAGTAACTGACATTTAATTTTAATCTCTGGTTCTATCTTTTTTTTCTCTCACAGCAATTGTTTATTTTTCAATTCCAATTTACATTCCATATTATTTTGTATTAGTTTCAGAGGTACAACATCGTGGTTAGACACTTATATTCTTTTTAAAAAAATAAATATTTATTGTTCAGATTATTACAATTGTTCCTCTTTTTCCCCCCCATGGCTCCTCTCTACCCGGTTCCCACCCACCCTCTGCCCTTACCTTCCCCCCACTGTCCTCATCCATAGGTGTATGATTTTTGTCCAGTCTCTTCCCGCACCCCCACACTCCTTTCCCCCTGAGAATTGTCAGTCCACTCCCTTTCTATGCCCCTGATTCTATTATATTCACCAGTTTATTCTGTTCATCAGATTTTTTATTCACTTGATTTTTAGATTCACTTGTTGATAGATATGTATTTGTTGTTCATAATTTTTATCTTTACCTTTTTTTTCTTCTTCCTCTTCTTAAAGAATACCTTTCAGCATTTCGTATAATACTGGTTTGGTGGTGATGAACTCCTTTAGCTTTTTCTTTTCTGTGAAGCTCTTTATCTGACCTTCAATTCTGAATGATAGCTTTGCTGGGTAGAGTAATTTTGGTTGTAGGTTCTTGCTATTCATCACTTTGAATATTTCTTGCCACTCCCTTCTGGCCTGCATGGTTTCTGTTGAGAAATCAGCTGATAATCGTATGGGTGCTCCCTTGTAGGTAATTAACTGTTTTTCTCTTGCTGCTTTTAATATTCTCTCTTTGTCTTTTGCTCTTGGCATTTTAATTATGATGTGTCTTGGTGTGGTCCTCTTTGGGTTCCTTTGGTTTGGGGTTCTGTGTGCTTCCTGGACTTGTAAGTCTATTTCTTTCACCAGGTGGGGGAAGTTTTATGTCACTATTTCTTCAAATAGGTTTTCAGTATCTTGCTCTCTCTCTTCTTCTGGGACTCCCATAATTCTTATGTTGGTACGCTTGAAGTTGTCCCAGAGGCTTCTTACACTGTCTTCAACTTTTTGGATTCTTTTTGCTTTTCCGGAGGAGTGTTTTTTGCTTCTTGGTATTCCAAATCTTTGACTTGATTCTTGCGATCCTCTAGTCTGCTTTTAGGTCTCTGTATGATATTTTTTATTTCAGTCAGTGTATGCTTAATTTCTAGTTGATCCCTTTTCATATCCTCGAAGGTCTCGTTTAATTTATCGGCCTTTTCTAAGAAATTCTTGAAAAACCTTATAACCGTGGTTTTGAACTCTATATTCAGTCTTTTGCTTTCCTCCATTTCTTTCAATTGTGGCCTGCCTCTTTGTCTCCGCATTTTAGCTGCTTCCCTGAGTTGATGGATTTGCTTTGTTTGTTAGGTGTCCTAGCAGGGGCCCAGTGGCTCAGCCTCCCCAGTGACCTGTGGTGGACCCCTCTTGGTGCACCCCTTTGTGGGCTGTATGTGCAGTCTTGTTGTAGTTAAGACTTGCTTGTTGTTGGTATCCCTGGGGGGAGTTGATCTCCAAGCCAGTTGGCTGTGAAGATCAGCAGTGTCTCCACTGGAGGGCTTCTGTGCTCAGCTTGGATGGGGCGGAGTCTCAGGGTGGCGCAGACAAGCTTTGGTTTCCCTTCAGCCCCACCCTAAGAGGGCCCTGTTCTCTGTGTCCCGCAACAATGGCTGCGCGCACCTCTGAGAGAAGGCTGCTCTCGAGTTTTGCCCGCTGCCAGACAGACCATTTTCACTCCGACCAGAGCTGGATATCAGTGCAGTCGGGAGGTTTTGTTTTTCTCCTGAATGAGAAGGCTAGCCACAGGGAGGGCTTCTGTGCTCAGCTAGGGTGGGGCGGAGTATCAGGGTGGCGCAGACAAGCTTTGATTTCCCGTCAGCCCCGCCCTAAGAGGGCCCTGTTCTCCGTGTCCCGCAACAATGGCTGCGTACCTCTGAGAGAAGGCTGCCCTCGAGCTTCACCTGCTGCCAGACAGTCTAGCCTCTCCCCAACCGGAGCTGGATATCAGTGCAGTTGGGAGGTTTTGTTTTCCTCCCTAATGAGAATGCCTGCCATGCGCCTGCTGCCCGCCCTCTCCGCGCGCCGCGAGCAAGCCAGCCACGTATTCAGCTGCTTGCCCTTTCCGTGCTCACGGATCTCTGCACGTCCACAGCTCCTGAGGCTCAGCGTCCTTTTCTCTTTTTTTCTGGTTGTAGAACTTCCGCTCAGCCAGCTTTCTGGTGGTTCTGGACGATGTCCGCTCTGTTTTCCAGTTGTAGTTCCAAAATTGTTGTGGTAGGCAACAATTAGGTGTTCACCTTATGCCGCCATCTTGGTTTCTCTAGGGCTGGTGTTTTTAAATGTACATGTAATTTGTTTTAATTGGGTATGGTAAGACAAATAGACATGGAAGTGATTGTCATGAAGAAAGAAGTTTTTTGAAATTTATTTTTTAAAATATATTTTATTGATTTTTTACAGAGAGGAAGGGAGAGGGAGAGAGAATTAGAAACATTGATGAGAGAGAAACATCAATCAGCTGCCTCCTGTACACTCCCTACTGGGGATGTGCCCGCAATCAAGGTACATGCCCTTGACTGGAACTGAACCTGGGACCCTTGAGTCCGCAGGCCGACACTCTATCCACTGAGCCAAACCAGCCAGGACAAGAAAGAAGTTTTTATATTCACAATATCCCTAGAAACAGGAGACATAGCATGGCATGTGTATGGTAAATGGGAACATGGGCCCCTTCCCATGCTCCAACTCCCCCTCCCACCCTGTGGGAAATATAGTGAAGGCCATCTGGAAGTGGACTGTGAACCTGGCCAGCAACTCGGTCTAAGAAAGGCTAAAGAGAAACTGCTTCTAGATGTGAGCCTGGATTGTAAACAGGTAGTGTTTTGAACTCACACAGGCACGTGCCCCTTCCCCTGCATGCCCTGTTTTTCCCTGTTTTCTGTACTGTATAAAACCTGTGTTGGGAAAGTCTGGGTGGTGGCAAAACAGTAACACCCCCTCCTCACCGCCTGCCTCTTCTGTAAGCCCATCAGCAGGTTGGATGGCACTTAGTGGGACAACTTCACCAGTGGCAGCCAGTGCAACAGTAAACCTCACCAGTTGGCTGTCATCAGTGTGTGCACTTAAGTCCTAATAAACTCACATCTTTCACAGCCACTCCTCCAGGTTATTTCTTTGGAATCCACAAACAACTCACTGAGGTTTTCTGGGACCTCAGCACATTGCATATAACAGCATGCCTCTTAGGGCCACATGGCAAAGCACAGGGTTCATCAAGAGGCAGAAAGAATGAGGGGAAAACATGGGCATGAACCTTTACTGTAGTTTTTATGGGAAGGAATGGGTGAGGCAGGTTATGCAGGTTTAGGATTTGGCTAGTTTGAATAATTTCAGTGGGCTCGTGTGACATAGAGGCTGTGGCCTTGTGTGAGTAGGGTAGGGGAATATTGACTCCTAGAGTATAAGATCTAGATAGAAGAGGTGGCTCAGAGTATAAACTCTGGTTTGGGTTGGTCTGTGTATAAAAGCTGTTTGCTTCTCTAAGAACTGGCTAGCTTTGATAGAGGCAGTGTGTCCTTAGGCAGGGAGGCCCCAGATGCTGGAGCATCAAGAATATCCTCCTTATCTAATAAAAGAGTAATATGCAAATTGACACCAAGACACAAGATGGCCGCCCCATGTGGTCAAAGATGGCTGCCCCCATGTGGACACAAGATGGCCGCCACAAGATGGCCTACAGGGGATGGCAGTTGTGGGAAGTTAGGGGTGACCAGGCCAGCAGAAGAGGGCAGTTGGGGGTGACCAGGCCGGCAGAGGAGGGCAATTGAGGGGGACCCAGGCCTGCAGGGGAGGGCAGTTGCGGGGGATCCAGGCCTGCAGGGGAGGGCAGTTGGGGGGGACCAGGCCTGCAGGGGAGAGCGGTTGGGGGGACCAGGCCTGAGTAAAGGGCAGTTGGGGGGGACCAGGCCTGCAGAGGAGGGCAGTTGGGGTGGGACCAGGCCTGCAGTGGAGGACATTTGGGGGGCACCCAGGCCTGCAGGGGAGGGCAGTTGTGGGCGATCAGGCCAGCAGGGAGGGCAGTTAGGGGTGACCAGGCCAGCAGAGGAGGGCAGTTGGGGGAGACCAGGACTGCAGAGGAGGGCAGTTGGGTTGAGCAGGCCTACAGGGGAGAGCAGTTGGGGTGGACCAGGCCTGCAGGGGAGGGCAGTTGGGGGGGGACCCAGGCCTGCAGGGGAGGGCAGTTGGGGAGGACCAGGCCTGCAGGGTAGGGTAGTTGGTGGGGACCAGGCCTGCAGGGGAGGGCAGTTGTGGATGATCAGACCAGCAGGGAGGGCAGTTAGGGGTGACCGGGCCAGCAGAGGAGGGCAGTTGGGGGGGGGCAGGCCTGCAGGGTAGGGCAGTTGGGAGCCAGCAGTCCTGGATTGTGAGAGGGATGTCCAACCACCTGTTTAGGCCCGATCCCACTGGGCCTAAACGGGCCGTCAGACATCCCTCAAGGGGTCCCAGATTGGAGAGGGTGCAGGCTGGGCTGAGGGACAACCCCCCCCCCATGCACGAATTCTGTGCACCGGGCCTCTAGTAGAAAATAAGAAAATATAATTAATACAGTATTTAGCAATTTTGAAAGCTAGCTCAAAACATTTAGCAAAATCATTTAAATGGTCTTTGCTCCATTTCCTGAAACATGGTGCCCGTGCCCTGATTTCAATTATTGTGGATACTAACTAATAATATTTTTAAGACTATTGATTATATCATTTTAGACCTTTCGGCTATTCTGAAATTATATGTCCTTAGGCAAAAACAGCATATGTGATTAAGTGATGTCCATTTTTTAATAAATACTGGGTTAGAAACCTCACCTCATCTCATGCTACAAAGAATTTGTAGCTCTGTTTTTAACTGGTTTTGGGCAAGTCACTGAGTTGTTTACATCTCCTTCCTGCCACCCTCCTCAAGTGAATTCTGTGTGTGTGTGTGTTGTGTGTGTGTGTGTGTGTGTGTGTGTGTGTGTGTGTGTGTGTACTACAGAGTTGACCATCCTCCAGGAAACAATGAAGAAGTTTTAAAACCTCATGGAATGCCCCTTGCATTTTTCCAGCTAGCGGCCTGCTGCTGTCAGCCCAGCCAAGCCTCCCTTGGAAGGTCAAGTGTTGAAGTCCCTTGGAATGCTAGAAGAAAATTTGGCAAAAGTCCAAGTGTCAAGGACAATAGGCTCTATGCCAAGTTATCTTGTTTAAACTTCATATTCCTATGAGACAGATGCTGTTATTATTCCCCATTTAATAGTTGAGAAAACAGGAGGTGAGCTAGGTTAAATTGCCCAAAGTCATACTGCTGGTGAATACTAAATCAAAATAATGTCAAAATAGAAGGAAACATATTCTTGTTTAAGAGTAGGTGGGACTTTTGAGCCATGCTTATCAGTAAAAACTGTAATGGGCTGCCTTTTTTTGGCTGGCAGGATTGAGGTAAAAATTGAATAACCATTTTTTTCAGAGATGTTATGGAGGGGATTCTCCAACTGCTTGAGAGTTGGATTGGACAGCCTCTGAATATCCCTTGATAATTTTAAGATTCTGTGAGTCGGTGTTCACACCAAAAAATTCACACACAGCATCTGGAGACTCTACCACCAGAGGGCAGTGTCTTCACACTTGGTCCATTTTCACCTAAGGACTCAAACCTGGTTCCCTCTGGAGCTGCTTAAGAGCACCAAGTTTAGAACCATTACAAGGGTGATATGGGCCTATGTGAAGATGGAGCGGGAACTACCAATGGGAGATTACTATCCCTTCTTCTATCAGCTTAAATAATGATTTCTGTCTGCCAATGAATTGGAGAGTTGTCAGACTGCTAATGGTCAAAGGGAAGACACCATTTCCAGAAAGCCGAGGAAAGGTGCGTTCTAGGGGCTGTGAACTGGCAAGGAGCCCTCATAGTGTTGCCCCTGCTACCCCTGCACTCTGAAGACTAGGAAAGTGAAGAGAGGAAAGGATTGAGTAGTGTTAGAAGGTGACAGCAGAAACCCTGTCATACTTGGAATGGTTGAAAGACCCAGGAATATTCAGCCTGGAGAAGAGAAAACCTGGAGAACTGTCTTCCATTAGGGTTGTTCTGCAGGGTCCTGGGTATCAAAACCAGGGTTAGCAAGGGGATACTGCTACGGGGCAGATCTCAGCTTGATTTAAGGAAGAACTTTCTGGTAAAGTCTGGAAGGACTACCTTGGGAGGCCACTCGTTCTCCATCATTCAGTCACAGTGTGTCTATTTTAGGCCTGATCTCTCTAGTTGCTGAGGAATATAGCAGTGAGTAAAACAAAACAATCTGCCCTTATGGAGCTGACCTACCTGTGTCGGAACATATTCTAGAAGATGCTGAGGTGGATCATTTGGAAGCCTCATATATCAGCCAGGATGGATCTTACCATCCCTTCAGTGGATTCCATAACTTCCTGAACTTTATGAAACCTAGATTGGCTTCATATCTCTGAGACTACCCTCTCAAAATTTGCAAAGAACACCACTAAGACTGCATAGTTTTTATGGTTTCAATAGAAACAAGCCTGTGAATTATGATACAGGGACACAACAGAACTCTGATATATTGTAAAAATTGCCTTTGGATTTGGAAGTCTTAGAAAAATAAAAATTCTTCACTTAAAAACAACCTCTAGCCAGTCTATTTTTCATATTTCTTTTATTTAAGCTGCATTGGGACAAGACATTAAAATTTTCCATGTGATGAATTATTTCTAGAGAACAGCCAGGTCACACAGATTTACATATTCCATCCTTGACATGAACATGTAGGATCTCAACTGAAACAGACCCACTGTTACTTTTTTCCAAGTGCTTACACATCTTGATACAGTCTTAGGGAAGCCATGCTAATTTTAATTCCTCTAATTATTGGTATTTATATCCCAAACCCACTTCCCTCCACAGCTATCTTTATTCTTTAGCACCTGTCTCTTTCTGGCTTGCACTTTCCTTTGCATAGCAAACATTCTCAGGAAGACCCAGTTTTCATTTTCATATATTTTTTTCCTCTCAATGGTCTGCTGTTGAGATCTGTATCACCCTAGAGGACAAAAGAGAGAGAGGTTGAGAAAATCCTTGTGGGCCAGAGCTGAAGTTCTGACATCTTTGCCCATTCTTGCTAGAAAAATGCCTGGGCTGGTTCTACACAGGCTTCCTTCCTCATAATGGACACCATTGGGTTATATCTGGCTCATTCTGTGTAAGGCTGTGGTGGTTTAGATAAACCTTCCTTGGGCTTAGCATGCTCAAGCAGGCCTGAATCCCACACAGGCCACTGAGAGGACCAGAGTGTGGTTCCCTGGAATACAATGCTCCCCATGAGCTTGCCTGTGTTGTCTCATGAGGGGCCAAGGGGCTTGTTTTTCTGTTGTGATGTGTTTTCCCAAGAAAGAAAAACTCATTACATCCCACAAATGGATTTTTAAAATTAACAAGATTTCCTTATGGAGATTGTGGGATACTTGCACTCAACAGGGCCTTTCGCAGCCTCACCCATGCCTATCCTGCTAGCTTCATCTCCCTCCCTGTCCATCACTCTTGCCTCATCATGAGCCCCTCTTCTCCAGTCATGATGTACCCTTGTGTGAATCCCACCTCTGCACTTTCACATGTGTTGAACCTTCTATCTGGAGTTCCCTTCTTTCCTTCTCTACCTGGTGTGGCAGCAATTTATTCTTTTTATTTTTTATTATATGTTTTTTTTTTTCATTTATTTTGATATCAGAAACTAACACTCTTATAAAATATGCTGATCATGTCCATGGATGTCATACAGTCTCAATTGCTATAAAAATTTCTAAAAATGTCCTCTTAGTTTCTGTACTTCTGTTATCTTGGAAGGTAAACAGGCACCACCCTTGAGTGGCACTGCTCTAGATTCTTGTACAGGTTACATCCAGTGTGGAGCTGTTTCACACAGCCACTCCAGGTTAAACCAGTCACTCATTCCCTGTGATCCTTTCTCAGGAGAGGCAAACACCACATCACAGATTATTTGCTCACAGCCTTGTGTTGATGTGTGTGTCTACCTCTCCACTGGATTCTGAGCTCCACAAGGGAGGATGGTCTTTCCTACTCATCTCTATATTCCATAGTACAGGCCTAGCCCATATTCAGAGCTTGATAAATATTTGTGGGACTTAATATAATGCCATTTGGAAAACTAAACTCTGTGGGGTCTTGACTCAGTGTTGACTCATGAGCTAGTTTGCTTAAGACATGTCATGGCTACAGATGGCGTATCTGCTCCTATGACCAACAGGGAAACTGGGATAAGAGAGTGAGGATGGATAAAGACATGGATAACAGACCCCAGGGCTTCCAGCCTTATAACCTCTGCATGCTGTTGGCACAGTGATGTGGAGAGAGACCAATCGGACTAGGGCCAGCAGACCCCAGGAATAAACAGTCACCAAGCCAAGGCAGGGGATATGCTTTCTGAGGTGTCTAATTCTGGAGGCTAACACTTAGCAGGTGGAAGGAGCTGAAATGCCTCCTGAGTCTGGATGGTGTAGGAAACCCATCTGGTATCTTCTTTTGGATCTACCTGCACGGTTGATGAGTTCTGGTCATTCCTCCCTTTGGAATAGGGGCTGCTCCCCAGTTCTGCAGGTACCTTTAATTTTGGGGTGAAGTATAAGGATGCCCATGATGAACACCCATTAAATTCTCAATTTAGAACCATAGCATAATAAAACTTTTATAAATTTGTCTCCTGTATTCTTTTTAATTGGTTTTGAATTAAGAAAATAAGAAAGGGCTATTTTAAATTGTCTCTCTAAAATTCCACCTGCACTCAGGCTCAAGAAATGGTACTGCAATGATTATTATTTCCTTAATGCTAGTTATTGAAATTCAACCAGTATTGATGAGATCCTCAAGAAGAATGATACTGTGGGGGATGTGGAAGCTGAATACACGTTGCCTATAAGCTTGCAATTGTCCCTATGGTTGTCCAGTGAAAACAAGCTTGTACTCAGCACCTATTTTCCAGGCTTAGTATTAAGTAACATCAGACATGGAACCTGCTTTCAATGAGCTTTCACTCAGATGGGGACACATCATGACTACCAGCACCTGTGATACAGGTAAATAGCACCACAGCTGAGAGCTTTCAGATTAGAGAGAGAGAGAGAGAGTGTTGCAGCTAAAGGGACAGGGGAAGCTTTGGGGTTCCCATTGTGTGAGATCAGGGCATGACAGTCTGGAAGCCAGGAAGCATAGAAGTCTGAAAAAGCAAAGCAGGAACAGAAGCAGGAAAGGTGAACTTGGAGCATGGCTGTCGAGAGTGGTATCTACACTCACCGGCTGTGAACTGGGACATGGAGAACATCACTCCTCAGAAAGGGTTTTGGAGGAGCCTGTCTTGGACACCTGGATGATCTCAACGGAGGTGATGCCTTTGCCGGCTACACGGTGTCTGGTGCGTAGCTTGTTCAGAGCAGTCTCTGCCATACCAGCCCGCTCCTCAGCATCATCCAGCTCATGTACTGTTTTCCTGTAGCGAGCAAAGGTCTGGTTGGCCTGCTCCTCCTGCAGCGAAGACAGAGTGGAAAGTGGGATGTGAACCTGGCTTGTTCTGATTAAATGTATTCTGTTTGTTTTCTATCCTGCATTGTCATCTAAGAGTGTAATTGTTCTATAAGGCTCTTACAAAACACAGCAGTCCTGGGTCAGGGTCATCCTCCAGCTTACCACGAACAACTGTCTCAATACTTTTAGATAATTCTTTTTGGCCTTGACATCCATATTTCTAAATAAAATGTGCTCTGTTGCTGCTTTTATAATTCATGGTTTTAGGCATTAGTTATTGGGGCCCCGCTTGGAAGTTGTGGATTTAGTTCTTCTCCTAGCCCCCACCACACATTTCCCATCCCCTTGTCTTCCCAGTAAAGATGTAGTTGTTTTATTTAGACCATATTTACTGTATGCCTGGCCTTTATTGAGCCTTTGGGGAAGGGCTTTGAGTAGGTTAGTGGCTGATAGATTCAACATGGTAGCAGAACTGGCAGCAAATGATAGCAAGAGTCAAATATCTATGTCTTGGATGATGGTGGTAAGTGGACATGTGGTGTAGGATTGAGACTTGAAGCCACTATTTGCTAACCATCTGACTTTAACTTTAACATAAATACCCCATACTGGGCTGTTTACTCACTTGTGAAATGGACTGAAAATACCAGATTTCCTGCCTTGCATCAGGAGAATCAAATAAGGGTGGGTCCTTGTGTTTAACAGTATGACCAGGAAAGAGAAGTTATCCGGGCAGAGGCCACAGAGTTAGCAGAAGGACAAAGGAAGCTAAGACCTTCCCTGATTTTAGAGCACACCCTTCAGTGGGTACTTCACCCAACACAGGTGTTCTTAGCGGATAAGTTTGGTTTTTACATATTCTTATTGCCAGTGTGTAGTGTCCAGTCCACTTCTCACATGATAGTGGGGGTGAAGTGCCATAGACATAAGACTCATGGGAGTCGTCTTTTGGCCAATACTTTATTCCTTTCCTGCGGTTAATTCTAATCAAGGCTTGAGACCTGGGCTGGGAAGAAAGGGAGAATTAGGGATGTGTGGTGAGCACCTACCGCCTCTTCAATCTGCCGCTTGTAGACCTTCATCTTGTTCTGTAGCTTCTCCACCAGCTCCTGCATGCGCTGATTGGTCTTGTGGTCCTCCTCTGTCTGGAAGACCAGCTCTTTGAGGCGACGCTCATTCTTCCGTAGAGTCTTGACTGTCTCCACATGCCGTTTCTGCTCGCCATCCAGTTCTGTCTCTAGTTCCTTGATCTGAGGAAGGAGGAGAGGAATGTGGCTGAGGAAGTGTATGTTTTTGAACTTCAGAGCTCAGTGACCTTGGACAGGGATGTCATGGCTACAGTGTCCACTTCCTACCCAGAGGTGAACAGGTGAGCCCTGGATAGGAGGGGTCAGGCCCTTAGTAAATTGGTTACTTTTCCCAGAGCCTCAAGTTTCCTCCTCTGAGAAATGGGAGAGGCAGGGATCAGAAAAGGTGACCAAACCTCCTGGGCCCTTCCAGCTTCAACATTCCAGGAAGTAAAGGCTTATTTTAGGTAAGCAGTAAGAGAGGAATAATATTGGAAACTGAGACTGGGAACAAAGAGGACGAATATATTGGAAACTGCTCTGCTTGGGGGCTAAGGAAATTCTGGGGGAAGATGACAGGGAGAGGAAGTGGAGAGGAGACCTTTGTATAAATAAATTAGAGCTGTTGCCTCAATATCCCTTTCTTTCCCAGCTCTGGAATAACCTCATCAAATGCTGGGCATGTTTTTTGGGAAAGGACCTCCTTCCTCCTCCAGCCTGGCCATGTCTGTCTCCTAGCCCAGCTCAGTGTTGCCCTCACCCTGGTTTCCAGCTTCATGATTGTGCGCTTCCCTCCTTTCAGAGCCAGCTGCTCAGCCTCCTCCATCTTGGCCTGCAAGTCTTTGATGGTGATCTCATAGTTCTTCTTGATCTTCTCCAGGTGCATGCAGTGGTCCTGCTCCTGCCGGAGCTCTTCTGCCATGCGGGCAGCCTGTGGGAGACCAGGAGAAGAGCATGAGCTGGGGCTGGGGCTGCATCCAGGCTCACGGTCCCTTTGAGAGCTGAGGAACCTTGTCTCCCAGTCTCTTGGAAGCCAAGTGGTTGACTTGAGGAACCTCACTAACACACTGCTGGGGTTTGATGGAAGGGGGCTCCAGGCTCCCATGTCCTTCCAAGTGCAAGGGGAGGAGGCAGGGCCATGCACTCATAGCCAGGCCTTCCAATCCTGTGGACTCCACCAGCCTGATGCTCTCCAGCCAATCTCTTTGCTGTATCATCCAAGAGGGGCATAGCACAGAGGGTGGGAAAAGCACAGATCTAGAGTAGGAAGGTGAAGTTCTGTACCCAGCCCCTGTGTGACTTTTGGTAAGTCGTTTTACCCACTCTTCTTACATTCATTACACAAATATTCATGGAGGACCTACTGTGTGCTATGTCTGGGTCTATGCTCTTGAGACATACCACCAAATTAGACCAACAATGTTCCTGAGCTCCTGGCATTTCCATCAAGTGTGAGAAAAGAAAATCTGTATTTTCTCAGCCCTAAAGTGGGATACATAGTATCTACACTCAAGGTCCATGTGAACACCCAAAGGGATACTGGGATAAAAATACTTGGCAGCACATCTTGCCAACATCCACCCCTGAGCCTCTGGTCACAGCACCCATTTTCCTTCCACTAACCCTCCCTTCAAGGCTGGTTTGATGTTCCTCTTTGCCAAAAAGCCTGCCAAGATGAGTCCACATCGATGGCTCCTTTGATCTGTGCCCCCAGGCTGCACTCTCTAATCTCTCACATGATCATGTGTAGCTTGTAAGTGTTCCTCCAGACTCTGGTCTCCTCAGAGCTGGGACCATATCCCTCTGGCAGGGTGCCAGGACTCCATAGTGACTCAAGGAGAGGTGCTGGCCTTCCCTGCCTAGGGTAGCCGGGTCCTCAGCAGGTGGCCTGGCCTGGGGTGCCCTGGCCCCCTCCCACCAGCAGCAGGCAGTGCACACACTTACGTCAGTCATGGCTTTCTTGGCCCTCTCATCAGCTGAGCGGAACTCGCTGATGAGCTCCTCGTGCTCGTTGGAGATGCGCTGGACATCTGATTCCAACTTGCGCTTGACCACCAGGAGGCTTTGGTTCTGGAGGAGGAAATGAAAGAATTGCTGTGAGACAGGAGTCTGCACAGCCCTTTTGTTTCCAGGAAAGAAAATGACCCTCTCCTAGACATGCTTGTCAGACACCCTAATAGGAAATGGCTCTAGGACCCTGCTTGGAGTGAGGGTCTTTCCTCTGTATTCTTCTCTGGATTTTAGAGCAGAATTTGCATCATGAGGAGCCCAGGAATAACATCATTTAGGCCTGAGGAGGATGGAAGCTCTAGAAAAATTCTGAACTCAGAGCTTGGAAAACCCAGTTCAAGGTTGGGTACTTCCACCTAGAGATGGATGAATTCCTTACCTCTAGGCGTTT
This sequence comes from Eptesicus fuscus, assembly GCF_027574615.1. Classification (NCBI taxonomy): domain Eukaryota; kingdom Metazoa; phylum Chordata; class Mammalia; order Chiroptera; family Vespertilionidae; genus Eptesicus; species Eptesicus fuscus. The sequence goes on from NC_072476.1 coordinate 34,327,443, forward strand.
GGCTTCTAGTCTCCAAATGGGATAACCCCTATATGTCCCATGTACATTTTTTCTTTTGGTAAATTCACATGAGATGATGAGTAAGTATTAAGCCACGCCAGTAAAGGACTGCACTGTGAACAGTAAGCAGTACTGGTGTTTCCATTAGTAGCAGACGGAACTCCCAATGTTGACCATGGTTAAACCACTCAAGTCTTTGGCCTATTATTTTCTTCATTTATAAAATGAAAGTCAAACTTTGGAATATTCTAGATCACTCCCAGTTCTGAAGTTCTAGCCTCAGCTACACTTGTTTAAAATTGGCTTAATAGTTAGACTTTTCTGCAGAGTTTCTAAAAGTTTAGATTTCTGGGGTTCTATCATGGATCCACTGGATCAGAATCTCCAGGGGAGTCTCTGGGAGCCTGTCTTTAAAAGCTGTACACAACAGTGTACATGTGGTTAACACACTGTGCTGTGCATGGAACATGGCTAATATGGTACATTTTTAAAAAAATATATTTTATTGATTTTTTACAGAGAGGAAGAGAGAGGGATAGAGAGCTAGAAACATCGATGAGAGAGAAACATCGATCAGCTGCCTCCTGCACAACCCCTACTGGGGATGTGCCCGCAACCAAGGTACATGCCCTTGACCAGAATCGAACCCGGGACCCTTGAGTCCGCAGGCCAACGCTCTATCCACTGAGCCAAACCGGTTTTGGCTAAGATGGTACATTTTATGTTATTATTATTATTTTTACCGTAACAACAACAACAACAACAAAGTTCTGCTGGTGAGTTTCGAGGACTTGAGGAATGAGGACATTAGCTGCCTCTGAATTCTGAGGGGGAGCTCACAGGTCTGGGCACCATTCTGGACTTGCCCTGGCATCCTGAGTATGAGTTTCCATGGCACTTCCCAGGGAGCCACCATCCTACCTGGACGTTGACCTCGTTGTGTCGCTCTGTGATCTCCACCACCTCTTGTTCCAGCAGCTTGCGGGAGCGCTCGCTGCCCTCCAGGGCTGAGCGCACCTCCTCCAGCTCCGTTTGCAGCAGGCTTAGCCGCCTCTCCTGCAGGTTGTACTGCTCCCGTAGCTCCTCGTGCTGCCTGGCGTCCTCATCCATCTGGACCTGCAGATCCTGGGGGACAAGAAGACACAATCTGAGCTCATCTCTTTGAGCTGGCCAGGACTAAGGGTGCTCTGACCTTCACAGACCTGGCTCAGGAGGGAGCTGGGTGGAAATGGGGAAATGAAGTCACAGCCTGGTGTTTACAGCAGGGCCTCTCAAGAGGCCTTCCTCAATGAGCTTTGACAGTTATACCCCCACTGGCTAATCCCTCTCTTCCCCTGTCTTGTTATTTCTCCATAGCACTTACCATTTTTTTATACTACAGTTTTATTTATTTGTTGCTTATTGTCTACATGCAGAGATATTTGTTGTTTCATCCATTCTCCTACCCCTAGCACTTATACAGAGCCTGGACAGAGCAGGTCTCCAATAAACACATGTTGAATGCATGGATCCAGCTATACATGCTTTAAAGACCAACCTGATGATGAAGAGTGATAAAGGAGGACTTCAACTCTATTTGTGTTTATTTCTTAAGGTGGGTGAGTAGTGGATACATGGGTGTTTATATTCTTTATTTTTCTATGTCTGAAATCATTTATAATAAGTAAAAAATGATTTAAAAAATTAAGACAGGTCCAACTTCCTGTTTCCCTCCTTTCCCCTCTTATTCCAGTGGTCCTGGATATGGACTATGGTAGTTGGGACCTCTTATTTATTTATTTTAATAATTTCAGAGAGGCAGGGAGAGGGGAAGAGAAATAGAAACATTAATGATGAGAAAGAATCATTGATTGGCTGCCTCTTGCACTCCCCACACTGGGGATCGAGCCCTCAACCCAGGGCATGTGCCCTGACTGGAAATCGAACCTGGGACCCTTCAGTCCGCAGGCCGATGCTCTATCCATGGAGCCGTACCAGCTGGGCGGGACCTCTCATTTATAGTCTCCAAGTCTCCTGCTCCCTGGAATGCCAGCCACCCCATATTCTCACTCTCTTGTCTTTATCCTAGCTGAAGACATGCATGAAGTTAGCTTTCTGAAAGCATGTAGGCTTGGGGTTGGCTTGCTTTGTGATTAGTTCTTTTCCCCTCCCAGGTCACTACCTTGAGTTGCTGTTGTAGCCTTTTCAGGGTCTTCACAAGTTCGCTGTTGTTCTTGTTGGCATGGTCCAGCTGGATTTCCATTTCATTCAGGTCAGTCTCCATCTTCTTCTTCAGGCGAAGTGCCTCTGCCCGGCCCTTGGCTTCTGCCTCCAGGCTGGTCTGCAAAGACTCAATGGCCCGCTGGTGGTTCTTCCTACAAGGCCAAGCAGAGAAGGCCTTGACGTACTGGACAAGCACATTCAGTCTGTGCTAAACCTCCCTAGATAAGAGACTTCTGAGCATCAACATGAGTATAGCAATCATGTTAAGAAACTAAATTATCTTTTCTTAAAGTATTTAAGTGAGGGAGCTTTGGAAAAAGGAATGGAAGGTGAAAATTTACCACATGTCTTTTGTGACATTGATCCATTTAACCTGAAAAACAGTCCTGCAAGAAAACTGAGGTTCCAAGATGGTGAAAAACATGCCAAAAGTCATCCATTTAGCCCACAATGAGTTGCATTCAAACCTAGATGCTGAGGTCCAGTTTTATTTATTATGAAATAGGAGTTTTTATTATACAAGTTAGATATATACTTATCTTCAAAACAATTCATTGATTGTTCTTAATATATATATTAATTATATTGTAATCAACATAATAAACATTTCCATAAAGCCCTCATATAAGCTGTATTAATATCCTTTTATAAGAGGGGACCAGAGGAATTAATTTAAATGTTAAAAAAATAAATGTTTCATTGAGGCAAATAAATGATTAGCATGTAAAGATCCTGTCCACATTATGCTTACCTCTGCCTCACTCCTGAACACCCACTATGTGTAGGCATGTTGCTGGATTTGTAGCACTTTAAGGTGTATTCAATTTGTAGATATGGGCAAGATTATCATGACATTATCAAAAGTGAACAAAATTGAAACTCATTTTGGCTTAAAAATAAATACAAGCAAAAATGTTGGAAAAAAAATTAAAGATCTAAATAAATGGAAAGACATTTATGTTTATGGATTTAATATTGTTAAAGTGGGATTAAATGCAATCTAGTCACAAATAACCACACATTGTATGATTCCATTTATATGAAATGTTCAGAATAGGCAAATTAAAAAAAACAGAAAGTAGATTAGTTGTTGCCTAGGGCTGGGGCTGGTGGTAGTGGTGGGGGTGAAATGGGGTTTGACTACTAAAGTAAATGGTATTTCTTTGGGGGTGTGATTAAAATGTTCTAAAATTGTAGTGATAGTTGCACAACTAAAAACCATTGAATTTTCCCCTTAACATGGGTAAATTGTATGGTATGTGAATTATATCTTAATAAAGCTGTTGTAAACACACACACACACACACACACACACACACACACACACAGTGGCATAGCTAGAAATTTAGGGTGAGGGTCAGGTTTAGCCTACTGGCTATAGAGTCATTGGCTTTTCTTCACAACATGCTTTCATATCTATAATTTAATTTAATCTTTTCCACATCTCAGAGAGAGGTGATTAGGAAGCTGTCATCTTCTCATCTGTTAGCTGGGAGAATTGCATCACAGGTAGTTTTTTCTAATTCTTTATTGTGGCAAAATATACATCAAATGAAATTTACTATCTAACCATTTTTAAGCATACAGTTCAGTGGTATTAAATACATTCATGATGTTGTGCTACCATCTATCTCCATAACTCTTTTAATCTTATAAAAAAAAACTCTATACCCATTAAATAATAACCCCCATTTCTTCCTTCCCCACAGCCCCTTGCAAATACCATTCTACTTTCTGTCTCTATAATTTTGAGTACTCTAAATACTTCATAGAAGTAGAATCATACAATATTTGTCCTTTTATAACTGGCTTATTTCACTTAGCATAATGTTCTCAAGGTTTATCTATGTTTTATCATGTGTCAGAACTCCCTTCCTTTTTAAGGTTAAATAATTTTCCATTGTATGTGTATATCACATTTTGTTTATCCATTTGTCATTATTATTGGATTATTTCCATCTTTTAACTATTAAGACTAATGCTGCTATGAATACAGATATACAAATATCTCTTTTAGAACCTGCTTCAAATTCTTTTGGGTATATATCCAGAAGTGAAAATGCTAGGTTATATAGTAATCCTATTTAAAAATATTTGAGGAATCTCCATACTGTTTTCCATAACAGCTGTACCATTTTACATTCCCACAACAGTATAAAAGGATTCCAAATTCTCTACATCATCAACAACACTTGCTATTTTCTGTGTGTTTTTTTTAAATAGTTGCCCTTGTATTGGGTGTGAGGTAGTATCTAATTGTAGTTTTGATTTGCACTTCCCTAATAAATAGTAATATTGAGCATCTTTTCATGTGTTTATTGGCCATTTGTATATCTTCTTTGGAGAAATGTCTATTCAAGTCTTTTGTTCATTTTTTGATTGGATTATTATTTCATGGGGTTTTGTGATGAATCATTGAAGTAAGACATTTCAAAGTGTTTGTTAACCACAGAGTACCCCATCTGTATAAAGTACTACCATTATTACCGTTCAACAGATGTGGAAACTGAGGTTCAGAGAGGTTCATCTAATTTGCCCAAGATCACATGACTAGTAAGTGGCAGAGACCCAGATTTCTGAACTCTGCTCCATCATGCTATCAGTCAGCCTCCCATCCTGTCAGCCCCATACCTCGTAGCTTCAAATTCTTCCTCTTTCTCATGAATTCTCCGGTCAATGTCAGCTTTAACCTGAGCCAGTTCCAACTGAATTCGAATCACTTTGCTCTCTTCAACCTGCCAGGAATGTAAATGTCAGTCTTTCTGTCTAAGCAGGTTTGCAGACCCTTGCCAAGTGTTCAGCCCCCAAAGAGACAGCCACGAGGTTACCTCCAGGGAAGACTCAGCTTCCTCTAGGGCCACTTGGAGTTCGTCCTTCTCAATCTCTAATTTTTTCTTCAACTTCTGCAGCTCATGCACACTCCGTCCTCCCTCGCCCAGCTGATCAATCAGTTCTTTTATCTCCTCTGAGAAAAATAATATTCTTGTTAATAAGGTGCATGAGGACTACCAGCTTCCCAGGATCATGGCATGTGGCACAGATATTCCTCCACTGGGGCCACAAGCAGGCACTCCTAGCCTCATTGTATCAAAAGAGAAGCAATACACTCCAAGTCATGGATTTGTGGAGCATCAGGGCTTTGAGTGGATCCAAGCTCCTCTTTTTATAGATGAGGGTCTGAAGCCCAGAGAAGAGTAAGCAAGCACAGAGTAGCTTTAGGGCCAGTGCCCAGAACTCTAGGGGCTGTCAGTTCTATATGCAAGGCCTTGCTTTCTGGAGACACACCCCCACAGCACCCCCCAGGCCTCAAATTCCAGCCTGAAACTCTTATATGTAAGGAATAAGTATACATATGTATATTACTTACATGACAGATGTAAGGGCTAAAATAAAATCTACTGAGCCTTTATTTGTGCCAGCTCTTCTACTAAGTGAAGACTTGACACATTTTATTGTATTTCATTAGCATAACAACCTTACAAGGAAGGCAGTATTATTTCCCTATCTTATAGATGAGGAAATGGAGACACAGATAGTTAAAGTAACTCACTTGCCTGAAGTTATATTACTGAGTGCTCGAGTGCTTCTACAAAACTCTTGCCCGACAGTCAACAAACATTTATTGTGCACCTACTGTGTGCCAGTTGCTTAAACCCATGATGTGCCTGGGAGAAAGAGGGCTCTGGCTGTGTCTTTGTCCCTGCAGACCCACCTGCCTGCCCTTGACTCACCCTGCAGGGTCTTGTTCTCCTTCTTCACTGACTCAAGGTGCTCGATGGACTCCTCGTAGGCGGTCTTGATCTTGAAGCTCTCTGTCATGTACATGCGGCACTCCTTCTGTGAACTGTCCACCTCCACCTGCAGCTCCTCGCACTTCTGCTGCCACTCAGCCAGCATCTTGTCAAAGACCCGTTGCTTCTTGTCCAGGGCGGCAGCTGCAGCATTGGCCTAGGGAGAGATGGGGATGGTCTCTGACTTTCCTGCCCCTTTCCCCTCCTGCTGCCCCCTCCCTTCCTTTCCTCTCCTTCCCCAGTGACTCTGGTGACCACAGACTTCTTGGGGATTGGGATATAATTCAACATTTATGGCACAAGCACAGGCTTAGGGAGTCAGGAAAGAGCTACATTCTAGTTCTAAAACCTCTGCTACTAGATGTGTGACCTTGGGCAGTCTACCTGACTTCCTAGGCTAGAATTTTATCAAGTGTAAAATGAGGAATCTGGGCCACAACATCCTTCCCAGATTTATGACATTCCCCCAATTCCCCATAATGTATTTCTCTATAATGTATTAATATACGTTATACATCCATTGTCCAACTCAGAGATGGGCTTGGTATTATTTTTCTGTGAATCAAAGCTGATTACTCTTAGACATTATTTTTTTCATAGATTTTCATCTTTTTCATAACTCTCTGGTAACTATATATTTGCTGCTGTGCAATACCAGATTTTGTAAATTTCTGCGTTATTTCCTAATTTGGGAGTAGCAAAACCTTTTTGGGTTTTAGGACGATTTTCTGAAGCCTTTCTCATGGATGTGACCTTCTGCCCTCACAGCTGGCATGAAGCAATGGTCCTGTCTAGACCAAGACCAGGTTGATATGGAAAGGCAGTGGATCTTATTTAATTCGGCTGAAGACTGGCAAATCAGCCTGAACCCCAAAGATGCAAAGAGGAATATTTAGCCACACAAACTCTGTGGGGCATGGTTTTTATGAGAGAATAGGGAACAGGGATAATATGTTACATGACTTCCTGGGACTAAATTTTATCCTTGTCATGGATCTATTTAAATAGTGGCTTGTTGAGTGTTAAGATCTAGAATTATGAGTATATATAAACACATATTCAAGCAGGAGCCTGTTTTCAGTGGGCCTGAATATATACCCTGTGTTTCATCCCCATAGGCCACTATTTCTTCCTGTTCACCCAGGACATATGACAGTCTCATCCCGCTCTCTGTGGTCCCTTAGACCTGGCAAATAGGCAGCCTTTGAGCCTTTAACCTTCTGACCTTTTCCAAGTCAATGGTGAGGTCCTCGACTTCTGCCTGGAGCCTCTGTTTATTCTTTTCAAGGGAGGCAGCCCGGGCCTGGGCGGCTTCAGCTGTCTCTTCCGCTTCCTGGAGCCTGGCAGCCAGTTTCCTCCTACGGATGAGGGCAAGAGGGGCAATCAAGGAAACAGAGGAGCCCACAGGCAGGGGGCCCGGGAGTGTGGTGCTGAGCTCTAGGGTGACATGGACAAGATGAAGCAATCACTTCCATTCTTTAATTCAACAAGTATTTGTTTCTATTCTGTGCCAAGTATTGTTCTAGGCATTAGGGAAGCAGCAGTAAACAAAACGGACTAAGATCTCTGCCCTCATGGAAGTTCTGTTCTAGGCGGGACAGACAATACACAACATATAGACATAGCACTATGGAGAAAATAAAGCAGGGAAGGGGACACATGAGCAAAGGCCTCAGAGAGGGTGGGTGAGGGGCCCGTGGGTGTCTGGGGTGGAAATTCCAGGCAGAGAGAGGTGAGGGAAGAGATTTAGGTTTAGCCGGGAGTGAGAGCAGGCAGCTGCTGGCTGCTCCTGGATAGCTCACAGTAGAAAATAGAAAAGGGCTGGGGGGCAGGAGGTGGGAGTTACAGGAAGGCAATTTAGGCTCAATCTTTGAAGATCTTTAGATAAAAGATTTGGAAGGCGCAGTGGTTACTGCTATCCTGTCACCACAAATTCCAGTGAGTGGAAGGCACAGTAAGGAGGCACAGGGCTCACATGCAGGGCTTCCCTGGGTGGGCGGGCCCATGGCACCCAAGCAGCCTCTGATGCAAGAGGCCAGCTCAGAGCCACATCTCTGTGTCCCCTTTTATTTCCTCAGGCCCTTCAAGCAGAGTGTCCACTTCTCTAGTTTGTGAATGAGGACTCGAGGACATTTACCACAGAGCTGGGGAAAGGCAGAGTGGAAACCTTAGCCACGGGGTGTGGTCTGTGTACTGCCAGCATCACAGAGAGGCTCCACCCCAGACACACCAGGCCTGTGGAGGCTTCCTAAGCACTTCAGAGGCAGAGGAGCCGCCTGGAGGGGGAGCCCCTGCTCCTGACTTCCCTGTCTGACCTAGCACTTAAGGCGGAGGATGAGGCAAGAGAGCCCTTGATGATGGAACCTGAAGGCTGGCGGTGAGTGGGCTCCCCTGTCTAGACACTCATCGCTCCTTTAGAGGAACCTGCAAACTGCCTTCTTCTGGTCTCAGCTGTGGCTGATGGTGGGGAGATCCCCAGGGCCCACCCTCCCGCTTGGCCTTCCCGGCTCTCCTGCCATAGTTGAGCTCACTTGGTCTCCTCCAGCTCCTCAGTCCTTTGGATGGCATCAGTCTCATACTTGGTCCTCCAGGTGGTCACCTCGGTGTTGAGTTTGGACACTAGGCGCTGCAGCTCTGTCTTGCCTCCCTGCTCCTCCTCCAGCTGTTCCTTCAGCAAGTCCAGGTCGTGCTTGGTGTTGGCGAGACTCACCACAGCTGTGCTGCGAGACTGTGGAGACCACACGAGCCTGTCAGAGGCCCGCTGGTCTCTCCACGGCCCAACAGTGCAGCAAGTAAAGGGGAAAAATACCACCAGGGTTTATATTCCTTTTTTTCCCCCCAATTACTGTCCATAAGATACATATTTTCACTTAGTCATAGTTAACTTTTTTACTTGTTAGTGGATCAAGTATTTTTCATGCTCCTTCTACATCTTCATAAACTATAACTTTCTTCAAGGAGGCTGCTCTGTCACCCACACCCCAGCCCCCAACGAACCTTGGACTCCTCATCCAGCTGCCTCTTGTAATCGTCCACCTGTGATGTCAGCGATGTCTTTATCCTCAGGATTTGATTGAGTCGGCTCTGGGATTCTTCATATTCACGGCTCAGCTCACTATTTTCAGCTGGGTGAGAACGAAATGGGAGAAGTATTGGATGAAGAACTGGCTCCTCAGCCAGATCCTGAGCTCCCTCAGGGCATTGCTCCCAAAGTGGCGACTGAGTTGGAATGGGGAGCACAGTGACCACCACACCAGCCACCCAAATGAAGTCATCCCAGGGATGGAGCAAGTGCCCAAGAGCTGCCAGCCTCCAAGTGACTTGCCTAGGGCAAAGGGCTTTATTCAAATAACAAAGCCCTGACCCTTGGCAGGAGATACAGCAAAGGAGTTTGGAGAAGACAGCGGGGCAGAGTGTTTACTTTGTAAACTGTATTTGTCACGGTCCCAGAACCTACTACATTCCTGTCACTTGTGGACTGATTGCTGAACCGGAGGACAGAAAGAAATGCATGAATCAGAGGAAGACCAGGCTTCTGGTTCTGCTCTGTAAGTCATTAGTTTTGTCACCTCATCTCACTGAGCTTCACTTTTTTCATCTGTCAAATGGGGATATTGATTTTAAAAAGTATTACAGGACGTGGGAATAAGGTCAAAGGATACCTGCAGGTTCTCTGGTGTCACACTGGAGCTTGTCTAACCCAAGGGGTGTTTTCTTCTCTCAGGGAGTGCAACTTTGTTTGACTTACTGTTTACTCCAGTTAGAGCCCAGCCTCTGCAAAGTTAGGTGTTAAACTGGATAGTAATAAGTTCCAAATTATTAAAGTCTTAGAGATGCAAAGGATTTCTTCTGATAGAAAAACAAAAACAGCCCTGGCTGGTGTGGCTTAATTGGTTGAGTGTCGTCCTGTGCACTTAACAGTTGTCTGTTCATTCCTGGTCAGGGCACTTGCTGGATTGTGGGCTTGATCCCTGGTAGGGGGTGCGCAGGAGGCAGCTGGTTGATGTAGCACTTCTACATCAATGTTTCTCTCTCCCTCTCTCCCTCTCCCTTCCTCTCTGTCTAAAAATCAACTTTAAAACTCTTAAAAAAGAAAATAAGAAAAACCAAAACCAAACTCAGAGGTTGCAGTGTTGTTGTCTTGTAGGACAGTAACCAGTTTTGTATCTAACTTAGCAGATTTCCTTGAGCACTCCTTTTCCACTGACTATGAAAATCTCACCCCGCATGTTCTTCAAAGGCAGCTTTACCATTTTTCTGGTTCCCTGATTAGGACACATGTTCACTTTATGTTAGTATGTGGGTCATGTTTTAAAATGTTTAAAAAGTGTCAGTATGACTGCCCCCCCCTGCTGATCTCACAGGATGAGAGAACTGATATGAAAATACTTTGTATAGTGTTCTCCATTTTACACTATAAAAATGTGACTTGGAACATTCTGAGGGTAAAATAAAATCTCCTTGTCTCATCACAGAGGATGCGAATTTTCCAAAGCCAAGAAAGCTCTGAGGAGAGGACCTAGGTACTCTTTCAGTTTCCCTGCGAATCCCTCTTCCATTCCATGTACTGTTTTTTAGGAAGCTGCAGGGAGGAATGAGCTCACCTTGGAGGCGTGTCCTGATGGCATTGATTTCTGCCTGGTTTCTCTCCAGCTCAGCCACTTTGGCGTTGGCTTCTGCTAAGCTGTCTTCCAGCTTTCGGACATGGGCCTCGGCATTCATCTGCCCAGGAACAGTGCATTCAGTGGGGAAATGCGGCCAGGCTGCATGTACTAGGGGAACCCAGGCCAGGCCTTCCCTTCCTTCCACCTGGGTTTGCCTAGTGTAGGCTCCCAGGTTTCCAACTCCTTGAGGATCTCTCTATATAAAAGCCTAATATGCAAATTTCCCCATTGGGAGTTTGACCAGGAGACCGGGAGTTTGATTGCTCACTATGATGTGTGCTGACCACCAGGGGGTGGCACAGAATGAAGGAAGGCCCCGGCAGCAGCTGGCAGCCGGAAGGGTCCGATTGGCCCTGATCGCCGGCCAGGCCTAGGGACCCTACCCATGCATGAATTTCATGCACTGGGCCTCTAGTATAGTCAATGTAATGATGAGCTTAATAGCACACATTTATTGCCAGGGACTTTTGAAACCTTCACAAAAGTGCTTTGAGGCAGGGATTATTATTATCCCCATTTTATATATGAGGAAACTGAGGCATAGTTATGTAGCTTGGCCAAGGTTATATACACAGTTGGTGGGGTCTGTGAAAGGTTCACCTCGGTTCCCTTCACAACATCTAGAACAGGTGGGGAGCCTTTTTTCTGCCAAGGGCCATTTGGATATTTATAATATTACTAGAGGCCCAGTGCATGAAATTCGTGCACTTGGGGGGGGGGTGTCCCTCAGTCCAGCCTGCACCCTCTCGCAGTCTGGGAGCCCCGGGGGGAGTGGGCCTAAGTTGTCAGTCGGACATCCTTAGTGCTGCTGCGGAGGCAGGAGAGGCTCCCGCCACCGCCACTGTGCTCACCAGCGTGAACCTGGCTTCTGGCTGAGTGTCTGCCCCCTGCGTTGAGTGTCTGCCCCCTGGTGGTCAGTGCGTGTCATAGAGACTGGTTGTTCCGCTGTTCGGTCGATTTGCATATTAGCCTTTTATTATATAGGATTTGCTTATTATAACTCACTTAATATAAATTTATGTTGCTATGAAAAATGCTCTTAGATTTATTGACTTTTGAGTGCCACCTCTGGTTGTCTTAGAAGGGCTAGACCAAATGATTTCATGGGCCTTATATGGCCCATGGGCCAGACATTCCCCACCTCTGATCTAGACCTTAACTCAGGCCTGCTGGGGGCTCAGGGAATATTTGTGTAAGAGCTAATGCCGGAGCACCTCCATGGTTCTGGGAGGGGGCTTTCCTCACCTTGGACTTCTGCACATTCTCCATGCTGGCATTGAGGTCGTCGATCTCGGCCTTCATGACCTGCTTGTCCTTCTCCAGCTTGGACTTGACCCTCTGCAGGTTCTCCACATGCTCTGTCAACTCAGCCATGGAATCTGTGTGTTTCTTGCGCAGGGTGGAGGCCGTTGCCTCACTCTGCAAGGCTGCCTCCTCCAGCTCCCGCCGCAGTTTCAGCAGCTCGGCCTCCCGCTTGCGATTCTGCTCAATCTGGGGGTAGAGGAGAAGCAGGGCTTAGCAGGACTGGTTGGCACTGGTCTCCTTGGGGTGGACACTGCTCACCTGCTCAGTGGTCCTTTGATATTCCTGTACCCCACTAATGAGATGCCCTGATTGAAATATCAATCCTAAGCCTCTGGGTGGGTTGCCTATAGGGTTTGTTTAGATAGTGTTGTGTGTTGAATTATGTTTCCCTCAAAGATATGTTTAACCTGGATGGAATTGGAGAACATTATGCTAAGTGAAATAAGCCAGTCAATGAAAGAAAAATACCACATGATCTCACTCATTTATGGATAGTAAAGAACATTATAAACTGATGAACAAAAAGATAGATACAGAGACAGTAAAGCATCAAACAGACTTTCAAATTACAGGGGGAAAGTTACGGAGAGGTGGGGGAGATAAGAAATCAAACGAAGGACTTGTATGCATGCATATAAGCATAAACAATGGATGCAAAACTCTGGGGGGTGAGGGCATGTATGGGTGTGGGGTGGGGGGGGGTAATGGTAAGATATGTACACATATAATACCTCAATAAAAAAAAATGTCAAAAAAAAAAAAGATATGTTTAAATCTTAACCCCGATACTTGATTTGACCTTATTTGGGAATAGGGTCTTTGCAGATGTACGCAAGTTAAAATGTCATATTGGATTAGGGTGGGCCCTAATCTCTAATTACTGGTTGTCTTTGTAAGAGGAGGGAAATTTGAACCCAGAGAGACACACAAGATAAAGGCCATGAGAGAGGCAGAGACTGGACCATGCAGCTATTAGAAAGAAACAGCAAAGATTGTCTGCCAATCATGAGGAGCTAGGAGAGAGGCCTGGAACAGATTCTTTCTCAGAGCCTTCAGAAGGAACCCACCAGGAAGCCCCTATCTATAGCTCTTGCTCTAATGGCCCCCTGTTATTCTCTTAACTCCCTGCAGTGCTAGAGATAGTCCCTTTGTTAATGCCCCTCATTCAAACCATCTGGGATGATTTTGTTTTCTGCCAGGATCCGACCCCAGCTGGACACCTGCTTCAGTTCAGCTCCACAAGGAGCAGACTGTGGCCAGAATGATGAAGCCACAGGACATGGAGTCCGGGGGCCACCGGAAAGGATATCCAGCCTTCCAGTGATAAGGGACGCCATTCATGCTCTCTGCTCTGATCCAGGGTCCACATTTGCAAGAGAGCTGACTTCATGAAATTATGAGAGTCTCATGTGGCTTCTGGTAGTCTCCATGATGCCTGCTTGTGAGGTAGAGGAAGACACATTCCACCCCAGGAGGCATGGCTCAGATTCCAGCCCCCATTCACCTCTCAGTGGGGTGCTCTTGGAGTGTGTAACCTGGTCTATATTTTCTGTATTGTGGTGCTTTGACATCTGGGGCTTTGCTGACTCCAGAAGGATGGCCCCTCCCAGGTTTACCTAATTCCTAGAGGTAGCAAACTATTCCATTTCAATCGCAACCAACCAATCTAGAGCCTCCCCACCCCCCAATTCCTTCTTTCATGTGGCTCTCACACTCTCAGCTACTATCCACTTACCAGAATTACTCATGGCCAAGTACTAGACAACTAGGGATGGCCCCTATGCCCCAGAGCCCTCCAAAATGGTCCGAGCTAGCCAATCTAAGCCTGCTCCCATGCCTTCCTCAGAAACCATAACAAAGGCTTTCTCATAATTCCCCTTCCCTCTGCCCCCTGAATGACCCTGGTGCTTCCCTGTGTGGCTCTGCCTGGCATGCCCCCTCCTTTTGGGAACTGTAGCAAACTACAGTTGGACCCTTGAACAATGCAGGTTTGAACTATGTGGGTCTATTGAACTGTGGTCAATTGAAAAAAAAAAAGTGTGTATAAATATACCCATGTGGTTCAAATCTGTGTTGTTCAAGGGTCACTGTACCTCTTCAATGGCAATCTTCTCATCTTTTGGCCTTACTGTACCTCAAAGTTTTTTTTATTAATACAATGTATTTTATTTTTTATTTACTTTATTTTATTTTTTAATTTCTTTATTGATTATGGTATCACATAATTGTCCTCATCTTCCTATTCCCATTCTGAACCCCTCCCCACATATGCTCCTACCCCCCTGTTGTCCATGACCACTGGTTAGGCTTATATGTATGCATATAAGTCCTTTGGTTGATCTCTCCCCCTTTACCCCACCCTCCCCTGCCTTCCCTCTGAGGTTTGACAGTCTGGTCGATGCTTCCCTGTCGCTGGGTCTGTTTTTTGTTCTTCAGCTTATGTTGTTCGTTATTTCCCTTAGATGCGAATACACTGTATTTTAGAATACCCGCCCTCTGCATGCAATCCAAATCCTGCTTCTATTAGTGTCACTAAGGAGCCCCAGAAGGAAGTGGACCAAATCAGCCTCTCTCTTGCCTACTTTTTTTTAATTTTTATTTTTTATTACTAATCAGTTTCTCTTCAAGGTAGCCCCAGGAATTCAGCAAAAACTAGGTGGTCTTTATCCCACTGTTTATCATCCCTATAGGCAGGCAGGATTGGGGTCCCCAGGTTCCCCGAGGATGGTACCTGAGCAGATGTGGCTCCCCCAGCCTCTTCCAGCCTGTCGCTGAGGTCTTCAAGGTCCCGGGACAGGTCACTGCGTTGTTTCTCCACCTGGGGTAAGAGTGAATGACACTGACTGAAGCCATCCATAAGTCCCTCTTTCCACATGATGTTTGTGGAGCCAGGGGCCTGCGCTTGGGGAGCTCTGCACTCTGCCTGCCACCACACATGCTCAGGGAAGGATGCTGTCTGTCCTTCTCCTTGCACTGGGTGGACCTTAGTGCCCATCCTGCCCGCCCCCCAGCCCAGTTTGGCTGAATCTGGAGTTTAGGCATCTTATGATTTATTTCCCATCATCTTTATTGCCTCATTTCCTGTAGGATCCCTGCCCTCAACCCTCCCTCCACTCTTTGCTCTTCCTTTTACACCTTAGTTCCTGTGCAGGGAGGTGCTATTTCATTGCCTTGGCCTGAAATTCCTCCCTGCCTCAGCCTGTTGAATTCAGTCTTTGAATTCCTAAGCTAATGTTGCCTCTACAACCTGTCCCAGGCAGAGTTAGCCTTCTCTCCTTGGTTTCATACCACAAGCAGCATCTTTGCATCTTACATGATATTTAATGTCCACGTGTTACACAGTGCCTGGCACACAGTAGGTGCTAACAATGAGGCCTTTTCAACTGGAAACCTGTCCTCCTCTCTGTTTCTGCTTATGGTTGGATTGTAGCTGGCATTTGGCACTTTGACTCAAGAAAGGTAAAGGAAGTATGTTGTTTACCTTGGCTCTCATTGCTCTCTCAGCTTCCAGTTCTTCCTCCAGTTCCTCGATTCGGGCCTAGCAGAAAAGTAAGCAGAAGAAGAGGGTTGAGGGGGATTATCTTAATTCTGTGGGAAACTTACCCAGTTAGCCTTTTAGAATGGAGGTAATGGGGAAGAGTATTATGCTAAGGAAAATAAGCCAGTCAGAGAAAGACAAATACCATATGATCTCACTTATATGTGGAACCTAATGAACAACAACAAAATAAATCTATATATGTAAAAGCCTAAGCGACCATTATGACTGAACGACAGGTCGCTATGACATGCACTGACCACCAGCTCAATGCAGGAGCTGCCCCCTGGTGGTCAGTGTGCTCCCACAACCAATCTCCTGTGGCCGGCCAACTCCCCCCTGCCCCCCCCCCCCCCCATCCCAATCGGCTCTGATCAGGGCAGAGCCAGCCAGCCAACCTCCCATAGCCCCTCCCCTGGGTTGGCCTCCCATGGTCCCTACCCCCGACTTGCCTGGCCAATCCCCTGCGGTCCCTCCCTCTGGCTAGCATGCCCTGATGGCCCTGATCGGGACTGGGCAAGATAGCCCAGATGGCCCCGATCGCCAGCCAGATCGAGGGACCCCACCTGTGCATGAATTTGTGCACCAGGCCTCTAGTAAATAAATAAATAAATAAGGAGGTAATGGACGGGAGCTAAATGTCAAAAGCAGAGGGGACCAATGGCCCTGAGGCAGGAGGGAGGCTGGGATATGAGAGTGCCCTCACGGAGCTAGCATGGGTGGCCAGCATGGTGGTGGTGGTGGGGATAGTGGATGATGAGGTCAGTGAGGAAGCAGGGGCTAGATTGTAGAGGGCATTTTAACCACTGTAAGGACTTTGAATTTAACCCTCAGTGAGGCGAACATGTGTCGCCTCCAAGGACTCTGTGGCAATCTTGCTCCTCAGGAAAACTTAGTAGCCAATCAGCTGCTGTGAGAAAAGGGTGCAGGGAAGTACATCTTAAAAGGCAGGTTCAGTCTTCTCAGTCCTGGACATACCTGGTGTTCTTTGAGTTTCCGTTGCAGTGTGGAATTCAGAGACTGCTCATCCTCATATTTAGAGTTGACAGAATTGATTTCCATATCCCTCCTGCAAAAGAAGTTTTGATCTCCTGAGGAAAAGCTCTGAGGGTAGACCAGTAAGCTGACCAGAGAATAGAGACTGGGCTGCCAGACGAGGCCTTAAACCTGCTGAAAAATACGTGCCCCCAACCCCCTGGCCTTTGGGGATGACAGCCCAGAAGGACCCACCCTACAGAGTCCCAGAATCTATTCCACTGGCTTTTCATGCACTTATTCTTTCACTCATGCACTTATTAATTTAATATATGTTTATTGAGTACCTACTATGTACCAGACATCATTTGGGGTTCTAGGGACACATCAATGAACAAGCCAGACAGAAATCACTGCTCTAGTGAACTTTAAATTCTAGGGGCTACAGAATCACATTAATGCTTTGCCTTTTTAGAGAAAATTTCCTCCAAAAGCTTTTAACAAAAGGTTGTCTCCTTCTGATGTGTGAGTTCCATGTGTCAGGAAGCCACATATGAAAACTAAGATGATAGAACGAGTAGATGAGGAGGATGGGCAAGGCCACATGCACCTTCTGGGTGTGCCACAGGAGAAATGTGCTGAGATGCAGATTTTGCTGCATATGCCCCTCATAGCAGTCTGAGGTACTTTAAAACTGCCTTAGAAACATATACTTCAAAGATGTAATGTCCAAATTCTACTCCTTTTTCCTTATCTTACTCCTTATCTCCATCACCTCAGCCTTTTACTTAGTTCAAGCTTATGCCTGGACTATTGCAGTAGCCTTCCAATTAGTTTTTTCCTACTCCATCTTTCCTCCATGTTATTGCCAGAGTGATATTGATAAAATACCCTCTCAACTTGTGATCTTTGAGAGCCCAGTTTATACGTTTCTATAAACTTTCTGCCCTCAGATACATGCATTGCTTAATACAAGTCTCATTTTCATCATCCAACAGGCCATGTCTGATGTTGGGAGCTCCCTGTAGACAGGGTAGCACCTACTCCTTTCTCCCTATAGCCTCCATGGTGGGCACACGGCCTGGTACATAGGAGGTGCTGGTGACAGGCATGGATACATGTGAATCCCTCAGCACAGTGCCTGGAGCCTGGGACCATCTAGAAAGTGGTAGATATTGCTAATATTATTACGAAGACATGAATGACTGCATTGGCGTACTTTTTCACCACCTCCTCAAGATCTAGCTTGGACCGCTCCATCTCATTGAGATTGTCAATGGTCATCTTCAGGTCACTCTCAGCTTTCCGACGAGCCTTTTCCACCTCTGCCCGGATTTTCTTTTCTTGTTCCCAGTTATCTTCCAGCTGTAGAGAAAGTAGAGGAGGGGTGAGTCTCAGTCCAGAGCACAATAAGAAACCAGACTGGGCCTGGTTCCTTAGCTGTGGCATCAGAAGAGCCCTCACTTCCCTGGGTGCTGGGGGGGGACACTGGGGGATGTGTCAGTCCAGTGCCAAAAATGTATCTGAGGACCCTGTCCTTGAGTGTAGAATTGGCCAGCTGTGGGCATTACCTCATGGATCTGGGTGTTGAGCTTGCTGTTGCTCTTTGTCAGGTGGTTCACCTTGTCCTCCTCAGCTTGCAGATCATCGAGGGTTTTCTGGAAGGAAAGATACACACGTGTGTCCCACAATGTACACAGGAGCAGCCGGTCAGACCTGGTTTTCTGCCATCACTTCTGAGCTGAGTTGAGTGGACTGCAGTGAACAGCTACTGAGTGCCTGCGCCTGGGTGCTAGGTGAGGCCGGGGCAGACCTGAGCACCCGTCAGCAGCAGGTAAGCCCTCGGGTCAGTAGGGGGGCTCTGGTTCTCCACAGGCATGTGGGAATCTGTGGGGGGCTTTTGGTTGTCACAATTATTGGGGGTCACACTGTCACTTAGTGTGTAGTTCCAGGGATGCTGGACCTCTTTATCTTGCTCTGGACAATCTGGCACCATGAAGAGTAAGTCTATTGTCCACATGCTTGATGTCCCACCCAGACTCTCATGTAAATAAAACAACCATTTATCCTTTTCTGAACCTAGAACCCACCACAACTTTACATATAACTCAAATACTTTTTAAATTTAGTATACACTGCATTTTGAAAGAATGATCTACCATGAACATTGAGAGATGATTTATGAAAATCTCCCCGGGAGTTATTCAGCATTTTGTTGAATTGCAGCAGTGATAGCCGCCACACATTGCTCTCTGGGTCACCAACACACCCTCCGGTGCCCATCTGTAGCCGTTGTAGACAGGCCCAGGCAGACAGCCCACTGTTCACAATATCTACTAGTCCATCTGCTTTACCTTTTACACATGGACAGCTCTATTATTTATTATAAATTACTTTCCATTTATTTCTCCTTTATATTGAAGGGTGCTCTATTGATATTTTTATTTCAGGATAGTAAGAGAGCCTTCCAAAATAGTCAGTCCTTATTATTTGTGGATTATCTACCTGCCAAGTTACCTACTTGCTAAAATTATTTGTAATCCCCAAATCAATACTCATGTTGCTTTCATGGTTATCCACAGATATGAGTGGAATGGTGAAAAATTTGAGTCACCTGGGGTTTTTCAGCTGAGATCAAATGAGATGATCTTGTTTCATCTCATACTGCAAACAAATGTCCTTTTCACAGTCTATTTAGTGTCACATTTTTATATTTTTGTTGATGATTTCACTGTTAAAAATGGTACCCACACACAGTGTTGTCTAGTTCCTAAGTACAAGAAAGCTTTGATGTTTCTTACAGAGGAAATTGTGTATTAGATAAGCTTCATTCAGGCATGAGATAGAGTGCTGTTGACCAAGGGTTCAATGTTAAGGAATCAACAATATGTACTAAAAAGGCGCTTTTAAACACACACAAACATAAAACAACATAATGTATTGATCATAATTATATGTATTATGTATTGATTGGTTGACAAAATATTATGATCAAAGGCTTACAGAAACCTAACCCTAAATTTCCCCTAGGAGCAGAGTTTTAGTTTTTGCTATTTCAGTGTGTGTGATGATTTTATAGAACATAACTACGGTACCTTGAATAATGAGAATTGGCTGTATTTGTTATAAAAAGTGGCTCTGGGTATTTGATATAGTTGAGTCACAGTCGAAGGGGAGATATTTTCAGAGGCAGCTCAGGGGACATGTTGTGGATTCAGGTTTTAGCAGACACAGGGATGAAGGTCCATTGTCTGGTTCTGAGCTTCAACTCACTCTTTGCACCTTTGTTTCCAGAGCTAGGAGGTGCCCTGTGCTGGAGGCTGGTAAGAGCTGGCTCTGTATTTAGTAGCCTGAGCCTGTAATAATCGGGTGGGTCTGCCTGTGACCTCAAGACCTCATGTCTGTTGTTGCAGCAATGCATCAGAATTCACTGGTACTTTAGAACTCAAGGATACTTCCCTACCCCCCACCTCATTCTTATGACTCTGGGGATCACACCTCCCAGTCACTTCTGACTTTTGTCTGTTGTCCCCATTTTACTCTGAAAGCTGTCCCAGTTTGGGTGATAAATTATATGGTTGTCCTACTTATAACAAACCTAGAAGGAAGGCATTAAGATGTGACCATGCTCACTTCACTGATGAGGGAAT
Source organism: Eptesicus fuscus (assembly GCF_027574615.1). NCBI lineage: Eukaryota > Metazoa > Chordata > Mammalia > Chiroptera > Vespertilionidae > Eptesicus > Eptesicus fuscus. Next base: position 34,347,568 of record NC_072476.1, read on the forward strand.
TGAGATTTAGGAAGATTCTGTGAGTTTCCTGAGGGTCCCTAGCTGAGGGGTGACAAATCTGAGGTCTGCCTGCTCTGCCAAGGGAAGAAGTGGGCGGTGCTCACCTGGTGCAGCTCCTCCAGGGCCCTCTTCTCTTTCTGGAGCTTGGCGATGGAGTCTTCTCTGAGTGAGAGGTCCCCAGTCAGGGTGCGGACCTTGTGATCTAGGGCCTGGAAACCCGGGTGTGAGAGAGACAGATCTTTAAGGCTGGGAACACCTCTGGTGGGAGGAGAGGAGGCACTTGCTTTGAGAGAGGGTCCTTTATTTGGCTGTACTCTAGAGTCACCTGGGAGCCTGAGAAATACCATACCCAGGTCACACCTCAGTCACCCAAGTCAGAATCTTGGGGATAAGGGAAGCAGTGAGAACCACCAGTTCGGGCCTTTGCTACTCAAAGCCTGGTCCTTGGATGTTAGCTGTGGCATTGACCGAAAATGTGTTGGAAACATGGATCCTGGTCCCTGCCAGACTGCCAGCCCAGAATCTGCATCTTATCAGGATCCTAATGGTTTGGGTGCACATCAGAGCTGGAGAGGCGTGGGTTTGGTCATGTCTACCTTTCCCTGCTCATGGACCCCTACAACTACAAGGTACGAAGGGGGTCTTGGGGCCAAGGGCCAACAAGATGGTATCAGGAGCCAGGGGCTCCCTCTGGAGCACTTGGAGGGGCATCAATTGCTTGTTTGAGCAGCGATAAGTGGCCCCATTCTTCTGATAGGGTTGCCTCTTCTGGGAAGGGAGGAAGAGTGGACATGATACTGCAGGACATTCTGTGAGGGGCCAGGGATGCTGAGGCTAAGTGGGCAGCAGGGTAATGCAGATGCCTGGAATCCCAGGCTTGAGGAGAACCAGTCAGGTCTGAGTCTGAATGGCACCATGATATGAAGAGTGCTCAGTCCCCTTAGGCAGCGGCTCTAACAGAACTTTCTGTAACAATGGATGTGTGTTCTCAGTTTGGTTTGTCCAACACGGTAGCACTGGCTACATGTGGCTATTGAGCACTCAAAATGGGGCTAGGTTGACTGAGGAACCACATTTTAAATTGCGTTTAATTAAGTTAACATAACTCCATTTGGTCCAGCTGGGTGGCTGAGTTGGTTGGAGTGTCATCCTGTACACCAACAGGTTGCATGTTCGATTCCCAGTTAGGGTACATTCTTAGGTTGCAGATTCAATCTCTGGTTGGGGTGTGTGTGGGAGGCAACTGATCAATATTTCTCTCTCGCATAAATGTTTCTTTTTCCTCTCTCCTTTCCTCCTTCTCTAAATCAATAAACGTATCCTCATATGAGGATTTAAAAAAATATCCCCATGTAGCTGGTGGCTAGGCTCCTGGTGTGGCCCCTGCAGGGTGAGCGAGCTGGGATTCCTTGACCCTGAGAGGAGCGTGGTTGTGCTCAAGGCCACCTCACCTGCTTCTCCTTCTCTGTCTTAGCCAGGGTGGTCTCAAGGCCCTCCAGGTCACGCTTCAGGTCACTAAGCTCCCCCTCCAGCTTTCGCTTGGTGGCACTCAGGGAGGCAGCTGTGCCCTCCTCTTCTTCCAGCCGCTCCCTCATGTCTCCGATCTGGCTCTCCAGCTCCATTTTGGTCTTCATCATCTGGGTCAGGCGCTCCTCCGCATCCATTAGGTTATCTTGTTCCTGATGGAAAAAAGAGCCCCAGTCAAAAATAGGGGTCCAGGCACCCACAGGGGACCAAGATGGTGGGCAGTCCTCGGGCTGACAGGATGTCCCCTCCCCCCAAATGTGTCCTGAGGTTGGACAGAGGCTGGGCTAGCTCTGAGCTCCTTTGCGATGTGTACAACCAAGTGTAGTCTAGGAGTGTGGGCCCCAGATTAGTTGCAGCACCTGAGAGTTAGTCCGGATGCTAAATCTCAGGCCCCAGGTGATACCTGCTACATCTGGATCTGCATTTTAATGAGATCCCAGGTGATCAGATGCACCTTAAGGTTTTATCAGAGGTGCAGCTGTCAAAAGTCACACAGGCAATAAGTGGCAGAGGAGGGACAACCTGAGGATCCACTGGGGTCTCCCCAAGATAGGGTCAGTGGTATAAGACAACAACTGGTCACAGAGGCAGAAGACTGGCCCAGCGGTGTGACTTTTGTTCATGGCATAACTTTACTGAAATTCAGATCTTTGTCTGCAAAATAAGGGAAACAACACCGTGAGGCGTAAAGGGATGGAGCTCATGAGGTGCTAAATGGAAGATTCCTTTATTACTGTGGTCTCACTCAGGCCCAGTCTTCCCAAACATAAAATAAGGTTCGAGGCTTGAGAAACTCCTCAGGGATGTTAAGAGGATGTGAAGAAACTATGCTAAGCAGGAAGCACCCAAGATAGAATCGAACCCTTCGCAGTTGTGGGTTTTCTACTGATGAGCTTGGGACCTTGATGAAATCTCTAAATGTTGGTCAAAGTGAGTTTTATACCCTGTAAGATACATGGGAAAATTGGGTATCTTAAGGGGTGTTTTTGAGGGTCAGAGAAGGATCCTTGGTAAACCAGGAGGGTCACAGCAGTGACTGCAGTCATTATATTAGAATGCAGGGAGGGGGGCATTGAGTCAGGCACCCATGGAAACTAGGTCATTTGTTCTTCCTGCTGTGTTTGCACTTGACAGGCAAGGAACAGTAGGCAAAGAGGGCAAGTTCCCAAGGTCCTACAGCAGACCCAGGCTCACTTTGGGGGCTTCTCCCACCACCTTGTCTGGACAACCCTCGCAGGGCCAGCATATCTGTGTGTGCTGAGGGCAAATAAGACTTTGATAGAGACATTTTGGTATTTGGGTCAAGGATGACATTACAATGAAGAAAAGAGAAGGCTGGAAGCACACAACTCTCAGGAAGCTCATCCTCCACTCCGTCTAGGGCCTGACTCATGGCAACCCTCGAGGTCTGGACAGTTGCCAAAGCCCCAGCTCCTGTCCCTCCCTCAGGGCCCCACGTACGGCCTGCAGTTGGATTTTGAGGTCGTTCTTCTCCTGGCTGAGTGTGGCCACCTTCTCCTCCATATCCTTGACCTTGGTTAGCAGCTCTTGTGTCTTGGACATGGCATTCCTCAGCTCCTCCTCTTTGGCCTTCATCTCTTCCTCTTGCCGGGCCACATTCAGGAGTGGCTTGACCTGAGTAATATCATAGAGTGTTAGGGAGATGGACTTTGCCAGGGGACTGAGAGACGGAATATATGGCTGGGTCTCATATTCCCACTGGGGTGGAAAGCAACTCTTGCTGCAGCTGTGAGGAAGAGCCCTTTTCCATAGAGACCAAAGCATGTCTGGCCTCTACAGAGAAGGCCCATCCTTCTTAAGATCAATCCTCAGGGTGCTCTTTGATCCCAGGAGACACAAAGTTAGATGGTCTTCAGTATCTAGCTGCACCCAGTGTTTACACCAGTTATGTAAATTGTGTGTGCTTGGAGCCCTGGCTATATCCACAACTTGGCTCCCCCTTGCTTTTCTTCCTTATTGTGTGCTCTATCTATCTATCTATCTATCTATCTATCTATCTATCTATCATCTATCTATTCTCTCCCTATCTCCATCTCTCTGTTTTATTTTGTTTTTATCTTTTTATGTCTCTCTGTCTCTCTTGTGTCTGCTCTCCAAAGTGGCAAAGTTCAAATAACCAGGTTATGTAGGCACTATGACTTGCAGCTGTCACACTTTTTTTCAGTGAAAATGTGTTTTTCTCCGCTGACTCATCCTACCTGGCTTACTTAAATAAGATTAGCATTTAGTCAATATACTAAGAGTAAAGGATTTTTATTTTGTAGTATGTTTTTACTCATTGGAATAGCACTTTGCCCTGAATGTTTAATTAGTGAAGTTTTACTTTATAGTAAAGAACAGGGAAGCTTCCAGGCTCTGTCTCCTTGTCATCTGTGATCACTGTGTCTGGTTGAAAGACCCTAAGAACTTGGTCTGGGACTTCCTAAATGGTAATCTGTACACAAAGATGACAGGTGAGGTAGATTCCAGCACTGCATCGCAACCCTTTGATTTTTATTGTTACATAGTTTCTTTAAAATAATTATCTATACTAATAAAGGGTAATATGCAAATTGGTCACGACACCCTTACAGTAACAACTGAACAATAGGCTGCGTGGGGCGACCAGGCTGGCAGGGGGGTTAGCGAGGGATGACCAAATGACTGACCAGCAGGCTGCGTGGGGTGACCAGGCCAGCAAGGGGGGCAGTAAGGGGTGACCAGGCTGGCAGGGGTGGCAGTTGGCAGCAACCAGGCCGGTGGGGGGCAGTGAGGGGTGACCAGGTCGGCAGAGGAGGACAGTGATGGGCAATTAGGCCAGCAGGGAGGGGAGATGGGGGCAACCAAGCTGGCAGGGGGACAGTTGGGGGTTACCAGGCCAGCAGGGGGGTCAGTTATGGGCAACCAAGCCAGCAGAGGGGGCAGTGAGGGGCGGCCAGGCCGGTGGGGGGAAGCCAGTTGGGGGCAACCAGACCAGCAGGGGGGGCAGTTAGGGGCAACCAAGCCAGCAGAGGGGGGCAGTTAGGGGCAATCAGGCTGGTAGGCAGAGGCGGTTAGGGGTGATCAGGCTGGTGGGGGGGCAGTTAGGGGCAATCAGGCTGGCAGGCAGAGGCGGTTAGGGGTGATCAGGCTGGTGGGGGGCGCAGTTAGGGGCGATCAGGCAGGAAGACAGGTGAGCAGTTAGGAGCCAGCAGTCTTGGATTGTGAGAGGGATGTCCCCCGAGGTGTCCCGGATTAGAGAGGGTGCAGGCTGGGCTAAGGGGACCCCCCCCCCCACCATGCATGAATTTTGTGCACTGGGCATCTAGTTAATAATAATAACATAATTTTGAAAAAATTTTAAAAATGAAAAAGAACTTGTCAAATTCATAATTTTATGGATGCTATTTGCTTAGGATGAGATTAGAGCAGGTTAAGGAAATGAAGTTTCCTTTTAAAATAACTTTTCAAGATAAAAATAGTGAGTTGATATAAAGGAAAAAGCTCAGTCATTGAACAGGTGGGAACGTGTCAGTGATGATGACCTTTGAGAATGCTCATCTAGGACCCTCTGCAATGGCCTGTGTGTGGGCACATTTGGGAATGCAGAACTTACTATTCTGCATTCAGAATTTGTGGTCAGCACCAATTGTTTGAAAGCACCTTTTCTATGGGAGGGAAAAGAAGCTTCTGTGTGTGATATGGGGGGCTCACAGCCACCCGAGATGACCTGGAACCTGTCCTAATTCTCCACAAGGCTGCCCCCTTGAGACCAGCATTCTCCTGTCTGCTGAGTGTGGCAGCCCTGCACCTGGCTCCTCTGGTGCCCAGTGGTGTGTTCCCTCTCAATGGGGGCCCCAGGTGTGATGTCATAACCTGGTGTGATTCAACCTGCATGCAGTAGGATGGTTCATGGTCTCCTGCCTTGGTTGAGGATGGCCTGGCTGCTTGGGGCACCAGCAGCCTCATCACCTGGCTGACTCACACTGCCCTCACTGCTCTATTGGAAGAATCTGGGAAATGAGATGTCAGATCTCATGATTTCCTGAGGCCACCCCAGTTCTGAAGCCAAGGACTTCACTAAGGGAGTTGAAGATGTCTCAACCCCAGGGGCGGGGCACTGATAACCACGCCCACTTTCTGCAGCAGAGTGGGGGGCTCCTCTCCACTCTAAGTGTATTTTATTTTTAGGGATGAGATGAAAGGTGGGAAGACACTATGATTTTTCTGAGGGAGAAATTAGCTCCTGTCTGGAAGGAGGCTAGACTCCTCTGTCTCCACAGCACTCTCATTTTTAGACTGTCCCTGCAGCATCCATAGCTTTCCACCCCCAAGAGGCACCTCTTTCTAACTAGGACTGAGGCCCCCGGCCCACAGATAGCAGCAATCCCAGCTGGCCTAGCCCTCAGCCCTCACCTTGTTGTAGAGCTTCCACCAGCCCCAGAAACGCAGCTCTAAGAACTTGCGAGTGTTCCGCTGGATGACTTTCAGGCCAATCCTGCAAAAGAATTCAGGGATCCATGGGTTAAAATGCAGGTGTCAGGACCTGGCCTCCCAGATGGAACTATTCCTGTCAGACAGCATAAGGCTGAGACAGACTATTCATTTCTTCCTGCATTTCCCTTCCTTTTCCTCACCGGAAATCACCGATTGGTCTCTAATCCCATATATCAGCAGTCTTTAGAATTCACCTTTTCTTGTCCCTTGCACTTTCATTTGACTGACTTTTACCAGTGACTTCCTGTGCACCAAAGCCTTGGGCTGGCTTGGGTTGCCATCCGATCACTTAGCCCCTAATCGATGTCCCTGCCTTTAGCTGGGGTCATAGAGGGCCTGATGCTGGATATCCGGAGTTCATTACTGTTATTATTTATCCATTGCTATTATTATTACTAATTCTATGACCACAAATTGCCAGTCACAAGTCAAGCAGGGAAGCCTGAGATATTTTCTAATTACTGTTTTAGGGAGTTGACTAAAAAACAGGATTCTGAGGGCAGGGATTTGGAATGAGGATTTCTGGGATCTAATCCTGACTCTGAATGAACCTGGCCCAGTTCCTTAACCCCTCTGACCTCAGTTTCCACATCTATAAAATGACAGTACTGGCCCTCCCACTTCTCTCTTACAGCATCATCATATGGAGCAAGTAAGGGGATGGCTGTGAAAATAGCTTGTACACTGTAGGGAGAAGGGTTTATGTAAGGTGGTCCCTGTTATGAGTTCAATTGTGTCTCTTTCAAAAGGTATGTTGAAGTCCTAATCCCCAGTGCCTATGAATATGACCTTATCTGGAAATAGGTCTTAGCAGATGTAAAATTACTGGGGTTAAGATGAGTTATACTGGAATAGAGTGGGACCCTAATCCAAGACAACTGGCATCCTTATAAAAAGGAGGAAGATTTGAAGACAGACACAGAGAAGAAGGCCATATGAAGACAGAGGCAGAGATTGGAATGAGGCCAACAAATGCCTGGGGCTACCAGGACTGAAAGAGGCAAGAAAGGTTCCTCCTCTAGAGCCTTCAGAGGGAGCATGGACTTCCACACCTTGATTTCAGACTGTTGACCTCCACAACTATGAGAAAATGTTTCTGTTGTTTTAAGACACCCAGGGTGTGGGGCTTTGTTATGGCAGCCTTGGGAGACTAATATAGCCCCCAAACAGGGTTCTTTGGTCCAGCAAAGACATTGGCACCTCACTGCACTGTGTCACTAATGGAGCTGACCACTGTGTGTGTGGTGGGGCTCCTGGTCATTTTGTAAGGATGGGTGTGGCTTCAGTGGTCCTGCCCCATTGGTGTTCGTGCATGCTACCTTCGTTCCAGCATCTTCTTGAACTCAACCCTCATGAGGAAACCCCGGAGCCGACACTGTAACATCGTCATGATCTTGGCTAGACGTTCATCTCTCATGTCCTCAAGTTTGGCCAGGATGCCTGCTCGGAAGAATACCTAGAGGAAAGACACACTTATCTGAAAATAGCCCAGCTGTCACTAATAGCAGCAACTTGGGAGTGGAGGTTAAAATCAAAGCACCAGAGATTCAGAAGGGTCTTTATAAGAGTTAAGAGACACAGTCTGGTGCTGGTATTTGAGGCCCCTCAGAATCAGCTGGCCCCAGCCTGGACACCTCCAATAGCAGGGCAATTGGATTCTCCTATAGGCTCCAGCCCGGGTCTTGCACTTGCTAGCTGGGTCACCTTGGACATGTCTCCTCACATCTTATGGCCTCAGTTACTTATCTGTGAAGTTGATCCCTCCCTTAGATGGTTGTTATAAGGATTAAATAACAGGCAGAAAAGTCCCCATGTAACTATGAAGCTCTGAGTAAGGTGTGAGATCCTTAAAGTCCCCACTGCTGTGATTGCTTGGAAGCCAGGGTGTCAAGGGGCCTCCTTTTTTTTTTTTTTTTTTACCACCATGCAAAGCAGCCTGGATAGTCATGATCCCATGGGAATCGGAATGGGAAGAGGGGATAATGATCAGCTGGGGGTGGGGAGTGGGAGGTTGACTTTCTCGAAAGGAGACAGAGTGGTACTAAGGCTGCACAATTTCAGGCATCCAGCTCTTGTGTGTCAGTGAGACTCATCCCCAGGAAAACAAGACTAGCAAAATGCAAACTTTGGTCACAAGATAACATTCACCCTTCCCCTCACTGCACCTTTAGGACCTCTGATAAAACAGGTGTTGGCAAGGATGTGGATCAAGGAAAAGGTGTGTTGGTTCAATAGTTTTGGAAAATGGTTTGGCATTCTCTCACTCTACAATAGGCAACTGTCCTCCTCAGCATATATCTCAACCCTGGCTGCACCTGGAGGCTTTGGAAAGATGTGGATGCCTGGGTATAGGTGATTTCAAACAATTTCTGGGGTAGGGCTCAGGCATTGGTGTTTTTAACCCCCCCCCCCCCCCAGATAATTGTAATGTGCAGTCAAGGTTGAGAATTTGTTCTAGAGAAAAATCCTACATATTGACCCATGGATAAGGATGTATACAGTAGTATTGAAAAGATAGTTTTAGTGTGACCCCCTGAGGCAGTATGACATGGCAGTGACAGTGACTGGGTGTCGAGTACCAACTAACAAGGATGAATCTTAGAAACATGATTAAGTGGTAAAAGCATGCCACAGAAGAATATATCAATTATGATACGTTCATGGAGCTCAAACCAGGCAAAACTTGGGGCCATATGTGTATGTTATAAAACTATCTTTATAAAGGCAACGGGATGGTTAACATTCAGGACAAGCGTTACTCATAGGGGTGGGGAAGAAGGAGAGGAAAGAGATACAAAGATTAAGTTCTGGGTTTTTAAGTGGGCTTATGAGTGGTCACTTTATTAGTAACATCTTTTTGTCCTTTCAATAGGACATGATAGAAACTTCTAGAAGGACAGAAGGAGCCAGTCTTTTGGCCTCAGCCTTCTTTGGATGTCCATGTGACTTTGGCCAAGTCACTCTTCTTTCGGGGGGGACCATGGTCTCTCTTCCCTCCCAGTGGGAGTGTAGGACCCTAAGTCCTATCAGATCTGAGAGTCTGTGATTCTATATGTGGGGGAAGGGGGTAGAGCTCCCCAACTAAATCCTTTATGTGGATGCTATGGACACTGACAGGAAAATAATAGAAAAAAATACTCCCTTCTGTCCGCCACCGCCCCCCCCCCTGCCAAAAAAGAACACCCAGGGAACTAACCATCAGAGGGGAAAATATTTGATATTTCAAAATTAATTGGCACTGAAGTTTGGTCTTTGAGGGGCAGTGGAGCATGTGGCTGGAAAGTGGGGCCCACATGGGCCAAATTGGGGACAAAGTCAGTTTATAGGCAGAATCACCCTGTTCTCTTCTGCCCCAGCCACCAGAGCCTGCCTGACCCTCAGAGCAAAGCTGTTCACAGCAGCCCTGGGCCTTTACCTGGACCTGAGGTGCCCAGTGCAACCCTTGAACAATAGTAAGATGCAATCTGTTTGCTCACGTGGTAGCTGTCATACTGGTGATGTCATCCCTGTTTTTCTAGGTCACATGACCTGCAGTCATAGGGCCTGAGGCCTGCACTGTCCTGTCTAGTTCTATGACATTGAACATGTCACCTCACCCCACCTCCAGGCTTTCTTATGTTTTCCACCTGTCAAAGTGGACTGCCAGCCTGCTCTAAGCTACATACATTGATAAAAGGGGTGTAACATTTATTGAGTAGCATTCTGTCTGATTTCATGTATGTTACTTTTAGTCACCCCAAGGTCCCATGAAACTGACCTTATGAGCCCTGCTTTTTCAAAGGAGGAAACTGAGGGTCTCATTAGCCAAGAGGCTTGTGCAAGACAGGCAACTGGCCAGTGGTGGAGCTGGAATTCACACCTTGAAGCTCACCTTCTTAAAAAAGGCGGAGTGTTATAGGGAGGGTGCACCACCGGAAGACCCTACCTTGGTATGTCCAATTTTGTATTCATTTACATCCAGGTCAATGGACCCAAGCAGCAGCTCTGAGGCCTTCTTGTTGTCTACGAATCCCTGAGGAATCACGTTGGGGTTCAGCACTTGGTACCTGTCAGGAGAGGGTAACAACAGTCATGCAGTCAGTGTCATCTCCAAGCTGGCAGCATGAAAGCTTGTCTATGCAGTTATCCCTTGATCTATGGCATGACCCTTGAGTCAGGGGATAGATTTCTTTTACAGATGCCACAGCAGGCAGATAGATGTGTCTGACAGGAGACTTTGAGGACTGTGTGGTTAGGGGTTTCAGGGGGGAGGTGTTTGTAGAAATGAAGACACCAAACTTTTTCTTTTCTTCCAGGCATAGGAGAACTGCTTATTTTTCCTGACCTGCAAGCAGTCCCCTTTGTAATCTTGGATAAGTTCTCCCCCAATTAGGGACTTCAGATGACTTGGACAAGATGACCTCAGATGACCCTTCTTACCTCATCAATTTGTGGTCACATGTTCTAGCAAGTAGAGAGGGAGTAGAAGTAAAATAATCCAAAGATGGGGTCTTGGTTTGGGTTTAGACCCTGAGACCAGGATTCAAGTGCAAGTAGTTAATTGGGAAGTGGCAGAGTTGGGAAGTGGGGTGGGAAGCAAATAAAAGGCATGCTATCAAGCCAGTTATTGCAGCAGGCAACTGGATCTTAATCCTGCTGGGGACACTAGGAGCATTGGTGAGTTGGAACCTGCTCCTGCTGGCTCATAAGAGTGAATAGTGTGCATCTCTTCCCAACTCCACATTCAGTGATGCCACATTGATAGCTTGAAATCAGCTGTGGTGGGAGTATTTACACCATGGAAACAGGCAGACACTACAAATCAGGATTTCTGTTTAAAAAACAACAAAAAACTTGGAGAGCCCATTGTTAAACATTTACCAGCATGTTGCTATCTGATCTGACAGCCAATATAGGACACACCTCAGAATTACCCCATCAGAAGGGTGAGGGGGCTGAAATATTTATACACCAATGGCCCTTACTCATTGGTTGGAAGGCTGCTCCTAGGGAGGCATTAATTCCTGATACTTTCAGCCTGCCAAGTAGCAAAGTAGGCCTCAGAAGCCAGAGAAAGCCCTCAGCAAAGAAATGCAGGTGATGGCAGTTGAAACTTGGGCCAATGTATACTGAAGTAGGAATAGTGAGGCACCATATGTCTTCATACCCATAGTGTCTGTGACAATGGGATTATATTTGTCAATAGTCAATCCCTGGAAATTGTCAAAGTTTCTGGAACATACCACTCACCTCTGTTTGAACTCTGGGTATTGCAGCCTGTTTGGGAAGCCCTTCCTGCAAATACGGATACCTTCCAGGACTCCATTGCAAGCCAGCTGGTGCATGATTAGGTGGGCATCCACCACGCCTGCCAAGAGGGAGGGCACAGGATGGGGAGTCACTACTCTATGGTGGGACAGGCCACTTGCCACTTAAGAAGACTGAAATGAGTATCCACATCATCAACCCCAGTCTCCTCCTATCACTGCCCAGGGATCCCTGTTCCCCACAATTCAGCAAAGTCCCAAAGGCTCTCTTGAGTGTGACTTCTGTCTGGGTGGACACCACTCTGCTGTACAAAGCAGCTAGAACACAATTTTTGGATTATCCATTGTTGGGGATCCTTTCATGCCCCATTTAGCCCCAATTATTCCTGGTTATTGAACTTAATTTGGAGCAGACACCAAATTCACAGATCCTGAGAACTTTCAGCAGGGATACACATCCCCATGATATACCTGATTGCTTGTACTCATTGGGTACAATACAGCGGACAAAATGAGGGGCAGTGCTATGGAGGGTGGTCATCAGCTTGTTCAATTGCTCCTGGGGATGGAGAAAAAATTAAAATGAAGAGTGAGTAAGTTTGGCACTGGTGTTGCAGGACACCTACACTCAGGAGAGGTATTTATTTAGTTTAATTAAATTAAAATTAAAATCCAGTTCTTTCAATCACAGCATCCACTTTCAAGTACTCACTAGCTACATATGGATAATGGCTACCATATTGGACATCATATTGGAAAGAAGAGAACATTTCTGTCATTGTGTAACGTGCTGTTGGTTAGCAGTGTTCTCGGAGGTCCAGTGACTTGCCTAAGGTGACATGATTTACAAGAAGCAGGGCCTCTTCTGATGCAGCACTGGATCATTAGAAAATCTTGGTAGTAAAAGGAGCCATAGTGCCTGTGTGTGGACCAAACCCTGTCCATTGTTAACCTCCCTACTAAACAATTCCTCCTCCTCTGCTTGGATCCTCCAATGAGGTGACCCATTCTGCCTTAGGACAGCTGATTCTTGGGAAATATTAAAATCTTTCTTTGGGTAACATCTCCTCATTGGCTGCACTTCTGCACTTTAGAACATGTTTCCAGTAATGCCCAAACTTTGTGGAAGAAGACATGCCAACTAACTCTAGGGCACAAGAGCTGCTTAGCCATTGATATCTCCACTTTTTATGTTGGGCAAGTCCCATCATTCTCTGGGTTTCAGTCTGAAACTAGACTGGACCTCTCTGAGGCTCTTTTCTGCTCTACTGTCCTGTGGTTCTGTGACCCCTTCAGAAGGAAACAGACTCCTCAAATGCAAGAAGCAACCATAGTCATAGAAATGAAATCATCCTTTCCTTGGTTGTGAGGTGGCAGCCATACCACCATACCATTGAAAGGGGGGGTGCACTGAATATAAGGTGGACTCTGGGGCAGCCCCTACTTACCCTGTAGAAGTTGGAGACTGTCATGAAGGAGGAACCTCTCTTCTGCTTCTTGCTTCCAGCTGAGAAAGAGAGACAATACGTTTCACATCAGCACCCAGCATGGGAGGCTGTCTCAAGGATATGCATTCTCTGGTTTTAAAATTTTTTTGGGACTAGTTAAGGTGGGGTCCTCCCATCAGGAAAATGAGATCTACCAGGGAGTGGGCCAATGGCTGACTGTGACATAGTTGCCAAAAGAAGTACTGTGTTCCTTAGAGAGTGTGTAGCCCTTGGTGGTTTAGGGCTGGCACAAGGGAGCAAACTATTCCCATCACCTGGGGAAGAGGAAGAGCACACAATCTGAAGAATTGCATGTTGGTGGTGAAAACATCTCTGAGTCAAAGGAGATTTGCAGCTCTTTCCCCACTGAGTGGCAGTCCAATTGGGCAGCTATAACCCAGAATGTTCCCCTATGGGCCACACAACCTGGACTGGGCTGGAGGTAAGGCTGGGCTTGGCATTTGCCTCAGACAAAGGCAAGCAGGGAGCAGAAAATAAGCACAGAGCTTCTGGGCATCAACTTTTCCAAAGCAGTATTGTCCCACCTACAGGTGATATGGACCAGATGATTGATTCAGTTGATGGAAGCTCTCAGGTTGCATCTGCATCCCTCTATGGTAGTATCCTCTATGGCCTACCTTAAGCAACATGCCATCCATCCATCCATCCATCCATCCATCCATCCATCCAGAGTTGAATGAAAAAGTTTTGTTTTTTTTCTTTCCTTTTGGTCACAAAGGGGCATCAACATAGGGAGACTGGATACAACAAGGGTTCAGCCATACCTGGAGCCTCCTCTTCTTTGAAGAGAAGGGCCAGGATTGCCATTGTCGATTTCTGGAACAAGCCCACCACTGTTTCATTCAGGGGGTCTTTGTTCTTCTCTAGCCAGCCTGTGATGTTATAACCCACCTGGAAAGGGGAAAATCCCAGTAATTATATTTCTACCTATAACTCTACCTACTCTCAGTTCCCAAGACCAATCTCCCATCTCCTGGTACTTCCATTCTTGTCCCAATGACGCCCTGGAGTCTTGGTATATCTCACATAGAGGTCCTATCATCTGCTTTCTTGGGCATTTGCAGTTTACCTGTCTAGCGCACCCAACCTCTGGCCTTTGCCCACAAACCAGGACTCCCAGCTGCTCTGTGCTGGGCTGTGACCTTATCTTGCATGTCTTGCTTTGCTGGCCACATTGAGCCTTCCTGACCACTGGATCTTCTTTTACTCAGGTGATAGGATATTACTGTCAGTGACTGGCCTCCCTGTGAGGGCATTTAGTCTGTCCTTGCTGAGGAGCACATATACCCTGGGCCCGTGGTTGGCAAACGGCGGCTTGCGAGCCACATGCAGCTCTTTGGCCCCTTGAGTGTGGCTCTTCCACAAAATACCACGGCCTGGGCAGTCTATTTTGAAGAAGTGGCGTTAGAAGAAGTTGAAGTTTAAAAAATTTGACTCTCAAAAGAAATTTCAATTGTTGTACTATTGATATTTGGCTCTGTTGACTAATGAGTTTGCCGACCACTGCCCTGGGCCATTGCCTGGTGGAATGGGGGGCGGGGGGCTTCACTTATTCATTTCTGGGGGCTCCATTGTGTCCAGGTAATTGGAAATCCACGAATTTCTATTTTCCATTTGCCATGTGGCACCAGCAACAGAGGCAAAGAGGAAGGAGGCTTTCAGATCCTTCCATTGAGGACTGAGAAACAAGGGAGCAGACGAGAACCCCAAAGTTTGGGTTTCTTATGTCCTATAGAGCATAGATGTTTGTCATCTCCAGGCTTTATTTTAGAGCCTTCTTGGAAGTGCAGAGTCCCCATTTTACTTTGAACATTGCTTCTCATTTCAGTGTGGGAGATGGGTGGAACACTGCAATTCAGCCTCAAGCCTGCTGTTTGCTCTAGATATTGGCACTATTCATTTTGTGAGTAATTGACATTGTTATGGTTAATGAGATTATAAACTCTTGGTCCCAATGCTCAATCCAACAGCAGCTTTCCTGGTGGCTCTGGTGCTAAGGCTACTGTTTCCTGCAATTAAACCCAAGGAGGGTCAACAAACTCTAGTGGTAACAGGAACATTGGCATTTATGGCAATACTTAAATCCCAAGGAAGCCAAAGATTCTTATAAACTGGGTGGACAAATGTTGTCTCCCCTATGAATTATTCAAATAGAACCCGAGTCCTGCTTGCACTTAATTTCCCCCTTCTCTGAGGACTGGTTTGTCATGAGTGGAAAGCCACTTCAAAGATGTTACCTTGTTGGTTTGGCAGCCACAAGCTGTCAGAGGGATGAGTTAATTATTTAGGAAATGATTAATGGGCTCATGGAATTTTAAAAAAAGTGTTCTCATTTCTGACCAAGACTGAAGTTCACCTGTCAAACCACAGGTCATATATAATGGTGTAGCCCTGGCAGTTCTGAGGGTAAAAAACTGTTGGTTACTCCCTAGTAAGCATCCTAGGCTGGATATCTTTTGAATTCTCAGCTGAAGTGATGAAGTGTGAACTAGAGTTTATGTCAGTGAACTGATCACTCTGTTTTATCATGGGTGTACTTGTTGGAGGCAGGAAGCCTCAGGGAGGGTGTGTCAGGACCTATAATAGGAAGAAGAAACAGCAGCCAGTAGGTGGCCACAGGATAATACTCACAGTGCCTGCATAGTGGACGAGCTCAAAGTGGGCCTCAGGCCCTTTGCCCTTTCCTCCCTTGGGTTTGAGGAAGTTGTTGGACTTGCCCAGGTGGTTGTCATATAGGGCTGCCTTGAATGTGGCATCGGTGGCCTTGGGGAACACACACTGCTCCTCCAAGATGGAGAAGATGCCCATGGGCTAGAAGAGAAGAGGAATGGACAGCGTTAGAGGAGGCCACAGAATCACAAAGGGGACACTTTGGTGTTGGCCTGGGGTTGGTGGGAGGGGTGCCTCACACACCCTGTGGCCAGGAAGCAGAGCTCTGGGAATGATGCCTGGCACTTCATGGTCTGGTCTTCGAATGCCATGGCCATTTCAACTTGAAAGAGGCTAGAATTCATGTAGTCCAGTAGAAGGGAAGACAAGTCTGAAGGGAGCAGATAGCTCCCCAGAGTTAATCCCATCCATACAGTGGTGCTAGGTAGGTTTGGCCCTCAGAAAAAGGGTGAAATCAGTAACACCTGACATCTCTGTGTTTAATTTATCTGCTTTTATCTACTCCTCCTCAATGACATTCCTGACTATCCAGGGGCCTCATGTTGTTCTAGGTCTATGCTTACACAAAAAAGGGGTGCTCATAAATGTTGTTAGTGCCTTAATATTCCCCCTCCTATGGGAAGTCTGGATTTTTAAAGAAGACTTCTGGAAGAGGGCAATGCTTAACCCCAAAGCTCAAGCGTGAGAATATTCTAGGCTCTGTGACAGCTGGACAGGGAGATATTTGCAGGTGTTGGGGGTGGATGAATCATGCATGTAGCCTGATTTTGGAGACTCTGTTTTCCTGGAGGGTTAAAGCTGAGCCCACATCGGAGACCCCTGGTTATCTTTAAAAATATGTATTTTTATTGATTTCAGAGCGGAAGGGAGAGGGAGATAGAAACATCAATGATGAGAAAGAATTGATCATTGCTGCCTCCTGCATGCCCCCCACTGGGGATTGAGCCTGCAACCAAGGCATGTGCCCTGACCAGGAATTGAACCATGACCTCCTGGTTCATAGATCGACGCTCAACCACTGAGCCACACTGACTGGGCACCGCTGGCTATCTTGATGATAGATTCTCTATGGTGGGCTTAAGGATGAGCCTAAGAGACAAGATAAGTTCTTTCTTTTTTAATTTTTTAACTTTTCACTTTGATATAATTTTAGGCTTGCAAAAATAATGTAAAGCATTCCTATATACCCTTCATCCAACTTCTCCAAATGTTAACATTTGGAGTTACTCTGTACAATAATGAAAACCATGAAATTAACATTGGTGTAATACTACGAACAGACTTTGTTCAAATTTCATCTATTTCATTAATGTCCTTTTTCTATCCCTTTTCCGAATTTAATCAAACAATATCTATTCTTGAACTAGGCCATTTGCTAAACCACCAAAATCCCTATCGTGTGATTACAGGAGAGACTCTTAGATTGCCTGGGTTAGAGCCCAACTTCTCCACTCATAGGTGGTATGACCTTGAACAAGTGACTTCCCTTCTCTGTGCCTCAGTGTTCCCCTATGTGAAATGGTTATAATAATTTATTCCCCACATATGGTAGCTTGTGATGATCCAATGAGTTAAGGCATGCAACAGCCCAACTAACCATGGTCACTATAGTCACTGATATACCCATTTGCAGAGAAGAAGCTAGAGGTCAGAATCAAGCATGTCAAACTTGCAGGTCAGACCAACCAAAGTCATCAGCAGTATTGCTGACTGCCCTGAATCCAGGTTCTGTCTCCCTGCAGACCCCAGTGAAATTTCCTCCTGATGTGAACTCTGGTCCTGGTCTCTCTCTAAGCCACTCCTTTGAGGAGCAGGTTACCTTTTCCAGGAGGTCGATGCAGGCCTGCAGGTCGAGGCCAAAGTCTATGAAGACCCATTCGATGCCTTCCCTCTTGTACTCCTCCTGCTCCAGCACAAACATGTGGTGGTTGAAGAACTGTTGCAGCTTCTCGTTGGTGAAGTTGATGCACAGCTGCTCGAAGCTGTTGAACTGTGTCAGGAGGACAAAAAAGAGGGGTCTCAGCCCAGATCCAGACAGAGCCTTTCCTAGGACCAAATGATAAGCCATAAGCAGAGCTAAAATCTGCCAAGGGCCAATCCGTGTCGGGCACTGTCCCAAGTGCCTTAACACGGATCACCTAGTTAGTGGCCCCATCAGCCTTGTGAGAAGCCCTTCTTCGTTACCCTCCCTACAAGAATGAAACAGCTTGAGCATGTGCCCCTGGCCACACAGTACTGCCAGGACCAAAACATAGGCAGTCAGACTCTGGCCTGTGTAGTTAACAAAAATGTTTGTGGAAAGAACCATTTTCTTTCCAGGGATGGAAATCATTTGAGATGTTTTTATAGATCTGACCCCTGTTCTGCCTTTGGACAGTTCTCTCTCTGGTAGTTTATCTCATTCCTCATCTGTAGAATGAAGGGATTTGAGGAATTTATAAGCATTTTTTTAAAAAGCCAGAGACTGCTTTCTCTGAATGAAACCCTATGCTGAAGCCTCATATGAAAAATAAGTTTAAGTAGAGGTGCCATTGAAATCACAGAGCAATATGCATGCATCAGATGCTGGGCTAAGCTGCATCTGCTCAAAAACCTTACAAGGCAAGAATGGTTGGTGTTCCCATTTACAGACGGGGAAACAGAGGCACATACAGCTTGGAAATGGCCAAGCTGGGATTTGATTTCTGTTTGTTCATTGCACACACTCTGCTATTGGCACAGGGTGTCTTCTTTCTTCCCTAGTCCATTCCTGATGACTGTCAATGGCTGGCCAGGACTCTAGGGAGCACAGTTTAGACACTCTAAGACTCTTTCTACCTATTAAATTAACTTATTCTATTGTAGACAGCAGCCAGATTACCCTTTAAGAACCTGAAAGAAATTGGGCTAAACTTTTTTTTTTTTAAAAAATCCATCTGTGGCTAGTAGAAATCTTAGAATAATAGGATAGCAGAGCTGAAATGAGCCTTAGAGATCATCTCCTCCAGCCTGTTCATTTTAGAGTTGAGAAAACTGAGCCTCAGAGAGTGGTAGACACTTTCCTAAAGCAACACAAGTTGACGGACAATCTGAGTTCAGAATCAGTCTACTGACTCTTAAACATGCGGCTTCCAATTATAGAGGCAAAATCTTCCTGACCCATACATAATAATAGTCTTATGATGACAACTGAGTCTCATTTCTGTGCGCAAGAAGTGGGAGGCCACTAATGTGTTGGTAAATCAGCTCTCTCGTTCGTTTTCTCTCTCTCTCTCTCTCTCTCTCTCTCTCTCTCTCTCTCAAAAAACAAATAAAACACACACACACACACACACACACACACACACACACACACAAACACACACAAACAAACCTGATTTGTAGTGTTGGCCAATTTCCATGGTATAAATAAACATACCAGGGCCATATATCAACATGATGCCAACTGGCTCACAAAATTCCAGAAAATTTAATAATCAGCCCTTGTGAGCCAGTACAGGCTGGCTCCAGCACACCTCTCATTCTATCCATTATCATTCTTTATGACTAGGCAAATGAAGACAAACCTTTCTGGAGGCCAAAAGTTGGAGACCCAGGAGCAAACTGAAATTGACTCATTCCAGGTCCAAGGTGAGATGGTGGTGAAAAGAAGCTTATAAAGGGAGGATGGCCACCCCAAAGCAGAAATAAAAGGCAAAGCCAGGCACACCTCAAAGATCTCAAAGCCGGCAATGTCCAGCACCCCGATGAAAAACTGCCTCTGCATCTTGGTGTCCAAGGTCTTGTTGATCCTGACCACCAACCACTTGAACATCTTGTCGTAGACAGCCTTGCCCAGCGCCCCGATGGAGTTGTTGCATTGTTCCAGGTTCTGGCCCTTTTGCACAAACTCGTTGCCTACTTTGACCCGAGGCCTGGTGATGCCCTTCTGGAGTTCCCCGGAATTGAGACCCATGAGATGGGCGACTTTGTCAGCCACTGAGCAGGGATGGAAAAAAACAACAACACAGGTGAGTGAAAGAAGGATGGTGCCCTGACATGGAGAAACTTAATATGGTCTATTCTGTGATAGGAGATGAGGGGAGGGTGGAGGAGACCGATGTTGCCAATGCATAAACAGAGGTCTGAGGTGGTTTCCACAATCCCTCAAGGTCAAGTGGCAAAGCAGAGTATAGAAACCAAAATCATGTCTCCGATTCTCTGTCATTTCTCTCTGAGAATATAATTGCCTGGACATACAAGGAACATTCTTGGTTTACAGCATGTCTCTGAAATGGCATGAGTCCCTGGAGAGCAGTGAACCCTGCCACTGGCTGCCTCCTGTCTGAGTGGCCCCAGCTCAACACCTACCCTCGGTGGTGTCCACTTCAGCTTGCTCCTCTCTGGGCTTCTGCTTGAACTTCATGTTGCCAAAGTGCATGATGCCCCCAGTCAGCTTGTAAACGCTAAGCTTCTCCTCGGCGCTGAAGCCCAACACATCAAAGGCAACCTGCAAGGCCACAGGGAGGAGAAAGCCGAGAACCTCCTGGCTTCTCATTCCAGAATGAAGGCCACAACACTGCCACCCTTGGACTCTAGAGGTCAGGCACACCCTGCTCAGAGAGGCCTGTTTTTCTTCAAGGAGCCCAGACTATTTGTTTAACCTCTCTGGCCTCTGCAAAATGGAACGTCCAGCAGGACTGAAAACAGAAAACGAATGGGTGGAGTACATGGCCCCCTGAAGTCCCTATGGATTTCTAGTTTAATACTGCAAAGAGAAACTGCTTGCTATGACAGGCTTGGGAGGAATGCTAACTGCATCCCAGAAATCTCCAGGGAAGCATCTGAGTTGCTGCCTGACAATTCTTAGGGGGACCTCACCCCAATTCTGATGGTAGTGCA
This sequence comes from Eptesicus fuscus, assembly GCF_027574615.1. Classification (NCBI taxonomy): domain Eukaryota; kingdom Metazoa; phylum Chordata; class Mammalia; order Chiroptera; family Vespertilionidae; genus Eptesicus; species Eptesicus fuscus. Next base: position 34,367,855 of record NC_072476.1, read on the forward strand.
TGCAGGCCCCCAAAGTTTCTGTCTTGGTTCTCTTTGTCTTTCCCCAGCCACACCCACCCACTTACATCTGTGATCTGCAGCTCCTCCCCGTCGTCCATGTTTTCTACTGAGGTGACGCCCTGGCTTATCCAGTGGTACTCCTTAGGGTTGGGGACCAGCAGCAAAGTCTCTGCCAAGAGCAGAAAAGTAAATTAACAGCTTGGTGACACTTGCTTTCTTCTCTTTCATTTGTAACCAATATCTCCAAATGCCTCTCATGTGCCAGGCATGAGGGGTGACAAAGCTGAATAAGACACGGTCCCTTCCCTCTGGAATCACCTCCAGAGTCATGGAGGGACTTGAACAGGGTCACATGAGGAGCTTGAGAGTGGAAAGAGTATCTCAGGGACTTGGTTGGGTCCTTTGTCACTTGACCCTGTTTCTGGCACCTAGTATGCACTCAGTAGATATTTTTGGAATAAGTGAATTCATATTTTTCACCTTCCTCTTTCCTGCAAAGAGCAGGTCAGACTCTAAGGCAGAAGGTAACACATGATTGCAGTGGGCAGTAATAATCACTTCATATTGGGACGTTGTTGTTTTCACAAATATCTTTACTTTTATTTTCCTTCAAATGTGAGTCCCTGTTGGTCTTTGTTTTTTCACTTTTGGAAGAGACATGAGTGCAAGAAACACTTGTCCTTTCTTTCATCTTTACTTTCAAGAGAAACTACAGCTCAAGAATGAAGATAGGCATCAGGGCATGGCGGAGAGTGTGGTAAACAGGAGAGCCTAAGCTCCATCCAAAGGGACCATCACCATTCAACTGTCCTGATTAGTCCCACAAAAGAGAGCCGGCCCATGGCTACCAGATCTTCTGCTATCCCAGGAAAACTAGGAAATTGGGTTTTTATGAGAAGTCTCCCAAAATCAAAATGCCATCCATTAATTAAAAGTGCACTGTATTGAACAAATAAAGCCCACCTGGGGGTGGGGGTGGTGTCCAGTGCCTTAGTCTCTGGCTGGGTCAGGAGGTGTGTATATGGGAGATTGAGTCTTCATTCCTCTCTTCCCCCTGCATTTACATCCTGTGCAGTTCTACCAAGGACAGTTGAGGCTGTTGGTGCCTGCCCAAGGGCATCCAGCTGAGTGGATGAGTGCATTCTGCCTGCTGAGCAGTGCACTTAATGTCAGCTGTGTCCCCTTGCACCCCGCCCAGAGAATAGCCTGTTGTTATTGCACAGACAAGCACTGGCAGGGCTAACTGTGGTCTTTGGCTGACCTCTCTGCTGCTGTCTGAGTGTCGAGCCCAGAGGCAGCAGGTCTAAGACACAAGAAGTCTAAAGCTCCACATCTCAGCCATGAGTTTCAAAGCCCCATCTGTGAAATGAGTTAAGCCTCATAAGGCTGTTGTGAAGATGAGATGTGAGTGGAATCTTAAGAAAATTTCCTGTAATCTACTCACATAATTCTAAAGTAAAGGGATTCGGGCAGAACCGTGGGCTCCGCACATGGAAATTTGTTTCGTTATTGAAAAAAAGGGAAACGTGAGTTAAGGAGAAGGCAGACAGACATAAAGATCTTTACCAATAAGGTCAGGCTTCTTGTTAGAGAGAATCTGGTAGAAAATGTGGTAGCCCCTCTCAGCTGCTTGCTGTGAGATGACCCGAGATTTCTCTAAGAGATCTGGAAAAGAATAAGCAAAATGCCTGTAAGTTTCCCCCAACTTCTGCCTGGAGTGCAGGGTTCCTCTCCATAAAGCCCAGTGCCATCGCCAGTCATGGGCTCATTCTTCCCTCTCCGCCAGACACACAACACAGCCTCAGGGGGCCTGACTGCTGGTGGAGGCCAGACAGGCTGGGCATGAGGCAGGCTACGCTCAGGAGGGCCCCACACTTGATGTAATGTTCCGGGGAGAACCTTCCGAAAGGGCCTGACTCACAGCTCTCGATGTCAGCTCCAGCCAGTTTGCCCGTAGTTCCAAAGTGGATCCGGATGAACTTGCCCTGAGCAGGGAGGAGAGAGGCGGATTGTGAGGGAGGGTGTAGTTCTAGAGCAACACGTGGCCCAGGTTTGGCCGCAGCCACTCAGTGACAGCCCCCTGAATTCAGAGGGCACTTGGGGAATGTAACTGGGCCAGACGTGGCTGTGGTCTGAGTTGTGGATGTCCCATGCAGATGGGCAGAGGAGGTGGATGGGTTTTGGAGCTCAATCTTGGGTCTGTGGGGTAGCCTGTAGATTTGGGGTGGGGGTTCACAGCCTCCAGATATTGCAAATCTCTGGCTCCTCTGTCTGACTTCACAGCCCCAACATCACTGTGTTCCCAAGTTTCTGCGTTCAAGCCCCTTGATTTGTGTACTGATATGGGCTCTGTTTGATATAGACCCTGACTGATAAAAGTCTCTGAGAAGATGATGTGACTTGCTTAATCCCATTGGTGTGTTTAAACCAGCCCCAATTTACTTACCTGGAATGGGGTGAGGATACCTGTCCCACCACCCCCAGGGCCCACAGTTGCCGCTGCGCACACTTACAAAGCGAGAGGAGTTGTTGTTCCTGGTGGTCTTGGCGTTCCCAAAAGCCTCCAGCACGGGGTTGGCCTGGATGATTTGATCCTCCAAGGACCCCTGCCCCAGAGAGAAACACCAGGTGGGTTGGCCTGTCCTGGGGCTACTGCCTGGGGACTCAGGGCTTTCACATGACAGTGGCTTGTGTGTCAGGAATCAGGATGGAAACAGGTTTGGGAGGCTGGGAAATTGGGGTTGGAGGGGACCTGGAAGGAGGGCCACTGCCTGATGACTACCCCCTGCAGCCCCTGATATTGGAGGGGCACTGGCAGATGCTAGGCCTTGATTCTTTGCTGTTGTTTCCTCACTGCTCTTGGTGGAGAGACCCCTGAGTGACCTGAGCACCCTTCCCTGGCATCTCTGGTGTCTCTCTCCCAACCTTCCTTTTCTTGTCAGCTTTTGACAGCCACCACTGACACAGCTAATGCTCTTTGTGCCCCAGAGCCTGTGTGTAAGATGTGGCCTAGGCAGCAGAATCCATCCTGTGTGAGGAGACCCGGGTCTGCAGCCGCCTTCTCCCTGTGTGACCCCACCCAAGTCGCTTCTCTCCAAGCCTCAGTCTTCTTATCTGTAAAATGGGCCTAACCCCCAGAGCAGGCACTATGTGTGACAGCCTGCCCAGGCCACCCTTACCTTGCCATCCGAGGCCTGTTTGCCAGTTCCTCCGATATTGGCAAAGTACTGGATGACTTTCTTCGTGTTCTCAGTCTTGCCAGCACCAGATTCTCCACTGTGGGTGGAAACGGGAGCAGACAAGTGAAGCACGTAGAGGGGAGTAGCAGCAGAGAAGTAGAGCAATAAAAGGTGCAGGCTGAGCGTGATCACATTTCACACTTTAGCTGTGACAGACAGGTGGGGGGCTTAGGGACACGGAGGCTCCCCTTGCTAGTCCTGCTAAGCCTACTTGCTGTCTACAGATTTCTATACAAGGTCCCACCAGTTAATTTAAGAAGGCTTAATTACACGTATAAGACACAGACCTAATTATATATATATATTTACGGAGGGACAGAAGGGACACTTACGTGATTAGCATAGACTGATTTTCACGATCTGCAGGGAAGAAAACAGCAATTGGAAGATGTAATTAAGGAAACTTAGAAACTTAGACATTTGGCATCATCTTTGCCACCCACCCTGCATCCCACCCGACTTGGAGAGTGGCCATAGAAGCCAGGTGTGTCGGAAAACCCAGCATCCTGTGGGGTCCATGGTGACATGCCTGCCTCTGCATCAAACATCCTCGCAGAAAGGGCCAAGAATTGACCAGCCACCCTGGTGCTTCTACCAGCACCATCCCAAAAAGGTACCCAGTCATAAAAAAAATAAAGAGAAATGATAATAAAAATTACTTCTGGGGTCTCTGTACTTGTATGGCAGAGATCATACAGCGAATGGTTAAATGTTGACTTGAGTTCTGGGCACGTTACTTAACTTGGCAACCTGGCTTTTGTGATGCTTAAATGAGATAGGGCGTGAAGTAGGGCTGGTGCTTAGCAGATGCCCAGGGCACTCACTGAGCACTGGTACCTAGTGTTAATATCACATACGGTTGCAGCTCAACATTTAGCAAAGAACTTCAACAAGTGGTTCAGGTTGAGCTTGGGTAGCATGTGGCTCTAATGCATCTGGAGCAACAATAGCAAAGAGTATCTCACCCACCACAAGAGCCCCAACAGGCCCCACCCCACGCACCCATGAGCATGTCATGGTAGGCATTGTCCGAGATGGAGAAGAGGTGGGGTGGCATCTCTGTGCGTTTCTTGCCCTTGTACATGTTGGCCACCCGGGACCCGTAGATGGGCAGCCACCGGTAGGGGTTGACTGTCACGCAGAATAAGCCCGAGTAGGTCTGGTGGGAGGGAAGGAAGATGGTTAGCTGGCCCTTCCCTCTACTGCCCCCTTCTCTCTGAGCCCCAGCCTGTCATAGAGCAGCCTGGCAGGAGGTCCTCTCTGGGGGCAAAATCTATGCCTGAGTCTTTATTCAGTAAGCAAAACAAGTTTTCTCTTTAATATATATTTGTTTTATTTTCTTTTGGTTTAATTATTTGAATAGATAACACAGGCACTGTATGGACAAATATGCAGCAAAAAGTTCTCCCAACTGCTCAGTGCCCGTCCCCTCTTCCCACAAGTACTTTCTAATACCCACTCCCAAGGTTTCTGATGCATATACAGACAGATGTCTCACATTCTTATGTCCCACCTTGTTTTTAAAACTAAAGATAGTATTTTACAATATTGTTTTATATCTTGCTTTCTCCACTTAATATATCTCAGAGAATTTTCCATGAGAGTCCACAGTGAGACTTCTGGGGTATTTTACAGCCATGGAGTGCACACTGTGTGGGTTCGATCTATTTATTTTTATTTTATTTCAAAATTAAATTTATTGGGATGACATTGGTTAATATGATCATATAGGTTTCAGGTGTGGGTTTCTATGTTACAAGATCTGTATATTGCACTGTGTGCCCACCACCTAAAGTCAAATCTCCCATCATCATATATTAGGTCCCCATCACCCCCAACCACTTCCCTCTAGCAAACACCATACTGCTGAGACATCAGCTTCTTTTTTCATCCCAAGGCAATTTTGTAAGAAAATCATCCCGTTAAAAAAATATCAGAAAAACCAATGAGATAGTAAAATAAATGAACTGAAAGGAGAATAAGTGAGGGCAAGCAATAGCCAAATCCATGACTACCCATCCATGGCTTCCAAACTTTCTCTTCTCTTTGCTGGACACTCATATTGACCTGATGTTCAACTTTAAGACCTTCCATTTTGTTCCAAGTGGGAATACTGCTCCCCCCAGCCGCCCCCTCACCTACCAACCCCAGTTTCTCCTTAGCATAGCTGTGATATGTTGAATTTTAAAAGGAATTAAGAGTTGAAAGTGTGATGCACAGTGTCTCATCCTAGGACTCCAGCCATTGAATCACTCTTTCAAGCACTACTCAGTGTGTGTGTGTGTGTGTGTGTGTGTGTGTGTGTGTGTGTGTGTAGGGGGTTGGGGGGTGGGGAGGAGGGAGGATGGCAGATATTAGCCTGCAAATCTGTTTTGGTCAGAATGAAGAAGAGAGGTTCCCTACCCTCTCTCAGAGGAAGGACCCGAGAGGGAAGCTTTTGGGGTTGTGGAGTCCTTGCCTGTCAGTGTTGTTCAACCAGCAACTGAGGTACCTTAAAAGGAGACTCCTTGCCCTGATCCTCCACAGAGCCTATGACATGGCCACGCATGGAGAGCAAGGGCTTGGCATCAGAGTGACTATGATCTAAGCCCCAGCCCTGAGCTTAGCCATCAAGCCCACACAGACATCCCCAGCCCAAACTCCATGCTCAGTCAAGAAGAATGTGGTTTTTTCCAGACCTGAGGTCCAATGATGCCATCACTAGTCTCCAGGCCCAGCAAATATCCCCAAGAGCTTTCTAGAGTTCTTTCAGCATGGCCTGGGGATTTGAATCTGGACTAAAGTAGTGTTGAAGTAGGTTGAGAGAAGGAAGCATGCAGCAGCCATCTTGGTTGTCACCACAAATCCTGAGGGGCCTCTGACCTTGAAGGTAGGTCCCACCTCACCTATTCCTACCAGATATGCATCTTTCTGTTTTAGTAAAGACATCTAAAGGGGCAAATACCAAAACTCCCTTACATCTCATGTTTCAGGAAATCACACTTCTGTTTTAGGAGTTCCAAGATGGTCAAGGGACTGATGGTAACCCAGTTTGCACATCCTAGCATAGTGCACAATGTTTGTAGAATGAATGCTTGGATGGATGGATATAAAAAAGGAAGAAAAAGGAGAAAGAAAGGAAAAAGGAAAGAAGGAAGATAAACGGATGGTTGGCTAGATAGACAGGGAGGGACTTTTAATCAAGTCATATAAAGTCACTAGGGGGAAAACGATGTTTTTATTGGAGAGTTTGCAAGGGTGGGGTCGGGAAGAAGACTTTAGGGTGACAGCTTCAGCAAAAGGTATTTCAACTGCCTGCGGAGATGGTGCCCATCACTGAGGTGTTGAAAGCTTGGAGTGGAAGTCCTACTGTGTCAAAAACATGGTCCCTGTGCCCTCATCTGAGTCATAATGTACATTGGTTGCTGGGAAATGTAGAGTAGTTGCTCCCTCCCATCAGGAGAGGGGCAGAAGATCTGCAGTGCCCATTTCCTTCTCACCCCAGCCCCAGGCACTCACATAGATCCTCATGTTGGTGTAGCGTTGGCGCAGATTGTCCAGGACACTGGCCTCATTCAAGAAGGTCATGTCCGCCATGTCGCTGGCCTGGTAGAATTTGGGTGGGTTCATCTGTTGAACATCATCCTTCTTCACAGTGACAGTCTGCAGGGAGATGTCAAGACATAGCAGCACATGAATTAAGGACCAGTACTGTCACAGCCACAGCAGCATCTGGCACAGTTACCGCACACAGATGGGTGTCCTGGAAGGAGCTGCAGTCAGGTGTCCAGTGGGCCCAATTCCTAGTCCAACCAACTTCCCCATCTGCAACTTGGGATGGGGAGGGACTTCTGAGGCGATATGAGCCCTAACTGCCTCCCATCTGAAGTAGGGATGACAATAGCCCCCATGGCTGGTTTCTGGAAGAATTTATATGAACGTAAATGGGATCATGGAGAAATACCTTGTAAGCTATGGATTTCCCTCCCTACATTCACAGCATCTCAGGCCTATGCTTCTCTTCCCACCAAATCCATACTGGCAGCTGATCAGAGCTTTCTCATTGATCCCAGGGATACATTGCAGAGATGTGACTCTTGCTCTCTGCCTTGGGAATTAGTGATGGAGTCTAAATAGCAATGAACTTTTTCATAATAAAAAGACATTCCCCTTGAAAGTAAGCAAGCAAACAAGATAAAGAAAAAGAAGACAACAATGAGTGTTCGGCAGTAGTTGTACAGCATTAAGAATCGAAGCTCCTGTGCATGGTAGGCAATTCCTGTCCCCCTTCTGCACCCCAGTTTTTCATCTGTAGATGAAAACTAGCACCCACTCTTAAGTTTTATCATCTGGGACCAGAAAAAAAATCTTGGAGTTGCCTACAGCCTGAGATGTGAGGCTTGAACATACACTTTAATTTTTGGGACTTTTAATAATTTATGAGTCCAATAGGCAGGTAATTTGAAATCTTGACAGTTTTGGGAAATCCACCCAATGATGATCACCACCCTTAGTAAATCAAGCTGGGTCCAAAATTGGGTCTTTGGGGCCCCACTCTTATGGTTCATCATTTCTTACAACACTGCCATGCTCTGCCCTTCTGAAAAGTGTGTTCCTTTTGAGAATTAGGCTTGATTTTCATGTTCAAATCCACTTTAATTTGGGTACAGCCTCATCTCTCTCTTGTCACTTCCCTGGAAAGAGGCTACGAAGTAAAGTTCAGCTATTGCAAAATCTCATCATGGAAGGTCTCTGGCTTTATGCATGAAATTAACCAAGGACTGGCCTCACACTTCCCTTTTGCAGCCCACCATGGAGAGATGGCATGGTGACGTAAAGGGGACACAGGTGTTTGAGCCAGATGCTCTAGCTTTGAATCTGAGTCCGTCATTGTGACTATGGGCACAAGGGTAAAGTCTACTTGATCCTACTGCAAACTAGGACCAATAAATCATATAATAAGGTTATTGAAAGGATTAAATAAAATCCTTTGCCTCACCAGGAGTCTATAGCAGATAGGGATTTAATAAAACAAACTTTCTATTCACCTTCTCAAGTCATCCCTCACAGTCAGACAGTGTGGACTAGCAGAGACTGGGAAAACATCTATATGGGGGGGAAAAAAACTCTGATTTGTACCATTTGTTAATTCCCCTGGTGAAAATACTTCCACCATGCCTCACATCAAGCTACCAAAGGTTTAACAACTGGCTGCAAACCCTGAATGTTTAACACTGAGTCCTTGCAAGCCAGAACAAGCCAGCTCAAGCACACCACCACCAGGCAGCAAGGGGCTCAGGAGCTGAAGAGCTCTCCCAGGTTGGCCAGGGTGGTCCGAGCCCTGCCTCACATTCCTCGTGCCATCATGGGCCCATAGTGCAAACACTGATGGGTGGGATGCTCACTCTCACTCTTAGGAACAGATTCCACATGAGAGCTGTTTGGGGCTTTAAAGATGAGCAGCTCTCATGATAATCTTATACACATTTCTGTTTCAGAGCATATAAAGTACTTTCCTATGTCCTATCACGTTGGAATCTCTATTGTGAGAGAGCCAAAGCTCAGAGAGGAAAAGTGTCTTTCTCAGGGCCACACAGCTTGAGTATCGTTGAGTCTGAACTTGAACCCAGCACCTGGGACTCAGAGGCATCTGCTCTTCTTGCCACTCTGACTCTGGAGCAGAAGCATGGACAACAGAGCCTGAGTGTCTGCCACTTCCAAAGCTCGGTTTCATCCTGGAGATTTCTCTCCACTCACCTGGTTGGTGACCGTCTTCACGGTGACTTGGTCGCCCTGTTCAGACTGGATCTCTCCAGCGATGAAGCCTTCCTTCTCGTCTTTGACCCAGCAGGACCTCTTGATGTCATAGGGCTTGCTCATGGCTTCGATCCTCTCCTTTTCAGGAGGTGCCAGGAAGGGCATCGGGTCCACATCGTCCCCGCATTCGCCTTTGTATCCACCAGGCATTGCGGCTTGGCTGAGGGAGGAGCAAGAAGGAACCAAGGATGGGAACCAGGGCTTCCGTAGGTGCTGTAGGGGAGAGAAAGCGAAAACAGCTTGTCAAGACTTACGTATGGGCTAAGGCGAATGCCTGAGAGAGGCAGGGGCTCCTAATAACTTAGAATAAGCTAGTAACTCCTCGGAGTTGTGTACCCCCCAACCACAAAGCATTTCTGCATCTTTTATTGATATACCCCTCACATTAAGGCCCTGAGGTCAGGCTGGATCATTTTATGGAGAAGAAGACAAGGACCAGGAGAGGTTAAAGCAAGGACTTTAACCATGAAACAGCACCGGAAAACAATTACCACTTGTTTTTCACCTTCCCTTAAGGCAGTGGTTCTCAACCTTCCTAATGCCGCGACCCTTTAATACAGTTCCTCATGTTGTGGTGACCCCCAACCATAAAATTATTTTCGTTGCTACTTCATAACTGTAATTTTGCTACTGTTATGAATCGTAATGTAAATATCTGTGTTTTCCAATGGTCTTAGGTGACCCCTGACAGCGGTTCTCAACCTGTGGGTCTCAACTCCTTTCACAGAAGGTTGAGAACCACTGCCTTAAGGGATGAACAGAGGCCACAAGCCATGGTAGTACTAGAATTACAGTGGCTTGTCCCCAGCAGAAATCACAGCTCTTCTCCTTTTATTTTAGTGTGGTTGCAGGCATCTCAGAATAGTGTTTACCCTCTTCTCAAACTTTGAAATTACGTACTTATTAGACCCTCAGTTCGAGGTTTTTTGTTAAACCTGCTAACAAAGAAGTACACTTTTAATTACTATATCACAAATTGACTTTTAACATTTCGATAGCTGTGTTTTAATACCATCGGTTTTCTTTGTGTCTCTATGACTCAGCCGTCACCAACCTTTCGGACCTCATGGACCACCAGTGGTCGTGGACCACCGGTTGGCGACCGCTGCAGTCTATGTAGTTTAATTTATTCATTTAAAAACACTAATCTGATCAGAGGTCCGTAGGCTTTACTAGACCTGGATACAAATAATTGCCCAGGTTCACTGATTATCTTTCTCAAGATGAGGCCAGCCTGGGCTTAAGCCTGGGCTTCTTAACCCAGAAGTTTCACCAGACCACCAGGAAGGAGGAGAACCGGGGACTCACAGGGGCAGAGAGGGAAGTCAGGGCATCCCAGGTTGTCTTGGGAGTGAAGAAACCTCTTGACGTTTTGGGGAAGGTGTGTTCTGAGCCCCTTTGCCAGCAGTGCTATTCTAGAGGCCACGGGGCCAGGCTTTACCTTTAAACAACTCAGGGGCAACTGGAGGGTCTCACTGCGGTGCCCCTGGCCCCTGCTTGAATTGGGCTGCCCTTGGGAGAGCGCCAGTTTTTCCTGGGAAAAGAGGCTGAGCCAGGACAGGCAAGCAGTGGAGGCAAAGCCAGACACGTTCTCCTCTTCCCCCCTTCCTGTGGGGTCCAGCTTAGAGTTCTGGCTGGCGCCTGGGCTCCCCAGCCCTGGAGTTGGTCCATTTCATAGAAACTACAAATGACAAGAGGACAGTGGGGGTCTTGTGCCATCTGGTGATATCTGTAGTCCCATTGGGTAAAATGGTTTAAATTCAGTTAATAAAATATATAGGGTCATCAAGAAAACAAATGGCATTCAACTATAATTGACAAAATACTAAACATGCATATGATGGTAATACATATGCTTCTTTACTAGCACATCAAATAACACGATCTAACAGCAGCTCTAATAACCACTGTTCTGAAGCAACGATGGAAATTAACAACATTTTGAGCTTTTTGCAGTATTTGTAACAGGATATGAAAATATCAGTGACTTCCATTGCTGGCAAAGTTACAGGTACTGCTAATAAGAATGTGACTTGTTGCCCGTGTTGAAAGAGGAGGACATTTTACATTTCGGTGAAAGGCAGGGAACATCACGATGGGATTGTTTTCCCATGGAAGATCCCGAGCCTAGGGTAAGAGTCCTGTCCTGAGTCCTGTCCCGAGGAGCACTGGGCTGGGAGTCCTTGGTTCCTGCCAATAGCTTTGAGCAGTCTTCATCTGGCATCCAGTGAGTCACCTTGGAGCTCAGTGGCCTTCTTGGGCCTCTCCCACCCCCTTTACAGAAGATATGATTGCTCAACATAAACCTCCTTTTGTCATCTGTTGTCCCTGCCAGCTCAGTTGCATTGTTTTTTTTTTTTTTTTTTTCTGTCTCATTTTCCTGGTTCTGTTTGACATAGATGGAAGTCAACAGGAAGATGAGACCAAAATCCACAGGAACAGAAAATGCAAGTGTCAGCCAGGTCGGATTAAAAAGCATTAGACTTGTCATTAAAACAAAACAACTGCTTCTGAGAGCTGGGTTCCTTTTTAATTGTTCTAGTCGGGGAGGAAGGGCCCGGAATTCTCCTTTGTTTATTCCAACATGGCTGCTTGTACTTCTTTAATGGTAGTTTTGCTGTGAACCACCAGCTAGGGTGTTATTGCTGTTGTCTTGGCCTGGTGGCCTGGGGCACAGACTCCTGAGACCAGGCGTCTCCGAGGGCCGTACAGGCCTCTGACACCAGGTTCCGCCCCTCTCAGTGGCCACCAGCCTCCTCCTCAGGTATGACCCTAACTCTAAGAACCCCCTGCATCCAAATCACTCCTGTACGCCCCTCTCCCCCAAAGGCTCTTTCCAGGAACCTTGGATAAACAAGACCCATTTTTAAAATTTAAGAACCACAACACATATAAACATTGAGCTCATTGAATGTAACAGCTAAAAGGGTCTTCAGGGGAAGAGATTCAGTACAAAGTACGGGAAAGACAGAGCTGGGATTGAAACCAGCATGGACCCAGCACCCCTCCATGCCTCCCCGCTTCCCCAAGGATGGTGCAGGGAAGTAAGGCTGATCTGGGTTTGAACCCCCGATGCTCCTGCCTCATTGTGGAATGCAGCACACGTCCCACAGGCCCAGGTCCCTCGGAACATTGAGTGAGATGCCCACTCTGCAGCCCCTGGGTCAGGCAGGTGCTTAAGAAATGCTCATCCCCTGCTCCTGCTTGCTCATCTCTCTTCATTACATCTACTTACCTCAAGTGGCTCCTCCAGGACCCCCCGCCCCCTTCCCCCACATCCCCTATGGTACCCACCTGAGACCACACTGGAAGAGACTGGGTGCCCAGCAGAGCCTGGCCATTCCCTTTTATACCTGCCCAACAGGTCTGAGCCAGCAAAACCTTAAAAAAGAAAAGAAGCCCTCAGGGCTCCAGTGGGTCAGCTGGCCTCACCTTCCGGGGCCTGACTGGACTTTCCCAGGTCCCTCAGGGGGGATCAGTGGATGCCCTTATTCTAGGACATTTGCCTTCCTCCCATTGCCCCTCTGGGGAAACTGATGACCTCAGCCCCAGGGTGCAGGCTGTGGGCAGAAATAGAACAGCCAGCTAATGAGTTTTCCTCTTAAAGCTGTAATTGCCCTCATAGAGGGGGCTAACTAAGGAGGAAGACCCAGGTAGACTCATTCAAAGCCTTTGCCAGGGATGAGCCCAGAGAGCCATTAGTGACTACTTTGCCCCTTTCACATGCTCGGGCTGGAAGGCTCGTGTAAGCTTGGATTTCACTCATCTAGTCACGACCGTGGCCCTCCTGCAGCCCACCATGGCCCGCAGAGGTCACGTGGCATCATGGTGCAGTGTCAGCTCTGAATTCGAAAGCTGGCTTTGTTTTGTTTTATTTATTTATTTTCATTTCAAACAAATTTATTTCCTTGCTTCATGAAAAAGAACACTCTAGCAGCAGTGTAGTCAGTATACAATCACAATGCTGCAGAACATTTAAGCATGAGCTTTAAAAAAATTGCAGGGCACACAATGGGATGGGAAACTTATGAGAGAGTTCAACAATGCAGGAATCATGTGTGGTTCCCACCATGGGGTTATTAGCTGAGCAGGACATTCATGGTGTTAATTATAACTGAATGGAGACATTTTTAGCTAAGACTGGATATTTTCATGTACTTGTTTTGGTAAACTGCAACTAACTTAAAAAATCCCAGTAGCTCCCTAAATCAACATTCGGTGCTTCAGGTTTAGATTGTTAAGGAAACTTATTTTAAGTTAGTGACACTGATCTGAATTGTAAAGCCAGCTTTGAATTCAAAATGCTTCCCTTGCATTTTGTGGCCTTGAGGAAGTCCTCGCCCTTTCTGGGCTTGCCTTTCCCATCTGTAAAATGGGATGAAAGGACTGATCCCTTTGTGCCCTTATCAACCTGGGGGATGGCCTCTGGGTCTGCAGTGAGAAACTGCTTGGGGGATTTTCTTCCTGGCACCTGCCATCATTCCTATCTCCACCTCCAGGTCCTTAATTCACTTTTTTTTTAAATTGAGAAAAAACATAACAAAATTAACAATTTTAAGCACATAACTCAATGGCATTTAGTATAATCACAATGTTGTGCAACTACCACCTCTATCTAGTTTCAAAACACTTTCATCAGCCCCAAAGGAAACCTACTATCCATTAAACAGTTTCTTCCCTCACCCCTGGCAACCAAAAATCTGTTTTCTGTCTCTATGATTTCACCTATTCTTGGAATTTCATATGAATGGAATCATACAACATCTGCCCTTTTATGCCTGGCTCTTTCATTTAGTATAATGTTTCCAAAATTCATCCATGTTGTAGCTGTAAATGGGAACAATAGTGGTACTTACCAAATAGGCTAGTTAGGCATTACATGAGTTCATATATGTAAAGTGCCTAGCATCTATTAGATGATCAATAAATATTTGTTGAATGACTGAAAGCCAGAGCTCTGTGATGGGAACAATGACTCCAAGCACACTACTCTGTTCAGGTGGTAGTTGAGATGGAAATTATTCTTGGTATCTACATCCAGAAACCCCTGGAATTGGCATTCATACACAGAGGGCTGGGCTCTGCCCCCAAATAGCTGGCTTAGGAAATAGGCCTGCTGGACTTTATGTGTATGTCAATCTGTCTCTGCCCGCCCCCTTCTTCCTTCCTTTCCCCAGTTCCTTGAATTCTATACCCAGTTCTTTTTAAGACCCTAGCAAAGATTTTCAATTAACTAGACACTTTCTCTACCTTCGAGGGTTTTGCAGTGTTGCCTCAAGGCCCCTGGTGGGGAAACACTGTGCTGAGTGCTATGGGAGATGGACTGGGGCGGGTGGGGGTAAGGTGGAGGGGTGGCGCCATAATCAATCCGGTCCTCTCTGTTCCTCCTGCCAGCCTGAGGACCCCCACACTCAGTGCCTTGGGAGAGTCTGCAAGTACCAGGCCCAGGCCCAGAACCTTAGATGGAACCGAGTTCTTAGTCAAGTTACCCTGCCCAGACTCAGGGCCAGGAAACCAAAGCTACAGATTGCTGTGTGCCAGGCCCTGAGCTCGAACCAGCTGCTCTGGGAGCAGGTGCCCTTCCCATGAAGCAGAGCGCCAGCTGTGAAAGGACCACAGGGCGGCTTCCCCAGCCCCGGGGAGCTCCTGCTGCTGGGTGCTCTGCCCTTCACTGGACAGCCACAGGGCAGGCCCCCCACGAGGTCCCACTACTTGTGAGGCTCGTCAGGATGGTGAGGGCTATGTGTGGGGGACTTGGTCTTCTCTCCTTGCTTAAAATGCTAAGTATGGCCTTGTCTAATTGGATACTAAGTGTTGGCTTCTAGAACATTCTTAGAACTCAGAAATCTCCCAAGTGGAAGTTCCTTGGTTTTGAGTCTCTGTTCTGACCTTGGGCAAGTCCCTTAAACTCCTTGAGCCTCATTTCCCCCCCACTATAAAATGGTAATAATAACAACAATAACAACCACTAACCTCACAGAATTGAATTGATCAAGTGAGATTATGGACTTGAAAATACTTTTTAAAGTTTTGACTAGTCACCATCAACTAATGATATCAAGTATCTTTTCAAATGCTTATTTGCCACCCACATATCCTCCTTGGTGAAATGTCTGTTCAGTTTTTTGGGCCCATTAAAAAAAAATCATCAGGTACTTTGTTTTCTTATTAATTTTTGAGAGTTCCTTATATATCCTAGATACAAGGCTATTGTTAGATATGTACTTTGTAAATATTTTCTCCTAGTCTGTGGCTTGTCTTGAAAAAGCTTTTAAGTGGTAATATGCTGACTACATGTTAAGGGTCTCCCCAAGTGACTCAGAATGGAGACCCCAAGAAATTTCACCTCCATCTACTTGTGCTTATCTCCTGGGCTGCTTCCCTGGCCCATTTCGGGCTCCTCTGAGCGAGGCCCAAGGTTGGAGCTGTGAGTTCTGATAACTTGGCTCAGGGCTGGTGGTGGGAGGGGAGGGAACATAATCTGAAAATATTTCTCAGGCCTCAGTGTTCCTCAGCTGGTTTCTGCAGGTGTCTGCAGGGTCGTGTCCTCAGAGCCTGATCCCAGGGCCCCCATGGGAGCATCTCATTGCTGCCTCTGACCATCCAGTTCCACATTGCACATAGTTTGGATGTGTGGGTTATTGTTAGCTGCTGGATGGATCAGGCTGGACCCATGCCTCCAGGTCATTCAGGTTCTGGAACCCTCTGACCTGAAGAAGTGCATCTGTGACAAGCCTGGCCTGCCAGAAGCAGCCCCTCACCAGGCACTCCCATCCCAGGCTCCTGCTTCAGCTCCTTGGGGGAGCTTTTTAGAAGCCCAAGGTGGTCCTTCCTTCCTCTCTCTCCCCTCTCTCTCTGAGCTGGCTTTCCATGGAAGGGAGCAGAAGGGGAAATTCGGCAGGAAACTTCTATTGAGGGGGTCAAACAAATTGTGAGAATGAAAAGTCGGAAACAACCTAAATGTCCATCCATGGCTCATAAAGTGAAATGTAAATAAAGGCAAACAAAGCTACATGGATATTTTTAAAACTAGAAATTCACATTCCTTGATGCGGAGCAAGGCCTATAGCACACTGTTGGGTTTTAAAAAATGGCCCCTTTGTGACAGATGCACCAAGAGCTTCTCTGAAAGGATGTTCATCCAGGCGACCATGCCCAGTAGGTCTGGTGGTGGGATTTTAGGTGATTTTTTTGGTTAAATCCCTTTTTTAAAGATATCACTATTGCCTGAAGCTTTTTGTTTTGTTTTGTTTTTATTATTTTTAATCCTCATCCAAGGATATGCTTTATTGTGTTTTTGTTTGTTTGTTTTAGAGAGAGAGAGAGAGGAAGGAGAGGGAGAAAGAGAGAAGGAAACATTGATATGAGAGAAACATCGATCAGTTGCCTCCTGACAAGGGGTTGAACCCACAACCTGGGTATGTGCCCTGACCGGGAATCGAACCATGACCTTTGGTGTATGGGGCGATGCGCCAACCAACTGAGCAACACCAGCCAGAGCCTGACGTTTTTCAATGAGAAGAACCATTTTTAGGTCCTGAAATCATTTTTTTCTTTTAGGAAAAAAAGGAAACAAATGTACGTTGAATGTGTCCCAGGAGGCTCCCTTCAGTTTTTCACCCCAGGGTGGTGGTTGGAGGGGTCCTTCCTGGCATGTTCTGGAAGCTGCATTCCCAGCTGTTGTTTACCGCCTTGGAGGAAGGAGGGATCAGTGCCCTCCCAGGAGTGTTTTGGGATGAAGTCTTGGCAGGTGAAAGACAGTTCACAGTGTGCTCCTTGAAGACCAAACATGGACACAGAGTCTGAGCCCAGAAATAGCCGCTTCCTCTAGGGACCCTTGGAATTCTGCAGGGTCACCTCAAGGGCGGAGAGCCTGAGCAGCCACTGGCGGAAGCTTTCTCAGAGGCTCTGAAATGGAGATGGGGACTGGGACAGGCTCCTCTGAACACATGCTCTGGAATTGGGCCAGAGTCAAGGTGGGACCTAGACAAGGAGTTCGCCAAACTCAGCCCAGTTTAAAGTCTCAGATTCCAAGCAAACTTGGAGATTTCCTAATTAATCATGAATTCTATGGGGTCTCAGCAATATTGTGGTGAAGGCTGCTGAAGGACTTCTCCAGCCGCATTTCTTTCTTTTTCATACTGCATTTAGATTTATATCTCAATTTGATATTACTTGGCACTAAAGTGCAGTTTTTTATTTTATTTTGAAAATATCTACAAATCTTTCCAACTTGCATCTCTTCCTCCCCAGCATCATTCCTCTTGACCAAGAAATACTTACTCTTATTTTTCCAAAGGAGAGAATCTCTTTACTTTCAGTGAATCAATCTCCCAAGGTCAAATAAAGCCCAGTGTTTGAAGAGCTGAGGTGGATTCAAACCCTAACTCAGCGGGGTAATCTCTCATTCATTTATCCATCCCATCCTTCCATCAATCATACATTATCCATTCATACATCTGTCCATTTGTCTGCCTATCATCCACTCATCCATCCCTTCATCATCCATCACCTATTCTTCCATCTGGTTGTCCATCCAGTCATCCACCATCATCGCCTATCCATCCATTCATTCACCCATCCATCTATAAAGCACATATTTATGATGCTCCCTCTGGGGTCAGGGACCCAGCTGGAGTGAACCTTGACCTTATTCTTGTGTACTCTATGAAGACAGCACGTCTCCCCAAGGAGCCATTGCAGAAAGGGGAGCGTCATAATGGACACACAGTGTTATCTTTGAATACCCACCTCTCTTCCTTATCTGGGATAATGACATCTATTTCACCAGGTTGGTACACAAGTGAGCTGTTAACAGTGGACAAAAAGGCCCTGTGTGATGATTAGAACCTAGGTGCCCAATGACAGCTGTGAGTTTCGAGTTCCTCTGCCTGGTTCACTCCTGAACCTCTCAGAGGCCAGCAGAGAGTAGGTGCCCAGTAGTTTCTCCTGAATGGAGCCTTGTCCATGGCCCAGCTCCTGTGGTCACATGGTATCAGGAGAAAGCCAGACATGACTGTGGATTCTGGGTACAATTTGTGATTCTGCTATTCAGAGGTCCAACGAGGCGAACATTCTATAGACCGCTCCCACATCCCCAGAACAAAAGCTCTTAAGATAACCAGATGGAAGAAAACCTCGGGAGTGATGGGAGTGAACTGGCCCACAAAACAGAATGACACTTTTGGGTTGTAACTCCTGCATTGAGGGGTTCGGGTTCTGATTTTACCAGAGAGCCTCCAGACCTGGTAAATAATCAGCCTTCAGTTTCCCTTGCTGTCCTTTCACCTGCCTTTTTCTTTCCTTAATATATCTTTTCCTCCTCATCTCCTGGTTCTGGGCTAAGAGTCTAAAATTAGCTCCTTAAGGGTCAGCAACTGGGATGTTCAAATCCCCCAGATCCCAGGGACTTTCTGACACATCTGAGCACACACAGACAGACACAGACACACAGACACACAGACCCACACCACCACAAACTCGCACACACAGAGGCCAAAGGTTGACAGCTGTATTTGCCAGGAGCCAGTGGATTCCCAAAGACTTACCTCAAACATGAAACCTTCCTTGAATCCCCTGAGGAACTGTGAAATCAACTCTCGGATTCTGGGGTTCTTTAAAAAAACCCTTTTAACATTAATTATATAACAAATAGGCATCTATAATAATAAAACCATAATATGCAAATCGACTGAATGGCCAAACAATGGAACGACTGTCCGGACGACCTTCCAGACGACCTTCCGGATGAAGCAGGCAGGGCTGCAAGGGCCGAGGCAGCCGGGGCTGTGAAGGCCTACTCTTGCACAAATTTCGTGCATCGGGCCTCTAGTTTATAAATAACCAGGGATGTACCAAGTTGGGGGGGGGGGTGGGAGCAGTTGGTCAGGGATATGGGCAATGAGGGAGTGCATTGATTGTAGGAAATTAAAAAAAAATAATGAAAACTGAGCAGAAATTTGTCTGCTTTTTAAACGTCCTGCACTGGCCATTATAAATGAGAGCAATGACAAATACTGGCCCCTGCCAGCGGGACCACTCCACCCACCCTATACCTTGTGCTTGCCACTGTAAATACAGTAGTAATGATGCTACAAAAACAACGCAAACATGCTCTTGTTTTATAGACAGTAATCGAAGGAAGGGAATCCTGATACACGCTACACAACATGGAGTGAGGTCATTATACAACGTGAAATAAGCCAGTCACAAAAGGTCACATTTTGTATGATTTCACTTATATGAGGTACATGGAGTCGTCAAATTCATAGAGACAGAAAGTGGTGGTGGGTTCCAGGAGCTGGGGGATGCGGGAGTGGGGAGTTAGTGTTTAAGGGGCACAGAGTTGGTTTTGCAAGATGAAAGAGTTCTGTAGATGGGTGGTGATGATGGCTGCACAATAATAATGCACTTAATGCCACTAAACTGTACACTCAAAAAATGGTAAATTTTATGTGTATTTTACCACATCGAAAAAAAGTCAGGCGTGATCCCAGCACAGGGATAGAGTAGAGCATTGAGGCAAAAAATGGGGCCACACAGACCTGGCCTTTGCCCATCATGCAACGTTGGGCAAGTCCTATCGATGTTGGCAGCCTCCGTTTCCCACTCTGTGAAATGGGATTGGTAATTCCTACCACAGCATCAGAGGAGTCAAGGTGGCCTAAACAAACCAGGCAACAAACCCATCCATGTGATTCAATCACAGGAATTTAATGTAAGCGTTTGTGGGAAAGGTATTGTAGGGAAGTGCTGCTGGGCCAGTGGCCCCCAGGGATCAGCTGGAGCAGCGGTTGGGAAGGCGGAGGAGCAGCGCTCAGTGGAGGGTAGGGCTGATGGAGGAAGCAGATGGGAGAGGGGAGGCCAACATCAGGATCCCAGTCTGGGCGGACAGTGTGGCCCTTACGTGTGACTGGGCTTAGGAGTAGCGGAGAAATGCAGCGCCTTCCATCTGAGGACTCGGAGTCCATCCAAAGTGCTTTTCCATGACCTTTATGTGGCAGCTGTGGCTGTGGTGGTGAGCTGGTTAGATTTATTCAAAGGACACTGGCTGGATGCTTGGTTTGGGAAGGGCGTGTGTACTGCCCACCTAGGAACATCCTGGGTGATGGGGGAGGGTCACCGCAACACAGCGGGGGCAAGGGGGGGCCTGGCGGTGGTGCCAGGATGCCCTCTATGCATTCAACAAATGTGACGAGCAAGGACTCCTCCTGGGAATAGAGCAGGAACAAACCCCTGCCCTCTCGGAGCCTACGTTCTATGTCGCTGGGGGTGGGGCAGTGGGAGTTGGAAAATATGCAAGTAAATGTACTGCATTTCACATGTTAACAAGTGCTGCTGGGGACAATAAAGTGAAGAAACTCAGATGGGAATACAGGATTGGGGTGAAGTTCAGTTTTAGATGGGGTGGCCAGGAATTATCTCTGAAAACGGAGACTGAAGGGAGAGAGGGAGGCCCAGGGAAACGCAGGTGCACAGGCCCTGAGGCCAGTGTGGGCCTGATGTGCGTGAGGCCAGTGAAGAGGCCAAGGCGGCTGGAGCAGGAGAGTGGCGGGAGTGAGATAAGAAGGAACAGAACTGCCGAAACCGGTTTGGCTCAGTGGATAGAGCGTCAGCCTGCGGACTGAGAGGTCCCAGGTTCGATTCCGGTCAAGGGCATGTCTCTCTCATCGATGTTTTCTAACTCTCTATCCCTCTCCCTTCTTCTCTGTAAAAAAGCAATAAAATATATTTTTTTAAAAAAAAGAAGGAACAGAACTGGGGAGAGGCAGAGCATGAAGGGCTTCATAGGGGATGATGGGGATGTTGGGGAGCACTGGGAAGTGTGAGCAGCAAAGTGGTATAACCTGACTTAAGTGTTTCAAGGAGCCTCCAGCTGGATGTGGGGAAAATCCTGATGGAGTACGAGCTAAAGCAGGGCTAGCTGTGACAGGTGAGGATGCTGTTGGGCCTGGGTCCCAGGTGGAGGTGGAGAGGTGTGGCCAGAACAGGGTGGCCTGGGGTAATCCCTCGAGAGCCTCGGATCCTGCAGAGGTCAGGTCTCCATGAGTCATCCTGAAACCCCCTCTTCTGACGCCACCACTCACCTCCCACCTCGGTTTATGCGTCTCTTTCATTGTCACCCACCACCACCTCCAATGGTCACTGCGTCCTGCACAGCTCTGAACCCACTGGTCTTTGCTGAACCCCGCCTCGTCCTTCAGGCACCTGGGTGTGAGGGTGCTATCCCGAACTCCACGCTTCACCCACCAGAGCCCGACTTCTTCACGCCCCTCACCTGCTATAGCCAGAGCGTCCTGGGGTCACGCCCTCCTCCCTCCACTCAGTAATCCACACCGATGGCAGTACTGATACGGAAGGCCACCTCCTGTCTGCTCCTCCTCCGTGCAGCCCTACCCGGGAAGGACTTCCCCTCCACCTCCCCAAGGCTAGACTAAATATCCCAAAATGACAAAATGCTGATTTTGTTGGGTGTGGTTGTGGTATTTTGGTTTTAGTTTTTAAAATCTTTCTATTTGTGGGTGAAATAATATGATGTCTGAGATTTCCTTTAAAACATTAAAACATACCAACAAAAAACAGTAAGTGCAAGATGAAAAAGGCGGGGGGAGAAGAAGGAAGACGGTGTTAGTAGTTGTTGGACCGAGGCGACCAGTACTGAGATTCGTTGGTGTCTCTCTACTTTCATGGACTTGGGACTTGTCCCTAATAAAAAAGTAAACAGGCGCACCACCTGCTGAGGCCTGTGGCTCCCTGCTGCCCTCAGGACAGGTGCAGACGCTCTCAGAGGCTGAGTGAGGAGGCGGTGCAGCTCACCAGCACTGTTCAGAATTTCTGGCTTATCTATCTCTGTATATAAAATGCCAGTGACCGGAGCGCTATAACCACCGGAATGACCACCAGAATGACCGATTGCTATGATGCCCACTGCAGCCATCGAACCCGAAGATCGTGGGTGGGGCTGGTGGCCAACCTCCTGCAGCCCCTCCCCCCACCCGACCCCACCCCAGCTGGGCCCCCCACCCCAATTAGGGGCAGGTCCAGCAGGCCAACCGCCTGTGGCCCCTCCCCCTGGTTGGCCCCACCACCGATGGCCCCCCACCACCCAGATCGGCCCACGGCCCCTCCCCCCAGCAAGTTCCCATCCTGATCAGCCTCCCCACTCTGATCAGGGGGCAGGGCCGGCCAGCCAACCACCCATGGCCCCGCCCCCTGGCCGCTGGCCCCCAATCAGTCCCCCCCTACCCCATTTGGGAGCAGGGCTGGCTGGCCCACCACCTACAGCCCCTCCCCACAGCCAGCCCCACCCCTGATCAGCCCCCCCACCCCAATTGGGGGTGGGGCCCACTGGCCAATCGCTGGCACCCCTCCCCCCCTGGCCTGCCCAGCCCTGATTGGGCCCCAATCGGAGAGGGCCAGCCAGCCAACCTCCTGCCATCTCCTCCTCCCAACAGGCCCGGCTCCGATCTGCCCCGATCAGGGCCAGGCCGCTGGACCCCACCCATACACGATTTTGTGCACTGGGCCTCTAGGATGATAATAAAAAGCAAACAGACTTGTAGTCAATTTTGTCATCGGTTTAAATCTCCCTACAGACAGTGCCATCCCCTTACTGCCTGGACCAGAGTGGACAGCTCCCACTGTCCCCTCCTCTGCCCACCAGCCTATCTTTGCCCTGGCACCTGACTCCATCTGGCAATCTGAAGGGCCTCTGTTTCCAGGGGAACATGCAGTGCCTTTTCCTATGCTCTTCCCTCTGCCTGGAGTATCCTCAGTGCTAATCCTGCTTTTCCTGAGGAATTGGCCCTGGTATCACCTCCTCCAGGAAGCCCTCCCTGACCGCCCCACCCTGTGCTATTGCTGTCCTGTTCCCACTCTGCTGGGAGGGCCCATCTCTGCTCCTGAAGGGAGTGCGGGGACCAGGTCATCTTGTTCACTGTTGCATGTCAGGGCCTGGCACGCAGTGGGAACTCAATACATATTTGTTGAATAAATACATGAAATTTTGTTTTTATTTCCATTTCAATACGAAGGAGACCTATTCTCACCACCACCCAACTGTCTTGCCTGCCTTAAGAATAAGCTTTTGTTAACTGCTCAACAGCAGTTTTAAGCTTAATACTCCCTTTTAGGATGAAGCCTCTCAATTAGCCAGATCCCAGAGGCCCGGAATGCAAACCCTTCCTGGAGGGAGATCCCTCGCCCCTCGCCCCTCGCCTTGATAGTCCATCTGAATGTCTCAAAAGGCTGCAGCTGCAGAACCTGAAGGTACGTGGTGCCCCTGAGGCTCCGGCTTTGGGACATGAGAATCACCTGCGGACCTGGGCCTCCCCCTGGACCAACTCAGCCTCTGGGCCGGGCTCAGTGCAGGTGTTCGGAGCTCCCCACGTGACTCCAGTGGTCATCCAGGGCTAAGGACTATTGGCTGGTCAGACACCAGCCCTATAGGGAAGGGCCAAATGCCCTAAAACTCTTGCACCTTCCAGGGGCATTAAAGGCTGACCCTAGCGCTGGAGGCCATGGCTCCCTGACCGGTGAGTGAGAAACGGGGTGGCCTGTTCCTGTGCGTGAGGGTGTGTGTGTGGGGGG
Source organism: Eptesicus fuscus (assembly GCF_027574615.1). Taxonomy (NCBI): domain Eukaryota; kingdom Metazoa; phylum Chordata; class Mammalia; order Chiroptera; family Vespertilionidae; genus Eptesicus; species Eptesicus fuscus. The sequence goes on from NC_072476.1 coordinate 34,391,479, forward strand.
GGGGGCGGGCAGGGGGGCTCCTGGTGTGGCTGTGTCCTCCCCTAGCTCTCCATCTGATATTGACCAGACACCTTGCCTTGTTTGGGCAGTGACCACAGAGCTGTCTGGGGGCCGGATGAGGCTCCCAAAAGCCAGGTCTGTTAGGAGGGGCGGCTCCCAGACGGCCTGGACCTGGTCTCTCCTGTTGAACTCTGCCTCAGTTTACAGAAACTGTGCTCAGTGGCCCTCGGCTTGTCTCCAGGATGGGTAAGGAGGGTGTAGCACACGCTGGGTGTCTCCGTTTGCCCTGCAGAACCCAGCTGGAGGGTGTGTGGAGCTGTGTGACCACACCGCAGCCTGTGGATCTGGGCGCCCCGTGCCTTGGCTGGGTTCCCGCTCCCTGAACTATGCCTCCGGCCATTCTCACCTGTGCGGCTTGTCCACTCGACTCTGCGTCCTCCACAAAGCCTGGCCCCCTGCCTCCTTCCTTGCTGTGACACCGGCCTCCCCTCTGGGCCAGCATGAGCCTGGAGAGAGGCCTGGCTGGGTGTCCCCCTGCATCAGACGTGTTGTGTGGATCTATCTTATCCATGTTGGTAAAACCCTTTGGGGAGCCAAAGAATGCCGAGGGGGCCCCGTTCCTGGGGCCTGCTACTCCTCCCCTTCCTGGGGAACCCCTCCGCCCCCCCGCCAGCTCGCTGACCTGTGCACCTTGGAGCAGAGTTCTGCTCCATTTTTCCTGGGGAATAAGCCTCACTCACTCCAACTCCATGTGTAGTTGATTTAGCTTAGAACAAACCCTACTTCGTTTGAAGAAGTGACCGTTAGTGATGTAGGTCTGAACATACTAACGTCAAAGGATGTCCACAGTATAGCTGTAGTGAGAAACGTGTCCCCAAACCATGCATCAAGCGCCTCTTCTATAGTCAGTCCCTGCACAGGAGCAGAGCGGCTGGGGTGTGTGGCAGGTGCTGTGAGGTTACTTGGAGGAGGGGGGTTGTTGGGAGTTAATGCTCAACACGCTTATGAAGAGCTTAATTTTCTTAAGCTGCGTGTGTTAATGTTAAATCAGGAAAACACTGCTCTAGGAAAGCCAACTCTTGGATGCTGAGCTATGTCTCAATTTAACAGTTCTTAGTTCATGAAAGATGCTGACAGTCAAAGATTGGCTGGATCTGGAAAAACAGAAGGAAAACAACATGGCCTGTGATGCCCCAGCCAGAGTGAGTGACTCAGGGCCATTAGCAGAGTCTGGCCAGGGGCCCTGGCCTGGGCCTCTGCCGCCTGACACCAGGGCAGGGCTCACAGTGAGTGGGAACCAGCAGAGCCGGCGTGAGCCTGTGTGTGTACACGCGTGTGTGTGCGTGCGTGCGTGTGCAATAAAGCCCCTCAGTTGGTGATGTTTGTGTAAAGGACCAGTTGGGCCTTTTCTGGATCAAACTCAGAGAAGCCACTGGTAAAGGATGACGGGGGCCTGCTCTCCTGGGTGCTACAGATAGCAACGCGAGAGGAAGGAAGCACTCTGAGCTGGGACTAGAGAAGCCTGTGAAAGCCAGGAGGTTTGCTTTGCAGACTGTCCCCCAATGAGGTGGTTTGGCCAAGCCTGTGACTTTCAAACTGCTCCTTCAGGACGCCTCAGGGACGGGGAGGACCCGGTCCCATCTGAAGTGAGCTCTCTATGCTTATGCCATCAGGGGCCTTCCATTTGGTATTTGATTTGAAGGAAGGCGGTTGCTCTCTAAACCCCAGGATCCACTTCCAAGGTTCCTTTATGGCTATATTTTGGGGGTGTGGCAGAAGGCTGAATGGTTCCCATGGCAACAGTTCTAGAACTAGACAACTACCTTGTGTCTCCTCAGAAGCAGAAGTATTTTCTCCCCTGGTACCAAACCAGCCTCTTATGCACAAGCAGGCAGTCTCATGAACTAGCTGGTTGGGCCGCGTACCGGGGGTGGAGCAGTGATGAGGTGGCAGCATGCAGCAGAGTGTTTCCCAGGTGGCCTCTACTGTTCCCATTGCCTAAAACGTGTGCTTCCCTAGCTTCCCTCACCCCATGTGTTAAGTGTCACTCATGGTGGTGACTTGGTGTTCTCCTAATCAGATCTTGTAACAGCTTGTTGGTGGCAACGCTTAGTGATCCCAAGCATAGACACATGAGTCAGCTCTAGACCCAAGTCCTGGTTCTGATATGTGTAACAGCTGTGGGAACTCTGGGTCTCTGTGGGCAATGATGTCGGAAAGAGCTTCCTCACCTGCAAAATGGAGGTCACTCTACCTTACTATTAATGTTGCTTCATTTAACCCTAAATGCCTAATATTCTTGTCACGTAGTCAACGTGTCTCGGTCATTGCTTCCTGAAATAGGCCCATAATAATAGCTTATCCCAGACTTATAAAATACCGTAAGACTTAACTCTTAAGATATAGGATATATTCTAGTAGCTTCTCATTTAAATATAAATCTCAGAATCCAACTGATAGTCATCTTTAAAAAAAAATTCTTTATTGTTGAAAGTATTACATGCTAGAGGCCTGGCACATGAAATTAGTGCACTCAGGAGGGGGGTGTCCCTCAGTCTGGCCTGTGCCCTCTCGCAGTCCAGGAGCCCTTGGGGGATGTCCAACTAATGGCTTAGGCCCGCTCCCCATGGGGACCATCAGTCAGACATCCTTAGTGCCACTGCAGAGGTGGGAGAAGCTCTTGTCACTGCTGCTGTGCTCGCCAGCTGTGAGCTGGCTTCTGGCTGAGCGGCGCTCCCCCTATGGGAGTGCACTGACCACCAGGGGGCAGCTCCTGTTGAGCGTCTGCCCCCTGGTGGTCAGTGTGTGTCATAGCGACTGGTCGTTCTGCCATTAGGTCGATTTGCATATTAGCCTTTTATGCCTGTGGGATAGGGCCGAAACTGGCTCTCTGACATCCCCTGAGGGGACCTGGATTGTGAGAGGGTGCAGGTCAGGCCGAAGGACACCACTAGTGCATAATCAAGGCCAGAGAGGGACGTGGGAGGTTGGCCAGCTGGGGAGAGACCGCGGGAGGGCTCCAGGGCATGTCCAACTCATCTCACTCAGTCCCTATCAGCCGGACCCCAGCAGCAAGCTAACCTACCGGTCAGAGAGTCTTCCCCCTGGTGGTCAGTGCATGTCATAGTGAACAGTTGAGTGGCCTTAGCCTATCATTAGCATATTATGCTTTGATTGGTTGAATGGACAACTGGATGACCAGACACTTAGCATATTAGGCTTTTATTATATAGGATGTTCCTTTTTTTTCTGCCCCTGCCCCCCACCCCAGGCCTCCACTACCTTAATTGTCTGTCTGTGGGTTATGCATATATGCATACAAGTTCTTTGGTTGATCTCTTCCCACCAACCCACCCCTGCCTTCCCTCTGAGATTCAACAGTCTGTTCATGCTTCTATATCTCTGGATCTATTTTGTTCAACAGTTTATTTTGTTCATTAGATTCCACATATGAGTGAGATCATGTGATACTTGTCTTTCTCTGACTGGCTTATTTCACTCAGCATATGACTCTCCAGGTCCCTCCATGCTGTCCCAAAGGGTAAGAGATCCTTCTATTTTACAGCTGCATATTATTCGGTGGTATAAATGTACCACAGCTTTTTATCCACTCAGCTACTGATGGGCACTTAGGCTGTTTCCAGATCTTAGCAATTGAAAATTGTGCTGCTATGAACATAGGGGTGCATACATTGTTTCTGATTGGTTTTTGGGGTCCCTTAGCATATATTTATAAAAGTGGGATCACTGGGTCAAATGGCAGTTACATATTTAATTTTTTTGAGGAAACTCCATATTTTTCATTATGGTTGCACCAGTCTGCATTCCCACCAGCAGTGTACTAGGGTTCCCTTTTGTCCACATCCTTGGCCAACACTTGTTGTTTGTTGTTTTATTGATGATAGCCATTCTGATAGGTGTGAGGTGCTATTTCATTCTGATTTTAATTTGCATTTCTCTGATGATTAATGAGGTTGAGCATATTTTCATATGTCTATTGGCCATCTGCATGTCCTCTTTGGAGAAGTGTCTACTGTTTTTTGGTATTGAGTTGTATGAGCTCTTTATAAATTTATGCCTTATCAGATGTATCATTGGTGAATATATTTTTACCATTCAGTGAGTTGTCTTTTCATTTTGTTGATGCTTTCTTTTGCTGTGCAAAAACTTTTAGTTTGATATATAGTTATATTTGTTTATTTTTTTTTTTTATTTTCCTTTCCTGAGAAGATATATCAGAAAAACAATTACTAAGAGAAATATCTGAGATTATACTGCCTATTTTTTCTTATAGGAATTTTATAGTTTCAAGTCTTATATGTAAGTCTTTAATTCATTTTGAGCTTATTCTTGTACATAGTGTAAGAAGGTGGTCAAGTTTCATTTTTTTTTGCATTTATGTGTCCAGTTTTTCCAACACCATTTATTTTTATTTATTTATTTATTTATTTATTTATTTATTTATTTTTTATTTAATATATTCTATTGATTCTTTACAGAGAGGAAGGAGAGGGATAGAGAGCTAGAAACATTGATGAGAGGGAAACATCGATCATCTGCCTCCGGCACACTCACCACCGGGTATGTGCCTGCAACCAAGATACATGCTCTTGACCGGAATCGAACCTGGGACCCTTGAGTCTGCAGGCCAATGCTCTATCCACTGAGCCAAACCGGTTAGGGCCCAACACCATTTATTAATTATAATTAGACTGTCTTTATATGTGCTTGCCTCTTTTTGAAAATATTAATTCACCATATAGCCGTGGGTTTATTTCTGTTCTGTTCCATTGATGTATATGTCTGCTCTTATGCCATTACTATGCTGTTTTGATTACTATGGCCTTGTAGCATAGTGTGATATCAGGTAGTGTGATTCCTCCAACTTTGTTTTTCCTCAAGATTTCTGTGGCTATTCAGGGTCTTTTGTGGAGAAACCAGAAGTATCTTAATACATTTTAGCTTCCTTATAACTAATACTTAAAAGTATTCAACCTAAAACTCATTTATCTATAAAAGTTAGACCATTTCCCCAGGACGCTCAATGCTGTCAAGTCTGTGAGTTTTGCTTGATATAAAGAGAAAAGGGTTGTTTTCAATTTCATTCTCCCTTAATGTGGTGTCCAAGTAAAACTCTTGGGACTGGATCAAGACTTGGAGGACACATGGACTGATTCCCTAACCGTTAAAATAGTCAGGGATGTCTGGGCATGGGCTCTCCCTTCAAGTCCCCAGTCTCGCTTGGATCCCCACATTGGAAGGCTCAGGCCTGCTCCTCAGGAACTAGTCAGCACCAATGAAGTTGTGCTCAGACTCGGGGCAATGGGATGCTGAGAATACTGGCCTGCCCGGGGTGTACATGACCTTCATTTACTTTGGGAGGAAGATTGACTATTTTTCTGGGTGTGGTATAGTAGGAGTAAGAAGAGGAGGTAAAACCAGCTGATACTATTTACTAGCTGTGTGATCTTAACTTCTCGGGCTTGTTGCATCTGTAAAAGTGAAATCAGATGCTTTACACATGTTCTAAAAGCTGAATGTGGTGACAGCCTGACTGCCTAGCTCTTAAGTGCCCCAGGTCTTTCTTTTAAACACTAGATGAGGTGGCAACAGTGGACAGCCATCAGCCTGGAGATGAAGAAGGCCAAGAAATATGAGCAGGCCTGAAAGAGAGGAAATACTACCAACCTCTCCTTGGACCCAGCTTCTGAAAAACTGACCAAAGGGGTACATCTGGAACATAGCAATTAGAACAGCTGTGTATAAAATACAGCCTTAGTTTCTCTGGCTGGAAAATGTTTAATGGATTCAGAACTTGCAAGCTCTAATTGATGGTCTTTAGGGAAAAGAGATCTTGGCTTGAACTAAACTGATGTTGTCAGAAAGCTATGGGTTGTTATTTTTGTTTCTGTGAGTCTGGGATCTATGTTCTAATGGAGAGAAATGCTGCTTCTAATTGAAAACTCACTTGCTACCGCTCAGCTCTAAGTAGGAAATGAGGGGTCATAAAGGTTATATCTCAGTAGAGGCATCTAGTCACTCAGCCTGTAAAATCTTCTCTAGGATTTGAATGCTACCCTCTGTCTTCCCTTCTCCATCCACCCAAACTCACTAAATGCAGATCTTGGTTTGACTTCCAGGCCAATACTGTTTTTGTGAATCCTTTCCAGAGTGCCCTGGCTAGGAGGTTTCTTTTCTTAGAACTCCAGTAGCTTTTCTACATGACTTTAATGATCCACCCCTTGTCCCGCCTTAACTATCCATGTGCATCAATGCACCCTGTGAGGCTTAGGGCTTTTAGAGACCAGAGGTTGATTGAATCTGGGCAAGTGGATTTGATGAGGTGTTACCGGCTATTGTATAGAGGGACTGTAATCATTCTTTGAATTGCCATAGGATTCTGAAGCATGTCTCTCCTTAGCTTCATTTGTCTAGAATAGTCCCTAAGATTCACCCCACCAAAGAAAGATGAAACTATGAAACTAAAGAATTGTTTTTTTATCCTACACTAGAGACCCGGTGCATGGATTCATGCACCAGGAGGGTCCCTCAGCATTGCCTGCACCCTCTCGCAACCCAGAACCCCTCGGGGGATGTCAGACTGCCATTTGTAGCCCGATCCCTGCAGACCCTCCCTTTACCCCTCCCTTCTGAGATTCATCAGTCTGTTCCATGTTTCCAAGCCTGTGCGTTGAGCATCTGCCCCCTGGTGGTCAGTGGGCATCATAGCTACTGGTCGAATGGTTGAATGGTCGAACAGTTGAACAGTTGAATGGTTGTTTAGGCTTTTATATATATAGACTAGCATGACTTTAAAAAAAGTATAGTTCACATGTCACAGAATTCACTTTTTTAAAGTATATAATCAGTAGTTTTTAGTATATTCATAAGGTTGTGCTACCATTACCACTATCTAATTTCAGAACATATTCATCACCTCAAATAGAAATCCTAAACCCGTTAAGCAGTCACTCTTTAGTCCTCCTTCCCCCTCTCTTCTGGTAGTCACAAATCTACTTTGTCTCTATAGATTTACCTATTCTGAATATTTCATATAAATGGAATCATTCAATATGTGGCCTTTTGTGTCTGGCTTCTTTCACTCACAGCATAATGTTTTCAAGGTTCATTCATGTTGTAGCATGTATCATTACTTCATTTCTTTTGTGGCTGAATGACATTTGATTGTATGGATGTACCACTTTTTGTTTATTCATTCATTAGTTGGTGGACATTTGGGTTGTTTCCACTTTTTGGCTATCTATCTATATATATAAAAGGCTAATATGCTAAGTGTCCCGCCGACCGTCCAACCAGTCGTTATGACACACACTGACCACCAGGGGGAAGACGCTCAATGCAGAAGCTGCTGTGACATGCACTGGCCATTTACAGAGAAACGGCACTGCGGATCTGGCACTGACAAAGCAACACTTGGCTTCCCCCAAGTGGGACGCAGGCCCTGCCACCACCCCAGAGCGACAGCCCACCAAACCGCAACTGACACTGCCAAGACCCCATTGTGCAAAATGTGGCCCACAGCCCAGCCCAACCCTAAAATGGTTGCTGTGGGTGCCAGGTAATGATGTCACGTAGCAATGCCCCACTTCCTCTCCCTAGTGACTAGCCTCCTTGGAGTTTCTTCAGCCCAGGAAAACGACTTGGTTTATAGCCAGGTGCAAACATTTTATACTTTAACCAAATGTCTGTGAAGCATTTTCCCATGCCTCATTTCATTTGATCCTCACAGAAGTCCTGGAGTAGGTAGATAGGAAACTCGGTAGAATCCTATTTTCTTTTCATTGCCGGAAAACGGAGATTTAGAAAGCTTAGAAACTTGACCCGACTGAAAAGAAATATAAATGGTGGGCCTTGAAAATGACTTCAGGTTTTCTCACTGCGCAGAATACTAGGTGTACTGGTTAATAATTCAGATTTTGTAATAAAAGAAAACACAATAATTTCAAGAGAAACATCAAAAGTGCTTTATTCAAAGTAATGTCCATCGCTAGCTACACATTTCCCCATCTTTCAGGTAATTTGTGGATACCATCCCAATAGAACTTTTCTTGTTTTGAGGCAAACCATTCAGAGACCCAATTTTCCACTTCTTCGTATGCTTTGAAGTGCTGCTCAGAAAGTGCATAACCACATCGGAACAAGTGGTAATCTGAAGGAGCAAGGTCTGATGAATACAGTGGGTGGGTTAATACTTCCCAGGCAAGATCTTTTAAGGTGTCTTTAACTGGCTTTGAAGTGTGTGATGGTGCATCATCATGAAGCAAAATTACTTTGCCATGTCTTCTGGCACATTCTCGTCATTTTACGATCAAAGCATGGTTCAAATTGATTATTTGTTGTTGGTAGCGATCAGTATTAACGGTTTCACCTGGTTTTAGAAGCTCATAATACACCACACCTTCCTGATCCCACCAAACACAGAGCATTGTCTTCTTTCCGAAGCCGTTTGGCCTTGCAGTTGATGTTGATGGTTGACCTGGATCAACCCATGATTTTGTGCATTTGGGATTCTCAAAATAAATCCACTTTTCATTGCCAGTCACAATTCGATGCCAAAAAGACTTTGTTTTGTGCCATTGAAACAACATTTTACTGATGACTTTTCGGTTTTTCATTTGTCTTTCGTTCAGTTGATGTGGCACCCATTTTCCTTCCTTTAAAATCTTTCCCTTTGCTTGTAAATGATCAGAAATTATTTGCTGAGCAACGTTTAATCTTTCTGCAAGTTGTTTTTGAGTTTGACATGCATCTTCATCCAATAATGCTTCTAATTGTTGGTCTTCAAACTTTTTCAGTTAACCTGGATGTTCTTTGTCTTTCACATAGAAATAATCACTTTTAAAGCATTTAAACCAGTGTTCACAAATATTTTGAGATGGCGTATGTTCACCATAAGCTTCCTGAAGTATGCAATAACTTTTTCTTCAAAACAAAGTTATGAATTAAAACTTCCCGCAAATGCTCTTTTTTTTTTTTTGGCATGAAATTCGACATTTTTAAGTGTAAAAATATCTATGATGTTAACACCTTTAGCAAATTTGACATATGAAGTTTTTTAAAAAAAATATTTTATTGATTTTTTACAGAGAGGAAGGGAGAGGGATAGAGAGTTAGAAACATCGATCAGCTGCCTCCTGCACACCTCCCACTGGGGATGTGCCTGCAACCAAGGTACATGCTCTTGACCGGAATCGAACCTGGGACCTTTCAGTCTGAAGGCCGACGCTCTATCCACTGAGCCAAACCGGTCAGGGCAACATATGAAGTTTTGAAGCTTGCTGTCAATACAACAAAATAGCATACATATCAAGTCACATAAATATCAACGTATGTGTAACTCCATCTATTGAAAAAAAATCTGCATTAGTAACTGGTACACCTAGTATAGTCAAACACTGCTGCAGTTAAATATTTTACCCTTTGTTCTCCCTGTGTGATCTACAATAATAATCTGGTTTGTGTTGATATTTACTGCTGTGTTGCTGACAGTTACTTAGAAGAGAAGTTGGGGTGCTTCACTGGGCTGGAAAAAGTTTAGCCAAATCAGAAAGCAGGTCTAATTAATCAAGTTTATTCTATATATATAAAAGGCTAAGTTGACTTGCACATGCATGATACATATAAAGCTCTCGCTAGTGCCAATTGCACGCGTGTGTTTCCATCTGTCATTGTCGATCGTGAATTTGGTTGACACTTCCATTATAGAGAAAGGGCGAATAGCGATATTAAAATATTTCTTCTAATTTCCTTTCAATGTACACGAATCCATGCACTGGGCCATTAGTTCTGAATAATGCTACTGTAAACATTCATATACATGTTTTTATATGGACATGTTTTAAATTCTCTTGAGTATATATCTAGGAGTGGAATTGCTGCGTCATATGGTAACTCTATGTTGAACTCTTTGAGGAACTGCCTGTGGTAAGCTGAATAATGGCCCCCCAAATGTCTCTGTCTCCTAGAACCTGTGCATTTTACCTTATATGACAAAAGGGTCTTTGTAGATGGTAACTAAGAAAAAGATCTTGAAATGGGGAGGTTATCCAGGGTCATTTAGATGGGCCCAATGTAATCACATCAATCCTTATAATAGGAAGGATAAAGGACAAGTCAGAGCAGGTGATATGACAGAAGCAGAAGGTAGTGTGCTGCGCTTTGAAAATTGAGGGAAAGGTCACAAGCCAAGGAACACAGGTGGCTCCACTAGAAGCTGAAAAAGGCAAGGATTCTCAACTCGGAGCCCCCAGGAGGCACCAGCCCTTACAACACCTTGACTTTAGTCCAGTGAAACTGATTATGAACTTCTGACCTCCAGATCTATAAGATCTATAAGGGACTAGGTATGTGTTATTCTGAGCCACTAAACGTGTGGTAATTTTTTACAGTGGCAATTGGAAGCAAATATGCTGCCAGACTGTTTTATCAAACAGCTGACATTCTTATAAGACTTGCTATTGTCCACTTTTGGATTATAGCCATCTACTAGTAGTGGGTGCAAAGGCCAATGTTGTTGTATTTTGATATATTTTCTAATGACTAATTATGATGAACATTTTTGTATGAGCTTATTGGCTATTTGTATATCTTTATTGGAGAAATGTCTATTTAAACCCATTGCCCATTTTAAAAATTCAAGTAATTTGTCATTTTATTGTCAAGTTGTAAGAGTTCTATATATATTGTGGGTACTAGATTGTTATCAGATATGATTTGGCAAATATTTTCTCCCATTCTATGTGTTGTCTTTTCACTTCTTGATAGCAACCTAAAAGAACAAAGTTTTAAATTTTGACAGGCGGGGATACTCACCACTATACTAACGAGTACGAGCCATAAGTTTTAAATTTTGAAACAGTCCAATATATTTACTTTTTTTTCCTTTGGTTGCTTGTGCGTTAAGTATTATGTCTAATAATCCATTGCCTAATCTAAGATCATAAAGAGTTACCCTGTGTTTTCTTCTAAGAGTTTTATAGTCTTGCCCTGGCTGGTTTGCTCAGTGGTTAAAGTGTTGGTCCGTGGACTGAATGGTCCCGGGTTCGATTCTGGTCAAGGGCACGTACCTCAGTTGCAGGCTCTATTTGTCAGCCCCAGTCGGGATGCATGAGGGAGGCAACCAATCAATGTGTCTCTCTCTCATGATGTTTCTCTCTCTCCATCTTTCTCCTTCCTCTCCCTTCCACTCTGAAAAATCAATGGGAAAAAAAAAAATCCTTGGGTGAAGATTAGCAACAAAAACAAACAAACAAAAAGAATTTTATAGTTTTAGCTCTTATTTCAGGTTATTGATCTATTTTGAGTTAAATTTTGTAAATGGTGAGTAGAGGTCCAATTTTATAGTTTTGTATGTGGATGTCCAGTTATCCCAGCATCATTCGTTGAAAAGACTATTTTCTCTCCATTAGCCCTTGTCAAACATCAGTTGACCAAAATTGTAGGGCTTATTTGTGGACTCTGAATTCTCTTCCTTCAATCTGTGTTTATCTTTACCCCAGCACAACATAGACTTGATTACTGTAGCTTTGTAGTAGGTTTTGAAATTGAGAAGTGTGAGTCTTCCAAATTTATTCTTCTTTTTCAAGATTATTTTGGCTAGTTGGGATCTTTTGCATTTCCATATGAATTTGAGAATAGGTTTGTCAATTCAATAAAGGAAGCTTATATTTTAATGGAGATTGCATTAATTCTGTAGATTGATTTATGGATTATTGCCATTTTAAACAATGTTAAGTCTCCCAATTCATGAATGTGGGATGTTTTTCATTTTATTAGGTCCTCTCTAAATTAAAAAAAAATTTTTTTAAATTGATTTCAGAGCGGATGGGAAAGGGAAAGAGAAACATCAATGATGAGAGAGAATCATTGATCAGCTGCCTCCTGCACACCCCCTACTGAGGATTGAGCCTGCAATCTGGGTATGTGCTCTTGACCGGAATCAAACCCTAGACCCTTCAGTCCACAGGCCGGTGCTCTATCCATTGAGCCAAACCAAAATTTATTGTTTTCAGCATGTGTATTACACTTTTGCTAAATGGATTCCTAAATATTTTATTTTTTGGATGGTATTATAAATGAAAATGTTTTCTCAAATTCAATTTTGGATGGTTTACTTTTGCATACATATTCATGAGGGATATTGTCTTGAAGCATCCATCTTATATAAAAATGCTGTTTAAAATTTAAACCCTGCTTGCTTAAATAATAAGGAAAATAAGACTACTCCCACTTCAGAGAGGCCATTAAACCTTCCCTGGACAAAATTATCAGTGCTGGCACCAGGCCAGGCCTTTGGTTGAGGTCTCAAGGCCCCGGCACATAGGGGCTCTTTAAGAACTTGCAAAAGGGGCTGGAAACACCCCATATTTGGGAAACAAAGAAGGTAAAAACATATAAATAGGGGAAGTTCCTCCATGTTGGGGCCCAGAATTTGAGAGACATTTTCCTCTGGACCCGCGCGTAATAAATGTAACTCCATCTCTCTAAGTGTTGCTTGGTTCTTCTCTGGTTTTCTATAACAGTCTGTCCCTCCTTTTTTTGTATTGTCTTTGTCTGGTTTGGTATCAAGGTAATACTGGACTTATAGAATGAGCTAGAAAGTTTCCTCCTACTCCTGAAACTAATATAATATTGAATGTCAATTGTAACCAGAAAAAAAATTTCTCTCCTCTTTTATTTTTGGAAGAATTTGTAAAGAATTACTGCCCGGCCCTAGCCGGTTTGGCTTAGTGGATAAAGTGTCAGCCCACGGACTGAAGGGTCTCAGGTTCGATTCAGATCAGTGGGACGTACCTCAGTTGCAGGTTCAATTCCCAGCTCTGGTTGGGACGCATGTGAAAGGCAAGCAAATTGATGTGTCCCTCTCACATTGATGTTTCTCTCTCTGTCTCTTCCCCTTCCTTCCACTCTCTATAAAAAAAAATTTAAATATGTTTTAAAAAGAAATAAGATATATATATATATATATATATATTTTTTTTTTATTTTTTTTTTTATATATTTTTTATTTTTTTTTAAGGAATTGCTGCCTGGCTGGGGTTGCGACTCAATCCCGAGTAGGGGCATGCAGGAGGTAGCTGATCAGTGATTCTCTCTCATCACTGATGTTTTTATTTCTCTCTTTTCCTTTCTCTGAAATCAATGAAACCATATTGGAAAAAAAGAGAACTGCTATTAATTTTTCTTTAAATGTCTGGGAAAATTCACCAGTGAGACCATTCAGGCCTTGGCTTTTCTTTTAAAAAATTCAGTCTCTTGTTATAGGTTTATTAATATTTTCTATTTTTTGAGTCATTTTTGGTAGTTTGTGTGTTTCTAGGAAATTATCCTTTCTTAGATTATTTAATTTGTTGGCATGCTTCATCTAGTCTCTAATCCTTTTTGTTTCTGTAAGCTTAGTAGTAATGTCCCCACTTTCATTCCTATTTTAATACCTTTAGTCTTCTCTTTTTCTGTGTTAGCCTAGGTAAATATTCGTCATTTTTGTTGATCGTTGGAACTAATTTTTGGTTTCATTGATTTCCCCCCTCCATTTTTTCCATTCTCTGTTTCGTTTATTTCTACTCTAGAATTTAATATTTCCTTTCTTCTCCTTGTTTTGGGTTTACTTTGCTCTTATTTTTCTAGTTTTTTTAAGGTATAAAGTTAGCCGGGGCCGGTTTGGCTCAGTGGATAGAGCGTCGGCCTGCGGACTGGAGGGTCCCGGGTTCGATTCCGGTCAAGGGCATGTACCTTGGTTGCGGGCACATCCCCAGTGGGGGGTGTGCAGGAGGCAGCTGGTCGATGTTTCTCTCTCATCGACGTTTCTAGCGCTCTATCCCTCTCCCTTCCTCCCTGTAAAAATCAATAAAATATATTTTTTTTAAAAAAGGTATAAAGTTAGATTATGACTTTGAGATATTTCTACTTTTCTAATATATGCATTTATGGCTTTATGTTTCCCTCTAAGCTCTGCTTAAGCTTCATCTCATGTTTTGGTATGCTGTGTTTTTGTTTCATTCATCTCAAAGTATTTTCTAATTTCCCTTATGATTTCTTCTTTGAACCTTTAGTTATTTAGGAGTGTGTTATTTAATTTCTACAAATTTGTGAATTTCCAAAATTTTCTTCTCTTATTAGTTTCTAATTTCATTCCATTGTGTTTGAAAAACATACTTTGCATGCATATGCCTCTATTCCTCCACTACTATCAATCTTCATTTGTGTTAAATGGATATTTTCTAGTTTAGTATTTTAATTTCCTTGTTTCTTTTACTATATACTTTTTTTTTTAAAAAAAGACATCTTTTAAAAATATATTTTTATTTCTTTTTTTTTAAATATATTTTTTATTGATTTCAGAGTGGAAGGGAGAGGGGAAGAGAGAAACATCAATGATGAGAGAGAATCATTGATTGGATGCCTCCTGCACACCCCCTACTGAGAATCAAGCTCACAACCCAGGCATGTGCCTTTGACCGGAATCGAACCCAGACCCTTCAATCCATTTCCTGTATCTATGAGTGTGTTTGTTTTATTTTTTAGATTCTACATATTAGTGTAATCATATGGTGCTTGTCTTTCTCTGACTTATTTCACTTAGCATAATACCCTTTAAGTCCATCCATGTTGTAAATGGCAAGATTTCATTTTGGTTTTTGGCTCAGTAATATTCCATTGTATATATGTACCACACTTCTTTATTTAATTGTCTATTGATGGATACTTAGGTGGCTTCTATAATTTGGCTATCCTACATAATAATAGAGTAATATGCAAATTGACCGCACCTTCGCTACACCCAAGCCATGCCCACCAGCCCAAGCCACGCCCACCAGCCAATCAGGGCAAGTATGCAAATAAACCCAACCAGGATGGCTACAGCCACAGAGAGCAAGGTTTCCCAGGCAACAGAGGAAGCCAAGCTTTCCGCATGCCCTTGCCAGGCCTAAGCCTCCACTCAAGCTACAAAGTTTCAATTATAGAAGGTAAACAAATTCAAACAGAATGGCGGCAGCCACAGAGCTGGAGAGACCAGGCCAGGGTTGCCCGCGGCAATGGAGAAAGCAAAGCTTTCCACACACCCTGGCCGGGCCCAGGCCTCCGCTTAAGGTTACAAAGTTTCACTTATAGAAGGTGAATTAACCCAAACAGAAATGGCTGCCGGCCGTGGAGCATGCAGGAGGCTTGGCTCCGCTCCAGGCTACAAAGTTTCAATTATAGAAGGTAAATAAATTCCAGATACCAGGGCCTCTGCTTGGGTCGCCAGGGGGTGTGGCCAGACTGCAAACCACCACAGGCCCCTTGCTCAGGCCGCCTCATGCCCCAAGGGAACCCCCACCCTGATCTGGGACACCCTTCAGGGCAAACCAGCTAGCCCCCACTCCTGCACCAGGCCTCTATCCTACCTAATAAAACAGTAATATGCAGATTGACCATCACTCCAACACACAATATGGCTTCCCCCATGTGGTCAAACATCCTGCCCCTATGTGGACACAAGATGGCCACCACAAGATGGTCAGCAGGGGAGGGCAGTTGGGAGGCACCCAGCCTGCAAGGGAGGGCAGTTGGAGGCGATCAGCCCTGCAGGGGAGGGCAGTTAGTGGTGACCGGGCCGGCAGCGGAGGGAAGTTGGCAGCAAACAGGCTGGCAGGGGAGCAGTTAGGCATCAATCAGGCTGGCAGAGGAGTGGTTAGGGGGTGATCAGGCTGGCAGGCAGAAGCGGTTAGGGGCAATCAGGAAGGCAGGCAAGCGAGCAGTTGGGAGCCAGCAGTCCTAGATTGTGAGAGGGATGTCCGACTGCCCGTTTGGGCCCGATTCCACTGGGATTGGGCCCAAACGGGCAGTCGGACATCCCTGGAGGGGTCCCAGATTGGAGAGGGTACAGGCTGGGCTGAGGGACACCGCCCCCTCCGTGCACAAATTCATGCACAGGTAGGGTCTGGCTGGCCTGCCCCAAGGGCCGGGAGGTTGGATGGAGGTGGGGGTGGGGCCTCAGCAAGGAAACAGAAACTACCAGGAGGGTCTGCAAACAGGCCCTGAGCTCCCTCTGGCCAGGCGGACTCAGAGTGGTGTCTCTGTGTGTACATTAGACACAGCCCGGCACTCGCCTTTGTCTGTTGGTCAAATCCAATTGCATTGAAAAACTTGTTCCCCTTCTTCTCTTTGGGCCCCTACAACAAATACAGGCCAATTGGAAGATGCAGGCCCCAGCGGCAGAGCCAGGCCCCACAATCACCCAGAATTTAGGCCCAAGACAACTGGGAAGCAATCTCCACGGAACAGAACACACTGTTTTAGTCTTTATTCTCCCCTAAAATGTGCCCAGCTGCTCCTCTTTAGCCGGGATAGTCTGAACTAAGGAACCAAAGACCAAGTTTCCTTTGAGGTGGGATCCACCAGAGCCGGCTGGTGGCATGGCCCTCACAGGCGCTGCCTTCCTCCCAAGCTCTGTGTGCTCTGAGACGGTCCGTTTCTGGTGGTGCTGGGCCCTGGGCTGCTGGTCAGGTGGGTGGCAGGTCCACAGGGTTTCTCTCTGCCGTCCTCCTGGCCTCCCTAGCAGTACCCTCTGGCCCGGTGCGCCAGGAGGCTGTAGCTAGAGCCGGGACTCGGAGAGCGAAGGAGCTGGTCCGCCCCGAGAGGGACCTGCAGGTGGCCAGGCTGCGCCCCCGACCCCGCTTCTCAGTCTCGCTCGGGTGGATCAGGCCAAAGCCTGCTGCTGCCCAAGACTGGCCACGTGGGGAGGGTCACAGCGGGGAGAGGGGCACCCTGACCTGCCAGCCTTGGTGATGATCATCTTGGTGCCCAGCTGATTAAATTCATCCCACAGAGCCTTCATCTCAAGCTGCACGCTCACGCTGGCCACCTTCACGTTCTTTTTTACCGGCGCCTTGGCGGCAGCTGTGCAACTGACCCTGGGGCCCTCGGGCTCGGCAGTGGCGCTGGTGGTGGCCCCTGCATCCAGCGCTTCATAGCCACTGGTCATTCCGGTTGTTCTACCATAATGGTCACTGGGCTTTTATTATATAGACTAGCGGCCCATTGCAGGAATATTCCTGCAAGAATAGGGCTTCCTGCAGCCTGAGCGAAGCTCCCACCCATCTCTGCTGCCTTGCTCCCTCCCTCCCGTCTCTGCTGCCTCACTCCCTTCTCCCCCGCCCTGCCTGCTTCCCTTTTTCCTCCGCCACCCCACTTGCTTCTCTGCAGCTTTGCTCCCTTCTGCAGTGCTTGGCTTCCTTCTCCACTGTCTTCAGTCTTCGCTCTGAGCCTGGATAACCGCCATCTTGGTTGGGTTAATTTGCACATCTCTCTTGATTGGCTGGTGGGTGTGGCTGGTGGGTGTAGCGGCGTGATGGTTAATTTGCATATTACTCTTTTATTAGATAGGATGCTGCAGTGAACATAAGGATGCATACATCTTCAAATTAGTGTTTTAGATTTCTTTAGCTACATACCCACAAGTGCAATTGTTGGGTCACAAGGTAGTTCTATTTTTAACTTTTTAAGGAACTGCCATATTGTTTCCTCTAGTGGCTGTACTATTTTACAATCCCATCAACAATGCATAAGGTTTCCCTTTTCCTCCACATCCTTGCCAATACTTGTTTGTTAATTTATTGATAATAGCCATTCTGACAGATATGAGGTGATATTTCATTGTGGTTTTAATATGCATTTCTTTGATGATTAGTGATATTGAGCATCTTTTCATATGTCTATTGGCCTTCTGTATGTCCTCTTTGGAGAAGTGTCTATTCAGGTCCTATGTGCATTTTTTTTTAATGGATTGTTGTGGGGGTTTTTTTTTTGGTGTTGTATGAGTTCTTTATAAACTTTGGATATTAACCCTTTATAAGATGTATCACTGGCAAATATGTTCTCCCATTCAGTGGGTTGTCTTTTCACTTTGTTGATGGTTTCCTTTGCTGTACAAAAACTCTTAGTTTGATATAGTTCCATTTGTTTATTTTTTTCTTTGGTTTCCCTTGCCTGAAGAGACATATCCATAAAAACTATTGCTAAGAGTAAAGTCAAAGTGTTTACTGCCTATATTTTTTTCTAGGAGTTTTATATTTTCAGGTCTTATATTTAAGTCTTTAATCCAGTTTGAGTTTATTTTTGTATATGGTATAAAAAAGTGGTCTAGTTTCATTTTTTTTTTTTGCATGTATGTGTCCAATTTTCCCCAAACCACTTATCAAAGAGACTGTTTTTACCCCATTGTATATTCTTTGTCATACGTTAATTGACTATAATAGTGTGGGTTTATTTCTGGGCTTTCTATTCTGTTCCATTAATTTGTTTTTATGCTGGTACCATGCTGCTTTGATTGCTATAGCCTTGTAGTATAGTTTGATATCAGGTAGTGGATACCTCCAGCTTTGCCCTTTTTTCTCAAGAATGATTTGGCTATTTTGGGTCATTTGTGGTTCCATATAAATTTTAGGGCTTTTTGTGAAAAATGCCATTAGTATTTTGACAGGGATTGCATTGAATCTATAGATTGTTTTAGGTAGAATGGACATTTTAGTGATGTTAAGTCTTCCAATCCAGGGGCATGGTATATTTTTTATTTATTTGTATCAACTTCAGTTTCTTTCTTAAATGTCTTATAGTTTTCTGAATATAGGATGTTTACCTCTTTGATTAAATTTATTCCTTGGTAACTTATTATTTTTTGATGCAATTTTATCTTTTTTTGGTTGTTAATTTTGTTTTTTTTAATCCTCATCTGAGGATATTTTTTTCCACTGATTTTTTAGAGAGTGTGGAAGAGAGGGAAAGACAGAAACATTGATGTGAGAGAAACACATTGATTGGTTGCCTCCTGCAAGAGCCCCAACCAGGGCCTGGGCCGGGGAGGACCTTGCAACCAAAGTAGGTGCTCTTATTTAATTAATTAATTAATTATTATTTTTTGTTTAAATTTCTTTATTGATTAAGGTATCACATATTTGTCCTCATCCCCCCATTCCCATCCCACACCCCTCCCCACGCTTGCCCCCACCCCCCTGTTGTCCTTAACCACTGGTTAGGCTCATATGCATGCACACAAGTCCTTTGGTTGATCTCTCCCCTTTATCCCCACCCTCCTCTACCCTCCCTCTGAGGCCCGACAGTCTGATCCATGCCTCCTTGTTTCTGGGTCTGTTCTTGTTCATCAGTCTATGTTGTTTATCATTTCCCCTAGATGAGTGAGATCATGTGTTACTAGAAATACACTTATAAGAACCAAAAATGAGACAAGCAATAATGGTTATGCTGAAAGGCAAATGAATAAGTCTGTAGTGAGTTTCTTTCTGAGCCAACAGTTCTTTTGAGACCCAATTTCAATGTCAAACAGTTCCTTATGAGTACATGTCAGCAATGATATTTCAGTTCTGGATGGTGGACAAATGGTGGTAATGCAGGTCCGACCCTCTCTGGTTTGGTCCTGGGCAACCTGCAGTGACGCACAGCTGCTAACTGCTAGTATGGCAAGGCGACATAAGCGTCTTCCATCTCTAGACTGCTTCTCTTCTGTCTTCATGGCTGGAGTAGTCCTGTTGATTCCTCTCTGTTGCCGGAATCCACATGGTCTCGGAGTTGTTTTCTGAAAATATACAAACATATTCTCTACCAGAAGTTAATAAAGGGATATTTTCTATAAAATTGACTTGGGATCCTTTTTAATTTTTTGCCCAAATGATTTTCCTCTGGCTTGTTTTGACACCAGGTGTGTTTTTCATGGGTGTCTTGCTTTTAGCCTTACAATTAATTTTCTAAAGTACAAATTTTCTAGATGTAATTTACTTACAGGGTATTTTTCCTTACATGATATTCTTCTACTATTTCCCCCTTTTTTGATTTAAATATTAGGAGGCTTTTGAAAATTTTATAATGTAGTCTTGATAGCTTTTAAATCTTAATTTTTTGCACTATAATATTACTGCTTTAGGTTCATTACATGTTATGCAATTTTATCATGTGATGAACTACCAATAAAAATTTAGTTAACACTTTAGGAACTGCTTTTTGTCCGTACAATTAATTTTTCTAGAATATTCGCTTGTTTCAATTAGCCAATTTAAATTAGCCTGAAAACTTGACTACTATTTTACTGTCAAATTTAATACTCTAACAACAATCTTATTTTACCCTGTAAATATTAGTGGAAAGGATTATTTGCCTTCTTGAGTAGGCCCTGAGCATTCCTGGTATTAGGCTGGATTTAGATATCAAAAACCCACTTCCCCACACCATGGGTACAAGACATCTCAAACAAGACTTGTTGCAGTGAGAGGGCAGCTGCTGTTGGCCAAGTCTCTGTCTGTTACCGGGGTCCTGATTTGAGCTGGGCATGGGAAGTTAAGCAGCCATGGAGGCAGGAGACCTCCTTCAGAAGGGGTGAGTGTTCAGGCCCCTGCAAAGTTGGGGGAGGTGAGGTTCTGTGCCCCACCTCTGTTGACCCCCAAGTTCTCTCCTGATGGCCCCTCTGTGACTGTGCCTGTCTTACGTTGTTCCTTCCCTGAGGAATCTTACCCGTCTCTGGCTAACCAGCCATCCTCCGGGGCCAAGCAGGGTGATGTGAGGTTCAGTTCTGTCTCCTTGGTACCCTATGCCCCCGTTGCCTCCATGCCCAGTACCTGCCTTGGGATCCCCTCGCCTGCTGGCGGGGCCCCAGCACTGATCATATATTTTTGGGAACCCGGGTTTCTTCTCCAGGGAGGGTCCAGATCGTCCCACTGGGCGAGAGACAGATTCATGGTACCAGTCATCACGAGGCTTCAACCTCGACATGAACAGAAAGCTCAGGCAACAGCTGTAAGCAATTGGATTGTAAGAAGAGGGTCCCTCTTGGCCAAAGGGCAAGAGGGACCAATATAGAATGCTCAGGTGCCTTCCCTGGAGGCCCTTTACACAATGGAAGAGATTAAATCCTTACATGTCCTTTTGAAATTGCTGCCAGACATTCAAAGAATTAGTTTGTAAGTTTGCTTGGGATAATTGTATATTATGCTGTTGTAATTCTAAAATATCAAGAGATGTGTTACCTTTGTCTCCAAGCACCAAAAAGATGATTTTTTTTTTATTGATCCCCAAGGGTGGGAGGTACTATTATAAGTAATGGGGGTAATCCAAATCTGGGAAAAATTTTAATGACATTGTAGAATAATATTATGTAAGGATATTCTTTGCTCTAGGCCATGGCAATTCCCTTTCAAACTGGCTGTCCATTCCTTTTTGTATAGACAAGGTCTTAGTTACATTTTCTGCCCCTCTCCCGGGGGCAAGTAGTGATAGTAGTGACACCCTTTCTTTGGTGTCCCAAAGTAGGTGCTCTTGACCTGAATCAAACCTGGGACCCTTCAGTCTGCAGGCAGACACTAACCACTGAACCAAACCAGCTAGGGCTTTGATGCAATTTTAAATGGGATTTAAAAAAATTTCTCTTACTGATGTATAAAAATGCAACCAATTTCTTAATATTAATTTTGTATCTTGCTTTGCTGAATTCATTGATTAGTTTTAATAATTTTTGGTGGAATCTTGCTTACATTTATTCCTGTGTGTGTGTGTGTGTATATTTATTTATTTTTTAATATATTGATTTTTTACAGAGAGGAAGAGAGAGGGAGAGAGAGTTAGAAACATCGATGAGAGAGAAACATCGATCAGCTGCCTCCTGCACACCCCCTACTGGGGATGTGCCCACAACCAAGGTACATGCTCTTGACCGGAATCGAACCTGGGACCCTTGAGTCTGCAGGCCAACGCTCTATCCACTGAGCCAAACCGGTTAGGGCTCCTATGTATATTTTTTGATGTAACTGTAAATGGGATTGTTTTCTTAATTTTTTTTTTACACACACATCAGTTTATTGGAGACTTAATCACATACAAGTTTATTGTGTTTATGTATATCATTTAACTTAATCCCCACAATAGCTCTGAGAGAAGAGTGTTATACCCATCTCATAAATAGGAAACAGAGGGTTGAAGATTTGTACTCAGAGATATCTGAGAGTGAATTTAATGCTTGTTTTAAATTTTTTTATTTTTAATTATAGTTTATATTCAGTATTTTGTAGTAGTTTAAGGTGTATAGCATACTGGTTAGACAGTCAGATACTTTACAAAGTGACCCCCCCCCCCATATTTCAAGTACCAACATGGTACCCTACATAATATTACAATATTATTGACTATATTCCCTTTGCTGCACTTTATATCCTGTGACTATTTTGTAATTACCAATTTGTACTTTTTAATCTCTTAATCTTTTCCACCCAGTTCCCTGAACCTCTAACTCCCAACCCTCTGATAAACATCAATCTGTTCTCTGTGTCTTATTTTTTATTTTTATCCTCACCCGAGGATATTTTTCCATTGATTGTTAGAGAGAGTGGAAGAGAGAGGGAAAGACAGAAAGAAATACTGATGTGAGAGAAACACATTGATTGGTTGCCTCCTGCATGAGCCCCGACCAGGGCCCAGGCCAGAGAGGACCCTGCAACCGAGGTTATGTGCCCTTGACTGGAATCGAACCCGGGACCCTTCAGTCCAAAGGCAGATGAACTGACTAGCGCAAATTTTTTTTTTAAATTTTGTTGATTTGAGAAGGATAGGTATTAATTCTCTTTGTTTTGTAAAACCCACCTATGAAGCCATCTAGCCCAGGAGTTTTGTTTGTTGGGAGTTGTTACTAATTTGATTTTTGTTACTAGTTATTGGTCTGTTTAGACTTTTTGTTTATATCTGATTCAGTCTTGGGAGATTATGTCTTTCTAGGAATCTATGCATTTCTTACAGGTTGTCCAATTTGTTGGCATGTAATTTTTCATAGTATTTCCTGGCGATTCTTAGTACTTTTGTGGTGTTGGTTGACACTTCTCTTCCATTTCTGATTTTATTTAGTTGGGTCTTCTGTTTTTCTTGATGAGTCTGGGTCAAGGCTTTGTAAGTTTTGTTTATATTTTCAAAGAACCAGCTCTTGGTTTTATTGATTATTTTCTATTATTTTTTTAGTCTCTATTTTATTTCCACTCTTATAATTATTATTTTCTTCCTTCTACTTGCTTTGGGCTTTATTCTTTTTATTCTAGCTTCTTAGGTGTAAGGTTAGATTGTTTATTTAAGATTTTGGTTGTTTTATCATGTAGGCTTGTATTGCTCTGAATTTCCTTAGAATTTCTTTGGCTGTGTCCCATAGATTTTGGGTTGTGCTTCATAATTTTTTTCTTGTAATTAATTTGTATTTCCATACCATTGTGATTGGAGAAGATACTTGATATTATTTCAATCTTCTTAAATTTATTGAGATATTTTGTGACATAACATGTGATCTGTCCTGGATAATGTTCCATGTGCACTTGAAAAGAATGTATATTCTGATGCTTTGGGGTGAAATAACAATATCAATTAATTTCATTTGGTCTAATGTGTCATTTAAAGCCACTGTTTCCTTGTTTATTTTCTGTCTGGATGATTTATCCATTGATGTCAATGGGGTGGTATAGTCTCCTACTATTATTGTCTTCCTTTCTGTCTGTCTATATTTGCTTTGCATATTTAGGTGCTTCTAAATTGGGTGTGTAGATGTTTGCAAGAGTTGTATCCTCTTGGTGAATGGGTCCCTTTACTATGAAATTCCCTTCTTTTTCTCTTGTTACAACTTTTGTTTTAAAGTCTATTTTGTCTGATATAACTATCGCTATCCCAGCTCTTATCATTTTCATGAAATATCTTTTCCCTCTCTTTACTTTCAGATTGTGTGTGTCTTTTGATCTGAACTGAATCTCTTAGAGATAGCATATGTAGGGGTCTTGTTTTCTTTTTTAAAAAAATATATATTTTATTGATTTTTTTACAGAGAGGGAGAGGAATAGAAAGTTAGAAACATCGATGAGAGAGAAACATCGATCAGCTGCCTCCTACACACCTCCCACTGGGGATGTGCCTGCAACCAAGGTACATGCCCCTGACCAGAATCGAACCTGGGACCTCTCAGTCCGCAGGCCGATGCTCTATCCACTGAGCCAAACCGGTTAGGGCAAGGGGTCTTGTTTTCTTATCCATTCAGCCACCTTTTTGATTGGAATAATTAGTACATTTACATTTAAAGGAATAATTGATAGGTATGTAGTTATTGCCATTTTATTAATTTTTTTCTGATTGTTTTTGTAGTTCTCTGTTCATTTCTTATTCTCTTGTTCTCTTGCGTGTTGATGTCTTTCTATAATTTTGTGTTTTGATTCCTTTGCTTTTGTTTTTTTGTATATCTTATAGATTTTTGGTTTTTGGTTATCATGTGCTTGCTTCATATATACCAATCTATGTTGATAGTAGTCAAATTTTTAAAAATATATTTTTATTGATTTCAGAGAGGAAGGGAGAGGGAGAGAGAGACAGAAAAATCAATGATGGAAAGAATCATTGCTTGGCTGCTTCCTGTATGTCCCACACTGGGGATCCCTGGAGATCAAGCCTGCAAGCCGGGCATGTATATTGACTGAGAATTGAACCCTGACCTCCTGGTTCATATGTAGATGCTCAACCAATGAGCCATGCTCGCCAGGCAATAGCAGTCAATTTTAAATTGATGGTCTCTGAAATCCAGACACATTCTAAGCTCACTACAATATTTACTCACCCCTTTCACATTTATGCTTTTGTCGTTATGTTTGACCTCTTTTGTGTGTAACTTAAACTTATTGTTGTAATTACACACAATCTTTCTATTTTTGTCTTTTAACCTTTGTACTAACTTTATAGTTGTTTGATCCACTGCTTTTACTGTTTTCCTTAGTGAGATTTTTTCTATATATTTTTACTCATATTTTGTTCTCCTTTTCTATTTAAAGAAGTCCCTTTAACATTTTTGGTAATACTGATTTAGTGGTAATGAAGTCCTTTAACTTTTTCTTGTCTGGAAAACTTGTTATCTCTCCTTCAATTCTAAATGATAGCCTTACTGTGTAGAGTAATTTTGATTATAGGTTTTTTCTTTCATCACTGAATATTTTCTGCCATTCTCTTGTTGCCTGAAAAGTTTCTGTTGAAAAATCAGCCAATAACTTCATATGAGCTCCCTTGTACATAACTAACTTCTTTCCTCTTGCTACTTTTAAGATTCTCTTTTTGTCTTTAACTTTTGACATTTAAATTATGATGTATCTTGATGTGGGCCTCTTTGGGTTTATCTTGTTTGGGACTCTCTGTGCTTTCTGAACTTGTATATCTATTTCCTTTGACTGGTTAGTGAAGTTTTCAGTCATTATTTCTTCAAATATGTTTTCAATCCCTTTCTCCCTACCATTTCCTTCTGAGACCACTTTGATGCAAATGTTGGTACACTTGATGTTGCCCCAGTGGTCCCTTAATTGCATTAAAAATTTAGCATAGTCTATTTTGTCTGGCATAAATATTCCTATGCCAGCTTTTTTGTTGTTTGTTTCCATTGTTATAAAATATTGTTTTACATCCCTTTACTTTCAGTCTGTGTATGTCTTTTGATCTGAAGTGAGTCTCTTAGAGACAGCATATGTAAGGGTCTTGTTTTGTTATTCATTCAGTCTCTGCATAACTTTTGGTTGGAGCATTTAATCCACTTGCATTTAAAATAATTGTTGATAGATAAGTATTTATTGCTATTTTATTCACATTTTTAATCTTTTTTCTTCTTTGAAAAGAAGACCCTTAAACATTTCTTGTAATACTGGTTTGGTGGTGATGAACTCCTTTAGCTTTTTTTTGTCTGGGAAGCACTTTATCTGTCCTATAATTATAAATGATAGCTTTGCTGGGTAATTTCAATTGTAGGTTCTTGCTTTTTATCCTTTATATTTCTTGCTGATACATTTCTGGCCTGCAAAGTTTCTGTTGAGAAATCAGCTAATAGTTATCTACAAGGGAGCTCCCATAAGACTAACTGTTCTTGAGATTTAGATATTTTTCTTGAATAAACTCTTTTTGGTTTAAATAAAACAAAATTGCTGCAAGCCTTTGGTTAGTTTCTAGAGTTCTGAAAGAGTTGATTCTGACTGTTTATCAGCTTTCTTGTTGCTTTTATAGAGGACAGAATTTTTGCAGGTCTTTATTCTGCCATTTTTTTTGCTGTTATTTACAAGCATGTCTTTACTGCATAAAATAAAATGGTGCTGGGGATCTAAATGATGTTAGGAATTACCTCTCATGCAGGGTGTATGCATATGTGAGATCTATGAGACCACCAGATGTTCTTTCCTCCCATAATAGTATAGACCAGCATGAAGATTGGGACATGCTGTCCAAGCCAGCCTGTTCTAATCAGATAGATGGCTAGACTAGATGACTTTCATGGTCCCTTTTTGCAGAGACTCTGACCTGAATGTTTATCTTCTTGCAGATCAGTCATATTTTGCAAGAAATAATCAATGGTACAAATGCCTCAGATCCAGACCCATGTTCCAGGCCATCCAGGAAGCCAGGAATTGCCAAACAGATTTCTTTTATTTACAGGTTCATAGCTGGAAATGAGCTCCAGTGGCCTATTTGTTTTTTTGTCAGAGGCAAAATGCCCACACAATATAAGAAAAGGCTAGTTCATTCAAAAGTGAGACTAAATGTCTCCTCTACAATGTCCTTAAGAACTTAAGATTAGCCTCATGTATTTGGGACCAATGCTCTAGTCCCTGTGTCGCCCAGAAAAGCACACGCTGAGGAGTTAGTGTTGCATGGTTGGAAGCTCCCAGATTCCTGCCTCAATATAAATACAATGCTTTCTGGTGAAAAACTCAATTGGGTCTCTCAGGATTATGACAAATTAAGTTCAGCCCAATAGCGATTTCAGGTTCAGAGACGGCAGAAACAAACAGTATGATTAGACCTCCAAAGACTTCAGATATTAGGATTAGCAAACACAGGATATAAAATAAGTATATTTTACTTTTTAAAATTGATCTTTATTGTTGAAAGTATTACAAATGTCCCCTTTGCTTTTTAAAAAAATATATTTTTATTGATTTTTTACAGAGAGGAAGGGAGAGGGGGAGTTAGAAACATCAATGAGAGAGAAACATCAATCAGCCGCCTCCCGCAACCCCCCCACTGGGGATGTGCCTCCAACCAAGGCACATGCTCCTGACCAGAATCGGACCCGGGACCCTTCAGTCCACAGGCCGACACTCTATCCACTGAGCCAAACCGGTTTCGGCCCCTTTGCTTTTTTTGATTTTCTTATTGACCCCCTCTACCCTGCACACACCCCTCCCAGGCCTTCACCACTCTATCATCTGTGTCCATGGGCTATGCATATAAGTTCACTGGTTGATCACTCCTCACCCACTCCCCAATCCCCTGCCTTCCCTCTGAAATTCATCAGTCTGTTCCATGCTTCTATGTCTCTGGATCTGTTTTTGTTCATCAGTTTATGTTGTTCATTAAATTCCACATATGAGTGAGATCATGTGATACTTACCTTTCTCTGACTGGATTATTTCACTTAGCATGATGCTCTCCATCCATGCTGTTGCAAATGGTGAGAGTTTTCTTTTTTACAGCCGCATAATATTCCATTGTGTAGATGTACCACAGCTTTTTAATCCACTCATCTGCTGATGGGCAATTGGGCTGTTTCCAAATCTTGGCTATTGTAAATTGTGCTGCTGTGAACATAGGGGTGCATATATTCTTTGTAGTTGGTGTTTCTTGTTTCTTAGGATCTATTCTAGAAGTGGGATCACTGGGCCAAAACAAGAACCTGTACCATACCCTTGTGAAAAACATGAAACAAATATCCATTCTTTTCCAGCACCAAGACAGAGAGGCTCTCTCAGACACCTACTGGGCCCTGTCCTACCTCACCAATGGCTGCAACAAGTGCAGAAGCCAACTGGTTGACATGGAGATCCTTCCCAGGCCAGTTGAACACTTGGAATGTGTCCCAGGTCCTGTCTGTCTCTAATGGGCCTTCAGGTTAGAGTTTGTCATTTCACTTTAGCAATTTCTGTCCTTTCCCACCCCCAGGTCTTCCACAGTCAGCTCTAATCCTTTATCTGGAACAAAGCTTGTCATCTGCATTTCCCTGGTCCCTGCTACTCTGTAGCCACACATTTGAATCCATTTTGATCCAAAATTCTAGTGGGTATTAAATAATGTACTTTTTCTCAATCTGATAACTAGAAATTATAGAATAGCACCAAATTAAAACTGCTTACAATCCCTCTAACCAGTGAACTATTCTTTTGTGGCCTTTCCTTCTAGTGGTCTATGTTGTAGACATAAACAAGTTGGCTTATACAGGGTGTG
The DNA here is from genome assembly GCF_027574615.1 of Eptesicus fuscus. Lineage (NCBI taxonomy): Eukaryota > Metazoa > Chordata > Mammalia > Chiroptera > Vespertilionidae > Eptesicus > Eptesicus fuscus. Next base: position 34,419,748 of record NC_072476.1, read on the forward strand.
TGTATTAATGTTAAGCTCATTGTAACATTTGAGTGTCTTACTCAAATCTAAAAGAAAATTCCCTCTTATTCCCTCCCTCGTTTGTTCCCTAAGACCCCTGCAGATATAGGTGAAAAGTAAGTGAAATCAATATCAAGTACTTTCCTATGTTATGGAACATTTCACTTATATGATATACTTGTTGAAACTGTAGTTTAAAATGTGGGTGCCCTTTTTACTTCTATGCTTAATACTGCATATTATACAATCTTAGTGGTTGTTTATTCTAAAATTAGCATAGTATCCCTCAGATGTCAAGGTGGGTTTGGGGATAGTAGTTGGGGCATGGATGGTGTGAAGAGAATACAAGAAGTTGCTTATTCTGGGGGACTGGGCCCAAAATGCGGGTCCTGGCAAGGCTATGATTTGTTTGTAGCACTATCTCCACCTCTCACGTGAATAGCAGACATGTAACATAATAGGATAGGAACATTCTAGAACTGTTGATGGGCTGCCACTACAGTGCAGAGAAACCAAAATAAATCCACATTCAGCCCTCCTAGGACAGCTGTCTTGAGCTCAAATGTAAACCCATTCTGGGGACCTTTAGTGTTATTGAGAGGAGGTTTGTGAATATACCAACAAATGCCATCGGGATCTCATTAGCTTCAATTAAATAGACACTAAATTCAATAGACATTATTATATTATAAACACTACAATTTATCAGTTTTTCCAATGTAAGGCTATAAAAGGGACGGCATAATTTCTTGATAAATGTATCTTTTTGCTTTCTATTCCACTTGAGCCAGAACTATTGTGAGGCTGACAATACATTTAAGCTATAATAATACCGTGGATGTGCTGAATTAATAAAAGTCATGGATTTAATAATTGTTCGCAGGCTTCCAGAGAGCCATCAAGCATAGCATGACTAATGTTTAGGAGGGCACAGATCTTGGTGTGTTTGTCACTTTCCACTCTGATAAACTTGCACCATTTGGTTACACTTCTAGCCTTGTTCTTCCATACCCTCTCTCCCCGCTTTGTAGGGAAAATTGTCACGGGAACAGATCACCAGACCCAGGTCGCCACTGATGCAGGCATGCTGTTCCAGCTCCTGATATACCCAAAGTCTTCCATCCACAAGACAGCCCGGGGCCCTGGTTTGTGCAAGAAGACCCAGGGAAAATACCCCAAACTGAAAGACTGAAGAAAGAGGCTGGCCACTGCAGCCTGGTAAGTAATGGGGCTTATTAAGGGAAACGTACATACAAAGTGTGTCTTGGGCAGCTGCAAGATGAAATTGGTTCCTGCCAAGCATCACAGAGATCCAGGAATTTTGTAGGGTAAAGGGATTGTCATGGATACTACCAGGTAGAGAAAATATCTTGACTTGCTTCACCAGGTCAGGACAACAACAGCTTATTCCAGGAACTGGCACACAGGAGGAGGCCAGGGAGAGGTGCTGATTTATGTTTGTCTGATCATAACTGCTATTCATTCTGTCTCTAAGGAGGGTCTGTGAAAAGCAACCTCTGTTCTGGCCCAGGTCCAGCTTTGGGACAGAGAGCGATCATATCATAAAACAGTCTCCTTCACATCCACCCCCTTGGGACTGGCTCTTACAATCTCACTTGTTCCTCTCTGCCGCCAGGTGCTCTGAGTGGTCAGCAAGGGGCTTCAGTAGCAGGGAAGTAGCTTGCTTAGTCACCAATTGACCATATTGGAGACACAATCTGCTTCAACAGTACAGACAGAGACAGAAAAGAGAAAAATTAAAAGAAGCAGTCCAGGTATTAGTGACATTTCCCCCCATCATGACTTCTAGGCCCCAAACCAGTGATTTAGTAGCTCACCTAGGCTTGGGGTCAGATCACTTAAAGCATTTGAGTTTTCATTATGTGCTAACAGAGAAGCAATATTAGCAGACTTATCTTACCTAATAATAGACAAACATGTAAATTGACTGTACCTCCGCTACACCACCAGCCAATCAGGAGTGATATGCAAATTAACCCAACAAAGATGGAGGTTAGTTTGCATAACTCAGCCACTGGATGACAGGGGCGGGACGCTTGCATCGTCACCATGGCAACGACACAGTTCTGCCTTACCCTCGGTCTCTCAGGGGTAAGGGTCTGGCAGCGTTGGAGAAAGGGGGCTGGAGTGGAAAGAGGTGGCTCCAGGGCCTGAGCTGAAAGGAGGTGCTGGCAGCCAGGGAAAGGAAAGCCCATTCTAGCATGAATCTTTGTGCATCGGGCTTCTAGTATGGTATAAAAACACAACATTCAGTTCGGATGTGGCACAGGAACACTAGAAATAAATCTAAGATCAGAAAGCTAAATATTTAGTAGGGTCATAATTTTATTTGCACCATAATCTTAGATGTTAACATGGCTGCAGCCATGGAAATCTGGCCAGGGGAAGTGATTTTTTTTTTTTTTTTTTTGGCGTGAGCCGGGTAGGTAACGGGAAGAATAGGCTAGGCCAGGGCCCTTACCTTCTCTCCTCTTTTAATGTGGCATGAACTGGTTTACATATAGCATGTTTCCATGGGTCCCACCAGAGACTGAGCAGTTCTTCCCATTCAGGAGCATGAAGCACCTGACCCATCCCAGTGGGAAGTCCCTTTACAGATTCCAGTAAGTGTCTCCGTTAGGATTTGGTGCCTTGATAGTGTGTTGGCCCATGGCAAACATCGGGTCTATTGCTACGTCCTTTGTTTTCTACACCTTTTCCCTCCTGAGTGCCTCTGGCTGAGTTCCCAGCCTGACATGGGGAGCAGTGCGCCCCACAGGGTTGTTATTCAATGTGTTAATGTTTGGGAAAGCACGTCTGTCCACCCGGCCCAAGTAGGTTTTCCCGTTCATAACTTTGCTGTTTGAGGACACCCTTTTCCATTGTACCAACCCAGTCGCCTGTGTGTTATATAGGAATGGAATCTCCATTCAGTAACTCTATTGACCAGTCACTATATTTTAAAGGCAGCACTGTGATGTCCACTCTTCTGGTGTACCCAGTCTACAGGGTCAACTGACAGGTCAGTTGCTAATGCATGTATTTTTGCCAAGTCATCTGCCTCCTGGAGGTACAGACACCTCCTGGACAGGGACATGGAAAACAAGGTCTGCCTCAGACTCTTCACGTGAGTCCAAATACGTTTCTACATCGACCGTCTCCATAAATGCTTGTTCATAATTATTCACTCCTCTGTGTCTACTGTCTAAGCCATAAGCCAACTGGCAGTATACAGGATCAGTGGCCAAGGTTCAGGTATGATCACCAACCAGACAGCTCTTAGAGCAGCCCAGGTAGTGTCAGTGGATGGTTGGGCTGAAACTGCCATCCGGGTAGCTGGATTACCTCAGCTGAGCCGTTGGTGTACCAGGTCCCAGCTGGAAGTTTTCCTGTTCTTTTTGCAGGTTGCAGGGGTTGACACAGGGATGGGAGCAGCAGTATTTGGAGGGTAGTATACGCTTATGCTGTAGGAATACTCGCCATTTGGTCAGCATAGGAGTCTGAGCCGTGGCAGATGCAGGTCAGTGGAACATGTTGTCAGTCCAGTTCTTTTTAAAAAAATATATATTTTATTGATTTTTTAAGAGGAAGAGAGAGGGATAGAGAGAAACATCAATCAGCTGCCTCCTGCACACCCCCCACTGGGGATGTGCCCGCAACCAAGGTACATGCCCTTGACTGGAATCGAACCTGGGACCTTTCAGTCCGCAGGCCGACGCTCTATCCACTGAGCTAAACCAGTTTTGGCATCAGTCCAGTTCTTGTTGGGAAGGGAAGTTCTTCCGTAACTGGCTTCTCTTTGGTAAGAGGCTCCGCCTGTGTTAGCACTATCTATACACTGCCAGGAATTGCAGTTCTAGTGAGTGTAACTGATTTCTGCCCCCTTCCACAATAGGGAACAAAATCCAAGGGATATCCTCTTTTTTTGCTATTTTTTTGCCATAATGCCCAGCCCATGCCTTTCTGAGTGACTGAAATATCTGATTCAAATGTTAACCCCACCTGGGGAATTCCAAGGGCTTTAATCTATTTGACCAGCATTTTCACAGGCAGTCTGTTGTTTGGCTCCCCAGCCCCATATATGGCCCTTTTAAACCAGGTGATAGAATGGCTGAAGGTATTATGCTAAATGGGGTATAAATACTCACCAGTCCCCCCAAATTCCCACAGGAGCCGGCACCTCTTTCGCATTTTGTGGTAATGATAGGCTTGTAGTTTGTCTGTGATGGACTCAGGGACAATGTGGGTCTTACCTGACCATATGACTCCCAAGAACGTTAGTGTGGTGCCTGGTCCTTGAATTTCCTGTGGATTTACTGCCCACCCTCACTGTTGTAGGTGGTTCAGCGAGGCTGCAAGGTGTTCTGCAGCAGAGGCAAATCTTCATAGGTTAACATGTCCTCAATGTAATGAGCCCACAATCAGAGGCTGGGAGGGAAAAAAAGTCCCAAGCCACCATCCCTTGGCATGTGGTGGGGCTATGTAAATAGCCTTGAGGCATACCCCAAGTAGGAAACAGTTTCTCACAGTTTGTCACTGTGAAGGCAATAGCCTTAGCCTATTTTCTGGCAGGGGAGAGCGTCAACCCTTCCAGAAAATGTACACCCAACAGCAAGAGGGTACTGATAACCCATACTGAGTGGCAGTTGAATGAAGTCCAGCTTACATGCCCTTTGGTACATGAAAGAATGCCAAAACTGAAAAAGTGAGATTTGCCAGGGCCCTGGAAGAAGCAAGCAGCCGTCTTGGGGTTCTCAGGCCTGACTGTCTATTCATTTAATGTACAACCATTGTTTACCCATCTTAGTTTCCCTGATCCAGGAGCAGACCGCTGCCACGTCACAAGGACGTCTGGACAGCAAAAGTCTGGCAGTGAGGGGTCGTTTGTACAGAAGGAGAATGGGCTTCATTTTGTTGCTGCTGCCTTTACATGAAAGTGAACTAGAGCATTCTGAATACAAAAGGCTAACTTTTCCTATGGAAAGGATTCAGTTTTCTTAAGTAATCAAAGGCCTGATTAAGACCACATAAAACCCAGGAAGTTATTCTGATAAGAGATAGAATCTTTGCTTTCTAGGCAGAAAACTTGTTACAATATCTTATCAGGAGCAGACCCACAGTCCAAAAAACTTCATCCTTTTAACAGAAAGAGGAACAAACTCTAAATCTGCACCAGCTTACTTTTGATATTAAAACCATTTTCAAAATTAAATCCATTTTTAATCTTAGCCAGCTTGATCACACATTAAAAAATTTCCCCAAAGTTTTCTTTTCACAAACCTTCTACAATTATTGCTAAAGGTTTCATCTAAAAACCTTTTTATTTGACACAAGTCTATATTTAATTTATTAGTTCTGAACAATTATGGTTAGGTTATGCACAAAAACTTCATGAGATTTTTTTTTTTTTTGCTGATAACTCTATAGCACAAAAACTTCATGAGATTTTTTTTTTTTTGCTGATAACTCTATAGACAAGTCCAAATTATAGGAATACTTCAATGAAATATTAACACAGTATTAATGATTTATAGTTGCTCTGCTAATGTTTCATTTCTCCTTTCCACTTTTCTCTCAAAGAACAGTGAAAAAACTTTAAACATTGTGTGATATTTTTGTCTTTATAGGAGGAAAAGTTATCTTAAACTGCTTTAGAGGATACATGAAGAGTAAGTTTTTCTTTTTTGATATATCTCTGACTTTGTTATTTCTCCTTCTGAGGAAAAGTAGAACTGCTTTTGGCTTGGTTTCCTGATTACTTAACTAAAATCTCACAGCAAAAGCTTTGTATGTAATATGGTGAAAATAAGGGAAGTGCTGAATGTCAGCACTAAGTACTATGAGTTGATGAAGAATGTTAATAATGGGTGATGAATATGATACTATCATACAGTAGTTTCATTATGTTTCCTGATACTGACACCTATGTATCCTTAAGTATATTTCATTTATACTATATCTCAATTGAAAAAGGACTTGAAGTTTTAAATTGTCTTGACACATTAAAATACTATAGAATAAAAGGCTAATATGCAAACCGACTGAACAGTGGAACAATAAGTCGCTATGACACACACTGACCACCAGGGGAGTGCCGCTCAGCCAGAAGCTGGACTCACGGCTGGCGGGCACAGCAGCGCTGGTGCTAAGGATGTCAGACTGCCGGAGCAGCTTAAGCCATCAGTCAGACATCACTTGAGGGCTCCCCGACTGACTACAAGAGGGCGCAGGCCAGGCTTAGGGACTGCCCCTCCACACCGAGTGCACGAGTTTCGTGCACCAGACAGACCTCTAGTATTTTATAATGTTAGTAGTCCATTATTTTATGATTAACTCCTGCTTTGAAACACTAGAAAGAAGGGGAGAGAAAAGGAATGTTCTCACTTATTCATATCCCATACTGAAGAAGTAAAAGACTGTACCAACAGAGTGAAGCTATGAAAAAAGAGATCTAACAGTAACCTGAAATAGCACTAATTAAAATTGGAACTCTGTATACAGGGGAATTGTTAAATTTTATGCCCACTGAAATAGCAAAATAATTATAACTTAGTTACAAAAATAAAGAATGCCTTATTTTTATCATATTTTACAACATCCTATAAAAAAGATGAATAGCTGCAATAAAATGCATTAGGCAGATGTGGCTATAGTACTTGCTTCGAATGCCAGCTGGATCTGTAATTAAATTTTTGGGGAGATGAAGACTTGAATGGTTGCATAGAATGTGGTATGTAATATTACCTGCCAGCAGTGCTATTTATAGACACTCTTAATTAACAAGGACGTGTCAATATATTTAATCTATAATGTGTTTTATTAATATACTTTTAAATTAAAGATTTATATCCTTAAATATAAAATAACTTTTTATTAAGTATTAGGATATCTATCCTTATGAAAGGAGATAGATATACAACATCTAAACTCACCCAATGATACGTTTTTATTTTTTTTAGAGAGAGGAAGGCAGAGAGAAACATCGATCAGTTGCCTCTTGTACACACCACAACAAGAGATGGAACCTGCAGCCTTTTGGTGTATGGGACAACGCTCCAACCAACTGAGCCACGCAGCCAGGCGCTTTATACATAATTTTTTAATGTAAGATTTGATTTTTATCACATTGCCTTTAGCCAAAAATAGAGGCCAGTTCCTGAGAAATAAATCACAGGTTAGAGATTAGAGAAGAGTTTTAAAAATAGTTTGATCAGTAGTTCTGTTCTTTCTCTTATTAGCATAGAAACTGAACAAATTTACTTGCCATTTAAATCTATAATTGAGAGACAAGAAAGCATTTTGGCAGGTGAAAAAGGACAGTCAATTGAAAATTAGACGCAAGAGAAATCCCTTCAAAGCCAACATGCTAAATTTTTATATCGTTCAAGATTGTGAGTCTCAGATCTGCGTTAAAGGCCAAAAGATGATACTGATTTGCAACTGCCAAGCTATGTCTAAGGAAGTCACTTTTAAAGGAGAATGACAGTGAAAGCAATTTTAGGGGTCACCCTCCTCTGGTGTATTTGAAAAGGGAAGTGGGTTAGTCTCACACTCTCCAGTTATCCCCATAACCGCTCCCCACCACCTCCTCTGCTGTCAGCTCTGTGTCTGTGCACTGTCCCCTTGACGGACAGAGTTCAAAGGAAAGCCAAGCTGGCTGTCCTGGACACTGTGCCGTGTCGGCCAGCTGACCTCAGCGGAAGGGAAAGTTGACGATGCTGCCCCTTCTCTCTCACCTGAACTTTATTCTCTACATATTGAAACCTCCACTTTACTGAAAAATCAGGAATATCTACAATGTATTATAACAAAGATATGTGTAGGAGGGAGGCGATATCTTTAAAACTGTATGCTAAATGTGACATTTTTGGGAGTGAAAAGGAAAAGCAATTATGGAAAACTCCCCTTCCTAGCTTTTACCTTTCTGTCAGAGGGAACTCCTGTTCCTCATCTTTCCTGTGCAAGTCGCCACCCCTCTGCAAGAGGTTCTGGTTCCTGAACCTTCAGAGGAACTTCCGGCCTGGGCATCTGGATTTCTCCTCAAGCCCTGTAATTCACCCACCCCCCTAATTTGATTCCTGAGTATAGAATAATGCCACCACCTCAGTGGGAGTCAGCAGGAGACTGTAGCTAGGAAGTGGCCTGGTACTCAGGAGACGAAAGTCTGGTCTACTCAGGACCCCCTACCCCTGTGAGATGTGCTTTCTTAGCCTTTCAAAAAAAAAAAAAAAATTACACTCACACACAGTTGTCATAAGGTGAATGTAACACCTTTTTCCACACACGAAACATTTTCCCAATGAGTACAGTAAACCATATTGTTAAACTCAGTAAGGTCAGTTCTCTTTGTTCAAACTTTCTTTCTCCAGACAATGCTTCGAGCATGGGTTCTCAGTGCCTTTTGGGACCCCTGGAGGTTCACCAGGCCAAGCTATTGTAAGGTAAGCACTGAGATGTTACTGCCTTTGCTACTGTCCTTCTTTCACGACTGCACAGTGAAATCCTCCAGAGCCTCTCTTGCCATCATCATCCTGACAGCGAATGGAAAATATGCTTGTGGACCCTGTGTCTTCTAAAATCTTCCAAAGTAAGCTCTTTGGGGTCCTTTTTTTTACACTCTTAAAAGTTAATAAGGTCCTGAGACCTAAGTTTTGACAACCCCTCCAAACCATAGGTTGGTCCACCCCCGGCAGACGCTCTTCAGGATATCACAAACACTGGGGTTTTACAGTTACAGCTCGTCTTTGCCTGGAGCATAGTGAACACCTGGCCGGACGTCCTTCCCCATAAAACGTTCTAAACAGAGGCTAGCAGTGCAGTTTCCCCTTAGCCCAGAACTGGGATTTTTCTTTTCTCCTACCTCCAAAGTTGAGATTTTCTTCCCCCAGGAGGCATCTATATCTAAACATTGTGTGTAGTTTCAGAATAAATAAACATACATATATTATATAGAAAGTCTTATTGTTAAAACTGATCATTCTTAGATTTTTATATCTAGGAAATCGAGGAATTTCTGTAGATGTTATGCCATTTCTGTAATAGATAAGCATTTACACTCTACAAAACGATAGTAGGTCTAAGGACATATATAGCCCTTTAATTTACTAGAGAAGAAAAGTTAAACCAAAGAAATCTGTTTTTAAAAATTCCAGAATGAGCTTTAACAGGTTAACGACTAAGAAACTATCAGAACTGTCATTTGCTGTGAAGTTTGAGAGCAAACAACCAGTCACCATTGACCATTCAATTATAGCTTACTAGTCAGTGCAAACTTTTGCTTTTTAGTTTTGAATTTTTATTGGATTCCTTGTATTCTATCTACCTTAAAAACAGCAGGAAGGGAAAAAAGCCAAACTTATCAATAGGCTAAAATTTGTCTGTAAAGTTGATTTCTGGTATTTCTATTCTATATGGCTTCTGTGGGTCCTATTACTTAGAAAGCACTTCTCTTCTTAACTACTGGACCTACCTATTATTTTATCCCAGATCCCCAGAGGCGAAGCATAGCTTAAGAACTCATAAAACCCAGCTTCTTACGCACATGCTCTTTACCACTTTAAAAGTTACTTCCTAGTGCCAGATATACTGCTAAATGTGGTTCACAACCAAAAAATAATAGGTCAATTACAAAAAGACTTAGGGTATTTATCTGCTGTTTTTCTTAGGACATGACATCTATAAAGGAAAAAATGATCATAATGTTATCCTGATAAATGTAAAATTTCAAGTGAATCTTTCTCTACACAGTTTCCTCTCTAGTGAGATTTCATATGTTACCCTCAAATACCTTGCTTTAGTTAAAAGTCATTATCCCTGCAGTGCAATAGATCCAAAGAACACAAAACTGATCGTCCAATATTGTTCACATGATATAGCTAGAAACATATCTAAGTCTCTTGAATCATGTCTGCGTGCCCAATGAGAGGGAGGGAATGACAGAGACAGACAGTGAGTTAGTTTTAGGAGTAGGAAAACAGTGAAGCAATTGGCTAGCTATGCTTTTTAGATCTAGTCTTTGAAGTTCCAAGATGATAAACAAAACAGACTAGACAGAGCCTATTCTCTAAGCTGAGTAAGAGAACAAAATAATCCCAATGTTACAACAAAGAAAATAGCTGCTGAACTTAGATATTACTTATTCCTCTTACAGCAGCATTAGGTAATGAAAGTTTATATAGATGAATAAACCATTCATTTTGGAAAGGAAAGCATACATTACATCAAAATCTAACACAGAAAAACACAGGTCTTTCATATCCTTAGGGAACATATTTTTCCTGACTGCATGTTAACTGCTAGGCTTTATGGTCTTTTTCAAAGAGGTTGTCTTTTCTAAATAGCACCATTAGTGGGAACCCAAGAAGTCCTACAACAATCTCTGTTTCCTATAGATTAACGTCATATTAGTAAATCTCAGAGAATACAAGTCATTTGGCCCATTCACTCAATGCTATTAATACAGGCCCCAATTAATCCAAATATGTGTCTTTTCCCTACTTACTCCCATTTTCCAGTCTCTGCCTGGGCTTAATAAAATCCGAATTTTGTTCTTTGAACATTGCCTCAGAAGTTTGCTAGGATCAAGATGATTAATTCGGGACCGATTTCTGGACACCAGGGAGCACAGCTCAACAGGCCCAATAACAAAGCCAGATTTCTTAACACTTACTTTTAGCTCAGTTTAAGAGAACAGCTGCTTTCATTCCAGTACCTACTCATCATGATGAACCAACTCTTGCAGTGCGTCAGATCCTCTTTCGGCATTAAGCTTCAAGGCCAGAGACACGCTCCTGACAATATTGGGAAGTAAAACAGTAAATCTGTGTCTGGTCAAGTCACAGACAGGCTTTGTCTCATTGATTACTGGGTAACCAAGATTTCTTTACCAGCCTTAAGTATCGATAACATCAGATTCATTTACCAATTTCACTGTCAGAATGTTACAAAGGCTGCTGAGGTTTAACTCCCTTGCATTCACGAAAGGAGGAACCTATCCTGAAGTGTTAGGACAAAAATGTTCCATTGTAAATAGAAATTTTGAAATGCTTTTAGCTAAAGAACTGAAATTAAAGCAGGACTTTTATCATAGTCCCACAAAATCACCTATAATTCATGACAATAGTAAATTTTTATTATTTCTTTGGGTTTCTTATAGATACAACTTTCTTTCTAAGGAAGGTAAGATACTGCTAGGATTGTTTGGTTAGTTTTACCATTACGACAAAAGTAAAATGTATAAGAAAAAGAAAAGTTATTTTGTCAGAATTTAATGCTAGCAGGGACATGGTTCCCCACAGACGTTCCTGGCGTGTCCTGGTGGTGCCTGCCTCTGAAAGCCATCTGCTTGCCGCTCAGATGACTCCCGTGGGTGACCCCAGGCCTGTATTTCCTTGACAAGGAAAAGTGAAAATATCTGCAGGGGAATGAAACCGTATTTCAATCTACCAAGCAGAGTAATTCCAAAGGGTGGATGGATGACAGATAAAAAATGTCAAGTGTTCCCAAAATTAAATAGTTTAGTCATAAGTCATTCAACTCAGGCAAGAGCAAAAACAACAGTGCTTGTCCTGACAGCCACCAAAAAGAAAGGACACGTTCCGGCCGCAGCGACAATATTGCTTTCCCCGGCAATCCCTAACAGCAACACGTATGAGAGCACAGGGAGGACAAAATAGAAATATCTGTCTTTCAGGGGTGGAACCCCACGACATATTTCCAAAGAGAGAGCTCATGCAGAGAGGAAAACCAGGCCAAAGCATAAAACCAGAACTGCATCTTTCAACAGAAAAGTCCCTGACATACCTATTAACGATTAGAGCACCGAGCACGGCAGCCACCTTTGGCTGAAATAGACGAAGTCATTGCAAAGGCAGGGGGGTGGGATTTTCTTCGCATGATGCACACACCAAGAAAACAAAAGACCTTACACAGGCCCAAGGTAATAGATGTCAGTTTCATCATCCAGATCTGAGTCCCTGTGTACATGGACCAAAAGCTGCTGGAGGCTACTGACTTAACCCTTTGCACTCGCTTGCTTTTTTTCTCGATTCCTTTATTCTAATGCTAACCGTGTCGAGTCACACTCGACATCCGAGTGCAAAAGGTTTTAAAAGTCCAAAATGTCACATAACCTTTTGTCTGTTCTTTTTTTGGAACTAGCGTTTTGATTGAAAAATAATACTGTCACTGGCATATTCCTCTAAAATGTGTGTTTGTGTGAATATATATTTGATTTGTTCTTCTCCACAGATGAAAGCATACTTTATATATGCATAGACACTGTTCTGAACCTGATCTCTTTTTGCCAAAAATATACTTTGAAAATATTTCTCTGTTAACTCACAAACATCGGCCTCACTGGAAAGGACTAAATGGTATTACATTGCTTGAAGTCCCATAATTGATCCCACCAGCCATTAACGTAAAAATGCTTTTACAATGAAAAACAAGGCAGGGGCCCTCTTTCTGGGGCTGTATCTGTATGAACATATCTTTGGATAATTTTGTAATACTGCATTTCTTGTCAAAATGTGTGTTCCTAATTTTGATAGAACTTAATCAAATTTGTTAGTTAACCCACCAGCAAAACTTTGAGGATGTCTGTTTATACCCTCACCCACAATATATGTGGATCTTTGGTGAATCTGATAGGTGAAATGGCATTTCATTTTTGTTTTAATTTTCAAACCATTAATATCTATTCATTTTTAGTGCCATTTATATTTAAATGTGAATTAGGATTGTTTATCTTTCATTGATTTGTAGAAGCTCATTATATTCCACATTTCATCAAATCTAAGACATCATTAATTGTAACAAAAAAATCTGTTCTTTAAGTTAAGAAACAGTGCTTTTTTAAATCAACTATAATTTTTAATTTGAATATCTTAAATGATCCTTTTACACTTAAGTCGGCAGATATTTTTGTCATGTTTCACTCTCTAACATATAGACAGGAACTAAACCACACTTCTCCAATGTCTGACTCTTCAGAATCCTTGCAACAGAGTCCTCCGTGTTCATGGTTTTCCATATAACGGTGTCTTCTGTGCAACCAGAGGGCTGGTATTGAAGTATTTCTTTTAATCAGTTCCTCAAAGAACTAAAAGCCTCCAGGGCTGGGCTATTAAGCTGATATTTAATGTTGTTGACATTAAATAGAACTAGCCTGCTCTTGACTCCAGCTGCAGGCATGTTGCTAAAGGAATCTCATACCCCAACCTCCCCTCCCCTTTCCTTCTCCTCTCACAGCCTTCTGTTTCTATAGATGACACTTGGAAGCTTCTGGACACCCTCATTTCAGAGATGCTGAAATGAGGTGAAGATGTGAATACAATGAACACAATTCTCAATAAGAAAACTGGACTTTGCATTAGGGGTTGTAAATATCTTTCTCAGGTTGGTACTTTATTTTGACTAATATTTTTATCATCGAGAACGTTTACATTTTCATGTGGTCAAATGTATCATTTTTTAAATGTATGGAGTATGCATTTTGTGCCTGAGGCTTCATCATAATAATATTATAGAAAAAAAGTCCATACTTCCCAAGGAACAGTTTGTTGTTTGTTTTACTTTTAAATTTGTTATCTTATAGGACATAGGGTATGTGTGTATGTTGTGTGTTCAGTAGAATGTCTGAGGTAGAATTTCAGCTTTTTCTCAACTACACAGGTTTTCCACTATCATCATATACTACTAAATTTTCACATCTGTGTTGGTTTATTTTATAATTTAGCTTCCTTTCTTTTATACACTGATCTATGTATATTCTCAGAAAGTGTAATACAATGATCTCCTGTAGTGAAACTTTATGAAATATAAATCTTACAGTAATATAAGTAATATAAGTGGGCTTTCAATTCTCCTTTTTCTTAAGTTTTCTGCCTTTTCTGAGTGTTTTTCTCGTTAGTTGAAGTTACAATCACTTTATTCTCTTTGTCACAATATTGAATTTACATGATTTAGAGCGTTGCAGTCTCTAGAACACCAATTTACTGTCTAAAAACAGTGAACTCATTATATTTATTAAAATATCATTCTGTTTTTAAACTTTCAAATACATAAGACCTGTTCATTTATATTGTTAAATTTATATCTCACCATCTTACTAGTTTATTGCTGTTGTGAATAGGTTTTATCTAACATTTTCTAACTAGTTATAATTAACATATAAAGAAGCTGTCAATTTTGTAAACATGCTGATTACTCCAAATTCTTCTTAGTTTTAATATTTTTTCCAGATCATTCTGGCTCCAAAGCCTATACTCTATTATACTCTTCTGCACCCACATCAAATGCCTGCTGTCATAGGTGTTTCCTCCTGGAACCTCTCTTCCCCAGGTGAGCTTTAATTTAAGTAGCCACCCGGCTGTGCATTCCCTTTCATGGCCTATCTCCGGCCTTCTGTATTACACCTGTTTGCTCTTGTTTATAGGTGGTCTGTAACTTTAAACATTACATGTCTTGTATTCCCAGCACCTAGTAAAGTGTGCAGTCTATTGAATGTGATCAATCAATACCTGCAAATGAAACAACAAAAAAAACTACCACAAAGAATAGAAATTCATTTTTAAGAGTCCCGGGTTCTATATATTTGCATTTTATTAGTGGTTAGTACACTTCCCTGCACATAATAAATACTCAATAAAGGTGAACTACTGGCTCACTACACTCCTTATACTTTTAAATATGCCAGTGCATATAGATGCTACTTCTTTTAAAATAATCCTTGAAGTTGTTAGGTTTCTCTTCTCTCTAGCCCACGGTCATGCAAAGACAAGCAACAGTTATGCACAGGAATGTATTCAGAGGCTAAAGCTACTTTTCCTCAGACCCAACAAATGTAGGGTTTTGGCATCTTACACCACATGAAAACGAAATAGAATTGAAAAGTCAAAACACAGTTGGACATATGAACAATGGGAAATCATTGACCATATGAGTATCATCCTTTTGAGGTCCAACATGATGACCACCACTGTTGATAGTAAGAAAACATCTTAAAATAAATGCCTGGATAACAAGAGGGGGAAAGGAGAAATGACATCTGCATTTACCCAGCATTCTACACTTCTCTTGATTTCACAATCATTCTGTTTCTACCTTTAAAACAACACAAGTAAGGACAGTTATTATCCCGACTTTACTTACAATGTTATTTAAACACTGAGACAAAATTATTTTTGCAAAATGATGAGGCCAACAAGTAACATAACTGGCACTCAGAGTCAAGTTTTCTGAATCACAATCCAATATTCTGACATATTTAAATATTGCTGTACTTGCAGCCAATTTTTTATTCACAATTGCTTGTTTTATGATCTAAGGGTATATTTGTTAAACAGTACTACCACCTGCTGGTAAGTTTTCCAATAATTTACATTATAGCAAATCCTAAAATGGCAAAATAACAATAATAATAAATTGGTTATTTTTTTTATCTACTACATTCTCTAGAACATCCTGTTGTATACTTTATAAAGTAGTCAAATGAATCTTGTAAGATTAAATGTCCAAACATTTTGTTTCTCAAGAATTTATAATCACATTAATTTTCTAGAATGTGTATATTTGGAATAACATTTTACTGAACTTTTATACAATATAACATCAAATTTGGTGCCTACCAATAATATAAAGCAGTAATCCCCAATTTTGTGTGCACAGAGGACTCACCTGATGAGGTTACTTAAAACCAGACATTTCTAGGTGTCAAGATTAATTTTTTGTGTCAGCTTGAGTGGGCCATGGAGTACCCAGATAAACATTGTTTCTAGGTGTGTCTATGAGGTTGTTCCCAGGTGACATTAGCATTTGAATCAGAAGACTCAGTAGACTGGCCTCCCAGAAATGGTTGGGCATCACTAACCCACGGAGGACCTGAACAGAACAAAAGGCTGGAGGAGGAGGAATTCCCTCCCTGCTTTCCTGCTCCATGATTGAGCTGGGACACCTCATTTTCTCATTTTTCCTGTTTTAGAACTAGGATTCACACCAGAGGCTCCCCTACTTCTCAAGCATAGAAACGCTTACTGAATTATACCATTGGCTTTCCTGGGCCTCCAGCTTATGGATCCTGAGACTTCTCAGCCTCCATAATAATGTGACCAATTCCTATTGGATACATACATGAGCACACACACATATTTTTTTTCTCTCCTTATTAGGTAACAAGAGATACATGATTTTATATTATAGTATTTTAGTACTGTCGATTTAACATCATAGTATTGAGGCAGGATAGAAAGAATGAGGGAAAACCCCTGACAAGTGGAATGAGGAAGTAGGAGTAGACATCATCAGGCCAATAAACCTCTAGGTCCTTTCATCACAGCCCCCACCTCCACCCATGATCGTATGGAAAACAGCTCTGGCAGGAAACCCCTGCAGTGGTCACAGAAGTCAACAACAACAAGGACTGGCGAACACCGGATCAATCCAAGATGGAGGAAAAATTGACCAGAGACTGACCCCAAAGCTCATTATACCATCATTATAATGAAAACTGACACCACACATAGAAGGAAGGTCAAGGGATGCAAATGCCATTACACTCCTGGGAAGACCATATTAGGGACAAGACCCCTCCCAACTAGAAAGCAGTCAGAATTTGGCACCACAAAATTCAGAAACAAAGCCTCCTTGGAAACACATGAAACCCCAAGAACTGACTGACCCCACAAGCAACTCACCAGATCGCTCACATCCACCTGGATGTATACTTTCACTGTCACAGTGGTGCCCTGTGAGACTTGTAACCAGGGGGGCAGCAGGTGACTCAACCTCTGATCTTGTTGCCAGGAACCTGAGTCCCAGCCTGCTTTTCTTCACCCGAATAAAACTTGCTTTCACTCTCACACTTGTTCTTGAATTCTTTCCTGTTTGAATCAAGAGCCCCAGCATGAAGTCATGGGATATCATGGAGAAGAGTAAACATAACTTAAGGACTTCAACTCTTCTGGGGAAGAATGTAGTGCATTTTTGTTGGATACAGCATATTTGTCTTATGATTGGCAGAATTATGACCACGTTGTTGTCTTTATTTGGTGATGAAGTGTGGTTTAAGATGTGGATGGGTACCAGGTTGACAAGAGGTGGACTTGTGATGGTTAATTTTCTGTCAACTTGAGTGAGCCATGGGTGTTTAGGTTAACATTATTTCTGGGAGTGGCCGTGAGAATGTTTCCAGATGAAACCAGCAGAGTCAATTAAGTAGAGTTCCTGCCCCAGTGTGGGTGGGCATCATCCAATCTGTTGAACAAAAAGTAGAGGAAGGAGGAATTGGCCCCATTTCCTACCTCACTGATTGAGCTGGGACATTGCATCTCATCTAATCTAATCTCTGCTCCTCAGACTGGGATTTACAGCATCAGCTGCTCTGGTTCTCAGGCCTTCAGACTCCAACTAAATTATACCACAAGCTTTCCTGGCTCTCCAGCTTGCAGATGGTATATTGGAGGCAGAAAAGTCCCACATAGTTATGTAAGCAAATTTCTCATAAATTTCCACATACATACATTCCCTCCCCTCACCTCCACTTACATATCATATTTGTTTTGTTTCTCTGGAGTACCTCAACACACTAGATTTCTCTCCCGAACATTCTCATTATATCATTCCTGATACATTAAAGAAAAAAAAAGTGTTATTTTTAATGAGCACCCCAAGTGATTCTCATGATGAAGAAAGCTGCAAAGCTCTGACTTTGCAGAAGATTTATCCTGTCTCTACCCATAGTTGGTTCTGATCAAGGTCAAAGAACCTTTCTAAAACAGTTCTTAAGAGAAATATGGGGACTGTAGAATCCAAAAACTAGATATTCTCTAAGAAATTTCCACTGTGGACATCATCTTTCCAAAATAAAAGCATTTGAAAAAATTGATCTATGAAGACAAACCCATATGTGGTAACTGAATTTTCACAAATGTGATAGTTAGAAAAACTTGTTTTGGTAGTCAGCAATGTTGTACTTCCAATTAATTATCCCACTGTACCACGAAAGAACTGTCAAAAAATTAACTTTACAAAATAAAGGAAAAAAGTTTGTCAATATCAGTGAGATTAGAAAGTAAGAAAGTAATTTTGAACTAGATGCTTTGTCATAATCCTTTACTTACTCAGAGTCTAATTGAACAATGTCACAGCAGAAAGATAAAAATCAGGAGAAACTTAAGAGATTCTTGGCTGTAACTGCATTCGCTTGCAGCTGCCAGATGCTGAAGTCTAATTACAAAATTAGTGAAAAATAAGCCTTATTTGGGGAGCGTTGGGCACGTAAATAAACGACATTAGAAGGAAATAGAGGCTGGTTTAGGACACACTGACCTGAGAAAAACCATTAGCTGCCTTACAGACCTATTCTCCATCCCATCATTCGCTTGTAAAACCAATACTGGCATCCGACAAGTGAAACCGTTTATGACTCATTAAAATAAAGGACGAGAATGAAGAAGCGCAATGAATCCTGCTCCCCAATGCTTTATCCTCAGACTCACCAGCGTTTAGTATCACATGGAGAGCTAAACGTTCCATGTGGCAAACAGACAGATTGTCCGGGAATGGGCTGCTTAGAACTGAGGTAGCTGGTCAGCAATCAGCTTTGCCAGCTCATGTGCAAGAGTTTTTCATTCATAGGCATGCCTTCATCTGGTCATTAAGTCTTCCCCCTCATCCTCCCTTATGTCGCACATCTCCAGCTGATGTAGGACTTCAAAGCTGCCCTTCAGTCTAGCCAGGTTTTACCTATGAAAGAATGTGAAACCGGATCTGAGAGTCTCACACAGCAGTCATTTTTCCTGGTGACTGAACTGCTCTGGCCAAAGTGACAACAGAGCGTAGCCTGCTTTGAAACCTGGCTGTGTTCCAACGAGAACATCCAACTGCCGTCTGAACGGGTGTGGTTCCTTGGGTGCATAACACCAAACTCAGAGGAGTTAATTTTATTGATTGGTCCTAAGTACTAAAATGTAAAAACACACACACACAAAAACAAACAAAAAAACCCCCTCCATTTGAACCACAGAAGAAAAGCAAGCTCTGTTCTAAACCCAGTGAATAAGTCTGCATTGTAACAAGAGCCCCACGTGGTCTGAATGCACATTAAAGTTTAAGAACCACCGTGTTAGGATAAAAGTCCAACTCCTTCCATGGCTCACAAGGCCCTTCCTGAAGTCGCCTCACTTACTTTTCCTGCTTCTCTTAACAAGCCCCATCCGTCCAACCTATAAAGATGCCCTGAGGTCTCTTCCAACTAGATTTTCCGGTGTCGGTGCTTTTCCTGAACCCTCTTTCCCACACCACACCCAGCCGCTCACAATGTTACACTTTTTTTGTTCTCTCTCAAGGATAGTTCATCCCTCTCTTGTTTCTTTCATCTATAAATAATTTCTACTTCTTAGTACAGAGGAAGACTTTACACTCCAACTGAACATTTGCATTTTAAAAAATGCTGCTGTTCTCTATATAGCTGCTATGTAGATACTAGGAGATCAGTGTCAGTAAACCAAGTAGGTAACTATAGAAGCCTGGACAGAGATTATGCAGTGAAGGTGGGGAGGGTAGAATACATTTGAATGATATTAAAGAGGCAAGGTTGATGAAACGGGTTATGAACTGAACTGTAATCTCATTGGCTGAAATTTTAATACTTTAATAACTCATTATATCCAACCCATCGTTGAAGAAATTATAAAAATAGAGTATCATCTTTGCTGGCCAGTGCTAACAAGGAGGACATGCTCAGGTAGAGCATGAAGACTGTGAAGCCCGAAAGCCAGGCGAGTTCTCGTGCAGCGTCTCGTAGGCACTCCTGTAGCTGGAGATGCGTTCAGGCCCGAAGGCCCAGCTCAGGGAGCTGAATATAACAGCGGCCAAGGAAATGGGAGTTAATGGGGGTCAGAAAGCTATTATGACCTTTGTTCTCAGTCCTCAACTGAAATCTGTCTTAAAAAAAACAAGTCTGATAAGTATTTGGAAAAAGGTTCAGTGGGAAGCACATTGTCTCTAATGCTCAGAGAAGAATTCTGCCTAAGCCAACTCGAAAAAACTGTACAAAAAAAAAAAAAAAGCCTTAAGCTGGGTTGGCTCAGTGGATAGAGCATCAGCCTGCAAACTGAAGGGTCCCGGGTTCAATTCTGGTCAAGGGCACATGCCTGGGTTGCGGGCTCGATCCCCAGTAGGGGACGTGCAGGAGGCAGCTGATCAATGATTCTCTCTCATCGATGTTTCCATCTCTCTCACCCTCTCTCTTCCTCTCTGAAATCAATAAAAATATATTTAAAAAAATAGGGCAAAAGTGTCCCAGAAACCACACTCTGACAGCTGTGCACATGTGATCCGGGAGGACTTAGTCTCCCCAAGGGAACCTGTGGGCAAGAGAATCCAGGTGAATACAGAGGTTTATTGAGATAAAGTGCTGCAGAACCACGTGATGTGGAACACAAGGCTGAAACTTTTTCTGGTGTTTATAAGAAGCTCGTGGGCAAGGATGTTAATTTTAAATTCCTAGAGTTTTAGTTGTAAACAGAAATGACTAAATAAAATACCATTCACCAAAATTTTTTTTAAAAAAAAGTAAATTTCATCGTCTAATTTCAAAGCCATCCTGGAAATGAAAGGAGCTTCTCCCAGGGTAATGAATAAAGTCCCGACGAGCTAAAGCTTAGTCAGCCTATACGGGCTCTTCTTCCTGAGGGCACCACCACGGTCTGTGTCTGGTTACCTGACCTCCTCATTACCTAAGAGAGAGACTCGCAAATGTTTTGATTAGAGTGTACCTCATTTTGCTTTTTTGTTTTTATATTGTCAAGAAAATATCATAACACCTCCTTAATACCATGTACATTCAGCCCAGATCAAAAGCAAACTTTGGAGATAAGGACCAAGCTCTAAAGTAAGGTGACTTCAGACCTACCCTAAAATGAAAACCAAGTCCTAAGAGATCAGCGAGGAAGAAATAACTTGAAGATTTACTGTACAAATAAGAGGGGCTTGAGAAACACCCTGAACTTCCCAGGGTCTCTAACAAAGCATAAAATCAAACCTACACAAGTCCAATGTGATTAGTTAGCAACGTAACTGCTTGATAAAACACAAATAATCCAGAGGTTCTGCAATTTTTTTAAAATAATGTGCAACATGAAAAAATACTAGATAAACAAAAACTAAAATATTGTTATGCATATTAAAGTAAAAAGCAATCAATAGAAACCAACCCTAAAATGGCCAAATTGGTGAATTCAGCAGACAAAAATTTAACACAGATATTGTAAATATGTTCAAAGAACTAAAGGGAAATTGTTATAGTGGATGAACAGATAAGGAATACGAGCTGAAAAGTGAAAATTATAAAACTAGCAAGGAAAATTCTGTTCTGTCCATGAATGATTAAATATGACAGGAATTTCACTTCCTCCAGTAGAAAACTCAACAAAATAGATTACACAACTGATTTCAGACATTGTGTAACAGACAGGAAGTAACTATTATCCCTTAGAAAAGGGAAACAAAGTAGGCCACGTAATTGCCAGAGGTGTTTCTTTATCACACCACAGAGCGGGGCAACCCTATCAAGCTCTGTCATTTTTTGAGTATAATCATAAAAGTGTAATATGGTAATTAGACCAGATGTCCTTCTAGACGACCTTCTGGATGAAGCTGGGGCTGTGAGGGAAGCCCAGGTTCCGGGTGCCAAAGGAAGGAAGGCCTACTCTTGCACGAATTTCATGCATCAGGTCTCTAGTACATACAGATAAGAGGATGCAGGGAGACAAGAACAACTAGATTCAGTAGGGCAGAGTAGTGGGAAAAAGGAAGCTGCAGAGACAGACATACAGAACGGTTCCTTCAAATATTTGGCTGAGTACTGATCTGCATACGTATGAGAGAAATTACCCAAGACGAGAAAAGAAAAACTATGGAAAGCAGTAGGTCAGACAATTCTTACAATTCACAAGGGCTAGGGATAACTTATTATTCCATTAGCCAGAGTTTAAAGACTCTATGATGCATTGGCTAGTCCGCAGATGGGTATGAACTTATTGGTGGGGCTATCTTGAAGTAGGCCCACTAAATAATCTTAAAATCAAGCCTCAAGAGTCTAAAATTTATATGACACTAACTCCAACATTCTTTAAAGGAATACAACTCAATTCAGCCCTCAACAATACCCAGCAACCAAAAATAACCAGACAAGCAAGGAAGCAGGAAATACTATCTGTACCGATAGAGAAATCATCCAGAGAAACAGACCATAAAGTGGCAGAAGTTATTGATGTAGCAATAAAGAGGTTTAAAAGGCTATGATAAAGATTATAAATATTCAAGTATGTCAAGGAAAACTGAACATAGAGAAATGGAAGATAACATGCAAATCAAACTATAGAGATGAAGAATACAGTATTTGAAATAAAAATATAATACCTGAGATTAAGAAAAGATTATGAGATAGTGAAGAAAGTATCAGTGAATAAAGAAAATAAAGATAGGAAGTGAAACTGTTCTTATTCTGAAATGACATGTTTGTCTACATAGAAAATCCTAAGAAAGCCACTGAAATTAATGAATAAACTAGAGGCCTGGTGCACAAAATTCATGCATGGGGGTGTGTGTTCCCCAGCCCAGCCTGCACCCTCTCTAATCTAGGACCCCTCTGGTGGGATCGGACCTAAATGGGCAGTCAGACATCCCTCTCACAATCCAGGACTGCTGGCTCCCAACTGCTTGCCTGCCTGCCTTCCTGATTTCCCCTAACCATTTCTGCCTGCCAGCCTGATCACTCCCTAACCACTCCCCTGCCAGCCTGATTGATGCCTAACTGCTCTCCTGCCAGCCTGTTTGCCCCTAACTGCCCTCCCCTGCAGGCCTGGTCACCCCTAACTGCTCTCCCCTGCAGGCCTGGGTCCCCTCAACTGCTCTCCCCTGCAGGCCCAGGTCGCCCCCAACTGCCCTTCCCTGCCGGCCTGGTCACCCCATAACTGCCCTCCTCTGCTGGCCTGGTCACCCCAACTGCCCTCCCTTGCAGGCTTGATCCCTCCCAACTGCCCTTCCCTGCTGGCCTGATTTCCCACAACTGCCCTCCCTTGCAGGCCTGGTCCCTCCCAACTGCCCTCTCCTGCTGGCCATCACAAGATGGCCATCTTGTGTCCACATGGGGGCAGCCATCTTTGACCACATGGGGGTGGCCATCTTGTGTATTGGAGTGATGGTCAATTTGCATATTACTCTTTTATTAGATAGGATTTAAGCAAGGTTTATGGAATATAAGATAAATACTATATATTAGCTACAAAATTAGGAAATAATTTTAAAAATCCTAAAGATAAGATGCAAAAGCATAAAATAATTAGGAATAAATTTAATGGAAAATATGTAAGAACTGTACACTACAAAACTATAAAACACTATTCAGAGAAATTAAAGATCTTAATAAATAGGAAAATAAAAATGTTTGTTGATTGGAAGACTAAGTTTTAAGATGTCAAGTCTCCTTAGATTAATTATGGATTTAATGCAGTCCTAAACCAAATCCCAGCAAACATACACATATAAATCAATGGAGCAGAATTGAGAGTTCAGAAATAGATATATCAGTACATGAATGTATGGTCAATTTTTTGACATTTGTACCAAAATAATCTAAAAGGGAAAGTTTTTCAACAAACTGTGCTGAAATAACTAGATATTCATTAAAAAAAAAAACCCAAAACTTGGCTTCTACCTCAAATTTCATACCAAACACAAACCTTAGTTTGAAGTGGATAGAGACCAAACAAAGTTGAAACCATAAAAATTTTGGAATCATATATTTGGATCAGTGGTACCAAAGACTTCTTAGACAAGATAAAAAAAAATCACCAACTATAAAATACAAAAACATGTCAATTTGATTTCATCAAGATAAAAACCTTCAACTCTTCAAAAACACCATTAAGAAAGCCATATTGAACTAGGAAAAAAAATATTTACAAGCTATATTTCAAAAGGATTTTGCATCCAGAATACATAAAGTACCCTTACAACTCAAAAATAGAAAAACAACCCAACTATTTTAAATGGGAAAAAGACTTAAGTAGACTCTTCACCAAAAAAAAAAAACACACACACACACATATATGTATATATGAATACAAATGGATATGAAAGGTGTTCAACACTACTAGTCATCAGGGAAATATAAATTAAAACTTCAATGAGATGCCACAAAATATCACCAGAAAGGCTAAAATTATTAATACTGATCATATCTAGCTTTGGAGAGAATGTACAGCAACTCTGAAATTTCAAACTTTGCTCTTGGGGATGTAGAATTAATAAACCACTTCGAAAAGTCACTTGCTGGTTTCTTTTAAATATATATTTATATGACCCAGAAATACCATACATAGCTACTTATTCAAAATAGATAAAAACATGACCACACCAAGAGCTATACACAAATAGAGAAAGAGCGGGTGAATAGATAAATGAACTGTGAAATTCAGATAAATACTAGTCAGTAATAAAACCAAACAAAACATTAAACTATGACACATGCAAAAACATGGATGAGTTAAAAAATATGCTAGGAAAAAGAAGCCAGCTATGAAACAGCATATACTGTATAACTCCAGTTATATGAAGTTCCAGAACTGACAGTATTAGATTAGTGGCTGCATAATGGTGGGGGTCGGGAGGAGGACTGACTGCAAAGGGGATTGTGGGAACTTGCTGGAGGTGATGGAAATGATGGTCTTGATGATGGTTACAGAGGTATATACATTAAAAACAACAACACATACAATACAATTACTCAATAAAGTTTATTTGAAATAAACTCTTCTTATTTTATGCAAATCAATGAAAACCTGTACAAATGGTACCAGCCTTCTTGGCCAACTTGGGGAGGCATCCATTTGCAAAAAGGTAAAATTAAATGATTAGTCAGAAAGAGCAGTTATTTTGTTGAGTAGCTACACTTTTCCTTTCAATATTTTATTTCACTTAGATTGCTCTGATGTAGGAATTTACTAATTCCTAATAAATTAATAATACTATTAAAAAAGAAAAGAATTAGTAGCCATGTTGATCATACGGCTTGCAGTGATACCCAATGAGCTGATCTCATAGTCAGCAAGGCCACTGCTATGGTCTGAAAGTCTGTGCCCCCCAAATTCTTGTGTTGAAAGCCTAACCTCCAATGTGATGGTATTAGGAGGTGATTAGGTCATAAGGGGAGAGCCCTTATGAATGGAATTAGTGCCCTTAAAAAAAAAGGCCAAAGAACGCTTCCTTGCCCCTTCCGCCCTGGGAGCAAGGCGGGCCCTCACCAGACACCACATCTGCAGCTGCCATAACCTTGGACCTCCCAGCCTCCAGAATTGTGAGAAGCGTTTGTTATAAGCCACCCAGTTTATGGTATTTTTGTAGTAGCAGCCAGGATGGACAGAAACAGCCATAGAACTGCTAACCACTTGGTTTCCAGTTAGGTGAATCTTAGCCATCTTCATTTTGCCAGCTGTCAGTGAAACTGATGCTTGGAAACACACTGATTTAGAGCAGCAACAAGCAATAGTTCTAAAATAAATACATCTTTTTAAGATTTGACCAGAGGGTAAAATCTCTTTATAGATTATACATATTATAGTGTCTCTTTACAGATTATACATATTATAGTTTAAAATAGTACATTCTTGACCATTGTATTTTCAGGAGCATCATTTAAGATACCCCTATATTTTCATTAGAATAGCAAAATATAAACTGAAATAAGTATTTTAATAACTCGTGTTCCCAGAGTGTATTTTAAATATGTATTCCTAGGCAAATTTGAAATAAAAAATTACATCACAAATAAGAATAATGATGCATTTTAAGGAAAAAAATCGCATTATTCTTATTTATTTATTTATTCAACAACTATCTATTTGTTGAATACCTACAATGTTCTAGGCACTATTGTGGATGCCTGGGATTTATCAATGAAAAAGACAGATAAAGATCTCTATCTACATGGAATGTAAATTCCAACAAGGAGAGGAAGAAGTGAAGAATAAACATGAGTGGTGAGCTACCTAATGTCAGAGGTTAATAAGTGCCTTGGGGGGAAAAATGAAAGAAAAAGTAAACCAGAGTGAGAGCCAGCCTGCCAGACCTGGGAGTGTGAAATCCTCACCCCCAATCATGAGTGTATGTATTTCCCAGCACACCAATATTTTAATGAAACGATTTATGGTGCAAAACAGATCCTATGTTAAGAATGCAAGATTGCGCCGAAACCGGTTTGGCTCAGTGGGTAGAGCGTCGGACTGCGGATTGAAAGGTCCCAGGTTCGATTACGGTCAAGGGCATGTACCTTGGTTGCGGGCACATCCCCGGTTGGGGGTGTGCGGGAGGCAGCTGGTCGATGTTTCTCTCTCATCGATGTTTCTAGCTCTCTATCCCTCTCCCTTCCTCTCTGTAAAAAAATCAATAAAGTGTGTGTAAAAAAAAAAAAAAAAAAAAAGAATGCAAGATTGATAGTGTTCTCTGGCCCAATGTTTCTTATAGAAGAAACGTTCCTTTGAATTGCCCATTTTTTGAAATTCCAGTTCGAATTAAGTTGCATTGATTTCTTCATAACTTAAGTAGTTATAAGAACAGCTCAATTAAGAAGTTATAGGACATCTTTAACTTTTATTTTTCGGTGCATCTTTTTTTTTAGGTAAAACAGTTGAGTTAAAATTTAACCACCATTTATTTCTCTGCTCAAGAAACCAGAAAATTATAAGATATTTCCAGTACAAGGTTAAAAGTAAAATCTTAACCTTGTACTGGGAATATTATTACAATTTATAATCATGATTTATGAGTACACATCTTCTGATTTATGACTTATCTGACAGCACATTAGTTAATTATGGGCGATTTAGTATGCTCAATAGGTATAGAAATCTAATACCTTAATTTTAAACAGCACTCAGTAATTTTTTTATTACAAAACTGAGTAGACTTTGAAGTAGCTCAGGCAAAGCTATCCCTGCTTCAGGTTAGCAGTGGCTCATTGACCCAAAACAGCCAAGACCAGCGTGTGTATGCATGCTCCCTGGTATAACATTATGTGTCCAAAGTCAGCTTCAGCTGCCAGACAAGAGGCCCATTCTCTCTGCGAAGAAGCGGTTGTGACTAAAAGTGAGGATTCAGTAGAATGCTCCTACTGTAAACTTTGGGTCAGAGGGCACCTGACAGACAGACTGCAGAGGAAAAACAAGCCATGCGTCAGCATTTTCTGCTCTCCACAGCCCAGAGCAGTCAGATGGTTCCAAGGTAGCTTTAGCACCAGTGATTAAAAAACCAAAACCAAAACAAAACAAAAAACACCCCAAATTTAGAGTTTTCACAATGCGTGAAAAGACAGTAGTCTTATAAAAAATTTTTTATTAAACTTCCCAAAATTTAATAATAGAAACATTGGGGAGAACAAAAATATTAGATAGAATCCACAGGACATAAAAAAAGCTAGAAGCTTGGCATCTCCACAAATAACCAGCTGAAAACGTGGCCTCCTCCCCCGCTTTGCTGCACCCACACCCGCCCCACTCCCTCCAGGTCTCCATGCTTGTATACTTAGTTTTAAATTTTCCCTCTTTGCACCTGTAATTAATGACCATGAAACCTGACAGGAATGGGAGTGAAGAGGCCACCAGGGGAGCAGAAGACGCAAGTGTAACAGGGCAGAAAGTTTGTGTAGCTGGCAAACTCAGGGTGTGCCTTTTAGAGTAATTAACAAAATGACATCCTTCTTGAGATCTTGGTCACAGGACACACTATATGTTCATCACTCTTCTGTCACTTTAACTTCACAGTAAATGCATGTGAGATTAACTTGTCAACTCAAGTTAAAAATCTAAGTGCTTTTGTCAAAATCATGAATTTTAATTATCTTCATGTTCAAGACTCCTTTAAAGATATATGATGTACTCTTGGCTGACTGGCAAAGGCATTCATTGTCTTGCCCACAACGTACGAAAAGCTTAAGATCTATCTTACCCTCTACCCCCTGTGTCCAGCTTAGCAAGGAACTGCTGATGTACGAATTTAGTTCTTTAGAATTAATTGTACAGGGCAGGAAACCTAGAATGGAAACAAGACTAGAAGTTGGTTGGGTGGACGAAGACGAGAGAAATGTCTCCTTTTCCACCTCCCCAAGCTAGAGATGGCTACTAAGGGAGGGGCACACATTTCGTTCAAATGCGGGCTGCTGGTAGCTTTGGGTATCACTACAAATGGCATTAATAGGATCTCTCTCATTGTTTCCATGGAAATTTGTACCTCTACAGAGTACTTCTCTTTTGCCTCCAAGTTAGTTCTTATTTCTTCTACTAAATTCTAATCAGCTTAAACTCAAGGATAATATTAAATCACCCCTGGGGCTCTTGCCATCAACACTGCTTTGCACATGGAAATCCGTAAATAAGTGCCCATTGAACAAAAATGCTTAGTTATGTGACCCAGACCCAAGTAGTCCTCCAATCATCATGTGTTCCCATCCTGCGTTTAAAAGGCTGATGCTAATACCAGTTGTTTCATTATAAAAAAGTATTTTTAGCATCCTGCCTTAATATCATTAGACACCAAACATACAGCACTTAAATGTTCTAAAACTCCATGAAACATATAAGACTCTCTTGACTTAAGTACATGGCCTGCAGAGGTCATACTAAAATTGTATTTATCACTAGTAGTATCCTAAGTGTATTCTTCCCAAATGTGCATGCATATTCCTTCTCCTTTTAAAAGACTTACACATGAAGAGACACAGACAAGCTTTATGTTTAATTAGTTGCTTCATTTTACTGAAGGCGAATTTAAAATACAGCGATTAGAAATTGAATTATATGGGCTTCTACTCTATGTAAACAAAATCCCAGTTACTGGAATGAACTGCATCAGGCATATAAAGGCATATATTCTCTAGTTGAAACAGGTCTTCCTACTTACCCAACATCAGGAGAATGTTTAAATGACAATCTAAAGTTTCAAGCTTTTATTTTTTAAAATTTATTTATTGATTAAGGTATTACATATGTGTCCTTATCCCCCCATTGCCCCTAACCCCCCCCCACTCATGCCCTCAACCCCTGTTACCTGTGTCCATTGGTTAGGCCTATATGCACGCATACAAGTCCTTTGGCTGATCTCTCCCCCTTACCTTCCCTCTGAGGTTTGATGGTCTGTTCGATGCTTCTCTGTCTCTGGATCTGTTTTTGTTCATCAGTTTATGTTGTTCATTATATTCCACAAATGAGTGAGATCAAGTGATATTTATCTTTCTCTGACTGGCTTATTTCACTTAGCATAATGCTCTCCAGTTCCATCCATGCTGTTGCAAATGGTAAAAGTTCCTTCTTTTTTATAGCCGTGGAGTATTCCATTGTGTAGATGTACCACAGGTTTTTAATCCACTCATCTGCTGATGGGCACTTAGGCTGTTTCCAAATCTTAGCTATTATAAATTGTGCTGCTATGAACATAGGGGTGCATATATCCTTTCTTTTTTTTTTTTTTTTTTTTTTTTTAATTTCTTTATTGATCAAGGTGTCACATATTTGTCCTCATCCCCCCATTCCCATCCCACCCCTCTCCCCACGCATGCCCCAATCCCCTGTTGAACTTAACCGTTGGATAGGCTTATATGCATGCATACAGGTCCTTTGGTTGAACTCTCCCTCTCCCCCCACCCTCCCCCTCCCCTCCCCTATCCTCCCTCTGAGGCCCGATGGTCCGATCGATGCCTCCTTGCTTCTGGTTCTGTTCTTGTTCCTCAGTCTATGTTGTTCATCATTTCCCCTAGATGAGCGAGATCATATGTCACTAGATATATACTAATAAGAACTGAATGTGAGACGAGCAATAATAGTTATGCTGACAGGCAATGAATCAATCTGTAGCGAGCTTCCCCCTGGACCAACAGTTCTTTTGAGACCCAATTTCAATGTCCAGTAGTTCCTTATGTGTACATGTCAGCACTGACCCCTCAGCTCTGGATGTGGACAAATGGTGGTAATGGAGGTCCTACTCCCTCTGGTTTGGTCTCGGCCGAACCCAGGGGCACGGCGTCACCCGGACTAAGGGGCACGTGGCCTCACCCATACCCAAGGGGCGCGTGGTCTCACCCGGGCCTGGGACCCAGCCTCACCCGGATGGATCCAGGGGCGCACGGCCTCACCCGGACCCAGAATCTGGCTTCACCCGTACCCAGGGACGCTTGGCCTCTCCCAGACCCAGGGGCACGTGGCCTCACCCGGGCTTAGTTGCACAAGGCCTCACCTGGATCCAGGGACACATGGTCTCTCCCGGACCCAGGGACGCTTGGCCTCTCCCAGACCCAGGGCCACTTGGGCTCACCCGGGCCTAGGTGCACAAGGCCTCATCCGGATCCAGGGACACATGGTCGCACCCGGACCCAGGGACGCTTGGTCTCTCCCAGACCCAGGGCCACTTGGGCTCACCCGGGCCTAGGTGCACGAGGCCTCACCCGGATCCAGGGACACATGGTCTCACCCGGACCCAGGGACGCTTGGCCTCTCCCAGACCCAGGGCCACTTGGGCTCACCCGGGCCTAGGTGCACGAGGCCTCACCCGGATCCAGGGACACATGGTCTCACCCGGACCCAGGGACGCTTGGCCTCTCCCAGACCCAGGGCCACTTGGGCTCACCCGGGCCTAGGTGCACGAGGCCTCACCCGGATCCAGGGACACATGGTCTCACCCGGATCCAGGGACGCTTGGCCTCTCCCAGACCCAGGGCCACTTGGGCTCACCCGGGCCTAGGTGCACGAGGCCTCACCCGGATCCAGGGACACATGGTCTCACCCGGATCCAGGGACGCTTGGCCTCTCCCAGACCCAGGGCCACTTGGGCTCACCCTGGCCTAGGTGCACGAGGCCTCACCCGGATCCAGGGACACATGGTCTCACCCGGATCCAGGGACGCTTGGCTTCTCCCAGACCCAGGGCCACTTGGGCTCACCCGGGCCTAGGTGCACGAGGCCTCACCCGGATCCAGGGACACATGGTCTCACCCGGATCCAGGGACGCTTGGCCTCTCCCAGACCCAGGGCCACTTGGGCTCACCCGGGCCTAAGTGCACGAGGCCTCACCCGGATCCAGGGACACATGGTCTCACCCGGACCCAGGGACGCTTGGCCTCTCCCAGACCCAGGGCCACTTGGGCTCACCCGGGCCTAGGTGCACGAGGCCTCACCCGGATCCAGGGACACATGGTCTCACCCGGATCCAGGGACGCTTGGCCTCTCCCAGACCCAGGGCCACTTGGGCTCACCCGGGCCTAGGTGCACGAGGCCTCACCCGGATCCAGGGACACATGGTCTCACCCGGACCCAGGGACGCTTGGCCTCTCCCAGACCCAGGGCCACTTGGGCTCACCCGGGCCTAGGTGCACGAGGCCTCACCCGGATCCAGGGACACATGGTCTCACCCGGATCCAGGGACGCTTGGCCTCTCCCAGACCCAGGGCCACTTGGGCTCACCCGGGCCTAGGTGCACGAGGCCTCACCCGGATCCAGGGACACATGGTCTCACCCGGACCCAGGGACGCTTGGCCTCTCCCAGACCCAGGGCCACTTGGGCTCACCCGGGCCTAGGTGCATGAGGCCTCACCCGGATCCAGGGACACATGGTCTCACCCGGATCCAGGGACGCTTGGCCTCTCCCAGACCCAGGGCCACTTGGGCTCACCCGGGCCTAGGTGCACGAGGCCTCACCCGGATCCAGGGACACATGGTCTCACCCGGATCCAGGGACGCTTGGCCTCTCCCAGACCCAGGGCCACTTGGGCTCACCCGGGCCTAAGTGCACGAGGCCTCACCCGGATCCAGGGACACATGGTCTCACCCGGACCCAGGGACGCTTGGCCTTTCCCAGACCCAGGGCCACTTGGGCTCACCCGGGCCTAGGTGCACGAGGCCTCACCCGGATCCAGGGACACATGGTCTCACCCGGATCCAGGGACGCTTGGCCTCTCCCAGACCCAGGGCCACTTGGGCTCACCCGGGCCTAGGTGCACGAGGCCTCACCCGGATCCAGGGACACATGGTCTCACCCGGATCCAGGGACGCTTGGCCTCTCCCAGACCCAGGGCCACTTGGGCTCACCCGGGCCTAGGTGCACGAGGCCTCACCCGGATCCAGGGACACATGGTCTCAACCGGACCCAGGGACGCTTGGCCTCTCCCAGACCCAGGGCCACTTGGGCTCACCCGGGCCTAGGTGCACGAGGCCTCACCCGGATCCAGGGACACATGGTCTCACCCGGATCCAGGGACGCTTGGCCTCTCCCAGACCCAGGGCCACTTGGGCTCACCCGGGCCTAGGTGCACGAGGCCTCACCCGGATCCAGGGACACATGGTCTCACCCGGACCCAGGGACGCTTGGCCTCTCAGACCCCGGGGCACGTGACCTCACCCATGCCTAGGTGCACGAGGTCTCACCCGGATCCAGGGACACACGGTCTCACCCGGACCCAGGGACGCCTGGCCTCCCCCTGACCCAGGGGCACGTGGCCTCGCCCGGGCCTAGGCGCACGAGGCCTCACCCGGATCCAGGGACTCACGGTCTCACCCGGACCCAGGGACGCCTGGCCTCCCCCTGACCCAGGGGCACGCGGCCCCACCCGGGCCTAGGTGCACGAGGCCCCACCCGGATCCAGGGACACATGGTCTCGCCCGGACCTAGGGATGCGTGGCCTCTCTCAGACCCAGGGGCACGTGGCCTCACCTGGACCTAGGTGCACGAAGCCACCCAGACCCAGGGGCGCGTTACCTCTCTCAGACCCCTGGTCGCGTGGTCTCACCCGGATCCAGGGGCTCACGGCCTCATCCGTACTCGGGACCCAGCCTTACCCGGATCCAGGGGCCCACGGCCTCACCCGGACCCAGGGTTCAGATTCGCCCGGACCCAGGGGCACATGGCCTCACCCGAACCCGGAATCCAGCTTCACCTGGACCCAGGGGCGCGTGGCCTCACCCAAACCCAGGGGCGTGAGGCCTCACCTAGACCCAGAGGCGTGTGACCACATCTGAGCCCAGAGGCTCGCAGGCTCGGCTGGACTCGGGTCTCAGCGGGGTTTCGTCTTCTTGATCCCAATTCCTGTTGGTCAATTCCCTCTCAGCAATTCCTTCGGTCATTTTCTCAGAGCTCCAGGGCGGCTGCCGCAGAACTCGTTGGGCGGCGGGCTCGGCAAGGCTCCGGTGTGCCCGGTGCCCGGCGGTGGGCTGGTCCGGTGTCGCTGCGTCGGCCCTTGGGTCTGCAACGGTGGCCAGTCGCTGAGCGTGCGCACCTGGCCACTTCGGGGCATTGAGATTCTTGAAGGACTCGGAGGTCAGCAAGCACGGAGTCTCCCTCCCCATGTCTCCCAGGGGCTCTTCTGTCCGTGCTCGGCAGCGAGTGGAGCCGTCCCCTCAGCTGGAGACCGCTGGGGGAACTGCGCCGAGCACGTTCCAGGCCACCATTGTGTCGCCTGAGCCATAGTTCTTAAAGTGTGGACTTTGGGTCACCGGCATCAGCATCATCCTGCGTACCCCTCTCTTTTATTCTAGTTGTAGAGCATCTGCTCAGCCAGCCCCCCGGTCTTTCTGGCTAGTGTCTGCTCTGCTCTCCCGTCGTAGTCTCAATATTGTTGTGGTAGGCAACGATCAGGCTGCCGCCCTATGTCTCCATCTTGGTCCTCCTTTGTACAGTTAAGTCTTGATTGTTGTTGGTGTCACTGGGAGGAATTGTCCTCCAGGCCAATTGGCCGTGAGGACCCTCTTTGTCTATATAGGAAGAGTTGCTGTGCAGGAGACATGTTTGTGGGCCGGGTCTTGATGCAGCAATGCCTTGGCGCTCACTGAGTCTGCCTCTAGAATGCCTCCCTTATGCAAGTGATTGAAATCTGGTGTCATCTCA
Organism: Eptesicus fuscus; assembly: GCF_027574615.1. NCBI lineage: Eukaryota > Metazoa > Chordata > Mammalia > Chiroptera > Vespertilionidae > Eptesicus > Eptesicus fuscus. The sequence goes on from NC_072476.1 coordinate 34,453,671, forward strand.
CACCAACCACTAGATGCCCTCGTTTCTGGGTCTCCAATGTAGTGTGGGTCAGCCACTACCTGAGGCACTCAGCAGGAAAAAGCTTCTGCTCAGCTTGGCTGGGGCGGAGCTACAGGGTGGAGCCTACAACCTTGGCTTCCTGTCAGCCCCGCCCTATGAGGCTCCTGTGTCTGTGTCCCTCTGTATTCCTTGCAAACACCTCTGAGAGAAACGCGCCCTGGAGTTTCGCCCACTGCCAAACAGTCCAGTCCCTCCCCTAATGAATCTGGACTCCCAGATTCTCGCCTGGAACTGGGTCTCAGTGCAGTTGGAACTGGGTCTCAGCGCAGTCTGGCGTCCCTGTCTCCTTCCCCGCAGGGCCACCCAGTGGCGCAGGCAAAAGTCCGTCCTCTGCGCACCTTCCAGTGCGCGCGTCTGGAGCCGCCGCTTCTCTGTGCCTCCGCCACCACAGCCCAAATTCATTCCCCCAGCGTGCGCCTGGCTTCCCAGGGTTTCGCCCGGAACTGGGGTTCAGTGCAGTCGGAACTGGGGTTCAGCACGGTCCTGAGCTTATGTCTCCTTCCCGCTAGGGCAGTTCAGTGGCGCAGGCAACAGTCCGTCCTTTGCGCCCCTTCCCGTGCGCGCCTCTGGAGCTCTGCCTTCCCCCGCTCCTCTGTGCCTGCGCCCCACAGCCCAGATTCATTCCCCCAGCCTGCGCCTGGCTTCCCAGGGTTTCGCCCGGAACTGGCGCTCAGTGCAGTCGGAGCCGGCGCTTAGCGCACTCCGGAGCCTTTATCTCCTTCCTGCCAGTGAACGCTGGCCAGGCCGTCAGCCGCCCCTTCCTCTCCGGCTCCATCCTCCCCGCAGGCGCGCGTGCTCGTGTCTCTGCCAGTTTCTCCATACCTCAGGCTTTTACGGCTCCCCCGATTGTCCCCGTGGCCTTCTCCTTCCCCCCAGCTGTGGGCATTTCAGTCCGCCAGCTCTCCTGTGGTTCTGGACGATGTCCGTTCTGACCTCTAGTTGTGCCTTTGAAATTGTTGTGCTCGGCTGCAGGTTAGGTGTTTCACCTATGCCGCCATCTTGGTTTCTTAGTATTTTCATTTTCTTCAAACGGTTTCTAGATGATCGGATCCATGTTTAGAAATGAAATCTGAGATACCACCAGAGTGTAAGCTCGACAAAGGCAGGGACTTTCTCTACTTTTCTGTAAACGAAAACATATGTGGAAGATAACTAAGAAAACCTAAGAGCTGAGCCGCTGAGCATTAAGCCAGGTTGAGCCTTATTCCCATAGTGTGCCCCACGGGGGCGCCAAAGAGCCTCTAGCGCAGGGGTTCTGTGCCAAGCATCCACCTAAGCTCCTACGGATCTTTCCAGCCCCCTGGGCCAGAGCATTTGAACATGTTATTTCTCTTAGACAAGCTTTATCTCTATTTATATCCAAAAGTGCCTTCTAAACGTTAGCTTTTATTTTAACTTCTGCTATGACGGGAAGATTGGAAGCCACTGTAGCATGTGACAGATAAATTAACCCGTTAAACTTGAATAAAAACCTGTTGGCCACTATGACCCAAGCATCTTAGTATGAATCTTAAAGTACATTGGATTGCTTGCTCATACACAATTTAGCTTTCCGGCATACCCCACAAAACAATACACTGAATTGCTCAGATTGCCTGGGGGTTGGGGGAGACCTTCATTTTCACATTAATGGGGAACATTTGGCTTACTGGAGATACTCTGGTTCTTTATGGTAAGCCACGCCATATGCATAGGGAAAGGTAGTTATTTGATATCTTTATGATTAAAAGCAATGCAACTAGTTCATTAAAAAAACTGCTTTAATTTGGGTAGAAGTCAAAGAAAGGGGAGCCGAAGTTCTGATATACCCCATTTAAGATGAATGCCTTCTGTCAGGAGAAGCCCTGCCCTGTCGGATTAGGCTTTGAGAAGTATTGACAGGTGACACTGTGCTAAGCGTTTTATAAACACTACAGGAAGTTCTCTCCTAAGTAACAGAAGAGATGTTACCTCCTTTCTCCAGCTGGAGAAACAGGAGCAATCCGATTTATCCCAGGTGATCTCGAAGTCCCCTCAGGCAAGACACCTGCTTGACTGAGCCACTCCTGTAGTTTCTTACTGGCCTGTGTCTGGGGGACTGGAGCATGGATTCTGCCCTTCGCCTCAGCTGAGGCATCGGAGTTCTGTGAAAACACAGCGAGTGTGGTTGCATCCAGGCATCCCAGTTCTTTGGAAAGGTCCCCAGATGACTTTGCTGTGTAGACAGACTGAAACCAGGGAGTGAAGGACCGCCTGTTTACAAAGAGGGCAGACTAACTCTTAAACCCATCTTCACAAGTGGCAGTTGAGGAGTTAATTAGCACAAGTAATCAAAATATTCAGACCTAGATATAATTGCTTACTTAGTTTTGGTAGTAGGCAAAATCCTCCCAGAGCCTTATAAAATATGAATTATCAGACGTTTTTTTAAAAAAATTATCTTTATTGTTGAAAGTATTACATATGCCCCTCCACCCCCCATCGGACCCCTCCACCTCACACCAACCCCTCCCAGGCCTTCACCACACAACTGTCTGTGTCCATGGGCTATGCATACGTGCATATAAGTTCCCCGGTTAATCTCTTCCCACCCTCCCACCCTGAGATTGCTCAGCCTGTTCCATGCTTCTGTGTCTCTGGATCTATTTTGTTCATCAGTTCATTTTGTTCATTAGATGCCACAGATGAGATCATGTGGTACCTACCTTTCTCTATCAGACAACTTCATAGTAGAGATATTTATTGGGCGAAGACAAGTTCGTAGAACTACAAAATGAAGGAAACTGAACTAAGGCAGTTAGTTGTTTTCAACCCTGTGGTGTATTAGACTCACTTTGGGACAGTTTTTAAGGAGGCTGATGCCAGGATTCACCACAGATCAATTAAATCAGACTCTTCCAGGACAGGCTGGGATATGGGGACATTTTGGAAACACTCTGGTGATTTTAATGTGTAACTGTGGTTAAGACCCACTGTCCTAAGCCTGAAAAGGGAGGTTCAACCTGTTACTTGGTCATTATTAGGCAATGCTTTAACCTGTGTAGGAATCACCTGGGAATGCTGTTAAACTGCAGGGTCTGGCTTGGTAGTACTGGGGTGGGGTTTGAGAATATGCATTTGCCACGGGCACGATGGTGATGATGTGAGGGGCACATTGAGTAGCAAGGCTTCAGAGCCTGGTCCTCGGACTTGGCTGCACCTCGGAATCTCCTGGGTCCACGGGAGATTCAGATTTCATTGGTGTGGGGTGTGGTTTTAAAAATTCCCCAAGTGATTGTAATTTGCATCAAAATTTGAGGAGAGAGAGAACCAACAAACCTGAATGAGGAGGAATTAGAAGAGTACCATGTGCAGGGGATGAGCTGCCTCGACAAACAGGTTTCGTGGCCTACAGACAGAATCAGAAAGGTCTGGCTTTTTATTTTTTCTAGGAGATTTGGAAGCTATGCCACCACTGGGTCTGCGTTCCATTGTGGTAGCAACCAGTGGCACTAAGTAGGGCCCGCCCCTGTAGAAGGTGCATGCGCTTCCCCATGTGCCGGGCCTACCTGTCCCAGGCCATTTACTCGTGTTACCTGTCTCGCCCTGAGAGCAATCGCGTTCAAGAGCTCTGGGCTATGCAATGCCTACTGCACCTTGACCCCAGGTCACTTGGTGCAACTGGCAACACCCCATCCGAGCTGCCTTTCCTCAAGAGTGACTGTCCATGCAATGAATAACTAGCCTCCTCAACAGAACTTGTAGACATTGCCCTGGTGCATGTAGTAAAGAGACGTCCTTGCCCACAGCTGACATTTAGGAATATTGGTGGGGGAGCCCCTACACCAGAGTGCGGCCATGCCAACTCCCAGCTCCAGGCACTCCCCCTCTGTGTGGGAGGACAACAGGAACCACCTGACGAGGTGATGAGACTCAGATCTCAGACATAGAGCACCTATCAGAGTGCCCGGCTCAGAGTAAGTGCTCTCAGTCTGTGTCAAGCTGCCATCATTACCCATTTTGTACGTATGCCCTTCGCCTGTTCATAGGAGCTGGGACCAGAGCACACTGAGCAGCAATTTTAGACAAGCAGACGCCAACCTCCTTCAAGAGACTGTAACCTTGGAACACAGTTTCCTACCCTATTAAAGCAGCAGGCAGAAATTTCCCGTCCTGTTAAAGAAGAAGCCAGGACATGTTTTGTGTATTAACCCAAGCCAACCAACCACCAAACAAACAAATCCTCCCGGAAAGAATTAAAATGAAAGGCTCTGGATTTAAAAAGCTCTAAACCATCTGGGGAGAATTTGTCACCTGCATCCCCTAATTGTGTCCAGCACCTCATATCGGCACTGATCACGTCGTGTGCCCTTTGTTTTGTCTCTCACTCCACCGACTTCCTTCAGAAACAACTCTCTCCTCGGTAGACAATGCCCAGTGGGGAGGCTCTCACAGCTAGGTGATCAATAAAGCAGCACTGAAAGAACGAACAAATAAACCACACACACACTCATCCCAGAGGACTCTTGCTAGCTAAGGCTTGCTTGTATCCTATTTATGTGGTAAAGTACTTCAAGACCCGTGGTGCTGTCTGTTGGTGACAGATAGCTTTTGTTGGATGATGTTACTATAAATAAACCTCTGCACCTGGACTTACAATGTTCCGCATTCCAATTAGCCCACATAGAATTTGTGTACAATCCAAATTTTAATAATGATAATAGAATGATTGATTTCTTCCAGAAATGTGCTTTGCTATTTTGCAAGTTAATATAGACTGAAGTAATTTAACACCTTGCCTTCCTAAGTATCTTTCATTTATATCTTTATTAGTTCATTCAATAGAGAAGTTTTTTAAAGGGTCAAGAGGAGATGCTAAACCGATTTTGAGAAGCTTCGACCAACCAAGCTGATCTAAACAATGTACTATTTAGCAAATTTGTATTCATAGAGTTTATTCCAACATCTAAAATAAAAATCTATGAAATGCATTTCAAAAGACAAAGCAATGAGCTCTCCTTCATTTGTTCTTGAAAACTCACCTACCTCAAACAATGCAGTCAATCTAAAATATCTCTAAGTAATCTAGACATTCCAGAGATAATTTTTTAAAATGCTCACAACACCCTTATGCCTTATCCAATCATTGGGTTTTTTATGGTTATCAAAGAAAAAGAAAGTGAGGTAATCGTTATGCATTCATAATTGTGTTTGCATTTTCTAAGATATATTTCTCTTTAATTTATATAGGGCATCCTTGATCGAACAACTACAGTGATTCATTTTCTCTTCTATAGAATCCATTTAGCACTTGAGGGCCATCAGTCACACTCTGTATTTGTGTTGCTTGGTTATGAGAAAATTCTGAGGCTCAATTTTTAGCCATAGGCAACCTGTAAATCTTATTTTAAATTACGGTTTTCAGAAAAGTGTAACCTGTAGTATCTAGAAGAGGAAGGGGTAGATAACTTTTGTCATCTCATCCAAGTCCATTTCCTGTACGAACCTAGAGCTCTCTCAGAAAGGCTGCAGGGCTGCTGCAGAGAGAGCTGGACAAGGCCCATAGCCCTGCCAGACTGCCCTCTCACTGCAGGACACTGCGCCGGTCTGTCGGGAGGTGCAGTACCTCTTTGAGTTTCTTGCACTCCCACATGTCTTGCTGGGTGTGCCACGTCTTCAAGGCCCTGAACACTTCCACCCAGGCCATTTCGCAGTGTTATTTATGCAGTTGGTAACCTTGAGAAATGAAATTTGCCCCAATTATCAAAGTAATTAAGAATGGAGCCAGGTCTGTTATTTCAATGCTTTCAATTACACAATGCATCACAATAGCCCCTGAGAGGAAGGGAAAGGGAGAGAGAGAAACATTGATGAGAAAGAACCATTGATTGGCTGTCTCCTGCACACCCCTACTGGGGATCGAGCCTGCACACTGGGGAGGTGCCCAGATCAGGAATTGAACTGGTGACCTTTTGGTGCATGGGACAATGCTCAACCAACTGAGCCACATCAGCCATTTCTTTTTTTTAAAAGGCCCCAACCATTTAAATTTATTTTTTATAAGAAATCTATGTTTACATGTGCATGTGGTACACACACACACACACACACACACACACTGTGTTATATATAAACATGCTGTCTACCTTCAGGAATGAATTGCTGAAATCCAATATTGGCTTCATGGGATACAGCGTATTTAAATTTTGCAAAATTGTACAAAAGAATAAAGCACTTACTTATTGGCATACAAACAATACAACCTAAAGGGGCCAATATATGGGTAGCGGCTAACAATTTACACCCACGTTCTTCATTCGTGTTTCATGTTTTTTATTTTAGGGTTTTAATTTCTTGGGGGAAAAATCCACATTTCCAACAATTCATAAATCATCACATTTTTAGCTGGGGCTGTCAAACAGTCTATTTTGAAAGCACAAAATGCATTTTCCAGAAGCCCAGTTCAAAGCTGCATGTATTCAATATATGTTAACAATGAGTACTTGCGTATTAACTATAGGTTCTAAGACACATCACCTTTCATTTCTTGCATTTACTGTCTGGAGGGACAATTTAACAAGGAAGCAGCTGCAAGAACAATGAACAAATCCAAAGCCAAGTGACTTTTAGAGTTGAGAAGTAAAATACACTGTGCAGCTAACAATTATATTAAGAAATGACAGGTGTGTTCCAAGTTGACTATTTTCTGCAATGAAAAACACAAAAAGCTAACCTTACAATAAAAAAAAGCTCTACTAACAATAAACTACAGGACATATTTTCCCTGCCTACCCCACTTTCCTGGAAACAGATTAATAGGAGCTAATTGGAATTTAAAATAGACTTATTTTATCCTCTTGATGGCATCCCACTTACCTCTTTCCCCCTTTTCTTCATATAAACATGACTGCAAGTTAAAAAAAATACAACCCCAAAGAGCAAGCACATTAGTTTTCTATTGCTCTATTATAACAAGGATACACTTTGTGGCTTAAAACAAGAGAAATGCATTTGCTCACGGTTCTGGATGTCAGAGGTCCAGGCATGAAATCAAGGTGTCAGCCGCATTGCGTTCTTACCTGGGGCTCTGAGGGAAATCTGCTTCCAAACTCACTCAGGTTGGTTGTTGAATTCAGTTCCTTGTGATTGTGCAACTGGGTCCCTGTTTCCTTGCTGGCTGCCCCATCCTCAGCCTTGGACGCCCCTCAGCCATGGTGAGGCCTCCTCCCTGGACGCCCTCCCACATCCTGAATCCCATTTGCCTGGAGGAGCCCAGTCCCTTTTAAGAGCTCACCTGATTGGCTCAAGACCACAAAGGCTCTCTCCTTATCTAAAGGTGATTTGAGACCTAACCCCCTACAGCTGCACTGAGGTTAGCGGTTAACTGGGAGAAGGTGTGTAGACCACAGTGGGAACCCTGACGGCCATTTCAGAATTCTGTTTCCAGAAGCACGCAAATCCGGATTATAATCTCTCCAACGGCAATTCATAGGCTATTTTATTGGACCACCGTTTTGGATTTGTCTCTCTTCTAAAAATAAACTTCCTTGGTAAGAGGTCTGCTTGTTCAGGCTTAATAGATAAAAGCAACATGGAAATAAGAATTCTGAAAACTTGCCGAAACCGGTTTGGCTCAATGGATAGAGCGTCGGTCTGCGGACTGAAAGGTCCCAGGTTCGATTCCGGTCAAGGGCATGTACATTGGCTGCGGGCACATCCCTGGTAGGGAGTGTGCAGGAGGCAGCTGGTCGATGATTCTCTCGCATCGATGTTTCTAGCTCTCTATCCCTCTCCCTTCCTCTCTGTAAAAAATCAATAAAATATATTTAAAAAAAAAAAAAAAAAAAAAAAAGAATTCTAAAAGCCAATTGCAATTATTTTAAAAATCTATTTCAATCACACCTAAGTAATTGATATATCTTGTGGTAGCCTGGTGATTATTCAGTTCTTTTTAATCAAGGTTAAACAGTGACAATAATGCTCAATGAAGTAGAAGAGGCATTAATGATGTGGGAATATCGATATATCGTTATTTGACAATGAAAATGATAGTTTTCGTATTATCAGCCATTCTCCTGAAGTAGTTAGAAAACCATCCGAAAAGAAGTAAGACTGGATTGAAGATTGTGGCACAGGAACAGCCGTGAGCACCAGGAATATCCCATTAGCTTTGCTAATGTAAAACAGAGGACTGTTTTATAGATTGTAAAACGTATCCTTTTTATTGCCCCCCCCTTCCACTACAGAAAGTACAGGCCCATGTGTTAAGTAACCTGGTTCTCCTCAAACTGCCTTGAACCACCTGTGCAATTTTAGAAACAGAGTGTCTGTGGGCCTCACTAGCCGAATCTGTGAAATAAAACCATGTTGGAATTTTACAGCTGCAATGGACCTTTGAAATCATGATCTTTGAAGTTCTACCCAGCCCTAAAGTCATCATTACCCAAATATTAACTTTTAAAGAGGGAAACTATCCCACCTTATTAGAGCAATGTGGTATTTGAATGGATATAACAGGGTACTTACTGGGTTTCCTGGTTAGAATATGTTATCACTTTCAATTTTAGATTAAGTGTCTGCAGATGTGTTAGCATTTCAATAAATGAAGTGTCTGGATCCTGGCTCCTAACCCCCTTGCAGTTCCATACACTCTACCCGTGGTCGGCAAACTGCGGCTCGCGAGCCACGTGCGGCTCTTTGGCCCCTTGAGTGTGGTTCTTCCACAAAATACCACGGCCTGGGTGAGTCTATTTTGAAGAAGTGGCGTTAGAAGAAGAAGTTTAAAAAATTTGGCTCTCAAGAAATTTCAATCGTTGTCCTGTTGATATTTGGCTCTGTTGACTAATGAGTTTGCCGACCACTGCACTATACTATCCTTTTGTTCATGTTTTCAAGTTCTCTATATACATCAGTTAATAGAATCTTATTATCCTACAAAATTATAGACACTTCCAAATTCGAAGTCTAATGTATTAAAATCAATTCAGTTTTCCTATAATAATAAGGCCTTGACATCCTGCTTTTGCATAATCTGCAAAAAAGAAGGGAGAAGGCAGAATTCCCAATTATGTTACTCTGCACTTTAATACTGAATTGACATCCTGAATCTTAATTCAATTCACATTAACTGGGAGGTCATGGTATATCAGGTTTTGTACCATGATATACTGGTACAAAAAGCTGCCCGAGCATCTTTTTATCCTGACCACATAGCACAATATTTAGAACTTACTAGGTTCTCACAATATATTCCCAGAATGAGTGTAGACAATGCACAGGTCCTGCTTTCAAGGAACTTACAATCCACTGGGAAAGATGGATTTTAGCCCAGTGAGACCCATTTCAGTCTTTGAACCTGCAGAACTGTAAGATAATAAGTGTGTGTTGTTTTAAGCCACTAAGTTTGTGGTAATCTGGCATGGTGGCCACAGGAAGCATGGGTCACAGACTTGGTTTCAGCTCTGAAAAGCTTCGTGGTGGCGGCATTTCATGAGAAATGAAGGGCCTGGAGCTGTGAAGGGAAACGGGTGCTGTCAGTCAAATCGTTGCTACTCAGTGTGGTCCCTTCTGAGCAGCATTGGTGGGAGCGGGTTCGACCCAGACCTCTTGAGCCAGAGTCAGCATTTTAGCAAGATCCCCAAGTGATTTGCATTCATATTGAAGTTTGAAAAGCACTACATTAAATTTATTAAAAACTACTTTAAAATGTGGAGAAATCTTTGATTCTTCTTTTTCACACACAAGGTTGCTGAAAAGAAAAAACTGAAACACACCCACAAGAAGACCTGTGAGGTGGCTGTCTGTTACCACTGACAAGACAAACAAACATTCCGACTGCTCCTGAATCATGGAAGATCCTTCAGCAAAATCTCTGTACCCCTGCCTGCAAAGGATTTTCCTCCTTTGAAAAGTCTCATAATTATAAATGGCAACATTTATACCTTATATAATATATTCTACCTTTAAATAAGTATTAGAATGCCTGGAGTAGTACTCAGAGAGCTGTGTTGTGGGGGGACACAATAATTTCATTCACATAATACATTTTCTTTAATTACTTTAATATAAAAGACAGCAATGTTCCATAGTTCACATAATACTTAAAAAAAGTTTTAAAACCCTCTACTAAGTATTTAACGAAAATAAATTTATCGAAGGATAGCAATGACTACAAAATTAATACCACCAAATCGTTACTGGTACCTATATAAGTGGAGGGTAGGTGGAGAAAATATCAAACAAAAATATGAACATTTGAAAACTACATTTTATCCAGCCTTTAACTTTTTGCTAAATCTTATGCATATTAGAAGATATATTCGATATTTTTGTAAAGATAGTCAGCTAAGATAATATCTCAAAGATTTAAAAACAGCCCTCCAGTAATTATATGACATTGCAAATCATCCCATCTGTTTACAAAAATTAAAACAATGACCCAATGAGGCTTGCTAGGAAAAGACTCAATTAAAAAAAGAGAACATTAACAGAGAATTAGTGATGGTGACCAGAATAAGAAAATTAGCATAAAAGATATATAATTACCCAACCTAATTCCGTCTGGTTAGATGAATGCAACTCAGTCAGTAAACTGACTGCATAATGAGGGGAAGGGGTTCCATGAATCAGAGACCTGCTTTTAAATCTCATATAGGAATCCTATTTCAATCAATTTGTAAAGTAAAAGCACTGAGTCCACATTAAAGTCTTCACATATGTGTTACAATAATACAAAAGTCAAACTACTGTCAATACAGCTTTTTCTTTGCAGTGCACAATATAAGAAAACTTCACGAGTGTGCACTCTTGAGCTATGATCAATGTATACAGTATAGACAAAACAGGCACCTCTATTATAATTTTTTCTTAAATAAATAAGAGCACATTAAGAAGAAAGAAGAAGAGAAGCAGCACCTGAAGCCTTTGACATTTGTAACTAAATGCTGGTACCCAAACGTTAGACCATTTTTACTAAGTTTTACTAAGAGGCGCAAAAAAGGAGCCAATGTTTGACTTAGCATTTTAATTCTAGTAGAGACAAGAGCTTGTCGGGTCACAGCCCTGCCACCTGATGGTGGGTGGCACACCAGTCCTTCAAATGTCCTAGACTTTGGAAAGCAGACCCGACTCTGGAGCACTCGCCTTAATGAGGTTCTGGACTTCCTTGAATTTTGGATGGTCTTTATCAGCCACCAGCTGTAGCAGAACAGCCTCGCTGGTAGTCACTATGATCCCAGTTCGAGCAAGACGCTTTAAAAAGAAGAAAGGTACAGACAAATGAAGACAGAAGCATGAGCTTAAACACCAGGTTAAAACAGCAAAAAGGATGCTGGGACACAGTAATTAGTATTCTCTATTAAATCCAAGGTCCTTAGCTATACTATCAAATTCAGTGACGGGGACAGACTTCAAAGTAACCACACCACAAACCCACTGTGATTATTCTCGATATTGGTACTATGGGCTAGAAACAAGTAAAAGAAAACAGCCAATGTTTTGCCAAGGATAGATGGGAAACCAAGGCTAATGGCTGTAAAACAATGATTCTCATTTACCTTTTCTGTCCACAAACATGTAAGATATAGCATGTGTGTCCTCCCACTAAGTAAGAAACGACAGGTGGTGGAAGAGCCTCAGGTTTCGTTTAAGAATGTGCCCCTTGCCCTAGCTGGTTTGGCTCAGTGGATAGAGCGTCAGCCTGGGGACTGAAGGGTCCCGGGTTCAATTCCAGTCAAGGGCACATGCACGGGTTGTGGGCTCGATCTCCAGTGGGGAGTGTGCAGGAGGCAGCCGATCAATGATTCTCTCTCATCATTGATGTTTCAATCTCTCCCTCCTTCTCCCTTCCTCTCTGAAATCAACAAAAATATATTTTAAAAAAGAAAAAAAGAATGTGCCCCTGGATGACAATGGACCCACCACCACTGCCACCATCGTTAACATGCTGGAAACACTAACTACAGCATAAAAGTTAAGACTGTATAATTTCACTGACAGGTCAAAGAGTCCTTGCCAAATTGCTCCAGTGGAATCATGGTAAAGAACTAAGGATAGAAATGTAAGGAGGGGAAGGAGGGAGAGAGTGGAAGAGGGGGGAAGAGAAAAGAGAGAGGGAGGAAGGCAAACAGGGGAAAGTGGAGGGAATGACAGGGGAGAAGGGGGAAGGGAAAAGGGAGGTGAGAAGAGAATTCTGGAGTAGAGATTCATTTTTTGGATGTATTTGTTATCCGAAACCCTCGGCAAACAAACAAACAAACAAAAAACCAAACAAACAGCAAAACAATGGACCAACTGTTATCCCCAGAAACATCTGATATAAGAACCATGGAAGATGAGGTGGTGAGAAAAATTTCTAGGCAAGCCAGAGGAAAAGGCCCAGGTCAGTCTCTCATTGGAAAGGAGGAGTTGCTCACTAGATTCCACGTATGAGCGACTCCTGGGAATCTAATGAACATAAATTGATGAACAAAAATAGATTTGAAGACATAGAAGCACCGAACAGACTGTCAAACCTCAGAGGGAAGGCAGGAGAGGGTGGGGGGTGGGGAGAGATCAACCAACGAACTTGTTATGAATATATGAATATGCATGTATTCACAATCCAGGAACACAGACAGTAGGGTGGTGAAGGCCTGGGCTGGGGGGCGGGGGCAGGCTGGGAGAGGTCAATGGGGGGGGGGGGGCGTAAAGAGGACACATGTAATATTTTCAACAATAAAGATTAAATATAATAATCGATAATAATAAAAGTGTAATATGCTAATTAGACCGGATGACCTTCCCAACGAAGCTGAGGTGGTGGGGACTGAGGCAGAGGCGGCTGCCGTGGCGGGCGGGGGGCCAAGGCAGAGGCGGTGGGGGACCAAGCCCCTTGCACAAATTTGGTGCATCAGGCCTCTAGTAATAAATAAATGAAAGAGGGAAGGAAGGAAGGGAGGGAAGGAGGAAGGAAGGAAGGAAGGAGTCGCTTGAATAGCCAGACAGCCCTGAGGAGCGAAAGTAAATCCTCCTTCAGATGGCGATCGATCCGCAGGCCCTACCTTCCCACTGGCACACTCCTGCTCTTTACCCCCAAAGGTGTAGGAGGAAGTATAGCCACAGCCTGCTTATGAGAGAACAGGCTTGGGCCTCGAGAGCCAGGACAGAGGGCGTGCGGAGCAGAGGACCAGAACGCTCAGGACACGAAGAGACGCAGGGAAGACTGGAGGAAAGAGGAAGCACAAGCAAGGTGCTGGAGCCCCTCCCGGTGGGATAAATACCAGAGGGCGAGTTACCTCTGAGTTTTTCAGCACTTCTGGAAATTACTTTCCTCCTCCTTGCTTTTCAGTCCACTAACATCTCAAAACCTGCAGAAATCTCCAAGGACTGTGTGCCCGCTTCAGACAGAAGGGCAGACTTAGCTGCAGCCCAGCTGTATGTCCAGGCATTCAAACCCCGCTGGTGCCCTCCCCCGCTGGCCGTCCTGCCTGTCTCACTGCTCACTGCTGCATCAGTGGGCTTTCAACATTCAGCCTGAATCTGAATCACACACATTCAATGTCAGTGAAGGTGCTTTAGAAAATCCAAAATGCCAACCAAAGTGAGCTGTCACTCATCCTTCTAGTTCCTCAGTGAGGCAGGAAGGACAGAAAGCTGTTCCCAGGTCCAAGGAAGAAATCTGATGACCCGGGAAGAAGCCAGCTTTCCCGAGTGCTCTGCTCACCCGAGCCTGGTCCCCTCAACAGCCTTCAGAGATGCTGAGAGTCGGTCACAGTGGTGGGGTAGGCCGGGAGGCTCCAGGCACAGAAACACACTAAAACCTATACGATATTACTTGGCTTCAAGACTGACATATGACCACTATTGATTGGATTCAAAAATAATGAAGCCAAGAACCTGTGCAGGGGAAGGAGTGACTGGTAGACCTTCGCACGGTACCTGCCCAACCCCAACCTGAAAGCAGGGAGGGAGCCACAGCAGCTTTTCCAGACCCTGGCAGGCTCCTCTCACCACCCTGAGCTACAGGACACCTATAGAGCTGGTCCCAAACCCACTTTCGTTCCTGGCTTTAGAAGGGCAATTAAAACCCCAGCTGTTTTGACTACACACGGGTACATGATAATAGGTTTCCGACGTGCTTCCCTTACACTTGCAATATCAGTCCAACCAGGCCAAAGGAGAGGAATGATCAGTCTGACCCACAAACCGAAAAATGCAAGAGCACAAACCCATGATGGCTTTAAGAGAGGACAGGGGCGTGGGGGCTGTGAGGGGTGTGGGAAGCAAATCCATTAAATTTCCAAGCAACACTAACGACTCCCCAGAAGTACAAGGACATCAACTTCAAGAGAGTGCTTTATTCGTTTTTATTCTGCACTTACTCTACCATTATTAGTTGAAAGCAACAATGCCTGCTAGATGGTAGGCGCTCAAAGAGTTTTGCTGAGTAAAGCTCACAGCACAGATCCTGGCACAGAAATTCCAGTAATGGTAACTATAAACTTTATTGGTATCATGACCTTGACAGGCAATATGGGTGGTCTCAGGAATTATCTTCAGAAGTTGTGTTCTAAAGGAACCAAGAAGAAGGGGAGCTGGCAGATTGCTATTTAACTTTCAGGGTCATAAAATAAAGGAGAAAATGTAACATTTCTCTCAACAATTTAGGGACAAACTAAAACAGTTCCACAGCGAATTCAGACTAAGCAGAAAACGGAAATGTGGGATGGCTCCCCTTATCACCATCTGACCTGATTCTGTTTTCCCTTCCAACCTCAACACTTTAACTCGATGCTGGTTGCTTCAGGCTCTTCCGAATCCACCCTAGACCATATTCTCTTCTTCCCTTCTGAGAACTTCTCAGGACTAGTCCCTTCTGGGTCTTGCAAGCTAATACATGCTTATACATTTCTGATAAGACTAAACTCATGAAGACAACAAATAATGACAATAAAAATAAAAGCAGTAGCTATCATTTGTGATTACAGCTACCAATACATTATCTTATTTAATCCTCCCCAAATCCTCCCATGTAGTGAATATTACTTCCATTTCACTAGTGAGCAATCTGAGGCATAGATATTAGATAACTTGTCTAAGGACACAAATTTACAAAATGCCAGAACCTGCATTCACACCCATATTAACCCTCCACGGTGTGGGCCCCTAGTCACTGAGATCACAGGCTACCTCTCAAGGAATGAGGTTCCGATGATAAAAAGCTAAGTTTTCATTTTGAGTCTTGTGAGAAGACAGAATTGCCAACAATAACAATCTTCTGTAATAAATGCCGTAATAAAGACATGTCTAAAAAAACTTACATGACTGTAGAACAAACGTCCTTGAACTATCTTTATAAACAAGGAAGATTTGTGTTCCTTGTATGCTTTTAGTTTTCACTTCCTTGGAAACACTTCAAGTTCTAGACCTCAGCACTACCAGAAAGATAAATTATCCACAGAGGAGCAGAGCTGCTTGCTGGGACAGCGAGGATCTGGCAGTGGAAGTGATAAACTCATTATTAAAATCTGAAATGTGAGAGTTGATTAACTCCTGGTTGTAAAAACAGCTTAAAGATCTTTGCTGAGATGGGAAAAAGCAACACTTAGTACCTTAAGTACCAGAGAACCCAACAGTCCAAATGGACTTAAAAATATTTAAACGAAACTAATAAAACTGTTTCCACCCATAATCCCCAAACAGGACTCACCGCGGCAGGAATAAAACAGAGAAGGGATGGCCAACCAGGGCCTTAAACAAACGCTGCTCCCCACCAGCCCTCCCCACTGACTCTTCTCCTTTCCACCTCGGATTCTTCCTCATTTCCCCCACCTCACCATCCCAGGGAACACTGCAGGCTGAAAAGATGACAGCCATCCTACAGAGAAAGTGGTTCATAGGCCATCCGGTAAAGAACTCAGCAACTCAATCTACATGTACATTACTCTAAAATCATTATAGGATTAGAATTAAACACACACACACACACACACACACACACACACACACACACACACAGAATGAATCTCCACAATATGGAGTGAATATTTCAAAGGACTATGACGCACATCTTGACACTCTAGTCAGAGAACCACGATACACTGCATATGAGTGGTGTGCACAGTCAGTGACATACCTCCTAGTCCCAGAAATTCAAGTCTGAGGAAACCTCACATGAGGCTGAACCAGGCTTAGGCCCATTATGCCCTCGGTTTGGCTAGATCTCGGTTGAGTTAAACCTAGGTGAGCTGTTTTTAATCGGCAAATCTCTAAATGGTTCAGGTTCGGCTTACTGGAATTTCTCTCAGTTCATGCATAAATCTCTAGCAAAGTTATGACAAAAGACATCAAGGAGCTCTTGGCGTCACTAGTCATCTAGGTCTAAGGAGGCAGCGGCTATAAAACAGGCTATGGGGGTGAGAGCTCAAAGGTCTCTGGAAACCAATGAGTCCGGTCCTGTCTGACCACGCTCAAACTGAAGAGGTAAATCCTGCACTGCTGTCAAATATTCAATGCTCTTCAAACTTATTTGGAAAACTTGGTAAGGGACTTATTTTACTGCAGGACAATTACCTCGAGAGCAAACATCCTGTCCATCATGCTTCTCGATGAGGTGGCGTCAGCAACGATATGAACCTCAATACCTCGGCCGACGAGCTCCAGGGCTGTTTGCTGAATGCACACGTGAGTCTAGGAGGAAAGTAAGAAATCATATGTGACAACGTGGTAAATGTAAAGTCTTTTGCAAATGTGCAACCACACGATTAGGCAGGAAGAGCACGGCAGGTCTCATGACCTTGTCCTAACCTAGTTTCGCCTCTAACCTGCTAGGTAACCGTGAGCATAAACAGCATCTCTGGTTTAGTTTCCTCTTTGTAACGTCAGGGACTGGATTACTTCGACGTTCCTCATACTGGGATCCTTGACCATATTCTTAGAGCTCTGTGAGGCTTTGTTAAAAGGTTTTCCTCTCTGTCACCTGGATGACCTTCCAACAGCTGACTGCTACCACCCAGTTTTGATGCCACTCACAATTGGGTTTATTTCTGAATTCACACCAAGTGCCCAATACAAAGAATGAGTCTGCAGTACTGCAGACTGAGAAAGTAATGGGAAAACTGAGTTGTTACAAGGCGCCCTGGAGTAAAGGTAGGCCAGGTTAAAAATAACTCGTGACACAGGCAAAAAATACCCAGTGTCCCAGCAAATGTATTATACAGGTTCCATCTTTCCAAGTACTAACTTGTAACAAATCGTTAGCGGAAAACATAAAGTAAAAACATGCTCCAACAAAAGCTGGATTATACAACGAATGAAAGCAGATTCCAATAATGCCATGATGCCAACCTTATCTTTATACGACAAGAGAATTTTGGAGAATTATCAACTGACAGCTCAGCTCACTGCAATTAGCACTGGAGGACTGCTCAAAGATCATCTTCATTAGGCACGAGGTCTAATAATGATGAACGAGCAAAAAAAAGTGCAAAAGTCAGCAACAGCATTTGGTGTGACATTTATACAAAAAGGCTTCCTCTAAATTGTCTCAAGATATTTAAACGTACATCGAAACCTGAGACTGCATCTTTCTACTGTTAAAACCTACCACTATAAAACCTACTCTCAAAACATCGTAAGTACATTAAATTAATATTTTCTGGATTTCATTGTTTTTAAAGTAACTTTAAATTTAGTTCAGTAGTTGTTGAAAAGCTATGAGTAAACTCTTATATTCTATTTGTACATGTCCAAGAAAAACAAATCAAACAAAAAGTCATTTTAATCAGCATTAGGAATCCATGAGTATTTTTTTCCTTTAAAAAGGTATATATACATGTTTGAAATGTGAATGAAAATGAACTACATGACTTCTAAGGTTTTTCTAGAGCAAAATTATGACCCAAGGTGAAATCCTACAACACAAAAATAATGCCTTTAGTGAAAATGTGTTTTAAAAGTAGTGGTTAAAAGTAAAAGCCCAAGAATTTATCAACCTAGATTGCAATCCAGCTCTGTCCCTTAATGTTATACAGCATCTGTGTTTTAGTTTCCTCATCTATAATATGGGAAGTACTTAGCTTAGAGGGTTGCTATGAGAGTTTAATGAATTAACATATAAAGTGTTTAGATTAGTGCCATGCAAACAGTCAACACTGAATAAACGGTGGCTATTTTTCATCAGGTTTACCACCTACATGGTATTCTATATACAAAAATGCATTCTGGAATCAAGTTTTCTACAAATGAGATCCAAAACAT
This sequence comes from Eptesicus fuscus, assembly GCF_027574615.1. Taxonomy (NCBI): domain Eukaryota; kingdom Metazoa; phylum Chordata; class Mammalia; order Chiroptera; family Vespertilionidae; genus Eptesicus; species Eptesicus fuscus. The sequence continues at coordinate 34,471,926 of NC_072476.1, forward strand.
AACAAAAGGTACTTACTTCTACTCCAAATAACACAACACTCCTGACTCCAGGAATCTCTGCTAATGCCGCTTCTACTTCTGGTAACACCATTGAAAACTTGGTCTTTGGAAGTACCAGTTTTACACCTGTTAAATCGATTTCTTGAACAGTGCTTCCAAGACCTTTAGGGTACTGCTCTGTTACAATAACTGGAATTCCTAAAATCCGGGCCCCCTGCAACTGAAAAGAAACCACACAAAGAAACAAACCCCCCCACAAAGATAATTAGTAATATATATATATATATATATATATATATATATATGTATAAATGTATATCATGCTTTAGTAAATTGGAAAAAAATAAGCAAACGTACCAATCTTTGTCCCACGCTAATAATATCCCCAAAATACTTGATGGCTGGTCGGAACCTTTCCTGCATATCACAGCAGAAAAACACGGTGCTTGAAGGTGTAAGATTTCCCAGGGTAGTGAGCTGAGGAAAAAAAGAAAAACTCATTATCTGATGACATTTATTTTCCGTGGAGGTCAATAAAAGAAGAAAAAGTTTCTACTGTTTGATCCACTAGGTCAATCTCTTCAACGATTATCCAAAAGAAATGATCTAAACTACAGAAAAAAAAAAAATTATCCACAAAGATTTTCAGTGAACGGCTTTTAATAGTGAAAATTAGCAATAAACCCAGTCAATAATACAGCAATGATTTCACAAATTTTAACATTCAGGTGACAAAACATACTTTAGCCAATTAAAATAGCATCCTATCTAATAAAGAGGGGATATGCTAACTGACCGTCACACCCTCACAAGATGACAGCACCCACATGGCAGCGCCCAGTCCCCTCAGCCCCACCTCATCCAGCCTCAGTCCCCCAGTCAGACATCCTCCGAGGGGTCCCAGATTGGAGAGGGTGCAGGCTGGGCTGAGGGACACCCCCTGCCCCCGTGCACCGGGCCTCTAGTATGTATATATTTCAAAAATTTGTACCACCTAAGAAGAAATGCTTATAATATAATGTTATCTTTAAAAACAGAGCACAGTTCAATAGTATTTCAATAATGTTAAAATGTGAGTAAGAAGTAGAAGCAGGCCTTGCTGGGTAACTCACTTAGAGTGCTGTCCCCATAAACTTGATGTCTGCTTTTAAAAACATATTTATCAAAATCAGAGGCATCGGGTTCGATCGCTGGCCAGGGCATGTATGCATAAATAAGTGGAGCAACAAACTGAAGTTTTTCTCTCTCTGTCTCTAAAATCAACAAATAAGATATTTTTAAAAAGTAGAAGTAAATATATAAAAATAAGAAGTGGTTATATATATATAGGGTGTCCTCAAAAATGTACACACACACTTTGAATAATTATAAAGGCAGTGTTTATTAAAATACATTTTCAAAATTGAGCTATCAGCTGTTAAAGTGTGTATATATATTTTTTGGGAACACCCTGTAGTTAGGGGCATTAGTAATATTTTCTCTTTATACATTTTTCATATTTTCCAAGTGCTATTTAAAAACATATTCTGAATGCTATTTAAAAGAATGTATTACTTTTGTAATAAAAACAAACATTACAACAGTAAAATTTAAAGTTGATGATGGCATTGCTTACAAGTACAAAGTAAAATTAAAAATAACTTGTAATAGAGACTATGGAACATAAAACTAAAAAAAGCAGACAGATACAAATCCAGAATTATTGCCTATCATCAAAACAGAAATATTATGATGCTCTTATTAAGAACTAGCTGTACCCGGCCACGCGTTGCTGTGGCTCAGCCTGTTGCTGCAGGAGCCCAGAGAAGCGCTGAACGCATAAAAATCTGGCCACTCAGTGTATATCCTAGTGGGATCAGGCCTAAACGGGTGGTCGGACATCCCTCTCACAATCCAGGACTGCTGGCTCCCAACTGCCCTCCCCTGCAGGCCTGGTACCCCCAAATGCTCTCCCCTGCAGGCCTGGTCCCCCAACTGACCTCCCCTGTAGTCCTGGCCCCCCCAAACTGCCCTCTCCTGCTGACCTGGTCTCTCCCAACTGCCCTCCTCTGCTGGCCCATTCACCCCTAACTGCCCTCCCTGCTGGCTTGATCGCCCACAACTGCCCTCCCCTACAGGCCTGGTCCCCCCCCAACTGCCCTACCCTGCAGGCCTGGTTCCCCCGCAACTGTCCTCCACTGCAGGCCTGGTCCTACCCTCCCCCCCCAAGTGCCCTCCACTGCAGGCCTGGTCCCCCCCCAAACCACACTGTTGACAAAGGCAGGACCACTGGACTAGAGGTTTAGTATAGCGTGTGGTGCTTTTACGTCCAACAGATGGCGCTGTTTTTCAAAAAAAGCATGTTTTTACCTGTCACAGGTGTGACATCTATATAAATAGTAGGTATAAGGTATATACAAACACGCACATATTTGAATGCAACGTTGTGTCAAAATTTCAAAGCAATCGGTAAAGAACTTTCGGAAATTTAATATTTTGGACAAACGAACATTTACATTTTTATTTATATAGATAATTTACAAGTTCACAAAAAGGCAATGAAATGATGCCAACCACATCACCAATGTTAAATGCACAGACATCAATTTGGCAAACTGCGGCTCGTGAGCCACATGAGGCTCTTTGGCCCCTTGAGTGTGGCTCTTCCACAAAATACCACGGCCTGGGCGAGTCTATTTTGAAGAAGTGGCATTAGAAGAAGTTTAAGTTTAAAAAATTTGGCTCTCAAAAGAAATTTCAATTGTTGTACTGTTGATATTTGGCTCTGTTGACTAATGAGTTTGCCGACCACTATACTAGGTGTACCGGTTAATAATGCGGATTTTTTTCAATAGGTGGAGTTACACATATGTTGATATATATGCAATTTGATATGCATGCTATTTTGTTGTATTGCCAACAAATTTCAAAACTTCATATGTCAAATTTGCTGAAGGTGTTAACATCATAGATATTTTTACACTTAAAAATGTCGAATTTTGTGCCCCCAAAAAAAGCATTTGTGGGAAGTTTTAATTCATTACTTTATTTTGAAGAAAAGTGCTGCTAAATACTTTGGGAAGCTTATGGTGAACATGCTCCATCTCAAGATACTTGTGAACCCTGGTTTAAATGCTTTAAAAGTGATGATTTCTATGTGAAAGACAAAGACATCCAGGTCAACCGAAAAAGTTTGAAGACCAAAAATTACAAGCATTATTGGATGAAGATGCATGTCAAACTCAAAAACAACTTGCAGAAAGATTAAATGTTGCTCAGCAAACAATTTCCGATCATTTACAAACAATGGGAAAGATTTTAAAGAAAGGAAAATGGGTGCCACATCAACTGAACGAAAGACAAATGGAAAACCGAAAAGTCATTGGTAAAACGTTGCTTCAACAGCACGAAAGAAAGTCTTTTTTGCATCGAATTGTGACTGGCGATGGAAAGTGGATTTATTTTGAGAATCCCAAAGCACAAAATCATGGGTTGATCCAGGTCAACCATCAACATCGACTGCAAGGCCAAATCGCTTCGGAAAGAAGACAATGCTCTGCGTTTGGTGGGATCAGGAAGGTGTGGTGTATTATGAGCTTCTAAAACCAGGTGAAACTGTTAATACTGATCGCTACCGACAACAAATAATCAATTTGAACCATGCTTTGATCATAAAACGACCAGAATGTGCCAGAAGACACGGCAAAGTAATTTTGCTTCACGATGACGCACCATCACACACTTCAAAACCAGTTAAAGACACGTTAAAAGATCTTGCCTGGGAAGTATTAACCCACCCACTGTATTCACCAGACCTTGCTCCTTCAGATTACCACTTGTTCCGATGGATGGCACATGCACTTTCTGAGCAGCACTTCAAAACATACAAAGAAGTGGAAAATTGGGTCTCTGAATGGTTTGCCTCAAAACAAGAAAAGTTCTGTTGGGACGATATCCACAAATTACCTGAAAGATGGGAAAATGTGTAGCTAGCAATGGTCATTACTTTGAATAAAGCACATTTGATGTTTCTTTTGAAATTATCATGTTTTCTTTGATTACAAAATCTGCATTATTAAGCAGTACACCTAGTATGCTACCTTTGGCTGCTTTCTTACATACATTTTTAATGAAAGTATTATGCTGCCATTTTGGTAATTTTTCAAAAGCTGTGACTATAATATGTATATGAGTACTTAGGACAGCGGTCCCCAACTGGTGGTTGACCTATGAACCAGGAGGTCACAGGAGGTCAAGGTTGGCGATCGTTGACTTAGGGGACCACTTTTATAAGAATCATTCTTTATGTCTATGTATTTTAAACTCTCAGTAAACATTAAATCTTGGTTACAAAGGCTCACAATCTATATTATTTTCTTCTTATAAATTTGAATCATGGGTCCCTAGTCATTCACAATGTGTTTAGGGCACACTATGAAAAGAAGTTTACCATCAACTGGCCTGTTTTATATGATAGTAATAGCACTCAGCCAAGCTCAACACTCTCCGACAGGGGGAAACCAGCAAGCATGCAAAATAAAGCTCCTGGGCAGCTGCTTCTATGCCCGATGGCCAGGTGTTAACATACAGTTTATACCTGCTTAGACCTCCAGCTCTCAGATCTCAGACTCTACTCACTAACTCAAGTTTGGCTGTCTGGATTCTAAACTCATAGATGGTTATAAACAGCAAATGAGAAAGCAAACTGCTGGAGATAGGCAAACTGATAGCTGCAAGAAATGACAGCTGACCGAGAGAAGCGTCAATGCACAATACGAGCAGATCAAAACTCAACTTGTCCCACAATCTAGACCTCTAGTGAAGGAATAACAAGCCGTATAAAACTTATAAACTGGAATGATATCATGTTATCACACACATTAAGAAAATGTTAAATTATATAACATTTTGGGACTATAATATAAAATGGTCAAAATATTTAAAAATATTTTGGATACTTGAAGAAATAAAACCTTACCTACCCGGAAACCCTAAATATTCAGAGTTGTGATCTCCTGGGGGTTCCTATTACCTGGTGCTTCCCTGTACCTCATTTCAGTGGTGAGGTATCCTGTTCTGGGCAGGGGACCACATCAGATGTATGTCACATTAGACACAGGTTGAGGAGGTCAGAAAATGCAGCCCTAAAATCCTCACTGCCCTGAAAAACCTTTCTAGTTCAGGAACTCATCATCTATAAACGTTCAGTAAACAAAGAAAGAAACCAGAGAGATAAGGTGGCAAGGCACATTTTTTTTTATGCAGAGATGACTGGTTATAATTTAGTGAACAAAAAATGCCTAGTCTCCTCTCAAGGAGTTGGGAGTTTAACTCCCAACACCCCTTTAAATGTGGCCTGCACTTAGTAATTTACTTTCTCAGAATAGAGCATAGGGAAGAGGGTAACTTTATAGTGGAAAAACCTGGCTAACACCGCCTCAAATAGATTAAGATGAAGGTAACCCCTGTCTGGCGTGGCTCAGTGGTTGAGCGTTGACCTATGAACCAGGAGGTCACAGTTTGATTCCCAGCCAGGGCACATGCCCAGATTGAGGGCTTGATCCCCAGTGTGGGGCATGAGGAGGCAGCCAATCAATGATTCTCTCTCATCACTGATGTTTCTATCTCTCTCTCCCTCTCCCTTCCTTTCTGAAATCAATAAAAAATATATTTTAAAAAATACAATTTTTTAAACCAATGATGTTATGTTGATGGTATGTAGATTTCATATAATGTGAGAATGACCTTCACAATCTTCCTCTCAAAATCCCACAACTCCAGTCTAAGCATGAGAAAAAAATCAGATGAATTCAATTTGAGGTACATTCTATCAAATTATTTGGCCAAGACTCCTCAAAACTGTCAAGATCATCAAAAACAACGGGCGTCTGGGAGACTGTCAGAGCCCAGAGGAGCCTACGGAGACTTGGCAACTAAATGTAATTAGTACCCTGGATGGGATCCTGGAACAGAAAAAGGGCATTAGGGAAAAGCTAGTGAAATCTGAATAAAGGGTGGGGCTCAGTTAATAATAATGTCCTAACGCTGGTTCCCTAGTTGTGACAAACTTATGCTGCAGTAATGGGGGGAAGCTAGACACAGGTCTACAGAAACTCTATGTGCTATCTTTGCTATAAATCTAACACTATTCTAAAGTAAAAAGTTTGTTTAAAAAAAAATGGTCTCCCTAGGGCCTAGGCTATGGTAGTTAGGGGGAAAGATGCTATTTTATGAATAACTTCCATACTTTACAAGCCAAGAAAGAGGCTTTGAGGCTACAAATAAAACAAATCAAACCAATCCAACCCATATCCAACCAACCCCCCCCAACCCCCCCCAATCCACATAAATTCCAAAAGCTGTTGTTAAATTACACATTGACTCTATAATTCAGGGACTTCTTATTTTGACTCATGAATTTCTCTTAAAGCCAACTAAAAATACGGCTCATATGCCCAGCTGGAGTGGAGCGTTGACCTATGAACCAAGAGGTCATGCTTTGATTCCCGGTCAGAGTACATGCCCAGGTTGTGGGCTTGATCCCCAGTGGAGGACATGCAGGAGGCAGCTGATCAATTATTTTCTCTCATCATTGATGTTTCTCTCTCTCTCTCCCTCTTTGAAATCAATAAAAATATTAAAAAGTGAATAAATAAAAATATTGTTCTTAGTCAAACATTTACATGTTGCAACCACAAGATAGCAAAATAAAAAGTGGATTTGACCAAATGCCGTCACAGTAAAAGTGTAGCAATTACAGATGAATGCGTATTCAAGAAGCATGAAGAAATCATATATAAAAATGTGTATATACATGCCCTCACATTTCTACATATATCTCTAGAACATATACATTCAATAAATCAGATTTCAATACACACATTTAAATACAAAGAGCTGATCACAACCAATGGCTTCCTCAAGCTAGAATTTCAGAGATCATTTTCTAGTATAATTTTTTTGTCCACATTCTTAAGAACTGTCATAGCTGGGATTTAACCTGTGATTTCATATACAAAAGGCTCTCCATCCCCAAGTCCCATTATTACCATTACCATGACAGTGTCTACCCTCCTTCAGTAGCACACGTGCACTGACTGTTTTCTAACAACGGCTTGTTCGCCGGCTAGGAACCTGCCCCTCCCTGGGGTCCGGTCCCCCTGGTTACTCAGGACGGGCACACACAGGGTGTCTGATTGGCCTTCCTCAGTGATGAACTGTGCACCAGTTCTGTTCTCTCCATAAAGTACCACGTGGCGAGTGTTATATGTTGAATTGTGTCCCCCCAAATCCATACATTGAATCCCTAACCCCAGTATCTCAGAAAGTGACTTTATTTGGATTGGAAATATGATTAGTTACGACGAGGTATTATTACTGGAGTAGGGTGGGTGCCTAGTCCAACATGACTGGCGTCCTTCTAAAAAGGGAGACATTTGGACAGAGAGGCCTTGTGAACCTGAAGGCAGAGATCAGGGTGATGTGTCCATAAGCCAAGCAAGGCCAAAGACTGCCAACAAATCAGCAAAAGCCAGGAGAGAGGCATGGCGCAGACTCCCCTTCACGGCCTCGGAAGCAACCCTGACCTCTAGCCTCCAGAACTGCGAGAAACACCCTGTTGTGTAAGCCACTAAAGTCTGGGGTAACTGTCACAGCAGGCCCCTAGCAAAGTACTACAGTGAGTACTAAATCCATATCTTCAGCAATGAGTCAAGTTTGGAATTGTAAATGTGCTGTTTCAAAACATTTGGTAGTCTTTTATAGTCTCAAAATAGGCTTGATCTGCAGGGAGAGAGTCCGGAAGAGGGCATGGGGCCTCATTATTTCACCAGCGGGGTTTCCAAGGGATCGGGGTACCGAGGCTACAGCAGACCTCGCTCCCACATGGACTCGCTCCGACAGAGGCCTGTGTGATGTGACTCCCGGTTACAGGCTCCCTGCACAGCACACCCTGTGGATTAAATCTGAGTCCAGATCTCAGTTTCTCTCATTTCAATTCCATGAAATCAGGCAAATCCATTGTCATCTCCAAGTCTGTAACAAAGCAAGAAAAATAGTATCTACCTCATATGGCCAGTTCAAGGATTACATGAGCTTCATGTAATCAATCAATAACTGTCCTAGGCTATTGTGAGGTCCCTCTTTTAGAAAACACACTACACTCTGAAATTCAGCACATTTAAAAACCTTTTTCTGTAATGAGGTTAAAAATATCACTTGTTATTAAGCTCCCTTAAGAAATACACACACACACACACACACACACACACACATATTGCCTAACTTGTTGTGTTAACATAGTCTGCAGAATTAAGTAAGTGATTCGTAAAGTGGATTTCCCAATGTCACCAAAAGACTTACCATTACATGTTCTGTTTCTGGCAAAACAGGTTTCGGGCTCTTTAATACAGGCTGCAAAAGAATTATTTCTACCTGCTCCTCCTACATGCTCCCGTGGTAAACGTTCCCGAATCAAAAATCACACCTTCAGACGAGCCAGGCCAGGGGGAGCAGACTCCTTTCCCTCTGCCTTACAGACCTGCCTTCACTCCCTTCCCGTGAGGCCTGCGCTCTCTTCTAGCTACAAAATGTCCATGGCCCTGTTTAGGATAACGGTAGTAATAAACTCCCCAAGAAAGTGAAAGCTGGAGCTGACTCCCTTTCCAATTAACCATCTCAGGGAAAGGTCAGAATAACCTTCCCAGGGAAGCTTATCGCCTGCCCACAGGAAGCGGTCAGAGCCTGCCCTGCTGGTGCTGAAGCAAATCCCCTCACTGGCGTCCTTCTCACAATGCCCACTCCTTCCTCTCCTCTGCTGGCTCTGCCTCCCCTGGCGACAGGCTGGGAAACACCCCGGTGGTGGTATGAGAGCAAATTCACGTGAGTTTCCAGAGAGGAATGCTTCTGTCAGTTAAAACTTGGGGAACACATTTTGGAAAATGAAAACTTCTAAGTCAAAAAAAAACGACCTAAATTCCCACTGCCTAATCCTGTCATTTACATTTCTTCCCCCAAGTCTCAAAATGCCTCGGACTTGAAACATACTGACAATGCTACAGACACATAAACCGTGCTTGAAACAAGAGCTGTCTCCCACTACCTGTGACAGAATACTTCAGGAAGGACGGCACTAAAGCCTACTATTGGCAACGGGGGTCTTAAAGATCAAATGGTCTGCAGAATTAAGTGAATGATTCGTAAAGTGGATTTCCCAATGTCACCAAAAGACTTTACCATTACATGTTCTGTTTCCGGCAAAACAGGTTTTGGGCTTTTTAATACAGGCTGCAAGAATTATTTATTGTATTATTTATTGTATTATATTAATACAAGAATTATTTCTACCTGCTCACCATAAAACCGCTCGCCAAACACGGGCGCTGAGAGTGTGGCACAAGCAATGGCCGTCAGAACAAGCAGGAAAGCAAACTCAAACCCCTGTGTAAATGGAGAAAACATTCTAGAATAAATAGTGTATGAGACAGGGCCACGGAGGCTCGAAGGCCTATGTCTGGAGAAATAACAAGTCACATTAGTTAAGCAGTGACCTACATACGGCCAAAGTTACGCTCTTTGTCCCTGCCTCTGGGAGAAGGAAGGGGCCTGCCCGCCCAGTAGCACGGCTACCTTGAGTCGTCCTAAGTGACAGGCATCTATTCCAAAGAACAACAAACAGCATCAAAACAAACGCTATCACACGCTCAAGTCTGTGGCTTGCTTTCTATCCTGCTTCCTATTTTCATGAAGCACAAAAAGAGAACAAGAATGCTACGGCCAGCGATACGGGAGGACCCTCGCCTGCTTTGCCATTTTCAGCCTTGCCATGAACCTTGAGCAAGTCCCTGTATGTTCTGCTCTTCGGCAGAATGAAAAGAGTTAGATTGGGTAAGGAACAATAACTGGGCCTTACTCATGTCTACATGCACTGGGCCAGACAGTTACAGCTACCGCTCAAATGTTTGCGGAATGAACGCTATGGTCTCATCCAGCATCAAATGTCCATGTCTCTAGGATTATACTGCTGTCTTCCAAAAGATACATAAAATGGTTAAGAAAAGAAATACCTTAATGTTTCTTCTAAGCGTACACACACACACACACACACACACACACACACACACACTCATATAGATAGAAACAGGTATCAGAATAGGTACATGAATATATGAGGGAAGTGTGTGCACATGTATGTATGTGTATATCCCTCCACATTCTCTATTTTCAAGGCACCTCTCTGAAGAAATCAAAATATTATGATTACTAAAAGAAGATAACATAAGTCTTTAATTGCTTAAAAACATATAAAATATTTTGTAACAGATACTAAAGAATTCTTGGGCTATTTAGTGAAAAATCTTTTTTCAAAGGATAAAATAGAGTAGTGCTATCATCAATATTTTAAACATAACCACAAAACATTTATATGTTACCTCCTATACCAGGCAAAATATTTCAAAAGCCACAAGTGACCTGAATTATATAATGCCTTTGGATAAAGTACGAGACATGTCAAGTATACACATATAAGAATGCTTAATTAAAGAGAGTTGTCAGCCCTGACCGGTGTTATACAATGGTTCGAGTGTCGGCCCACACACCAAATGGTCTCAGGTTCGATTCCTGGTCAAGGGCATGTTCCTGGCTTGCAAGTTCGATCCCTGGCTCCAGCTGGGGAATGTGCAGTGTGGGAGGCAACCAATGGATGTGTCTCTCTCACACTGATGTTTCTTACTCTCTCTCCCTCCCTCCCACTGTCCCTAGAAATCAATGGAAAACTTATCCTCTGGTATTAAAACCTTACAGATGGGGGGAGGCCCTAGTTTGGCATAACATCTTATTAGGTAACAGCCCACCCTCCGTTCCAACTACTATAGGAAATCATCACAAAGAAGTCTGCATCCTCAGAGCAGCTCCAAGGCCTCCTGTTAGAATCTGGATTCTCGCCTTCATTAATGGATTTGTCAAAGGTGCATCCAACTTCTTAGGTATTTTGGCAGCAATAATCTAAATAGACAAGGAAGGCTGCAGAGAGGGGTCAGCCATGAAAACTCTTTTTTTTTTTTTAAATTTTGTATTTTAATTTTTAAAAATTTCTTTTTCAGTTAAAGGTGTGACATACAATATTATATTAGCTTTAGGGTACAACGTAGGGATTAGACATCCCCGTGACTGTTTTTTTAAATGCCATGGAAACTCTCAAAGATATAGAAATGGGGAGTAGTTAACACCTACAATCACCAGCCTCCAAATTCTCCATGTGGACAGCAGCGCGTGGGGGACCCCCTGCCTGGCTCCAGGCTCCGCAGGAGCGGAAAGTGCCTCTCAAAGCCTTTGTCCTCTGAGCACAGGAACTTGAGGCAGCTTCACGCACCTGCTTAGGAAGCTCTGGCATAGGTGCCGGGGTGACAGGAAGCAAGACCAAGTCCACAGCCGACTACAGCGGGGGAAGACCACTGCAGAAGGATCCGCAGAGAATGACACTTGAATATTAAAGAATGCCTTCTCCCCAGGAGTCCCACACTTCAGCTTGGTCTTCGGAAGACATGGCTTACCAGTTTCTCCACTAAAGGAAACATGTTGATGGTGTGGTACTAAAAGATACCTCACACTTTTCTTTTCAAAAATACAAATCGTTCCGTGAATCCTCTGAGCATATAAAAAGGACAGGAGAGCCGAAACCGGTTTGGCTCAGTGGATGGAGCGACGGCCTGTGGACTGAAGGGTCCCAGGTTCGATTCCGGTCAAGGGCATGTACCTTGGTTGCAGGCACATCCCCAGTGGGGGGTGTGCAGGAGGCAGCTGATCGATGTTTCTCTCTCATGGATGTTTCTAACTCTCTATCCCTCTCTCTTCCTCTCTGTAAAAAAATCAATAAAATAAAAAAAAAAAAAAAAAGGACAGGAGACTGACCCGCTGTTGTATGAGTGTGGCTTTAAAAAAAAAAAAAGCAAAAACACGTAAAAGCTGTAAAATAACCCTCAAGTATAATAACTTTCTGAGTCATCATGACCAGGAAATCATGGTCTTGCTGAAGTTGACATTTAAGAGGGTCAATCCGACATTTTTAATGTAGGCGGTGCATGTGTAACCCACAGATTCAGCTGAGTTACTAGGAAGAGGTTAAGCACAGGGTCATTTCACCTAAGGTGGGGGGGGGGGCAGGCTTCAGGTCAAGGGGCTGCAAGCTGGGGCAGAGGAGGGGGGGCAGGTCTGACCCCTAAAGTTCTGTGTTTCCTCACGTGGTGAACGCAACTCCGGGGAACCAACCCTAAGGCCAATACTCCCTTACAATTTCTCCCCCCGCCCCCGCGCCCCGTTTTGCATCACCCCCAAATGAAAACCCGGCCGCCGCCGCCCAGCCCTGGGGTTCCGCCGGAGGCTGGGACTCGCTCCCGGCACACAAAGCGGCGGCGGGCGGCCGAGGGCCACACACGTGGGGGCGATCGCGCGCGCCGCCACCCGCGGGGAGGCCCCCGCCCCCGGCCTGACCGAGGACCGCCGGTGACCGTCACCTCGGCACAGGCACCCTCTCCGGGGCGCCCCCGACGCCGGCGAGAGCGGCCGGCCCTTCCCAGGCGGCGGGGCGCGCAGGGCCGGGCTGCCGCGCGGCGCGGGGCACCTGAGGAGCGCGGCGGGGACCGGGCGCGCGGGGACCGGGCGCGGCGGCGGCCGCAGGACCCACCTGGATCTGCAGCGGCACGAGGCGCACCTTGCAGCGCTCGCTCACCGCGAAGCCCTTGGGCAGGTCCACGTACTGGCCCCACTCCTCCGCGAAGAGCTGCACCACGAATTTGCGGTGCATGTCGAGCTGGTCGCCGTACAGGCTGAGGAACTTCTGGATGAGCAGCTCGTAGCCGGCGCCGTGGGGCACGGACGAGGGCCGCGCGAAGACCGAGAAGCAGAAGAGCACGGGGACCGTGCCCGACGGCGTCCCCGCGCCCCCGCCGCCGCTGTTGGGGAGCGCCGGGACCGCCGCCTCCGCCGCCATGTTCCCCGAGCGTCTGTCCGCTCCCAGGCCGCCGAGGCGCAGACACAGCCGGCCGCCGCGCCCCGCCTCCCCGCGCCGCCCGCCCGCCCGCTGCTCGGGAGGCGAAGGGGCGGGTCCTGGCGGCCGCGGCCGGCGCGCCCTCCTCCCCGCGCGGTGCGGGGCGGACCGCCGCCGAGGGCAGGGCGCTGGGGAAGGGGTGCGCGCGGGAGCGAGCGCCTGCGCCCGCCGCCGGGACCGCCCCCTCCAACCCGCGGTGGCTGCCAGGCGCAGCTCGGGGAGGAGATCTGGGGCACCCTTTCCACCCCACTGCGCCCACTTTTGAACGAGAGGTGTTTTCCGGAGCTCTGGTGTTGTGCTTTGGGGTGCCCGGCTGGACCTGCTGCCTTACCTGTTGGCCTGGTGCAGAGACCTGCAGTCCTCGGAGACAGCACAGTCATCTTAGACCAAGAGGGAAGATGGGTGGTCTGAGAGCAGCGGAGTTTAAAATGCTAATTTGGGGGCACCACAGGCTCAGAATTTCATGGTGTTTTTTTCTTCAGTTCCATGGAACACAGTATCTCTAATAATGGATTTGAGACCTTGACCTTCCTTTATCTCAACCCACTTTCCGGGAGAACTTGGGAATTGCAAAACATAAACAGTTTAAGAGTAAGAATTAGGACTTTATATTGGAACTGAGGGTTGGTTTTTAAGCGAGTTAAAGCGATCGCCTTCAAACAAAATCATTCTCTGCCTCATTAACGCTGCTAGGCACTCTCTAATTTACTAGGATTAGAAAAGCATACACTATGAACAAAGTTTCCTTAACACCAGGCCGTGGGAAGATAGGCTCATGAGTCTAAACATAAAATTAGATTTTAGGCATTAGGGGCTTTTTGTTCTTATATGGTAAAGTGATAACTTTTTAAGGCTGGGCTTCTCAACAGGCGGCGCTGACATTTGGAATGGATACTTCTTTTTCCTGGGGACCTGTGTTATGTGTTTGTAGGATGTTTTGCAGCACCCCTGGCCTGTATCCACTAGATGCCAGTAGCACCCCGCTCCTCTCTAGTCTTGACTGTCAAAACTGTTTCCAGATAATGACAAATATCCCCCAGGGGCAAATTTGCCCCCTGTTGAGAGCCACTGCTTTAAAGTCATGTTATGGCCATCATTTGGCTTTTGGCTCATTTGTACCCAAGCTACTGAAAATGCTGTTTTCTGACTTCTCATCAACTTGGAGAGATTCCAATTTAAAACTTGTCTGAACCCATTAGACCCAAAATGATATTTTTGCAGATATCACTCCATTGCAAGGTCTTTCGTATGCAGATGTGCAAATCTGTGCTAGTAAGAGAAAGGTATTTTAGGCTGTCTGATTACAAGAGGTATCTATTCTGGGTTGCTAATTATAAAAGTGTTCCTTCCAATCCTATCTAATAAAAGAATAATATGCAAATTGACCGTACCTCTGCTACACCCACAAGCCATGCCCACCAGCCAATCAGGAGTGAGTATGCAAATTAACCCAACCAAGATGGCTGCGGCCATGGAGAGAGCAGGAGACTTGAGTTGCCCCCCGGTGATGGAGGAAGCCAAGCTTTCCACACACCCTGGCAGGCCCAGGCCTCCACGCAAGGCTACAATGTTTCAATTATAGAAGATAAATAAATAAATCCCAACAAAAATGGCGGCAGCCATGGAGCTGGAGAGAGGGGGAGGCTTGAGTTGCCCCCGGCGATGGAGGAAGCCAAGCTTCCTGCCTGCCCTGGCCTGACTTGGTCTCCGCTCAAGGCTACAAAGTTTCAATTATAGAAGATAAATAAATCCCAGATACCAGGGTCTCCGCTTGGGTCGCCGGGGGGCGTGGCTGGCCTGCAAACCACCACAGGCCCCTCACCCAGGCCACCCCATGCCCCAAGGGAACCCCCACCCTGATCCGGGACACCCTACAGGGCAAACCAGCTGGCCCACACCTGTGCACCAGACCTCTATCCTATCTAATCCTATCTAATAAATGAACAATACGCAAATTGACCATCACTCCAACACACAAGATGGCTGCCCCCATGTGGTCAAAGATGACTGCCCCCATGTGGACACAAGATGGCCACCACAAGATGGCCAGCAGGGGAGGGCAGTTGGGAGGGACCAGGCCTGCAAGGGAGGGCAGTTGTGGGCGATCAGGCCAGCAGGGGAGGGCAGTTGGGAGGGACCAGGCCTGCAAAGGAGGGCAGTTGGGGGTGATCAAGCCTGCAGGGGAGGGCAGTTAGGGGTGACCAGGCCAGCAGAGGAGGGAAGTTGGGGGCGACTCGGCCTGCAGGGAAGGGCAGTTGGGGGGGACCCAGGCCTGCAGGGGAGGGCAGTTAGGGGCAAACAGGTTGGCAGGGGAGCAGTTAGGCATCAATCAGGCTGGCAGAGGAGTGGTTAGGGGATGATCAGGCTGGCAGGCAGAAGCGGTTAGGGGCAATCAGGAAGGCAGGCAGGTGAGCAGTTGGAAGCCAGCAGTCCCTGATTATGAGAGGGATGTCCAACTGCCCATTTAGGCCCAATCCTGGGATCGGGCCTAAATGGGCAGTCGGGCCTAAAGGGGCAGTCGGACATCCCTTGAGGGGTCCCAGATTGGAGAGGGTGCAGGCTGGGCTGAGGGACACCCCCCTCCCATGCACGAATTTCATGCACCAGGCCTCTAGTCTACTAATAAGAGTCGATGGTCAGAACCCTCTCATCCACACAACTGCTACCTACCACCCAAGACCAAAGCATTGTCATCCCTCATCTGCCTATAACACTGTCCTCATAAATGGTGCCCATTCTTTGATTTTTAGACCCCTAAGATCCATTTACCACATAGCAATCAAGAGTAGTACTTAAAAAAACCCCACACATAATTTCAGAATGTATCACATTTCTGTTCAAAATTCTCTAGTACTCAGAAAAGACCTCAAAAAAATCCAGATGTTGGAATTGAAAGAATTTTAGAGCAGTTATTATACATATATTTAAGAACATGAGGTGTGGTCATAAGAATGAACAGATGGAGAATATCAGCAGAGAGGTGAAAATGACAAAAAGTTTAATGTAAGTTTTAAAATGAAAAAGTATAATACTTGGAATAAAAAATTCACTATAGTCTAAACATCAGAAGAAATGATTAGTGAAATTATCACAACCTCCAGAATACTTCCTGGCACATAGTAGGCTCTCTACAATTATTTGGTGAAGAGTTGTTACAGTGAATATATCTTTAAGCTTACTGTACTGAAAAATCAAAGATATATTCAGTCCAAGATAATTTTTTTTCATTGAGTGCTTTGTCTACATTGTAGATTAATCCTGGGATAGCTATTATTAGAGGATTACTGGATTTATCAGCAGGCTCCACACAAGACTTTTTTACTCCATTTATGTTTTCTGGAAACTTTGTGATAAGGAAAGCAAAGAAAATCACTTCTAAAAATAACTTATACTCTTCACCATGGGGAATTCTGACCATTTTCTGCAAAAGAAAAGAAGGTGTCAAAATATTCTTTTATACATAGATGGAATGTGGTACAATTAAATGATTTGAGGAGCTGCCAGATAAATTTTAGAACCAGAAGATTATCTAATAGAGACATATAGCAGAAAATGATTGCTAAGATTTATTATTTTATTATAACATCACCAAAGATCTTATAGTTGATTGCTGGCATATCCAACTGTGACTATCACCCAAATGTGATTCAAACTCACATTAATATAAAATTGAATTGTTTGAATTTTTTATCTAGTCATTTGATGAATAATATACACTAAGAGTTCTGTGGTGAACAAGAAAGATAATGCTCTTACAGAGTTTCTTGCTCTTTTCTTTTTTAAATCCTCACCTGAGGATATTTTTTTCCATTGATCTTTAGAGAGAGTGAAAGGGAGGAAGGAGGGGGAGAGAGAGAGAAACATTGATGTGAGAGAGACACATTGACTGGTTACCTCCCACATGAACCTGACCAGGGCCCAGGAATAGAACCTGCAACCAAGATATGCACCCTTGACCGGAAATTGAACCTGAGACCCTTCAGTCTGTGAGCCGATGCTCTAAACACTGGGAAACTGGCCAGAGCAAGAGCTCCTTGCTCTTATGGAGCTCACTGTCTACTGTGGGTTTGTAGACAATAAACATGCCAACAAATAAATGAGTGAGATAACCCTACTTGGTGAAAAGGCTAAGAAAAAAAAAAAAAAAGTCCTAGAACCCAGCTGAGAATGGTAGGATGCAGGATCTTTTAACTAAATTGTCAGTGAGCTACTTTCTTAGGAGAAAACATTTAAGCGGCGATCTTAGTCGGTAAGAGAAGTACTCCAGACAGGGAAGAACAAGTCCAAGGGCTCCTAGAATGTAACAAGCCCAGTACCTTTGAGGAATGGTGGGCTGGAACATAGTGAATTGCATGAGATGAAATCAGAGATGTCAGCAATGGCTATAACCACATAAAGAATTTGGTTTTGTTCCTAGTAAAATGTTTTAACCAGTGAAATAACATGAACTTATTTATGAGTTAAAAACACCCTTCTTACTAGTTTGTGGAGAATTGAATGGAGGAGATCAAAAGTAGCAGCAAGGAAAAAAACAAAAGCAGAAGCAAGGAGACCTGCTTGGTTGGCTCTTACCCAGGTAAGAGGTGGTGGCAGGTTGCTCTGGAACAGTAGTTCTCAGGCAGGGACAATTTTGCCCTGGGGCATATTTGGCAATGCCTGAAGACAGTTCTAGATGTCACAATTGGGAACGGGGATGCTACTGGCACCTACTAGGTAGAGGCCTAGAATGGTGCAAGCATCCAACAATGCATAGGACAGCCCCCCACAACGAAGAATGAACGATTCAGCCCCAAACTGCAATAGAGCCAATGTTGAAAAACCCAGTTCTAAGCTATTGGTACTTGTAAATGGAATGAGCGGATGAATGTGCTATTATTTTGGAGGTAAAAGCAAGAGAACGTTTTGTAGATTAGATGTGGGAGATAGGAAAAGTCTTTGTGCTTGAGTATCTGGCAAGGCCGTGGTGCCATGACTGTGACGAAGACTAGGAGAATAACATGTCGGGGATGAAAACCAAGAATTCTATTTTGGCCATGTGACGTTTGAGATGCTTATTAGGTACCAAAAGTAGGTGGTGAGTAGGTAGCTGCATATATGTATCTGGACCTCATAGGAGAGGAAACTCATGAAATAAATATGAGAGACATCAGCACCAAGAAGGTATTTAAACCATGGGAACAAATTAGAACACCTGGAGGGAGACCATAGCTTGAGTGGGAAAAAAGGGCTTATGACAAAGAGTTTAGCAAAGGTGATGAAGGTAGGAATGGGATTGATAAGGAATAGGTACTGAGACAGGAATAAAACCTGCACACTGGAATCATGGATGTTAACAAAAAAAAGTATCACTATTATATTGACCCAAATGAAATTGCCTGTCACAGAAATATCATATATCAACCTCATAGAAAGAAAGAATGGCCAGCTATGTCAAATAATGCTGAGAGATCAAGCATGGTGAGAACGAGCCTAGAGAATATGGTGACATAAAGGCTCTTGGTGACTTTGACAAGGGCAGTTCCAGTGGAATAGATGGGATAAAAGTGTAGTTTCCTTGAGATCAAAGAGAAAATTGGTAGTGAGAAATGAGTCAGTTAATTTCTTAGATAAAGAGGGACAGGATTTAGAAGAGTTTCTTTAAAAATAGAAAATGCTAGAAATGTTAGACTATTGTTCTACCCTGTTGAGAATTAACCGGAAGAAAGGGACAGATTTATGGTACAGTGGAGAGAGGATAATTGAAGAAGTACGGACTTTGAAAAGGATGGAATCAGAGCACAGAAGGGGGTTAGGGCTTCTTGCAGGATCAGGAACACTTGTTCTGTTGAGAATGAAAGGCAGAGAATTTGGGTAAACATACAGGTAGATTAATAACTTTAAAATAAGAAAATGAAGAAGCTGTCTTCTTTTCTTTTTTATTGGATGTAACTCTATGCTATGTTTAAATGCCTATTATCTTTAATTCTTGGTATATGCTATTATATATTGCCATATATATAACTATAAAAGGCAGTCATAATTTGGGCCTGGTATGGTAATCCTAATTGTCTTGAATTATTTTCTTTTCAAAAAACGTACTTTAAGAGCTGCATTTCTATTTTAGTTACATTCACCTTGCCATGACCATCTTTTGTAGATAGAAAGGCGTTTATAATTTATTATATTTTGCATTTCAGAATTTCCATGCATCTCATCAGGAAGTTTCTGTCCCATGCTGAGTCTGGTTCATTTTTCAGTAAAGGGACTGCAGAAAGAAAAAAGCAAAATTGTAAACTCTTTCCCAAAACCAGAACTGCCATTGTCTCCAAAATTTATGTTGCCATTCAGTATTCACCTATTTCATAAGTTTATTTATGAAGTGTACACACTACCCGAAGGCAGAGACTGTGTCCACCTCTTCCATCAAAGTATTCCCCAAAGCACAGTGCCTGTCAAGGAATATGAACTCCACAAATACTTGAGCAGCCCCGGCCTGGCCGTGTGGCTCGGTTGGTTGGAGCATCATGCTGTGCACTGGAAGGTGGCAGCTGGTTCAATCACTGGCCTGGGTGCTTATGGGAGGCAACCAATCGATGTTTCTCTCACATCAATGTTTCTCTGTCTCTCTTCCCCACCTCCCTCCCTCCCTCCCTTCTTTCCTCTCTAAAGTCAATAAAAAGCATATCTTTTGGTGAGGAAAAAAAATGAATACTTGAACAAATCAATAAGTGATTAAATTTGATTTGTCTTTCTTTTTAACATTTAAAAAAAAATTCTCTGTTTGAGTAATTTGAAGTCATTTCCCACTCCCTCCTCAAAGATGTAATAATATACAGTCATCCTTCAGTACCAGGACCTGAACAGATACCGAAATCCCTGGAAGCTAAAGTCCCATATATAAAATGCATGATATATGTATATCACCTAAGCACATCTTCTCATATACTTCAAATCATCTCTAGATTACTTGTGATACTATATACAATGTAAATGCTATGCAAATAGTTGTTATACTGTATTGTTTAGGGAATAATGACAAGAAAAAAATGTTCAGTACCTATGCCACCATCAGTGTAGGCCTAACTATATAGTAGAAATTAGCAACAACTAACATTTGTTCAAATATTTTTGACTCAGTTCTTTGAATTCATGAATGTGAAACCCACAGATACGGATGGCCGAGCATAGTTACATCTTAGTGTGCTCCAAGGTCATTGCATTTAAATGAGTGACCATCTGAATCAGTTGTACATATTGCATCAATGACAGATACTTTTACTTGTTAGAAATAGAATGCCTGACAAACAGTTCGCATTTGCATGTAACTACAAGCTGAGGAGCGTAGTGGTTGAAGTGGGGATGGTAACCCAACAATGTCCTAGTGGAAGGTTGGTGTCTTTCCAGTTCTCTCACCATTTCCCTCATGGTCCCGTGACAGGCCCTGTAATTCCAACCATCACACAACTGTATTCAGGGGCTGGAAGCAAGGAAAGCACAAGGGAGAGACATTTTTCTCTGCTACCCTTGTCATTATTGAAGAGAAAAAAACACTTTCCCAGAACCCTCCTAGGCAAACTTCTCCTGGCACATCATTGCCCAGAAGTGGTCACAGGCCCACCTTCCCACTTGGAAGTGGGTACTAAGGAAGAAGAAGGAAATGGCTTCTGGTGGCCCACGCAGAATGAGGGCTACAAACTATCACGGGGTCAGCCAAACTCACATTCCACCTCGGGCTTTGCTAAGTGAAGGCAGTTTGCTAAGTTACCCCGGTTTCCACTCCATTACTCTCCTCACAATTTTGGGGTGTTGGTCAACACATGAGCATCGTGACTGAAGCAGGTGGGGAGGGCTTGTGCTCACTCCATCCAGGTCATCCACGTCTGGCTGCTCTACAAGGCCTCCTCTGTGGCCACTTTGTACTACCAATTCTTCCATCTCCACTAAATTTTAAAATCTAGCGATGAAGAATTAAAATGATTTCTCATAACCTCCTTTCTGGAGCTGAAACTTGGCAAAAAGAGGGTTTCTATAATTAATATTGTTTGATGCCAGCCTCTACTTTCATAGGCAGGATTTTCCTCCAGTTTAAGTTTATTTAAAAATTGTATTATCTCCTATCACTTTTCTTTTCAGGAAAACCTCCAAATAGGATACCCTCCAACATTGTGCTGTTGGACTTTTAAGATTTACAGAGTGAAGAAAATATTTGGGGCGAAAACAAATAAAACAAAAAAACTAATGAGGCGTTTTGCACAGAAACCTTTTCCTTTTCCTTAGCTTTATTTAAATCAATTGTCTACTTCATCCTTCATGTCTCTGAATGAATTAGTGCTTTGGCCTCACCTTTTTGGATACTATTCATTGAATACGTACTGCTCGTCAAGTCTCAGACGAAGCACGTCACATGTTTTGTTTAATTTGATTCAACAATATGCCAACGAGGCAATATCTTCTTCCTCTCCTCGCCATCCCATCCCCATCCCACAGTTCCCCAAGAAAGCTGAGGCCCAGAGAGGTGAGATGGCTGCTCGGGGTCCTGTAACTTGTAACTGCAGAGTAGGGACTCAGTAGGGGGTCAATGTACCTGACTCCACACGCTCGTTATAAGTAGAGTGGACCACCTTCTCTGGCATGAGTCTCTGACCATTCTCTGGGAAGCGGATTTTAGCTCCAGATACTGTTCCGTGGCTTTGACAAATACCTCACACATCCTTGCAGGTGACTTTGCTGTCCTGAATCTAAGTAGGACGTCTTCGTAATGAAGGCTTTGGAGTGTGGCTGCTGCTAAGGCTACTGGGGTCCCTTCTCCCTGTTGCATCTGACGGAAAGATCTGTTGGCGGAAGGTGGACTGCCCCCGGCATATTCTTTTACCCACATCCCTTGTCAGAATAAGCTTCTATCTGGAATCCCCTTCTGTGCTCAGACACAAATTTCCCCCCCAAATATACAGTTACTGGTTCTTGAGTTTTCCAGTTCTCAGTATTTCAGAGGGTGAACTTCTGGCCATTTTCCTAAAATACTTAACAACAAGCACTTTTATACTACTTAGTGTTTTACAAGCACAGTTCTGAGTGTATGTATTACTTTCCTGTGCCTGCTGTAACAAATTACCACAAACTGGGCGACTTAAAATAATAGTGTATTCTCTCACAGTTCTACAGGCCAGAAATCTGAAACCAGTATCCCTATGCTGAAACGAGGACGTCAGCAGGACATACTTCCTCTGCAGACTCTAGAGGTGACTGTGCTCTTTGCCTCTTGAGGCTTCTGGTGGCTACTGGCATTCCTTGGCTTGTGGCGACATCATTCCAATCTCTGCCTCTATCTTCGTATCACCTTTTTCTATGTCTGTCTGTGGTCAAATCACCCTCTCCCTCCCTATCATATGGATGCATATGGTTGCATTTAGGGTCTAACTGGATAATCTCCCCATCTCAAGATCCTTAATCACATCTGCAAAGACACTTTAAAAAATATATATATATTGAAGATATATATCAATAAATATATATTATATTTTATTACAGAGAGGAGAGGAAGGGAGAGGGATAGAGAGTTAGAAACATCAATGAGAGTGAAAGAGAAACATCTATCAGCTGCCTCCTGCACACTCCCTACTGGGGATGTGCCTGCAACCAAGGTACATGCCCTTGACTGGAATCGAACCCAGGACCCTTCAGTTCGCAGGCCGACGCTCTATCCACTGAGCCAAACCGGTCAGGGCTGCAAAGACACTTTTTATCATTTAAGGTAACATTTACAAGATCCAGGGATTAGGATCAGGTATCCTTGGGAGCCGTTATCCAGCCAACTACCATATTTGACAGTAGAACTAACTTAATCACATGGCTATGAAAATAAATATTGTTACTCTCCCCATTTATTAATGGAAAAACTGAGGCAGAGAGGTTATACAACTTCTCCAAGATCATATAGTTATTAAGTGGCAGTGTCTGGATTTGAACCCAGGAAATAAATTTGTGACCTTAAAAACTAGCTGCCACTGTAAGTAAATGCAAAAAAAAAAAAAAAATCCTATAGAAGAATTTCCCAGATGGAATGTGCCAAGATAGAAGTCAGATGAAAAGAGGTTCCACTTTTTAAAGGCAGTGCTCCTAGGTTATGGAATTTCCCCACTTTCTTATCTTTGGCAGGACTCCTTGTTCCATCATGTACTTTATCATCTTATACATACACAGTCACTGCCAGTGCAGGGCTCTTAGAGCAATGTGAGAGAAGTGTGCTGTATAAACCGTGTGTAGTAGAGGTATTTGCTGAATGAATGGACTTTTAACCAATCCATCAAAGGAACGCCACGTTTGAGTTGGCAGTAAGTAGCAAAAAGCTAGATACATCTTATAATTTTTTAATGTTTAAGACAGACCCTTCTAGAATAGCTTGCTAGATTCCTGTACCCTCAATGCCTCAGCCTAGTTAATGTTTCCTCTGCAACCCCTAGGTCCCAGGAAAGGGTTTTCTGGACTGAACATCCTATGGTATCAATGCTTTTCTTTGGTTTTTAGAGGGAGTGGGAGAGGGGCGAGAGAGAGAGAGAGAGAGAGAGAGAGAGAGAAACATTGATGTGAGAGAGACACATTGGTTCATTGTCTTTAGCTGCAGGGAAGGTGAACTTCCTGCACATGCCTCGAACAGGGCCAGGGGACGAACCTGCAACCCAGCCATGAGCACTTGACCAGGATTTGAACCTGGGAGCCTTCAATGTGTGGGCCGATGTTCTGCCACTGTGCCTCACCAGCCAGGGCTCTCTCTGTAGTTTTAATTTTGCTTTCATGAATTAAGTAGGAGGTTAAACATTTTTCAGATTTTTGTTTGGACATTTACATTTCATCTTATCATAACATAGAATTTTTATTTTAATTCTTTGCCACTTGTGTTTATCTGTTACTTGTTGACTTGCAGAGTTCTATATGTATATTCTCAAAACGGAATTCATTTAAAAATATCAGGATCCCAAATGTCATTGCCTATTTTGTGGCCTGATGTATTGTTTAATAAAGACAAAAATCAAATCAATATTTGGTAACTCTGGTGGGAAATTATAATCATTTTCAAGTTGTTTTTATTGTGATTAATACATGTGGTTCACTAAAAAGATTTGCGGCACAAATGTATATTCCACCCAGATGAGAGAAATATAAGCCATTGCACCTCCTCGAGTTCCCCTTCCCTGCAGCTAAAGACAACAGAATCGAAGCATGCTGCCAACTGCAAGGATTTTCGTATTGCTCATCCACGCTTAAATATCTGCTAATTTAGATAATGGCTGCAGTCCATCAGTTAATAGTATTTACAACAAAAACATATGGCCAGTAGTTGGAAGGCCAGTCATTAGCTAATGTGAGTCATTTCCAGATGATAGAGAGATAATTTATATCGTCATTAGGAATTCTATTTGAGTAGTATGGCATCTGCCAGGGTTGACCTTAAGAGTAGACATTAGTAGCTACTTACGTGTTGATAATTGAGGGACTCAGAAAAAGACTACTCGCTCATCACAAATGATGGGGTTCAGACTGAAGCAAGCACTAGAGCTTGAGAGAAGTAGGGGAGAGATGTGAGAAAAAGATGGAACAAGTGAAAAAATACTAGGAGGACAGAGATTAAGCAAATTAAAGTCTACATTCATCAGAATAGATGCTAGGCTATGCTAGAATAAGTAATCCTTCTTCACAATGGTTTAACCCAACACCATTTTTCTTGCTTACAGTACCTGTTCAGCATGGGTCAGAGAGGGCTCTGCCTGATGCAGTGACTCACGAGGTAGAAGCTTCTGTGACATCAGAGCTTCCTCCTCAAACTGATATGCATTTCTGATCACACTTGGTTGTCTACAGCAAATCCCGTGGCCACCTATAACTTCAAAGGAACTGGCGTATCTCCCATCGATATGCCTGGAAAGGAGTGAACTGGAAATATCTGGTAAACAACATATTAGTGTAACAGGAACAGTAACCATGATAAGGCTGGACACAGTAGGAGGTTAGTTCAGGAAGGTAAGAATGGCTGAAAACTGCTTTTCCTGCAAATCTTACCAATGAGCAGGAAAAGGAGGCCTCTTGTCATTTCATTCACCCTGAACTAGGCCTAGGGTGATGCCTGGAAAAGACAGAACCAAGGAGCATCCAGAACTCAGTACTTTGCCAAATTAATATGAAGTTGAAACCCTATGCGGCATATATAGACAGGCACTAGAATCTGACACAGTTTACTCTTATCCCAGGCATTTATGCCAGTTTCTAGATCTGCAAAATAGAATCCCCCCGTGAGCTGGCTAAATTTAAACTCCAGGACTCCTGTAGCAAATGCACGGCTCTTCTACTTCCACCTCATTTTCTTCCTGTCGGTGTGGTCTGCAGCCCCTGAGCTCATTTGGTCTAAAGTCTAGGATCTGTGCTTCTGCATCTGGTTTGTTTGGTCCCAAGGGAGTCTTACAGAAGGCAGAGCTATAAAAAGAAAGGGGAATTTAAAAAAATAAGAATTAAAGACTTTCCTGTCACAACTGTTATTGTGACTGATGGTACAATTGGCTGAAAACGAAATAATAAATGAAAGAGTATAGGGGTAACTTATAACACATAGATTATACTTCAAAAAGAATAACACCAGAAAATCTATATATATAAAAGGCTAATATGCAAATCATCCCCTCGGGAGTTTGACCGAGAGACTGGGAGTTTGATCGCTTGCTATGACGTGCGCTAATCACCAGAGGGTGGTGTGGAATGAAGGAAGGCCCTGGCCAGCAGCCAGAAGGCCCCGATCCGCCCTGATTGGCGGCCAGGCCTAGGGGCCCTACCTGTGCACGAATTCCAGGCCTGTAGTAGTGAAATAACCTTGGAAGAAGTACCGAATGCCAAACACCAAAGGGAATAAGCAACTGAAAAAGAACAAAGCCTGGGAACTTATAAACGGAAGTCTGTCCAGAAGGCTCGCTCACCCTTGCTGTCAAACAGGATCTGTGCCCAGCAGCTGGGTAGCATCTGGGAATTTGTTAAAAATGCAGAACTTGGATCCTGAACTTCCCAGAGTCCAAGTCTGCGTTTTAACCACACCATCTGGTGATTCGTGTGTGTGTTCATGTTAGCACTCACCTAGATTGTAATGATTACAAGTTATTGAAAAATAGAAAAATGTGATTATTTATATGTTCTTACATTAAGAAAGCAGCACCTAAGAGTGTCTGACAAGCTACTTGGTTATTGGTGACCACTTATTATTAAAACCAAACTACCCCTTTTATACTGGAGACATTTCTTTTGCTGCATAAAATATTATTGCTGAGGTTAAGTTTATGTGGATGGCAAAACGATAAGTATAAAATTTGAAAAAATAACTGAGGAATGTCTTAACCATTTGTGTATTTACACATTACTGTACATGAATACAAAATCAACGGAAAAAATATCCTTGGGTGAGGATTAATAACAACAACAACAACAACGAAGTGTAACCCTTATCATGTAAGTGTCTTTACATAATAAAGGGTCGACATAGAGAAGCTCGTGTACCCAAGGTCACAAAACCTTTTTTTGTTAATCCTCACCAGGGGATATTTTTTCCATTGATTTTTAGAGAGAGTGGGAGGGAGAGAAACATCAATATGAGAGAGACAGCTAAAAATTTCCCGAAACTGATGAAAGACTTTGATTCATAGATTGAAGAAATTCAAATTGCAATCAAGACAAAATTTAAGTTAGAGGCAAATAAATGGGAATATGGTTAAAGAAGTTACAAAAGTAAAAAGGAACAAAAATAGGCAGAATATATATATATATATATATATATATATATATATATAAAGCAAGCATCAAGATCATAGGTTTTTAACTTAAATACTATTGTTTCAACTTACATTAAATGTAAATGTGCTAAGTGCTAGGACTGGGATTTTTCAGGACCTCTCAGATGCCTTCATGCTATTCTGCTGTCTCTGCAGGAGCTGATTATTCCTGGTTTACCCTGACTCCTGGAATGAAATTTTCGGAGTCCTAAAGCATTGTGAGTTCCTATGGGTTCCCACCACTGGCGGGCCCCGGAGTGTAACTTTTGTCCCCCATCTTCAAACTTCTTTCCATAGTGTTGTCCAGCTTCCTGGCTACCACCTCTGGGCAGACCAAAGACCTCTGAGCCAAACAAGCCCCAAAGAAATACTCATCTCTCTGCATTTCTGTCAGCACTCAGTTTTCTGCATTTCTGTTTTCTCATTCAATAATTCTTTACTGCCTTGTTAGGATACTGATCAAATATAACATAATTTTATAACATAAATTATGCAGATTTTCTAGTTGTTATCAGTGGGAAGAGGGGGTCTTAACAACTAATTTGTTACCACTAGTAAAAGTAATTCCCGCCGAAACCGGTTTGGCTCAATGGATAGAGCGTCGGTCTGCGGACTGAAAGGTCCCAGGTTCGATTCCGGTCAAGGGCATGTACATTGGCTGTGGGCACATCCCTGGTAGGGGGTGTGCAGGAGGCAGCTGGTCGATGATTCTCTCTCATCGATGTTTCTAGCTCTCTATCCTTCTCCCTTCCTCTCTGTAAAAAATCAATAAAATATATTAAAAAAAAAAGTAATTCCCCTTTTATTATTTTTTAAACTTATTAAACATAAGGGTTTTAATAAAAACAGCACACAAATCATATTAAACATCAGTGAATCTCCGAATTCAATCATTAATATTTTATCTTTTATTTGTAAGTCAAGGATTAATGTATTTATTATAAACATTGCCCCAATGCCCAATTCCATCAATATTCAAATGGGCTTATGTTTTATGCAAGCATGCTTAACATCAACTTCCTTTAGTTTAGCTGATTCTAAGGAAAAACACGATAATTATGGGTATAATCTAGGGATAAGGAGCAAGTGGATTCCACATATCTATAACCTGGAAGATACAGAGTAATAGGAGGACCATGAAGCTGAAAGACAGAAATGAAGCTAATATACAGAAGACCAGCTCCACTTTCAATTTTCCGGGATCTACTATGGCTCTCTGAAGCTAGAATAGCTGACAGTTCTCCTAGATGCAAATTATGTTGAATCGGGGGCTCATGTGACTATTTCTCCCATCTCAGTTTCATAGGTTTATGCTTGGTTATTCTTAATGATGAAAACAAGGCCAGATGGCATGGCTAGTTAACAGGCTCTAAGAGACAGCTACCAGAACTTAAACGGGAGTTAGTCTTAAATAACTTAAAAGCTCCCAATTGCTCTTAGTGTGGATGAAAAATGTGTAGTCAGTTGTCAGGAGACGGACTCAGTTACTTTATTTTAATCCCTCAAACTTTGCTTAAGGAAGTTTTGTTCAGAAATTGCTTATGGAGTAGGGAAAAATTTGCTGGTAAAGACCAAGTCCCTGATGACAGTTGAAAAATGAATATGAATTAGCAAGGTAGAGAAGGGCATAGGGAAAGGGTAATCAATGCAGGGAGATATTGAGGAGATATATTTTAAGATCTTATCATGTGAGAAGCTAAGGAGAAATTTCTGCCTCTAATCAGACAAAAGTTTCTGACCTGATTCAGAATGAATGGATAATGATGCAGTTTACTACGATCAGAAGAAATACAGTATGTCAACATCCTGAGGTACATCAATATTTAAGACATGACTTGGAAAAGAGGGCAAAGGACTTTGAGATCATTAATATTGAGAGCATCTCCCATCTGTGATGTGTGCTCACCTTGGCCCCCTGAGCAGGCCAGAAGAGAACCCAGAGAAAATAATATCTGATAAGTCAAGAGATTTTCGAGTTTCAAGAAGAAGTAAGTTCTCAAAGATGTTAAATAAAGGCTGTGAATCTAAACAGAGAATACTGAAAAGCCATTAGATTTAACATTATGTTGATGATTAAGGAATTCTAGAGACATTATTATGGCATCCAAAACAAGATTTGAGTGAGTTAAGATGCAAAGGAAGTGGAAATAATAAGGGAATAGCAGACTTTCAAGAATCTTGGCTATTGTGAGATGGGGTGATAGCTCTAAAGGGATGCAAGGTTGAGGAAAGGGTTTTTTTCTTTGTTTGTTTTATGTTGTTCCCCTTCCTCCAAGAAGAAATAAAGTTAGAGATCTAGAAAGACCCAGACGTCTGGTAGGATAAATAGAGGAGAAAAATGTATAGTTGATGGAGAAAATGCCAAGTGAGAAAGAGAAGTCTTGATGGGAAAGTAATGGGAAGTAGTTGGCCATAAAATAGAAAGGCTTTTTTCTCGATTCCTTTATTCTAATGCTAACCGTGTCGAGTCACACTCGACATCCGAGTGCAAAAGGTTTTAACATGAGGGCAGGCAAAGGTTGCTTAATGAAGATATAGATGGGAATATGTTTTGGAAGTTTAGCTGTGCAGATGATTTATGATCAGACCCTAAACTATGCAAGACATATTGATGAGTTGCAATCTCAAAACTCAGTTGAAGTTGATTTTAATGAAAATGTTATAATTAAGAAAAACAAGATGATTTGTAATAGTCATCTACATAATGAAGACTCAAATTGAATTGCAAACAAATCCACCAAGAAGATTTTATTTTATTTCATTTTTCTAAAATTTTAAATAATAGACTTTCATTGATTTCAGAGAGAGGAAGGGAGAGGGAGAGAGAGAATCTTAGATTAGTTGACATGCATGCCCCTTACTGGGGATCGAGCCTGCAACCTGGGCATGTGCCCTGACTAGGAACTAACCCCTGACCTCCTGGCTCATGGGTCAACGCTCAACCACTGAGCTACACTGGCCAGGCCCAAGGAGAATTTAAAAGAATCTTGTACACAAGACTGAGTTCGAACGAAGATTACAGGCTGGAAGGGAGTTGCTGGTGTTCCACAAAGGCTATATTCTCACCAGTAAGACTACCCTTAGACATCCAGGACATCCTGTCCATCAACCAAAGGAAGTGCCAGCAGCCAGCGTAAGATGAATATTTGAGATGGCAGAAGTCAAAGAGGAAGACATGCCTAAAAATGTGATGCAAAGTAAGAGCTGAGAAAAGGGTTTTCGAAGCATTCACTGCAATTCATTGTACCTAGTAATCTTGTCTACTTGTGATAGCCTTTGGGATTTAAATAGAGATCACACATCCTTATTTTCCGGGTTTGTGCCTGCTGCCGCAGCAATATTTCCTGTTTAGTGTTTGTCATACGGTGATCCCAGACTTAGGCACACCTGGTTGAACATTAAAACTAAGAAAGGTCATGCTGGAGTTGAGTGAATATGTCAAGTTGGGACAGCTACAAATTTTTAAAATCAGCTTGCCATGTCCATTGGTGTTTGCCCCAAGCCACTGCAGCCAATGCATTTTGCTTTAATCTAATTTGACCTTGATGTGCTTGATGTGATGAGCTTAGCTGTTCAGACTACAGTAAATTAGCTAAGGCTGAACTCTTGACCTGATGGTAAAAATCTAATCACAGGAAAAATGCCTAAGAGGCTCAAGAACCCCTCAGACTGTAAACATTCCCTCAGTCTCCCAGAGGCTCCAGTGCCCTAGAAAGGAGTTATTTGCAGCCACAAGTGATCAGGAAGGATTCTATCCGCATTTCCCCCCACCCTACGCCCCTCTTAATCCTGGAAAACGAACTTATGTTTTGAATACCATTTCTTGAATATAAAATCAATGGAAAGTGCTCTGTAGGCAGATTGGGTTTTATACGTTGGCTCAGTGATTCTCCACCTCTGGCATTAGAGGGCTTGTTAAAACAGGGATTGCTGGGCCCTGCCCCAGCGCTGGTTTCAGGAGGTCTGGAGTGGGGCCTGAGAACTGCATTTCTAACCAATTCCCAGGTGGTGCTGCCTCTGCTGGTCCAGAACCCGCCGGAGACCACCGCCTTGCTACAGGTAGCTGCTCAAAACACCCTCCTCCTTGTGTGGTATCTGAGAAGCCCCGATGCCTTCTCCCCCCCCCCCCCCCCCCCCACACCGCCTCCTCGAATCAATGAAAATTCAAGTCTGCACAGAAATCTCAGATCACTCCTGATTAACCAGGCGCTTTCAAGAGACTCTGGCCCCTAAGGGGTTCTTGTGAGAATGAAGTGAGAACATAGTAAGTTACGTGGCTACCAAGGTGCCTGACCAAAAACCCGCCAAGTCCGCTGGTTACCAACGCAAATGCCTAAAGGAGGCAGAGGAATGGGAGTACGTGAGAGCATCTCCCACCTGTGACCTGTGCTCACCTTGGCCCCCTGGTGGGCCAGAAAGAACTCATCTGAGTCCCTGAAGCAACATCTCTTTCATAGCCTCATACGACGGCAATTTTAACCATAATTGGCACTTTTAGAGATTACTTTACAAAATCACACACACAAGAAACCATCGCTCTACTTAGCAGTTCTTAAATACTTTGGGTCCCGGGCTTACTTTGAGAAACTGAGGAAAGCTATGGACATGTTTCCCAGGTCAATGCCTATGATTTGTGGGGGCAGCAGTTAGAGATCTCCCAAGGGATCCATGTTCTCCAAATTCAGAGCCTCTTGCTCTATATGCTCAGGCTGATCCCTTCCTGATGAAAGAGCAGTTAGTTTCATGATTCTGTCAGATGAAGGCTACTTCCGAGAGGATTTCAGCATCAGGACGGGGCAGGCTCCTATTGACCTGCCATAGTCGCTGTCTTCACCTCAACGTCTGCCTGTCCTTGAACTTGGCATCTGTATTACTTTCAGCTGTTGCGACAAAGTACCACAAACTTCGTGACTTTAAACAACACACACTTACGATCCCCCAGCGCTGGAGGTCAGAAATCCTAATATCCGTGTCAGCAGAGCTGCATTCCCGCTGCAGGCTCAGACGGGAACTGGCTTCCTGTTCCAGCATGTGGAAGCCACTTGCTTTCTTTGGCCTGTGGCACCTGCCTCCGTCCTCAAAGCCAGCAGCCTACCTTCTTCATAGCTCCCTGCTTTCCTCTTCATAAGTCTGGCTTTTGTTCATCTCCTGCTTTCCTCTTCCTCTTTGTAAGGGCTCCTGTATTTCATTGGGTCCACCTGGATAATCTAAGATACCCTCCCATCTCAGTATTTTTAACTTAATTATATTGGTAAAGTCCCTTTGGTATTTAAGGGAACATAGTCACAGGTTCTGGGAAGTAGAGCACAGGGTGTGTGGGTACATTATTCTATCTACCACAACGTCCATTTTACTATTTTTATCTCTCTAACACACACGAATGATCATTTTGGCTGATGGTCATTAATTTTGACATCAGTCAAATGAAATGAACAGTAACTGTGGCTGTCAGTTAAGCACCTTAAACTTACTTTTAACATTTTGTAGCATTCTAATGGCCATGAATTGTGAAAAACTTCTAAAATAGATATTTATACCCACACTAGAGGCCCGGTGCGCAAATTCGTACACGGGTGGGGTCTGGCCGGCCTGCCCTGATGGGGGCCGACTGGGGGCTGGGCTGGCTGGGGGAGGGGCCATGGGAGGTTGGCTGGTAGGCCCCACTCCTAATCAGGGTGGGGGGGCCGATTGGGGGTGGGGCCGGCCAGGGTGAGAGTTGGCCGCCACAGTACATGTCATAGCAACTGGTTGTTCTGGTCATTCCATCATTCCGGTCACTTGGCTGATATATAGATATAGATATAGATATAGATATAGATATAGATATAGATATAGATATAGATATAGATATAGATGATAATAATATTGCTTCCATTCCTCTAAAGTAAAGCTTGCACACTATGGAAACATGGTCAAAGGACCCTATATTCTGGGACCAACTGAAAAAAAATAGAAAAAGAACAAATTAGTTCACCTTAAAAGAAATAGAAAGACATGGTTTTACAGAAATATTGTAAAAAATAAAGTGCTATGGTTTTTTAGTTGACTCCATGTTTAATATGAGTTTTTAAGATAATGCCATTTTAACCTGAATTAACAGTAGTATAATGTTTAGGAAATAAGATAACATTCATTCACTCAAAGAGATTGTTTTTAAAGCATCTATGTGCCAGGTACTGTGCTAGACAATGGAAATACTTTCCACTTTGTACTGTTACTATGTCCTCATTAAAAAAAATAGGTTAATATAACATGGATAAAAAAAATGACATTATTATTAAAGAAAAAGGCCCAACCTTTAAACTCAATAAAATCTTTGTGCAACAGTTTTTCCCCTGAATTATTGTATCTGATCACACAGATTTATTAGCAAAAAACTCATTTAAAATTATTTATTACTGTCTAGGTGATGATATTAAGGTTTTAAACTAGCTGCTTTTCAAAATGTTCATTCGAACATCACCAGCTGTAACATTTGAAAAATGTTTATTTTTTCTTTTAATTTTGCTTATATTCCACCTGAACATTTCTCATGAACTACAATCATGTATAGAACTTACATTCTATTATTATTTTAAACTAAACTTAGTATGTTGCAACTTTAAACCACAATAAGAGTAATAAATAGGTATTATAAAAATGTTAAGTATTATGTAGATAATACTCTAAATTGTTTCACCCTTTTCCACAGACTCAAATCCCTGTTTCATTATTTATATTTCAGATACATATATTATTGAAATCCTGAACTGATACATACGTAGGCAGATGCTATTTATGTTAAAAGTTTTATGACTAACGTCATTCCTCTCCTTCAGCAAAGTAAGCATCGAAGAAGGTGGGAAAACATAGGTGAATGTATCAGACCACAGACTCACGAGTCCTCAGTCATTTTGGTCACTACACGCTGGCATCTGCTGACTTTCCCATCCTCCCCTCAGCAATGGCACTCAGTAGCAGCTGAGTCTTCCTCCTCCCCAATGCCAAAGCTTTTTGTTCCAGTTCTTTCATTACAAGGACGCCCCTCTAAAAGGCTTGGAGGAATACTTGGCTGTGTACCCAAGCCCTGCTGGCAAAAGAAGGATTCTCTCATGTTATCTCAGACCCTTTTTGCTTAGACATGCAACAGGCAGTTCCTACCCACACTGAACCATGTTGGATAAAGGGCTCCTTGAAGTCATGCTGCCTCCCAGGTCTTTACTTGAACTGGGGTTCAGACCCCCCCATTCCGCCCCCATCAGGTTTCTATGAAGGTTTCTATTGTTCTTCTCTTTCCTGGTATTTGGTCTCAGACATCAGCCAGGGCACAGAGCCTGTTCTCTGGGAGTCATACCAAACCTAACTCTTTGGTATTTGCCCTCCACCCACCTTCCAGTCTGGAAAACTTGGATATTACCTTCAGGAAGAATAAACAGTGTCTGACTGAAGTTGCAGCATACACTTCTGAAGCTCAGAAGCTGAGCACTGACTTTGTTCTGTGTTCTTCAATAACTAACAGGCCAACTCTGAGGTAATGGATGCCTCTTGCTCCAGCTGGTTGAGAGGGTAGTGAGGAAGGGAGATGGGTGAAAGGGTGGTTACTGGGATAACTAGGAGGTGGATACAACGCAGCCTTCGTCTCAAACTCACAATGACAAGGACAGGACACATGTGAGAGTGAATATTTGGAGGGGAAGCTCTTAAATTATGTGGAATTTCTAAAATTAGATGAATTGTGGGGTGAAAATGGCTCTCCTCGAGAGGAATAGCATTAAAGAGTTAAATCCAGGCTAGAATAGAAACTCGGGTGAGAGAGACAAAAAGTGCCAATTAATTAACCATTTTTAAAATGTATGTGTGATTCTATTTATTATAATTTTCTTTTTCTTTTCTTTTTTTGTTACTCCTCAACCGAGGATATTTTTTCCATTGATTTTCAGAGAATGGACTATGCGGGGGTGGGAGGGAGAAATATCGATGTTTCGATGTGAGAGAGACACATCTATTGGCTGATTCCCCGCAGTGCCCCCAACTGGGGCCTGGGATCCAACCTGCAACCCAGTACATGCCCTTGACTGGAATCAGACCTGCAACCCCTTCACTGCACAGGCCAATGCTCCAACCACTGAGCCACAGTGGCCAGGTCTGTGATTTTTTTTTTATATATAAGTTAAGTTTAAAATTTTGTAAATGATATGAGAAATGAAATGTGCTGGGGAAGAAAAGAATCACTCATATTTGTACAGCCTGTTCTCTTCCAGTCACATGGTGCTTGCAAAATTTTACCTCAGGAAAAAGTAAAACAAAACACAAACCCAGAGAACATGTCCTCATCATACTCTCCCCTTGTTATTGAAGATTTTCTGTTGTAAACCTCAGATGTTGCCAAATAGCATGAGAGGGAGTTTTCTTTCTCTCTTTTTCTTAAGTTGATATTTTTATATTGTTATTAAAGAATTACTCGTGTTTTTGCTAGAAAATGATTCATTTGACTACAAAACCCTATTTGATCTAAATGTCTTTTCATGTTTTCATATAGCACACAATTAGGTCAAGTATGTCTTCTTTTTGGATTTAAAGAGGCTAGGAATTTATTTTAATGCAAATAATAAACAATGGATCAATCATAGATTTTTAAAAGTTTAATAGTTGGTTGGCTTATCAATCATCAAAATATTTGAGTAATGCAGGATTAACAGGAGTAGTTTTTTTAAATGGAAGATTTATTTATTTTTATTTTTAAAAATTTTATGGAATTTATTGGGGTGACATTGGTTAATAAAATTATATAGGTTTCAGGTGTACAGTTCAATTATATGTCATCTGTACATTGAACATGAGTAATTTTGATTATTATCTGTGACATAAACTGATTAGTTCCTATTTCTCCCTTATTCATTTCCTTGATAACATAAAAAAACTGCTCTTTTTGTTTGTAAACTCAGTCTGGTAGAAATTTATTCATTATATTATTGCTCTTTTGGCATAAGCTTTCAGGTACCATCTTCAATATTTTAGCTTGTTTGCATGAGAATACTACAGCCCTTAATATATATGGAGAATTTAATTTTTCACTATATCATTGACAATTTATAAAACAGAAAATGGCAATTTTTTGACTCAGATGTCCACTTCAGATAATAATATGTTCAAGGAATAGCACAAAAAAGAGCTACGGTGGAAAAGACAGTGAATGAGTTACCTATTTCCTTTCCCAAATCTGGAAATGTGCTTTCACTGTCTTTTCCTTATTCAGAATTTTGGTTTCTTGATTTAATTTGACATTTAATCCATGTACACGATTCAACTCAAATCCTTCTAGAGATAGAAGCATTGCTGTATGGTTACCATCTGTGTGCTCTGTCCTCTTTCAACAGGGAGGCGACAGGGTTGAAAGTGTGAATGGGTTATCCAGTCAAAATACCTGACCTTGTGGACAGTGCTGGCTCCTCTCCTCAGAGTACTGTAGAAAGCCATAATCACCTTCGTCCCCAGCCTCTCTCAAGAGACAAAGGGCTCTCTGAGGCCAGGGTGCATAACAATCATTTGTGCAGCTTTTACTATTCAGATTCTCAAGTGCTTCCTAGCTCTACTGAATCAGAAACTCTGGATGTGAGACCCGGGAGCTTGCATTTTTAACAACTCTCCCAGGATTCTGAACTCTGGCTATGTATTACAGCCTGTTTTTCAAATTCTCATTCTTTAACTATCCCTGCTGCCCAGACTTTCCTCTGGACTCTCTTGGAACCCAGGTATGTATACACCAAATTCCCTATAAATCCTTAGTGTCTTATCAAACCCATCTGCCAATATCTGCCTGATTGGAAACCTGGCTCTCCCTCGAGGCGACCACTTCCCCTTTTGTCCACTAAAGCAGAGGCTGGAAACTCTCCTGTACCCCAAATATTGTGGTCAAGAGGTTGTGCACCTGTACCTCATAGTCCCTTCTGTATTATGCTTCCTTGTCCTGTGATATTGCTTTAACATCCTCATATCTTGGTGCCTCCACCTCAACCTCTGAAGACTTTAAGGGCTTACGGCTTCCTTCTCTTTCCAGTTCATGTCATCAGTCAATATCAATCTCCAATTGATTTCTCAGTTATTCTCCACTATATCATAACTTTCCCTGTCTTCCATTCCTCACCCACCCCACTACATTCAGCTGATGGCTCTCCTCATACTTGAGAACCTATAAGTCACCAGAGGGGAACACTGGCTTCAGGCACTGGTGGGGTCCCTCAGCCTGTCCTGCAGGGATCAGGCTGAAACCCACTCTCCGACATCCCCCAAGGGGTCCCAGATTGTGAGAGGGTGCAGGCCAGGTTGAGGGACCCTACCGGTGCACTATCCGGGCCTGGGAGGGACCACAGGAAGGCTCCAGGGCGTGTCCGGCCCATCTCGCTCAGTCCCAATAGGCTGGACCCCAGCAGCAAGCTAACCTACTAGTCAGAGCGTCTGCCCCCTGGTGGTCAGTGTGCATCATAGTGACTGATCCCTTTTCTCTTTTGCATTTAACCTCTCCTCGCTACTGGATTATTTTCCTCAGCAAATAAATAGGTTCTGTTATTTTCCATACTTAAAAATACTTCCCTTTTCTATAACTAAACAAGGTGATTTTAAAGTTTGTGTGGAAAAATAAAAAGGCAAAAATATCTAAGATAACTTTGAAAAAGGAAGAGCTATGAGGTTAAAACTATAAACTCTCAGCAATTTAAGCCATGTAATTGGCTCATAAATAGACAGATACCAATGGAAAATGGTCCAAAGGTTAAAACAAGGACAATAATTTAGTAAACAATAAAAGTGACATCAGAGTACAAAGATAACATTTTAAATAAATGGTCTTGAGATAACAAAATTACCACCAGGAAAGATACAGTTAAATTAATACTGCACATGACATATGAGGATAACCTCTAGATACATGAAATATTTTAATGTAAAAAAATTCCCATAAGAACACTGAAAGAAAATATAAACCAATTTCTTTATAGTACAAAGAGGCTAAACTTTCCAGCTTAAATAAAAATTCACAAACCAAAGAGGAAAGATAAAAATATTTGACTACATAAAAGAAGGAAAGGAAGGAAAAGAAAGAAAAAAATTTTTGAAAAGTTAGAATGGAAGAGAAAGAGAGGAGACAGAGAAAGCAGGTGGAAAAAAGGAGGGGAGAGAAATGGAAAGGAGGAGAGGAGAGGAGAGGGAAGGAGAGGAGAAGAGAAGAAGAGAAGAAAAAGTCTGCTTGGGGAAAAAAAAACTACAAAATAAATTAAAAATGAAAAAGTTGGGGAGAGAATATTTGTACTCACATCACAGATAAGGGATAATCTCTTAAATAAAAATCTCTCATGAAACATAAATAAGACAGAAAAGAAAAGACAATGGTAATAAGCACAAATAGTTCAGAGAAAATAATTCAAGTTTATAAAAATGTCCAACTTTATTCATAACTAGAGGCCCGGTGCACGAAATTCGTACACTTGAGCGGGGGTCCCTCAGCCTGGCCTGTGCCCTCTCGCAGTCCGGGAGCCCTGGGGGGATGTCCGACTGATGGCTTAGTGGGCCTAAGCCGTCAGTTGGACATCTTTAGCATTGCCACGGAGGTGGGAGAAGCTCCCACCACTGCTGCTGTGCTCGCCAGCCGTGAGCCCAGCTTCTGGCTGAGCGGCGCTCCCCCTGTGGGAGCGCACTGACCACCAGGGGGCAGCTCCTGTGATGAGTGTCTGCCTCCTGGTGGTCAGTGTGCATCATAGTGACTGGTCATTCCACCATTTGGTCATTTGCATATTAGCCTTTTATTATGTAGGATACGCTGTAGATGAGGCCCCCTAGAACCATAAGAAATGCAAAAATTTCACTGTTAACTCATTCTCGAATTGCCC
The DNA here is from genome assembly GCF_027574615.1 of Eptesicus fuscus. Classification (NCBI taxonomy): domain Eukaryota; kingdom Metazoa; phylum Chordata; class Mammalia; order Chiroptera; family Vespertilionidae; genus Eptesicus; species Eptesicus fuscus. The sequence continues at coordinate 34,510,592 of NC_072476.1, forward strand.
CCATTTAAAATCAAAATGCCCCCCCTGGGAGGCGTGTGCTGCACCTTGGGAACCAGTGGGCATGACACTGTTCCTCTCTGAGCTTCATTCCTGAATACATACGCATATACCATGGGAATTATAATCTCTTCTCCGCCTGCCTCACTGGATTGCCATGAGGAAGTTCTGAGCTAATAAACCTAGAAATGTTTCATCAAGTAAGTGATGTCTAAACAGGAAGGAATTGTTATTTTTAAGTCCATGGGTACCCTCGCAGGTAGCAGGTGCTGATTAGGGGAGGAGGGCATGATTGTTTCCTGGGACTGGAGCTATGGAAGCTTTGCAGAGGGTTCTGCAGGCCTCGGAGGGGCGGGCTCTGGCCAGCATCCCTGTAGCGGTGGTCGTCCCTGGAGGCACTGGCAGGCGGCAGGGAGTTAGGGGGGCGCTGAAGGGGAAGTAACTGTCAAACCTTCCCGCTTGGCGCCATTTTTTAACCCTTTGCACTCACTTGCTTTTTTCTCGATTCCTTTATTCTACTCGGGATTTAATTTTTTAAATACCCCAGATTTTACAAAGCATGGCAATAGAATAAAAAAACTGGAGTTTCTTTTCATACAAACTTATTTATTTGGATTTTTTATATTTCAAATTATTGATACATTCAATACAATTCGACATACGAGCTGCTACCGATGCTAACCGTGTCGAGTCACACTCGACATCCGAGTGCAAAAGGTTAAATTGTATGTGGCTGTTTTGCAGCTATACCTGCTCAGGGCGGGGCTCCAATCTCCTGGAGTGGGGTGGGGGCCAGGCCAGGGCGGGGCCAGGCCAGGGAGGAGCCAGGTGGGCTAGGAGGGCGGGTTTAGGCGCACCCCCAGTGAGGTTCAGTGTGCTTCCTCTGCGGAGATGGTGCTGCTGCTGGGGGGGGGAGGGGGGGGGAGAGGGGAGCGGTGAGGAAGGGTCTGACCCTGGGGGGCCGCTCAGGCCTGCCTCCACCCTCTGGAGTTGTAGGGAGGAGAGGTGTGCCCAGCCCCAGCGGAGGGGGCCCTGGGTGCCTTGGGGTGCTGACGGATGGTCACCAGCATGCTATTGTTGTGGGCGTCCCTGGTGAGAGTGGCGGGGGAAGAGATCCGGGAGTGGGAGGTGCGGGCTGCAGCTACCCCCGAGGCTGGGTCTTCTCCCCATCTGGTCAGCCTCCCCGTCCCCCTGGGGGGTGCGGGGACTGGGGTAGGGTGTCCGTGCAGGGGGATTGGAAGAGATCCCCGTGGCTGCTCCCTCTTCCTTCTTTGCAGTCGGGGCTCCTGTCAGGCACTGTCCTCAGACCCCCGGGAACTTGGCTCCGGCCGCCTGCCCCCTGCTGTGTGCCCATCAATATGCAAATTGGTCGTTATGGGGACACCTTCATGGACAAATTAGCATATTACCTCTTTATATGTATGGATAAGAGAAACAAATACTAAAAGTACACTTAGCTTCTATTTTCACTTATCAGATTGGCAAGATTCAGGTTTCACAACAGTTGGCAAGGGACTAAGGAAACAGGCGCTCATATATGGCTGGTAAGAATGTAAAATTATGTAGCCCACAGGGATCGGGTTAGCTGTATCTATCTACATCACAGAAACAGGCCCAGCCCTCTCATTTCCGGGAAGTTATTCAACAGCTGCACCGGGACAGTTACCAGATAAATATTTTCAAGGTCATGGATTTGGGCACTATCTGTCGTAGCACAATATTGGAAACAATCCAAGATTGCATTAATAGGGGGCTACTTAAAGTGATACATGCAGCAAAAACTACTATAAAAATTAGGAAGCTCTCCATATACATTATTAAATGGAACACTTCAGGTACAGAATAGTATTTTATATGCTTAAAATATGCACAGAAATGAAAACATGTATTCTTATTTACTGTATCTTCACAAAGAAACACTGAAAGTTTCCCCAGGAAATGAATAAAGTAAAAAGTGTTTATCAAGGGTAGGAGACAGTCAGTATGCAACCAAGACTTACCAATGTATCTTTTCATCTTGTCTTATTTATATGTTACTTTATTTAAGTCAAGATGGTTTGTGTAAAAACAAAATATAAATAAAATATTTAAATTCTCTCTCTACTCTGCATTTGCCTCAAGGTTTTTATTTCTCTGTCCCTGTTAGTGCAAAATTTCATAAAAGAATTACCTCCACTTGCTCACCCATCACTCACTCTTCAACCTGCGGGATTGCTCTTGCTGCCTCCCCACCAGTCAAACACTGCTCTGGCCGAGGTCATTAATAACATCCATTTTGACAAAGCTATGCAACACTTTCTGACCTTATCATTCTACACTACTGACTACCTCCTTGATGGGTCGGTGACACTATGGTGCTCATTTTCCTCCTACTTCTCTGATTACTCCTGTTTCCGCTTCTCCCTGAGCTCTCACTGTAGTTTTCCTCACACTGGTCCTAGGCTCTCTGGGCTGGTCACGGGTCATCTTTTATTCTGCTACTAGAAGTTCTCCTCAAACTCCTGAACTCTAAATATCGTATTTATGTGGCACCAACATTTTGTCTCTGACGCAGACCATCCACTGAACTCTAGCATCCCATATTCACAAGTTTAGGTATACACTTGGCTATCGGTGGCTATCTCCATGTTAACCTGGACAACGCAGACTTGATTCCCACTATCCTCACCTCCCAAATACTTATTGTTCCCCAGTTACCTTCATTTCAGTAAATAAAATCACTACCCACTTAGTTGTTTAAATAGAAACCTAAGAGGTAGTTCACTTCCTTTCTCTTAACTCCTTATCCAATCTATTATTAAATCTAGTCAATTATACTTAGAGACTATATCTTGAATCTGTATACTTGTGGTTTTTTTTTTTTTTTTATCACTACTCCAATTTTATCTCTCGCATGCACTACAATAATAGTATATCAGTCAGGGTTCTCCAAAGAAACAGAATCAATAAGATTATCTATCTTTAAAAGGAACTGGCTCATACGATTGAAAGGACTGGCAAGTCAGAAATCTCTAGGGTAAGCTATGAAATACACATCTATACAATACATTCACAGCAACATCTGGACTAATGTTTGCCCAAACAACTAGACACACCATAGCCTACACATAAAACTCACCAAAACGAGTAATTCTAATTAGTTTCTTATTTCCACATTAACCTCATTTCCCAATCTGATTCCCACACAACACTTGGCATAATCCTTCTAATCGAGTCTCTTCCATGATTAAACTATTTCCATCGCTGCTCATTGCACTTGAAATAAAATCCAAACACTTTGCCTACAGGTTCATCTTCCAGCCGAATTTTCTCCTCTGCATTTACTACGCTCCAGCCACTTGGAGTACTGGCCTCCTCTCTGTTCACCCAGCATGCCAAATTCTTTCCTATGCTAGGAAATATTTAAATTCTGCATATAGTTCTCAGATGTGATACGGATTTGTGAAGGAATAAGTAACAAATAATCCCCTCCTGTGGAAGGTAGCTCACTTTGTTAAGAGTCATTCTCATGGTTCCAGCTTGAAGCAAACACTGGGGCCTGGTGCTTCCAGATTGAGGTAAGTACAGTTGTGCTAATTACACTGTCCTTGTAGGACATTTCCCATTTAACCACTCACAAACCTGCCATGCTCAGTGCCCATTCTGCCTCTGATCTTAGTGTCAATACCTGTTATTCTAGTCTATTCTTTCCATGTATTATTAATGGTTTCTACAGCTCTAGTTGATTTTATTGTGAATTTGATCCTGTTTATATATCTTCAAAAATCCCTAAATCCTTTGGACTTACCTGTTTTCCTGCTTTGAAGTTTTATATTTCTTCTACCATTTTAATGTGAGCTTAATATGAGGAAGATGGGAGTGCATGCATTTAGTCGGTCAGGTTCCTTTGACTGTAAATTTATCATTCAAAACATCAGAACAGAACCTCAAAACATATTAATGAAGATGGTTTTATTGAATTACAGGACAGGGCACATAAAAATTAAATATTTGAGTAATTTAACAATTATTCAAAACTAGAAACTTTAAATGTTAAAAAGTACATTTTTTAGTAAGTATCTAGACAATAGCTAATTATTTATTATTTAAGAATTTTGTGATTAAGGCAAGTATTTAGTTAGGCACTGAATCCCCATATTCCCCATATAGGTAAAAAAGATAATTAATTAAATTTTGTTATTAAAGCAAATTAAAGTTCTTAATTAAAGAAAAGCTATTGCATAATAAGGAAATACCGCCCAGGCTTAATGTCAGTTCCTTTCCTCCATTTCATGCTGAAGAACCACATACTCTCCTCTCACCTCTCCTAAGAAAGCATTTGAAAACGCTGTATATAAAAGAAACCTTAAAGTTTGATCTCACCTAACATTATTTGATCATAAAGTTCTTTGGTCAATGGAACATAAGTTTTTTTCAAGTTATCCATGAAGTAAAGTGGATCAGAAATTTTCAATGGACTAAATCCTTCTTGCACCAACTGAAACTTCTTTGGTTTGAATGTCCCTGTTGTTTCCATCTTTTCCTATAAAGCAGTTACCAGGATTAGTAGAATAATTTAATATTATATATAACACAAAAGTAACATGTTTAACAATACAGACTATAAGAGAGTTACAACATTTTCATACCCAATGGCCATCTCTATTTACTACTAATAATATAACATTAGAAATAAAAAATTTGGCCTCTAAACATTTAAATCTTTAGCTTGATTTAGCTGTGAACTTTATTCAACATATAAAAACTATGAACATAGTCAATAACTGATTACAACGGATTATAAATATGTCTAAGACACATAGGTTTATCTCTTCAATCACTGCCAATACAATTATGTACAGAGAACGCTATAAACACGAAGATAAAGGATGTAAAAGACAGGTATCTGTTCCATAAGGCAGGTTACTATAAGAATCAGGGGGAGTAGAGAATGATCTAAAACTTGAGTTTCCAAGCTGTACACTGAGGTGCACTGTGGTACCTAAGTGAATTTCTAGGGTCTCCACGGAATATTTTAACATTTCAAAATAAACCCAGTGACATCTGTCAGTCACCACTTGGAAACAACTAGCTCAGTATTAGTTTGTGTTACATTCATTTCCGTAATGTCTTATCTTTGTGAAACAGAGTTTTCAGTGGAGCTGTGATAGAAAGCAAACCCAAATCAACATGTAACATGGAATTAGGCTGGGCTTGTTCAGTCCAATCTAATTCCAAAGTTTGAGGAGTTGTGCAATACCAAACTTACACATCTTTATTTCTGTGGTTATTTGAAAATGAAATGAAAGTATTTTTCTTTCACTTTATGTGTATTATTTTTTTTCAAATGGCAACTAATTTGTTAGACCCAAATACTTATTAATTTGTTTTGGCCTAACCTCTGAATAAACAAATGTTTAGGTATTTTTTTTTGGTCCAAGAGTCTCATAAAATAATTACTGAGACACTAAAGATACCACGAATCTAGAAAGTTTAAGGAGCTCTGCTTTAAGGGACTTAGAGGAGATATGAGTGAATCTCTGGCAGTTTCAAGCATGGAGGAGCAACCTTGTTTTAAATCAGATGACAGGTGGAGGTCCATAGGAAGTTCTATGAGTAACCTGGTCGCTTTGATTTATACTTCTAAACAAATTCTAGACTCAACGTCTCTTTGAACCTCCTTCCCTGATCTCATGCATTCTCTCCCCTCTCCTACCCAACACTGTCTTCCCAGAATCTTTGATTACTTCCTAAGGATACATTTCTGGAAATAAAATTGCTAAGGTAAAATATATGCAAATTCTAATAGTCTGATCACATATTTAGCACATTGTTTCCTAGAGAGGTTATAACAATTAGTGTTTCAAAATGAAAGGATCAATTTAATTTCTTCCCGGCCATACTAAATAATGAAACATTTAAATTTTTCTTGTAAATTTATTGGCAAGAGAATTCTTTTAAAATTTGTGCTAACCATATTTTTAATAAAATAATTGTTTTATTCATTTTGTCAGAAGTTACTTATTATTTTGCTTATATCAGATCATAATTCATTTATTAAGTAAATATTTTGACAACTAAGTGTCATGCATTATTCTAACTATAGTAAACACTGTAATAAACATAACAGTCATGGCCCAAGTACTTTTAGGTGCTTAATGATGCTAAAATATTTTCTAAATTTGTATAACACTGATATAGTCTTCTAGAGTAGTCCTATGCCAAAATACTTCTTCTGTTTAATAACAATGAATTTAAGTAGTCCCAGGAGAAAATGTTTAAAATATTATGATTTCTCAACTTCCTATTTCATTAAAATACATTGCTTCTAGTGAGATAGGGAGGGTTAGGAGGGAGCTGGGTGTGGTCATAAAAGGACAACATGGAAGGATCCCTGTGTATTGAAATTGTTCATATCCTGGCTGTGGTCATTGATGCATAAAGCTACACAGCTGATAAAAGTGTATGGAACTTAAGACTGAAGGGGTTAAGAACAAGCCTCCCAAAGGTATGCCACTTTGGCATGTGAATTATTTTGAAGGCAAATGAGACCCTGAGGACTCATGAGAAAATTTATATCTCCCTTAAAGAACTTAAATTAGGGGCCTTGCCCATAGTAAGTTATCACCAGAAATAACATTTTATGACCTATCTATATGGCAGGGCAAATTTCTAACTACTGAATGCCTGCTCTTCCTATTGTCCCGGAAACGACCTTCCTCCTCTGTGAAGCCCCAATGCACCTTACCTCATCCTGAGCTCAGAATGCCACACGTCCCTCATTCTAACTTTCTGTCGCTGAAGCTCTCATGTACGTGGGGCCTCTGACGCTCTCAGGTATGTGGGGTTCCCAGATGTATGTATGCATAAAATTTGGTTATTTTCTCTTGGTAATCTGTCTTATGTCAATTTAATTAGACCAGCTGGAAGAACCTAGGCTAGAGGAACATTTCTTCATCCCCCACAACACACACACACGCACACACACACATACACCTCCCCCCACACATGCACATGCACATACACCCACCCACACAACACACACACACGCACACACACACACATGCACACTAGTACAAGTAAAACAGAAAAGTTTAAAAAGATGGGCAAATTGTATCAATGTCAATATCAGTTTTGAAAAATGTTACCATCGGAGGAAACCAAGTAAACAGTACACAGGATCTTTTCTGTATTATTTCTTACAACTGCATGTGAATCAATTAAAAATGTGTTATTTCTGCTTCATATTTACTTACCTTTAGTATTTCAGATGATATGAAAATAATCTGAGATGATGTATGTAAAAGCTCTTAAAAGAAAAATATCATGTAAATGGAATATGTATTTATGACAGGTCAGATGATATGTCTCATTGGCCAAGCACTGCCTTGACCATAAGGATTACTCAGCAAATGCTTTAAAAATAAATATGACCCCATCTATCATGCTATTAGAAATATAATAGCAATATGACAAATGTACCCAGAAAAATTCTGTGATTGGATGTTGAGAGATGATGAGTACTAGCTTTGGGAAATTTCATTTAAAGCACAATATTAAATAGATGAATGGCTGATGAAATGAGCAAGCAAAATTACCCAGTAGCTGAATAAATGTGTTTTTATTTTTATTGTGTTTTAGTCTAGTTACCGAACAAGAGAAAGAGCCCATTTCTCAAAACAAATAAGTGCAGAATGCCTCCAAAATATAAAATCCCAGAGGGGTTTTGTGGCAATCCTTATAGCCATGTCATTGCTTGGCCAATGGGACATGTCATAAATACGTATTTCATTTATATGATATTTTGGACAGAATGAGGACAAAGATTAAAAGCAAAACTGCTTAAAGCCAATTCCCTTTAAGTTCTGTACACCTCCTATAGACACCTTGAGGTCAGCTTGGTGGAACCCCATTTTAGGCACATAGCACCAAGTGTCCTCAGAAGGCACGTGTGAGATGTGGTTCTCGGCTTGCCGCCGTCTCTGGGACCATCATTTTTTGCTCTGAGATCTTGACTCAACAGGGAGGGAGCAATTCTACAACTGGGACAAAGACAAAGACAGCCTAGCATTTCATCACGCTCCCCCTTCTATAAGTAAGTGTCAAATGTGGCATAACTTAACATGCCGCGGCTTTTCATCGCTCTTCAAATTCTCTAATATAAATAAAATGCACATATTAGCTAAAAGACAAAATCTTATTTTATAATTAATCTCCTGGATGCCTGGTTTTTAAATTTAATGGGTAAGTAAAATTACCTGAATTCTTAAAAATCGTGGGCAGGCGTAAGCTGGTAGAAATGTTACAACTTGTTCATAAACTTTTTCCAAGTCTAAAGACTTATTTGGTTTTAAAGTAATAGAGGCCATTCCTGTTTTTCCTTCACAATCTGAAAAAGAAGTTGGAAATAGAGTCCATTTACAAGTACTAGGCGCATTTTAAAAATAGTCCTGCATACTAATTGTTGTAAAGGGAGACATTACACTTATTGCAGCAATGACAATGCGACAGTAACGTAAATGAGTGGGTCCTTCCCTGAGCATACGATATACTCTCTAGAAATAATTTAGGAACAAGGAAGTGCAGAGTCTAATCCTAAATATCTACACTACAATAATGAAATAGATGGAATGGAAAATACCATAAATGACCCATAATTTGCATCTTACCACCACTAATATAAAATATTAAGAAGAAATATGTATTAAGAAGAGAAATGTCCATAATAAGCATCAATGCAAAAAATAAAGGGCATGTCTTTATTTAGAGGCTGGTATTGTCCTAACTACATCCACAGATCGCTTCCTGCGTATCATGCCACCCATAGATGTTTCCAGGGGACTAGAGTCTCCCGCAGCATTTCTCCAGCACCCAGTGGCTGGCTATTAGAGTAAACACCCCTTCCTCTGCGCCCCTATACACACTCTCACCCCTACCCCTACATCCCCATGCACGTACAAACATTAGTTAGACAATTCTGTCATTAGTAAAAAAAAAAAAAAAAGACAGTGACGAGGAGTCCCGTGATTTCAAGTTGGTCACTTCTATTTGCCATTTCCACCATCACGATACAGTCCTCACATGCATATTTATAAAGATAAATGAGGCCAAAGAATTTAAAAATAATTTTTAAAAGGTTCAACTTAACTACAAGTCAGTGTTCTTAAACATTTAAACTAGAACATGTTTCTGTTTAGTGGCATGTATAAACTCCAGTCTCAAAGAGAAAAATAATAGACTGTTGAAAAGCAGTGAGTCACTGACCCGAGTGTTTGAGCTCTGCTTAAAAATAAACACATATATTAAAATTCAATGGGGAAAAAAATCAACCCACACTAAAATAAAAAGCAAAAATCATAAAAATTTCAATGGGTACCTTTCCCCTGATGTGGCCATGAAGTTGGTTAGCTTGCTCTAGGGCATTATTTGCCATGACAAGACTGAGATAACTATCAAAAATATATATATATATATATATATATATATATATATAAAATGTTGAATTAGTAAGAAATGTTGAATTGCAAAACTAAAAAAAGTTGGCAGTTCTCTCTGAGAATCCTTCCCAAACCCAAAATATATTCATACCTGGCACCGCCACACCATATACGTTTGATTCTTGTATGAAATCCAACATTCCAATAATATCAGCAACCTCCGTGGTTGCAATGTTTTCTCCTTTCCATCTAAATAAAACACAAGTTCCAGTTAGTACACCTATATCTGAAGAATTAGGTGCCCACTTTTAGTTTTAGTGCCTTGCACTTGGCTCTGTGCAAACACCTAGTAACGAAAAATAATGGCAGTTTTCAAAACAAAATACATATTCTAAGGAAGCACTTTGTTGATAATTCAGTATCTATTTTTTAGTTAAAATTACTTTATGTCTCATTGGTATAAATTGCTTACTGTAAAATGTTTTTTACAATATGTCATAAAAATAAAAACATGATAATCCTTTTTATTTTGTAATATAATAACAGTTAAGTAGAAAATGTCCCCTATCTCTAATGACAGATAGAAAACACTGAAAGGAAAGCTATGGTTGCCTTTCACTGTACTGAACCCTTTTGATTTCTAGGGATTAATCCCTTTGGCTCTTTCAGTGCATCTGAATAGATATTTTATTCTAATTAAAATAAATTTTAATTGATTTCAGGGGGGAAGGGAGAGGTAGAGATAGTTAGAAACATCAATGATGAGAGAGAATAATTGATCAGTTGCCTCCTGCATGCCTGACACTGGGAATCGAGCCCACAACCTGGGCATGTGCCCTGACCAGGAATTAAACCATGACCTACAGGTTCAGAGGCTGACGTTCAACTACTAAATCATGCCAGCAGGGCTTAAAATAATTTTAAATAGTGTGAGCTCCTAACTTGGTACAAGAAAGTGAGGAAGTATAATTCATTTATTCATTCAAGCAATTTTTGAATGTCTATTGTCTGTCCTTCACTGTTCTATAGTCATTGATTAGGAAAGTAAAATGTCATAAGCCTAAAATAACCGTAAGTATTAAGAAAGGAAATCTAGAAAGGGAAATGTTGCTGTTTCATTATTTTTATCACTAGGTCAAGAAGTAGACCATATTTGACCAAATTGGTTTTAACCCTACCATTTAGACTTCATATCTGTGTACCTGTTTTATGTTCTAAGAAAAAGGAGCTTACTAATTTGGACCAAATGGATTCATTAAAATAATTATTAAAATTGACATTAAAATCTAACTTATATTTCAATCTAGAAACAGGCGGCTGATAGATTTTTGAATGGGGAGACATGGTTGAGTCTGCCCTGAAGGTAAAGAGCATGTGGTCTATAATGCTCCCAGAGAGCCCTGCTCAGAGCACAGCTCACAATCACAGCACAGGCAGTGTAAGCGATGATGTCTCATACCTGAAAGTGTCTCCAATACGGTCATAAAAATAGAGAAAATTCTCGTGATCTTGGACCATTAAATCTCCTGTGTTAAAGTAAACATCTCCCTTCTTGAAAACATCACATAGCAATTTCTTTTCAGTGTGCTTTTTATTCCCAACATAACCAAAGAAGGGATTCTTTTCATTCACTCGGGAAATGAGAAGTCCAGGTTCTCCTGTGAGAGAAAGGCATCTTCAGTGATCTGATTAAAACTGTTATTATACACACCATGCACGCACCTAATTGACATCTGACCAACACAATAGTGTTGCCTATCTGCCTTTCCTCTGAACTCATTTTATTATGTTTAACATCATTTGCTCTGGGTGCTCAGAGTACAACCAGCACATCTTTTCACTGACTGCCACAAATGCAAATTACTTTGGGAAAACTAACAAAAAGGAAATGGAATGTGAGGAAAGTGTATTAAATTTATTTTACATCCTGGCTGGATAGAACAGTGGCTACTTTTCTTTTGGATTATGCAGATTTTACCACTGCTAATAATGGAAATTCTATAAATAACAACCATAATAATAATTTTAAAAAGGCGATGATAACAGCAATATTTACTGGGCACTTACTATGTAGCAAGCCCCAAAACTGCCATTTCATTTATTCTTTACAGAAATGCTTTGAAATTAATAATTATAATCCCTATTTCACAGGGAAGAAACTAGGGGCCAGAGTCCAACAGATAGACAGGAATGAACCTAGTACTCAAATGATGTTTGCAACCAGGTTTTTGTATAATACTATCTCTGATATAATTAATATGTTATTAGAAGTTTAGGAAAATGTTTTATTCCTCTGGCATGTTAGTCTGGTAACCCTCGATGGGCAAGAGATGAAACATGAAATTTTTTAGTTTTACTTTAGACACATCATCAAAAGTAATTTTTCAATAACATTTATTCCAATGAATCCAGATTTTGGCCAGCAATCTGCAAGGTGAGAAACTACTTCCAAGAGAAGGGTGGAAGGCAAGGAGAGCAGCAATCACTGCCCCAGACAATTTCAAGGCTATCGGTGACTTGTTTTGCTCCTTGTGAAGCGAGTGAACGTCTTTGTGATGAGTTAAATGGGTTAAATTCCAGCTTTTTTTTTTTTTTTTAAACTTTCTATTCAACTGCCAATTACTCCTATTCCTTCTGGACATTCTGGCTTCTAAAGGCTCACAAACCAGTGGCCAAAACAAGCCTGCTTTGCTACAGCAGAGGCCCCTCATGGTCACTGTCATTACCAACCCCATCATCATCATCATCTCTATCATTATCATCGTCATAATCAACTTCATTATTACACTTATTGAGCAATTTCTGGGTACCAGTCACTATTCTGAACACTTTACATATGTATCCCACTGGATTCTCATCACAAACCTGTAAGACAGGCCCTCCTATAATCTTCATTTTACAGTTGAAAAAACGGAGGAAGAAAAAGTAATTTGCCCAGTGTCACACGCAGCCAATCGTGGGGGTTGGAATTTTTAACCAGGACACCCTGACTCCAAAGCCTCTTCTCATTGCATATTCCATCAGTCTGCATTCCCTATAATTCAGAATTTTCAAGCCTCACCTTTCCCTCAAATTTTATGTTGTTTTTCTTTTTCAGGACACAAGTGACAGTTTCTTCCCTAAGAAATCAATTATTGCAAATGCTTGAAAGGTCATAGTGTATTCTTATCTGTCATTTACAGGCAATTTATGCAAGACACAATGCCTTAATGGGAAAAGAAAATATTTAGTAACCTTTAATTAGAACTGCAAAATAGTAATAAGCAGTTCTGGGATTCAAGTTCCAATATCAGATATTACTGCAATTGTAAAAAATACAATAAAAAAGAAACCACACACTAACTAGCAAGGTGTGTTGAAATGAAGTTCCTTAGAAATGGCTTTTCTTTTGAATACTATCTATAGAATTCATTTAGGGAAATATATTTGATAAATATACTCAGGCTTGAAATTCAGAGGATTGGGAAATCTGTGTTTTTAATAGATAAGGTTTATATTTTTTTCTTTACTTTCAGCTGCCAGGAAAAACAAAACAAAACAAAAATCAGTTTTGCAGCATTTACCTCCACATCTGAAGTAAAGATTTAAAGGAAATCATCTCTGAAACGTAGTTTAAACATATTCTGAGGCAGTAAAATGTGAGTTTGGCCTGATTTATTCAGTCTGGTCCGCTAAACAATTTTAAGTGCACATCTCTACATTTAATTTTCTAGATTGATGACATGCAGCAGCAAGTTAATTGGGGCACTTGCTTTCATTAAAATTTCTAACTAAAGCCCTAGTCGGTTTGGCTCGGTGGATAGAGCACTGGCCTGTGGACTGAAGGGTCCCGGGTTCGATTCCCGGTCAAGGGCACATACCTCGGTTGCAGGTTTGATCCCCATCCCTGGTCGGGGCATTGGCAGGAGGCAACCAATTGACGTCTCTCTCTCATATTGATGTTTCTCTCTCTCTGTTTCTCCCCCTCCCTTCCATTCTCTCTAAAAATCAATGGGAAAATATCCTCTGGTGAGGATTAACAAAACGAAACAAAAATTTCTAACTAAAAATTATAAGAAAGTCTTACCTTGGTGGAGGAGGAGGAGTGAAAGGGAGAAGAGAAGGGGAGAGGGTGACAAGCACATGCCTGGCCCTCTGGAGGGCTGTGCACACATCATCTCCAATAGCGGAAAACAACAAATGCACGAAATAAGTGTTGTCACCTCTACTCTACATATGAAGAAAATGAGACGCAGACAGGCTGGGTGACCTTCCCAAAGCAGTACAGTTTCTAAGTGTGAAAGCCCAGATTTAAATTAAAGTCTGCCTGATTTCCCACTGCACCTAGAATGTTAAATTAAGTCATTCATTTTAATGTTGGTGATATAGGACATTGGACATATGCCACTGTCACAAAACAGAAGTAAATGGTCGGTTAAGAAAAACATGAGGCCAACAGTAATCCCTTTTAAATTTAGCATCTGAGAGATTCATTTGTGGCCTCTAACATCTAATAATTAAACCATTCTACCTACATTGAAATTCCAGTTAAGTCATATTACCTATTAGAAATAATCATTCTTTCTTTTCTAAATTTAAATTTAAAAGGAAATTCAGAAACCTTGCCTGAGGTGACATCTTCAAATATAAGAATCTTACCTTTTTTTACGTGACTACACCAGCCCTGCTCATTTCTAATGGGCTCATCTTTCTGGAAATCATACTTTATCAAGTCAAAAGTGAAAAAAAACTGCAAAGACAAAACCAAACGAAAACAAGACTTAGTTATTTGTGCAGTGACATCTATGGGTAGAAGATTTTGTTGAAACAGTGAATTACAATGTGGATTTATTAAAACACAGACTCTTTACTGATGCAAAATTAAATATTTGAACATCAAAATTGAAGGTATTAGTAAACAGCACTCATGTGCTGGCATTTACTTCCATTTCTTTCTTGTTGCCCATTACACCTTGGCAAACATTCCTAACTTTAATCCTGAATGAGAGAATGCAAGTGATCCCTGCACTCAACTACATGCTCGGCTAACTACAGGGAGGAGGACCGCTGCCCTGCCTTCTCCTTTTTGCAGTCATTCAAAACATCCCTTGAAGGGGAAAGTTTTAATAGAACTAAAATGTAAACTATGTGAATATAAGGAGCTTATTGTCTATTTTTAATTTACAATCCCTTGAAAAGGGACAGGTGCCCAGAAAATACTTGTTATCTGACACTTTGATCTTTCCCCCAAGCCTTTCACCTAATGTCCCTAATGCAACACTCAGTACTTGTGTGCACTACTGTGGTGTGAGATGGCAAATTTGTTGGAACATCCTGATCACATTGGGTATCAAGCTTATTGGACAACTTTCCTTGTCCCCGAATATTTACAGCTGCCCCCCTCCTGAAATGGTCATTATTACCATGTCATGCTGATTCATAGATCCACTAAAATCTGACCTGGGAGAGAGAACTACAGATTGGTTCAATCCAAACCCCCTCATTTTATAGTTAATAAAATTGAGGTTTTTCCTGATTAATTAAATAAGCAATCTTATTAAGCTGAACTAGAAAATAGTAAACTAAAATAGAGGAAATAAAATGAATTTAGAAAAAATAGAAAGGAAGGACAAATAGGAGAGAGAGAAAAAGGAGGAGGGCTAGAAGGATGTGAGAAATGAACAAATCCTATATAATAAAAGGCTAATATGCAAATCAACTGAACAACCAGTCACTATGATGCGCACTGACCACCAGAGGGCAGATGCTTAACACAGGAGCTTCCCCCTGGTGGTCAGTGCACTCCCAAAGGGGGAATGCTGCTCAGCTAGAAGCCAGGCTCATGGTTGGTGAGTGCAGTGGTGGTGGTGGGAGCCTCTCCCGCCTCTGTGGCAGTGCTAAGGATGTCCAACTTCTGGCTTGAGTGGGCATAAGCCGTCAGTCGGACATCCGCTGGGGGCTCCCGGACTGCAAGAAAATGCAGGTCGGGCTGAGGGACCGCCGCGAGTGCACGAATTTCATGCACTGGGCCTCTAGTCCTATATAATAAAAGACTAATATGCAAATAGACCAAATGGCAGAACAACTGAAACAACTGAACAACCAGTCACTATGATGTGTGCTGACCACCAGGGGGCATGTGTGGAACATGGTGGGCATTGGCCATGGTGGGATGGTGGAGCAAATGAGTGGGAGTGCCAGACAAAGGCAGGGCGCTGGTTGCTATCATCGGGGCAAGCCTCTGGTGGTTACTGAAAATTCTTTGCTCCCGCATGCCACAGTCCTGCCGGGTGCTTGCACCTGCTGCCGATGCTGGCCTCGCTCGCTCCTGCTGCCAGCACTGGAGCCATTGCTTGCACCTGCTGCCAGTGCCTGGCGTTGGTCCCGATCACTAGGTGCCAGTCCTGATCACTCAGTGCCATCAGCGGTTGTGAGCAGCAGTTGCCAGCCCTGATTGCCCCTGAGGGTTTCTCCACCTCCCCCTGCTCCTGAGGGGCGATCGGGGCAGCAGCCGCTGCACACACCCACTGATGGGGCTGGCCCTGCTTGCACCCGCTGCTGGTGCTGGCCCCATTGCTCCAAGTGGGAACGACGCTATTAGCGCGTGGGAGTGGCGGTGGTGGGAGCGGGGAGGCTGGCAGAAAGGGGGCTGGAGGTTGCAGCAGGAGGGGCCAGGTAGGGGTGCGGAGGACCTGCCCCTGTGCCTACCACAGCCTCTCGGCCCACAGTTCCTTTCAAGGTGCATGAATTCATGCACTAGGCCCCTAGTCTAGAATAAGAGGGAAAAGATGAGTGAGATTAATAGTATTATTTTTATCAAAGACTAAACATTAATATCTCTGGTTTTTAATCTTAGTAAAATCAGCATGTAACTAGAATCATAATTCATTATTTGAATTAAAATATAAATGAGAACAACTAATATTGACTTACTGTACACCAGCCATTGTGCTAAGGAATTAAGAGCAGTTTTTAATTTAATCATTAAATCACCCTATAAAGTAGAAATTAGTATTATCCTATTTTAAGATGAGGTCCAATGAAAGAGGTTGCAAAGCAAAACATATTGTTATTCCAGACATAAAGATTCTTTATTAAAATGCAAGCTTGCATCTTGTTGGTCTTTGTCTGTAATTGAGTAACTGGATATTGGCCACTTGCCTAATGACTGGTAATAAGGAAGATTCCAGAAGTTCCAGAACTGCATTTGTCAATTTGGCCAAATAAGAACAGAGCCCTGTTCATTATCCAATCTCTTCTATCCTGTTTTAATATGCTTTCTATTTTGAAAAATTTGCCCAGCAACTGGTGTTATTAGCTTTAGTGTTATTTCTTTTAAATTAATTTGGCAACTACCTGCATGGGTGACATTCACTCCACACCAAATCACTGTTCAATGTGCCTGTTGTCAGATACAGGGGACTTGATGGTCAGAAATTGGGTAATTTCATGATATAAATGAAATTTAAATATATCACAGCATCTTCTAGAAGTCGCCAGGATCAGAGCATTAAGTCTCAGCCAGAGGGATTTTTATATTTCCCTTGCCTTCAAGAGGCTCCACACGTTACAAAAAATGGCTGTTATAACACAAATAAAAAAATAGGTGCCACACTTTATTTCCTAAGTAAATATGCACATGTACATTTTCACCCTACACTATGTGTATCCTTTGCTTTTTCTGCCTCAACATATCCAATGGTTCTTTAATTTACGTTTGATATTTTCACCAGGATATATTTTTCAGATGACCATTCTGTACCATATCCCTCTTACCCCTGGAATAAAATGTGCTCTTTTGCTAATGATTCAAATCGTTATTTTAAGGAAGTTTTCTTCTATTAGGTTTCAAATAATTATTATCTCTTTGATTTTTTTTTTCTTGCAGGAACACAAGTTAAGCATATATCAAGTCATTGTTTTCAAAATCTATCTTGTTAATTTATTTTATATTATTACTAGAGGCCTGAGGGCACAGGATCTGTGCACTGGTGGGGGGCATGGCCTGCAGGGATCCGCCCGCTGTGGGGGCGCTGCTCATCCCGGTCTGCCAAAAGGCTGTGGACCCGCCCTCTGAGCGGCTGCTCCCTGGTCCAGCATCTTCCATGGAGCTGGAGCACTCACCTCTCCAGGGGACCCGGTCGGTCGGGGCCGGGCCCAGGGACAATAGCACTGAGAGGCGGCAGAGTAGGCCTCAGTCCCATGGTCACGAACCTGCCTCCAAGCCTCCGGGGTCAGTTCTGCGAGCCTGGTGGCGGTCCTGCGTGGCCTGTGGGCATCCGGAGGAGGCAGCAGGGAGTGAAGAGGAGGAGCCTGGGGTGAGGAGGTGATGATCGCAGCCTGGGTTCCTGCCTGTTGGCCCAGGGTTTGAGGAGGGAGCAGCCATTCATCCCAGTCAGCCAAGCGGCATGCCCACTGTGGTAGTGCACTGACCACCAGGGGGCAGACGCTCAACACAGGAGCTTCCCCTGGTGGTCAGTGCACGTCATAGCAACTGGTCGACCGGTTGTTCTGGTCGTTACGCCGTTTGGTTGCTAGGCTTTTATTATATAGGATATGAATACTCTTTTTATTGTTTGTGTGACCCCTTAATCCCATTCATCTTGCTCCCTAACAATGTTTACAGTCCTGTTTACTTTTAAGTCCTTTTATGTGGTGTTAATCTCTTTAATATTTTCATTTTTTTTCTTTATTGATTTTTTTTTTGAGCTAAGTATGCCTATTTTCCAACTCCTTTTGTTAATTTATGTTTTCCTTGAAATTTCATCTGCTTTAAGCTCTTTATTTTTAAGGAGAATATTAATGCAATTTTTGAACCTATAGAAAATTGTTTTTCTAAAATTTTCTTGGCCATTTTGTTTCATATAAATTTTGGGAGAGTTTGTTCTAGGTCTGTGAAATATGCTGCTGGTATTTTAATGGGGACTGCATTGAATCTATAGATTGTTTTAGGCAGTATGGACATTTTAATGATGTTGATTCTACTAATCTATGAACACGGTATACTCTTCCACTTGTTTATATCTTCCTCTATCTCTTTTTTTCAATGTCCTGTAGTTTTCCGAGTATACGTCTTTTACCTCCTTAGTTAAGTTTATTCCTCGGTATCTTAACTTTTTTGTTGCAGTGGTAAATGGGATTTTTTTTTTTTTACTTTCTCTTTCTGTGAGTTCATTTTTAGTTCCGGGCCGTTTTGGAGGACTTATTATTTTGATGTTCATATTTTTTTCAGTTGCCTTTTAATTTAGATTCATTCCCCACCTCCTTTTCAAATTTTATTTCCCCTAGGGATTTCATATTTGTTCCTTCCCCTGGTGTAGAAAAGAAGGCAGTCCATAACTTTTACTTGAGTTTGTTTTTTTAAATGAGTTGTCACCAAATTTTTTATATTGTTTGCTTTGGGAGCATATGCGGGACACATATCCCTTCAGTCTCATGCATTTAAATAATAAGTATAGCATACAAGAAGGACATTTGGTTCATAGGAACTCTGTGTTGCTGCTTTATCTTTTTCTTTCACTTATAAAATCCCATTTCCATTGAGAGGCTGATTCCTCTCTGAGACACACTTATCAAATCTCTCTACACAATTATGAAAGAGTTACTGGTCTTATTTTTTCTGATCGCCTGCTATGTAACAAAACAATATGTGAATGAAGTGATAAAAGACAGAATTCATGTAATATTAGGTACTTTATTTTCATTTCCAAACTGGAAAAAAAACCCTAAATAAATGGAAAAACAGAAGTTTTCTAAATAAATTGGAGACAATCATGACTGCCTGCATTATTGACATTACTAGAGGCCCGGTGCATGAATCCATGCACATTGAAAGGAAATTAATTAGAATAATTTAGAGGCCCAGGAGAAACCATGGGAGGTTGGCTCCAGGGCATGTTGACCCCTTCTAGCTCAGTCCCAATCGGCCAGACCCCAGCAGCAAGTTAACCTACCGGTCAGAGTGTCTGCCCCCTACTGATCAGTGTGCATCATAGCAACTGGTCGAGCGGTCAACCGATCAGTGGGACACTTAGCATATTAGGATATATAGATTATAGTCTGACAGGGAATTTGAGATATCAGGAAATTAAAATTAAGTCAAGCCAATAATAAAATACAAATATTCTTCACTGTAATCTGTGAGATGATTACTTTGGAGTGACTCAGCTTCACTAAAGAAGCTTTTAATATAATACCAATTTTTTAATGGAATTAGTTCAATGAATTGAGAAAATTAACTGTAAGGGATGTAAAACTCAGTTAATATTAGCACTTACTTTCCCCAAATTACTTTTATTCAGAATGCAAATGCACTTCTGGCAGAACTACAAGACCCTTAAAATCCCAAAGAATGCATTAACCTTCTTTAGGTTCCAAACATTAGAGCAATTTATATTAGTTTTGAGTCTATTTTTTTACTTTTTAAAAATTATGTATTTTATATATTAAAAATTTTTTCAATTACAATATACATTCAATATTATTTTGTATTAGTTTCAATTGACAGCATATTTTTTATCTCTTTTGACACTAAATGTTTTACTATGTTTTAAATTTATGATTTTTATTATTTCCTTCCTTTTAATTTGCTGAGTTTGTTTTTTAAAACTAACACTATAGAAATGGATATTTAGCCCACTAATTTTCAGCTGTTCTTATCTGAGTCTATCCATTTGAAATGTAACATTTTCATTATGATTCAGCTCAATTTTTTTGCTAATTTCTGATATTTTGTTAAGTCATGAAAATGTAGAGATGTTTTGTTTCCAAATACATAGGAAATGATCTAGCTGACATATAAAAAATATATTTTCACCTTCATTAAACTGTTGTCAGAGACCATAATCCATATAAATTAAATCTTTTGAAATTTGCTGGAATTCCCTAAGTGGAACAATAATCTTTGTGAATTTTCACAAGTGCTAGAAAAAATGGATACTCTGCAGTTTTTAGATGTAGTGTCCTATATATGTCCATTAGTTCAAGTAGCTTGTTCATTGTATTATTCAAATATTCTATATCATTGACATTTTTTGTTTGTTCTATAAAATATTGAAAAAGCTATAAATACAATATTCTACTATGATTCTGAACTTATTTTCCCTTGAGGTTATATAAATTTTGAGACTATTTTCAATTTTATTCTTTAAAAAATATTGTTGAGTACAAATTCTATTTTGACAATTATTTTCTCCAAGTCAGTTGAAGATATCTGTTTACTATTTTTTGTGTTCCATGGTTGCTGTTGAGAAATCAGCTATGAGTCTTTTACTTTGAAGAAGGTGATTTTTGGGCTGCTTTTAACATTTTAGTGGTATCTTGATAAAGTTTTAAAATAAACCATATATTAGAAGCCTATACATAAGTTTTGACTGATATAAAAATGAAAGGCAAATAGAAATAGTGGATTGAAAATACTCAAAGAAAATGGAGTCAAATTAGTATATATCAGAATCTATGCTTACTATTTATATTGACATCATTAAATCTGAAAACTGAACAAAGGAATTAGGTATCATTATCCTCATATGAGAGGGAAAACATGGAAGGCTGAGGTTTTCATAATCTCCAGTACTATAGTTCGCCTAGAGGCTACTACTTTATTCATAGAAGTTTTCAACTTAATAAAAAACAACACACACACCTGGCAATACTTACCATAATGTATAAGCACAAAGCTAGAAGAGAGGTCATCAGGTCTCAAAATATTTCTTTTGTAAAGAAAATATGGTACTTACTTTGTAAAAGAAATTTGTTCTCCCGACTGCTCCAACTTTCCCAATGTGATTCATAAAACAAATGTTCCCTTCAGTAGCTCCATAAAGCTCACACATCTTGATGTTTCCAAATCTGTCTAAAAATTCTCTCCATACATCACTCCGTACACCATTTCCAACTGCCAAACGCACCTGATGATCCTTTTCTCCTTCTCTCTGTTAGAAGAAAATATTTCACTTGTAATTTATTAATTCTAGGTTCCCAATTCTTTCTTTCATTACTATTACTCAAATGGTAAGTACCTAGAAGCTGTGTGTGTGCAATGAAAGGAAAGTAAAAAAAAAAAAATAATGTAAATCTGTTGCAGAATCATGTCCAAAAGCTAATGAAACTAACCTGGCCCAGAGTAATAAACCTTTATTTCCCCATATGTGAGAAAAGCTCTTTCTAAACTCCAGCTTATTGAAACCTTATTTTGGTAAAGATCAGGTCAGGAAGAAAGCAGATTTCGGGGGGGTGGGGGTGGGGAGGGGAAAGCATTACTTAAAAAAAATATTAAATATATTTGAGTTTGTACTCGCAGTTCTATCATTTATTATCTATATACCTTTGAACAAGAGGTTGAATACTATTCTGCTTCTCAGTTTATTCATTAGCAAAAACTGATAATAATATCTATTAATCTCACCTATACTATACTGCAGTACACAGTGAAGCTCCATGCCTAGCATATAGTAAACAATAAATTGAGGTCATCTAACCACTGTAATATTTGGTTTGCAAATATATGATTACTACTTGTAACTATTATATTTTTGAATGTGCAATATTCTTATATTTTTACTTATAAATAATATGTTAGAATTTAAATAACTATATATTTTATTGTACATTCAATAAGCAATATATTAATTAACATGAATTATACAGTAATCAAAAATCATAACCTCACACACCTGTTAGAATGACTACTTTAAAAAAGACAGGAAATAAGTGTGAGAGAGGAATTGGAGAAAAGGGAAACCTTGTGCACTGATGGTGGGATTTCTAGAGTGGATTGCAACCACTATGGAAAACAGTGTGGAGTTTCCTAAAAAAAATTAAAGACAGAACTACCAAATGACCCAGCAATTCTACTTCTCGGTATTCATCTGAGATAATGAGAACACTTATTTGAAAAGACACATACATCCTCATGTTCCTTGCAGAGGCAAAATATTGATAGCAGGAGGCTACTGTTTATCTTGAGAGAACTACTCAATAAACTAATTTGATAAAATAAAAATGAGGTAAGAGACAGCTAAGACTGTGGATACACTGGAAATAACAGTCTGACTTGCTGTTGCAGGCGTAGGCCCCACACCAATGGAATTTAAGGTAAATATTTTGCAGATAGAGGAAAAAACTCACTCAGAGCAGCAGCTCCTTCCAAAACAGAGGATTCTTTTCTACCACTAACGAGAACTCTGAGGAGTCTGCCCTGCTCCCACCTATGGGCATGCCAGATACTGCCTGCCCGGCAGGAACTAGCTCTTGGACTTTCCATTGCATTTCCTATATAAAACACTAGTGTTGCCAATCTAAGGATTCATTCTGCCTGAACAGAGAACTCTTTAATATGGAATAACTGTTGGATGCTTTTCAGGTCGGAGGTGAGTTTTAGCAAGCAATATTATTTATAAAATGTGTTGGCACACTCTGGAAACCAGTAAGAAGGTGATTTATAAACCAAGTCCCATAGACGTTAACCTGTGTGGGCTTTAGCTACACCAGTTTACTAAATAAGAATAACCATTCATCCAAAATGATGTAATTGGTATAGAAAATCCAATTATCAGAACTAAGATAAGGCTTTTGCCAAGAAATATAAAATTCATTTATTTAACTCTCAAGTTATTTTTATTCTACTCTCCTCTCCTTTAAAAGAAAATCCAGAATATCATGCTTTAAGGGGTGTGAGAAAAGATGAACTGGTTTATTATTTAGTGTTGTGGGAAAAAGAGAATTTATATCTCTATGTTGAAATGTATGCACATGATAGAAAATTTGGAAAGTACAAAAAAAAAACAAACAACAAGAGATTAAAAACAAGCTGTAATCCTACCACACCAACATTATTATTTTTATATATCTATATGTATACATATAAAAAGTTATAACCATACTACATATAGAACTACATACTATTCTACTTTATTAATATAATATTACATTCTGAACTACTAGCTCTTATCTTTTAAAAACATGATTATATAATTTTCACAAAATTATATCACAATTTATTTACTACCACCTATTTTTGGATAGCCACACTGTTTATAAAAATTCATTCTTATAAATAATACTGAGTGAATATCTGTTTATAAATCTTTGCATCTCATTAGGATAGAAAGATTCCTGGAAGAAGTCAATAGTTGTAAATATTTTTATGACTTTGTTACTAAATTGTTATATAAAAAGAATATCCTATCTACATCATACCTCCCCAATTAACTAGAACTAAGGATTTCCATTTAATTTAAAACACTGTTGATTTGATAAGAAAATGTGTTGTATTATTTTTTTAGATTCAATTTTTTTATTTCAGACAAGTCAAATATTTGTCATATAATAATATATAAATAAGATTAACATTTTATTTTAATAGCATTAATTTCCTTTTATTTTTACTATTTTCATTCAGTGTTTATTTTTATAATTAAATATATTATTTATTTTCATAATTATATTAATCTCTGCTCTTGTTCATGTTTCTTCTTTATGATTAAAAGTCTCTTTTCCCATCTCATAGGCAAAAAACCCCCCCACACAATACGTTTTCTTCTTGATACTTAACTATTATATTCATCTGGAATTAACCTTGTGAGAAAGGTATAATGTTTTTAAAAATTCATATAATGACATTATTCAGGTTTTTGTTTGCTTGATTCAAACCATGAGCCAGGTAATATATATATATATATATATATATATATATATATATATGTAAAAATAAATATATATAAATAAAAATAATATATAAATAATAATGTAAAATTTATTTGAAGCCCTATTGCCCAAAATATATCATTATTTTTGGTACAAACACACACAAAAAGAGAGAAAGGAAAGAAAACCCAGAAGTTAAAGAAAATAGTTTACAAAGGAATGGAAATTTTACCTAAAAGATACATATAATAAGATGTTATAAAATCTAAATCAAGGGTTAGCAAACTATAGATTGCAGGGGCCAAATTTGGACCACCTCCATTTTTATAAATGAAGTTTTATTAGAACTTAGTCATACTCATTTATATGAATTGCCTATTGCTGCTTTTACAACAGAGGCAGAATTAAGTAGTTGTGACAGAGACTGTATGACCCACAAAACAGATAAAGCTTTTGAACCCCCGAAGTAAAAAAAGCAACAGTTCTTAATATTAACACACGTCCAGCACCATCTGGTTAATGGACAATACATTTGTGTCACACATATCGGGTCATTAAGCGTTCTCATTCAGATCCCCACGTATGTTCATTTTATGTTTCTTTCTTAGGAAGGGATTTATCTCACTGGAAATAACTGGGAGTTTGTTTTGTTTGTAAAAGGGGTGAAGAGTTTCTTAGGCACATTGAACGTATTGGTAGGCGGGCAAAATATTCGTCAGATGAGCCTTAAAGCAAAACAAAAACAAAGAAACCCACAACTACCTGCCTAGTGATGTTGTGAAGTTCTCTTGTGGCCCTGGAAGATGACTGGAAGCCAGGGGAGGTGTAAAAACATTTACCTGGCAACTGGCATGATGGATGGGGAGGTGGGCAGGGGTCGAGAATATTGGCTGAAGTGATCCAGGTAAAAGATGATAAGGGGAAGAACCTAGGTTATGGTCAGGAGAATGAAAAAGGAGAGTCAGCAGAATGACAAGGGTGAGGAAGAAAAAAATCATCAGAATTGGCAAAAGGAGCCTTAAAAAGTGACCCTGAAAAACATGGAAATTGAGAGGAGGGTCTGAAGGTTCCTAATTATATTTGGTTTTATGTGTCCATTTTGAAATTGCTGTGAAACTAGCAGTGCATCATATAAAATAGAACCAAGTCTTCATAACACCCCTCTATAATTTTAAAAATCCCCTTCTCTGTTCATCAATTCCCTCGAGCTTCCTTTAGAACAAATTCCCATTCCCTTTAATTCTCCCTGAATCCTGAGGTTACTACCTAAATATCACTGGGTATCACTGGGAGTGGAATGAGGAGAGCATGCATGCATAAATACGAGCACAATTAAGTGAATGAATGGATATAAAACACCTGCATATACACATACACAATGGAAAGAAACAGTGTGGCAGAGACTGAGGGACAGAGACACAAAGGGATGGATAGAGTCAGAGAGAGTGCATGAGAGACACAGACAAACTGAAAGCAGGAAAGACAGAATGATAGTGAAAGAAAGCGAAAAAGACCAAAAGAGAAAGCTAGCAAGAGAGACACAAAGAGCAAGAAGAGAGACAGAGTGACAGAGACTAAAATACAACAGTGAAACGGAGGAAGTACATAGGAACAGACACGTAGTGAAGTATGCACAGACCCACAGTCTACGAGGAACAGAGATGCAGAGAGACACGCACACGCTCACACAGGGATGCCAAGTGAGGCACATTCACAGAGACAGAGACCCACACACTGAGAATGATGAGATACAGAGACAAAGACATATTCACATAGGGAGATATTCTCTCTCTCTCTCTCTCTCTCGCTCTCTCTCTCACACACACACACACACACACACACACACACACACGCAGAAAAACAAAACAAAACACATACACCCCAAACAAATCTGGACACAGAGAAAGATATTGGAAGAGAGAGCCACACCCAAATATGCTGACACAGTTGCACAAGTATTGAGACACACAGAAAGGGATACACGCAGACAGAAAGACATACGAACAGAAATCGAGATAGAGAGAGAGATCAAGAAGGAGAGCAAATACAGAAATCCAGAGTGCAGGCTGTGCGGGACAGGAAAAAGAAACATGTTTGCAAGCCCGATCAGGAAAAGCAATGGGAGTGAATATGTTTGAGCTCTATGTCCAGGAGCTCAGGCATTATCTCATTTGAATCACCACGATACCCTATACAATAAGAAGCATTATCCCCCTTTTGCATATTGAGCTAATGAAGTTCAGGTCCAAGATCACGTGCCAAATAGACAGAATTTGAATACATTAAAATGTAAGCACTATGTGGGCAGGGACTGTTGCCTGTTCTATCCTCTGCTGTATCAATTGCCTAGGACCATGCGTGGTGCATAAGAGACGTTCACAATCCATTTGTAAAAGTAAGAAAGAAAGGTAGGGAAGGCAGGTTCAAGAAAGAAAGGGAGGGAGGGAGGGAGTGGGAGTAGGAAGAAAGGATGGAAAAAAAAGAAGGGGGGTAAGGAGAAAACCAGCTTTAAAAAACCCTTAAAACCCATGCTCTATTTTTTCAAGCATTTCTCCATGATTTCAGTAATAGGAAGCAATCAAAACATGAGTTTCTAATTCAGTAGTTAGTGTTTAAATGTTGACACACTCCCACACATGTATAGAGTAAGCCATTTTATGATATACTAGAGGCCTGGTGCATGGATTTGTGCACCGGTGGGGTCCTTCAGCCTGGCTGCACCCTCTCGCAATCTGGGACTCCTCGGGGGATGTCAGAGAGCCAGTTTCAGCCTGATCCCTGCAGGACAGGGCCTGGGAGGGACCGCAGGAGAGCTCCAGGTTTTGTCCAGCCTGTCTAGCCCAGTCCCGATTGGCCAGACCCCAGCAGCAAGCTAACCTACCGGTCGGAACATCTGCCTCCTGCTGGTCAGTGTGAGCCATAGCAACTGGTTGAATGGCCGAACAGTAGGAGGGACAATTAGCATATTAGGCTTTTATATATAGATAGATAGAAGGTACTAATTTTTAAAAAATATTTTATTGCTTTTTTACAGAGAAGAAGGGAGAGGGATAGAGAGTTAGAAACATCGATGAAAGAGAAACATCAATCAGCTGCCTCCTGCACACCCCCACTGGGGATAGGCCTGCAACCAAGGCACATGCCCTCGACCGGAATCGAACCTGGGACCCTTCAGTCCGCAGGCCAATGCTCTATCCACTGAGCCAAACCGGTTAGGGCGAAAGTACTAATTTTATCTTCAGCCATTTAAAATCCCATTTACTAGTAGAATTTAAAAGAGAATTTGCTGAATGGGTCAGGGGTTTTAATATTGCCCCCAAATTTTGGATTTCAGCAGACCAGTTTCCTTCTGGCTTTCAGTGCCTGCCATGTATCAAATTGATGTGACAGTACCAGTAAAAGAGTCATACTGATTTGAACTAAGGCTCTTGTTTCTTCAAAACCTTTTTTGGGACCTGTTGACCAGTTATATGTGATGCAGCGATTGACCTATAGTTACCTCCTACTGTGTCACAGATTTCTTCATTCAGTGGCCAGAGATAGCAGGCCTCTAACAATGCCCTGCTAGAAACAAAGTCTCTTTCTTCCAGAATATGTGCTTATTCCCACTCATAGAATCTATAACAACATCAAGCTGAATGGCCTCTTTCTATGTCTATGAGAAGTTGAAACTCCCGGAAGTTGTTTAAATACAGGTAATTTTGTATCAACTTTGATTTCTCAGTAAACAAAGACTGTACTGTTTGTTAACAGATGGAAAGACAGAAAAGAAACATAAATTCATAGTGAAAACAAAGGGGCAAATCATTTCTACCTTCAACCCTGGAAAACTAGCTGCTTAATGCCCAAAACAAATGTATGATCTAATTCCTAAAGGATCATCTAAAATATACTAACAACATATGTTAGGGATTATAATTCTTTCATCTTGATTCTATTTAATGTAAGACCTCTTACATTAAATAGAAACTCACTGATAATTACATACGCACACCAACATATCCCATAACAGTAACTACACATTCCAACAGTTCGCTTCCTTCACAGACACTAATATGCATCAAAAACATATTGATAGCAAGCCAAGTAGGTATTACAGAATAGATACAAAATAACATTAAATACAAATAGGGTATCAGAGAATCCTGGGGCACCCCTCCCCCATACAAAATAGCAGGATTTCTTATACTGAAGCCGGAAAGGCATGGTCGTGGGAGAGGGTGGGGGCCTCTTTGGAGAGAGGGTGGGGGCCCAGGACATAAAATGAGAAGCCTGCCAGGCTAAGCCAGTGCGGGCCCCGGTGTCCCCTGAGAGTCTCTGTCATGCTGCCTCTGCAGCCTGGGTCTGGGCAGGCCGTGGTTTCAGAGATGACAGCCATCGGTTCACAAATCATCTTAAGGCATAAATAAGAGTTTGAAAAGACCTCTGTGACCTCAAGTGTTAACAGCAAAAAGCAAGCACACTGTGGGCTTATCTCACGCTCATTTTCTAGCTGTAATAGTAATGGTATTGCCGTTTACAGACCACGTATTCTGAACAGGCGCTTTCTCTCCTGGCAGCCCTGGGGAGGGCTGAGAGTGGAAGGAAAACAATGCTTCAGACCAGAGACATTTCAAAGTTGCCTTCGAAAGAGAGAGAGCAGCCCTGGCCTCTAATCTGAATGGCTGTGCTGACTCACCTGAAAAAACAACCACCACACACTGTAGACTCCGAGGGAGCTTGCTCTTCCCTGGAAACCCAGGAAAAGGGTCACCTGAGCCCCAACCACGATTCATGAATGAAATGTTCTGAAGGTGCAGGTGCCCATGAGCTGTGAGCTGGATGCAGCAATGGCCTGGCTCCCTCCATGCGATGATGCAACTCTGATAGATCTAAACTCCCTCTTTGCTTCTGTCCTCCCCAGGAACTCCGACTTCCTGCTTATAACCGACTTCCCTTGCAGGTCTAGGACTAGGGAAAGATTGGGTTTGCCCTGAGCACAAGAGTCTCCCAGCAGCTGGGCTTGTTAGAGCACTTCGATTTCTAAAATATAATTCTACGAATTTTCATTGAGCACCTACTATATGCCAGACACCACTGTCGGTACTGAGGATACAATTATATAGAGAAAAAAACATGAACTCTCTGCTTTCCTGAAACTTACAGTGTGTGGGGGTAACGTAGGGGTAATGTGTAATGGGCTAATAACTTACATGAGGAAAAATAAAGCCGTGAAAGAAGACAAGGAGACACGCATTGTGGTGAAGAGTCTGACTCCGTTCTCGATGTGTGACTACTGATGACTTTCCAGCCACACCCGTCAGTCCCCTTTCCTCTCTGCCCACATCTGGCACGCTAACGGGAAAGCCCCGTCCTCCTCCCGTTGGTGCCACAAAGCACACAAGCAGTTCTGAATGCACAGGACCCCTCGCCCCAGCGCTGCCTGCTCATCACAATGAAAGCTGAACCAGTCTCTTTCAAGGCATTTTTGGACATGCTTGGGATCCCACCCTGCCTTCCCCAGAAAGCCCTGTCACGTGAGCAGTAAGCCTGTTCATATTCCCCTGGTGGCATCAGCAGAACAAATGTAGCGTTTGGGGTCCATCTGAGTGGGTGAGGTGACCATACCAGACATCAATGAGGGTTGTGGCCAGACAAGGCACTTGCTAGGAGGGTTAGAGGGTGAGCCACACAAATGTCTGGGGGAATGTTCAATGGGGTGAAACTGACAGTCCCGGTGCATTGAAGGGAAAGCAAGGAGGGTGGTGAGGGCGCAGCAGCGTGAACAAGGAGTAGAGTGTGTGTGGGGGGTTAGAGTGGGGTGGGGGCGGGGCGGGGGGTCAGGGGAGGTCCCAGCAGGGGAGCAGATTACTTAGAGCGTGTGGTCCATGCTAAGGGAATTGGGATTTTCTTTCAAGTAAAAAGTCTGAGGGAACTGGGTAGTGAAGTAACATAATCTGACTTACACTTTAATAGAATCATATCAACTACTATTCCAAACGTGGAATACGGAAGAGGCTATTGCTAAAATCTGAGGCAGGAAGTAGTGCTGACTTAGATGAGAGTAGCAGGTAGGTGGTAAAGTGAGGTTTGACTGTGGATATATTTGAAAGTAGGATTTGCAAGGTTTGCTCATGGATTAGACAGGGGTGTGAGAAAAAAGAAATTTCAAGGGAATCCCAGAGATTTTGTGACTGAGTACATGGAAGGATGGAGTTGTCATTAACTGAGAAGGTCAAGGTGTCAAGGAGTACATTTTAATGGAGGTGGTAAAAAGTTAGGCTCTCGCCATTTTTGACAGAAGATGTCAATTAGATTTCTAAGTGAAGCGATTAAGTGGGAATCCAGGCATCTACAACTTGACATCAAGAGAGAAGACAGGCCTGGAGATGAAAACTTGAGTTAAGTTGTGGAAGGTATTTGCAGCCAGGAACATGTTCAGGGAAGGAGGGAAGAGAGAAGAGAGAAAATGTGTGATTGTGGAGTCCTGGGCTCTCTAACATTAGAGATGAGAAATATCGAGCCATGGAGACAATTTATTTTTGAGCCTGGTTTATGTGAGTCAATTCTAAAGACAAGCACTGACTAGATGGGGTTGTGAGCCTGTCAGGATGAAGACTATCTTCAATTTCGGCATATTCACTAAGATGAAACCACCTTCTGAGTCTCCTGGGAGAAGGCCCTGCCATTGTGGTCAGTCTGTCTCCGGCGGGGCCCATTTTGTCAAAGTTTTAATGCGCCGTAACGGAATAATCCAGACTCATAAGGATCCTTTCTGGTCCCCGAGAATCTCTCAGATTTTAAGAAAACAGAATATAAAAAAAAGGGATATAATTTACAGAAAATACGTATAGGGTGTCCCCAAAAATGTATACACACACTTTGAATAATTATAAAGGCAGTGTTTATTAAAATACACTTCATTTCAACATGGAGCTATCAGCTGTTAAAGTGTGTATACATTTTTATGGGACACCCTGTCTATAGCCTAAATGATAAAGTATGATATTAACTTGAAAAGTAGGCTTCACACATATGCGTGATTTTTTTTAATTAGACCCTGCCCGCACTATACTCTCTGGGGTCCAGATTTGTACATCCTTTTTTACTTCCTCACATGGGTGCCTTATTAACATACCAAACGTAACAGGTCCAAAATAAACTGAATTTCACTCCTCAAATCTGTTTTCCTTGTTTCTTCAAATGGTTCACAATTTAACTAGATGTTTGAACCAAAACTCTGGACTCTATTCCTGATTTTATCCATTCCTTCACTCCCTATCCCTGAACTAACATGTCCTGCCATCTTTCCTTCAAAACAGATCCAAATTGGTACAGCTTTTTACAATTTGCTTTTATCTTTTCTCAAATGCTCTGATGGAAGTAAAATCCAAATTCCTCTCTATGATCCTCCGAGCCCTATAAGATCTGGTTCATGAATGGGCCAGCCATTCTTCTTCTCTTCAAACATTCAGGCTGGGTCCTGTACGGGTCTCTTAGTTTTTAGTTCATTCTGTGAGGACTGCAGTCCCCCAGCTTTTCCAGCTGGATCCTACCCGTCCTATCAGTTCCTCATCTCATAAGTGACCACTCAGTGAAGTCTTCCCTGACCACTCCATCTAATTAGCAATGTCCCACTCCCACCACTCATCATTCTCTAGCATCTCAACCTGTTTCATTTCTCCATACTTGTCATTGCAATGAGTTTTCTTCATATCTTTGCTGGTTTATTTTCTCTCTCCCCAAACTAGAGTGTCAGTTTCATGAGAAAAGGGGTCTTATTTGCCTGTGTGCCCCACCCCGCATACTCAAACCAACAATATTACTTGAATGACATGAGTGACATATATGACTCTATCCCTAGATATATCCGGATGTAAGTACGGTTTACTACCGACTTCCTTAAGAATTATTTAAATAAGATATACTCTATAGCAAAAGTTCCCCAGATACTGACATCTAGAGTTTTACCATGTTCCTCACCTATCATATTAAATGCAGCGTTAATCTTAAAAATATATATATTAGATGCAATCAGAAATTGTATTGTGCTGCTTCAGAAACATAGAAAACTTGGGAGATTGAAAGGTTGGAAAGAATTCGCCTGGCCAGTGTAGCTCAGTGGTTGAGCATCTATCTATGAACCAGGAGGTCACAGTTTGATTCCTGGTGTGGGTGTGCAGGAGGCAGCCCATCAATAATTCTCTCTCATCATTGATCTCTCTCTCTCTCTCTCTCTCTCCCTTTCCCTTCCTCTCTGAAATCAATAAGAACGTGTGTGTGCGTATCTATATATATAAAATCCTAAGTGACTGGCCAACCATTCAGTAGCTATGACATGCATTAACCACCTGGGGGCAGACGCTCAATGCAGGAGCAGAAACCACAGGCATGGAAACATGGAACAGAATGATGAATCTCAGAGGGAAGGGGGGAGGGTGGGAGGAGATTAACCAATGGTCTTATATGCATACTAGAGGTCTGGTGCACAGATTCGGGCACTGGTGGGGTCCCTTGGCCCCCGCAATCTGGGACCCCTTGGGGGATGTCGGAGAGCCGGTTTCGGCCTGATCCCCACAGGCCAAGCTGAGGGACCTCACCGGTGCACAAATCTGTGCACTGGGCCTCTAGTGTGTGTGTATGTGTGTGTGTGTATGTATATACATACATACATATATATATATATATATATATATATGAAGGTTGGAAACAATTGCTCTCCTAGTCTCAGGGGAAGAGAATAATTACCTCACTGCTCCGTGAATAAGAGGAGCCAGTACCTTGGCTTTTTTTTTTTTTTTTTAAAGAACAGTGCTGCTGCCACCAGTTTGGCATAAACATGCCAAATGTTTATGCCAAAGGAACTTTTGCAACTGGAGCTTTGAAAAAGAGAAAAAAGTCGGGATTGGGTGTGGGGTGGATAAACATTTTTGCCAAGGAAAGCCAATCCTAGGGCATTTTTATGCATCTACTATATATATATAAACACTCAACTCAGACTGATTTTCCTTGCAGGTAAATCTCCTTTGGAATATATTACTTACCCTGACATTCACAACAAATCTGGATCTATTCAGAGAATGTGTGGTTTTGCTTTCTTTTACTTAAGCATTTATTTTAAATGAGTGTCTATGGTACTTCAAAGCATGGCTTATGAGACATCCGATTTTAATTCATCGAGGGTGTGGACCACATCTCTCGTTCACTCTCTGGCCCTACCCGAATCCACTGCTGTTCTAGTTGCACAGTAGGCACGACCCCTTCCCAGAAGCTCATAGAAAGGAATGAATACTGGACAGCAAAAAGCAAGTTCTTGAAAGGATAAGATGTCATAACAGAAGACTCTCCTTGGCCTAAACTTTAATGCCAAGAACTGCTTGTACTTGTTCTGTGTGAGCCCAACAAAGAGATTAGGAATACAATGCATCTCTGCACAGGAAAACGATTAAGCTTTCCTTTGGGCAAAGCTATATTTATTTCCCTTGCTCCTGCCTACAAGTGAGTGCTTAGAGATTATTTCACAAATACCGTCTTTCCTTCAAATAACTTATCTAAGAATTAAAATATCTAATTAACTAAAGCAATCAGGAATTCTTTTTCAATTCTCAGTTCTCTAAATTATCTCATTTCCTCAAAATTTGTGCATTACAACTGTAAAGAGGTAAAAGAGATATTTCATTTCATAAAAAATTCAAAGGAAAACACCTTGAAAAAGATTTATAGAAAATATGACAAACTATTAATATCTTTATTAACACTATCATACCTTGCCAGTAATCTTAATAAAGAAATTAAATATATGATTATTTCTAGCCTATAAAATTAAAGTTAAATAATCTTTTCCCCATTAAAAAAGCAACAACCCAAGGCATTCTTTGTTAAAATAAACTATTATTAAGAAGCACAAGCAAACTGGGCTTTATCCACCCTATTTGAAAGGGTGGGCCATCAGGACTGGCTTATTTCCCCTTTTCCTTCCTTCAGACACTTTTGAGGAAGCTTCAGGGAGGGCTGAGTTCTCTAGCATACTATTTTTGCTGCCCCCAGTACTGATAAAAGACTGTGCAATAGGCATATTTCCACATTGTTTAGATTCACTTCAACCACTTTGAAATGCAATCTGGAAATATTCCATAAAAATCACCAAAATATCCATGTCTGCTGACTACTTTCGCTTCTGGAGACCCTTGTACTGACTATATTGCATGAAGATACTAATTGCAGCATTATACAAGACGGTAAAACTTTAGGACAATAATAAATGCATGTATTCGACCATTCAATAACTACTTAGTGAGCAAAGGACCTTGCAAAAGCTAATGTTTCTATTAAAGGATGAGAGGAAATTGGAGTGCCTGGGGGAACACTTGGAAAGGCCCTGGGGGCGTTCATTAGATAGTGCCTACTATGTCCTATGGCTTTTATCTTACTGCAGGACATTAATTCCTTAAATTAACTCAATCCAGAGATCATATTACCAAAGAGTATAATGAAAACTAGAAGAGAAAATATGCCAGGTTGTGGCATTATAATTCTTCCATTGGGGCTCTTCAGGTAAGATCACAATCCTGATAATGGCAGTCTCCCTGGAGAGAATAAAGGTAAAAAACCACCTAAAACATTCCTCTGGGACTCCCTGTCTTAGCTATGGCTCCAGGAAATCCATAGCTGCCTAAGCACTCCTGACCAAACAAAAGGAGTAAGATAGGAGGCTTCTGCCAGAAGGAGGTAGGTCAGGAGCTAGACAGGAGGTCTGTCCCTAGTAAACTCCAAGCTTAAGGTAAATAAAAGCCTTTTGTAAATAAGATTATCCAGTGTCACATTTTTTTCTGTGTTTGTGTCCCTTGTACAATCCCATATCTTTAATAAAGTTTTATTTAAATGCCTGCAATCTCATTTCAGCTGTGCTGTGGGTAAAGGAAGGATTCCTTATTTTAGCTGACCAGAGAGGACATCTCAGTCCGCCTTCCATGCCTTAAACTGGGGTGATGATGGCAAAGATGATGAGGGAGAAATGCCCTGGTCTGGGAAGGGAGTTTCTCAGAGGCACAGCACAGGGCAGGCTGTCTCTAAGGGGAAGCATTCTCTGTCACCATTCTTCAAGGGATGGTGTTGACTTGATTACTGAGTCACTTCTTTGTATCCTCAAAAATGTTTAGAAATTCAGACTGGTAAAAAATAAGCATCTTGAAATACAGATGAGACCAGGAAAATAAAACTAACTCCTGAAGGCAACAAAGCAAACAAATTAATAAAGACAAAATTCAGGCTGTTGCAATTCTCTGCCTGTTTACTTTCAGAAGGGGGCATTTTATCAAAACTCTGTGGGAATGATTGCTTTACGTGGGAAGAGAAGTGTAAGCCAAAGCAAAATTTCTTTTTTACATTTAAAGCAAAACCAAACAAAAAGATATTCTAATATAATCACTTATTCAAAATAAAACAAAAATAGAAAAACAAGTAAAATCAGTGTTGTTAGTTGTGTTTTTTTAAACAGCATTTAGAAAGATTATTTAATTCAACCTTGGAATAATTGCTTTCTGTAAACATAGCATGCATCTCTTTTCATAATCAGATTTATGCTATGTACACGGAGATTGCCATCAGTCTAAACATGAAGTGAACTGGATTGCAAGTCTGTCTTTTCTGCCACAATATAGAGCACATTAATAGTACACTCCTCCATAACTCTCCTTTTTATTTTTTTCTGATTTGTTTTGTATTCATTTTATCTTGGGTTAAGTTATTTTATCTGTGTAAGTCAGCTAAACTATGTTCTGGAAGAAGATAGAGTATAACAAACAAAAATTACGTTTTCTCTCAATACTTTTCTTTCTGGATTTACTTCTTCTCCATGAGAATGATTACTCTTACCTTAGGTTGTTTGCAAAGGTAACGACAAATTTCTCCAATATACTGAAACACAGTCACATTATACTTTTTGCAGTCATTCCAAAACTGGCTTGCTGAGAATTTCTTCTTTAATACACAAGTAGCTCCTATGAGAAGAGGCAAAAAAGGGTACTACGTAAAAAGTTCAAGGGATTTTATAATCCAGCAGTGGCCATTTATATCAAGCTCATTTGAAAACATTAATCTTACAGTCCATATCTTGAGATTGAGGGTAAGGGGGCTAGTAAGACAGCTCCAATAAAAAGTTCACTGATGACTGCAGAACCTAACTTTAGCGACACTGTAGGTCACATGAATATGTCCAAAAGGAAAGCTCTAATGATTTGACCTTCATCTTTACTTACTGTGGACATTGATCCTATTCTAAATATGCTACTCTACGAAGTTACTTTATAGTATTTTAGACATGTAAACAGTGGTAAATGATCTCTATCCTACATAATAAAAGCCTAATATGCAAATTGTCCCCTTGGGTGGTCATTGCACTGGGAGTTCGACTGGGAGACCAGGAATTCAACCACTTGCTATGACGTGTGCTGACCACCAGGGGGAAGCGCGGAACATGGCGGACATCAGTGAGGTGGCACTGGCAGCGGGCAGCAGTGGAGGCACTGTGGGCCCCAATGGTCCCTGACGAGAGTGGGACCGCAGCGGGATGGTGGAGCAGGTGAGCGGGTGGTGCCAGGCCAAGGTGGGTGCGAGCGGGGGACTGATGGCCCCACCGTTTGCCCCACAGATGGTGACCAGAGGTGACGGCGGGGGGCGGGGCTGCCGCCCAGCTCCCAGGCACTGAGGGAGCTCTGCAGAGGGTCCTGCCCTGATCGATCTCTCTGCAGGCAGGATGGTGGAGCAGGTGAGGGTGGGGCACCAGGCGGGGCTTTGGGGCTGCGAGCCTGGGGGCATGAGCTGGGGCCCAATCCCCACAGGCCACCTCGAGGAACCCCACCCATGCACGAATTTGTGCACCGGGCCTCTAGTTTATATATAATTTCAGGACGAGCTGGTAACAGACACATAACCTCAGCATGTTTATGAGTGGGATCTACTGTGTCACAAGCACCACCAACTGACTTATTTGGCGTGTGGGGCACACTGCTGGTGAAGACAGCCTCAGCAATGCTTACTATGCACTTACCTTTCCAGTGTAAGTTTGTCATGCCTCCCTTCCTGAGACAGGGTCTATTTCCCAACCCTTCAGTTTCTGAAACCAGATTGGCTTGTGACTTGCTTTGATCAACAAAATGCAAGTGAAATGATCTATGTGACTTCTAAGGATAAGCCCTAAGAGCTGTGCAACTTCCACATTCACTCTCTTGAAAGGTTTCTACCACCATTTAAGGAGGCCAGGTAGACTATTAAAGAATGAGCGACCCCGTGGAAAAGAAAGCCCAGTGAACAGCCAGCTCCATCCGCACGGCCAAACCCCTAGGGCACTACCCTTTCCACTTCAGGAATACACTGAGCATATCATGAAATTGTGTACTTTTAATAAATTGTATAAATTATTAAATGGTATAATTGCATAATATGCACACAATCATTCTGAATTCTACTGGTAGAGTTTCAAAATTTAAAAATACAAGTTCTAATTATTAGGCATTTTGAAAATGTATCATACAGAAAATAACAACTTACCTAACTCAATACATCCACCAATTCCCAGGATAGCTCCAGAACTATGATACAGAGGAAGGGTTATATAAATGATGTCATCACTAGTACAACCAAAAGCCCCCAATCCAGCAGCACCCTTTAAAGCCTGCATCTGGGTAATCACAGCTGCTTTTGGTAGACCTGGGAGAAAAGAAAAAACATACATCTGTAATAGGAATGAAGTATGGTCTCTCCTAGACATCCTTGAGGCTACCTAACCAAGGCCAACATAGAGGCACAAAGAAGGGAATTAGAGATGACAGCAACAAGAAGTAGGAAAGCAGATGGATCACTGACACCATCCACTCAAGAAGCTGAGAACTGAGGTGAAGCCTTGAAAAAAGCTGATTAGCCCCCACAGAACCCCAAAAGAGGCTCAGAAAGTTGCTTACCATGTACCTCATGGGACAGAAGATTATTATGGAACTATAAACAGGGAGCTTTATAGAAATTCTGTGTATGAAGCAATTACATTGACACAGAATCTATATACATAAACCTTACCTCTTGTTCATCAAGATACCACATAATGTCGTAGGTCCCACAGACGTTAATGGTATGAAAACTGATCTTAATTCTTTTCTTAGTCAAATACACTCTGGATTTGTTCCTGGGTCCCAGAATATAATATTTTCATGGTCCTGGGCAAACAGGACTTGGCAGCAATAAGAGTGGTAAGGAAATATTCAATATCATCCAAAGGGCTCCCTTATAACCTACGGAAAGGGCCTGTGAGCAGACTCTACTCCCATCATGTAACTTTTTAAATCCTGACTTGCTACATCACTTCCTAACTTGCACCAACACTTTCTTCATTATCAATAGTATACATTTATTTTTTTGTGAAAAATCTAATGATTTTTATGATATTAGGTGACATACTGATTGATGTAAATTCTCATATTTATTACCATTATAATCATTTAATTCAGTTCTGGGTTTGAGTTGTAAAACATCCCATATAATAAAAGCCTAACAGGCTAAGTATCTGGTCATCTGGTTGTCCGTTCAACCAATCAAAGTGTAATATGCTAATGATATGCGAAGGCTGCTCAACCACTCGCTATAATGTGCACTGACCACTAGGGGGCAGGTGCTCCAACTGGTGGTTAGCTTGCTGCTGGGGTCCAGCCGATCAAGACTGAGTGAGACAGGCCGGACATGCCCTGGAGCCCTCCCCTGGTTCCTCCCCAGCTGGTCAACCTCCCACATCCCTCCCTGGCCCTGATTGTGCACCTGTGCCCTCTCACAATCCGGGACCCCTCCAGGGGATGTTGGAGAGCTGGTTTTGGCCCGATCCTGCAGGCCAGGCCGAGGGACCCCACTGGTGCATAAATTCGTGCACCAGGCCTCTAGTCAGTTTATATTAGAAAGAGAGAAAGAGAAAGGCTTTTTATTAAAAAAATCAATTAAATCCTTACTGAGGCTCAATGTGATTTTGTTACATTCTTTGATAGCTTTGTATTCATAAAGCATGACATTATCTGTATGCCTAATTTTGTATGTTGCTCTGTTCTGGCCTCAATAAGACCTCATGGTGCTCAGGACTTTGAGCTAAAAAAAGATATTCGAATAACTTTCCCTGTATAATAGGTCATTCCCAAACTAATTGTGCAAGAATGTCAATATATGCTTTTGATATTGGTTTTAAAATTCAATAAAATAAAATAAAATTACAGTCCCAGATTGCTTCCTTCACACTGGTAGATGATCTGAGATTTATTCTCTGGAAAAGGTAACTCTGGAAACAGCAGGAAAGAGAGAGACTGGACAAATAGGGGGAAGAAGGGAAAGTCTGCATACACCTCCAGCTCCCTTTTGACCCTTACCTAGTTTTATCCTTCCAGATCCTTGTCTGAGGAATCTGAATAGCCCACAGTAAAAGCTAGGACACTGACAGTCATAAATCCCCCAACAAAGTGTCCTGGACAATGAAACCACCCAGTCTACAGGTCCCACCAGGCACACAGAGCTCATCTAGTCAGCATGTGCTATGTTTTTTGTGTGTTCTGATGTCTGTACTTTAAGTATTAACTGTCAGTCAAAAGTCACCAGATATTTGAGGAAATTCTCTATGGTAAAGGTTAGAGACCAATACAAACCCAAAACAAAAGGATGATGAAGAAAATGAAGACAAGGTAAAGAGGGTAAGTTTTCAAAAAGTTATTATAATTAACATT
This sequence comes from Eptesicus fuscus, assembly GCF_027574615.1. NCBI lineage: Eukaryota > Metazoa > Chordata > Mammalia > Chiroptera > Vespertilionidae > Eptesicus > Eptesicus fuscus. Next base: position 34,550,355 of record NC_072476.1, read on the forward strand.
CCAAGAGATATGAGGATATAAAATATCAATACAAAAATAGCCAAAAAAGGAATATTAAGAGAACAATAGGGTTAGAAGATAAATCTCTCAAAAAGTAAATCAAAAGATAAGAGAAGGAAAACAGAAAAAATAGAATTAATAACTCAGTCCAGGAGGGCCAATCTTCAAAATGTTAGAGTTCTAAAGATAAAAGAATAAACAAACAAGCAAATGTACTAGAAGGAGGGAACGAGGAGAAAGAACAGAAATAGAAAAGGAAAGAGAAGGGAAGTAGGACTTAAACATTTTTTTCAAGCTACTAGAATTGCAAGACATGAGTTTCTATACTAAATAGGTTTACAAATTTCCCAGCAAAAAGGATGAATAAGACCAGTCCCCCTATAACTAATTAGTCTATTAGTTATAGACTAATGAAAACTCATAAAAGATTCTAAAAATCCTCCAAAAGAAAGAAAAAGAATACCAGTTTGCATATAAAGAATAAGAAATCAGAAAGAAAAAGACTTCTTAATATGTATACTGAGAGTCACAAGATAATAGAGTATGTCTTCAAACCCCTGCACAAAAATCATTTCTAATTTGGCTTCTATAAAAACAAGTGTAAGGGTAGAAAAAAGAAGACATTTTCAGGCATGTGAGGATCAACCCTACCTCCTAAACACTCTTTATCAGACAGCTACTGAAAGCAGGACAATGACAAAGTGAAAAGTAAACCAGGAAACAAACTTAGTATCTAAGAATTAGGGGGTCAGAAAAAAAGAACAGAGTTGAAGGGAATTCCTGGGAATACGGCGAAGAATGAAAGCAGGACTGTAAGAGAGTAACTGGTCAAGACTGAAGTAGAGTGAGGAAGGCTCTGGAAAAGAGAAGGCCAAGATCATGGGCTGATAAAATACAGATTATCCTTTCAGTTTCAAAGGTGAGTTACCTTTTTGACAAAGGGGTGAGCATGAGCCAGTTATATGTGTATAGGAAACCAGGCTAGCAGACAAAAACAGTGATTAATTTCAGGGTGGAAGGAGTTTTATGTGAAAGGAAAGAAATATACTTATGCTACACTGTAGAGCTCAGCAAGAAATAGTGTTTAGTAAGTTATGATACTGATACTAATAGAGTCAATTTTTATGGTGAAACAATATTAGTGTGATGGTGGGGAGAGAACGTGCAGGCCCCCGAGAGAAAGAAATGAGCGGAGGAAGAGAGTGGTGATAAAAGAAGACAAAACCCTCATCCTCCCATGAGGAAAATCAGTAGATGCTTTTTAGTATGTATCTATTTATGTGTCTAGTAAGATGCTGATTCTATTTAGACATATGGAGGTGTTTATATAAAGAAAGATACAAAAGTACTCAGTGTAGTTGGTTTGGTGAAGGAGACTCTAAAACTTTTAAATTTTCACCTCTGTGCTATATAATTTCAATACAAATAAATACCATACGAAAAAATAGCAATGCTTTTGCTTTCAGCCTGTTGTGCAAATGTATAAAACACGCTGGTTTTAATCCTGAAGAACAAAAGCTGTTCTCTTTGGGCTGGGGAGGAGGCTGCAGGGGAGGAGCAGTGGAGAAGATTGTTTAAAGGCCAGAGTCACTTTCAATTTTTTCACAAGAAACGGGCATAAAGATAAACCAGTTAATAATCTTCTGCAGGAATTTTTCAAAGTTGATCATTTCTAGAGTTTCATTGTCTCTTTCAAAGTCCAAGTCAGACTGAATTTATACTGACAAATTGGTACATACTAGCATTTTCCAGTTCATTTATCAAAGCTTGTAAACATAGTAAAAATATATAGTCTACTCTCTAACTTGAAAGAGATCATTCTTAGGTTCCAAGTAGAAATAAAATAAAATGTAGGAAAAGAAAGGAAGGAACAAAGAAAAGGGAGGGAAAGGAAAGAAGAAAAAAGTAAAAAAAAACTTATGCAATCGTAGTTTTGCTTCCAATACTACCTGTGCAAAAGAAATTAGTAACAGTATATTTTTAATATGTCTCATTCAAACCCCCAGTCATCTTCGAACTAATTACAAAAGCTTCTTTAGCCTCTGAAATACTATTCGGTTTTTCCTAAGAATCAATTAAGTGTAACATTTCTTTTGAATTCTCAAGCAGTTTAATTATTATTATTATTTTTTTGGTGTGTGCATGTTATTATTGTTTACCTAAAGAAGGGAGAGTTTAGTTACTTGATTCTGTTTTGTATTTTCTCCCAAACCTGCAATGCCTTCAAGACTTCCTGTTTGTCACATGTTCCAGTCACCTTAGGAGAGTCAGCAGAGCCAGCTACAGGAGCTTAAATTGCAGCGACAGCTGAATTGTTTTAAGGATTTAACATTTTAAACAAGAATATATAAAACTGTTTTAAAGTAGACTAAGGGATTTTTTGATCCAGCAGGATGATTAGAAACTATTTAAAGGAATCTCCCCATTTTGTATACCAGGAATCTAAGGAACAGAGAAGCTAGCCAAGATCTTGCCAAAGAAGCTGGTCAGGTCTTGGGACAGTCCTTGGCCCTTCCTTGGTGCTATCAAAAGTGAACGTGGTGACTTGCCAGGTTCAAGTTAGACCGAGTTCAAGTTAATGCCATCACTCATGGCAGAAATTTGCCCAACACTGTTGCTTTCTTTTTGGGTATTAAGAAAAAAAAAAAAAAAAATGAGTCATACCTGTTGTTCCAGAGGTGAAAATATAAAGAGACGGAGTCTTGAGGTTCGAGACAACATGGTGGCTGCGTGGCAGCGGCTTGTCAGATGCTGTCCTCAGTTTCTCTGTGAGTGAATTTACGCCTCGTGGAACAGAATCTCTTACCGCCCAAACACTCAAGTTGTCGGGGAGGCTGGGGAGGATTTCTTCTACAGCTTCAAGCAAATCTAAAAACCAAAGGATTAGGAATAGGTAAACAAAACAGAAATCTCAAACCATCCACGTTGGGTTTTCTTGGGCGTGTTGGAATAGAAATAAAATGTAAATACAATGCTAATTTCATTTTCATGTTGGGTAAGTAACATCAAAGTCACTTTATTATTCTGTTTCAATGGGATCAACTGAAAGGTAAATCTAGCCATCATTTAATTTAATCAATACAAATAGGCCAATACAAATTGAATTTTGAAGAAGTTACTATCCAGACTATGTTTTTTTTTTCCAATTAAAATAAATGTATATATATTTTTTAGAAAGGGGACAAGATTTGGGGTTAGACTACCCTGGATTGGACCCCAGCCCCACTATTTACTGACTGGAGAGAGAGAGAGAGAGAGAGAGAGAGAGAGAGAGAGAGAGACATCAATTGGTTGCTGTCTGCACATGCTCTGACCAGGGATCAAACCCACAACCACAACCTGGGTATGTGCCCTGACCGGGAGTTGAACCCGCCACCTTTTGGTGTACAGGACTACACTCCAACCAACTGAGCAACACCGGCCAGGGCTTAAATTAAACTATTTTTAAAACTCTGCTTGAAATCTAAATTCAGGACACTGCATTAAACATTGGCCTTGAAATCCACCTCAGTAGCTCCAGAAAGCCATCTGCCTGTCACTGTCTAGTTCAACCACAATGAAGCACACTTGGGAGAACCCCTGATCGCTATGGAATCACAAGATCATTATGAGTCAGAGACCATTTCAGAGCCCAAAGTGAAGTGAGGAGATTTAGAGATGTAAAACATGCCCTGGTCAGAATGCTCACGTGCATGCAAATATGGACCTTTCCACCTAAGCAATTATATTTATGCCAATGTTTTTTTTTGTGTTTTTTTTTTTTTAAAAAAAACCATATATTTTTATTGATTTCAGAGAGGAAGGGGGAGCGAGAGAGAGAGAGAAACATCAATGATGAGAGAGAATCATTGATTGGCTGCCTCCTGCACCCCCCTACTGGGGATCGAGCCCACAACCAAGCAAGTGCCCTTGACCAGAATCAAACCTGAGACCCTTCAGTCCGCAGGCTAATACTCTATCCACTGAGCCAATCTGGCTAGGGCTATTCCAATGTTTTAACAAAACTTTAAAAATAATCACAAGATATATTCTGCTTTGAAGCTGAATCAGGGTCCTGCATTAAACATTTTCCTGGAAATGTGAATCACTATCCAGTTATGTAAAAAAGCCATCTGTCAGCAATTGTTTAGTTCTACTATAATACAAGACATTTGCGAAAAACTCATGATTTCCTTCCTCAAAATCTATAACCCAGATTGATCCCAAAGAGGCAGCAACAGAAATATGTCCAATGGGACAAGGCCGTTCACAGACAGAATCTGCAGGAAAATGAAGGAAACACAGGAAACGGTGAGGAGTTGATATGTCACAGGTGGTAGGCAAATTGGGACTTGAATTTTTCTTTTTGTCTCCCAAGGATATTTTTCCTATTGCTTTTCAGAGAGAGTAGAAGGGAGGGAGAGAGGAGGAGGAGGAAGAGGAGGAGGAGGAGGAAGAAGAGGAGGAGGAGGAGGAGGAGGAGGAGGAGGAGAGAGAGAGAGAGAGAGAGAGAGAGAGAGAGAGAGAGAGAGAGAGAGAGAGACTGATGTGAGAGAGACACATGGACTGGTAGCCTCCCGCATGTGCCCCACTATATATTCTTTTTTCTTTACTTAGAACAAACAGGAAATGTTGCAATGCTTGTATATCATTTGAAAAAGTATACATAATTACATTCTTTGATATATATATATATCAATAATGATAATAATCTCTTTCATTTTAAAGCAGTTTATAAATTTCAGTGTTTTCCCATATATTATCTATGGGATCCTCACCACAGCCATATCCTCATTTTAAAGATGAGGAAGGCATAGTTACAGGGGGCAAGTAATCTCCTCCAGCTCAGCCCTCTAGGAGAGGCAGTGTGGGGATGCAGCCCAGGTGTTCTGATGCTAAATCATAGAAGCTTGTTGGGTGCACTTTTGTCCTCCTGTCTGCTCCTTTTGATTCCCTCATCTCCATCTTTTCCCTTCCTCTCCCCTTCCCTTACTACCGCCCTCACACTGTTCCTTTTCCTCCCCCCTCTCTCACCTTCCATCTGTCCATCTGCTTTCTTTCAGCACCTTTCACACCTCAGCTATGCTATGATTCACAGCAAAGCAATGCAATGGTAAAATTTTATTAGCCAATTTACAAATAGATATTTGTGTGGCTTTGGGGAATAGGCCAAGCACGGTAATGTAACCTCTTTGAGCTGAGAAAGTTTGTTTTGTTCACTGATACAGTCTCAGAATTTAGCACAAAGGAGATGCTCAATAAATAATTCATTGCCTGGATGAGTGAAAGACCTAACAAAAAACTTTGAGGTACATATGGGCATTCAGTAACATTTTTACTTACAAATTTTTGCCAATAAATTGTCCCTCTACTGTGTATTTGGTAACTGATTTTGAGAATAGATGTATCAATGGAATTTCTTTGTTATTTTATATCAATGTTGTTAAGTGCTAGAAGCATGACACCCCAAAAGTACAGTGTTTTAGACACACTAAGCATCCACAACCCAGGTACATGCCCTTGACCGGGAATCGAACCTGAGACTCTTTGGTCCCAGGGTCGATACTCTAACCACAGACCCACACTGGCCAGGGCAGGACTTGAAATTTTTAAAATGTTTATATCTATAACAAATCCACACAAAAGAAACTGTAAGAGTCCAGAGAAAGTATCCAGTTCTAGTGAGCATACACAGGAAGCTGCCACATACACATTGCTCTGCTAAGACAGAGAAGTGAAAAATCACAAGGAATGCTGGAAGAACAAGTCCCAAATAAATGAAAAAGCAAGACATGCAAGTAATCTAGACTTCCTATTTTCCTTTAACTTTTAGTACTAAATTTTGTTTTAGTCACTCTCTCTGGCACTTTGCCCTGTGTAAGTACAAGTCTCTGAACGGACTCATTTCATTATCTTAATTTCAAATCTCTCACCTGGAATTGTAAATTAGCAGCATTCACTTCTATATGTTCTGAATGACATGTCTATATAAATTGGCAAAATAAGTGCAAATTGAGTTACACTACGATTCATTTAAATTGTGACCCCAAATCTTTGTTGGAATTATTGTCTAAAGAAACAGTGAGCATTTACAAAGAGTGATGACTTTTACAGGAAAAAGGAAGCAAGCAGGTTCCTAAGAATCTGAGGAGATACAATTTAACTTTCTTCATACGTTGAAAGTAAATTGACCTAGCTGAGCTTTTTATTTAATATATTTTATTGATTTTTTACAGAGAAGAAGAGAGAGGGATAGAGAGTTAGAAACATCAATGAGAGAGAAACATCGATCAGCTGCCTCCTGCACACCCCCCACTGGGGATGTGCCCGCAACCAAGGTACATGCCTTGACCGGAATCGAACCCGGGACCATTGAGTCCGCAGGCCGACGCTCTATCCACTGAGCCAAACCGGTTTCGGCCCTAGCTGAGCTTTTTAGAATTTTCAAGTAGAATTTTATCTAACAAAAGCATTCCTGCAATAGTGGTAGGAAATGTGGGTGAAAATAGTGAAGATTGAAATAAAAAAGTGAAATATTATGTAGGTGATAAAAGAATTATTATTTTCTTATCACTGTCAATCTTTTATAGTAAGAAGAAAAGTTTTAGTGTTATTTAGAAATTAAGTTCTGAATATTAGGTCTTGACAAAAAGTAGCATTTTAAAAAATACTTCAAGGAAACTTGGCCATGTTTCATGAAGATTTACTCTTTAGTGAAGTGTACCGCCATTGAAATCTCTAGAACTGTAAGCGCCTTGAAAGAATGACGTGTGCTCTCCTCCATGCTTTGGCTGATTGCCCCTGGCCACATACACCATAGGGCCTGCATACTGGTAGATATCTGATCAGAGAATTGACCTCTGCTCCTGGGATTCACTGTACGTGCAGATCTTGAGAGTAAACTACCATAAGAAAACGAGATAGCTGAGACCTTTAACAAAGTCTACATTGCAGGAGAAGGCTCAATCTCTCTTTGCAAAGTAATAGGGTCTTCCATTGTTTCTCACATTGTAAGGCACTATGTTAGGTGGGGTTGCAGCACCAAACCAGGTCTCTCCTTACAATCCACTAGTACTTTTTGTGTATTAATTTATTCCCTCATCTCCATCTTTTAGCTCACACATTATTTATGATGAAATGAGTTTCAGGCCTGATGTGAGGTATTAGTATCTACATCACCATATGAACTGCTTTTGCTTACTTATGGGTCAGTTTTCTTAGAAACTGTAGCCTGCTCATGCATTCCATGAAAAACCTAAAGTGTTGCTCTAACTAATAGGCTGGTAGTTATAAGTATGTGGTGAAATTGTAATTTCACTGTGGATTCTGAATATTAGGTCTTGAATTAATTTCTTGTTTCTACATTATTATTATATATCTTATTCAAATTTATGAGGCTATAAGATCAGTGAGTTACTCATATTGTATTAAAAACTCTTCCAATTACCCTGTTCTACATAAAACAAGCTAATATTTTTAAAGGTATTGCTTGTAGCTCTTAACACATTGCCAAACATTTCAACTTTAAAACTTTATGCATTAATAAAACTAATATGATACTCAATTACAAATGGTCAACTTGAGTTTTCCATTATTGCAAAGCAATATTCACACAGAATCCACAGTGAAATTACAATTTCACCACATACTTATAACTGCCAGCCTATTAGTTAGAGCAACACTTTAGGTTTTTCATGGAATGCATGAGCAGGCTACAGTTTCTAAGAAAACGGACCCATAAGTAAGCAAAAGCAGTTCGTATGGTGATGTAGATACTAATACATCAGGCCTGAAACTCATTTCATCATAAGTAATGTGTGAGCTATTTTTACAAACATGAGTTTATTAACAATCATCATAATCCCAGGAAGTGCACAGAAGCACGTCTTTCAATTGTGATTACACACTGTTCCTTGAAACACTTTTATTAACCTCCCTGAATACATGCACATAAGTTTGTAAGTTTGGTTATGTGTTTTCCTCTCAGCTGTTCCCACATCTTTTGGGGAACAAGCAGGCAAAAGTGTACAAGAAAATAAAAAGTAAAACACTTCGTTTGATATTATTTATAATACATTGATTGCCAATGAGTAATTATTACTCAAATTGGAGCACAATGACATAATGTGCCTGGTTTACCATTTTTCAATGACAAAGTAGTGAAAATTAGAAAAGGAAATCCATAAAAAAAAATCTCTAGGCACAATTAGATTAATTAGTACATAAATTATATCTTTTTAAAAAGGCACTTCCAAGATGGCATTTTTGTAAGATTCAGACCCCAACAGGGCTATCTGCCACACGCCTTTTGGTAATAAATGAAAGAATCCCCCTCTTCTTGGCCAGAGAATAGATAACCATCTAGCTCCTAACCTGTGTCTGAGAACATTCCAGCCCTGGTCTCTGAGGGCTGGGAAGCAGATATGACTACACTGTTACTAGGGAGGACAGAACTGGCTTAAAACCAGTTTACTCGGGTCATGTGACATGTGCCTGGATCTTCCTTCATACAGCCTTCTGCCCACAGCAAATCCCATACTAGGAGACTCGGGAGCAAAGACTTTGCATATATGTCTCCTCGGGAGCAAAGACTTTGCCACTGTACAATTAAAAATAATTATGGTAACCATTTACTGAATATATACTATGGGTCAGGCACTCTGCTGTGTCCTTTATATTTAAAGTCACATAAGACCCAATGATATTCATTGGTCATCAGCAATGTGTTAGCAGTCCGTCAATGGCAGAGTTAGGATTCAAGCCCTTGTCTGTCCGAGTCCCAGATGGGTATTTCTCCCAGTTAGCCTTACAGCTTGTCTGAGGAAACACAGCCTCCCTGTAAATTGTTTTGCTCCTGCCAGTACTCAAGCATCATGCCCTTACAGTAAATACAAGGCCAGCAGATATTGCAACTAAGAACATCAGCTCAAGTGTCTCTATGGTCAGTAAAGAATAAATGGTGCATCATCCGTGCGTAGAACACGGCCTTTGCCAGCTTGTGAAGCATGAAGCCACTTAAACTGCCGATCAAAGTCAGTTGTGTTCTTTTGGAATGGCGGTAATTCTTGACCTAGCTGAATCTAAAACAGAAAAAAAAAAAGGCAAAACAATGATTCATTCTACTAAGTATAAGAAAAAGTACAGAAATTCCCTGAAAATGAAAATAGATTTATGTCAGGATATCATAGTACATGGATAAAAAAAAAAAAAAAAGAAAAGTCTACACAGGCCATTTTATCTATCTGAATATATATTACTCTCTATAAAATTTAAAGGGTCTTTATTTTTCCTCTAACTCATCCTCTTGGTCTTTAAAAACAGATGACTTTATGGTTAAAAGTCATTTGAAGAATTACAATGGCCCAATTGTTAACTGGAACATTTGTCCTGCACATTCTGAATGCAACAGTTCACAAAAACTAAAGGGCAGGGCTTTGTGCCTTATTTTAACTTTATTGAGCTGTCACAGGATTTTTACTTCTTGTGAACAGAAATCCAAAACCCTTCTAAACATGTAAAGACACAAAATACTATTGAATCTAAAGTAAAAGACTTCAGGGTAACATGAACATAATTGCTTAGTTATATGTAATTATGACTTAATATGTGGAATATTGACAAAGGAGAGACAAATATATATACCTGGAAGTACATCTGAAATCTTGTGGATGCCTAGTGTGTCTAAAACACTGTACTTTTAGCACTTAGCAACATTGATATAAAATAACACAACAAAGAAATTCCATTGATACATCTATTCTCAAAATCAGTTACCAAACATACAATAGAGGAACAATTTATTGGCAAAAATTCGTAAGTAAAAAAGTTACTGAATGCTCATATGTACCTCAAAGTTTTTTGTTAGGTCTTTCACTCATCCAGGCAATGAGTATTTATTGAGCATCTCCTTTGTGCTAAATTCTGAGACTGTATCAGTGAACAAAACAAACTTTCTCAGCTCAAAGAGGTTACATTACCGTGCTTGGCCTATTCCCCAAAGCCACACAAATATCTATTTGTAAATTGGCTAATAAAATTTTACCATTGCATTGCTTTGCTGTGAATCATAGCATAGCTGAGGTGTGAAAGGTGCTGAAAGAAAGCAGATGGACAGATGGAAGGTGAGAGAGGGGGAAGGAAAAGGGACAGTGTGAGGGCGGTAGTAAGGGAAGGGGAGAGGAAGGGAAAAGATGGAGATGAGGGAATCAAAAGGAGCAGACAGGAGGACAAAAGTGCACCCAACAAGCTTCTATGATTTAGCATCAGAACACCTGGGCTGCATTCCCACACTGCCTCTCCTAGAGGTCTGAGCTGGAGGAATTACTTGCCCCCTGTAACTATGCCTTCCTCATCTTTAAAATGAGGATATGGCTGTGGTGAGGATCCCATAGATAATATATGGGAAAACACTGAAATTTATAAACTGCTTTAAAATGAAAGAGATTATTATCATTATTGTTGCTAAGTATATCAAAGAATATAATTACATATTTTTTCAATTGATATACAAGCATTGCAACATTTCCTGTTTGTTGTAAGTAAAGAAAAAAAGAATATATAGGTAGATGACAACCTAGGCAGCGGGCATTACTAACAATAATAATCAGAGTTGAAATATTGGGGGAAAGGAGTAGGTTTAATCTAAGACTATTGAATTTTCTATAAATAGTGAAATTTTGCAGGGAAATTTGAAATGCTACTTGCCACATCTTCTAAACCAAATTACACAGATATAAAACTTTTTTTGCAAGAATTTTTGAGTCTTCTATGAAAAGAAAGGAATACTAATTATAAACATTTGATTGTTTTCTAGTTATCTGTGTATTGAAAACTTGATGTCTTAATATTTGCAACTTTTGCTTTACTATTTTTACATAAATGGGATGCATATATTTGTCATAGTTATATCCTAAGGGGATTGACAGCCATAGAAACCTCTGGACTATACAGACAGCAGATCTTACATTGGAGACCAGGTTTTGAGTATTTGCTCTGAAACTTACTAAGTTGTGTCATCTTAGTCACTTAGGTGAATTTCTTTCCCTCTCCATCTCCAAAATACACTTCTGCATCTGCCTCACAGAATCACTGGGAGTGTCTTTTACAGAATCAGCCTCGAGTAAATGCCAACAGTTGGTATTTTTGTTAATGATAATAACAACAAAAGTAAATACATTTTCAGAATTTAGCACAAACAGAGGCTCAACAAATATTCATAGCCTGGATGAATGAAAGACGTAACAAAGAACTTTGAGGTACTTATGAACATTCAGTAACTTTTTTATTTACAATTTTTGTTAACGAATTGTCCCTCTGCTATCTATTTGGTAACTGAACAAGTTTTTTCCTTTGGCTTGTTCCTGGAGACAGAATTACTAGACACCTGCCATGACTGAAACTTTACCTATCACTATGAACATTACCTGGCCTGTCGGTAAAACCTTTTTGAAACTGGTTCTATAATACTTCTAAAAAATAAAACTTTGCTAAGACATGCCAAAGTACAGTGTTTAAGGTCCTATTCCAAACAAATTCCTTACTAGTCTTTCTTATAGCTAACACCAAATTAGGTTGTAGCAGCAAAATCCAAATGAGATCCCTTATCAAAAGCTTGGATGACTACATAATAACAGCAATTATTTCAATTCACTGAGGATCTAGTTAGTACATACCAGGCACTCAGCTAGCTACTTTACAAAAACTATGTCATTTACTTTTCAGAATTACACTGTGAAGTAGATAGTATTATCACCATCAACTAAGCAAATGAGCCCAGGAAGCTAATCTTTTTAAAAAATATATATTTTTATTTATTTCAGAGAGGAAGGGAGAGGGAGAGAGAGATAGAAACATTAATGATGAGAGAGAATCATTGATTGGCTTCCTCCTGCACGCCCTCTACAGGGGATCGAGCCCCCAACACAGGTATGTGCCCTTGACCAAAATCGAATCCGGGACCTTTCAGAGCACAGGCTCTATCCAATGAGCCAATCGGCTAGGGCCAGGGCAGCTAATCTTATCTTTGCTCACGCAGCTAAGAAGAGACAGACCATAAATGAAATCCAATTCTGGCTTATCTCTGTCTAAACCACAAGATTGGTCTTTCTACCTCCATATACTTACTCTCTCTGGAGATATAATTATTTAACTGTTCATCTCAATCAGAAATATCCAATGATAATCTAAGGCTTCTTAAATTTATTCTAAAATCTATATGTATACATTGTTCACTGATTACACTCAAGATGCCAAGAATACAGTGTTTTTAGGGTAAGAGCTTCAAATACAGAAAGTGACTGTAATCTAAGCTATGTCTTAAAAAATATTGTGTAACTAATCAAAATAGAATTGTCCCATCTTTGAGAAACTTGTAATTTATATATTTTGAAGGTATGCTAAAAAGAGCCGTTAGTAAGATTTAAGGTTGATTTCTCCAGCTACCTTCTTATTGAACAAATTGACTAAATGGTTCTTTCTTAAAACTCCAGCATCCTGAAGTGGCTTTGATATCTAAAAAATGAAATCAGTTATTGGAAAGCAAAAGAAAAGCAGGCACAAGTAAAACTGAAAAAATTAATTGGTCCTAATTAAGCAACAACCCAGTCAACAGCAAAGCTTGAATACTCTACTTGGAGAGGTAACCAGGCCTATGCATGTTAAAAGGCCCTCAGGAGATGCTATGAGATATTTCTCGGGTTGGCCTTAACATCGTGGCTTCAGAAATCTTTTCAGAGATACTGTCTTGCTTTTCTAAAGAGAATTTGTGGCTTTATCAATTTTTAGCATAATTTGAGGTTTAGATTTTCCCCAGAACCTGCAATCTAGATTAGAATGATACATAATATGGGAAGTGGAATACATCAGAGTATATCCAGAGATGAACTGTGATTTCTTTCTCCTGCTGCACTCCCATTATCACTTGTCCCTGCACAAGTGGTAAACGTTGTTTCACCAAGTTATCAAAATTGTGTGACTCATTTATACTACTTATTGCTACAGTTCAGAGACTAAGTATCATTTTTCATAGTTTGATTTTACTTTATCATGCAACCCATCTTCAGTAATTAGGCATTCAACCAAGACTTTTCTTCTTAGATCAGTGTCAACATGTATCGGTACATCCAAAGCCTGAATCCAAACAAAGGGAGGGGAAAGGAGGTTAGAACTTACTGGAAGCAAGCAAGCAAGCAAGCTGTGGTACATTTACACAATGGAATACAATTCCGTTGTTAAAAAGAAGGAAATCTAATCCTTTGCGACAGCATGGATGGACCTGGAGAAAATGATAAGCTAAGTGAAATAAACCAGAGAAAGACAAGTACCATATGATTTCACTCATATGTGGAATCTAATGAACAAAATAAAGTAACAAATAGAAAAAGACTCATAGATAGAGAACAAACTGAGAGCTGTCAGAGGGCAGGGAAGTTTCAGGGCTGGATGAAAAGGCTAAGGGGTTCTACAAACAAACAAAATAACTCACAGTCACAGATAATAGTACGATTATTAACAGAGGGAAAGAGAGGTGGGGGAGGAGGAAGAGCATAAAGGGTGGAGAAATAAATGGTGATGGGAGGAAACTTGATTTGGGGTGGTGAACACATAATACGATACACAGATGATGTATTATAGACTTGTACACCTGAAATCTATATAATTTTATTAACCAATGTCACCTCAATAAAAAAATAAAAAATTTTTCAATAAAAAATTGTGCTTGCTATTTTTCTAAAAAAAGAAAAAGAAATGATATACAGATGGGGGCAGGGGAAGAGAGAAAGAGGTCTTAGAGTCTGCCAAGAACCCGCCCACTGGCTGGTAGGCGGGTGCCCAACCTTGCTAGGCAAATCCTAGCTTGCAGGCAGTGCAAAATAAGAGTAGACATGAAGATAGGAATTCATGCACCTCAGATTAAAAATATTTGTTCTGCGAATACAATCAACCTTGACAATGTTACTATTAGAGGCAGGTAGGTATTCCACAATGAAATCAAGGTATCTTTCCTACTCATCAAATACTTTTTTTCAGATCTGATCAAATCTAGAACTGACGGAGTTCTAAGTCTCTGTGCTTTTGCACTCAATGAGTCTATACTAAAGAGCAGTAAAATTGTCCTCTTCTCAAAATAGAAGCAGAGATTTCATAAGTTTTCCGAAACTGTCTTGATATCTACTAATCTACAACAGAGTAAGTGGGAGAGGAGGGTATTAAACCAGCAGTGGTAGAATTGTAAAATTCTTTTGTAACATGCAAACTTCATCACACCACACCCAAAGTATTACTTGTGCACTGTTCTAACAAAAGAAGGGCGGCGGCGGCGGGGGTGGAAGGGGGGGGATGGCGCGGAGAACAGGGTGGGAGGGGCTGACATTCTGCCGCAGAGGACACCCCATACTCTACCTGCGCCCACCACCAGGGCCCGAGGCTCACAGCTGCGGATGCAGTGCAGGAGGGAGGTGGACCGGATGTTGGAGTTGAGGAAGGCCACCACGCAGCCCAGCTTGGCCAGGCCAAACCACACGTGGACAAAGTCGGGCTCATTGCTCATCAGCAGAGCCACGGTGTCCCCCTTTCCCAGCAGGGAATGGCTCAGGAGGACGTGGGCCACTCTGCTGCTCCTTTTGTCCACATCCTCGTAGGTATAGGTGTCTCCCTCATACACGATGAAGGGTTTCCGGGGCTGCTTCCTGGCCTGGCCCAGAAATGTATCCAGGACAGTGACCAGCTCCCCTCTCCGACGGTACAGCTCGACCCGAATTCCACAGCGGATCACCTTCAGCAGGAACCAGAGGTCCTTCCAGAAGTAAGGGAACAGCAGTTTCTGCAGGAAGTGCAGGAAGACCATTCCCGCCCCTAGTCCTGATACCCATGGCAGGAGCATGGGGGCTGCAGGGCCAGGAGGCCGCTCGGATCCCAGCCCTGACAGTGGCCTGCTCTTCCAGCCCAGTCCTCGGCGCTCAGGACTGGTACCTGCCGCTCTTACCAGCCTTGGAGGGGCGGGGAGCTCCTGAAACAGAGTGAGAAGTTTGCAGAGAGAAGCCTGCACGGAGGGGATTCCGGGAATAAGGCTTGAGACACCTGGTGGCTGCGGAGAGCGCGCTGGATTCAGGCGAAATGCCCCGCGCCCTCGCCTCGGCGGCCCGGCGGCGGTCCTCCCGCACTTGCCAGCCCTCTGTCCGGCGGCTGACCCTGAACCAGCCCCAGCTCAGGAGGGGGGAGTCCGGGAGCCAATGCTCTCCTCGGAGTAGCTCTTCCAGCGACTGCGACGTGGAGGCTGAATTGGAACCTGGAGAAACTGGGGTGGCGACACAGCTGAGAGATCAGAGGCTTCTGTCCAGACGCGTCCGATTCCGAGGAGGGTTTCGGGACCGCGCCACCGTCCCGCGTGTGACCCCAAGGCCCATGGGACCCCGGCTCTGGAGCGCCGACTTCGCTGTGCTCCGAACTCCCCTCGGACGCACCGCGTCTGGGCGACCTGCTCCGAAGTCAGCGCCGCGCCGGCTGGAAGGAGGTGCCTCGGTTCCCGGCCGCAGCTCCCCTCCCAGTGACCTTGGGGGCTGGTTTATCTCTGCTCCGAACTGCGGCGGGGGTGTCGTCCGCCGGCCTCCCGCCTCCTGGCTCCGGGCCAGCCCCCGCTCCTCCTCGCCTCCGGGCTGGAGGGAACAGGACAGTCCCGGAGGGAAAGGCAGGGATGCCAGAGGACGTGACGAAGGAGAGGAGAACCAGGCTGCTGGGGGACAATTACAGAAAACAAAACGAGAGGGAGGAAGGGAAGAAGGGAGGGGGGGGGGAGGGAGAGAGGAGAGAGAGAGAGAGAGAGAGAGAGAGAGAGAGAGAGAGAGATATGAATGGGGCAGTCGAGGAATATTTGAATTCTTTGTTCATAAACCACCCCAAAGTTGGTTTTGTTCTACAAAACGTATCTCTGAAAAAGGCTGGTATTGACATTTATTTTGGAATTCAATGCTTAGAGTGCTTTTCACAAAAAATTCCAAAAAACATTGATTGATGTGGTAGCTTCAGTCCATATGGACATCCATATTTTTTTTAAAAAAAGTATAAAATACTGACTATTCTCTGTCCTTAAAAATAAGATAACACTTTAAAGTTAGATCATTTAAAAAATTCTCAGACTTCAAACTAAGGATTCTAAAAGGGGCAGAAGGAGGTGGGGAGGGAACAGGTAATTGCAAAGAATAACAGCAAAATGTTGCACAATGATGAAATTTTACCGAAGACAAAGGACAGGGGCATTTAATTATACACTGTTTTCCTTGCAGACACTCATCCCAGCTCTCTGCTTTTAAGATTAATTGTGCCTATTGAAATGATTAAGCACTGTCTCACATTATCAGCTTCTGCTTCTTCTGTCTTTTGTTTTGCAACTGGGTTCTAGCTAACCTCAGATTTTCTGATCAAGAAAGAGCTGGTAACTCCAAAGACAGATGTCTGAAGTGATTACTTGCAGTCACAGTGAAGAGCCCGCAAGACGCTCTTCAAACCCTTTTGTGTCGATGAAGAAAACACTTTCTAAATTGGCAATTCAGAAAGATCTTTTTCAGGTAAAAGAAAAGTGATAGCATCAAGTGGTTCACAACTGGGAAAATCAGTTTCAGCTTGAAAAGCATATTTGAAGTTCTCTCCTTTTCACTCCTAGGCCTCGTCTGGTGGCAAGGACCATTAGGCCAGGTATAGAAGGTCACCAGGGAGAAAGCCCCAGGGGCTTAGCAACTGGCAAAACTAGGAAAACAAGGACTGTGCCTTGTTTTCTTCCCCCTAGCTGCTAGGGCCTAGCATATTGCTGGTCATGCGGTTCTGTCCCTCCCCTGACCTTTCTTCTCTAGGCATGTTCCTAGTCATGTAGTAGACCCGCCTAGAGGGGGAACAAGGGGACCAGAGAACAGCCCTTCAGCATTAAGCTTCCCAGACAATGAGGCTCTAACCGCATCAAATACATCTAGGCCTCAGTTGTGTTTCAGCTCTAGGCCCAGATAAGCAGCAAAACCACACAAGTGATGCCGGAGCTGACCTCAGGACCAGCTGCGGTCACTAATGACCCCCAATCAGTGAAGACCACGATACTGAAAGGATACACCTGGAAAGCAGAGATCTATTGAGACCATCTCCTGGGATGCCCCCTAAAACCCCAACCTTAAAAGCCCTTTGGACTGAGGACCCAGTTCGTGCTCTTTCTCTCTCTCTCTCTCTCTCTCTGGAGCATGCCCATGCTTTTCCCCTCCCTCTCTTCTTCCCTCCCACGGCCTTTACCTTCCTCTCTCCTAAGCTCCAAGGACCCTTCTTTTGCCGCTGTAATTTGTTTCCTGAATCCATTTCTTCTGTACTCACTTCTTCTACCTCTGGCTTTCTAAATAAACTTTCTCTTATAGTATGAGTCTTGGTTCTGAATTCTTTCCTAGCCAGAGCTCCAGCACCTGGGTCACTAGACCAAGGTCCAGTCTAACACCTAGTGGCATTCCAGCTGCCAACAGTCTGCTTCAGTCACCTTCTAGAAAACATTTGAAGCAGGGAATGGAATATGGAACAGCTGGTCTCAGACATTTGCTTTACAATACAAGTCTGTCCTCCTCTAGTGGAAGAAAATGAGAAAAGAAACACGATTTCCATCTTTTTATTTTGTTAAATTAGAAACAGTAAGCACACATTAAAACAATTACTATCTACTGTCACCACTGTTTCATAAAGGGAGGTCTTATTTCAACATTAAAAAGAAGGAAGGGCATAACATTATAATAAAGGACCATATTTCAAAATAAATAAAATTAATTTCATGAAAAACTCATTGTATTGCACTTACTTTTCTTATCATGGTCCTGCTAACACTACCCCAGGGCATGGAACTAAATTTTCATCAATTACTAATGTGAGTCAAAATATATATCTGGCACCATAAATGTGAGACAATCTGACTTACTGGGAAAACTACAAGCATATGTTGCCAAAATTTATATTTACCAAGAACAACTTTGTGTCTGAAATCTTACTATGGAGGAAGGAATCTGAAAATCTTGGGATGTGTGCATTGTGTGCATTCCTGCATCAACCCAAGTGTCTGTTCCTATTTTTTTCCAGAAATTTTGTATTCACTTTCAAATAGTGCCAAACACAACTGAGTAAATAGATATAATTATTAATTATAATTTTCAATTATTGCAAAATGGGCGATAGACATTAAGCTAGTTATAACTTAGTAAATTTATCATTTAACTAAAATAAGGAGAAGTAACAACATGCAAATAGTCTAGACATTTGTTAACATTACTTTTGATCAGGGACAATGCAGTGGTTCTTAGGTTCCTCTTTAGAAAATGTAGAAATTTTGTGTTTTTAATGTTATTTGAAAATATTGTGACCATGCAGATCAATGCAAAAAGAAAATATATCTACCCTTTTCCCATTTCTGATTTGAGTTTTCTCTCGAATACAGTCCCAATTCCCTCTGCACCCTCAGTTCTGTTGAAGATTAACTGTTCAGTGAGTAGATCAAAGTAAGACTGAATGAATTGTATCATATGATAGATCCTGACTTGTCTTATGCCCATAGGATTTTACCACTGTAACTTGGTAATTCTGACTTTATACAAACACATTACTTGTGTGCAGAAGAACTCTGATGAAATTCTACGGCAGTCACATTTCAGAATATGGGAGGTTTGGGTGAGAAGGATGATATTCAGAAAGGACCCAAATGATGCTATGTTGGTACCAATACATGATGACAAATATGTGCAATGGGCCAAGAAGCCATAAGTACCTAGACTGCAGCTGGCATTTCAGGAAGGGGATAAGGGTGGAATGGATATGTGAGGGAGTAAATAGCTCTAAAAATGAGGGTCAGATGCTCAATGTAAGACTCATCTACTTTACAATTCTGTCCAGGAACAGAGTCGTGTTCAGGTTTTAATCACTATTTTAGTCTCTGATCATAGCTTGGTTTTTGATGGGAAGCTTACTCCTCCTACGATCTGTTTGCATTAATGAGCAATCATTACCCAGAATATTATTCCTCACAAGGACTCATGAAGCAAACTCAACATTAAAGATGAGGGCTGCTGTTAGAGGGTAGGGAGGGGTTAACATTACTACATGTCTTAGACACATCAAACACTCTTGAAATATAAAAATTTTATAGTACCAATAAGTGATCCTATAATAATAGTCTTGGGGAACAATTGTCAAACAAATTAAATATTTAACTATCATTTTTGCCATAGACTAAAAACTATGTCCAGAAATTTATGACAATCAGGCTACTGACAATATTTTACACATATATTTTATTCATGGATTTAAAAACAGCTTTCTTATCTCCAGATACTTCTGTTTATGAAACTTCCCCTTCCTCAGTGTTGGTGAAATGTACTATTTGGAAAAGATCTTTATGTCAAGTTTTATCACTGACTCTGAGTCCTCAGGGAAGCTTCATTTCTATTTTACAAGTCACCTAGTGTGTGAATGGGCCAAGAAGTCATGAGTACCTAGACCACAGCGGTCATCTGATTGTCAGTGAGATAAATCAAAGAAACTACTGATAACTTTTATTGGGCATTAACAATATTCCGAATATGGCAGTGAATTGGTTCCATGGGCCACTACTTGTACATGTCTTATGAGGCCTAAGATTTAGTCTTATTTCTTGTGTATCTCATTTCTTGACACATCATGCAAGTTTATAGTACTTAAAATTAAATTTTCTCCTCAATGGCTTTATTATGATATTTATTTCCCCCTTTGGGGTCAGACAGTCCAGTGCTGGTAGGTGCAGGGCTGACATGACTCTGCCAAGGTCAACCTGTGGCTTCCACTCATGGAGTCTAGGCAGCTGCTTCAGCTCTTTCCTGACACAAGTCATCAAGGTGGGGGATGGGGCACTAGGGAAGCCAGTCAATTGGTAGTTCTTGGTTTCAGTTTTGTTGTTTATCTTTTTATTAAACGAAAAGTTTCAAACATACATAAAGTTATAAATAATAAAAACGACACTCTCCACTCATCACCTAGATTTCATGATTAACATTCTGCCCAATTTGTTTCAATGATTTTTCTGAAATATTTTAATTGCAGACAACATGACATTTCTACTTCAAATACCTTGGTTACATCTCTAAAAAAGGACATTTTCCTACCTAATCACCATATCATGATCACCTCTGGTAAAATTAACAACAATTCTTTAATACATTAGTCCATATTTAATTCTTCCCAAAATGTCTTTATTTTATTATTATTTTTTAAATTTCTTTATTGATTAAGGTATCACATATTTGTCCTCACCCCCCATTCCCATCCCACACCCCTCCCCACACATGCCCCCACACCCCTGTTGTCCTTAACCGCTGGTTAGGCTCATATGCTTGCACACAAGTCCTTTGGTTGATCTCTCTCCTTTAACCCCACCCTTCCCTACCCTCTTTCTGAGGCCCGACAGTCTGATCCATGCCTCCTTGTTTCTGGGTCTGTTCTTGTTCATCAGTCTATGTTGTTCATTATTTCCCCTAGATGAGTGAGATCATGTGCTATTAGAAATACACTTATAAGAACCGAAAATGAGACAAGCAATAATGGTTATGGTGACAGGCAAATGAATCAGTCTGTAGTGAGTTTCTTTCTGGGCCAACAGTTCTTTTGAGACCCAATTTCAATGTCCAACAGTTCCTTATGTGTACATGTCAGCACTGACATTTCAGTTCTGGATGGTGGACAAATGGTGGTAATGCAGGTCCCTCGACAGGACGACTCCAGCCATGAAGACAGAAGAGAAGCAGTCCAGAGACGTGCCCCGGCCAGCGGGGTCTTCTAACGGGGGTACCGAGGCCGCGCACCTAAGAGAATGAGAGACAGACAAGGGACGTAAAGAATGGAAGCAAGACAAAGGGGTTTCTGATCAAGCCTCAAAATTTTATTTTTTACAGCGTTCCTTATATGTGGTTTCTAGAGGGGTGGATGCCTAGGAGGGGTGGGGGCTGACCTAGATAATCGGTTAAAGTCGTAAAGGGTGCTGACTATAGATAAAGGGTGTGGCGGTTGAAGGGCAGCTACAGAAGGAATGCTTTGTCCTCAGGCAAGAGGAAGTGGGCCTAGTTTCAGTAACTTACTGAAGGTCAGAGTTAATCCTTTGACCAACTCTTGGCACCTGACATCTCCTCCCTCTCTGTTTAAGAAACGGGAGTGGGCATTAATCGACCGAGGAGACATTGACCTGGTTCCTCCCGTGGGCTTTGCATACCCACTGTGTGTGGCTCTTGACATCTTTTGGGGAGGAGAGGCAGAGCCATTATTTTTATCGATGTCAACCTCTATGCAAACCAGGTATACTCTCAGGGAAATCCAGAGGAGGTTGGAAAAATATCCCAACCTTCCCTTGCAATGCTTTGCTCTGCACTCGGTTCGATACCCATACCTCTGGCTCTGGCTAGAGCGTAGGTAAGCATCCCTCTGGTTAAGATGCTGTCCCCGTAGGGAAGGAGCGAGTCTGGGTCCGGAGGTGCTCGCACTCTTGGTAAACCAAGTCCCACCTATCGGCCATTTCCAGGCGTTGATAATGAATCTGAATGGGTTTTGCTAAAGCTGAATCTATTTGCTGTTTTACGAGGTCGGTTATTTTTCTAAATGCCCAAGGGCCAAATGTAAGAATAAGGGGAAAACCTACAAGGGGACCAAGGATGGGGAGGAGGTAGGGGAGGAGTCCATTAAGTCCACTCCAGAGCGGGTTCTCAAATAGCTCTTTTCGTCTCTTGACAAGATCTTCTTGTCTTCTTGATCTTGTCTCGGATGATGCCAGACTTGTTGGCGTAGAAGCAGCATCGTTCCTGTAGAGCCAAACATCCCTCCCTGTTCTGCCGTGAGCAAATCTAACCCTCTTCTATTTTGTAATACGACTTCTGCTAAAGAATCAATTTGGTCCTGAAGATCACTAATGGTCCCTGAAAGAGCTTGGACATCATCAATTAATTGATTAGAGAGTTTTGTGTAGGAGTGTATTGCTACTCCTAGACCTGCTGTGCTGGAAGCTACGGCTCCAGAGATCCCTAGACCAACGAGTAAGGGGATGAATTGGACAGCCTGTTTACTACGCCCAGCAATGTAATCAAGACTGGGTAAGGGAACAGGCTCATCCCCTGGAATAATGGAGATGCCTGGGAGAATGTTAGCTTATAAGCAAAGTCCAGTCCAATTTGTTGGCAGGGCTATATAGGCTAGATTCACAGGGATTGCCAAACATTTTTAAGAGTAGTTTCTTATGGTTAACTGGAGGTCCAAAACCGCTGTAGGTCATTGGTATTAGGACCAGCAGTAGGACTTCAATAATTGTTTTCATGACCTGTAGAGAGAAGATAAATTTGTCTCAGGGATAATTTCCCTGGATGTGAGATTATTTTTCTTTTGGGGGGTTAATTGGCTTGACGAGGCGTTCAGGTAGCCATCGCGGTCCTTCCTCTTGTGTATCATAGACACAGGCGGATCCTCGTCCCCAAATGAGGACCGGATCAGGACCATGCCACTTAGAGGTTAGTGGATCTTTCCACATAACCTTAGCATATTGATTTTTTGTTTCTTGGTGCCAAAGGCGGTCTGCAGCAGATTTTCCATTTCTATCTAGTTGTAGAAAATTGAGGGTAAATAATGCGTGATTAAGGATATTGCGGGGAGAGCCTTTTGTAGGATAAATGTTGTTTGTTTTGAGTTTAGTTATGGTATTTTTAAGGGTTTGGTGAGCCCACTCTATTATTCCCTGCCCTTGAGGGTTATAGGGAATGCCAGTGACATGTTTGATTTGGAATTGATGGCAGAAGTTTTGGAATGCTTGGGAGGTATATCCAGGCCTGTTGTCTGTTTTAATTTTTTGAGGTTTACCTATAGTGGTGATACACTGAAGGACATGTGCTATGATATTTTTAGAAGCTTCGCCGCTATGGAGAGTGGCGAAGATGAATCCACTATAGGTATCAATGGTTACATGGACATATTTGAGATTGCCAAACTCGGAGATATGGGTAACGTCCATTTGCCATATTTCATTGGGGAGTAGACCTCTTGGATTAACCCCTAGATGAGGGAGTGGCAGGAGGGTAACACATCCTGGGCAGTTTTTAACAATCTGTCTGGCTTGTTCTCTGGTAATTTTATTTATTTATTTATTTTTTGTTCTCTGGTAATTTTAAATAGAAGGCGGAGCGTATGGGCATTAAGGTGATGGAGAGCATGGCAGTGCTCGGCCTTAGCAACAGAATTTATGGTGAGGGAACATATTAGGCGGGTGCTTTTATCTGCGAGTGAATTACCTTGGGAGAGGGGGCCGGGGAGGTCGGTATGAGCTCTTAAATGGCCAATGTAGAAGGGAGTTTGTCTTTTCAGGATAAGGGATTGAAGTTGGTGAAAGAGAGGGACAGCATTAGTAGACGGTTTAATATAGGGGTCTGTTTCAAGTAAAGGGACTGAAAGTGCTATGTAGGCACTGTCTGTATAGAGATTGAAAGGGGTATTATCTAGGATTTTAAAAATCTGTAAAATGGCAAAAAGTTCTACAAGCTGGGCAGATTGGAATGGGGATTTAGTGCTGTAGCACTGTGAGTCTATAACGTATGCTGCCATGCCGGAGGAGGACCCATCAGAGAAAACCAAGGAAGCTTTTTTTAAAGGGGTGATGGAGGTTACTTTAGGGATGATGAATGGATGTAGTCTGGTAAATTGAAGGAGTTTATGAGAGGGGTAGTGATTATCAATATTACCCTGAAATGAAGGGAGGGATATAATCCAATCATCTTCATTTTGTGAAAGCCAGTTTATCTGTTCCTTGGTGTAGGGGAGAATGAGTTGGTCAGGATCTCTGCCGAAATATTGGCGACTTTTTTCTCTACCTAATTTTATGAGTTTAGTAACTAAGAAGGGATATGTAGTAAGAACTTTAGATGGGGAAGAGGGTAGGTGGATCCATAAGAGGGGGTTGTCTTGCCATAGGACTCCTGTAGGGGTATGGGGTGTCGGGCAGATGATGAGCATAAAGGGTTTATTATAGGATATGAATGTGATTTGTTGTTGTTGAATGGCTGTTTCTATGATGTGGAGTGTTTTTTCTGCCTCTGGAGAGAGTTGGCGAGGGGATAAAGGATTAGAGTCTCCTTGTAATGTATCGAAGAGGGGTTTTAGTTCTTCTGTTGTTAGTTTAAGATAAGGCCTGAGCCAGTTAATGTCACCTAGGAACTTTTGAAAGTCATTGAGGGTTTGTAAATGGGATGTTTTGAGTTGAATTTTTTGTGTGGTGATTTTGTTTGTGTTTAGTTCAAAGCCGAGATAATAGTAAGGGTCTTTTAGTTGAATTTTGTTTGGGGCAATTTGTAACCCAAGAGAGGAAAGTCGATGATTTAATTCCTGACTACATTTAAGTACCTCGAAGGGGGCAGCCCTTGCTAATAGGATGTCATCCATGTAATGAATGATATAGATAGAGGGCCATCGAGGCCTGAGAGGGTCTACGGCCTGTGCGACAAATTTCTGACACAGGGTGGGGCTATTTGCCATGCCTTGAGGGAGAACCTTCCATTGATAACGTTGCATAGGGCCTTTAAAATTAGTGACTGGGAGGCTGAATGCAAAACGTTCTCGGTCTTGGGGGTGAAGAGGGATAGTGAAGAAACAATCTTTTAAATCTATAATTATTTTAAAATGATTAATGGGAATGGCAATAGGAGAAGGGAGGCCAGGTTGAAGGGCTCCCATTGTGAACATGGTTTTATTAATTTCTCTAAGGTCTTGTAAGAGACGCCAAGATCCAGATTTCTTTTTAATTATGAATATTGGAGTATTCCATGGAGAGGTTGTAGGTTCTAGATGTCCAGCGGCCAATTGCTCCTGTACTAACTTTGAGGCGGCTGTAAGTTTCTCGTTAGTTAATGGCCATTGATCTACCCACACAGGGGAATCAGATTTCCATTTGATCTTATCTGCGTGGGGTACAGGAAAGTCAATGACCGTCATGGAAAATGTTGATTTCCTAGTCCTAATCGGTCATTTTTGGGTGTTATAGAAAGTGGTTTTTTGATGCCTTGATTATTTTTTCCTAGTCCTTGTCCTGGTAAAAAGCCTTGGTTAAGCATTTGTTGGGTAATAATTTCATTGGGGCTACACATAATGAGCTTTAATTGAGATAGAATGTCTCGTCCCCATAGGTTAACAGATAGTCCTGGGACAATATAAGGTTGGACTTGCCCTGAGTTACCCTCAGTATCTTTCCAGGTTAGGATTTTTGCGCTCTGTTTTGGGTTGGTAGATTGGCCAATGCCTTTAAGATGTGTTACAGAGGCTTCACAGGGCCAACTGGGGGGCCAGTATCGGGTTGATATTACCGTGGCGTCTGCCCCTGTATCTACTAAACCTTTAAAAAATTTTCCGTCTAATTCAAGAGTGAGTAGTGGCCTCTCAGTAGTAATCTATTGAACCCAATAGATATCAGAGGAACCAAAGGCAGAATCCAACCTAGGTTGTTGAATATTACTTTTATTGGTGGAGTTTAGGGGAAGTAAGGTAAGCTGAGCTATTCTTTGTCCTTTGGAAATGTATATGGGCCCTGAGGGGGCTGAAGCTAGAATGGTGATCTGCCCGGTGTAATCATTGTCAATGACCCCTGGGGTAACCTGAAGGCCGGCCAAGGACGAACTACCACGCCTAAGATTAAACCAAATGTTTCTGGAGGCAAGGGTCCAAAAGCCTCAGTGGAAATAAGTTGAATGCCTTGATCTGGTATTAATATTGTATCGGAGGCGGAACAGAGGTCCAGTCCTGCGCTTCCTGGGGTGGCGCGGCAGAGGGAGCTGATGCCTGGGCGGGAAGAATCTGTTGCGGGACGAACCTGATGGCCCCTTGGTTCGGTACCGTGTTCGGGGCCGGGGGCTGGCCCCTCAAGGAGTTTCCCTGCCGGGGTGGAAGGGCTTTACCCTCGATATCTGTTTTTGAGTGACATTCATTAGCCCAGTGGAGACCGCGTCGGCACCGAGGGCAAGCGGTCTTTGGGGGAGCCCGTGGTTGTTTATGAAGTGTGGGGCAATACTTTATGAAGTGTCCTGGCTGTTTGCAATTAAAGCAGGTTTTTTGTTGTGTATTTGGCTGTTTTCGGGTAAAATTTTCTAGAGCCGCTCCTATAGCCAATCCAATGGCGTGGGAGGTACCTATACCGGAGCAAAGTTTAATATAATCAGAGAGATTGGGTGTGAATTTAAAAGTTTTCAACAAATATGCATTAGATTTTGTACACAAAGCATTTAGTCTGAAGTCTCTTGTGCAACGAAGATGGTTGAAATGTCAAAACATAATGCTCCAAAGGGGAAAGCAACAATGGAGTTTAATGAATTAGCTCCTGTCTCTTTTTACTTGGGTATGCCTTGTACCAACCCTTTTGACTAGAACTGTACCGAAATTGAAGTGCCATCTGAATGAATCAACCAGGAGAATTTATACTGGCCATCTAGCCTTTGACAGGGGGGGTGGGGGGAGGAAATAAAGTGGATCTCAGAGTCTACTGACAAAAAAAATTATATATATAATTTTAATTATAGGTGACTGCTCATGGGTATATATATCTATATCTACTCACATATATCCAGGACTGGCCTCTTGCATGTGAAAGGCCTGATTTAAAAAGGGGCCACATATTAAATGATACAAGCTTGGAGAGGCCTGCAGGGAAGGCTTTGCAAACTCAGAAACCAAAAGTGACCACAAAGGATGGTCTGAACGTAAAACTTCCTAACAAAAAAAGCGAGTGATGGTGAATAGTCAGGTCCTAGACCTGTGGCTTCGTTGACAAAGGTCAATCTTGACCTTAGCTAAACCTGTTTATTATCTTTTTGCGTCTAAGACGACACGCCTTTGAAATGTCAGTGTAATCTCCTTTCCCAGCCCCTCCGGGGGACACCCACTGCTCCGAGCACAGAACCCCTCGTGGCTGCCTTGTCTCCTGAATACCATCTCTGTGTGCTATAAATGTTAATTATAAAGTACCCAGGACCCACCAATGTAAAGGAAGTATGTGTCTCTCCATTCTACTTTGTATCCAATCCCAGAGATTTCCCCCAGCTTTGCTTCCTCCTGCCCTCTTAATCTACCACCAATGGATTTCCTATGTCTCCTTTGATTCTAATGTATTAATTAAGCTGCAAAACTGTCATTCTCCAGAGCATTTTCTCAATCAACTGAGATTTGGCTTCCTGGCAATTGTCATTAGTTCGGTTCAAATTTATTCTTACGACTTTTTCTTGGGCCGGGCATTCTTTCATTGACAAAGGCTATCTCAGGGAGTGACCCTTATGGCTTGCATTATTACCCAATGCTGCAACGAGGGCTCCCTTCCACTTCGTTGCCGATGGCTGCTTTCCTTTTCTCCCCACAGAATCTTGGTCTTTTGGTCCCTCACCCCACCCCAGCGTTTTAGACTGTAGGAGAGAAAGAATGCGGAAGCTAGCTGACAGACTCCCAGATGGATTCTTCCTCTTCTTACTGTCTCATGGGCTAGCCACATGCTCCACCTCCCAACCAGACTTTCACCTCTCCCAGTTCCCCACACCTCTTCACTGGAATTCTAATACATTTTTGGAAGAAGTTGGCAAGGTAGTCTTTTGCATAAAGCAGAGAACAAATCCCTAATGTTTAATTAAACCAGAGGGAATTTGGTTGCAATTGACTGCAAACATGAGAAACTAGCTTACACTATGCAGGTTGAAACAAAAAGGGAATTGCCAGAAAGGCTGGAGAATCAGACACAGGCAAAGCAAGAATCAAAGGAGGCTGGGTGTTGGGTAAACTACACCACCCAACACCATGTGGATGCAGACACTGCTACTGGGTGCAGCATCTGGCACCCTAGTCCACTTGGCACAGAACGGAATACAGTGTTGCACCATGCTGATTATGGCCAACAGTAATTTGTGCTGCCAGTGAATTCTTGTTGTGCTCATCCCTCACTTCTAGGGGCTGGAGAAGGAGGGTGTTTGCACAGGGGAGGTTTTGTAGTAGGAAATGACCCTTGTCTCCCCAAGTACTGCATGGTGGAGGGTGTTCCAAATATAGGACGGAGCTTCAACACCTAAACAGCCAAAGTAAATGTCCAGTGCTGTGATATTTTTGAGAGGACTTGAAATTTTGTGAGTTTTCTCTTATTTTTTTAGTTTCAAGCTGTTGGCTTTTTTTTTTTTTTTTTTACTTTTATTATTAAACTTTTTTAACTTTCTAATAAGGGCTCTTCAAATGGTGGGATGAAACCTGTAAATCAGATGTGAAATCAATTTAGTGAGCTGTGACTAATATATATATATATTATTGATTTTCTACAGAGAGGAAGAGAGAGGGATAGAGTCAGAAACATCGATGAGAGAGAAACATCGATCAGCTGCCTCCTGCACACCCCCCACCGGGGATGCGCCCGCAACCAAGGCACACGCCCTTGACCGGAATCGAACCTGGGACCCTTGAGTCCACAGGCCGACGCTCTATCCACTGAGCCAAACCGGTTTCGGCTAATATTTTTTAATAGAATAGAATTGAGTAAAAATGATCAATGTGCATATGACCTAATATGATGAGTTTTGTTCCATAAAACTTTTGTTTCAGTTATATAAAGTAAGTATATATATTTATTTAATTACAATGTAAACTGCTTTTATTACTATGGGTCACAGTTTTAAAAATTTTGAAAACCACTTTGATCCAGGGACTTGGAGACTAGAGAATAACTTTAGTCTTTCATGACAATGGCCTGGAAGAGGAGACAAACTATGGGGAAGACGGGACTTGTCAGGGTAGCAGAACTGGGAATTTGTGGACCACTCCTAGGGCCCTATAAGAAATGTAATGCAAAAGCAAGGACCTCCAAGGACTCCTCACTCTCTTACTATTATCCTTTACACAAGCCCCAGATGGCTGGACCTCTTTACCAGGTTCCAATAATTATCTCAAGTGACAGAGGAGAAAGTGTTGTAAAGGATTACAGCATTGGGACACGGTTCCTAACTTCCCAAGTTAGAATCTGTTATGAATTTCCCCAGAGAGAGCTTGGAGTACAAAGCTAGAGTCTGTATTATTATTTCTGCTATACTTAAGCACATTGTGGGTTAGGTAAGCTACATGTATAACATTATTTCTATAGGAAATATGTTCAATTTCTAAAGAACTGACACAACTTTATAATGATTTGGTAACTTCCTCCAATAGTTCTAAATAGAAGTGGGGGCTGTCATGTGGACAATAGAGGAAGTATCTCTCAGTATAAACATATGAACAGGCACTGGGAGCTATGTAGAAATTGCTTTGTCATTTTTTTTCATACTGCAAAAATAAAAAAGAGAGTTTATAAAGTTTAATTTGGCATTTGTACAAATTTCAGTAAGATTAGACATTTTTAATGTCATATTTTGTCATTGCTCATTTTCAAGTCTTTTTAAAACAGAGTTATCCTTAACTTGAAGATATTGAGGGCCAGTCTGTTTTCCCTTTTCATGGGGGAAAATATCATGATACTATCACATTGACATTCCTGTGTACCACACTAAAGGCATATACTCTTTGAACTGGAGGATGCACTGAATTATATAATTTATCTGCTGATTAAACATTGTTCTATAGCTCAGATTTGCATGGCATGATGTGATTCTCAGGACATGAAACTACAAAGAGAATCATTCCCAAGAATGCAGACACATTTTCTCTTTCAGAGCACTAGACTGTAAACTTCTAGAGAGTAACTCTGTGTTCCCAGGTTGAATACAGAGTTCAACACACAACTGACACTCAACAAGTCAGTTTTGAATGTGATAGCCATGTTTCTCCCCAACACTTACTATTCTGTGCTTTATTAATTAATAATCATGAAAATAGTAGGTTTTGTCACTGTTTATACTTTGCAATTGAGGAAACTGAAAGTCATTACATAATGGCTCAAAATCACACAGCTCATGAGAGGTCAATCTGGGATCCTAATCATGTACTTTGACTCAAGAAGAGTCCATACCAACCACCTGTCTTGATATTGAAGTATTGTTGGAAGGAAAGAGGACCACAAGGAATATTACCAAAGGCTTTACAGAAATGGTCAGAATGAGAATATAAGTAAAATTATTAAACAATCCACTAGAGTGCTATTTCTTTTGCTGGAGTAACTTTCTTCTCCGACTCCCTTGAGTGAAACTCCTTAGGGTCTGTTGTATTAGGGTCTGTTTCAGCTGTATAGACCAAAATATACCTGAATAATAGGGGCTTGCATACCAGTGAATAAAGAGTTTATTTTATTCTCATGTAAAAAAAACCTGGCGGTAGGAAGTTCACCCTGTTTTTATCAGAAACCCCAGCTCATCAAAGTGAATCAGTCATCACTTTCTATAAGTTCTGCGCTTTCTTCTCCCCATGCTTGTGGTTGGCGTGTAATCCCCCCCCCCCCCCCCGAAGAATATCTTTCCTCTCATTAAAAACCAGTTACTAATATCCTTCCTTTTTGAAGCATTCCCTGACACCCCTAAACCTCAATAGCACTTGCTAGTGTGCCGGCTATAGCATTGTATAATCATGAAAAGCTTATCATTTGTGGTAAGAAAAACACCAGCTGTAATCTTGTTCTGGTATGGACTGAAATCTCAAGTGAGCTATTAGCCTCTCTAAAAGTAGAAATAATACTACTGACCTCCCAGGGCTTAAATGAAGATTCAACAAAATAATGCATTCAAAGTAATGACATCTAAGAAATGGTCACTATTAGTTTAATATTTTTATCTTTGATTTTCCTATAGTCTTATGCTATATGTATTATATAAAAAACAGATTTTTATTTTTATTTTTTTAAATAAATCTTTATTGTTCAAATTATTACAGTTGTTCCTCTTTCCTCCCCCATTGTCCTCGTCCATAGGTGTACGATTTTTTGTCCAGTCTCTTCCCGCACCCCCAACACACCCCTTCCCCCTGAGAATTTAGTCCACTCCCTTTCTATGCCCCTGATTCTATTCTATTCACCAGTTTATTTTGTTCGTCAAATTTTTTATCCACTTGATTTTTAGATTCATTTGTTGATAGATATGTATTTGTTGTCACTTTGTTGTTCATAATTTTCATCTTTACCTTTTTCTTCTTCTTCCTCTTCTTAAAGAATACCTTTCGGCATTTCATATAATACTGGTTTTGATTGAACTCCTTTAGCTTTTTCTTATCTGTGAAGCTCTTTATCTGACCTTCAATTCTAAATGAGTGCTTTGCTGGGTAGAGTAATCTTGGTTGTAGGTTCTTGCTATTCATCACTTTGAATATTTCTTGCCATTCCTTTCTGGCCTGCATAGTTTCTGTTGAGAAATCAGCTGACAGTCATATGGGTATTCCCTTGTAGTAACTAACTATTTTGCTCTTGCTGCTTTTAATATTCTCTCTTTGTATTTTGCTCTTGGCATTTTAATTATGATGTGTCTTGGTGTGGTCCTCTTTGGATTCCTTTTGTTTGGGGTTCTCTGCACTTCCTGGACTTGTAAGTCTATTTCTTTCACCAGGTAGGGGAAGTTTTCTGTCATTATTTCTTCAAACAGGTTTTCAATATCTTGCTCTCTCTCTTCTTCTGGCACCCTATAATTCGGATGTTGGTACGCTTGAAGTTTTCCCAGAGGCTCCTTGCACTATCTTCATATTTTTGGATTATTTTTTCATTTTGCTTTTCCGGTTGGGTGTTTTTTGCTTCTTCGTATTTCAAACCTTTGACTTGATTCTTAGGACCTCTGGTCTGCTGTTAGATCTCTGTATATTATTCTTTATTTCAGTCAGTGTATGCTTAATTTCTAATTTGTCCTTTTTCATATCCTTGAGGGTCTCACTATATTTCTTGGAGGTTTCTAGAAGATTCTTGAGTAACCTTATAACCATGGTTTTGAACTCTATATCCACAAACTAGTGGATTGACTAGCTTGACTCCATTTCTGTCATTTGTGACCTGTTTCTTTGTCTCCTCTTTTTGGCTGCTTTCCTGTGTTGATAGAGTGGCTTTGTGTGCTCGGTGTCCTATAGGGCCCAGTGGCTCAGCCTCCCTAATTACCTGAGGTGGACACTCTTGGTGCACCCCTTTGTGGGATGTGTTCACAGTCTTGTTGTAGTTAAGCCTTGATTGCTGTTGGTAACACTGGGAGGAATTGACCTCCAGGCCAATTGGCTGTGAGGATCAGCTGTGTCTATGCTGGGAGAACTTCTGTGCTGCAGACAACCTTATGGGGCAGGACTTGCTTCAGTGGGGCTTTGGCGCTCACTGAGTCTGCCCCCTAAGTGTGTCTGTTATGGAAGTGAAGAGTTGTAATCTGGATAGTCTCACTCTGACCACTGGGCACACTGGCTCTTGGATCTCCAAGGAGGTGCAAAGTCAGCCACTTCCTGAGGCCACCCAGCAGGAGCTACAGAGAGATCTGCAGATTCCTTCTCTTTGTTTGGGGTTTGGAGGTGCCCAGATGAGGCCCAGCTGTGAAGCAATGCAAGCTGCTGTGGAGCCTTGGGCCTTCTTTTGTAGATGACCCTTCTGGGTCATCTCTGACCCAGCTGCAGTTTGTTAGGTTTTAGATTGCAAAAGGCCAGGCCATTCATATGCAAAAGCCTCTGCTCACAGCTTGGGTGGGGTTATAAATTGGGAGGGGCAGGGTCTCAGGGAATCACCAGGGTGGAGCAAACAGCAATGGCTGCCTGTCAGCCCTGCCCTGAAGAGGCCCCCGGGTCTCTGTGTCCCGCTGCACTGTGCAGGAACAATGATCACTGCAAGCACCTCTGTGAGAAAGCCGTCCTCCCATTCCGGCCGATGCCAGACAGTCCAGTTTCTCTCTGTATGAGTCTGGGTCCCCAGAGTCTTGCCCAGAACTGGAGTTCAGAGCAGTCGGGAGCTTGTATCTCCCTCCCGATTGAAAAAGACAACAGCTTACCCAGTTGCCAGCCCCTTTCGTGCACACCTCCATACCTCCACACTTCCACACCTCCGCACCTCCTGCTGGACTCAATGCACTTTTCTCTTTCCTTCTAGTTGTAGAGTTTCCACTCAGCCAGCCTTCCCATGGTTCTGGATGATATTCATTTTGTCTTTTAGTTGTAGTTTTGATGTGGTTGTTCATGGCAGCAAGTTCAGGTGTTTACCTATGCCGCCATCTTGGTTGTCCTACCCAGATATTTATTAAGTGATCAACTTTGTGCCTAGCATAAGGTGACCAGACATCCCGCTTTTGGTGGGACAGTCCCGATTTTTAACAATTTTTCCCGCGTCCCACGGTGTTTTAAAAAAGTCCCGATTTTTGAAAAGAACTTTTTTAGGGAACGGAGGGAGAAGAGGAAGGGAATATATAGTTTTTGGTGGCCATGTGGCTATTTAGCCAGGATATGAGTTTTATATTATTTTTGTTAATTTTATAATGTTAAACTTTAATAATAACAAATAATTGTTGAGAACTGATTATCGAGAACTGCTTATCAAAGTTCGCATTGTTGATCAGTTGTTAGAATTCGACCACCATTGTTTGGACTTAATGAATAATGGCATTTTTTGGGATTGGCAATGACGAAAACATTTTGCAACTGTCTCTCAGACGATACAAATCGTAACTAGTAAGCTAGTTAAACAAGTGATGTCATTACAAATCAGCTATTCAGATAATTTAGGTAAGTAATTTATTTATTTATTTCATAAATACATAAATTTTCTTGAATTTAGCAGACAGTACTCGTATTATTTATATTTTATAGTGGCGGCAAAAAGTCTAGCGCCGGCCTTGAAAGTGACACGACTTACATTACGGCAAATTCATGACCTTTTAAACAACGACAGCAATCTACTAAAAAAAATTCACTCAAATGAGAAATATGCCAAAGAATAAAATAATACTATACATAATTTTTTATTTATTATATTTGTAAATTGTACTTGTTGAAATTTTAAAAAAATATATTACAATACTATTTTTGCATTCTATGAAAATTTTTGTTGCTCCATATATACCAAATTTTTAATCAAGAACCCCCACCCCCACCCCCCCACCGGTCAATGGTGTCCCGCTTTACTAATGTTAAAATCTGGTCACCTTAGCCTAGCACCATTCTTGGCTTTACAGATGCAGCTGTTGAATAACAAAACCGGGTCTTTGCTTCTGTGAGCAACATTCAGTGTTAGGATGATAAAGTATAAATAAATAAATATCAGATTTTGATTGATTTTATTCAGAATATTAGAATTGGTGATGTTCAGAGAGGGAATGGATAATTGCTTTCGATTGGTGGTTAGGGAAATCTCTCCTGAGAGGGGTCATTCTAGCTTTGACCACAGTATCCCCACTACCACCAAACCAAACAAAACATACCAACACAACACTCTCTATAAATGCAATCTATAACATGTAGTCCTTTAGATCTGGCTTCTTTAACGAGGCATACTGTTTTCAAGATTCATGTTGTAAAAAGTATGAGTACTTCATTTCTTTTATTGCTGAATAATATTCATATATATATATATATATATATACACACACTGTGTTTTATCAGTTGATGAACATTTGGGTGGTTTCCACTTTTTGGCTATTATAGATGCTGCTGCTATGAACATTCACATACACAATTTTGTGTGGACACAAGTTTTCATTCCTATTGGGTATTAAAACTAGGAATAAAATTTCTAGATCATATGGTAACTATGTTTTAATATTTTGAGGAAATACCAAACTGTTTCCCAAAGTATTTTTCAAATTTCACATTCCCACAATCAGTGTATGAGAGTTCCAATTTCTCCATATACTCACTAATAATTGTAAACATCTATGCACCCAATATAGGAGAACATAAATCCATAAAGCAAATATTAACAAACATAAAGAAAGAGATTGACAGTAGTATAGTCATTCTAGGGGACTTGAACATCCCATTGACATCAATGAATAGATCACCCAGACAGAAAATAACAAGCTATAACGAGAGACAAAGAAAGACCCAGCAATTCCACTTCTGGGTTTTATCTGAAGAAATGCAAAACATCAATTCAAAAAGACATATACATCCTTATGTTCACTGCAGCATTATTTACAGTAGTCAACCTAAGTGCCCATTGATAGATAAATGGATAAAGAAGGTGGTACATATATACAATGGATTATTATTCAGCCATAAAAAGAATGAAATCTTGCCATTGACAACAGCATGGATGGTCCTTGAGGGCAGTATGCTAAGTGAAATAAGTCAGACATATGCTTTCACATATGCTTTTATTTATGTGTGGAATCTAAAAAACAAAATATATGAATGAACAGAACAGAAACAAAAATTCGTAGATACAGTGAACATTTTGATGGTTGCCAGATAGGTAGAGGTTTGAGGGAATGGAGAAAAAGGGGAAAAGGATTAAGGTGTGCAAATTGCCAGTTATAAACACAGTCATAGGAACATAAAATACAGCGTAGGGGATATAGACAATAACACTGTAATAACAATGTATGTATGGTGTCAGATGGGTGATAACTTCATAAATTATATAAATGACTAGTCACCATGTTGTACACTTGAAACTAATAAGAGTGGGGCAAAAGTAGGCTTAGAGTTGTGAGTACTTGAAACACAGTTTATTCTTGTATTATTATTTATTAATTCTTGTATTATTTTCCATATGAACAAATGTAAACCCACTTTTGCTCCTTCCTGTATAATATTGTCAACTGAATTGAAAAATTAAAAAAAAATTTAAACAAAATCTAAGATTTGAAGGGCTAATATGTCTCTCCAACATTCTCTGCTAAATGATCTTGAATGAGTCATAAATTTCTCTGTTATCAGAGTCATAAAACTGTGTTCAATTTGATATATGCTTTTAGAATCTTTAGACATTTATCAGAATTGTTTGTAGTTTAAATGATTTATCATCTAGGACAGATTTTCATTTCATTTCACTTCTAACTACCAAGTTATAGATTCAGATATGATATGTCCCACACAGCATGGGTCTCACAAAATGTTCCCTCATGAGTCCCAGCAGTTATATGGCTTCACCATATTTTAGATGCCACCAAAATGGAAATACATCTGCTCTATGGATCATCAGTAAAAATTGCTGGTGAGTGCTTTGTTGATGTGGTTAATGAGGATAACATATTCATTTGCATTTAAACATGACCTAGCTTTTCTTTCTTAAAAGTTGGTGAGATAGAAAATAAGATTCTAGAATTCTGCATCTTGAAATGAGCAAGTTCATACTGGAGGAGCTATGGAGCTGAGATAAATTATACGCAAGTTAATTTTTGATTGTAGTTTGCATAAAAATAGGGTATTAGCAAGTAAGAAGACTGTATGATAGCCAGAATATACTGTTAACATGTGATTCAAATTTAATAAGAACAGAAATATGCATAATATTTGAAACATTGCTCAAATAAAATCAAGCCGTCCTGGTACTTGTTTATACAGGACATCACCTTAATATTAATGGTAAATTATTATCTTAAATTGTAAGGGTAATGTGTGTGTGTGTGTGTGTGTGTGTGTGTGTGTGTGTATGTGTATATATATATATGTATATATATATGTATATATATTCCATTTTTTAAATCTCCACTTGAACATTTTCAACGAATCTAAATTTCAAGTGATTTCTCCTCTTCAACCCATCAACACTGATTGAGGGAAAACTGTCATTGAGGACTTTCAGTTAATCTATATTGTTTCATAAGCCATCTGTCTTATGATTGTCTTCTTATGCATTAATATGCAAAATTAATATGAACAACAGCAAAAATTTAACATCAAGAAGAACCTAGGGAATTGGGTAATATGGAATACAATAGTTAGGAAAACAATCAGACATGTTTATTATTAATTACTAGAGGCCCAGTGCACAAATTCGTGCATGGGTGGGGTCCGGACTGCTCGCCCGATTGGGGCCATCGGGGCCGGGCCAGCTGGGGGGAGGGGCCACAGGAGGTTGGCTGGCCAGCCCCACCCAGATCAAGCCAGTTGGCCAGCTGCAGTGCGAGTCATAGTAACTGGTTATTTCAGTTGTTCTGGTCGAGTGGCTTATATATAGATAGATATCTTTGGAGCACTCCCCACTATCCCTATGTCAAGAGCACCTTTCAATGTCCTCTATCATGTAGGCTAGGTTTTGCTGTAAGGCAAATTGAAATTCAACCCAAGATTAAGAGAAACCTTCTATTCATATTTACAACTAGCTAGGCATTACAGATTTTATCTTTTTTTTTTTTTTAATATATATTTTATTGATTTTTCACAGAGAGGAAGGGAGAGGGATAGAGAGCTAGAAACATCGATGAGAGAGAAACATCGACCAGCTGCCTCCTGCACACCTCCTACCGGGGATGTGCCCGCAACTAAGGTACATGCCCTTGACCGGAATTGAACCTGGGACCTTCCAGTCCGCAGGCTGACGCTCTATCCACTGAGCCAAACCGGTTTCGGCCAGATTTTATCTTTTATAAAAAATATTTTTAATTGATTTCATAGAGGAAAGGAGAGGTAGAGAGAGATAGAAACATCAGTGATGAGAGAGAATCATCGATCAGCTGCCTTCTGCATGCTTCCTACTGGGGCTCGAGCCCACATCCCAGGCATATGCCCTGACTGGGAATCGAACCGTGACCTCCTGGTTCATAGGTTGATGCTTAACCCCTAAGCCTTGCCAGCTGAGAAGGCATTACAGATTTTAAATAAAACATATGAACCCTTTTCTGTGAGCAAATATATTTCAAATTCATCTTTTGAATGGCATTTAGTGTTTTTTGATTTGTTAGACATGGATATTTCTTCTAGCTGTCTATTGCCCCTCTTTCTGATTAATGCCTATTTCTACATACCTCAAACAATTTCTAATTACACATAATAGCAAATATTAAAAAATAATTTATTTTGTGTCACCTATGCAGTGAGATTTCCCACAATATTTTTTGTATGTAAAAATTTAAAAATTGACATTTTTTTTGTTTTAAAAAGTTCATAAATACTTTTATTTACACCGTGAACCAAAATCTAATTATGGATAAATAAATCATCATCACAAGCTGGGGAAAAAGTACAGGGAGAAGGACAAGCAAAATATGGGAACATTTTTAGCAGTTTGTTAAAAAGAAAACTCGAGTTAGAAAACAAATATAGAGAAAGAAATACAGTTTTCTGAGGCACAGACTATGAGGGTCTCCTTCTAGCTCATGCCATACACATTTGAAACTAAGAAACACTGCAGTTACATTGCTATATAACTGCTATTTTGTTAAAATGGTAGGACATAAAATTAAAATTGTGCTATGTTCCCATTTTTACCAGTCAACTAGATGTTTGTACAATGTTTGAAATAAGAGCTCTTACAACATGGATGCATTGAATATATCCCTGTTATCACCCACACAGCTTCATCCGTGACTCCTTACTTATTGTGAACAAGCAAACGTGGTCATTTATTCAACGGGGCTAAGGAGTGTTGAAGCATGGCATATCCTATCTGGAGGCCCTTTGACCTCACCTCTAAGATCCTCATTTCAAAGTCTGAGAGTAACTCTGAAACCCACAGTCACAGTGTTCTGAGACATCCTCAAATTGTCCTCCATTAGCACCAAGGGGCTGGGTTCTTCACAGGAAAGTAATGAACAAGAAACAAAGTATTCTGTTTATCATCGCTACACACAGGCTAAGTAAAAATTCATCCTGAGGAAGAAAAACTCACATTTGCTGCAACAGAATCATTGTAACTTTAATTATAAGACCCTGGAAGCCAGTAAAGAAAGTCAGCACAACACAGTGAGTCTCATTTATAACCTGATGATTGAAATGGAAACATATTTTACAGTTGTTATGAATTCCTTAAAACAAACTGTGCATCTAATACTTGGCTTCACCAGTGTTCCTTTCTACTCTTCATTTCTTAAAAATATTGTTTGATTATATCCCATGTAAAAGTGTTATAAATAACATTTTCAGAAGAAAAGAGAGGGAGATCACCAAGTAGGCCTGGCACTGGGAAATGGAATAAGGCCTGAGACTGGGAAGGAAT
Organism: Eptesicus fuscus; assembly: GCF_027574615.1. Classification (NCBI taxonomy): domain Eukaryota; kingdom Metazoa; phylum Chordata; class Mammalia; order Chiroptera; family Vespertilionidae; genus Eptesicus; species Eptesicus fuscus. Next base: position 34,589,365 of record NC_072476.1, read on the forward strand.
TTTTTGAATTGTTTAGTCCAATTAAAATGTTTATAGATCCATCTACACAAATGCCACTGAGGCTATGTGACTTCATGTTAGCATGTGTTTGTCTAGACAGGCTGCCTGAGCTTTGCTTATGGAGATATACAGGTTTGATTCAGTCTTCCTTCAGTGTTTGCCAAAATAACCATGGCTTTACCAAATGGTGCCTTCACTTGATTTAGTTGGACAGTTCTTTCACCTTCTTCATAGTGACGTAAAAAAGAATGAACAATTTGAAGATGCATATCAAGGCCAAATTTGGTATAATATAGCTTTCTTTCTAATATCCCATTGTTGTCTGTCTGAGAGAAAAGAAATAATACTATAGTATTATTGAAGCAATAACACAAAGCTAAAAAAACACAGTGACAAGAGATTAATTCCAGGCAAGCAAAAACAAAGCACAACTAAAGGTGAAATATCTTCCTTTCTGAAGTGGGTTAAACAGGGGCCCCCAAAAGATGTCTGCATGCCCTAGGGCTTGGAGCCTATGAGTCTTACCTTATTTGGAAAAAGGGACTTTGCAATGTAATTAAGTTAAGAATCTTGGGGCTAGGAGATTATACTGGATTATCTGAGTGGATCCTAGATCCAATGACGTGTCTTTTTTTTAAATTTTTTTTATTTTAAAGTGTTTTTTTTTAATATATATATTTTATTGATTTTTTACAGAGAGGAAGTGAGAGGGATAGAGAGCTAGAAACATCTATGAGAGAGAAACATCGATCAGCTGCCTCCTGCACACCCCCTACTGGGGATGTGCCCACAACCAAGGTACATGCCCTTGACTGGAATCGAACCTGGGACCCTTGAGTCCACAGGCCGATGCTCTATCCACTGAGCCAAACCAGTCTCGGCGACAAGTGTCTTTATAAGAGACACAGAAGAGAAGACTGACATAGAGAGAAGAAGGCAATGTGAAGACAGTGGTAGAGACTGGAATAATGTGACCATTAGCCAGAAGCTGGAAAAGGCATGGGACAGATTTTCCCCTAGAATCTCCTTAGGGAATAAGGTCTGGCCAAGTCCTTGATTTTGGACTCTGGCCACCAGAACAAGGAGAGAATAAATTTCTATGGTTTTGAGCTATCAAGTTTGTGGTAATGTTATAGCAGTCCTAGAAAATTAATATAGTTTCCAACTAGATAGATGGATATATGTGATATATCCATAGATGGAGGCCCGGTACATGAAATTCGTGCACGGGGGGTCCCTCAGCCCAACCTGCACCCTCTCCAATTGAGGTGCTCTCAGGGAATGTCCTACGGATGGCTTAGGCCCATTCCCTGTGGTCCCTGCTCTCTTTGGGGCCTGGGGGCTTCGCCACAGCCATGGAGATGAAGCCTCCATGCCCTGCTGTCCGCTCTCTGCCTGCCGCTGCCATGTGAACGAAGACCCCATGCCCTGCAGTGTGCTCTGTCTGCCAGGCCTGGGTGCTTTGCCGACGCCGACACACTAAGGAAGCCCCACAAGCCGTGCGGTCTGGGCTCTGTCTGCCATGTCTGGGGGCGAATCCAGCCTCGCTGATTGGTCCCCGCTAACCCCGGCCGGGCCAACAGGCCTGGACACTCCAGCGGCGGGGCTGAGGGGACTGGGCACCACCATCTTGTGGCTATGGGTGCTGCCATCTTTGTGATGGAGTAATGGTTAATTTGCATATTACTCTTTTATTAGATAGGGTACATATATATTGTATACATATATGCACACACATATGATTGTGTGCACACATGTATAAATGCACAGTATATGCACACACATGATGTGTACACATGTGTACACGCATGGTTACATGTATGTAGATTTATATAATCAATATATTCATGATATAGCTGCTACTAAACAAATCTTTTTTTTTTTTTAACATTTTCCCCCTTTATTGATTAAGGTATTACAAATGTGTGCTTATCCTCCTGTTTTCCCACAACCCCCCAATCCTGCCCTTACCCTCACCCCCTGTTGTCTGCGTCCATTGGTTATGCTTATATGCATGCATGCAGGTCCTTTGGTTGAGCTCTCCCCCTTAACTCCATACTCATCTACCTTTCCTCTGAGGTTTGAGATTCTGACTGATGCTTCTCTGGCTCTGGATCTGTTTTTCTTCATTGGTTTATGTTCATTATATTCCACAAATGAGTGAGATCATGTGATATTTATCTTTCTCTGACTGACTTACTTCACTTAGCACGATGCTCTCCAGCTCCATCCATGCTGTTGCAAATGGTAGGAGTTCCTTCATTTTTATAGCAGCATAGTATTCCACTTAACCACTTGAAGTTTTCTGTTGAATATCCCTGAGCACGTGTTATGGATTAAATATTTGTATCTCTCCAAAATTCATATGTTGAAATCGTAATGCTCAATGGATAATGTTAGGAAGTGGGGCCTTTGGGAGGTAATGAAGTCATGAGGTTGGAGCCCTCATTAATGAGATTAGTGCTTTACAACAAGAGGCATGAAAGAACTAGTTTCCTCTCTCTCCCAGCCATGAGAGAATGCCATGAGTAGATGGCCAGCTGTAAATCAGGAAGAGGATGCTGTAATAAACCTGACCAAAAGTAACCTCACAGGGTGATCTGGTCACAAATTCTAAAATTGGCAGGTCATGGTAGGTAGTCATACTCCAGTTCCACAACTTCTTTAGTAAAAGGTTTTCTTGTGCATCAATGAATACACCTTAAAAATGCCAGAAGTAGTTCTTTCCAGAGGCCTTGAAGGTGAGGGTGTAACCACCCTTAAGGGCACTACCTTGTTAACTATCAAGTGTCTTGCTTTCTCCCACCTTCATGTAACCTTCCTTATGTTCCTTCCTTAATACCAAATGTATAAAATAAATTGCAAACCTGTCATTCTCTGGAGCATTTGAGAGCTTGCTTCCTGGCAATGTCATCATTTTGGCTCAAATAAATTCATAAAAATTATCTATAGGTTTGAATACTTTTTATGTCAACAAAGGCATTTACCAAGAACCCAACATTGCTGGCATCCTGATCTTGGACTTTCAGCCTCAAAAACTATTTATCCTATATAATAAAAACCTAATATGTAAAGTGTATGGTCGACTGGTCGGCCGTTCAACCAATCAAAGCGTAATATGTTAATAATATGCTAAGGCTGCTCAACCACTTGCTATGACATGCACTGACCACCAGGGGGAAGACAGTTGACCAGTAGACCAGTTGCTATGACGTGCACTGACCACCAGGGGGCAGATGCTCTGACCAGTAGGTTAGCTTGCTGCTGGGGTCTGGCCAAGAGGGGCCAGATAGGCCCTGGAGCCCTCCCCCCGGTCCCTCCCGGCTGGCCAACCTCCTGTGTCTCTCCCATGCACCAGTGGGATCCCTTGGGCTCATAATTTGGGACCTCTGGCGGATGTCAGAGAGCTGGTTTAAGCCTAATCCCACAGGGAGAGCACTGCTCAGCCAGAAAAACGGGCTCATGGCTGGAGACATAGCAGTGATGGCGGGAGCCTCTTCCACCATCGAGGCAGCGCTAAGGATGTCCATCAGTTGGACATCCCCTGAGGGTTCCTGGACTGCGAGTGGCACAGGCTGGGCTGAGGTGTCAGGAGCCAAGAGTTGGTCAAAGGATTAACTCTGACCTTCAGTAAGTTACTGAAACTAGGCCCACTTCCTCTTGCCTGAAGACAAAGCATTCCTTCTGTAGCCGCCCTTCAACTGCCACACCCTTTATCTATAGTTACGACTTTAGCTGATTATCTAGGTCAGCCCCCACCCCTCCTAGGCATCCACCCTTCTAGAAATCACATATAAAGAACGCTGTAAAAAATAAAATTTTGAGGCTTGATCAGAAACCCCTTTGTCTTGCCTCCATTCTTTGTGTCCCTTGTCTGTCTCTCATTCTCTTAGGTGCGCCGCCTCGGTACCCCCGTTAGAAGACCCCGCTGGCCGGGGCACTGAGGGACTCCCCCTCCACCCTGAATGCACGAATTTCGTGCACTGGGCCTCTAGTGATAAATACGTGTTTATTTTTTAAGCTATTCTGTCTATAATATTTTTGTTATAGTAGCCCAAACTATGACAGTGCCCCAATTCCATCAGTTTTTCCTAGAGAATCATGAATGATAGAATCACATGGTAAGAGGACCTTAAGATTTCCTATTATCCTTTCCCTTGTTTCCATGCCAGATGCACGGTTGATTGTTATTTTTAGTTTACCTGGTTATAAAAGTGATAAACTATGAAATCCCTATGGCATGAAATTTAAAGAAGTATTTCATTCAGTTGATAATTTTAAAACGAATCTTAAAGTATGCTAAATGTCAAGCATCAATTATGACTATTATCTATTGATCTTAGGCTCCAGTGGGCAGGTAGCAATGATAATAGTGGTTTTCATCCATTTCAAGAGCTTGATGGGACTTCATGAGTAGGTATGTTATGAGCTTCTTCCTAAGGTGAGTCATGGTAAGGAAAGGAATACCGCTTCCAAAGAATTATCATATGATTTTTGTTATATGGCTCCTGATTTCCTTCCTCTAAATGGCTCCTAGAGAAATGACAAATGAGGAGCCCTCCTGAGAAGATGGATGTCCATCATGAGTTGGGATGAAGAGTGAGTGAGGCAGTGGTGTTATGGGGGCGGGAGTGTCTGGAGACTGAAGTGAAGGGATAGTTTGGAGGAAAGCTGTAAATTCTGCTATTACTTTTCACCACATTGTCTATGGAAAATTGCCTGCCCCATGAAGGAAGAAATTCACAGCAACTGCCAGGCTGTTGGGGTTGATGGGGTGCACAAGGACCCCAGTTCTCTCAGAAATTTATGAAGAGACATGCTCAAGGATGTTCACTGCAGCCTCACGCAAACACAGAGATTGGGAGTATAGCAGAGGCACCCTACTTGGGAACTAAGCAGCACTTATTGATTGCTTTCTTACCAAAATATAAAGCCTCATGTTAAAAAAAAAAGTCTAATTTTAGACTGGCTAGTAGTTGAAAAAGAAACTGTAGACATTTCCATTTACCATGAAGTTGCAAAATATAAGAAGTGGTGTATTTCAGTTACCATGTTAAGTCTGGCCATGGGAAACATTTCTGGGAAGTTTTAGAAAAAAGAACTTTCTTAAACAGGTTAAATTATCCAAAGAAATGAAGTAAATCTGAGTTGTTAGTATAAATTATTAATATTAGTCATTTCAGTGCTTTTCCTGTTCCCCTATTCTCATAATCATCAATCTACCTTTGAAAGCATAGTCTATGATTGCCAGTCTTTCCTCATGTACAGTAACATGTTTATCAAGTTATCTTTCTTGTCACACAACCCAATATCGTGGTTCTGGCGTATGTTTGGTCCCATGAATAGGTAAGTCAAGGGTTTTAAAAGGCATAAATGGAACTCAGGATGCTTTAACATAATTAATGTCCTTATTTTTTCTAAAGAATGTCTAATAGAGTTTGAAAAAGATGGCGGCGGAGGTTAGGGGCTGTTCTGTTGCCTCGCACCCAGCGAAATCGGAGGGAATGAGGTGTGGAGGTGCGTGGGTCTGGCTGGTGGCGGGGGGAGAGGGGCTTTTGTTCCAAACCCAGGGGAGATTGGCTCTCCATCACCCTGAAACCCATCTTCTGGCGAACCCCGGGAGACCCAGATGCCTGCGGGGAGAGGCGGGACTCTTGCGGAGGTGCGCCCAGCAATCAGTGTTTGCTGCGCTGGAGTGCGGAACGAGGGGACTTAGATACGTGGAAGGCAGAAGGACCAGACTCACAGCCATCTTGGCTCGCCGCACCATGGCCTGTGGGCGCCCTGAGACCCCGCCCCGCCCTGGGACACGCCCCGCACGTTTTGAAGACCTGCCCCGCAAGTCTCGCAGGCACACCTGCGCCCCAAGCAACGGCTTATGCATGTGGGTGGCCTGCCCTCTGGCAGCGGACCAGATGATCTGCTGTTCTAGTCGGACTGCTCCAGGGCCACTCAGACAGGAGGAAGAAACTACAGTTTTTGCTGTAATCCTTGCTGAGTGCCTAAGGCAGTAGCTGATCTACACCCCATTGGAGACCCAGAAACGAGGGCATCTAGTGGTCTGTAGGAGATGACACCAGATTTCAACCACGTGCATAAGGGACACATTCAACGGGAATATTCAGTGAGCGCCAAAGCTTTGCTGCACCAAGACCCGGCCCATAAACGTGTCTCCTGCACAGCAACTCTTCCTTTATTGACAAAGAGAGCCCCCCCAGTGACACCAACAACAATCAAGACTTAACTATACAAAGGAGGACCAAGATGGAGGCATAGGGCGGAAGCCTGATTGTTGCCTACCACAACAACTTTGAGACTACGACAAGAGAGCAGAGCAGACACCATCCAAGACCACCATAGGGCTGGCTGAGTAGATGCTCTACAACTAGAATAAAAGAGGGGTATGTGGGATGATGCTGATGCCGGTGACCCAAAGACCACACTTTAAGAACTACGGCTCAGGCGACACAAAAGAACTATGGCTCAGGCGATACAACAGCGGCCTGGAACATGCTCGGCGCAGTTCCCCCGGCGGTCTCCGGCTGAGGGGACGGCTCCACTGGCAGCCAAGCACGGACAGACGAACCCCTATGAGACATGGGGTGGGAGACTCCGCGCTTGCTGACCTCTGAGTCCGTCAAGAATCTCAACGCCTCGGAAGCGGCCAGGTGCGCATGCTCGGCGACCGGCCACCGATGCAGACCCAAGGGCCGACGCAGCAACGCCAGACTGGCCCACCGCCATGCACCGGGTGCACCGGAGCTTTGCCGAGCCGCCGCCCGACGAGTTCTGCAGCAGCCATACTGGAGCTCTGGAAGGATGGCCAGGGGAATTGCTGAGGGGGGATTGACCGGCAGGAATTGGGATCGGGAAGACGGGGCCCCGCTGAGACCCGGGTGCGGGCGGGGTTGCGCGCCTCTGGGCTCGGGTGTGGTCACACGCCTCTGGGTATAAGTGAGGCCTCATGTCCCTGGGTCTAGGTGAGGCCACATGCCCCTGGGTCCAGGTGAGGCCGGACTCCGGGTCCGGGTGAGGCCAAGTGCCCCTGGACCCAGATGACGCTGGATCCCTTGCCCGGGCGAGGCCAAGCGCCCCTGGGTCTGGGAGAGCCCACACACCCCTGGGTCCAGGCGAGACCATGTGTCCCTGGATCCGGGTGAGGCCGCGTGCACCTAGGCCCGGGTGAGCCCAAGTGGCCCTGGGTCTGGGAGAGGCCAAGCGTCCCTGGGTCCGGGTGAGACCATGTGTCCCTGGATCCGGGTGAGGCCTTGTGCACCTAGGCCCGGGTGAGCCCAAGTGGCCCTGGGTCTGGGAGAGGCCAAGCGTCCCTGGGTCCGGGTGAGACCATGCGTCCCTGGATCCGGGTGAGGCCTCGTGCACCTAGGCCCGGGTGAGCCCAAGTGGCCCTGGGTCTGGGAGAGGCCAAGCGTCCCTGGGTCCGGGTGAGACCAAGTGTCCCTGGATCCGGGTGAGGCCTCGTGCACCTAGGCCCGGGTGAGCCCAAGTGGCCCTGGGTCTGGGAGAGGCCAAGCATCCCTAGTCCGGGTGAGACCATGTGTCCCTGGATCCGGGTGAGGCCTCGTGCACCTAGGCCCGGGTGAGCCCAAGTGGCCCTGGGTCTGGGAGAGGCCAAGCGTCCCTGGGTCCGGGTGAGACCATGTGTCCCTGGATCTGGGTGAGGCCTCGTGCACCTAAGCCCGGGTGAGCCCAAGTGGCCCCGGGTCTGGGAGAGGCCAAGCATCCCTGGGTCCGGGTGAGACCATGCGTCCCAGGATCCGGGTGAGGCCTCGTGCACCTAGGCCTGGGTGAGCCCAAGTGGCCCTGGGTCTGGGAGAGGCCAAGCGTCCTTGGGTCCGGGTGAGACCATGCGTCCCTGGATCCGGGTGAGGCCTCGTGCACCTAGGCCCGGGTGAGCCCAAGTGGCCCTGGGTCTGGGAGAGGCCAAGCGTCCCTGGGTCCGGGTGAGACCATGTGTCCCTGGATCCGGATGAGGCCTCGTGCACCTAGGCCCGGGTGAGCCCAAGTGGCCCTGGGTCTGGGAGAGGCCAAGCGTCCCTGGGTCCGGGTGAGACCATGTGTCCCTGGATCCGGGTGAGGCCTCGTGCACCTAGGCCCGGGTGAGCCCAAGTGGCCCTGGGTCTGGGAGAGGCCAAGCGTCCCTGGGTCCGGGTGAGACCATGTGTCCCTGGATCCGGGTGAGGCCTTGTGCACCTAGGCCCGGGTGAGCCCAAGTGGCCCTGGGTCTGGGAGAGGCCAAGCGTCCCTGGGTCCGGGTGAGACCATGTGTCCCTGGATCCGGGTGAGGCCTTGTGCACCTAGGCCCGGGTGAGCCCAAGTGGCCCTGGGTCTGGGAGAGGCCAAGCGTCCCTGGGTCCGGGTGAGACCATGTGTCCCTGGATCCGGATGAGGCCTCGTGCACCTAGGCCCGGGTGAGCCCAAGTGGCCCTGGGTCTGGGAGAGGCCAAGCGTCCCTGGGTCCGGGTGAGACCATGTGTCCCTGGATCTGGGTGAGGCCTCGTGCACCTAAGCCCGGGTGAGCCCAAGTGGCCCCGGGTCTGGGAGAGGCCAAGCATCCCTGGGTCCGGGTGAGACCATGTGTCCCAGGATCCGGGTGAGGCCTCGTCCACCTAGGCCCGGGTGAGCCCAAGTGGCCCTGGGTCTGGGAGAGGCCAAGCGTCCCTGGGTCCGGGTGAGACCATGTGTCCCTGGATCCGGGTGAGGCCTCGTGCACCTAGGCCCGGGTGAGCCCAAGTGGCCCTGGGTCTGGGAGAGGCCAAGCATCCCTAGTCCGGATGAGACCATGTGTCCCTGGATCCGGGTGAGGCCTCGTGCACCTAGGCCCGGGTGAGCCCAAGTGGCCCTGGGTCTGGGAGAGGCCAAGCGTCCCTGGGTCCGGGTGAGACCATGTGTCCCTGGATCCGGGTGAGGCCTCGTGCACCTAGGCCCGGGTGAGCCCAAGTGGCCCTGGGTCTGGGAGAGGCCAAGCGTCCCTGGGTCCGGGTGAGACCATGTGTCCCTGGATCCGGGTGAGGCCTTGTGCACCTAGGCCCGGGTGAGCCCAAGTGGCCCTGGGTCTGGGAGAGGCCAAGCGTCCCTGGGTCCGGGTGAGACCATGTGTCCCTGGATCCGGGTGAGGCCTTGTGCACCTAGGCCCGGGTGAGCCCAAGTGGCCCTGGGTCTGGGAGAGGCCAAGCGTCCCTGGGTCCGGGTGAGACCATGTGTCCCTGGATCCGGATGAGGCCTCGTGCACCTAGGCCCGGGTGAGCCCAAGTGGCCCTGGGTCTGGGAGAGGCCAAGCGTCCCTGGGTCCGGGTGAGACCATGTGTCCCTGGATCTGGGTGAGGCCTCGTGCACCTAAGCCCGGGTGAGCCCAAGTGGCCCCGGGTCTGGGAGAGGCCAAGCATCCCTGGGTCCGGGTGAGACCCTGTGTCCCAGGATCCGGGTGAGGCCTCGTCCACCTAGGCCCGGGTGAGCCCCAGTGGCCCTGGGTCTGGGAGAGGCCAAGCCTCCCTGGGTCCGGGTGAGACCATGTGTCCCTGGATCCGGGTGAGGCCTCGTGCACCTAGGCCCGGGTGAGCCCAAGTGGCCCTGGGTCTGGGAGAGGCCAAGCGTCCCTGGGTCCGGGTGAGACCATGTGTCCCAGGATCCGGGTGAGGCCTCGTGCACCTAGGCCCGGGTGAGCCCAAGTGGCCCTGGGTCTGGGGGAGGCCAAGCGCCCCTGGGTCCGGGTGAGACCATGCGTCCCTGGATCCGGATGAGGCCTCGTGCACCTAGGCCCGGGTGAGCCCAAGTGGCCCTGGGTCTGGGAGAGGCCAAGCGTCCCTGGGTCCGGGTGAGACCATGCGTCCCTGGATCCGGGTGAGGCCTCGTGCACCTAGGCCCGGGTGAGCCCAAGTGGCCCTGGGTCTGGGAGTGGCCAAACGTTCCTGGGTCTGGGTGAGACCGTGCGTCCCTGGATCCGGGTGAGGCCTCGTGCACCTAGGCCCGGGTGAGCCCAAGTGGCCCTGGGTCTGGGAGAGGCCAAGCGTCCCTGGGTCCGGGTGAGACCATGCGTCCCTGGATCCGGGTGAGGCCTCGTGCACCTAGGCCCGGGTGAGCCCAAGTGGCCTTGGGTCTGGGAGAGGCCAAGCATCCCTGGGTCTGGGTGAGACCATGCGTCCCTGGATCCGGATGAGGCCTTGTGCACCTAGGCCCGGGTGAGCCCAAGTGGCCCTGGGTCTGGGAGAGGCCTAGCGTCCCTGGGTCCGGGAGAGACCATGTGTCCCTGGATCCAGGTGAGGCCTTGTGCAACTAAGCCCGGGTGAGGCCACGTGCCCCTGGGTCTGGGAGAGGCCAAGCGTCCCTGGGTACGGGTGAAGCCAGATCCTGGGTCCGGGTGAGGCCGTGCGCCCCTGGATCCATCCGGGTGAGGCTGGGTCCCAGGCCCGGGTGAAACCACGTGCCCCTTGGGTATGGGTGAGGCCACGTGCCCCTTAGTCTGGGTGACGCCGTGCCCCTGGGTTCGGCCGAGACCAAACCAGAGGGAGTCGGACCTCCGTTACCACCATTTGTCCACCATCCAGAGCTGAGGGGTCAGTGCTGACATGTACACATAAGGAACTACTGGACATCGAAATTGGGTCTCAAAAGAACTGTTGGTCCAGGGGGAAGCTCGCTACAGATTGATTCATTTGCCTGTCAGCATAAATATTATTGCTCGTCTCACATTCAGTTCTTATTAGTATATATCTAGTGACATATGATCTCGTTCATCTAGAGGAAATGATGAACAACATAGACTGAGGAACAAGAACAGAACCAGAAGCAAGGAGGCATCGATCGGACTATCGGGCCTCAGAGGGAGGATAGGGGAGGGTAGGGGGAGGGTGGGGGGAGGGGGAGAGTTCAACCAAAGGACCTGTATGCATGCATATAAGCCTATCCAACGGTTAAGTTCAACAGGGGATTGGGGCATGCATGGGGAGAGGGGTGGGATGGGAATGGGGGGATGAGGACAAATATGTGACACCTTAATCAATAAAGAAATTAAAAAAAAAAAAAAAAAAAAAAAAGAATGTCTAATAATTAAATCCCAACAATCTTTGGAGAGAGATCCTCTATTACCCTTGTACCTCATATTGGCAGGCAGGTTGGAAACCTGTCCTAACATATGTTAAACAAAGCCTCATTTCTCCAGTTTTTGGTTTGGTAAAGATGATAAAAGAAGGCTTTAAAAAACTTTGCTAGGTTAGAGAAGCAACATTGAAAGGGATATTGCCTAATTTTAAAATTTTATTAACAGGAATTTTTAGGAACTTGGGAAGACAAAACCAACTATCAAGTGTTTGAAAGAAACTCTAAGAACAAAAGGGTTTAGTCCATATATCATCCTTGTTTCACTCTATTATTTGGGAATTCATCTTTTCTTTACAAAAGAAACCTACAAGAGTATAATTTCTAACCAGGTCTAGTTATAATGATCATGATATTTTTCAAAGCCCATGGGATCATGATATTTTTCAAAGCCCATATTTCTCAAACTGTCAACTGTGTAGCTTTAGCCCAATTTCTTTTAAAAATGTCTTAATATCTTTAGCACTCTTTGATTTGAATTCTTGTAGCATTTCTTTTCTCATCTGCTTATTTTAGCATCTAATTATATACTTCTGCATCTTGTTAATTATTATTTCAGTTAATCAGGTACCTATAATTAGGTATTTAAATAATAATTACTGTTGTATATGAGTCCTTTTTGTCTGCTGAATGAATGAGTGTAGAGAGAGCAAATTCAAGTACAATGATATAGCAAAATCAAAAGTGATGTTAGGTCTCATAGTTACATAAGTCAAATAAATAGCCTATATAATAAAGAGGTAATATGCAAATTGACCATCATGCCCTCGCACAAGATGGCCACCCCCATATGGTCACAAGATGGCCACCACAAGATGGCCGGCAGGGGAGGGCAGTCAGGGGTGACTGGGCCAGCAGGGGAGGGCAGTTGGGGGGGACCAGGCTGGCAGGGGAGGGCAGTTGGGGGAACTAGGCCTGCAGGGGAGGGCAGTTGGAGGCAATTGGGCTGGCAGGGGAGGTCAGTTGGGGGTGATTGAGCCGGCAGGGGAGGGCAGTTAGGCATCAATCAGGCTGGCAAGGGAGTGGTTAGGACGTGATTAGGCTGGCAGGCAGAAGCGGTTAGGGGCAATCAGGCAGGCAGGCAGGAGAGCGGTTGGGAATGAGCAGTCCCGGATTGTGAGAGGGATGTCTGACTGCTGGTTTAGGCCCGATCCCACAGGGACATCCCAGCAGTCATACATCCCCCGAAGGGGTCCTAGATTGGAGAGGGTGCAGGCTGGGCTGAGGGACATCCCTCCCCTAGTGCATGAATTTCGTGCACTAGGCCTCTAGTACAATATATAATAGCATCAAAAGATATGTCAGGCAATGCATACCAACAGGAAATGACTTGGATATGTGGTCAAGGCACATCTTCAGTATCTCAACCAAGATTTTGACAATTGTCTAAGAATGAGAGTAACTTGGACCTGGTTGACAGTAGTGAAAAGGGAGAAAAGTGGCCAGAGTTCAAATATATTAAGTGTATGCTGATGAATTTGAGGTTAGGATGTGAGAGAAAGAAGGTGACAAGGACAAACGCAAGGTTTTTTACCCGAATCATCAAAATTAACAGAATTCCCAGGAATTTAACTTCAGGCATATTAGGTTTGAGAAGCCCTGAGAACTTCAAAAAGAGATATTGAGTGAGATATAAATTTGGGAATCATCAACATGATTTGATGTTTATCTCTGGATATGAGTAAAAATGGTTTTATTTTTACTCCATATTAAGTAGAAACCTGAGACACACAAAGTCTGAATAACAGCACAAGGTCCCTTACCTGGCGGGTACAACAGGAATGAGAACTATCTCTCTAGTCTTAGATCAGGACTCTCTCATTTACAGTACTTGTCATATTTAAATACATCTACCATCTTATTTGTGTCAGCCTCCCTGGCAATACATTCAGCACATGTTTATTAAACACCCACAATGTGCAGGAACTATTCTAGAGGCTAGGGAGACAGACAAAACCCTGTCGGTTGTGGAGCTTATATCTTATTAGGGAAGAAACACAAATGAATAAGTAAGTAGATATACAGTAGACTGGTGGATGATACATGTAGATTTTAATGATAAATCAAGGTAAGAGGGGAAAAGAATACCAGGGCAGCAGAGGTGTTATTGTGTTGTTATTTTTTACAGAATAGTTATTAAAGGTGTCACTGAACTGAACAAAGACCCATGGAGTGAGAGGCAGCCAGGTAGGATTGGGGGAACACATTTTTAGAAGAAATAGCAATTTGAGATGATTTCCTCCCATAAGTCAGTAAATTATAAGAGAGGCCAAATAAGAATTGAGTGAGGATATGTTTCCTCCCTGGCCTAAATGTAAATAGATTTTTCACCAGATAGCTTCATTTATAAAATAAATTTAGATCTGATATTATGGGACGAAAAATATACATTGCTCTTGAATTTAAAAACATTAACAACAATAAATTAAACAATTATTTTATTCTAAAAGGTGGAAAATAGCTTTGAACCCATCCTTTACATGTCCCAAAACCAAAGGATACATAAACTAGACATAACTGTATATACAAATAGTAATGTAAATAGACACCCTTGCATGTGCTGCCATCGTGTGGCACAACAGAAAAGTGTTAGTAAATTACTACATTAATGATTGCATTTATGCTACTACTGGTTCTCTTAGTCAACCAAATGTGTCTTCTGGGAGACAAAAGCATGCTTTATAACTGATCTTTGAGATTAAATACATTTAAATTAAATTAACATTGAATAAAAAACTAAAAAATAAAATTTATAAAAACTGAGACTATATTAGCTTGACTAATAAAACAATTAATTGTATTGTAAAATTACTTCACCACACATAAAATTTCTTCTCAATACATAATACCTAATTTTAAGATTAATATCCTTATTTGTAATCCCCAAATTACCCCTTAAGCAGGTCTTGCTTTTCAATTTTTGATGAATTGCTTTCTGCATATGCTAGATAATATACAAAAGGCAATTTTTTTTTCTTTTCCATATCCATGAATTTTGTACTTTTTAACAGAGACTTGAACAGAGTAATTGCCTAGGTATTTATGAGTATTGTGCTCAGAGGAATAGGATTCCTGGGGAGGGAAGAGATGCCAGAGGAGGTGAGTTAATGTGTCAAAAAGTAACTCCCAGTCACCTGGGAAATTAAAGAATATGAGACAATACCAGTGGTATGCTATGACCTCATTTGTCTTGAGAGGGAAAGTGTTTTAGAGATCACTCCATTATAATGCTGAGTCCCTTCCAATGCTGACCTTTGCTTCCATCTAGAGCTACTCATCGATACTGTGTGCTCAGTGGCCCTGCTCACACCTGATCCCAGGTTCATCACTTTTATCTTACAATGGATTGCTGCGTGGTGGATCTCACCCTCCCTATAAGATAACATTTTTATATTGTCAAGATGTATGGCATTTACATTTGGTTCTACAATGTAACTCCCACACTTGTTGAACCTTGGTTCCATGTGTATGTGAATTCAATGCTTATGGCCAAGGTAGCTAGTGGTCCTCCGATATCTATCCACCTTGTCCATTGTTGGTAACAGAAACCTTGATTTTCACCTGCACACTTGGTAGTTCAGACTGAAAAGTGCATTTCCAAGACTTCTGGAAAACGGCTAAGTTCTAGCCCATGAGAAGGAACCGGAAGTGCTGACTGACTTCTTCCACTAACCTTGTTAAAAGACAGCTGGTGTCCTACATATTAATTTTTAAAAATCAATTTCAAGAAGTAGTATGTATGTTGGAAGACCCTAGATAAACTATAAGGTGGGATATAAACCCTACAAAATTTCAGGTAAGATTTTAGAAGTCTGATAATATGGGGTGTGTCCAGACATGGCCTCCAAAATAAAAGACAAATTACTACTTCTCGAAGCCTGGCACCCTTGTGGGACAACTCTGAAGGACCATCCATACTCTTAACTCTCCATTGGGTTGACTTAAACCTCTTTTGCATCATCCCTGTCTGCCCAATCCTACTTTCCCTACTTCCTTATAGGTAAAAGGGGAGTAACACTCCTCCGATGCCCCTAATTAAACTCCTGAACACAGAATTCCATTTGTGAGCACTTTTCCAAGGAACCCAAACTGAAGTACTTTTCTGTCAGGAGCCAAGAGTTGGTCCAAGGATTAACTCTGACCTTACTTCAGTAAGTTACTGAAACTAGGCCCACTTCCTCTTGCCTGAGGACAAAGCATTCCTTCTGTAGCCGCCCTTCAACCGCCACACCCTTTATCTATAGTCAGCACCCTTTATGACTTTAGCCGATTATCTAAGTCAGCCCGCACCCCTCCTAGGCATCTCCCCTTCTAGAAACCACATATAAGAAACACTGTAAAAAATAAAATTTCGAGGCTTGGTCAGAAACCCTTTTGTCTTGCTTCCATTCTTCTGCGTCCCTTGTCTGTCTCTCATTCTCTTAGGTGCGCCGCCTCGGTACCCCCGCCTCTTCAGGCCCCTGCACTTTTCAGTATCCACCCCATTTCCAGTCAAACTTTTCTGATTTACAGTCTTCTAAAACCCAAAAGGAAGTGTATTCAATGCAGAATTTCAACCCCTTGCTATCCCTGTAGTTATATACAATACACAACATAATTCTATACATACATAAGCAGATATTTAAAATACTGGGCAAAAGCCACAAAATATATACAGAATTATCTCTATATTATAGATAACTTTTATTGTTCTCTTTCTACTGATTTTTTTCTAAATCAGGATATTTATTATTTTTATAGCATAAAAATTTTTTAATAAAGTGAAAAAACTATATCTATTAATAATGATAACAATAACTACCAGCCAGGAATACTAAATATACCAAATAAATCAGATGGATTTGTAATATAAACCCCATTTGCAGTGACTGATAAGAACATTCATTATCTCCAGTCTATTTCTTTCTCTGCTTTCCAAGTAGAGCAGTGAGATAAACTTTGTAGCTGTGGCTGGGAATCTTTCAACACTCAAAAAGGAAAAAACCAAGAAGCTATTTCTGTAATCTCTAATTGTCAAGTGATGTGTAATGTTTCTGCTGTAATCTGCTTCAAATCAAGTAAAAGGCAATCATAATAAAAGTGTGGAATGACAGCCCTATTGCAACACATTCACTTGGTATTGTTCGGGTTAATCAGCACAAATGACCTTTGAGAATTTATCAGAAGGGGATTTCTGGTGGTATCATTATTACTAGAATTCCAGAATGAATGCTGGTTCTCTTTTTGTTAATGTTTGTGATTCTGGCTTTTAACCTTAACTCTTCTGAAGTATGTAACTCATTTAGTTGGGTCTTTCTTCTTTTTCCTTCTAGGCCCATCCTACACTGCTTTCCAATTTTACTGCATTTCTCAAGGAAAAAAAAACCCCTCACAATTCTTTACAGATTTAAAGATAATACTTATTTGGCACACAAATGGCTCTAACCCTAAGACAACACATTTGTTCTTTCAGATCTATAAGTTAACCCATATTAATGCACATTTTACAAATTACATCTTGTTTCCTTTAGCATTATAAAAGGCTTTAATTTTAAGAATAAAATGTTTTTAAATAAAAACATTAGCTAGTCCTAACTATGAAAATACCTCCTTTTCTTTTTGGTTCTTATTTGAGTAGTAGTGGCCCTGCACATGAATCCATACGTGAGTAGCTCACTGTCACGTGCCTCAGCTGGCCGCCCTGCCCAGCACCGCTCATAGCTCTCCACTGCACGTAGCTCACTGCCCCACCCTCCTATAGCTCTCTGCTGCACGTAGCTCACTGCCCTGCCCTCCTGCTGATCGGTTGTTTTGTGATGGCGTCCTGACCAATTTGCTTATTACCCTATTATAAGTATAGATATCTTCTCAATAGATCCTTGGCTTTTAAAGGGTTGCCATTTTGGTTTGAATTTTTACCTCATAGTGATTAGGAGAGGGACAGTGTCTTGCACATAGATGGTTTAATGGTTATCTGTTTAATTGATTGATAGGCCAAAAGATTTATATTGTGATAAAACTGACTATATAAATTAATATTGCCAGCTTTGAGCAAGGATAAACAGATGATACTATTTGCTAAACAGATAATACTATTTGCTTTAGCACAAGCATATTGAACTCCCGGCCCAGGGGCCACATGTCTTGTTTATTGGCCCGTGTTAGCCTTTGAGTTTGATATGCTTGCTTTAGCAACAAGTGAACATATATTCCAATGTTAGCCTGAGCCCATTGTGACTATATGTGGCATGTTAAAGATGGCCACACATTCTTTGACACTTCTTCTATTGAAACTGATTATGATATCCCTTCCCTTTGAATCCAGACTAGCCTTTGACTTCTGTGGCCAATGGAGCATTGCAGATATGACACTATACTAGTTCCAAATCTAGCCTAAAGAGGATTGACAACTTTCACCTTGGTTTTTAGAAGCCATGAGCCACCATGTAGGAAGTTTGACTATCCTGAGGGACAGAACATGTGGGGAAACCCTGAGATTACAATGGAGAGGAAGAAAGAATGAATGAATCTATCTTAGACTCTTCCAAATCAGACCAGCTGCCAGCTGAATACCCCCAAGTGACCCCAGTTGATGTCACAGAGAACAAAAAAAATTACCTAGTTCAACTCTGCCTGAATTCCTGACTCACAAAATCATGACATGTAATAAAAGGGTTGTTATAAGCCACTACTTTTGGGGGTAGTTTCATACATAGCAATTAATAACCAGAACATTCTGTATGCTGGTTAGCCTAGTACAATCCCAGTTTCTGTCAGTTGTCTAGGCATCCTGTCATAATTTACATTTATTCTGGATTTTCAATTTCTTCACAAAGTATTATTAACAATTGTGTTAAAATAAGCCAAGATGGGTTTGGTAGTTTCTGCCATGGCCTCATCTAGAAGAGTGAGAATTATGTGGAATAAACAGTTTCAACCTGAAACTTAATTTAACTTGAAAGACAACCAACATAACCTTTTTTCTTTTCTTGAAACTCTCAGACTGAAGAAGACTAACATTCCCCTTTCAAGGTCAACATGTAGGGCGCTTGCTGACGAAGTTCCTTTCTTGGGACATAAGCTGCAAGGGACAGGTACATATGTCCTTCTAGTCTCTGATAGTGGTCAAGAAACATTATTCACTGCTGCCATAGCTGGCCATGTAGCAAACCAGCCAGTGGTGTCTTGGTCCTGCTTTGGTCTACCAGATAGACAATCTGTTAGACCACCAGTTCTACATGAAATACTGTTCATGATCGATGGGGTGAGGGCCTCAGGGGGAAACATGGGCAATTGTAGGTTCAGTGTATGTGATTAATGTGTAGGAACTAGAAATGGATGTCCTATTATAGAGTGAATAGAGCTTACTCTTTTCTTTTCTGTTAATCCTCACCCAAGGATATTTTTCCATTGATTTTTTTTTTTTAGAAAGAATGGAATGGAGAGGGAGAGACACACAGAGAGACACATTGATTGGTTCCCTCCTGCATGCTCCCTAAATATGTTCCCTTGACCAGAATTGAACCCAGGACCCTTCAGTCCACAGGCCGATGCTCTATCCACTAAGCCAAACCATCTAGGGTGAGCTTACTTTTGATGTAGTGGTATCATCATTATTGTTCATGTAAATCTGTAATATTTATTCTTTTTCAAATTTTAAAATTTTGCAATAAATATTCAGAAGCAGTGAACTAAAAAGAAAAAGTGATTATTTAAGGAAAATCAAATACTGAATTTTTGTTTTTGAAGAAAGTAGATGATAAAAAGTGATTTGTACAAAATGTTCATTTCTCATCCTCTATGGTATCTACACTGTATCACCAACTCATGTAAACCAGAAAACATAAATCTGCTAAAAAATAATCAGCATCTACCTCAATAATTATTTTAAGAAGACTGTGCCTAAAGAAAACAGTTTAGTAGGTATTTACATATTAACCTATGAAGCATGATTTTCATTTACATCAAAAATAATGATTTTCTAAATAGTGTTCATTTTCAATTCCAGGATTTCTTGTGCACATATGAAAGTGAAGCAATAGCTGTGAATGCATCTTCGATTGGCAAAAGAGAAACTTGGTAAATAATTAATTAATGCTGTTTGTTCATCAATGTCATCAAGTAGTTCAAATAGAAAATCAGTTAAATTTATATCAATAATCATGCAAATATTTTTCATCCAATTATTGGAATCAAAGATAAGTGTTTACTTCATTTTTTAAAAGTAAAACAGCTGGCAGTGTGGATCCTGTTGTAAAATTTGTTTAAAAGTTCAACACTGAAGATAAAATGATTTATTTTTGTGGTTAAAATATGGAAACAAGTTTAGAATAAACAAAGTTTTATGATTAAAAACAACAGTCTTAAAAAATTCCACTTGGAATTGGTGGTGGTGAACACATAACTCATAACTAAGTTCAAACAAGCTTCAAAATTCTACCAATTGAAACAGCCATGCTTTGTTTTTTTGGATTTGACATAAGTACCATATAGCATTTATCTTTCTCTGACTGACTTATTTCACTTAGCACAATACCCTGTAGACCCATCCCTGTTGTTACAAATGAAAAGATTTCATTCTTTATTATTATTGCATAATATTCTATTGTATATATGTGCCACATCTTCTTTATTCATTCATCTATAGATGGACACCTCGTTTGCTTCTATATCTTGGCTATAGTAAATAATGCTGCAATAAAATAGGGTACATATATCTTTTCAAATTCGTGTTTTCATTTTCTTTGGATAAATAAACAGAAGTGGCATTGCTGGGTCATATGGTATATCAATTTTTAGGAATCTCCTTACTGTTCCACAGGGGCTGCACCAGTTTGTAGCCCACCAACAGTTTCTATTTTTAATATATTTAAATTTCATATAGAAATGGAATAAAATTCAGAAGGCCTTCAGTTTGTAACACTTAAGCTTGGTAAAATATTAAAAATAACCATACATAGAGAAGGATTTTAAATAAATTTTGTCTTGGAATAATGTTTGTCAAAGATAGCTTACTGAATGGAGGCCCCCCCCCCACAAAAGTCCCTGAAATATTAGGCAAAAAACTTGAGAAAGTCTTCTATTAAGCAGAACTTGTCCTGAGTTTATTAAACATATCAGTATGTGTCGGAAGAGCATTTTATCAAGTAAAACTATCATAGTCTACAGACAAGTCCATTTTAAATTCAGTACCATAAAAGGCAACTTTCAAGAAGATTGCAGACAAATTTATAACAAATTTTAAAAAATAACATTTCATTGAAAATATATTCTCTAGAAAATATTAATGATAAGGTATTAAAAGAAGAAATAGCTATGAAATTGATTAAAATATAAAATATATTAAAATCTCTCTATATAGTATATAAAATATATTTTATATACTATATAAAATATAGTATATAAAATATATATTTTATAGATTAAAATATAAAATATATTAAAATCTCTATACATAGTATATAAAAGAGAAGCAATTATTTTGCTTCTGTTATTTTATGTTTTCAGCTAATCAATATTTTTCCTTTAATGTATATGAGTATATTCTATTAATTTTAAATAGAACAATTTTATAGTTCCATCACAAAATAAAACCAATTTCCTGGTCTATAAATATTTCTAAAAGCTATAGTATTCTAATGATTTTAGTGCCCATGGCTTGCTCTCAAAAGTGTCCCAGTTTGGAGGATAACTTATGTGGTTGCTTTACTAATTTCTAATATGAATTATTGTTTCTAGTCACTTATTTACTTTGCTCACATGATCAGATTGTCATCATTATTAGATTGTTTTCCTCTTTCCATGAAGCTGAAAATGTCAATTTCCTTATACTCTGATATTCCCTTGGTTTTCTATTTCTACTACTTTCGATTCCCTGAATATATTTTTTCCCATCTCCAATGTCTTTAGACAGTCATTGTTAATGCTCTTTTCTGACATCTTGAACTCTTCCTTTCCAAAGCAACCTGTGATCCTTCCCATTTTTCAAAGTCTAATTCAAATATTATCTCCTTCCACATTCTCTAAACCACAACGAATCTCATCCCCTTTCTTTTCCTGAAGAGCTTTACTGGATCACATCACATTTGCTTTGCAATATCCCCAGTTTTTCCATCTAAATCATCATGTCTTTAAACACCATATTTTCTGGTTGATTTCTGCTTTCTTCCCTTCCATCTCCTCCAGCCTATGGTACAGTGGAGTAAGCCAGGTGGTACTCTATAAAGTTTATTTGACTAATTGCTATTTTTTCTGTAAATATTTTTCACTTATCTCTCTTTAATCTTAATCAATTTTATTTTTAATGCATTAAATGTTTATATTCTTTCCACGATGTTTCTCATCCAAACTCCTCATTACTAGTATTTGAAGATAGCCTTCTAGGGTTTTCTCATAAGTGAAAACATTTTACTTATTCATCTCCTAGTTTTGCTGCAAAGTCTAGTCTTTCATGTTGCAATTCTAATGACTCTGACAAAAATATGATAATTTCTTCTCATTTTTAAACCCCAGCATTTCTCACCATAAAAATAACACATTCTCTCTTTAGATAATGGGTAAAAAGGAAAAAAACACACCCACAAAAGTTGACACAAGTAGGTCAGAATGATAAAACCATGAGTATTATCAATATAAGGAAGCCAAATAGGTAACAACATTTATAATACACATATATAACCATGTTTAGTCAAGTGCTTATAATTACAACTCTCCAAAGAAAGATATGAGAATTTGTTTAGTGAAAAATAGAGCATTTCTGGTAATACAAACAATGAAAAATTGCTTAGATTGTATTTATCGAGAGCTTTTTAAAATACTTGGCTTTCAATTAAATGTCACTTCCTTCTGAGGTTCTTCGATTATTATTAATATTTGAAGTTCTATAAGGTAAACATCATGCCTATTTTTGCCTCATACGTTTTACCCAAGTATAATGCCCCATGCAATAAATACATATGAATGAGTGAATTATGTAACTTTGTGTTAAGTAGACCATAACCTGATGTTATGGTGCCACTATGATTTCCTTTTTGCATTACCTTCCCTTATGTCACCCCTCTCCTTGCCCTCTAGAGACAGCTTCATACAGCAGATATGGTTATCTCAAGCTCTCAAAACAAACAGACAGGACTGCTTAATCATGTGCTCAAGGATCCACAATAATCATATAACTTTAGTAGGCAAATACATGGGCCACTGCCTACAAAAAAGATGGTTACATCAGTGCCTGCTCATCTCCATGCACTATTTTATGACTGACATGTGTAGATATTAACATATTTTTGTATATATATATATATACATATATACATGTATATATGTATATACATATATATACATATATACATATATATGTGTACATATATACATATATACATATATACATATATACATATATACATATATACATATATACACATATATACATATATACATATATACATATATACACATATATACATATGTATATATGTATATACATATATGTATATATATACACATATATGTATATATGTATATGTGTATGTATATATGTATGTATATATATATATATATATACACACACACATACATGCGTATTGGATGGGCATGTATGTATGTATTGGAAAATCAGTAATCATATATGTACTCATCACTCAATTCCCTTCTCTTCTCTTACTACCTGTTGACTCCAGACCCAGCTTCATGAAAACTCTGAACTCTGCCAACTTTTTATTTTTTAATGTGTTCTTCCACTCTCCTTTTCAACCACCATTGCCCCCATTCATTCTTTTCTCATGACGTATCAGGATATCCTGTGATTCTCTAGAGACCCAGTTTCACCTCCTCTGTCTCCTTGGTCTTGAGCTTCCTTCACCTTCTTCCTCCTGCTCTTGCAAGTGAAGGATATTATAAAATGATTCGTAAACATCACAAATTGTTATCCCCTCTGAGAAGAAAATCTCTAATAGTGGAGTTTCATTTATATAAAACAGACTGCCAAAGGATAATTTGGGGAGCAAGAAATATTATACGTCTCTTATTCAAATAGTGTAGGTAGGTATCCTCTAGCAACCAAAGAAAACCCAGGTTTTTTTCTCAGTGGTGCTGTTCTTGTATTTTTCTTTTTAAAAAGTCAGCCAGTAAAACACACAAGGAAATGTATCTTTTTAAAGTTATTCAACTGTTTTAAAAGAAAGAACCACACCCCTAAAACTAAACATTACAGTGCTTGCTATAGATTTTTCTCCCTGCCTTTGGAAACTACCCAACTATTTTCATATGGTGTTTAGTAGTCATCCTCCACCCCCATGATTGATGTGGTTTGAATGCTAAAGTTATAGTTCCCTTGTCATCCAAAGTGATTTCCCAAGATGATCTGTTTCCTCTCAAACTTCAGACATTTTAACTCACACTCTGAAACAGCCAAGGCAGTTCTTATGAAAATCAAATTAACTTACCATCAAGGATATGTAAAAAAAATTTTTCTGGATCCTAGTCAGTGTTCTTAGATGTTCCTGGACATGACTGGAGATCTAAAACATGTTCTAACTATAGTCACTATGGAAAACAAATTCTATTTATTTAAAGTTAAAGAAGATTGATTTTAAACATCCATTTCCCCCCCATAAAATCATTTGAGTTTCACTGTGACTGCATGCATCAAACAAAAGGAAATTACCGCCTGGCAAACAGAAAACATGTCTTCCACTATTTTATCTTTGAGGAGCTGGACAGTTCATGTAAAGAGCCTTGCTTTGGACTGAGTTGCTTGGGCACAATTCCTGATCAACTGGGATGCGTGTCTAGTAGCAAATGCGAATGTTTCTGATGTTCTCTTATCAACATTTTCAATTAATATTTAGAGATAAGAGTTCCAATCCTATATAATAAAGAGGTAATATGCAAATTGACCCTAACACCCTTGCACAAGATGGCCTCCTCCATGAGGTCAAAGATGGCCACCACAAGATGGCCGGCAGGGGAGGGAGGGCAATTGGGGGGGACCAAGCCTGCAGGGGAGGGCAGTTTGGGGTAACCAGGCCAGCAGGAAAGGGCAGTTAGTGGGCAACCAGGCCAGCAGGGGAGGGCAGTTGGGGTGACTAGGCCTGCAGGGAAGGGCAGTTAGGGGTGACCAGGCTGGCAGGGAAAGGCAGTTGGGGGTGACCAGGCCAGCAGGGGAGGGCAGTAGGGGGTAACTGGGCCAGCAGAGGAGGGCAGTTGGGAGGGACCAGGCCTGCAGGAGAGGACAGTTGGGGGCAAGCGGGCCGGCAGGGGAGGGCAGTTGGGGGGACCAGGCTGGTAGGGGAGGGCATTTAGGGGAGACCAGGCTGGCAGGGAGGGCAGTTGGGAGCAATTGGGCTGGCAGGGGAGCAGTTAGGCATCAATCAGGCTGGCAGGGGAGTGGTTAGGGGGTGATCATGCTGGTAGACAGGCGAGCGGTTGGGAGCCAGCAGTCCCTGATTGTGAGAGGGATGTCCGACTGCTGGTTTAGGCCCCATCCCACAGGCAGTCGGACATCCCCCGTGGGGTCCCAGATTGGAGAGGGTGCAGGCTGGGCTGAGGGACACCCCCCACTCCAGTGCACAAATTTTGTGTACCGGGCCTCTAGTCTGTATATAAAAGACAAGAAAATGAAAAAGAATTCACAACATTTATACTTTATAAAGATGAAACAGAAATTTGTAGAAATGTCAGTTCTCTGCCTCCACCCATCATTCACTTTTGACCACACCTGCCAAACATACTCCTCCATTTATTGTACCACCTCAAGAAACTAGCTCCCTATTGCTTAAATCAAATACCAGGACAGAAATGCTTGAGTCCAATCTTTTATTCTATATTTGCAAAAGATACCATGTTCTGTTGTCATTGCCACATGTTAGTGTTTCTAGAACTCCTCCACTTTCCATCATTCCCATTGGCTCTATTTTATTTACCCAAGGCCACTGTCAAGTCTTGCTAGATTATGAAAGAACCTCTGTCTGATTTCTGTAGCCACAACTCTCAATAGATGTTTTCCTCCTCTTCCTCACACCCTATCTTCAACTAAGCTGATATACTGTCAGGTCCCAGCATATATCATATTCACTTTTACCCCTGGATTTTGTGAATTCGGTTTCTTTCTTTTAAAAAAAATAAAATATTTTATTGATTTTTTTACAGAGAGAAAGGGAGAGGGATAGAGAGTTAGAAACATCTATGAGAGAGAAACATCAATAAGCTGCTTCCTGCATACCCACTACTGGGGATGTGCCCACAACCAAGGTACATGCCCCCGACCTGAATCGAACCTGGGACCCTTCAGTCCGCAGGGCGAAGCTTTATCCACTGAGCCAAACCGGTTAGGGCATCGGTTTCTTTTGTTTGGACTCTTCTCCCTAACCTACCTAACTCTTTTTGTCTTCTGTTTTTCCTTTGAGGATGTGCTAAGTAATTAGCCTTCCTTACCCTTTCACCACCCAAGTCTGATAAATGTCCCTTCTCTTTGGTCTTTCAGTCAAAAGAAAATATAAAACAAACAAAATGAAACTGATTTTTTAACTAACATAGATGTTTAACTAACATATGACAAAAATAGTTTTTCTTCCCAACAGAGTTCATGAATTACTAAAAAATTCTATGTACTTATTTTTTCTATTATACTTTTACACCCTGCCAGGGTCACTAAGTAACACAAAGAAGTGAAGTTACAAATGCCACACACAGCACTTGATTAGTGGGCAGAATCTTGTAGCCTGCCTTACACCACACTATTCTTAAAGTCACGTGATTTATAGACTTGTTTATAAAAAGTATAGGTTTCCATAATTCGGCATCTTTTCCTTCTCAATTTTATAATTTACAAAAGAATGTGGATGATTTAACTCATTAGAATTTAAGTACTTAGTCCCCTTTGTAAAGATTCATCTCTACAGTTCTTTTCCTCTAAACCAAAAGGCCTCAGAACTGGTATATATCCTATAATTATGATATATGTATACGGCTCACTACAGAACACCATTTTTTCTTTATGGGTTTTTCTGTCATTACCTCAAATTGCAGTCATTCAAAAAGATTTGTGGACTAATGCAGAGAAAAATGAGTTTAGCAAATTTGAATTATTTCACCAAAAAGAAAAAGTAATTTGCTTTTCAAAATCCCTACAAGAGCAATGTATAAATAAGATCTAAAAGTAATCAAAATTGAATTTCATAGCCCTAGGCACTGCCAAAGATGTAATCTCCCACAATTTTAGTGACTCTCAGTCATTTTGTGTCCTCTTGGTCTCTCTGCTTTGCCTTAAGAAAGTACATGACTTTTAAATTCATGTGAAAGATTAATCCAGCTTTAAATAGTACCCTTTTTCCATTTGCCTCTGAGGAGGGGCTTAACTAAAAAGAATAAGTCTTAGGAAAAGCAAATTTTGGGAAGGAGCCTTCAAGATTCATCAAAACTTAATTGTCTAAGCATGAGGTACACTCTCTCCCAGAGCAGCAGATAAGTTAGTTTAAAAACTGTCCTCTATATTAGGAGCTCTATTAAATAACATGAATTGATATTCTACATTAATCAAATATTTAAGTCAATAAAATTTATACTTTTTATAGTAAGACTGAATTAAAGCAAAAGAAAATATACTCAATCATTAAATCACTAATTACTTTTAATCTTTCTTTGATTATGAAGTTACTTTAGGGTCTTGCAGGACCTCAGGATTCTCATTAATAGAAAATTATTGCTCCTTTATTTTTTGAGCTCTTTTTTTGTCCTCTTCTTCTGGTACTCCCATTTTACATATATTGATGCACTTAATTATGCACATTTCTCTGACATTCTGTTCATTCTTATTCATTCTTTTTTCTCCATTCTTTGGGTTGTGTAATGTGTAATGATTTATATTCAAATTCACTAATTCTTTATTCTGCCAGTTCTAATCTACTGTGAGTCTCTCTAGTAAAAATTTTCATTTCAGTCATTTCACTTTTCAGTAAAAATCAGAATTTCCATTTCATTTTTAAAAAATCATTTCAATCAACAGTCTGAGGGAAAACAAAAATATGAGTAGAAAGATCTCTGAGAATTTGTAACCAAAGGTGTGTCCTCAAGCAGATTTTGAATCAAATGTACACTTCTGTATGGTCCAGAAATACAGAAGCTAGGATATTAGCATGAAAATACTCAGGTCATCCCTTCTAGTAATGTTTAGGGAAGAACAAAGTATAAAATTAACTCTGGAGACTCCCCTCCCTCAATCCAGTCTCCATAAGATTTTCTGAGATAAAGCTCCACCCAATAAAAGCATATAGTCCAAAATTGTAAGTTATGGGAAAATCTATAATAATAAAAGAGAAACATGTAAATTGATCGTACTTCCACTACACCCCCCAGCCATGTCCACCAGCCAATCAGGATCGAGTATGCAAATTAGCCCAACAAAGATGGCGGCGGCCACAGAGTTGGAGCAAGCAGGAGGCTTGGGTTGTCCCCGGCGATGGAGAAAGCCAAGCTTCCCACCCGCCCTGGCCAGCCCTGGCCTCCGCTCAAGGCTACAAAGTTTCAATTATAGAAGATAAATAAATCCCAGATACCTGCTTCCAGCCGGCCCTGGCCTCCGCTCAAGGAGGCGCTGAAAAAAAAAAAAGGAGGGGCTGGGAGCCTGGATCACTGGGGGGGGGGGGGGGGGGGGGCGCGGCCAGCCTGAAAACAGCCCTCAGCTCCTCACCCAGGCTGGCCACTCTCCCATGGGGTGAGGGTCCCCACTGGGGGGCTTGGCCAGCCTGAAAATGGCCCTCAGCCCCTCACCCAGGCTGCCCCATGCCCCAAGGGAACCCCCACCCTGATCTGGGACACCCTTCAGGGCAAACCAGCCAGCCCCCACCCGTGCACCAGGCCTCTATCTATACTAATAAAAGGGTAATATGCTAATCAGACTGGGAGACCTTCCGGATGTTCTTTTGGACAAAGCCATGGTGGCGGGGCCGAGGTAGAGGCGCTTAGAGGCCAAAAGGGGAGGGCAGTTGTGGGTGATCAGGCCAGAATGGGACGGCAGTTGTGAGTGATCAGGCTGGTGGGGGGCAGGGCCATTGGGGGTAAGCAGACCAGCAGGAGGGCCAGTTGGGGGCGAGCAGTACGTCAGTGGGGGTCAGTTGGAGGTGATCAGGATAGCGGGGGGGGGAAGTTTGGAGTGATCAGGACAGCAGGGGGGCAGTTGGGGGCGAGCAGGCCAGTGGGGAGGGATGGTGGGGGTGATCAGGCCAGCAGGGGGGGAAGTTGGGGGTGAGCACACTGGCACGGGGGGCAGTGGGGGTGATCAGGCTGGTGGGGGGGCATTTGGGGGTGAGCAGGTCGGTGGCGGGGGGCAGTTGGGGGCAAGCAGGCCAGCAGGCAGAGTGGTTAAGGGTAATCAGGCAGGCAGGCAGGCAGGTGAGCGGTTAGGAGCCAGCAGTCCTGGATTGTGAGAGGGATGTCCGACTGCCCGTTGAGGCCCGATCCCTGTAAACTGGCAGTAGGACATCCTTCGAGGATGAGGGTGCAGGCCAGGCTGAGGGACACACCCCTGCCCTATGCACGAATTTCGTGCACCAGGCCACTAGTATAAGTTATAATAATCAAGTCATTAAACATAACAGACAGCAAACATATTTAGACTCCAAAGTAAACTATGGAATCATCAGTAAATAAAAACATTAAAATGTTTTACTATTTAAAGAAATAAAAATAAAGGAATATATACCTTCAAAAAATACCAGGCTGAGGCACAAAAATTAAAGAAAATTTCTATAAAATGAAAAAATATTCACTGAAATGAAAAAAACAACCAACCAATGGAGTTTATAACATCAGACATAACTAAAAACATAATTAATGAAATGAACTATAGTTCTAATGTGATTGCCTATAATGAAGTTATATCAAATAGAAAACATATACACACACAAGAACTTAAGAGACATGAAGGAAAGAGTGAGAAAGGCCAGTTTACCCCTTAAGTTTTAAGAAGAAACAGAGATGATAAATGAAAGGCAATAATGAAAGATAATGGTTGGGAATTTTTCACAATAGTAAGTAACAAAGACATAGGTCCTCAGATTCATAAAATACACTAAATCACAAGCAATATAAATAAGACCAAATTCACAACTAAACACAATATAATTAAACCAGAGTATTTTATAGCTATAACAATCTTAATAGAAGACAGATAGAAAAGACAGATACCTGTGTGTGTGTGTGTGTGTGTGTGTGTGTGTGTGTGTGTGTAAAGCTTGAGAGCAGAAGCAAGAAAAATAATACCCTCAAAGTGCTGAGGTAAAATAATCATAAACTAAGATTTTTATAGCCCCAAAATGCTATCTTTGAAGAATAAGAATAAAATTATGGTATATTCAAAAGAACAATATTGAGAAAAATTTTCACTAAAAGACTTTTACTTTACAAACTAAATTCTCCCGGGGGGGGGGGGGTGGAACTGAGGCAAAATAAGTAATGATGAATTAAAGAATTGGTAAATTTGTGGTTATATTCACGGAAGCAATAATTGTATAAACTCTAAAAAATAATAGATAAATTAGTTGAGGAGTGATTTAATAGAAACAATCTTCCAAGTTAAAATATTTGTACTCTAAGTTACTGTTCAAAGATAATGATTGAATTTTTAAATGATCTATAAGTAAGTAAAACTTTAAGAATAAGCATAAAAAAGAGAAATCGAATATATAGCTTCTAAACCAATAAAGTACAGTAAGAGAATAAGGAAATCTTGATCAATCCAAACAAAATTTATAAAGGAAAAATAATTAAGTACAGAAATAGCAAGAGAAATGTCAAACAAAATGTGATAGTAGGCAAAAGCAAAACAAAACAACCAAACAAAAACCCCAACCCCAAAAATGTAATTAACCTGAATTCAATACATATCCATTCAAGAACTAGACTTAAAACATAAAAGCACTTAAAGTTAAATGTTTAAAAAACAGGTACATGCCAAGTAAAGTCAGTGCAGTTTTTAAAAATGCCTATCAAGGCAAGAGGAAGCTGTATTTCTCATGTTTTTTCGCAGGTGGTGGTTACATGATATTACCTTTAACTTTTTTTTAGGGCTAAGATGTGGGGAACGGGATGTAAGCTGACATGGTCCTTGCACCTGTAGGGGCTAGCAAGGCTGGCACCCTACCCACACAGATTTCCCAGGCCTGTTTGGATGGCAACTAATCAGTATAACGAGAGCAGCCCCTACCTACAGAGCTTTCCCAGGGTTTGTTTATATGACTGCTACCAGTAGGATAAGAGCTACTTTCAAGGCTTACCAAGAAATATGTACCCAACTAGTGAGATTTATTGTAACAAGAAACCTGTCCTTCAACTTATCCCTCCAGTAGTGATTTTAGAGAAACAAAGAATGTTTTCCTTGTGAGTGATTCCCTGCTTAGTGCCTTATGTATAAAAAGCACTGTATTACTAATAAAAGTTGCCAGAGCTTCTCAAGAGCTGTGGACCTCCCGAATCCTGCTGTCCTGTCTTTCTTTCTCTTCTCAAATCCCACCTCCCTATCTCAGCCCGGTTCAATCATCAGGCTGGACCTGACACTAAGATACTTCCAAATTATAACAAAAGATGATAAAGGAAATGGCTCAAAGTTCAGAGTTAGGAAACAGTCCAAGGGCATCTAGAAGAACTCTCAGTTGCCAATACTACTAGGAGGATTTGGGTTTTAGGTCTGAAAATACTACTAGTGTTTTGTGTGATGATGTGTGTAATATCGATTGAGAGCTATAAGTCAATATATTTTTTAAAAAGCACAAGAGTGTCATTTTGGCAAAGACCTAAGAGACCAAAACACTGAGCTTGCTTTTGTCTCTCTAGGCACTCCAGATTTCGCTTCACTTGAACTCAGATCAAATTTCCAGTCTCTTGTGTCCCATTTGCAGATGATGATACCATATATAGAGAGCCCCAAAGATTCCACCAAAACACTACTAGAAATGATAAATGAATTCAATAAAGTAGCAGAATACAAAGTAAATATTCAGAAATCAGTTGCATTTTATACACCAATAATGAACTACCTATCATAAAGGGAAACTAAGAAAACAATCTTATTTACAATTACATTAAAACACACACACCTAGGAATAAATTTAACCAAGGAAGTGAAATACCTGTACTCAGAAAATTATGACATTGAAGAGATAAATCAAAGAAGATATTAATAAATGGAAGCATATACTGTGCTTATGAACAAGAAGAATTAACATTGTTAAAATGTCCACACTACCTAAAGCAATCTACAGATTCAACAAAATTCCTATAAAAATACCAATGGTTCTTTTCACAGAACTAGAACAAATAATCCAAAAATTTGTATGGAAATATAAAAGACCCATTGCCAAAACCGGTTTGGCTCAGTGGATAGAGCGTCAGCCTGCGGACTGAAAGGTCCCAGGTTCGATTCCGGTCAAGGGCATATACCTTGGTTGCGGCACATCCCCAATAGGAGGTGTGCAGGAGGCAGCTGATCGATGTTTCTCTCTCATCGATGTTTCTAACTCTCTATCTCTCTCCCTTCCTCTCTGTAAAAAATCAATAAAATATATTTAAAAAAAAAGAAATATAAAAGACCCTGAATAACAATAGCTATCTTGAAAAAGAAGGACAAAGTTGGAGGTACTACATTACCTGTTATCAAATGATGCTACAAAGGCATAGTAATCAAAGCAGCATGGTATTAGCATAAAAAACAGACATATAGATCAATGGAACAGAATAGATATCCCAGAAATAAACCCACACCTATATGAGCAATTAATATTTGACAAAGGAGGCAAAAACATAAATGGGATAAAGACAGTTTATTCAATAAATGATGTTGGGAATATTGGACAGGTATATGCACACACACACAAAGAAACTAGACAGACTTCGTACACCATATACAAGAATAAACTCAAAATGGATTAAAGACAAATGTAAGACTTGAAACCTAAAACTCTTAGAAGAAAACATAGGCAATAAAA
Organism: Eptesicus fuscus; assembly: GCF_027574615.1. Lineage (NCBI taxonomy): Eukaryota > Metazoa > Chordata > Mammalia > Chiroptera > Vespertilionidae > Eptesicus > Eptesicus fuscus. The sequence continues at coordinate 34,621,431 of NC_072476.1, forward strand.
TCTCAGACTTTCCCCTTACCAATATTTTTTTCTGATATATCTCCTTGGGCTAGGGACAACATCAAACTAAATGGGACTACATCAAACTAAAAAGGTCTTGCACAGCAAAAGAAGTCATTAACAAAATGAAGACAACCTACTGAATGGGAGAAGATATTTGCTAATGATACATCCAATAAAAGGTTAATATCCAAAATTTATAAAGAACTCATACAACTCAACACCAGAAAAACAAACAACCCAATTAAAAGTGGGCAAAGGACCTGAATTGACACCTCTCCAAAGAGGACATATAGATGGCCAATAGAAAGATGAAAAGATGCTCAATGTCACTAATCATAAGAGAAATGCAAATTAAAAGCTCAATGAGATATCACCTCATACTTGTCAGAATGGCTATTATCAATAAAATCAATGAACAACAAGTGTTGGCAAAGATGTGGAGAAAAGGGTACCCTAGTGCACTATTGGTGGAAATGCTTAATGATGCAACCACGATAGAAAACAGTGTGGAGATTCCTCAAAAAATTAAAAATGGAACTGCCTTATGATCCCACTTCTGGATATACATATGAAGTAACCCAAAACTCTAATTTGAAAGAACACATGCACCCCCATGTTCACTGCAGCTTTATTTACAATAGCCACAACATGGAAGCATTACAAGTGTCCATTGATAGACAAATGGATAAAGATGTGGTATATATATAAAATGAAATATTATTTGGCCATAAAAAGAATGAAATCTTACATTTGTGACAGCATGGATGGACCTAGAAGGTATTGTGCTAAGTGAAATAAGACAAACAGAGAGAGACAAATACCATATGATATCACTTATATTAGGAATCTAAAGAACAAAATAAATGACCAAATAAAATTGGAACAGACTATAGACAAAGAGAAATGATGGAGGCCAGGGCAAAGGGATGTTGGGGGTGGACTAATAAAAGGTAAAGAAATTAAGAAGTACTGATTGGTAGTTACAAAGCAGTCATGGGGATGTAAGGTATAGCACAGGAAATGTAGTTAACAATACTTTAGTAACTAGCTATGGTGTCAGGGGGCACTTGAATTATTGAAGGGGACACTTTGTAACCTATATGAATGTCTATCACTGTGCCGCACACCTGAAACTAATACAAAAAGTGTTGAATGCAAATTATAATAAAAATACAATAGAAGAAAACATGAAAAAAAAAACTGTTCTCTTTTTATTTGCTTTCTGAACAAATTTCTTTTCCAATCTCTTGATTAGTTGTTAGGGTAACTATGAGGAACCCAGATAGCCACCATGGATTTTCTTGTCACCTGAGATAAATCTTGAGTGAAGAAAGCAGGGCCCTGTTTTGGTAAGCATTTCCAATTTGATTTCCACAAAGAAATGACAGAACACACACACACACACACACACACACACACACACACACACACAAATGCATGTGCACACTATTTCCTGTAGATGGTAACAGCTTTCATAGAAAAATGGGGCAGCTAGGACAAAGGGGGTGGGGGTAAAGACAGAGTGCCATGTAAGAAAAAATCCAGCTTTTCAGAAGAGAGAGAGAGAGAGAAGGAGGGAGAAAAAGAAAGAAGAGAGAGATTAGGGAAGAGGAGTGGAGAGGAGGAGGATGGAGGGGAGTGGAAAGAAGAGCATGAGTCAAGTGTCAGTCCCTTTCAGAAGTCCATATAGGATTTTTGCTGTATGTCCAAGAGTAAGATGAGACTTTAAACAGCTAGACTTTACAAAGAACTGGACAATAACATAATCTAAACTGCTAAACAAAACATCACCACATAAACAAGTCTAGTATTGATATTCCAACAGGCATGTATTCTTTCTCCAAGGAGCATTCTACTCATTACCCCCACACTGATTTTCCTTACATTATAGTAATACTAGAGGCCCGGTGCATGAATTTGTGCATGGGTGGGGTCCCTCAGCCTGGTGATCGGGACCAATGGGGACTGGCCAGCAGGGCTGCAGGAGGTTGGCCAGCTGCAGAAGGTTGGCTGTGGGAGTGCACTGACCACCAGGGGGCAGCTCCTGCATTGAGCGTCTTCCCCCTAGTGGTCAGTGCACATTTGGTCGCTTAGGCTTTTATATACATATAGATAATTACTCACTTTATATAATTTAATTCTCACAGCAACTTTATATAATATTGTTTTATTTGAATTTTACAGACAGGGTAACCAAGGCAGAGAGAGCTTAAATAACTTGTGTGAGGCCATAGAGCTAATAAGAGGTGGAGCAGGGTTCTGAACCTAAGTAACCTGGGTTAGAGCCAATCTCGATCTGAATAATGACTGCTTTTAGACTTCAGAGAGAGGTGAAAGCATGTTCTGTACAGGCAAGCAGGACTATAGGCTGGGACTCCGAGATCATTCTCCTCTCTGGGCAATGGTCCGTGAATTTTATGAGTCAAAAACTTTGAGAAGGGGAGAGGGAGATGGTTGCACATTTTTTTCTTCTTCATACTTTCTTCATCTCAGAGCACACTTGCAACCAAGACAGAGTGACAGAGAGGAATATAACAATGAACTCAAAGACTAACCTGGATTTAAGTTTGGGCTAGCCCTCTGCTGTGTGATTCCTAGGAAGCAGAAGGAGAAATGCAGAAAGGACACTTCACTGTATGAGACTTGGGTAAGAGTCTCATTGACTACTCCTCAAAACCATAGGCCTTGGTGATCTCTCTCTCTTTTTTTAAATTTCTTTATTGATTAAGGTGTTACAAATGTGTCCTTATCGTAAACAAAATTGTAAAGAAAGTTTAGCAAACAAGTGTAGTGTCAATCTTTGGTGGAGTTCTCATTTGTTTCCTATTATGTGTGAGTCCACTTTCCATTCAGATTCCATTACCCCTCACAAAAGTCCCAGTCTCTCCGTGGGCCTGAAATCCCTCCCCAGTTCTCAGATTTTGAGACTCTCTATCTCAGAGCGGGCCCCGCAAACTCTGCCCAGGCCACGAGAGCAGAAGATCGAGTTCCCTCTCCCCATTGCTGAAGGAGCAGTGTGGGGCACTGATCACGCACCATGGCAGGTGACAAAAATGAAATATTTATATTTGACTTGAGAGGTTTTCTGGGTAATTTTGCCAGAGTTCTTCTGTCCTGGTTGTTTTTCTTAGATTAAAATTTTCACCAGCATTCCAAGGGCATACACTCACTCACGTTCAGGGGCTCAGTAATGAGCAGGAGTGCCACTTTGGAGTTAAACTTTGCCAAGTCTAATACTAAAAGTAGGTGAATGAGATTTGACTGCCTCCTAAATTGAATGTCTGTGGAATTTCTTGGACCTGAAACAGAGCCCAAAACAAGGTCTGTACAGTAACATTCACTAGGTGTCAGTGTTTGACAAACTGTCTTGCCAGCATCATTAGTGGAATGTTCATCTTGGCACAAATTGTCTATGGAAAATGCAATTAGGAAAAAGTTGTGCAAATGGCAATTAGAAACTGAATAACCGCTTTATTCCTTTTATTCAGATTACCCTTGGCTACTAAACTAAAGCTCTGCTGGAAACAGATTGCAGACGGTCACAGTAGCCTCTGGAGTGCATTGTCTGCCTAGAGAGTGGGAAGAACAGGCCAGGGATTTCTTTGGTGCTCGCCCACTTTCTCTTCCTGCTGCATTCTCTCCTCTTTTTGTGGACACCATCACGTCACTGCAATGGCCATTAAACTCAGGCTTCTGTCCTCAGTCATAGGCTCATTCCAATGCAGAGACAGGAAAAGCCCTTCCTAAGAATGTCATTTTAACGTGAATTAGCCTTGACAAACATTGAGCTGCTTTGAACAGAGAGGTATCACTATCTGCCTCACTTGGCAATGGTACAGGCAGCAAAAAAATTTATTTATTCTTTCAATTAGTTCATTCCATCATCAGCGGTATACTGAACACTTAAAACAGGGATGGGGAATGTCTGGCCCATGGGCCGTATAAGGCCCATAAAATCATTTGGTTTGTCCCTGCTGAGGCATTAGGGGTGAGTTAATTAAATGTTTGACCAAATATATCAGGCTAATTTTTAAGTTGATACTTTTGTATGGCCTGAGAATGATGTTATAAATATCCATATGGCTCTTGGCAGAAGAAGGGTTTCCCAACCCTGACTTAAAATATGCCAGACACACAGCTCTGGATTCAAGAGAAATGTCATTAAAAAATAACAGTAAACATCCCTGACTTCATGGATGTTGCTTTCTAGTTAGAAAAGACAAAATAAACAAAAAGTAAACTATATGTATGCTAGATGTTTACAAATGCTATGGAAAAAAATAAAAAAAGAGAAAGAAGAGAGTGAATTTCTGATGTGGAAAGTGGCTGCAAATTTATTGTGGTGGAAGACATCACTGAGTATGTGGCACATGAACAAAAACCTGAAAAAGAGAATAATACCCATCTCAGGAACTGGCATCCAGGCAAGGAACTGGCAAATGCAAATGTCTTGAGAGATGATTATACGGAGTGGGTTCAAGAAAGAATCAAGGTCAGTGTGGCTGGAGAGTAGTAGGAGATGAGACCAGAAGAGTAAAGGTGAGTGGAGGGCACACAATGCCAAGGGCCTTTAGGTTGTTGTAAGGATGGGTGTTTACTCTGGGAACCACTGGAGCATTTTGAACAGAGGAGTGATATGACCTGACATAAGCTTAAAAGATGACTCTGTTGATGACTGCAAGGGTTGGGTGCAAAGGTATAAGAGGAGAGACAAGTTAGGAGGCTGGTACAATAATTCAGGTGAAGTTGTGAGGTTGAGATGCTAAGAAAAAGAAAAGATTCAGGATATATTTTGAATGTGCAACTTACGAGGATGTGGTGGCTTGTTTCTGTAGTGTAGAAAAGAAAGGAGTCAAGATAAGGCAAAAGATGTTGACTTAAGCAACTGGCATTTTCGTTTCCTTATAGTGACCTGGCAGGGGGCTGGCAGTGTGGTAGGGGGAAAGAAGCAGTTTAGGTTTAGATCTGTTAATTTTCATATGTCTCTTCGATATCCAAAAGAAGATACTAAATAGGCAATTTAATATATAAGTGTAGAGCTCAGAAAAATGTCCAGGCTGGGGATGTAAATTTGGGAACTGTCAGCGTACAGGTGGACTTTCAGGCCCTGAGATGGACAAAATCACAATGAAAGAAGTGCAGGCAAAGCAAAGGAGACATACAAGGACTGAGTCTTGGGACATTTCACCTTTTAGAGGTTGGGGCTATGGGAAGGAATCAGTAAAAGAAACAGAATGAACAGCCAGAGAAGCAGAAGCAAGACCTGGAGTATGTGGTGTCCTGGAAACCAAGGGAAAGCAGTGCTCAGGGGTCATTATGGTTGGAATCCATGTATAGTAGCTACATGAGACATTGCTAATATTGGGAAATAAAAATATCTTTATTTTGTTTAATGTTGCCTCCTTCCTGGCAGTATAACTCCTTCCACTTTTACCCCTCTCCTTAGCCATACTGATGTGATTGCAAGTACATGTCCAGCAAGTGTACACAACCACACACACACACACACACACACACACACACACACACACACACACACGAGTTACTTCTGGGAATTCCAGGAATTGGCTCACTTGTTCTTATGAGCAAGTACTGAGAGTTACTGCAAGGTACCCCTCTTCTGTCTTCTGTGGGGATGTCTGCTACTGCATCCAGCCTCATAGATAAGCCTTTAATGTGTTAAGAGTCCTCAAGATATTATAGGTAGAACTTAATAAAAAATAAAGGTGATGCAATATTATTATGATTAAGCATTTGATTTCAATAATAATAAATTCATGATATTGTTACATCTCCAAAAACACCCTACACCAAAATGTTTTGTTTGCTTGTTTGCTACCTCCTCCTCTTCCTCCAACACCACCTTCTTTTTTTTTATTTTTTATTTATTTTTTATTTTTTTTATTATTTTTTTTAAATATATTTTATTGATTTTTTACAGAGAGGAAGGGAAAGGGATAGAGAGTTAGAAACGTCGATGAGAGAGAAACATCGATCAGCTGCCTCCTGCACACCCCCCACTGGGGATGTGCCCACAACCAAGGTACATGCCCTTGACCGGAATCGAACCTGGGACCCTTCAGTCCGCAGGCCGACGCTCTATCCACTGAGTCAAACCGGTTTCGGCTTCTTTTTTTTTTAAATGACCAAATTTCAAGTAAATATTCTGAAAAGATTAGGTAAGGATATAAGCAATGTAATTCAGTTAAAAATACCAGTAAATATGGTATAGGAGCCAACCTGAAAGAGCTCGCAATAGACAAAATGAAACAATTTGAGTGAGAAAGTAAATGACAATAGTATTGGCTTATAATCCACAGAATAAAATAAATACCCATATTAATATAAATTAACAATTTAATACATAAATAAATGCTTTTTTGTGTTCCATAAATAGTACTGAGAAATAAATCTTCTGTATCTTGCCTTTTCATTAAACAGTTTATTTGGAACAGCTAACCATATCGTTATATGTATTTGCCTTGCTATTTGTGATGCACAGTATTACACTAGTTTATACATTCCTTATATAACATTTAGATTTCCTTCATCTTCCCACTAGCATCTACTGTGATGTACAAATATCCTTGAACACAAATACCTTTATGGAGCTATATGAAACTACTTCTCTGGGATATGTATCAAGCAGAGGGATCATAGAACAAACACATACTCAATCTTGCTAAGCATTTCCAAATTGCTTTCCAGAATGAGTATAACAGACTATACTTTTACAAGCAGCATACATGCTTCCCGTCTCTTCACATTTTTGCCAGTAGTTGATGCTATCCACCTGCCAATCGTTGCAAGTCTGAAGGCACTGTATTAGTTTCTGTTAATGCAGTAACAAATTAGCAGAAATATAATGGTTTTTAAAACTCTAGTTTATTAGCTTACAGTTCTGGAGACCAGAAATCTAAAATAAATCTCACTGGGCTAACATGAAGATGCCAGCTGGGCTCCTTCATATTTCTGGAGGTTCGAGGGAAGAATCTGTTTCCTTGCCTTTCCCAGTTTCTGGAGGCTGGCTGTATTCCTTGGGTCATTGCCCCTTCTTCCATTTTCAAAATCAGCAACGTATTATCTACAAATCTCCCTCTCATTACGACTTTCTGCTTTCCTCTTTAAAAGACCCTCATAATTACATGGAGCCTCTCGAGATAATTCAGAATAGTCTCCCAAACTCAGGATGCTTAACTTAATCACCTTCACAGAGTTTCTTTGCCAAGCAAGGCAACATATTCACAGGTTCCAAGGCTTAAGATGTAGACAACTTTGGGGGCCATTATCCTGCCTACTATAGATGTAAACTTAAAAAAAATCATCTTCAAGAGTGTGGCAGAAAAATATAAGGGTCCTACTCCCCACCAAATGCCATGGGAGCTTTTTCATTCACTCACATAGTGCATTGTCACATGACACTCATTTGCTATGTGAAAAGGACTCTGGAGAGCATGTAGAGAAAGGACTTGTACAAAAATACTGATCCTCCAAATTCACACACGTCAGACACTCCATGAATAGACTTCTAAATAAATCTGCAAGTACCTAAACACCTGGTGGATGAAAAATGTACCTTCATGTAGCTCTAAAGGCACAGATTAGATTGAGAATACCCTTATTTGTTAAGTGTTCAAATTCAATGTCACTAATGCACAAGAACTGCACAAATATAACCCAAGATTTACTAAATTTGTATGTAGAACTTTATTCCCCACTTCTGAAACTGAGAAAGAAAAGGGCACAATTTAAAAAATACTTTTTTTTTCTTGAGAGCAGAAGCCTTTTTCAAACAAACGCTTAAATTGATCATCAAGACGTAATGAGCAAGCTTGAAACAGAAGGTAGAGACCCAAGAGTCAAGCTCACTCATCCTTTTTCCCCTTTGTAGGAGCCTCTGTGGGGTCCTAGGCTTTAAACATCCCAACTGTACTAATCTTTGGGGTAGTCTAGAGGATAAGCTCCAAAAACAGAAAAAGAACAAACATTTTTGAACATGAAATGAATCTTTTTCAGAAGAAAAAGGCCTATTAGTGATTTGTCAATGATAGACCATCTGCCTACAATAGAGACTCTGGAAAGGATGTCACATAAGATATTAACCAGAATATAGACACATTGCTTGCCCTGTAAGGGATCAGTATAACTGGCTTTTCTGTAACAAGCTTGTCATATGTAGTGGCTTTCTTGGGCATAGGGGGTGAATTTGGAGCAGAAGCTCCATTTTAACTGTTTTGGAGAATATGATGTAACATGGAACAATTAGAAATTTGTATTAGAAATTAGAAAAAGAAAACCTCTAATAAATGTATTTAAATGCATGCTATAGCCAATCAGATTCCCAATATATGTAGAGGCATAATGTCTCTGTCATTTTAATCGCTTCACCAGCCTTTTACTGATAATACTCTAAACTCATATACCCCGCTTTCTATATTGTACTTTCATCTCATTGTCCCTACACTCTGGCCCCACCATCCCATCCCCGCAAACTCGTACCCAAATTCATGCTCTGTAACACAGCATCTCTGTTATCCGCCCAGTGTCCCATCCAATTTGAGTTCAAAATCACATTTTATGGTAATTTCTCTCAAATCTATTTTTAATATGCATGAAGCCACGATATTTATATGATCTTCTTAATTTAATCTGCTGGTTCTCAGTTGGTGAAAATGACAAGGATTTGGCAACATTTGCAATCCCTGATTGGTTTGATGGATTGTTTTCTATTTAAAGCACTCAATTTAGAAACATTTCTTAGACAATTTGGCTTTAAAAAAATCATCAACACACTCTCTGGTCTGTTTTCAGTCATTGCCTTGTTTCCATCTGTCAAAGGGGCTCTGTGCTTTTATTTTTTTTTTTTAAACAACTCTTCAAATGTTGAATTTTAACCAATAAGCCTCAATTGTGATTTGATTTGGCTTCAGTTACCTTTAATGTTATAAATGGACTTAAATAGTTTGGCTGTAATGGAGCAATCCACATAATTGGCTGCTGATATGGAAATTAGAAGGTGAATTAGCCAGGTATAGTCGTACAAACTGGATTAGAGAATAAAGTGATTGAAAGATTGGCTTGAGACCCTGCAGTACAGCCAAAGTATCTTTCATATGGAACAGATTGGGTCTGTAATCTGGAATCCAAAGTTGGTGGTTTGGCTGCTAGAAGAAGCTCACAAGAGGTAAAAATGCTCATTTAACCCCTCCTTTCACAACCCAGGAAGCTAGTGTTTACAAAGTATTGGGTTAGGCAACACAATGAGCTAGTGTTTACAAAGTATTGGGTTAGGCAACACAATGAGCAGAAAGCCTGGATTCTAATTCAATGTGAACACCCCCAGCTGAACTGGAAGTGCTGTGGCTATATATATTGAAAAGCCAGAATCCATCCTTTTGCATGACATTAGGTAGACCCAGAAATATTGCGTCATGGCCTGGAAAGAAATAAGAATATAAAGTACATGTATTAGGCTGGGTTCTTCAGAGAAACAAAACCAATATTTATGCATGCTGGGGGGCGGGGGTGGAGAGAGAGAGAGAGAGAGAGAGAGAGAGAGAGAGAGAGAGAGAGAGAGAGATTGATTCATTTTAAGGAATTGGCTCATGTCATTGTGGAGGATGACAGTCTAAAATTTGCAGTGCAGACTGGCAGGCTAGAGACCCAGGGAAGAGTTGTTGTTACAATCTTGAGTCTGAAGACAATCTGGAAGTAGAATTCCTTCTTTCACAGGGAACCTCAGCCTTTTCCCTTAAGGCCTTCAACTAATTTAGATGAAGCCCACCCACATTAATAAGGATAATCTGCTTTATTCAGCCTATTGACTTAAATGTTAATTTAAGCAACATCTAGACCAAACATCTGGGCACCATAGTCTAGCCAAGTTGACATTTATGATTAACCACCACAGCATAACAGTAGCCTTTTTCTAGTTCCTTTATTTATGCATTAAAAATTATTTACTGAGTCCTACCTTATGCTAGGTTCTCTCATAAATACTCAGGATATAGAAGGAAACAACACTGACTGGGTCCCTGCTTTCATAGAGATCACAGCCCAGAATATGGACAAGAAAAAAACACAAGATATTGAATGAGACTTTGTCTACTGATTAGGAATTCTGGCTGAAGCCAGAGAAAAATACCAGATAATTATCATGATATTCTAAAGAGAAGTATTTGTTTTTTACAATTATAAGCAAGCACATAATATATAGTATATGAAATAATTTACTTCTAAGTTGACTAAGACACTGAAATATCTCAGAATGACCTACATTTTTCAGAATGTTTATATTGCATGGCATTCAAGGTCTGTAATTTCCATCACTAAGATATTTGTCTCTAGGTAAGGTAAATATTCAAACTGGCTATACATGTCTAGGTGGAGCATTATCTGTTCAGCCAAATTTCTGACAATGTTCTGGGCAGTCATAAATGCTCATATTGCTTGTCCTATAAATAGACAATGGCCAAAAGACTATCATTCCATTTGGATCTAACGTGTTTGTCTGTGAAGACATAGTGTGGCCCAAGAGCCTAACTTGAATAATAGTCTCATACAAAAATGCCTGGGGGACAATTGTACGGGCATTCACATTCTGTCCACTCTGCCTTCTATGTGGAATCTGCCTTAGTGATGTAGTGGGTAGTACGTTTCAACTTTCCAAAAGGGAGGCTGAATGAAAGAGATTAATTCAAATTGGTAAGATCCCAGAAGTTAAAGAAAACAATTCTGAATTCAGACTGTTTATGTTTAAAACATGACTTATGAACTATAAGACTTTAGGTAAATACTAGTAGCTTCATGTCTCTGTAATTCAGTTTGCTAATTTGTAAATTAAAGACAATACCGTGCTTATGTCATTGTATTATTATGAGTAAAATAATATATGTTAAGAAACTAGCATAATTCTGGTAGTAAGTATGTTCAATTATGTAAACAATATACATACACATGTACTTCTATTATACAAATATATAAATTTATATATTCTATGTATTTATGTGTATATTCAAAGTGTATACAAATAGTACAAGTATGTCAAAATGAAAATTTGTTATAGTCTTTCATATTGTTTTAAAAATTTATTTACTGGGGTAATATTTCCCTGTATAATATCTTTTCCTTTTTTTTTTGTACAGACCTCATCTTTAAAAAAATCCTTTGGTCAGTTTTAGTTCCAAACAAGCTTCAACTAAGATATATGGGCATACAGTTCCAAACAAAATCATCAACACTCTGCACTTGATTTAACATCCAATCTTTCCCTCCTTCCCAGCTGGGAGTGGCCCTCTTTCTTCACTGAGGATTTCTCCTCCCTCCCTGTGCTCTCTGTGTTTTGGGGTCTTTTCAGGAGCTAACTTAGAGGAGAGAGGGTTAGGAGAAAAGGAAAGTTTTACATTGTGAGTATAGTCATCATCTACATCGGTGGAACCTATTCCCACTGGTTACCAGTATACAATTGCTGTCACTATTCCTAGATCAGGTATTCTTAGCTTGGTGGCCAAAGCACACCTCTGAAATGATTTGCACACTTTTTCTCATATGTGATTATAGGTGTGCATCCATAAATTTCATTCAGTCAAGAAAATAAACACTGTTCTATAGAGAAATCATATCATTCAGGATAAGCTGGTTTAACTATCTTCCCTTGTCCCCACAGTAAAGGACAATTCAAGAGAAGATACAATCTCTAGGGAAATAGTAGCTATGGAAAGCAGGCACTTCTAATTTGGGTGACTCTTAGAAATAATGAAGAGCCTGTCTCTTAAGCTTATAGATGGGGCTGGATGAAGGAAGCAAAGAGGACAGAGGGCAGATAGAGGTGGACAGCACAGTCTTATCTATCTTTCCCTCCTGGCTCAGACTTCATGGAAAGTATTTGGAAGGAATTAAAAGTGTGTGCATCTTAGGGAAAATATCCATAGCATGTTTATGAAAGATCACTCTGGTAAGCTCTTGGCAAGCCTGAAGGATCATAGCTGTCATCTTTGCCTATCCTTCATACTCTAGAGAAAATGAATGATGATAATGTTACTCATCTATAAGAGTTCAGTTTTCTCCATAAACACAGCTGTGTCGTGAGTTAAGCAAACCCAATATGTGAAAATCTGGATTGACTGAAAAATAAACTGAAGATAATTATTTGCACCATAAAAGAATTCTGTGTTTTATAAAATGATTCATCATGGAATTATTTTGAATAGTGAGGTCTGTTAATGATCCAACAATACAATTCTGTTTATAAGCATGTGATCAGCATGAAACTTTTTAAGGCCTCATCAATTCCATACAGAAAGGTATAACCATGCTGATTGTTCTCCCTTCTCTTTTGTGAAGGATTCTGTTTATTTTTCCAAAGAAAGATCAGTTTCAAGTTATTATTTTATCATTTATATGTGAACTCAGATTTAAGCAAACTTTCCCCTCAAGTTGACTCTTTTGGAAAATAGTTTCTATTATTTTACTTCTGGTTAAAACAATCCTGCCAATTTGACCACCTAATTCTGGAAAATAATGATAGAGACATTATTTTAGTAACGATATAGTTTGTAATCTCATCACTTATGTTTCCTACATAGCAGTGCATCCAGGAATAATTCATACTCCATTATGGGATGGAGAATAGGGTCAAAGAAAGTGGACTGTAGTGTCAAAAGACTTGAATGATTTCACCACTTTATATTATACATGTAGATTTAATTTTCCAGAATCCAGCTTATGAATATGGAATTACTTGCCAGACTAATAAGTGAATTTAAACCTGGTGAAGTGTAGGTGATAGAAGCAGGTAATGAGCAGCAAAAAGGAACTGAGGAACATTCACATTCTCACTTCACAATATGGGAGGGGATTTCAAGAGATACTGTTTGTTAAACATTGCTGGAGCAAAAAGAATGATCAGTTAAAGCTTCAAAAGGTAAAACAAAAATGTAATAGCTAAAAACAATAAATGTACTTTATGAAAAATCTGGAGAAGAAGAGAGAAATGGAATTTAGCTAAAGTGAAGATAAGTTCAGGAGTGGGAGGCCCTTATCTTCTATAGTGGAAGAGTGATCAAAATATACTGTTCAGTTTTTAAATTAAGAAAATATCATATTTAAACCTGCCAACGAAACTATCAGAAAAACTAAAACTGAAGTGGCTAAAAGCGATTCCTTCATGAAGTAGAAATGGGAAGAGAAAAGATGATGTGCAGAATGTTGCTTTTAAGCTAAGCCCTTTTCTGTTGTGCCTATTTTACTTCGATTTTTAACAAAAACTTTTGCATGTATACTCATAGGCATACAATCAAACAGAATCTTCAATGGCTCACATCATCTTGACAAAAAATGATCTTCTCAGGATGATCAAGGGGCCTATTCATGACCTAGAACTGCTTATCTGTGTAAACCTCTTTTACCGGTTTCCAACATCTACCTACAATCCAGCCATATTGGGAAACGTATAGATCTTTCAGACTTGTCTTTTTCACTTGCCCTTAACATCTCTGAATGTTCTGCTCATTGGCTCTCCCATCCACTCCTGTCTTTCTCCTACCTGTTCTGTATTACAGGGGATACTGAACAGGTAGGAGAAAGACAGGAGGGATGGGAGAGCCAATCCTTTGTGAAATATATCACCTGACTCCCTTGCCTGGGCAGTGGGAGGCGAGGATGGGAAACTGGAGTTCAGGAGGAAGGTAAAAATTAGGCTATTTTCTCCACTCCATCTCTGCTACAGGCAGCTTTTCTGGAAGTGCTGCATGACCTCGACGGTGCCAGTTCTCAGTAAGCAGACTCTTCTATGGCTCTGTTCCCACCTGGCAGCCCCGCTGTCCCACTTCCGTCAGGCACAACCATCTCTTCTCATTATCTCTCCAGCTCTAGGAGCAGAGTTGCCTGCAGGGGTTCATCTTTGAACTGCTTCACCTTTTGCTATTTGCTCCATCTACTCTTCCAGATTCTTCTGTCTATTAAATTCCCATTTTGAACTACACAGAATGGGTTCCATTTTCCTGATTGATAGATATGATTAACTCTATTTGTCCGTAAAGACTAAGATCTTAGGTCACCACCTTCAGGAAGCCTTCCTGGTCTGTTAGCAGCTCTTCCTCTGCCTCTTTCACACTGCATTGTAGTTATTTCTTTGGTTTGTCTTCCCAGAAGAATGTAAATTTGCCAAGGGTCAAACCCTGTTATATTTAACTTGTTTGTCTTGTATGGAATACTGAATGGACCCAGTAAGCAGGCAGTAAATATTTATTGAATGTTGATATTAGAAATGTGGAAGATTTTCTTTTCAGATTCACATTAGAGTTGACTTTTTAGACACACAAATTTGATAGACCTTGGATGGAGTCGTAAGGTAGTTCTTATGAATGTCCACTGTAGTCATCTCTAAAATGCATCTTCCACCTATGCCAGTGTCTTTAAAATGTTTTCCACCATGACACCCAGTAAAAATATACACATTACATAGATACTCAGTATTTAATAAAGAATATTTTAAATTACGCTTTTGTTTTGATAATATGCGCATATATACAAGACTGATACTTTCCATTCTATTCTTTTCACTCATTCTGTTCTATTTCATTTAAAATTCTGATTGCATCCCATTAAATTAATTTCATGAAAATCTAATAGTTCACAAACTTTCAGTTGAAAAGATTACCTTAAGTGCTGGAGGTGGTTTTTGCTCACATAGTAGGTCTTCAATGATGCAGAATGATTATTGCAGCTATGCTCTTTTAATTTTTTTTATTTTTATTTTTATTTTTTTTATATTTTATTGTTTTTTACAGGAGGAAGGGAGAGGGATAGAGAGCTAGAAACATCGATGCGAGAGAATCATCGACCAGCTGCCTCCTGCACACCCCCCACTGTGGATGTGCCCGCAGCCAAAGTACATGCCCTTGACCGGAATCGAACCTGGGACCTTTCAGTCCGCAGACCGACGCTCTATCCATTGAGCCAAACCGGTTTCGGCTTTTCTTTTAAAGTTGTTCCCTCAAATATATTACAGATGCCTGAAATCCCATTATGGAGTCATAGTTGCATTATGTTAAAGAGTCAGTCCTTAGTACTACTATTACTCCTAACAATTATAATTACAATGGTCTTTGGAAGATGTAACACTTTAAGCTTTTATCACACACTTGAACATATGACTGTATGTTTCAGATCTTTCAATAAGGGTAAGATTTGCTGAATAGAGAAGTGAAGAATACTGAACACTTGAAGGGAAAAGAAAAAGGTTTCCTAATTTGGATGTACATGTACAAAATAAAGTACTGGTTTAAACCACTTCATAATTTTACCTTGAACATTTGATTGGACAGTTCATATATGTTAAGTTGATATCCTGATCAACAGGAACTCAATATTGAAGTTAATTATGAAGTTGATTTTTTATTCATTGAATTCTATTTTATGAAATATTTGAAAATGTTCTTAATCTTGACTTGGATGTTGCATGGAACAGGCTGTAAAAAATCAAAATATTATGATGTCATTGATAAAATATTTTGGATCAGGTTTACTATCAAAATATCCTCAGTAGATTTACAGGGCACTAATCCATCTCTCTTAGTATACAGATATTGTTTCTCTTATTAGGCATTCATGCACAGACAAAAAATAATTTTTTCCAAGGTAAGTTACAAAAGACCATCACTGAGCCATCTGTGAGCAATTTCACATCTGAAATGTATAACTAAGGTCAGGAACAAAAACACATAATAGATGGCTCAGGGTCAAAGCCTACATCCTGAACAAAGAGGTAGATGTGATCCAAAGTAAAAGAAACATTGCATTCTCTTATTTTGCTTCAGCTTCTAGAGACTATCAACTCAGGTTTTGATGGAAATGGGGGTTGGGGAGATGAGTGCCTTCACACATGATCCTTCTTATTAATTTGGTATAATTTTCTTAAATGGGTATATGTACCTCTACAGAGCTACTGTTTGGTATTTTTATTTATTTTATTTTATTTTTTTCCCCCCCCTGGGAAACTCTTTTTTTTTTTTTTAATGAATCTTTATTGTTCAGATTACAATTGTTTCTCCTTTTTCCCCACATATCTCCCCACCACCCAGTTCCTACCCCCCCTTCCCTTACCTCCCCCCCCCCACTGTCCTTATCCATAGGTGTATGATTTTTGTCCAGTCTCTTCCCATACTCCCCACACAGACACCCCTTTCCCCCTGAGAATTATCAATCCACTCCCATTCTATGCCTGATTCTATTAAGTTCACCAGTTAATTCTGTTCCTCAGATTTTTAATTCACTTGACTTTTAGATTCACTTGTTGATAGATATGTATTTGTTGTTCATAATTTTTATCTTTCTTCTTCTTTTTCCTCTTTTTAAAGAATACCTTTCAGCATTTCATATAATGCTGGTTTGGTGGTGATTAACTCCTTTAGCTTTTTCTTATCTGTGAAACTCTTTATCTGCCCTTCAATTCTGAATGATAACTTTGCTGGGTAGAGTAGTCTTGGTTGTAGGTTCCTGCTATTCATCACTTTGAATATTTCTTGCGACTCCCGTCTGGCCTGCATGGTTTCTGTTGAGAAATTAGCTGATAATCGTATGGGAGCTCCCTTGTAGGTAACTAACTGTTTTTCTCTTGCTGCTTGTAAGATTCTCTCTTTGTCTTTTGCTCTTGGCATTTTAATTATGATGTGTCTTGGTGTGGTCCTCTTTGGATTCCTTTTGTTTGGGGTTCTGTGTGCTTCCTGGACTTGTAAGTCTATTTCTTTCATCAGGTGGGGGAAGTTTTCGTTCATTATTTCTTCAAATAGGTTTTCAGCATCTTGCTCTCTCTCTTCTTCTGGTACCCCCATAATTCTGATGTTGGTTCGCTTGAAGTTGTCCCAGAGGCTTCTTACACTATCTTCAACTTTCTGAATTCTCTTCTCTTCATGCTTCTCTGGAAGAGTGTCCTTGGCCTCTTTGTATTCCAAATCTTTGAGTTGATTCTTGCAATCCTCTAGTCTGCTTTTGGGTCTCTGTATAATATTTTTTATCTCAGTCAGTGTATGTTTAATTTCTAGTTGGCCCTCATTGAATTTATCGGCCTTTTCCATGAAATTCTTGAAAAACCTTATAACCGTGGTTTTGAACTCTATGTCCAGTCGCTTGTTTCTCCTCCATTTCTTTGGTTTGTGATCTGTTTCCTTGCCTTCTCATATTCTCTGCTTCCCTGAGTTGGTAGGGTAGTTTTGTGTACTAGGTGTCCTATTGGTTCAACGGGTCAGCCTCCCAGTTACTTGAGGTGGACACTCTTGGTGTACCCTTGTGTACTGTGTGTCCCCCAGCAGGAGCTACAGCAAGGGCTAGTTTTCTCCTCCTTTGCTTGGGCGGTTTTGGAGCAGTCTCTGGAGCTGCAGTTGGTTAAGCTGCCACAGAACAGGCCATTTATATGCAAAAGCCGCTGTGTGGAGCCTGGGCGGGTTTATAGAATGTGCGGGGCGGGGCCTCAGGGCGGGGCCTCAGGGCGGGGCGGGGTCTCAGGGCGTCACTAGGCTGGGGCGTGGCCAACAGCGATGGCTGCCGTCAGCCGTCTCTGCCTTTCCACGTTTCCAAGTCCCTGCGCCCCGAGCTCCAGCGCAGTAAACAATGATTGCTGGGCGCACCACTGCAAAAAAGTCACTCTCACTTTCCGACCCGATGGCCGAGAGTCCAGCTTCTCCCCGTAGGTGCCTGGGTCCCCCGAGTGTCCCCAGAAACTGGATTTCAGAGTGATCAGGAGCTTGTCTCCCTGCGGGTTGAAGAAAAGCCGCGCACCCAGCCGCCCGCCGCCGGCCTGATTCGCGTGCCTCCGTACCTCAGCTTTTCAGCGATTGTGCTTCTTTCTCTTCTTAGTTGTAAATCTTCCACTCAGCCAGCTTTCCCGTGGTTCTGAGTGGTAGACGTTTTTGTCTTTTAGTTGTATTTTTGAAATTGTTGTGTGAGGCAGCAGATTAGTTGTTTAACTATGCCGCCATCTTGGTTCCTCTGTTTGGTATTTTTAAAAGACTTTTGAATCAAGTCCACAGCAGAGCAGAAAAAAAGATTTCATTGAGCCAGACCCCTCCCCTGCAAAATACTAGGAAAAGCAGAGCATGTTCTGTCATGTATGTGTGCACTCCTTGTATTTGCTGGGGGTGGTCTATTAAAAGGAAATTGAATAGTGTCAAGGGTGAGAGAGAAAGAAAGGGAGATAACAAGATGGAAAGGGAGAGCACACAAGAGCATTATTTATAGGACTAAATTTCTTTCTTTCTGGATTTAGATCTCAGGAAAACATACAGCATTGTTTCAGACAAGATCCTATTCTGAGCCTAGGTTTTTGCTGATAATTAGTTTGGCCTTAAAGGGATACTTTTATGTGTTGAATTGCATCCCCTAAAATTCATACATTGATGTCTAAGTCTCAGAACCTCAGAATGCGACCTTATTTGGAAATAAGGTCATTGCCAGTGTAACTGGTTAAAATAAGGTCCTACTGCAGTAGGCTAGGCCCTTAATCCAATTGACTCAGGTGTCTTTATAAAAAGGGGAAATTTGGTCAGAGGAATAAGCATGTACAGAGGGGAGGTATGTGAAAAGACACAGGGAGAAGATGGCTATCTATAAGTTGAGGAGAGAGATCTGGAACAGATGCTTCTCTATGTCTTAGCTTTGGACTTCTGGCCTCCAGAATGCGAGACAATATATTTCTGTTGTTTTAGCCACCCAGTGTTTTTTGCTTGTTTGTTTTTTTGTTAATCCTCACTGGAATATATTTTTCCATTGGTCTTTTAGAGAGAATGGAAAGACAGAGAGAAACATCGATGTGAGAGAAACATCAATTGGTTGCCTCCTGCATGCCCACCCCTCCTTCCCCAACCAGGGCCCAGGCCAGGGAGGAGCCTGCAACCAAGGTATATATCCTTGACTGGAATCAAACCTAGGACTCTTTGGTCTGCAGGCAACACTCTATCTAGCCAAACTGGCTAGGGCTTGTGCGTGTGTGTGTGTGTGTGTGTGTGTGTTGTTTGTTTTGTTTTTTTGTACTTTGTTATGGCACCTCTTGCAAACCAGTAGATATAAGGTAGATTTTGGTTTACTCACTAAAATTTAAATGGTCTATAAAAGACTAAGCATTGCTCTAAGATATGGGTAGAACAATCGGTTGCTCAGTCCCTACCCTCAAGGAGCTCAGGATCACAGTTTGGTTTCTAAAGAAAGCAGAACATTTTATGAACCACCCCAATTGAAGAGAAAGCAGAGGACAAATGTAACTTCCCACTTATAAAGTCAAAGAACGCAAGAGAGAGATGAAGGGACTTAAGCAGAACACCACAAAAGTGAATTGAACTTTTCTCACTTAATTTGCCCAGGAACAAATGGTTTCATTTGTAAATTAGGGGTCAGGGTGTAGGAATAAAGAACCTCTTGTTTAACTAGGAGTCATTTGAGGAGTTGGGTATTACATGGAGTGTGAATTATTGAAGTCCAAACATTTATCTCATTCTGCCATTCCCTTTCTTTATCCTAATTTATATATTTTTTCTTTCGTTCTCTCTATTGGTAGTATGTTTGTGACATGCTATGCATGGTGGGCTTAAAAACAAATAATAGTAATATTCCTCAGAATGATAAGAACATAATTGAACTCTATAAACATGAAGAAGACTCTATTAAGATGACCATGAAATGTATTTGAAGTACAAAGAATCTGTTGTATTGAATTATTTCTTTAGTGTAAATATTTGTTTTATGCCAGTCAGTTACTGGGTATTTGCCATTGTTACTCTCAGGTATGAGAACTAGCTGGCAGTGTTTGGAACAACATCATCTATGCAGGCCTGTCTATAATTATATAGGCTGCCTAGTATTTTTACTAAGTTTTAAAATATGATTCCCATGAAGTCACATATAGGACTCATTCGAAAGGCATTTTTGCTGTATACAAAATGACCATTCAGGGTCTTGAATAAAAAATTTAGGTTATAGTATTAGCTCCAAAAAACCCATTCTATCCTTTTAAAGTATCTATTAATGCAGATATATAATTACATTTTGTTTGATACTAGCTTTAGGAAAGCAATGTAATTTTTGTATGTTTCAAGTACCCTTCTTCCTTTATGTAGTATATTAAATACTTATTTATCCATTAGAGGGCAGTGTTTCACAAATTTTAATTCTGTTGTCACTGGCAAAATTGCCAATGCCCTAAATAGTAAAAAACAAAAACAAAAACAAAAACACACACAAAAAACACACACACACACACACACACACACACACACACAAAACAAAACCACACACACACAAAAAAAAAAACTTAGAAAATTTTCATTATTTCAGTAATTGTTTAACTAGAATTTTGTAGACAACATTAATGAAATCTTCATAAAGAATGTAAATTCTAAGACATGTCATTTGTTCATTTAAATGACATATCACCTAGATATGTGGTAACAAATGTACAAAATATTTGCAGCATTTAACTGACACTAATAAGACTGTAATAAAATGTTAAGGCATCAGATTATTTATTTGGCCTCACAAACGTTATCTAGTCTTCAAATTTTGCATTGCCCCATCCAATTAGTCCATCCTTTTATACTTTCTGCATATTCTAGGCTTAAAGAGAGCAGTCTATAAGTCTTTGTATGAAAGAAAAACATTTCTTTGTAAATAAAAGAAAACTAATACATAAAGAAAGTTCTAAAAAGAAACACATTGACTGAAGTGATTATCTCTGGACAGAAAGAAAATAGGTTTGAGGAAAAAAGAAGGACAACTTTCATTATTAACTTCCATTTTTGTATTATTTGAATTTTATATAAGAAAAAAATTATATTATGCATTTTTTTTCCCCAAAAGGATGAAGTTGGTATTAATTGCCAGGTCAGAAATGTTTTTATTTTAGTTGAATTTTATCACTCTCTTTCCATTCCAAAACAATTGTTATAAAGATACCTTAGAGGGAAACATTCTACATACAATTACAGATATTGGATTAAGAAGTGGAATATACAGAGGGCAGTAAATATTGACATGGGAATTTTTATGACATTGGTATAGTTAGATAATTTGAATGATTTCACAATTTGAAGATAGTAAGTCCCTAGTGAGATTTTCACCATCCCCTAGTTCTACACAAAAAATGTTTCCTAACTTAGAATAAATTTAGTAGTTGAAATATAAAATTATTTAGAATTAAGAAAAAAGGAGTTCATTGGATAAAAATGAAAATAGTAACGTAAATGAAAAACCATTAACTTGTTTTCACTCTTAGTAGAAGCTCATGTGTGGATAGTTATTGAGGATAACTAGATTGCCTATTAAAAAGGAACAATGATTTATTCTTGCAAATTACTAAATTCCAATTTAGAAATCAAACACAAATCCTGTCTACTCCATTGCTTTGTCCATAGCCCCCTCCTAAGTCCTTTGCACTTTTTTATTCATGACCATGACCTTCTTAGGGTTTTGTGTTTTTTTTTTTAATTGATTTCAGATAGGAAGGGAGAGGGAGAGAGAGATAGAAACATCAATGATGAAAGAGAATAATTTATCAGCTGTCTCCTGCATACCCCGCACTGGGGATGGAGCCCACAACCTGGGATGTGCCCTTGAGCAGAATGGAACCCCGGGACCTTTCAGTCCGTCGGCTGACGCTCTAACCACGGAGCCAAACCAGCCAGGGTCTTAGTTTTTTTAAATGAGATTTTAGGAGGTGAACTGATAGGCATATCTAGCAAGCTGATATTTTCTGCTTCCCAGATTCTATTCATGAACTTTAAAGCTGGAGGACATTTGTTAATGACTGGAAGTAAAGTGGGTATTATGAAGCTTATCCCTCTGAGCAATTTCCTCTTCTAACTGAATTATTTGGTTCTCCAGAATTCTATGTCTATAATTGGGCTGAAAAAGCAAGTTTCCAAAATTTAAAATATCTCTGGTCAAAGACCTCAGCTATTTGGAGCATCTGCAAATGGTAGTCTGCATGACTTATAAGAAATGAATAAAAGGAATAGGATTCTTTTACATATTTGCACAGTCATCCAACAACATGAACTTTACTCTCCTCTTATGTCTCAAATCTCTGAGTAATGTGCACTTTGGTGGGACAGAACTGATGAGTGAAAATGGCCAAAAGGGAAATCTGTGGCCTGGGAAATTCTCTGAGTTTAATGGCTTAATAGCAGTATGAGATAACAAGTCTAGACTATATAAATTGAAATGCCATTATATGCTTTAGAATAATAAGAAGATCTGGAAAATGCATTTATCTAATTCATGCAAACACCAGAAAACTGATCTGCAGGATAAATGCACATTCTAACACTGTGCATTATTATCACTCCTGACTATTTGGATCCTCAATGTTAATTAATTTACTCCTTCAATTAGGTCTTTTTGAGCCCACAATGCTCATCAATCTCTTCACAGCTGGAATTTAAGTGAGTAATTGAACTGAGTAAATAGCACCTCTGTTATTCATTCTACTCACCTAAATTTAATATCAAAACTGTGCCAGAGTTGGGTAAGTTTCTCAGGGAAAAGAAAGATATTTCCCTCTGCCAGGCCACAAGGTGGGGCATTAAGAATGCACTGACATATTGCAAGTAGGGAAATGTAACAAAACCTAAGAACTGAACAAGAAGAGGAAACTGAGGCCATTTCTGATTGACAGGTCATTGGGCTTCCTCCAGTGTTCCTATCCCCACAGATCTTTTTCAAACCATTACCACTCTCAAGTTTTCCTAGTCTTGCCAGCTCCCACTCAAAGAAAATAGCCTCGCCTATTGCTTCCCTGGGAACAGAGGTTCACTGACATGAACTCCCTCAAGTTTCCTCCTTTCCCGTTACAAACTTAACTTTATGTTTAATAAGTCCTACTTCTTTTCTCGAAAGGAAGGCTACCTCCACCACGTTTCTAGCTGTTCAGACTGTTCGTCCCATCCCACTCCACCCAAAATCATACTGTTCCATCAACTAACTTACTTTCTCTTGACATAAAATCATACTCAAAATTTTCCCTTAAAAAAACCCCCAATACTTTATTTGGTACCCTACATACAACTAAAGTGTAATTAACACATCAATATATTACTTCTTTTACAAACTTATTGAGTAAGTAGCCTGTAATCTTGACTTTAGATCTATGTCTCCAGCAGCAGAGTTGCAATAAGTGTTCAAGTGTCATTGATGTGCCCTAATTTGAATTGTCTAGTGATTAGCTCAAAGAACAAATTCCAAATTAGGTTTGTATAACATACTTCCTAATGCTCTGACTCTTCAACTTTAATTTTGTCTGTTGGGATTGAACAGCTGCCTTTAATCTTAATATGGTAGAGCCATGATGTACCACCTCTTATATAGTCCACAATTCGATTATAGATCCCATACTAGCTCTTCATTTACATTTGTCTAGTGACTTACTTTTATCTGGGCCCCAGTCTTCTCACTTAGCAATAGTCCCTACTTCATAGTCTCTGATTTGGGTTTTTAAAATAGTCTCTCAAACAGACTTTCTGCAATATCCTCTCCCTCTCCCATTGATTTCAGAGAGGAAGAGGGAGAGAGATAGAAACATCAGTGATGAGAGAGAATCATTGATCAGTGATGAGAGAGAATCACTGATCAGCTGCCTCCCGCACGCCCCCTACTGGAAATTAAGCCTGCAATCTGGGCATGTGCCCTTGACTGGAATTGAACCCAGGACCTTTCAGTCCAGAGGTCGACGCTCTATCCACTGAGCCAAACCAGGTAGGGCAGTAGTAACTATTTTTAATGTTAGCTATATTTTGAATTTCTTCCAAGGACTCACAGCACAGAACTCCAAAGATTAAGGTTTCCAGGGTCCTTGTATATGATAGGATATCTATATTTTATAGATCATCATTAGAGATGCAAACTTGTTTTTAATAATTGGGCCTAAAAATGCTATAAATGCCTTTGAGCTTTTTAGATACTAGAAATGTGCTTTCGTCGCCTTATATAAACTGATGTATAATAATAAAAAAAATCAATAAAAATTTTTTTTTTACAAAAAGCCTAACCAGTGTGGCTCAGTGGCTGAGCGTTGACCTGTGAACCAGAGGTCACTGGTTTGATTCCACTTCAGGTCACATGCCCAGGTTGCAGGCTCAATCCCCAGTAGGTGCAAGAGGCAGCTGATTTTTAATGTTTCTCTCTCATCAATGTTTCTATCTTTCTATCCCTCTCCCTTTCTCGCCCTCTAAAAAAAATCAATAAAAACATATTAAACTGACATGTTACCATACAAAAGCATATCCCATTTGTTAGTACATTTCTATATACCACATGAGAGAGCAATATGCCTGTATCATATTGCAGTTCTTAATAATGGATATGGGGGTAGCAAATGTTAATATGTTGAAAATTGTATTGAATCAATTTTTTTCTCCTTATTAATAAAAATTGTGCGTTTGCCTTAACCCACAGTTATTAAGTTCCTCTGGGAAAGAAAAGTAAATAAATAAAAGTAATTTGACATCATAATCTGAAATCACTCAAACTCCTTATTCGTCCCACACAAAGATCTTAGTCAAAATATTTTCCTATTGAAAACTTAATTTTATTCTGCATTTAAGAAATATTCATTCATTCTTGTAGCATTCCTGGGTTTTAAGAAAGATAATTTCCAAACTCTATCCTTACTTCACCCCCTGAAATTCGAGACTAAAGGGAACCTGAGACATCAAGAGGTTAAATGGCTTTCTCAGGACCACACACCACGTTAGGGTCAGAGCTGAGGTTAGAAACTGCAAGTCTCTTCATATTTTTTCTTAAGTGTTTCACAAGGCTACCCTTCCTCTATATTTACTTAGGTGTAGTAACTTTGCCAATAACCAGTGAGTAGGGGTTCACAGTGTGACAAAAAGATATTTAAAAGATGACCTTTAATGAAAGCATTTTGTGCCCTCTGTTTAAAGAATCACAGATACTCTCAAAATAAATCTTTGTCTCCACTTGTCTGGCTCTGGACGTCTGTGTGCACCAACATAGCAGGTTATCAGCTTCAGGACATAAGTGTGTCTTGTTTGGTCCTTTAGGAAAACCTTTTTCCCACAGCCATCCATTTTCACATTTTTTTTTTTTTTTTTGGTAAGAAATCTACAATGTATCTCCAAATTATATCTTGAAATGTAAGAGGAAGATACTTATTTACTGTTATGGAATACACCTTTTGATATAATTAACTGTCTAATGGTTTCCATCAGTCAGGGATGCAAAGTACAAGTGAGTGGGTCATCAGTGGCCAACTCTAGGGCAAGTCATTTCCACCAAAGTCAATATAATGCACAGCATGGTCCTGTTGACAAAGCTATTCATGGTCTATTCATGGGCAGATAATTTCCAGCTAAATGTCCTTTTGCTTAGCTCAGTGGTCGGCAAACTCATTAGTCAACAGAGCCAAATATCAACAGTACAACGATTGAAATTTCTTTTGAGAGCCAAATTTTTAAAACTTAAACTTCTTCTAATGCCACTTATTCAAAATAGACTCGCCCAGGCCGTGGTATTTTGTGAAAGAGCCCCACTCAAGGGGCCAAAGAGCTGCAGGTGGCTCACGAGCCGCGGTTTGCCGACCACTGGCTTAGCCCACAAAAGGTGAAAGTATTGACTTATAGCTTTCAACCAAATATTTAGGAAAATGTCATAATATACAGAAACAATTAAAATTTAGTCTTGGGGTAAAAAGGAGACATGTGTAATACTTTAAACAATAAAGAATTTAAAATTAAAAAATTTAGTTTTGGGTTTCTTTTGCTTAATTTTTTATTTATCATTTTTAAAAACCCATTTTATTCTCTTTTGTTTTTTACTATAACCATATCTCCACTTTGCCACTGAAAATAAACCCATTTTATTCTCTTTTGTTTTTTACTATAACCATATCTCCACTTTGCCATTATTTATTTTTCTTTCATTTACCTTTCTCCTCAATATAGAACTGTATCATATTACAGTTCTTAATAATGAACATGAGAGTAGCAAATGTTTACTGTATTGGACCTACTTTTTCTCCTTATTAACAAATATTGTGTTTCTTCTACACAGATTAAATGGTCACTCAGGTAACTTAGTTTTCCCTCAGATTTAGCTATTATGGTTCTCCTCCAATAAGTCCCTTTCTCCTTCCTTAATCCCACCCAATTCACTTTATTACTAATTTGTTTTTGTAGTTGAATAAAGTATATAAAATATCAAGCCTGAGTAACTTGATTCCAATTCTAGTGGTTCTACTATAGGGGTTCAGTGTGAGTCTAGATGTTCAGTTGCCTCATCTGGAAAAATGAAAGGGGTAGATCAAACAATCCCTAATGCCTCTCATAGTTTTAAAGATTTGAGTATCAATGAATTCTTTTTTTTATATATATATATTTTATTGATTTTTTTACAGAGAGGAAGAGAGAGGGATAGAGAGTTAGAAACATCGATGAGAGAGAAACATCGATCAGCTGCCTCTTGCACACTCCCTACTGGGGATGTGCCCGCAACCAAGGTACATGCCCTTGACCGGAATCGAACCTGGGACCCTTGAGTCCGCAGGCCGACGCTCTATCCACTGAGCCAAACCGGTTTTGGCAAGTATCAGTGAATTCTTTTTTTTATATAGCATTGGACACATGGCAAATTATTTGTAGTTTAAGGAAATTATATATATATGTATATATATTTATATATATATAATCAGCTTTTAGGTTCCACTTAGGGTCAGCCTTATGCTATCCTCAGAAATCAACACTGCCAGGAGAAGGTAAGTTGAAAGATGACCTGAGATTGATTAGTGGCAAAGAAGTCCAATTCCCATCATCTTATTATTATCATTCTATAATTATCCCCATCCTTACTACCTATGACATATTATTTAAGCTCATCTTTAAAATGAAGATGATATCTAACTCCTGGGGTTTTTGTGAGACTGAAATGAGATCATGTATGTGAGAGCATGTGACACTCAGCCAGCATTCAGTAAGTACTAGTATCCCTTCAGTCCTTTGCCAACTCAAAGTGAAAAGAACCATCTAACACAGGGACCAAAATTTTATTTAGGGGGACTAAAGTTCTAAAATATTAGCTTTCAAAAAGATGAAACTAGACAACCAACTTACATCATACACAAGAATAAACTCAAAATTGATAAAAGACTTCAATGTAAGCCATGAAACCATAAACAGAAGAAAACATAAGCAGTAAAATCTCAGGCATCTCATGTAGCAGAATTTTTGCCAATACTTCTCCTAGGACAAGAGAAACAAAGGAAAAAATAAACAATGGGACTGCATCAAAATAAAAAGTTTCTGCACAGCAAAAGAAACCAGCATCAGAATTAAAAGGGAACCCACTGTATGGGAGAACATATTTGCCAATGATACATCTGATAAGAGGTTAATCTCCAAAATATATAAAGTACTCATACACCTCAATAAAAGGAAGATGAAAAATCCAATTAAAAATGTCAGAGGACTTGAATATACACTTCTTCAAAGAAGACATACAAATGGCCAAGAGACATATGAAAAAATGCTCAAAATTACTAATCATCAAAAAAAATGCAAAATAAAACCACAATGAGATATCACCTTACACCCATCAGAAGGGTATTATAAAAAAATCAACAAATTATAAGTGCTGGCGATAATGTGGAGAAAAGGGAATACTAGTTCACTGTTGGTGGGAATGCAGACTGGTGCAGCCACAATGGAAAACAGTATGGAATTTCCTCAAGAAATTAAAAATGAAACTGCCATTTGACCCAGTGATCCCACTTCTGGGAATATATCCTAAAAATCCCAAAACACAAATCAGAAAGAATATGTGCACCCCTATGTTCATAGCAGCATCATTTATAATAGCTAAGATTTGGATACAGTCCAAGTGCTCATCAGTAGATGAATGCCTAAAAATGCTGTGGGACATTTACACAATGGAATACTATGCAGTTGTAAAAAAAGAGGGATCTCTTACCCTTTGGGTCAGCATGGAGGGACCTGGAGATTATTATTTTAGGTGAAATAAGCTAATCTGAGAAAGACAAATATCACATGATCTCACTTATTTATGGAAACTAATGAAAAAAAAAATGAATTCACCAATAAAATAAGACCAGAAGCATGGAGGCATGGAACCAACTGATATACCTCCATGAGAGGTTGGGGGGATGAGGAGAGATAAACCAAAGAACTTATATACTTACTAGAGGCCTGGTGCACAAATTCATACATGGGGGGTCCCGCTGGCTGGAGCTGATTGGGCCGGGCCGACTGGAGGTGGGGGGAGAGGGGATGCAGGCGGTTGGCTGGCTGGCCCTTCCCCCTGGTCAAACTCCCGGTCAAATTCCAGGTTGAGGGGATAATTTGCATATTACTCTTTTATTATATAGGACTAGAGGCCCAGTGCACAAAATTCATGCATGGGGTGGGGGTTTCCCTCAGCCCAGCCTGCCCCCTCTCCAATCCGGGACCCCTCAGGGGATGTTTGACTGCCGGTTTAGGCCTGATCCTGGGGATCGGGCCTAAACTGGCAGTTGGACATCCCTCTCACAATCTGGGACCACTGACTCCTAACTGCTCACCTGCCTGCCTGCCTGATTGGCCCTAACTGCCCTCCCTGCCAGCCTGATCACCCCTAACTGCCTCTGCCTACTGGCCTGATTGCCCCCAACTGCCCCCCCTGCTGGCCTGGTCACCCCTCACTCCCCACCTCTGCCGACCTGGTCACCCCTCACTGCCCCTCCTGCCGGCCTGGTCGCCCCACACAGCCTGCTGTTAGGTTGTTTGGTCGCCCCTCCCTGCCCCCCCTGCCGGCCTGGTCACCCCACACACCCTGCTGTTCAGTCATCTGGTCACCCCACACTAACCCCCCTGCCAGCCTGGTCACCCCACGTAGGCTGCTGTTCAGTTGTTTGGTCATTCCTCACTAACCCCCCGCCGGCCTTGTCACCCCATGCAGCCTGCTGTTTGGTCGTTACTGTGAGGGTGTCCTGACCAATTTGCATATTACCCTTTTATTAGTATAGATATGCATAGCCCATGGGCATGGACAATAGGGTGGTGATGAACTGGAGGTGTGGGTATGGGCTGAGCGGAAAGGTAAAGAGGGGAAAATGGGAGACATCTGTAATACTGTCAATTATATATATAATACAAATAAAAAGTAAAAATTAATTAGCTTTAATGGGGATGAGGCGTATTTCTGAGTCATAAATAATAGCATGAATTAATTGATTTATTAGTAGGCAATCAATCCAAAGACCACTGAGAAGCTGGGAACTTACTTCAGTCTAAGTGACATAAGAACTCTATCGCCGAAACCGGTTTGGCTCAGTGGATAGAGCATCGGCCTGCAGACTCGGGGGTCCCAGGTTCGATTCCGGTCAAGGGCATGTACTTTGGTTGCGGGCACATCCCCAGTGGGGGGTGTGCAAGAGGAAGCTGATCGATGTTTCTCTCTCATCAATGTTTCTAACTCTCTATCCCTCTCTCTTCCTCTCTGTAAAAAAATCAATAAAATATATTAAAAAAAAAAACCACAAAAAAAACTCTATCATGTGGTGCAACATGGAACCCTGTCTTATGTCTGCCCAACACGTGACAAAGCTGTGTCTAGAGCTACCTAGCAGGACTTTAAAATCGCTATGTAGATAGTAGGCACACAAATTATATCTATTTTTAAAAATGTTTTGAGATATGGCTATAAGAGCAGTTGAAGTTCTTTATCAAACTAAATGGTAGTAGTTTAAGACATATTTAAAAAACAATTTGTTTTCACTTATTGAGTAAATGCAAAGGATAGCCTGACAAATGAAACCCCACAGATTACAAATGAAAAATCTAGGAAAGGAATGCACTTTTCAATTTACAGATTTCCAAGAAAATAAATCAACCTGTTAAACGAAAAAATTTAAAGTGTTTGCAGTTCCCTGGTTGACCTTAAGTAAAATAATGGCTTAAATATCCTGAAATAGCAATGATAAAACACAAAATGAGAATCATTAAAAAACACACCGCAATATTAAAATTTGAGAAGGCATGCTTCAGGAACTTTCCACTCTTTAACCTACTATGTGCACAGCACTGCCTAATAAAAAGTACATATGCCAATATCACTTGCCATCCTTCCTGTTGTAATTAACATTCAAGCCAAATCAAATTGTTTTTAAAAACATGGGGAATTCTCTGGCCTACCTTACTGCAAAGTCTATAGGCTTCAGGTTTGATCTGTTTGCTCAATCTTATTTCTCTCTCCCCATTTATCAGCTCTGATATTTTAGTGTTGGTTCTATTCTCAGGGTGTATCTCCCTTGTGGCACAGAGTATCTTCCAGAGGCTCCCGATTTAAATACTTCTTTGTTCATTTCCAGTGGATAATGAGAATGTCTACTTCTCAGATACCTCAACCTCAAATCCCAGAAACGCACCTCCCACTCCTTACTTGCCTGGTTTGTGTCATATGCCTATCTCTGAACCAACTCCAGCCAGAGTATGAACTATGAAGATTGGTCCCAAGTCAGGACTCAGTAGAACTTGGAGTGAGTTGGTAAATCCCTAGCAAATCACATCCTTAGGAAATTGAGAGTGGAGTTAAGAAGGGGTGAAGGGAAAATGATGAACAGAGACAACCAACAAATATCCACTACATAATTTCCTCAAACTCCTTGGAGTAGTAAGGCTAGTAAAAGAAAAGACTAATAATGCCAGACCCCTTTTCTCTGCAAAATGAATAGTTCCTTAGGCTCTCCTGACTAGAAGAGGCCCTTTTAATCTTAATATTGTCACCATTCATGTGGGATTTAAAACAAAGATCCTCGGGACCTCCCCTACTTGGGTTTGTTTCTTAGGCTGTGGGAAGCATAGATTCTGACTCCGAACTGAAAGACCATGACCCATCCAATTTGTCAGACTGCCTGCAGAACATGACTGGGGAGAGCTGGGTGAAAGTAATCATTTTGGGTGATATAAACATTTTACCTGTAAACTTGTTTTTTTAAATGTATAGTTGGATTTTCTGTTATCTATAAATAATAAAAGCATAATATGCTAATTAGACTGGATGTCCTTCCAAATGACCTTCTGGACAAAGCTGGGACTGCAAGGGAAGCCTTGGTCCTGGGTGCCAGAGGGAAGCTGGTGCCAGCAGCCAGGGGAAGGAAGGCCTACTCTTGCACAAATTTCGTGCATAAACTAGAAGCCTGATACATGAATTCGTGCACCAGTGGGATCCCTCGGCCTGGCCTGCGGGATCTGGCTGAAACTGGCTCTCCAACATCCCCTGAGAGGTCCCAGATTGCAAGAGGGTGCAGGCCAGGCCGGGGACCCCAGCAGTGCACAATCAGAGCCAGGAGGGATGTGGGAGGTTGGCCAGCCAGAGAGGGACCACAAGAGAGCTCCAGGGCATGTCTGGCCCATCTCGCTCATTCCTGATTGGCTGGACCCCAGCAGCAAGCTAACCTACCAGTTGGATCGTTTGCCCCCTGGTGGTCAGTGCATGTCACAGCGAGCAGTAGAGCGGCCTTTGCATATTATTAGCATTTTACGCTTTGATTGGTTGTACAGCTGACCAGTTGACCAGACACTTAGCATATTATGCTTTTATTATATAGGACTAGAGGCCCGGTGCACGAAATTCATGCATGGAGGGGGGGGGTTGTCCCTCAGCCCAGCCTGTACCCTCTCCAATCTAGGACCCCTCGAGGGATGTCCGACTGCCCATTTGACTAAATGGGCAGTCGGACATCCCTCTCACAATCCAGGACTGCTGGCTCCCAACTGCTCGCCTTCCTGCCTTCCTGATTGCCCCTAACCACTTCTGCCTGCCAGCCTGATCACCCCCTAACCACTCCACTACCAGCCTGATTGATGCCTAACTGCTCCCCTGCCAGCCTGTTTGCCCCCAACTTCCCTCCTCTGTCAGCCTGGTCACCCCTAACTGCCCTCCCCTGCAGGGTTGATCGCCTCCAACTGCACTCCCTTGCAGGCCTGGTCCCTCTCAACTGCCCCCCCTTGCAGGCCGGGTGCCTCCCAACTGCCCTCCCTTGCTGGCCATCTTGTGGTGGCCATCTTGTGTCCACATGGGGGCAGGATCTTTGACCACATGGGGGCAGCCATATTGTGTGTTGGAGTGATGGTCAATCTGCATATTACTTTTATTAGATAGGATAGAGGCCTGGTGCACGGGTGAGGGCCAGCTGGTTTGCCCTGAAGGGTGTCCCGGATCAGGATGGGGGTTCCTTTGGGGCATGGGGCAGCCTGAGCAAGGGGCCTGTGGTGGTTTGCAGGCCAGCCACGTCCCCTGGTGACCCAAGCAGAGGCCCTGGTATCTGGAATTTATTTACCTTTTACAATTGAAACTTTGTAGCCTGGAGCGGAGCCAAGCCTCCTGCTCACTCCGTGGCCAGCAGCCATTTCTGTTGGGGGTTAATTCACCTTCTATAATTGAAACTTTGTAGCCTTAAGCGGAGGCCTAGGCCAGCCAAGGTGTGTGGAAAGCTTGGCTTCCTCCGTTGCCTGGGAAACCTTGCTCTCTGTGGCTGTAGCCATCTTGGTTGGGTTTATTTGCATATCTGCTCCTGATTGGCTGGTGGGTGTGGCTTGTGGGCGTGGTTTGTGGGTGTAGCAGAGTTAGGATCAATTTGTATATTACTCTTTTATTAGGTAGGATAACAACAATATAACCTGTGAAGTTCCTTATAACTTTAGAAATTACCTTATGGTCAAACATCCCTTTAGTCTTTTTCATTGCAAATACATTACCAAATAAATTATTTTTCTTTCATCTCAAAAGGTTTTTTTATACTCTACATCAATTCCCACATTAATATTTTCTGTTCCTCTCCACCTATAGAATTTTAGGATTTCAGAGAGGAAAGGAGTTTATGTGGAAGTGAAACAGAAGTGAATCAATTGATAAAAGTTGGAAAACTACATTTTTTGAGAGTCATTTTTAATTTTATTTTCTAAATAATCAGCAGGATACAGGCTTTGATTGACATAATTATTTCCAAAAAACAGCCCTATTAGTTTCAGAAAATAGGTATTGCTTTCATTTTGTATTCAGTGATATTGTATCTCTTGGCCCATCAAATATGACATCCTGGATGATCCTGGGCTAAGCAGCCCACATTACTACTAAAGATGTTAAAGAGACAGACAGCAAGATTCAAAATCAATTACTCCACTTACCTACTAGCTGTGTAAACTTGGGCAAGTTACTGCACATTCCTAGACCTTTGTGCTGTGAAATGGCAATGATAAACAGTCCACAAGGTTTTGTGATGAAAGAATTAAATAATGCACACAGAGCTCAGCATGGTGCCTGGCGCAGAGTAAGAGCCTACTGACATATTAGCTGTTATTGTGAGGTCTTTTTATCTCGAAAGCATTCTTCTAGACAAGTTCCTCAATTTTGTTTTGGAGGTAACAAAGCCCAGGAATACCACAAGTCTTGAAAACTTGCTTGATATTGTTCCAGAAAAACATGGAGAATGTGATTATGCTCTTTAGGGTAATTTGTAGCAATTTATGTTGTTTTATTTTAATTTTAGTGCCCCACTGTCTAGTGAGGTCTACCAGCTATTAAGTGAAGTGAGCATTTCTTTGTGAAGTCTGATAGAATAATTTGAGACAGCTGGTTGTCTCCACTGGTACAAGGAACTGAACAACTGCCAAGTGTCAGCTTCACTTTCTGCAGTATAGACAGAACATCAATGTTTGCACATCCTAGAAATATGCTATGCCTAACAGCAGCAAAGGAGGAATTTTTAGTTTGCTGTTGGAGGAGTAGAGTGAATCTTCAAATCCAGATAAGATTATTTTAATGTGAAAAACTCTGACTAATATGACTGGACTTCTATTAGCCTTCACTGTTTCCAACTAATGATATAATTTGGCTGTTGACAAAAGCTTTTGAAATGCCTTGGTATTTTATTTCCTCACTAGAGGCCTGGTGCATAAAAATCGTGCACTGAGCCTCAGCCCGGCCTGCACACTCTCCAATCAGGGACCCCTCAGGGGATGTCTGACTGCCAGTTTAGGCCCAATCCTAAACTGGCAGTCAGACATCCCTCTCACAATCCGGGACTGCTGGCTCCTAACTGCTCGCCTGCCTGCCTGCCTGATTGCCCCTAACCGCTTCTGCCTGCCAGCCTGATCACCCCCTAACCACTCCCCTGCTGGCCTGATTAACACCTAAGTGCTCCCCTGCCGGCCTGATTGCCCCCAACTGCCCTCCCCTGCCGGTCTGATATCGCCCCCAACTGCTCTCCCCTGCAGGCCTGATCTCGCCCCCAACTGCCCTCCTCTGCTAGCCAATTTGGTTCTGATTGGTCAGTTTCTATGCCAGTCAGTGTCAAAAGCTCCACCTCTTAGGCAGCCATTGGCTCCTCACACTTCACCCAGATTTGGTTCTGATTGGTTGGTTTCTCTGCCAGTCAGCGTCTCTGTGCCTATCAACAGGGCCTGATCAGAAAGTGGGGCTAATGAGCAGCCCCGGTGGAGGCCTGGAGAGAAATGGAGATGTAACTGCTGGCCAGGCCCAGAGAGAAAGATAGAGACAAGTGCTGATCAAAAGCTGCCACAGAGGCAACAGATCAGTCCCTGCTTCTCTCTTCAGGCCTCTCTCTGGCCCTGATTCACAGCCCCCTCAGCAGTTAGTGCTGGGTCTCCACAGCAACCTAGCACTGAGTGCCGGACTGACTTCGAGTTGGTGGAGCCTCCGGTCATGACCGGACCCAGGGTTTTTATATATTAGGATACCTAATTCTATCAATTTTTCACACAAGTTAATGCTATTCATAGAAGAAGGGAGGGGATGAGTAGAGAAACGAATTTGTGTCTGTGCAACCCATTATTAGAAGGAGAGAGAACTTAAAAATATATTATAAAGCTTAAACATGAATAGGTCCTAGACCTAAACTATCAGTTTATAATAATCTACAAAATGTTGGAAATCCCTTGGAAATATGGTTATGGTCCTTCTTTCTAATTGAACTAAAGGAAAGAAGATATCATATCAAGGCAATGAATATAACATTCAAGCAAAACAGCAATTCAGAGTTCACAACAAATTTTAAGTAGTCTGTGGAAGTAGCAGTATATTTGCTATTTTTTAAAAGAACCTTTTCTCTTTTTATTACCTACTAGAGGCCTGGTGCACAAAATTTGTGCATGGGTAGGGTCTCTAGGTCTGGCTGGTGATCAGGGCTGATCTGTGGGGTGACCGGCAGGGCAATCGGGGGCCCCCCCTGGCACCTGTGTTGGCTGGCCTGGAGCCTGCGAGCTGGGGGCAGCTCCTGCGTTGAGCATCTGCTCCCTGGTGGTCAGTGCACATCATAGCAACCGGTCATTCTGCCGTTCGGTCAATTTGCATCTTAGGCTTTTATTATATAGGATTAACTTCTTATATAGTGTTTAGCATAAGGGAATATAATAGTGTAAAAATTATTATTAAAGGATATGTTTGTTTTGGTTTCTAGATTTAAATAGCTTCCCTTCTGGAATATTCTAGAATTAAACAGATTTCTTTTTTAACAACAATTTACTGGCAGCCTTAGACTGATGCCACAAATGGTGTTAATTAAGAAAATATAATGAAAAAGCTGTTGTGGCAGCTGTTTTCAAGATGTCAAATCTTAGAGGATGGTGTCACGTTCATTTAACAGTACACTTATTATTTTCCTAGTAAATTCTGCCATTTATAAACATTCTTTATAATAATTAATAGGGTATAAAGGGATACTGTCTTTAAACATTAAGGATGAACACCTCTGGAGTTGTGAATTATGGATTTAATATTCTGTTATATATTTCATGTCGTGTTATCATTGTGCTCTAATGTTTTGCAAACAATTGCTTAAGTAGACTAGATATTTTTAAAGTCTTGATGATCTTTAACTACATGATCTTTCCAGTTAAAAATATATTCTTGTCCCTCAATAATTTTCCTGTCTTGCCAACGATGAGGGAGTAAATTATTCACATTTAAAAACTTATGGAGATTATTTTCAACTTGAGTGATGAATTAATAACCATCTATCTCTAATACAGTGCCTCACAGGGCTCCTTAGCACCTGAAAGAATTCCTATACCTATACCACTGTCCAGCTTGAATCTAGCAGACACCCAGGATCTGTGAAGATTCATGGTAGAATATTAGTTGTCACTGAAATTAGTGAGTCTAATTCCACATTGAAAAGGTCTATTGATTGACCTTAACTGCCATGTTAGCTGTGGTGCTTACTGCCCATGATCTTCCCAAAAATAATATTGGAGTATTTTTATAATAGCTATAATAAACACAGAGGCACCACATAGAGCCATATAGGTTCTACTAGAGGCCCGGTGCATGAAATTCGTGAATGGGGGAGACGGGGTGTCCCTCAGCCCAGCCTGAACCCTCTCCAATCTGGGACCCCTCGAGGGATGTCCATCTGCCCTCTCACAATCCAGGACTGCTGGCTCCCAATCGCTCGCCTGCCTGCCTTCCTGATTGCCCCTAACCGCTCTGCCTGCCAGCCTGATCACCCCCTAACCACTCCCTTGCCAGCCTGATTGATGCCTAACTGCTCCCCTGCCAGCATGTTTGCCCCTAAATGCCCTCCCTATCAGGCCTGGTCACGCCTAACTGCCGTCCCCTGCTGGCCTGATTGCCCACAACTGCCCTCCCTTGCAGGCCTTGTCCCTCCCAACTGCCCTCCCCTGCTGGCCATCTTGTGGTCGCCATCTTGTGTCCACATGGGGGCAGCCATCTTGTGTGTTGAAGTGATGGTCAATCTGCATATTACTCTTTTATTAGATAGGATATCCATACATGTCTTTCCACTACCATACCCAGTTCAGTGTATCTCAGTTGCACAAGCCCCTCAAACACATTAAACTCAAGTCTACTCTTAGAAATTTGCATTACTGTTCACTCTGATGGGATTGCTGGGATTTTCCAGAATTTTGCCAGGTTCCTTCTCATCATTCATAATTCAGCTCAATTGTCACTGCCTGATAGAGGCATCTCCTGACCAAAGCACCAAAAGTGGTCCTTGCTTGTGCCATTACCCTGTTGAATTTTTGTTTCAGAATTATTGTTAATATTCTCTAAAAGCATTTTTTATTTGTTTACTTTTGAATTGTCTGTCTCTCCTATTCTCACTAGAATTTAAGCTTCATGAAAACATAGAATTTGTTTATTTTGCTATGCCCCCAGACCAGGAACAACGGCTGGCAGATAGCACCAGGAACAATGGCTGGCACATGTTGTATTTTTTTTTGTTAAACAAA
Source organism: Eptesicus fuscus (assembly GCF_027574615.1). Lineage (NCBI taxonomy): Eukaryota > Metazoa > Chordata > Mammalia > Chiroptera > Vespertilionidae > Eptesicus > Eptesicus fuscus. Next base: position 34,658,699 of record NC_072476.1, read on the forward strand.
TGCATGAATGGGTATTTATGAAGAATTTTTCTTAAGGTGAAGCTGTCAGTCAGTACTCTAAAATGTAACCCTGAATCCTGTGAGACCACCAGTGGTCTGTATTCTCAGATGACATATTAGGATTCCCTTTGTAGAACTTTGCTTTGGAGGAACCCTGTGGACCCACGTTATGGAACATTATTGCCACAGCTCTGTGAAGGTCATTGCTACATTCTTAACAAGAATGATATTACTAGTAAATACATTGTTCTCACTATTAACGTGTTCTATTTATGAAGAAACAAAGATAAAAATTCACATAAGTCTCTGTACCAGCAAGAGATGTAATTTCTCCTGAGAAACTGGTTTGCTTTTCCTTCTTTTTCATTTCTTAATCCTTGTCCAAGGACATGCTTAAAGAGAGGAATGGAGAGAGAGAAACATTGATTGAATCAGCAATCCAGGCATGTGCCCTGACTGGTAATCGAACACAGCACAATGCTCAACCAGTTGAGCCACTCCGGCTGGGCTGTTTTTCCTTCTTGACATTGTAACTCATATGATTTATTCTGTTTCTTTTCGTAACTTGTTTGCGTAAGTGGAGGAAATTCAGAGCCAAATTTATGGCTCGCCTTTAGTGAATATATGGCATGCAGTTTGTGTATTAAGTTTACTTCTTGCTTTTCTATCCTTATTTTATGTTCATTTTCCATTAAATTTTCTACCCAATTTCCTCTCTCAGTTCTTATTTGCTTTATTATATTGAACAAGAGGCCCAGTGCATGGATTCGTGCACCAGTGGGGTCCCTTGGCCTGGCCTGCTCCGTCTTGCAATCCGGGACCTCTCTGGGGATGTTGGACTGCTGGTTTCAGCCCGATCCCCGCAGGCCATGCCGAGGGACTCCACTGGTGCACAAATCTGTGCACCAGGCCTCTAGTATGCATATAAGATCTTTGGTTAATCTCTTCCCACCCTCTTGCCTCACCCCTTCCCTCTGAGATTCATCAGTCTGTTCCATGTTTCCATGCCTGTGTGCTGAGTGTCTGCCCCCTGGTGGTCATTATGGTCAAACGGTCGCTTAAGCTTTATATATATAGATGACTCTTTGTAATTATATTGTTTGGAACAAAGCAGGGTGGAAAGACATTTTAAAGTGAGATTATGTCCCCAAAAGCACTTCTATTTGGATCTTATGTTTTGAGCATGGAGGTGGAGCCCTAAGTGACATGAGCACTTGGCATCAAGCAGGTGTGCTATAAAGACAAATTGGAGGACTTTCCTTTAGTGACTTGACTTTCGGCCCCAGTATTTAAGATGCTCCATATACTTGGACAAAATCATCTTCCTAAGAAAAACATAAAAATTACTTTTTTTGGATATTCAAGAAGGTGAAAGAAAAATCTAGATAGCTTTGAAGGACGAGCCTACAATGCAGAAGGGTATAAACACAACCCCAGATGCCAGATGTTTTAGCATACCAATGTGAAGAAATACTTCCCTTTCTTTATTTACAATTTACGGCAAATATTTTGCAAAGAAAAAGCAAAGAATGGTGATGTTCCACCAGTTAAGCTTCAAGTATAGCAAGGTTGCAAGTTCCAAAATGTCAGCATTCCTTGCAGCGTCCTTCGAAGCACTGTGTAGTGATAAACATCTGGCATTCTATTTTCTAGTGTTCAGAAACGATGATTATTAGCACCGTAGTGGAAGGAAGAAAAGCCTGCAACGCTGATCAACTTCTAGCTCTATTCTAGGTCATAAGGAGCTAGATGAAGTGACATCATTGTTACTGTTTTTATCCAGGGAAAGGAATTTGCTAATCACACACACACACACACACACACACACACACACACACACACCACTTTTCTGCTAGTCAAGTGCTTAAACTTTCTTCAAATGGTATTATTAGATCATAGAGTCATCTTTAAATTTGGACACAAGTTTGATGATGGGAAAATACTCTTAGTGGAGGTCTCACTAGTCAGAAAACTAAACATATTTTAAGTAATTTCTTAAAAGCGACCATTTGGATTTTGTTAACAACCTGAGGTTATTTCTTACTCTCATTAGTAAATCCAATGAAGAAATAGTAAATCATATACTTAATAAAACATCAAAGACAGACTCAGCTGGGAGAGACTACCAGTACCAGTTCCATCATATCTGTCAGGAAGGGTCTGATGCTTGGATAGTAAAGTTAAATAGGTTGAAAGGAAGGGGCTTAATAAATCTCACATCACAGAGATTTATTCCAGTGTGCACTCAGCAAGTAAAGGAAGATGATAAGAGTATGTTCTATACACAATTCATAACAGAGATAGATGTATTATTTTATCCTTCAGAATGGAAGATCGTATTAAGTTACATTTCAGAGACCATTTACTCTTAAGAAATTGCCCTTTTTATTCAGAATTCCAAAATTTAGGGAATGCAGTTCAATAAAAGACTAAAGAAAAAATAAGGCGCTAGGATGTTATAGACCAACTTATCAAACTGGGACCTTCTAATAAAAGATCAAAGAAATCAAACCTTAACAGGAATCTTTACTCCAGGCAGATGGAAAGTTCTAAGTCATACCAAAGTTTTGTCACTGCCTCCCAGGTAAGAAGATAATCTGATCTTATTTTATGAATAATGAAGGCCATAGTTGGAGTCTGAGGTCCTGACCTTCCAAAAAGATTACTGAAATACGAAGCAGGCCCAATAAGAGGTCTTATCTGGAGATATAAAGCTAATAAAAACAATTGGAGCCAAGAGGAAGTTAAAATGGATTTTTGAGATTATTGTAATATTTACCATATAATTTTTTTTGTTATATAGCAAACTGAGATTAAAATTTTCCTATATTTTGCTTTTTCAATATGTCTTACAAAGCACTTGTGTTTCTAATGGACACATCACTTTATACTATCTTTTTTTGCATAAATTTGCTATTATTTCTGTAAACTACCATCATTAGAACTGAATCCCTTCTCCTACTCTCTTAACTATCCCTTACTGCCTTAACGTAATAAACCACTGTTCCTTCCAAAATCATGCATTTGCAAGCTGACAAGCCACATCTGATTTAGGCTTGTCATCTATTAAAGCAGTTAACTGGCCCACATGGGATCAGACCCGATACCTTGACTTTATCCCACCATACTCGAAGAAACCCATGAGTAAGCCACATGATTACATTTGCATCTTTACATATTTACTTAGCTTTTGGTTTAGAGATTAGGCAATTCTTTGTTGACCACCATTAAATCTAGGATTATATTCATAACTAAAATTAGTGGATCTTTAGATAGTACAGAAATGATAATTACACCTGGTAATGTCATATGGTAAATTTTTTTTCCTATAACCACATTATTCTTATCGCTTCTTTGTTGTTAAACTTCTGGTTCAAACTTCTGTTTTCAATAGTATAGGTGTTCAGGAGGAAATAAGTGAAGATTACTGTGGGTTCTTTTCTGTCTTTTGTCCCCCATAAAAGAAGAGCACAAACTGCATCAGTTAGGGGTTTCTGACTTTGTCTATGATCAAGCAGGGGGTAAGAAAACATAAATTCTAAATCTTTCACAGTTATTTTATCTTGTATGGTGACTGGTTCCCTTCTGGGTCTATATGCCAGCACTGCGTCACCCTTTAAAGATCTCATCTCCTTTAATTATCATAATAGTTATATGAGACTAGCGTTCCCATTGCAGGAAAAATCCTGCAGTAGGGTTTCCTGCTGCACTCTACCCCGCCCTGCCTGCTCTCCTCCCTTGTCCCCCCACCCGCCTTCTCCGCCAGCCCGCTCTCCTTCCTTCTCCCCCGGCCCCGCCTCCGCTCCTCCCTTCTCCTCCCTCTGGCTTGCTTGCTTCTGCGCAGCTTTGCTCCCTTCTGCAGCTCTTGGCTTCTTTCTATGCAGTCTTGATATGCAAATTAGCTGACATCTTTGTTGGGGTAATTTGCATATTTATCCTGATTGGCTGGTGGGCGTGGCTTGGGTGTAGCGAAGGTGCGGTCAATTTGCATATTTGTCTATTATTAGATAGGATAGGTACTATTATTCCCATCTTACTGATGGGGAAAGTGAGGTACAGAGACATTAAGTAACTTGTCCAACATCATGCAACTAGGATGTAGCCTAAACTCTTCCCTACTATACTAATTGGCTTTGATTAATTCATCCACACCATTCATACTTTTGTGCCCCAAATAAAATGTCCTATGAATATTCATAATTTAATTAATGAACATCTAGCTTGGCAATTAGCAAAATAATTATGTTACTATTAAATATCATTTTATTTGACTACTCTTTCAAATTTTATGTAATCATCTCATTTAACTGGGCCAAAATGCATTCTAAATATTCACTTAATGTTATGTTAACACATTTTAGGATATATATTCTCTTCTGGATTGTTTTGTTCTTGAGATATTCAATTTTTGGGGGGAAAGGTCTGCTATTTTATTGGGGGGGGGAAGACACCATTAGATATTTATTCTTTAATGCTTCCTACATTTTGGAAAAAGTCACTATCTTTCTTACTTTTATTTCATTTTCATAATACAAATCTATCTCTCCTAGTTAGCTATTTTTTTTCCTGTCATAGTCAGAAATTTTAGGGAGAGAGACACGTCACCTCCCAATCTCCTCCGTGGATAGGCACTACCTTTCTGTGTCTCTCTTACTTGCAAAAACTTTTATCCATATTCTGTTTTTATTTTGATAAAATTTTTAACTTTTTCTGTACTCCATTTCCTATTCTTCTAATTACCACAACTAGAGTGATTTGCCATTTTTTTACACTAATATTGAATATCTATGTTTGTTTGGCATAAAGAAGCATACTACTTATATGGTGATATTTTATTTTAGGAGAACTTACGATTTTTGTCTAGGATATGCTGGACATTATTGGTTATTTTGTAACTATGTTTCCTGTGGACAGTTCCATGGATTTATTTTTCAGGATATTAGAATAATTAGTTTCAATAAGGCATCTCATTGTTTATTAAATTTAAATTAGAAGTACATTTTAGCAGGGATATATTGTTTATACTGTATTGTTGAAGCTATGTAAAAAACCAAACTGAAATGTAGTTGTTATCCTAAAGACAGAAAAACAAACAAACAAACAAACAAAAAACCACCAATGAAAATAGAACCAGTGTGATACCTGGAATATTTTTTTAACCTTTATCATTTTTTTTTGTGTACTTTTTTGATTTCCTTTAGTGAACATAATTAATTTTATAAAATAGTAACTTTATACTAGGAAATATATGCTTTTTAAAGAACATACTTCGGAATTTGTGTTTCATCCAATGTCTGACCTCATGTTGGCCTTTTTGTGATGTAGAAAAGCATACTCAGAGTTCCGCTATGCCATTCTTCCTTGCCCCTAGGACCTTCCATAGCTAATGCTAGCTCAGCCTCAGAGGCTGTTGTTTAGAGATGACTTCAGCAGAGACAGAACTGCACAGGCCACCAGTGTTGACATTCTCGGGACCAGGCCAAAGCAGAATTTTTTCCCTCTTCATTCCTCTCATCTTTGAAATCTAGCCTCTGATTTGGGAGATATAGATTCCTTGAAACTCAGGAGCAGATTTTACAGTTGGGAATTTTCTACTTTTCATAGAATTGTTTTAATGCATTAATAGAGAAGAAGCACTCTGTTTACATTGGTAGAATTTCAAACACTTTTGTTTCCTGGCCCCTTTATTGTGTTTGGAAAGCAATAACCCTCTCCCAGGGTCACTTTTAGGAATGACAGGACTTCAGGCCACTATATGCAGAGAATGTTAATACTGTCTTAGAAAATGAAGCATTTTACCAAACTTGAATTGTTTTTGTAATTACAATTACGGAATCCTAAATGTTGAGGGGTAATATTGCCTTATTTTACATTTAAGGTAAAATGTAAACGGATTGGAAGTGGTTAAAGTGATTTATTCAAAATTGGCATGAGAAATGGAAGCAACTCTGTGTGATGCTGTGTAAGTCAGGCAGCCTTGAGTTTCTATCCCATTTCACCCCTTCTTAACTATTTGGGTTGGCTTCTTATCTAATGCAACCTCCCTGAGGGGTTGTGAGATTAAATGAGATCAGATATGTTAGGCTCCCCACCTCCACCTATAGCCAAGCCCAGGTCTTCCCCTGAGTCCTCTGAAAAACTCATATTTGTTGTTAATTCTGTTCTGTAAAGAAAAGAGGACTGAATCCAAAATGAAGAGAAGATATGCATACTTAATTTCTCCCCCACCACAGTTAAAATTTTTCAATGTCTCTTTTTTTATAAAACTTGGATACAATCCAAACTCTTGCTTATAGTTCACAAGAAACTCCAGGATTTAGACTCTGTCTCCTTCTCTAAGGACTTTTTCACCTTTCCACTCCCTCCACAAACCTCATCTCCAGTCAGACTTTTGCTAAGTCTCTGGGGGAAATAAACTCCCACCACAAAATTCACCCTCCAACATCAACCCATGTCCCCTCCTTGAATCCCTCACTGCCCTTACTTCCCCTCTGCAAAGACGCAATCTCTTAAATGCCTATGTTCCACAAAAGTAGGAAACCATTTTCTTCACTTGATGCCTAGATCCCAGAACTCAAGTGGACAATATTAAATCTCCTTTAAAATTGAGAGGCATTATAGTTTAGCAATTAAGAGCACAGAGTCTAGGCCTAGATCCCTTGAGCTTAAATGTTGGCTCCACTACTTTCTAGTTTCTGTGGCTTTAGGCATCTTAGCTTTTTGCACTTTGTTCTCTCATATGTGAAACAGGAATCATCATAATGTCCAATTCATAGGGCTGTGTTGAGAGTTAATATATTTTAAACAACTAAAATAATCCCTGACATATGATTAGTACAATTATTATTAGTCTATTATTATCATCATCATTATTAATCATTATCATTATCATTATCATTATCATTTAAGCTACCATACAACAGGGGCAATGTCACTTCAACATAAAACTCTAAATAACTACTATAGAGGGAGACATTTTTATATAGCACAAGGAAACATAAGCTAATCAAATTCTCATAAAAGTTTGTATTCCACAAATATTCTGGCTCCTTACTAATGTAAAACACACTAGGTTATGTTCAGGGAGACATAACTTAAGAATAAATCAAGAGCCTAGTCTTCAAGTTCACAATGCAATGGAAAACACAGACATATACACACAGAATAGTAACATTTGTGGAAGTAAATGAAAACCAACCAAATGAGAACAAGCAAAGTCTGTTTATTCTGCTGAGCTCAATATAGCAAGGGAGTAGCCACTATTCCTTGCATTTAGTGGAGACTCCAAGGCAGGCAGGAGAGTGGGAGAGCTTTACAGTAGAAAAATGGGAAGGCTCAGTACACCCTGATTAGAGGCTGTTTGGATGTTGGCTGTATGTGGACTAAGCAGAAATGGGCACCCTATGTGTCTAGTTAAGGATGCATATTTGGGCCTAAGCTGAAACTGGGGACAAAATAGGAAAGATGATAGGTATTAAACAAGTCCTGGACATTTTGGGTTAATCATTTTAGGGATTATTGCTTGGATTCCTATACTAGTAACTAAAGCTAGCACTCTAACTTTCTATAAGTCTAACTTACAGATAGCTGGGTGGCTGTGTATAGCTAGATAGTACATTGGTTTCCTGAGCTCATTGCTGCACATTGTGGGTCAAAATTTTATTTTTATACATGTTCTGACCTGTGGATACCCAGTTGCTTCAGGACCATTTGTTGGAAAGACAATTCTTTATTGATTGGATTGTTTTGGCACCCTTGTCAAATATCAATTGACTATAAATGTAAGGGTATATTTTTAGACTCTAAATTCAATACATTGATCTATATGTCTATCCTTATGCCAGCACCACATTGCTTTTATTATTATAGTTTGTAGTAAGTATTGAAATCAGGAAGTGTAAGTTCTCCACTTTGTTCTTTTCAGTTTGTTTTAGCTAATTTTGGTCTTTTCTTTTTTCATATGCATAGTAGGATAAGGTTATTAATTTCTACAAAGAAGTCAGATGGGTGTTAAATCTCTAGATCATTTTGAGGGTCTTGTGATGAAACAATATGTCTTCTGATTCATTAATATTCTGTCTTTGCATTTATTTAGGTCTTCTTTACTTTCTTTCAGCAATGTTTTGTAGTGTTTAGTTTACAAATCATGCACTTCTTTATTTAAATATATTTCTAAGTATTTTACTCTTTTTATGCCATTGTAAATGGACTTGTTTTCTTAATTTATATTTGGATTTTTAATTGCTGGTATATAGAAATACAACTGATTTTTGCATATTTATCTTGTATTTTGCAACCTTGTTGAATTCATTTATTACTCATTTATTAGTTCTCATATTTTTTTACTGGATTCCTTAGTATACTCTCTATATACGATCATGTAATGTGCAGACAGTTGTACTTCTTTCTTTCCAATATGGGAGCTCTTTATTTCTTTTTCTTGCTTTATTGATCCAGGCTAGAATCTTCACTAGCAGGAGTTCTTGATCTTAGGGGGAAAACATTTAGTCTTTCACTATTATGATGTTAGTACCGTTTTTTTAAAAACATGTTTTTATTTATTTCAGAGAGGAATGGAGAGGGAGAGAGAGATAGGAAACATCAATGATGAGAGTCATTGATCGGCTGCCTCCTGCATGCCCCCTACTGGGGATTGAACCCACAACCCAGGCATGCACCCCCCACCGGAATTGAACCCGGGACCCTTCAGTCCGCAGGCCAACACTCCATCCACTGAGCCAAACTGGCCAGGGCTTAGTACCGGGTTTTTAAGTTAATTTATTTAAAATTATAATTGACATATAGTAGTATATAGAGGTGTGCAATAGGTTTACAGTTGTATATGAAATAGTTTATTCTTGTATTATTAGTTATTAATTATGGTATTATTTATTTGTATCATGACTATAAACCTACTTCTGCTAACCCCTGTATTAGTTTCAGATGTTCAACATAGGGATTCAACATTTATATATCCTACAAAATCATAACCACAGTAAGTCAGGTAACCATCTATCACCATACATAGTTATTACAGTATTATTGACTTTATTCCCTATGCTGTACATTATATCCCCATGACTTATTTTATAACTGGAAATTTGTACTCTTAATCCCCTTCTCTTTTTTTGTTTCCCTCATGTCCTTTATCAGCAGGATAAAGTTTGCAGAGTGTTTTTGTCATGAAAAGGTATTGGATTTTGTTAAACTTTTTCCTATTTATACTGAGACGATTCTATAGTCTTTGTTCTTTATACTATTAATATGGTGCATAACAATTGATTTTCTAATGTTAAACCCACCTTGCATTCATGGGATAAATCCCACTTGTTTGTAATGTATAATCCTTTACAAATAGTGCCAGATTTGGTTTGCTAGTATTTTTTAAGGATTTCTGCATTTATAATCACAAAATATATTGATCCATTGTTTGTTAGTTTTTTTAAATATAGTCTTATTGATTTCAGAGAGGAAGGGAGAGAGAGAGAGAGATAGAAACATCAATGATGAGAGAGAATCATTGATTGGCTGCCTCCTGCATGCTCCATACTTGGGATTGAGCCCGCAACCCGGGCATGTGCCCTGACCAGGAATCAAACCATGACCTCCTGTTTCATAAGTCAACACTCAACCACTGAGCCACTCTGGCTGGTCCATTGTTTTTATCTTGTGATATACTTGTCTGGTGCTGGTATCCAGATAATACTAACCTCATAGATTAAGTGGAGAAAATTTCCTTCCTCTGATAGAAATAGGAAGAATTTATAAAGAATTAACAATTATCCTACAAATGTTTGATAAAATTCATCAGTGAAGCCATCTGGGTCTGAGCCTTTCTTTTGAGAAGTTTTAAAATTACTAAGTCTCTTCACTTGTTATTGGTCTATTCCAATTTTCTATTTCTTCTAGAGTCAGTTTTGATAGTTTGCATCTTTCCAGAAATTTGGCCACTTCATATATGTTATCTCACTTTTCAGCATACAGTTGTTCATAGCATTCCCTTTATTTTCTTAAGGTTGGTAGTAATGTACCCTCTAAAGATTAAAACATTTTTAGTACACAATGTTGACACTGCTGCAGAAAAAAGTTTGCATACTCTATGGTGAGGACTATGAGTTGTAACTTTATAAAATTTTCTTTGAGGACACTTTAGCAGTCAGATTCAATAGAACATGGTGGCACATCAGATGTGAATAGTGAGAACTTTTGAGAACTTTAATATCATAATTTGTGGCCCAACATTTAGATTTTTGTAGTTTGAATTCTGAGGCTGCTCTCAAAGCACGACTCCTCCTTGGACTTGGAAACTGCCTGCAGAATGAATAATATCTCTGTGCTTTTTGGTTTCAGCTGATAAGTAACCCAAAAGTTTTTGTTTTACAAGCCCAAATCAGAACTAGGATGTTGACAAATGCCTGATCATGTTACCCATTGTTCTTGAATCACAGCCCCACTTGCTGACGACTGGGTCACAGCCAACCACTGAATTTTCCAGTTGTACCTACCATTAGACAACAAATTATATGTCTTTTTTTTCTGCTAGCAACCCATCTCTTTGATCATCAGCTCTTGCACTTTTATCTTTAAAAACCTTGTTCTATCTGCTCACTTTGAAACATGTCTTTAGTTTATACTGAAGGCTATGTGCCTGATTTGCAAATAATTCATGAATTAAATACTCATTTAAATTTTTTGGAACTTTTGTTAACAGTAGTAAGGAGGAATTAAAGTCAGCCCTGAGTTTTGGAGCCTGCATGACAAGGAGACTACCCATGCATACATAAATTGAGGAAAATCAATTTTAAGAGGAAATTCAGAATTACTATTCAGAAGAGACTTATTAGGGGCCTGTGTTGAAACAATAGCTCCTTGATCTCACGAACAGATGAGAATTTGTTTTGTTGCTCTTGTTTTGTTTTGGTCTAGCTTTTAAGAAGTGAGTGTAAGAGAAAGAAGGCCAAATAATATGGCACAATCTTGAGGCATACTTATAATTATGGAGTAAAAAAAGAGAAACAAATTAATAGCAGAAGCTCAGTGGGAACATTCACAGAGATAGGTGAACACACAATATACAAATGATGTATTATAGAACTATATGTAGAGTACACCTGAACCCTACATATTTCTATTAATCAATGTCACCCCATTAAATTAAAAAATAAGTACAAGTGCATAAAAAAGAAGGAAAACTAGGAATGGCAATACAGAAACAAAGTAGGGAGCAACTTTAAAAGAGAGAAGAAATAGGAGTGTCAGCTGGTCTATGAGATCAAGTAGGGTGATGATTGGAAGAGGCAATTGGGTCCAACAAACAGTATGCCAAGTTTGGCTTTTGAAATAGTAGTTGGTCTGTCAGGAATCCATTAGAATATTTTTCCAAAACTGGATTGGTTACTAAAATTGACTAAGCAGAAATGTTTTCAAGTACTTGATTGTACAGTTCTTTCTAGTCCCAATGTATAATCCTTCTTATATCAAAAATATAATTTCCATTAACTATATTTCTATTGTGAAACATAAATTCAATATTTTTTGCAATAGATCAAGGAAGTTTTTTATATGCTTTTCCAACTACATATATCTAATTTTAAATGTTAGCAAACTGCTACCAGAAAATATAAGAAAACCAAATGGATACCTAAAACCAAGATAGAATGTTTCCGACTGAAAGGTAATATTGAGGGCTAAAATTTATCTTGGCATAAATTATATCCTGTGAGTACAGAGTACAAAAATCAGACTCTCACTTTCTTGTGAAAATTTTAAAATGACTACATTATCCCCTAAATAGTAACTGTCTGGATGCCTGACCAGAATGTATTCCATCTGGTCCTTGGTTTAGGCAAGTAGAGATGTAAGTTGTAGCAAATTAGAAACATTAAGCCACATAAAAATGTCATTTTGAAACTGTTAGGACATTTTCAGAAAACTGTGATTCAGTGAAATATGATGTGAAAAGCACTCACTCTGCCTTAGGGATAGGGAGTCATCGCTTCCTGCTCATGAAGTGCACACTACAACTGGAGTCCTGTTGCCCTTGACTCTTTGTCTTCTGATGGAATGAGTGACCACCAATCAGGAAGCCATCTCCCTCTCAGCAGATCTGAACACCTGAGGATATTAAGACAAGGTGAGATCCCCTTGCAGCCCTTAGCCTGGGCAGGGCTTCCCTGTACTGAAATTCCATTCCACTTGTCTGCTCCCAAGGGCCAGAGATATGGTTAATGGCACTAGTCTTTGGAGCTGAATGGGACCTTGAAAAGTCTCAACTGTGAAACAAGTTCTGTGCATAAGGAGGTGAACTCTCAAATTCTACTGAAAGTTTCAAACACACAACAGATAAAAAGTTTCTTTCTTTTGCTAAAAATAAATGAGCACTTTGCTGTTTCATGATCTCTACATTGTAATTATCTATGTTTTCAATGTTTTCCTAAAATGAAGCTGGAGGTAAATGAGAATAATCATTGGTCAGATTCTAGTCCAACTTGTTTAAAAATTTAGAAATGAGAGTTGTAAGGCTGGAGGGGTAAAGAAGTTCCATTAATTTTGCTTGTTTTTTTTTTTTTTTTTACCAAACAAGGCAAAGCTTCTTATAACAGAAATACTTGAAAAAAAATTATGGCCAGACCTGCATGGCTTAATGTGTGACTGGGAGGTCATGGTTCGATTCCCCATCAGGGCACATGCCAGGGTTGTGGGCTCGATACCTAGCTAGGGGTGTGCAGGGGGCAGCCTGCACATCGACGTTTCTATCTCTCTCTTCCTCTCTGAAATAAATTATATATATATAGAAACACTTAAAACCTCAGGTTAATCCCTTCTCTCCAACTGCTCCCAGACTCAGACAATCAGCGTCCCAGCAAGATGAAAACTAGATTTTCCGAGTAAACCAGAACACTGAGGTCTGGAGATACTCTTCCACCTTTACTCTCCACTTCTCCTATTCCCCACTGGCCATCTTTCTCTGTTAAATCAGAGATAGCAATTGGTGATTGGGGGAGTAGGCAAGGAACTGTGCAGGAAGTGGTGAGGAGGGAACTGTCAGGAACACACAAGATCCTGTGAGTTGTGTGAAGAAATGCAGGCCAAGGAGGATACCATTGTCTTTGGCAGTAGTGTCTGCTGCTCATATATTCCATGAGTTCGCAGTGACAGCTATCAGATGATGGGGGTAGGAGAAGGTGCTATCTCTGCAGAGGTGAGATGCACCATGTAAATAGCTACTAGAAACTGCCTTCTAATTATACAACCACGAATGAGAGTCAACACACACTGACTTTTGAGAAATATGGCTAGATCATATTTCTTATAAGAATAAGTAGAGAAAATTAAAACAAGGACTATGGGAAAAACATGTTACCCATCAAGAGAAAGCAAAAATCATCCCTTTGAACTAGAAGCAGCAATGTCTATAGTTTTGAAGGGAATGATTTAGAATTCACCAATTTTATGCCCAGTCAAGTAGTCTTTCTTATGTGAAGGTGGCATAAAGACATTCTCAGATAGATAAGACCCCCCCACCTCAAATATATCAAACGTGCACCCTATAAAAATCTCTTAATAGTAAAAGATAAAGAAAATAAAATTTAAAGATAAAAATGGAGAAAATCTTGATTTTCTGGGAATAACCATTAAAGTCAGTTCAACATGGATATTATGGCAAAGATTAAATATTTTGTTATAACAGAAAATAAGTGCCAAATTAATTCTTGAAAGGTAAGGTACTTAATATAAAAATAATGATTTAATGCCAATAATTTGAATTAAATTCTGAAGTCTCACTTCATAAATAAATTGACCCACAGGAAGCCAGTGTTGAAAATTAAGTTTATCATAGCAAATTATTTGGCTTGTAAGCCTTCGTTTTAAATGCTGTTCTGCAAACATAAACACTTATAGTGGGGGAGGCATTGAGAAGCAAGTGTTTGATGCTGTGACCTCTTGTATTGGATGGACCCTGATAAGAAGCTTACAGAGTATGTCTGAAGATGCTTTTTTCAATCTTGAAAACACAACAATAAAATTAATTCCTTCTTTTTATTCTAAACAGAATAACCCAGTTTCTGGTTACTATCTGAAGCATAATATTGAGAAACAGAGGCTACATATGGGGGCATCAGGAAGGAAATGAGGCACCAGAGAACCACCACATAGTTTTCAGGATCACAGAGCAGAGGAGCATATATCCATTTTCCCACTTAAACTCTGAGAGGAACCAGCTACAGTGACTGCCCTGCACCATCCTGGGGCAGGCAGAGAACATAACTGCCGTTTTGACTGTGTTTAGGCAAAGAGGAGGCTTGAGAGAGTAGTGTCAAGTTCCTCATTCACAAGGAGGAGGAGTTTCAGAAGAAAGTTCCCATGATTCCCAGAAGAGATTGGGGTGGTTGAATAAGAAAGTGTCAAAGAAGTTGATAGAGCCAAAAGGTCTGGCAGAACAAGGCTGGCACAGATTGCTCGGGCCAAATACCCCACAATTCAGCAACAGATGCGCCACTACAGAAGTCATCAGCCAAAGATCCAATTGGATGTGGAACCACAGCAAGGGATTTTGAAAGCTGGGACTACACAGTTATGCATCCATTTACCCCATGATTAAGTTACTGATTATCTATTATTGGCTAGGCAGCATTCTAGGCCCTGGCTATAGCCATGAGAAAGAAAAATAGCTTACATTTGCCCTGTCAGGGTAGCTCAGTTGGTTAGAGGGTAGTTCTGATACTCCAAGGTTTCAGGTTTGATCCCTGGTCAGGGTCCACCCAGGAATCAACCAATGAATTCATAAATAAATGGAACAAATCTGTGTGTGTGTGTGTGTGTGTGTGTCTCAAATAAATCAATAAAAAATAGCTCACATTTTAGTGAAGACAACTGTCTGTTTCTCTTAATAGGCAAGAAATAAATAGGTAAAATACATAAGTGCTGTATCAAAATGTTAAGAAGTAAAATAAAGCATGGAATGGATAGCTTCAACTAAAAATGTAGGTTCACAAACTGCACAAAATGAGATACTGAAACTCAGAAAACCAGAATAATAGCTGAAGTTGAGGACAAACCACAAACCTGTGACAAGTCATAGACTCTGGATTTTGATTCTGATCTTATAGGGGAAAAAGAGATTATCCACAAACCCATTGTACACATCTGAGGATGTCTAACTCTTTGAATTGGAAAGGGGTAACGACTCCTTAAATGTGGAAAGGTTTTCTTCATTCTACTTCTTGAGGGCCCCTATAGTGTGTTGGGAGAGGAATACTGCAATTTATACCAGGATGTCAGAGGAGACTTCTCTAAGATAAACAACGATCTAGAAAGTGGGGTGGGAAGGAGCCACATGGTACAGTAGGGCAAAAGTATTCCCAATCAAGGGAGAACAAGGGCAAGAGCCCTGTAGGAGGCACACATAGAGTGGAGGGTCAGGAGAAAGCGGAGGGATACATAACGTCAATGAGGTAAGGCCATGGAGGACTGGCTCTGCAGGCCCTGCAAGGAGTTTGGATATACTCTGAATGAGATGGAAAGTTTCGGGAGAATTCTGAGGACAGAGACAAGATCTAAAGGAAGCCTCTCCTCCCTCTACCTAATTCTCTACCTGTACTAACACTATCCCCTGGAAGAAGAAGGGGGTAAATTCCCTTTAGAGGGAAAAATGACTCTAATGAGGAATTTAAACGGGAAATTGACTGAAAGCGCACCTGAAATTTATCAAGCGAACAGTAATGAGGAATTCCTTTTGAAATTGGATGAGACATGGTTATCCTGAAAGAGAAATGAAGGTTTTCTTTCCTTTAGGGATATGGTTTCATTAAGAGTTTGAATTCAGTTATGGAGCAAAAGAGAAGCTGCACTGCTGCCTACATGAGACGTGTGTATGCATTAAACAATATCTTCTCCTTTACATGGTCCAGGGGCTATAGGGAAGGACTTAATTCAACAGGCACCACTGCCATTTACTAGTAGAAGTAAACATTATGTCATCAAATATTTATTATGTACCAGTGGGGGCTGAATTACTTTAATAAACAATGCCAGACTAAGTTGTCCCATCAAGCTTGTCCAAGACTAGAGCATTTACAGGTGGCTTTCTCCCTCTTCCTTTTTATCCCGATCCTAACGTGATACCCCCAGGAAAATGCATTAAGCATAAGTTAACACCAGCTCCTTGGGGCAAAGTTCTATTTCCTCATTAGGAAATTCTAAAGGTTTTATTTTCTGTGTTGATGACTCTCAATTTTATTGGACCAGCATCATGAGCATGACCAGAGAACTTTAAAAATATATCCAACTGCGACTCTGGCGGGGGAACCAAGATGGCGGCATAGTTAAACAACTAATCTGCTGCCTCACACAACAATTTCAAAAACACAACTAAAAGACAAAAACGTCTACCACCCAGAACCACGGGAAAGCTGGCTGAGTGGAAGACTGACAACTAAGAAGAGAAAGAAGCACAATTGCTGAAAAGCTGAGGTATGGAGGCACGCGAATCGGGCCGGCGGCGGGCGGCTGGGTGCGCGGCTTTTCTTCAACCCGCAGGGAGACAAGCTCCCGATCACTCTGAAATCCAGTTTCTGGGGACACTTGGGGGACCCAGGCACCTACGGGGAGAAGCTGCACTCTCGGCCATCGGGTCGGAAAGTGAGAGTGACTTTTTTGCAGTGGTGCGCCCAGCAATCATTGTTTACTGCGCTGGAGCGCAGGGCGCAGGGACTTGGAAACGTGGAAAGGCAGAGACGGCTGACGGCAGCCATCGCCGTTGGCCACGCCCCAGCCTAGTGACGCCCTGAGACCCCACCCAGCCCTGAGGCCCTGCCCTGAGGCTCCGCCCCGCACATTCTACAAACCCGCCCAGGCTCCACACAGCGGCTTTGGCATATAAATGGCCTGTTCTGTGGCAGCTTAACCAACTGCAGCTCCAGTCAGACTGCTCCAAAACCGCCCAAGCAAAGGAGGGGAAAACTAGCCCTTGCTGTAGCTCCTGCTGGGGTACACACAGTACACAAGGGTACACCAAGAGTGTCCACCTCAAGTAACTGGGAGGCTGACCCGTTGAACCAATAGGACACCTAGTACACAAAACTACCCTACCAACTTAGGGAAGCAGAGAATATGAGAAGGCAAGGAAACAGATCACAAACCAAAGAAATGGAGGAGAACAAGCGACTGGACATAGAGTTCAAAACCACGGTTATAAGGTTTTTCAAGAATTTCATGGAAAAGGCCGATAAATTCAATGAGGTCCAACTAGAAATTAAACATACACTGACTGAGATAAAAAATATTATACAGAGACCCAAAAGCAGACTAGAGGATTGCAAGAATCAACTCAAAGATTTGGAATACAAAGAGGCCAAGGACACTCCTCCAGGGAAGCATGAAGAGAAGAGAATTCAGAAAGTTGAAGATAGTGTAAGAAGCCTCTGGGACAACTTCAAGCGAACCAACATCAGAATTATGGGGGTACCAGAAGAAGAGAGAGAGCAAGATGCTGAAAACCTATTTGAAGAAATAATGAACGAAAACTTCCCCCACCTGATGAAAGAAATAGACTTACAAGTCCAGGAAGCACACAGAACCCCAAACAAAAGGAATCCAAAGAGGACTACACCAAGACACATCATAATTAAAATGCCAAGAGCAAAAGACAAAGAGAGAATCTTACAAGCAGCAAGAGAAAAACAGTTAGTTACCTACAAGGGAGCTCCCATACGATTATCAGCTAATTTCTCAACAGAAACCATGCAGGCCAGACGGGAGTGGCAAGAAATATTCAAAGTGATGAATAGCAGGAACCTACAACCAAGACTACTCTACCCAGCAAAGTTATCATTCAGAATTGAAGGGCAGATAAAGAGCTTCACAGATAAGAAAAAGCTAAAGGAGTTCATCACCACCAAACCAGCATTATATGAAATGCTGAAAGGTATTCTTTAAAAAGAGGAAAAAGAAGAAGAAAGATAAAAATTATGAACAACAAATACATATCTATCAACAAGTGAATCTAAAAGTCAAGTGAATTAAAAATCTGAGGAACAGAATAAACTAGTGAACTTAATAGAATCAGGCATAGAATGGGAGTGGATTGATAATTCTCAGGGGGAAAGGGGTGTCTGTGTGGGGAGTATGTGAAGAGACTGGACAAAAATCATACACCTATGGATAAGGACAGCAGGGTGGGGGGAGGTAAGGGAAGAGGGGGGGTAGGAACTGGGTGGTGGGGAGATATGTGGGAAAAAAGGAGAAACAATTGTAATCTGAACAACAAAGATTCATTAAAAACAAAAAGAGAGAGAGAAAAAAAATATCCAACCGTGACTTCCTGGTTCATAGGTTGAAGCTCAACCACTGAGCCATGCCCGGTGGCTGGGCAACTGAAGAACTTTTTAGAGATGCAAATTATAGGTACCCAATCCAGATTAACGGAATCAGAACCTCTGGGTGGGACCCAGCAATTTGTATTTTGTAATCCAGATGATTCTGATGCCTGTTGCAGTTTCAGAACCACTAGTCTAAATGAGAACCTTATCACAGGTCCCTCACTGTCTCTTTGTGCCACATTTTGGCTAATTTTTTCAGATCTGTTGTTCAATCCACAAACTCTTTTGTCAGGTGCATTTTGGGTTTAAAATGTCCTTTGACTTTTTTTTTTATTCTAACTATATCTTTTTTAAAATACACATATATTTTTATTGATTTCAGAGAGGAAGGGAGAGGGAGAGAGAGAAACATCAATGATGAGAGAGAATCATTGACTGGCTGCCTCCTGCACGCCCCCTACTAGGGATCGAGCCCACAACCCAAGCATATGCCCTTAACTGGAATTGAACCTGGGACCCTTCAATCCGCAGGCTGACGCTCTCTCCACTGAGCCAAACCAGCTAGGGTGCAATCATATCTTTTATTTCTAGAAATTTTATTTGATTATTTTTCAAATCTGCTTGGTCATTTGTTATAGTTCATTATACCCTATACATGTTTTCAAACTTGGCTTTTAGTTCTCGGAAGAGATCAAACATATTTTATAAATTGTGTCTGGTATTTCATTGTTCTTAAAATTCTTGAAAGTCTCTTTCTACTAGTTCTTCCTCATGGTGACTTGTTTAGTTATTTTTGTTGGTGGGCTTCTCAATTGCATTAGGATTTATTATGGAAATTCATTGAGGACTGGCATGATGATGGGTTCTTAGAGAGATTTGCATTTGCTTCTGCCAGATGGTCTTTGGGACACCAACAGTTTGGGATCACTAAATTCTCAGCCTGAGGTTTTTGACCACCCATGTGCTGTGCATTTAGGTTTCGAATGCATGTGCAGATTGGTTTGTGGTTATAAATTCTCAACAGTTTTGGTTTTCCCTCTCATTCAGCACCTATGTTTGAGAGGGTTGATTTTTCTTTAAGGCCCATGATTAAGAACACAATTTTCCCAGTTTACTTTTACTTTGAGGGTGTTACCACTTGGGGTCTCAGTTGTGTGGGGAGGGGAACTTTCAGGTGGAACTTTGTCTCCTCTTTTATTATTATTATTATTATTATTATTATTATTATTATTTTAATCTTCACCCAAGGATTTTTCTCCATTGATGTTAGAGAGAGTGGAAGGAAGGAAGGGAGGGGGAGAAAGAAAGAGACAGAAACATCAATATGAGAGAGACACATTGGTTGGTTGCCTCCTGCACCCACCCAATGGGACTGGGGATCAAACCTGCAACCCAGGTACATGCCCTTGACCATGAATTGAACCCATGACCCTTCATTGTGTAAGGCTGACACTCTAATCCCTGAGCAACACTGTCCAGGATGACTCTGTCTCCTCTTTTTTTAAATCATGTGAGAACCAAAGTTCATATTAATTTTGTTCAACATATGTTTGCAGAGTAAAATCTAACTTCAGTGGTCCACTGGTTCTCAGTCTTAAGATTAGTTGTTTTTAGGACCAGAAACAAAAGTTACACTGGTTTTCATTAAAGTCCATTTATTTTCCTGGTGGGTTCATTCCATATCTACAGAATTCTACCATCTTACCATATTCATATGATGATGGAGGCAGAGACTGAAGTGCTGTGGCTGTAAGCTGGGGAGGCCATGGGTTTCTGACACACAACCAGATGCTAGAGACAGGCAAGGAAGGATTCTCCCCTACAGGGTCCAGAGGGACAATGGCCCCGCCTACACCTGATTTCAGATTCTTGGCTTCCAAAACTGTGACAATAAATTTCCGTTATTTTAAGCTTCTCAGTTTATAGTACTACTAGTGGCTCAGTGCACAAAATTTGTGCACAGGGGAGGGGGGTTGTCCCTCAGTCTGGCCTGCACCCTCTCCAATCTGGGACCCCTTGGGGGATGTCCGACTGCCGGTTTAGGCCCCATCACTGTGGGATCGGGCCTAAACCGGCAGTCGGACATTCCTCTCACAATCCAGGACAGCTGGCTCCTAACCACTCACCTGCCTTCCTGCCTGCCTGATTGCTCCTAACAATTCTGCCTGCTGGCCTGCTTGTCCTCAAAATTGGCCGGACCCCAACTGCGCCCCCCCGCTGGCCTGATCGCCCCCAACTGTCCCCCTACCCCCACAGCCAGCCTACTTGCCCCCAACTGGCCCCCCCTGCCAGCTTTCTTGCCCCAACTCCCCCCCCCCCCACTGGCCTGATTGCCCTCAACTGCCCTCCCCTCCTGGCCTGATCACCCTTAACCACCTCTGCCTCAGCCCCGCCACAATGGCTTTGTCCAGAAGGATGTCGGGAAGGTCTCCTGGAAGGTCTCCCGTTCTAATTAGCATATTACTCTTTTATTAGTATAGATGTTTCCATAGCCCAGCTCCTATTCAAAATAATCCATTTATAGTGAAAGTATCTCCAAGCCAGGTGATTGCCTTACAGATGTGAAAGTTTGTGCCCCCAGGAGAAGAGGAGCAGGAGGAAAGGTCTGTGTTCTCTCTAGTGTTAAATCTGCCCCATGGTTAGGAATGGCCCCAGTGATGGTGCTTCAGTATTTGTAACACCCATGGATGTTTTACAAACTGGTATTTCAAACACTTTCTGACAAAGACTTAGTATAAGTGGTAAAAATACCTTTATGATGTAATATTATTTCCTTGTAATACTTAATTAAGGACAATGACATGGAAAATTGTTGCAACTAGAAAACAAGCTGACATGGTGTAGCTTCTTTTCAAGAGTGCCAGAAGCGGAAAACAGCAAGCCAGTATACCTAGGGAGGTACTCACGAAAGGCTGTGAGTACTGTATGACTTCCAAATCACGGACTTCACAAAAGATACAAGAAAAAAATTTCCTTGGGGCTATGTATATATACAGGGTGTCCCATTTAAAATAAATGTATACACACTTTAACAGCTGATAGCTCAATTTTGAAAATGAAATGTATTTTAATAAGCACTGCCTTTATAATTACTCAAGTGTGCATACAATTTTGGGGGACACTTTATAGTTAAGATATAGCACTGGCAGTATTTACCAGAGACCTGAATTATATTAGGAGTTAACTAGGTAAAGGTGAAGAAGGAACTCAGGTAAGAAGAAGATTCCAGACAGAGGGGAAAAGCCTAGACCAAGGTTGAATGGATGGGGAGAGAACAGTGCCCTTGATGAACTGAAGGAAGGAGTGTGAAGCATGGGAACGTAGTGCACCATGAGGCTGAAAGTGGTAGGCCGTGGCTGCCAATGTGAGGCTTTGCAGATCACATTAAGGAAAGACTTTAAAGTGTTTTAAATGTAGGATGGGAGAGGGGGTTGGTGGATGCTGAAACTAGGGGCTACCTACACAAAGTACACAGAGAGCAGGAACCCTTGGAATCAACCTTGCTTACTATACGGTATCTTTTATATCAAACTAGAGGCTGGTGCACAAATTCATGCATAGGTGGGGTCCCTCCACCTGGCTGATGATTGAGGGCAATCAGGGTTGTCTTGCCGGGGAGGAACTGTGGGAGGGACCTTAGGAGGGCTCCAGGGCATGTCCGGCCCTATCTCGCCCAGTCCTGATTGGCCGGACCCCAACAGCAAGCTAACCTACTGATTGGAGCACCTTCCCCTGGGCGGTCAGTGCATGTCATAGTGACCAGTCGGTTGACCACTCGGTCTGACACTTAGCATATTAGACTTTTATATATATACTAGAGTGCATGAAATTCGTGCACTGTGGGGGGTTGTCCCTCAGCCCAGCCAGCACGCTCTCCAATCTGGGACCCCCTTGGGAGATGTCCAACTACTGGTTTAGGCCCAATCCTACAGAGATCGGGCCTAAACCGGCAGTCAGACATCCCTCTCACAATCCAGGACTGCTGGCTCTCAACCACTCTCCTGCCTGCCTGCCTGATTGCCCCTAACTGCTTCTGCCTGCCAGCCTGATCACCCCCTAACCACTCCCTGCCAGCCTGACCGATGCCTAACTGCTCCCCTGCTGGCCCGATTGCCCCCAACTGCCCTCCCCTGCAGGCCTGGTCCCCCCCAACTGCCCTCCCTCCCCTGAAGGCTTGGTCACCCCTAACTGCCCTCCCCTGCTGGCCTGATCAACCACAACTACTCTCCCCTGCTGGCCATTTTGTGGCAGCCATCTTTGACCACATGGGGGTGGCTATCTTGTGTAAGGGTATGAGGGTCAATTTGCATATTACCTCTTTATTATATAAGATAGATGGGAAAACTGTCACTCAAGAGAATTTCATTATTAAAATGTCCATACTACCCAAAGCAATCTATAGATTCAATGCAATTCCCATTAAAATACCAATGGCATATTTCACAGACCTAGAACAACCACTCCAAAAATTCATCTGGAATAATAAAAGGCCCCAAATAGCCAGCAATCTTGAGAAAGAAGAACAAAGTTGGGGGGATCATAATACTAGATATCAAGCTATATTATAAAGCCACTGTTCTCAAAACTGCCTGGTACTGGCACAAGAACAGACATATAGACCAATGGAACAAAACAGAGAACCCAGAAATCAACATAAGCCATTATGCTCAATTAATATTTGAAAAAGGAGGCAAGAGCATACAATGGAGTCAAGACAGTTTCTTTAGTAAATGGTGTTGGGAAAATTGGACAGATACATGCAAAATAATGAAACTAGACCACCAACTTACACCATACACAAAAATAAACTCAAAATGGACAACAGACTTAAACGTAATATGGGAAACCATAAAACTCTTAGAAGAATCCACAGGTTGCAAAATATCAGACATATGTCGTAGCAATATCTTTACCGATATAGCTCCTAGGACAATGGAAACTAGGAGAAAATAAACAAATGGGACTAGTAGTACATTTAAAAAAAAAAAAAAAAGCTTCTGCACAGCAAAAGAAACCATCAACAAAACAAGAAAGCCCACTGCATGGGAGAACATATTTACCAATGTTATCTTCGATAAAGGTTTAATCTCCAACATTTACAGGGAACTCATTCAACTTAACAAAAGGAAGATAACCAATCGAATAAAAAAATGGGCAAAGGACCTAAATAGATACTTTTTGAAAGAGGACATACAGAAGGCCAAGAGACATATGAAAACATGCTCAAAGTCACTAACCATCCGAGAGATGCAAATCAAAACAACAATGAGGTATATCTCACACCTGTCAGAATGGCTATCATCAACAAATCAACAAATGACAAGTGCTGGCAAGGATGCGGAGAAAAAGGAATCCTCCTTCACTGCTGGTGGGAATGCATACTGGTACAGCCACTGTGGAAAACAGTATGGAGTTTCCTCAAAAAATTAAAAATGGAACAGTAATCCCATTTCTAGGAATATATCCCAAGAAACTAGAAACACCAATATGAAAGTATATATGCACCCCTATGTTCATAGCAGCAAAATTTACAATAGCTAAGATTTGTAAACAGCCTAAGTGCCCACCAGCAGATGAGTGGATTAAAAAACTGTGTACATTCACACAATGGAATACTACATTGCTGTAAAACAGAAGGAACTCTTATCTTTTGCAACAGCATGGATGAACCTGGAGAGCATTATACTAAGCGAAACAAGCCAGTTGGAGAAAAATAAATATCACATGATCTCACTCATTTGTGGAATATAATAAACAGCATAAACAGATGAACAAAAATAGAGCCAGACTCAGAAGCATCGAACATATCGTTTAACCTTAAGAGGGAAGGCAGGGGAGGAAGGGGGTAAGAGATCAACCAAAGGACTTGTATGCATGCATATGAACATAACCAATGGACACAGACAGTAGGGGGGGGGAGGTGAGGGCATGTGCTGGGGGGTGGGAGCAGCCGGGGAGAGGTCAATGGGGGGGGGGAAAGAGACTTATGTAATGCTTTAAACAATAAAAATTTTAAATTTTAAAAGTACATTATAGGGAATATAGTCAATAAAATTTTAATACCTATGCATGGTACCAGGTGGGAACTGGATATATCAGGGAACCACTTTGTAAAGTATGTATTTGTCTAACCACTATGCTGTACACCTGAAATTAATACAAAATAATATTGAATGTACAAATAAAATAAAAATTTTAAAAGAAAAAAATAAAACAAAAATATCAGAATTTAAAAAAGAGAGACTTTCAGTAACTTGCCCAATATTGCACTCTCTTAACACATCCTCCTGGGGTCTCCTCTATGAGAGGAGGGCTCTGTTTATAAATGGTTCTGCTATGCTAGAACTATGCCTTTTTCTCTGTAGAAGAAAAATTGGCTCTTTGAATAAGCAGTTTCTCTCAGTTAAAATAAAATGGTATACAAAGCACAGTAAATAAAAATGAAAAATAAATGATCACAACAGGGGCCTGCATATGCCTAAGAAGACAAGTAGCATCTTCTGTTGCTGATCTTTAAAAGTCAAGGTCAAAGGCAGAAGGGTGTTGAAGAAAGCAGGTAGAGATGTAATGGCTCATACACATAGGAACTACACTCAAGACAAGGATTCATTAACTAAGGAATTGCCCTCCTAACACCTGACAGCACTTTGTGTCAGATTCTTGTGAAAAATACCCTCAGTTAAAAGTCAGGATAATTAAATACTGATTAATAGTGGTTGATTTTAAGGAGCAACACATCACAAGTTAAGATATCTAAATTCACTCCCTATTTTGTATTGCTTGATGCTCAGCAAACATCTGAATATAGGTACAATTATTATTTTTTAAAATATTTTTATTGATTTCAGAGAGGAAGGGAGAGGGAGAGAGAGATAGAAACATCAATGATGAGAATCACTGATCGGCTGCCTCCTGCATACTCCCTATTTGGGGTTGAGCCTGGATTCTGGGCATGTGCCCTGACTGGGAATCAAACTGTGACCTCCTGGTTCATAGGTCCTCTTGGTTCAACCACAGAACCATACTGGCTTGGTTATACGTACAATTATTTTGAAAAATATTCTATTTTTGACGAAAATTTCACATTAGCTAAATCTTGTGCTCTATCTCATCTCTTTAAAACTCCTCATACTCTATAGCTTTTGATGGACACTGCTATTTTCTGGGAATAAAAACTTCTGTGATTGCCATATTCCACTCCACCTCCCACAGCTCCATTTCTGTTCCTACATAGCAAAAGGAGTTGACTACAATTTCTTCTATAATACCCAAATCATTCCTCATGCTGCATCAGGCTTTTACACCCCCCATCTCCCATTGCTGTTTTTAAAGAGCATGTTTTCAAGAACACCAATGACCCAATGACCTCCTTGTTGCTAAATCCAGTAGTCAGTTCTCATCTCATTTGACCTATGAGGCATTTGTCACAGATAATCATACCCTTTCGTCATGAAACACTTTCCCACCTTGATTTCTAGGACATCACACACTTGTGTGTTTCCTTTTCCCTCCTTTACTGCCCTGTTCTCTATCTTAGCTCTTCCTCATCAATCTGACCTCTGAAAGTTGGAATGGTTTAGTCTTTGTGCATGGATTTCTCTTCTTTGTTTTCATTCACTTCCTTTGTGATCTCATCTAGTCTCATGACTTTAATTTCTACCTATGTGAATAACTCCCAAATGTATACCCCAGTCCAGATATTGCTTCAGAATTTCAGACTCATGATCAACCCCTAGTGACATCTAAAACAAGAAAGAGTTCTTGGTAATTTAAAAAGTGATGGAAGTATTTTTAAAATATTATAGAGAATTGGAAGATAAAGTGAAAGATATTGCAAAAAAGAACTAAAAGTCAAAGTGATAAGAATTTTTGAGTAAAAAAACTGACAATCTATTCAACAAATTCAATATTCCACTACTAAAAAATTATAGGAAAATGACTGATAAATGGAGAAAGAGAAATTACTAAAAATAATAAGATATAAATTTTATATAATTAAAAAACCTTAGATCTCTATATAAAAAGTCTCTCTGAATGCACAGTAGAATAAAAATTTTAAGGTATCTATACTAATGCATCAATCATTGTGAAATATCATATCTCTGGAGATAAAGAAGAGATCCTAAAAGTTTCCAAACAGAAAAACAGGGTAACCTGAAGGAGTAGTCATGAGAATAGTATATGCTACTGGACTTTTAAAAAATTGCAGCACTGTAAGCTAGAAAATAATCCATTCAACAATGATTTATTAAGTGCCTACTCTGCTCGAGGCATTATGTGAAGTGATGAATAGAGAGATGCCTTTGAAATTCTGACAGAAAATTATTTCCATCCTAAGATACTCTACTCAACAGACTAAAGTATATAAACAACAGCAACAACTGGACCTCTTATGAACTTTTGCTCAAGAAGCTGCTGGAGCATGTGGGTCACAAAAATAAAATTTGTAAATCAAGAAAGAGGAACTCAAGATTCAGGGAATAAGGCATGTGGATGAAAGGGCAGACTTGCCCGGGTGATTGGAAGGTATGTCCCAGGACAAATATGGTTCAGATTATTGCAGGGATATTTTGGGTGGGGGAGAGATAACTCACTGATTACCTACTGTGTTTAACTATTTTGAGAAGAGTTTCAGAATTCTATTAATTCTAAAATTCCAAATTAAAAGTGTTGGAAGTAGCAGCCTCTGATTTATATTACAAGTTGTATAATAATATTTGACTCTTTAAATTAGGGTCGTTTATTACTTAAGAAAATAATAAGCATGCATTTTTAAAAAGAACTGGATCACAGCCAAAATTTTCTAGTTAAGGCAAAAAGAAGATAGTATCACCCCCCCCCCTTTTTTTTGTAAATCTAACTTAATTTCAAAAAAGAAATTCATTGTTTTGTTTTCAAATAAACATGGTGCTTTGTTTTTCAATGGCATTGCTATTGCCCTCTTTAGAATATTTTGAAAAGAAGATCATAGTTTCTACACACAGAGAAGCAGATTTTGCAAGGTAAGGACTGAAATGAAGTTTATGGCCTCCATAAACAATTGCATCATGCTATGCAGCCTGTATTTTCTTAAGAAGGAAGATAACATTTTCTTTATCAAAGCAAGCTAAAATGGGCTATAAATTATACAATGTCTGTCTTCTGGTTCACAGAGAACTACAATCCATCTGGAACCAAGTAGGAATGGCGCTTTATAAAGTCTCTCTCAGTAAATGTAAATTATAGAGAAAAGAATGTTTCCACCTTGGTGCACCCATAGTTCTGGGCAATTCCTTTCCTATATTTTGATATGCATGGCAGCCAACTGACTGGCTATCAAATACCCAAGCACATTTTTCTATTTACTCCCCAATAAATAAAATTCAGTAGAAATAATAAGAACCATGATGAAAATAAGTGACTTTGATCTATCTAGTTAAAAATGCTACTGTTAAAGTACAAATTTGTTAGTGTACATATAGTAGGAACTCAATATCTGTAACACCATTATGGTGGTAAGAATATAAAAAGTTGGAAGTATTAATGTATTCAGAATGTGAATAACCTTTTCACCTCAAGAAACCTGAATTCAAAGACGGTTAACCACAGAAGTGAAAATATCTTGGGTGGTCTAACACTAGACATTTGTTCTTAGTGTATTTGGCCAAAGCACAAACCCACCAAGGAGTCTGGCATGATGGATAATGTCTTCCTAGAAGATGCTTGGGATTAAGCAGGTTGTTTCAAGTCAGACACGGGTGGAGTAATTGTGGCAAGAAGCTTGTGGAGAGGTTTACCAGGTCATAACAGGCCCTTTCTCTATGAGGATGTCATTAATAGAAGCCAGCCTCCTTTGAAAACTGTGTTTCTCCCCCAATCCTCCTACTTATTACAATATAAAACACACTAAGAATAATCTTAAAGGCAGAGATAGGAAGGCAGACCAGCTAGGGACCTCAGGACTCAAAGAACAACACCAATGACTCATACATCCCAGACAGGGAGCTGAAGAAGATGGCAACCTGGAAAAATAAATGAAGTTAGACAAACAACAACAACAGAACAAACAAGAAAAGCTTGGTCTCTTTAACAAAAAGACAAGGAAATAGGAAGTTTAGCACAATAGAAGACTTTTAGATAATTGCTCTACTATAGCCAAACAACACAGTAAAAAAGAAAAAAATCCTGTGGTCCCATCCTTACTTACCACACCAACCAAGGCTGAATGGAGAACTTAAAATTCTACCCTCACCAAGTAGGGGTCATGTAGGAGGCAGCCAATTGATGTCTCTCTTTTATCAATGTTTCTATCTATCCCTCTCCCTTCCTCTCTCTCTAAAATCAATAAAAATATATGAAAATGTTTTTTCAGAATCTCAAGCTTAAAAATCCTTGCAACTTACCAATAAAATTTTTTAATATTGAAGGAAAATTCTGTCCATTTTAATAAACAAACTTGGAAATTAAAAAAAAATAGAGAACTCAGAAATAGATCCACAAAAACATCCCCAACTGATTTTTTTAAAAAAATGCAGAAAAACAATTCAATGGAGGAAATATATGGCCTTTTCAATAAATGGTGCTGGAGCAATTGGGCATCAATGGAAAATAATGAACCTTGACCTAAGTCTCACACCTTATACAAAAAGTCGCTGAAACTGATCATGCACTTTAACTTAAATGTAAAATGTTAAACTATAAAACCTTTGGAAAAAAACACAAAAGAGAAAGTTTCAAGATCTGAGGCTAGGCAAAATGTTCCTATACTTGACATCAGATGCATGATCCATAAGGGAAAACATTTTTAAGTTTGACTTGATCAAAATTTAATACTTTTCCTTTTTTTGTTTTCCCATCCCCCATAATCCTCACATTTTCTCACTTTTTAGATGTGATTTTAATGTTCAGTGTATAATTTCCATATATATGGTGTGTGCATTAAACAGGTTCCATTTAAGTCATCTTCCTCTTCTGCTATTTCTGCCATACTGATCTCTCTGCAGTCTGCCTCCTAAGACATTGTCCATTTCATCAGCTTATAACTTATTAGTACCCCCTCATCTCCCAGCAATCACATAGACCTTCAAATTGTACCTTTACCTTTTGTTACCCTCTTTGTTTAATTTTTATTTTCTAACCATAGAGTTTATTATATATTTCTCCTTGTGATTGAAGTATCTTTCTCATCCTTTCTTTGGATTTTCTATTTATGTGCTATATTTTAAAAATTACAATAAAAATAAATAATGCTTGAGGAGGAACCAAGATGGCGGCATAGTTAAACAACTAATCTGCTGCCTCACACAACAATTTCAAAAACACAACTAAAAGACAAAAACGTCTACCACCCAGAACCCCGGGAAAGCTGGCTGAGTGGAAGACTGACAACTAAGAACAGAAAGGAGCACAATCGCTGGAAAGCTGAGGTACGGAGGCACGCGAATCGGGCCAGCAGCGGGCGGCTGGGTGCGCGGCTTTTCTTCAACCCGCAGGGAGACAAGCTCCCGATCACTCTGAAATCCAGTTTCTGGGGACACTCGGGGGACCCAGACACCTACGGGGAGAAGCTGGACTCTCGGCCATCGGGTCGGAAAGTGAGAGTGACTTTTTTGCAGAGGTGCGCCCAGCAATCATTGTTTACTGTGCTGGAGCGCAGGGCGCAGGGACTTGGAAACGGGAAAGGCAGAGACGGCTGACGGCAGCCATCGCCGTTGGCCACGCCCCAGCCTAGTGACGCCCTGAGACCCCGCCCAGCCCTGAGGCCCCGCCCCGCACATTCTACAAACCCGCCCAGGCTCCACACAGCGGCTTTGGCATATAAATGGCCTGTTCTGTGGCAGCTTAACCAACTGCAGCTCCAGTCAGACTGCTCCAAAACCGCCCAAGCAAAGGAGGAGAAAACTAGCCCTTGCTGTAGCTCCTGCTGGGGGACACACAGTACACAAGGGTACACCAAGAGTGTCCACCTCAAGTAACTGGGAGGCTGACCCGTTGAACCAATAGGACACCTAGTACACAAAACTACCCTACAAACTCAGGGAAGCAGAGAATATGAGAAGGCAAGGAAACAGATCACAAACCAAAGAAATGGAGGAAAACAAGCGACTGGACATAGAGTTCAAAACCACGGTTATAAGGTTTTTCAAGAATTTCATGGAAAAGGCCGATAAATTCAATGAGACCCTTGAGGATATGAAAAAGGACCAACTAGAAATTAAACATACACTGACTGAGATAAAAAATATTATACAGAGACCCAAAAGCAGACTAGAGGATTGCAAGAATCAACTCAAAGATTTGGAATACAAAGAGGCCAAGGACACTCCTCCAGGGAAGCATGAAGAGAAGAGAATTCAGAAAGTTGAAGATAGTGTAAGAAGCCTCTGGGACAACTTCAAGCGAACCAACATCAGAATTATGGGGGTACCAGAAGAAGAGAGAGAGCAAGATGCTGAAAACCTATTTGAAGAAATAATGAACGAAAACTTTCCCCACCTGATGAAAGAAATAGACTTACAATTCCAGGAAGCGCACAGAACCCCAAACAAAAGGAATCCAAAGAGGACTACACCAAGACACATCATAATTAAAATGCCAAGAGCAAAAGACAAAGAGAGAATCTTACAAGCAGCAAGAGAAAAACAGTTAGTTACCTACAAGGGAGCTCCCACACGATTATCAGCTAATTTCTCAACAGAAACCATGCAGGCCAGACGGGAGTGGCAAGAAATATTCAAAGTGATGAATAGCAGGAACCTACAACCAAGACTACTCTACCCAGCAAAGTTATCATTCAGAATTGAAGGGCAGATAAAGAGCTTCACAGATAAGAAAAAGCTAAAGGAGTTCATCACCACCAAACCAGCATTATATGAAATGCTGAAAGGTATTCTTTAAAAAGAGGAAAAAGAAGAAGAAAGATAAAAATTATGAACAACAAATACATATCTATCAACAAGTGAATCTAAAAGTCAAGTGAATTAAAAATCTGAGGAACAGAATAAACTGGTAAACTTATTAGAATCAGAGGCATAGAATGGGAGTGGATTGATAATTCTCAGGGGGAAAGGGGTGTCTGTGTGGGGAGTATGGGAAAAGACTGGACAAAAATCATACACCTATGGATAAGGACAGCGGGGGGGGGGGGAAGGTAACAGCAGAGGGGGTGTGGGAACTGGGTGGTGGGAAGATATGTGGGGAAAAAGGAGAAACAATTGTAATCTGAACAATAAAGATTCATCAATGCAAAAAAAATAAATAAAAAATAAATAAATAAATAAATAATGCTTGCTATATGTGATTTAAAGAATGTAGAAGTATTCCAAGAAGGAAATGACATTCTCAATTTTCTCACCCTCAATCCAATTCTCCTCCTTAGAGGTCATAATCCTAACACCTTCTTGTCCTCTTTCTATACATTTACATACATATTTTCAAATAAACAAATGTCTTATATTTCATAAATAACATCACACTAAATGTAGTATTCAGAAACTTCCTTTTCCATTATAAGTTTAGGGACATTTTCATGTCAATGCCTATAGGTCTACAGCTCTCTTTTTTTAACTACTTAGTATTCTACTTAATATTCCACAGTAGGCACTACCATAATCTACTTAACTATTTATTTATTGTTGGAAAATTAGTGTTTCCTTATTTTTACCATTAAATGTACCCTTACACTTTTGCACAGATGAGTATTTCTTTAAGCTTCATTCCCAGAAATGGAATTATTGAATGTAAGGATGTGTATACTCTTAGTTTTGAGAAATACTGATCAATTGCCTTCCAAAAGGCAACCAGCAGAATATAAGAAAGATTCAAAATATCTTACCAACAATGTTCTAAGGAGTGAAAACACATGTATCTATTATGTTAGAATTTCCTTGATTGTCAGTGAAGCTAAGAAGATATTTTTGGTACATTTTGTGGCTAATATTTATTAGATTTTTCTTTAATAACATTATAGTTTTGGTTAGTCATAGTTTATATATAGTTCATCAAGTTTATCTTTATGTATGCTGTCTACTGTGGATTAGAATTTTTTTCTAGGACATTAAGTAAAGCATCAATTCTTTCCTTAGTGATTTTAAAAACCTTCTTATCATAAATTGAATTACCTAATATAAAGAAATGTTTTTCTGGAGTCCATTGTTTCCCATTTTTCCATCTGTGTTTGCCTGTCCAAATACCAGATTATACAAAGCACAGCTTTATAATGTGCTTTGGTACCTGGAGTAACTATTCCTTTTCAGAATTTTTTATTTAGTTTATGCATCTTTTCCCCCCATATAAATTTAAGAAAGAGCTTGTCATTGCATATGAAAAACATTGTTGTGATTTTTGTTGAGTTACAGTGAATTTTATTACTTTTTCAAAAATTAGCATCTTTATTATTTTAATCTTTTCATATAAACCATGATATGCCTCTTCTATTTCTTTAGGTATTTATGGCGGAGATCTTTTAGCAGCAGTTTATAATTTTTATATGGTCCTTATTCTATTTATGCCTTAGATATTTATGATTTTGTGAAATGGGATGTTCTTTTACCATAAATTTTCTAATTAGATATCATTGATGCATAGAAAAATTACTGATTTTCATATGTTGGTTTTTTTATTTAATTACCCTTCTGAATTATAAATTCTAGTAGTTCGTTCAGTTATTTACTTGCAACGGTTTATCAGTTTTGTGTTTGTTCCATTCAGAGATAGCTATAGTATAGATATAGATAGTATAGATAGAGATATAGATGTATAGATATAGATAGTATAGATATAGATATAGATGTATCTAAAATACACACATATACTGTATACAGACATACACATTTTTTATGACACGTAACTTGTATTTTTCCTGACTCATTGCATCATTGAGGACCTCCAATGTCATATTAGATTTTGATGTTATTAGGGGGCATTCTTATTTTTCTCAGAGGTTTATTTCATTGGATATCACAGAAAAACACAATGGCTATGTTCATGAATTTATTTTTTTATATTGTCTGATTAATTTCTACTTTTAATTTTATTTATTAATTCCTTTTATTTTTATTGTGCATTTTAATTTTTTTCAATTCTTTAAATTTTATACTTACTTTATTCAATTTATTATATTTCTTATTTTTAATATAAAATGTATATACTATAAAATTTATATACTATTCAGGCATCTTTTAAAGGCCTGCATGTTAGAAATATTTATGTTTGGGTTATATTATATTACTCACACTTACTTATTGGAGTTATGACTTACATCAAGTTTTGAGGATAAGGGAAGATGACCTGAATAAACTCATCAATGCAGGGAACAAAAAAAAAAATCGTACTTTTCATATTAGTCATAATTTTAAATCTGTGATGAGTTTCATAGAACTTAGTGGTCCCCATGGAATGAGTAGACAGAACTTAGGTTAGAAATTGTTGTCCTTGGCTGAGGGGGAAAAAAGGGTTTTTATCTCCATTTGGTGACTTGATTATGGCTGCCTTACACCCAAACTGGCTGCATTTCTAGGTTAATCCTCTCATCTTTTTGGTAGTTTAAAGATCAGGAAATTCTTTAGGGATCCATATATGTGTTTTTATAAAATTGATAAACACACACAAAATAAAAACAGGAGACCAAAGATGAATATTCACATATAGACAAACAAGACTTCTATCAACTCCTTGTTTAAAAAAACACATAAGCCTAGGAATATATGATTGGTGCAATAAATGGAGCAGTTCCCTTAGCAATTGGGGAAACATTAGAAAAGTTAATCTCTGTGCTTTCAAGCATGGAATTTGGGTTTTAGATCTGCTCTGGTAATGCCATCATTTTAGAAGATAATTCAAAGGTATCATAAGGACATATCTTCCAGGTTTTCATGTCAGGCAATTAGGGAGCTTAAGGTAGATTCTTGGGCCTTTTGGGGAATTACTGATGTAAAATTACTGAGCTGGACAACCAGAGACTCCATGGCAGTAGTGGATAAGGACAATGAAATAAAAATAGGTCAGAGCAAGAATTGTTCCCACCTATACCTAGGAATATTTCTTGTTAAGTGAACTAAACAGAAGACTTGAGTAAAGCAAGCTTCAACATGAGACTATTCTTCAGACACCAGGCCTCTGCCACCACAGCATTCTCATCTTATAAGCCAGTAACTTTAGGACATAGAGCAAAGTTTATAAATATCTTTCCCTGTTCCTTTGCCTGTTTATATGTAAGAATATAATGACAAACAGAGGGACACATCCTGTTTCACAGCATAACCTAACCATAAAATAATGTAACTCTCTCCTAATTGCACAATGAGTGAGTCTTCTCTGGCCATTGACTTACACATAATAAGGCCCCTTGCTATGAAATGCCTATAAATATGCAATTCATGAATAGTCTAGCTAAAAGGTCTGGTGAGAGCCATGACTCTTCTTACTGGTGGAGGCCAGGAAACTGCAAAGACAATAAAACTTGGCGTCTGCTCCAGGCTAACTGGCTGTGTCCAAGGCATACTGTTCACATGTCACTTGGGTCTCTGCCAGGCCATTAGTCATTATACATTCTGCCCCAATGGTGCTTTAGAAATGGAATGGGCTCTGAAAATGCTCAGAGGGAAGAAAGAAACACCAGTTTATATTTGGTTGGGTTAAATTTTTTTGGCCTTTTCCTTTCCTGGGAAAGTTATACTTACAACAAAAACTGAAATCCTGCTAGCTAACCTTCAAAGTCACTTTTTCTGTAAAAGTATGTAGTGGTTATTAACACTGCTTAAGGAAAAAGATGAAAGATAAAGGAAATGGGAACATTAACACAACAAAAATGGCAGATGTCGCCGAAACCGGTTTGGCTCAATGGATAGAGCGTCGGTCTGCGGACTGAAAGGTCCTGGGTTCGATTCCGGTCAAGGGCATGTACATTGGCTGCGGGCACATCCCTGGTAGGGGGTGTGCAGGAGGCAGCTGGTCGATGATTCTCTCTCATCGATGTTTCTAACTCTCTATCCCTCTTCCTTCCTCTCTGTGAAAAAAGCAATAAAATATATTAAAAAAAAATGGCAGATGTCATTAGTAGAACAATTAAGTCCACCTCCTCAAATAATTTGCGTACTTTTTTTCTCCTTATTCATCTTTACATTTTCAAGAGTCTTTCCCATTAGCCTGTCTACAAATTAACACTATAATATGCTGATTTGGGTGCTATCTGCTGTGTCATTGACCAAAGAATTTTGGGATTGCATTTTAAAGGACAATATCTTTCTGTAAGTAATAAACCACAGAAATCAATAGCATCTCTACCCCAGACACAATGATAAAAAAACAGCTGACCATTTTTTTAAAAACTCTATTTGGTTTGATGTCCAAATAATGGCTTGACTTGCTTAGCAATTGGGTCAACTAACTTTAGATATCTGCAATGCTAAAACCATCAAACTGAGTGTATAAGTCAATCACTGATTAATCAGTAAGTAAAATCAACATGCAAATATGAATCTGTGAACATAATTTGATGTGACTTTTGTTACATGTTGTAAACAAATTTTTCAGCTACAAATGACAGAAACACATTTCAAGCTATGTTTTCACAGAAATAGGAATTTATTTTGCTAATACAACTAAAAATTCAGGGGTATACTAACTTCAAACAGAGCAGGTGCAGGAACCCAAACAATGTCTCAAGACAGCTTCTCTTTTCAGGTTAGTCCCTCTGACAGAAGAGAGCTTTTCATAAATTGAAATGATGGCCACACTCTAAAAATATTGCCTTGAAAATGTTAATAGTACTGACATTGAGAATACCTGATATATAAGGATAGATAACTTATCCACAATCACATTGATATTAATTAGTAAAGCTAGAATACATTTTTATTTATTTTATTTTATTATTTTTTTATTGTTTAATGGTAGGGTTAAAGTATTACATATAGTAGTACATATATCTCCTTTTTCCCCCGCATTGACCTTCCCCCAGCCTCCCCTACTCCCTGTCGCATGCCCTCATCCCATCCCACCCAGTGTCTTGTGTCCATTGGTTGTGCTTATATGCATGCATACAAGTCCCTTGGTTGATCTCTTTCCCCCTCACCCCAACACTCCCCAGCCTTCCCGATGTAATTTGACAGTCTGTCCTATGCTTTACTGCCGCTGTATCTATCTTTTTGTTCATCAGGTTATAATGTTCTTTATTTTCCATAAACGAGTGAGATCATGTGTTATTTTCCTTTCATTGCCTGGCTTATTTCACTTAACATAATGCTCTCCAAGTCCATCCATGCTGCTGCAAATGGTAAGAATTCCTTCTTTTTTACAGCAGCATAGTATTCCATTGTGTAGATGTACCATAGTTTTCTAATCCACTCATCTGCTGATAGACATTTAGGCTGTTTCCAAATCTTAGCTATGGTGAATTGTGCTGCTATGAACATAGGGGTGCATATATCCTTTCTGATTGGTGTTTCTAGTTTCTTCAGATATATTCCCAGGAGTGGGATTACTGGGTCAAATGGGAGTTCCATTTTTAGTTTTTTGAGGAAACTCCATACTGTTCTCCACAGTGGCTGCACCAGTCTGCATTCCCACCAGCAGTGCAGAAGGGTCCCCTTTTCTCCACATCCTCGCCAGCACTGGTTATTTGTTTATTTGTTGATGATAGCCATTCTGACAGGTGTGAGATTGTACTGCATTGTCATTTTGATTTGCATCTCTCGGATAATTAGTGACTTTGAGCATGTTTTCATATGTCTCTTGGCCTTCCTTCTGTCTTCTTTCGAAAAGATTCTATTTAGGTCCGTTGCCCATTTTTTTAATTGAATCATTTATCTTTCTTTTATTAAGTTGTATAAGTCCCCTGTAGATGTTGGAGATTAAACCTTTATCAGTGATAACATTTGCAAATATATTCTCCCATACAGTGGGCTTTCTTGTTGTTTTGTTGATGGTTGCTTTTGCTGTAAAAAAGCTTTTTATTTTGATGTAGTTCCATTTGTTTATTTTCTCTTTAGTTTCCATTGCCCTAGGAGCAGTACCAGTGAAGAAATTGTTTCGGCATATGTCTGAGATTTCTCTGCCTGTGGATTCCTCTATTATTTTTATGGTTTCCCATCTTATGTTTAAGTCCTTTATCCATTTTGAGTTTATTTTTGTGTATGGTGTAAGTTGGTGGTCTATTTTCAAATTTTTTGCATGTATCTGTCCAATTTTCCCAACACCATTTATTGAAGAAACTGTCTTGACTCCATTGTATGTTCATGCCTCCTATGTCAAATATTAATTGAGCATAGTAGTTTGGGTCGATATCTGGGTTCTCTATTCTATTCCATTGGTCTATATGTCTGTTCTTGTGCCAGTACCAGGCTGTTTTGAGAACAGTGGCTTTGTAATACAGCTTAAAATCTGGTATTGAGATCCCATCTACTTTGTTCTTCTTTCTCAGGATTGCTGTGGCTATTTGGGGTCTTTTTTTTTTCCAGATGAATTTTTGGAGGGTTTGTTCTAGGTCTGTGAAATATGCCGTTGGTATTTTAATGGAGAGTACATTGAATCTATAGATTGCATTGGGTAGTATGGACATTTTAATAATGTTGATTCTACCAATCCATGAACATGGTATGTTCTTCCATCTGTTTATGTCTTCCTCTATCTCTTCTTTCAATGTCCTGTAGTTTTCTGATTAGAGGTCTTTTACCTCCTTAGTTAAGTTTATTCCTAGGTATCTTAATTTTTTGGTGCGATGGTAAATGGAATTGCTTTTTTAGTCTCTCTTTCTGTAAGTTCACTATTGGTGTATAGAAATGCCATAGATTTCTTGGCATTAATTTGTATCCTGCTATATTGCCAAATTCATTTATTAACTCTAATAGTTTTTTGATGGAGTCTGTCGGGTTTTTTTATGTACAATATCATGTCATCTGCAAATAAGGACAGCTTTACTTCTTCTTTTCCAATTTGAATGCCTTTTATTTCTTCTTCATGTCTAATTACAATGGCTAATACTTCCAGTACTATGTCAAACAGGAGTGGTGAGAGTGGGCATCCCTGTCTTGTTCCTGTTCTTAGGGGAAATCATTTTAGTTTTGCCCATTGAGTGTGATGTTGGCTGTGGGTTTATCATATATGGCTTTTATTATGTTGCAGTATGATCCTTCTATTCCCACCTTGCTGAGAGTTTTTATCAAGAAAGGGAGTTAGATTTTGTCGAATGGTTTTTCTGCATCAATTGATATGACTTTGTGATTTTTATCTCTCAATTTGTTTTTGTGATGTTCCAGGTTAATTGATTTGTGGATATTGTACCATCCTTGCATCCCTGGGATAAATCTTACTTGGTCATGGTTTATGATCTTTCTGATGTACTGCTGGATCCGATTTGCTAGAATTTTGTTGAGGATTTTGGCATCTATGTTCATGGGGGATATTGACCTGTAATTCTCTTTCATTGTGTTGTCTTTATCTGGTTTTGGTATTAGGGTGATGCTGGCTTCATAGAATAAGCTTGGAAGTGTTCCTTCCTCTTGAATTGTTTGGAATAGTCTGAGGAGGATAGGTTTTAGTTCTTCCTTGAATGTTTGGTAAAACTCCCCTGTGAAGCCGTCTGGCCCCGCGCTTTTGTTTGCTGGAAGCTTTTTGATGTCTGCTTCAATGTCTTCCATAGTTATTGGCCTATTGAGATGTTTAGATTCTTCCTGATTGAGTTTTGGAAGGTTGTATTTTTCTAGGAATATGTTTATTTCCTCCAGGTTGTCCAGTGTTTTGGAATAGAGTTGTTCATAGTACTTTTAAAGAATCCTTTGTATTTCTGTGGGGTCTGTTGTTATTTCTCCTCTTTCATTTCTGATTTTGTTTATTTGGGTCTTCTCTCTTTGCTTCTTGGTGAGCCTGGCTAGAGGTTCATCAATCTTGTTTATCCTTTCAAAGAACCAGCTCTTGGTTTTGTTGATCTTTTGTATTGTTTTTTTTGGTCTCTATGTCGTTTATCTCTGCTCTGATCTTTATTATTTCCTTCCTTTTGCTTACACTGGGCTTTTCTTGTTGCTCTCTTTCTAACTCTTTGAGTTGTAGGGTTAGGTAATTTATTGCTATTGTTTATTGTTTTTTGCAGTAGGCTTGTAGAGCTATGAACTTCCCTCTCAAGACTGCTTTAGCTGTGTCCCATAGTTTTTGGATTGT
Source organism: Eptesicus fuscus (assembly GCF_027574615.1). Classification (NCBI taxonomy): domain Eukaryota; kingdom Metazoa; phylum Chordata; class Mammalia; order Chiroptera; family Vespertilionidae; genus Eptesicus; species Eptesicus fuscus. The sequence continues at coordinate 34,698,151 of NC_072476.1, forward strand.
TGTGTTTTCATTGTCGTGTGTTGCCATGATGTTTTTTATTCCTTCTTTGATCTCTCTGGTCACCTAGTCATTGTTTAATAGCATGTTATTTATCCTCCAAGTGTTTGATTTTTTTCATTGTTTTTATTATAGTTGATTTCCAGTTTTATGCCATTGTGATCGGAGAAGATGCTTGATATGATTTCTATCTTCTTGAATTTGAAGAGACTTTGCCTGTGACCCAATATATGGTCTATCTTTGAAAATGACCCATGTGCACTTGAGAAGAATGTATATTCTGTGGCTTTGGGGTGAAATGTTCTGAAGATGTCAATTAATTCCATCTGGTCTAGTATGTCATTTAGGATTGATGTTTCTTTGCTGATTTTTTGTTTAGAGGATTTGTCCAATGGTGATAGTGGGGTATTAAAGTCTCCTACTATGAGTGTGTTGCTGTCAAGCTCTCCCTTGATATCCACCAGGAGTTTTTTTTTAATGTATTTGGGTGCTGCTCTTGTATTGGGTGTGTATATGTTTACCAGAGTTATTTCTTCTTGTTGCATTGCTCCCTTTAGTATTATGAAGTGGCCTTTCTTATCTCTTTTTATGTCCTTCACTTTGAGATCTAATTTGTCAAATATAAGTATTGCTACCCCAGCTTTTTTTTCATTTCCATTCACCTGAAAAACCTTTTTCCATCCCTTTACCCTCAGTCTGTTTGTGTCTTTTATTCTGAGGTGGGTTTCTTGTAGACAGCAAATATATGGGTCATGTTTTCTTATCCAGTCCATTACCCTGTGTCTTTTGATTGGGGCATTTAATCCATTTACATTTAAAGTTATTATTGATAGGTACTTGTTTGTCGCCATTTTTATTCTTTACCCCTGTGTTCCTTCTTCGCTTCCTGTTTCTTTCTTTCTTCTTCTTTTTTTTTTTTTTTACAGCAGTTCCTTTAGCATTTCTCACATTGCTGGTTTGGTGGTAATAAACTCCCTTAGTCCTTTTTTCGTCTGTGAAGCTCCTGATTTCACCCTCAATTTTGATTGATAGCCTTGCTGGGTATAGTATTCTTGGATTCAGACCCTTCCTTTGCATGACTTTGTATATTTCATTCCATTTCCTTCTGGCCTGATGTGTTTCTGGTGAGAAATCAGTCAATAGTCTGATGGGGGATCCTTTGTAGGTAATTTTTTGTCTCTTTCTGTCCGATTTTGAGATTCTTACTTTGTCGTTGGTATTTGCCAATTTAATTATGATGTGCCTTGGCATCGGTCTTTTGGGGTTCATTTTGCTTTGGGCTCTGTGAGCTTCTTGGATTTGTGTGGGTGTTTTCTTCCCTATATCAGGGACGTTTTCTGTCATTATTTCTTCAAACAGGTTTTCTATTCCTTGCTCAGTTTCCTCTTTCTGCTATCCCTATTATGTGGATTTTGTTTTGCTTCGTGTTGTCCCAAAGTTCCCTGAGGCTCTCCTCTTGCTTTAAAAATTTTTTTTTTCTAGAAGCTGCTCTACTTGGGTATTTTTTCCTACCTTGTCTTCTAGCTCACTGATGCGGTCCTCTGCTTCTTCTAATTTATTGTTGATGCTTTCTATTGAGTTCTTTACAGCAGCCATGTCATTTTTCATTTCTTCTTGGTTCTTCTTCATTTCCTCTTGGTTCTTACACATATTATCAAATTTGTTTTCCATTCTTTTCATCCACCTTATGACCATTTCTCTGAATTCTTTCTCTGACAGGTTACTTACCTCTATTTCATTTACTTCCTTTTCTGGTGATGTCTGCTTTTCTTTCATATGCAGGCTGTTTCTTTATCTCCCCACGATCTCTCTTTTCCTGGTGTCTGGTTATGTAGTTCTCTCTCTCCTTTCCATGAGGGAATGTAGAGCTCCTCTGAATCTGTGTGCTTGCGCCACTTGGGGACCGGTGTTCTTGGGTTCCCAGCTGTTCGGTGCGTGCTGTAGTTGTAGATTCCCTGGGCTTTTCAGACTTCTGATAACATCCACTTTCCCCTTCAAGATGGTGTGGTCTCCGCATCCAAGCCAGTCGCTCTGGGAGGGAATCTAGCAGCAGTGGGGGCTGCCCGGTCAGGGGAGCCCCATCCAGCAGTCCCCCCCCCCCCCCAGTCTCCAGGAGTATAGCTGTCCCTCAACTCACCAACAAACACTCCCCGTGAGACCACACACTCTCCCTTTGTTTTCTCACTCACTATCTTTCAGTCTGCCTTCCCGTCAGCAGCCATCTTCTTCTAGGATACATTTTTATATATATTTTATTGATTTTTTTTTTAAAGAGAAGAAGGGAGAGGGATAGAGAGTTAAAAACATCCATGAGAGAGAAACATTGATCAGATGCCTCCTGAACAACCCCTACAGGGTATGTGCCCACAACCAAGGTACATGCTCTTTACCAGAATCAAACCTGGGACCCTTCAGTCCATAGGCTGATGCTCTATCCACTGAGCCAAACCGGTCATGGCTAGAATACATTTTTTTCATAGTTATATATTATAGGTTTAAAATATATTTCAAAATGTTCCTTGAAAGTATATCATAAATTGTTTTTCTCTATATTATTTTGTGTTTATTAACTTTAACATTCTGTGGCATTATTAAAACCATTCTTAGTTAGTACAGATATTTCTGCAACAAGGTGGATAGAGTGACATATATCAAATGCTAATTTGGACATATCTCTTCCCTATTTAAGCTATTAAATGATTCTTCATCAAGGCTAGAATTAAGACCAAGTTGGTTACTTTAGTATGCTGGGCTCTCTATAATCAGGCCATAACTATCTAAATTTCCTGTTCAGCCAGAACAATCACTTAAAATAAAATATAACAAAATTAAATTAAATTAAAATTAAAAGATGCACACCAAATCTCCTGCTTAAGTCATTTTTACAACTTTCAATACTAAACAAATAGAGATATCCTTTGGCCCCACCATGCACGTAACAAGTCTTTGGAAATAGTCTTAATGTCTGCTTTGAGTCACATTCTCCTCTTTGAACTACTCACCTTGGACAAAGGGATGGGTCCTTTGTTATTCGGGCCTGAGTCCTGTGCCTGTCCCATTGTTTGGGTCGGAGGAGTATATGGAATCCATGCTGACCTGACCCAGCCATCTGGGATTAATATCTGCCAACAGGAAGGCCTGTTTTAGCAATGCTATATGCTCTTACTACTCTGATTTTATTTTTTTTATTTTTTTATTTTATTTTTATTTTTTTTCAATACTGGTTACATTTATTTATTATTATTTTTTAAATTTCTTTATTGATTAAGGTGTCACATATTTGTCCTCATCCCCCCATTCCCATCCCACCCCTCTCCCCACGCATGCCCCAATCCACTGTTGAACTTAACCGTTGGATAGGCTTATATGCATGCATACAGGTCCTTTGGTTGAACTCTCCCCCTCCCCCCACCCTCCCCCTACCCTCCCCTATCCTCCCTCTGAGGCCCGACAGTCCGATCGATGCCTCCTTGCTTCTGGTTCTGTTCTTGTTCCTCAGTCTATGTTGTTCATCATTTCCCCTAGATGAGCGAGATCATATGTCACTAGATATATACTAATAAGAACTGAATGTGAGACGAGCAATAATAGTTATGCTGACAGGCAAATGAATCAATCTGTAGCGAGCTTCCCCCTGGACCAAGAGTTCTTTTGAGACCCAATTTCAATGTCCAGTAGTTCCTTATGTGTACATGTCAGCACTGACCCCTCAGCTCTGGATGGTGGACAAATGGTGGTAATGGAGGTCCGACTCCCTCTGGTTTGGTCTCGGCCGAACCCAGGGGCACAGCGTCACCCGGACTAAGGGGCACGTGGCCTCACCCATACCCAAGGGGCGCGTGGTCTCACCCGGGCCTGGGACCCAGCCTCACCCGGATGGATCCAGGGGCACACGGCCTCACCCTGGACCCAGGATCTGGCTTCACCCATACCCAGGGACGCTTGGCCTCTCCCAGACCCAGGGCCACTTGGGCTCACCCGGGCCTAGGTGCACGAGGCCTCATCCGGATCCAGGGACGCATGGTCTCACCCGGACCCAGGGACGCTTAGCCTCTCCCAGACCCAGGGGCACGTGGCCTCACCCGGGCCTAGGTGCACGAGGCCTCATCCGGATCCAGGGACACATGGTCGCACCCGGACCCAGGGACGCTTGGCCTCTCCCAGACCCAGGGCCACTTGGGCTCACCCGGGCCTAGGTGCACGAGGCCTCACCCGGATCCAGGGACACATGGTCTCACCCGGACCCAGGGACGCTTGGCCTCTCCCAGACCCAGGGCCACTTGGGCTCACCCGGGCCTAGGTGCACGAGGCCTCATCCGGATCCAGGGACGCATGGTCTCACCCGGACCCAGGGACACATGGTCTCACCCGGACCCAGGGACGCTTGGCCTCTCCCAGACCCAGGGCCACTTGGGCTCACCCGGGTCTAGGTGCACGCGGCCTCACCCGGATCCTGGGACACATGGTCTCACCCGGACCCAGGTACGCTTGGCCTCTCCCAGACCCAGGGCCACTTGGGCTCACCCGGGCCTAGGTGCACGAGGCCTCACCCGGATCCAGGGACACATGGTCTCTCCCGGACCCAGGGACGCTTGGCCTCTTCCAGACCCAGGGCCACTTGGGCTCACCCGGGCCTAGGTGCACGAGGCCTCACCCGGATCCAGGGACACATGGTCTCACCCGGGCCCAGGGACGCTTGGCCTCTCCCAGACCCAGGGGCACGTGGCCTCACCCGGGCCTGGTGCACGAGGCCTCTCCCAGACCCAGGGCCACTTGGGCTCACCCGGGCCTAGGTGCACGAGGCCTCACCCGGATCCAGGGACACATGGTCTCACCCGGACCCAGGGACGCTTGGCCTCTCCCAGACCCAGGGCCACTTGGGCTCACCCGGGTCTAGGTGCACACGGTCTCACCCGGACCCAGGGACGCTTGGCCTCTTCCAGACCCAGGGCCACTTGGGCTCACCCGGGCCTAGGTGCACGAGGCCTCACCCGGATCCAGGGACACATGGTCTCACCCGGACCCAGGGACACTTGGCCTCTCCCAGACCCAGGGCCACTTGGGCTCACCCGGGTCTAGGTGCACACGGTCTCACCCGGACCCAGGGACGCTTGGCCTCTCAGACCCCGGGGCACGTGACCTCACCCATGCCTAGGTGCACGAGGTCTCACCCGGATCCAGGGACACACGGTCTCACCCGGACCCAGGGACGCCTGGCCTCCCCCAGACCCAGGGGCACGTGGCCTCACCCGGGCCTAGGCGCACGAGGCCTCACCCGGATTCAGGGACACACGGTCTCACCCGGACCCAGGGACGCCTGGCCTCCCCCAGACCCAGGGGCACGTGGCCTCACCCGGGCCTAGGCGCACGAGGCCTCACCCGGATCCAGGGACACACGGTCTCACCCGGACCCAGGGACGCCTGGCCTCCCCCAGACCCAGGGGCACGCGGCCCCACCCGGGCCTAGGTGCACGAGGCCCCACCCGGATCCAGGGACACATGGTCTCGCCCGGACCTAGGGGTGCGTGGCCTCTCTCAGACCCAGGGGCACGTGGCCTCACCTGGACCTAGGTGCACGAAGCCACCCGGACCCAGGGGCGCGTTACCTCTCTCAGACCCCTGGTCGCGTGGTCTCACCCGGATCCAGGGGCTCACGGCCTCACCCGGACTCGGGACCCAGCCTTACCCGGATCCAGGGGCCCACGGCCTCACCCGGACCCAGGGTTCAGATTCGCCCGGACCCAGGGGCACATGGCCTCACCCGAACCCGGAATCCAGCTTCACCTGGACCCAGGGGCGCGTGGCCTCACCCAAACCCAGGGGCGTGAGGCCTCACCTAGACCCAGAGGCGTGTGACCACATCTGAGCCCAGAGGCTCGTAGGCTCGCCTGGACTCGGGTCTCAGCGGGGTTTCGTCTTCTTGATCCCAATTCCTGTTGGTCAATTCCCTCTCAGCAATTCCTTCGGTCATTTTCTCAGAGCTCCAGGGCGGCTGCCGCAGAACTCGTTGGGCGGCGGGCTCGGCAAGGCTCCGGTGTGCCCGGTGCCCGGCGGTGGGCTGGTCTGGTGTCGCTGCGTCGGCCCTTGGGTCTGCAACGGTGGCCGGTCGCTGAGCGTGCGCACCTGGCCACTTCGGGGCATTGAGATTCTTGAAGGACTCGGAGGTCAGCAAGCACGGAGTCTCCCACCCCATGTCTCCCAGGGGCTCGTCTGTCCGTGCTCGGCAGCGAGTGGAGCCGTCCCCTCAGCCGGAGACCGCCGGGGGAACTGCGCTGAGCACGTTCCAGGCCGCCATTGTGTCGCCTGAGCCATAGTTCTTAAAGTGTGGACTTTGGGTCACCGGCATCAGCATCATCCTGCGTACCCCTCTCTTTTATTCTAGTTGTAGAGCATCTGCTCAGCCAGCCCCCCGGTCTTTCTGGCTGGTGTCTGCTCTGCTCTCCCATCGTAGTCTCAATATTGTTGTGGTAGGCAACGATCAGGCTGCCGCCCTATGTCTCCATCTTGGTCCTCCTTTGTACAGTTAAGTCTTGATTGTTGTTGGTGTCACTGGGAGGAATTGTCCTCTAGGCCAATTGGCTGTGAGGACCCTCTTTGTCTATATAGGAAGAGTTGCTGTGCAGGAGACATGTTTGTGGGCCGGGTCTTGATGCAGCAATGCCTTGGCGCTCACTGAGTCTGCCTCTAGAATGCCTCCCTTATGCAAGTGATTGAAATCTGGTGTCATCTCCCACCAACCACTAGATGCCCTCGTTTCTGGGTCTCCAATGTAGTGTGGGTCAGCCACTACCTGAGGCACTCAGCAGGAAAAAGCTTCTGCTCAGCTTGGCTGGGGCGGAGCTACAGGGTGGAGCCTACAACCTTGGCTTCCTGTCAGCCCCTGCCCTATGAGGCTCCTGTGTCTGTGTCCCTCTGTATTCCTTGCAAACACCTCTGAGAGAAACGCGCCCTGGAGTTTCGCCCACTGCCAAACAGTCCAGTCCCTCCCCTAATGAATCTGGACTCCCAGATTCTCGCCTGGAACTGGGTTTCAGTGTAGTTGGAACTGGGTCTCAGCGCAGTCTGGCGTCCCTGTCTCCTTCCCAGCAGGGCCACCCAGTGGCGCAGGCAAAAGTCCGTCCTCTGCGCACCTTCCAGTGCGCGCGTCTGGAGCCGCCGCTTCTCTGTGCCTCCGCCACCACAGCCCAAATTCATTCCCCCAGCGTGCGCCTGGCTTCCCAGGATTTCGCCTGGAACTGGGGTTCAGTGCAGTCGGAACTGGGGTTCAGCACGGTCCTGAGCTTATGTCTCCTTCCCGCTAGGGCAGTTCAGTGGCGCAGGCAACAGTCCGTCCTTTGCGCCCCTTCCCGTGCGCGCCTCTGGAGCTCTGCCTTCCCCCGCTCCTCTGTGCCTGCGCCCCACAGCCCAGATTCATTCCCCCAGCCTGCGCCTGGCTTCCCAGGGTTTCGCCCGGAACTGGCGCTCAGTGCAGTCGGAGCCGGCGCTTAGCGCACTCCAGAGCCTTTATCTCCTTCCTGCCAGTGAACGCCGGCCAGGCAGTCAGCCGCCCCTTCCTCTCCGGCTCCATCCTCCCCACAGGCGCGCGTGCTCGTGTCTCCGCCAGTTTCTCCATACCTCAGGCTTTTACGGCTCCCCCGATTGTCCCCGTGGCCTTCTCCTTCCCCCCAGCTGTGGGCATTTCAGTCCGCCAGCTCTCCTGTGGTTCTGGACGATGTCCGTTCTGACCTCTAGTTGTGCCTTTGAAATTGTTGTGCCCGGCTGCAGGTTAGGTGTTTCACCTATGCCGCCATCTTGGTTTCTCTCTCTACTCTGATTTTAGACAGGGCAGCTTGGACCACAGATGGTCTCTTTCTTGCAGAACCAAGGAGACCTGTCCAAAAGTCAGATTATTAGTCCCAAGTTAAAGTTAGTGTTGAAAAAGGCAGGGAGTCAGGATCTAGAGCAAGATATAAATAGAGTCAGGAGGAGTTGGAGAAGAGAGAGAGCACAACCCCCCATCTCCTCCCAAACTCTTGCCTAGCATCCCTTGCTTGACAATGGTAATAATTACTCCCCCTTTAAGAAGCTCTCAATTAGTACACAGACTGGGAAAGGAGCAGATTTGTAGGGAGGGGAACATGATAGGGAGCTCTACCATGTCTACATGGAGGTAAGGGTTGCTTTTACCAGATATAAGGAAGAGGAATGCTGGACATACCAAACAAGACATACTATTCATAAAAACCAATCATGGCAAGCACGACAATTCTTCTACCTACACTTGAATGTGGTCTTCTCATAAGCATTCTTTTGGCTCAGTCTAGACACAAAAGCATTTGGTTTAATTATATATTATCTAATTTTTATGTAAGGTAATATGCTAGTGCTACAAAATCTAGTTTAAGATATTATGGTAAAGATGCTAATTTTATCATCCATGATTTTATTTTACACGAGAGGCCTGATGCACAAATTCGTGCACAGATGGGGTCCAGCTGGCCCACCCCAATTGGGGCTGATTGGGCCAGGCTGACAGGGGGATAGCGGATGTGGGAGGTTGGCTGGCTGGACCTGTCCCCTATCGGGGTGGGGGGGCCAAACTGGGGGAGGGGCTGCGGGCATTTGGCAGGCTGGCCCGGCCCCCTGGTCGAACTCCTGGTTGAGGGGACAATTTGCATATTAGCCTTTTATTAAATAGGATGACTAGAGAACCGGTGCACGGATTTGTGCATATTGAAAGGAAATTTATTAGAAGGTGGCCGGTAGGGTGGGACTGGGCGAGATGGGCAGGACACGCCCTGGAGCCAATCTCCCGTGTGTTCCTCCCTGGGCCAGCCACACCTGGGGCAGCGCCGGAGCTCAAAGGGCATCTGCGGAGTGAGCAGGGTCCCTCCAGCAGGTGGGGTCCTTTGGCCTGGCCTGTGGGGATCAGGCCGAAACCAGCAGTCCAACATCCCCCCAGGAGTCCCAGAGTGTGAGAGGACACTCTGCAAAATTGCTGTCTCTTAACAGCTCTTGCATTGAGCGGTGATAAGTGCGCATCATTGCTACTGGTTGTACAGTCCCTTAGGCTTTTATATATATAAATAAATGTCATTAAATGACCTAAAAACAGAAGTTATAAGTGAAAATATCCATATAATTGTATATGTTATATATTTTACAGATATATATATATATATATACTTAGCTGCAAGGGGTCATACTGGGGGGAGGGAGGAGAGAGAGAGAATCTAACCCTACATATAAATAATAATGGACCCCTCAATAATTTCCATAATTTTAGAGTTAAAATATGATTTTTTACATATCTTTATCTTAAAATTAGTAAATATTAATCTGTAATGGAAATTTAAAATATATATCAACACTCTGATTCTAATAACATCAGAAATCTAATTCAAATGCTTTCACAATATGAAGCAGATGTTTTAGTCCATGAAGCCATTCCATCTGGGGTTCGAAATGTTATTTGAGCCACCAAAATCTCTTTAGGTTTTTCTACTGAGGGCAGCTTAAATATTGAGAATTGATATTTTAAAATTTAATCCTATATAATAAAAGGCTAATAAGCAAATTGACCAAACGGTGGAATGACTGGTCACTATGACACACAATAACCACCAGGGGGCAGACACTCAATGCAGGAGCTGCCCCCTCATGGTCAGTGTGCTCCCAAAGGGGGAGAGCCGCTCAGCCAGAAGCCCTGAGCCGGGCTCACAGCTGGCGAGCGCAGCAGTGGTGGCAGGAGCCTTTCCTGCCTCCACAGCAGTGCTAAGGATGTCTGACTGCTGGCTTAGGCCTGCTCCCCGTCAGTTGGACATCCCCCAAGGGCTCCCGGACTGCGAGAGGGTGCAGGCCGGGCTGAGGGACCCCCCTTCCCGAGTGCATGAATTTCACTCACTGGGCCTCTAGTATATAATAAAGTTTTAAAAAGGCATAGGGACAATTTTATATAAGTTAGCAAATTATGCTCTCTCAATAGAAAGAAAAATTCACTTTCAATTTTCCATACAGAAACATTTACTATTTTTCCTTTCTTTTATCAAAGGAACATTATAATGCTTAGGTGATAACCCAAACAGATAATAAGTAGAAAAAGAAAAAGTCTAAATTTAGTGTTCTCAGAAAATAACACCAATTCCCATGGAATGTAGCCTCATATAAGCTGCCTCCCCATTTAACTCCATTACTTGTACTGAGCTCAATTTTCTGACTCACTTTCCCTTTTAAGAATTCCTGAATTTTAGGTGGAGAACACACAGTACAGTGTACAGATGATATGCTGTGGAATTGTGCACCTGAAACCTGTATAATTTTGTTAACCAGTGTCACACCAACAAATTCAATAAAAAGAAAAAAAAGAAAAAAATGAATTCCTGAATTTCAAAAATAAATAACTATATGAACTATTTCATGCACCAGCAAAAACACACACAAAAATATATTTTTGCACTTCTATTTCATGATTTAAGATATTTATCTTCTCAAATTCTTGCTTCCTTCATCCTATAGAATAAAACTAGTGCGGTGTGTATTATTTTTAGCATGGTCTTCAAAGTCTAAGCAATCATTTCAGAGAGATTTAAGTACATCTGGTTAATAAAAGCAACAAGTAAACAAACATCATGTATAACAAGAATTATATATAATCCACTTCATTCCATTTCAAGTAGATGGCTACCACCATATCTTAAGCTACAGAAAATTAATTTTTATGGTAGTGACAGAAAAAAACTATTAACTATTAGGAAAATATGTTCCAGCATAAGATATAGTGAATGGAGAGAAAGTAGTAAAAAGGAATAATTAAGGTATTTTGAACGCCTACTATGTACAAAAACTATAGAAACAAATTTTCACAATGAAAAGAAATACACCAAATAAATATTCTTTTGCAGTCTTCATAGAATTGTTAGCAACTTCTACCATTTCTTTTAGGTCAGGTTTAATTTCTTTCAAACATTGAGTTTATGAAATAAAACCAATTTGCTGAGTTGCGCCTGATTCTATAGTTCTTTATATCCATTCCTATTACATTTTGAGTGTCTGAAACCAGAAATTGAGTATACCATTTCCTAGGATGTGAAATATATTCTCAACACACACAAATGTGTATGGATTCAAAAACAGATACAAAGCTACATAGCTATACAATAAGATTCTAAATATTATAAATTTAGGTGCCACAAAGTGTCTTAAGTGCTTCTAATTTTATTTACTACAAATAAGCAAAAGGGTAAACCTACAGTTTAATGATTACACACATAGGTTATGACGTGCAGAAGGTTATAATTCCCCAATAAACCTTAATCAGGCTTTCTATTTTTCTATTTTAAAGAAAATATTTTCGTTAGCTTTTGGGGAAAAAGGAACCTGATGAATTAAAATCAGCACTCGGGAATCTCTTGTTAAGTCTGGGCCATTTGATCAGCTTCTGCCCTCTGTTAGCCTCTACAAGAACTTGAGCGGCTCCAGGGGAAGTTTATTCAACTGCTTCTCATCACATCCACCCACGCAGATTTACATGCAAAGAGCTCAGGATGTCCAAAAACCTGGACTTTGAAAACAGAAAGGAAGAAAGAAGGGTGGGGGGGAGAGTGAGAAAAACATTTTTGAAACATGTGCCTTCCAACCCATTTGTAACAACTGCAGCCTTTTACACAGTCATTTTATTAAATTATTAGCTGTTAGAAAGAAGTTTTGTCATCATCCTTGGAGTATGTTGAGCTCACCAGGACACCTCATGCTTTTCAAAGCAAAAGAGAAAGGCAGGAAATAACTGCTATTCCATTTTTTTTAATTTCCTGAAATGTGATGATAAATTAAAGTGATTTTAAGTACAAAAGAGGTCCCCAGTGAGACTGGTCTCTTAGAACACTCTTTAAAGTGGCTCTTCTGTGTCACCCACCTTGGGGAGATTCTTGGCACCATTTGCACCCCCATTCACATCTCAGCCTAATCACAAAGCAACTATTATTTTCTATTTCAGTGTTTTAAAGTGATGGGGTTCTTCAGGGCCAGCCCAGGTCTACGTATTCATTGTTCAGAGGAAATAAAAAACAAAATGTAAGAGAAAGTACATAAAATTAAAAGATGCTGGAGCAAAATCTTTTATCCTCATGGTACCTGTCTTGCCTATAGATTTGAGAGATACTGTGTCACCTCCCCAGTCCCTGCTGAGAGCATTTCATAAAATCACTTATTTTTCATAAACCCCTTATTTAAAAGTGTCAGTGTTCTGACCATGTACATGGGCCAGGGAGGCTACTACAGACAGGAAACCAATCTGTAGACAGACAAGCAGCTTGTGAGGTAGCTAGCATTAGAGTATCACTCAATCGCTACCACAATGCATCTTTCTTAGGAATTAGAATTGGGAACTCCAGAGAATCAGTTAGTATGGGAACTGAAACTGAAAAGACACTCAGAAAAAAAGTAGAGATAGAAGAGCTTATTCTTGTTAACTGCAAAAAAGAGGGCCATCATCATCATCATCATCATCATCATCATCATCCGAAAAAGTAGCACTGGGCCCCTGAATTATGTTGCATTTGTTAAAATATTTTCTGGATGCCAGTCCTTTCCTAAGCATCAGTAGGTTTACCTGGGTGCCTGCGAGGTCTGGCCACTGTGGCTGCAAACTCTATTTTTCTCTGTAAATCCTTGTAATAAAACTCCTCTGACTTGAATTACTTTGAGTGGTTTCTGTTATCTGCAACCAAAGAATCTAACTAACACCAGGGGTCAGCAAAGATACTGTAGTTTGAATCAAGTGAGAGTTTGTAAATTTATGTAAAGTGAAATAGATGATTAAAAACTTTGTCTGCATAACTAAAGGACAACAAAAAATTTAACAAGATATTCATGTTTCTAAAATTTCAATTTTCCCTCTCACTGTTGATGATTCTTCCAATTGCTCTTACTGAAAATCTGAATTGTCATCCCTCACATTCCTTTCTACTCACTTTCTATAGTCTCCCAAACCTGATGATTCTACCTTTAAATGATATCTTAAAACCTTCTGCCAGACCTCAAATCCTTCAGCTTCTCTGGATTTCCACTACTGTCCTAGGTCAAGACAACAATGATGCTAACTTTAACTATGGAAACTGCCTTCTAACTGATCACTGTGATGTTTCTTGCCTAAATTATTTCCACTCTCCAGTACATTCATGTAAGTCAATCATGTGTTCAAAAATCGTCAATGTCATTTTATTTCTTTTAGAATAGGGGCAAAGTCCCTTAGCATGATTTTGCAGACTCAGAAATCTGGCCCCCATGCACCACTCCAACCTTTGACTCCAAACTGACCTATTTGTGTTCCCCAGTTACAGATTGTTCTCTTTTCTCCCTCATGATTTCCCCCCCAATCCTATCCCTTTAGCTGAACTATTTCCTCTCACGTCACTGCCTCCACTCCCACTCGACTCATCTGGCTTAATTCTTAATTCTATTGGCAATGTTGGAGGCCCTGTTTCCATTTTAGGGCTTCAGAGAAACGTTTCCTGACACTGCATTATAGAACAGGTTCTTTTGTGTGATTTCAAAGTAGTCCATATTATTCATGCATGGCACTTACTCCATTTGTGCCTATGCAGTCATTTGGGACTCCAAGTCATTTAGTCTTGTAGGATCATCCTTCCTTTATTACCTAAAAATAGAATTTAGTTCTGTCCCGGGGACTATCATCTTAAAGACCCTAACATTTCTCAATGCCTAAACTATGTCACAAACTATGCTGGCTTATAGGGATGGAAAAGGATTCCCTACCACAGAATGAAGAGGTGCAGAGAGGAGCACAAAGACTAAGGCGTCCAGTGCAAAAACCAAGGTGGTGCCAGGGCATCATGTGTAAGAAGGACCAGCACAAAAGGGCCAAGGGCAACAGAAGAATAACTGTGCACGCCTAAAATAACAATCACTCCCCACCTCAGCCTATAAATACAGAAGGCTCCTTCACTAACAGGAAGAAGGTGCTGTTAGAGCGTGAGCTCATCCTTCTCCATTCCTTGATTAAAAAATAAAGTTTCTGCTCTGCTTTTGAACTCAGTCTTGTTCTATTGGAGCAAACGACACTGTGCAGAAGGACGTTCATTTTGGTCCCTGGTCAGTAACAGTTCCTACTGCATTCTGTGAAACTTCTCAGGTATATTCTTCTCCATATCTCATGCATGGTCGTATGTAATATATAGGCCATGGAAGATCAAAATTGGCTTTGTGGGGCTTGAGGGACCTCACTAATGTTTGCTTTCATAATGAGTAACGTGATTTTATAGATTTTGTGAAATTTGTGAGTTGTAAAATTTATATACAGTAGGTCCTTGGGTAACGTCGGAGATCCGATCCTATGGTGCGACGTAACGTGATTTTCATCGTAAGTCAGAACCCACCTACATAAGCACCTATGTCACTCACATGGAGCACACACACAGCAGTAATAAAGTGAAACAGTAAAAAAAAAAAAAAAAAAATTTAAGAGAGAGATAACAATTCCTAACCTTTACTTGTGGTAAATACATTATAGAAAACATGAAGCACATACGTACATATGTCGAAATGACAAAACTTTTTAAATAAATAAATGGGAGATGGCGCCGAAACCGGTTTGGCTCAGTGGATAGAGCGTCGGCCTGCGGACTGAAGGGTCCCGGGTTCGATTCCGGTCAAGGGCATGTACCTTGGTTGCGGGCGCATCCCCAGTCGGGGGTGTGCAGGAGGCAGCTGATCGATGTTTCTCTCTCATCGATGTTTCTAACTCTCTATCCCTCTCTCTTCCTCTCTGTAAAAAATCAATAAAATATATTAAAAAAAAAAAGGGAGATGGCAACATAACCATGAAACGACATAGAGTCCGATGTAACCCAAGCACTGCCTGTACTTTGAATTCTTTCATAATATAATGTATGTAAAAATTGATCAAAGAAGATAGGGAGTTGGTTGGTGGGGGAGGATTTTAAGTGTTCACAAATTTGAAATGTCTGATATTTTCCTTTTTATGTAGATACATAGTAAATATAAGTATATGTAGAGAATGCTGCCATGATGACAGACAAATCACACTTCTTTGTTAATGACACCTTAAATAAGAATTTTCAGGCCAAAAAGATCCTTAAAAGAGACAATCATTTGATGGCAAGAGAGACAGAGGCAAACAAAAGCATCATTTAATTAAAGGCACAGAAAGTCATACACTTTTGAAAGACACTGAGATTTGTGACCAACACATGCAATTAAATACCCAAAGAGTGGGTATAATCAAGTCCAAATGAAAGCTGGGTCCATGAGAACACCAACCTGGAGGGACACACCTTTCATATGCAGTTGAACCAAGTCTAGCACAGTGATAATTGACTACCAATTTGGGAGTCATATGCATCAAGATAGAAAAAAAAGTTCAATATTTAAACAAAATTGATTATACTAAGACTAGTGGCCTGGTGCACGAAATTCATGCATGGAGTGGGGGTGTGTGTGTTCCTCAGCCCGGCCTACAGCCTCTCCAATCTGGGACCCCTCTAAGGATGTCTTACTGCTGGTTTACAGGGATCGGGCCTAAACAGGCAGTCAGATATCCCTCTCATAATCTGGGACTGCTGGCTCCAGCTGCTCACCTGCCTGCCTGCCTGCCTGCCTGATTGCCCCTAACCACTCTGCCTGCCGGCCTGCTTGCCCCCAACTGCCCCCCGCCGCCAGCCTACTTGCCCCCAAATGCCCCCCCGCCAGCCAGATCACCCCCAACTGCCCCCTGTGCCAGCCTGCTCACCCCTAACTGCCTCCCCTGCTGGCCTGCTCACCCCCATCTTCCCTCCCCACTGGCCTGCTCACCCCCAACTGCTCCCCTGCTGGCCTGCTCACTCCAAACTCCCCCCCCCCGCTGTCCTGATCACCTCCAACTGACTCCCACTGA
The DNA here is from genome assembly GCF_027574615.1 of Eptesicus fuscus. Taxonomy (NCBI): domain Eukaryota; kingdom Metazoa; phylum Chordata; class Mammalia; order Chiroptera; family Vespertilionidae; genus Eptesicus; species Eptesicus fuscus. Next base: position 34,714,037 of record NC_072476.1, read on the forward strand.
CGGCCTGCTCACCCCAACTGGCCCCCCTGCTGGTGTGCTTACCCCCAATGGTCCCTGCCATCCCATCCTGGCCTGATCACCCCCCGGCGACCCAAGGTCCAAGCCCCTCCTTTTTTTCTTTCTTTTCTTTTTTTTTTTAAGCGCCTCCTTGAGTGGAGGCCAGGGCTGGGTGGAAGCAAGTATATAGGATTTATTTATCTTCTGTAATTGAAACTTTGTAGCCTTGAGCAGAGGCCAGGGCTGGCCAGGGCAGGAAGCTTGGCTTCCTCCATCGCCGGGGGCAACCCAAGCCTCCTGCTCAGCTCCAGCTCCATGGCTGGCTGCCATCTTGGTTGGGATAATTTGCATACTTGCTCCTGATTGGCTGGTTGGCATGACTTGTGGGTGTAGCAGAGTGATGGTTAATTTTCATGTTTCTCTTTTATTAGTGTAGATAAGCAACATCAGTAGGTGTTTGAAAATTCTTACTATAATTGGACCCTGATTTGAAAAAGCTAGCTTCATGCTTCAATAGTAAGATTCTTCTCCATTAGCTATATAATAAAAGCCCAGTGACCATTATGGTGGAAAGACCAGAATGACCAGTTAGTATGACGTACACTGACCACCAGGGGGCAGATGCTCAATACAAAAGCTGCCCCCTGGTGGTCAGTGCGCTCCCACAGCCAGAGCACTGCTCAGACAGAAACCGGGCTCATGAGAGCAGCGGTGGTGGCAGGAGCCTCTCCCACCTCCGTGGCAGCACTAAGGAGTGGCAAGCCGAGCAGTAAGGAGCGAGCAGGTGGGCAGTAAGGAGCGAGCAAGCAGGCAGTAAGGAGTGGTGAGCCAAGCAGTAAGGAGTGAGCAGGTGGGTGGTAAGGAGCAAGCAGGCAGGCAGTAAGGAGGAGCAAGCAGGTGGGTGGTAAGGAGCGAGCAGGTGAGTGGTAAGGAGCAAGCAGGTGGGTGGTAAGGAGCGAGCAGGCAGGCAGTTAGGAGCAAGCAGGCAGACAGTTAGGAGCAAGGGGTCCCAGATTGCGAGAGGGATTTCCAACTGTGGGCCTAAACTGGCAGTCGGACATCCCCCAAGGGGTCCCGAATTGTGAGAGGGTGCAGGCTGGGCTGAGGAACCCTGCTCCCCCCTTGCACAAATTTCATGCATCGGGCCTCTAGTCTCTATATATAAAAGCCTAAGCGACCGTTATGACTGAACAACCGGAATGACCGGTTGACCATCACTATGACGCGCACTGACTACCAGGGGGCAGACGCTCAACGCAGGAGCTGCCCCATGGTGGTCAGTGTGCTCCCATAAGGCAACCTCCCATAGCCAGCCTACCTCTCCTGGTCCCTCCCCCCAGCTGACAAACCTCCCATGGTCCCTCCCCCTGTACGGCAGGTCCCGTCCAGCAGTTGGCAGGCCCCGGCCAGCAGCCCCTGCCAGCAGCCAACAGGCCTTGGCTTGCCTGGCCCAGATCAGGACTGGGCGAAACAGCCCCAATAGGCCCTGATCACTGGCCAGGCCTAGAGACCCCACCTGTGCACAGATTTTGTTCCCCAGGCCTCTAGTCTAAATAATAAAAGCCCAGCGACCATTATGGTGGAATGACCAGAACGACTGGTCATTATGATGCATAGTGACCACGAGGGGACAAATGCTCAATGCAGGAGCTGCCCTTCAGTGTGCTCCCATAGCTGAAGCATCACTAAACCAGGAGTCGGGCTCACAGCTGGTGAGTGCAGCGATAGTGGCAGGAGCCTCTCCCACCTCCGCAGCAGCACTAAGGAGCGACAAGCTAAGTGGTAAGGAGTGAGCAGGCGTGTGGTTAGGAGTGAGGGGTCCCAGATTACAAGAGGGATGTCCGACTTCCAGTTTAGGCCTGATTGGGCCTAAACTGTCAGTTGGACATCCCCCAAGGGGTCCCGGATTGCAACAGGGTGCAGCTTGGGCTGAGTGCCCACACACAAATGTATTTCATGCATCGGGCCTCTAGTTCTGTATATAATGTGCTTTAGAATTTCTTACTGGCCAATTTTCCTCCTGAGTATTTCCCAGCATCTCACCATGCTGTTGGAAGTCTCTCTTGCTCTGTCTCCTTTTTTCTCTTGGGTTCCTAAACTGCTATTTCCCCATTGCCTCAGAAAATTCAAAACCTTCCCAACTTTAATATGTCAAGCAAGTTATTTTTAACTCTGGATCTACCTAGCTTATCCCAGCCTTGTCTTATGGACACTGTCTTTGACACTCAGAAAAACCATCAAGACAATTTTGTAACTAAGAATAGTTATCTTCCAAAGAGGAACACACTTTCTATCAACATTTATTTATTTTTATTATTGCTATAATTCTTTTCTTAATGTCTCTTTTCTCTACTAGACTATAAGCTCTGTAAGGGAAGTAACCATATCTGTTTCCTTCTTTTCTGAATCTCTACTTAGTATGGCAAGAATAAAATAATAACCCAATTTATATTTGTTGGATAAATAAATCAACGTGCTGGTATATCTTCTTAGCACAGATTGGAATGTATTATTGTCACTTTCCTGGAGAATCCCCTCTAAACATTTTTTTACTATATGAGTATTAGTCTGTAATGGCAATGTTCCTTTTGACTGTATAGTGGGAAGATGCTTAGCACTAGATTGAGAATAAGATCATGGCTGGTCTGCAGATCTGAAACTGACTCCTTGAAATCTCCTGTGGCCTTACCCACTTCCTGCATCCTGTGCCAGAGTCAAAGGTAGCAGAACGATAGTAGGAAAGTTAGATAAACTCAGAAGAAGCTCACTTTGAAGTAGAAAGGACCACAGTAATGTAATAAACCCTCCCAAATAATCGTATGTGCAGTAGTCTTGTCATAACTAGAGGTCAGAAATAACCAGTCTCACGGCATTCCATCATTAGCCAGCTTATCATCTACTACAACAAAGCACCCCCAATATGAAAGTTCAGTAGACTTATCTCCATTTTACTTATGAAGAAACAAGGCTCAGGAGTTAAACATACCAAATACCCAGCTGATAACTGGGAGAACCAGAATCTGAGCCCTCACAGGTCTGACTTTTCTCCTTCCACCTCATGCTCTCGATCATGTCTCCATCATGGTCAGAAATATGGGGAGGAACACATTAATGCATATAAATGAAGGTGCTGATTTTTTATTTTAAAACAATATCTATTTGACCAAGAAAAATATCACTATGTTATTTCCTTAAAAGTAGTTTAGGCAGTTTTATTATGAGAGAATTTCTGATCCAAAAGTTTTGTTCATAATCAAATGAATGGGCACAATGTTTGCTAAACTGTCATGTATCCTTGCTGTTTATTGTCATGTTTTGCAAACTAGAACTACAGCTCCTCTGAGATTGTTCCTCATCAAGTATCTTCATAATACTGAAGATACCACGAGTTTAAAATAAAATACGCATTTTTCTTAAATTAGAACACAAAACATGCTTAAAGAATGTCTTTAAGTTTTGGTCTAGACACTTGAACTGAAATACAAGGTTGAAACTATTCTATAAATAATTTTAAAATACAATCATATATATTGTATATATATTTCCTCAATTATCTAAATATTTAGGTAAAGTGCTTTTTAAAATATTTACTGTATCTAGAGATTTTCCCAGCTGCCCATTTTATTCATTAGGACAGAAGATGCTTCTTAAAAGTAAACCTTCTTAATAAACATGTTTTTAAACAAGTGATTAAAGTACACAAAGTTTTATGTTACTGTATCTGTTTGCATCCATACTGTCACACAAGTTTCTTTCATATTAGAAATTATTTTTCAGGTGTATTGTTTTTAATTCTGTCCAACTTTTCTAAGCATATAATTTACCATGTTTCAAATATCACTAATATACCGTAATGATATAAAGTGCTCTATTATTGGCAATTATAGATTAGGTTCAAATATGAAGAACACATTACTTCTAACAAGCCAAATCCTTGTATTTCATTTCATGTGGGCAGTGTTTCCTCTCTTCTGTTTTCACTGGACACTTGCCTGCTTTCACAGTACCACACACCACACATCCTGTTTATTAGTTTAAAGGAGTTTATTTTAACAAGAAGATTTATTTTTATGCTTTTCTCTGTCCACCAAAATGCAATTTACTACTCTTTTTAAACAATTTATTTATTTACTTCATTGGGGTGACATTGGTCAATAAAATTATATAGGTTTCAAGTGTACAATTCTATAATAATATAATTCTATATATTGTATTGTGTGTTCACCACCCTAAATTGTCTCCTTCCATCACCATTTGTCCCTTCTTTAGCCTCTTCTACCTCTGCCCCACCTCCCTTTTCTTCTGGTAATCACCATACTGTTGTCTGTGTCTATGAGTTTTGGAATTGTGTGTGTGTGTGTGTGTGTGTGTGTGTGTGTTTCTTATTCCCTTCACCTTTTTCATCCAACCCTCCCCCACCCCACCCCTCGATCTCTCCCCTCTGACAGCTGTCAACCTGTTCTCTGTATCTATGTATGAGCCTGTTTCTATTACATTTGTTAGTTTATTTTGTTCATTAGATTCCTCATATAAGTGAAGTCATATGGTACTTGTCTTTCCCTGGCTGGCTTATTGCCCTTAGCATAATAATACCCAGGTCCATCCAGATAGCCACAAAGGGTAAGATTTCCTTATTTTTTTATAGCTGAGTAGTATTCCATTGTGTAAATGTGCCACCGCTATTTTATCCACTCATCTACTGATGGGCACTTGGGCTGACAACTTACTGCTCTTATAATAAAAAGTGGTTTTCCCAGTATATCCAATTCACACTGTGCCTCATCTTGTATCATCAATTCAAACAACCATCTTACTTTCCATTATCGATGCTGATTTTCATGAATATTGCCCAGTAGCAATTTGTCAGTTTGATTTAGAGCTTAAAAATTGTTCAAGCCATTTTTTGAGAATTCAAAATCTTTTTCCAGCCTGGTTGATGTGGCTCAGTTGTCTGAGCGTCGACCTATGAACCAGGAGGTCACAGTTTGATTCCTGGTCAGGGCACATGCCTTGGGGGTTGCAGGTTCAATCCCCAGTGAGGGACATGCAGGAGGCAGCTGATCAATGATTCTCTCTCGTCATTGATCTTTCTCTCTCTCTCTCTCCCTCTCCCTTCCTCTCTGAAATAAATGAAAATATATTTTAAAAAAATCTTTTTTCCAATTGTACCTTTTTCATCATTCTCTTCAAAAGAACCTACTTGTATCAAATTCTATTGTAATGTATTAATTTGTCTCCATTGTAGGGATTCTTCCTTTAGATTTATGACTCTTAGCAAAGTGGAGGGAACACGTCTCATTTTATGTAATTTCAACATAGTTCCTAGTATGACTATTTGCACAAACTAAATCCCGTTACATTGATGTTCCATTTACATAAAGGTTTTATTATTTAGCATTTCTGTAAACTGCTTGCCTGGTTCTCTTAGAGACTCACCAATCCAAACTAAACATGTACTCTATCATTTCTCCTGATGTTACCACTACCAAGTTTCTCTCTACTAGTCCTGACATGCCTTGGTGTAAAGAGCACAGAACTAGAAGTGCCAGCCCATGTGACATTGCACATGGTTAGTATACCTCCAGGAGTTTAGGGATTATATTTTTTCTCTCCTGGAGCCAATCACACTTTTTGAACAGTGGTATGCAGAAACACATTGGGAACACTGTTAAATTCTTTATCCAAGTGTCTTCATCCTGTCAAATGTTTCACAATAATGATTCCTGGCCCAATGCCATGTCCCCAAGAAGCAAATAATCTTTTTAAATCAAGTTTAAAAGTCCTGTCTTCAGACTCTCAAACTTCTCCCCATTTCATCCTAAAAGAAAAGCTTCATTTGGCCTGCCACATGAAATGTTTGCCTGGGTCCAAATATCATGAACACTAAATTCATTTATATAATGAGCCATATGATGTGAATACTTCTAGAATAGTATGTGGGTCAGTGGGACTAAGCACAAATAGAATAATCAAAACCACAGTTAGTGTGGAATGCTCATTTGGGCTCGTTAGGGAGGCAGTGATGAGAGCTGTAGAGACTATTAGAGTAAATCATGCTGATTCTATTCTGATCCTATAAATGAGCTCTTGTATAGGGCAAAGGAGAATGATACACCCCATTTACCTTAAATGCAAAGGATACACAGGGAAGCAAGAAAACAGGAAATTATTAGCAGAGAATTCTCATACCAAAGCTCCTTCTAGACCACTGGCAAAATATCAAAACTGTTTAAATGTCAGGTTCCTTTTCTGTACAATGGAAATAAAACTAATCCTACTTCCCTCAAAGTGTTCTTCTGGAGATATCCATATAAGACACTTACATAGTTAGTTTTTAGTAAGCAGTCAGATTAAAATCGTTGTTATTCAAGTCTTCATGAGTAGCCTATTCGTATGTAGGTATAGAAACCACTTCAGTTAGGGTGACCAACCATCTGGTTTGTTGGAGATTAAAAAGGTTTCCTGGACATTGTGGGGATATGTTGGGCAAACCAAAAAAGAGTTGGTCACCTTAACTCAGAAAAATCATTCTACAATGGAAGTTACAGGCCTTTTTGCCAGTCAAAGTAATATCTCTATGACTTGTATTCTTTGGACTACCTAGCAAAAAAATGAGTTGGAAATGTAATTACTAATGAATACCTCTAGCTGGGAAGAAATAGAAACTAACATATTTACAAAATAGGCTTGAAAATTCCATGTAGGCAGAATCCCTTTTCAATGAAAAGCACTTTTAAGAAAGAGATAGTGACTGATATTTTTTTCTCTACTTATTACAATTTTTCACAATTGTCCTTTTGTTTCATGTTACAGAGTTGTTGCTAAGACAATCCATTCTGAATAGGAGCAGAAATATGATGCTGATGGGGCTGTGATTACTCTGCCACTCAGCCATCTGCAGCATAAAATATTTCATGATTATCTTTGTCCTTTGGGTGGTCATAGGAGTAAAACAACAAAAAAGTCAGCTGCTCTGGATTGTAAGGTGGGAGTGAGAAAAGGAAGTGCTGTGAAAGGCATTTGTCTAAGGCTGATCTTTGGGGATGTTAGGGGGATTTGTTTTTTGTTTTGTTTTGGTTCTGTTTCATAATACTGTATATTATACATTATTGAAGCATCTGTTAGGATTGTGACATCTTCAAAAGTCAATTTCATGAAAAGATTTGGATATACAATATAAAGAACGTCCTTTTTCTCTGTTCATCAGAATAAAAGGTTTCCTGGTTATTGTCTCTCCAGTCAGCCATCAGCTGCTGGAAAGCCTTCGAATCCCCTACATTCATCCCTGATGTCACCTAAGATATAAACCACAACAGTTACCTCTTAAATGATTTGTGAACAGAACTCTCAAAGCTGGAAAGAGATTGAGTTCCTTCTTGCAGATGGCCAAATGCCATTTTACATACCTAAACATATCCTGTTGTCAGAAATTGATATGTTGATGAAATTGAAAGTAACTCTTGTACAAAGAATTACCTTCCCAGATGGACATGTGACATTTTCGTTTAAAAATATTTAGTAAGTATCCTTGGCTGGTTTGGCTCAGTGATTAGAGTATCTACCCTTGGATCCAAGGGTCATGGGTTTGATTCCCTGTCAATGGCATGTACCGTGGTTGCAGGTTCACTCTCCACCCACAGTCGGGGCACATGTAGGAAGCAACCAGTTGATATGTCTCTCTCACATCGATGTTTCTCCTCTCCTCCTCCCTCCCTTTCACTCTCTAAAAATCAATGGGGAAAAAATATCCTCGGGTGAGGATTAAAAAAATTAGTAAGTAACTTATAGTAATAATTAAAATTATATACTGAACATGTAGCAAATACTAGCCTAATTTCTTTTTACATATTATCTCATTGATTCCTCACAACTACATGGAAGATATTAGAAGCTTTTCCAGACAGATGAAGAAATTGAGGCTCATAAAGTAAAAGTAATTTGCCTAGGTTTTACTGATAGAAATGAGCAGATTCTGGCTTTGAACTCAAATATGACTGTTTCTAATACCACAGTCATACACACACATTACATTTTCCTGCTTACAAGCATTTGTACTAGATACAATCAGACATGAATAAACATGAATAAAACATTGTGTCTCTATAAGAGTAAAATCTTTTAGTAAGGTAAAACATAGTCACAGAAAAAGACTTCTCTTTGGACAAAGAACTTAAACTTATTGAGCCTTAGTATCCTGGCTTATAAAATGGGAATACTATTTCCAATGCATAAGTTTGTTGTTAGGATATAATGAGAATGTATGTAAGTTTCAAAAGATGCTCAATGCCTATAGCAGTGCTATTTGTGCCCTCCGGTCTCGTCATGGGTACTTCTACATAGTCAGTTCATGCAGCTTCTTCCTGTCACTTCAGTAGATGCTCAAGACTCTTCAGTTTTCTGGCTATGCTGAGAAACACCCTCTGGAAAATTACCTTATGGAAAAGCTGGACTATGGCAGAGCAAAGACTCCAGGTGTTGAGTGAATGTCCACTCCCAGAAAAAAGAAGATAGAGGAGTAATAAGTTGGTTGTTGACACAAAAGGATCTCACTCACATGAAGACATGGCAGGCACTTGACTGATGACTACTCTGATCCTGAACTCTCCCATGATGCCCCTGTCCTCCATCTTGGCCCCTTCTCCTTACCCCCTGGTCAAGGACCCTGACTCTAAAAAACTGTTCCCAGTTTATGGCCCTAAGCACACAGATTACCTTCTCCCTGTCTCTGCTTCCATCTTTTTCTGTCACATGCTCAATCCCATTTACTCTGTACTTTCCCATCTCTTTCCTTTTACTTTCATATAATAGTCCTCAATGGTCCACCAGAAAGGCTTCAATAACTCTTTAAAATATGGGCTCAAATTGTACTCCATTTATCCATTAAGTATAAACCAAATGTCATCTATCTGAAAATTTTCCAAGTTTACAAAAGCAGAAAAAAATAACTTTGTCTCTACTAGGATCCAATAGACTTTTGAGTAAAAATTCATCGAAGTACTTATTATTTTTTAATATAATTATTTGTTTGTATGTTCTGGTCCTTAAGAGACTGAGTTCCTTAAGGAATAAACCATTTTACAGTGTCAGCAGGGCCTGCAAGAAAAAAGCTAGATGTCCTTCTTCTTTATTATGGCTTTTTTATCCCTACATGATTGGTCTCAGAGAAAGGGTAGAAATGCAATTAGGAAAGTTAAGAGTCCCAATTGAAAATTTTGTCTATGACTCTCTAGAAAGTAAAAATAAGCAGCAAAAAAATAAATAGGTAAACAAATTATGATTGCCATTTATCCATTCTATAAAATATGACAGTATGGAGCTATTAAGTAGAAAGATATAGATATATATAGAGAGAATGTTAAAAGTTACCTTACACCTGGCTGGTGTAACTCAGTAGTTGAGCATCAATCTATGAACCAGGAGGTCACGGTTTGATTCCAGGTCAGGGCACATGCCTGGGTTGCAGGCTCGATTCCCAGAAGGGAGCATGCAGGAGGCAGCTGATCAGTGATTCTCTCTCATCATTGTTATTTCTGTCTCTCTCCCTTCTCCCTTCCTCTCTGAAATCAATAAAAAAAATTTAATTTTTTTTAAAAAGTTATATATTATTATTAAGTGGAAAAAGCAATCACAATAATTTTTGGCAATAACTTTTTAAAATTCAGATAGGATAACAAAGAGACAGGATAACAAAAACACTGGAACATTATAACCTGATGAACAAAAAGATAGATACAGAGGCAGAGAAGCATCGAACAGACTGTCAAATTATAGCGGGAAGGTAAAAGATCAACCGAAGGACTTGTATGCATGCAAATAAGCATAACCAATGGACGCAAGACACTGGGGGGTGAGGGCATGTATGGGAGTGGGGTTGGGGGGCAAGGAGGGATATGGACATATGTAATACCTTAGTCAATAAAAAAATTTAAAGAAAAAAAGGAATATCTTTCTATGAATGTAAATTAGTTATGGTATAAAATGAATTTGAGGCATACAATGTATAAAGGTGCAATTTTGTGACATCAACAACTGAAAGGATTTGGTTGGAGCTGTAGAAGAGCAGAGCTTTTGTATGTTATTGAAGTTAAGCTTATGTAATTTTAAAATTAAAGTGTTATAACATTAGGATATTAAATGTAATACCCATTGTAACCACAAAGAAAATAGTTATAATATATACACCAAAAAATGAGAAAGAAATGGAAATGTTTTACTCCAACAAGTCAACTAAACACAAAAGATAGCAATGCAGGAAATGGGCAACAAAAAAGTTATAAGACATATGGAAAACAAAGAGAAAAATGGAAGAATTAAGTCCCTTCTTATCAGTAATTTCTTTAAATATAAATGAATTAAACTCTCCAAACAAAAGTCAGGTATTGACAGAATAGACAAAAAAAAAAAAAAAAAAAAAAGAAAAGAAAGAAAAAAGAAATTCAACTATATATCATCTACAAGACTCATCTAGATCCAAAGACACAAAGAAGTTGGAAGTGAAAGGATAGAAAGAGACATTGCATGCAAACAATAACCAAAAGAGTGTAGGAGGTGTTAAACTAATATCAGAGGAAATACATATTAAATCAGAAAAGGTTACAGAGATGTAGGAGGGCATTACATATTTTAAAAGTTTCAATATTAGCAACTGTAAACATTTACCACCACAAACCATCAAAATATACCAGAAAATTTGACAGAATTAAAGTGAGAAATGGACACTTTCAAAACAAGAGTTGGAGAGTTCAATAACCTCCTCTCAATAATAGATGAAATGATAGACAGAAGATAAAAAGGACCTGAACAACACAATAAACCAACTACATCTATCAGACACATATGGAGTACTCTACCCAATAACAACAGAATACACATCCTTCTCAAGAACATCTGGAACATTTTCCATTACAAACCATATGTTAAGTCATAAATTAAGTCTCAATTGATTTTAAAAGACAGATATCATACAAAAACTCTTCTTTAACACACTGGGATGAAGTTAGAAATCAACAGCAAAAATAAAAGTGGAAAATATAGAAAACTGTAGAAATTAAACAGGGCACTCTATTTATTTAGGTTTATTTATTTATTTTCATTAAATTTATTGGGGTAACATTAGTTAATCACATTATATTAAGTTCAGGTGTATAACTTTATAATACAACATCTGGATATTCCATTGTGTGCTCACCACCCAAAGTCTAGTCTCCTATCACCAGATATTTGACTCCCATTACCCTCTTAATTCTCCCCCCATATCATCTTTCCCCTCTGGTAACCATCATTCTTTTGTCTGTATCTATGAGCTTGTTTGACTTTTAAACAACCAATAGATCAAAGAAATCACAAAAGAATTAAAAGTACTTAAAACGCAACATACTAAAACCTATGTAATGAAGTGAAAGTGATGCTAAGGAAAATTTATAGCTATAAACAAATTAAAAGACAAGAAAAATTCCAAATTAACAACCTAACTTTACAACTTAAGGAACTACAAAGAAGAATAGAAAAGCAAAGCCCAAAGCTAGCTGAAAAAAGGAAATAACAATTAAAGCAGAAATAAATAAAATGAAGAATAGAAAAATAATAGAGAAAAATCAATAAAACCAAAAGTTCGTTCATTGAAAAGATCAATAAGCCTTTAGTTAGATGGACTAAGAAAAAAGAAGAAAATATTCAGAATATTAAAATCAGAAATGAAAGTGAGGCCATTACTACTGATTCTATAGAAATAAAAAGCATTAAAAGAATGCAATAAACAACTGTACACCAACAAATTGGGTATCTATATATATAAAAGGCTAATATGCAAAATATCCCCTCAGGAGTTTGACCAGGAGACAGGGAGTTCAATCGCTCACTATGACATGCGCTGACCACCATGGGATGGTGCGGAATCAAGGAAGGCCCTGGCCAGCAGCCAGAAGCTAGGGAAGGAAGGCCCTGGCTGGCAGCCAGAAGGCTCTGATCGGCCCTGATCACCCGCCAGGCCTAGGACCCTATCCATGCATGAATTTCATGCACCAGGCCTCTAGTTTTAGAATAAATGGAAAAATTTCTAGAAACACAAAACTTACAAACAATAACCAAAAGAGAGTAGGAGGGGTTAAACTAATATCAGAGAAAATAAACCACAAAGAAGTAGAAAATCTAAATAGATATATAATTACTATGGAGATTGAATCAGCAAAATATCTCACAACAAAGAAACGTCCTGGACCTGGTGGCTTTACTCGTGAGTTTTACCAAACACCTGAAGAACTAACACCAATCCTTCTCAAACTTAAAAAAGATATATTAAGAAGGATCACATCCTAAACTCATTTTTTGAACCACCATTTCTCTGACATCAAAGCCAAACAAAGATACTATAAGAAAACTACAGAATAACATCTCTAATAAATATTGATGCAAAAATCCTCAAAAAAACAAACAACACAACAAACTAGCAAACTGAATTCATCAGCATATTAAAAGGATTATTCATCATGACCAAGTGACAGTCATACCTAAAATGCAAGGACAGTTCAACATAAATTTGATCAATGTCATATACCACATCAAAATGATGAAGGAAAAAAAGCCACATGATCATCTCAATTGACGTAGAAAAAAACATTTGGCAAAATTCAATACCATTTCATGATTAAAACACCCAAAAAACTAGGAATAAAGAGAAACTACTTCAACAAATATCATACTCAATGGCAAAAGACTGAAAGCTTTTCTTATAAGATCAGAAACAAGGCAAGGATGACCATTTTTGCCACTTCTTTTCAACATAGTACTGGAAGTTCTATCCAGAATAGTAAGACAAGAAAAAGAAATAAAAAGCATCTAAATTGGAAAAGAAAAAGTAAAATTATCTTATATGTAAAACATCCTAAATATTCATCAAAAAAATTAAATTGTTGGAACAATAAATGAATTCAGTAAAGTAACAGAACCAAAAGTCAATATACAAAAAAAATTAGTTGCATTTTTTATACACTACAATGAATAAACCAAAAAGAAAATTAAGAAATCAGTTCTATTAAAAATAGTACTAAAAAGAATACTTACCAATTAACTTAACCAAGGAGGTGAAAGACTTGCAAATAAAAACTACAAAGTACTGCTGAAACAAATTAAAGAAGACATAAATAAATGGAAATATATCCAATGTTCATGAATTGGAAGACTCAATATTGTTAAGATGTTAGCGCTACCCAAAAATTCAATGCAATTCCTATCTAAATCCCAATAAAGTTGTTTTTTTTTCAGAAGTAGAATAACCCATCTTAAAATTCATGTGGAATCTCAAGAGACCTTGAATAGCCAAACAATCTTGAAGAACACCAACTCTGAAAAACTTACATTTTCTTATTTCAAACTTTTTACAAAACTATAGTAATTAAAGCATTATGATACTGAAATAATGATGAATATAGAGACCAATGGAATAAAATAGAAAGCCCCAAAATAAACTCTCAGATTTATGGGAAAATGATTTTTGACAAGAATGTCAAATCAATTCAATGGGAAAAGGACAATCTTTTCAACAAATGCTTCTGGGAACACTAACATGATTTTAAAAGACAGATATCATACAAAAGAATGAAGCTAATTCCTTACTTAACACCATATAAAAAACTAGCTAAAAACTGATAAAAGACCCAAATTTAAAACCTAAAGCTATAAAACTCTTAGAAGAAAACAATAATGCAAAATTGTCATGGAAAATTTAAAACCTAAAGCTATAAAACTCTTAGAAGAAAACATAATGAACAACAATAATACATATTTTATTTTAAGCAAGGCAGATCTCTTTGATGGAAATCCTTCTTCACTATTACCAGCTGAACACTAGGAAGAGAAAAAGATCCATGCTTTTCCATGGCTAGTGGTTGTCTCTGTAAGGAGAGAATCTGATAGTTTTGAAATGGGGAAAACAATAATACACAAGGGTATTTATCACCTAAAAGGAAAGAGAGAAGGATGCACACTTAGGGTGCTGTTAAGAACCTGAAAACTGACTGTCCAAGGCAAATTCTGGCAGTCATAAGCAATGTCAATGACCTTCCCCATGTTGCAAAGAAGTGCTATGGTTGGTGTTGTACACATGGTTGTTAAAGCTTTCAGTTGTTTTCAGGTGTTTTTGTTTGTTTGTTTGTTTTCTTATAACCACTTTTAGCAGTGGTGATCCAGTAGTGACTAATTAGACAACATGATCATAACAACAGTTTATATGTGTCATTCATCAAGCACTAGACTAAAAACTTACATTTCATTATATTGTTTTATTTTTATGGTAGATAAAAGAGGTAGAGAGTATTGTTGCTTCCCTTTGCAAAGATGAGGAAATTGAGGTTAACAGATATTAAGTAATTTGCTCTGTTCATAAAACTATTCAGAGGCAGAACTTGAACATGAAATCCAACATGTTTGACTCGAAAACCTGTGCTCTTGACCTCTGTTCTTTATGGCTAGGCTCTCCATAAAATAAGGTAAAAGCAACTAAGAATGCAAAAGAATCATACAGTAAGTACTGGAGTGTTTATTAAATAATAATCTGTACTTACTTTGTGCTTAATCATAAAAAAGACAGGTATCAAGTAAATAAAATGGTCCCTTTGAAATTACAAGGCAATTTGGTCTAAAATAACTCCAAAATTTAACAGTCAGTATTTAAAAAAAAATCAAAATGAACATTCTAATAGGGTTATCTTATGAAGTAATTTTGGCTGGCAACGTAGGCATTGCTCTTATTTTTCCTCAGATATTGGGAACGTGTATTCCATCATCAATAGCTACACAGGATATATGGCAAAAAGATTTGGGTGATTCATTAAATGCAAAGCTTTGGCAGCACATATGGGGAAGTGTTTATAAAGCAGTTTGGGAAACAAGACTGCAACAAATTCAGGTTAATATTCTTCCCAGAACCTGCTGGTCCACATCCAGATGGGGTTATAGACAGATACTTCACTTTGGAAATGCTGAAAATGCAGAGCTGTTATACTTTGTTACCTCAGTTTGGTTCTGTTAGTTACTTAAAGCAGTAAGCCTAATTCCTTTTTATCAACAGTAGGTTTTTGGGTGGGTAATACTATAACATAGCACATTATCAACAAAATAATAATACATATTTTATTTGAAACTCTGCAACCAATATTTTGAACAGGGAATAAACAGTGCCCATGCTCAGCCCATTAAGAAAATTGCCAGGACAGGATTACTGACTGAAGAGGTATTAGGTGGAGTTTAAATCGTTTTTATAGGGCAGAGCCTGGACTCTTCACTGGTTCCTGACCAATAACTTTTGCCAAAGAATCAATTTTATTTCATGTCTTTCTTTCAAATTTTACCTCATGTTATATGGGAGATAGTTATTATTTAAACTGTAAAAGCTACTCCAAGTTTTCCAGGAGCTCCTTGTCACCCTCTTTATACTATAGAAGAACCAGCTGAATGTTGGTCGAATTTTAATGGTGAAAAAAAGAAAAGGAAAAAAAAAGTTGCTTTTCTAGGTCATTGGGGTCAAGAGAATTTGGGGACAATGAGGAATCTCCAGATCTAGCAGGCAGACCAGTTCTGCTTAACCTTGTTAACTCCTCTTAGTCTGCCCTCTGACCCA
The DNA here is from genome assembly GCF_027574615.1 of Eptesicus fuscus. Taxonomy (NCBI): domain Eukaryota; kingdom Metazoa; phylum Chordata; class Mammalia; order Chiroptera; family Vespertilionidae; genus Eptesicus; species Eptesicus fuscus. Next base: position 34,729,647 of record NC_072476.1, read on the forward strand.
GGCTGGCCCAAATCAGTTCCAGCCAAGTCTGAAGACTGTTAGGTGATGCCTCCTTTAGTCAGCAACCAGCAGGAGCACTGGCGACCAGCCATACCAGCTTACTTTGGCAGTGATGAAGGATCTGCTCATGGGACTAAACATCACTCACAAAATTTTTGGAAGGGAGAGAGGTTTCTTCTGGCCGCCCAAGGTGGCTGCCATAGAAGGTAGAGGACATTTCTGGGAAAGCCGTTTGCCCCACTGCCCTTCTAGAATTGGAGGCTACTCTGGTTCCAGTCTCATAGGATTGTGGTCAGAAACCACCATTGCTGTTATCAAGTAAGCTATGCATGTGCAGAGGGCTACTTTCCATCAACTTCCTGGGAAGGACTCTGACCCTGTGAGTCATATACAATCAAGAACAATGAAGAGATGAATCTAAATGCGAAGGAGGCGCCAAGGACATAGGATCTTGGAAAGGCAACTTCAAAGTCACCCACCACAACCTAGTTATTGAGTTCTTCTTAGCTGGGACCAACCTTTGTGCTAAAGTGCTTTGTATCAATTATTTAACTAAAGCCTTACAATAACCCTAAAATACAGGAATTATGAGCCCCATTTGACAGCCCCTTTGGTCATGTGTTACAAGTTAGCAAGCTTTTGAAAAACAGCTTGACTCAAATCTGGCTGATGAGATAGCTCCTCTGTTAACCAAAATTCTGTTTGCTGGAGTCCCTCACAGACATCTCAGGATTTCCAGGAGCACAGTTCCTGTGTGAGCCAGCTGGCCCCAGAGGCGGCCAACATTCTTTGGGCTGCACACCCGTGATGGGAAGCTGGAGTCCAGCCCTCTGCACAGCTGGCTTATGAGCAAACCTCTATTTTCCCCCTGGAACTCCTTCTGTCTGCAGGTTTATGATGCTCAGGCTTTTTGTTAAATCTGGCTGGACTGTAAATGAGAATAATACTTTGCACTTCCAAAAGTCCCGTTATCTAAAAGTTTTAAAGGACTTTACAAATTATGTCAACAAACCACCATCTCCCCCTAGTACAGATATTTTAACCATTTTGTAAAACAGTAATCAGCCATGCAAATTTAGTCATTTGTTTGAGGGTTTCCGTAATCAATCAATTAACAAATGGAGCATTGATGGCCTTTTACTGAGGGCGTTGATGGCAGAACCACTTATTTCTGGACCTTATACAAGCTTTAACAAAATAATGTTTCCCTTGCTTACCACATCAAAATCTGTGACTCTTTTGTGGTACTATCTAAACTCTATCCGCTTTTCATGCTGATTAAATAACTTGCATTGGGAGCAGGGAAGACAGCAATAGCTGTACACTAACCTTCCATTCTTATTGTTGAATGAAAATGAATATATTAGTCTAATTTTATGTTCACATGAGTCAGTGATCTATACATGAAAACTTTGTCTTCACAATTGACTCTCAGAGTGTTAGGAAACAGACCCTGAAGCTGAACTGCCCTGAGTTTAAATCTCAACTCCCTCACTTACCATCTTTGTGTCTTGGACAAGTTACTCAACTTCTCTATGCCTCAGTTTCCCCTCCCATAAGTGGGGGGAATAAAAAAATTCCTACCTCATAGGTTTGTTGTTGAGGACCAAATGAGTTAATGTATAAAAATTGCTTAGAACAGCACTGGCATAAGTGTTGGCTATTATTATAATAATGAATACTAATGTCATAAATCTATACATGAAGTAAACCATACTGCACCTTCAGTACTCTTGGTTCTCTTTCCACGTGGTTCCAAGAAAGCATTTTATTTCCATGTGGGTATTCTCATTTACAACTGAACCACGGGAGAAAAATCACTCATTCAAGTGAATAAATGCATACTCTTATGTTATCTGTATAGATTATCTTCAAAATTAAGATGTGAATTTACCTTCTTCAGAAAATGTTGTGATTCACCATAGTTTAATATTCAATTTAAATAAATTTATTAATCTTCATTTGAGCTTGATAAATCTTACCTCATTTCCCATGTTTATTTTTCCTGTTAAAATACCTTTTCCAATTTCCCAGACATCTCTTCCTTATATTTTCACAATTTTAAACCAGCATTTCATTTTCTCTTCTCAGAGCTCACCACTTTATGTTACCATCAACACTGCATTCTCTCTTGATTCATCACAGCCTCAGATTCAATCATCTTTCTCCCTTTTCTTATCTGGCCTAACAACCCCACTTCCTTTCCCCTTCATATTGTCTGGCTCCTTTCCACCGGATTCCAGTCCTTCTTTGTTTCTTTACCAGGAAGTTTCTCCCCTGAGAACTTTGACATAAATCCCTAAAATGTAATTTCTATTAGTGATGATTCTACATATCCCCCCATCTCATAAGCCCCTGAGGAAAAAATGCCCTCATCTTGGCTTCTATTGGATGTGTAACACTCTGAGACCATCTAAGGGAAAACTGACATTTTAAGAACAATCCAACCAATAGCATAGCTCTTCTACTATCCTAAATACAGCACTGGGAATACTTCCATTTGGACCGTATAAATCCCAATCTTTAATGAGGAGTTTCCTTACTCATTTCAAATAGACACAGACATGTACAGTAAATTCCTCAGAATAAATGTGACTGACAGATAAATAGTACCCAAGAGGATGAACAAAAAAAACCCCATGGCCTCGACATATTCTGGCCAACTTTTTCTGAAAAGTTCTAGAGCCATCAATGGGTCAGCACGGTTAGCATAGCAGGCTGCCAGAGAACCAGATGTTGCTATTGGAAATACATCAGCAACACCTCGTGCACACAGCCATGGGTCTACAGAGGAGAGACTAGATGGCAAATAAACTTTTACCCCTTTATTATACTCATTCAAATGGCAGTTGCTGGAAAATATTGTCATGCTGGACTCTTTTTTCTCTTTAAAGTACCTGCATTCAACAATGAAGATTAGAAATAAAGAGATGTTAAATTGTTGATAAAGTCAGAGAGAAAGAGACTGAGGCAGAAAGAGACCAACTTTCACTATGTAAGGAACATGCTTTTAGTTCCCTCATAGAATGAAATACATCGTGTTCCATATTTGAGTTCAGTAACGATGCAGAGCCAATGCAGCTTTAGTCTCCATTGGGAACATTTTCCTTGGCATCAGTCTGCACATTTTGGATTAAACACTGTTCTCTCAGAACTGACAAAGAACTTAGGTCATGTCTTTTTTGTAAGAACTTTACAAATATATTGGCAATGAAGCTAATCACACTTCAAAAGTTATCTTTTCTATAGTTATCACAAAACAATCAACATTATAACAGAATTGGAAAGAACACCTTTGTGTTAAGGTTTCCTTTACCCACTGTTAAGGTACATCCATCTGTTGAAACCATTTACTGGTACTTGGAAATACAAACGAGCATTTTATAACATTTATTTAAGAAAGATGATGTGTCTGCCTCATAACACAAAGAAATTTGTCTCAAAGAGAAACTGTGCTGTGAAATTAGGTACTGGGACAGCATAAATAGCAGTGAATTTTCCTTATTGATGGCAGTGGTCTCTTTTCACCTTTGTCAATTTGCCACCATATCAGATCTCTTCGTTCTATCGTTTTGGAATGGAAATCCTTATAGATAATTGGAAGTGTCACTGAAAAGGAACATTCTCCTCAGCACCATCCCTTCCACCCTCATGTTGATTATGACCACTATCACTACCTGCAGCACCCTCACTGCAACTGTGTCCACCATCATCACTATGAGGCAACACACATCCTCACCACCACCACACACCACTACTATTATTACCACCAGCACCAACATAACTATCACCACCTACACCTTCACCACCATCACCACCACCACCACCACATACCACTACCATTATCACCACCAGCACCATCCTCACTATCACTACCTAAACCTTCACCACCACCACCACCACCACCACCACCACACCACCACAACCACACATCACTACCATTATTACAACCAGCACCATCCTTACTATCACCACCTACAACTTCACTGCCATCACCACTCCTGCTACTACCAATATCCTCTAAAATCTACCCCATCATTAACATCACTACCCTTGTATCAGCACTGTCACCATTACCACCACAACTTCTACCCTTCCTACCACCAACACTTCCAAGCATTTTTCAGGACTTTTTCTCCTTTTCATTTTATTTTATAGATATGTAATGTGCTTCTAATGCCTAATTCCAATTCTATTTTCTATAACAATCCATTCCAGTCAGAAATGACCGACTTTCTATATTGCCCTTAGTTGTTTTGTGTAGTGTTATGATATTAGAAGCTCTTGGATATTTTTCTTCACATATTTTTTCTCTCATAATCCCTTCAGAGCATGAGTTCCTTAAAAATTAAATGACTGAAATAGAAAAAAAAAAGCCTATGTTTCTCTTTCATTTTCTATCCCCTGTTAGAATGTCTAAAAGCAATAAAATGATGAGGCTTTTGGCAATCAGAGGAAAACCAGGGATAGGATTATACAAACACTAGGACTTTATCCATCAAATAACCAAGACTAGGTTGTATTTATTTATATAACTTCTGACTCCCCTACTATTCAATTCTGTGGATCTCTAGCTGAAAAGAAATCTGAAAAATGACATCCACTCTCCAATAAAAAACCGGTAGGGGTAATACAAACTGATAGCAACACATTCTAGGTCAGGCTTTAGCCTCTTGCCTCAGCAGAGAATTCCTCAGAGGAAGGACAACTATAGAATTATAATAGTTCATGTTTATTCATACAGCATGTACCAGAAGACTCTGGGACAAAATAAAAGGTTATTAGGAATGTTACAGAGTTGTTTTTCCCAGGGAATCTCTGACTCACTCTATCTATCTATCTATCTATCTATCTATCTATCTATCTATCATCTAACTATTTTCATAAAACCTTTTCTTTGCATGTAATTTACATGAAAGGGAAAAAATTTGATGACTTCTGAAGTCCCTACTACCCTGCTGCAACTTGAGGATTTTCTATCCTTTGTGAACAGGATCTGTTTCTACAAATCCCTTGAAATATGAATCATAACTTTAGTTGCAAAAAAGAAACATTCCTGAAAGTCCTTTATCTCAGCCATGGCCTCAAGGCTGCCCTTGCAACGTTTGTGAAATCTAATGGGATTATGGGGGCAAGATGGAGAGACTGTCAGCATCTCTCACAAGAGATAATAGCAATAATTCTAAAAATGCTTTTGTCTTGTTGCAGCAACTGTCATCAGAGAGGCTCACGTTTTCTCAAAGCAGCAGCATCTTTACAGACATGAATCACTCGGAAGAGCAGGAACGTAAGGCAGAGGGGAAAGTTTACATGCTACAGCCCAAACAGCTTAATCACTTGAGGACGTAGAGTTTGATGGTCGCCTGGTTTCAGGGATTAAGGAGGAGGTTATTTGTTCCCCTGCCAACTCTTTCCTAATAAACTTCTCCAAATGGGGTTCATCTATGCATTATCTGTTCAAACTGTTAAGATTAATTTCATAGCCTATGCAATCAGAAAAGAAGTCTTGCGATGTGATTCTTGGTTAATGTTGTGCCAGAAACATCAGGTTCTCATGAATGGAGTCCTGGCCTGAAAGCCAAGCTGATCCGATTCTTTTGCCAAGTCCAACACTGACTGACTTGACCACTATTCTTATGAAATGGGCTCAGCGATGAGTGCTTTAGACCCTCAAATAAGTAACTAAACTGCTCTGACATGAAATTCCTTATCTCCAAAATGGCGGGATTTCTTATGTTATTAGAAGCTATAATCTCCTCAGAGACCAATTTCTTAGAGGTAGGGAAGAAAAAAAAAAAACAACCTGTGCGTTAAATCATCTTGTCCATGCCACAGTGTAGTGAAGACATAATTATCCCTTTGCCTACACATACCTCTCATTTATTCAACAAATATTGATTGAGTTTCTACAATGTGCCTCATACTGTGCTAAGTACCAGGTATACAGTGGTGATCAAGCACAGATATATTTACTCACCTTGTGAAACCTATAATCTATTGTGGGAGGCATATATTAAAGTAACCACACAAATAAATGTATTGTTACAACTTTAACAAACACAAGGAAGAAGGAAAACATGATACTAACTGGGATTTGGCTACCCCTCCTCTCTCACATACGCAGGCCAAATGTGATACTGGTGCTGATTGAAGTGGAAGGGAATAGGAGAAAGAGAAAGGAATGCAGAGTTCGCCCTGGCTCATGGAGGGTTAGTCAGTCAAACCCTGGCCATTGCTGTGCTTCATATACAGAGGCACAAAATCTAAACCACAAGAACGATTAACTCCATGTTAGCAGACTTCTCAGAAAAGAGGTGATCAGAGAAAACCAAGATGGCGCCATAGGTTAAACACCTAACCCGCAGCCGGGCACAACAATTTCAAAAATACAACTAGAGGTCAGAACGGTCATCGTCCAGAACCACAGGAAAGCTGGCGGACTGAAATGCCCACAGCTGGGGGGAAGGAGAAGGCCACGGGGACAGTCGGGGGAGCCGCAAAAGCCTGAGGTATGGAGAAACGGGCGGAGACACGAGCACGCGCGCCTGCGGGGAGGATGGAGCCGGAGAGGAAGGGGCGGCTGACGGCCTGGCCTGCGTTCACTGGCAGGAAGGAGATAAAGGCTCCGGATTGCGCTGAGCGCCGGCTCCGACTGCACTGAGCCCCAGTTCCGGGCGAAACCCTGGGAAGCCAGGCGCAGGCTGGGGGAATGAATCTGGGCTGTGGGGCGCAGGCACAGAGGAGCGGCGGAAGGCAGAGCTCCAGAGGCGCGCGCAGGAAGGGGCGCAAAGGACGGACTGTTGCCTGCGCCACTGAACTGCCCTAGCGGGAAGGAGACAAGGGCTCCGGACCGTGCTGAACCCCAGTTCCGACTGCACTGAACCCCAGTTCCGGGCGAAACCCTGGGAAGCCAGGCGCATGCGGGGGGAATGAATTTGGCCTGTGGGGCAGAGGCACAGAGGAGCGGCGGCTCCAGAGGCGCGCACGGGAGGGCGCGCAGAGGACGGACTGTTGCCTGCGCCACTGAATGGCCCTGCTGGGAAGGAGACAAAGGCGCCAGACTGCGCTGAGACCCAATTCCAACTACATTGAAACCCAGTTCCAGGCAGCGGGCGAAACTCCAGGGCGCGTTTCTCTCAGAGGTGTTTGCAAGGAATACAGAGGGACACAGACACAGGAGCCTCATGTCTCCTGCACAGCAACTCTTCCTATATAGACAAAGAGGGTCCTCACGGCCAAGTGGCCTGGAGGACAATTCCTCCTAGTGACACCAACAACAATCAAGACTTAACTGTAGATACTCACTCAGTTTCGCAACTGCGCCGCCCCCGCAGGCCGCCCGGCCCGGGGCGCTGGGGACGCCGCCGCGGCAGTGGCGCCCGGAGCCCGGCGGCTGACCAGCGCACATCCCCGCCGCGAGGCCCCCGCGCGCCTGGTTCCGCGGGCCGCGCGCCCCACACACCGGACGGAGGCCCGGGCGCCCTCTCCGTGCACCTCCCGGCGCCACTAGACCTCAGTAGAGTTGACTGAATTCAAGGGATTAAGAAGAACAAATTGGGGAATTCGAAAAAGATGACGGCGGAGGTGAAGGCTGATGTGTTGCCTCGCATGGCAGTTTCGGAAATACAACTGGAACATGGACTAGTGAGGGTGGCGACTGCTGCTCGCGTCTCCCCAGACCGGGCGGCTGCTCCTCTCAGTCAGCACCGCAGCCGGGGCCATGGGCTCGTGGGCGCCGCAGCAGCTGCTGTGGCGGCGGCCGCGGACTCGGCGCAGCAGCTCTCTGTAAAGGAAGAGACCATCTTTCTGCAGGAGGGGCGCATCCGCGCCACCGACCTGGCCGAACTGCGCAGTGAGATCCTCGAGGCCCCGGAGGCCGCCAACACCGATTTGGAGGATTCTTAGGAGTTCTCATCTTACATTCAAGCCCTTTAAGCCATTTTGACAGAGGAGAATCAAGAAGGCGGCTAAGTTAAACAAAGGAACTGCGAACTCCACCGCGCACAGCAATTTCAGGGGCACGAATGGAGGACAGAGCCTCTACCATCCAGAACTACAGGAGAGATGGCTGAATGGTAGATTTATAGCTAAGAGGGAAGAGGAAACCAGCGAAATCGGAGGGGATGAGGTGTGGAGGGGCGTGGGTCTGGTTGGTGGCGGGGGAAAGGGGCTTTTGTTCCAAACCTAGGGGAGATTAGCTCTCCATCACCCTGAAATCCAGCTTCTGGGGACCCGTGGGAGACCCAGATGCCTGCGGGGAGAGGCGGGACTCTTGCGGAGGTGCCAAGCGCCCCTGGGTCTGGGGGAGGCCGCGCTCCCCTGGGTCCGAGTGAGGCCAGGTGTCCATAGATCCAGTTGAGGCCTCGCGCACCTAGGCCCGGGTGAGGACACGTGCCCTTGGGTCTGGGAGAGGTCACGTGCCCCTGGGTCTGGGAGAGGCCACACATCCCTGGGTCCAGGTGAGACCATGCGTCCCTGGATCCGGGTGAGGCCTCATGCACCTAGGCCCGGGTGAGCCCAAGTGGCCCTGGGTCTGGGAGAGGCCAAGCGTCCCTGGGTCCGGGTGAGATTATGCGTCCCTGGATCCGGGTGAGGCCTCGTGCATCTAGGCCCGGGTGAGCCCAAGTGGCCCTGTGTCTGGGAGAGGCCAAGCGTCCCTGGGTCCGGGTGAGACCTTGTGTCCCTGGATCCGGGTGAGGCCTCGTACACCTAGGCCCGGGTGAGCCCAAGTGGCCCTGGGTCTTGGAGAGGCCAAGCGTCCCTGGGTCCGGGTGAGACCATGCGTCCCTGGATCCGGATGAGGCCTCGTGCACCTAGGCCCAGGTGAGCCCAAGTGGCCCTGGGTCGGGGAGAGGCCAAGCGTCCCTGGGTCCGGGTGAGACCATGCGTCCCTGGATCCGGGTGAGGCCTCGTGCACCTAGGCCCGGGTGAGCCCAAGTGGCCCTGGGTCTGGGAGAGGCCAAGCGTCCCTGGGTCCGGGTGAGACCATGCGTCCCTGGATCCGGGTGAGGCCTCGTGCACCTAGGCCCGGGTGAGCCCAAGTGGCCCTGGGTCTGGGAGAGGCCAAGCGTCCCTGGGTCCGGGTGAGACCATGCGTCCCTGGATCCGGGTGAGGCCTCGTGCACCTAGGCCCGGGTGAGCCCAAGTGGCCCTGGGTCTGGGAGAGGCCAAGCGTCCCTGGGTCCGGGTGAGACCATGCGTCCCTGGATCCGGGTGAGGCCTCGTGCACCTAGGCCCGGGTGAGCCCAAGTGGCCCTGGGTCTGGGAGAGGCCAAGCGTCACTGGGTCCGGGTGAGACCATGCGTCCCTGGATCCGGGTGAGGCCTCGTGCACCTAGGCCCGGGTGAGCCCAAGTGGCCCTGGGTCTGGGAGAGGCCAAGCGTCCCTGGGTCCGGGTGAGACCATGCGTCCCTGGATACGGGTGAGGCCTCGTGCACCTAGGCCCGGGTGAGCCCAAGTGGCCCTGGGTCTGGGAGAGGCCAAGCGTCCCTGGGTCCGGGTGAGACCATGCGTCCCTGGATCCGGGTGAGGCCTCGTGCACCTAGGCCCGGGTGAGCCCAAGTGGCCCTGGGTCTGGGAGAGGCCAAGCGTCCCTGGGTCCGGGTGAGACCATGCGTCCCTGGATCCGGGTGAGGCCTCGTGCACCTAGGCCCGGGTGAGCCCAAGTGGCCCTGGGTCTGGGAGAGGCCAAGCGTCCCTGGGTCCGGGTGAGACCATGCGTCCCTGGATCCGGGTGAGGCCTCGTGCACCTAGGCCCGGGTGAGCCCAAGTGGCCCTGGGTCTGGGAGAGGCCAAGCGTCCCTGGGTCCGGGTGAGACCATGCGTCCCTGGATCCGGGTGAGGCCTCGTGCACCTAGGCCCGGGTGAGCCCAAGTGGCCCTGGGTCTGGGAGAGGCCAAGCGTCCCTGGGTCCGGGTGAGATTATGCGTCCCTGGATCCGGGTGAGGCCTCGTGCACCTAGGCCCGGGTGAGCCCAAGTGGCCCTGGGTCTGGGAGAGGCCAAGCGTCCCTGGGTCCGGGTGAGACCTTGTGTCCCTGGATCCGGGTGAGGCCTCGTACACCTAGGCCCGGGTGAGCCCAAGTGGCCCTGGGTCTGGGAGAGGCCAAGCGTCCCTGGGTCCGGGTGAGACCATGCGTCCCTGGATCCGGATGAGGCCTCGTGCACCTAGGCCCAGGTGAGCCCAAGTGGCCCTGGGTCTGGGAGAGGCCAAGCGTCCCTGGGTCCGGGTGAGACCATGCGTCCCTGGATCCGGGTGAGGCCTCGTGCACCTAGGCCCGGGTGAGCCCAAGTGGCCCTGGGTCTGGGAGAGGCCAAGCGTCCCTGGGTCCGGGTGAGACCATGCGTCCCTGGATCCGGGTGAGGCCTCGTGCACCTAGGCCCGGGTGAGCCCAAGTGGCCCTGGGTCTGGGAGAGGCCAAGCGTCCCTGGGTCCGGGTGAGACCATGCGTCCCTGGATCCGGGTGAGGCCTCGTGCACCTAGGCCCGGGTGAGCCCAAGTGGCCCTGGGTCTGGGAGAGGCCAAGCGTCCCTGGGTCCGGGTGAGATTATGCGTCCCTGGATCCGGGTGAGGCCTCGTGCACCTAGGCCCGGGTGAGCCCAAGTGGCCCTGGGTCTGGGAGAGGCCAAGCGTCCCTGGGTCCGGGTGAGACCTTGTGTCCCTGGATCCGGGTGAGGCCTCGTACACCTAGGCCCGGGTGAGCCCAAGTGGCCCTGGGTCTGGGAGAGGCCAAGCGTCCCTGGGTCCGGGTGAGACCATGCGTCCCTGGATCCGGATGAGGCCTCGTGCACCTAGGCCCAGGTGAGCCCAAGTGGCCCTGGGTCTGGGAGAGGCCAAGCGTCCCTGGGTCCGGGTGAGACCATGCGTCCCTGGATCCGGGTGAGGCCTCGTGCACCTAGGCCCGGGTGAGCCCAAGTGGCCCTGGGTCTGGGAGAGGCCAAGCGTCCCTGGGTCCGGGTGAGACCATGCGTCCCTGGATCCGGGTGAGGCCTCGTGCACCTAGGCCCGGGTGAGCCCAAGTGGCCCTGGGTCTGGGAGAGGCCAAGCGTCCCTGGGTCCGGGTGAGACCATGCGTCCCTGGATCCGGGTGAGGCCTCGTGCACCTAGGCCCGGGTGAGCCCAAGTGGCCCTGGGTCTGGGAGAGGCCAAGCGTCCCTGGGTCCGGGTGTGACCATGTGTCCCTGGATCCGGATGAGGTCTCGTGCACCTAGGCCCGGGTGAGGCCACGGGCCCCTGGGTCTGGGAGAAGCTAAGCGTCCCTGGGTACGGGTGAAGCCAGATCCTGGGTCCGGGTGAGGCCGTGTGCCCCTGGATCCATCCGGGTGAGGCTGGGTCCCAGGCCCGGGTGAGACCACGCGCCCCTTGGGTATAGGTGAGGCCACGTGCCCCTTAGTCCGGGTGACGCCGTGCCCCTGGGTTCGGCCGAGACCAAACCAGAGGGAGTCGGACCTCCGTTACCGCCATTTGTCCACCATCCAGAGCTGGGGGGTCAGTGCTGACATGTACACATAAGGAACTACTGGACATTGAAATTGGGTCTCAAAAGAACTGGTGGTCCAGGGGGAAGCTCGCCACAGACTGATTCATTTGCCTGTCAGCATAACTATTATTGCTCGTCTCACATTCAGTGCTTATTAGTATATATCTCGTGACATATGATCTCGCTCATCTAGGGGAAATGATGAACAACATAGCCTGAGGAACAAGAACAGAACCAGAAGCAAGGAGGCATCGATCGGACTATCGGGCCTCAGAGGGAGGATAGGGGAGGGTAGGGGGAGGGTGGGGGGAGGGGGAGAGTTCAACCAAAGGACCTGTATGCATGCATATAAGCCTACCCAACGGTTAAGTTCAACAGGGGATTGGGGCATGCGTGGGGAGAGGGGTGGGATGGGAATGGGGGGATGAGGACAAATATGTGACACCTTAATCAATAAAGAAATTAAAAAAAAAAAAAAAAAAAAAAAAAAAAAAAAAGAAAAGAGGTGATCATGGGTCATCACTAGGTAGTATCACATAACCACAAAAAGTTATCTCTGTGTCTAGCATACTACTACGTAGGTAGGTCTAAAGTCCTATGAGTCTAGAACCAATGACAATTTGAGTTCAAACAACAAAGTTAGTTGCTGTTTGTCCTATTCTCTGTGTGATTTGAAGTGGGTTAAAACACATAAAAATAGCACTGCCTTTCCTAGAATTGTCATTATTCAAAATCTTATTTCTGTTTTCTTTGTAGTTCCATACCATCTGCAGATGGTTCACTGATGATTTTTGTTAAACCACACAAATAAATGTATGGAACATCTGGCTCAGTGGATGGAGCATCAGCCTGCGGATCAAAGGGTCCCGAGTTCGATTCCAGTCAAGGGCATGTACCTTGGTTGCAGGCTTCTCCCTGGCCTGGGCCCTGGTCAAGGCTCATGAAGGAGGCAACCAATTAATGTGTTTCTCTCACATTTATGTTTCTCCATGTCTTTCTCTCTTTCACTTTCCCTAAAAATCAATGGAAACATATCCTCGGGTGAGGATTAACAAACAAACAAACAAAATTATGGTTTTCCTACTTTATCAATACCCTATAACATATACAACAAATCGTCATTGAGCTGAAATGAAGAAATCAGAGTCCATTAAACCATCAGTATGCTTGCCCCTCTGCCAACTGGTAGATGTGAACATGCCTAGGGGCATCACCATTTGCTCTAGATCATGCATATCACTGAAAATTGGTTCCCTAAATTTTGAAAAAGTTTTATTTGGTTCATAATCCCACACATTATTTTTCTGGACTTTATACATCCACTTCCCTGTTCTCTCCCCTACCATCTGCCCTCCAAAAGACCAATGACTTGTCCATCAATCCACAGAGGGACAGAAATTCAAAAAGAGAACACTAGTGACTTTTTTGTCCTTATTTCTGAGGATCTGGAGTAATATTGGAACAGGAGCGGAAAGTTCTGTCTATCACCCTGACCTCCATATTGCCTCTAACTCAACTCTCTTTGTTATTTCCCCCATTTAATAGTCTGGCTTACTTCCTACCCAGTCCCAATTCCCTCCATGCATGCTACTCCACCTCTTTTGGCATGATTTCTAGCTATGCCAGTCAAATCTAGCTTTGCTGCCCCTTGCTGAAGGCTTCCTCTGCTTCCCTGGTGCCTACAGGCAGCCCCTTCACCCTCGCCATAATCCTGCCTTCTCTCTCCCTCTGACCCTCCCTCCCTTCCTTTACCAATGCCAGGATTTCAATCCACAGAAGTTTAACATTTTCATACGTCAGAGATTCAGAAGGTGTTTCTACTCTTTCATTTTATAATTTTTCTGCCTTTTAAAAAGTTACATTATTTATGGAACATATTATTACAATATTAAACAACTGGAAAAGATACAAAATAGAACTGTAAAAATAACCCCAAATTCTACCATTCAGGATAAAGCAAGGTTTAGCATATTCTTCAGACATCTCCTCTCTCTCTCTCCCTGCATAAATGCTCACATGATTATAATAACAATTTCACTGGATAGAGCAGGCAGAACAGGATAACTGGTAATCTATATGCTTTACTGTTTGCAAGGCAGTAGATCAAGATCTCCAGCCGCCTGATAAATGGCTGCATAGACTTCTAGTGTACTTATGTGTGTGTAATTATTGATGGGTCTTGGGACTGTTTGGGACTCTTCATTATAGCCATTCAGGAAATTGTGAAGGGTAGGAGTGATGCTTGGTGAATCATTTTGGGTTCCCTTTTCTTTAGTAAACCCTTTGTATTCAAAAGCTGCACACTTGCTCATCTGGTTTTCCACTAGAATAGAGCCTGTGGAAGGCAGAATCATCTCCCTATGAAGATGTCCATGTCCTAATCCCCAGACCTGTGAATATGTTACCTTATGTGGCAAAGGGACTTTGCAGATGTGATTATGGTAAGGATCTTGAGATAGAGAGTATAAAAGGTACATTTTAATATTTAATTATATTATAGGATATCTTCATCTCATGTGCTATATTATCTGTGCAGACCCCATATAATAATGAAAAATATGCTTATAAAGTAAAGCAAAGGGAGGCAGGGAAGTTAAAGTCAAAGAAGAAAATGTGATGGTGTGATGACAGAAGCAGAGGTCAGAGAGAGAGATTGGGAGATGCTGGTTTTAAAGGTGGAGGAAGGGACCATGAACTGAATATTATAAACAGCCTCTAGAAGCTGGAAAAGTGAGGAAAACAATTCTCCTCTAGAACCTCCATTACAAAACATTCTGCCAACACTTTAATCTCCAGAATCATAAGATAATAAATTTGTGTTGTTTTAAGAACATTTCTGGGAATCTGTTACAGTAGCAATAGGAAACTAATATAGAGCCAGTCTCCATTTCCCCCTTAAGGCTCCCCTAAGAAAGACAGGGAAACTATTGTCACCCATTATATGGACTCTTGTCCACATGTAAGGAATTTGATCATGAACCTGAAATTCTCCCTCCCAAACAGTCTCTTGGAGTTCTACATATCATCCACAGAAGAACAATCTTCACTTTGGGAAAATGTAATCTTCGAGAGGTCAGTGAGGAAGGGAGAGAGCACCAGCCTCTCCATTATGTCATGTGAAGTTAACAGGTCAGCTTGTGACAGATGTCACATACCAGCTACACTCACATATAGGCAGTGTCAGTGTGGCCTCAGGTCTGCCTTCCTCACAGACAGTAGGAAAAATAATCCCAACATTATAGTTCTCTTCAAAGCCTTGGTACAAATTAAAAACTTTTCAGTGTTGGACAGCACAGATGTTGTTTTGATAGGGTAACAAGAGTCAGAGTTTCAAACATTCCAAAGAGCAAAAGGAATCCTATATAATAAAGAGGTAATATGCAAATTGACCATCCCTCCAACATACAATATGGCCACCCCCATGTGGTCAAAGATGGCCGCCCCATGTGGACACAAGATGGCCACCACAAGATGGCTGGCAGGGCAGGGCAGATGGGGGGAACCAGCCTGCAAGGGAGGGCAGTTGTGGGCAATCAGACCAGCAGGATAGGGCACTTAGGGGTGACCGGGCCAGCAGAGGAGGGCAGTTGGGAGTGACCCGGGCCTGAAGGGGAGGGCAGTTCGGGGGGACCAGCCCTGCAGGAGAGGGCAGTTAGGGGCGACCGGGCCAGCAGGGGAAGGCAGTTGGGGGTGACCAGAGCAGCAGGGTAGGGCAGTTGGGGGTGACCAAGCCTGCAGAGAAAGCAGTTGGGGGGGAACCAGGCCTGCAGGGGAGGACAGTTGGGGGTGACCAGGCCTACAGGGGAGGGCAGTTGGGAGCAACCAGGCCTGAAGGGAAGGGCAGTTGGGGGCGACCAGGTCGGCAGGGGAGAGCAGTTAGGGGCAATTGGGCCAGCAGGGGAGCAGTTAGGTGTCGATCAGGCTGGCAGGGGAGTGGTTAGGGGGTGATCAGGCTGGCAGGCAGAAGCAGTTCGGGGCAATCATGCAGGCAGGCAGGCAAGCAGTTGGGAGCCAGCAGTCCTGGATTGTGAGAGGGATGTCCCAGATTGGAGAGGGTGCAGGCTGGGCTGAGGGACAACCCCCCTCCCCCATGCACAAATTTCGTGCACCGGGCCTCTAGTTAGCAATACTGGGCAAGCACTGGAGTATATCACTACAACTGTATGGCTATATAATCTGCTTTCTAAAAAGACGAGGCAAAAAAATCACTCAGCCTGTGAGAATTGCAATCCACTGCATAGATATGGATCACAATGAACCATTGTATCACATCAGTTTTTAGGTTCTTCGGTTGCAAGCAACTGATACAGATGCTGGCTAATTTAAGAAAACAGAGGTTTTATTGCAGGAGTATGAAGAAGCTCTTAGAATCCACAGGGAGCTGAAGATCGAGGCCTGGAAAGGTCAGCAACCAGAGCAGTTCTGGAGACTGAAGTAGCAGAAAATCATTAGGGCACTGCCTTTGAGATTAAAAACTATAAAATTTAAAGTCTGTGGGAGGAGTCATGTGTCCAGCCCTTAGAAATGTGAGAGGGGAGAATGACTGAAAATCCCCAAAACATGGCTCCCAAAGAAGAGAAATTGTTTAATAATAATAATAATAACAATAGCAAATAATTCTATAGTATATTACTATGGTCAGGAACCATCTCAGGCACTTTCCAGATGTTGGGTTACTTAATGCTCAGAAACCATGTGAGGCTGGTTGATTTTGTTATTGCTACCATTTTGCTTAGGGGAAACTGAGTTACTGAGAAGTAAAGTACCTCAATCAAGGTCACAGTGCTGAGAGATAGCCACACTAGGATTTCAGCACAGTCAGTCTGATTGTAGAGACGAATACTTAACCACTATATCGTGAGGCCTCTCTGTGTATCTCCCCAGACAAATATGGGGTACTGATATCAGAAGAATATAGAATGATTGTGGGTGCCAAAACCACAGTGGGAACCAAACTACCATTAGCATTTATTGGACATTAAATTACTATGTGTCATAAAGTAAAACATAAGAAGTTAAATATGGAGAGAAGGAGCCCCTATCCTTGCACAGACAACCCTACTATAATAAAAAGCTACATAGTCAAATATGCGCTCCATGAGGACAGACGTCTTAAATACTAACTATATCCTTAGTACCTAGAACAATGGTCTAGGGTCTGGCACATAGTTAGGTGCTCAATAAGTATTTGTTGGCTAAATGAATACAACATATGCACCTAAAATATATTTAAGTAATTAAAAAAACAGATTCAAATATGAAAACCATCTGTGGGCAAGATGCTAAGTCAAGATATGAGGAAACAGAAGAAATCATGGTAAACTTTCTGGAGTAGGAAGCTTTGGCCATTGGATATTAGAGTTAGTAACAACTTTAGTAGACAGGTAGTAGGGAGAAAAAATATAGCAACCTTCACTACTAGATCACTTGGCGGGCTTTTCTGGTTCTAATTAAAGAGATTATTGCTTTCACAGTCTTTTAAAGTGAGTTGGGAAGGATCTGTAAATAAATGTTTGGTAGTGTTTTGAATGTGATTATAAAACCTAAAGAAATCTCTAAATATGGGCATTCTGATGATAAAAGAGAAGGAGATAGAGTATAAAATGTACATTTTAATAATTACATTTTGGCAGTGAAATGGGCTAAGGTGTGGGAGAGAGGAGTACTATTTTCCTTTATATAATTAGAGATAGAACTGAGTATTTCTGATTTTTATTGAAATAAAAAACACGATGCCCTGGCCAGTGTGGATCAGTTGGCTAGAGCATTGTCCCATGCACAGAAGGGTTGCAGTTTCGATCTCCAGCCAGGGTGTGTGTGGGAGGCAACTGATAAACATTTCTCTCTTACATCAATGTTTTTTTCTCTCTCTCCATCTCCCTTCCTTTCTCTCTAAAATCAATAATAATAATAAAAAATAATAATAAACTCTACAAGAAACTCCTAGAGAAATCATGTCCTTTTATTTCATTTTGCGGGAGGGGGTGGTGGTGTAGGGCTAACATTTAGCCAATGTGCATGTCAGAGACATTTATGCCATCCCACCCATTCAAGGCCTGTGTCTATCCCAAATTGTAGGTGCCCATATAGCACCACTTGTCATATATTTTTGAAGAAACTCCCTGTGGGTATTCAACATAGGAAAGGCAATGTGGCTGAAATCATAGTAGAGGTGCTTTTCATGAAGAGGATACTGATTTATGGACAGGAAGCAAAGAATTGAAATAAACATATGCTTCCTTGAGTAACAGTTTTCTTCAACGGCAAGTACTAAAACTCATTTCATTTAATTTTCATAGATGACTGGAAAGAAAAATTGCCCAGCCTAATCTTTATAATTATGAACACCTACATTTGATAAGTAGATAGTAGCCAGATTCATTAGTTAAAACAAAAGGAGTCTTAGGAACCTTTATAAGCAAAGAGTCAAGCAAGATATATTCTCTATCAGTCACAACACAGAAAAAGGATCTGAAGCTGCTGTGGAAATATTCTGAGAATTTGTGCGAAACATGCAGACATGTACTCCACATCATTAAAAACAGGAGAGATAGGGCAATAATTCTAGGAAGAATGAAACGGTTTGGATGGCTAAATCTGAAAAAGCAAAAGCTGAGAGAGAACATGGTCAAAAGCTACAAAATTTTCTGTAGAACTGAGGGAAAAAGACACCCAGAGGATTATTTACTACAAAATTACGAAAAGAAGGAGGCATGTTTGGCATGAATGAGATAAATATGAATGTAATTTAAAAAGTTTTTCTTTCTACAGCTTTAATGAGTGTATGAAATTCACTCTATTATGGGGTCTGTTGAGGGCAAGGACTGGTCTTACTCATTGCTATGCTTTCATTTCCCACTATGGAACCTAGAAGTAGCAGATGCTCATTGAACATTTTTTAGGTAGATAAATGAGTAGATAAATCAAAGAATTATGAGTATTCATTACTTTGGTTTCCTCTCAGTATGATCATTTTGCTTCCCCAGTACAATCTACCTCTTATATTTCCAGCCATTCATACACTAACCTCAGACTTCTAAAATAACTGCTAAGCAATGTGATCCCTCAAACCAGGTTTAGTGGCCACAATAGTGTATATGGATAAAGACTGGACTTTCCTTACATTCATGACAGAGACCATCTGGCTCGCAAAGTCTAAGATATTTATTATCTGGCTCTTTTTAGAAAAAGTTTGTCAACCCCCTTTTGAAATTACTGACCTCTGCCACAGTAGCATGAAAGCAGCCATAGACAGTACAGAGATGGACAGGCAGAGTGGCATTTTATCTTCATAGCAGTGTTAGCAAAGCCCTGATGTAAAGGAAAAGGACCTCAGGAGTTCAAGGATGCAAACACTTATCACTGCATGGGGTAGTGATATGTGCCCAGAGTGTGGAAGGAGTAGTAGAAGCCGGCAAAGCAGAGTAGAATAGGGCAGGGCAGTCTGGCAGGGGCAACAGCACTGGAACAGAGGTGAGGGAAGGCTGGGGCAGTCAGCAGCTTCAAGCTGTACAGAGTGGCTGAAACGTTTGTTGCACGTGGAGAGTGTTCACAGATGAGGCTGGAAAGATTAGCTCCATTCAGTCAGGATGTGTCTTCTCTGCCCACTTCCTCCCCTGTGCTTGGCACACAGCCTGTCAGGTAGCAGAGGCTCCATAAATGTTAGTTCACTCAGAATGAAAGATAGGCAGGGTCTAGATAAGAAGTAACTCAAATTTTCTTTCTTTTTTTTTTAGGTCAAGAAAAAGAGAAAGCTAAGAGTGACACATTACTGAAACATTGGGACACAGTCACTTGTGACCTTTGACCCTGAACAATTTCCTTGACCTCTCCGGGGTCTCTAAATCTACATTTCCTTCAATGTAAAGCTACGATGGTGATGCTTACTTCGAAGTATTGTTGCAAGGATTAAATGCAGTGTGGCTGGAGTGAGCTGCCTGGTACAAGGCCTGGCACCTGGAGGCAGTGATTATTGTGAGTCTGTCACTGCTGGGTTTGGCAGCACCTCAATGTTTGATATTATATCTCATCTGGCAGGGAAAACTGAAACGGAGCTGAAGAGTGTGATGGTGAAAGCAGTGTGCTGAGATTCTGTTCTGGTTTCTGCTGGGATTGTTTGTTCAGTCCTAACAGCTAGCGTGAGTCCTCCTTGGGGACCCTGAGAAATCACCAGCCACACGGTAACCAAAAGGCAGGCAGAAACCTGAGCAGCCTGGAGGGAGGCAGAGGCGGCCTTTGTGGAGAAAACATTTGTTCCCCTTAAAGAAATAGGATGTTTGAAAAGAAAACACGCAACATTGGAGATGCAGACTCTAGCACATACATTTTGGTTACCACTCCCTGCAGAAGGGCGAGAGGATTAAACCAGCTACATGATATATTCCTTTGCCAGGAACAAAACTCACTAAAGAGAATGCTGTATTCTCACACAAACTAATTTTTGTGTTATATTGAACTAGAGTTGTTTCCAATTGCTATTTTCCAGAAAGCAAGCAACCACTTTACTTCCTTAAATTGGCGATACACCTAAAAATCATGAAATCTATAATCTGTGGTTCTGGTATTGTTTACCAAGCCCAAAAGAGTGCCCTGGAGTTTTTCCAAGCTTTAGAAATGTAGAAGAAAAAGGGCTGAATGCACCCGCTTGTGTTTTACACTTTAAATCTGGTCTAGACTGGAACTGGGAAAGCTGTCTTGGCATGGGAATAATCTACAGCCAAATTTAACTTGATGGGCCTTGCTCCATGGGGAGCCTGGAATAACACAGCCCAGAGGGAAACAAATAACAATGTACATACACAAAGAGAAATCCAAAAAGCAGAGTTCATGAGGCCATATGATATACTGGGTCATCCTGTCCACTCTTCTGAGAAGTTTTTCCTCTGCAAAATAACTTTTTTGAACAACCTGCTCAAGTTCTGCTAACCATCTAGCTCCCTACTCAGCTAGCCAGCCTTTCTCTCCCTTATCACTTTGCCTAATGAACATCAGTGACATTTAACCGAACTAACCAGCTACCTATGTAAAATATAGGGGGTGTCAAAAGTAGGTTTACAGTTGTTTGTATGGAAAATAATACAATAATTAATAAATAATAATATAAGAATAAACTCTGTGTTTCACATTTTCACAACTGTAAATCTACTTTTACCCCATCCTGTATAATTCTTGACTAGGGATTGACTTTAATGGCTCCCATTGCAAATATTGGGTCATAATAATACTTTGTATTTATCTTATTTTTCTTTATGAATCTTTCTTATAAATTTTTAATATTTCACTCAAATGCCCAAAATGATGATTTACTTTGCATCATTATTTAAACTAACTTTTCATCAATAATAAGAAATGTTAGGTATTACAGATTTAGGGTATATTTAATACTAGAGGCCCAGTGCAGGGATTCATGCACATTGAAAGGAAATTAATTAGAAGGTGGCCACTGGGGTGGGACTGGGTGAGAGGGGCCTGACATGCCGTGGAGCCAACCTCCCATGGTCTCTCCCTGGCCAGCGGCACTGGGGCAGTGCCCAGGCTGGAAGGGCATCTGCAGAGTGAGCAGGGTCCCTTCGGCAGGTGGGGTCCCTCAGCCTGGTCTGGGGGGATCAGGCTGAAACTGGCAGTCCAACATCCCCCGAAGGGTCCCAGAGTGCGAGGGGGCACTCTGCAAAGTTGCTGTTGCTCAGCAGCTCTTGCATTGAGTGTCTGCCCCTGGTGGCCAGTGAGCATCCTACCTACCAGCTAGTTGGCCAGCTACTTAGCCTTTTATATATATAGACTAGAGGCCTGTTGCAGGAAGATTCCTGCAAGAATAGGTCTTCCTGAGGCCGGAGCGAAGCAGAGAAGGGCTTCACTCCCTTCTCCACTGCCTCGCTTCCCTCCCGTCTCCACTGCCTCGCTTCCCTCCCTTCTCTGCAGCCTCGCTCCCTTCTCCGCAGCT
This sequence comes from Eptesicus fuscus, assembly GCF_027574615.1. Classification (NCBI taxonomy): domain Eukaryota; kingdom Metazoa; phylum Chordata; class Mammalia; order Chiroptera; family Vespertilionidae; genus Eptesicus; species Eptesicus fuscus. The sequence goes on from NC_072476.1 coordinate 34,751,065, forward strand.
TCGCTCCCTTCTCTACAGCACTTGGTTTCCTTCTACGCTGTCTTCAGTCTTCGCTCCGCGCCTGCGTATGCAAATTAATTGCCATCTTTGGTGGGTTAATTTGCATACTTGCTCTGATTGGCTGGTAGGCGTAGCAGAGGGACGGTCAATTTGCGTGTTTCTCTTTTATTAGTGTAGATTATTAAAATGTAAATCTATATGCACATACACATGCATATATTCATGTATTTTTTTATATTTTAAAAGATCACAAACATATGACTTTTCTTTAGTTTCCTTTATACTCACATGAGATTAAGAGTTTTATAGAGCTCTGGTGTTAAAGTTGATTTTGACCCTTTTTCTGAGCATCTTCCCTAGATACACTGTGGACAGCTATGTGCAATTACACATCTGAAAGAAATTCTGTAACACTGAACAAAAGTTCCCAATGTAATGTCCTAGAATAAAGCACTAATAGGAAAACATAAAAATGATTTTCTTACACTATTTAAAGTCTAATCTTCTTGGTACTAAATTGACTATATGCAAGCCAGAACATCTGCACACATTCCTTTCAGAGAATGGTTATGAGTATGAAACCTGAATGACTCCTGGCCTACTGCCTTCTCTACAGCCTTTTACTTTTGTTCATGAATTATTTCCCACCTGTTTGGTCTTGTTATAAAGACTTCTCCCATTTGAGAGACAGTATAGAGTCATGGTTAAACACATGGACTCTAGAATCGAACTGGGTTCTAATTCCTGCTCTGCAACTCACTAGCCGTGTGTTCCTAACCTCTGTGGCACAGCTACCGCATTTGTAAGAAGACAGCAGTAACTATAATTACCTCATGTTTTGTAAGCCCTAATGAATTTTATGGCCCATGGTAAGTGTTCACTAAATGTTAGATAGGATTTACTTTCCCTTCATCATCTTCTGCTACTTCCTTTTCCATGAAATCTTTCTTCGCCAAGTATGTAAGAACTGACCTATCAATCATCTCAACAGTATTACAGTCTAGAAATATTATTACCCCACAGGCCAACACTTAAAGAGCCTTTTCCCCGGTGTTTTGTAATGGTTGGGAAACCAGCACGATCACAACCAGATGAATCTGCCATCATTGCCATGGTACAATAACCAGAGACAATGCTAAAATGACATCTGCCTTTGTCAAACTTCAGCATTTATTTGGTAAGGGCACTGAGGCAGGTCTAGGTAAATATATAAAACCAAAATTTTCTGTGGGATCTACATTTTACAGAGCTCAATTATCTTTCTCTTACTGTAACAACTGAAATAATTAATCTTGCATGGATTTTAATTAGTCAATAAATTTAAAAGAAGCATGTCTCAATGATGGGTAAAGAGTATCATCTAGTCAGTTCACAAACGCAGGCTCTAACAATGCTTATAAATTCCTTCCGACATTCCTCACCATTTTTTAGAATTTTCTTTAAACATTGACAGGCTCAGTCCATAATAAGTCAGGCATTATTAGAAGTCAGTCTTAGTTAACTTACCCTATTAAAAGTTACTATTCACACCTTTCAGTTTTCAGCATAAATTTTAAAATGTTCACAAGATGGGAATATCCACTGACTGTTTTTCTGTTTCTGTGTTAGTTACTCAAATGAGTGTCTTTTTGGTTCTTAGTGATTTCCTCGAGTTTGAAATAGCTCTTGTTTAACGTCTCTGTGTATGTGCCTCTCTCCTTCTCTCATTCTGTGTTACTCCATTTTCCCCACCTTTGCCTCCCTCTATTCTGCCCCCACTCCCCCTAGGCCTTCACCACATTATTGTCTGTGTCCATGGACTATGCATATATGCATATGTAGTCTTTGGTTGATCTCTTCCCATACCTTTTTTGTGAAATATATTTTTATTGATTTTAGAGAGAGGAAGGGAGAGGGATAGAGAGATAGAAACATCAATGAGAGAGAAACATCTATCAGTTGCCTCCTGCATGACCCCTACTGAGGATCAACCGGGCAATGCCCTGACTGAGAATCGAACCTGGTTTATGGACCTATGCTCAACCACTGAGCAGCACTGGCTGGGCATCTTTCCATACTTTTAAATAACCTTTTATCATGCTGAAGTATAGATAAACTATTTCCCCACTGATGAAAATTCAGTTCCTTCAATTTTTTAATTTGTGATTAAAAAAAGGCCTCAATAACTAGTCCCTTATATACATACTAGAGGCCCAATGCATGAAAATTCGTACAAGAGTAGGCCTTCCTCCCCCCAGCTGCCAGCACCGGCTTCCCTCTTTTGGCCACCAGCAGACACCCAGGACCCGGGCTGCTTCCCTCCAGCCCCAGCTTCATCAGGAAGGACGTTCGGTCTAATTAGCATATTACCCTTTTATTATTATTATCGATATCCTTTTTCAAATATGAGCATTTCTTTGTAACACAGATCTATTAACTAATGCTTCCAGCTTAAGGGATATATGCATTTTCAATGTTGAAGTGAGAAATGCCTTTCTAAGATGCTCCTGATTATATAAATATTAATATTTTCTAGATGAAAAAAATACCACAAGACATTATAAAGAAAGTAGGCCTCTCTTCCTGTTTAGTAAGAGTTTTATCAGAAATGGGTATTAGATTTTATTAGTTTTTTTTCCCACTCACCATCTGAGGATCTTTCCCCCCCTTTACCATTATTATGATAAATTATATTAAATTTATCCTATTTGTTGGTAATAGATTGTTGCTGGATATTATTTGCCAATATGTTATTTAGAATGTTTGTACAAATATTCATTAAAAATTGAGTTGCCCTAGCTGGTTTTGCTCAGTGGATAGAGTGTCAGCCTGTGGATTGAAGGGTATTGGATTTGATTCTAGTCAAGGGCACATACCTCAGTTCCAGGCTTGACCCCCAGCCCTGGTCAGGGTGAATGCGGGAGGCAACCAATCAATGTGTCTCTCTCACATTGATATTTCTCTCTCTGTCTTGCCCCCTCCCTTCCACGCTCTCTAAAAATCAATGGAAAATATCCTTGGGTAAGGATGAACAACAAAATTGAGTCTTTAGTGTTCCTTTTTATATCCCCTTCATCAGAATCTAGTATCATTGCTATACTGACACTCTTCGTAAAAATAATTCAGATCTTGTGTTTCAGAAAAGTTTAAAGTTGGAGTTGTCCATTTCATAGTGCATTCACCTACTTAGCAGTTGTTTTTTTTTGATGCTTTGTGGGAAGAACTGCACTCTAAAAACATTTTCCATTTCCTCTTAGGTAATTTTTATCACTAAATATTTCTACTTTTTCTGGAGATTGGTCTTGGTTTCTTGTAAAAACCAACTATTTCTTCCAGTTTTCAAATTTATTTGCACAAACAATTGTCTAAATCTTAACATTATTTCCCTATTCTTTCCCCAGGTTATCTTTTAATTTTATATATATGATATCTTCCTTTTCTTCTTGATTAGATTGACTTCAGTCATACATATTTATTTCTGTTTTATCTTCATTAATTTCTAACTTTGGCCATTTTGTATTCTTGTCAAACTTCAGAAACTTAATGCTTTATTAATATGTTTGTCAATCTTTTCTTCACCACTAACTTATTAACTATCTGAATTTTCTTTGAGCACTATATACTTAGTGACTTCCTTTTGTTATTTTAAAGATATTGTGAAATTTTGTCCTTAATTTAATAAAACTCAATATTATTTAAATCAGAATTTTTATGTTTATAAGTGGTAAAACTTTGGGTATTTTATTAATTTCTTGTTTTATTCATTAAGAGACAGAATATATTTGAATGTAATCTATACAACTTCTACTAATTTAGATTATATTGGTTATCTTTTAAAGTTTACTATGTAATATCATTTAAAGTTATTTTATGGATATGGCTACAGAAGATGTGTGTGTGCGCACACAGACACAAATATTCTTGAAAAAGAAAAAGAGATCTTGCATATTATTCAGTTCCTGAGCTATCCTTAATTATTTTTGTCTTCCTAATCTGCTGAGAGATTTATCTTGAAGCCTTTAGATTTCAGTCAACAATATGAATGTGTTTTATTAATATCTCCTTGAAGAAGAGTCCTTCATTTTCACTTTGTACTTGGCACTGCAAATAATGTAGCTAATGCTCATATCTTTCATATCTTATGAAAATGGCTGCATATATTAGACTGAAATTAGTAGGTCATCTGGTAATTATATATTCAGCTCTAATAGGCACTACCAAACTATTTTCAACATGGTTGGACCAATTTACAGTTCACCCTGCTATATATGAGAATTCCAATTGGTTGATTCTCACCAAACTCTTTAAATTTTGCCTTTTAAAATTTGTTTGCATTTCTCTGATATCTAAGAAAGTTGAGCATCTTTTCATGTTTATTAGCAATGTGGATATCCTCTTTGATAAAGTGCCAAATGGGTACAAAAATATTGTCTATTGGGTTATTTTTCTTCTGCCTTTATTTATTTATTTACTTACTTATTTACTTACTTATTTATTTGTATTTTTTAATCCTTACCTGAGGATATTTTTCCATTGATTTTTTAGAGAGTGTGGAAAAGAGAGGGAAAGAAAGAGAGAAATATCGATGTGAGAGAAACACATAGATTGGTTGCCTCTGGGGCCAGGAAGAAGCCTGCAACCGAGGTATGTGCCCTTGACCAGAATCGAACTCAGTACTCTTCAGTCCACAGGCCGAGGCTCTATCCACTGAGCCAAATTGGCTAGGGCTGCCTCTTATTATTTAGATAAGTTTTTCATTCAGTACAGTAAAAAATAATTTTTTCTTTTACTTTTACAATTTTCCTGTTAATAATAGAAACTTCAAACACCTTAACTTCATTTTTCTCTTTGCATTGTGACATTTTCATTCTATATATTTTAAACCCCACAAAACATTACCATTACTATCACTGTTCTGTACATCAATAGTCAATCAATATTCAGTTCTCTTACATGCCTATTAATTCTTTTGATAGTTCTTTATTAGTTTATTCATTCTTTTAGTTTCCCTCTGTGATTATTTTCTTTCTCCAAGAAGCACTCCCTATAATGTAGGTCTTATAGAAACAAATTCTCCTGCTTTTTTCCCCTAAGAATAGCTTTGTTTATCTTCATTTTTAAAAGATATTTTTGCTGGGTATATAAATAACAGCTGGAAGTTATTTTCTTCCAGTACTTTAAGAGAATGCCATTTATTGTTTTCTGTCTCATATAATTTCTTTTGCAAAGTCAGTGGGAAGTCTTAATGTTGCTTCTTCTTCCTTGCTCCGAGATGTTTTTCTGAGAAGAGCCAATTCTTTCTCAGCAACTCATAGCCTTATAAGCCTTAATGCTTTGCTACTCTTAGAACCCCACTCCTATCAAAACATCTTCTGTAAAAGGGAACTCTTCCTCAAAAGAAAACGTCATATGAGTTGATTAAGAGAATGTAATTTTTTCCATATCATGGTACATGTTTTATCCCTTTTGCAATTAACCTTTTTTTCACTCTCTCTTTGCACATTTGAGGGGTTCTTCTTTTGAACACTATTTTATTGTTATAAGTCTCATTTTTTCCCGATTGACCCTCCACCACAACCACTCCCACAGCCCTGGACAAGCCCCCACCACCCCAGTGTCTGTGTCCATTGGTTATGCTAATATGCATGCATACAAGTCCTTTGGTTGCTCTCTAACCCCCGCCCACCCACGCCTTCTCTCTGAGTTGGACGGGCTGTTCATTGTTTCTTTGTCTCTGGATCTATTTTTGTTCATCAGTATGTGTTGTTTATTATATCCCACATATGAGTGAGATTATGTGATACTTACCTTTCTCTGACTGGCTTATTTCGCTTAGTATAATGCTCTCCAGGTCCATCCATGCTGTTGCAAAAGGTAAGAGTCCCTTCTTTTTTATAGTAGCGCAGTATTCCTTTATGTAGATGTACTGCAGTTTTTTAATCCACTCATCTGCTGATAGGCACTTAGGCTGTTTCCAAATATTAGCTATTGTAAATTGCGCTGCTATGAACACAGGGGAGCATATGTCCTTTCTGATTGGTGTTTCTGGTTTCTTGAGATATATTCCCAGAAGTGGGATTACTGGGTCGAATGGGAGTTCCATTTTTAATTTTTTGAGGAATCTCCATACTGTTTTCCACAGTGGCTGCACCAGTCTGCATTCCCATCAGCAGTGCACCAGTGTTCCTTTTTCTCCACATCCTCACCAGCATTTGTTGTTTGTTGATTTGTTGATGATAGCCATTCTGACAGGTGTGAGATGGTAGCTCATTGCTGTTTTGATTTGCATCTCTCGGATGATTACAGACTTTGAGCATGCTTTCATATGTCTCTCGGCCTTCTGTATGTCCTCTTTGGAGAAGTGTCTATTTAGGTCCTTTGACCATTTTTTGATTGGATTGGTTATCTTCCTTTTGTTAAGTTGTATGAGTTCTCTGTAAATTCTGGAGATTAAACCCTTATCTGAGATAGCATTGGCAAACCTGTTCTCCCATGCAGTGGGCTTTCTTGTTTTGTTGATTTTTTCTTTTGCTGTGCAGAAGCTTTTTATTTTGATGTACCAGTAGTCCCATTTGTTTATTTTCTCCAAGTTTCCATTGTCCTAGGTGCTGTATCAGTAAAGATATTGCTACAACATATGTCTGATATTTTGCTGCCTATGGAGTTTTCTAAGATTTTTATGGTTTCCCATCTTATGTTTAAGAACTTTAACCATTTTGAGTTTATTTTTGTGTGTGGTGTAACTTGGTGATCTAGTTTCACTTTTTTTTTGCATGTATCTAACCAATTTTCCCAGCACCATTTATTGAAGAGACTGTCTTGACTCCATTGTATGCTCTTGCCTCCTTTGTAAAATATTATTTGAGCATAATGGCTTGGGTCAATTTCTGGGTTCTCTGTTCTGTTCCATTGGTTTATATGTCTGTTCTTGTGCCATTACCAAGCAGTTTTGACAACAGTGGCTTTGTAATATAGCTTCATATCTGGTATTGTGATCTCTCCAACTTTGTTCTTCTTTCTCAGGATTGTTGTGGCTATTCAGGGTCTTTTTTTTTTTTTAATTCCATATAAATTTTTGGAGAGTTTGTTCTAGGTCTGTGAAATATGCTATTGGTATTTTAATGGGGATTGCATTGAATCTATAAATTGCTTTGGGTAGTATGGATATTTTAATGATGTTGATTCTACCAATCCATGAACACGGTGTGTTCTTTCATTTGTTTATGTCTTCTTTTATCTCTTTATTCAATGTCCTGTAGTTTTCCAAGTACAGTTATTTTACATTCTTAGTTAAGTTTATTCCTAGGTATCTTAATTTTTTTGGTGCAATGGTAAATGGGATTTTTTTTTTTTTTTAGTTTCTCCTTCTGTGAGTTCATTATTGGTATATAAAAAAGCCATAGATTTCGGTGTGTTAATTTTGTATCTTGCTACATTGCCAAATTCATTTATTAAGTCTAGTAGTTTTTTTATGGAGTCTTTCAGGTTTTCTATGTCCAATATCATAACATCTGCAAATAATGACAGTTTTACTTCTTCTTTTCCAATGTGGATGCCTTTTATTTCTTCTTGTCTGATAGCTATGGCTAGCACTTCCAGTACTATGTTGAACAGGAGTGGTGAAAATGGGCATCCCTGTCTTATTCTTGTTCTTAGGGGAAATGGTTTTAGTTTTTGCCCACCGAGTATGATGTTGGCTGTAGGTTTGTCATATAAGGTTTTTATTATGTTAAGGTATGATCCCTCTATTCCCACTCTGCTGAGAGATTTTATCAAGAAAGGGTGTTGGATTTTGTCAAATGCATTTTCTGCATGGATTGATATGGTTATATGATTTTTGTCTCTCAATTTGTTCATGTGATGTATCACATTTATTGATTTGTGGATATTGTACCATCCTTGCATCCCCGGAATAAATCCCACTTGGTCATGGTGTATGATCTTTCTAATGTAATGCTGGATCCGATTTGCTAGAATTTTGTTGAAGATTTTAGCATCTATGTTCATCAGGTATATTGGCCTGTAGTTTTCTTCCTTTTTGGTGTCTTTATCTGGTTTTGGAATTAGGGTAATGCTGACTTACTTTATAAGAAGGCTTGGAAGTGTGCCTTCCTCTTGAATTTTTTGGAATATTCTGAGGAGGATAGGTTTTAGTTCTTCTTTGAATGTTTGGTAGAATGCCCCTGTAAAGCTGTCCAGACCAGGGCTTTAGTTTGCTGGAAGATTTTTAATTACTGCTTCAATTTCATTGGTAATTATTGGCCTATTCAGGTTTTTTGATTCTTCCTGATTGAATTTTGGAAGCTTGTATTTTTCTAAGAATATGTCCATTTTTCTAGGTTGTCCAGTTTGTTGGAGTTCTTCATAGTATTTTTTTTTTTTTTACAATCCTTTGTATTTCTGTGGGGTCTGTTGTTACTTCACCTCTTTTATTTCTGATTTTATTTGATTCATCTTTCTGTTTTTTTGTTGAGCCTGGCTAGAGGTTCATCAATCTTATTTATCCTTTCAAAGAATCAGCTCTTAGTTTTATTGATTTTTTTGTTTGTTTTTTTTGTCTCTGTGTCATTTATTTCCACTCTGTTTTTTATTATTTCCTTCCTTCTGCTCACTCTGGGCTTTTCTTGTTTCTCTCTATCTAATTCTTTAAGTTGTAGGGTTAGATAATTTATTACAATTTTTCCTTGTTTTTTTGAGGTAGGTCTGTAGAGCTCTGAAATTCCCTATCAGGACTGCTTTCACTGTGTTCCATAGATTTTGGATTGTTGTGTTTTCATTGTCTTTTGTTACTAAGATGCTTTTTATTTCTTCTTTGATCTCTTTGGTAACCCAATAATTGTTTAATAGCATGTTATTTATCCTCCAAGTGTTTGATTTTTTTCATTGTTTTTATTGTAGTTGATTTCTAATTTTATGCCATTGTGATCTGAGGAGATGATTGATATTTATTTCTTCTTGAATTTGAAGAGACTTTGCCTGTGTCTCAATATGTGGTCTATCTTTGAAAATGTCCATGTGTATTTGAGAAGAATGCATATTCTGTAGCTTTGGGGTGAAATGTTCTGAAGATGTTAATTAATTCCTTCTGATCTAGTGAGTCATTTAGGATTGATGTTTCTTTGCTGATTTTTTTGTTTAGAGGATTTATCTAGTGGTGCCAATGGGGTATTAAAGTCCCCTACTATGACTGTATTGCTGTCGATCTCTCCTTGATATCTTCCAGAAGCTTTTTTATGTTTTTGGGTGCTCTTGTATTGGGTGCAAATATGTTTATCAGAGTTATATCCTCTTATTGAATTGCTCCCTTTAGTATTATGAATTGGCCTTCCTTATCTGTTGTTATGGCCTTTGCTTTGAGGCCTATTTTGTCAGATATAAGTACCACTATCCCAGCTTTTTTTTTTTTTTTTTTCGTTTCCATTCACCTGAAAAAAAATTTTCCATCCCTTCACCAACAGTCTGTGTGAGTCCTTTGTTCTGAGGTGGGTTTCTTGTAGACAGCAGATTTATGGGTCATGTTTTCTTATCCATTCAGCTACCCTATGTCTTTTGGTTAGAGCATTTAATCCATTTACACTTATGGTTATTATTGATAGGTACTTGTTTGTCGCCATTTTTATTCTTTATGCTTATGTTCCTTCTTCCCTTCCTATTTTTTCTTTTTACAGCAGTTCCTTTAGCATTTCTTGCATTGGTGGTTTGGTGGTAATAAAGTCCTTAGCCTTTTTTTGTCTGTGAAGCTCCTTATTTCACCTTCAATTTTTAATGATAGCCTTGCTGGGTATAGTATCCTTGGATTCAGTCCCTTGCTTTGCATCACTTTGCATATTACATTCCATTCCCTCTGGCCTGATGTGTTTCTGTTGAGAAATCAGTTGATAGTCTAATGGGTGATCCCTTATAGGTAACTTTCTGTCTCTCTCTTGTAGCCCTTAAGATTCTTACTTTGTCATTGGTGTTTGCCAATTTAATTATGATGTGTCTTGGTGTTGGTCTTTTGGGGTTCATCTTATTTGGGACTCTGTGTGCTTCTTGAACTTGTGTGAGTTTTTTCTTCCCAATATCAGGGAATTTTCTGTCATTATTTCTTTAAACAGGTTTTCTATTCCTTGCTCAGTTTCCTCTCCTTCTGGCAATCCTATTATGCAGATGTTGTTTTGTTTCGTGTTGTCCCAAAGCTCCCTTAGGCTCTTTACCTGCTTTTTAAATTTTTTTTCCCAGTTGCTGCTCTGCTTGGGTGTTTTTCCTACCTTGTCTTCTAGCTTGCTGATGCAGTCCTCAGTTTCTTCTAGTCTACTGCTAATACCTTCCATTGCATTTTTTATTGCAGCTATGCCATTCCTCATTTGTTATTGGTTCTTCATTTCCTCTTTATTCTTACACATGTTGTTGAATTTGTCTTCCATCCTTTCAGTGTCCTTGTGACCATTGCTCTAAATTCTTTCTCTGACAAGTTGTTTGCCTCCATTTCATTTACTTCCTTTTCTGGTGATTCTTCTTTTTGCTTTGTATGGGGGCTGTTTCTTTGTCTCCCCATTTTTTCTCCTCTCAGGGTGCCTGGTTATGTGGCTCACTCTTTACCATGTTGACCAAAGGCACAAAATACAAATCAACAAGACATGACACAAAGGGAACAAAACATGAATGTATTCATGACACTGATAACCAGAGAAAAGAGAATTAGGAGAGAGAAGAGAGGGCAAAAATGATACTGAGAAAAGGAAAAAAGGTAAGAGAGAAAAGAAAAAGAAGAAAAAAGAATGGGAAAAAAGTATACATACCTGGGGAGAAAACTTCACAAAACAAATAAAATAAACAAAAAAATGCAAACAATAAACACCCAGGAAAAAAGGGGGAAACTGAATCTGAAGAGGCAGAGCATTATCCAGGTGTCCTCTGTCCTTTCTGGCCATAGATTGTCTCACCAGCTGTGTTTAATTTGCCAATTCCAGGTGGATGTTTTTCAATTTAGTTGTTTCTTCTATCTGCTCTGTGAGAAGGCGCAGAACATGACCACCTATTTGGCCACCATTTTGTCTCCCCTGGACAAACTTCTTAGGAACCCATGGCCAGGGAGGCTGGAGTCTTGGTGTTCGTAGATTTTCAGCCAAGGTGTTCGTAGATTTTCAGTATGTTCCTGGCCAGTGTAGCTGTAGGGTCCTAGGTGGTGTCCGAGGGCATCCCACATTGAGGTGAGGCTGGGCTCCCAGTCACAGCAGCTCTCCGCATCAAGATGGTGCAGTTTCTGCAGCAGAGCCAGCTGCCCCAGGAGAGATTGCAGCAGTAGCAGAGGCTGCCCTGCTAGAGGAACCTGGTCTGCCAGTCCCCAAAAGTCCTGCGGAATCTAACTTTCACACACACACACACACACACACACACACACACACCCCACATGGCCATGCACTCCCCTTTCACTCACTCACTCACTCACTCACTCACTCACACTCTCTCTCTCACTGCCATCCTGCTGGCCACCATCTTGAAGCTCTTCAATTAGAGTTTATTGCTCTTGTGTAATACTTTTCCATCACTTGGGGTGAGGGGAGATATGCAGAAATGTGTACTAAATTTTGGAATATTGTTTAATCTTGCCATTTGCTTAAGGAAGTTTTATAGGTTTTCTTCTTTAATTTCATGAAACTTTCATTTAAAAAGTTATAGAGCATCTCCAGAAAATTCCTTTACTCTGCCACCTTATCTGAATAGTTAGAGTCATATGAATGAAATATATCTCCAGTAAGCACTAAAGACTTTAGAACTTAGAACCTTTAAATGTAGTGAAAAGTGTTAGCTAGGTCTAATTGAAACAAAATTGCAGGATTAACTGTATACAGTTATTATTTGGGCTATCTTAAAATTTTATTAAGATATTTAGATTCAACAAAATTCACTGATTTGCATGCACAGTTTAGTGAATTTTGATAATGTATGTAGGTATATAACCATCATCCAAATCAAGATATAAAATAGATCCCTCACCCTAAATCGTTTCCTCTGCCCCTTTGTAGTCAACCTTATTCCCTAACACCCATCCCCAGGCACCACTGATATGCCTTCTGTCACTGTAGTTCAGCTTTTTCTAGAATTTCATATAAGTGTAATCATGTAGTATATAGTGATATTGTGTTTGTTATTAATTGATCATAATGATTTTTACAACTTTATTGTGGCATATTTTATAAATGATAAAATTCACCCATTTAAATGTACAATTCAATAAATTTTAATGTTTACCAAGTTGAGCAACCATCACCATAAATCAGTTGTAGTATATTTTCATCACCCCAGTAAGATTCTTCATGCCTATTTACTATTCATCCCATTCCATTCTTTACCCCAAGCAACCACTAATCTACTTTCTGTCCCTATAGATTTGTCTTTTGTGGACATTTCATATATCGAATAGTATAATATGTGCTTTCTTGTGTCTAGCTCCTTTCACTTAGCATACTCTTTTTCAGATTCATCCATGCTGCTGAGTATATTAATATTTTGCTCCTTTTATCACTGATTTTTTTTTACTAATTTTATTAAAATGTATAGTATTACTTAATTCATTATTTGTTCATCTTTTGATAGACATTTGGGTTGTTTCCAAGTTTGGGGCCATCATGAATAATGCTCTCATAAACACTTTCAATCCTGTGTGTGAAATATGTTTTCATTTCTCTTGGGTAAATATCTAGGAGTGAGATTACTGGGCCATATGATAAGTATATGTGTAACTTTGTAATACACTGTTCTACTGATTTCAAAACTGGCTGTACAATTTTGCATTCCTGAAGCAATATGTAAGAGCTCCATTGCCCCATAGCTTTATCAACACTTAGTTGTTTGTTTCAATATTCATATTGTCAGTATTTTAAATTTTAGCCATTTCAGTAGGTATGCAATGATATCTGTATAGCTATTAATATACGTTTATAACAATGCAATATCAATCAAAACCATAGATTACTTGTTAAAGGAATATTTTTTAAAATATATTTTATTGATTTTTCACAGAGAGGAAGGAAGAGAGATAGTTAGAAACATTGATGAGAGAGAAACATCAATCAGCTGCCTCCTGCACACCCCCCACCAGGGATGTGCCCACAACCAAGGCAGTGCCCTCACCCGGAATCGAACCCAGGACCCTTCAGTCCGCAGGCCGACGCTCTATCCACTGAGCCGAATCGGTTTTGGCATAAAGGAATTTAATAAACTGATTATAAAATATACGTTAAAAGGCAAGACTATTTAGAAAAGCCAAAACAATCTTGAAAATAAAGGAAAAAGTTGAAGGACTTACAGTACCTACTTTCAAGACTTTTTAAAAATATATATATTTTATTGATCTTTTACAGAGAGGAAGGGAGAGGAATAGAAAGCTGGAAACATCGAGGAGAGAGAAACATCGACCAGCTGCCACCAGCACACCCCCCACCGGGGATATGCCCACAACCAAGGCACGTGCCCTCGCCCGGAATCGAGCCCAGGACCCTTCAGTCCGCAGGCCGACGCTCTATCCACTGAGCCAAACTGGTTTTGGCATAAAGGAATTTAATAAACTGATTATAAAATATATGCTAAAAGGCAAAAATATTTAGAAAAGCCAAAACAATCTTGAAAATAAAGGAAAAAGTTGAAGGACTTACAGTACCTACTTTCAAGTCTTACTATACAGATTTATGGCAAGATGGCATGGAATTAGCATAAAGATAGACAAAGATCAATGATGCAGCACAGTCATGAAATAAATCCATACTTATATGATCATTTATTTTCAACATTAAAGATACTTGAAATTTCATTCATTCAACAAATACTTATTAGGCATCTCCTATATGCCAGACACTGTAATAGGCACTGGGGATATAAACATTCAAACATCTCTATCCTCATGTAGCTTATATTCTGGTTGGGCAAGAAGATGATAGATAGGTAGGTAGGTAGGTAGGTAGATAGATAGATAGATAGATAGATAGATAGATAGATAGATAGATAGAGTAAATAATATGTTAGGTAATTGTAAGTCCTTTGGTGAAAATAAAGCAGGAAAGGACACAGCAGTTATAGGGATCTGTTTTAAATGTTGTAGCCAGGGTAACAAGCCACCTACATAACATTCCAGGGAGAGGAAACAGCAAGTGCAGATTCCCTGAGGCAGGCCTTGAAGGAGAGAGTATGGTGAGAATGAGCAAGGTACAGAGTCAGGGGCCTTAGCTAAAAAAAAATAAAAATAAAAAATAGGAGATGGTAAGAACAGTAAGGAATTTAGCTTTGATTGCCTGGGACAGGAAGCCACTGATGGGTTTTGAGTGGAGAGGTGACATCATATGATTAAAGGTTTTCAAAGAGTTACTATGGCTGATATAGTGAGAATGGAATTTTAAGACAGAAGAAGGGAGGGCAAGGGGGGGAAAGTGTAGCTGAATGTTAGAAAAAAGAATATAACAAAAGATACAGATAAGTAGGAGCTAAAGAGAGAGGAGGTAACTGATCAGAGTATTAAAAAGAGAGACAGAACAAATTAAAAGAGCATGAGGGGACTGATTTTCAAAAAGCAGAGTGAGATGGTGTCAAATGCTTCAGAGAGGACAAGAGGTATGAGACTGGGAAAAGACCACTGAATTTTAAGCATAAAGGGTTATTTGGTGAATTTCTCGGTACCATGGTGAGACCATAGTGGCTTTAGAACAAATGGGGCAGTAGTAAAATTCACTTTCTTTAGACATTTTCCAGTGGAAAGAAGGAAAATAGCATAAACTAGAGGAAAGTAGGATAAACAAGACGAAGGTTGATTTCAGGATATGCTAGACCATAAGAGTCTATAGGCTGAGGAGAAAAATCCAGGGCCTGGGAATAACAGGCTGACAGAGAAAGCAGAAGATTGGAAGAGTGTTGGAGAAGGTGGCGAGTGGAGGAATAGCTAGGGACCAAGCTTCCTAGAATCTCCTAGCCAACTCCAGAAATTGCCTTGAAGGTGCTGTTTCTTTGGATATATATATATTTTTGCAGTGTTTGTTTTGTTCTCCTAAAGTACTATATTATAAATACACCAACCCCACTCAGATTTCTCCCAGCTCACATAACAACTTACCTCAACTAGGTTGTCCCCATCTGCTTTATGTTAACTATAATCTCTTGTTCTGCTGGGGAATCTAAATCGGATGCAAAAATTCCAGGAAGACACAAGTCAGTCTTGTAGAAGGCATCTGTTAGATGCTGCCTGGCTGAGATTTGCTCTGTACCAGGCACTCTAATTTAGTGGTGTGAATGGCCTTAGCCTGGCACTGTTTGAACATTTCATCTGTGAAGCCATTGAAGGTGCTGTTGTGCTCCCCAATCCACAACATCTGGGCCTTGCCATATAGGGCAGCCTGGTTCTAAGTAGGAGGTAGGCAGGAACAGCTAAGCAAGACTTGGGAATTTCACCCCCCACATACACATCCTTCTTTAATTTTTCTTTAAAAGGCTCACACCCAGGTTCATTTTCACATACAAAGAGGTCCTTTGTATTTCATTATGACCAAGTCACAAAAGTAAATGTTTTCCTTTAAAAGGAAAGTGGGTTGGATGATGGTCACTTGGGTGGAATGTGAATAAAGATTTTCCTCCCAGGAAGCAGAACTCCAAAGGAAAATGGAATTATATTGAACTCCCAATTTGGCAACAATACTTTTAATTATTATGTTTGTTATTTTGTTTTTTTTTCTGATCTATAAGGAATTTTGAAAATATTTTAAGTTTAACTATGCTGGGTAAAAAGAATTCTTGTCTCCAAAGCAAGTTACACTGCTGAATAGAAGCAAAGTATTTTCCATTCTCCTTTATTTCAAAAGTGGATGCTCAACTAAAATTTTCAAATATTTTGTTGTTGTGATTTCCATTGATTTTGTTTTGTTTTGTATTTTAGAGTGAGTGGCAGGGAGTGGGAGACATAGCGAGAGAGAAACATCAATGTGAGAGAGAGACAACACTGCCATATGAGCCCCAAGCAGAACCAGGGATCCAGGCTGCAACCAACGTACGTGTCCTTGACCGGAATCAAACCTGGGACCCTTTAGTCTGAGGGCCAATGTTCTATCCACTGAGCCAAACCAGCGAGGGCTCAAATATGTTTTAATATCACTATAATATATGGAATGCATTTTCTACATGGGAGCTAAAAGCAAGTCACCTAACCAGATATAGCTCAATAGGACCACTGTAGATCATTTCATATAACTAACTAAACACACATTTTGGTTTCCTATCCACCACTACACTTTTTGTTTGACCACATGAAGCATTAGCACCCTTTTGCAAATTGTGAAGTAGATAAATATTTAGAGTGAGCTAATGCAACGTGTTTTTTCCTAGATTCTTTAATCCTGTCGACAATAAATTCAAATGTTACCATTTTCCCTGAAGGCTTCATGCTCTCCTCTCAATCTTTTTTTCTTTTTGGGAAAGAATCTTACAGAATATTAACATAATAAGTCTTTCAGTGTTACATGTCACAGGAACTTCTACACTGAAAATGGGAACAAAACAGTAAGGCAAGGCAATGAATCTTTAAGCAATTTCAGCTGGCAAACAGCACAAGCTTTCTTTTCTCGAGGAAAGGAGTCTTTCTAGTACCTTTGAAAAGATACGTCAGCATCTTCCTACTCTGAATAGTCTCAAGTATGGGAATATTTGTAGACAGGCATTTCCATTGGAAAAGTTATTAATTCAATAAATATTTATTGAACATTTTTCCCCTGAGGACCATATTTTACATCAGGATCCAACATACAAACATATATACTCCAACTTTGGAAACAATATGTTGATTAAAAAATACTTATCTCACTCTGTGCAATGCACTCTAGTATTTTCATTTCTATTGAATTTTTTAAATGCTCATGATATCTCACAACCCAGATTTTATGACCCAGTTTTAAGAAGCACTGTAGAATGTCTGGACCCTACACTGGGCTCTGATGACATGTGCCTACTTTCAACCTTCACAGTAGTTGGAGTGGGAGATACTTTAGAAGTAAGCAAATAATTATTATTTGTGATATATTCTAAGAAGGTAATCACGATAGAAGTCTGATAAAATTAGGAGACCTAATTTAGAAAGAGTGGTCAGAGAAGACCTCTTTGAAGAGGGAAGTAAGCTGAGACCTAAAGGATGAAAAAGAGACAGACATACCAAGGGCAGGGGGAACAGCATTCCAGGGCGAGGCGACCACATTCCATGAGGCTGGAAGGAACCTTTTGAAGAACTGGCAGGAGGCCAATGTGTCTCCCTGTAGTGAGAGAGGAGAGGAGATTAGAAATGAGGTTGGGAAGAGAAGCAGGGGTGTAGCATGCAAAGATCTGTCGGCAATAGTAAAGAGTTTGGACTTAATTCTAAATGTAGTGGGTAGCCTCTGTCAGATTTTTTATTTGTGTTAAATTAGGTTATGCAGCTAAAGTTACTGTAAATCATTCTGTACTTTGACCTCCACTGTTGAAGAGTCCACACTGCATTTTCAGAAACTTGTCAAGTTTCAGAAGAACTGATTGGCTCTCCAGTGATTTTGGAGGCAGCATGTTGAAGATGAGCTCATGTAATTAATAATAAGCGAAATAATTACCTTTGGGAATGGAAGGGACAATAGTAGCAAAATATATATTGTCCCCACTCAGAATCAAGTGCATTTAAGATATTCCCACTCTAAGGCACAGTTGCTTTTAATAGCTGCATAAAATTGTTCATATTGAATCTTTACAATGTGGCACACAGTTTGGTACTCACAAATTTCCATCTCCCTAACTTGTATATGGAAGCTGTGCCTAAAAAAAAAATAGGTGAAAGATTACATTTGCCAGTTCTCTTGGTATTCCCATTTTATGGCTTTTGTGGGAATGAGGTTCAAGCTTGCCTGCTATTTTATTTAATACGCCTCCTTGTAAATTCCAGCTGTTGACCGTGTAATTAATCCCTGTATGGAAAAAATATTGGCATTTGTTCCTGCAATACCTGAGCTTCATCCCAACAGAATTATATTCATCAGCCCTTTCCATTACTCTATAGTTGTTCCTCAGAACCATTTTACATTTCACACAATTAATATACACCAGGACCCTGCTCCCAACTTCTGTATAGTTACTCAACCATGACTTTCATTTATTCTCCTTGGTTTGGTAGTCACTGAAATCTAGAATTTTAAATAACAAGCATCTTCTATGCTACTCCTAGAAAGGTTACTCTTAAGTTGTTAACTTGCTGTAGAATGTGGTAACTGTTATCAACATGGCGGTTAGATCCTGATAACTATAACTAATACAAGAGACAGTCTTTGACATTTATCCTTGGCCACAGGATTCTCTTGTTAAGTCCTTTTTAGCTTTTCATGCTTCCCCTTACCCTTTTTGGTCATTCAGTCTTTGTGTTCTCTTCTTTCAGGAGATTTATAGAAACTCATTTTCCTTTATTACATCAAAATGAAAATGGCTGAGAATTTAAAGCATCACCCTCACAGAAGTATTTGCCTTTCGATAGGGGCAAAGTTTAAGATAAAGGGTAAATTCACCTGCTTTTTGTCCAGAAAGTGACTGGACAAAGCTCCAATAAAGCCTGCCTGTCCTTGACATGTCGCCCTGTAATTAGTTCTTATACTACACATCTATAAGGCCAGCTCTGTTCACTATAGCATGATATCTCAAATAAGAATAACACCTACATTATTGGTATTGATTTGATGGCAAATTAATCCTCAAACAGTTTCAAAAATTCACATTTAGATAAGCAAATTGATGAAAGATAATCAGCTTTGCAGAAATGTCTGAAAATCAGGTTTGGTTTTAAAAAAAACACACAGAAGAAAAAAAGACCAATTTATTTTTTAAAATTCTATTTGAAAATTTACCCTAGGATCTGGAAAATATGTGTACTAATGAAAAACAGCTGGATTCGGGACAAAATTATGAAAGTAAATCACACGTTTGACTGGGTATGTTTTCTTTAGGATAGAGATCAAGAAGATACATTGCCAACCTAAATGTAGATGGATTTTAATATGTTTTTGTAATATATAAAGTTAAAGGCTGCTTTGTAAAAGCTTACATTTATTTATCAAATTAAATCTATTTGTCAAATGGGAAAGAATTTGGAGTGAATATAAATTAAAGAGAAAGTAGAAAACTTTATGAAGTCCACCTGAGTACAAAATTTTAAAAAGAAAAATGTTGATGAAAATTTCCTAAGGATTTTCTAGTTCGTCATTTCCTCTAGGATATTTTAAGGTCCACAGAATGTTCCTGTTAGCCATACACAAACACATAAAAGGAAACAGGTATCAGTGTTAGAATAAATTTATTCAACTAATATTATTTGGTAATTTACTATATTTAAAGTTGTCGGAGGTATAAAAGTAAATTAGATATGGATTGTGCTCTAAAAGAGTCTTTTTGGTAGGGAAAAAATATGAATTTGAATGACTTAATAAAATATGATTAATCATTTAAACCTATATACCTATAGTGAATTTCTTATGGATAAAAGAATATTATCCCCGTTAAAAGATTTCCTTTTTAGTTTTAGAGAATTATCAGAAATATACACATTAATATTGATATATGTTAAAAATTATTCTTCCTAACACTGATATAGTAGCTTTGTTCTTGTATTGTGAATTGTTTTATACTTTTCAGATTAGAATGGACTAAAATTTTATAAACATTTTCCTTCAAAATATAAGAATATAAAATTAAACCATTGTAACATATTTTAAACCATAAAAACAAGTTAGTGCAGGTTTAGAAATTAGACATCTGGAGAACAGCTTTAGAACAAAGTCTATCCCAAATGTTATCTCATCTATATAGAAGCCCGTCAACATTCTTACCATAGTGAAGGCATGGCCCATGGGGCAGAAGGCCAGCTGAGGCAAGGCTTTGGCGATAGAAGTTTTCAAAGTTTATCCAACCAAGATGTGTGTTCATGTGTATGTAAAATTATTGTTAAACATGTCTACTACACATTGTTGCTGCTTCAATAATAGGTTCCTTCTCTTCCTAAATCTCAAGTTAATTACTCCTTCATATCTTTGCACTCTCTACTTCTGCAAACAAATGGTAGGGAGGAAGTCCATTCTGCAGGCTTATTCTTACCCCCATAAAACTCCTCCTCATTGTAAGGCACTTAGGTTGAGAGTTACTTAAATAAAAGTTTCTTTACTTTTAGGTAAATACTAGAGGCCCAGTGCACAAAAATTTGTGTACTTGGGGTGGGGGGATGGGGGTGTTCCCTCAGCCCGGCCTGCACCCTCTCACAGTCTGGGAACCCTCAGGGGATGTTTTACTGATGGCTTAGTAAAGTGGGAGGTGACCAGGCCTATCAGGGAAAGGTGCATGCCGCCCCCATCACCCTGCCACTGCCACCCCACCCTCGGCCCTCGCAGCCACCAGGGCTTTGTCCGGAAGAACGTTCGGCTGTCCAGTCTAATTAGCATATTATGCTTTTATTATTATAGATATTATAGACTAGGGGCCCGGTGCACGGATTCATGCACCAGTGAGGTCCCTCAGCCTGGTCTGCGCCCTCTCACAATCTGGGACCCCTTAGGGGGTGTTGGACTGCCAGTTTTGGCCCAATCCAGTCCGACATCTCCCGAGGGATGTAGTAGTGCCCAAAGCAGCAGGCAGCCGGGGAGGAACCCGAGCCCAGGCCAGGTGCTGCACTGCTCCTGCTCATCCTGGCCCCTCTGCACCTGCCTTCAACGCCTCTCGGTAAGCTTGCTGAGTGGCGTTCCTGCTGTGGGAGCACACTGACCACTAGGGGGCAGCTCCTGCATTGAGCATTTGCCCCCTGATGGTCAGTGCATGTCATAGCAACCGGTCAAACGGTCAACTGGTCTAACAGTTGAACAGTCACTTAGGGTTTCATATATATAGACTAGAGGCCCAGTGCATGGATTCGTGCACTGGTGGGGTCCCTTGGCCTGGCATGCAGGGATCAGTGGACCTCCGCACCACCGCAGCCCAGCCTTACCCGCCAACTTGTCGTGCTCCAGCCCGCTGTCCAACTCGATCCTGCACAGCATGAAGTAGTGCATGAAGCGGCAGGTGGCCAGGGAGGAGCCGGAGCCCAGGCTGGGCACTGCACCGCTACCACTCAACCTGGCCCCACTGTGCCTGTCCCTGCCACCGCTCCGGTGTGCAGGGCGAGTGTACACGGGAGATGTTTGCGCCACCACAGCTGAATTCGCCAGCCATGAGCCGGGCATCTGGAGCCTGTCTGTCAGCTGAGCGGCGCTTCTGCTGTGGGAGCGCACTGACCATCAGGGGGCAGCTCCTGCATTGAGCGTCTGCCCCCTGGTGGTCAGTGCGCGTCATAGCTATCGCTCATCTCGTCGCTTAGGCTTTTATATATATAGAGATGGATATTCTATTATTTAAAAAACTAGAAAATTTATCTATTTATTTACTGAAAATTAACAAATTACTGGTGTCTGGGGTGTCTATCCTACTCTGGACCCTCATCTTCTCATTGGGCCAGTTGAATCTTTTATTGATCCATAAGCATCATCTCCAGGGCTGATGCTCCTGGGAAATAGACAAAAGAAGAAAACGGGCATCTAGATGACCTCTAGAACAATATCCTCTGCTCACTTTGTCTATACCAGTCACTGATGCCTTTGCTTATAAGCAACCTGTCAGGAACAAATAGATATTTCTCTTCATCCAAATTAGAATGCCTTGCCAGGAAAAGAATGGTCCACTGGGTGGTTGAAGCTGAAACCCTTAAAAAAAAATGTAGCTATAATTATATACATTAAATTGTAAGACTGTTTATGGTAAAATGCTTTCTGAATAACAGCTAATTCCCAATGGGACTTTCGGAATATAATTTAAAATAGTACCCATGGAAAATGCTTTTCTTCTCCCAACAAAGAGACTGTATTAAGTTGCTTATGATCTGATTATAGTCAAGTGAGATGACAGCTGCAGTGTCTTATGGTTTGCTCTTCTCCTTCAATGCCACAGCTATAGCCAAGAACACATCTTTCTCAGGAGGCAGACAGAGGGCAATTGCTCGCCTTGCCTCCCAAACTTAACATGCACGTCCCCCTTCTGGGGAGAGAGGGCTGCAAGGGCACTACATTTAACTTTATACTTTTCTTTCTATTTTAATCTGCTGTTCTAAGACCTTTGCCACTGTTATATAAAGTCTTCCAATTTTATATTGATTAGAAGTAGGTTAGGCCTGAAGCACTGATGAAATTTTAATCATCACCTATGTGTGGACATACTATCTATTTACATTTAACTTTCTGCTGTCAAGAAAACAGAAAAGTAATGTTAAATTTTTTCATTTTCTTAAAAGTAAAGCAGATACACATCCCTTCTGCTTTCTATGCTGTAGAATTTTGATCTGATGAAACCCTAAAAGCCAAAAACTATTGGGGAGAATACTGTCATATTTCATATTCTGTCTTTAATTCCATTGTTTTCTTTATTCTATGTCCACCTCCCTAATCCTTGCTGAAACTTTGTGATTGACATTTATTTGTCTAATACTATGTGTAGTGGAACATACATCATTCCAACCACATAGCTGCTCTACTATCTTTTAAGAGATGTTTCCCAATTACCTTTAAAATTTTTTTCCATGAATGATTTAGTTCTTGGGCCCCAACATATAATACACAAATGAGAAAGACTTAATAAAATTGGACAAATAAAAATAATCAGAAGAATAGATTCACCAGTAGGAAGAGAAATAACAACGTGAGGCATAGGATATAAACCCAGCGTTTAGGCAAGTAAATTTTAAAAGGTTGTTGCTCAAAAGATGTGTATCTGCAGTCTTGGTAAAGGACAGTAGGATACTTTTTTACTTGGGAATTCTGAAGAACTGCAGGAAAAGCACTAGAAATTCTGGAAAATTGGAGGAATTGTCTAGTTGCTCAGTTGAGAGAGATAAGGTTGGGGGGTGATAGAAAGGGAACTGAGAAGGAAGTATCCTCAGGGACTCGGGCTTTCCAATCTTGTTGTGTTTTCATCTGGAATACATTACTCCAAGATCCTTCCATACTAACTCCAGAATCCCCTTCCTGAGCTTTAAACTATTTCTGCTTTATACTAAGAAAACTACTGTAGAGTTTTCAATTAATTTTAAAGAACTGTAGTTTTATGTTACTCAGAGAAATCTAGAAAATATCTAAGATACACATACACAGAAATAATGTATGAACATCAAGAGGAAAGTGAACAACTTGATTGGATGGAATGCCAAGATAATGGAACACATTATCAGTTCTATTAGTGTTATTCAACAGATTTTAGGCAATAAACCAGAATTTTAAAAATAAAAATCTCTAAAATATTATTTCCATGCAATTACTGGTTGCTTTAATTCAGTTTTCAAAAATATCCTCTTAATTCATCTATTTTTCTCCATCTCCACAGCCTACCCTGCTTAGTTACCATTCTTGCTTTCCTGAAGGACTGCCCCAACTTCCTCACTGGTCTCACCATCCACTGTAATGCCTTCCAATTTCTGTCCACACTTTAACCAGAATGAACTTTTTGCAACAAAACAGCAGCAAAAATATTATCCTGCTGTCAGTATAGTCTACCAATATTATAATACAGTGAAATTCCTCTCACGGCCTCACATCATCCCATCCTGGCCTCCATTCTTGTGCCTCACCCTCTCCTCCATCATACTGCTGTAACCACTCTTGGTCTACTGACTTGCTTTTTCTTCCTCTCTGCTCTGACCTCCCAAACAGTCTGGGAACACTGATCACCTCTGCCTCTTCTCATCATATTAACTCTTCCTCATTTGTCAGATCTCAATTCAAATATCACTATACCTCAGGAAAGCACTTTTTAACCACTTCCCAGAATGCATCAGAAACCCTTGTAGGACCTCATACCTTCCTGTGTTTTTTTTTCTTCGTACTAATTCCAGTTTGCCCTTATATTTCCATTTATGTGATTATTCATGTCATCTCTCCTTTTCAATAAATTGTAGATTCCAAAAGGGCAGAGACTCTGTCTTTTCCATAATTTATTTCCCCGCTACATGGCTACACCTACTAGAAGGAAGACTGGAAATATTAGCTTAGCTGTATACACAGGAAGAAGAAGAAATAGGGTTGGAAGCACTAGGAAGTATTTGCCAATCTGCGTGCCAGGTACTTAACCTTTTAAATGTCCAAAGATCTAGGTATACTTTGTACCATGGAATCATTCTAGTATTTCCAGTTAAAACCATTTAGTCATGGTAACATCAAGGAAGTTCCAATGGGAGTTAAATCTGAAATTGATTTAACAGTGGTCGGCAAACTCCTTAGTCAACAGCATCAAATATCAACAGAACAACGACTGAAATTTCTTTTGAGAGCCAAATATTTTAAACTTAAACTTCTTCTAACGCCATTTCTTCAAAATAGACTCGCCCAGGCCATGGTATTTTGTGGAAGAGCCACACTCAAGGGGCCAAAGAGCCGCATGTGGCTCGCGAGCCGCAGTTTGCCAACCACGGCCCTAAGGTTTCAGCAAGTCTGCATCAAGCTTTACTGCTTTAGCCTCCAAATTAGTTGAGTCACTGAAGCGTCTACCTCCTAGACCAGGTGTAGCAGTTGTGCAGAGCACTGCCAGAGCTAAGATCCCCTCAGTGATCGTTTCTCACCAGGCCACACCACTGCCTGCCCACCTGAGGAAAGGCCTCTGCATGGAAACAAATAACAGCAGGGGAGGAGGTAGGATTTCTAGCACTCAGGCTGCTAGTGGGGTGTGGGAGGGAGGGCAAAATAATGACTCTGGATCAGGAAAAGTGAAATAATATGGTGGGAAGAGATCAACCAAAAACTTGTAGGCATATATGCATAACCTATGGACACAGACAAGAGGGTGAAGACCTGGGGGAGAGGGGAGCAATAAAGGGTCAATGGGGGGGGGGGAATGAGGACATATGTAATACTTTCAACAATAATGATTAAAAGAAAAGAAGGTGTGTCCTCACATTGTTCATACCACAGAGGCACAGGAGCCATTTTAAAGGCCTCTCCCACTCTGCCATTTGCAATGCTTTATCCTTACCTTTATTCTAGGTATTCTTTAAGGATTCATTTTATATTTCATTGAAAGAAATAAAAGTATTTAAAAATATTATATTATATAGACAAAGAAAATACACAATGAAAAAGCAAAATACCAGTGGCCACCTCGAGGGCAGCTCCGCAGCGTGCTCGGAAGTGTGCTCGGCAGGCCCGCAGGATGGCTATGGCTGGGTTGGGCTGGTTGAGGTGGCGCATGGGCCCTGCTGCTCTGGAGACCATGCCCCCCAGCCCTGGAGCTGTTACTCAGGCCTGGATCTATCACAAGAAGGTTGTTGTTCATTATGAAAATCCCAGAAATGTGGGATCGCTTGGCAAGACATCTAAAAATGTTGGAACTGGCCCTAGCCGGTTTGGCTCAGTGGCTAGAGCATTAGCCTACAAACTGAAGGGTCCAGGGTTCCATTCCAGTCAAGGGCATGTGTCCCTGGCACTGGTCAGGGTGCATGCAAGAGGCAACCATTCAATGTGTCTTCTCTCTGTCTCTCCCCCTTCTTTCCACTCTCTAAATATCAATGGAAAAATATCCTTGGGTGAGGATTAATAAAAAAATAATAATCCTATATAATAAAAGCCTAATATGCTAAGTGTCTGGTCGTCCGGTTGGCTGTTCAACCAAAAAGTAATATGCTAATGATATGCTAAGGCCACTCAACTGCTCGCTATGATGTGCACTGACCACCAGGGGCCAGACAGTTGACCGGTCCACCAGTTGCTATGATGTGCACTGACCATCAGGGGGCAGACACTCTGACCGGTAGGTTAGCTTGCTGCTGGGGTCTGGCCTATCAAGACTAAGCAAGACGGGTTGGACACACCCTGGAGCCCTCCCGTGGTCCTTCCCTGACTGGCCAACCTCCCACATCCCTTCCCAGCCCCAATCGTGCACTGGTGGGGTCCCTTGGCCTGGCCTGTGCCTTAGCGCAATCCAGGACCCCTCGGGGGATGTTGGAGAGCCGGTTTTGGTCCGATCCCGCAGGCCAGGCTGAAGGACCCCCACTGGTGCATGAATTCGTGCACTGGGCCTCTAGTAAATAAATAAATAAAAATGTTGGAACTGGATTGGTGAGGGCTGAGAAATTACAGATTCAAGTGGGTGAAAAGGGGGAGATCGTGAATGCAGATTTAAAACATTTGTCTGTGGTTCTGCAGTTGCCTCCAGCTTGTTAGCATTCCAAAGGTTGAAAGGGAAGACTTTGGAGGAAGCCTTGACTATCTAAAACAAAGATACCTCCAAGAACCTGTACCTTTCCCCTGTGAAACTGCACTGCTCTATGGATCACAGTTGCCCAGGCTGATTACAAACTGAAACAAGATCCCAAGAAAAGAGAGGCCAAGAAATGAGCCCTTGGCAAAGCTTACAACGGACCCTTCAGCTGCGTGCTCACCTGCCATTTGTGTACCCTATATCAGCAGTCACCAACTGGTGGTCCACGGACCACTGGTGGTTCATGAGGTCTGAAAGGTTGGCAACTGCTGGTTTAAGGAAACCTCTGGAGCAGGGGTTGCCAACCAGTGGAACACTGGTGGCCCATGAGGTCCGAAATGTTGGTGACCGCTGCCCTAGATTTTGTAGATTTCAGAAATTCCTTGCTCTACAATGAAAGAGCTATGCCATATACACAACATTTGCTGTTCACTTTGTGGCTCTAATGCAAGCAAGATACATAGTTTAATTGTTCTGAATCCTATGGTTTCTTTTAGCTCACTTTTATAGCCTTATCAAGTTTATGTATATTTTGAATTGTGTGTAAGGCCTCAAAACTAAAATCAGTAATGAAGCCTCAAGTTTTGCTAGTCCATGAAGTGCACAAAGATCTATTTTATCTGAATTTGTTTTATTTTTCATTGTACACAAAACAGATCTGCATATATATAGTAAATAAACGAATGCAAGGCAAGAAAAGCAAAATACTTGTACAAGAATTATCTATATATATAAAAGCCTAAGTGACCATTACGACCGAACGACCAGGACGACTGGTCAACTAGTCGCTATGACGTGCACTGACCACCAGGGGGCAGATGCTCAATGCAGGAATTGCCCCCTGTTGGTCAATGTGCTCCCACAGCCAACCTCCCTGCAGCTCCTCTCCCCAGCCGGCCCCCAGGTTGGTCCCGATGGGGGTAGGCTGGACGGCCCACCCCTCATGGCCCCATCCCCTTGCTGGCCAACCTCCTGTGGCCCCTCACCCCAGGCCAGCTGGCCCCCCTGATCAGCCCCAATCCAGGGGGCTAGCCAGCCCACCTTCCATGGCCCCTCCCCCCTGTGGCCCACTGGCCTCCCGAGGCACCTCCCCCTGGCCAGCCAATGTCCCACGGCCCCTCCCTCCAGCTGGCCAACCTCCTGTGGTCCCTCCCCCCTGCCAACCGGCCCCTCTGATAGGCCCCGATCAGGGTGCCAGCCAGCCAACCTCCTGGGGTCCCTCCCTCCGGCCAGCCGGCCCCCCAATAGACCTCAATTACCGGCCAGGCTGAGGGACCCCACCCATGCACGAATTCGTGCACTGGGCCTCTAGTAAATCATAAATTAGAAAAATCTAAAATTATAATTCAAGTAAGCAAACTATCCCCTAAACTTTTAACCTCCTATAATCTCCAGTAATCTCTTTATTCTACCAATTATCTAAGCAAGAAACAAGATAGTAGTATCTTACTTCTCTTGACTCAACCATATCCAGTCCATCAACACGTGATGTTTAACCAGTACTCTATGTATTTCTTTATTGATTGCCTTCTATCTACCACATTACCTAGCATAGAGCCCATCATATTGCCCCACAGAACTTTTTCTCACAAGGATTCACCTGACCACCACACCCCACTTCTCCAAACTTTCCACTACTGTGCACTCTCCTAATGCTTTGAACATACCTCCATATTATGTCGACTTTCTGTCCACCATAGTCCTCATCTATAGCATAGAGGTGATAATAGGATTTAAGTCATTGGGTTGTCATAAATATTCAAAGAAGTGCTTGAAAAGTTCTCATTGCTATGTTTTGTAATTATTTCTTATATGTCTGAGCCCCCCCAACACTTTGGTTTTTAGTTCATTGATAATGAAATTATCTTCATCTTTGTATCCCCGGTGCCTGCCTTATTGCCTAACATAGAGGAAATTCAAGAAATGTGCTGAATAAATAAATTGCAAATAATGGTGTGAAATCTGATATAATACATAAATAAGTATTGAAAGTTCCATAAACCTCTAACACATAAACATAATTAGACATTAATCACTTTTTCAAATTTCTGCATTTTTTTCTTTCCTTTAAAAAATACACTATCAAAAGGAGACCAATATTCACCACAGTGCATAGGATACTACATATGTCAGGAAATGTATGTTAGAATTGTTATAATAAATTCACCCACATTGCACATAATGTCTATTAAGCTACCCTATTTAATAGCGTAGCTAGTAATCACAAAAAATATATATGTGCAGTGTGGGTGTGTATAGTTATTATGAGAGCTTTACCACAGGTATCACTGGACTTTTTTTCTTTTCATATGGCATTATTTCTGTACATTAGTAAAATTTTTATATATTTTAAAGTACCTTCTCTATGAAAATGGAATTTAAATTTTAGAATGGAGTCTTTAGTATAGAGACAAATATATTTCCAATCACTTTCACAGGTGTAGCTCTCTCAGGAATATTCAAGTCAGTCACCAAGGACTCCTCAGCTGAAGAGCTCAAAGTCTGTTCAATGTGTAAAACCTCAAGACTATTGTTAAAATTCCAGGCAAACTAGAAATTATTTGAGCCAGAAATTACACAATTGTATACAGACCTCCAAACCAGTGGTTCTTCCCTAGAGTACTTTTAATCATTTTAGGAGAAAATAGTTTTATTTTAAAAAGCTTAAAACTTGGAACTGCACAGAGTTTGGTGGGGGAAGGCTGACAAAGTGACCTTGCAAAGTGAACCTGCCTACAAGTGACCACCACAGGCAAAGCTTCCAGAAAGCTTTTAAGTCTATAAATTGAAAAACCTGGAATCATAGGTATCAGAAATATTCAGTGCCTTAAGTAAAGACCAGTTATACATGATTATTATTTTTGGATTTGAACCAGAAAAGCCTCTATTTTTAAGCAGTTAGGAACTTCAAGAACTAAGATGTGACTATTCAGTCTGATCTTTTTAGTTCAAATATCTTATAATAAAACAAGACTCATTATACAAATTGAAATTTGTATTCTAAAGTTTATACAATAAATAATAGAATCCAGGAAAACTCTGCAAAAGAACAACAGGGGACTAGCCCAACTAGATACTAACACACATTATAAAATATCAATTAATTATAACAATATTGTATTGCACATGAATAACCAGGTAGACCAATGGAACAGAATATAAATTTTAGAAATAAACTCAAATACATATAGGAAATAAAAATATGATAAATCAGGCTTCATGTATTGATAGGCTGCTGATTCACTTTTTAATAACTAATATTAGAACAACTGGATGGTCATTTGGAGAAAGATAAATTTGGACTGATTACTCACTACATACTCCAGGAAAAACTAAAAGAATAATAAAGATATAAAATTACAAACTATAATTTTTATAATTGTAATTATAAAAATATAAAAACAATATAAGATATGTGAAAACATAGGTGAATTTTCTTATTACCTTCAACTAGAGAAGGCCTTCCTAAAAATAAAATCTAAAAGTCATAAGAGAAAAGACTGACAAACAAGAATACATAAAATTAAAAACTTAAACGTGTCAAGAATGTGAGGAAAAATGCCATATGCAAAGTCTAAGACAAATAATAAATTGAGAAAGTATTTGCAACAATTATCATAGACAAAGGTAAATATTTCTATATAATGTAAAGAGCCACTATAAATTGAGAAAATAACACAAATCTTGAGGAAAAGATATGAACAGAGAGTTCACAGGGGGGAAAATGTCCCTTCAACACATAAAATAATGCTAATTTCATTCATATTAAGAGAAATGTAAAGTAAAACTATACACCGAGGTGCCATTTCTTACTTACCAACTTGGCAAAAATCCAAAAGTTCATACTGGTGGGAAACAAAATGGTACTTCTTCTATACAGGATAATTTTTGCCACCTCTGACAAAATTTTAGATGTATCTTTGACTCCAAAACTCTATTTCCAAGAATCTATCCTATTGATACACCCACACAAGTATAAAATCACATATGCACAAGAGTATTCATTGCAACATCATTAGTAATAGCAAATGATTAGAAACAATCCAGGTATCTAGCAATAATACTCAGTTAAATGGACTGTGACAGGCATTGATTGCAACAGTACACAGTTTCTTAAAAGGAAGATTTCTAGGCACTGCTGTAAAGAGATTGCACATTCTTAAGCAAATATATACAAGTGCAGAGGAGTGTTTATCTTATGTCACATTTTGGGTAAGAAAAAGGGAAAATGTGTACTTATGTGTGTTTGCAAAAAGAAACAACAAAAGGATGAACAAGAAACTAATAAAATTGTTTACCTATCATGATAGGGTTACCAAGTAAGATGGAAAGGGATAAGCATGGCATAAAGAAACTAAACAATACAGATACCAATGAAGGAGAATAGAATGGAGGGAGAAAAAATGACATCAAAACACTGAGCATATCTATACTAATAAAAAGGCAATATTCAAATTGGTCAGGATGCCCTCACAGTAACGACCAAACAGCAGGCTGCATGGGGCAACCAGGCTGGCAGGGGGTTAGTGAGGAATGACCAAACGACTGAACAGCAGGCTGCGTGGGATGACCAGGCTGGGAGGGGGGGCAGTGAAGGGCGACCAGGCCAGCAGGGGGGGCCATGAGGGGTGGCCAGACCAGAAGGGGGGGCCGTTGGGGGCGACCAGGCTGGCAGGGGCAGACAGTAGGGGCAACCAGGCTGGCAGAGGGGGACAGTGAGGGGTGACCAGGCTGGGGGGGGGCAGTTAGGGCGATCAGGCCGGCAGGCAGAGACAGTTAGGGGTTATCAGGCTGGCAGGGGGGGCAGTTAGGGGCAACCAGGCAGGCAGGCAGGTGAGCAGTTAGGAGCCAGCAGTCACAGATTGTGAGAGGGATATCCAACTGCTGGTTTAGGCCCGATCCCCAGGATCGGGCCTAAACCGGCAGTCGGACATCCCCCGAGGGGTCCCAGATTGGAGAGGGTGCAGGCTGGGCTGAGGGGACCCCGCATCCATGCATGAATTTCGTGCACCGGACCTCTAGTGTGTGTGTGTGTGTGTGTGTGTGTGTGTGTGTGTGTGTGTGTGTATACATATATATATTAGAGGCCCCGTGTCCCTCAGCCCAGCCTGCACCCTCTCTAATCTGGGACCCTTCAGGGGATGTTCGACTGCCTGTTTATAGGGATCAGGCCATGGGGATGTGGCCAGCCTGGGTGAGGGGCTGAGGGCTGTTTGCAGGCTGGCCACACTCCCTTCAGGGTGGGGGTCCCTGCTGGGGTGCCTGGCCAGCCAGGGTGAGGGACTTATGGGTGTTTGTAGGCTGGCCACAGCCCCTTCAGGGTGGGGGGTCCCGCTGGGGTGCCTAGCCAGCCTGGGTGAGGGCCTGAGGGCTGTTTTCAGGCTGGTCACACCCCGCGGCGACCCAAGCTCCCAGCCCCTCTTTTTTTTCTTTTGTTTTTTCTTCAGTGCCTCCTTGAGCGGAGGCCAGGGCTGGCTGGAAGCAGGTATCTGGGATTTACTTATCTTCTATAATTGAAACTTTGTAACCTTGAGTGGAGGCCAGGGCCAGCCAGGGTGGGCAGGAAGTTTGGCTTCCTCCATCACCAGGGGCAACCCAAGCCTCCTGCTTGCTCCAGCTCCAAGGCCACTGCCATATTTGTTGGGTTAATTTGCATACTCACTCCTGATTGGCTGGTGGGTGTAGCGGAGTGATGGTCAATTTGCATGTTTCTCTTTTATTAGTGTAGATATAAAAGCCTAAGCAACCAAACGACCGAACAACCAAATGACCAGTCGACTGGTCGCTGTGACATGCACTGACCACCAGGGGACAGACACTCAATGCACGGAATCGGGCTCCCTCCTGTCTGGATCAGGCCTGTAGGGATCAAGCCGAAACTGGCTATCCGACATCCCCCGAGGGTTTCCAGATTGTGAGAGAGCACAGGCCAGGCCAAGGGACCCCACGGGTGCACAAATTCATGCACTGGGCCTCTAGTATATCAAATCATGAAAATGAATTTTTTTAAAAATCTAAAGCTAATTACAAAACATTTATCTAAAATTGAAATTAATTGTCTATAAAGGAGTTAATAATAATTCTCCAAGATGTGTCTCTTTGGTATGCAAATTATTTTGAGGTTAAGACAATCAAGACCCTCTGGGCTCAGGAGATGCTCTGCTACTCTCTTAGCTTCCTAGAAGAATCAAATTGGGGTCCTTGTCCATAGTAAGAATTATTATCAGTGAAAACTTCTAATTACTGAATATTTGCTCTTCTTAGATGCAGCAAATTGCCCTCTTCCCCTTCAAAGCCCTAGGACACCTTGCCTCAAGATGCCATAAACACCTCATTTTCCCTTTCTGTCTCTGAACCTCTATGTAATTAATTTGGTTATTTTCTCTTGTTAATCTGTCCCATGTCAATTTAATTATTAGGCCATCTGAAAGAAGAGTAGAGGAAAATTTATTTTCCCCACACATCTATTGATAATCTAAAAGCCATGTCATCTCTATCAATGAGTACCTCTAACACCTAGTATTTAATCTTCATTTTTACCCTTTAAAAGTCCAGGGGTTTTGGAGAATATTCATATCAAAGCTGAGATAAAGAAGGCACAATGTGAGCCTGTACACATCATTTTTGTGTCAGAAACAAAGAAGCTTTCCAAAATCAGGTAAAAAGTACACAGGAGTCAGTTTAAAAGTGTCACACTGCCCAAAATTATGGATAAATAAAATGAGCAACAAAAGGATGATTTAATGGATTGGTAGTACAGTGGTTATGGAAGGCCTCACACACACACACACACACACACACAAATTGCCTTTTAAGTAGAGACCTCTAAGAGGGACCTAGCATGTGAATCTGGGAGAGAAACGCATTTTATATCCAGAGAGATAATGGCAAATGCAAAGGCTCTAATCTAGGAAGGTGCCTGGAGTATTGGAAAGTGAAGGTGCCCCTGTGGTTGGAATATAAAGAGGTGGAGGGAGAATAGTGAAAGATAATATCAAAGGAGCAATGGGTCCAGATCACAGTAGGAACATATGGCATCACCTTATGGGCCAAGTAACAATGATATATGTTGGACTCTAGAAAGATGGGTTCCTTGCTATTCAGTGACAAAGCATCTTAATTACTGACATCTTCTATTACTAGATAGTAATTAATTACTGTAATACTTCTATTACATCTTCTATTACATACAACTGCTCTTGAACCTTTGGTTCTAAGTGAGAAAGCCAGAAAAAAATGTTAAAAGTTTGTGTTGCTTTTTACTGGAAGCATGTATCAATATTTCAGAAGAAAGAAATAGGCTCAGGCAAGAATTGGCTATTTAGAAGTAGTAGTAAAAGGGAATAGAGATTTGACACATGAAAATATTTGCAAAGTTCACTGTGATCATCTCCAAACATACAAATAAGAGCAAAAAGTTCTTGAACAACAAAGGCCTATTAGGAGTCAGTTCTGTGGTAATGATCAGATTAAAGTGTGGCCTTCCCCCTAAAACTAATGGCTTCAAGGTTGGTGCCCTTCTGTTGAGAGGCTTGGAGGCAAGGAAGCAAAGACATCAGGCTTGAGTATTGTGTCCAGAAAAGGATGTGGATATGTTTACTGATGCATAAAACTAATAAAAGCAGATCAATCCAGAGCTGATTTAATTTTCAAGGGAATTGTATTGACAAAGAAATGACAACCCTCAACTGAAAAGGGCTTTGAATGTTTAGGCCACAGGACAATCTCAGACGTCCCAAATTTGAGCCAGAATGGAGTGGGCTACAAAAGCTTTACAGCCCCAGAAATCATACTCCCCCAAATCCACTTCAGATGTGGCCATGGAAGATAATAGGTAGGGACAAACCTCCCAGAAAGTGGCGCTGGAGGACACAAAGAACTACGAACAAAAGTATTCTTGCCATAGAGCAGAAGCAGGTCTAATTAAGGAACTCTATTCACCCAGAGTAGAAGCATTGACAATGCTTACCCCTTGGGCTGTCATCGTTGCTATAAATTTCCCTTTCCAAGTAAAAATTTATTTTTTATCCCTCTTTACCTTCTTCTACCTCACCCCACCCACCATCCCTCTGACAATCACTATACTATTGTTTGTGTCCATAAGTCTTTTTTTTCTTTGCTTAATCCCTTTACCCTTCTCACCCAGCCTCCAAACCCCTCCTCCAAGTGGAAACTTGAATTGTAATAGTCTTGTCCCTGCTCCACCATTGTGTATTGTGTGTGTGTGGTGTCGGTGAGTGTGTTGGGGGATGGATTGGAAGGGTAGGGGCCATAAATCTGTCTTCAGTTTATAGGTCTCAGGAGCCATGTTTGGGCCTGGTAAACAGTGCTATGCAGTATAGCACCTAGAGATCCTAACCTTTGTAATGGGTGCAGTAAATGAATGGGACTTTAGATACTCTACTTCCAGGGAATGAGTAGGTGGGAGGAGGAACACAAAAAATAGTTGGTGCCAGAAGAAGAGACTAGGGCAAAGACCGGCTATTCACTAACTCCTTTTCTTCCTCCTAGGCACTCTCATCTACCTTTCCAAGCCTCTCTACCCTGTCTCAGAAAAAATATTTTTCATGATCTTATTCTCTCTCTTTTCCATATGCCACTAGGACTTTGCCATCCGGGATAACCTTGGAAGTAAAGGAGCCTGAATCCTTGAATGACCACATGGAGTAGAGCCTCCCTCTTCCCCACCATCTCCAAATGAACTCGGGGTGTGGGGGCGGGGGGAGCCACTGAGGTTTGGGCTTTATATTTGTAGCAACTTGTAGACAGTGAGCCAGGAGCTAAAATTTTCAAGGAATGAAGAGATATATCCCTGGGAAAGGGGGTGTATATAACTGCATTTGTTCAAGTAGTAAATAGTTTAATCTGATGACCTGCTGTTCAAAGATAGCATGCATCTATCGATGAGGGGGAAAAAAAGTCTAGAAGTATCAGTGATGATCTAGAACAGTGGTCGGCAAACTCTGGCTCGCGAGCCACATGCGGCTGGCTCTTTGGCCCCTTGAGTGTGGCTCTTCCACAAAATACTACGTGCGGGCGCGCATGTACAGTATGATTGAAACTTCGTGGCCCATGCGCAGAAGTCCGTTTTCGGCTCTCAAAAGAAATTTCAATCGTTGTACTGTTGATATTTGGCTCCGTTGACTAATGAGTTTGCCGACCACTGATCTAGAAAGACACCTACCCAACCTCCAGCTTCAGTGATGTGAGGAGTATGGGAAAGCAAACATTCACCCTTCGAGAGAGCTGAAAGAGAAGCAAGATCACCATGGAATGGCCAGGTTTTAATTAAAGCAAGAATGTGAGGGCAATGTTCAGCTAAGAGGCTTTAGAAAATTGGAAGCAATTGGAAAAGGCAACAAAGTAATATGGAAATCAAAATCTAGTGGATAAGGGTTGACTTTTGAATTCTTGCTTTTTGTGGTTATTGACATGAACAGAGATGAAAGGCTAAATACAATTAAGCCCAGTGATCCCAAGGCAGAGAAGCTGTGATTGCTACAGAAGCTGCAAGTGTTGAGGGTCAGGAGGGGGCAGTTCTTGCCAGACTCATGCTGATGGAGGCCCAGAGTTCGACCAAATGTGGTCTTACCTGAAAGTTCAGGCAGTGTCCTGCTCTCTGCAATGATGGCCTGGAGAGAGGTGGTCTTACTTCAGATTTTGTAGAGGGTTAATTTTATTCCAATAATAGCACCCTCTTGTCTCTTCCTGTTACATATTGTAATTGTACTCTTAGGTATTCTTTAGGTTCCCCTAGAAATTTTATCTTGTGTATTTAACTTGCATATTTATCTCTGTAATGTTTGGCCTCCTCTCAAAGAACACTTTACCTCCTATCATCTGATATGTAATTTATATGCCATCATAATCCAGTATTTTATTCTATATTGATTAAGAAATTATTTTCATATTCTTAAAGAGTCAACATTTGTTCAGATTTACCCTCTCGAGTATCATTTTCTTTGTTCAGCATTGTTTTCTGCATCTCAGACCTTTCCTCTGAGATCACTTTTATTCTTCCTTAAGTATAACCTTTAGAAGGATTTTAGCAGTGTCCATACACTGTCAGAATTTGTTTATTCTTTGTTTTGTTAAAAATATCTTTATCTGACATATTTTCTAGGTGCACGATTTGAGATAGTTATTTTCTTTCATAACTTTGAATATATTATTCCATTATATATTATTAATTGTATTTATGAAACAATATTTATCTTTTTAATTGTATTTATGAAACAATATTTATCTAGCATTTTCCACATGCTAGACTTGGTTATAAGCAGTTAACAAGTATTAATTTATTTAATCCTCGTAACACCCCCTCATGAGTATGAGGTAGGAACTGTAATTGTCATCCCAATTTTACAAGTTATTTAAAGCACAGAGAGTTCATTCACCCTTTTGCCTAGCATCCAGTTAGTGAGGGTCTGA
Organism: Eptesicus fuscus; assembly: GCF_027574615.1. Lineage (NCBI taxonomy): Eukaryota > Metazoa > Chordata > Mammalia > Chiroptera > Vespertilionidae > Eptesicus > Eptesicus fuscus. The sequence continues at coordinate 34,787,749 of NC_072476.1, forward strand.
GCCATTATTTGAACATAGGCTGTTTGGCTCCAGAGTTCCTGTTCTTAAGTATTATTTAATGATGCCTTTCTCTCTTTTCTTTCCATCAGTTATAAAAATCTCTGTTGTGTTTAACAAGAGTTGTAAGAAAAATGTTTCTAACAAGCTGAATACCAATCAATCAATATTTTTGAGAAAAAAAATCTCTGTCTTTGGTATTATGCATTTTAATGAAACTATGTATACATTTTTTCTTTAATCATTTTTATTTATGGCTTGTTGGGCTTCCTGAATCCATAGATTGGTATCTTTCATCAGTTCTGGAATTTTTTCAGTTCTTTTTAGAGAGCTGCCTCTCATTCATTCTTTCTAATATTCCTTAAATAACTTTGATTAGATGTATGTTGAATTTTCTAGCTTTGTCCAACATGTCTTAACAATTCTTTCATGCAATTTCATTATTTTCTCTGTCTGTACTATCTGGATAGTTAAGATAGGTCTTTCAGTTGATTATCTTTAGCTGTGTCAAATCTACTGTTTGGCCATTCCAATGAGTTATTTTATTTTTAGAAATTTTATCTCATTCATTTTTAAATGACTACCTAACTTTTGCATTCTTTCATTCCTTAATTATACTTATAATTTCTCCATTTATTCTTTTTGTTGTTGTTGTTAATCATAACCTGAGGATATTTTTTCCATTAATTTTGAGAGAGAGAGAGAGAGAGAAACACATAGATTGGTTGCCTCCCGCACATGCCCCAACTGGGGCCAGATATCAAACCTGCAACCCAGGTACATGCCCTTGGCAGGGAATCAAACCTGCAACCCTTTAGTATCCTGGCTGATGCTCTAGCCACTAAGAACACCAATCAGAGTTCTTCCTTTACTCATTTAAAGGTAGTGAGCAACCTTTATAGCCTGTAGTTTTTATCTCTAATATCTGTTTTTGCAAATCCAATTCTGAGCTTAATTGTTTCCATGACTCTAACTCTTAATAATTTGTTTCTTGTGAATTAGTGATTTAATCTAGGAGAATTTTTTTAAAGCCTGGATTTAAAATTTATTATATCCAAAGAGGATTTTCCCTTTTCTTTTCTTTTTTTATTACTCCTCACCCAAAGATATCTTTCTATTAATTTTTAGAGGGACAGAGAAACATCAATGTGAGAGAGACACACTGACTGGTTGTCTCTAGCACGCTCCCCTATCAGAGTAGGGGATGGAGCCTGCAACCGAGCTATATGCCCTTGATTAGAATCATACCTGTGACCCTTCAGTCCTCTAACGACTGAGCTAAACCAGCCAGGGCTCTTTTCTTCATCTTTTTTTGAGAGTCGTAGGAGCAACATGAATTCTGACACAAATGAGAACAAAATTGGGATTACAAATTCTCAGAGAAATTGTTTTCCTTATTCTGCTCTATGAAGAGCTAATGTGTGTATCATCACTTTCTACTTCCATGGGCCTGGTTTATTGTTTTTTCCCCCCTTGCTGTTTTTTGTTTTTCTTTGTTGTGAGGGTAATACATCAATCAATAAAGATGAGTACTTGGTTTTTTATGGAAATCTCTATTTAATCTCCATTCTTGTTTTGACCCCAGGCTTTGTCTTGTTGTCTATAACTGGCATGTGCTCATTATGTCAGATTCTGGGTTTTAAAGGATCAGTCATATCACTTGAGGAGAAACCTCCTTTTAAATCCCCTTAATTTTCTAACATCTAAGTCATTAATTAAATTTTTTTCTTTAATAATGCACTAGCATTTATATTTGAATTGTACATAGAAGTCTCAATAAATGTTCATCATTGTTTGATGTTATTTGAATACTAGAGGTCCAATGCATGAAATTCGTGCATGGGTAGGGTCCCTAGGACTGTCCAGCGATCAGGGCTGATCTGTGGGGCGACCAGTGGGGCGATCGGGGGCCCCCACTGGCACCCACCTTGGCTGGCCTAGGGCCTGCAGGCTGGGGGCAGCTTCTGGGTTAAGCATCTGCCCCCTGGTGGTCAGTGCATGTCATAGCAACCAGTCGTTCCAACGTTTGGTTGATTTGCATATTAGGCTTTTATTATCTTGGATCAGCATCATCAACATTCAGTAATAACAATGAGTTCTTGAGAAATGAATGCATCCGGAGGAACCAAGATGGCGGCATAGTTAAACAACTAATCTGCTGCCTCACACAACAATTTCAAAAACACAACTAAAAGACAAAAACGTCTACCACCCAGAACCACGGGAAAGCTGGCTGAGTGGAAGATTTACAGCTGAGAAGAGAAAGGAGCACAATCGCTGAAAAGCTGAGGTACGGAGGCACGTGAATCGGGCCGGCGGCGGGCGGCTGGGTGCGCAGCTTTTTTTCAACCCGCAGGGAGACAAGCTCCCAATCACTCTGAAATCCAGTTTCTGGGGACACTCGGGGGACCCAGGCACCTACGGGGAGAAGCTGGACTCTCGGCCATCGGGTCGGAAAGTGAGAGTGACTTTTTTGCAGTGGTGCGCCCAGCAATCATTGTTTACTGCGCTGGAGCGCGGGGCGCAGGGACTTGGAAACGTGGAAAGGCAGAGACGGCTGACAGCAGCCATTGCCGTTGGCCACGCCCCAGCCTAGTGACGCCCTGAGACCCCGCCCCGCCCTGAGACCCCGCCCCGCACATTCTACAAACCCGCCCAGGCTCCACTCAGCGGCTTTTGCATATAAATGGCCTGTTCTGGGGCAGCTTAACCAACTACAGCTCCAGACTGCTCCAAAACCGCCCAAGCAAAGGAGGAGAAAACTAGTTCTTGCTGTAGCTCCTGCTGGGGGACACACAGTACACAAGGGTACACCAAGAGTGTCCACCTCAAGTAACTGGGAGGCTGACCCGTTGAACCAATAGGACACCTAATAGACAAAACTACCCTACCAACTTAGGGAAGCAGAGAATATGAGAAGGCAAGGAAACAGATCACAAACCAAAGAAATGGAGGAGAATAAGCGACTGGACATAGAGTTCAAAACCACGGTTATAAGGTTTTTCAAGAATTTCATGGAAAAGGCCGATAAATTCAATGAGACCCTTGAGGATATGAAAAAGGACCAACTAGAAATTAAACATACACTGACTGAGATAAAAAATATTATACAGAGACCCAAAAGCAGACTAGAGGATTGCAAGAATCAACTCAAAGATTTGGAATACAAAGAGGCCAAGGACACTCCTCCAGAGAAGCATGAAGAGAAGAGAATTCAGAAAGTTGAAGATAGTGTAAGAAGCCTCTGGGACAACTTCAAGCGAACCAACATCAGAATTATGGGAGTACCAGAAGAAGAGAGAGAGCAAGATGCTGAAAACCTATTTGAAGAAATAATGAACGAAAACTTCCCCCACCTGATGAAAGAAATAGACTTACGAGTCCAGGAAGCGCACAGAACCCCAAACAAAAGGGATCCAAAGAGGACCACACCAAGACACATCATAATTAAAATGCCAAGAGCAAAAGACAAAGAGAGAATCTTACAAGCAGCAAGAGAAAAACAGTTAGTTACCTACAAGGGAGCTCCCATACGATTATCAGCTAATTTCTCAACAGAAACCATGCAGGCCAGACGGGAGTGGCAAGAAATATTCAAAGTGATGAATAGCAGGAACCTACAACCAAGACTACTCTACCCAGCAAAGTTATCATTCAGAATTGAAGGGCAGATAAAGAGCTTCACAGATAAGAAAAAGCTAAAGGAGTTCATCACCACCAAACCAGCATTATATGAAATGCTGAAAGGTATTCTTTAAAAAGAGGAAAAAGAAGAAGAAAGATAAAAATTATGAACAACAAATACATATCTATCAACAACTGAATCTAAAAGTCAAGTGAATTAAAAATCTGAGGAACAGAATAAACTGGTGAACTTAATAGAATCAGAGGCATAGAATGGGAGTGGATTGATAATTCTCAGGGGGAAAGGGATGTCTGTGTGGGGAGTATGGGAAGAGACTGGACAAAAATCATACACCTATGGATAAGGACAGCGCGGGGGGGAGGTAAGGGAAGAGGGGAGGTAGGAACTGGGTGGTGGGGAGATATGTGGGGAAAAAGGAGAAACAATTGTAATCTGAACAATAAAGATTCATTAAAAAAAAAATAAAATAAAAAAAAACAAAAACAAAAACAAAAAAACAATGAGTTCTTATGTACTAGGCCAGTCGTCAGCAAACTGCGGCTCACAAGCCACATGCGGCTCTTTGGCCCCTTGAGTGTCACTCTTCCACAAAATACCACATGCGGGCGTGCATGTACAGTGCAACTGAAACTTCGTGGCCCATGCCCAGAAGTCGGTTTTCGGCTCTCAAAAGAAATTTCAATCGTTGTACTGTTGATATTTGGCTCTGTTGACTAATGAGTTTGCCGACCACTCTACTAGGCACTTTGCTAGATACTGAGGGATATGGAAATAAACCAAGCCAAACCAAAATAAAATAGTTCTGGCCTCATGGACATGCAGAATTGCTAGGGGAAAGGCCATTTTAATAAGTACCGTATTTTCCGGCGTATGAGACGACTTTTTAACCCAGGAAAATCTTCTATATGCCCAGTCATTTTATACGCCAGAAAATATGGTAGTTAAACCAAAGAGTGATCACTGTGGTGAGTTTTATGACATTTTCATTTTGACTGACCTTAAATGACTAGTCCATATCACTGATCTCGAGGCCTTTATATTAAACTAGAGGCCTGATACATGAAATTTGTGCAAGGGGCTTGGCCCTCACAGCCCCAGCTGCCTTGGCTGGCCTTCGCAGCCTCGGCCGACCCTTACAGCCCCTGCTTCCTCCGGAAGGTCATCTGGAGAGTCTTACTGCTGTTCGGTCTAATTAGCATATTAGCTCTTTATTACATAGGATAAATATCCTAATATATAAAGAGCCAGGGTCTGTAATGTCCAAAACGACCAAACAGATGACCAAATGCTAGGCTGTGGGCACAACAGGCTCAGGTGTGTGGGGACTGGCGAGCGGGCTGAACTGCTAACCTCTCAGTCCCTCCTGGTTCGTAGATGCTGCGGTGACCCAGCACTGACTGCCACCACCAAGGCAGGTGTGATGCGATTGGTCAGGGGGCCCTGCCATCACACTACCATCGCCTCTCAGAGGGAGGCCCAGGCCACTGGCCAGGGTGCTCTGCAATTGCCCCGCAGAGGGAAGCCCAGGCTAACTGGCCAGCGGCGGTGGGCAGGGCCTCCCTCTGTGGGTGATCAATTGTGGGGCTCCCAGATTGTGAGAGGGCACAGGCCAGGCTGAAGGACCTCCTCTCCCCTGAGTGCATGAATTTCACGCACCAGGCCTCTAGTGTATATATAAGTACTAGAATCTACTTGAAATCAAATGCAGATGGTGAATCCAGCAAATATCAATGAGATCAGAATGATTGACCAGATAATATCTAAGAAATCCTGATACATAACTTAAAAATAAAAAAATTTAAAAATGTTGCATTTAAAAGGAAGTGAAAGCATTAAAAGGAAGACAAAGGCAAAATGTTTTCTTTATTGGAGCTATTTGAGATGGTTCAATGTGACAAATATAAAATGGGGACAAGAGAGCATTGCAAAGGACACAAGAAACTGAAAAGAGAAGCAGATGACACTAATTATCAGTGTGAAATGTATGTCACCTTAGTGCCAACAAACAAGCAAGCAAACAAACAAACAAACAAACACAAGACCATAAAGAGCCTGTGGAATTGTAAAGGAATCCTGTGGAATTGTAGTTGAAACTCCCCTGGCAATTGCTTCAAGCCAAAAGTTGGAGTCACCAGATGTCCACTTTCCAAAAAGAGAAATCTGTTTAAGTCAGGCCCCAGAGATTTCCCATCACCAATGTATGAATGTAGTTGATATAATTCCATCAAAGGACTCTTAAACATCCAAAATGTCTCCATTTTTTACTTCTTTCTCCAAATTATTCTTAATATATATCAACATGTTAACAACCACTTAAATATATGACAGAGGTTTTTGTTTTGTTTTTTTTGTTTTTTTAAGTATAGTTAGTTTGTTGCAAAATGAAATCCTAAATGGATATTACTCCTTTTTTGGTCCTACTTTGTGGTGATTCTGCTACTTTTCAGATTATTTTAGAGACTTAGAAGTGGAAGGAAAGATGAAGAATATTTAAGAAACTGAAAAATAATTTTATATAACCAGATACAGATTTGAATGGAGAACAGATATGTTGTGATACAAGAAGTGCTCATATTTTAAATATTATTACTAAGTATTCCCTGATTCAAAAAACATTCTAAGTTTGATGTATACTTTCTGATAACACAGTTTACAATAAGAAGAAAAAGAGAAAAGGTAAATATGTGAAGATAACACATAAATTGCTTAGGGCAAGTTTTAGGAAACTCTGTGGCTGCAATTAGATCATTACTTGAAAAAAATCATTTACATTGAGTGCATACTACTAAACAAGAGCATCACCTAGAATAAAGATAATGCAGTTGGGATAAATTATCGAATCACACACTATATTTAAAAGCTCTAAGTTTAAAAGGTTTCAGAATTTGAAACTATCTTAGAAATCTACTTCTATTCCCATTATTTTACAAATGAATACAATCTCGTTAAGTGACTTTTCAGAGGTTGCATTGAAATAGTGTAGCAAAGAATTATACACACACACACACACACACAGCTCACCCAAACATGGAGTGGCTAGAATGTTAGCACCAAAAAAGGAATTCAGACAAAAGTTTCAAACCCATGTTTGATGTTTAATCATCCATCAATCAAAATGCAAGTATCTGAGGCCACAGGGATTGAATTCCAACTGAATATGTAGTTAGGTATAATGAAATAGAAAAAAAAAAATGATCTCAGAAAGAAAGTGAAAAAAAGAGGGCATGCTTATAGACTTTACAGATGTGGGCTTCTTTTTTTGCCAAGAACATGCCTTGCAACAATAGGATAAGGCTTACGATGGTTGCCCTCATGGCAATCACTTGTCATTAACTTATCAGCTGAGCCAACAGAGGAATTGGATCAAACAGATTTTGATGTAGCATTCATCTGATAGCTTAATTACATCCAAAATGACACTATTGTCTTTGTTTGCCAAGCTATCATTGAAGAAGTTAAAGTGAAATTAAAAGTATGCATTTTATAATCATTTTCTTAAGAAAGAAATAACAAAACTATAAATATCATATCTTTGATCTGTGGCGTGAACTTAAATTGTGGGTCCAATAAAAATCTAGACAAAATCTTTCCAATTTCTATCACTGAACCCTTTTTTTTATCAGGTCACCTGAACGAAATAACATGGATTTAAAAATGTTCTAGTTTTGCTCTTTGTTTTTATCTATGACATGCAGATTTCCCTGTTGAAAAGCTGAGATCCCTATTAGCTAGTAGTTAAAACTAATGTTTTGTAACTATAGATTGGTTTTCATTTTTCAACTGATGGATATGTTCATTACCTTGATTGTGAAGATGTCATGATTGTATGTATACATATGTCAAAGCTCGTCAAACCATGCATTTTAAGTATGTGCCATTTATTGTAAAACTATTTAAAAATAGAATAAAATTATTCTAAATTGCGATAATTAAAAAAAACACACAATGTTTTGAAAACATGATTCATGATTGAAAATTAAAACAGGGATTTTGATTTGTGATTGACTGGTTACTGGATAAATTTCCTTAGTTTTAAAGAAACAAATCTGAAGTAGTCATTTGAATCTTGAATGGTTTATCAAAATGTATTTTTTTTATATATCCTAAAGTTACCAAGTACCTGTTATATTAACGGAAAAGGTATTTATTTGATGATTATGCTTCATTATCTATATATATAAAAGGCTAAGTGACCAGCTGACCGGCCGACTGGTTGGTAGGTATGATATACACTGACTATCAGGATCTGATGTTGTTCTGGACAGCTTTGGATATCTCAGCCATATTATCATTTTGAAGCTTTTCTTTGAATATATTTCTCTTTGTATCAATCTAATTTCATTTCTGTTGCTGTCTAGTAGATTCTTTTCATATTCTCAGGTCAAATTCCTGAACAAAAAAGCATCAGATAGGTCTAGATAATTCCTGCCATCCCTATTTAGATAGGACTTTTTACACTTGACAAGGTAATAGTCTTCTGCCCATCTATGAATTGGCAACCCTTGAGTCAGGTGCCCATCCCTGGTCCAATCAGTTGTGGGCATCTGGAAGGGTCCCAGGGTCCAGTAGCTGGTCATGGCTACACTTTCAGCAAGGGTTGTAGACACATTCCATGTGATTGACATGTCTGGTACAAAAATTACTTTCTATCAAGTCTCTTTTTTTAATTATTTCTAGTCATATAAAGTATTTAAGTAAATGACACGAAGACTTTATAAATACATTCTGAGGTTAACAGAGTTTTCCTTTCTTACATCTTTTTGTTCATTAATTCTTTGATGAGAGTTCTCCTGTAGTTTTACATGTAATGTTATATTCTCAATGGAGCACTGTAATAGAGCTATAAAGAATGAGAAATAACAGTGGAGAACTATTAATCCCTTATCCCAGGACATGAGAATAGCATCTTAATCCTGTACCTCAAAGGGTGAGAATAGATATAGGAGGGAAGTTATGTTTTAGGTAAAACGACACCGTCAGTCTCATAAATTCAATTGTCTGCTTGTGTTTGCTCTCTTGGCAGAGCCAGGGTGATAATTAAAACCTTTTATCCTTCAAACAAAACCTATATTTTCAGAAAAACTTGGACTGAGATTTTGTTTTACTTTGGACAGTTTATACATTCTTTCAATTTTTTCTTCTTTTTTTTCTGCAAAAAGGATAAGATATATTAAGTTTCTATAGTCAGGCAAATATATAAATTTAAAACAACCTTACATTTCTAAAAGATTTTTATCTTAATAATTGCTACCATTATTAACCCACTAAAAAAATCCAGACCTAAAGAAAGTGTCCCAGCTGTGATTTTATTTGCTAGTTGCTGCCCTGAAATTCATGATGACCTATCTCAAATTTCAGAATTTCATTCATCCATAAAACAGGGGTTCAGAATGACTTGTCTCTTGAAATCAGTTACTAAACTAATATACTTTATTGACTTTCCTGTTCAAATTCCTCTTCTAATGTTGTTCTGCTTTGGGGATTATCTCTCTATTCTACCTTCTTTATTTTCTGGGACTCCTTAAAGCAGCCTCCTCCACCTCCACCTCCTCCTCCCCCTCCTCCTCTCATCCTCCTTCTTTTTTAATTTATTGGGCTTGAATTTCTACAAGTTAGAGTCTGGTCTTTACCTTGGAGATGGTGGAAAGAATTTCATTTTCAAAACCTCCTGTATGTTTTTTAAACACTAGAACTACAGGACCAGGTTCACTTGTTCATTCCCAGTTTTTTCCCATTCCCAGGGTCATATGAGGAAACAGTTCATAATGCTGGAGAATTATTAAACGTATGTGGGTTTTATGAATGCTCTTATTCACTGCCACAAGCACATTTCATAAATAAATTTTTAAAACATATGTTTTAAAGTTGGAAAAGTGCTAGGAGAAAGTAGCCTATTCCAACTCTGAGACATAATTATCTGAAATTAGTCAAGAAAAATATTTTCCACGGAGTTAAATTAAATCACATCCAATGAAACTGTATCCTACTACCTATTATTGTCTTATGCTGGTGACCATCCTGGTGTCTATTTTCCTCTAAAAGGGCAGGAGATCAGAGCAATGTGTCCATATGACTAGTCAGAGGCACAAAAGTATAGACTTACAAAGAAATGAATTGTCTCAAATATAATTCATTCTTAAATGACATCATACTGAGCAGTACGCCTATGAGAACATATGGAATCTAGTCATGAGAGGTAACAAGCCAGCACTGCAAGATACGCTTTTCATCTGCTATTTGAAACAAAAGGTAGAAACTTAATTTAATATAACCTGTAAATATGAAAGTGTTTCCTCTATTTTAGGAGGCATATTATGACCAGCAACAAATTCCATGAAAACCTTTATAAGAGGTGGGGGCAGGGTGAACATCTGGATTCCCTCTGTATCATCAAAAGGCCCTGGGTTTGGCCGCTTAGGAAACTTATTTATTCATTTTTCTAGTCAACCATGAGATTAGAAAGAGGGAGGTGAGAAAAATTACTTTGATATGATTAAAATTTCTTTCTGGTAAGAATGAATAATTACAATGAAGTAAAAATAAAGAGAGAAAGCGATATTGGAATGCTATGGAGAGATAGTTAACAAGATTTGCTTCTTCAATCATTCAATGAAGTTGCCTCTTGGCCTTTCTTTGGGCACAGACACGAATCAAAACAGAATACAAGAATTTTTTTACTTACAAAGAATGAGAATTCCCCTTATTGCTCCACCCCCACCCATCCCATCTGTTCCTAGCTACTTCTCATTGGACCTGAAACAAGAACTCAAAGAAAAGATGGCCTGTTTTAAACTGTAGGGAATTAATTATATCTCATGTTACCTTATTTATGACCCAGCTGAACTTTAATTATTCAGTTCTGCTATTCTCAAAGTTGGCATGTAGAATAATACATTATAGAGAGCGGCAAACATTTCCTAGGAGTCTCTTCGTCTAAGTTTGCACTATGTAATTTAGCTTCAATTAACTTCAGGGGGCTAACGGAATAGAAGAGGCAAGGTCTATAATTTCCAGCGCAGTTTCAAAATAAAGATCACATTCAGAAAAGCTTTTTGTCTAATAGTTTTGCTTCCTCCTAAGACTGTGAAGCTGGTACTGGTCATTTTCTTTTTTTTTTCTCCATAAGATTAAGAATATCTGAGGCCTAAGGAATAGTCAACCTTGCTTTCCCTGATGCTGACTTGACAGAGACAAATGAATAGGAATAACTTCAGTAACGGTAACTCAGAATTATGGGTGAATTTAGAGTGGTGGAAGGTGAAAACCTTTTATTAGCTTAACTCTGTTCTACAGAAGAGTATGCATTATGCTTCTGCCATTTTAGGCATAGTAGAAATGTGTCATTACCTTTGTAACAAAGCCTCTTTAGGACCTATAATTCAGACCTGAACACTAGACAAATATAACAACAATACTAGTTATCACTTATTGAGTGTGTCCTTTGTGCTTTAGGAATTGTATAAGGCACTTTACAGGAATCTGTAACATGTGCATTATTGCCACTTTACAGTTAAGGACATTGAGGCTGCAGGATGAAGCTTTCCCAGGATCATCAAGCTTGTAATAATGCTGAGGCCTATGTCTGCTTTATTACGAATCTGAACTGATTGTTTGTTCTTGCTTCAAAAAGCATTAGCATATGACATCAAAAACCAAATAAGAGTAATTTACATTGGTGGTTAAGCCAATCTTGATGGAGCTGGAAGTAGAATTTCCATTCACTTCCAAAACATGTAGAATAGAACAACCTTTATTTTCCTAATATAGTCCTTACAGGAGATTAGATTATATCCTCATTAGTAGAGGTTAAACCTGCTTTTAGGAAAGATGCAATTCACTCTTGAAAAACTGTAAAGTATTGTAGGGAAACTTAAGCTTTGCTTTCAAAGATCCATTAAACTATACATATACAATTTAGGTTTCAATATCTGACATCCCTCTCTTTCTAATCTATCCCTCAAACTCTTCTTTACCCTCACCCCTCACCCCACCTCACCATATTTTAGAAACCGCTTAGGCTTTTAGGCAAATTAAATTCCCTTTAGACTTTATACAAAACTTCATTCTTTTACCTAGACCATTTTCTGTCCATAATAAGAATAAAACAGCAGGAATTTAATTCCTGTTCAGTTTGGCCCATGTCCAGGTTGGTGATATTCCCTCCCTGCCTTTTCATTGTTGTTAAAATGCAATGGGCTCTTACAGAGCCAGCTGGTCTTCGGCGGGACAGCACCACTTTCAATCTGAAACAGCTGCAGAAATGTTTGGAAAAACCTATTTCTAATGATTAATAGCAAATTTCTAAACAAACAAAACAAAAGAAATCCTCACAGATTCAGAGAACAGATTGGTTATTATCAGGGGGTTAAAAAAAGTTAATGATATGGTATTGGATAGTAACTAGACTTTGGGAAGAGTGATCATTTTGTAGTGGATGTTGACTTATAATATATACCTGAAACTTATATAAATAATTTTAAAAGATAGTACATTTCTGAAAGGACAAATCCCTAGGATTTCTTTGGATCCCCCAAATCAATACTATCAGAATATTCTAGTTTCTTCTAACAGTCTTCTAGGTGTATGTGTTAAAAACAAAACGTAAAAATGTTATGTTCTCTTTTAACTTGTTAAATCTCTTTGACTTGCTTGTAATTTATAGATAATAGGACTTTGACATTTGCTGGTGAAATTACATTCAAAATTATTGTGTAGAAACTCTTAATGGTTAGAACCTTAATAGTCTATCATCCTTGAAATGAGCCATTTATTTCAGCCTGTCATTTTGGAACAGAATCAAAAGAAATCTAGTAGTATTAACTCCTCAAGAAAGAAGAGAATGCACTCTATATATTTCCACTTTAATGCACCAAATTCATAGAGAAATCCCTCCAGTGACACGTCTATACCTAATTACTAATACATGAGGATATTATGTAAAACAATTAACATTTAGATATATTGTAGTACTGTCTGAGAGAGCATGAAAATGTACCAAGATCTTTTTAACTCTACTCATTAAAGGAATTTTATTGAGAAAAGATTGTGGAAGAACCTTGTACCTCTAAATTAACACATGCACTTTGAGAGTTAGAGAGTTTAAATAACTTAGCTAAGAACCCAGAGCTCCCAAGTAATAGGTCCTGTTCTTTCTGACTCTAAATTTATGCTTTTAACGTCTGAGTCATGGCATATACATAACTCACTGTAACAGGAAGCAGAAAATAAATGTCCCAAGAGAGGCATGCAGATCAGAGAAGGAAAAGGTCACATTAAATTAGAAACTTATACTGGGCATAGTAGATCATGAGCTGGATCTTGTAGGATGGAGAAGATTATGAGGTTATGAGAGGAGTCTATGTATGGGACAATCCAAAGGAATGGCATAAAAATGCATAAGAGGAAATTAATAGGGGTAGACACGTCTGGGAACAAGGAGTTCTTGATACCTGCTATGCTGTATCAAAAGAGGATACTAGAGAGAGCCCGAGGCTGGAGGAGAGGAGCAATTTTTTCCTTGCTCTTCTTCTTAAGGTAACCCCAACAATGTTTCCTCAGTCTGATGGCAGCAGTTTGTCTCTAGAGGAGCAGTGAAATAACTTCAATTTGTTGTTTTGCCACATTATCAGAACCAAAGTAATTACACTCTTTTAGAAACACTAACATCAGCCAGCCAAAATCTATTCTGCAGATGTCTGGGGCCCAGATCCATGGAGCCCCATCTATGCACTGCTAAGTTCAATAATTACAACTTTTTCCTCTATGCTTATTCCTGAAGCTATTTCTTGCATGATACCCGAATACTCCATTTTTGCCTTTCTGGTTCTCCAATATCTGGTTAATCAGTATATTAAACCTCTCTGATAAAATAAGTGATATGGTTTCTGTCTCCTAAATATACCCTCATGATATACATCATTTAAGTGCTAATGCCCAAACCAATCACTGGTGAGAAAAATAGTATGACCGTAATGGGCATGTTATTAACATGTGACCCAGTATCTGAATAAAACTGTGGGAGAGGGTTCTGTTAACAAAGAGAAGAGGGAATTGGGCTATTAGGGAGACAAGTAACAGTGATAGCCAGAGACACAAAAGATGAATAGGAGATAGCTAGGTAAAAAAAAAAAAAGAGGGAAGAATATTCTAGGAAATAAAAAAAAACTTGCATGTGGGAGGGACCAGAGATGGGAGAGAATGAGATTTATTTAAAAAACTGAGGGAAGCCCTAGCCGGTCTGGCTCAGTGGATAGAGCATCAGCCTGCAGACTGAAAAGTTCCAGGTTTGATTCCGGTCAAGGTCACAGGCCTGGGTTGTGGGCTCAATCCCCAGTAGAGGGCGTGCAGGAGGCAGCTGATCAATGTTTCTCTCTCATCACTGATGTTCCTATCTCTCTCTCCCTCTTGTCTCCTCTCTGAAATCAGTTTTAAAAAAATAATAATAAAATATATATATGTGTATGTATATATAAATACACACACACAAAACCTGAGGCGAGTATAGTATGGCTGGAGTGGTGAGAAGAATAGAAAAAGGGAAATCAGTTGTGGCCAGGCCCAAGGAGGAAAGAGTTTAGATGGCTTGGTGATTAGAGTCCACAGTTTAGAAAACTGGTTATGAAATTTATAAAAACAGAGATGTTAGGAAAAGAAAGGTTCTTGAATATAAGGGGGCTTGGCTGCAGGAGCATGCAATTTTTAACTTGATATGAGAAATGTTTACCTGAGACATCAACTTCAAGGCAGTGAGGAAGCCACTAGAATAGAAACAATGTAAAGAGAAAAAGACCCACAAAACTAAAGACAAACTTTGGAGAATGCCTATATTTTAGGGTTGTGAGAAAGGAGATTGCGATTAGAGAGTGGAATTGGAGACAATTGAACACTTTCCAAGAATGACGAACTCAAAGACAAATATTTCCAGTGACTGGCTGAAAGGAAGTGGCAATAAATTAAATAGAGTTAAGGGGGTTAGCTAACCACAAGGGCAGAGTGTTAGAAGGGTCAAGAATCTGGATATTGAAGTCACTGATGATTAAAAGGGGAGGGATAGAAAGGAAGATTTAGAAGCAAACGTTGAAGTCACTAAGAAAGTGGGGAGATGTTCTCTGAAGACTGAAGATGACTAAGATGAGAAGATGATTTGGACAGTATGAGGTCTAAAAGACAGACATGGAACAATGACCAATCAGTGGCAGAGAGGATGAAGGGGTTTGCATACACTCTTCACCCCAAACACATATGGTTAACTGACTGGTAGTGACTAGTAGTTTACTAGTAAAAGAGCTCAGAAGTCATCGTGACTCTTCAGCCTAAAGAAGAGATCATTTGGGAACAGAAACAACAGGTATTTTTGGTGAACACTGAAGTTGGAGATTTTACTGAGGGTTTAAGATTCAGTTCAGTAGCACTTCCTTTAGTGTTCTGGTTATCAACTGCTTGTATAACAAACTACCCCAAAACTGAGGGGCTAACAACAACCATTTTATTACATTTTATGGTTTTGTGTGATAGAAATCTAACCAGGACTCAACTGTTCGTGTTTTTGATGCAGGGCAGACCTAAAGAATCTAAGATGCCATTTTGGTGGGGATTTCTGGAAGGCTAGGCTCAGCTGGGCAATTCTCCTTCTTTATTCAGTCTCAGGGCCTCTCCTCATGGTCTCTTCAGAGCAGTCAAACTTCTTATATTGTGACTCAAGACTCCAAAAGTGCATGTTCCAGTGGTTAGGCCAAGCTTCTATCTTGCCTTGGAATGGGGCTCCCACTTCACCTATTAATTAAGTCTTGAAGGCCAGCACAGAAAAAAAGGTAGTAGAGTACTCACTCTATGTCTTCTTGGGAGAAATAGCAAAGAATTGGTGGCCCTCTTTAATCTGCCATGCCAAGATGAGTTTTTAATGCCCCATTCTTTTTAACCATGCAACAAACTTTCACTGTGTAAAAAGTTATTCCTGAGGTTGTATGATTTATTCAAAGAAGAAAGGAATATAAAACAAAACTAATATCAAGAAACCAAAGTGAGCCCTAACCGGTTAGGCTCAGTGGATAGAGCGTCAGCCTGCAGACTCAAGGGTCCCAGGTTCGATTCCAGTCAAGGGCATGTACCTTGGTTGTGGGCACATCCCCAGTAGTGAGTGTGCAGGAGGCAGCTGATCAATGTTTCTCTCTCATCGATGTTTCTAACTCTCTATCCCTCTTCCTTCCTCTCTGTAAAAAAATCAATAAAATGTATTAAAAAAAAAAAAAGAAACCAAAGTGATATCTTTGGCTCTGTTACAAGCTGTGTTGACATAAGAAAATTTTTAACTTTCCTGTGATTTTCCCCTCATTTCTGAAATAAGTTTAATATATCTACTTCTAGGGTTTCTTATACTAACCATTTATACACTGAGTGGCCAGATTATTATGATCTCTGAACCCATAATAATCTCGTCACTCAGTGTGTGTGTGTGTATGTGTGTGTGTGTGTGTGTGTGTGTGTGTGTATGTATGTATATGTATATATGAGGCCCAGTGCATGAATTTGTGCATGGTTGGGGTCCAGCCAGCCTGGCCAGAGGGAGGGGACATGGGCGGTTGGCCTGCCTGCCTGCTGGTCGAACTACTGGTTGAGGGGACAATTTGCATATTAGCCTTTTATTACATAGGATATACACTGAGTGGCCAGATTATTATGCGTTCAGAGATCATAATAATCTGGCCACTCAGTGTATAATAATCTGGCCACTCAAAGTATAAAAGGCTCTGAATTAGGATGACTCTTGTGGTAACTGAGGTGCTGTCATCAAGGGTTCCAGATCTTCCAATACTTTGTAAACACTTAGGGAAAGCCTCTTGGATTCTGCTGAAAAAAGTTGCATACATGACGTTTGCTTCTCTAAAATTGCCACCCAAATGGAAGAATTACATTATGGGAAGTAACTACATTCTGGCTTTACTTAGAGAAGCCTAATGTTTCTCTCCATGTGGACAACACTTTCTGAGATTAATGTAAAAACTAAGGCCCAAGCTCCAGACCAACAGGCACTTTTGTTAGAAGTAGTACATGAATTAGTAGCTCCCCTTTTGACAGAGGATCTGGTTTAAAATTGAACCACTTTAATAACAAAGATACTATTTAAGAAACTCATTCTTGCCGAAACCGGTTTGGCTCAGTGGATAGAGCGTCGGCCTTTGGACTGAAAGGTCCCAGGTTGGATTCTGGTCAAGGGCATGTACCTTGGTTGCGGGCACATCCCCAGTGGGGGTTGTGCAGGAGGCAGCTGATCGATGTCTCTCTCTCTCATCGATGTTTCTAACTCTCTATCCCTCTCTCTTCCACTCTGTAAAAAATCAATAAAATATATTTTTTAAAAAAAGAAACTCATTCTTAAATAAAAATAATGGTATACCACATAACACTACTTTGTGATTTTCATTAATGGCTTAGATCTTGGGCTAGAGGGCTTAATTTCTGACAATCCAAAGAGCCTTATTTTATGAGGATTCCTTCTAGGAGGCAGTTCTCAGCATAGTTGACGTTCTGGGGTAACACCTAGGAAGCTAGGTATAGAGTTGTACAGTTACAGGCTGCAGCTCTTGAGAGTCAGAATCAGTATATCTGGGAGGAACCCAGTCATTGGCATTTTTTTGTTTACTGGGACACAAGGTGAATAACAATGCAGGGACTCTACATATAAAAAAAGATTGCCTAAAGTTACAGTGTAATTGGATGGCTTAACCTTGGGTAAAAAGCAGATGATAAATGTACAAAGTAGTAATGTCACAGTGAGTCCTTACATTTCTGCAGATACTGACTCAAGGCAAAGGGGTATGACTGCCCTCTCTGAGACTTCTCCCTTAGTTATACGGAATATGGAGTACCGTGAGTTACTGGTAGAGACTTCTGAGTTCATTTAGCACAAAGCCTTCATTTTACAGAGGAAACATCTTCCCCAATTCATGTCCCTCTTCATGTTTTCAAAGCGTCCCATACTTTCCTCTGTCACAGCACCTTTAATATTGTGTAGTAATTGGCCATTTATGACTGTCTCTCCCATGGGACTAAAACCAGCTCAATAAGTTGGATACTTTCCTCTTCATTATCACTTTCTTAAGATCTGTAACTGTTCCAGGCCTGTAAGAGGGGTTGAACAGATGGATGGGTGAGTGAAAACAATTAAGACCAGAGAACGTAAATGTCTTGTCTGTGGTTCCAGGGACAACAGAGACAGATCTGATCTCTCGGCTTGCAACCCCAAGTTCTTATAACCGCATGTTGCTATTCAGGGACTTTCTCATATAGTCATAACATAATGCCTGACACATTGTAAATGCCTACTAACATATTGCCCATCTTATTTTATTTTTATGTGAAGCAAAGAGAATAGTACAGAACAGTAATTAAAAACCTAGAAAATCTGAAAAACCTGGTTTTAATGTTTGATGAAGATAACTCTGAACCCCATGCTGCCTAAAACACTTCCTATAAAAAGGTATTAGTGGGGTAATTCCAGACTTATTTGGCTATTAAAAAGATACTTATTGAGCCTCCTGCTATGTATCAGCCACCTTTTAGAAACCGTGGACACAGAAATGAGGCAAACACGCAAAAAATTCTGATCTCATAGTGTTTAGATTCTAGTTGGGGGCAAAAGAAAATAAGTACATTATATATTCTTCCAGATTTGTCATAATAAATCAGAGAAAGGGATAAACAGTAGGCTTATAATAAGACAACAAAAGGCAAGGTTGGGCCAGGCCAATATGGCAAAGACTGGAAAGGAAAAGGGAATTGAGGGCATATGTAAGGGAGTGACTATAATCATGTACTGTGGAATCTAAACTGAGTAGAAAAAGAAATCAGAACATGAGAGGATGCAGTGAGGGACAGAGGAAAGATAGTAGGATCAATGGAATGTATAGGGTCCAGATGGGGTTGAACAACTGAAGTTGTTATATATCTTAAATTGGGTTCCCCAAAAATGAGATATTGAGACAAGTACTGGCAATGTATTTGGAAGGCAATCCCAGAAAGCACAAGTGAGGGAATGAGGAAATGGGAAAGTAAGACAGGAAGCAAGTAAATCCAGTAAAACCAGGCAACCAGGGTTCAGTCTCACAGGGGATAATCTGAAAAACATGTAGGATATTCCTTAGAACTGTCCAACCAGAGACAGGAAAACTGTGATGTTATTCACTCACTCTCTACCCCAACTGGAAGAGGGTTTCCCATGGGGATGCTATGTGTCATCTCCACTATATATACTGGAGGAAGTTCCCCTGACAGTTCTTTTTCTCTGAGAAAGCCCTCATATATTTTGTTCTGTTTATTTGTTTTACAATACTCAACACTGATGAAGGACTAGTCTCACAAATACATCAAGAACTACTAAAAACCAAAAAGAAAAAGAAAAAAATGCTTCCCCAAATAGCTGAACCCCTTGAACAGCATATTTAAAAGAGGAGATTCCAATAGCCAATAAATAGATGAAAAGTGTCCAATCTTATTTGTAAGAAAATGTAAGTTAAGACAACAGTGAAATGTCATTATTTTTACAATAGGCAAATATTAAAATGTCTGGAAAAATAAAATGCTGGCAAGGATGAGGTGCAATGAGAACTGTCATACAATGCTACAATGTACGTTCATTAACTACTTTGGATAAAATCTGGAGCCATCTAATTGAGCTGAAAGTATGTATATTCTATTACTCAATAATTTTAGTCTAGGTATATTCCCTAGAGTAACTTATGCACATGTGATTTAAGGTTTACATACAGAATTTATATATAATAACAAAAGAAATTAATAATAATAACAAAAAATTAGAAATCTAAATATCCCAAACTAGTTGAATGGAGAAAGAATACATTCTAGCATATTCTTACAATAGAATACCATCTATAATAATAAAAGGGTAATATGCTAATTAGACTCGATGTCCTTCCAGAAGACCTTCCAGACAAAGCCGGGGCTGCGAGGGAAGCCCTGGTCCCGGGTGCCTGCCGGCAGCTGGAGGGAAGCCCGGGTCCTGGGTGCCAAAGGGAAGCCAGTGCCGGCAGCCGGGGGAAGAAAGGCCTACTCTTGCACAAATTTCGTGCATCAGGCCTCAAGTACAGAAATAATAATTCGTGCAACAGGTACACTCCAAAACATGGATTAATTTCACAAACATACAATTCAGCAAGTGAAGCAAGAAACAAAAGAATACATGCATTATGACTCCATTTATATAAATATCACAAAGAGGTAAAACTAAACTATACTGTGTAGGCATGTACACAGAGAGGGCAAATCTATAAAGGAAAAGAGGACAATGTTTGTAATAAAAGTTGTGATCAACTGGAACACAGACGAGACTTCAAGGATACTAACCAAGTTCTATTTCATGACCTAGAAGGAATTCCATAGAAGTTGACTTCACAAATATGGCTATACTGGTATTTATATTTCATATATTTTCCTAAATGTATACCTCACAATTTTTTTAAATGTTAAAGTGGAGATTTATTGAAAATTATCTGCATGTTCATAAGATAATTTTCTCAAGATTCAAGGTACATGTTGATCTATAATTTCACTGCACACTTATTTTGCAATATTGTACATTTGAGAATTATCATGAGTTTGCTGAGCATTTACCAAATAATTTTTAATTTGAAGCAAATTTATTGTTTCATCTTCCACTGAACTTAGTCACTTCTACAGGAGCTTTACCAAACTTAACAAAGTTTCTAAGAAATTGGAATTCCTGGAAACATCTGGAAGTTAAAATTTTTCATCATTTTCAGAGTGTTGTCTGTAATCCTTTCTTTCTTGACAGTCCAAGAATAAGTCTAGTAGTTTCTGTCTGGGGAATTTAAAAAAATCTATCCTCTACAATATTTGCACTTAGTAAGAATGAAGTTTCTTGAGATAAGTAATCCCTAAAGCTGACGTCCGTTCTCCATGTGTTATTTCCAATGACTCCTAATAAAGACAGCAGTTACAAGCTTGCCCTTGTGTGACAGTATTATCTTCATTGGTTTCTTCAATGTTCTTACCTTTGCACTCTCTCAGACCAAGAGATTTTTACTGGTGTTTTCCACCAATTCTTTTTCTTCTCTCTCTCTAGACCTTGAAATTGCCAATAGCTAAAGTACTCAAGTTCTTAAAAATAGAGTTGCAAGCACTGTTCACATTTATTTTCATTTGCTTTGGGGATCCTACATAGCTAAAAATAATAACAACTAGAATTTCTCTTAAATCACCAACTTTCACATTAGTTTGATCACACTGAAGGTTAATTATTTCTCTACACCAGTGATGGGCAACCTTTTGAGCTTGGTGTGTCAAACTTTGCCAAAAAACTGAGCATAACTCGAGTAGTGTGTTACTTTGAGGAAAAAACTAACCCCAAGACTCTAGCCGCAAATGTTTCATCCTCAGGAGCAGCAAATGTTTCATCCTCGGCATGTGGCCACGTGTCATCAGAAATGGCTACGCGTGTCAGTGCTGACATGCATGTCATAGGTTCGCCATCACTGCTCTACATTATAATTATAGGTTCAATACTTTCTGATGACTTGCAAAACATTTTCTTTTGGAACAATTCTGAGCTCAGAAGAATTTAACATCTAGATCAATCATTTAATTTCTGACCCTGATGACTACATAAAGATCAAAAGAACACATAAACATTATTGGTACACTTTAAACTGGCTCCACTCAATCTGTGGTTTTATCTTATCAATCAACCAATTGAGTACTTTAAGAGTTATGGCTAACACAAACAAATATGACTGTTTTGAATAATTTAAATGATCAAATAATTCAGAGTACTTTGTTCCTACAAAACAATTAAGTTCAGTTTTTGGAAAAATAGTGATTTTGTCCTGAAGGTTTTTTATTTTTAATACATAGCTGTCTTAGGTGGTGTGCTTGTGTTTTAAGCTTTATTTATTGTAAGTGCTTAGTAACCCAAGCCACAAAATTGCAAAGACCTTATTCTTTTATTTTCCCAGTGTCTCTTTCTTCTCTGAGTGGTGCCAGCAACAAAAGGACATGTAATGTTATCCTTTCTGGTCGCTAATACTTTTACCTTTTAGACTCTGGAATGACTAGTTCCATAATTGCTGCTATTTTTCACCATTCTGCTCCTTTCGGTGCTATGAAATGGCTGGTTATGTGCTTCCAAATTATTTTTTTAAATAAAATTTCTTTAAGTTGACAGAGGTTAAAGAAATATCTAAGCCAAAATGTTTTGGAGTTAGTTTTTTAAGCAGGATTTGGTTTTCCAGTTCCTGAAATGGATCAAAGTTTCCAGGTTTTCTTTTATATAGTTGTTGTATAAAATATAAATCCTTTTGGCCTTTGAAAATATTTAGGTCATTATTTCTTGGTATCAATTTAAAAGAAAATTAACAATTTCATTTAACAAATACTGAGTGTGCAGGCAGCCTTCAGATTAACAATGTATAGTATGAAAATTTATAAACTGGAAAGGACTATTATTGTGGGGAGAAAATGAAACAGAACTCTCTGACTCCTATGATTTAATAAGAGTTCTTAACAATTTAACATGAAACTTAAAATTTTGGGCTTCTCCACTGCTTTTTGATTCATGCAGTGGATTTATGCATTATTTCTCTTTTCTCATTTTGGGGAAATAAAAGAATGTTTTCTCTAATTCATCAGAATGTATTCTCTGACTTCCATAGTCCATGATGAAGAGAGAGAATTGTATCATCCTACTAGAAATGATCACTCTCCTCAACACTGACTAAAATTCCAGAAAATTTGCATGGTTCTTCAACAAATAACAGTTCCCACATGACAAAGAAGATGATAATAATATCCAAATTATATATACAGAAACTTTTCATAATATTAACAACAATATTTCTTCACAACTCAGTCTTTCTCCTTGGACACATTATAGTGTGTCCCAATTAAAAGGTGACATCATGTCTTGGACACACCATAGTGTACAGTTTGACCAGCACAGAGGAGAACAGGTCTGTAATCATGCTTACTATGCATAGGGTACTTCTTTCCATAAAACTTTCTCACACGTGTTGCTCTTAAGCCATATGTAATTCATCTTAAATTTGTGCAGTGAGACTGGGGTCCTAAATTACTCTTATTAACTGTAAGCTTGACAGTAGAAAATGCCAGCCAATCAATTCTGAACATTGATTCCAGCAACTGATATATTATATCACCGTTGTGTTTCTCATCATCTACAACTTTATCAGAATCATAACTGAAAATATTGAGCAGAACCGGGCCAAAGATAACATAAGTTAATTTTAATCAGTGATCTTTGAACATAGTCCCCAACAAGTTACAAATCCATCTAACTATACTAATTTCCAACTCAAATTTCTCCTAATACATTGGGAGTCTATTAAATGCTTTTACTAACCCACATTCCAAAAAAGAAATAAATCCAAAACTAGTTATGCTTTTTTTCATAAACCCAGTGGTTATCACTTATCATTTGAGCTCAGACAGGCAATCTTTTAATAATCTGTTCTGAAATCTTTCTCAAGACCAGTAAGAAGTTTGCAGAATTCACTTTCTTGTGAATTTTAAAAAAGATCTCATCTTCAGAATCTATACATTTTTTAAAAATTAGACAAAAATATATTTAATTCTATTTTATCTTTCATTAAAGTATAATTAGTATACAATATTATTTTAGATTTAAGCACACAATATAGTGACTTGACTTTTATATACCTTACAATGTGATCACCACACTAAGTATAGTAACTGTCACTGTGCAAAATTATCATACTATCATTGACTATTATTCCCCTTTCACCTTTTTTTTAAAAAATTAATCTTTATTGTTGAGACTATTACAGAAGTCCCTCTCCCCCCTCCCCCACAGCTCCCTTCCACCCGGTTCCCACTCCACCCCAGGCCCTCACCACCCTATTGCCTGTGTCCATGGGTAATGCATACATGCATATAAGATCTTTGTCCAATCACTTCCCCTACCCCCATACATCCCATTCTCTCTGAGAATCATTAGTCTGTTCCATTTCTGTGCCCCTGATTCTATTCCATTCACCAGTTTATTCTGTTCATCAGATTTTTTGTTTGTTTGATTTTTAGATTCAATTGTTGATAGATATGTATTTGTTGCCACTTTGTTGTTCATATTTTTTATCTTTACCTTTTTTTTTCTTCTTCCTCTTCTTTTTTTTTTTTTAAATATATTTTATTGCTTTTTCACAGAGAGGAAGGGAGAGGGATAGAGAGCTAGAAACATCGATGAGAGAGAGACATCGACCAGCTGCCTCCTGCACACCCCCCACCGGGGGATGTACCCGCAACCAATGTACATGCCCTTGACCGGAATCGAACCTGGGACCCTCCAGTCCGCAGACCGACGCTCTATCCACTGAGCCAAACCGGTTTCGGCCTTCTTCCTCTTCTTAAAGAATACCCTTTAGCATTTCATATAATACTGATTTGGTGGTGATGAACTCCTTTAATTTTTTCTTGTCTGTGAAGCTCTTTATCTGACCTTCAATTCTAAATAATAGCTTTGCTGGGTAGAGTAATCTTGGTTGTAGGTTCTTGCTATTTATCACTTTGAATATTTTTTGCCACTCCCTTCTGGCCTGCATAGTTTCTGTTGAAGAAATCAGCTGACAGTCGTATGGGTACTCCCTTGTAGGTAACTGCTTTTCTCTTGCTGATTTTAAGATTCTCTCTTTGTCTTTTGCTCTTGCCATTTTAATTATGATGTGTCTTGGTATGGTCCTCTTTGGGTTCCTCTTGTTTGGGGTTCTTTGTGCTTCCTGGGCTTGTAAGTCTATTTCTTTCACCAGGTAGGGAAAGTTTTCTGTCATTATTTCTTCAAATAGGTTTTCAATATCTTGCTCTCTCTCTTCTTCTGTCACCCCCATAATTCGGTTCCTTACACTATTTTCATTTTTTTTCTCTTCTGGTTGGGCGTTTTATGTTTCCTCATATTTCAAATCATTGATTTGATTCTGGGGATCCTCTAGTCTACTTTTGAATCCCTGTATATTATTCTTTTTTTTTTTTTTTTTACAGAGAGGAAGAGAGAGGGATAGAGAGTTAGAAACATCGATGAGAGAGAAACATCGATCAGCTGCCTCTTGCACACTCCCTACTGGGGATGTGCCCGCAACCAAGGTACATGCCCTTGACCGGAATCGAACCTGGGACCCTTGAGTCTGTAGGCCAATGCTCTATCCACTGAGCCAAACCGGTTTCGGCTTATTCTTTATTTCAGTCAGTGTATGCTTAATTTCTGACTGGTCCTTTTCCTTTTTTTTTTTTTTTTGGCATTCTCACGAAGATCCTTGAAAGGCTCACTAAGTCCCTTGGAGGTTTCTAGAAGATCCTTGTGTAATGTTATAACCATGGTTTTGAACTCTATATCCAGTAGTTTTCTTTCTTCCATTTCTTTCATTTGTGACATGTTTCTTTATCTCCAAATTTTGGCTGCTTCCCTGTGTTTGTTTCTATGTATTGGGTAGAGCTGCTAAGTCTCCTTGAGTTGACAGAGTGGCCTTGTGTAGTAGGTGTCCTGTAGGGCCCAGTGGCTCAGCCTCCCCAATCACCTGAGGTAGACACTCTAAGTACACCCTTTTGTGGGCTGTGTGCACAGTCTTGCTGTAGTTGAGCCTTGATTGCTGTTGGTGTCACTGGGAGGAAATGACCTCCAGGCCAATTGGCTGTGGGGACCAGCTGCGACTACAGTGGGAGAGCTGCTGTGCAGGAGACACCCTTATGGAGCAGAACTTGCTTCAGTGGGGCTTTGTTGCTCACTGAGGCTGCCCCTTGAGTGTGTCGCTTATAGATGTGAAGAGTTGTAATCCAGTATGGTCTCACACTGACCACTGTGTACACTGGCTCTTGGGTCTTCAGTGGGGTGCAAAGTCAGCCACTGCCTTGGGCCACTCAGCAGGAGCTACAAAGAGATCTGCAGATTCCTCCTCTTTATATTGGGTTTGGAAGTGCCCAGATGAGGCCCAGCTGTGAAGCAAGGCAGGTTGGTGCTGGTGCCAGTTCTTAGGCCTTTTATTGATAGGTTTGGGGCTCCCTGACCCAGCTGCAGCTTCTTTGGCAGGTTTTTAGCCTGAGAAAGGTCAGGCCATTCATATACAAAAGCCATTGCCCACAGCTTGGGTGGGGCTGTAAATTGGGTGGGGTAGGGTCTCAGGGAATCACTAGAGCAGAGCAAACAGAAATGGCTGCCAGTCAGCCCTGCAACTGGGAAGGTGCCAGCATGGGAACAATGACTGCTGTGAGCACCTCTGTCTGGAAGAAAGCTGTCCCCAAGTTCCTGCCCCGATGCCAGACAGTTCAGTTTCTCCTAGTATGTGTCAGAGCCTCACCTGGCACTGGAGCTCAGAGGAAGTGGGAGCTTGTAAATTCAGTTCATGGTGCTGGCCTTTTAAGAGGAACAGCTGGGTCTCCAGCAGCCTCTGTGTCACTCAACACCAATTTGCAATGGTTTTTATAACCATAGTTCTTACTGTCCGTAGGGACTTCTTTTCCTAGCTTTGGGACCATGGGCTGGGCATCTGGTGTGGGGCTGGAATCCCTTGCTCCTCTGGCAGTGTCCACAGAGGTGACCTCCCTCCAGATTAGAAAGTAGCCCACATGGGTGCTGGACCAGCCCTTTCTGCACCTTCACACCTTCTACCCATCTCAGTGTGCTTTCTTCTTTACTTCTCTAGTTGTAGTACTTCCATTCAGCCAGCTTTCCAACGGTTCTGGATGATGGTGGTTCTGTATTTTAGTTGTAATTTTGATGTGGTTGTGGGAGGCAGCGAGTACAGGCATTTGCCTACTCTGCCATCTTGGAATCTCCCCCTTTTCACCTTTTAACTCATCCCTCCACACCACACCACCCCCTCTGGCAACCATCAGTTTGTTCTTTGTTTCTATGAATCTGTTTTGGGTGTTTTTGTTTGTTCATTTGTTTTGGTGTTTTAAAATTTTACATATAATTGAAATCATGTGATATTTGTTATAAGTTTTTTCATAACACTTTATAGATTATTGAACAGAGGCTCAACTGTGCCAAAACACATTCTCAGTGCTCTATTCTGTATTTTTTTCCAAACTAGGAGACTGAGATGGATTAAGAGCATCCAATATTTCAAAGTAAGCTTTTCTAAAAAAAAAAGAGAGAAAAAAGTGCTATATTTACCAAGTGAAAGAAAGGAACCTACACTTGAATATAGTTAAAATGAATTTGCTTAAGGAAGGTGAAAAAGTGGAAACAGTTTTTATTATAAAACTCGGGTGACACATATCTCCTTCTATGAAGTTTATTTCTTCTCCTCTTACCTGGACAACAAAACCTGCTTTGAGTCAAGGATCTGATATAACCAAATATTTTAGTGTGACTTTAAGTCAATGCGTTCTCTTTCAAAGGGAGTATTTGTGTTTTAATCCCCACTTCTCTTATCTTCAAGTGTGGAATTTAAATCTAGTTTCTTTAGTAAGGGAATTTCAAGTACCATAGAGCAGATAGGGGAAATTTGGGTAAACTGGGAGAAGGAGAATTGCTCCTAGTTATCCCTGAAATCACACCACTTGAATGCTAGCCCTTCCTTGGACATGTAACTGAAAACAACCTGGCAAAAAAACAAAAATCAAAACAAAACAAAACAAAGGCATGCCTACAATTCAAGAAAGATAGTAGACCTTCCCTAAGCATCAACCAAGTTCTGACTCTCTTGTATCTGAAATGAGTATGAAAAAATATAAGCCTATGTTTACC
The DNA here is from genome assembly GCF_027574615.1 of Eptesicus fuscus. NCBI lineage: Eukaryota > Metazoa > Chordata > Mammalia > Chiroptera > Vespertilionidae > Eptesicus > Eptesicus fuscus. Next base: position 34,815,138 of record NC_072476.1, read on the forward strand.
TTCAGAAACATGATTCTTTTAAATTTTTGTCAAAAATTCAGCATTTACTGCTAAAAGTTTGCGAAAACAGACACTGGACATGAAAGCTGAAAGTTACTGCAAGTTCAGCTCAGAAAACATTTCAGAGACTGATCTTTTGTCCTTGAACCATCTCTTCTTCACAGTGGTTACTGTGAATGGTGCCAATTTGCAAGCGTAACCAAAATTTTCAGGCACAACTTTAGCATAATTCATATCTAATAATAAGTACAATAATCATCATATTTCCAAGTAAAATGGATTTTTAAGTCTTTAAAGTAACTGTTCATGTATTATATATCTCCCAGAACTTCTATGTGTTTAATAGTCTGCAATGACCTCTCTTAAGTCAATCCTTATCATATTTTTAGATGAAAACATTTTATTCTAATGTCATTTCACCAATAAAATGTACTGTGAAACATATTTTATTAACTGCTAGCTCAATGCTAATTGTGTTTTAGGTCAGATATTGATTAAACACACACACACACACACACACACACACACACACACACACACACACACACACAAACAACCCTATGCAGGAGAATTACTCAATGCCTTAAGCAATGAGATATTTTAAAGATAGGTTTGAGTTAGCATTCAGCATGGATCCAAAATTCACTTCTCATATTTTGGTGATTTCATTTGCACTTCCAGGAATTTAATTTACTGTAAATCTTTTCTTTCTGTTCCAACACATTTTTGAAATTGAAAAATACTATTAGAAATGATAAAAAAAATAATGGTATCTCAGTATTCCCTTGGCAAGTAATGAAACAGATTTGAATAATTATCACCTCTTCCAATTGTGAATTTATTGTAAAAGTTCTGCAATTTCCTTCAGGTTATTTAAAAAAGAATATCAATTGACTTAATTTATTGGAATGTTGCCTTGATCTACTGGAATATATAGTAAGAGATATATAGGCAGGGCCACATACTTATGAATCTGCTTCTATCCTCTGTATTTGATGAAAAAAATAATGAAATACATAATGTTATTAGATAGATATATAACCTGATTATGAATAAGAAATAAGTTTTTGTTGGTTGGTTTTTGCTAGGACAGCTTCCAGGCAAAATAATTACTTCTTAATTCCAATATGGATTAGGTGAAACATCTCAGGTAAATTTTGAACATAAAAACATTTGAAAGAACCATTTTCCAACCGAGGCTCAGTTTAGACTTGATAACTTAGTTTCTTAGTAAAATATAACATGTCCAGTCCAATTATTCTTTTTAAAAATATATTTTTTTTATTGGTTTCAGTGAGGAAGGGAGGAGAGAGAGATAGAAACATCAATGATGAGAGAGAATCATTGATTGGCTGCCTCCTGCATGCCCCCTACTGGGGATCAAGATTGCAACCCAGGCATGTGCCCTGACCAGGAATCGAACCATGACCACCTGGTTCATAGGTCCATGCTCAACCACAGAGCCACATCAGCTGGGCCAATTATTATTTTAAAAGACTACTAGAGCCGAAACCGGTTTGGCTCAAGGGATAGAGCGTCGGCCTGCGGACTGAAAGGTCCCAGGTTTGATTCCTGTTAATGGCATGTACATTGGCTGCGGGCACATCCCTGGTAGGGAGTGTGCAGGAGGCAGCTGGTCGATGATTCTCTCTCATCGATGTTTCTACCTCTCTATCCCTCTCCCTTCCTCTCTGTAAAAAATCAATAAAATATATTTTAAAAAAAAGACTACTAGACATAACTGCTACTTAAGAAAAATATTTGAGCAAAAATTGGAGTGGGGATGGGTGCAACCTATTTTGGGGTGGGGTAGAAGAGAAGTATTTTGCTAACTATTTTACATCATAGCCTTACCTGTACAATTAAAGTACAATTAAGAAAAACAACAAACCTGGAAGATATAAATAATTATTCACATTTTGTGGATTAGAAAATTATACTCAGAGATGTTAAATAGCCTTCCCAATATTGCTCAACCAGTCTTCAAATCAATTATGTTAATTCTAAAATACATGAGCTTTCTACTACACCACATAAGTATCCAAAAAAAACAAGGACAAGGATTAAGATAAATGGCAAATTATCAACTTCTAGGAGTATAATATAGCACTAAATTATAATTATGTAATTTAACACCATGGGAAATGTTTATAATTGTTTCATGAACAAGAATTCCAATAGGTAGGTATTTTCTGATGATGATTATTATGTAAAAATGAAATAATTATTTGATAAAGTGGTGATAGGATTATGAAGGATTCTGAATATAGTTTTTATCATTGTTATAAAAAAGTTTGTGAAAAAAAAATACATAGAAAGAAGGAGAATGCCTGTTTTTTCTCCCTTGAATACAGTAAAAATGAATGTGTTGGGATAGATTTTTTAAGTTGAGATGCATTTTTTAAATTAATGGCTTTAAATGTGTTATCTCATTTAATCTTCACAAATATACAAAGTGGGATCATTATTATATATACTTCACAGTTCAGAAAGTGAAAAATAGATAAATTAAGTAATTTGGCAATAATTTCCCAGGTAATTACTGATGGAGGCAGATGTTGAGCCCACAGCTCACTTTTTAACCACAAAATCTATATTGTTAATATTTAAGAAAAATAAAATATATCAACAGTGCTTATTTTATGAGATGAAAGCTGGAATTAATAGATTAAATAATAATGTTAGTGATAGCTAATATTAAATACCTAGGAAGTAGCATGGAAAGACTCAAAAGTATAGGTAAGCCAAAACCAGTTTGGCTCAGTAGATAGAGCGTCGGCCTACGGACTGAAGGGTCCCCGGTTCAATTACGGTCAAGGGCATGTACCTTGGATGTGGGCACATCCCCAGTAGGGGGTGTGCAGGAGGCAGCTGATCGCTGTTTCTCTCTCGTCGATGTTTCTAGCTCTCTGTCCCTCTCTCTTCCTCTCTGTGAAAAATCAATAAAAAATATATATTTTTTTATTTTTTTTTATTATTATTTTTTTTTAAATATTTTTATTGAGGTATTATATGTGTACATATCTTACCATTACCCCCCACCCCACTCCCACACAAGCCCTCCCCCCCCCAGAGTTTTGCGTCCATTGTTTATGCTTATATGCATGCATACAAGTCCTTCGTTTGATTTCATAACTCCCCCACCTTTCCCAAACTTTCCCCCTGTACTTTGAAAGTCTGTTTGATGCTTTACTGTCTCTGTATCTATCTTTTTGTTCACCACTTTATAATGTTCTTTACTATCCCTAAATGAGTGAGATCATGTGGTATTTTTCTTTCATTGACTGGCTTATTTCACTTAGCATAATGTTCTCCAATTCCATCCAGGTTGCTGCAAATGATGAGAATTCCTTCTTTTTTATGGCAGCATAGTATTCCATTGTGTAGATGTACCACAGTTTTCCGATCCAGTCATCTGCTGATGGGCACCTAGGCTGTTTCCAAATCTTAGCTATTGTAAATTGTGCTGCTATGAACATAGTGGTGCATATATCCTTTCTGATTGGTGTTTCTAGTTTCTTCGGATATATTCCCAGGAGTGGGATTACTGGATCAAATGGGAGTTCCATTTTCAGTTTTTTGAGGAAACTCCATACTGTTCTCCACAGTGGCTGCACCAGTCTGCATTCCCACCAGCAGTGCACGAGGGTTCCTTTTTCTCCGCATCCTCGCCAACACTTGTTGTTTGTTGATTTGTTGATGATAGCCATTCTGACAGGTGTGAGATGGTACCTCATTGTTGTTTTGATTTGCATCTCTCGGATAATAAGTGACTTTGAACATGTTTTCATGTGTCTCTTGGCCTTCCTTCTGTCTTCTTTTGAAAATATTCTGTTTAGGTCTGTTGCCCATTTTTTTATTGGATCATTTATCTTCCTCTTATTAAGTTGCATAAGCTGCCTGTAGATGTTGGAGATTAAACCTTTATCAGTGATAGCATTTGCAAATATGTTTTCCCATGCGGTGGGCTTTCTTGTTGTTTTGTTGATGGTTTCTTTTGCTGTAAAAAAGCTTTTTATTTTGATGTAGTCCCATTTGTTAATTTTCTCTTTAGCTTCCATTGCCCTAGGGGCAGTGTCAGTGAAGAATTTCTTTTGGCATATGTCTGAGATTTTGTTGCCTGTGGAGTCCTCTAGTATTTTTATGGTTTCCCGTCTTATGTTTAAGTCCTGTATCCATTTTGAGTTTATTTTTGTGTATGGTGTAAGTTGGTGATCTAGTTTCATTTTTTTGCATGTATCTGTCCAGTTTACCCAACACCATTTATTGAAGAGACTGTCTTGACTCCATTGTATGTTCATGCCTCCTTTGTCAAATATTAATTGAGCATAGTGGTTTGGGTCGATATCTGGGTTCTCTATTCTGTTCCATTGATCAATATGTCTGTTCTTGTGCCAGTACCAGGCTGTTTTGAGAACAGTGGCTTTGTAATACAGCTTGAAATCTGGTATTGAGATCCCACCTACTTTATTCTTCTTTCTGAGGATTGCTGAGGCTAGTCGGGGTCTTTTTTTATTCCAGATGAATTTTTGGAGAGTTCTTTCTAGGTCTGTGAAATATGCTGTTGGTATTTTGATGGGGAGTGCATTGAATCTGTAGATTGCTTTGGGTAGTATGGACATTTTAATGATGTTGATTCTACCAATCCAGGAACATGGTATGTTCTTCCATCTGTTTACGTCTTCCTCTATCTCTTTTTTCAGTGTCCTGTAGTTTTCTGCGTATAGGTCTTTTACCTCCTTAGTTAAGTTTATTCCTAGGTATCTTAATTTTTTTGGTGCGATGGTAAATGGGATTGCTTTTTTAGTCTCTCTTTCTGTAAGTTCATTATTGGTGTATAGAAAAGCCATAGATTTCCTGGCGTTAATTTTATATCCCGCTACATTGCCGAATTCATTTATTAAGTCTATTAGTTTTTTGATGGAATCTTTTGGGTTTTTTATGTACAGTATCATGTCATCTGCAAATAAGGACAGCTTCACTTCTTCTTTTCCAATTTGGATGCCTCTTATTTCTTCTTCTTGCCTAATTGCGATAGCTAATACTTCCAGTACTATGTCAAACAGGAGTGGTGAGAGTGGGCATCCCTGTCTTGTTCCTGTTCTTAGGGGAAATGGTTTTAGTTTTTGCCCATTGAGTATGATGTTTGCTGTGGGTTTATCATAAATAGCTTTTATTATGTTGAGGTACGAGCCTTCTATTCCCACCTTGTTGAGAGTTTTTATCAAGAAAGGGTGTTGGATTTTGTCAAATGCTTTTTCTGCATCTATTGATATGACTATGTGATTTTTATCTCTCAATTTGTTTATGTGATGTATCACGTTTATTGATTTGCGGATATTGTACCATCCTTGCATTCCTGGAATAAATCCTACTTGGTCATGGTGTATGATCTTTCTGATGTATTGCTGGAGCCGATTTGCTAGAATTTTGTTGAGGATTTTGGCATCAATGTTCATGAGGGATATTGGCCTGTAATTCTCTTTCATTGAGTTGTCTTTATCTGGTTTTGGTATTAGGGTGATGCTGGCTTCATAGAAGGAGCCTGGAAGTGTTCCTTCCTCTTGAATTTTTTGGAATAGTCTGAGGAGGATAGGTTTTAGTTCTTCCTTGAAAGTTTGATAAAACTCTCCTGTGAAGCCATCTGGCCCCGGGCTTTTGTTTGCCGGAAGCTTTTTGATGACTGCTTCAATTTCTTCCATAGTTACTGGCATGTTGAGCTGTTTAGAATCTTCCTGATTAAGTTTTGGAAGGTTGTATTTTTCTAGGAATATGTCGATTTCCTCTAGGTTGTCCAGTTTGTTGGAATAGAGTTGTTCGTAGTATTTTGTAACAATCCTTTGTATTTCGTCGGGATCTGTTGTTATTTCACCTCTTTCATTTCTGATTTTGTTTATTTGGGTCCTCTCTCTTTGCTTCTTGGTGAGCCTGGCTAGAGGTCCATCAATCTTGTTTATCCTTTCAAAGAACCAGCTCTTGGTTTTGTTGATCTTTTGTATTGTTTCTTTGGTCTCTATGTCGTTTATCTCCGCTCTGATCTTTATTATTTCTTTCCTTCTGCTTACACTAGGCTTATCTTGTTGCTCTCTCTCTAACTCTTTGAGTTGTTGGGTTAGGTAATTTATTACCATTGTTTCTTGTTTTTTGAAGTAGGCTTGTAGAGCTATGAACTTCCCTCTCAGGACTGCTTTCATTGTGTCCCATAGATTTTGGATTGTTGTGTTTTCATTGTCGTTTGTTGCCATGATGTTTTTTATTTCTTCCTTGATGTCTTTGGTAACCCAGTCATGGTTTAATAACATGCTGTTTAGTCTCCAAGTGTTTGATTTCTTTGGGTTGTTTTTATTGTAGTTGATTTCCAGTTTTATGCCACTGTGATCTGAGAAGATACTTGATATGATTTCTATCTTCTTGAATTTGGAGAGACTTTGCCTATGTCCTAACATATGGTCTATCTTTGAAAATGACCCATGTGCACTTGAGAAGAATGTATATTCTGTGGCTTTGGGGTGAAATGTTCTGAAGATGTCGATTAATTCCATCTGTTCTAGTGAGTCATTTAGGTTTGATGTTTCTTTGCTGATTTTTTGTTTAGAGGATTTGTCCAATGGTGATAGTGGGGTATTGAAGTCTCCTACTATGATTGTATTACTGTCAATCTCTCCTTTGATATCTTCCAGGAGTTTTTTAATGTATCTTGGTGCTCCTGTATTGGGTGCATATATGTTTACCAGAGTTATTTCTTCTTGTTGGATTTCTCCCTTTAGTATTATGAAGTGGCCTTCATTATCTCTTGTTATATCCTTCACTTTGAGATCTAATTTGTCAGATATAAGTATTGCAACCCCAGCTTTTTTTTCATTTCCATTTGCCTGGAAAACCTTTTTCCATCCCTTTACTCTCAGTCTGTATGCATCCTTTTTTTTGAGGTGGGTTTCCTGTAGACAGCAGATATCTGGGTTTTGTTTTCTTATCCAGTCTGTTACCCTGTGTCTTTTGATTGGGGCATTCAATCCATTTACATTTAAAGTTATTGTTGATAGGTACTTATTTGACGCCATTTTTATTCTATACCCCTGTGTACCTTCTTTGCTTCCTATTTCTTTCTTTTTTTTTTTTTTTTTTACAGCAGACCCTTTAGCATTTCTTTCATTGCTGGTTTGGTGGTGATAAACTCCCTTAGTCCTTTTTTGTCTGTGAAGCTCCTGATTTCACCTTCAATTTTGATTGATAGCCTTGCTGGGTACAGTATTCTTGGATTTAGACCCTTCCTTTGCATGACTTGGTATATTTCATTCCATTCCCTTCTGGCCTGATGAGTTTCTGTTGAGAAATCAGTTGCTAGTCTGATGGGGGTTCCTTTGTATGTAACTGTCTGTCTCTCTCTGGCCGCTTGTAAGATTCTTACTTTGTCGTTGGTGTTTGCCAACTTAACTATAATGTGCCTTGGCGTCGGTCTTTTGGGGTTCATTTTGCTTGGAACTCTGTGAGCTTCTTGGATTTGTGTGGGTTTTTTCTTCCCTATATCAGGGAAGTTTTCTGTTATTATTTCTTCAAACAGGTTTTCTATTCCTTGCTCAGTTTCCTTTCCTTCTGGCACCCCTATTATCCTGATGTTGTTTTGTTTTGTATTGTCCCGAAGTTCCCTTACGCTCTCCTCAATCTTTCTAATTTTTGTTTCTAGAAGCTGTTGTAATTGGGTATTTTTTTCCATCTTGTCTTCTAGCTCACTTATGCGGTCCTCTGCTTCATCTAGTCTACTCTTGATGCTTTCTATTGAGTTCTTTACAGCAGCGATGTCATTTTTCATTTCTTCTTGGTTCTTCTTCATTTCTTCTTGGTTCTTACTCATATTGTCGAATTTGTCTTCCATCCTTTTCAGCCACCCTATGACCATTTCTCTGAATTCTTTCTCTGATAGGTTGTTTGCCTCTAAATCGTTTACTTCCTTTTCTGGTGATGCCTGTTTCTCTTTCCTGTGGGGGCTGTTTCTTTGTCTCCCCATGGTCTCTCTTCTCCGGATGTCTGGTTATATAGATTTCTCTCTCTGGCGTTGATTTAAAGGTATAAAATACAACACAACCAGGCACAACAGACAAGGCACTGAACAGAATTGTATTCACGATATTAATAACCTCCAATAAAGGTAACCACCAGAGAAAGACAAATTAGGGAATAGGAGTGGAAGAGGGAGAGTAAAAAGAAAGAACAACAACGAAAAAAAACAAAACAAAACAAAACAAAAAAAACAACGAGTGTGAATCTGAACTTGGGAAAAGAGCAGAAAGAAAGAAAAGAAAAAGAAATAACAGAAAAGAAAAATAAAAGAAAAAAAAAGTAAGAGAGACAAGAATGATACTAAGAGAGAAAAGGGGAACAAACTATATATATGGGGAGTAAATTCCACTAGAACAACCACTGTTCCCAGCAAATTCCAGCAACACGAGCCTGGAGATTAATACAAACTGCAACAGCAGATAATATCAAGTGAGGCAAGGGAAAACAAAAGTAAAAAACAAACAAAAACAAAGCAAACAAAAGAACCAACCAAACCAACAAAAAGAATAATCAAAACTATCTCATAAAGAATCATAAAAATTCAATCTAATCAACATTCAAGCAAACAACAACAAAAGGCCCGAGAGAAAAATAATTTTTTTAAGGTAGCGTAGAGAGAGGTTTGTATGGATTTGGAGCAGGGGGTTGGGAATTAGATATATAAGTAGGGTGAAGTTTTAGCAGGGAGTAAACTGAAAAAGTAGGGAAAATCTAAAGCCAGAAAGGGTTAAGATAAACTGGGGATCAAAATGGGAAAGATTAGGAGGAGAGTGATGGCATAATGTTAGCTTTGAGATAGGGTAAAGCGATTGTAAGGGAAAGATGCAAATCGAATGTAGGACACTAATCCAAAAAAAAAAAAGAAAGAGAAAATCAAATGACATTAAAAAAAAAAAAAAAGTAAAATAATAGTAATAATAGTGTTGATTGAAAATAAAAATGTAATAATTAAAAAGGTGAAAATCGAGTGAGGAAAAAGAAAAAAAAAATTAGTTTCTTAAGTAAAAGATGCAAAAAATGAAAATAAAAAAATATGAGAATAAAAAATTTTAAAAATTGAAAAAAGAATTGAAAATTAAAAAATAGGAAGACTAAAATGTGCAGTAGCGGCTGTCATTCACTTCCTCTATTATTCTGTTTGGTACGCCTTTTTCCCAGTCTGGGCGGTATTTCAGTTCAGCTTCATTCCAGGGCTCCTCAGTGTTGGAAGCCAGTCCTGCTTTTTAAGCCAGCCGTGTCTTAATTTCTCGTATTTATTTTTAATTACACCAGAGACAATTAGCGTTTCAGCCCCTGGGTGGCAGTGTTTCTGAATTGACTTCCGGGCCTCTCTAGCTCTTTTTTCTTTTTTTTTTTTTTTTCCCCTCTATGGCACTCACTACCGGTTTGTGGAGGTATGCGCCTCAGAGCTGCCTCTCTGATGGTCACACGCAGCTCTGGCCCCAGGTTCCGAAAAAACACCTTCCCCCTGCAGTCTTTCAGGGTTTCCACCTGGGTTTTTCTATGTGTTGGGCTTAGCAATCAGAGTCGGAAAGAGCCCAGGTGTGCGGACCGTGGGTCTGTGCCCCAGACTAAGGAGCCTGCACTCCTTTGAAAATTCTTAGTCTGACCCTCCTCGTCAGATTAAAATGAGTTGCTTTCAAGAGGTCACTTCTGTTAGCAGCTCAGAAGACCCCCCTCCTCATTCACGGATCAGGGCAGTTCCAACTGCCGCCGATTTTTCTAGGCACAGACCTCCCGGCTCCTGCCGGTCCTGCGGTCCTGCGGCTGCCGCGCTTCCCTCACCCAGCGCTTCCCTCACCCACCGCGGGGATTAGAAACCGCCCCTCATTTCAGGCGAAATCTGACCTTTCCGTGGTGCAGTGAAGAGTTTCTTTGAGTCCGACTGTTTGCGCTGATAGGGGACCGGTGGTCTGGTGCTCCCCGCAGCTCAGTGTTTGCAGTTGTCGCGGAAAGTCAGGTTTCCATTAAAATCCTCCTTTCCTTGCAAGATGGCGAGGCGCCCGGCGAGCCCGCAGCTCCAGGAGGGGACCCAGCCCCTGTGGGTGCTGCGCGGTCAGAGGAACACTGCCCAGCACTCCCCCGCCTTCTCCTGGAGTTTAGCTGTCCCTTGGCTTGCCCACATACACTCCCTCTGCGAGCCTCTGCTGCTCCGACTCTCCGCCCCAGGAACAGACTCCAAACCCGACTCTATTCCGTCGCCATTTTTTCTCCTCTTTCTCAATAAAAAATATATATTTTTTTAAAAAGTCAAAAGTATAGGTAAAAATTTAAATGTTAGGAATAATTCATCAAGGGATGAATAGAGAACAACTTAAATATATTTTATGGAAGTTAGCAAAAATAAACAAATTAGAAATATATTGACATTGGTATTTATAAAAACAATTGAATAGTCATGGAAGCCAAGGAGAAAATTGCCAGAAATGTGGAAATAGAATGAGAATTCCATACATAGGAACAAATAAAAGAGATGGTATGGACAGACCAAGTAGAAGACATGCAACATGTAAATAAGACAAAAGAATGGAGGAGAAAAATCATGTAGTTTATGTTTATATGTATCTTATCACTAATCTTAAATAATTCACCAGTAAATTGCATTAAATTGAGTAGTGTCTAAATAAGATTTTTTTTTTTTTTGGTATGAGGTCTACCATCTTAACAAAATTTTTAAAAAAATATATTTTATTGATTCCTTACAGAGAGGAAAGGAGAGGGACAGAGAGTTAGAAACATTGATGAGAGAGAAACATTGATCAGCTGCCTCCTGCACACTCCCCACTGAGAATGAGCCTGCAACCAAGGTACATGCCCTTGACTGGAATTAAACCTGGGACCCTTCAGTCGCAGGCCGACGCTCTATCCACTAAGCCAAACCAGTTAGGGCTTAACAAAATTTTTTAAGTGCACAATATCATATTGCTAACTTTAGGTACTATGTTATACAGCAGATTTCTGGGTTACTCATTTTGTATAACTCTAACTTTATACCCATTGAACAACTCCCCGTTTCTTCCTCCACTATCTGTTAGCAATTATCATTCTATTTTCTGCACCTATAAATTTGACTACATTAAAATACCTCATATAAGTGAAAGCTTTCAGAATTTGTCTTTCTGTGATAACATTTAGTGTAATGTCTATCAGGTTCATCCATGTATCTTGGTTTCAATTATTTTTTGATATATATATCCAGGAGTGAGATTTCAGGATCATATAGTAATTCTGTTTTTAGAGGAACCTTCATACTCTTTTTCATATTGGTTGTACTACTTTATACTCCTATCAACAGTGTACACACTTTTAAACTCATTTTATGAGTTAACCTGGTACCAAGACAATACAAAAAATGAAAACTACAGGTCAATATCCATAGATACAAAAGTCCTCAACAAAATACTAGCAAATAAAAGTCAACATCATATTAAGAGGATCATAAACAATGATCAAGTGAGATTTATTCCTGGGATGCAAGGATGGTTCAACATACAAAAAACAATCAATGTGATAAACCACATTAACAAAAGGAAGAATTAAAATCATGTGATCATCTCATTAGATGCCGAAAAGGCATTAGATAAAATTTAACATCCTTTCATGATTAAAAAAAAACATCCACCCAATAAACTAGGTACGAAAGGAATTTACCTCAACATGGTTAAGGTCACATATGACAAGCCCACAGCTAACTTCATACTCAACAGAGAAAGGTTGAAAACTTTTCCTGTAATATCAGGATCAAGACAAGAATGCCCACTCTTGCCACTTCTATTTAACGTAATACTGGAAGTCCTAGACAAAGCAATTAGGCAAGAAAAAAGATGAAATACATCCAAATTAGAAAGGGAGAAGTAAAATTATCTGTTTGAAGAGGACATGATCTTATATATAGCAAACCCTAAAAGCTTTACAAAATAACAACAGTTAGAACTAATAAATGAATTCAGGAAAGTTGCAGGATACAGAACAAACATACAAAAACCAGTTGCTTCTCTATACACTAATAATGAACTATTTGAAAAGGAAATTAAGAAAACAATCCCATTTATAATTGCATCAAAAGAAAGCAGTCTGATGATTCCTCAAAAAATTAAAAATAGAGCTACCATATGACCCAGCAACCCTACTCCTGGGTATATACCTGAAAAACTCAAAATCACTTATTTGCAAAGATATATACACCCCTATGTTCATTGCAGCATTATTCCTGCAACAGAGGACCGTGAAAAGAAGATGTGGTACATAAACACAATGGAATATTACTCAGCCACAAGAAAGGATGAAATAGTGTCATTTGCAATAACATGGATGGACTTTGAAAACATAAGCTAAGTGAAATAGCTAAGATTTGGAAATAGCCAAAGTGCCCATCAGCAGATGAGTGAATTAAAAAACTTTGGTACATCTACACAATGCTGGTGTAAAAAAAAAAAAAAAGAAGAAATTCTTACCACTTGCAACAGCATGGATGTACCTGGAGAGCATTAGGCTAAGTGAAATAAGCCAGTCAGAGAAAGATAAATATCACATGATGTCACTCTTTTGTGGAATATAAAGAACATCATAAAATGATGAACAAAAATAGATGCAGAGACAAGCATCAAACAGACTCTCAAACTATAGCAGGAAGGCAAGAGAGGGTTGAGGCGGGGAGGGTAAGAGATCAACCAAGGACTTGTATGCATGCATATAAGCATAACCAATGAACACAGACACTGGAGAGGTGAGGACATGTGCTGGGGATTGGAGGAGGCCGGGGGGAAGTCAGTGGGGGGGAGAAGGAGACATATGTACTACTATCTGTAATACTTTAAAAAATATAAATAAATAAATAAATAAATAAGTCAGAAAAACCTAAGAACCATATGTTTTCTTATATATGGGATATAAAACTGAAACTTATGGTGGTGGTTGCCAGAGTGAAGGAGGTGGGGGGCAAAGGGAGTGCTAATATGAGGTAACAGGAGAAGATTTGACTTTGGATGGTGGACACATGGTGCTATATACAGATTTTGTAACTTAAAAACCCACACATGAAACCTATATGTTCATGTTAACCAATGTCACCCCAATAAAATCTAATAAAATAAATACATAAATAAATAAAGTGAACAAAAAAAGAGAATAAAATACTTAGGAATAAACTTATCAAGGAAGTGAACAACTTATATACTAAAAACTATAATATATTAGTGAAGGAAATTAAAGAACACACACACAAAGGAAAAACATCCTGTGTTCATGGATTGGAAGACTTAATAGTGTTAAGAATTGTATAATTCTTAATATTATATAAGAATTTCTATATGTTTTAGCAACAAAAAGTCTTGTAGTAGAGTCAGGAACTCATCTTCTAGTCATGCTTTGCCACTATCTAAGTAACCTCAGGCAATGAAAGCCTTTCCTGTCCCCAGTATCTTATCTACAAAGGAGGAAGCAGGGCTGATAAATTCAATCTGTGAGTGCAATTTCTGAGCTGTATTTCACCAGTTCTGTTATTTGAACACTAGAGGCCCGGTGCACAGGATTTGTGCACTGGTGGGGGGCGTGGCCTGCGGGGATCAGCCTGCTGTAGGAGCACCACTCATCCTGGTAAGCCAAGCAGTGCTCCCACTGTGGGAGCACACTGACCACCAGGGGCAGCTCCTGCATTGAGCGTCTGCCCCCTGGTGGTCAGTATGCATCATAGCAACTGGTCGACTGGTTGTTCTGGTCTTTCCACCATTTGGTCGCTGGGCTTTTATTATATAGGATAGTGACAGATGAAACATGTGAAAAGAGATATATTTTACTTTATATGATACTAGAGGCCCGGTGCACAAAATTCGTGCACGAGGGTGTGTGTCCCTCAACCCAGCCTGCACTCTCTCCAATCTGGGACCCTCGAGGGATGTCCGACTACCCGTTTAGGTCCGATCCCAGTAAAATTGGGCCTAAACGGGCAGTCGGACATCCCTTTCACAATCCAGGACTGCTGGCTCCCAACTGCTCGCCTGCCTGCCTTCCTGATTGCCCCTAACTGCTTCTGCCTGCCAGTCTGATCACCCCTAACCACTCCCCTGCCAGCCTGATTGATGCCTAACAGCTCCCCTGCCAGCCTCATTGCCCCTAACTGCCCTCCCCTGCAGACCTGGTCACCCCTAACTACCCTCCCCTGCAGGCCTGGGTCTCCCCCAACTGCTCTTCCCTGCAGGCCTGGTCGCCCCCAACTTCCCTCCTCTGCCAGCCTGATCATCCCTAACTGCCCTCCCCTGCAGGCTTGATCACCCCCAATTTCCCTCCCTTGCAGGCCTGGTCCCTCCCAACTGTCCTCCCCTGCTGGCCATCTTGTGGTGGCCATCTTGTGTCCACATGGGGGCAGCCATCTTGTGTGTTGGAGTGACGGTCAATTTGCATATTACTCTTTTATTAGATAGGATTAGCATGTATGGCAGTAGTGTAAACAAAACACCTATTTATTGTATGCAAATAATTATTTAAGTTTATATTCCTCATAAGTACCTACCAATTTTTAAAAATTTATTGCAAATTGTTTAAATACTTCCAACTTTAACTGTACATCTCAAAGCTCTAGTAACATGCAATGACAGAAGAGATTTTAAAGGTAGCAGAGTATATTTAACCTTTTGCCCTCGGATGTCGAGTGTGACTCAACACGGTTAGCATCGAGATTAAAATTACTCTTTGAATGTATCAATAATTTGAAATATAAAAAATCCAAATAAATAAGTTTGTATGAAAAGAAACTCCAGTTTTTTATTCTATTGCCGCGCTTTGTAAAATCTGGGGTATTTAAAAAATTAAATCCCAAGTAGAATAAAGGAATCGAGAAAAAAGCGAGTGCAAAGGATTAAATGTCCTACCCTGCCCTTGCAAAGGGATTTACTTAATCTCATCAGTCTCAGTTTCCTCATCTGTGGACTAGTATTATCTGTTTTAAGGATTGTGATAAGGATTAACGAAATAAACAATGTGAATTATTTAGCTCAATGACTGCCACACCTCAGTGGGGTTAATGAGTAATGCCAATCAGCCTTATCAGCTGAGCACCAATCTATGCAGATTTAAAGTCTGAGAGAAATAAATTGGGCAAAGTGTCCATTTTCTGGGCTTTATGCAGACAGCCTGCAAAGCAAAAGTATGCCAGAAAAATAAAATTTACGAAGAGGTAGACAAAGACAAAGAAATCAACACAGGAAAATGCAGATAAATGTGGGAGAAAAAGCCCGAGCTAAGAGGAAAACTATTTTGATTTGGAGTCAAATATGTGGCTCATAAAGCTGTGACCCTTCCCAGGCAGGGTAGATGGTGGTGGCTGACTTTAAATGTGATCCCAAGAACACACTGACCTAGATTCTACTTTGGGTGCATCTATATGTAAAGACCAATGGCAATTTAAAAGCATGAGAAGACTTAAGTGACAAAAGAAAAGCTGTTGCAAATAGTTTGTTAATTTTACGCAAGAAATATGTCTACACAGTCTGCTTCCCACTAACTAAAAGCAGACACCAAAGGCGGGGACAAGCCCCTGTACTCCTGAAGTCTTTACACATATCCCAGGTTGACTTCTCTGTAGGGTTTAGGGCATCACAAGCCGTAAAGGCATCGCTTGGTTCTTTAGGAACTAAACTAAGTGCTTAGGAACTAAGGACAAAGACAAACCCTACATGAGAAACTGTGATAAATGCACACATGTAACCTGTTCACAGATCAATGAATATAAACTGCACTTTCCTATCTCCCTGCTTTTGTTCCTGTTCTTCTCTGCCTGAAGAACTCTGCTTTTCACAATTTAGAGTTTTCAAGCTGAAGCTCTAATGGCATTATTTTTATTCTTTTCCTTTCTCTAGGACCATAGTCCAAGTGATCACTTTCCACCTCTGCAGTCTCCCATACCATCATTTACTAATACACTTTTCTTATGTCTTTATAAATAAAAGCCAAGGAACCGGAATGCTGGAACGACTGGAATGACTGGTCGTTATGATGCGCACTGCAGCCGGCCAAGTGGCCCAATCTGGCGGGGGGAGTGGAGGCCCTCCCCCCAGCTAGCCCCAGTTGGATCAAGAGCACAGGGCCAGCAGCCAACCTCCCTTGGCCCCTCCCCCTGGCCAACCCTGCCCCTGATTGGCCCCCAACACCCCGATCGGGGGCGGGCCTGGCCATCCAACCTCCAGAGCCCCTCCCCGCAACCAGCCCAGCCCGATGGGCCCCCAGGGGGTGGGGCCGGCTGGTTCCCACCCATGTACGAATTCATGCACCTGGTCTCTAGTGACATATATTTGATTTATATCATACAGTTAGTGTTTCACATCTCTTCTTCATCAAGTTCTACATTCCTCTAGGATAGAGCATTTGTTTTATCATTCTTTGATCATCACCATTGCCAACTGCACATTTTAGCATGTTGTACATACTCATGAAGTATTTGTTGGGTAAATGCAATATTACAATTCATCAACAGTGCACTATAGTTTTAGATGCTGAAGAATGTGACAAAAATCTGTGAACAGGTCTTACCCCCTGTGCCTCTCAGAAACAGCCACAGAGGCCAGCAGCCATACCAACACTGCAGAAGTCACTAGGCCAGATTCTGAGGTTCAATGTAAAGTCAGTTTCACAAGCTTCTTTCAGACCTCATGAGCCTATCCCCCTTTTAATACATGTATAGAGCACTTCCCCTGAGGCTGAGTATCAAAGATTAATAAACACCCTCCCTTTCTGAGTTCCTGATATAGCAGGAGAAGCAATGTTCCATGAGACCAGAGACCATGTCTGCCTTGCTCCCTGATGTGTCTCAAGGCTTCACACAGGTGCTGACACATCCAGGGCACTCAGTCAGTATTGGTTGAATTGAAAAATTAATTAAAAGTGCAGCATTATACAGACGTATAAGTAAAACTGGTGAAAGCATGTGAAAGGCAGGAAAATTTGTTCTGCATGATGGAGAAATGAAAAGACTGGCTTCAGAAAAGAGAGACTGTTGTTACTAAATCTTGAATGATAAATAGTAATATGTTAAATTGAGACAGGGGTAAGAGCTGTGAGGCTGAGTAAAAGACATGAGCGATGTGAAAGTGTGTGGCAGGCCATCTGGTACAACTCATCAGTCTTACCATTCTTTGGGTTAAAGACAATATTGAGAATTTCATGACCAATTTGACCAAATTGCTCCAGAAAAAGCAACTCTTAAATACCAGTGTTTTTCTGCATAGTTTTGGCAAAGGTACAAAGGTAGGTGTCACAGACCTCCATATTCCAAAATAAGGTCCTATACACATCTGCAAGATTTGCAAACACTGGTTTTGAAATCCTTTGCTCATCATGTAGCTTGAGGTCATATAACAGGTTTGAGGGAGGAGGAGGGTGTTGTCATAAGGTAGGAGAATTGTGGGGGCCAAGGTATTTTCCTTATTGTTTCATGTGGGAAAAGAAAGAGCAGAGGGAGGAGTGGAGCCAAGTGAGAGAGCTACAAGATGTTCAGCATCCTTGGGAGACACAACATGCTAGGCTCTACCTCATTACTGCGAAGTATAAAGACACTGAGTGACTGAGAAAGACCAGGGTGCACTGGGAGTGAGCTGCATTTTTCTAAAGAAACAATACCACAGGAGGGAACCACCAGCCTGTGGTCCTTTTGAAAGGGATTCCATTCCAAATTGATAAGCAAAATATCCCTGCAGAAAGGTGAACTTTTAAAATAAATCCTCACCCAATGACATATTTACTGACTTTTAGAGAGAGGGGATGTGGGAGGGGCAGGGAGAAACAGAGATGTGAGAGAGAAACATCGATCAGTTGCCTCCCATATGCACCTAGACTGGGAATTGAACCCACAACCTAGGTATGTGTCCTGAATGGGAATCATGTAACCCATGACCTTTCAGTGCATGTGATGACATGCCAACCAACTGAGCCACGCCGGCCAGGGCAGAAAGGTGAACTTTTGAGGCTTGGAGACTGAGATAGCCAGCTGGAATAGAGAGGATGTCACTGGATATTTCCAGCAGTGAAACTTTCCAAGAAACCAATAAATATGTACCAAGAGAATAAGCCTAGAGGTCATTAATGCCAAATATAAAGGACAGCAGCTGAAGTCCCTCCCACAAATCCTGTCTAGCCCCAACCTCCATGCCATGCCCTGCCAGCTGTGTAGAAGCCAGAACCTTAGCTAGCAAGTGGTAAAGAAGTGACAATGAAAGGAGGAAAGAAGACAAGAGGCCTTCTAGATCAAAAACAGTACCAACCTGAGGCAGGAGGAAGCTCTAAATTGGAGAAGAGCTTGCAGTTTTTGTTGTTACTGCTGGAGAAAGAAGAGAAACTTAACCAAAATTGGGTTAGCAAAGGATTTTGTTTCTATTGATTAGTGGGGACAAGAGGTTCAGGTCTTCATTTATGAGGCAAAGAATGAGAAATTACAGGGTCTGTGCCTTGCCTTGTTATAGGCGAATGAGGGGGCACATTTGTCTTATCTAAGTCAAATGGAGAATGGTGACAATTTACAATAAGATGTTTCCCAGAACACAAAAAGTGAGGGGGATTTCTTAACAATCAGTGTTTTCTAGTAACACAGGGCTCAGACAAAATTTAGCATTCAGGACAGGACATTTCAATTTCTTCAATAAGGTTGTGGCTATGATTAGAAAGGTCCAGAAAAATCTGACAGTTGCCAAATTTTATCCAAGGTCCAGAAAAGCTAGCCCATTGGACATGCTTGAAAGGCTGGTGGCTCATTAAATCCCTTTGAGTCCATTTCATCCTATCTAATAAAGAGGGAATATGCTAATTGACCCTCACACCTTCGCAAAGATGGCAGCACCCACAGCCAATGAGGAGGGAATATGCTAATTGACTGCCCTGCCCTCAAAGATGGCAGCACCCACAGCCAATAAGGAGGGAATATTCTAATTGATTGCCCCGCCCTCAAAGATGGCGGCACCCACAGCCAATAAGGAGGGAATATGCTAATTGACTGCCCTGCCCTCAAAGATGGCGGCACTCACAGCCACAAGATGGCAATGCCCAGTTCCCCCAGCCCCGCCGGGGTGGCAGGCGTGTGGCAAGGCTGGGCCTGCCCCAGGTTAACCCTCTAACCACTGAGTAAAACCAGCCAGGGCAACAAAATTATTTTTAGTAATAATCAGGAAATGATTATTTCTAGTAATAATTATGATATGAAATAAATAATGATAATGGACAGGGGGAAAAGCAGGAATTAAGATTTTTTCCTTACAATTTTGTGATATAATTATGCCACTAAAAATTGAAAAAAAATAATATTATTGAGCAGTTATGGTACATATACAATGGGTACACTTTTTAATGTTTTTACATGTATTTTTTTTAAAAAAGGGAAACTCTTATTTATACATATAAGTTCACCACAATAATAGATATTAATATTAAAATTTCTGTTAAGAGCCTTAATTTTTGCAACTTTATAAAAACTAAGATTCTTGCATATTCCTGGTCAATAGGAAATATAGGCAGATTTGTCAATCTGTCTTCACTCAGAGTTGATTGGAAAATATGTTTTTTTAATTTAAGTTTGAAATTTTTCTTTCACATGAGGCAACCAACATTCTATGGGCAATTATATATAGCCTTAATTATAGTCTTAATTCTAAATTTGGTAGAGATTCATAAAAATTCTATTTCACAAGAATTTTAGAAAATTTAAACACAAATAAAAACTCCAAATGGTCACATAGACTGACAGAATGGAACTAACTCAAATTCTGCTTTTGTATCTTTACAGATCCTGGGCTTTCATTGTTTATTTTAGATCTTCTATTAAAATGGAAGAATATGCAACATTACAGGACTAAGATCTGAATTGTACCTGAAGCATGCTTAAGCACTTCCAACCTGATATGAATATACTAAGGGAACAAAAACATATAACTTTGTGTGTGTGTCTGGAGGGAATTATTCAAGGGAACTATTCAACAAGGCATTCTCTGGATTAATGTCTATGTATAGTATAATATAATGTTTATTAAAAGGTAAATAATACAAACATGCCAATTTGAAGCTCTTGTAATTTGAAGTTATTATTGAAATTCAATAGCAACAGCAGCAATTTTTTATTTTTTTAATCCAGCAGCAATTCCTTAGAATTTATATCAACCAAAATATTTTAGAGAACCATTTTATCATTTTTAGTTCTAAAACAAGCAAATGATCTTTCAGTCACTTACATTGTTACTTTTATATTCCCTGCAATTTAAAATGCACTCCTTTATTATCTGTAACCATGGCAACAGTTTCCACTGCCCCGTTCTTAAGTCTGCCACTAAGAAGAAAGGGAAAATGAAAACTGGCATTTTTGGTAAATATCAACACTGTGCCCACCAGTATGTTGGAATCTTATATAAAAATCAGGGGCCCAGTGCATGAATTTGTGCACCTTGAAAGGAATTGTGGGCCGCAAGGCTGCGGTAGGCACAGGGGCTGGTCTGCGCCCATCCTCTGCGCCCCAGCCTGGCCCCTCCTGCCGCAGCCCCCAGTCTCCTGTCTGCCGGCAGGCCCTCTCTCCTGCCACTGCCGCTCCCACACATTTACGACACTGGCTCCACTCACACCTGTTGACAGCGTGGAGAGATTGGGGTCAGCACCAGCAATAGGTGCGAGCAGCGGCTGCTGCCCCTGATTGACCCTCAGAGCAGGGGGAGGTGGAGAAGCCCGCAAGGGTGATCAGGGCTGGCAGCCACCGCTCACACCCACTGGTGTCACCAAGTGATTGGGACCAGTGCTGGGCACTGGCAGCGGGTGCGAACAGGGCCGGCGCTGGCAGTGGGTACGAGTGGCAACTCTGGTGCTGGCAGCGGTGCAAGTGCCAGGCAGGACCGCGGCTCGCAGGAGCAAAGAATTTTCAGTAACCACCAGAGGCTTGTCCTGATGACAGTGACCAGTGCCCCGCCTTGGTCTGGTGCCCCTGCTCACCTGCTCCACCATCCCACCGTGGCCAATGCCCGCCAGTTTCTGCACACGCTCCCCTGGTGGTCAGCACACATCATAGAGACAGGTTGTTCAGTTGTTAGGTTGTTCTGCCATTTGGTCTATTTGCATATTAGTCTTTTATTATATAGGAGGATTATATAGGTTAACTCTTTGAAGAGAAGTTATTTTGCCATTTTAAGATGAAAAATATTAGCCTCAATTGCCAAAGATTACACAGCAAAGCAAGTGGTGAAGTAGGAATTCAAACCAAGGTTTTTCTGACTCCAAATTATATACTATCTCTACTCTACACACTATTTCTTAATTGAGTGTGGGAGGGAAGTGAGTTCTAAAGTTGTGTCAAAATCTACACAAATAAAAGAGAAATATGTAAATTGACCATACCTCTGCAATGACCACCAGCCAATCAGGAGTGAGTATGCAAATTAACCTAACAAAGATGGTGGGTTAATTTGCATATGCAAGCGCAGAGTGAAGACTGACAGCTCCTTTCCAAGTGAAGACTGAAGACTGAAGACTGAAGAGGCTTGGCTTCTCCACTGTGGCTGGAGTGGAGAAGCCTAGAGGCTTGGCTTCTCCGCTGTGGCCAGAGCAAAGGCCTGGGTCCCAGGTGCCGGAGGAAAACTGGTGCTAGCAGCCAGGGGAAGGAAGGCCTATTGCACAAATCTTCGTGCAATGGGCCTCTAGTTTAGATATAATTGGGGCTTGTCCTTGGCAGTATGAGAAAAATAGAGAGAAAAGCATGGTTGGGAATTGGGGCTGGTGGTAGTGGTGCTGATACTGCAGGATCAAAATGGACCAACTATGACAACATATTAGATCTGGAAATAATGGAGATGGTGAAATTCAAGTTTAAAAGCTGGGAAAGAGCAGAACCGGGCAATATTTTAAGACACCGATATTAAGCAGTTGCCAATATCCAATTGAAATTACAATGAGATAAAGAAAAATCTACCTACCAGGGTTCCTGTTAGCAAGAGACCTATAAAAGGGGAATGAATATTTTGACAAGCTGCTTGGATGGCTAAGGGGCATTCTCTGGAAACAGTAGTTAATCACAAGTTGCCTTCTAAGAATGAGTAGCCTAGTAAATCATTTAACTTTTGCTTGCTAGGTAGGAAATGCAAGTTTAGAGGCAGAGCTGAATTGCTCAGAAAGGCATAAGAGGTTAAGGACGCTGCAATTTTTTATACCATGCATTTGCCCTATAACTTCAGCCTCCCTTCTAAACAAAGGTTAAGTTGTTTTTCAAACATAATGACTTGAAGTGTCACCAAATTATCAGCTTTCCAAGTGCACATACATTGGGTACTACCACAAAAGTAGTATTACTTGAAAAATAAACTAGATAGATAGGATAGATAGATAGAAGATAGGTAGGTAGGTAGGTAGATAATAGATAGATGATGATAGGTAGGTAGGTAGGTAGGTAGATAGATAGATAGATAGATAGATAGATAGATAGATAGATAGATAGATAGAGTGAGTGAGCAAAGGAGCAGACTTGCAAGGGCCAATCTGCATAGCCATTCATGTAATCTCACAAACAATTAAGGGACATTCTGTACATGCCATTTGGATATCTTCCCAGGCATCACACTTCCCAGGATGACTTTTTCCGACACGTCTGTTGTTTTTTCTCATGTGGGTGGAATCCTGTTCTTTTCCTACCATCTATTTTCCCCAATGGTCTTTACTGATAAGACTAGAGAAGGTTGTGTTTACTTCTGTAGCACTCTCTTGATCATATTTACATGGAGTCCCTCCCACTGGCCACCTGCAGGGAGGACACTGCAATGACATCAACTGCCACTATGGGGCAGCAAGAAGCTATGACCCTGCATGTCTGAGAGTATCATTCCTTGGACTGAACATTCTCATTCAATATCTATTTATAATTTTTAAAACTATTTTCATATGCCAATTCTTTTGTGCTACCTATTTCTTAAAAATTTATAGTGAAATAGCTATTTCTACCATATATGTCAAGAAACTTAAATACTTTGTATCTTAGTCTTTAATGACCTATATCAATGTAGCTAAGTTAAACCAATAATTTATAGGGTTCTGAGAATCAATTTTGAAAAGTTTATTCTTTCCCACATCTTAAGCGTCACATTCTACTTTTAGTCATTAAGAGCTAACATTTACTGAGCTCATATGTGTCAAGCACAGTTTTAGGTGCTTTTTTATATACACTAACTCATTTAACTTTTGTCAACTCTCTGAGGTAGCTTTCATTCTCAATCCTTTTTCAAATCATAAAACATTCCAAAAGTCATGTAGCTAGTAAGGAATGCTCAGATATATACACAAATAGTATTGTTTGGCCCTAAACCCCATGCTTTAAACCAACACTCTTTTGGTTCACACACTCGCCCTAATTAGAATAAAAATACAATTTAACAATTAAACTTTAATAAACTCCATGATTGCACCATAGAAGCCTATGAACATTGTGGTCATGTAACATTTCTACAAAAATCACAAGTTCTGAGAGGATTCAGCAAGACCCGTTCCTGATAAGTGGAGCAAACTAAAAAAGAGAGGGGGGAAAAACTACTTTGAAAGGGTTAAGGATTCCAGAAGGCTGTAATAGCAGGTTTGTAATCAAGGGCCACCATAAAGAAACAGCAGGAGGGGGAGAGGTAATCTTGGTCATGCTGTGAGTGCACAAGTCTTTAGTTTAGAATTGTGTCAAACCACCCAGGAGCAGAAGAGAAAGCTGTGTTTAAACTTTGTTCCATTTCAGAATGTACATGGTATTTTTTTTTTTCTGAAGCCAGAAAACTGAAGATTAACTTAGAACACTTGATTCAATAATATCCATTTGAAAAGTTGGACTGAGTTTTTGCTAACAGGGTTACTCAGGATAAGTCTATTTTCCATCATAATATAAAATAAAAATTATCCATACTATTTAGCAGCAAAAAGCTTTTGAACCCACCTCTCAAGTAAAACCACAACATTCTTCAATTCTGCTCTCTGGTAGGTCAATCAATCTGCACTTCAAAAAAAAAAAAAAAAGATGAAGAAATGCTGTTTAAATATGTTGCTTCAATGTTCCACTGCCTAATTCCCTTTACCCATTTGGAAGAGAGCTCCATTTAGGCCATCTGGGGTCTTTCATTCACATCACTGGGTGTAACTTGGTTTTTAGAGGTGCAGAACAAGGTCTCCCAGGTACATGGTCATGCAATTATATTTTTTCAAAGCAGGAAAGTCAAGTCTTGAGGTTTGGAAGAGCTCACTGAAAATTATGTTGGCAATACTTTCTACAGCAAATTGATCCAAACTTAAAATGGGCACTTTATTTTTGCACGCTATGTCCTTTAACTACCCTTTCTAAATCCTTATTGATTTGTGCAAATCAATGAAAGATTAGATTTTTCAGGATGAAAAATAAAAAATATTAGTCAGGTATTTATCCTAATTGAAAGAACACTGATATTCAGCAATTCTGCTCTTATGAAGCATCATTTCTATTAAATGAGAAGAACCTGAGAACAGGAAAATGTAGACGTTTTCCAATTTCTCCAGAAAACTCAAGTCTTCACCCTGAAAGCTATAATGTTGTGCCCAGTAGTTTTCACTGAGGACCAGCCCAACAAAAAAATTAGACTTATCTCAGTCCTGGGCTGCCAGGAGAGGAGCAGGTAAACACCTTTGAACAGAATTAATACGTTTTTTATTTTAAATGTGTTTATTTAGATGACAGTACTAACTGCCTGCTTTCTATTTAATATTAGTATTTCTCTTTATTATGAAGATACTCATAAAATAACTTCAGAAGAAATTAACTTTTATAAGCACATTTTCTAATTAACTTTTCCATAATGATGTCCAGGAGGTTTTTTATAGATTTGTTCCAATCAACTCCACTTTGCATTCATCTGCTTAATGAAAGCATTACTTCTCTTACTCATTCTGAATACTCAATGGGTGCAAAAGTTCCCTAAAATCAATGAGCCCTTACTCTATAATCCACAAGTCCACTGATTTGTTTTTTTCCCTGAGCACTTCTGATTATTTCACAAAGGAAATCACAACACATTATCCTTTCTGCTCCAGTTTGCTCAGGGTCCTCAATTTAGATGACAGATTTATTTTATGACTGAGGCTGAAAAAAATCCAAATCCTTATTCTTTCTGATTAAGCATCTTTCTTTACGTATTCTCTAAAGATATTCAAATCTCAGTGTGATTTTGGTAAAAGGAAAATCATGACATTTCTAAGAATTATCCATGTTATTAAGGTGAGACCCTCAGTTTTCTCTCACTTGAGATAAAAATAAAACTGAAAACCCAAATCCCTTGAAATAATAGAACAGTCCCTTTATGTGTGTTAATTGTAAACACACAATAAAGTTCCAAAAATAAATCAGCAGTCTGTGTTTCAACTATGAGGAAACAAAGATTAGAAAGAAAAAAAGAATTTAATGATTCCTGTAAAAACATCATATGTGAAAATACTGCCACCCACCATCTTTTTTTTTCTTTCTAACTACAGTACAGTTTTTCAAAGAATTTTTGGCATCTCCAGATGATAAATTATGTGAATTATTGTTGGATCAAAATTCCTTTGAAATAACTGCAGGTGTTCAAGATCCTGTCAGAGCAAATGTATTTTAAGTACCCTGAAGACTCTGACACTCAGCCATTTCTCAGGCTTCTTTGAGGTAGAGCTCCTGTTGGGAGTGGCTTTGTTTAAAATTGGAGACATATGGAGAACTACGCAGTGAAGACAGGAGGAAGCCTATCCAATTGCTATAGCATTAGAATCTTACTCCTGATTTAAGTACATATTTGAGGGTCTTTTTTTTTCTTTTTTCTTTTTCTGCTGTGTGCCCTTCCCTTTATTTCTTCTTAATCCATCACAAAATACTACAAAGGGGAATATCTCATTAATAGGTTGGGAACTACAGCTTCATGGAAACATAATTTGGTTAAACATAATGACATTAATTATAATGTGATCTGCATTGAACAAATCACCTCTATTCAGATTTTATTTTCTTTGAGGTTCCTCTGAAGAAAATGAGTTTAAATATATTGTTTTTTAAATTAAAAACCTAATGGGTGTTTCTGTTTTTTGAAAGAATAGATGGATGAATGAATAAATACTATCTTATATTTTAAGAAAAAGTGAAAAGAACTAAGTATATACCAGTACAATTTATAAGTCATATGTTATAATTATGTGTCTCATTAAGTTCTTACATAATACTTAGAAGAAAATTATTATTGTTCACACTTGACTATTAAGACAATTGAGGATCAGAAAACTTAAGTTGTTCAATATCATACAAATAGTAAGTGACAAGAAGAGATTTTTTCCAGGTTTGCTTCATTCCTACCAATGGCCATTCTCTTTTCATTTTACTCATACATATTTCCAAAGGGTCAACTTTAGGCTTTAATAATTGTCTCTACTGTATTTAGTTTAAACCATAATTGCTAATATTCAACTATTTTTGAGCAATAAATATGTTAATTCCATATAAATCTAAAGCAATACTTTTTTGTTTTGGATGTCATTCTTGCTTTTCCTTCTTTTCATTTATTCTGTTGTACTTGTAACTTTTTAAATTTAAACACATTGTTCATTATTTTTTCAGTTGTTTTTCTATTATACTAGTATGCATGAAGTTTATAAATTTTAAATACCTTGGCAATATCTCACTAATTTTGATAAATAGTATTTCAATTATCATTTAGTTCCAAATATTTTCTACCTTTAATTTCTTAACTCCTGAGTTATTATAAACTATGCTTTAAATTAATCAAATGTATTTTAAGGTATTTTTATGGTTTTTAAAATTCTGCCATCATCAAAAGTGGCCTTTATGATACCAATTCCTTAATATAAGATCTGCCTTATGAACCTAATCTACAGTCAATTTTTATAAACACCCCATGTGTACTTAACAAGAATGTATATATCCTAATTGTTAGGTGCAGGGCCCTAGTGTTAATTATGTGGCTCAAATAGCCTGTAACCATACTAATTTTTAATTGCTTGATATTTGAAATACTGAGAGATTATTAAACAACATTAAAATGTTCCATTCTGATGACATTAACCTTGGGGTTAATGGTGGAGATGAGAAAGGTAATCAGGGTCCACATATTAAAAGACTTCGGGCATGATGCTAGGGAATTTACCCTTTATTTCTGTAGATCTCTGTTTCCTAGTCTTGGGATGGAGGGTGATCATCATAATCACCTAAAAAACTATTGAAAATGCAGATTTCCAGACTCTATGAATTCATGCCTTTTACTAATTCCTCTTATGATTCTGATCACTATCTAGGGATCATGGAGATAGGTTTTGTAAGTTCTACTGCACAATATTTAATGAGGTAAATGCCATATCCAACTTGCCTTTAAGAAAGATAATTTTGATACAGCAAAATATCAGCCAGATATCAAGAGAATTACAGGTTGGGAATTTATTCAGAAATTTTTAATTACAATTCAGAAGAAAAGGGTGAGCTTGATCAAGAGGAAGAGATGAATTTAAGACTGATTTCAGAAGTAAAAATAATAAGATGGTAACCAGTTAAATTTGGCAGGTGAGTGAAAGGAAAGAGTATAAACCCTAGATCCATAGTATATGTACCAGTGTACATCATTGGACTAGAATGCCAAAACAAAAACTAAATTGGGAAAAGATATTTCAGAAAGATGGAAGGTGAGGTTTTTGTGTGCCATCAACCAAGAAACAGTATGCATCATGTCTTTGAATCTGGCCTCCCTTTTTAAAGGTTTTGGAGGGATTCATTCTACAAATTACTCCACTTAAAAGACTTCTTAACTAATCATAATGCTTATTTTTTTAAATAAAATTCTTAGAACCAGGTAAGATTTTCAACTTTACCTGTATTTCTACTTTCATATAAAGTCTTTTATAATTTTTATATTGGTAGAAAAATTTGTTTCTATCCCTAGAAAAATTAATATTGTTACATATATTAACAATGGACAATATGAAATGCCTAACAGCATAATAATGAAAAGTAAACTGAAGCAGTCTATACTAATCGTATGTAATAAAAACATAATTCAAAATTCCATTAGACTAGCCTGTCAGCAGTCACAATGCACATGTATTTTAAAATTTAGACACTTAAGATATTACTCTTTATGAATACATAGCCAATTCTTTTCAGTAATGAATAAAAATTTCAAGATAAACACTAAGTGAAGCATAGAACATTTGGAATTGATTTGAATTTTTTGCCCAACTTTTATAAGAGGTTCTCACAATTCTCTATAGAAATCCTGGTCCATGAACTATGTAAATTACTCCTTTAAGTGAGGTTTACAATAGAGGGATATGCTCCAGAGATTGGGCTGTCACCAGGGATAGAAACCCTATTCCAGGCTATTTATTGAAAAAACATATAAAATTTTTATTAATATGCAGATGCTCTCTGGAGAAAACAAAATACTTCTTTCATTCATCCTTAACAATTCCCTGTAGACAATAAAGAGAATGCTTTATGTTTGAGAAAGCTGAGTTTCAAAGAGTTGATTCTATTGGTACATTTTTCTATATTATATTCTGGCAAAGTTTTTATTTACATATATCCAGGATTACCCTTACAACATGTGAAATTGTATATGTGATGAGTTCCTTGAAGGCTCCCTACATAAAACTTTACAATTTTTAATATCTAAAAAATGTATGTCAAGATTTACTGTTCAGTCATTGACATTTTAAAAAGTAGTGACTATCCTTGTTGATTAAAAAGCAAATGTTCCAGAAAGGTAACACATTTAGAACTTTAATATTACTTACACTTAGTCTAAAACTTACCAGATCATCTCCTTCCTTAACGGCTAGCTGAGATCAGGCCACTAAAAAAGGAAGAGAAGGGGGAGATGAGAGAGTAATAACTTTAGAGGTTAGGGCAGTCCCCACATAGGTGTGATGGTTAATTTTGTGTCAATTTGACTGACCACAGGGTGTGTAAATTAAACATTGCTTCTGGACATGTCTGTGAAGATGTGTTTACATATATAAGCATTTGAATTGGTAGATTCAGTAAAGAGGATTGCCCTCTCCAATGTGGGGAAGCATCATTCAATCCTTGAGGAACTGAAGAAATTTGCTCCATTTGGTCCTACCTCACTGCTAACCTGGTACATTTCATTTCTTCTCCTCTGACCCTTGAGCTTAGATTTATACCATCCTCCCCCTTTTTTTTCAATACTTCAGGTTCAGACTAAATTATGCCACCAGCTTTTCTGGGTCTCCAGTTTGCTGGCTGTGACAGATCATGGGACTTCTCATGCTCCATAATGATGGGAGACAATTCCATACCTATCTCCTACTGTTTCCTTGTAGAACCCTGACTAATACAGAAGGTATTTGAAGATCTGCCTCAGTGGACAACCCAGACTCCCGAGCATCCTGAGCAGTTTAGGAACAATGAGTATGCAAAGTAAACAAATACAGAAAAAAAGAAACTTCAAATTTTGTCAATGATAATCTCTGGATACAGTTTATAGCTTTACTACACCCTTGCTTTCTCTATATTGTCTATGTCACCATCACTCTCCAATACTTGAGCAATGTCTGATTCACAGGCATGGAATTTAGCAAAGCATAGCATTGAACCATGAGACCATCTGACCACTGTATAGTAAAGGAAGTGCAGGAGTGAGCCCCTGACCTTGGGATCCACTGGTGTATCCTTTGAGAAAGGAAAGGAGCAGTAAGTCTAATTAAAATTCTTAGCCAACAAAAGGCATTAAATACAGAATTTAGAATGCATCACCCTATATGGTTGTCTGAGAACCAAGTTGTACAAGTATTTGTATAGACATATGATTTCCTTTCCTTTGAATAGACAATTAGAAATAAAATTGGTGAGTCCTTTGGTAAGTGTTTAAATATATAAAAACTATATTAAAAACTAACAAACTGTTTTCCAAAAGGGCTGCACAACTATATAAAAAACTGTCAAACATTGCACAAAATTGTAAAATTACATTTCCACCAACAAAATATAAGAATTCCAAGTGCTCTATATACTAGCAAACTTTTGGTGTTGTCAACCTATTTAATTTAGGCATTCTAGTGGATGTGTAGCAGCATCTCACTAAGGTTTAACACTGCATTTTCCTAATAATGAATTAATGATGCCGAGTCTCTTTTTGTGTCTCTTTTGGACATTTATATACCTCCTTTTGTAAAATGTACATACAAATCTTTTGTCTTTATTTAAAAAGAGTATTTGTCTTCATATTATTGAGATATGGGAACTTACTATATGTTCTATATACCAATAGATACCTGCATTACAAATTTTGCCTTTTCATTTTAAAGTTTCATAGTTTAGCTTCTACATTGTTCTAATTGTCTATTGCTACATAGCAAAACATACCACAACTCACTGTCTTGAAACAGCAACAACATTTATTTGATTCATGAATATGCATTTTGAACCAAGCCTGGTAAAGATTGCTTAGGTCTGCTCTATTCAGTATGAATTGGAGCAGCTAGAAGGCTAGGGCTGAAATCATTTAAAGACTCATTCAATGCCTTAAATGGTTTTGCTCAGTGGATAGAGCATTGGCCTATGGACTGAAGGATGCCAGGTTTGATTTTGGTCAGGGGCACATGCCCGGGTTGTAGGCTCGATCCCAAGTAGGGGGTGTGCAGGAGGCAGCCAATCGATGATTCTCTCTCATCATTGATGTTTCTATCTCTCTCTCCCTCTCCTTTCCTCTCTGAAATCAATAAGAAATATATATATATATATATATTTTAAAAAGACTCATTCATTCCCATGTCTGGTGGTTGATAGGATCTATCAGCTGATATCATAGCTGGGGTTATGGGCCAGAACACTTACATGGGGCATAGGCTTCCTAACAATATGGTGGTTGGGTTCAAAGAGCAAGAAAGAAGATGTCACAGATTTTATAACCTAGACTCAGAAGTGATGAAGTCACCTATATTCTCTTCTTGAGCAAGCTGCTAATGCTGGTTATATTCAAAGCAGACCTACTAGTATATTAAAAAAGACTCAGCACTTGGAAGGGAGGTTAACTTTGCAGATGTGATTAAAATAATGCAATAATTAATAAACAGTAACACAAAAATAAACTCTCTGTTTTGTGTAGTCACAAATTTAAACCTACATTTTACCTACTCTGTACTTTTAGGTATAAATCCATTTTGAATTATTTTTTTAGTGAGGTATGAATTAAGGCTTACAGTTAATTATTTTTCCAAAGTGGCTATTCAGTTACACCACCATTAATTGAAAGGACATTCCCCAACCTCCTTTGAATTACATTGGAATCTTCTTTTTTTGCATTTTAATTTCTTTATTGATTAAGGTACGACATATTTGTCCTCATCCCCCCATTACCTTCCCAATCCAGCCCCCCACTCATACCCTCAGCCCCCTGTTGTGTGTGTCCACTGGTTAGGCTTATATGGATGCATACAAGTCCTTTGGTTGATCTCTCCCCCTTAACTCCACCCTCCCCCACCTTCCCTCTGAGGTTTGACAGTCTGATCGATGCTTCCCTGTCTCTGGATCTGTTTTTGTTCATCAGTTTATGTTGTTCATTATTTCCCATAGATGAGTGAGATTATGTGATATTCATCTTTCTCTGACTGACTTATTTCACTTAGCATAACGCTCTCCAGTTCCATCCATGGTGTTGCAAATGGTAGGAATTCCTTCTTTTTTAGATCAGCATAGTATTCCATTGTGCAGATGTACCACAGTTTTTTAATCCACTCATCTGCTGATGGGCACGTAGGCTGTTTCCAAATCCTAGCTATTGTAAATTGTGCTGCTATGAACATAGGGGTGCATATATCCTTTCTGATTAGTGTTTCTAGTTTCTTAGGATATATTCCTAGAAGTGCAATTTCTGGGTCAAATGGGAGTTCCATTTTTAGTTTTCTTAGGAAATTCCATACTGTTCTCCACAGTGGCTGCACCTGTCTGCAGTCTACCAGCAGTGCACGAGGGCTCCTTTTTCTCCCCATCCTTGCCAACACTTGTCATTTATTGATTTACTGATGATAGCCATTCTGACAGGTGTGAGATGGTATCTCATTGTCGTTTCAATTTGCATCTGTCGGATAATTAGTGACTTTGAGCATGTTTTCATATGTCTCTTGGCCTTCCATCTGTCGTCTTTAGAAAAGTTTCTGTTTAGGTGCGTTGCTCATTTATTTTATTTTATTGGATTGTTTATCTTCCTTTTGTTAAGTTGTAAGAGTTCCCTGTAAATGTTGGAGATTAAACCTTTATCAGTGATAACATTAGCAAATATGTTCTCCCATACAGTGGGCTTTCTTGTTGTTTTGTTGATGGTTTCTTTTGCTGTGCAAAAGCTTTTTATTTTGATGTAGTCCCATTTGCTTATTTTTTCCTTAGTTTCCATTGCCCTAGGAGCAGTATCAGTGAACAAGTTCCTTTGGCATACATTTGAGATTTTGCTGCCTGTGGATTCCTCTAGTATTTTTATGGTTTCCCGTCTTATGTTTAAGTCTTTTATCCATTTTGAGTTTATTTTTGTGTATGGTGTAAGATGGAGGTCTAGTTTCATTTTTTTGCATGTATCTGTCCAATTCTCCCAACACCATTTATTGAAGAGACTGTCTTGACTCCATTGTATGTTCATGCCTCCTTTGTCGAATATTAATTAGGCATAGTGGTTTGAGTTGACTTCTGGGGTTGACTTCTGGGTTCTCTATTCTATTCCATTGATCTATATGTCTGTTCTTGTACCAGTACCAGGCTGTTCTGAGAACAGTGGCTTTGTAATACAGTTTGAAATCTGGTATTGAGATCCCACCTACTTTGTTCTTCTTTCTCAGGATTGCTGTGGCTATTTGGGGTCTTTTTTTTATTCCAGATGAATTATTGGAGAGTTCTTTCTAGGTCTGTGAAATATGCCATTTGTATTTTAATGGGGATTGCATTGAATCTATAGATTGCTTTAGGTAGTATGGGCATTTTAATGATGTTGATTCTACCAATCCATGAACATGGTATGCTCTTCCATCTATATATGTCTTCCTCTATCTCTTTTTTCAATGTCCTGTAGTTTTCTGATTAGAGGTCTTTTACCTCCTTAGTTAAGTTTATTCCTAGGTATCTTAATTGTTTTGGTGCGATGGTAAATGGGATTGCTTTTTTAGTCTCTCTTTCTGTAAGTTCACTATTGTTGTATTAAAATGCCATAGTTTTCTTGGCATTAATTTTATATCCTGCTACCTTGCCGAATTCATTTATTAGGTCTAATAATTTTTTGATGGAGTCTTTAGGGTTTTCTATGTACAGTATCATGTCATCTTCGATAAGGACAGCTTTGCTTCTTTTTTTCCAATTTTGATGCCTTTTATTTCTTCTTCTTGTCTGATAGCAATGGCTAGTACTTCCAGTACTATGTCGAACAGGAGTGGTGAGAGTGGGCATCCCTGTCTTGTTCCTATTCTTAGGGGAAATCGTTTTAGTTTTTGTCCATTGAGTGTGATGCTGGCTGTGGGTTTATCATATATGGCTTTTATGATGTTGAGGTATGATCCTTCTATTCCCTCCTTGCTGAGAGTTTTTATCAAGAAAGGGTGTTGGGTTTTGTCAAATGCTTTTTCTGCATCAATTGATATGATTATGTGATTTTTCTCCCTCAATTTGTTTATGTTTATTGATTTGCAGATATTGTACCATCCTTGCATCCCTGGGATAAATCCTGCTTGATCATGGATTATGATCTTTCTGATGTACTGTTGGATCTGATTTGCTAGAATTTTGTTAAGGATTTTGACATCTATGTTCATGAGGGATATTGGCCTATAATTCTCTTTCATTGTGTTGTCTTTATCTGGTTTTGGTATTAGGGTGATGCTGGATTCATAGAATGAGCTTGGAAGTGTTCCTTCCTCTTGAATTTTTTGGAATAGTCTGAGGAGGATAGGTTTTAGTTCTTCCTTGAAAGTTTGGTATAACTCTCCTGTGAAGCTGTCTGGCCCTGGGCTTTTGTTTGCTAGAAGCTTTTTGATGACTGCTTTAATTTCTTCTATAGTTATTGGCCTATTGAGATTTTCAGAATCTTCCTGATTGAGTTTTGGAAGGTTGTATTTTTCTAGGAATGTGCCCATTTCCTCCAGGTTGTCTAGTTTGTTGGAATAGAGTTGTTCATAGTATTTTTTAACAATCCTTTGTATTTCTGTGGGTTCTGTTGTTATTTCACCTCTATCATTTCTGATTTTGTTTATTT
This sequence comes from Eptesicus fuscus, assembly GCF_027574615.1. Lineage (NCBI taxonomy): Eukaryota > Metazoa > Chordata > Mammalia > Chiroptera > Vespertilionidae > Eptesicus > Eptesicus fuscus. Next base: position 34,849,421 of record NC_072476.1, read on the forward strand.
GGGTGCTCTCTCTTTGCTTCTTGGTGAGCCTGGCTAGAGGTTCATCAATCTTGTTTATCCTTTCAAGGACCCAGCTCTTGGTTTCATTGATCTTTTGTATTGGTTTTTTGTTGTTGTTGTTGTTGTTTTTGATCTCTATGTCATTTATTTCTGCTCTAATCTTTATTTTCCCTTCCTTCTGCTCACTCTGGGCTTTTCTTGTTGCTCTCTTTCTAATTCTTTGAGTTGTAGAGTTAGATGATTTACTACCATTTTTTCTTGTTTTTTTGAGGTAGGCCTGTAGAGCTATAAACTTCTCTGCTTTCATTGTGTCCCATAGATTTGGATTGTTTTGTTTTTATTGTCATTAGTTTCCAGATGTTTTTAATTTCTTCTTTGATCTCATTGGTAACTCAATCAATATTTAATAACATTCTATTTAGCTTCCAAGTGTTTGAGTGTTTTGGATTGTTTTTATTGTAGTTTTTTTCTAATATTATGTCATTGTGGTCTGAGCAGATGCTTGGTATGATTTCAATCTTCTTGAATTTGGGGAGACTTTGCTTGTGACCCAATACGTGGTCTATTTTTGAAAATGTCCCATGTGCACTTGAGAAGAACGTATATTCCGTGGCTTTGGGGTGAAATGTTCTGAAGATGTAAATTAAGTCCATTTGATCTAGTGAGTCATTTAGGATTGCTGTTTCTTTGCTGATTTTTTGTCTAGAGGATTTATCCAGTGATGTCAGTGATGTATTAAAGTCCCCTACTATGATTGTATTGTTGTCAATCTCTCCCGTTATATCTTCCAGGAGTTTTTTTTCTGTATTTGGGTGCTTCTGCATTGGGTGCATATATGTTTATTAGGGTTATATTCTCTTGTTGAATCAATCCCTTTAGTATTATGAAATAGCCTTCCTTATCTGTTGTTATGGCCTTCACTTTGAAGTCTATTTTGTCAGATATAAGCATTGCTATCCCAGCTTTTTTTTTTTTCATTTCCATTTGCCCGAAAGGTATTTTTCCATCCCTTCACTTTCAGTCTGTGTGAGTCCCTTGTTCTGAAGTGGGTCTCTTTTAGACAGTATATATATGGGTCATGTTTTTTTTTTATCCATTCAGCCACTCGATGTCTTTTGATGGGATTATTTAATTCATTTACATTTAAAGTTATTATTGAAAGGTACTTGTTTGTAGACATTTTTATTTTTTGAGCCTGTGTTCCTTCTTACCTTTTTATTTCTTCTTTTTACAGCATTCCCTTTAGCATTTCTTGCATTGCTGGCTTGGTAGTGATAAACTCCCTTAACCCTTTTTTGTATGTGAAGCTCCTGATTTCCCCTTCAATTTTGATTGATAGTCTTGCTTGATAGAGTATTCTTGGATTCAGTCCCTTGCTTTGCATCACTTTGCATGTCTACTTCCATTCCCTTCTAGCTTGATGTGTTTCTGTTGAGAAATCATTTGATAATCTGATGGGGGATCCTTTGTATGTAACTCTCTGTCTCTCTCTTGCAGCCTTTAAGATTCTCTCTTTGTCGTTAACATTTGCCATTGTAATTATGGCATGTCTTGGTGTGGGTCTTTTGGGATTCATCTTGCTTGGGACTCTCTGTACTTGTGTAACATTTTCTTCCCCATATCAGGGAAGTTTTCTGTCATTATTTCTTCAAATAAATTTTCTAAGCCTTGCTGCTCTTCTTGTCCTTCTGGCAGCCCTATTATATGTATGTTATTTCGTTTTGCATTGTCCCAAAGCTCCCTTAGGCTCTCCTCCTGCTTTTTAATTTTTTCTCTAGTTGCTGTTGAGATTGGGCTTGTTTCTATACTTTATCTTCTAACTCACTAATTTGGTCCTCTGTTTCTTCTAGTCTACTGTTGAAGCCTTCCATGGTATTTTTGATTGTAGCTATATCATTTTTCATTTCTTCCTGATTTTTGCATAGGTTGTTGACTTTCTTGTCCATCCGGTGTATGAACCATATGACCATTACTCTGAATTCTTTTTCTGTCATGTTGCATGCTTCCATTTCACTTATTTCCTTTCTTGGCGATTCCTCCTTTTCTTTCCTCTGGGGATCGTTTCATTGTCTCCCTATTCTGACTATCACCAGAAGGTTTAAATGTCAAGTTGTGGGGCCTGGGCTATGTGCAGTGGGAGTTTTGCACCCCCCAAGTGTCACTGAAGAGCTCTGACACCAAGACATTTGGCTGCTGTGGGTTAGTGGGAACCACGCTCACCCCGTGTTAGAGTCACAGGCACTTAGTGTGGCCTTGTGTGCCCACCTAGAATTAGGGACCCTGCCTGAGTCACGTTGAAACAGAGAACCCACTGGCATGTGCCAAAAATCAAAGTCCCCTAGTGCATGTCAGGAGTTAGAGGCTCCCTGTGTCCACGCCGAGAATCGAATATTAGTGTCTCTGTTGCTTGGTGCTACCTCACACCGATAATCAGGGTCCCTGTGTACGCATGCACCAAGAATTGGAGTCGAAGATGGCGGCATAGTTAAACAACTAATCTGCTGTCTCACACAACAATTTCAAAAATACAACTAAAAGACAAAACGTCTACCACCCAGAACCACAGGAGAGCTGGCTGAGTGGAAGATTTAAAACTAAGAAGAGAAAGGAGCACAAACGCTGAAAAGCTGAGGTACAGAGGCACGTGAATCGGGCTGGTGGTGGGCGACTGGGTGCGCGACTTTTCTTCAACCCATAGGGAGACAAGCTCCCGATCACTCTGAAATCCAGTTTCTGGGGACACTCGGGGGACCCAGACACCTATGGGGAGAAGCTGGACTCTCGGCCATCGGGTCGGAAAGTGAGAGTGACTTTTTTGCAGAGGTGCGCCCAGCAATCATTGTTTACTGCACTGGAGCGCAAGGCGCAGGGACTTGGAAAAGTGGAAAGGCAGAGACAGCTGACGCCAGCCATCGCCGTTTGCCACACCCTAGCCTAGTGACGCCCTGAGACCCCGCCCTGCCCTGAGACCCAACCCCGCACATTCTACAAACCCGCTCAGGCTCCACACAGCGGCTTTTGCATATAAATGGCCTGGTCTGTGGCAGCTCAACCAAATTAACTGCAGCTCCAGTCAGACTGCTCTAAAACTGCCCAAGCAAAGGAGGAGAAAACTAGTCCTTGCTGTAGCTCCTGCTGGGGGACACACAGTACACAAGGGTACACTAAGAGTGTCCACCTCAAGTAACTAGGAGGCTGACCCATTGAACCAATAGGACACCTAGTACACAAAGCTACCCTACAAACTCAGGGAAGCAGTGAAAAGGAGGAGGCAAGGAAACAGATCAAAAACCAAAGAAATGGAGGAGAACAAGCGACTGGACATAGAGTTCAAAACCACGGTTAGAAGGTTTTTCAAGAATTTCATGGAAAAGGCCGATAAATTCAATGAGACCCTTGAGGATATGAAAAAGGACCAACTAGAAATTAAATATACACTGACTGAGATAAAAAATATTATACAGAGACCCAAAAGCAGACTAGAGGATTGCAAGAATCAACTCAAAGATTTGGAATACAAAGAGGCCAAGGACACTCCTCCAGAGAAGCATGAAGAGAAGAGAATTCAGAAAGTTGAAGATAGTGTAAGAAGCCTCTGGGACAACTTCAAGCGAACCAACATCAGAATTATGGGGGTACCAGAAGAAGAGAGAGAGCAAGATGCTGAAAACCGATTTGAAGAAATAATGAACAAAAACTTCCCCCACCTGATGAAAGAAATAGACTTACAAGTCCAGGAAGCGCACAGAACCCCAAACAAAAGGAATCCAAAGAGGACCACACCAAGACACATCATAATTAAAATGCCAAGAGCAAAAGACAAAGAGAGAATCTTACAAGCAGCAAGAGAAAAACAGTTAGTTACCTACAAGGGAGCTCCCATACGATAATCAGCTAATTTCTCAACAGAAACCATGCAGGCCAGATGGGAGTGGCAAGAAATATTCAAAGTGATGAATAGCAGGAACCTATAACCAAGACTACTCTACCCAGCAAAGTTATCATTCAGAATTGAAGGGCAGATAAAGAGCTTCACAGATAAGAAAAAGCTAAAGGAGTTCATCACCACCAAACCAGTATTATATGAAATGCTGAAAGGTATTCTTTAAAAAGAGGAAAAAGAAGAAGAAAGATAAAAATTATGAACAACAAATACATATCTATCAACAAGTGAATCTAAAAGTCAAGTGAATTAAAAATCTGAGGAACAGAATAAACTGGTGAACTTAATAGAATCAGAGGCATAGAATGGGAGTGGATTGATAATTCTCAGGGGGAAAGGGGTGTCTGTGTGGGGAGTATGGGAAGAGACTGGACAAAAATCATACACCTATGGATAAGGACAGCGGGGGGGAGGTAAGGGCAGAGGGGGGGTGGGAACTGGGTGGTGGGGAGATATGTGGGGAAAAAGGAGAAACAATTGTAATCTGAACAATAAAGATTCATTAAAAATAAAAATAATAATAATAAAGAATTGGAGTCGCTGGCTCTTAGTGTGACTGTACTAGGAATCAGGGATCCCAGGCGCACACAATGAGAAAAAGAGTCTAGTCACTGGTGCTCATTGCTGTCTCTTGCGTGGAGATTCAGGGTCCCCAATCTGCTTGGGAGACCAGATTGCACTGTCGCACTGTATTGGCAGGAGGTCCACTCCTGCCCTGCGGAAAACAGCCTTCTATGTGTGCTTGCCCTGAATCAAAGTCAGGTGTCACTGTCGCTCAGTGTGGGTGTAGGGTCTGGTCACGCAGGTGTGCACTGCAGAAAACAAACTCCCCATGTCCATGCACCCAGGCTCAAATTCAGCATTGCCTCCCTGTGTGGGCACAGGGTCTGCTTGTAGGGAACAAACTCCCCGAGTTCTCACGTTCAGGTTCAAATTCAGTGCAGTCTCCCTGCTTGGGTGCAGGTTCTGGTCATGGGAAACAAACTCCCTGGGTTCACGCCTCCAGGCTCAAATTCAGCGCTGTCTCCCCGCATGGGCATGGGATTTGGTCTTGGAAAACAATCTCCCCAAGGTTGCGTACCTAGGCTCAAATTCAGCACAGCCTCCCTGCCTGGGCGAGGGAAACAAACTCCCCAAGTTCGCACGTCCAGGTTAAAATTCAGCACAGCCTCTCTGCTAGGGTGCCAGGTCTGGTCGTGGGAAACAAATTTCCTGGGTTTGCATCCCCAGGCTCAAAGTCAGTGCTGTTTTCCTGCGTGGGCACAGGATCTGGTCACAGAAAACAATCTCCCCAAGATCGCGCACTTATGCTCAAATTCAGCACAGCCTCCCCGCCTGAGCGCGGAGCCTAGTTGCGGGAAACAAATTCCCCAAGTTCACACGTCCAGGCTCAAATTCAGTGCTGTCTCCCTGCCCTGCATGGGTGCGGGATCTGGTCACAGAAAACAATCTCCCCAAGCTTGTGCCCCTAGGCTTATATTCAGCAGACTCTCCCTGCCTGGGCACGGAGCCTGGTTGCGGGAAACAAACTTCCCATGTCCGATACCAAGGCTCAAAGTCAGGTAGAGCTGCCACTGCTGTGTGTGTGCAGAGAGCCTTATTGTGAGGCTGGGGTCTGGTAGTTCCTATGCTGCTGCCACGGGGGCGGCAGGAGAGGTGGATTGGCTTTGTGACTCACAGAAATCTGTAGCCAGAGTGCCTGGAGTCTTGGTGTCCCTGGGTCTGCAGCTGTGGTCTCAGGTCTTTTACCAGAGTGGCTATAGGGTCCATGTTTGCTACTGAGACCAGACTGGGTGGTGGCGAGGCTAGGATCCTAGTCTCAAGCAGTTCTGTTCTTCAAGATGGCGTGGTCTCTGTGCCGCTGGTGTCCTCTGGGGGGGGGGGGGGGGCGGGTTTGCGGCAGCCGCAGGGTTTTGCCGTCTAAGACTGCCCAGATTGGCAGCCCCTTGGAAGATCTGCAGGATCTAACTGTCCCTATTTCACTCACTCACACACACACACACACACACACACACACACACACACACACACACACACATGTCCATACACTCCTCTATCGCTCCCTTACTCTCTCACACACTTGCCCTCCCTACCTTCTTGCCGGTCGTCATCTTTTCTGGAATCTTCTTTAAAAATAAAATTACCATATATAGGCAGATCTCTTCCTGGAATTATTCTTCTATTCTATTGATCTATATGACTATCCTGTTGTCAATACCACTCTTTCTTGATAATGGCAGTTTTATAATGTCTTGAAATCAGGTAGTATAAGTCCTCCAACTTTGTCCTTCATTTTCAAAATTGTTTTGGATATTCTAGTTCTTTTACATTTCTACATGTTAAAATCAGAATGAATTTCTGATTCATTCTGCAAAATTCTGGTATTTTGATCAGATTTGCATAAAAATCTATGGATCAATTTAGAGAAAACTGACATTTTAACAATACTGAGCCTTCCAACTCATAAACACAGTATATAGCTATCATTATTTAGGCATTCTTTATTTTCTCTAAAGGTTTTTTTGGAGGGATATATTTTCCAAAATACAGATTTGCACAAATGCTTTTTTATTTTCCCTTAAATATGTTACATTTTTAAAATTTTTACTTTAAAATTACAGTCAATATTATTTGTATTAATTTCAGGTGTACAGCATAGTGGTTAGAAAATTATATAACTTACAAAGTGATTCCCCCAATAATCCAAGTGTCCACCTACACCATACAGTTATATTATTGACTGTATTCCCTATACTGAACTTTACATCCCCATGACTATTTTGTAGCTACCAATTTGTATTTCTTAATTCCTTCACCTTTTTATCCATCCCCCAAAACCTCTCCCCTCTGGCAACCATCAGTTTGTTCTCTGCATATATGAGTCTGTTATTGTTTGCTCCTTTATTTAAACCATGAAATAATGTTCTTTAGATTCCACACATAAGTGAAGTCATATGTTATAGGTCTTTGTCTGACCTATTTCATTTAGTATAATATCATCCAGGTCCATCCATGTTGTTGCAAATAGTAATATTTCATTCTGTGGGTGGGGTTGGCCCTCAGGCTGGCTCTGAGGATTGGCCAGGACAACAGCATGCAAGCTGCTGTACAGGGGCTGACCCTACAAAGCCCCATCAGGGTCTGGTGCTTGCCAAGACTTCCCTTTCACTGTGCCACTTGTGGAGCAAATTGGGTGGTGCTCTGTTGTGGTCTGAATCCAGCCCTAGGTGTGTTGGTTGTGGGGCCATTACGCAGGTACTCTGTCTGGTGCAGGTCAATGTCAGGCACTGCTTGTGACACCCTGAGCTACCTGTTAGGAGCTCAAGTTTTCTGTTCTTTTAATAATATCTAGTTTTGGACAGAGTAATGCTGAACTCATAAAATGAATTGGGAAGTACCCCCAACACCTCTGTTTCCTCAGTGTACATACTATTAGTAAAATTTCTTTTGAAATATTTGGTACAATTGACTAGTAAAGCTTTACATGCTCTAGAGTTGTATGTGTACATGTGTGAGAAACTTTTGAGTTATGAATTCAGTTTTATTAAATAAATATCAAGAGCATTGATCTATGAACCAGGAGGTCATGGTTCAATTCCTGGTCAGGGCACATGCCCAGGTTGTGGGCTCAGTCCCCAGTATGGGGCATGCAGGAGGCAGCCCATCAATGATTCTCTCTCATCGTTGATGTTTCTCTCTCTCTCTCCCTTCCTCTCTGAAATCAATAAGAAAATATATTTTTTAAAAGATGTTTAGATTATTTCCTATTTCTTCTGATATGAGTATTGACAATTGGTGCCTCTTAAAATTTTTTTCCGATTCACTTAAACTGCCAAATTTATTATCTAAAATCATTTAAGATATTGCCATATTATTTTTGTTAATATAAGATACATACTGATGACTCCTTTTTCATGTTTGCTATTGGTAATTTCTATTTTCCTTTCTCATTTACTCAAGCTGTTTATCAATTGTATTGATTTTATCAAAGAATCAGCTATAGTTTCATTTGTTTTCTTTATTGTTTGTTTCATTGATTTTCTCATTATTTTTTCCTTTTACTTATTATGGATGACATTTTCTCCTCTTTTTTGTACTTTTTATGGTAGAAATTTAGGTCACTGATTTTAGATCTTTGCTAAGATAAGCATTTAAAGCTCTATAGTTTTCTAACTATTGCTTTAACTGCAATCCATAAATTTCGATGTGTTTTTTTAATTTTCAGTCAGTTTGAAATACTTTTAAATATACCTTTTGATTTCTTCTTTGCTCAATAAGTTATTTAAAGGTGTGTTGCATATTTTCCAAATATTTGATAATTTTTCAAAATTTTTTTGTTATTGATGTCTAACAAGTCTGTTTTGAATTGAGACCGACCAGTCTCTTTATGACTTCAATCCTTTTACATTTATTGAGAATTGTTTTATAATGTAGCACCTTGGCTATCCTGGTGAATGTTCAAGGTGTACTTGAAAAGAATGTGTGGCCTACTGTCATTTGATTTGGTGAGTTGTTTTATAAATGTCAAGGTCAAGTTGGTAGAAGTTTTCTACATACTAGTCTTCAGTATACTTCTATCAATTGTGCATTTGTCTATTTCTGCTTGCACCTCTATCAATTTTCACCTTACGAATATTGAAGCTCTGTTTTTAGGTTCATAAAAATTTGGGAATTTTTGTTGTTGTGCCTTTGATGAATTTACTCCTTTTATTATGAACTGAAAGTCTTTGTAAAATAGTGTTTGCATTATTTAAATGATAGTTGAAATCAAGGCTTCAAATGACATGTGAGGGTGAGAAATGAGAATATAGAATGAGAAAAGACAAAGATTAGCAGAAGAAACCTGGAGAATACAAACATTTAAAGTATTGGCAAAAGAAAAGGAGCCCATGATGAGACTAAAATGGAATCAGGGTCAAATTTGAAGCAGCAACATGAAAAAGTAGTGCTATGGAAACAAACTGACAAGAGAATGTTAAGAAGAGCATGTTTAACAGTCAAGACTTGTGTTCCAAGTTATAAGTGATAGAAAATATGTTTCTGAGCCATTATTTAAGAAAAGGTGTGAAAATTGTTAATAGAAGGTAACAATGAGGAGGTTATCAATAATCCTATGAAGATCATTGCAAAAATGAGTTAGACTCATAATGAATATGAAAGGAAGGAAAAGGAGTCAATATCTTGAACTTATTAAAAAGAGGGCTCTATGATAGAAAATATTAGATCATGTTTATGTACAAGGAAAAAAAGGAAAATTTGAAGATACAGAAGATAGATGGGATCATGATTTCAGTAAGAAGGGAATATGTCTTTTAGTTGTAAGTTGATTAGGACAAGAAATGTAATATAATGCCAGCGTTGACATAATGCATAAAATAGCATTTTATTACTCTTAATAAACTACAATTATCTTTACCACATATCTTAAGGTACTGTTTACCTTTGTGTTACCCCTAATTTTCTTTGTAGACAAGGCACCAGTTACTTTTGACATATATGGCTTCTCACAGAAGCTTCATGATTTATCAATTATTTTCCTTTGGTTTCATCAGTTTCCTCTTTGTTTAGTGCTGTGCCTCTCCACACAAAAACACCATATTTTCTCCTTATGCTAATGTATACAACATGAAGAAAATGTTTTCCAAGTAACATTCTGCACGTAAATTACATATTTTCTATCACTTATAACTTGGAACACAACAGTTTCTTTCTGGTTTCTAGCATTACATAACCTACATCAAAATTTGAAGAACAGAATAATCATATGAAATGTTATTGGTATAAATAAAAATAGCAACAAACCATGCATTTTTCCTTTACACACGTCAGTTTATAATTTACATATGCAATACATAGTCTTAAAAAGATCTTGATGATGTATCTGATTCTTTATTTAGAATGGTAGAGGCACTCTTTGCTAGTGACTAAAATGCTACTCTATTGAGGTTTTTAATCATTCAGAGTCACAAATAAGCTTAAGAACCTTATAGAAATTATACTCCATACTCTGATTGGTTGCCTCCCACAAGTGCCCTGACCAGGGTTGAGTATTGAACCTGCAACCCAGGTATGTGCCTTTGACCATGAATCAAACCTGAAACTATTTGGTGCACAGGCAGGTGCTCTAACCACTTAGAAACACCATCGAGGGCTTGTTCTTTTTTTTTTTTTTTTCTTTCTTTCTTTTTTTTTTTTTTTTTTTGCATATCCTTTTAAGAGTTAAAAAATCACCTGATTTAGAGGAATAAGAGCTTTTTGAACCTTGATGGTAATGTCAAAAGGAAAAATAAAAGCATGGCATAAGCATCATAGATAGTATCTTCATGATTTAAAAGTATGAGTTTTCGGCCTAGCCAGTGTGGCTCAGTAGTTGAGTGTCAAACCATGAACCAAGAGGTATCTGGTTCGATTTCCAGTCAGGGCATGTGCCTGGCTTGTGAATTCATTCCACCAGTCGGGGCATGTGTGAGAGGAAACCCATTGATGTCTCTCTCTCTCCCATCCCTCCCTTCCTTCCACTCTCTCTAAAAATCAATGGAAAAAATATCCTCAGGTGAGGATTAACAAAACAAAATAAAAAAGTATCACTGTGTTAGATATTCATTGCTCAATTAGGCCCAGCTCTGGTAGGGGGAACTTTATAGGGGTCACTCAAAGTCACCAAGTGACGGAGAAACTATGTGTCAAAGGAGACAATCTACACTAATAAAAGAGAAACATGCAAATTGATCATCACTCCACTACGCCCACCAGACAATCAGAGCGAGTATGCAAATTAACCCAACTAAGATGGCGGCCGCCACAGAGCTGGAGCAAGCAGGAGGCTTGGGTTGCCCCTGGCGATGGAGGAAGCCAAGCTTCCCACCCGCCCTGGCCTCCACTCAAGGCTACAAAGTTTCAATTATAGAAGATAAATAAATCCCAGATACCTGCTTCCAGCCGGCCCTGGCCTATGCTTGGGTCGCTGGGAGGTGTGGCTGGCCTGCAAACCACAACAGGCCTCTCGCCCAGGCCACCCCACGCCCCAAGGGAACCCCCACCCTGATCCGGGACACCCTTCAGGGAAAACCAGCCAGCCCCCACCTGTGTACCAGGCCTCTATCCTATCTAATAAAAGAGTAATATGCAAATTGACTATCACCCCAACACACAAGATGGCTGCCCCCTATGTGGTCAAAGATGGCTGCCCCCATGTGGACACAAGATGGCTGCCACAAGATGGCCAGCAGGGGAGGGCAGTTGGGAGGGACCAGGCCTGCAAGGGAGGGCAGTTGGGGGCAATCAACCCTGCAGGGAAGGGCAGTTAGGGGTGACCAGGCCGGCAGAGGAGGGAAGTTGGGGGTGACCAGGCCTGCAGGGAAGGGCAGTTGCGGGGGAACCAGGAATGCAGGGGAGAGCAGTTGGGGGGGACCAGACCTGCAGAGGACAGCAGTTGAGGGGGGACCAGGCCTGCAGGAGAGGGCAGTTAGGGGTGATCAGGCCTGCAGGGGAGGGCAGTTAGGGGCGATGAGGCTGGCAGGGGAGGGAAGTTAGGGGTGACTGGGTTGGCAGGGGAGGGCAGTTGGGGGGGAACCAGGTCTGCAGGGGAGGGCAGTTAGGGGTGACCAGGCTGGCAGGGGAGGGCAGTTAGGGGTGACCAGGCCAGCAGGGGAGGGACGTTAGGGGCATTCGGGCTGGCAGGGGAGCTGTTAGGCATCAATCAGGCTGGCAGGGGAGTGGTTAGGGGGTGATCAGGCTGGCAGGCAGAAGTGGTTAGGGGCAATCATGCAGGCAGGCAGGCGAGCGGTTGGGAGCCAGCAGTCCTGGATTGTGAGAGGGATGTCCCAGATTGGAGAGTGTGCTGGCTGGGCTGAGGGACTCACACCCCCATGCACGAATTTCGTGCACCAGGCCTCTAGTTAATTACTATTAGGATTTGAAGTATCCCATAGAGTGACACATTTTATAAGGTTGTTCCCAATATGAATGAATCAAAAGATAGCTATGCTAAAAAGATAGCTATACTGTTCATGGCACCTTTTAAAGGCAATTTTTAGTATTCTATCTAGACTTATGTTCCGAGGTCAGCACACAGCCTTAAGATGCTGTTTACTGGCTGAAATCAGAGATGAGACAAAGAAATTCAGATTAAAGCCTTACCCTCTTCAGAGAGGCTGTGCCTCAGTACAGGGGTTTTTTAGGAGAGCACTGTTTTAAGAGGCCACAAAAATATATATACACATATATTTCACAAACAAGATAGGATAATTGTAGCAATCTTATTAAGTGACCGGAGTCACCATCCTAGTGATACTGTTGTAATAACAGGAATGGAGCAAAGGGAAGATAGATGCATGCCCAGTAAAGTTGGAATGACATAGGGAAGGTGCTTCCTACCTGTCAGTCACATGTGAGAACAAAGGTCATTGGCCAGGATGGGCGTGGCCACTACAAGGGCACAAAATTTGGAATATTTAATACCCTAAACAAAGGAATTCGCTCTCTTGTTTTCTCTTATACTATTGGGACTCTTATTGCACAGGGCAAGCTCTCCTGTATTCGCCCACATGGCCAATGGTCACATGGACCCCACACACAATGAACTAATGGACTGTAACTAGACTGACACTGAATTGGATCCTGTCCCAATGTGGAAAGAAAACTCTGGTCATTGGCTTTGCTTCTAGTTCTAGTGAAACCCCAGCTACACTTCTCCAATTGGACTAAGGGAAATGGGACTTTGAAAATCCAAGAATAGGACTTTGGAAACCCAGGAATGTAATTTCATGAAAATAAAGCTTTCTACCATACCAGGGGCCCAGTGCACAAATTCATGCACCTTGAAAGGAAATGTGGGCCATGAGGCCCATCCTTCGTGCCCCCGCCCACACCCTCCCACCGCAGCCCTGGTCCCGTCTGCCAGCAGCCCCACTCCTGCCACCGCTGCTCCCATGCGCTGATGGTGCGGAGCGATTGGGGCCAGCGCCAGCAGCGGGTGTGAATGGGACCAGCACCATCAGCAGGTGCAAGCGGCAGTTGCTGCCCCAATCGCCCCTCAGGAGCAGGGGGAGGTGGAGAAGCCCTCATGAGTGATCAGGGCCAGCAGCCACCGTTCACACCAGCTGATGGCACTGAGTGATCAGGACCGGCACTGAGTGCCTGCAGCAGATGAAAGCAGCAGCTCTGGCGCTGGCTGCAGGTGTGAGCAGGGCTGGCGCCAGCAGCAGGTGAGAGTGCCACGCAGGACTGCGATGCACAGGAACAAATAATTTTCAATAAACCACCAGAGGCTCGCCCTGATGACAGCGACTGGCGCCCTGCCTTGGTCTGGTGTCCCCGCTCACCTGCTCCACCATCCCGACGCAGCCCACACTGCCATGTTCTGCACTCTGCCGCCTGCTCCTGATGCCGGCCATGTTCCGCGCATGACCCCTGGTAGTCAACGCATGTCATAGTGACCTGTTGTTCAGCTGTTCCACAGTTCAGTCTATTTGCATATTAGGGTTTTATATATATAGATATCATCTTCCCGTGGGGGTCTCTGGAAATACTCTAGTGATACCCCAAGAACCTCATTCCCACTAGCAATGGAGAAAGATTTTTTCTCTGATAACACTATGTTTCAATCACCAAAGGTAATGTTCTTGGAATATATTTTTTCCTAGATTTTTAAAATGTATTATAAGGCTACAAAGGTAATCCTGGTTGCAAAGCAATTTGTTTGGGCTCATAATGACATATTTGGCCTCTCACAACAGTGATCTCCTAAAAACCCCTGTACTGAGGCACAGCCTCTCTGAAGAGGGTAAGACTTTAATCTGAATTTCCTTGTCTCATCTCTGATTTCAGCCAATAAACAGCATCTTAAGGCTGTGTGCTGACCTCGGAACATAAGTCTAGACAGAACACTAAAAATTGCTTTGAAAGGTGCCATGAACAGTATCCAAACTATCATCCTTGAATGGGTTAGACAATTTATTGTGCCAAAATCCTTCTATGTGTGGCTGCACCCAAAGCAGGTGCTTCTATGGGAAATGTATCCAAGTCCATTTCTGTCTCAATTTACTTTGAGCAAAGCCAATTTTTAATTTAAAAAGTACATGCTTAGATGTCTCTGAGATGTTTTACTGACTTAGTAATCCAAGTAACTTCTGACTGAGGCTAAGGGAGGTATCTTTCTCTAAGGATCCTTATCATAGAGCAAGAGGTTTTAAATGTTTTGAGAAAGATTTGCCCTTCTGAAATTGAGTTTTGTTCAGGATATGAAGATTCTAAGGACATTGGCCTCCTTGTCAATTTTATTATATACCACTATTTTTCATTTAAATTGCAGATTCGTTTTTGTCTCCGTGAGAGGCTGGCACCAGATCATCCCAAGTAGAGCAGACATTCCAAAGGATGTCCTGCCAATAATAATGGAAAGCTGGACACAACTGAATGGTATAAAATGGTACCTGAGATGCTTAGAAAACTGTAAAGTTTAATGCTGCAAAACCAGAGCAGATGCCAATGAAAATAGCTGGTAGATATACATGAAAAATGAGTGTGTATGTGTGTGTGTCACGCACACTTTTTAATCCATGACTTAAATTATTTTGCTAATGAATCTCTGGACATCTTTCTTTTAAAATGTCTTGTTTACAGGGACAACAATTTCTATCTAATAAGATGGGCCAAAAGACCTTCAATCACTCGCAGATTCACGAAAATGACAACATGTCCGAAATAAAAGATTGAGCAGAAATTATTGCTAAAATATCTTAAGTGTTCTCCAATAACATTTGCCAAACATAATTTATAACACTGACTGAACCTTTCTTCCCCTTAGGAGTTGTACGCTCATTTGAAGTAAGTAGTATATCCTCAATGCCTTTTGAAATTTCAAAATTTTAAGCTGCCTTTGTAAATTCTAAAATTATATAGAAAAATATAAAGAAACTACCTTCTTTATTTAAACAAATGGCATGATGCATTCATCAAATACTCAACCACCATAAATAACATTGAGAAAACTGAAGGACACATGAAAATCTTATTTTCCCAGAAAATTCTGTGTATCTTGAAGCCTTAGTTGTTGCACTTTCAAAGGTGATTTGATTATTCATTAAGCAATCCTGCCCTAAATCACAGAACTGTGATGAAGAATATAAAACATTGTGATATGTAAGTTACATATTTAATGAAATTTCATAAGAAAAGGAGACATAAGGAAATAGACATAACATATAAAAATTTTGAAACAATTAAATAAAAAGTGACAAAAATTGATATTTCATTTAGGGAAGCTCTCCTTCTTAAATAAGACTTTGAATTGGGAACAAAGACCCTGATTCTGGAGGACCTACTATGGTGTATTTGATTTAAAGCACCAAGAGTTTAAACGGTCACAATATATTATTTTCGGTAAGTACACTTCTGGAATGTTTCAGTTTGGATTAAGCATCCTGAAACATGGATTTAATTAAAGGAGCCTTTCAGATAATTATGGGACTGATTTTCAAAGGCGTGCTAGATGATTCAAATTCCTAGTAACTTTCTGAGCTGCATCATTTAAAGCCTGGTCTGGAAGGGCTATCCTCTGAGAATTTACAGTTTTCCAAGAACTAAAGATATTTCCTGGCTGAACATCTAGAAGTCAAAAATTGGGATTTAGAGAATCTTTATCTTAAGTACTATCAACTATGAGTGACTTTTAGAAGTTTCTTAGAAAGGCCTCAAAAGATACAGCTGGATTTGACAGGACAAGGCAACATTTGATTGTCTCTCCAGAGGCCAGCTAAGAATTCTGGGATCCCTCCCAAAGTTTTGATCTGTGAAGAGACTCCTATGGACATTCAACACACTAAAACATCTCTGCTCAAGGATAGGTAAAAACAGTGATCTGTAAAAGGAAAGTTTGTGTGCCCCCCAGGAATTGGGAAAACAAGCCCTTGGGGTTTAGAAAGAAAACAATACAACTTCTATCTGTATTTGAAGTTATTTTAAAAAATTTATATGTACATTTAGAATGTACCTAATAGATTAGAACAGTAGCATATGAATGTAATGTATAACTAGAGATATACATATGTTTTGACCCATGATCAACAATGATTGTCTACATGGATATCCCAATTCTGAGACAGGCACCCATTCTGGAACTTCTCAGCCATCTCAGAATGTTGGGACACTGTAAGGTTTTTTTTTTTTTCCAAAATTGTTAACACATGAAAGAACATAAAGAAGCTGGGAACTGTTCTAGATTAAGGATGACTGAAGAGAGATAATAAAATGTAATGTGTGACTTTTTTTTTGCTAGGATTCTGAACTTAAGAATAAATAGCTATAAATAAGGTTATTGAAAAAATGAATAATTTAAATATGGTCTGAATAATAGATACTAGGATTAGATCAATATAATTGTACTTGAGTATGATAATGTTATTGTGATTTTTAAAAAAGTTTTCAAAATGAAATATTGTAGGATAAATTAAAAATACATGTATATATGTATAGCAATGTAAGGGGATAAAAAAAACAATGATGGTAGAGTTGGGGGTATTGTTTTATGTTGGTGATGAGAGACACCCTCTCTAATATGTTGACACCTGAGCAAAAATATAGTAGCAGAAAGAAGTGAAGCAGACCATGCAACTGTCTTAGAAACAAGACTTCCAAGCAGCACACCTGCCAGACTTGAGGAAGAGAAAAGATGCCAAGGGGACTGAAGCAGAATGAATGAGAGTGACAATGAGAAGAGAGAAGGTTAGAGAAGTAGCTGGGAGTAAGCTCATTGCTGAGCCTTACAAGGCATGATGAGCACATGGGAATTTTACTCTAAGTATAAAGGGAAACAATTGGAGTTTTCTAAAGTGAAATATGATTTGGTCGACCTTGAGTCTACTGTGAATGAAATTGTTTTCTTAATTTAATTTTAGAATTATTCATTGCCAGTATATGGAAATAACAAGAGATTTCTGTGTATTGATCTTGTATCCTGAAAACCATCAACATTCTCCCACCAGAGTGGTATATTTGTTACAGTTGATGAACCAACATTGATATCATTATTAATCAAAGTCCAGTCTAAATTAGGGTTCACTCTTGGTGTTGTAGTTCTGTAGATTTTTACAAATATATAGTTACGTATATCTACCATTAGAGGATCATACAGAATAGTTTCATAGACACCAAAATCCTTTGTGTTCCACCTAGTCATCTATCCCACCTCCCTAACCCTTGACAATCACTGATCTTTTTACCAACTCCATAACTTTGCCTTTGCCAGATTGTCATATATTTGGAATCACATACTATATTTATTTTCAGACTGACTGTCTTCACTTAGTAATTTAAAATTCCCCCTGATCTTTGTGGCTTGATAACTCCTTGTTTTTATGACTAAATAATATTCCATTGTGTGAATATATCACAGTTTATTTACTGAATTGCCTATTGAAGGACATCTTGGTTGCTTCCAAGTTATGAATGTCTGCTATAATATCAACATGCAAGTATTTGCATAGATATAAGTTTTCAACTCATCTGAGTAGATTCCAGAGAGTGTGATTGCAGGATCCTATAGTAAAAGTATACTTAGTTTTGTAAAAAACTCCCAAACTGTATTGCAAAGTGGTTGTACTATTTTGCATTCCCATCAGTAATGAACAGGAGCTTCCATTGCTCCACATTCTTAACAGCATTTGGTTTGTCAGTGTTTTTGGTTATTCTAATAGATGTGTAATAAAAATTAAATTTTAACCTCTCTAAACACATTCACACACACAATTAAAGTCAAGGGTGAATAATCAAATCATCACTTTTTGGACTCAACATGAAACTTTTTCATAGAGGAATTTGTGCTAAGCTTGAATCCCATAACATTGCATAAGATGGAGCACTAGAGGCCCCTTGCAGGAAGATTCCTGCAAGAATAGGGCTTCCTGCGGCCTTAGGAAGCCGCTGCCCCATGCTTTCCTTCCCACAGCTGCCGCCCCACTTTTCGCTTTCCCTCCCTCTTCCTTCTACGCTGTCTTCAGTCTTCGCTCCACACCTGCGTATGCAAATTTAACCGCCATCTTTGTTGGGTTGTTGGGTTAATTTGCATTCTCCCTCTGATTGGCTGGTGGGCGTAGTGGAGTGATGGTCAATTTGCATGTTTCTCTTTTATTAGTGTAGCTGTAAAAGTTGATGCCAGTTGCAGGTTTGACCAACAGTACTATCTATAATATTAAAAGCATAATATGCTAATTAGACTAGAAGACCTTCTGGACGAAGCCAGGTCTAGGAGGGAAGCCTGGGTCCCGGGTGCCAGAGGGAAGCCAATGTCAGCAGTCGAGGGAAGGAAGGCCTAATCTTGCATGAATTTTGTGCATTGGGCTTCTAGTTTTATATAAGCATTAAGACACAAATGATTTTCATGATCTGAATAAATTTACATTGCAGTACCATTGTGCACATTTTTTCAAATGAGCTCCTCATTTTTGGGGGTTCTAACAGAACATCTTGTAAATGAATGACATAATCTTTGATAAAGAACTGCAATCTTTTCTTATAAGACTTCAAAAGCATTTTTTTTTTAATTGTAGATGCAGAAAAGGACCTTTAAGATTATTTAGACTGAATCTTTCTATTTCTACCTGAGGCAGTTGAAGCCCAGAAAGTTTAATTAATTTGTGTAGCTCATGTTTTGGATGATTTGCAGTATATTAGCAACAAGAAATCTACTCCATACCCTTTCCTTTATACCATCTTTCCCTTGAAATTAGCAGTCAAAAGTGTCCTTCTAATTGCAAATTCTGCTTGCCTTTCTTATCTAAGCCCATGGTTGGCAAACTGCGGCTCGCGAGCCACATGCAGCTCTTTGGCCCCTTGAGTGTGGCTCTTCCACAAAATACCACGGCCTGGGTGAGTCTATTTTGAAGAAGTGGCGTTAGAAGAAGTTTAAGTTTAAAAAAATTTGGCTCTCAAAAGAAATTTCAATCGTTTTACTGTTGATATTTGGCTCTGTTTACTAATGAGTTTGCCGACCACTGGTCTAAGCAATTATAATTCACTACAATCTCCTATTCTGCTTTATAAAAGCTCTATCTCCTTTCAAAATGATAAATCTTCTATTTACTGGTATAACATGAAAATTGATGACAGTGAAGATAATCCTAAAATCATGAAATCCTAAAATCATAAAAATATTAGAATTGTTTACAAATCTTAAGATTAGTGTTCCTTAAATAAATGTCAAAACTTATAATTTGTATACCTGAAGCATTAAACGTTTCCCCATCCCTTTTTTTCTGTTATCCCCTTTTCTTAAAAGCTGTAAATCATTGAGTGATCTCTTGAGTGAGTTCTAGTTTCCTTTCTATGTTTTCATTGTGCTTTTAAATTCCCTTTCCTTCCCTAGCAGACCTCCTTTAAGTTTATGAAGAGCCGTACTCTGATGGTCACTACAACATCTACCTTTTATGTAACCTTTCTTTTCTAGACTTATAAACTTTACTTTCTGTGTGCAAATCCTAAGATTTTAATCTACTTAGAGATAACAGTGCACTTTAGTTTCTTTCCCTAGTAATAAAAAATAAAACGTGACTTCCAAGTCAATATTATAAAGTAATAACTAATTATATCAGCAAGAAAAGTAATTTAGTTCCTGACTTCCTGAATTAAGGAAAATATCACCTGAACAAACATTAGAAACATATTGTGGTAAGAAACATATTAACAAAGATGCAGCTTGGCTGGTGTGGCTCAGTGCTTGAGCACCAACCTATGAACCAAGAGGTCACAGTTGGATTCCTAGTCAGGGCACATGCCCAGGTTGCGGGCTCAGTCCTCAGTAGGGGGTGTGCAGGAGATAGCCAATCAGTGACTCTCTCTCATCACTGATGTGTCTATCTCTCCCTCTCCCTTCTTCTTTGAAATCAATAAAAATATATTTTTAAAAAACAAAGATGCAATTCGCTGAAACCGGTTTGGCTCAGTGGATAGAGCGTCGGTCTGCGGACTGAAGGGTCCCAGGTTCGATTCCGGTCAAGGGCATGTACATTGGTTGCGGGCACGTCCCCAGTAGGGGGTGTGCAGGAGGCAGCTGGTCAATGTTTCACTAACTCTCTATCCCTCTCCCTTCCTCTCTGCAAAAAATCAATAAAATATATTTAAAAAACAAAAAAAACAAAGATGCAATTAATGTGCTCAAATATGAGGTTGCTGAAGTACTGGAATTTATTACTAGGAAAATATAGAGGCAACTGCCACTGATATCCTCTGGGAAATTAAAAATTAATAAATAAATAAGGAGCCAGCAAGTAACTGTGAATGAGAAGATACATATATTTCATTGATATAAACATTTTCTTAATGTTGCTATTATTATAGTTAAATATACTAAATCTACACAATGACAGATTATCCCAAGACATACATAGTAAAGAGGTTATCAGTATGAGATATTTTTAATAAAAGGCTTCCTCCATGTCTAATTGAAATATCAGATATGATATATGCCCAGCAGATATAATCATACTATAACCATACAAAAAATGAGACTCAAACATAAGAAAAAGTATTATACTACTAGAGGTGATGAGGGTGGATTTTATGAAGACATAAAGGTTGGATTTGAAATGGAAATTAAACCAGTTACCTTAGATATTATGGTTGACATGTTCAATTCAGTTTGATGTATTGATTTGACAAGTCATTTAGATGATTCTTTTCTTTATATAACATTTAATTATTTTAATATTTGAATTTTTGAGAAACCAACATGACAAATTTCAAAAATAGAAACTGTAAGTCTGTTCCTGTGATAGGTTTCAAACTATACACCATTCTTCTAATCTGTTTCATGTATTTGATTATTGAAAACCAGCATTTAATGCTGCAGAATTGCATTAGATTGCATTGCACAAATACAACTCATTCCTGGGATGTAGTATTAAAATATTATTTTATCTCCCACTGTCTCATAATTTTATTTATTTATTCTCCCTGTCCTTGGAAGTAATGGTCTCAATACAAATATTAACATGTTCAGAACCATGTAATTTTAAAATAAACTCTAAATTTATTTTAAAATTAAGGGATAGCCTTCCCCACAGTGTAGCTCCTATAGTCCTTTCTCAGTTCATGGAACTATTATGATGTTTTCAGTTTGCATCTGTTAAGGACTCTTCATCCCCCCATCTAGGTTGCCCCTCTTGGACAGAAGCTTCTCTATGTTCATTGTCATGTCTATACCTAATTCATGGGTTACATGTATACATTTTTTAGCCATAATAAAATCTGAAAGTGCAGGCCAGCCGGGGGGAGGGGCCATGGGCAGTTGGCCAGCCAGCCCCATCCCCTGGTAGAATTCCCAAACTCCCAAACTCCCAGTTGAACTCCTGGTTGAGGGGACAATTTGCATCTTAGCCTTTTATTTCTAAGATTAGCAATACTGTCAGACTTGTCAGTGCTTCAGGCCCAATTGTGATCCAAGCCACAATTACATTTATGTTGGTTCATGTATCTGGTCCAGCCAGTGAGAATAGCGTGGAGAGTGCACCAAAAGTAGTATGTCTAGACCATCAGTTTCTCCTGAATGATCATTGCTGAAGAGCTGGTTCAGATGTTGGCCATATATTTATCTTTCTATAGCTCTCCTTATAGACCTGGAAGCAGCTCTATTTTCTAGCTGAAAATATCCAAAGGTGCCTATGGATAGGTAAGAAGGGTGGAATGGGGCTTTTACCAAGATTTGAGTTCCTGCTGCCTTCTGGCTTGACCGCTAAACCCCTTAAAAGGGCAATTCCAGCCCCACTGGAAATAGATCCATTACTCATCATCCTTCATTCCCACCCCATTCATTCCAGGCTCCATCCACCAAGAAAGATATTCCAAAGGTGGGGCATAGACTGACCCATTGCCTACACGGTCTGTATGACTGAGCCTGGGCAAGTCACTTTAACCTTTAGGCTTTTGTTTCCTTATCTCTAAAATTAGAACAATAATAAAACTTACCTATAGGGAGGGCTCTTATGAGGATTAAATGAGCTCACTCATATAGCAACTCTATGTTAGCAAACAATATGTTTAGTGAATACTAGAGATATTTATTGACTAGAGAGATCTCATGAAAATTTCTTGCAACCAAATACTGCACACCTAAGATATGTATCATATACATACCCAATATGGCATATACATATGAATATAAATTTTGCATGCTGACAAGTATTTAATGTACCTCACCACATGCTTTGAAATATTTTGCTGCAATTATAGAATGAGGTTTCAAAATATGTATGTAATGGTGAAAATATTTAACTCATAATTTTAAGATAATTATCTCTGAAATATCCATTTATATATATAGAAATCTAATATTGTATACACATTTCTATTAAATAACAGAGTGAGATAAGTTTAAGTGTCAGGCCCAGTAGCAAGTCCTTGCCAAGACCCACTAAGTAAATCTCCAACTCACAAAAATGACTTCTCCACATTTCTCAGGTGAAAGGGAGTAGGGAAGAAGGGATTTCTTTCTTTGTGGACCACCAAGGATTATGTCAGTAAATGAGATCCTAGTTGTGTGCAACAGTCAAAAAAGATAGTATCTGTGGACCCCAATTTTCTCAGTTTTCAGTGAAGAGGTTGGTAGTTGTATACTTTGAGCTGCAATGACCAGAAAACCCTGACTCAACTATCTTAAACAATTAGAAGACATATTATTTTATTAACAAGACTTCCATAAATGGAACAGGCACTACACTATACTCCAGGGTTTTGGCTCCATGTGTAGGCTATAGTCCAGCTGACTTCTTTCATAGGGGTTACTGGGCTACATGTCACTTATAAAAATGACAAGATCCAATAAAGAAAGGGTACTTTCCAAGAACAAGAAAACCTTTCCCCGAATCACCCTAGGAGTCTTCTCTCGAGCCTCATTGGCTAGGGTAAGGTCACATGCCTTTTTCCAAGGAAGTCATTGTCAAGAACAATTAGGTTTCAACAACTGGGTAAAGCAAGTGGGGGTTTAGCCAAAGGTCATGTTGGGAAAAGTTTGATAGCCGGTAAAAATTTGTTTTTTATCAACAAGGCTCTAAAGAAGGCAACAAACAATATTTGCTATCATCATGTAGGTTTTTTCAGTTGTAAAATAATAGAATTAAGATATTTTTGTCATTGGCTTGATTATGCCAGCCTGAGTGATAATTTAATGTAACACTGAAGGAAGTGGATTTCAAAAGACAAATAACAAGGAAAAATAAAAATTGCATATGTCATGTGCTTAAGGAGAAGATTCAGATCCTAAAGAGATTCAAATATGCTGAAAATGCTCTTTGTAGCTCTAGAATGGCCTAACTGATAAGGTATAAGGGATGATCAATTTTACTTACTTCATTTGCATTTCCTTTGGGGCAATAAGAAAATGGGTCAGTCTTTTCTATGTACAAAATATTTGAAGGCTGGAAGAAGCAAATTACATCCTGACTACCAAGTTAGAAAACCTGGACCAAGTAGATCAGCAATCCTTAATAAGAAATAAAATTGTGGTTAACAACCTTGTGAAAGTTTGATTCTTAAATTGAATTAACATTTTTCCCCATATATAGTTATTCTCTTCCTCTTTTGAGCATAGATCACAGTTGGGATTTCCATTAGAAATACCCTCCCTCCCCCCCCACTTTCTTTACTTTTTCCTTTCCTTTCTTTTGCTTCCCTTTGCTTTCTTGCTCTCCTTCCTTTCTCTCTTTCATTCCTTTCTTTCTTTCCTTTGCTTTGTTTTCTTTCTTTCTTTCTTTCTTTCTTTCTTTCTTTCTTTCTTCTTTCTTTCTTTCTTTCTTTCTTTTCTTTTCTTTTCTTTTCTTTTCTTTTCTTTTCTTTTCTTTTCTTTTCTTTTCTTTTCTTTTCTTTTCTTTTCTTTTCCTCTCTCACTCCCTCTCTTCCTCTGTCCCTCTCTTTCTTCCTTCTTTCTTTCTCTGTTAAGACCAGTGATATTATTTCTCTATTTGGGGGGACCAGTCAGTTCATACTGCCTCACTAGAGCTAACTATGAACAACCTTTCCCAATTCTGAGATTGGTAACAATATGTTAGCAACTTGAAACTGAGATAGGGTATGTGGTGAAATGGCTGTAACTGATAAGGGCTATAAGCACTATCTTGAAGATAGTTAGACCAACCCCCAACAGATTTATGGCTTAGAACTGGCAGAAGATCAGCTCAACCCAACATGGCGACTAATTTCACCTTGTGCTAACCCCTAGCCACATTATATGTTCATGGTGATACATTAGCATAATAAATGATACACCCCCAGGATGCCATGACCAAAAACGGAAAGCCCATATAAGGATACAACATGGACAATGGGGTTCTTCTGAGAAGTCTCCAACCCTTTTCTGAAAAAAATCCTGAATAATCCTCCTCCTTTTTGAATCCCCTACCCCTGGATTAAATGAGCCTCCATAAAAGAAGTAATCCCTGCCCTGGCTCAGGGGCTCAGTTGGTTGGAGAGTCCTCCTGTACACCGAAGTAGTTATGGGCTCAGTTCCTGATTAGGGCACATACCAGGGGCAGGTTTGATCCTAGTAGGGGAGAATATGGGAGGCAACCGATTGATGTTTCTCTCACATCTCTCTCTCTCTCTTACTCCCTTCCTCTCTCTTATCTAGTGAGGATTTAATAAAAAGGAGTAAATCTCACCAGAGAGGGGTTTCTCTGCCTGAGGAGTAGCCATTCTCTGTCTCACTGTTTCACTAAGAAACTCTCCCTCTCCCTCTCTCTTTTTAAACTCTATGCTGGTTGGTGTTTAATTCTTTCCTGTGTGATGCAAAAAACCTACCATGGGTGGCAGATCTTTGGGTCCAGGGTAATGCCCGCATCAAAATTGGTCATAATCAGATAATTTACACATAATTTGGCAAGCACTACAAATTAGGGTGTTCTCTCCACCCCCTATCCCCACCCCCAGAGAACCAGTTCTCCAGCACAACCACTAGAGGCAGCGCAAGGATCCTGAAATTATATTATTTCACTTCAAATACTGTCTTTCCTATTTTATCTCTCTGCCCACCAATTTTATCATCTGTAAAATAGGGATAATACATATTTCATAAGAATATAATGGGACAATGCATTTTATAAATGTTATTATTTGTGGTAAAGATGACCACAAATTCTTTGTGCTGAAAGGTGGGTTCTGTGTCCCCTCTCCTAATACCTACATGTACACTATGACTACTTGTCCAATAGCATCTGATAACAGGATGATATGCCAATATCCAGGCCTGGGTCTTTAAGAAAGTGACAGATTCCACTTTTTGTCCCTTGGAATGCTCTTTTTGGGTGTGCCAGGGTGCTCCAGAGATACAAACAATAGGAGATGAATGGATAAATACATAGATATGTAGATAGATTTAATTTAAGGAACTGGCTCATGTAATTATGGGGTCTGAGAAGTTCAAAACCTTTAGGGCAGGCTGGTGACTCAAGGAAGAATAGAGGCTACAATCTCAAGTACAAAGGCAATCTGGAAGCAGGATTCCTTCCTCCTCTGGGGACCTCAGCCTTTTTTTCTCAAGGCCTTCAATTGAGTGGATGAAGTCCATATATTACAGAGGGAAACCTGCTTTACTCACAGTCTACTGGATTGAATGTTAATCACATCT
The DNA here is from genome assembly GCF_027574615.1 of Eptesicus fuscus. Lineage (NCBI taxonomy): Eukaryota > Metazoa > Chordata > Mammalia > Chiroptera > Vespertilionidae > Eptesicus > Eptesicus fuscus. Next base: position 34,874,974 of record NC_072476.1, read on the forward strand.
ACAAAATGCCTTCACATCAACATTTAGAATAGTGGTTGGCCAAACACTGAGGTACCATAGCCTAGCTAAATTGACACATAAAATTAACCATCATGTAGGGATAGCCACTTCCAGGTAAGAAGGACAAATAAAGAGACCCTGAGACTACACGGATAGGACAAATAAAGAGACCCTGAGACTACACGGATACGACAGCAGCTAAGAATAACCTTCCAATATCCCTGCCCAGGCCCTGGGCATGTGAGTGAAGCCATATTGGATCCTCCAGTCCAACCCAATCATGATCTGAACACTACAGAGTGAACCTAGTCAACACCATAGAGCCAAAGATTTGCCAGGCTGAGCTGTTTGAATTTCTGACACACAAAATTATAATATAGTAAAAAGACTGTTGTTTTTTAAGCCACTATGTTTTAGGGGAGTTCTTTATGCAGGAAGATAACTGAACACTATTTTTATTCAGGCTAGGCTTTATTTAAGAGATGGTAATATTATAATTAAGCTTATTTTTAGGTTACCAAGTCTCATCACAAGCTTCAGGTGTGTTCCATTTTGGGAGCAGGCAAGCCTGAATCTAAGTGCATTTGCATTTAAAAAAAAAAAAAAAAACCACAGGAGATTCCTGAAAAATAAATAATTCTAAAAGGAAAAATAGAATCTTGAAGATAATCCTGACTCACTTTAGTTATTAGAATGCTTAGACTTCTGTAAATGTGGCTGGTACCCACCTTGCTACCCAGCCTCACCTGAATTAGTGTCCTAATTCTTGTGTATATAGAGATAGGCTTGCCATGGGCTGGGGGTGAGAGGAAGAGTACTATAATTAAAGCCTGAAGGAGTTATTTCGGTTAAATTCTCATAAGATAATGCACACAAGCATGTAACATGTCCACTTTGCTACAGAACACAGCTTTGATACCCTGAAAGTCTAAGCACATCAGAGGAATAGTGCCCAATGGGTAACAACATCTTCAGGAGGAGCAGTGATACTGTCAGGAGTGGCAAAATTTGACAGAAGTTATGTCATTGTCCACTGACTTAATGGACAGAACAAGAATCAAACAGGAGACCCATGTGGTCCTCACAGGAACAGGTAGTAACCTCCAAGGCTCTGAACACTGGAGGGGAAGTTCCAGGGAGCTAAGACCCTGAAGATGAAATGAACATCACCAAATTTCAGTCTGCATTCTCGTATAACCCAAATCCTCTTAGTCAACTCTGGGTTTTCTAATGTTCAGCATTCTCTCCATAAAGCAAAGTGAATAATGCCTGTGAACACTCACTGCTATGAAGCCACTCTCTGCCATGGCCACACAATTTGGCTACTACCACATGGGTGGTTACCAAGAATTAATCATTCTGCTACAAAATCTGATATACCTGTGACAATGAAAACAAATATTTCTTAAATATTATATAAACCAATGAAAATGCCAAGAAATCATTGTTCCTCTGAAAACTAGTTAAGTGATTTTTCAATAAAAACAAGCCAATATGAAAAGATACTATCAAGTGTATATGATAAAACTGTACAAGATTGTAACAAAAATACAGAAGGATTCTGCACTCAGATTCCTTCACAACTTCTTAAAGTTCTTGCCTCTCTTTAAAGAAACCAAACCTGAAACTTATATTCTAGATGGGGAAATGTCCTGATATCATTAATGCCCAGAAAACCTTCACCTTTCTTGCTTTGCTCTGGTTACCTCTGAGAATCAAAAGGCATTCTATTAAGTGCTATTTTATCTCCTGTGAATATTAGGCTAATATTTTTCGGCATATAACTTACTATCAAATAAGATTTTTTTATCACTATTGATCTATTTTGCTGTGTTTATCCTTTTCTTAAGTAATTCTTGATATGGATTTAGTATGTTTTCTAAATTTTTTAATTTTCACTATTAAGAGATGAGAATTATTTACTTGTCTAAGTTTACCAGCTTTCACTAATTTCATTTGGAAAAAAGACTGAATTGCCCACAGTTGTGTAGAAACCTGGTTTCTTTAACTTTCATGATCTCAGAAATTCTTATCAGAGATTCTGACCCTTGGTTCTCAGTTGTATTAGCTAAGATAAGTAACAACATCTTCAGGAGGAGCAGTGATACCATCAGGAGTGGCAAAATAATCTACTTATCTTAGCAACAAATACTCAAATCTCATTGGTATACACATGTAAGTTCATTTCTCACTCATAAAAAGTCTAATTCAGAGTTCCTGGTCAGCATCATTCAGCAACCAAGGTTTTTCCCATCATGTGACTCATTCCATAAGGCCTAGTAATCCCCTGCTGGATTTTCTGCCTATACCCAGGAAACAGATAGAGAGAACAAGTATGGGAAATAGTGCAAGAGTTTTTAAATGATCAGGTGTGAAAGAGGCAGACATCGATCAAGTCCATCCATGTTGCATTAGACAGAATTTGTTGGTGTCCCTCGTTAGGGCGTCATAATGCCGGGGTTCTTGTCCCAGCCTTACAAAGGGTTCGGCATTCTGGAGAAAGGGGCTGTGTGTAGATTCAAGAAGGAGTCCAAGGATAAAAGATAATTTTGAAAGGCATTGGGGGTCAGAGGACCTCAGCTAAAGGGAGCTAAAGACTCTCCTCCTTCACTCAGGACCCTGCTTTTATTCACAGGATTTATCCTAAAGCAAGGTGGAAATATACCGTACACTTCCAAGGGTAAGGTATCAAAGGGTAGAATACAAAAGCATTATCAGTTTGGGGAATAGCCTACAGCTGTTCAGGTGTTTGGCCAACAGGAGGCAATAAAATGCCCTGAGCCGTTTGGCAGCTATTATCCTATTCAGGTTTGGGGGAAGTGCCTTAGCCATTTCCAACAGGTAAACTACGTTTGTGGCTCAGCCCTTGTTGAGCCCCCAAGCTTCACCAACCTTTTGGGGAAACTCTTGCAATTATTACATGCTGGAATTGGTTCTCGGCAAGAATTTAGTTGCCTTATGACATCAAACTGCAAAGAACACTGAGATATGTAGTAAAGGTGCATGGCTTGGAAGAAGAAGCACATTTGAGTGAGCACACAGCAGCCTCTTCCACAGAAGTCCTCCACTGCATTTAATGTTTCCAACACATAATGACAAATTCATCCTGTATCCTAAAATGATATTTAGAAGCGTGATGTAAGAGGAAGATTTTCTTCCTTTTATATTGTATTGCCCTCCTAAACATAAAAAAATTATGGCCAGTGTGGCTCAGTTGGATGAGCATTATCCCATGCACCAAGGGGTGACCCTTTCAATTTCCAGTCAGGGCACATGCTCTGGTTGCAGGCTCAATCCCCAGTAAAGGGAGTGCAGGAGGCAGCCGATCGATGTTTCTCTCTCACATCGATGTTTCTCTCTCTCTCTCTCTCTCTCTCTCTCTCTCTCTCAAGCTCAATTTTTCTTGTATTGTACTAGAATATATTCTGAATTACTGCTGTCAATGAACAAGCTATTTCATTGCTATAATGTTCACTGAAACTTGCCTCCCATAGTATTACACATTTCGTTATAGAATGTAGACATTACTTCTATAGGAACTAAAAGAAATGCTCCAAAAGTATGACCCTTTAGGGAAATGAGCTGTGAGTAATGATGCCTTTTAAAGCAACTTTTATTGTTATTACTGATTTTTAATAGAAAAAATGTAGTTGATTTACTTGATTTTTTTAAAACTAATGATAAAAAGGTTATTACACAAAGGTAATTACAGATTATAGAAACAAAATCTATGTTCATTTTAGACTTTAGAAGGCTACATGGAAACCAAATGTGATATGAAAATAATATAATAATTAAAATTTGGAGAATATACTTAATTACATAAATTAGAGCTCTATGTAATTCTAGCCTGGTTTTCCTTGGGATAAACCTGCAAGAGTTCTCCAAACATTCTTCTTAATTTATATCTTGGAAATGAAATAACCAAATCCAATTTAGAAAAAATGATTAATTTAAGATGTTTCACCAAAATTCTTTAACTATCCCAAGAAAATACAAAGCTTTAAACTATAATCCAGAAAAGCTTTAAACCATCTTAAAAATCTCAATTGTATATTTTTAAAGAATATCCAGAATAATAATGCTACAGATCAAATAGCTTTAATGGACTCTCTTTCTAAAACGCCCCTGTGACAATCCCTTTAGGAGAAAGATAATCTGTTTGTCCTTCTGTCTTCTTTGAATGACCTCCTGAGAAAAAAGAAAATAATGCCTCCTTGGCTGCATTTAAAAAAATAATTTTCCAGTCAGCAGTGCTTAATTCTCCTCATCCATTTATTCATCCTAGCCCAGTCCAAGAATATCTGGCCTAGTTCAGAACTAGAGGGTTGGATGGGTGGTGTCTGATAGTTTGTTCTCTGGAACAGTTATCATCACTGGTGGAATAATGATTCATTTGACCAGAAAGGCTGAATAACAAATTGGAGAGGCCTGGGAAGCAGAACCAAGTTCCGACAAAATAGTGTAGTAGGTGAAATTTATTTTCAGCTTTCTTGATCTCTTCCCTTTCATTAATTTCCTCTCTTTAATTTCTGCACTGTGAGGCTCAGCTTAGATGTAACCTTAGACGGGGCACTGCAATCTGGATCTTTTCTTCTATTTTTCTTTCATCTTGGGTTCCATTTCCTCCAGCTCACTTTGTTATCCAAGATGTCACTTATTGACATAATCAATTAATCTTCAGTAATATGTTAGTGCACATCGGTGCCTCACTGTGTTACTCTATCCACAGCCATTAATATTTTAACATGACCTACAGGACATGAAAACTTTAATTTCTCTCTTGGCAGCTGATAGAGAATTCTGAAGGTGTGGGAATAAGAGGACCACTCCACAGCCTTAAATATGAACCACATTGGTACCATATTTGTGGCCTTCTCCTTTGCTAATGAGCCATTATTTTTATTTCCTCCCTATGGTTTGTATAAAGGGAAAAACCTCCTACTAGATATTTTATAAGTCATGTAATCATAAGACTTAATTATTTTGTTATTTTACATTACAATTATTTCCTTAAGGTGATGGTCACAATATGAAATGTCCACAGGAGCTAGATAGGTGAAATAAATGTGTAATCCGGTAGTACATACTCCTACCTAGAAATATTTAAATTCAACTGTCTTAAACATTATGCTGGCTAAATTAAACATGCTTGCATTCTCTGCTTTAAGACCCAAAACAACAAAGCCACATCTCTGTGGTAAGAGGTACAAGGCTTAAGAGGTAGATGAGCAGTCTTGGACTCCTGACTTTAGAATGGAAAAATTGAGAACACAAGGGAGGCAGAAGGCACTCCACTTCTCCTGGTCTTGATCATGGAAGAAAAGTCAAGCTATCTACATCTGTAATTAAGAGAAGAGAGCTCATTACCAAACAGTAAACAACCCACATTTAAAAAAAAAAAATATGTCCCTGTGTAAAGTAAATAGATGTTAAGATTATGGGATTTTTTATTTTCTACCTTACAATTTAATTTACTTTCAAGTGTTATACAATAAACAAATAATGCTTTTATAATCAGAAAAGAGAATAATAAAGTCTTTGTTCATTGACATGAGTATGTTTATAAGATGATGTTTATACTAATATGTTTACAGGACCATGCCCAAGTGGCAGGCAATAAGATAGTGGCAGCCATGGGGATCTGGGCCAGGATGTGAGGACGTTTCCTGAGAACGATGGTTGCCTGCACTAGTCTCCAGGCAGGATGCAGAGTGGAACACTTAGTGATCAACTCAGACTCATGTGCTCTGCATGCAAAAATGTCTATAATGCTTATACCCTCTCTGTAGTTTTCATTTTTCCCCTGGTCATTTTGAAGTTCTAGCCTGTCTAAATTGTGCTAATGAAAACAAGAAAAAGAGCTTTCGTCCATATTTGAGCAGAGGATAGAGAAGAACAAACTCCTGGAAATTCAGCTTAGCAGTAGCAGCCATCACTGGGGACCACTGTGAAGGAACATGAAGGCCTGAAAAGCAGCTGACCCCAATTCTTCTTCCAAAGTCTTGCCGAGGGTTCAGGATTTACATTTTTCTGAGAGGTGAAGACAGTATTCCCTAAACCTGGAAGAAAATGAATCACACCCTGCCCCCAAAACTCTAATTTTTAATTTTCTTTTATTGCACTCAGGCATTCTTTCACAAGAGAAATGTGACTCAGGCTTAAGAAGGATCTCTGCCTTTAAGGGCTCATATACTACATTGGCCCACCTGGATAATCCAGGACACCCTCTCAATTTAAAAATCAGCCGATTAGTATCTTTGATTTTATTACCAAAGTGCCCTTTTTCCCATGAGAGTAACATATTCATAATTATAATATCTCATATTCACAGGTTCCAAGGATTAGGAAATAGAATATTGGGGGGAGGTGGATATTTAGGGAATTCTGCCTATCAAAGGCCCTAAGTAATACTCCCAGCTGAATCAAAACAACTCATTCCCTCAAATCACCCTCATAGTATCCCAACTGTGTACCTTTTCTTACCTAGTTTCCTCTGCCGGAATGCATCTTTCTCTTTACACTCAACTACCCAAGTCCTGCTGGTGCTGCAAGGTCAACTTTAAAGGGCTTTCAGCAAGAATCCCTTCCAGTGTGATCTGGCCTCTCTCTTACTTTCTATACAGCTTACTGTATACTTTTGATCCTAATTATATTTTACATTTCATTTATTTACCTTTATACTTAGTCCTTGGTAATGTAAATTGATGCAAATGCCTAGAAGGCTATGACTCTGTCCTCATCACCTTTGAGTACCTCCACCATTCAGTCCTTGTTACTAGTGGAGTTATCACACACTCAATATGGTATTTATTGAAAAGAAAAATTTCATTGTTTTCCCCAAGGCACCAATGGCTTCAACCTGCATCAGAACCTCCTCATTGATTCTGCATGTGCCATCGTGTATCCTCTTTCCCAGCACTTACCACATTGCAATGATAGTATTTCTTTACACTGCAGCCTCAAAAATGAAATGCTTTGAGAATAGGATCTGTCCTTTAGTCATCCATTCATTCACTTGGCACAGGTTATTGCATGCCTCCTAGTTAGTGCTAGGCCTTATGCCACATATAGAGATACCACAGTGAACACACTATACCTCATGGAACATGCAATCTGATGGGAAAGGCAGACATTAGAAAAGCTCACAGAAACACATGTATACTTACAAAGTGTAGTAAGAAATATGAAATAAAAGTATAAGATGCTATTTGAGAGAATATCAGGAAACCTTGGGAGGGCAAGCAATGGCTTCCTTGAAGAAGTGATATTTAATCTGAAACATGAAAGGACAGGAACTTTTCAGGAAAAAACATGGATAAGAATTATCTGGGCAATGGTAGGAGAGATTATGTGAAATGAAGCTAGAGAAGTAGAAAGTCAGGTCATCCAGAGCCGTATAGGGTCATGCTGAAGATTCGAATTTTAGCCTAAGTGCCATTACAGTTTTTGAAGTTAAAGTTGTAAGTGAAGAAGCAATGTGGCTAAACTACATTTTTTCAAAAGAACACAGAGATGGACTAAATAAACCATTTGAGAAAGCAGGAAATTGGGAGGCCACTACAGTCCTCCAGGGCACTCACCATCTACAAGTGTGGCATGACACATAGACCTTTCTATTGAACATTAATTGGACTCTTGGGCTTCCATTGGGTAGAGAGAGTCCTATCTAAAATGTTTACTTTGGTTATAAAGACCTTATAAATGCTATCCAGTAATATTTTTCTGAAAGCTTAAAGTATGTTTCTGTCAGTACAGATGATCTGACTTGTAATGTTTATGTGACTCAGTTGAATGCATGTGTAAAATACCTCATACATCTACTGGCCTATAGCAAATGATCAAAAACTATTAACTCCCTTGTGCCTCCTCTTTAGGTAATCCTCTCAAAAACATGGTACATTGATGTCACTTCATTTAAACTACTATTTATTCATTAGAAACCAAACACAGTGCAATATTCAAATGTTATAAGTTTTAAGAATCCCATTACCAAGAAAATTTTCCAAAGTACATCCAAGATATACATTATTTGTTTATACTACTAAGTATATTGCACACATCAATGAAAGTCACCAGGCAATCATAACCAACATGATTCCTGAAAAGGGTAAAACCTTAGTGAACATTCTAAACTGGCTACATACTCCACTGTGCTGAGTTCAGAGTCAGTAAAACAGAAGTGATAAATGAGTTAGCATGACCCAATATCAATAAGTACTCTGCCCACATGGGTTTTATCCAAGGCAGTTTAAAATTTTTTGAGGAGGAAAAAATAGACCAGTGGCAGAGATCCTGGAAAACTAGAGTATTTTGGAAAGGTTTTGAAAGACCTATAATCAGAATAACATACAAAGAGAATAAAGTAGGTGAAATTAGAAAGACTAAATTACAAAATGTGAAGAAAATCAGTATGATTGGCACACTGAATAAATTCTTGTTGAAATAAGAGTACAGACATTCTGATGATTATGCATGTAAAGTATTAGAGATTTCAGCTGATTTACAAATTGATTCAGTTATTGACTAATCTTAGATTAGAGGTCAGTTCTTCTGATATACCAGAAATCTTTCATTTAAATATTCCTCCAAATCGACTCTGCACCCGACTCCATCTTGCTCATTACTTAGGGAACCTGACCTGCGTGGATTACATCAATGGGTTCCCAAGTCCTCTGGGTCCAGTTTGGTTTGGTCAAAAGAAAACTGAGAGTGAGAGGAAATTGGGAACTGAGTATTTGTTTTCCCGATTTCCATGCTGTTATTTCCCCTTGGGCAACCTGTGTCCCTTGACAGAAGGTCACTTTTCCACTCTACATATCAGCTCTATGAGACATTCTCTCCTTCTGGGTCCTGGTAACATCTTCTTTCCATTGTCCATTTAGCTCTAAGGGTGATGAAAGTTTGCTTCTGCTAGCTCCAGGTTTCTGCACTCTCTTGTGTCTCCCCCAACAACTACAGACACACCTTTGTAATTAATACCGTTTATAAATAAACTTTCCTCAAGTTATGCTAATTTGAATGTGATATGTTTTCCCTTTGAGATCCTGCCTGATGTCCATAATTCCTGACCTGTGTTTCCAAAACTTCAGTTATTCATATAAGGATAAAGAAGTCTGAGCAACTGATCTTTGTTCTCGTCACAACACTGAGTTCAGAAAATCCTTGAAGCAGATTTGGCCAACCTGGCATGGGGACAAGGTGATAAATGCGGGCTGTGTTTCTGGTTTGAGTGTTCTGTACTAAAATGGGCTCTGTAGTCACAATGCATATTGTACAACACTAGAACCTGGCAACTCATGATGGGGGTGTTCAGCATATAGTCAAACTAGCCCACCTATAAATGATTCTAGCCTTCTGTATTAAGAAAGGTGGACCTTAGAGGGGACAGCTGAGCTGCCAGAAGTTTTGGTGCAACCTTCAATGACTCATGTTATCACCTGAAACTGTGTGGACCCCTTATGAAGATTCTGAGGTCTCAGAATTTACATATCTATTTGACTGGAAAAATGTTGCTGATCTTTCTGTTCTTAATAGTGGCTGCTCTGGCTTCATTCGTTATTCTTTTACTTTACCAACTTTGTCTAACATATGATACGCCACAAGTCTCTGAATGTGCTCAATGCAAACATACTCTTGACACTTGTTAATACAATAGTCATGTGGCTTACAGTCTTTATAATTTATGCCTGATCTGCATACAGGTTTTCAATAAATTTTAAACCCACCCCTTATTTTAACAAATATTTACTATGTAATATATCAGCAAAACCACAGATTTGATGTGCTATTATATACTTTCTTATTAACTTTAAGATAAATACATAACACTGTTCAGTTTCTGCTAATGTAGTAGGCTAAGTACCTGGATCCCTCTTTCATTGAAGTCAACTGAAAGTCTTAGATAAGAAGAATTTTTAAATCTTCATAAAAGCACAGATGAGCTGCAGAAAAGTAATTCCCAGACACTGTCCAAATGGAGGTTTTCACAGCCTTATGATAAGCAAGAATAAGAGATAAGCTTCAAAGCCTAGTCAAAAGGGGGAAATAATCTAAGAGGAGAACAGTTTCTCTGCTTATAAAACTTAGATTCTAAAATTCTGGGCTGCTCAATGGGAGTAGAAATAAACTCTCCTCTACTTAGACACTGAAAAAGGGGGAAAAAATTATTGCTGAAAATTAGGGACTAGAAAAGTAGTATTCTTTAGCCTGAACCTATACTATGTAGGTGGACCCAAATTACCTAATTCACAAGTGAAATTCAGAGTGATCCAAGAAGTATAACGTTCTCATATGCTTAGCCGAAGCAAACACAATTCTACCTGGAGGAATCACCTACATCCTAGGCCTCAAAAATTCCTGGAAATAAACTGACAATAAAAATGAGCAATTGCAGGCCAAAGAACTAGTCAAATAAAGAAACAAAGCTCCCTGAAGAAGAATAAGCAAAAATAACAAAGAGATGGATAGAAATACAGGAATTTCAGAAACTAAAAATATCAGGACACAGGTTCTAAAAATATACTTTTTATGTTTAAAGAAATAAAAAATATAAATGAAAATATATGCAAGTATCAAGAAACTATAAGAAGTGACCCAGCAGATTTTTAAGAATAAATAAAACAAAATTTCTAGAAATGAAAATTTTAATGGTAAATATTATAAATGTATATGTTTAACAGCAATTTGCACATATATCAAAAGATAATTAGTTAACTGGAAGATAAATCTTAGTTATCCAGAATGTATTACATAGAAGCAAAGAAAAAAAAATGAAAGACAGGAAGCATAGAATAAGAAGTCTGACATATATCAAGACATAGTTCTGCATAGAAAAAAAAGGATAATGGGCCAGAAATAATTATTCAAGAATAACAATATTTGAGACTATTCCAGAACTGATTCAAACTACTTAACAAATGCTAAGCAGGGTAAATAAAAGAAATCCGTATCTAGACTTACCATAATGAAACTTCAAACACAAAGAAAAAAAGAAACTCTTAAGAATGACCAGCATTAAAAAATAAAAAGCAGAAATAAAAACATTATGTTCTAATGAACCCAAAGAGGCCACACCAAGACACATCATAATTAAAATGCCAAAGGTTAAAGGCAAAGATTTTCTCTTAAGGTAGCAAGAGAAAAGGTCCCATAAGATTTTCATCTGATTTCTCTACAGAAACTTTGTAGGCCAAAAGGGATTGGCATAAAATATTCAAAGTGATGAAAAACATGGACCTATAACCAAGATTACTCTATTCAGAAAAGCTATCATTTAAAATCGAAGGACAGATAAAGAGCTTCCCAGACAAAAAGAAGCTAAAAGTGTTCTCACCACCAAACCAGTATTACAACAAATGTTAAAGAAGATGAAGAGAAAAGATAAAAATATGAATAATAAAATGGCAATAACTACATATCTACCAACAATTACTTTAAATGCAAATAGATTAAATGCTGTAATCAAAAGACATAGGGTGACTGAATGGATAAGAAAACATGACTCTTACATATGTTGCCTACTAGAGACTCACTTCAGATCAAAAGACACACACAAAATGAAAGTAAAGTGATGGAAGAAGATATCTCATGAAAATGGAAATAGGAAAAAAAAAAAAAAAAGCTGGGGTAGCAATACTTTCACCAGACAGAATAGACTTTAAAAAAAAGGATGTAACAAGAGACAAATAAGGACCCAGTAATTCCACTTCAGGTATTTATCTGAAAACAAAACAAAACACTAATTCAAAAAAACATATGTATTTATATGTTCATTGCAGCATTATTTATAATAGCCAAGATATGGAAGCAATCTAAGTGTCCATGAGTAGATGAATGAATAAAGAAGTGATACACATATACAATGGAATATTGCTGAGCCATAAAAAAGAATGAAATATTGCCATCTGCAATTACATGGATGGACCTAGAGGGTATTATGCTAAGTAAAATACATCAGACAAAAACAAATACCATATTATTTAAGTTATATGTGGAATTTAAAAAGCAAAATAAGCAGTCAAAACAGAAAGAAATTCATAAATACAAAGAATATTTTGATGGTTGCCAGATGGGAGGTGCGGTAGGGAGATGGGTAAAAAAAGGGCAAGGGATTAATAATCACAAATTGGTAGTTACAGAATAGTCATGGGGATGTAAAGTACAGCATAGGGAATATAGTTAGAAATATTGTAATAGCTATGTATGGTATCAGATGGGTAAAGAATCCAAGACAACTAAGGTGCTGGCAGAGGGCAAAGTAAACAGAAATGCTTGTTGGAAGAATGTCATAAATACCAGCTACTGTCAGTTGCAGACACAAAGATTGATGCCTCTACCTATTTTTTCTTCCTTGCTGAGTCATGGCTATATTTACACATTTTAATTAAGCTCCCTAAAGGCCCTTACTAAAATAAAATTCTAAAGTAGGTTTGGTAGGTAGAAAAACCAATAATGAACTTTTTTAAAGAAACAATAGAAAACAATTTTAAAAGCAATCCTTTTGTAATAATCTATATATATAAAAGCCTAAGCGATCATTATGACTGAACGACCAGAAAGACCAGTCAACCAGTCATTATGATGCACACTGACACCAGGGGGCAGATACTCAATGCAGGAGTTGCCCCCTGGTGGTCAGTGTGCTCCCACAGCTAACCTCCTGCGGCTGGCCAACCTCTGTGGCCCCTGCCCCCGGCCAGGCAGTCCCAATCACCCTGATCAGAACCTCCTTCGGCCCCTCCCCCTGGCTGGCCAACCTCCCGTGGCCCCTCCCCCTCCCCTGCAGCCAGCCAAACTCCTGCAGCCCCTCCTCACAGCCGACCCCAATCAGGACTGAGTGAGACTCCCAGCTCAGCCCCAATCACCAGCCAGGCAGAGGGTCCCCACCTGTGCACAAATTCATGCACCAGGCCTCTAGTTTATAAAATAAAAAACACCTCACAAGATTGATCAAGGAAAATAAGGTGAAAACCCTAAAAGAATACATAGAGAAGGATAAATGCAAATAAAAGAGATACTAATAAAATAAACCACAGGAGAGGACCATGAACCACTTTAAACCAATAAATTTTAAGACGTGAATAAAATGATCAATTTCCCCAAAAAAATGTAACGTAAGAAATTGACTCAAAATTTTTGAAAACCTGAATTGGCATTTAAACTTTTAAAGAAATAGTATCAGGAGTTAAAAATCTTTCAACAATAGGAAAAGGAATTCCTATCAGGAAGAGACTGGTACATTTTAACTTATATTCAAGAAAAAGGTAATCCTTCTCTTATTCTTACTGCTTCAGAGAACTAAAACACTGGGAAGATCCTAAAATCATTCTATGAGATTTGTGTAACCTCAAATGCCAAATCTGACAAGGACAGTACAAGAACAGAAAATTACTAGTATAGAGCAATCTTATTTAGGAACATAGACATAAGAAACCCTAATAAAATATTAGCAAATTGCGTCCAACACAGTACATCATGCAATATCACTGTAATGCAAGCCTGAATTAATATTATAAAATCAATTACTATAGCTCACCACTAAATAGGTTAAAGGAGAAAAACCATATGATTATCCTACCAAATACAAAAATAGAATTTCATAAAATACAGCTCTATTTAAAAACAAAACCCTTGACCAAGTAGAAATAAAAGAGGAATCCCTTGTTAATGCTTCTAAACCAAAAATCTACAGTGAACAACATACCTAAGAGTGAGAAACAACAGAAGAATTCCATGGCCACTTTGCCTAGATTCTTCCATCAGTCACAGTTTCTCAGTCCAGGAAACCACTCTTGCTGCCACAACTCAACCAAATGCCCAAGGCAAATTTCAAATGGGTGTGTGTGGTATATTGTGGGATGGTAAAATGGCTCCTTAGAGATGACCCTCAGTTTTCAAAAACTTATCATTACCCTCTAAGGCAAAACAGAGTCCCTTATTTCCTAGCCCAGTATATTACCCAAAGCCCCCATCAGCACATCTAGTGTGTTTTTACGCCCAGTACTCAGAGCAACAGTAGCCACTGGGTATCCCTAGATTTCCAAGAAGAGTTTTTATTTTTGTGCAAATTCAAAGTGCAAATGGAGCACTTAATAGTTCACCAGTAGTCCCCCTTTATCCACAGGAATATGTCCTAAGACCCCCCCAGTGGATGCACTGAACCTTATGTATATTTCCTATACATACCTATGATAAAGTTTAACTTATAAATTAGGCAAAGTAAGATATTAACGATAACTAATAATAAAATAAAACAATTATAACATCTCTATATATAAAAAGCCAGTGACCTTAACAGTCATAACGACCATAATGACTAGTCACTATGACACCCACTGTGGCCAGTGAACCAGCTCAATCAGGGTTTGGGGCCCGCAGGCCAACCTTGCAGCCCCTCCCCCCTGCTGGCCTGCCCCTGATTGGACTCTCCCACCCCGATCAAGAGCAGGGCCACCTGCCAAACATCCTCTCCTTCCCCCCCGCCACCCTGGCCAGCCCTGGCCCCGATCAGCCTGCCCCACCACGATAGGCCAATAGGGGGCGGGGCTGGGTGGTGAATCTCCTGCAGCCCCTCCCCCCACCTGACCCCACCTCAAATTGCCCCCCCACACACACACACCCTGATCAGGAGCAGGGCTGGCCGGCCAACCACCCATGGCCCCTCCCCTAGGCTGCTGGCCCCCGATTGGCACCCCCCACTCCATTCGGGGAAGGGGCTGGCCAGCCCCACTGCCCACAGCCCCTCCCCATGGCTGGCCCCACCCCCAATCAGTCCCCCAACCGCAATCGGGGGTGGGGCCCGAAGTCCCTTCCCCCACAGCCCCTTCCCCCAGCCAGCCCAGCCCTGATTGGCCCTTACTGTGTGTCCGTTATTATTCTAACTCAAGCATTCCTCACAACAACTCTATGATATGGGTACTCTTACTTATATATAAAATCACCAAGTAACAGAAAGGCTAAGACACTTGTCCAAGTTTACCATGATAGATCTGCAGAGGCATGACTTTAACCCATGCAGCAATTAAGAGTTTACACTCTGAACCACTGTGCTAGGTTTCAAGAAATAGCAGTTTCTTCATTTTCTTTAAATAAACTTAAATTGCTCCGAGTCCTCAGATGAAGGGAAATTCTATCTTGGTCACTATTAGGGCACCAAATCAATGTTTGCAGCTGTATAGTTTATTAATCATCCTGTGTGCAATTCCAGGTGGATTCATGTGCAGTGGCTCAGAATTTTACTCTAAAATGTCACATTACTATGTGTCTCTAAAATACAGTATTTCCTCCAAATGCCCACCTACTTGAATGGTGGGAGGTTTTATTTCTGTCAAGTTTGTAGGAACATCATCAAGCATCTCATCTTTAGGCTTATGCAAGAATCCCAGAGGCACAAGGCCAGGACATTGGGGAAAGCCCCCTTGCTCTATAGTCCCCCTATTCCAAACTGGTCACTGGGGGGGTGTTTATTGAACAACCCAGCCTGGCGCCTTAAACTCAGAAGCTTTGCTGGCTGGATGCTAAGCTTGATCTCAGGGGTCAGTGTCAGGACAGAGTACCACAGTACTTGGTACCCAGCCTCAGTGGTACACCACCCATCCAGTACCCCAGAAACTCTGACAGTCCTTGGGGTCTCAGGAGGCAGCAGGGTGCAGAAGGTCTCATACACCCATCCTCATGTCCATCCTGGGAGAAGCTCTCCAAATCTTTTTCCTCCCAGCTCTGCCCAGTTCATGGAAGTCCTCCTCTCCTTAGACCAGTGGTTCTCAACCTTTCTAATGCCGCAGTTCTCAACAGGTTAAGAACCTCTAGCAGGGTCGCCTAAGACCACCGGAAAACACAGATATTTGCATTACGATTAACAGTAGCAAAATTACAGTTATGAAGTAGCAACGAAAATAATTTTATGGTTGGGGGTCACCACAACATGAGGAACTGTATTAAAGGGTCGTGGCATTAGAAAGGTTGAGAACCACTGCCTTAGACAATCCGATTTCACTGCTCCATGAATCTACCTTCAACAAAAGTTCTCAGTGGGCATTGTTTTTTCTTTGTCTGGCAACTTTTACTTCTGGCCCTGCCACACAAAAGCCATTATTAACTTCCCACAGTAAGGAAAAAAGACTTGGCTGCTATCTTGGAAAATGAAAGGGAAAATTACCTAGAGCAAAAGAACAAAAGACAAATTATTATTTCAATAAGTTATCCTACCCACTATATACATTTACTTAAAAATGGTTGTAATGGATATATCCCAAAATAGTAATAGTGTGTATCAGGGACTTCTGAGCTTTTAAATTACTTTTTCTTTCTTTTAATCGTATTTTTCAAGTTTTTCCACAATGTACATTTTGAATTTTTTCAAATGTTGACTTTTTCATTTAAGTGTTCACTTTGGGGTTTTTATTAACTAACTCAAAAGTTAAAGTTTTCCCTCGTTTAAGAATGTCAAGACAACGTTGCAGTTTGAAATCAGACAAATATATCTCTATAGTATATATATGGTATGTGATTTTAGTGAATAGTGATTGTATATACCGGGTTCCATTTTAACTTTAAAAAAAAAACTTTAGGGAAAATAAAAACTAAAAATACTCTTTGGTTCCTGAGAAAAAAAGAGGAAACGACCACCCACTCACTGAGAAGTGGTAAAATGAAAGTCACATCCATTAGGTCCCCATTCACACAGTAAAATGGACCCAAAACCACTTTAGTTTGTCTTGTCTTACCTCAATTACTATCTTAGAGGAAAACTTCTTTTCATTATTCAAAAAATTAGTGGAATTCAGAAGCAATGAACATTTTATTGTGGTGGACCTAGTACACTTTATATCACTTCCAATGACACCAGTGACAAGCCACGGTTTGACTAGTAAGATTAAAATTTATCTCACAGCTATTCAACTCCAGTGCATTGAGGTTTTATAGCCAATTTCCCAAAATAGATCATCCCTCCTGATGCTGAAGGTTAGACAGTTTTGAGTGTGTGTGTATATATGTGTATTTTTACAGAAAAGGAAAATAGACCACCCCAGAAGTTAGGATATTTCTATTATATTTTTAGGGCATAAATAGTTTTTCCAGAAGTTGGGGAGTAAAAGTCATAATAGTAAGTGCTGAAATTTTCCATATTTTAATGGTTTTCCTAGAAGAATAGAAAAATAAGGTTCTTGAGAATTATACTGTATTTCAAAGATAAGTGTTTAATCAGCTGGCTTCCAAACATAGTTTAGCAGTGAGGCACTAATTAGAATTCTTGCACATTTTTAAGGTCAGCTTGTTAGCAGTGCATTCTTGATATTGACTTGAGTTGGTCAGAGTAACCAATTGTTTCTAACCTTGGTTTTAATTATAATTTATTTTTAATTTAACACTATGAATTTAGTTTTTTAAAGGCTACAGTGACATATATTTGAATTAAGAGTGGGGTTTTTTGGTTGTTTTTGGTGGGGAGAGTTAGTATATCCAGTAAGCTGTATCTAAAATATATATGCTATAAATTTCAAATATGAAGCATTCACACCCTACAGCTAAATTGCATGTACTCAGTGTCCTCTGTCTCCATCACTTACCACCACCACCACCAAATAGAATGTGCTTAAACAGTGCTACTCACTATTATTAAAGTCCTTTACCATTGTATAATGTAAATGGCTATGGCTTTTGATTGGATAAAAACTTTTAGAAAAACTTTGATTGCCACAACTCTATACTTTTAAACGTAGGAGAAGTTAATTTAAATAAAGAGAGGAGTAAATTACCACCACTCCCAATTTAAAACTCTTTCAAGCATCTTGAACATTTTGAAGGTAAAAAATAAATAAATAAAAACACTAAAAAGAAAAAAAACAAGACATGGTGTTTTCTCAAAGATATATCTAATTTTAATCTTGAGATAAATTTAAAATGTTAATATAAGTAAAAAGAAAAAAAAAGACCTTATCTCTTATATTCACATCTCTTTTTTTTGCTTTTAAATTATATTCCTTTAAAAATGTATTTTAATTTCTTTACCTTAAAAAATGTTTACTCAAACTTTTGATCAAACAAAAAAAATTAAAAAGGAAACCTGTAGAAGACTATGAAATTAGCATTAGAAAGAATCACAAACAGAGCCATCAGGGAAAAAAGAAAAAGGCTGCATCCCTGGCTCTGGTGGCTCAGTTGGTTGGAGTGCCATCCTGTGCCAAAAGTTGGCGGGTTTGATTTCTGGTCAGGGCATATAACTAGGCTTCCGTTCAATCCCGGTCATGGTACTTACAGAAGGCAACCGATTGATGTTTGTCTCTGTCACTCTCTCTCTAAAAATCAGTAATAATATATCCTTGGATGAAGATTTAAAAAGCTACATTAGTAGAGAACGAAAGCAATAAATTCTTAGGAAAGTTGTGATAGACTCAATGGCCCTCAATGAAGCCCACACCTCCCAGGAATCTACCTTGTAGACTCTGGGCTTGGTATGTAACTAACCTTGGCCAGTGCGACACTAGCACCTGTAAAGTACACAGAGAACTGGCAAGTGCTTGTGCATTAGGACTTGCGTTCCTACAATGCTTCTTCTTGGAATCCAATTCTGGGGATATCCAAGGAACCATGCAGGGAAGCCCAGATAGAGGATAACTAAGATCCCAGCTATGCTTCCAGTCAGGGGCCAGGACCAGTTACTATTCATGTGAATGAGACCTTTTGAACCTTTTAATCATCTCAGTGTCCCTGAAGACTCAATATTAAACAGAAGAACCTCCAGTCATACCACAGATTTACAAGAAATAATAAATTGTAATTGTGTTAAGCCACTGTGTTTTAGGATGGTTTGTTTCATAGCAATAGCTATCTTTGTAAAAAGAAAATAAAAGAAATGATGCTTAGAAAATTTAAGTAATTTTTCTAAGGTCACAAGTAGGTAAATTATGGGTCAGGGTTCAATACAAGATCTCTGTGACTTAAAACCCATGTTCTTGGTCCCATGTTGCCCACTGTCAATGTTTAAATAAAGGAAAGATGAGGAAACTCCTTTTTTTCTTTTTCCTCAACAGGACAGACCATATAGCTTCCTTTTTATAATAAGCAGCAATACATATAATCCCTTATCTTATGCATGAGGCCAGAGACCCCATCTGGATCCCACTTTAGAGCTTTGTAACAAACTACTCCAGAGAGGACATGACTTATCCTCCACATAATCGGTATTCTCTGGGTGGCCAATCCACACCTGCTCCACTGAACAGATAGAAACTGAGACACCACAGATGTTTGGCACATTTCTCAACTAAAAAAAACTAAAAAAAGAAAAAGTTATGTCATTTCTTAGAGAAAGATGTAGAGCTTACTTCATTAAACATTTGAATGTAATGGGCCAGAATTTCTCTGTCCACACTTAATTTTGTGATATAGATTTTTAAGGAGAATTAGGGAGTTATATGTCGAGACAGTATGGTCCATGGACAATTCCAGTCAATAAAGTAAAAATAAAATGGCCTTCTACAGAAAGCAAATGTATGAATTATCAAAAAGTAAATGAAAAGTGTTCATTAGACCTCTGGGCAATGCAAATTAAAATGAGATATTACTACACATACACCAGAATGGCTAAAGTTAAAAACATCAAATGCTTGTCAATATATGTAGCAACTATAATCTTCATACATTATTGGTGTGAGTGAAAAATTTTACAACCACTTTGAAATAAACCTTGGCAGGTTCTTAGAAAAACAAACATATACCTAAGCTTATGATCTAACAATTCCACCCTTTGGTATTTATAGTAGAGGAATTACAAACTTATGCCTAAAAAATAATTATACAAGAATACTGATAGAAAGTTTATTCATAATAGCCAAAAAAACTGGAAACTGGAAACAGCCTAGGTTTCTATCAGCAGCAGAATGGATAAACAAATTGTGCTGTATCCATGCAATACAACACTTTGTGGTCATGAATTGACACTACTCAGACCTCCTGCTGGGGGTAGCACAATTCACTCACAGCCCCAGCTGCTGCCCCTCTGGATCCACCCTTATGCTTCTTGTAGCTGCTTCTAGCAGATGACATAAGGAAGACCTTGGGACTCCTTCAACAGGCAACTCTGGCTTGAGGACTAGTCATCAGCCTGACTGAATCTTTCTCGGAGCTGTTCTGCAGTATGAGACTCTTCCTATCAGTCCTCCCATCTTCCTCTCCATCACAGGTGTCAGACCCACATGACAATCTGAAGGCTCTCCCTACCTACCCTGTCCCCCTTTCTTTATCCTTGACAAGTATTTCCCTCAACAAATCTTTTACACATCTAATCCTGTCTTTCTGTCTGCTTCTCAGAGAATCCATACTAACACAATTAATCAGTGACAAATGGAAATTAGTACCAGGGATGAATCTCAAAAACACTATACAGACTTTTTTAAAAATTAAGACTCAAAGGAATAAATATTACATGAATCCATTTAGAGCAGGTAAAACTAAATCTATAATGAGGAAAAAATCAGAATAATGACTGCCTCAAGGGGTTAAGGATGGGCATTAACTGGGATAGAACTTTCTATGGAGATGATAATATTCTCTCTTTTGATACTGGTTTAGATTGCACAAAACTCACCTAATGGTAGGTTTCATATTTGTGCATTTTATCATGAAAATTTTACCACAAAACAAGAACTATAAACAAATATTGAACTTTAATTGATGACGTGTGCTGAAATATACTAATTTCCGCAAATAGTTAAATTTATCAAAAAAGCAAGGTGGTTTGATGGATGGATAAAGGATGAATAGATGGACAGATATGTGATAAAACAAGTGCAATAAAATGTTAATGGCAGAATCTAGGCGAGAATATGTAGGTATTTACTGTAAAATTCTTTCAAATTTTCAGTATAGTTACAAATTTCCATAACAAGTCCCAGACACTGCAGATTAATTAAAAATCCTATAGACTTAAAGAGGTCAGATACCAAAAAAATGGGAGAAAATGTAATGGCCTCAAACTAGAAGCTAGGAAATAATGTAAGGGTAAAATAAAGGCATTTTCAGGTTGAGAATCTCAAAACTTTGCCTATAAATAATCTTTTCTCAGTAGGGTATGCTCCACCAATACAAAAGAGTAAACTAAGAAATAGGAAAGTATGGCATCCAAGAGAGAGAAATTCAATATAGGGGCAAAATAAAGAGCATTCTCGGGTTTCTTTCTTTTTTAAAAATATATTTTTATTGATTGCAGAGATGAAGGGAGAGGGAGAAAGAGATAGAAACATCAATGGTAAGAGAGAATCATTGATTAGCTGCCTCCTGCACACCCCCTACTGGGGATCAAGCCCACAACCTGGGCATGGGCCCTTGACTAGAATCAAACCTGGGACCCTTCAGTCCGCAGACTGACGCTCTATCCACTGAGCAAAACCAGCTAGGGTCACTCTCAGGTTTAATGTGATAAGAAGCCCAGGATCATAGCTGTGCAGCTGGTCTAGATAACAAATATTGTAGAACCCAATACTCAAAATGAGGTGTCACTCAAGAAAAACAAATGAGATTGACAGGTTATCTGTTGTGTTTATTATTTTACTGTGAGGAATATTCATAGGCTAAGAAGAATTTGGTAATTGTAATATATATATATATATAAAATAAGCAAAAACATAAAAAGAATTCCAAGAAAAACAAAAAGCTTTACAAGAAGTAGAATATCACTATATTACAAACTCAGCTGATGACAATATTAATGGAATCAAAGGAATGTAGACAATATGGACTTAAGCAAAAATTATGCTATAACTATTTTGGAAGTGATGGGAAATGGAAATTGTGGGCACAGATGGTGAGTGGTGGTAAAAGAAAACTAAATACTTATCTTTCAAAGTTGGAAATCAATAGCTAATATTTATAACTGAAAAAAATCAAGAGATCCAAATTATTTGAATAAGAAAAAAAATTAAAAATATAGCAGAAGAAAGAGCCGAGAATCCTCACCCCCGAAAGCAGAAATTGGGAGAGGTAGTGTGTGAGTTCAGCAGCTATCTATTGCCTATTGTCTTACTTGGCTTATTTATTTATTTATTCATTCATTTTGAGTGAGAGATAGAGATTTGTTATTCTACTTATTTATGCACTTATTAGTTGACTGGGGATGGAACCTCAACCTTAGTATATCAAGATGATGCTCTAACCAACTGTGCTACCTGGCTAAGGCCTCACTTGGCATTTAAAGGTACATATATACATTTGTTTGCTTTGATAAATATTAAAATTTAATTAAAAGTGTTTTTTTTTTTCTGTGTAGTGCAACTAAGGGTATAGTGAAGGCTTATTTTTCCATCCCTATCCATTGAGATGCCAGATATTCCTTGGTATATCAAGACTTCAGAAAACAGGAAGGCTACAGTGGACTTACCATGCGTGAACTCTCCAATACACTCTCTTCAGTCCCTGGGAGGGCCCAGAACTCCCTTCTATCTTCAAGGTTTTTGATATAATTAGTGAGGATAGCACCAACATCTTAAAAAGATATTCTCATGATTGCTCTTTTGGGGATGCTAGTGGGATAAATGCCCAGTGAATCAACTTCCCTGGTTCAGTAAAATGTCTATAATGTGGCACTTAATCCTCAGAGGGAAAGGAGGCATAGTTACTATAGCAATCAGAAAGTTCCAACCTCGATATTTTTGGCAATGGTTAAGCAATTCATGGGATTTCTGGAGTTGAAAAAGAAGGACAATCCACTGAAGTCATGCTTAATTTATATAATTAAAAAAAACTTGTGGGTTTGATAAAAATATCACCAAAATAGAAATTAAATTCTTGACCTTTCACTCGATTCCTAGAACAAGATCATTTCACAAACTCATGTCTCCATTAAAAAAGAAGAGCTAGTAACCTTGAACAATAATCCTATCTAATAAAAGGATAATATGCAAATTAACCATCACTCCGTCGCAAAGATGGCGGCGCCCATAGCCACAAGATGGTGGCGTCCAGTCCTCTCAGCCCCGCCGGAGTGCCCCAGTCCCGGGAGCGGGGAGGGAGGGGTTGGTGGCCGCTGAGAGCAGGCAGTGTGAGCGGCCTGGCCGAATGCCTCTGGGCCACAGAGAGCCTCTGGCAGCAGGCGCAGAGTGGCCAGGCCCCGCAGAGAGCTACTGGCACATGGATTCTGCCACTTCATGCGGCTTCTGCTGGGGTTTCCGTGGCCCCACTTGCCCAGAGGCAGGGCATCAGGGTGGCACTCAGGGACTCGGGGCCATCCCGTGGCATGCCAGCCACGTGGGGTGGGATCCAGGACTCAGACCTGAGGGGCAGAGCCTGGAACTGTGAGAAGGAGCACAGGCCCTGGCCCTGTGGGTAGGGGCGTGGCCTTGGCCTAGCCCAGAGATTTTGGGAGGGGTAAACTCAGGCATAGGAATTACTAGAGTTAAAAGCAGGGACATGGGCACAAGGGATAGACGTGGAGTCAGCAGAATGAGTGTGAACACCAATAGAGAGGAGGGGCCATGGAGTAGTGTATGCAAGGACGTACCCTGAATGTGAGGGCACGCTTGGTCCGTAGGGCGTAGCTTTGCTGCCCTCAGAGGTGCTGAAAAGAAAGTCCTGCTAGAAGGAGGTTTGAACCCAGGTGGAGGGCAGGAGTGGGGCCAAGTTACCGCACAGGCACTCGAGACCGTGGAAGAGGCTCTGAGCAAAGCTGAGGTGCCCTTAGGGAGCATGGCCAGGGCATGGCTTAAGGTGTTGTTGGGTGGACGGGGGCGTAATGCAAATAAGCAAAATGACGTGACCGGCATGAGAGGTGTAGTGAGGTGTAAGAGGCGTAGCCAAGATGGCAGCCCACATGAACCTCATCCCAGTAGCAAGTACAGGGGTTTGTGCTCAAAGCATTCGAGTAAGGTCCCATGGTGCAGGGGAGAGGGGGGAGAGAGGGAGAGGGGGGAGGAGTCCCAGGTCTTGCCCAATATTGCATGATGGGCTACTGTAAAATCATAAATAACAAATTCAGAGAAGAGGTACATTGTATAATGATAAGAGCTTAGATTCTAAATCAAGCTCTTGGATTCTAGAATCAAGCTCCTGGATTCAAATTCTGGCTCCACTATTTACTAGCTGTGTGACTTTTGGTATTTACCAAGTAACAGTGTTATAGAAAAAGAAAAATAACTAAATATGTAGAGAACTGTCTAAGAGCCAATACTAATTCCTGTGTACTAGTGCTATTTGGATTCTAGTGCTATCCACTACTATCCATAGAATGAAAGCTAGTGGGCATTTTATTCACCTCAAGGCAAGCCAGGTCTTGGCACCTCACACAACATTGCTTTTAAGACATTTACTTCATATGACCAGCAGTTTTATAATGGATCCATCATCTAGATTCAAAAAGAGGTAAATAGGCTAGTAAGTATTGATTTAAGTCATCATGTGGGAGAAATACCTTGAAAATTAATGGTGCAGTTCTGTAGATACTGTAACTGTTCTGAACCAGCAAGCAGTAATGATTCTGTTTTTCTCAAAGCCAAATTGCATTAGTCTGGGAACCAAGGGCTAGAAAGACAGTGCTATTCACAATTACCTAATGACTAATTACACCTTGCAAAAATTTATTTTCCATCACATCATCTACAGGCTCTGCTGATGTTGAGATTATATCTATCTATATATCTTTATCTTTATCTTTATCTATATCTATCTATCTATCTATCTATCTATCTATCTATCTATCTATCTATCTATCATCTATCTATCTATATACTAGAGGCCCGGTGCACGAATTTGTGCACAGGTGGGGTCCTCTGGGTGGCCTGCAGGGATTGGGCTGAAACCCGCAGTCCAATGCTGCCTGCAACTCCTACCTGCCGCCCCCGCCTATCCCGGCCCCACTGTGCCTGCGGTGGGCTCGCACCCAATCAGTCCCCAATCAGGAGAGGCTCACGCTGCCACAGCAGCACTCACCAACCATGAGCCCTGCATATGGTGCCCTCCCAAGGGGAGTGGTTTGCAGGATTGGGCTGAAACCAGCTCTCTGACATCCCCAGAGGGGTCCCAGATTGCGAGAAGGCACAGGCCAGGCTGAGGGGACCCCTGGTGGTCAGTGCACATCATAGTGAGTGGTTGAGCAGCCTTAGCATATCATTAGCCTATTACATTTTGATTGGTTGTTCTGTTCTGTTGTTCTGCCGTTCAGTCTATTTGCATATTACCCTTTTATTATATAGGAGAGAGAGAGAGAGAGAGAGAGAGAGAGAGAGAGAGATCGTTAGTTTTAGAGTTTTAGCCTGGTTTGATTGATTCTAATTCTCAAGGAAAAACAGGATTGCTGTATACAATGGGAGCAGGAAGGAGAATAAACAGAACACCTTCTCATATTACCAAGTACAGCACTAAAAGTTAATCAAAGACTCTGGCAACCCATTCAGGCAGAACCACCAAAAGCTTAGATCCCTCAGAAATGAAGTTTTTGGGGGTCCCAACTGGGTAAAGAATCCCAGACTGCTGAGGTGCTAGCAGAGGGCAGAGCAAACAGACATGCTTGGTGGAAGAAAAAAGTCATAAATACCAGCTATTGCCAGTTGCAGAAACAAAGACTACTGCCTCCACCTATTTTTGCTTCCTTGTTGAGTCGTGGCTATATTTACACGTTTTAATTAAGCTCACTTTTCTTTGTTGGCAATAATTAATGATGTAATACATACCATCATTGGCAGAATTCTGAAGTGGGATTGTGCAAAACTAGAGAAAATTGACAACATCCAGAGATTCTGGACTTGGAGCCTGACTCTAGGGCTTCTCCTGATGTGGAGGGAAGGAGCACATTTTAAATGGTATGTGGAAGTTACATTATGTTAGGTGAAGGCCTTTTTTAAATGTAAACATGTACAGAAGAACAAATAAAGGTAGTCAAAAGGTAAAGGCATATCTGTCATTTGTTGGCTACACAACCCTCTTCCAGTTGGGAAGAGTCCTCACTGTGTGAGCCTTGGGGAGATACAGAGGCCCAAGGAAGCCAAGTTTGCCCGTCTCTACCCCAGCAGCAACGGCAGACAGAGGTGTGCCCGGTCTCAGCCTTCAGTGAGTGATGCAGAGATGAAGTTTATGGTACAGTGTTCAGGGCCAGGAATGGGCAGTGATAGTAGCTTTACTGTTGGGACACTGTCAGCAGGGCCAGCGGCAGTGCCCTAACCAGGGCATTTCAGAGGTCAGACTCTGCCTGTGGTCCCTCTTCCTGGCCTCCCCTTGTTTCCTACCTTTCCAGTCAATTCCGTCTCTTTAAACAGGCAGAGTTGTTTTCCATTGCTTGCAACCAAGAGCCAAGTGAGACAAACTGTTTCACTACTTTAGAAGAAAGACAGCCACTTTGTGGGGCTAGCCTATATGAAAACAGGGAGGGAAGAATATATGGCTTTGTTCAAAGAGGCCCCTTCCAACCAGGAACTAAATACATCAGAAAGTCAGATGATACTGAGTCAAAATCTTTGCCCCAAGCTAACATAAGTGAGAGAAAAAGGAGGTTGGGGGGGGGGGGGGTCGGTGGGGAGATGCATTGAAGGATTTATGACTGAGACCTGGAAAAGCCTCACCCCATGCCTGCCCAAGCATCAACTCAAATGCATTCTCTGTTCGACAAAGGTGCCAACCACATATGCACCAGGTTTGTGTGTAATTTCAGGGACTCATGGATCCCAAAAGACCTTTCCTGTCTTAGATGCCTCCAACAAAGTCATTCAAAAGATAATAAGTAATTAAGTACAGGGACAGTGCCCCTAATGGAATCCCCAAATTAGATATGACTAAACTATTGATTAATTCTTGAAAACTGCACAGAACTGAGCATTACATTTAGCAAGACAATGGAAAGAAACAAAATCTACAAAGTACATTCTTGTTAGTCAAGGCACCAACTCAAGAACTATATAAACTTTCCACATAAATATCTTTTCTTTACAATGTAATAACTATACATAAAATGAAGTTTTGCTACAGAGTGTAATACTTGTATTAACTCCTCTTTATTTGGTCCATTTTAAAATATCCTCTTTCCTTTTACAATATCCAAATGAAGTTTTTGTCTTTTCCTATTCCAGCTTTTTTTGTTCCAAATGGACTAGTGCCCAGCATTGCTGAAGGGAGAATTTCTACTCTGGAGTCAGTGGCTTCCATAGAGGCCAATAATTCAAGTTCCCTCTGTTAATTTAAATCTAGCACCGGAAATAAAGCGTTGTTCCTGGCCAGCTATCCTCTCTCAGTCAGATTCAGCTGAACTCATTTGAAGGTGAAGCAAGGCAGCATGGTACCCAAATGCAATTTCTTTTTCAAAACTCCCTAGTGAGCCCCAGCCTTCTCCTGCACTCCCTCTCAGTAAGAGGCAGCACAGTCAGGTCCCCCAAAGCAAAGAGGTAGAATTGACTTGGCTCCTACCTCCGTCCTCCTCACCAATCCTCTCAAAGCTGCCCACTTCTTTTCATTCCTTCCGGCAGACTGTCATATCCCAAGTGGACCGCAAGCAGTAACCGCTCAAGCCCTCTGGAAGCTTGAGTCACTCTGCCCTAGTACACCTGTTGACTTTTCTAAAGTCACCAAAATTACTTTTCTAAAACAAATCATTCTTCTGTTTAAAATTATTCAATGGCTACCACTGCCTTAGGAAGAAGTTCAAACACCTTAGCATACATGCAATGCCATACAAAATTTAGTCCTCTACTGCCTATCGAGTATAATTGTTGATACTTCTTGTGATTCCACCTGCGTTTATTTCCCCCACATGTATTGTTTTCTTGTGCCTGAGGCATCACCTGGGGGAGGCTGTGGAGACAGTGCTTTAAATGTCTTTCCCTCCCATGCACTTAGTATTCCATTAGCTAAAACTGCTCCAGCTTCTAACTGGATTGCCTCTGCCATATGCCTCTCAATTGCTCAAACCTCAGGTCTGTGTAAAAAGCTCTTCAAAGTCTGTCAAGGAGCTGCAATTGTGTGCTCTTCAATGTCAGCTTATCTAATACCCAGTAAGCAATAAATAGCCTCAGAATGATTTATAAACGTGGGTGTTTTTCTATTATTATTTTCCCTTCCATAAGTAGACACACTCTATAGGCAATAAGATTTTCTTCAGTTTTGTTTTATAGAATTTCGTTCCTTGTCCCATGACCTTCATGTTTCATTTCTATACTAAAGCAATGCCTTAAAATGCCTTAAATTTATTTTTAGACAAGACAGAATAGCCAAGCAGACTGATGAGGAAAAAATATTGTTGAATATAGAAGATAGGACTATTACATTTTGAAATTGCACTTTGTCATTTAATACTAAAGAAATAATAATTTACCATCTTTGAAAAGAATGGAGCTTGTTTAGACCAGTGAGAGTTAAGACATTCTACCACAACCAGGGGTTATATGTAGCAAACTTTATACATAAACATTCAGAATAATTTTTTGGCAAGAAAATTCCTTGTTTTCTCTTGGTTTTTCAAAGACCTGACATTCACATCTGTCAGCCCTTGGCTCACCATACATTTCAACTTTGCAATTTTGGCTTAAAATTGAGGCTTGAAACCATACCCTATTTCAAAAGAGAAATGCACATTTGAATTGAAAATGCAGATATTCAAACCTGCCTTCTCTGAGAATTCCTCTGCAATGCAGGTAGAAAGGAAGCGTTGTAGTGGCTATTGTGTGTTTTCTCTGAGGTCCAAGTAGGAAAATAAGTGTGCAACTGAAGCAGGAAGCATTGGTGAAGACATCACCAAATTCCATTTTTAAGATAGTTGTCAAATTTTCAGTATGCTTTAGCTTAAAATATGTGGAAAGGAAAGAATATTAATGGTGATGAGTTAATTCATTCTTAAAATGTCTGTGGTAGAAGTTACAAGATGAATTAAGACTGCTGGAATTCGGGATTCATTTCATTTAAGGAGATGAGATAAGAAGTGTTTAGCATTCCCTTTTAGAATTGTTATAGAAACACAATAGCAACAGAAATTCTATAACTGTGTATGTTTTGAAAACAACAATTTTCTCTCCTGTAAACTATGAGGAAATAAGTGAAAAAGATGAATGTCTGAAAGATTATGTATCCATATGCTTCTTCTAACTAAGTCTTACATTTTAATTTTGTAACATTTTTAATTAAGAAAAACTTATTCGTAGGAAAAGCACAAGGTGTTAATTTTCCATGTTAATATAAAATATTGATGGAAGTTAGGAAATTATGAAAGATTTGAATCACAATATTGTGAAGGCTTTTCTTATGGTCAAATCTCATAGTTGGAAAGTTGTTGTTTTTTAAAAGGTGTTTACAAGTTCCATTTGTATGTCAAAGTCCAGTAGTCACATACCTTACCATGAATGTTAACATGAGTTAAGAACAGATCCTGAAAATAAATTTCCTAAAATATTTTTATTATTTTTATTTCACTTAAAAATAAAAGGAAAGTAATATTCCCTGTAAGAAAATGAGCAGTGGTTTAAGTATTTAATGAAAAATCCATTAGTCATTAATATTTGGGAGTCCTAATTTCTGCCTATCTCTTTGGTATGATCCTACTAGAGGCCTGGTGCACAAATTCATGCACAGGTGGGGTCCCTTGGGGTGACCTGCGGGGATTGGGCCCCAGCTTGTGCCCCCCAGGCTCGCAGTACCAGCTCACATCCCCAGCCTCACAGCCCTGCAGCCCCACCTGGCACCCCCCTGTGGCCTGGCACCACCCTCACATGTTCCACCATCCCTCCTGCAGGACGATTGATCGGGGCCAGGTCCCCTGCCTGGCTTCCTCAGCACCTGGGAGCCAGGTGGCAGCCCCGCCCCCTGCCACCACTGCTGGCCACTATCTGTGGGGCAATCGGCAGGGCAATTGGGCCCCCACTCACACCCACCTTGGCCTGGCACTGCCTGCTCACCTGCTCCACCATCTTACCACAGTCCCGCTCTTGTTGGGGCCCATTGGGGCTGGCAGCGCCTCCACTGCCACCTGCTGCCAGCACCACATCACCAATGCCCACTATCTTCCGCACTGCCCCCTGGTCATCAGCGCACATCATAGCGAGCGATTGAACTCCCGGTTGAACAATTTGCATATTAGGCTTTTATTATGTAGAATTATTCAAACCTGGGAAGGGGGCTTGACTGACAGAAGTCTTTATGAACTCATCAAGCAGTAGTAAGCAGGACAAGAGGATGTGCTATGATTTCCCTAGTGCCCAACATTATAATTCTTTTATTATAATACAATATTGGTATTGCATGTGAGAGCGCAGTTTCATCTGATGTTTATGCATTTTGATACCATTAGTGCATTAAAAGACACTGTAGTTTGTCCCATCTGGGGGAAGTTAACAATTCACACAGAAGTTTCATATTACACATCTTAGGTTGATCACTCTTAAGGGACTCAGTAAGGACTGGAGTTTCAATAAAAGATCTGAGCTGCCTGTAGTTGAACCTAAAGACACTTTTCAAAGACTACTGCCATATTCGGCCCTTTGAATAATCCCTTTTTAAGAGAAGAGATGATGAAAATCATTCCAATTTATTTGTTCTGTCCAGTTTAACTGGGGAAGGGAGAGAAGTTGATTCTTTATTTCAGGTACTGACTGTCTGAACAAAACACTGTGGATCATTAATCTCATGTGAAGTAATATTGCACAATAGTTTCAAATTCTCACACAGAAGTGATGAAATTATCATGCCAATGATAAGATAACTAGTCTTCATAGTGTTTGTTCCATAACATTGAAAAACTGGAGTTTTGATTATAGAAAAATGCTGAAAGGTATTCTTTAAGAAGAGGAAGAGAAAAAGGTAAAGATAAAAATTATGAACAACAAATACATATCAATCAACAAGTGAATCTAAAGATCAAGTGAATAAAAAATCTGATAAACAGAATAAACTGGTGAATATAATAGAATCAGGGGCATAGAAAGGGAGTGGACTGACAATTCTTGGGGGAAAGGGGCGTGGGGGGTGCAGGGAGAGACTGGACAAAAATCGTACACCTATGGATGAGGACAGTGGCGGGGTGGGGGGGTAAGGGCAGAGGGTGGGGTGGGAACGGGGTGGAGGGGAGCTATGGGGGGAAAAAGAGGAACAATTGTAATAATCTGACCAATAAAGATTTTTTTTTTAAGTTTAAAAAATTTTATATAGAGAGTAAAAGGTGTGTGTGTGTGTGTGTGTGTGTGTGTGTGTGTGTGTGTGTGTGTACCAAAAGGCTCTTGATAGAATCTGGTGGGCATTTGTTGTTCCCCTGTATCAAGCACATTCATCATTTTTATAGTTAATAAAAATCCTTCTTTGGGAAACTATCTGTCTCCCATTCAAAGTAGTCACTGAAGTATAGAAATAACCCAGTCCATGCCAATTAGATCGCTCTCCTTGGAATTTGAACCTGATGCAGAGATAGACAAGAATGAGGCAGGCAAGAATGGCAACACAAATAAGAAGATGGTCCTGCATCTACTGGAATCCCTAACAGTCCTCACTCTTATCCTTCCAAACTGGTTATTTGGCATATCCTGTGATGAAATACCAATACAATAATTTTCTTTTCCAATAAATTACCTGTTTTTGTTTAAGTGGTAGAAATTTAGTTCTTTGGCCCTGGCTGCTTTGGCTCAGTGTATAGAGTGTCGGGTTGTGGACTGAAGGGTCTTGGGTTCAATTCTGGTCAAGGGCATATGCCTGGGTTGTGGGCTCGATCTCCAGTAAGGGGCATGCAGGAAGCAGCAGATCAATGATTCTTTTTCATCATTGATATTTCTATCCCTCTCCCTTCCTCTCTGAAATCAATATATATGTATATAAAAGCTAAGCGATCAGAACGACTGGTTGCTATGACCTGCATTGCGACAGCCAACCAGCCCAATCAGGGCCCCTATCAGCTCCCCCCAACCTTCCGCAGCCCTTCCCCCTGGCCGGTCAGCCCCTGATTGACCTCACCCCCAACCCATGGCCTGCGGCCCCACCCCTGGCTTCCTCCGCCCCCAATTGGCCCTCATTGGGGCGGGCCGGCTGGACCCCACCCATGCACAAATTCATGCACCAGGCATCTAGTAAAAACATATTTAAAAAAATGATTGAGTTATTTGCTTGGAATCAGATACAACAGGCATAGTCTTGTCAATCTATATAAGTAGTTTGTAAATGTTTTTAAATGTAGTCTCAAAAATGAGGTCTTATGTGAATTCCAAATGCATCTGTTCTTTATGTAATGACACAAACTTACTCCAAAAATAATACCATTAAGTTCAAAGTTGTTAAATATAAAACTATGGGATGTGTCTGTACCAATCTAATAGAGCATATACAATATTTTTTCAGACAAATAATATATCAACCACATAATAAAAACATTTTTTTAAAAAATACCAAATTGAAAATGAATAAATACTATTTGTACATATAAAGCAATCTAATAAAGTTTTAGTATATTCCCAAAGGATGAAGATTTATGATGGCTGAAGGAGGGGGTGGGATGAAGTATCATTCTTCTAATAGCTGTGGAAAGGTAGGTGTCTGATTATTGGGAAAGCATTCAATATCAGTATCATATGTACTTGACAATTCTCTTTCCCTTGCGAATTTAACCCTAAAATAACTACCTGATATGGCAGGCTTTGACATAAATAGAAAAGACTAGAATCTTTGGATAGAAAAATATGTGCTTCAAAACATGAGGAAATAGTATACATACATAAAATGAAGAGTGGAAAGAAAAGAATGAAGAGTATAAGAATGAAAATGAAAAAAAAAAATTTACCTAAGGACATAAAAGACCTGTACTCATAAAACTACAGGACATTGAAAAAAGAGATAGAGGAAGACATAAACAAATGGAAGAACATACCATGTTCATGGATTGGTAGAATCAACATCATTAAAATATCCATACTACCCAAAGCAATTTACAGATTCAATGCAATCCCCATTAAAATGCCAATAGCATATTTCACAGACCTAGAACAAACTCTCCAAATATTCATCTGGAATTTAAAAAAGGCCCCAAATAGCCTCAGCAATCCTGAGAAAGAAGAACAAAGTTGGAGGGATCACAATACCAGATATCAAGCTATATTACAAAGCCACTGTTCTCAAAACTGCCTGGTACTGGCACAAGAACAGACATATGGACCAATGGAACAGAACAAGAGAACCTAAAAATTGACTGAAGCCATTATGCTCAATTAATATTTGACAAAGGAGGCAAGAGTATACAATGGAGTCAAAACAGTCTCTTCAATAAATGGTGCTAGGAAAATTGGTCAGATACATGCAAAAAAATGAAACTAGATCACCAACTTACACCATACACAAAAATAAACTCAAAATGGATAAAGGACTTAAACATAAGACAGGAAACCATAAAAATCTTAGAAGACTCCATAGGCAGCAAAATATCAGATATATGTTGTAGCAATATCTTTACTGATACAGCTCCCAGGGCAATGGAAACTAAAGAGAAAATAAACAAATGGGACTACATCAAAATAAAAAGCTTCTGCACAGCAAAAGAAACAATCAACAAACAACAAGAAAGCCCAGTGCATGGGAAAACATATTTGCCAATGCTATCTCAGATAAGGGTTTAATCTCCAAAATATACAGGGAATTCTAACAAAGGAAGATAAACAATCCAATCAAAAAAATGGGCAAAGGACCTAAATAGACACTTCTTGAAAGATGACATACAGAAGGCTGAGAGACATATGAAAGCATGCTCAAAGTCACTAATCATCCAAGAGTGCAAATCAAAACAACAAGGAGGTACCATCTCACACCTGTCAGAATGGCTGTCATCAACAAATCAACAAAAGACAAGTGCTGGCGAGGATGTAGAGAAAAAGGGACCCTTGCGCACTGCTGGTAGGAATGCAGACTGGTGCAGTCACTGAGGAGAACAGTATGGAGTTTCCTCAAAAAGTTAATAATGGAACTCCCATTTGACCCAGTAATCCCACTTCTGGGAATATACCCCAAGAAACCAGAAACACCAATCAGAAAAGATATATGCTCCCCTATGTTCATAGCAGCACAATTTACAATACCTAAGATTTGGAAACAGCCTAAGTGCCCATCAGCAGATGAGTGGATTAAAAACCAGTGGTACATCTGCACAATGGAATACTACCCTGCTATAAAAAAAAAGAAAGAACTTTTACCATTTGCAACAGCATGGATGGACCTGGAGAGCATTATGCTAAGCGAAATAAGCCAGTCGGAGAAAGATATATATATAACATGATCTCACTCATATGTGGGATATAATGAACAACATAAACTGATGAACAAAAGTAGATTCAGAGACCAAGAAACACTGAACAGACCGTCCAACCTCAGAGAGATGGCGGGGGGTGGGAGGGGGTGGCGGGTGGTAAGAGATCAACCAAAGGACTTGTATGCATGCATATTAGCATAACCAATGGACATGGACACTGGGGTGGTGGGGGCTTGTCCTGGGGAGCGGGATGGGGGGGGGGTCAATCGGGGAAAAAGGAGACATGTAATACATTAAACAAACAAACAAACAAACAAACAAAGAATGAAGAGTGGTAGGAGCAGATTTCTTTTTATTCCTCTTGCTTGGCATCCATAGGCAAAGCAAAACTTTTGGGTTCATCCAAATATAGCATGCATTTCAAATTTGTTCCATGTAATGTTTTTTGACTAGAAACTATTATATAAAATAAATTTATGTGTGAGCCTCTGCCAGAAACAGTAATGTTGAAATATAACTTTGCATAGTATGCTTGTTTAGTGGATTTTAGTGAGGGAAAGTCATTATGCTGGGAAAAAAAAGGAGTCATTGTCTAAAAAGTGGTATAAGTTTTCAAGAACTGTTATGGTAAAAAAAAAAATCTGTAAGGAAAAAAGTGAAATGAAAATTTCGACTGTATGAAAAACCAATAACAGCTGGACTGGGGAGGTGGTAGTGAGCTGTGACCCTTTCTTCCTCTCCTCTCAGGTGCCTCCCCAGGAAACCATGTCCAAAGCTTTGGCCAATTTACCTTATCTGTATGTGCTGTAATTTCTTTTCCCCATTCCTATCATCCACCATTTGAACTTCTTTACTTGCTGGTTCTTGAATGTGCTATGCAATTGCTTATGTTCCTCCCTTTCATTAAATACCTTCACTTTCTCCTCAAAGTTTAAGAAAACCGTACTCATTTTTCCATTCAAAGCATCTATGTCACCATCCCTAAGCCCCACCTAAAGCAAAAATAAATACTTAGTCATGTATATTCTTGTAGCATATAATTATACTTCCATTCCAGGACTTATCACATTTCATTATAATTAATTGTTTATTTGACTAATTCCTTTGTAAGTTCTTCAGAGAGAAAAAAAAAAAAAACTCTTACTCGTTTTTGTATGCCCGGTATTTAGCACAGTGTCTTGTTCATCATAAAGATGATCAATAAATATGTGTTGAATCCTTGGTACACAGAAGAAAAGGGGAAGAGTTTTAAGAACTATTTGGTGGTTATGATGGAAGATGAATAAAACTGACGGTGCAGGTGATGCTCATGTCCTTGTTTTGAGAATGCCCTCTACTCAAATATGCAACAAGATTAAATATACAAACAGATTTAAAGGACAGTCCAGAAAAGACAATGCAACAAAAATAAAACAAAGCGAAATTGGGTAAGTGGAGCTGAAGGCACAAGCCTCCTAGGCTTCGGGTGTCTATCAAGTATCGACGACCAGTTTAGACCTCGCACAATATTGTGACTGTAAGTTCTGTGCAGGAGCAGTGAGACTGGAGCCTAAAACACTCATTTGGAGCTGGTGAGAATATTAGCTGGTACAAGGACTCTAAAAATAGTAAAATGCTTACACCTTGTAATCCATCTACTTCATTTCTGTGTATGGACCCTAGAAAACCTTATACACCTGCACAGAGATTTTCCCCAATGCAGTTTGGGGCTCAAACCCTGGCTTCAGTTATACCACCTTCAGTTATAGGACCATGGACAATTATTATTCAATGTCTCTGTGCTTGGATCTTCTTATCTTGAAAGTTAAAATAACAATGATACCCACCTCTTGTGGATTGTTGTGAGGATAAACATGTTAAAAATGTATGTGATAATGCATGTAAGAACTCAAATTTTAGCCATAATCATTATTAGGGCCGTTTTGGTTCTGTCACAAAAAAAAAAAAAAAGATAGCAGGCCCCAAATCAAGTCATTTTTGTTTAGCCTTGTCACCAAACTGAGACTTCCAGTTTCAGCTCTCCCAGAAATGGGATCTTAAAACCAGGAATCACCTGATGAGCACTAGTTATTCACCCTGCATCCCCTAACTAGCAATTAGCAACCTGCTTTTCTGCCTCATACAAGTCCTCGTTCTGCTCCCTTCGGCCTATAAAAGTGTCTCATTTTTGTATATCTCCTCAAAGCCCTTCACTATTTGCTAAATTGGGTGCTACCCAATTAAACTTGATTTTTGCGCAAATAAAACTTTACAAATGTTGATGTATCTTAGTTTATCTTTTACAAGTTCTGGCGTCAGAAGAGGGGACTGAAAGGGGCCTCCAATGGCTCCCGGAGCTGCGAGCAACCAGACACAGGTACCTGTGGGAGCCCCTTGAGCTGCGGCCTTCCCGCGGCCTCTGCAGGTTGTGGGTGAGTCGCTCTCAGACCCCCGCTCCAAGGCTCCTCCACGATGAGCTGCAGGCCCTGCGCACTGGCTTGTCAGACGGCGCTCGGAAACCAGCCCAGGTGGAACTAACTGGGTCTGGCTTGCAGACAGACTTGGGTCCGTGGCCAAACTGGGTCCGACTTGGAAACAGAACTGGGTTCGGGGAAGTCCTGGGTCTGACAGGGACACGGGACTGGGTCCGTGGCCAAACTGGGTCCGACTAGGACTGGGTCTGAGGACAGGCTGGTTTGCCTTAAGCTGGCCTTGGTCCGGTGTGAGGCCTCCGGTAAATAAAAGGTTGTTTTAAGGCTGAACACGTAGGTTAGCCTTAGCAGAGATAATCTTGAGACATAGTGGCCGCAGTGGAGAGCTTTTAACTCGGCTGAGCTTACCCATGTGCAAGGTGCCCTTGGAAGAGAAAGGGGGTCTCGGCCAAGTACTCGCCCCGAAGGGTTGAGGGGAAATTACGTTTCCTCCTCTCGGGTTTCTGAGACCCGCCGGGCAGCCCCACTCTCTGTAGGGCCCGAGGACGGATGCTGGGGACACGGAGGACACCTGCGAAGGGTAAGAAGGATCCAAGTCAGCGCCCCCGCGGAGCCTGGTCGGGAGGGAAAGTACGCTGTCACGATGCTCCTTCCTTTCGAATTGGCAGGGAAAAAAATATATATATATATTTTTCTTCTTCTAAGAATTAGATCCTTGAATTGTGACTTGTGAATTTGCTTTCAGGAACTCATTTGTCGTTGATCTTTTCTCCCTCAGGGACAGTTCTTGCTTATTTTTATCACTTCGTGTCCTGAGTACTTGGGTCACACGGGTTATTGAGTGTGCAGGCCGCGCAGTCCTTAGGTTGAAGGCTTCCAAATGATGGCGGGACAGGAAAAAAAGGCGTGTGTTTCACCCTTTTGCTGCTAGATACGCCCTGACAAAGGTGGGTTGTACTCCGTTGGCAGCAAGGGTCCTACCACCTGCTGCCAGCTCTCAGGGAGGTTATGGAAACTTGATGTCTTCAGGATTGTGCTGGCTCTTCGAGATCCTTTGCCTTTCTATATAAACTTTAGAATCAGTTTGTCAATACCCGCAAAATACCTTGCAGGCATTTTGAGTGTTGTATAATTGAGTATATAGATCAGATTGGGAAAGTGGACATCTTAACAATACTGAGCCTCCTAACCTATAAATACATAACTGTTCATTTACTTGGTTCCTCTTTGACTCCTTCTATCAGTGTTTTGTAGATTTATACATATAGATCAGGCATCCTCAAACTACGGCCCGCGGGCCACATGCGGGTGTTTTTGCCGTTTTGTTTTTTTACTTCAAAATAAGATATGTGCAGTGTGCATAGGAATTTGTTCATAGTTTTTTTTTAAACTATAGTCCATAGTCCGGCCCTCCAACCGTCTGAGGGACAGTGAACTGGCCCCCTGTTTAAAAAGTTTGAGGACCCCTGATATAGATTCTTTGCATATCTTCTTAGAGTTATACCTAAAATTTTCTTTCTTGACACAAATGAAATGGTATTATGGCTTTCATTTCAAATTGCAATTGTTCATTATTAGTATACTAGAGGCCCAGTACACGAATTCGTGAATGGGTAGGGTCCCTCTGGGTGGCCTGCAGGGATCCAGCTGAAACCCACAGTCCAACGCTGCCTGCAGTTCCTACCTGCCGCTCCCGCTTATCCCGGCCCCACTGTGCCTGCTGCAGGCTTGTGTCCAATCAGTCCCCATGGGGAGAGGCTCGCACTGCCACAGCAGCACTTGCCATCCATGAGCCCTGCATATGGTGCCCTCCCAAGGGGAGTGGCCTGTGGGATTGGGCTGAAACGGGCTCTCAAACATCCCCTGAGGGGTTCCGGATTGTGAGTGGATGCAGGCCAGGCTGAGGGATCCCACCCCTGCATGATCGGGCCAGGGAGGGATTGTGGGATGGTTCCAGGGACCATCCAGTCCATCTCACTCAGTCCTGATCAACCAGACCCCAGCAGCAAGCTAACCTATCAGTCAGAGCGTCTGCCCCCTAGTGGTCAGTGCATATCATAGCGACTGGTCGACCAGTTGACTGACTGCCCCTGGTGGTCAGTGCACGTCATAGCTAGTGGTTGAGCAGCCTTAGCATATCATTAACATAATACACTTTGATTGGTTGTTCTGCCATTTGGTCTGTTTGCACATTACCCTTTTATTATATAGAATTATATAGGATATAAAAGCAGTTAACTTTTCTCTACTGACCTTTAATCCTGCAAACTTGCTATCATTGCTTAGTAGTTTTAGGATTTTTTTTTTTTTTTTTTTTTTGCTGATTCTATAGGATTTTCTGAACAATTGAATCATTTTTTAGCAGTTTTTTTCTTCCAAATATGTCTTTTGCTGATTCATTTTAATTTTCTTGACTTATTTCAGTACAGTGTTGAATAGGAGTGGTAAGAGGGGAATCTTGCTTTTTTTCCTACTCACAGGGGAAAAAGCATCAAGTTTTTCACCATTTAATCATGATATTAGCTGTAGATTTTTTTTTTAGATGCTCTTTATGAAGTTGACATAGTTCCCCCTTACTTGTAGTTTGCTGCGAGTTTTTATGATTAATGAGTGTTGGATTTTGCCAAATGCATTTTCTGAATTAATTAATATAATCATATGATATTCTTCTTTAGCCTGTTGATGTAATGGGTTACATTAATTGATTTTTAAAAGTTGAAACATACCTGAAATAAATCTCACTTGGTTATAGTGTATAATTCTTTTTATACATAGTTTGATTCAGTTTGCTAACATTTTGTTGAACTTTTATTTGCATCTATGTTCATGAGAGATATTGGTCTGTAATTCTTTTTTTTTGTAATGTTTTTGTTTGGTTTTGGTGTTAGGGTAATGCTGACCTCATAAATTGAGTTTAGAAATGTTCCTTCTGCTTCTACTTTCTTAAGAGATTGTGAAAAATTAGTACCATTTATTCATTATATAACTAGTAGTCCTGTGCACGAATCCATGCGCTACTAGCTCTCTGTGGGGCCTGGCTGCTCCACGCCCGCTACCCAGAGGCTCTCCGCGGCCCAGAGGCCCATCCACAGCTGGGCACGGAACGCTTGCCTCGTTGCCACGGTGACAAAGCAAGCATTCCACCAGGCCGCTCACGCTGCCCACTCTCAGCGGCCGTCCTCTCCCCCCCTCCCCGGGACTGGGGGACTCTGGCAGGGCTGTAAGGACTGGGCACTGCCATCTTGTGGCTATGGGCATTGCCATCTTTGTGATGGAGTGATGGTTAATTTGCATATTACCCTTTTATTAGATAGGTTTGTTACAATTTACCAATGAATCCATGTGGACCTGGTTCTTTCTGTTTTAGGAGGTTATTATTTATTGATTAAATTTCTTTAATAGATACAGGCCTATTCAGATTATCTATTTATCCATGTGTGAGTTCTGATAGTGTCTTTTAAAGAATGGGTATCTTTCACTAAGTTGTCAAATTTGTGGCACAGAATTGTTCATAATACACTCTTATCATTCTTTTATTGTCCATAGAATCAATATAGATGACCCCTAGCATCTATGATATTAATTTGTGTCTTCTTTCTCTCTCTCGGTTAGCCAGGTAGAGGTCTATCAATTTTTATTAATCTTATCCAAGAACCAGCTTTTCATTTCATTGATTTTTCTTTATTGATTTCCTGTTTTAAATTTTACTTATTTCTGCTCTAATTTTTATTGTCTTTTCTTCTGCTTGCTTTATGCTTAAATTGTTCTTTTTCTCTAGTTTTCTAAGGTAGAAGCATTAATTATTGACTTTATATCTTATTTCTTCTACCTATGGGCTGATTTGACTATATCCTACAAATTTTGATAAGTTTTATTTTCTTCTTTATTTAGTTCAAAATCTTTTTAAATTTCTCTTGAGATTTTTTTTAACTCGTGTTGTTTAGAAACATGTTATGGCTCAGATGATTGTCTGTATTGGTAAATGTATCATGTAAGTTTGAGAAAAGTGTGTATTAAATTGTAGTTGGGTGACGTGTTCTATAAATGTCAATTAGATCCAGTCGATTGATGGTTTTATTCAGTTCAACTATATTCTGAGCTGATTTTCTAGTTGCTTAAGGGGTGTTGAAATCTCCAACTATCATGTGGATTTATGTGTATCTCCACACAGTCCTGTTTCAATGCTCTTGAATCCTGCTAATGTGATGGTAAGATGTGGGGAATTGAAGTCTTCTATAATCTTATCACTAAATCTCATTCTTTGAATAGGCCTAAATCCTTGTGCTGTGATTTTCAGAAATGTTTCTTCGCTTTTCTTTTTTTTTTTTTCCTCCTGAGGTAAGACAGGAGGACTAGAGGAAGCTGCCTTAGCTAATTGCCCTTCCCCATGTCAGATAAGAATCTGATAAAGTTCTTTCCCGGGGATAGTAATCCTTTGCTACAGAGAACATTCTGGGCATATTTCAAAATGACTGCTTTTCTTCTCCTACTAAAGGAAACATGAGAGGACTTTTCTTGGTTCTTCACTTTGACAACATAGTGGAGGTAAAAACTACAAAGTATGGGGGCCCCCTAAGACTGAGCCCTCATGAGTTTCTCTCTCTTGAGCTATTTCATATTCAGCCTCCACCAATTCATCAGAATGTTCCCTGTAAATTTGAGAAACATGTGTATTGTGCCATGATTGGATGATGTATACTAGAAATTCCAATTAGATGAACTATCAATGCGGGTTCCTACCAGCTTATGGCTCCTTGGCTTCTGCTCCAGGAAAGTTGATCTCAACTGTGATTTTCTGCATTCACCTTGTTTCTAGATTTCACACTGGCAATATGCCCTGTAAACTCAATGTTCTGATGAGTCTAAGGAAAGTCATTGGTTTTCAATTTGTTTAGCTTTTTTGGTGGTGTTGTTTAGCATTGCTTTTTTCTCTTTAAGGATAGGAAAGCTGGGTTCCAAGCCCTTAATATGTGAGCTGAAATGCCCTATCTCTATGTATTTATTGAAAACCAAGTCACCTACTTTGAGGTGAACGTACCAGTGACTCAGTCACATTAGAAGGAATATTTCATACTAGAGGCCTATTGCACGAAGATTTGTGCAATAGACCTTCCTTCTCCTGGTTGCCGGCACTGGTTTTCCTCCAGCATCTGGGACCCAGGCCTTCGCTCTGGCTGCCGCCTTCCGTCTTCATTCCGGCTAGAGCCTTCAGTGTTCACTCCGGCCAGAGCCTTCAGTCTTCTCTGCTCCAGCCGGAGCACCACTCCTGTAGCTCCCTCTGCCCCCCGCCCTCCCCCTCATAGCAGGCATCCCATCCCACCCGGCTGCTCAGTGCCTATGTATGCAAATCAAGCTGCCATCTTTATTGGGTTAATTTGCATTCTCACTCCTGATTGGGTGGTGGGCATCGCGGAGGTATGGTCAATTTGCATATTTCTCTTTTATTAGTGTAGATTTTCTGTGAATGCACTGGAATTGTGTAAATTATGGGGAAAACCTGAAGCTTTGAATTCCTCAGTCAGGAGGACCTGATAGAGTTATTGCTTTTTAGGCTAGGTGGGTAAGAAACATTGGTGAGATGAAAATATGGGATAGTATTTGGGAATGAGAGCTGCCACAGGTGGGTCATAGAAGGTCTGATAAGATGTGAATAAAAGTAGTGCAAATATGAAGGCATAAAAATGAATTGTTATCATCCAAAGACTATGCTCTCTCAAGAAATATACTTTGTGCTCTGGCCAGTGTTACTCAGGGGTTAGAACATCGTCCTGAATACAGAAGGGCATTGGGTCCAATTCCCAGAGCACATACCTTGGTTGTAGGTTCAATACCCAGCCCTGGTTGGGGCATGTGCAGGAGGTAACCAATCAATGTGTCTCCTTCACATTGATGTCTCTCTCTCTCTCTCTCTCTCTCTCTCTCTCTCATCTATCTCTCTCTCTCCCCGCTCCCTCCATCCGTTCCATTCTCTCTAAAAAAAAAATCAATGGAAAAACTATCCTCTGATGAGGATTAACAACGAAAAAAGAAAAGGAAGAAATATACTTTGTTTCCCTTGAGGAGATGAACAAGTTATCAAAAGTACCCAGTCTCAGCTGCCTCCTGGTGCTCTGAGGACCTTCCCAGGGGAAACCAACACCTTGGGAAACAGGTGAAATGGACCTCCTCCTCTCCATTAAGCTCTCCTTAATGTCAGCCTCTTATCCTATGTAGCTTCTTCTTGACCCTCATAATGAGAAAATGAGCTCACTAAGATTTCCTTATGAATTTGCTGGAAAGGGAAATGAACACCCTGGAAAGACCTATACGAGGACCTTGACTAAGTTAGGGAACCACTCTGTGCCCTGCTCCATGCTTTAGATCAGCACCAAACTGTGCTATCTATGACTCCTCAAACTTCATAGTTTCCCCCAACCAAATCCTGAGTTTATAGATATCAGAAACTGGCTTTTTAAAATTCACACCTTTTCCTATAAAAAAAAAAAAGACTAAATAAAGTGAGGTATCAGAAAGAAACATTTTCCCAGGACTCAAGTGCCAGTCTCATAACAAAATAATAAATAGCATGATAGATCTAGTGAACCTAAAAATTTGTTGATTATACTGACAGGAGGCAACAGAAGGGAAAGTACTGCAAAGTTTTATACAATCACTCAAAAATTAGAATGCCCAGATACTCAATATGTTTTATGTATTAAAAAATTATAGGCCCGCCGAAACCGGTGTGGCTCAGTGGATAGAGCGTCGGCCTGCGGACTGAAAGGTCCCAGGTTCGATTCCGGTCAAGGGCATGTACCTTGGTTGCGAGCACATCCCCGGTAGGGGGTGTGCAGGAGGCAGCTGGTCGATGTTTCTCTCTCATTGATGTTTCTGGCTCTCTA
Source organism: Eptesicus fuscus (assembly GCF_027574615.1). Taxonomy (NCBI): domain Eukaryota; kingdom Metazoa; phylum Chordata; class Mammalia; order Chiroptera; family Vespertilionidae; genus Eptesicus; species Eptesicus fuscus. Next base: position 34,918,443 of record NC_072476.1, read on the forward strand.
TCCCTCTCCCTTCCTCTCTGTGAAAAAAAAAAAAAAAAATTATAGGCCCAGCCACCATGGCTCAGTGGTTAAATGTCAACCTGTAAACCAGTAAGTCACAGTTTGATTCCCAGTCAGGGCACATGCCCGGGTTGCGGGCTCAATCCCCAGTGTGGCGCCTGCAGGAGGCAGCAAATCAATGATTCTCTCTCATCATTGATGCTTCTATCTCTCCCTCTCCCTTCCTCTCTGAAATCAATAAAAAAATATTTTTAAAAAAATTATAGAATAACAAATTTTCTTGATTCTAAAGTATAACTGGCAATTAAAAGACAGCTGTTCTTTATTTCAAAATGTATTGGACAATTAAGAAATGGGAAAAATAAGACTCCTACTTCATTAAACACACATATTATTATAGAAGTCCTCCTGGCATTAAAAGTGCTAAAATGTTTAAATTTAAATGTCTTATGTTTGTGAAAACACAATATTTTATGGTCTCTACCAAGTTACATCATTCTGAAATAAAATAAAATAAAACAGTAATGAGGGTCTCAACTTCTTTTGAGTAAGTGGAACAGTTTAATGAAATTGAAAAATATTTATACAAACAAAATTTTGACTTATCCATTGCCCTAACATTAATAATGCATTTTAAAGTTTCCTGAAAATAAGTTATAGCATTACACTTAAAAGAAATGAACTTATTAAACACTAACCATTACTAAGGTAGGAAGTATAAGGTTTACCACAAAAATACAACTAGTAACATTATCTGGTACGTTAGCCCCAGGAACAATGCTTGAAAAATTAGTCTTTAGACAAAGATATATGAAATCTTTATGGTTCATGGGGAAAAGAATAAGGATGTTTGTAGATTGTACAGTATGTTCATTTAGGTTGATTTATTGCTTCATAAAATATTTGACACATATACAACAGGAGAATGAATTCTTAAGTGTTTAAATCAGTTTTTAACACACCATCAAATAAATTGGCAAAAATATGGAGACATCTGTATGGATGATGAAAAGGCAATGTCCGGAAGAGACACAGGATGGGGGAAAGCTGTAGCCACAGAATGTTAGAAGATTCACTGTTGTCCATGGACAAGCACTGGGCTGTTAAGGAAATGTAACATCATTGAATACAATTCTAAATAACGATAAACTGTCAATATATTCCCATGCAGTCTATGTAGCAGAACATTCAGAGTGTAGTATAACAGCATGGATGTAAAACCAGACTCCACAACAAAGTCTTCAGGAGATGTCCTCCTTTGCTGTCTGCCCATGTTCAGTGAATGGCTCCCTCCCTTAAATGCAGATAGCAAGTTGGCAAGGGGGCTGTTTTTCTGCAGAAGGGTGGTAGGTAGCTAAGTCTTTGTGCAGCTAGGAAGGGAAAGCCAGACAGCCTTCCTGTGACAAGACTAATTTCCTTGGACTTGATGCAGTTCCAGAGGGCTAGCCCTCTCCTATCTGTCTCTGGCTGGAGTTGTGGCTATGAACCACAGGCCGCCATGGCTGCTCAGTTCCTTCTCTCCGTGTGGCAAAACAGGAAAGATAAGAAGGAAGAATCTGAGAAAAGGAGGTGGTTTGCTTCTGGAGAAGGGCATGTTATTTCCCCTGGTTTATCCTGTCAGAAGTAGCCACTAGCTTGAATCAAGAACCTTTCAGTCTGGCCCTGGCTGGTGTGACTAAGTTGTTCAAGCATCGGCCTGCAGACCAAAGGGTCTCAGGTTCGATTCCTAGTCAAGGGCACATACCTGGGTTGCAGGTTCGATCCCCAGCCCCTGTTGGGGCATGTGCAGGAGGCAGCCAATCGATGTGTCTCTCTCACATTGATGTTTCTTTCTCTCTCTTTCTCCCCCTCCCTCCCTCCCTTCCACTCTCTCTAAAATTCAATGGGAAAAAAATTTCATCGGGTGAGGATTAACAACAACAAAAAAAACCCTCTCAGTCTGTTTATTAATTCATACATTTGTTTATTTTAGTCCAAAAAAGTCAGTACCTATTCTGTGCAATACACTATTTTAGGTGCTGGAAGCTGTCAGTAAAAGCACTCTAGTCACAGCCCAAGAATCCCTACAGCTCATAAGCCCCAATTAATGTTTTGTCTTAATTTTACCAATGATAGAGAGTTCTATAATTATTTATTATATTGAATTTCTTTAAGAATAAGTCAAAAGGAAGTATTATACCTTCTTACTTCTTACAAAGAAACACTGCTGGCTAAACATCTCTCAAATAAGAGTAGCCAGATTTAACTGAATTTTGTTGGCTAAACCTTATGTAGCACCTGCCTTAAAATTAAAGTCAAAACCTTTCATCAAACACACACACACACACACACACACACACACACACACACGTACACACATACATGCATACACACACGCACACACATACCTACCTAATTCCAGGAAGCACTGATAAGTAAGGTTGATTTTTACTGACATTTTCAGGGGGAGATAGAGTAGTGGTTTAAATAGCAAAATTTTATAAACATCCTTCTCAAAGTTTAGTGCTGAATGTCTTTTATGTTCCCTACTATTCTACCTCCACCTTTCTCTACCCTGGTCTGGGCCTTACAAGGTTGACCTGTGTTGACTGGTCATTGGGCTTCCTTGTCCTGTGGTCATGGTAAGAGCAGAGTAAGAGATGGAGTCCCCCAGACCCTGCCCGGCAGACAGCTCTGCATTGTCTTTATCCCACATCCCTCCACAGAGAGCTGTACTCCTTGTTAGGCAGCCCTTTTGTCACGGGATCACTGCCTCCAGGTTCTGATAACCAGTCCTTCCTTTCAGATCTAGGAATGAAAATTATACCCTTAAAAATAATATAGGGATTCTGAACTATCCCTTAGGATTTCCCTACACACTGCATACATCTTGATGAATAAACCCTTTATTAAATTCTCTTCCGATTGCCCTACTTTGAATATGCTGTCTGTTTTCTTCTAGGACCACTGAACAATACAATGTCCGCATTTTTCCTAAAGCTCTACTGTCGGAAGTACTTGTCACATCTCTGTATCTCTCTCAGTCACTCTCATCCCTATCCTATAAATCTTCTTCCAGATGGTGTGCCACATGCTGATCCCATTCTACACCAAAAAAAGGTAATTAAGAAATTTGAGCAAAATAAAATCTGGTTATTAACCTTAAGTCTAACCATTGTCTCTCCCTCAAAACCTATTGTGGGAAGACATGATATATTTTACCACAGTTTTGTGCTAGTTAAGGAGACTGAAATATTTTCTTGTGGCCTCTAGGTCACCCCACTCATGGCCCATCACCCACCAATTCCCCCAGTTCTTTTACAGGGTAGTGTATAGGATTGTTTCTGAATCTGTCTTTATTCCACTGTCTGGTTCTACCTGGCTGCATTCATCAAAACATTTAAAAACATAAAACTGGAGAAAGTATACCTGCCATGTGGATACATTCCATAGTATCCAGATTCAAAGAGGAGGAAGAGGAGGAAGAGGAGGAGGAGGAGGGCAGAGTTTTGAGTCAGGTTCCCTGTCCCACTTCTCCTACCTGGAGCTTTTTTAGCATCTCCTAAGGTTCCGGCTCACATCTGTAAGCAGCATCAAGGGAACACCTTCCACCAAATTTCTTGACTCCTGTAAATATAGACTAGTGCACTCTGTCACAAAATGTATTACAGCCTCACTCTAACTTCTCGCCATCACCAAGACAAATAATAGAACATTTCAAACTCCCAAAGTCTAGAACAGGTTTCAGTTTGATTGTGAATATGTCCTAATCATAGAGGGCTCTTTTTTAAAAGACTTTATTGTTTAAATTATTACATATGTTCTCCTTTTTCCCCCATTGACTCCTTCTAGACGCCCCCCTCTTCCCCACCTCCTCTGCCCCAGGCCTTCACCACCCTATTGTCTGTGTCCATGGGTTATGCATATAGGCATTCAAGTTCTTTGGTTGACCTCTTCCCACCCACCCACCCACCCCCCTGCCTTCCCTCTGAGATTCGACACTTCTAGTTGTATCTTCTTTATGTATATCAAGGGCTTAAAAATATCAAACTGCAGTGTGGTCTCTGACAGGAGCCATGGACTGGCTATGAAGAGCCAACCAGTTCCAAATCTTGGCTAGCATCTTGCTCCTCAGGAGGTTCAGCTGCAGGACATTGAGTCACACTCCCAGGTCCTCCCGCCTCCAGCCAGGTCCTCCAGACAGGAAGCTACTGACTGAGAGTTCTGTTGGCTGGCAAGATTTAGCTGCTACACTAACCCGCTGTAGCTGATCCCAATTTTTGAAACTTGCCCAGCACGTTGTTACAAGGCTTGCTGCCAATATCTCAAATCTAAACATATGTGCAGAGCAAATCTCTGCTTCCTGTTTACAAACCCTCACGCACTAAACAACAGCTTCTCTCTTAGCTCTTGCTGCATTATCTTTAGACATTTGGTACAAGCAGAGATTCTTATGCAGATTCTAAAACAAGACCCTATAAACTCCCCTTTATTTGTCCTCTTCCAATGCTTGCCATCAACATGTCCCTGAATTGTTTTAACCCTGACTCAGTCATCTGCCTTCCCTGGCACCACACTCCTTGAAAACTATTCTCGTTTCTGAAAGCAGGAGGCTCCTATTTATGGTTCGGAAGACAGCCTGAGGGTTTTCCCTACAGCAGAATATTTAACAGAGGATGCCTGGTCTCACTTGCCTTTAATTTTTTTTTGTAATCGTCACCCTAGGATAGGTTTTTCATTGATTCTAGAAAGAGAGGAAGGGAGGAAAGAGAGAGAGAGAGAGAGAGAGAGAGAGAGAGAGAGAGAGAGAGAGAGAGAGAGATTGCCTTTGCCTTTGGTATGTTCCCTGACTGGGGATTGAACCCGCAACCTGGGTATGTGTCCTGAAGGAGACTCTAACCCTTTGACCTTTGGGGCACGGGATGATGCTCTAATCAACTGGGCCACACCAGCTAGGGTTAATTTTGATTGATTGATTTTTAGAGAGAGAGAGAAAGGGGTAGAGAGATAGAAACATTGATCTGTTGTTCCACTTTATTTATGCATTTATTGCCTCTTAAATGTATCCTGACTGGAGATCGAATCCGAAACCTTGGCGCATCAGGTTGATGCTCCAACCAACTGAGCTACCCAGCCAGGGCTGGTCTCAGTTGCCTTTATATATTAGTTGATTAATGAATAATTATAAGGAAAATTCCATATCTTTCCACTGGAGAACTGTCAGAATGTAAGTATTCAGAACTAAATTCAGACTCAGATTCTGTTCTTGCCACTTACGGTACTTGTCAAGTGATTTCTGACCAGTCTCTTAGGCTTTCTGAGCCTCAGTTTACTCTTTAGAAAAATGTGAGTGTTGGACTAAATCAGAGAAGATAAGCAGTCTTCATCACGTGTCGTTTCTGTTTGAATGTTAATGGCTACCATAGTGCTGTACTGAGAAATATTCGTCAGTCAAGTTCAGGCTCTGTAGGAAGGAAGGTTGTGAGAGGGGAAGGCTCTGCATCCATGCTATGTATTTACCTCTCCTGGACTAGATGATTTCTGAAACCCCTTTCATAGCAAAAACATGACAGTACTAACACTTTCTTCAATACCTGACCAGGAGCCACTGGTTCACTGGTCCACCTGTTGATGGGCCTATTAACTAAAAAGCCATTTTGGATTTATTTGTCTGGAGAATACAGAAATGTCATTCAGGGATTTCAGATAATGCAGTGAGTGCTACCTTAGTCACTGTATAATTCCTTCTAGTGAGGTTTATACCCTTATCAATACCCATGAAATAGAATCATATCAATTCTCCAAAGGTAAACATATCCACATGACAGCTATATTATTTCGCATGTTAGAAATGCATACAAATTTTCTCTATAAACTCTTTCCATTAATCACTGTTTAAAAATACAAATTATGTTTTTATACTTTGAAACAGGGGGATTGATAGCTGCAAAAGAATTGTGTGCAGGTTTCACATACATTTTTCTTTTCTATTTATAGTAAAATAGTGAGCCCAATGTGACCACTGCTTAATTTTTGCCTTTTAATTTTTTCTGTTAGTAAAACACATGTACAATATGTGAAATATTTTACCCCAGGCTGTAAAGAGGAAGGGTGTAGCTAACATTTCCTTTTCAGTCTGAAAATTTACAGGAATGCACTAGCACATCTGTATGGAATTAGCAGAGCTGATTCTATAGATTCATGTGACCCTCCAGTTCTAGTTTCTGTGCTTCTGAGATCAGCTCCCCTCCTCTCCCCCCGCCACCTCCTTTAATAAAAATATGACTTGTCTACATTATGGGTAACATAATTAAACCAGGATAATGCAAACTTGTTTAAATATAAACTCTAAACCATCAAGTTGCTTCATATGTTTGCATTCACTTGTAAAATATGATCTCCTGAGATATCTTTCATTGGGCTAAACACCAAAACAAGCAAATGGATTCCGGAAAATAAAAAGACAGCATTCTGGGATTTCGAAGTTGACAAATTAAGCGTTCCTATGTAATAAAATGATTTCATCTTGGAATCTTCTTTTGCTATTTAACTTATGGATTCTACGTGGTCCAAGCTTACATTTCACATAAGTGTAAATATATTTAAGACAGATTACTCTTGCTTCATTAATCATGCTATCAGACATTCAGTCCTAAACTTTGTCTTTTTTATGTGGCTCCACTGGGAAATCACTCATGGTGTTAGTATTTTTTGACTCCTAAGGGCTTGTTTATTTCAATTTTTCACTTTTTTAAAAACTTGGAGTTTCAATTTGTTAGGGCAGCTTGTATGTTTGTCTACATAAGCCATTGAAAAAACTAATGCACCTTAGGAAACAGCCACAGAATACAGTGCATAAGATCAGAACCCGTGAGAAAGAACGCTGGATTCATTTTTAATAACAAGCAATTGTTCCAAAATGACCGGTGACCTCTTGCTCATCAATTTAAAAAATATAATTATATAAACACACATATAAGAAGCATCCTCAGGGAAGGGTGGGTGGGAAGAGATCAACCAAAGAGTTTATATGCATATATGCATAACTCAAGGACACAGACAATAGTGTGGTGAAGGCCTAGGGCAGGGGGGATGGAGGCAGGCTAGAAGAGGTCAATGGGTGGAAAAAGGAGACATATGTAATACTTTCAACAATAAAGATTTTTCTTTTCTTTTTTTTTTTAAGAAAAAGAAGCATCCTGCAAATGAGCGCAAACTAATTACAGTTCTATGGAAATTTTATATCTAAATCTTTAAGGTAGTGAGAAAATATATACTAAATAATTTAGCCAATAAAGATAGTATAGAGTGAATACATTTTTAAGTGCATTTTGTTGGAGAAAAAAGAAAAGTTATCTTTTAGTGACATATGCAGACGTTTGGAGATACTAGTGTGATTGTAAAGATCTGTGTTAGTGATCAGTGGTGGTGATAATGACCATGATTGGACAGTAATATTAGGACTAGAGAGAAATCTCATTTGTTTTACAGGAGTAGAAAATCCAGGCCAAGGACATTAGCAAATATGAGATGGGGTAGTTGCTATCTTGGAATACACTCTTAGATGTTTGGATTTTATTTTAGAAACTGTGAAGGGGGAGAATAGAGTGTCTGAGCTGGGTGTGAGGAAGATTTGTTCAGTCTGGTTCTATATAAAAATGTATCTATATAAAAAGGGATTTACTATGGCATGAAGGTTGCTGAGAAGGCTAAGCTGAAGATCTAGTTAGGGGTGAGTTTGAAACAAGGTCATAAAAGTAGAAAGTTAAGAACTGGAAATTGCAAAGCAAAATTTAGGCTAGAGAGAGAAAAAGTAGAGAAACACCAAAATTGTGGTTCTAGGGAAATAAATAATGGCCTGTTTTTACATCAATTCCAAGATTATCATAAAAACATCATTACATGAAAGAAGGTCAAAGTGTTTCAAGACCATGTTTTTAAATGAAAAATAAATAAATAAATCTAGTGAACATAAGGAAACCAGGTTTGTTATTCTTTTGAAACACTAAGAGAATCAAACTTCAAAATTTCTTTAGTAAAACTTAAAAAATATCAACTGAAAGATAATGTCATTAAAAGATATTGATAAAATATAAGGAAAAATCATATATATTCAGAAAGGGATTTAAAGCAAACTTGCAAGAAATAAGCACCAAAGGAATTAACATCCTTTACATAGTAGCTTAAATTTCTCTTCATATGGGCAGGAGACATTCTATATTTGAACAGGAAAATCTTATTTATAAAGGGTGTTCTCATCCAAGAATCTTAAACGTACTATTGCAATTGGCTTCAAAAATTGACTCCATAAATTGCCTAATATAGTTTAAAGATGGGAAATTTGAAACTATAGGACTTTACTTTTATAAGAAACTTTCCCTATTCCAGAGGGATAAAGGGAAGGAGGGCAGAAATAAATGAAAATGGGAATGTGTAAAAGAAATTCAAATAAATCCATAATCAATTTAAAATTTAAGAAAAAAATAAATATGCAAGTCTCTTAGCAATTTAATATCACTTACTTCTATTTTAGTTTTTCCTAAGGAAATACTCTTTATTAAATCAATTGAGAGATTCTTTTGGCAGATGGGGGGGGGGGGAACAAAAGCTCACCTTCTTATTTATTCCTTTTAAGTAAATAATAGAGTTTTATTGACTATATTTATATTTTTAGGAAAAATATTAAATAAATTATCTGCATATTGTATCAATGTAAGAGTCAAAATGGCTTGGAAAATGTATACAAAAATAAAAACAATATAAAAATTAGTGTAGTGTTTTAAAGTTTTTGCAAGATGAAAGACTTGGCTTCTTAAATTAGATGACTTTAGAAAGTGGGAAATATGCATTTTCAAGTTGAATATTTTAGTAATACAAAAGTTAAAGCTGTAATATATGTTAATATTGTAGAAGATTTATGTATCTCTAAAAATCTTATTCTTGCCCTAACCGGTTTTGCTCAGTGGATAGAGTGTCGGCCTGCAAACTGAAGGGTCCCAGGTTCGATTCCAGTAAAGGGCATGTACGTTGGTTGTGGGCATATCCCCAGTGAGGGGTGTGCAGGAGGCAGCTGATCGATGTTTCTCTCTCATCGATGTTTCTAACTCTCTATCCCTCTCCCTTCCTCTCTGTAAAAAAATCAATAAAATATTTTAAAAAAAGAATCTATAATAATTAAAGTGTAATATGCTAATTAGACCAGACAGTCGAATGACCTTCTGGACGTCATTCCAGATGTCCTTCTGCATGAAGCTGCCATGGCAGGGGCCGAGGCAGAGGAGGTTAGGGGCAATCATGCAGGCAGGCGAGCAGTTAGGGGCCATCAGGCAGGCAGACAAGTGGTTAGGGGTGATGAGGCAGGCAGGCAAGTGGTTAGGGGTGATGAGGCAGGCAGGCAGAATGGTTAGGGGCAATCAGGCAGGCAGGTGAGTGGTTAGGAGCCAGCGGTCCCAGATTGCGAGAGGGATGTCTGACTTCTGGGCTGAGGAACACCCCCACCCCTGTGCACACCCCCGAGGAGTCCCAGATTGGGAGAGGGTGCAGGCCAGGCTGAGGGAACCCTCCCTCCAGTGCATGAATTTTGTGCACCGGGCCTCTAGTCTATATATATATATATATACATGTGTGTGTATATATATATATATAGGCTTAAGCGACTGTCACAACCAAAACAACCAAACGGACGACCGAACAGGCTGCATGGAGTGACCAGGCCAGCAGGGGGGTTAGTGAGGGACGACCAAACGACTGAGCAGCGGGCTGTGTGGGGCGACCAGGCTGGCAGGGGGGTTAGTGAGGGACAACCAAATGACTGAACAGCAGGCTGTGTGGGGCGACCAGGCCGACAGAGGGGGACAGTTAGGGTTGACCAGGCTGGCAGGGAGGGGCAGTAAGGGGCGACCAGGCTGGTAGGGTGGGGGCAGTGAGGGGCGACCAGGTCAGCAGAGGGGGGCAGTAAGGGATGACCAGGCTGGCAGGGGGGCAGTTGGGGGTGACCAGGCTGGCAGGGGGTTAGTGAGGGACAACCAAATGACTGAACAGCAGGCTGTGGGGGCGACCAGGCCTGCAGGGGCAGGGGGTGGCAGTTGGGGGCGACTAGGCCTGCAGGGGCGGCAGTTGGGGGTGACCAGTCCATCGGGGGGGAAGTTAGGGGTGATCAGGCAGGCAGGCAGGTGAGCTGGTAGGAGCCAGTGGTCTCGGATTGTGAGAGGGTTGTCCAACTGCCGGTTTAGTGGAATCAGGCCTAAACCGGCAGTCAGACATCCCCCAAGGGATCCTGGATTGGAGAGGGTGCAGGTTGGGCTGAGGGACACCCCCCCTTCCCGTGCATGAATTTCGTGCACCGGGCCTCTAGTATTTTAATAATTATGTATGGTGCTAGGTGGGTACTAAAAATATTAGGGGGAACACTTTATAAAGCATATGATTTTATAAACACAATGCTATACACTGGAAACTAATACAAAAAACTATGAAATGTAAACTGTTATTAAAAAACAAAATTTAAAAATAATAACATTAAAAAATGTTAAAGGTATAATGAGAATACTAAAGTGTATTAATCAAATGTATCATGCTCACCAACACTATTTTCTCTGAAATATCTCAGAAAGCCCTCATTTACAAAATGCTTGTTATCCTGTTAGGGTGAGAAGAGCAACAACACCTAAGGAGTAAAGAAATGGTAAATATGTGAATCAACATTCAAAAACCATCTTTTTTGCTATCTAGTAAGTATCTCAGTATTAGGGTTCCACCAGAGAAACAGAACCAGTAGGATACCTCTAAAGAGATTTGTTGCAAGAAATTGGCTTACTAGTATGTGATTATGTAGGGGCTTATGTAGGGGCTGGCTAGTTAAATCTGAAATGCATAGGGCATGTTGTCAGGAAGAGTAGGCTGGAAACTCTTGGGCAGAAGCTGAAGATGCATTTCACAAATGGAATATCTTCTTCCTCAGGGAAACCTCCGTTTTGCTCTTCAGGCCTTTCAGTTTATTGTAATAGGCTCACCCAGATTATCAAGAATCATCTTTACTTAAAGTAAATTGATTATAGATGTTATTTAAACTTAAAAAATACTTTCACAGCAACAGCTGGATTAGTGTTTGATTTAATAACTGGGTACTATAGCTTAGCCAAATTCACACATAAAACAGACCATCATGTAAAGTAACAAATAATTGGAAAATAAAATTAATACCATTTTCAATAGCATCACAAATTATTATATACAGAAGGTAAGTTTAACAAAATATGTTCAAGGCTGCTACACAAAAATTGCATTACTAAGAGAAATGAATGATGACATAAATAAAAAAATGTTCCATGCCCATGGATTTTTAGATTCACTGAAGACTCAAAAATTTTTATTTTTTATTTTTATTGATTTCAGAAAGGAAGGGAGAGGGAGAGATAGGAACATCAATGATGAGAGAGAATCATTGATCAGCTGCCTTCTTCACGTGCCCTAGGGCAGTGGTCAGCAAACTCATTAGTCAACAGAGCCAAATATCAACAGTACAACGATTGAAATTTCTTTTGAGAGCCAAATTTTTTAAACTTAAACTTCTTCTAACGCCACTTCTTCAAAATAGACTCGCCCAGGCCGTGGTATTTTGTGAAAGAGCCACACTCAAGGGGCCAAAGAGCTGCATGTGGCTCGCGAGCCGCAGTTTGCCGACCACTGCCTTAGGGGATCAAGCCCACAACCCGGATATGTGCCCTTGACCGGTATTGAACCCAGGACCCTTCAGTCCACAGGTCGATGCTCTATCCACTCGCCAAACTGGCTAGAGCAAAGACTCATTATTGATGAAATTCCATTTTCCTAAACTCATTCTACAAATTCAATGCAGTCCAAATCAAAATCCATGCAGAACTTTTTGTAGAATTTGGTAAACTAATTTTAAAATTTAAATGAAATATAAATAGATATTGAGTTGCCAAAACTATTTTGAAAGTGAACAAAGTTTGGGACCTTTAATTGCATTCAAAGACTTACTGTATGGCTACAGTAATCAAGAAAATTTGGTATTGATTTTTGACAAAGATGTCAGAGCCACTCAATGGGAACAGGAAAGTTTTTTTTTTTCCCAATTACAGTTGCTATCCAATATTATATTAGTCTCAGGTGTACAGTATTGTGGTTAGACATTTATATAACTTACAAGATGATTCCCCTCGATAAGTCTAGTACCCACCTAGCACAATATATATTAATTAAATGTTACTGACTATATCCCCTTTACTGTACTATATATCCCCATGACTATTTTGTACCTACCAATTTGTGCTTCTTAATTCCTTCACTTTTTTCACCCAGTCCCCTAACCTCCCTCCCATCTGGCCATCAGTTTGTTCTCTGTATCTATAACTTTTGACTGTTCTTTTATTTGTTTTGTTTTTTTAGATTCCACATATAAATGAAATTGTATGGTATTTGTCTTTCTTTGTCTGACTTATTTCACTTAGCATAATATCCTTTAGGTCATCCATATTGCTCCAAATGGTAAGATTTCATTCTATACCATTTGTAGGTTGCTTCCATATCTTGGCTATTGCATATGAAATGTCTTTATTGGTCTCTTTTTATAGTATTTGTTTTAAAGTTCATTATGTCTGATATAAGTATTGCTACCCCAGCTTTTTTTTTTCATTTCCATTTCCGTTAAATATCTTTTTTCATCCATTTACTTTATCTGTGTGTCATTAACCTGAAGTGGATCTCTTGTAGACAGCATACTAATATGTACGGGTCTTGTTTTCTTCTCCATTCAGCCATCCTATTTCTTTTGATTAGAACATTATTTATACGCAGGTATGTAGTTATTGCCATTTTAGTTATTCATATTTTTTATCTTTTCTTCTTCTTCTTAAAGAAGTCCCTTTAACATTTTTTATAATACTAGTTTGGTGGTGATGAAGTCAGGAAAGTATTTTAACAAACAGTACTACTAGAACTGACTAGCTATATAAAAACAAAAATAAACCTAGACTCATCCCTTACATCCTACACAAAATTCAATTGAAATGCATTATAGACAAAATTGTAAAAGCATAAAAGCTTTATGAAGAAAACATAGGAAAATATCTTCATTAGCTTGGTTTAGGTAATGATTTATTAGCTAGAAATCACTATCCATATAATAAAGAAGAAAAGATAGACTTGCACTTCATCAAAATTTGTCTTCTGCTCATCAAAAGATAATATTGATAAAACATACATGAGCCTTAGACTGGAAGAAAATATTTGCAATACCTATATCTGATAAAGCACATGTATTCAGCCTATATAAACAATTCCTACAACTCAATAATAAAAAGAAAAAAACTAATATTTATTTATTTATTTTTTTAAATATATTTTATTGATTTTTTACAGAGAGGAAGGGAGAGGGACAGAGAGTTAGAAACATCGATGAGAGAGATACATCGACCAGCTGCCTCCTGCACATCCCCCACTGGGGACGTGTCCGCAACCAATGTACATGCCCTTGACCGGAATCGAACCTGGGACCCTTCAGTCCGCAGACCGATGCTCTATCCACTGAGCCAAACCGGTTTCGGCAAGAAAAAAACTAATAAAAAAATCAGCAAAAAACGTGAACAGGCATTTTATAAAGGAAGATATAAAAATGGTTAATAAGCACATGAAAATGTTTAACATCAATCACTAGTCAATTAGGAAATGCAAATGAAAATCACAATGGCATATACCACAAAATTATTAAAATAGCAAAGATGAAAAGACTTACACCACCAAATGTTGAGGATGTTGTGCAATCAAAACTTTCATATATTGCTGGAGGTAGTGTAAAATGGTATAACTAATTTGGAAATTGTTCTAGTAGTTTCTCGTAAAGTTAAAAGTACTACTCTAAGTAGTACTTCTATTTACTCAAGAGAAATGAAAACATATGTACATAGAAAGATATGTACAATAATGTCCATAGCAGTTTTCTTTATAATAGCTCCGAACTGGAAATAAGCTAAATGTCCATCATCAGAATGGATAAGCAAAGTGTAATATAAAGTATTATAATCCAGACAATGGAATACTCTTCAACAATAAAAGGAACAATCCACTAAGACATGCTACAACATGAAAAAACGTAAAAAGTTTTAGGATGAATTAAAGAAGCCAGATGTTGCCGAAACTGGTTATGGCTCAGTGGACAGAGTGTCGGCCTGCGGACTGAAGGGTCCTGGGTTCGATTCCGGTCAAGGGCATGTACCTTAGTTGCGGGCACATCCCCAGTAGGGGGTGTGCAGGAGGCAGCTGATTGATGTTTCTCTCTCATCGATGTTTCTAACTCTCTATCCCTCTCTCTTCCTCTCTGTAAAAAATTAATAAAATATATTTTAAAAAAATAAAGAAAGAAAGAAGCCAGATGTAAAAGAGTACCTACTATACAACTTAATTTATATGGAGTTCTACAATGAACAAACAAATCCTATATAATAAAAGCCTAATATGCTAAGTATCCAGTCGATTGGTCGGCCGTCCAACCAATCATAATGTAATATGCTAATGATATGCTAAGACTGCTCAACCACTAACTATGACGTGCACTGACCACCAGGGGGCAGACACTCCAACCGGTACTTTAGCTTGCTGCTAGGATACAGCCTATCGGGACTGAGTGAGATGAACTGCACACACCCTGGAGCCCTCCTGTGGTCCCTCCCTGTTGGCCAACCTCCCGCGTCCCTCCCTGGCCCTGATCGTGCACCAGTGGGGTTCCTCGGCCTGGCCTGCGCCCTCTCGCAATCTGGGACCCTTCAGGGGATGTCGGAGAGCCAGTTTCTTTCAGATCCCGCAGACCAGGCTGAGGGACCCCACTGGTGCACGAATTCATGCACCAGGCCTCTAGTCTATGTTAAAAGAAAACCAAACAGTGGTTGTTTCTGGGATTGAGGAATAAAGTGGGGGTTAATGGGGAAGGTGCATAAGGGATTTTTCTTGGGAGATAAAACTATATTTTAATAGAGAGGGTCATAGTGGTATGTGCAATTGTCACAACTCATCAAACTGTACACTTAAGATGCGTGTATTTCACAGTATGTAAATTTTTCCTCCAGTTAAACTCAAAAAAGAAAAACATGTCTCTTGGGAGTAAGGTTTGGGTTAAGCCACAGTGAAGTTGAGCTCAGTCGTTTCTTATCACAATATTTTTGCATGATTTGATTTGTGACCATTTGTTTGTATTACTTTGATTAAAATTTATTTAAAGTACTTGTACAGACTTCTAAGTTAAGGTGGTAGAATAAAAACATCTGAAACTCTCCCTTTTCCCAGCCCTAATGATAGAATAATAAATAGGACCAAACTAGCCAAAATACCTTTCAAAGAAAAGGACAGAGCTTTATGACATACATTTCAAAATATGCAACCAAAAATATTAAAGGAGAGAGGTCAAACCCCCAACACACACACACACACACACACACACACATGAATAAAAATGTTTTTTAAATTACACTAAGGTCTTCAAACAGAGAAAGATGAACCAATGCACAAAAGTTGCATCTGCACAAGGGAAAATATGGGAATATTTAATTTAAATATCCCTGTTTGGATAGGAAAACTAAGAAGAAAGGGGTTAGCCATCACTAGCTGTGTGTCTTGGAAATGTTGCCTTTTAGTTGGATAAATTATTGCCCTTGATAATATGAGTGGTCTGGAAATGATAAAATAGGGTTAAGTAGGCTACTAGCAATATTTGCTACATACAACAAATCTTAGCTAGGAAAAAGCATAATTGAAGAGACAGAAAAAATTTCCCTAGGAAGGTTTTATGTTGTGGAAGAACATGATAAAAACATAAAGCCAATAAAAGCAGATAACCTTAAAGAAAAGATGATTAACAATGAAGTCAAATGAAGAAAATTGAGAAGCAAAATTAAACCAAAAAGAAAAAAAAAACCCACTAAATTTAACAACTATGGACTTGGATGATAATCAAATAACTAACAAAGAAAGAAGGTTTGAGATAACCACAGTGACTATAAATGAAAAGGATATTAAAGTAAGTGGAAAGCAAATAATATAGCAAAGTAAAGATAATTTGTGTCTTTGAGGTAAGGAGCCCCACATGCAGAATGGGGAAGGTATTCAAAGGCAGAACAAAAGAAAACCTTCCAGAAATAGTTAAGAGTTGAATCTGTAGAAAAAGCAGTAATCTACAAAGAGCTAATAAAAGGATTATGCAACCCCAAAATATTATGCTTTATGCCAAACTGAGTAATTATTCAAATATGAAGTCAATAGGTAGATAGTCTCAAATAGGCAGAGACATTTAAAAACAAACAAATGAAGCATGAAATATACAATGGTGAATCTTCCTTGGGAAAAAAAAAAAGCCTATCTATTCTATCCAACTAATGATTGTAGGAATCATAGCATATGTGGATTAATTTAAATATATAACTACTAAATTATTATAGTACTAGAGGCTCAGTGCACAAATTCGTGTGTGTGGGTGGGATCCCTCAGCCTGGCTGGTGATCGAGGCCTATTTGGGAGCTCGCTGGCCTGGGGGGAGGGGCCACACGGGGGGAGGGGCTGGGGGAGGTTGGCTGGCTGGCCGGTGGGGTGGTGCGGGAGTTTGCTGTAGGAGTGCACTGACCACCAGGGGGCAGCTCCTGTGTTGAGCATCTGCCCCCTGGTGGTCAGTGTGCATCATAGTGACTGGTCAACCGGCCGTTCCAGTCATTCTGGTCATTTGGTCGTAATGGTCACTTAGGCTTTTATGTATATAGATTCTTAATTAGAGAAGGAACATGTCATATTGGTACATTATAACTTACAATCTATGTATATAAAAGCCTAAGCTACTGGTCAGCCATTGACCGTTTGACCAGCTGATCGGTAGCTATGATGCTAGTTATCAATTGACCACCAGGGGCATATCCTCAATGCAGGAGCTGCCAAGCTGCGGTGACTTGGCAGCTGCGGTTCTCGGGTGATGCACCTGGAACCAGTGAGGAGGGAGCCCGATTCCAGGGTGCGTCACCCAAGAACTGCCCTCTTGCCCTTGGGGGATGTCAGAGAGCTGGTTTCAGCCTGATCCCCACAGGCCAGACTGAGGGACCCCACTGGTGCATGAATCCATGCACCGGGCCTCTAGCCCATTGACTCCCCACTTCGGGTCTGGCTCCCCACCGGGACTCTAGCCCATTGCAGAGGTCATGGGTCTGGCCCTTACAGAAACTTTTTGACTCGATTAGCTAAATGATGAGACATGCAGGACCTACTGGCTGCGGCCCCAATGTCTGGCTCCCACACCGGCCCATCCACTTAATATCGATTTCCGGTGGAGGCAGCGAATTTTCCCGCTACCACTTTCAGCTGCGAAACCGGCTGTGGCTTTCCCCCTACCGGGCAGATAGTAGCGCCAGCAGGCAACCTTCAGGGAAGGAAGGAGGTGAAGGAGCAGCTCAAGTAGGAAGAAGTAGGTTTCTGCCACCACAGCACTCCGCCTGGCCAGGAGCCTGACATTGAGCAGGGCCCTGCCCTAGGCCAACTAGATTCCAGGCTAAGTAAATCCTGTTTGCTAAATAATTGCATTTTGCAGCTAAATGCCCACAAGTCATCAGTTACAACCAAACTTAGGGTAAAGTGAGATGAAAGAAGCGAGACAGATACAGAGAGAAAGTGACATAATATTGGGAGCCCTATTCTGGGGTGCATCACCTGAGGACCACCCTCTCATAATATGGGACCCCTCAGGGGATATTGGAGAGCTGGTTTCAGCCCAATCCCCGCAGACCAGGCGAAGGGACCTCACCAGTGCACTGATTCGTGCACTGGGCCTCTAGTCTATATATATAAAAGCCTAAGCGACCAGCCAGTAGCTATAATGTGCACTGACCACCAGGGGCAGATGCTCAACACAGGGGTTGCCGAGCTGTGGTGACTTGGCAGCTGCGGTTCTCTGGTGATGCACCTGGAACCAGAGAGGAGGGTGTCTGATTCCAGGCTGCATCACCTAAGAATCGCCCTCTCACAATCCAGGACCCCTCGGGGGATTTTGGAGAGCTGGTTTTGGCCCGATCCCCACAGGCCAGGCCAAGGTACCCCACCGGTGCATGAATAATAAAGTGAAACTTGGGGAAAATTTTAATGTATTCATTTTCTCACCTTTTTTTGTGGATAAATCAATAACCATATAAAGGTGAATAAATCAATAAATGGTAGGCTGTATTATTTACATGTTAAAAAGGGAATTGTCAGAACTAAAAATAGCATTACAACTGAAAAAATCAGAAAGTGAGAAAGAGAAAAGAGGTAGGAAAAAGTGTAGTGTGGTAATTATCTAATCTTGCATAGGGGACATCAACAAATACTATCTAAAGCTAATATGTCAAGAGCTAGAGGTTAGGTAAAATTTATAAACTTATAAATGTTTCCATATTCTTAACCCAAGCAACAGCAGTAAAATCCACATACTAGAAGGCAACAGACAAAGAAAGCAGTTAGAACAAAAAATAAAACATAAAATTGAACAAAAAATTGAAACCAAATAAATTTTTTTTAAACATATTTTATTGAGTTTTTACAGAGAGGAAGGGAGAGGGATAGAGTTAGAAACATCGATGAGAGAGAAACATCTATCAGCTGCTTCCTGCACACCCCCTACTGGGGATGTGCCCGCAACCAAGGTACATGCCCTTGACCGGAATCGAACCCAGAACCTTTCAGTCCGCAGGCCGACGCTCTATCCACTGAGCCAAACCGGTTTCGGCTAAATTTGTTTTGACATAAAATGTAAATAAGGTATATTCACACAAAGATTATCAGATTTGCTAAAAGAAAATCAAAACAAAACAACATTTTGAATATACAAGAAACATAGAGCTAAAAAACTTAGATTATATGGAAAAATAAGACATAATAGTAACAAAATAGTAACAAAAAGAAATATGAAGTCAAAATATTAATGTCACAAAGACTAAATCCAAAGCAAATGTTAAACAAAATAGAGGCTCATTTTATAAGCATGAGGCACACAATTTACAATGAGGATAGTGAAGTGTGGTAACAATCATACTTAGGTAAAAACTGCTGTTTGAATTTTAACCCTGCTATTCTGGCTTCTGCACGCACTTACTTGCTTAAACGATAGGGATTGAGACCTGGAAACTCACCCCACATCACAAAGGTTATTTTCCTGTGCCTGTGGACCAAAACCACAGGAGATTGATTCCCACTGACTCAGTAGCTCCAGGAGTAGAAACTGTAGATAACCTTTAGAGATTGCTAACACTGCTTGATTCTGCCTCTGTAAAACTGCTTTCGCAAGATAGGGCCACATTCCAATGTCCAGCAGGATGTGGCTGGGAACCCCCCTGCAGGCTGTTTCCAGCATTTAGAATTTAGAATTTAGAACAAAGGACAATTTTTGTGGTTTGGACCTTTAAAAGGACTGCCTACACCTGGAACAGCGCGGTCGTGTGGACTCCACCCGCGTGTGGTGCTCTCGCGGCCGTCCTGGCCAGCTCAATAAATCCTTGCCTGCTTTTTAAATCAATCAGCAGCCTCTGGTGGTCTTATTCTGACTCCAGGGTTTGACCCCACAACAGATAGAGCTGAAATAAATGTGTACACTTATAATAGGAGATGAAACACTGCAGAAAACTAAGAAGAAATGGACAGAAACACAGTATTAGCAGACTTTAATTTGCCTCTATAGACTTGTGACATATCAATTACCCAACAAAATAACCATATACAGAATTTTAATAAAATAATTGTTATACTTCAGGTAACAGATATGCCTCAAACTCTGTAACATAAAATATATACCTTCTTTTCAAGTCCCCAATGGAAAACCTACAGAAACCAATGCCATACAGAGCTCAGATTATTTCCAAATATATCCACAAATACATGAAGAACAGACCATAATCCATGGATATACTGCAGTAGAATAACCAATTAATAATCATAAGTGGAAAAAATCTAACCACAGAAAAATTTACATCTTTCTCAAATATTTCAAATTCAAAATGAAAATTAAGAAACTTTATAAAATAAAGATAATGAATACATCATGTATCAAAAAACTTAGGGATTGCCTAAATTGGAGCTCAGACAGCACTCATAGTTGTACATATGTAAGCAATTAAAAGGAATCTAAAATAAACTAACCATTGGCCTAAAAAATTCTGAATAAGAACTAGTAAATTAAACCATGTATTTTTTATTAAGGAATAAGATTAAAACAACTAGAGTAGGTATTACTGATTTGGAAAACAGAAAATCAGTAAAATTGATAAATCCTAGAGTGTGGATGAAGCCTGTGGTTTTTAGGGGAAGGGAGAAAACATGGAGAAAAGGACAATTGAGGAAGGCTCACAGGAATCAGTGAGTATAAATAAACAAAAAACCCCTTTCCTTAGGAAAGCCTTTGAATTTACAAAATTAGAGAAATATATCTATGTGTACATCGGTGTACCCAATGTCACACTATCTGGATTGCTCTAGGTTTTATGGTAAATCTTCAGTATTGTGACTGTTCTTCGGGATTATGGAGACTATTCTGGGTCTTTTTACTTCTCCATATAATCTTTAGAATCATTTTATTGATATCCAAAAAATAACTTGCTGGGATTTTAATTGGCACCTGCTTGAATCTATAGATCAAGTCGAAAACTGACATCTTAATAATGTTAAGGTTATTATTTATCCTTGAACGGGCAATATCTCTCCAGTTATTTATATCTTATTTTTTTTTCTTTCTTCAGATTTCTATAGTTTTCCTCATATAGATCTTGTATACATAGGGTGTCCCCAAAAAAGTGCATACACACTTTAACAGCTGATAGCTCAATTTTGAAAATGAAATGTATTTTAATAAGCACTGCCTTTGTAATTATTCCAAGTGTGTGTATATATATTTTTGGGACACCCTACATTTTGTTAGATTTATACTTCAGTAGTTTTTTTTGCCAAGTTTTCATAGATATATAGGAAAGCAATCAACTTGTCTATAATGACCTTGTATCCTGCAAACTTACTATAATCACTTATTAGTTCCAGGAGTTTTTTTGTTGATTCTTTGGAATTTTCTAGGTACACAATTATGTCATCTGCAAACAAAGACAGTTTGAGGTTTTCTGTCCCAATTTGTGTAACTTTTATTTCCTTATCTTATTTCAGTACTTTCTTGGAGTGATGGGAGGGGACATCTTTGCCTGGTCCCAATCTTAAGGGGAAAGTATTCAGTTTCTCACCATTAAATTATGATGTTAGCTCTAGGTTTGTTGTTTATTCTGTATCAGGTTGAGGAAGTTCCCCTCTATTCTTAGTTTAAGGAGAGTTTTTATCATGAATGGGTTTTGGGTTTTGTTAAATGCTTTTTCTGCATTTTTTTATATCATCAGAAAGTTTCTCCTCTTTAGGCTATTGATATGATAGAATGCATTAACTTACTTTAAAATATTGAGCCAGTATTTCATATCTGGAATAAAATTCTGTGGATCACAGTGTATAATTCTTTTTATACATCATTGGATTCAATTTGCCACTATTTCGTTGAGGGTTTTTTTATCTCTATGGTCATGAGAGATAAGGGTCTGTAATTTTTTCTGGTATTTTGTCTGGTTTTGATATCAGGGGAATCCTGGCCTCGTAGGATGAATCTAGATAGTATTCATTCTACTTCTATTTTCTGGAAGAGATTGTAGAAAATTGAATATCATTTGTTCCTTAAATATTTGGTAAAATTCCAGTGAATTTGTAGAAAGCATCTGGGCAGGTACTTTCTTTTTTGGAAAATTATTAATTTTAATTCAATTTCTTTACTAAGTATAGATCTCTTCAGATTTCCTATTTATCCTGTGTAAGACCTGGTAATTGGTGTCTTTTAAGGCATTAGTAGTTCATTTCATTTAAGTTATCCAATTTGTAGCATAGAGTTCATACTATTCCTTTATTATCCTTTTAATATCCATGGGGTAAGTAATGATGTCTGTCTTTCATTTCTGATATTAGTAATTTATGTCTCTCCTCTCTCTGAGTTATCTTTCAAAGAATCAACTTTTGTTTTTAGTAATTTCATTGACTTCTGCTGTAATTTTTATTATTTATTTTCTTTTGTTTACTTTGGATTTAATTTGCTCTTCTTTTCCTAATTCCCTAATGTAAAAGCTTAGATCATCAGTGTTAGCTCTTCCTTTTTTTCTGATGTATACACTCAATGCTATAAATTTCCCTCTAAATACTTGCACTGCATTCTACAAATTTGGTAAGTTGTAATTTCATTTTCACTTAGTTTAAGGTATCCTTCAATTTTTCTTGATATTTCTTTTTTGACATATGTGCTATTTAGAAGTGTGTTGTTTAACATCCAAATATTTGGAGATTTACCAGCTACTTTTTGTTATTCATTTCTATTTAACTCCATGTGGTCTGAGAACACACTTTGCATGCTTTCTATCCTCTTGAATTTTTTACCAGCTACTTTTTGTTATTCATTTCTATTTAACTCCATGTGGTCTGAGAACACACTTTGCATGCTTTCTATCCTCTTGAATTTTGTTAAGGTCTGTTTTATGGCCCAGAATGTGGTCTATCACCATGGTCGGCAAACTGCGGCTCGCGAGCCACATGCAGCTCTTTGACCCCTTGAGTGTGGCTCTTCCACAAAATACCACGGCCTGGGCGAGTCTATTTTGAAGAAGTGGTGTTAGAAGAAGTTTAAGTTTAAAAAATGTGGCTCTCAAAAGAAATTTTAATCGTTGCACTGTTGATATTTGGCTCTGTTGACTGATGAGTTTGCCGACCACTGGTCTATCATGGTGAATATTTCATGTGAACTTGAGGGAATGTGTTTTCTATCACTGGTTGAAGTATTCTATAATGACCCAAAATCAGTTGATTGGTGATGTTGTTCTGTTCAGCTATATCCTTAACGGTTTTCTGCTTGCTGGTTATGTCAATTACTAATAGAGGGTTGTACACACAGCTTTAACAATTATCAACATTTTGCCATTTCATTTCTTCTATTAACTTCTATTCTTTTTTTCAGTCCCAGGAAATGCAGTGTCTCAACTTTACATTGATAGGAGATAGGTAAAAATCAGTTGAGTCAAATAATAAAACAACAAAACCCCATGTTTTTCCCAATAATATTTAAAAAAAATTAAATTATAGAATCACAGGAAGAAGAGACATCCTGTTAACCCTTCACAGAGTTTCACCAAAGTTACTTTTTTCCATTCATTGATTTTGAGAGAGAGAGAGAGAGAGAGAGAGAGAGAGATCGATTTGTTGTTCCACTTATTTATGTATTCATTGGTTGCTTCCTGTATGTGCCCTGACCAGAGATTAAACCCACAACCCTGGTATATAGGGATGACACTCTAACCAACTGAGCTACCCAGCCAGGGCCCCTAATGGTTCTTATGTAGCTATCTATAATAATAAAAGCATAATATGGTAATTAGACCAGATGTCCTCTGGACGACCTTCTGGACGAAGCTGGGGCTGCGAGAGCCGAGGTGGCTGCTGTGGGCAGAGGCTGATGCAGAGGCAGCCACCGCCAGGGGCAGGGACCGAGGCAGCTGCCACAGTGGTGGGGGCCGAACCCTTTGCATGAATTTCGTGCATAGGGCCTCTAGTAGTACCATATAAAATCCAGGATATTGACATTGGCATAATGTGTGTCTATAGTTCTGTGCCAATTGATTACATATGTAGATCTGGATAAACACCACTAATCACTTAGAGAACTATTCTCTCACTACAAAAATCCCCTTTAATTTATCATAGTCTACTTGTATCAACATTTTACTGGTGTAGAAACCTTACCACCCTTTTTGAACTTTTATCCTGCTCTATTTATAATCATTTATATATAAAAAAGCCTAAGCGACCAGACGACTGTCCAACCAGCCAGTAGCTATGATGCGCACTGACCACTAAGGGGCAGATGCTCAAACGCAGGAGTGGAAACCACAGGCATGGAAACATGGAACAGACTGATAAATCTCAGAGGGAAGGCAGGGAAGGGGTGGGCAGGAAGAGATTAACCAAAGATTTTATATGCATACTAGAGGCCCAGTGCACGGATTTGTGCACCAGTGGGGTCCCTCGGCCTGGCCTGCAGGGATCAGGCTGAAACTGGCTTTCCAACATCCCCCGAGTGATCCCGGATTGTGAGAGGGCACAGGCGAGGCCAAGGAACCCCAGCACCGGGCCTCTAGTTATAAATACAGTATAGGGTGAGCAAAAGTAGGTTTACAGTTGTTTATATGGAAAATAATACAATTAACCTTTTGCACTCAGATGTCTAGTGTGAATCGACATGGTTAGCATCAGTAGCAGCTCTTTTTATACTCTTTGAATGTATCAATAATTTGAAATATAAAAAAAATCCAAATAAATAAGTTTGTATGAAAAGAAACTCCAGTTTTTTATTCTACTGCCGCGCTTTGTAAAATCTGGGGTATTTAAAAAATTAAATCCCGAGTAGAATAAAGGAATCGAGAAAAAAGCAAGCGAGTGCAAAGGGTTAATAAATAATAATACAAGAATAAACTTAATATTTTGCATGCTCACAACTGTAAACCTACTTTTTCTCTACCTTGTATTTCCTCTATATACATTAAGGAGCACGTGAGACAGTATTATATTTTTAGCTTTAATCATGAAGCATAATTTTGAAAAGCAAGAAAAAGTCTTTTATTTATCCATATTTTTTATATTTTCACTCTTTTATTGTTCTTTCTTCCTTCCTGACATTCCAAGATCCCATCTATTACCATTTCCATTCTGTTTAGATAATTTTTTAGCCATTATTTTAGGGTAGATCTGCTGGAGACAAATCTTCTTTGTTTTCTTCATCTTAGGATATCTTGATTTTCCCTTCATTCCTGAAGGATATTTTCTGGCGATAAAATTCTCCATTGACAATTATTTTCTTTCAGTACTGGAGAAACATGTGCCACTTCCTTCTGGCCTTCATGCTTTCTGTGAGAAATCTGCTGTCATTCTAATTGTTTTCCCTACCATTAAGGTGTCATTTCTCTGCTGCTTTCTTTGTCTTTAATTTTCATAAGTGTAACGATGGTGAATTTTGATATGGATTCCTTTAGGTTTATACTGTTTGGAATTCACTCAGATTCTTTTAAAAACATATTCATAGATAAATAAGCTTTATTTGAATACCTGCATAAATATGAGTTGAAGTCAAACAAGAAGGTTTTCCCAAAGGGCTAAAATGTATTAAACAATAGAATTTGGTCCTTCCCTTTAGTTTGTGTCTGAATACAGTTGACTGGTCTGCTCTCACTAATCATTTTTTCCAGACACAAAATCTAAAAATCTTTGGGTGGTATTTCCCATTTGTCTAGACTTCTCTTAAGGTGCTTTCAATTACAAGAGAAGGGCAAGGTTTTTATGTGCTCAGACACTATGCCACTGGAAGCAAAAACACATCCCTTGATTCTCTTGTTTAAATTTTAGCTGTTTGCAAACAGTGTACAAAGGAAGAATTTAATGTTAACACACAAAACATGTATGCTGTAATAGTAACTTTTACATGTATGCTGTAATAGTAACTTTGCTTTAAACTTTTTTCATTAAGGAATTATTTTTATTATCTCTCCACAAAGAAGTTATAAAAATACCTGTTAATACATTAAACAGATACTTTTAAATCCTAGAATGAAAAATTCTAAAGTATAAACTATGCTATATCTTCTGTGATTTACAAATAATAAAATCCTACAAATTAGAATTTCTGAGTGATTTTGATAGAAATTTACTAAGAAGAACCAGAACATCAAACCTTAAAAAATGTTCAGTTTTCACCCCAATTGAGTTTTTGAGAAACTGTAATTTGTTGACAGGTACAGCCCACCTAGACAGTGCTGCTGCCACTAATGAAGTCAATCTGAAGGACAGAGATTTGCATGCTAGACGTGCCAGGCTCTTCCATGCAACTGACTGAGGTACTCTTATTTTATCCCTTATGTGTTAAATAGAAGTAAATATACATATGGTAAAAATTTAAATGGGGTTGGGGGAATGAAAGTGGTATGGAATCATATGAAATAATAACCAAATATTAGCAAATCTGATGTTTTCAAAATCACTAAGCAGTTATATGAATAATTTACAAACTAAATCACTCAGCTTCTTGAATCTTTTTCTAATTTGGGCAAATTTTTAGTCATTATTTCTTCAATTAGTTTTTTTAGCAGCTCTATACTCTTCCCCTTTTTCTTAGATTCTGATGACCAAATGTTAAATTTTGTGTTAATACTCTCACAGGTTCTTGAAACTCTGTTTATTTGTTTGTTTTAATCTATTTTTTCTTTGTTGTTCAGTTTGGGGATTTCTATTATTCTACTTTCAAGTTCATTGGTTCTTTTCTCTGTCCTCTTCATTTTGCTGTTAATCCCATCCATTAAGCTTTAAATTTTTGATTATTTTATTTTTCACTTCTAAAATTTCAATTTAGTTCTTCTTTATATCTTCTGTTTCTCTGCTGAGGCTTTCTATTTTTTTCTTTTGTTTCATGCATGTTCACAAATGCTTATTGAAACATTTTTATCATGGCTTCTTTAAAATCATTGCCAGGCAATTCTAATACCTTTGTCATCTCAACGTTGATGAGTTAGATTTTCTTTTCTTTTTATTTATTTATTTGTGCAGTTATTCAGTTTCTGGTAAATTAATGTTCAAGATTTTTTTTTCTTATTTAAGTTGAGATTGTCCTGTTTCTTGGTATAATGAGTAATTTTTGATTATGTTTGGGCATTATGTTATGAGACTTTGGATCATTAAATCATCTGTTTTAGCAGCCTCCTCTGGCACTATGCAGAGGGGTGGGGAAAAGGGTTGCTGCCTTGTTACTGCTAGATAGCAGTAAAAGTTCAAGTTCTGCCTCTGTTGACTCACTTGGAGTGTGAGGAGCACTATTGCTAAGCAGGGGTGGAAGTACCAACTGCCTTCTAAACCTCTGCTATATTACTCTGGCTAAGAGGGAGAAGAGTGCTTCATTACTACTCCCCATGGCTTCCCAAGACACCATGGGATGAACAATGATAAAAGCACTGATCCCTTTACTAGAGCTCCTCTGATACCATTCCAATAGGGTACTTCATTACTGTTAGGTGGGTGTGGAAACCCAGGTTCTCCACTCACACCATATTTCAGTAAGTATAAGAAAATAGTATTAGAAAATATAACTATGATATTATTGTCACACCTCCACAAATTGAAAATACATCCTTAATATCTAATGGCCCCACAGATTGCCCCCAAAATATAAATTTACACCCGTGTTTAAATCAAAATCCCAAATAAGGTACAGACATTGCATTTGATTGTTGGACCAAAGCAGTTCCCCTTCCTTCTCTCTACCCATGTCATTTATTTGAAGGAAATTGGTTCTGTGGTATTTCCCATATTCTAGATCTGGTTGATTATATATTCATGGGTATCATTTAATATGTTTCACTGTCCTCCATAGTTCCTTAGAAACTGATAGATCAATAGAAATGTATTACATTCACATTCATTTTTTTTTTTAACACAGATTTCATAGGTGGTTCTGTGTGCCTCCTATTGCGCCACTTAAGTAGATCTACAATTATGGTTGTTCTGCTTTTCAGAAATGTAGGTTCTGGTGGTAACAGCTTGAATCATTCATTTAAAAGTTCCCTATTGACTTATCTCTTAATGCAGGATTTCTAAATGCATTGATATTTTGGACCAGATAATTTTTGATATAGAAGAATGTCCTATATAGGGGACTCTGCTCTGTAGGATATTTAACAGCATCCCTGCTAGCCTCAATCCTCTCACACACACACACACCCATACCATCTTGTTGTGACAATAAAAAATGTCTCCAAATATTATCAAAGGCCCCAAGTTGAGAATCATTGACTTAATAGTTTTAGCAATCATTGATAACTGTTGTCTGGGTGCATCATTTTATTAGATTTTGCAAAGTCATGATTTTTTTCTAATTCTATCATTTCAGCATTCACAACGTTTTTTTAAATTTTTTTTTAATCCTCACCCAAAGATATTTTTCAATTGATCTTTAGAGAGAGTGGGAGAGAGAGGGAAAGACAGAGAGAAACATGGATGTGAGAGAAACACATCGATGGGTTGCCTCCTGCATGAGCCCCAACCAGGGCCTGGGTTGGGGAGGAGCCTGCAACAGAGGTACGTGCCCTTGACCAGAATTGAACCCAGGACCTTTAGGTCCGCAGGCCGACGCTCTATGCACTGAGCCAAACCCACCAGGGCCATTCACAACTCTTTGTGTGTTGTTGCTTTTTAAAGAAATACTTTCTCTGAGTCTGTCCAGCAAAGGTAGGATAAGATTGTGATTATTTTATTTATCAGTGTTTCTAGAACAATTAGCTGTACCTAACAACCTCCAAAAGTGACCAATTAAGTTTTTGTTTGAAGTACCATTGGGAACTCTTGAATATTTACACATTTCATTTATTTCAATCCTTGGCAGTATTTTTTTTTAAGCCCAACTTTTCCCATCTTTGGTCAGTGGGATCTTTTTCAAGTAGCTCTAGTTTCCTTTCAACGTGATCCTAATTATTGATAATTTCCTTGCTTTCAAGTATGACAGTATAGATAGTCCAGACTCATCTTACATATTTCCTGTCCCAGCCCTGAAACCATGCACTTACTCAAGAAGCCCTCATTTATTTTACTGGGAAATGGTATTTAAGGACCACAATCTGGGCACAAAGGGTGTTTATTGTTGTTGGGTTGTCACTACTTCCAGGTCTTTTCAATGTGTTGGGCCAGGAATGCATATATTTTTGAAAGATAAAGGTAAGTTCTGATTCCATATTGGCATTTTAACTCAATTTAAGGTTAGAATGTTTTTAATTTTTATTTTATATTTAATCTCTTTCAATTATACTGAAATCACAATTTCTAATATCAGTTTTTCTCCCCCCTTTCCCTCCCTCTTTCTCTTCTCTTTCTCTTTCTCTTCCCACCTTCTCCCTCTCACATTACCCCTCATTGAATGCAATTTCAGACTTCTTTGTGTTTCATTTCTTTCTTAGGTTATATCCTACTAAAGATGTAGTCAAAGCATTGTGTTTAAATATCACTAATTATTCTCTGGTTTTGCCACCAGTGTAATAAACAGGTTCATTTGTTTTAGTGTTGTTGTTTTTCAATTTTAGGTATTTCCCTTTTAAATTTTAATTTTTAATATAATATATACATGGGTTCAAACTTAGAACAGTAAAACAAAAGCATATTTAGAAAGGTATAGCTCCTGTCATCATCTCTTCTTCCATACCCTTCTCTAAGATAACAAAAAGGTAGCATACAATTTGCAGTGTTCTTCACCTTGCATAAATTTTTTGTGATAAAATATACATTATATAAAATTGCCATTTTAACCATATTTAAGCATATAATTCAGAGACATTAAGTACATTATCATAATTTCCAGAACTTTTCATTGTCCTAAATGGAAACACTGTACCCACTAAGCAATTATTCTTCATTCCATTCTCCCCCTTTATTATTTTTTAAAAAATATACTAGTATATATTTATTGATTTCAGAGAGGAAGGGGAGGGAGAGAGAGAGATATATAGAAACATCAATGATGAGAGAATCATTAATCAGCTGCCTCCTGCACGCCCCCCACTAGGGACCAAGCCTGCAACCTGGGCATGTGCCGTGACCAGGAATCCAACCATAACCTCCTGGTTCATAGGTTGATGCTCAACCACTGAGCCATGCTGGTCGGGCTCCCCGGTATTCTTTCTGTCTCAATGGATTTACATATTCCAGCTGCACCTTGCTTTTTTTCATTGAGTTGTATATTCTAGAGATCACTCCATAGGAGTATACAGAGATCCTCATTCATTTTTTACAGCTTAATCTATTGAATGGGTTAAGCGATGTACATTCAACTAATTCCTTATTGATGGGAAATCTGTTACTAAGGGTGCTTCAGTGAACAGACTAATGTGTTCATCATTTCTTTTTTTTTCTTGTATATCTTTGAAATAGATTTTTAAAAGTGGAATTGGTGAATCAAAAGATAAATGCATATGCAGTTTTAGAACATTTGGATCTGGTGTGATAAATGGACAATGAAGCCATTTAAGTATTAAATGAACGCCTATTTACCATGGTTAAATGTTCTTAAGAATATGATTACAACACTAACCCAGAGGATACTTTATTTAGCTCTCTTGATTAACGTAATTTCAGCTGGATGAAAAATACTTCTCTTGCTGTCTTTAATTTCTTTGCATTTAAACAAATTGATGTCCCACATGAAAGTATGTGACGCCTACCTTTTTTTTTTTATGCCTTGTCAGAATATTGTAAGAAGGGATACTACCTTAAGACTCTTTGTCCGACTACATTGGGGAAAAAACGCAGGGAGTTATGCCAATTCTCAGAGAATTCTGGCTGCCAAATAGCACATCTGGGCAATTCAGGCCAGGGGAAAATTTTTTTTGTGTATACATATCTTTAAAGTAAGGTTCTCTAAGCCTGAATAATCCAGACATTGCTCTCTTGTACTGTTTCCTACACTGTGCTTGAATGGTCAGCCCTAGTTTTCAGGGGTGTTGATTTCTAATTATGAAATGCCACGGACTGGGAGACTACTAGGACTTCGCAGAGACCTCATGAAAGCTGGGGCACAAAGGAAGACCCCAAAGGCGGGTGACTGCAAAGGCAGCTCTAAGGGTTCAGAGGGCAAGTCGCCAGCCTGAATGAACCAATTGCTAGGGTTTAATAATTAATCAGGAGTCCAAGCCAGGAAATGAGGATATGCCCCAAGACCCATTTACCCGCTCTGCGTCCCCCGCCCCTCCGCCCCCTCCACGCCTCCCCCTAAGCGCACACTTCAGGGGCTCTAACTCCTTTCTGGCTGCAAACCCGGACAGGGTCACCCTGAACACACCCCCTGCGCTGACTCCCTGGGACCTCGGTGCCTCGGCCCCCTGCGGCCGCCTGTTCTCCTTTTTGGAGCTGGAGGGCGGCGAATTCCAATCTGGAAACACCCAGCCCCTCTTTGGGTGCCTCAGGCTGACGCTGCTCCCGTCGGGGAGGTGAGGGAGGCACGGTGATAGGGAAGGCCTAGCCTTCTCGGATTGAGGTTGCCAACTCCGTGCTGGTCTCCATTCGTTCTCGCCCCCCGGGTCCGGGTCCGGGTCCCTGCGGGAGGCACAGTTCTCACTCTTAAACTGGTGCCGTCTGCCCGGCCGGTTAGCTCAGCTGCCGACCCAGCGAGCCAAGCACTTTAGAGACCCTAGTCCCCGGTCCGCCGCCCGGCGAGGGCGGAGGGGGAGGGGAAGGGGCTGCCTCCTTTCCCAAATCCGGTCCCTAACCGCCCCCTCCCCCGTCGTCTGCTCGCTTTGTACGGGCAGCAGTCAAAACAGAGCTAGCGGCCAATGGAGGGGGGCGGGAAGCAAAGCCGACGACAACCTCGCCCCCTCCAGCCGGCCCCCCAGCCCCCTCCTACCGGCCCAACGGCCCGCTCCTCCTGGCCCCCTGGTCTTCCCTCCCCTTTCTCACTTCTCTCCTCGCCCTAACCTCGCCCCCATCCCCCGCTCATTTCCTCTCGTACCCCGGCTCGCCAGTCCCTCTTTCCAAGCCCCTCTTCCAGCCCTGGCCTTCCTCTCCGGCTTGGGCACCCCCCCCCCCCCGTCCCCCTCTTCCCCAATCTCAGTCCTCTCTCCTCCCTTCATCCTACCCCCTTCCTTCCTCTTCCCCTCCCCCAGGCCCTAGCTCCCCTTGTTCCTCCCCACCCCATCGCCCCCTTACTCTGTCCCCGCCCACTCTGCGCCGGCCCCTGGGTCGGGGCTGCGCCCCACGTGTGGACGGCTGCGCTCCAGCCCCCACTGACAGCCACCGCCCGCCGGCCCGCCCCGCGCCCCGCCCGGCCTCAAAACCCCCGCGCCGCGCCCTCGCCGGCCGCATCTTTCCCCGAGTCCAGCCTCCCGCCCTTCCTCTCACCGGCGGCTCGCCCGGCCCCGCGCACCTCAGCCGGGCTCCGCAGCCGCCGCCGGCGCGTCGCAGCCCCGCGGGACTCTGCGAGCAGGGAGTGAACCCTCCTCTTTTGGGGGGGCTGCTTTTAGTTGCTTGCCGGCTTCTCTCTGGTGACTTTTGCAGCTTTCCAGGATCTGTGCCGGGAGCGCACGGGAATCCGCCGAACCGCTGCGCGCAGGCCCCCCCCTTTTTTTTTCTTTTGAGGTCCGCTTTCTTTGTAACTTTACGCCGCGGCTGCTCGGGTTACTTTTGTAATTTCCCGCCCCCGCCCGCTGGCGGTCCTGGAGTCGCTCGAGGCCGTGGCCCGGGGGATGCAACGTGGACCGCGCGGGGCTGCCGGCCGCACCGCAGCCGCGCCTCGCCGCCTGCTGCGCTAGCTAGAGCTCGCGCCCCACCGTCCGCGAAGGGGCCGGCGCTCGGCCCGGGGCTCCCGGTAGAGCTGGGAGCCCGAGCCCAAGGGAGTCTCGGGGAGCCGACCCAGGGCTTGCTAGACCCTGACTTTTTTTCGGGCCGCGCGGATTTTGTCTTTGAGCGCTCCCTCTCCGCGGACCAGGGTCCGCGCGCTCTCAGCGCCCGCGATGGGGAGACGGCGGCGGCTGTGTCTGCAGCCTTACTTCGTGTGGCTGGGCTGCGTGGCGCTCTGGGCGCAGGGCACGGCGAGCCAGCCCCAGCCTCCGCCGCCCAAGCCGCCCGGTCCCCAGCCGCAGCAACAGGTCCGACCCGCGGCGACAGGCTCTGAAGGCGGGTTCGCGGTGCCCGAGTACCGGGAGGAGGGCGCCGTGGTGGCCAGCCGCGTCCGCCGGCGAGGACAACAGGACGTGCTTCGAGGGTAGGTGGGCAGTCCGCACCGGGGGAACCTCGGCTTGGCAGCTTTCCATCCTCCCCCCGCTCCCCTGATCTAGTTCGGCGGCTAGAGCTGCGGCCCCCTCCACCAGGAGACTTCGAAGACTTTCAGGACCGCCACCCTCTTTTCCTCGGCTGTCCGCGGGCCTCCCTTGGTGCGGTTGGGCGGGCAGATGGGTCGTAGGCCCCCGGGTGCTTATCGCAGGGCGTCTGCAGAGCTCACGGTGCGGGGACAGGTTCCGAAAGTCGGGAGGAAGGAGCGCTGGA